>NW_027362764.1:456791184-459191184 GCF_046119375.1 Phyllobates terribilis
CCATGTGCATCTCTCATCTCTCCCCTCCCCCCATGTGCATCTCTCATCTCTCCCCTCCCCCCCATGTGCATCTCTCATCTCTCCCCTCCCCCCCATGTGCATCTCTCATCTCTCCCCTCCCCCATGTGCATCTCTCATCTCTCCCCTCCCCCCCCATGTGCATCTCTCATCTCTCCCCTCCCCCCCCATGTGCATCTCTCATCTCTCCCCTCCCCCCCATGTGCATCTCTCATCTCTCCCCTCCCCCCCATGTGCATCTCTCATCTCTCCCCTCCCCCCATGTGCATCTCCCATTCCCCCCACTCCTAGTTAATTGTATTTAAAAAAAAATAAAACTTGTTATACTTACCCCCCGTGAATCTCTCATCCACCCCCCGTGCATCTCTCACCCCCCCGTGCATCTCTCATCTCTCCCCTCCCTCCCATGTGCATCTCTCATCTCTCCCCTCCCCCCATGTGCATCTCTCATCTCTCCCCTCCCCCCCATGTGCATCTCTCATCTCTCCCCTCCCCCCCATGTGGATCTCTCATCTCTCCCCTCCCCCATGTGCATCTCTCATCTCTCCCCTCCCCCCCATGTGGATCTCTCATCTCTCCCCTCCCCCCCATGTGGATCTCTCATCTCTCCCCTCCCCCATGTGCATCTCTCATCTCTCCCCTCCCCCCATGTGCATCTCCCATTCCCCCCACTCCTAGTTAATTGTATTTAAAAAAAAATAAAACTTGTTATACTTACCCCCATGCGATCCCTGCAGAATCCTGGCGCTCGTCCAAATCGCTGACACCAGGTTCTCCTGACTTCCGGCCATGTGACGGCGCCGTCACATGACCGGAAGTCAGGGGAATCATGAAGGTGCTGCCGCAGCAGCGCAGCGCTAAGATGTCCCGGACCCGGCGCTTAGCATGCGGCCGGGGGCCCCATGAGGAGAGAGACGCACAAGAGGGGGGCTCCGAGGGGGCTCCTACCGGCCGGGCCCCATACTGGAGTCAGGGCAGTCATGCCCTGATGGCGGCCCTGCTGGAGGCTGGAGGGGCCCCCTCTCCCCGCGGACCGGCTGAAAAACCCCAACGGCCCGGTCCTGGTCCGCGGACCGGCGGTTGGGGACCTCTGCGGTAAATGGTTTGTCTCTTTGGGGCTTGAGTACCAAATGGTGCAACCCAATTTGCTGTAACGGTTTCAGCATTTTGAGATTTCCAATACTCTGTTAAAATCCATTTTCTTTGATCTGTATTTAAATTATTTGCCATTATGTGTTATCTGAATTATCTGAAAAGAAAACAGATTTGGGGGAGATCTATCTGTGAAAACTAGATCTGAGAAACTAGCTCAGTTGCCCTTAGCAACCAATCAGATTCCACTTTTCATTTTCCAAAGAGTGTGAGGAATGAATAGTGGAATCTGATTGGTTGCTAAGGGCAACTGAGCCAGTTTCACTTTACACCATGTTTGATAAATCTCCCCCTTCATAACCTTATTACACTTTCTGTCCACCTACTTTTGGACCACCCTGTATATATTCACACACAAACACATATATAATATATACACACTATAAACTATATGCACAGTGTGTATGTGTGTGTGTACAGATATGTACACACACATTTCATTTATATTTTTTATATATACAGTATATAGTGTATATATAATATCTATATATATGTTCTGTTTCCATAACCTGTATAGCAGGCATAGTGTATACTAACCAAAAGTTATTTTGGTTGCAGTACAGCAAAATAAATGCAAACTGCCCAGTTCTAGTTCTTCACTGTGCCTGGCGCCAGTAATGTAACATCCTCGATAGTCCAAGGGATCATGGCGTACAATGTGGTCTGGCTGTTGGTCTATATATTCTTATATAGTTTTCTAGTGTAATGTATCGTTGTACCATGATATAACATATAAGCTAGGCCATGCATAGTATGAAGCAATCAGGCCTCAGCAGTTGCACAGTTTACAGCCATGTATCCTTGGATGCTCCCCTGCTATACTGTAAAATCTCTACAACTGGGTATATATTAATGCCATACTATGGAAAGTGTGTGCATCATACAGATCAGGGCCATGAATGATGCATTCTAATGTTCTTCCTGATGGGGAGTTTTTTAGAGATTTCTAAGAGTAAAAAAAATCCTTGGGGAAATTAAAACCGATAAGGGAAGGAAATTACAAGAAGGTGGTTGTAAGTGACTGGAGAGAAGTGAATGCATTATGTTTGTGGTTTGGATTCTGACATGAGATATAATAAATAGGACTAACAAGACAAAAGTTTTACTGCGTGCAGTAATACCGAGGAATAAAAAACAGACATGACACGTAGGCTACTAAATGGTTCAGTGCATTTAAAGCCCACGGGGTGAAGCATTTCAGAAAGCAAGTAAAACAGACGTACCAATAAGATTCCAGTCATGAAGCTCTAATATGTCCCTGAACAGATAGGAAGAAAACAGTTCCAGTCCTTTTACACAGAAATGCTGAGGAAAACAAGGAGGTTGTATATTAGTATCCATATTACTATTAGCCCCTGCGAGGGACGCAGTATATGGCACGCAGGTAATGAGGTCACTAGGCGTACACAGAAAGGGTTATTATGGGAACATATCATTCAGTTATATCCAATAGTAAAACCGATTTACTGCATCATTCTAGCTGTAGCTTGTAAGATCTATATGGAGCGCCCCCTGCAGGGCAATTATGGTTTAATGATAGCTGGGTAATTTGGCGATGTTATAACCAATATCAAAGCAAACATTTAAATTTATTAGTGGTGATGTTTCATGCTACCTGGCCCAAGGAAAAATCAACCTGGATACTAAAAAAGAGAAAAATGCAGGCCTGCAACCCGAAGTGCCAGTCCAAGGAAACAATCTGGGGTTGGTATTTTACTCGCTATTCTTGTTTTGTTTTTTTTGCGGAATGAGTGGTAGTTTTTAAAGGGAATCTGTCATTGTTTTTTACCACTAGCATAATGTAGAGACAGAGACCCTGATTCCAGCAATCTGTCACTTACTGGGCTGCTTGCTGTAGTTCTTATAAAATTTATGGTTTATCAGCAGATCACTAGAGGACTAGTAAACCTGCTGCCATGATGTCCTCCATATTCATGAGCTCTGTATAACTCCACCCACACCACTGATTGGCAGCTTTCTGCCTATGCACAGTGTACACAGAAAGCTGCCAATCAGTGGTGTGGGCGGGGTTACAGAGCTCAGCATTCACAGAACTGGTGGATCAGCAGCAGAGAAAACAGGGGTTTTATCCAAACTGAAGCAAGCAGCCCAATAAGTGATGCATGGCTGGAATTAGAGTCTCTGGCTCTACATTATGCTGCTCAAAAACCTGGTGACAGATTTCCTTTAATAGAAGTTGAGACAAGGTGCAGTCATGAAGGTCTCTGGCGATTATCAATATTCTGGAAAATACTATTTTTTCCATCAGCATGTAGTGTTTTGTTCTGTAGCTAAAATATTCTCTGCAACGTCAGAAGTGTAAGCAGTAATCTGAGCAGATGGGCCCTCGCTATACAGCTGCAGCCACTGGAGCACCTTCCAGGCCTCGCGAATGATCGCTGGCAGATCAGCATTATTTAGTTAGTAAGGATCATGACTTGTTTGTGTCCATAGATAATTATAAATCTCCCACAAAAAAAGACCATTTAAAAACATGGATGCTTTTAACTCCCACCATGCAAATCCCATCCAGCTCAGTACACCTCGGCTATGTTCTCCGCGACAAAGATGCATTGTTAAGCATCTGTACGCACATAGGCAGCCAAGCATGACAATAAGACTACGTTAAGACTAGCAGGTTCCCTGCTGTACTTTATTGCTAGTTTGCCAACATTACGACAGATTCAATAGCAGACAATGAATCATTTTGAAGTCTGCATTCATCTTATTTAGAAATGTCATTCCAGACCTTTTATAAATATTAGAGAAAACAAAATAGCATGGCGTAAGGAGGAGAGGATGCATGGCCAAGAAGAAAAAGCATAATGGCATAATACGGAGAGAAAATGAGATTGTGCTAATATAATAAGGCTTGCTTCATTAGACTTTAATTATACTCCGCACGCAGCGCTGTCGTTGTCCGTGTCTATTTGAGAAACGGAGATTGTCATCTCCCCTAAAGCTAGGATAAAAGCAATAAACATATCTGGCAACACAGTGCCAGGGTGGAATGGGCGGAAGGAACAGACTAATAAGTAGGAGAATGCGATCTGCACATTAGTCGCCACCGCCGCGCTGCTTCTAAGCACTTTCCCAACACGGCTTGCCCTTGGTATTAACTCATAGCTCTATTGGAAGGGCTGGCAGGCACAATTAATCCAGGGCCATGATAACACGGGTGCCCTTCAGTCCATTACTAGCCGGGAATGACCAGCTCTCCGCACGCTATTACCTGCAGCACAATTACCCGGAATGTGAAGAACGGCCCTGCAGGGTGTTGTGCACAATGCAATATGGCAGCGATGGCTTTTAAATGGATTACAAGTCAGAGGAGCGTGCGAGCAGAGAGTTATGGCCGGCCTGGAAAAACCTCAGACATCTCACATTTACATTTTAGGAAAAACCCTCTATTAGATTGCAGAATGTCACCTTTTAATTCGTTTAGATGACACAGACAAGAGCTAAGAGCGGTACAAGTTAATTTGCTATTGACGTGCTTGCTGCAGCTGGAAAAGGTGCTGATGTACTACAATGCATTTGTGTCCTGCCCATGAACTGCGGGGACGGGGTGGAGAGGTGACCCTCCAATTCACCTGCTGCCTGCGCGGCCCCAGACTAAGCTGAACGCAAGGTGGTGGGCGCCAATTCTGCTACGTCTTACTAAACCCATTCCTGTGTCTTCAGTGATCCGATATCAGTAAGAAAAGGAATACAAAAAATGCCCAAGTGCGTGTTAAATCCATTACAGCCGACATAGGATTTTCTTTGGCAGGGTCCAGCAACAAAAGGGTTATTCCTTACCTCGGGCATCATTTCCTCAATGAAATGAATTGTGTAGTCAATGTTAAACCGGATTACTTTGCACAGGGGAATCTGCAATAGCAAGGAGAACAGCAATCATTTTTAAGGGATAACTTGAGACTGCAGCATCTCTGAGAGCACTTAGCTGCAAACCAAGGCAGTGTATAAAACAAAGAAGGGAAAAAAAGGACCCTGGAATGAGAGATGGACTTTCATCCTCCGCAAGGTCCCGCAGGTTCCTCAAGGAAGAATTGTATCGCCATCTAGTGGCCGCAGCGTGTCACATCCAGCACAGTGTAAACAGCATGCATCACATTACAGCCACCAGGACGAGGGGCTTAAGATATGGAAATAGCCAACAAATAAGAAATGCTCATCACTTATATTCTCTATCACTGAAGTGTTATGCCAATTTTAGGCAACATTCGGTATCCTGCAAAAGCTAGCGAACATCCAATATAATGTAATGACATAAATAGTAAAATATATTCATTGCCATCAGCTTCTGCATTTCTTTCCTAGCAGATATTACATATACCACCATCTGGTCATTTAGCTCATTAGGTCTCACCAAGTGTCAATGAAGACAAAAATACTAAAGTAAAAACGCATCACAAACGCGAGTCTTGTACGCTGCAAGATAACTTTCAAGAGATGCACTTTTAGTACAGAAAAATCAGCTGCAAATACTCAATATGTGCACATACCTTCAGGGCCTATTCACATGCTGCATTTTTGCCAAGTGTTTTAAAAGAGTAAAAATGCAGCGTTTTACAGAACCAGCAAAGTGAGCGAGACTTCTGAAGTCTACTGCACATGCCGCTTATTTCTGAATTGAACCAAAGTTTTTTTTACATCTGCAGCATGTTAATATAATATTTTCAGCGTGTTTGTGGCGATTATCATGGATTTCAATGAATAAGAAAAAAAAACAAGTAAAAACACATTTACACAGAAAAATCTGCTGCAAATAATCTGTGAACATACCATTATAGGTTTTTTTTTTTTTGTTTGCTTTTTAATGCTCGTCTCATGAGCCAAAAGATTTTACTATCTGATGCCTATGACTTCACAGTATAGGGCCCCCCGGGCAATGCCGGACAATCACTGCTCATGGATTGCTCCCAAACCGCCACCAATCCACAGACCCACATGGACTGGTGGAAACTAACTAAATGGGGTGAGTAGACTTCACTTTTCCTTGGTAAAAAAAAAAGGTAAAATTTAGTTGCTTTTTTTTCTTGGAGGGCCACCTAAATAACAGATTAAAGTAAGTTTTGCATTACTTATACCCAGCGTTCTCCTTTGCGTATAGTAACATTGATGCTGATGACCATTTTATACTAAACCTTTTTGGGTGTACGGGGGCACGGGTAAGTTTTTCTGACAATAAGCGGATTACTGCGTATTCAGCTATGGGGTCTTACAGCAATCATTTGTAATCTATGGAGGAGACTGCAACGGTTCAATTCTCCCATAGCTTAATCTCAAGAAAAACAAAGCATAAAGGGAATGTGTCACCAGGTTTTTGTACCCCATCTGAGATCTCTGCACGCTGAGCTCTGCAGACACTGATTCCAGCAATGTGTCACCTACTAGGCTGCTTGCAGCAGCTTTAATAAAATCACTTTTATCTGCTGCAGATCTAACATTTCTATGTATAACCCTAACCACACCATTGATGGGCAGATTTCTGCCTACGCACAGTGTACACAGAAAGCTGCCAATCAGTGGTGGGGCGTGATATTAAAAACCTCATGAATATGTTGGGCTACATGGCAGCAAGTTTACTAGTCCTCTGATCTCATGCTGATTAAACCGTTCTTTTTATAAAAACCACAGCACGTAGCCCAGTTAGTGACAAATTGCTGGAATCAGGGTCTCTTTTCCTATATTATGCTGCTCTCAGCATAACAAAAACCTAGTGACAGAGTCCCTTTAAAATCAAAGTTCATATACTGCTCCATGTTCTGCCAGATACTCCAGAAAGATGATCTCTATACAGAGTCTGCACTCCACTATGGCTGAGGGTCCTCCACATTACTTGATTGGAGCATGGGTTGTAAACCAGACCGCTGCTTTGTTTATCCAGAAGTCAATGGCCCTGATTCATCAAGTGGTTATCACCTTATCCTAACATAACAGTTCCTGAAATGTCATAATATTTCAGTGCAGTTTGTAACTGGGCAAAAATTTCGCGACTTTTTGTATTTTTACGCCAGTTCAGGTCCGCTAACCATTTCTAAAAGTAAGCAAAACTGAGCCAAGACATGGCATGGATGAGCAATCACAAGAAAATCATCCTAATTTGCACAAACATGCCTAAAATTACGACATCAATGAGTCCCTTGTAGTGGTGAACGACAGCTGAAAGGCGAGCCAAGATCAATAAAAGTTGCACACCTCTTAGTGAATTTGGACATATTACTCCAGTGCGCTCTTCATAAAAGACTGGCGTACAAAACGGGTCCATCATGACTACTATACCACTCCACGTCTCAACAAAGCTGCTCACGGCTTCTTTCAGTTGGGTCTGCTCAGAAACCCGTCTGAAAAAGCCTAGAAACAGCTCAAAAGAATGAAGACACACTTGCAAAACACCTTGCTGTTCATATGCTCAGGCTCAGAAGATGTTTTAAGCATCTTTTAACAGCTTCAGGTGTGGAAAACTTGGGCGTCACCAAGACAAAATTGAGAAAAATGTTATTTTTGTTTATTACTAATAAAACTCACCAGAGTTTTCCTTTGCTGTGGAAATAAAAGAGATGAGAACGACCGGTGCGCAACAGACAGCACACGCGCTGAAGAATATTCACTTTTGTACTAGCTGCTGTGTCATTACACATGGGACCAAAAGTAATAAACGGTGCTAATCTGATTATAGGAGAAGTTCACACCTAATAATTGCATTTTATTTTCTCTCCTGAGCCTTTTAATGCAAAGTATGGAAAGAGAAAGTCTGGGAAATGTGTGCAAGGAAACGGATTCTACTTATGTGAGGATTCATTAGACTAGGAGAAAATCGTAATGTGATTATGAGCTTAATACAGAGAGGGCTTCTTGACATTAAACATTCTCAATACCACGCTTCTAGCTTCTTAACACTGCTTGTTACTCACGTTCCCCACAAATATGGAAAAAAGGCTGCCTTCCCCAACAAAACTCTTGTGATTAATGTGGTAGACCTACAAGAGATCAGACCGGCATGGACTACCCTTACTCATAGTCGCAAACAGTCTCGTTTTGTCCGGGAAATGATCCAACAAACTCGCCCAATAGATAACAGACCATATCAATTACTTACCTGTCCTCGCTCCCGACTCCACTGCACATAGTATTCAAATACTGCCCAGCGTCAGGACATCATGTACAGAGCTGCTCCGAACAATGCAGAACCTGACCACCCGAAAAGGAGCCTGGTCTGGGGCATAGCCTGAGGTCAGAATACCAAGATCTAATATAGGGTCGAAATTTTGTCTGGATTAAAGGGGTTATTCAGGGTTTATAAAACCTGTAACAGCAAATGGCATGTGAAATCACTGTTGCCAGCATCCCCCGCAATATAGTCCTTACGGTAAGACCCTTATAATGAGAACAGAATAAAGGACATGTTAAAAAATATATAAATATTCTGGCAAACTTCACCCAACATAGATCTAAAAAAGTAAATAAACTTTACTAATGTTTTTACAGATTTCATTGTCCTTGTTAAGATCAGATCAGTGGTGGTCTGGATCCCGAGTCACCGACCGATTTCTCAAAGCCCCCTCTATGAGAGCAGCGCACAGCTGCAGAGGACAAGAATACTGGTTATATCATAATAGCTTCTATGTGAAAATTGATCTCACATCATCAATCAACTATTAGTCTTTATAGAGTTTTAGAACATCGATCCACCCTTAACTGTAAAGTATCATAGTTTCCGCATCATTACCAATCACTTGGGAGACAACTGGGACCAATTGTGGATCATTCTATGATTTGGATTCTCTAATATTTAATAAAGAGGACAATGTAATTATTTTGCCCTTTGAATCCAAATGACAGATAATATTAGGTATGTGGCGCTATAAAGGGGTCAAGCTTGATGAAAATGCACACTACAGCGGTGGCCATAACAGTTGTCATAGAACTTCTTACCATTTTTTAACAACTAGAGTAGATCAAAAAGATTTACAGGACTCTGGCCCTTCGGCCAAGTCGACAGTCCATGGAGACTGGACCATATCTCTTGGAATCTTCTACCTGTCAGCATTCTCTGCACCTCTTCTTTTTAGGAGGCCTGGCACAACACCATTGTTGCAGTGTGATGCACCCTTTACATTGTGCTGGGCCTACTCATCAGAATGGACGATGGGGATACTGGCAGGTAAAATGTGGTCCAAAGAGCTGTGGTCCGGAGGCCGCAGAATATAAAGGTCTATGCCGGAGCGGGGTCCTAAAATCTTACTGCTCAACTCTTAAATACATAAAGTAGATACAACTCAAGAATTAGCTCTGTTCACATAAGTGTCTTGGCTAATAATCATAATGGAGCCTTGTACACAGACAGTAGAGCAACAGAATCAGCTGCGATCCCATGCTGTCCTGTCTGAATACTCTCTTGCTTCCTCCTTGCCCAGCAGCTGTGATATGATCAGACCATGTCCCTGTACGGTCAGACACAGCCATTACACAGTACACAGCAGGGGCACATTTATAAGATTATCTCAGCACAGGAACATTTTTTTAAACATCCAATTGTGGAAGTTATTTTTATTTTAAGATCTATGAATCAAAGTGTATTTTGTTTATTGGTAAACCCCTTTAAAACTGGTAAAATTACACAGCTTTTTAACAATGGCATCAAATCTGCAACATTATTATTACAGGGGAAAGTGTCTGTAGCATGTGGGTGACATTTGTAAAATCCCATCAAATCTGCAGGTAAAATCCACTGAGTATCAGCTCTGTGTAAATTCATTCTTGGTGTTGTCTTGAAATGATGATAGGTAATTGTGAACATGTGCCAGCAAATAGTCTACTCCCCACAGATTCCATTATAAAACATAGAATAGTTTAGATAAGACTATTTCACAATACTTTGGTATTCGGCTCCTCTAATATATGTGACTATACAACTCAATTACTACTTAGGTTAGCTGGGATTGTATAATTCAATGCTATTAAACATGCACAGGGAGGAATTAGTCCTGTTAACTACATTTAATCTGGTTAGGCTTAAATATGTAGTAAATGACATGGTGGAGCTGCATACTGAATACTTAATATTAACCTTAAGCCTATTCCATATAAAATTAATTAGACCTTTTTTTATTTTTTTTTATTTTCCAACCTTCAAAAAAATTAGATATTTATGGCATAGTGAAATCAGAAAAATGTGAACAAGTTTAATTTCCTAAGCTCCCCATGTACGGTTACCTCTCCATTCCCGACAGAGCACAGCAGGGTCCCAATCTCAAGAAAGATGCAGGTCCCATTATTATTGGACATCTAAGGCATATCTCATCGATATCCCACAAATGTCCCAGGTGGGAACCCCCTTGGCCAACATTAGGTAAAGCATCGGATGTTATCAGTGGTCAAAAGGCAGTATGGATAGACAACACCATTGCATCTATTTTACTTTACTCGCTTATATAGCGCCATAATACTCCACAGCACTGTACAGACTTTATTATCATAGTTCCCATTGGGGATCAATATTTAAAATCCCTATCCGTATGTTCGGAGTTACTGAAGAAACCCCACGCAAACACGGGGCAACAAAACATGCCTTGTAGATGTTGTCTTTGGTGGGATCTGAATCCAGCACTTCAAAGCAGCAGTGCTAACCACTGTAAGGTGCCCCCTAGATGTTGACGAGGTAAACTGGGCATTATTTTTGACATGAACTTCAACCACTAGTGGTAAGGCCAAGGACTCGCTAAGATCTGGATGGAAAAAGTTTGAGAAGCCCTGTCCTACACAGTAGTAGGTTCACAAAGCTCTATGGACCCTGTTCTTTAGAAGGCCTTCTGAATAATCAGAATCTCAATTCATTTTTATAAATCCAAATAAATAGAAAGATCTTAAAAACACTTGTTTATATTACTGTCCTTTAAAACAGGGAATTCGCATCTCATACATTTAAGGTAGGATACCCAGTTGATGACATAAATGTCACCAACGCCAACAGAACTCGCATCTCTCTCGACAACAGGGCCCTGTTCAGCGGTGATGCCAGTAGAGAGGTGGTTGGAATTTCCATATACATGAATGAGAATTCCAACCACCATCTTCTGAGAGCAGAGAACGTCCGAATCCCCTCTCTCAAGATAGTGGAGAACAGTATTGGGACCCTTCATAAGCGACTAGTCATATTAATCTAAAGAAATAATACAAAACACAACAACCCATTTAATTTTCCAGATTGACACTTAAATAGTCACAGTCTTTTTAACTAATCCTAAATTAATACTACAAGCAATGCATCCTTCTCCACTTATAAGCCGCCTGCCCTTCCCACCTCATCCCCTGAAAAACTACTTAAATCCATCTTGCTCAAGTACACTTAAGTATCAGGTGTAGATGGAGGTGCTCAGTGAGAAAGAGGTGGAAAAGGACACAAGCAGAGTGCAGCAGCTTTCTAGTCAAGGTTTTAGCTTATCTCAGAGTTGAATTCACAGCTACACTGCTCAGTATTGCTGAATACTGCTCCACAGGCTGCTGCTACTTGTGTGTGCTGCAGAGACAGGAAAGAAGGAACCCCTCTCATCTCGGAGGTACCACAACAGTTAGTCTCCATCCACTTGATCAGAAACAAGTGAAAGTTAGATCCTGATAAGAAATGGAAGATACAAGACATATTGTTCCTCATGTACAAAAACAACAATTTATTTCATGATTTTGTTTTCAGAACATCACAATTCCCGACCTACAGGCAAAATTAATCAGAAACTGGCTAAGTTATTGCAGCCGTGTATTTTTTATTCTGCTGCGCTTCAGAGAATGCCTTGGATGCAGGTCACTAGCGGCTTCTCCCTGGCCCCTCACATGAATAACAGGTCTCTTCCTATGTATGTGTATAGGGAGAGACTTGTCAGTCTAGGGGCATTGGGTGGGGAGAGCTGCTAGGGACCTACCTGTCTCCAGACTAGTCACCCCAGATGCATATAGTCCCTGGCCAGCTATTCTAACAGGTTTCGCTAAAAAGTACATGGATACAATAATGCAGCCAGTGGCTGATTGGTGCTGTCTGTGGTTCAAGCGGCATCAATCAGCTGACAGGTTTCCTTTAAGTTTTCTTATAAAAACAAACTATAAATTTTATGATGTTGATTTTGATGGGGACCATAAAATTGCAGCCTATTTAAGTTTATCACTGCACAGTTCAGTACAACACTATATTGTGCAGGATCATTTTACATCCCTAAATACTAATATGGATTGTTCGATTAAACTACAAATTGCTAAACAAAGTAGAGAAATGTATTACATTAGCTACAGAATCACTGAACGATTCATAGTCAACAAAAAAAGCCCTCCAAAGATAATAATTAGCAGGAGCTATAAAAATAAAAGACATGGTTTCTAAAGCGCTTCCATCACTATGTAACAGATACAGAAATGAATAGCGCGGCCTTTAAAAATTAATTAAAATACAAACGGAGGAGAAACTACTGCAATAAAAAAAAATCAAGAGCAAGAGAACACAAATCGCTAAATTGGACAGGATCATCAAAAGTGGATTCATATTCAGCTAGTTATCAATTTCCTAGAACAATAGAGAATGAAATCAAGTTGTTAACATCAGTTTAATAGTCTGGATTGGCATTAGACTGAGGAATAGTAATACGCTCTGCAGGTCAATTACCAGATTATACTTACTTTTAGGACTACAAGAATGAGGCACACCAGCTTATTTCACAGATGTTAAAGGGGTTTTCCCACTAACAATGTAGATTTTAATCAATAAATCTTGGAATAATAATAACTTCCACAATTGGATGTTTAAATAAAATGTTCCTGTGCTGAGATAATCTTATAAATGTGCCCCTGCTGTGTACTGTGTAATGGCTGTGTCTGACCATGCAGTAATATGGTCTGATACTACAGCTCCTGGACAGGGGAGAACTAAAGAGTGAACAGATATAACAGCACGGGATCACAGCGAATTCTTTGGGCTTATTCACACATCAGAATCTGGTCAATAATTTTCATCAGGTTTTGTATACCACAACAAGGACTGCAAATAAAGGGAAAAACTAATTGAAAGACTGATACCTGTTCTGTGATTTGAAGACACTCCTGGTTTTGGCATACAAATACTGATGAAATACTGATGTGTGAATAAAGCCTTTCTGTGTGGTAAAGCATTTGCTGCCTGTTTTTAAACGTGTTTTACCTCACAGAAAGCAGCAGCTGTGATCGCATCCTGTAATGTCGGTATACTCTTGTTTCCTCCCCTGCCCGGGAGCTGTGGTATGATCAGACCATGTCCCTGCATGGTCAAACACAGCAATAGGATGCGGCAATAAGAGATCCCCTGTTGCTCGAGACGCCCAGTCAGCCCACTGCACGTTTCGCAAGATGTGCTTCATCAGAGGTAAAAGTCACAAGGCGGTGCATATTCTTATATATACACATATAAACCAATATAAAGAAGGAACTCACACTATAAAATGTACAATTGCAGAAACATGTGTCCAAGATCTTGCATATGGTTTCACTATAAATACGCTGTCCTATATAAATAGTTTATTACGGGGGTTCTTGATTTGTCCTGCCACCTCAACATTTTTGTCCTTTACATTGTGTGGATTATATGTCTTTTTTATTACTGTGTACTATTAAAGCTTATTATGCTTTATGGTGATATTTGGTCATAGTCATGCTTGCTTTAATGGATAATTTGATATTATGAAAGATTAGCAGGAATAGAATTAGAAAAAGCAGACCTAGAGTAGGCCACACTTTCATTTGTAGAAGGATCACAAATGGACAGTTTGGAAGTTTTAATTAATTTGTTTATTGGATTTAGCAGAAACTAGGACAGATCCAATGAAAGAATAAATGATACCTTCTGAACCATCCGCTTATGATCCTTATACAACCTGGAGCATAGCCTACTCATGGTCTCCAATAGTCCTGTGTCTATAACAAAAGCAACAGAATCCCATTGAAAGTAATTGACCATTTCAGCAAACTGTATTACTTCTCCATTATGCCACCATTGGATTTAAAGATACGCACATATATATGAAATTCAGCAACAGGTCGATGACTTACGTTTGTGAGTGGAGAATGAGAGAACATCGAAAAGCCCTCAAAGATGTATTCATGGTCATCGTACTCTATAACAGTTGGCCGGTCAGTCTGAAACAAGAGGCAGAAGACATCAGATTGTGATAAAGCTGTTCTGTGCAGCTCCTTGGTGTTCATTACTCAAGGTGTCTGAATAGTGAAATTTCCTTGGCAAGAGTCTGTCTAAGCGGCAAGGTAAAGAAGTCTAAAACATGTTAATCAGTTGTTTCCAGCGCATAATGTTTATGCTTAATGCATCCATAAAAGTATCAGGCGTTCTTCCAGGTGATCTGGATGCCCAGACTATGGGCCAAGGATCAGGAGAAAGGAGCAAGTGACCGTCAGAGTCTTCTAATGCAGAGTCAGCCTGCTGCCAACATCTGCCTCCAGGCGGCACAAAGGTTAATTAAGGAGCAGGAACAGCAAAATAAGACGCTGTCCACAAATTCCAATTTCGCTTTAACCTGCACTCTATATATCAACAAACCATTAGTAGGGACGGGCGAATAAATTAGTGCGCAAACAAAACAGGAGATAATTGGGAAAGTTCATTTCAGTTGCCAATTTGCAGACAACACACAAATCAACACGGAGCAGAAAAAAAAAAGGCTGGGCGGAATTCATCAATCTCCTTTTATGCTCACTCAAGAAACCTGTTCAATTCTGCACTGAACGTGGGGAATTTAACTCCATTGATGCATGCAAAAAATACTCTGTGTAGCTCATAATTCACAATAGGATTGAGCATCACAAGCCAAAGTCAGGAGTTAAAGCCTTTTCCACAGCATCAGCAACTAAATAAAAACCCTGCAGACATCTAACTGTTGCCGCTGTGTGGGAGGAAAGTCATAACTCTCAGCGCTTGATTACATTTATATTGAGGAATATGAGGTAAAGACATCCATTACTCTGGAAGCATCGGAGCCCTTAAACACAGCGCACACTGTCCCAGTTGTCGCTTTGCATTCAAATACAGGACTGCCGCACCATCCACAGCCTTATAAAGTCAGCGGAAATGTCATTTCTTCTGCTCCCGGGTTCCCTCTCTGACTCCTAGATTATTATATGCCACTTAGAATACAGATAGGGAGCCATCCCATTAGCATATCTATAGGGCACAGATACTGTCTGGAGGAAATGGCCATTATAGTAGACTGGAAGTAGTCCATTTTCCTAATGGGATTCTATCATCATTTTTCTCCCCTATGAAATAAATATAGAGAAGTTGCAGGATCGGTAATCAATACTAATCGTTACATGCTTCCAAGTTGATCTATGGAGACTAAGTGCTAAGAAATCTTTACCTTCTATTTGAAGTTATCATGGAGGATTCAAATGTAGAGAACAGCCGTGCCATGTAGTTTGCTAGTCAATGAAAGGGTTATTACCATCATCATAGATGGGTACTGTTGTAAAAACAAGCACTTTTGCAATTTACTGTTTATTAATAGGTTTAGCCATTCTTGAGATATGAGCAATTTTCTTTACTTTAGTGCTTGTTGCCTAGGTGACCAACCACCCCTGCTGTCTAGGAGCGGTGGTCGAACAAGCACAGTGCTTTAAAGTTCTTTTTCTGTTGAGTTTGTAGGCACTGTTTTGAAGCCATTTCCTAATCCAGGCCAGCTTCAGTACAGTATTTACAAGCTAAACAGCAGCGGTGGTCGGTTTCTTAGGCAACAGGCTGCAAACGCAAGGAAAAAATAGTGTTACTATCTCATAAAAAGCTAAAAATGTAATAAACAGAAAATGGCAGAAGGGCTTGTTTCTACAAGA
Source organism: Phyllobates terribilis (assembly GCF_046119375.1). Classification (NCBI taxonomy): domain Eukaryota; kingdom Metazoa; phylum Chordata; class Amphibia; order Anura; family Dendrobatidae; genus Phyllobates; species Phyllobates terribilis. The sequence goes on from NW_027362764.1 coordinate 456,807,214, forward strand.
ACTATCCAACAGTTCTCATCTATGGAGATGGGATTAACCCTTTAAAATACAAGATACTTATCCTCATGATCTGTTAAGAACCAATGAACAAATCCTAAAATATGACTTATTTTTAATCTATAAAAAAGTTTTTTTTTTTGTTTTGTTTTTTTACACTTAATTATCCCCACTACCTGCTGTGTAGCATCCACTATAGCAAGTCCCAGAACCCCAGAGGACGCCACAAGGCAGTGAAACATGATGGAGGGTTCTGTGGAGGATTTTAATACAGTGCAATGGATTCCAATAGTTATATTACAGACACACCAGTGATGCAAATTCAATATTTCGTCTGTTCAGACAGTCCGTCTGCTCCCAGGCGGAATTGGGAAATTTATTACAGCAGTAAGATAGCAGCGTATAGCCAATATAAAAGTGTATGAGATCACAGCCAGACGGCTAAGTGACCTGAAAAGTAACAAAGACATACACGGCTAAAATAACTGAGTAGGCAACGCTCACTGACAGATAGACAGGGGAGAAAATCATGCCTACATTTTAATCACTTTTCTGTTTGGGCAATTGTCAAATAACCATTTTAATAAATAATAAGTAATGTTTCACAAAGGTTTTCTTACCATTGGCAATTTGTAAATAGCCGAGGTTAAATACCGAATCATCGGTTATAGGTCCATATAAAGTACAGACCAAAAGTTTGGACACATCTTCTCATTTAAAGATTTTTCATTACTATGAAAATTGTACATTCACACTGAAGGCATCAAAACTATGAATTAACACATGTGGAATTATATACTTAACAAAAAAGTGTGAAACAACTGAAAATAGGTCTTATATTCTAAGTTCTTCAAAGTAGCCACCTTTTGCTTTGATGACCGCTTTGCACACTCTTGGCATTCTCTTGATGAGCTTCAAGAGGTAGTCACCGGAAATGGTCTTCCAACAATCTTGAAGGAGTTCCCAGAGATGCTTAGCACTTGTTGGCCCTTTTGCCTTCACTCTGCGGTCCAGCTCACCCCAAACCATCTCGATTGGGTTCAGGTCTGGTGACTGTGGAGGCCAGGTCATCTGGCGTAGCACCCCATCACTCTCCTTCTTGGTCAAATAGCCCTTACACAGCCTGGAGGTGTGTTTGGGGTCATTGTCCTGTTGAAAAATAAATGATGGTCCAACTAAACGCAAACCGGATGGAATAGCATGCCGCTGCAAGATGCTGTGGTAGCCATGCTGGTTCAGTATGCCTTCAAATCTGAATAAATCCCCAACAGTGTCACCAGCAAAGCACCCCCACACCATCACACCTCCTCCTCCATGCTTCACGGTGGGAACCAGACATGTAGAGTCCATCCGTTCACCTTTTTTGCATCGCAAAAAGACACGGTGGTTGGAACCAAAGATCTCAAATTTGGACTCATGAGACCAAAGCACAGATTTCCACTGGTCTAATGTCCATTCCTTGTGTTCTTTAGCCCAAACAAGTCTCTTCTGCTTGTTGCCTGTCCTTAGCAGTGGTTTCCTAGCAGCTATTTTACCATGAATGCCTGCTGCACAAAGTCTCCTCTTAACAGTTGTTGTAGAGATGTGTCTGCTGCTAGAACTCTGTGTGGCATTGACCTGGTCTCTAATCTGAGCTGCTGTTAACCTGCGATTTCTGAGGCTGGTGACTCGGATAAACTTATCCTCAGAAGCAGAGGTGACTCTTGGTCTTCCTTTCCTGGGGTGGTCCTCATGTAAGCCAGTTTCTTTGTAGCGCTTGATGGTTTTTGCAACTGCACTTGGGGAAACTTTCAAAGTTAGCCCAATTTTTCGGACTGACTGACCTTCATTTCTTAAAGTAATGATGGCCATTCGTTTTTCTTTACTTAGCAGCTTTTTTCTTGCCATAATACAAATTCTAACAGTCTATTCAGTAGGACTATCAGCTGTGTATCCACCTGATTTCTGCACAACACAACTGATGGTCCCAACCCCATTTATAAGGCAAGAAATCCCACTTATTAAACCTGACAGGGCACACCTGTGAAGTGAAAACCATTTCCGGTGACTACCTCTTGAAGCTCATCAAGAGAATGCCAAGAGTGTGCAAAGCAGTCATCAAAGCAAAAGGTGGCTACTTTGAAGAACCTAGAATATAAGACATATTTTCAGTTGTTTCACACTTTTTGTTAAGTATATAATTCCACATGTGGTAATTCATAGTTTTAATGCCTTCAGTGTGAATGTACAATGTTCAAAGTCATGAAAATACAGAAAAATCTTTAAATGAGAAGGTGTGTCCAAACTTTTGGTCTGTACTGTATATGGCGTTTCGATTTACCTGCTGGCATTGGTCGGTAGGCTGCTGCTCTTTGTTAGGAGCATGGCACATTAGTCTGCAGATTCTTTATGGTGTTCCTTAGAAATCTATGCCGTGCTTACCCAATCTACCTGCAAATTATGGTTCACCTAAACATATACAACAGCCAGATAGAAAGCAGACAGAAAGTATGCAATGATACTCATCTGGACTTACACAGGGATCTATCAAAACTAGAGGAGGAGAAAAAGAACTTGCCACAGGGATCAATGAGATTTCAGCTTCCCTTTGGAAAATGAATGGACTGAATTAAATTAAGAGAAATCAGTATATAAAGTCTAGTCATATGATCATAGAACATCAGGCCTGCAGTCCAAATCTAGCATTTGGAGATTAAAGAAGCACTCCTCCTCCCATCAAAGTTTTTATCCCATTAATATATTGCAATCATCATATTATATAGCAGTGTACTTACAATTGCTCATTTTCCTTTCTACCCAGCTAATTCTTCTGTTTTCCATTAGGTCTATGGCATCACGTGATTAAATTCTGACTAGCTGAATCCTTCTAAGCTTTTAAGTGCACAGTGCTATACAATATTATGATTGCAATATATTAAAGAGGATAAAAACTTTGATGGGGGTGCTTATTTAAGAAATATTTTTTCACTTATTTAATGTAGACAAAGTAGATTTTTTATTCCCCAGCTCAGCATATACAGATGAGCCAGGACAAGTCTCGCTGTTGTCTCTTTCCCCAGACTAGCCTTGCCTCGTTACGGCATATCATGGCTCCCTGGACGTGACTGACATCCTCCTTACAATCCCAGTTATGGTAGGACCAGTCGTACTATGATGGTAATAGTATGCAAAATGTCAGTCACGTCCAGGGATTGGAGGGTCTGAGGAAGAACTAATCTGGGGGACATTAAGCCCCATCGGACTAGTCGAATTCATTTTTAAAAGACAGCAAAGTTAGCGTGGTGCAAAAAATCTAACAGAATACAGAGGTTGTCATACAGTATATAACCCTATAATGGTGGTTTGGAACAGGTATGGGAACTGACAGATTTTCTTTAATTTAGCCCAAAATAATTTTTTGGTGAACATTTTACTATTGGGAAGCAAAAACAAAGGGGGCTAGGGACTCACACAAATGGTCGTATGCGACTGTTTTGTAAAAAGGTATAATTCCCATAGACCTGTACCACAGTATGTCTTCAAATTTATGTGAAGTAATTCCAAGGTTTTGCCTGCCAGATCCCATCCAAATCCCACAGAAAGTTATTATGGCCTTCTAGATCAGACTACTTATGTACAGAGGTTTTCTACCCTAGAAGCATTGCCTCTAAGACAGGGGTGGGGAATCTTTTTGTCTGCCAAGGGCTATTTGGATATTTATACCATCCTTCGGGGGCCGTACAAATTGTATGCCAACTTCGCCCACAAAGAACAACCTGACGCTGGCAGTGGTGTCAGGACGTAATCTTATATTGCACGTGCTCACAGAGCAAGAAGAAAGTAAAGGGCCGGCGACAGTCAAAATACAGCTGCGGTCCCCGAGAATCCGCCCAGCGGCCGGATAAAAGGTCGAGGGCCATAAACGGCCCCCTGGCCCGAGGATCCTCACCCCTGCTCAAAGAGATATTATCTTGGTACATTGGAACACTATAAAGCCTCCTTGTACTAGGCTGATCCAGACATAACTGGAGATGTGAATATAAAGAGTTCGGGGCTGTCAGAATTTCTCTCTTTTGTAGTCATGTCCACATTTTAGGAGGATATTCCTTCCGAATTTTGGGGTGGAAAATCTGCAGTGTATTACAGTAGCAGCAAAGTGGATAAGATTTTACCTAACCCCATCCACACGTCAGAAAAAAAAAAAACCTACAGTGAAAACTGACCTGTGGTGTGGATTTTAAATCAATTTACTTTACGTTGAAAATCGTACTGCAGATTTCATGCTTGGCAATACACAGGATGAAAACCGCATCAAAAACTGACAAACCCACATGACAAAATCAGCAGCAGAAAATTTGTATGTATGAATGTACCCAGACAAGTTTAGAAGATTAGAAAAATACTAAAACCGGAAAAGTTTCAGAACTAACAACTTTGGAAATACTTACTAAGAAGTTTGTCGGTGGAGACACTGTAATCCTGTAGTGGAAAAGACGTCCTGCGTTGTTTGTCATAGGACGGCATGATTTCATTGACTGCCAGAAACAAGAGAAAGTGACCATTTGGCAAAAAAACAAAATCCAAAAAGACACTATGACAACGCCGCACACATCGTTATTTCTCCACATTTCTCAAGAATACTAAGTAAAAAGCATAATCTGCCTTTAGTAAGTCTGTGAATAACATTTCTGTACTTTCAAAGTCTTAAGCCTGTATACAAAAATATGATAATCAGCCGCGCACCTACTCTTAATTCCCTTCTAAGATCTTAAGGCTCTTGGGACACATTTTTTAGAACTGGGGGTTTGGATTAAAACCGCAGTAAAATAGACTGCCGCGGCTTGTTGCCATGGAAAGTTCTGCTATAATGTGTCACTCTCCTGCAGCTAGAGGGGTCAGTATTACCAATGCTTTACCGGTCACAAAAATGTACCAATCTGGGGTTTTGGCTAGGAGTATTCTTTTTCCCCACAATGTTTCCAAATGATTCCCATTAGCTTTACAGATTTATCAGCAATTTGTCATTAAAAAAGCTGAATATTTTAATGCTCAAACTGCTATTGATGTTTCATGTCTCCAATGTAAATTTACTACTTATTAAATGGTGAAATATTCATTGTGCCTGTGCTTAAAACAGTCACCGAGATCCCGTGAAAGCCCTATCTATATGATGGCCGCACACACACACAGGCATTAACAGAGAAGATGTTTTTTTTTCTCACTAAAGTAGCTTTTTATGTATGAAAAGAGGATACAGAAGATGAACTGGGTCAAGGAGTTATTGAAAGGGATTGTGATCCAGGAATTGAGATAATAGCAGTTTCAAGTCTCTTCAGCATATTTCAAGCACCTACGTATGAGGCAAGCAAGGCACTTGCTCAATTCCCTGCAAAGGGCCTGACTGACCTAGAATTAAAGGGAATCTGTCAGCAGGCTTTTGCTACCTCATCTCAGAGAAGTATGATGTAAGGAAAGAGAAGTTGAATACAGTGATGTATCACTTAGATTACTGGGTGCAGCCATTCTCGCACAGAGCTTTTAGATTTAGCAATACAGCAGAGCTGAGGAAGCTAACCCTGCCCCCACCAGGCTCTGTATATACAATGTCCATAGACAGTGGGCTGCCTATCACAGGAGGGGGCGTGTGCAGCTGTCTCCCAGCAATGATACGCTCCTGGTGCTAAAACAGTCATTGTAAGCAAATAAACCATGGAGCTTGATAAGAGAGGCATCCTTGAAATCTGTGTTTTAACCTCTACAGCATGCTGTCTTCAGATTACAAAGCAAAAACCAACTGACAGATTCCTTTAAAGAAGACAGAGAACACACGCTGCTGACAAGCCGTCCTGTTCATATCATGGTAGGATATGCGACTGTCCAAGTATTTTTTTTTTTTTTTTTAAACAGAACCAGTCATTAGATTCAGGTTGCCTAAACTAACTACGGGCAGCATGAATCAGAGTTTGACTGTATGATTGCAGCCAGGTATTACTTTCTGAAACACAGCGGTTTCAGAGAAAAGTTTGAAAAGCCAGTTGGGGACTACAGGAAGAGACCTGATTAGCCCCTTGTGGTCCTTTGCTGATTGTCTGGCTTCTCCTATGTGTGTACATAGGGAAAGATCTCTCAATCAACTAGAGCTGTATTGGACTAGTCAAGTCTTTTCCTATAGTCCCCCGTTGCCTTTTTAAAGTATGTTTTCTCTGAACTAAAACGCCGCCATGTTTCAAAGTAAAACCTGTGCAGCCAGGCTCTGGTTCATGCAGCATGAATCCAATGACAGGTAACTATAAATTTGCAAATGGATTGTGTGCAGATAGTATAGGTTTATAATGGTGCCTGTCATGTTTTAAAGAATCCTCCGTTTACCAAGCTTCCATCGGGATTCTGTTTTTTCAACGGGATCAATATTCCTCAACAGATTCTTTTAATTGTAGACTATAACCCAAGGGACATAGGATGGTAAAAGATTAAGTATCCTATGGGATCCTGCTGCACCTTCCTGTATGATGTACATGATCACAGGGCAATTCAACAGGACAAAAAGAATTATGATGTGAACCTAATTACAAGAAGTAGCCTATGTAATAGTGGGGAAGGATGTAGCCTTCCCTAGGCACTGAAGTAGTTAAGGAAAATGTTCCCTTAGTTAATCCTCTCTGAACTGTGGTAGGCCAAGCTAAGGGGTTAGCTTCAGTGGTCCAGTCAGTAGAGTAGAGGGGTAACTTAGTGCCCGGATCAAGCCTTGAGTGATATAGAGCTTATTCCTGGCATAATTCATTGTGGGCTGCAGTACCTGTAAACAGCCACAAGATGCCACTGTCCTGGGTGCAGATGTCAGGTTGAGTCTGCTAGCAGTGTTACAGACAGGCATGAGTTAATGCTGTGTGATGACAGCTCACTGAGGGTGGGCACATTAGGAAAATCTCTGTTTAGTTTCCAGAATCAGGAAGTGATTCTTCAGTAAGAGATTGGACAGCAAATCGTTCAGGCAGCCTGACTATAGTGGCTGCTAGGGTAGACGGGAGCTCCATACCCTCAGACAGTGGGATCACCAGTGTGCAAGTCTCCCCACACAATAGCACGAGTCCTGTGAGTCGGAAGGAGAAAATCATCAAAGGTAGTGAGGACCCGGGGCACTTCTAGTCTGCAGGAAGAAGAGGAAGATAAATAGGACTCCAGGCTAAGACGTGGGGGAGAGATATCGGATCCAGGTCACTGTCAGTACTACAGAAGAGTCTCTTGGGCCAGAGATTAGAGTCACAGAGATGCTTCACTTAAAGAGGGAACCAGGGCTGAAGGAGTTACCAGCGCCTGTGAGAGAGATAACCTGTCAGGCCTTATACATTATATCTGCCAGTAAATATTGTACATATTCCTCTTCCCCAAGTAAAGTCCAAGTTCTGGTTAAGAACCTTGTGTCCTCTGAATTTATTGCTGCCCTGGTTCCAGAAGAGAAATGCCTGGAGACAGCCGCGATCGGATGGCTTGAAGTAAGTGAAGAGCACTACATACACAGCCACACTTCAGAGGGAGGACACGTATTGTCTGTAGGGTGCCATAGCAAGAGGGAGCTACAGCTCGCCCACGACTACCTCGCTGGGGCACCTTACATCTACAACAATAACCTAGGACTGGAGAGGACGGAATTAATATATGCCGCACAAATTACATACAAGTGGAAGTCAATTACCTCTTCTCCTGGATAAATGCTGTGCCGGATTCCAGTCCGTCTGGCTTTAATGCTGCACTTACATAGGGGTCCCACATTCATCTGAAAATAGAGAATTTACTGTCAAAATATCCTTTCACTCTTATTTATTAAATATAATAAATATTTGTTTCGCTCTTATATAGTACCATTAATTCCACAGCGCTTTACAGGCATTATCATCGCTGTCCCCATTGGAGCTCACAATCTAGATTCCCTATCAGTATGTCTTTGGAGTGTGGGAGGAAACCGGAGACCCTGGAGGAAACCCACGCAAACATGGGGAGAACATACAAACTCCTTGCAGATCTTGTCCTTGGTGCCAACCACTGAGCCACCATACGTTTTACTTGATTGATCTGACTTTGTCTTGTACAAGACTTGTAAAAGAAAAACATCAACTATATCTCATGAGAATAAGCACTTTCACATATACAGCACTTTGGGGACAATTAGGGACTCGGTGGGAAAGGTATTCAGTCTTTCAAGCATTAGGCCAGGGCTGGAGCACTTTAGCCCAACAGCTAGACCAACGCTACACCGCTCATAACAATGGCACTATGGTGCTACAGCCCATGGAGTAGAGTCTACCGCTGTGCCATAATATCCACCCAATTAGTGCACCGCTAGGACTAAAAGGTGGGAAAATAAAGAGAAAATGAATGCCAAAGTTGTTACATACAAATCAAGCTGTGCGACTGTCAGGCAGGAGGCTACACAATGGCTATAGTCCAAAATCATAAGAATACAACAAGTACAAAACGGATTCAACTTTTTTTTGCGTTCGATCAAAAGGAAAGTTACAGAAGAGATATTTTAACAAAAATAACAAATAAACACATGGAAAGAGGAGTCTGTGCAAAACGATTCGCAGGACCTCGCCCAGCGGCCAAGTCAGTATCTTGTGCTTCTTACTTGACGGCATCTACAGCGCCTTTAAGATCAGCTGGTCTGATACAACATCATTGTGACGGTACATATGACAACTAATCAAAAGAAAAGTGGTGGATGACGCCAGGTAAAGCAGAGGACACACATTACTGATCTGCCCACTGCACTGGGCTTTGCAGATTGATTTTCACTCTCTCTAGTGGAAAGCCTTATATTGGGTGCCCCTAATAATCTATCAAACTGCCACCACTACACATTGTTCTGCACGATTACTAGCTAAAGCAGCGCCTCATCAGGAGCCAGTCACTTGATTGGCGTCTTTGTAGAGGGGATATATCAATCAAGCTCTGTCTTCAGGTACAGCAATCAAGCCAGATTAAGGAGGACTAAGCCATCTTTACTTCTCAGCACTGAGTCTTCACCTCCTTGACCGCAGGGATAAGTCAGTGCAAGAGCTATTACAAACTGCTTTAGAAATTAACAGCAGAAATGTATGGACAATATAGCAGTGGTGGCATTTAGGGGTCAAACACACCAGACAGGTTCTTAACTAGGATTTAATAAAAGTGTACATAAATAAAATACATGCTTACATCATTCCAAATGGCAGGTACATATATCCCGACCCCACAGCTGTATGCTTATTATCAATGGGTAGAAATATTAATTAAATTGATGCCATAGATTCAACATGTTAAATGCCAGCAGTAAACAGCGAGACATCTTGAGAAACATTACAGGTTAACATTCAACATCACACAGACGCCTCTCTATTCTTCCAAAATCTGAAGTCATACACAGCAAAAGGGAAAAGCAATCCCCTCCCTGACCTGCACACCAATCTAATCCATTAGCTGGTGTTGTGATGACCGACATCCGTGACTTGCACTACCCCTGTGATGTCCATCATAGCTCTAATGCCTGGGGCCACGCGCATCATCCCACTGTGTATTAGGAAGAAAATCATCCTGGAAAGGTGTCTGTAACCTGCAGCTCTTCTTCTATTCCCACACTGGAGCTCTTAAGAATCTCTCACAGCTATTGACAGGTGGAAAATGACATCTGTAATACTGGACTGGTAACTCATTACTAAGGTTTGCTCTGCTTTCACAACTTTGTTCCCTTTCCTCCAATTTAAATACCAAAGATGGTCCAGTGCCTTACGGCATACATGACACCACCAGAGCAAACACTGACAATCTTTGAAAAACCGTGCTCCTTTCACCAACAATATAACAGATCATATACAGTTTTAAATAGATTTTCTTGAAAAAAAAAAAAAAACACATTTATGTATTTATATACTCCATAAATATACTTTAAAGAGAATCTGTCACCAGGTTTTTGCCACCTAATCTGAAAGCAGCATAATGTAGAGATAGAGACCCTGATTCCAGCGATTAGTCACTTGATAAGCTGCTTCCTATAGTTTTAATAAAATCACTGTTTTATCAGCAGGAGATCATCACTAGAGGACTACTAAACATGCTGCCATGTAGTCCTCAATATTCATGAGCTCTGTATAACCCATCTCCACCAAGGGTTGACAGCTTTCTGCCTATGCACAGTGTACACAGAAAGCTGCCAATCAGTGGTGGAGGCAGGGTTATACAGAGTTCAGAATTCAGAGAAATGGTAGATCTGTAGCATATAAATCTGTAATTTTATCAAAGCTGAAGCAAGCAGCCTAGTAGGTGACATTGCTGGAATCAAAGTCTCTGCCTTATATCATGCTGAACGCTGATGGAGTAGAAAAAAAAACTAGAACCATGACTACCCAAGGTCCTGCAATGCCTGCACATGAGGAAAGACATAACGAATCAGAAGAACTATACTACATTTCTAATTGGAGGTATTTGCTAATATTATTCTTACACCTACTGCATATTGGGATAGGATCTTGGAGATGGGAATATCCCATTAAGGGTAAAATCTGTTTTCAGTGACGACAGAATGTTGCATTACTGAGACTGAATTGTATCAGCAGCAGCCGCCATTTCCTATGCGGTGTGGTGTCAGCACTCGCGGTCCTAGGGCTCTCGTGCGGTGGCATGACACATGGAGCCCATTCAGTGCTGGCGTCACTGTTCTCGCCTTCGTACGGATTGAACATGAAGAGGAAGCCAGAGATCAGCTGCAGCCCGGACTTCCTCTTCATGTTCAAAATGTCCAAAGGCGGAGACAGTCATGCCAGCACTGATTGGGCGCAAGGCACAAATTGTCATTCCACCACACCAGAGCCCCGGGACAGTGAGTGCAGACACCGCTGGAACTGCACGGGAGGAGAGTACAGGCTTTTTTTAAATTTTATCGGCACCAAACATTTAGATCAAGAAGGGGTTGTCCTAGTAGTGCACAACCCCTTTAAGTCAGAGCTCCGCCCTCCTCATCCCATCTGCATAGAATCTTATTAGTACCAACTGTCATCTCCCATCTCCTCCGCTGCCCAGGAGCTGTGGTACAGCACCATGAAATCAATGGAGCTATATAAATAAATAATAAATATGATAATAAATATGATCAGACCATGTCCCTTCCCGGTCAGACACAGCCATTACACAGTACACAGAAGGGGCACCTTTATAAGATTATCTCAGCACAGGAACATTTTATTTAAACCCATCCAATTGTGGAAATTACTACTAGTCCAAAATCTATTGATTAAAATAAACTTTTGTTCGTGGGAAAACCTCTTTAAAGTTTGGCGAGATGTTCTTTTCCTGAAATTCTGTGCCCTTTTTCCTCCACACATACCTTTGATCATTGTGGCCAGAGAGTTCTATTTTAACCTCATCAATCCACAGGACTTGTTTCCAAAATGGCTTGTTTAGATGTTCTTTTCCATACTTCTGACACTGAATTTTATGGTGATGACGCAGTAGAGGTTTTCTTCTGATGACTCTTTCATGAAGGCCATATTTGTGCAGATGTCTCTAATGTACCACAACTCCAGAGTCTGCTAAGTCTTTCTGAAGGTCTTTTGCAGTCTGGTGGGAGTTCTGATTTGCCTCTCTAGCAATCCTATGAGCAGCTCTCACTGAAATTTTACTTAGTCTTCTAGACCTTATGTTGACCTCCACTGTCAACTGCCATTTCTTAATTACATTTCAAACTGAGGAAATGGCAACTTCAAAACGCTTTGCTATCTTTTTGTAGCCTTCTCCTGCTTTGTGGGCCTCCATTTTCAGAATGCTAGGCAGCTGCTTAGAAGAACCCATAGCTGCTGTTTTTTGGCACAAGGTTAGAGGAGGCTGGGATTTAATAAAGCTGGGAAATTTGCATCACCTGGCCTTTTCTAATGCCAATACTAAACAAGCCATAACCCTAACAGGCTAATTAAGGTCTGACACCTGGTCAAAGTTATCTGAGCACACAAATCTCCAAGGGTGCCCAAACTTTTGCATAGGCCCATTTTCCTTTTTGTAATTTTTAAAATGTAAAAAAACAACAATATAGATTTGTTTTGCCTAAAATATAAAGGAAATTTGTCACTTAATTTTACACCTTTTAGAGATCATTTCATCTTCAACTTGCCTAACTGTTCACAGTAACAGTAATATTGACCAGGGGTGCCCAGACCATTACTTGCCACTGTATGTCATAGGACACAAGTTTGCATCTTCCTTGATTTCCTCGTCTCTGGCGGTAACTACCTACCTGAATGTACTTCATAAAGAGGCACAGCCAGCCTATAATCTGACATTCATTTCTGATGAAAACTGAGGTTTATGTTAAAAGTCGGCAAGTAAGTTTTCCCCGGCTGAACATATGGAGAGAGAAATGGATAATAATTCTTACTACAACTGTCTTAATGTAACATCACTTCAGTAAACGCCTTGACCTTTTCACAAGATATTTCCGCATTTATTTTCCCCGATAATCCAAAGCCTTGAGATGCCTACAACATAACAAATGAACAGACCTGGCCGAGGTCGTTATACCAGAGCTCTTCATGAAGACGGTCGGGATGAGCCTTCTTTCGCTTTATTTCCGCAATCACATCAAAGACCTCGGAATCGGAGCTGCTGGAGCAGCTCTCATCATCTGTGTCACAGTCAGAGTCGCTGGAGCTCTCTGTCAATAGAAAGGAAGGAGTGAGTCACATTGAGAAGAAAGCCGCGACTTTACTGCATCCTCACACAACCGGCCAAACATCTAATTCAATGCAGTAACCATGGCGATCAGACAGCTTTTCATTATAGATCATATACTTTCTATGTCGTCTCTTGTTCGCCAAGTGACAGCGAAGACTAAATAGAGAGTGCTCATTTTCCCTTTCATTTACTTACACTGTATAGCTAGCGCAATCCTCTTCTTGTTCTTTACTGTATTTGTGAAAGACCTTTAGATGCAAGAAATCCAGGCAATTATAGCAGGATCGCATGACAAACACACAAATCTCAGGTCATTGGAATCCACCAGACTGGAAACAAGTCAGCATGGCAATATTACGCCGGGATTTCAGCTGGACCTCACATGCAATTTTATTAATATTAGAGCGTAACAATACGATAGCAGAAATTACATGGATAAAGATAAAAAAATAAGCATGGACCATCTGAGCCCTATCTGAGGCCGGCCCGATGTTCCGGGAAAAATGCTGGAGGATGCGTGAGAAGATTTTTCCTTTCCTTTTATTCTCAGACCTAGGACTAATAGTGAAATGCCACCCAAGGGCATGTGGGCAATGCTGGCTGGAGTAGATACAGTATTCTAGTCTTCCAGGCTTACTTATTCATAAAAAGGCACGGCTTAATCACCCTCTAAAAAATCATAAATGATATTTCTACATTCAGGGAGGAAAAGAAATCAGAGAATTCTGCTAAGTATAACCCAAAAGTCTACGGTATGCAAGGCCTATCTTCTACAAACAAGGCATGCTGTCACCCTACTTTCACTTCCGAATCCTAAATGGGAGTGTTGGCCCTCATGATATGATCATGTTATTACACTCTTGCAACCATTTTTTTTTATTTCCGTAACGCTACATTTTGCTGGTCCTCCCAAAAATATAGGAATAAATTGACTATTGGGTACTACATCTTTTCTTGTCAACTGCACAGTTGCACTGATCAGATAACGGCGACTGAGGAGGGACATAAAACTTCTAGAAGGAATGAAAGAGGAAAAGCTCAACTCAAAGTTCTAAAAAAGGTGCTCCAGAATGGTTATATCAAGGGTAATACAACTAATTACTAAAACAGCCATGTGGAGAGAGCAAACAGGTCTCCTACACCTCCTAAACCACCACTATAACGTTAACGCCAGTACCATGATAAGGGTAAAACCCTTCATGTGCTTTGTAGTAGTTCCAACTTTAAAAGGATATACTTAATGCTATCTGTCTGCCATGTAAATCAGCCCAGACTAGCCGGGTGGGGCACGGATTACCCCAGACTAGCCGGGTGGGGCACGGATTACCCCAGACTAGCCTGGTGGGGCACGGATTACCCCAGACTAGCCTGGTGGGGCACGGATTACCCCAGACTAGCCTGGTGGGGCACGGATTACCCCAGACTAGCCTGGTGGGGCACGGATTACCCCAGACTAGCCTGGTGGGGCACGGATTACCCCAGACTAGCCTGGTGGGGCACGGATTACCCCAGACTAGCCTGGTGGGGCACGGATTACCCCAGACTAGCCTGGTGGGGCACGGATTACCCCAGACTAGCCTGGTGGGGCACGGATTACCCCAGACTAGCCTGGTGGGACACGGATTACCCCAGACTAGCCTGGTGGGACACGGATTACCCCAGACTAGCCTGGTGGGGCACGGATTACCCCAGACTAGCCTGGTGGGGCACGGATTACCCCAGACTAGCCTGGTGGGGCACGGATTACCCCAGACTAGCCTGGTGGGGCACGGATTACCCCAGACTAGCCTGGTGGGGCACGGATTACCCCAGACTAGCCTGGTGGGGCACGGATTACCCCAGACTAGCCTGGTGGGGCACGGATTACCCCAGACTAGCCTGGTGGGGCACGGATTACCCCAGACTAGCCTGGTGGGGCACGGATTACCCCAGACTAGCCTGGTGGGGCACGGATTACCCCAGACTAGCCTGGTGGGGCACTGATTTGCACAGACTAGTCCTGCCTTGCTCTTGTAATCAAACCCCCTTAGGCATGATTGACAAGCACCACGCAGGTGACATCATCAGGTATTTACCAATCTATATAAATCTGCCTGCCTGGCATGCCCAGCTAGGCATTAGTGGCACCATCACTACTTTGCAGGCAGCCGCAAAAGAAAATGCATAACAGCAGTATTTAGACACTGTTTTACAGAAATTTGGGGACAATCTATTTTTTCTCTTTAGGCCAGAGCCAGAAATGGATGCTAAAAAGGATCTTTTACTGGATTTCTTTTATTTAAACTTAAAACTTACTTCAATTGCTGCTGTCCCACTGATGCTGGAACAGTTTTTATTTCTTTTCTGTGCCCCTCCATAGTAAAGTTATGCCCCCAGTAATAACAGTGTCAATTTTCCCTTAAACCAACCGGGCGTTCTATGTGGGTGTTCGCTTTTTCACCTCTACGACAAAAGTTCAATGGTATATGCCCAATGTTATACGCCCAGTTGGCAAAGGGAACATCTGCTTTTTTATTTCCAGGGGGCATAAATTTGGAATGATGGGGCACAGAAGAAAACCTGTCCCAGAACCAACGGAATAGCAGCTATTGGAGGAGCTACACTGTTTAAATATAAAAAACCCAGTGAAATTATGAGTCCAGCTATAGGGCATGCTCCTGAATCCGCAATATATAGGACATTTTATTGAATGTTGTAATACAGAATTTTCATAGGTCAGTTCAGATCATACCAGATTTCAACTAAATAGCAAAAACTGATATTTTAACATGGTTATACACCAAAAGACAGTCAGTAGTCTTAATGCTGAATCTTAATGCCGCCACTTAAATGGAAAAAAAAAAAAAAAAGTAATGTAAATGAAGAAAGCTCAGAAAAATTGCACCCTTTGAAAAGTCATTAATTCTGATGAACTTTGCGGCTAAGATATCACTATTCATATCCTTTATGGATGTTTTCTAGTACAACACAATTCTACTTGTGTTTAATGAGATAGGAATAAGGGATAGATCAGGTTCACTCAAGAACAGGTATTCATCTTTGTGGTGGACAGGAATAATGAGCTATTTTTCGGCAAGGGAAGCGGCGAGGTTTGAAGAGCATCTTTCCATTTAAAATGATGATATCCATCATAATTGAAGTTTTGATAAAAGCCAACTAGTTATATGACTTTCCCAATGTGTACTTTAAGTCTTCTTTTGGTCCCTGTAAGATATTAAAGGGTTATCGCCATCTTAAGAAGTAGTCATCTATCCCCTGCATAATCATCGCCCCCACAGATTCCAAACAAGGCTTTTGCAATTCTTCTGAGAAATATAGGGATCTATGGTCAGATCAAGGTAGTGCTTTTTACACATTTTCATCCCCAAGGGGACAGAGCGGAATTTAGCACAGAAATCACAGCTTACACGGCCATGTTGTGTGATAGAGGGAGGAAATAAAGGCCGTCTACAGCGTTATAAAAGGTAGTAAGGAGATTATTCACAGCTTTTATCCCCTGAGCTCTTATCGTGCAGATCCAGAAGCATGCCAGCAATGCTCAACTCTCCAATCTTCAGGCATGTCTAACACTTTTTGCATTGCTGACAAATGCATTTCTTAAAGGGAATCTGTCAGTAGGTGTTAGCTATGTAATCTGAAGACAGCATGAGGTAGGGGTTAAAACACAGAATTCAACAACGTGTCAAGTCCAGTGCGGTTTACTTTGACTGAAGGTTTTATTACTTTGTGATCATCATTGCTTGGATTACAGAAGCCGTGAGCCCTGGTCTGGCTCCGCCCCCTTCTGTGATAAGTAGCTCACTGTTTTTAGACAATGAACACAGACAGCTGTGGTGTGGGTGGGGTTATCTTTCTCAGCACTGCTGCATTGCTAGATTTAAAAGCTCTGATTGTGTCAGAACAGCTGCACCCAATAATTAAGTGATACATCATTTGACTCAGGGTCTCTTTGCCTACATCAGGCAGCTCTCAGATGAGGTAGCAAAGACCTGCCGACAGATTTCCTTTAAACATTTTACACCAGTTTTTGGCATGAACTGTGCCTCTATTGCATATGCAGTATATGAGCAAAAAGTGATGAGAAGAGTCAGAATGGTGCACAAGCTTTTGAAGTATTTATTAAAAATAAAGCCAAAAATAGGGCAAAATTTAAGGCCAACGATGCCTGCTTACAGCAAGCGTACATTTTATTTTCTGACCCCACTAATGCATTTGTCATATTTGGGACTAGCCTACACATCAGCTTCCACTAAGTTTATGCCATCTATACTGCCAGAGATGCTGGACCAAGTGGTCACGTGCGCTGTGGTCATGGCATCACCAGGACAATGTGTCAAAGATTGGGGTCGTTAAAGAGATGCAGCACTGGATTGGACAATGGCGACTAACAAATGACCCAGTGGAGACTCACGGGGAGGGAGCAATTAGTCTCAGAAAACCCTCTAAGTGGCCTACATGGCCTTGTATACAAAATTTTGTGGCTAGTCAAATACATTTGTTCCATGTATCTCATTTCATAGCAGCTATTCCTAGAGAATGCTCAACCTCTGAAATAAAGTGGTTTTCTAGCTATGGAAAACTACTGTCACCAAGCTGCAGTTTGTTTAAAACACCACACCTGTGTTTTGTTTTTTTTTATTTCACCCCTGGAGTGGTGTCACTAATCTATGATCCTCGCCTGTTGAACAATAATTAGCAGCTGCCATCTTCTCCTGTTCTAGGTGCCACCCTGGTCCTCTTCTGCTAGTTGTGACTAGTTGGATTGTGCTAGTGTTTGCTGGATGGTCCAGAAGCCACTTCTCAATGTAAGCCTATGAGAGCCAGCAGGTGTGGGGAACGGGGGTGAGCCCCCTCCTTCAGTCCGGCTCCTTTGATGTGGATATCTATGGGTTAAACTGCTGGTATCAGAGCTAGTCCCGTCCCCAGTAGTTGTGACAGCAGCTCATCTATATATTACAGCCAACTCCTGGCGGATTCCTTTCGACTACACATATCCATCTTGGCGTGGTGAATTACGCCTTCCTGGGACATGTGCCGTCACTATGTATACTTTTATTCAAGATCACAGCTCCCCCTTTCTGTCACGGGTGTGTCAAAAGTGACAAGACAGTCGCCCTGCAGTTGGTTGCAGGAGGTCTCTGTTTGGCATTACAGACAACTTCTTGAAGCTGTCTCTCTAAGACCCAGAGTCTACCTTCCTCTGGCTAATTAACTGGGCTGGATGTATCTGGTGTGTCTGAGAGGGAGGTAACGGCGATATTCATTACTACTTGTGAGGCTTTAGCAAGAGCAGTACTTCTTCCTCCTTGGTGCTGGAGGACGTGTGCACATTTGTCTGGAGTCGTCTAAAGCTAAGCTATTTTCCCTGGTTTGTCCCCCCTTGTTATCTGTAGTGGTCAGTGGGGACCGACTAGCGCTCATCTCCTCCCTTCCCTAGCCAGGACCCAATGCCAGGGAAAGACAGGGCGAGGTACGCATGCAGCGATTGGTGAAGAACCAATATAGGGAAGTTAGTGGAGACAGAGTGAGATTAGATCTACCTAGGAGGTCTTCCCCCTCCCCCTTTTCCCTAGAGTCGGGGCTCCCTTTCCCTCTTCCCTTTGTGTTGCACTTAGTCTTTCCTTCACATTGCGTGACACTTTCTGTAAAGCGATGTAATACATGCTATCATGAAATAAGGCTATTATTTGTGCATATAATGGTGGCAATATTTAGAAACTTGGACAAGTAGTTTATTTGCACTAAAAGAGACCAGGACAGTTAATATTGACAAGTGGGCATGAAAAGCACCATAATAACCGTGAAATTAAGGAAAATATTTGTCATTATATGAAGAACTTTTGGATACATTTTTGCAAACTGCTAGACTGCAAAGTGACCTTTAGTAAAAATGTCAGCCAAGAACATGATTAACCGTTCACACATACATCAAAGCCTAAAGCAACAATCTTTACATAATTACATCACGACTGAGGACGGGGATTTATGTTACATACCGAGCGACACAAACGGCCGTGCAGGTATAAGTGCACATCACATAGTAGCGGAATATCCAGAAAGGAGAAGAAACCAGACAGCGGAGAATATATACTAAAGGCTACAAAAATACTTCTTGTACATAAGAGATTGCCAAGAACAGACCCTGCAAGAAAGTATGATTCCTGCCAAGAATATTTACACTTTCTCAAAATCCACATCTCCACGGTGCCAAGCTTCAGAAAAAAATCCCAACAAACATATTCTAGGCATGGAGAGAAACACCTTCACAGATGGTGGCAACGCTGCCTTAATAAAAATAGTAAGGCTGAGATAACAAGCACGCAGAACAAGCACACGGCCCTCTTACCTAAATCCTCGTCTAATTTGGTCTTTGGTGCCTCCCACGCTGGCCTAGCCGCTCTCGCTTTTGATTGACGCTTGCCAAGTTCTTCTTCAAACTTGTCATACAAATCCCGTAACCTGCTTGTGCCGACCACTGTCGAATCGCCCTTTGGAAAGAAAAGACAACAGGTAAATATACCATTCATTTAGACGTAGATCATTAAAAAAAAAAAAAAACAACTTGCAGATCAGCACACGTTAATGACGGGAGCAAGAAAACTCCGGAAAAGAAGGGTGCATGGCTGAAAGCGATTAATCAAAGCTCCTCTGGCAGGATTTACAGTCAGTGTCCACAGTGCTCAAGAACTGTTCATGATCCAAAAATATTCTTTTCATTTCAACAAGGACAGTAACAAAAAAGGGAAAAAGGAAACAAAAAAAAGCAAGAAAAAGAGCATTCAAAACACCACAATCTACAACCAGTAAGGGTAGGTTCACACGTCACAGTTTTTGCAAAGTTTTTTTCCACGAAAAACACACCATTTTATTGCCCCATCAAAGTGAATGAGATTTCTGAAGTCTCATGCACATGTTGCTTGCAGATTTGAAGCAGTTTCACATCTGAAGTAAGTCAATATTAAAGAGTTCTTGCAGGGTTTTTTACTCATACAAATGAACAGGAAAAAACGCAATGAAAAAAGTGTAAAAAAATGAACTTTTTTTTATGCATTGTTTTTCCTGTCAAATTGTTTTTGATGGTGAAATATATGCAAATACTTAACGTGTGCAGAGACCCTAAAGCTGTGTTCACATGCAGCGCTTTTTTGCTGCGTTTTTGTAATACAAATTAAAAGCTGCTTTTTACAGTACTAGCAAAAGCTTGGCGATCTAAGAAAGGTCATGCACATGCTTGTTTTCTTGAGTTTGAGAACTGCAGTGTTTTCGAAATCTGCATGTCAATTGTTGCAGCATTATTCACAGATAGAAAACAATGAGAAAGTGGGAAAAAATGCAAAAAATGCCACAGAGTATTTCTTGAATAAAACTAACTTTATTAAACATATCAGATAGATATGCAGGGCAGTGGAATAGGACAACCCACGTAGTTCTAGAATGCTGCGATAGCAAGCTGGTAAATCTAATCAGAATAATGCTACATATTGCAATTTATTTGGAATTTGGTCATTAAAACTAAATAGTAATACAGTAAATCACATTAACAAAATGCCATCCTGATTAGTCCTTGAAATGCTGGAAAGACATTATTAAAGGGAATCTGTCTTTAAACCCCTCAAACAGAATACATGGCCGATCAGGTCTTGAATATACAAATTAACTGACATCTGCACGGCCGGAAGCGCTGCTCCTGTGCTGAGAAATCCCTTCAAGAAGAATGCTAATGAGGCTGGAGGTGAATTAAGGTGTGTCCATACAGAGTACAAGAATTAAAAAAACAAACATTTTTCGAGTAGAGTTTTACTCATGCAATGAGTGCTGAAATAATTCACTATTATGACTTCTTCACTTTGTCAGCACTGATATGTGCATTTTCTCCTCCTTGTGTTAACCAAAAGACCTAGATCAGAAATATCAGTTATTACTAAGAACCTAGGAGTTGGGGGTTCAAAACATGTAACCACCCCCCAAAAACATTTTTGTTTCTACTTTTTGATACATTTTTACAAGTTTCTGCATAAATTATCCTTCTTATGTGGATCGGGCGATGAGTGCTGATAAGCCTTCTCCGTTCGGGCTCGTTCAGACATCAGTTTTTCATGTACAAGGTCTATCCGTGATAGAACTCGTACCTATTATAGTCTATGGGGCTGTTCACATGTCTGTAATTTTGCAGAAAAACACAGACCTGTCCGAATTTGATCCGAATCACAGATCAAACTCGCCAATCTAAGTCCATGGGTCCGAGAAAAAAAAATTGGACAGCACTTGGATGCCTACCTGGTTCGGTCTGTTTTTCACGGGCTGTTTGATGAGAGAAGCTTGGGAAACCACAATCGCTTTTTTTTTTCATATCAGAAAAACTACTGCATTAACCAAACTCTGATGGACATCTGATCAAAAACATTGAAGAAACTCAGACAGATTGCATATAAAAATCACTGCCGCCAGAATGAGGACTAATGTTCTCTCGGTGTAAGACATCTCTACTACTCCCCACCTGGCACCATGTTCCTCTCCTTGATTGACACCTCTGCCTTATGCCAGCTACATGCCTAACTTAGGCAGGAGAAGCTGTCAGTCAAGGTAAAGAAGGTGGTGCTGGGTGTAGAGTAATAGAAGGCTGATGGGATCTCTGTATCAACAGAACCCAATCTACTTCCAGCCTCATTAGCATATACTTTCAAAATCGGATATATCAGTAATGGAGCAACGCTATGGGGTCATACAGGTCAAGCAAATTCTTATCCTCTCTTGCTGACAACTTTATCTTCCAAAAGGTAGGGGAGAAAACAAGGGGATCTGCTACTTTGGATCTAATCCTTATAAACAGGGAGGAAATGGTTGAGGAGGTAAAGGTGGCTGGGACCCTAGGAGGCAGCGATCATGCTATTATAGAATTTTGGATAACTAGAGGAGGAAGACATGTGAAGACTCAGACTTCAACGTTAGATTTTAGAAAGGCAGATTTTAAGAGACTCAGAAAGAGAATAGGAGGGATCCAATGGCTGGATGTCCTTAAGGACAAAAATGTCCAGGAAGGATGGGAAATTTTTAAAAATGAGATTCTCAAAGCACAATCGTTAACAATCCCGAAAAGTAGGAAGAATGGGAAGCATTTAAGGAAACCAGAATGGATGAACACAGAACTTAAACACATGCTAAAAAGAAAGAAAGAAATGTTTATTAAATGGAAAGAGGGAGGCATATCTAAAGAAGATTATAATGCAGTCTGCAGATCCTGCAGGGCACGTATCAGGTTAGCTAAAGCTGACAATGAATTAAGGCTTGCAAGAGATGTCAAAAGCAATAAAAAAGGATTTTGGGGGTATGTCAAAAGTAAAAGAAAAGTCAAAGATGCTATAGGATTTTTACAGGATGAAAATGGAGAAATGGTAAGAGGATGTTGAGAAGGCCGAATTTTTTAATTCCTATTTTGCATCTGTTTTCTCTCAGAAAGAAAATGTAACATCAACTGATCTTCACTGTCCTTTTAAAGGAATAGAGGAATCCAAGTTATCTGTAAACAGAAAGATTGTGAGGGAATATTTAGCTAACATAAATGAGTTCAAGTCTCCAGGTCCAGATGAATTACACCCCAGAGTACTGAAGGAGATCGTAGAAGAAATTTTAGAACCACTCTCCATAATCTTTGAAAATTCTTGGAGAACAGGAGAAGTCCCAGAAGACTGGAGAAGAGCAAATGTTGTTCCCATCTTCAAAAAGGGGAAGAAGGTGGACCCAGGGAACTATAGGCCGGTGAGTCTGACTTCTATACCAGGAAAGATCTTTGAACAAATTATTAAACAACATGTATGTAAGTACATGGATAAGAATGAAGTGATTAACCAGAGTCAGCATGGGTTTGTAACTAACAAGTCATGTCAGACTAACTTAATTTCCTTCTATGACAGAATCACTGACTGGGTGGATCAGGGAAATGCTGTAGATATAGTATATCTTGACTTCAGCAAAGCATTTGACAAAGTATCTCACACCATCCTTATTGAAAAAATGACCAAGTATGCAATGGACCAGGCAACTGTTAGGTGGATTCATAACTGGCTTAGTGATCGGACTCAAAGGGTGGTTGTAAATGGCTTCACATCCAGCTGGATGAATGTCTCAAGTGGGGTACCACAGGGCTCCGTCCTGGGACCTGTATTGTTCAACATCTTTATCAATGATTTAGATGAAGGAATTGAGGGTAAACTGATTAAATTTGCTGATGACACAAAGCTAGGAGGGATAGCTAATACTAGAGAAGAGAGAGAGAGGATTCAAAAAGACCTAAATAAACTGGAGCAGTGGGCAGCAACCAACAGAATGGTTTTTAACAGGGAAAAATGCAAAGTACTACATCTGGGCAATAAAAATGAAAAAAGCATATACAGAATGGGAGGAATAGAGCTAAGCAACAGTACATGTGAAAAAGACTTAGGTATACTAATAGATCATAGACTGAACATGAGTCAACAGTGTGATGCAGCAGCAAAAAAGGCAAATACAATTCTGGGATGTATTAACAGAAGCATACAGTCTAGATCACGTGAAGTCAGTATCGGTCTTTACTCCTCTTTGGTCAGACCTCATCTGGAATACTGTGTACAGTTTTGGGCACCACATTTTAAAAAAGACATAGACAAACTGGAGCAAGTTCAGAGAAGAGCGACCAGAATGGTGACTGGTCTGCAAACCATGTCCTATGAGGAACGGTTGCAGGATTTGGGAATGTTTAGCTTGCAAAAAAGAAGACTGAGAGGAGACTTAATAGCTGTCTACAAATATGTCAAGGGCTGTCACATTGTAGAAGGATCATCTTTATTCTCATTTGCACAAGGAAAGACTAGAAGCAATGGGATGAAACTAAATGGGAGGAGACACAGATTAGATATTAGAAAAAACTTTTTGACAGTTAGGGTGATTAATGAGTGGAACAGGCTGCCACGAGAGGTGGTGAGTTCCCCTTCAATGGACGTCTTCAAACAGAGGCTGGACAGACATCTGTCTGAGATGATCTAGTGAATCCTGCTTTGAGCAGGGGGTTGGACCAGATGACCCAGGAGGTCCCTTCCAACTCTACCATTCTATGATTCTATGATTAACTTGTATTTTCAAGAACTAAGACTCTATGAGACAGGCAGGCTCAGCATCCTCATCACATACAGAACAGCAGTTACTGAGAGGCACAGCACCGGACAAGTCACGTGTACCATATTTTCTAAAGGATCCATCTGAGCTACCCCCTTCCCTATAAGAGTGAGGCCATCTCTTAACCAACCATCCTTTCACCTCAGTAGCCTGCAGGCACAGGTTGCCATGCACCTTAAGGCCCCCATACACGTTAGACTAATGTCGGCTGAACCCACCAACCAATATTAATGGGTTGGGCTGATTGGCTAATGTGCATGGGGGCGCCGGCCGACTGATTGTAGGGCGAGATGTCGCTTGAGCATGTCTGATTTTGGACTGCCGAGCTAGCTCTCCTGTGTATGGGAGTGTCGCTGAGATTTCTGTCAGTTGGTCAAGCCAAAGCATTGTATGGCTGACAGCCACCTTATGTGTATGGCCAGCCTTACACTTCACACCTTAGATCATGCATGGCTTTAAAAGGAATCTGTAAGGAGGTTTTTGCTATGTAATCTGAAGATCAGGGCTGAGGCACAGATTTCAACGATGTGTCATTTATTAAGCTGTGTGTTTACTTACAATGAAGGTTTTAATCGCTGGGACATTATCACTGCCAGGACGGATGCTCATGCGACTGCTAGTTCAACCAGGCCGCCTCGTCTGATAAGCTGCACACTGTCAGTGTACATAGAGAACTGTGATGTGGGCGAGGTTAGCTTTCTAAGCTCTGCTACATCTAAACTCTGTGTCAGAACGGATGCACCCAGTAAACTAAATGATACATCATTAGAATCAGGGTCCCAGATGAGGTAGCAAAACCTGGTGACAGATTCCCTTTAAAAGGTTTGTCTGCTGTTACAAAACAAAACAGAACATTGAGATGCACATCCCTTACACCCTCTGCAGCCATTGTCCTTTTCCAGAGATAACAATCTGCAATATGCACTACAAAGCCAAATTGTTCAGGGCATTGATATGTAAAATCCCGTTTAGCTGCTTCTATAGGCACAGACAGAACTTGCTGTCTCTCCCTCACTGTACACTCTCACAAGCATAGAATGAGTATTCGGCATTTCGCACATAACTTGTTGTACTGACTGGGAGAGAACTACAGAACAATCCAGCGATAACCCTAAATCTTCATATATTAATAAAATGAGCGTACTGACACATGTGACAACATGCAAGTAAAACAATTCTTACAATCTAGTCATTCAATCTCCATATGCACTAAAACACAGGAACTAAACTAGAAGATA
This sequence comes from Phyllobates terribilis, assembly GCF_046119375.1. Classification (NCBI taxonomy): domain Eukaryota; kingdom Metazoa; phylum Chordata; class Amphibia; order Anura; family Dendrobatidae; genus Phyllobates; species Phyllobates terribilis. Next base: position 456,832,272 of record NW_027362764.1, read on the forward strand.
ATGAAGGGGCCTGGCCTGGCTATGGAGGAGTGAGGACTAGTGTTGAGCCACCCCCATAGTGTTCGGGTTCGGTTCGTCGAAAACCGGGATGTTCGAGGAACTGTTCGTCGAACTGTTCGTCGAACACCGTTAAAACCAATGGCAGGCAAACAAAAACACATAGAAAACACCTTCAAAGGTGTCCAAAAGCTAACAAACTGCTCAGAAGATGCTCTCTTTAAAAAAGCCGGCCGGCAAATTCAGCAGCGGCATACACCGGTACCCGACAATTTAGACAAGAAGGAATAGAGCATCACACATAGATTAGATAGATAGAAACATGTCAGTCACACATATAAGAAGCACAGTGACAGTGTTGGTTACTGCACTTGTCATTTAGTGTAAAGGATTTATTAAAAAAAATATTAGTGTTTTCATGCACCGTCTCTTTAAAAAAGCCGGCCGGCAATTCAGCAGCGGTACCCGACAATTTATAACAGAAAGAATAGAGCATCACACATAGATTAGATAGATAGAAACATGTCAGTCACATATATAATAAGTACAGTGACAGTGTTGGTTACTGTACTTGTCATTTAGTGTTAAAATAAAGGATTTATTAAAAAAAAAATTAGCGTGGGGTTCCCCGTAATTTTAGTCTCTAGCGGAGGTTAAGCAGACTGCTGGGGCAGATGTTTGAAGCCTGGGAAGGGGGTAATACCCACGGAGCTTCCCAGGCTACTAATATCAGCCCCCAGCTGAATACCTAGCCTTTACTAGCTATTAAAATGGGGGACCCCCCAAAAAAATTACGTGGGGTCCCCCCTATTTTAATAGCTAGCAAAGGCTAGGCAGACAGCTGGGGGCTGATATTAATAGCTCAGGAAGGGTGCCATGAATATTGGCCCCCTCCCAGGCTAGAAACACCAGCCGTCAGCCGCCCCAGAAATGGCGCATCCATAGGATGCGCCAATTCTGGCACTTAGCCTCGCTCTTCCCACTGCCCTGTAGCGGTGGCAGTGGGGTAACAGGGCTGGGGTTGATGTCAGCTTATAATGCCAGCTGACATCAAGCCCAGGTTAGTAATGGAGAGGCGTCTATAAGACACCCCCATTACTAACCCCATAGTGAAAGTTAAAAAAAACACAAACACCCAGAATAAAGTCCTTTAATTGAAATAAACACACAATTCTTTATTGTTCTAAATTAAACCATACTTACCGTCACGCCCATTCCAGCTGAAGCCAACGATCTCCTGCAATAAAAATAAAATAATAAACCAACATCATCCTTACCTTTCGATGGTTCCCAGGACAGCTCCAGCTCTGCTACATCGAGATGACAGGCTGGACCGCAGCAGAACGCTGCCATCCAGCCTGTCATCCCGCAGACACTGAGAAGAGCAGGCATGCTTGCGCTCCTTAGTGTCTGGCTGTGACTGCATAAAGATGAGCCGAGGTCATGTCCAATGAACTCGGCTCACCTCATGCACGTCACTGACAGCGTGGGAAAATTCTCCTGCACTCAGCGCTTCAGCGTGAGAATTTTCCCACGCTGTCAGTGACGTGCATGAGGTGAGCCGAGTTCATTGGACATGACCTCGGCTCATCTTTATGCCGTCACAGCCAGACACTAAGGAGCGCAAGCATGCCTGCTCTTCTCAGTGTCTGCGGGATGACAGGCTGGATGGCAGCGTTCTGCTGCGGTCCAGCCAGTCATCTCGATGTAGCAGAGCTGAAGCTGTCATGGGAACCATGGAAAGGTAAGGATGATGTTGGTTTATTATTTTTCTTTTATTTCAGGAGATCGTTGGCTTCAGCTGGAATGGGCGTGATGGTAAGTATGGTTTAATTTAGAACAATAAAGAATTGTGTGTTTATTTCAATTAAAGGACTTTATTCTGGGTGTTGTGTTTTTTTTAAATACTTTACTAGAAATTCATGGCGGTCATGTCTAATACTGGCGTGACCCCCTGAATTTTGGGCTTAGGGCCAGCTGATAATACCAAGCTGGCCCTAACCCCTTTATTACCCAGTGAGCCACCGCACCAGGGCCCTGGATGAGTTGGGTACAGCGCCAGAAGATGGCGCTTCTATGAACGCGCCATTTTCCGGGGTGGCTGCGGACTGCAATTTGCAGCGGGGGGGGGCAGAAAGCTTGGGCCTCCCTGCGCTGCAGATTCCAGCCCCCAGCTGCCTAGTTGTACCTGGCTGGACACAAAAATAGAAAATTGACGTGGGGCTTCGCCCTGTTTTTGTGTCCAGCCAGGTATAACTAGGCAGCTGGGGGCTGGAATCCGCAGCGCAGGGAGGACCAAGCTTTCTGGGTCCCCCCCGCTGCAAATTGCAGTCCGCAGCCACCCCGGAAAATGGCGCGTTCATAGAAGCGCCATCTTCTGGCGCTGTACCCAACTCATTCAGGGCCCTGGTGCGGTGGCTCACTGGGTAATAAAGGGGTTAGGGCCAGCTTGGCATTATCAGCTGGCCCTAAGCCCGAAATTCATGGGGTCACGCCAATATTAGACATGACCACCATGAATTTCTAGTAAAGTATTTAAAAAAAACACAACACCAAGAAAAAAGTCCTTTAATTGAAATAAAGACAATTCTTTATTTATCTAAATTAAACCATACTTACCGTCACGCCCATTGCAGCTGAAGCCAACGATCTCCTGAAATAAAAGAAAAATAAAGCAACATCATCCTTACCTTTCCATGGTTGCCATGACAGCTTCAGCTCTGCTACATCGAGATGACAGGCTGGACCGCAGCAGAACGCTGCCATCCAGCCTGTCATCCCGAAGACACTGAGAAGCGCAGGCTTGCTTGCGCTCCACAGTGTCTCTCTGTGAGGGCATCCAGATGAGCCGAGTTAATGTCCAATGAACTCGGCTCACCTCATGCATGTCACTGACAGCGTGGGAAAATTCTCCTGCACTCAGCGCTTCAGCGTGGGAGAATTCTCACGCTGAAGCGCTGAGTGCAGGAGAATTTTCCCACGCTGTCAGTGACGTGCATGAGGTGAACTGAGTTCATTGGACATGAACTCTGCTCATCTGGATGCCGTCACAGAGAGACGCTGAGGAGCGCAAGCAAGCCTGCGCTTCTCAGTGTCTGCGGGATGACAGGCTGGATGGCAGCTTTCTGCTGCGGTCCAGCCTGTCATCTCGATGTAGCAGAGCTGAAGCTGTCGTGGGAACCATGGAAAGGTAAGTATTATGTTGCTTTATTATTTTTCTTTTATTGCAGGGGATCGTTGGCTTCAGCTGGAATGGGCGTGATGGTAAGTATGGTTTAATTTAGAACAATAAAGAATTGTGTCTTTATTTCAATTAAAGGACTTTATTCTGGGTGTTTGTGTTTTTTTTAACTTTGACTATGGGGTTAGTAATGGGGGTGTCTTATAGACGACTCTCCATTACTAACCTGGGCTTGATGTCAGCTGGCATTATAAGCTGACATCAACCCCAGCCCTATTACCCCACTGCCACCGCTACAGGGCAGTGGGAAGAGCGAGGCTAAGTGCCAGAATTGGCGCATCCTATGGATGTGCCATTTCTGGGGCGGCTGACGGCTGGTGTTTCTAGCCTGGGAGGGGGCCAATATTCATGGCACCCTTCCTGGGCTATTAATATCAGCCCCCAGCTGTCTGCCTAGCCTTTGCTAGCTATTAAAATAGGGGGGACCCCACGTCAATTTTTTGGGGGGTCCCCCATTTTAATAGCTAGTAAAGGCTAGGCATTCAGCTGGGGGCTGATATTAGTAGCCTGGGAAGCTCCGTGGGTATTACCCCTTCCCAGGCTTCAAACATCTGCCCCAGCTGTCTGCTTAACCTCCGCTAGAGCCTAAAATTACGGGGAACCCCACGCCAATTTTTTTTTAAATAAATCCTTTATTTTAACACTAAATGACAAGTACAGTAACCAACACTATCACTGTACTTATTATATATCTGACTGACATGTTTCTATCTATCTAATCTATGTGTGATTCTCTATTCTTTCCATTCTAAATTGTCGGGTACCGCTGCTGAATTGCCGGCCGGCTTTTTTAAAGAGACGGTGCATGAAAACACTAATTTTTTTAATAAATCCTTTACACTAAATGACAAGTACAGTAAGCAACACTGTCACTGTACTTCTTATATATGTGACTGACATGTTTCTATCTATCTAATCTATGAGTGAAGCTCTATTCTTTCGGTTCTAAATTGTCGGGTACCGGTGTACGCCGCTGCTGAATTGCCGGCTTTTCATGTTTCACTGTGAGCACAGTTCCCATCGATTTGGGCAATCACTCTAATGCCACAACCACCATGGCTATGGCATTACAGTGAGTGGCAGACCATCCCTGCATGATTGGTGCTCTAAATAGCGCCAGACATGCAGGACACGCTTTTGGTGCACGAACAGTTATCGAACATAACCTCGAACAGCCGAATTTTTTGCAAATCGTTCGGGTTCGTCGAACAACTCGAACACCGCCCAAAACAGCTCGCATTTGAGATTGGCGAACAGTTCTAGTCGAACACCGCTCATCTCTAGTGAGGACATGCAGCAACTCAGCTCCTGCCTGGGTGATGTCTGCAGACCCAATCAAGAAACACTATTTACCACCAAATGTCAGCTAAGACGCGTCCCAGTGTCGGCCAAGCAAATAGACTTCCTTCAGTAGTGCCTGCGACGGGTATTTCCCGATATCTAAGGTGCTCTGCGGGTCTCACACCGGAGCTAGCAAGCTCTCTGACTGGAAAGAAGATGGAGAATGGAAGACCAGCATTATCTACATCAGGGACCGTGAGCTGCATAAATAATACTGTTGGGACTTACAAGATACAGGCTTCTAAAGATGATATCCAGGGGCAGAAGGGGACATCTCATGCTTCTTATTCACAAGCAGTGAGCAGCTCCTTGCACAGACTGAGGGATTTGTCCTGTGGCATTCCTGAGAATTCAGAGGGCCTGGCAGGCAAAGTACAGGCGCATCTCACAAAATTAGAACATAAATTAACTTTTTGATTTCAGTTCTTCAATACAAAAAGTGAAACTCATATATTATATAGAGTCATTACAAACAGAGTGATCTATTTCAAGTGTTTATTTCTGTTAATGATGATTATGGCTTACAGCCAATGAAAACACAAAAGTCATTATCTCAGTAAATTAGAATACTTTATAACAGCTTGAAAAATGCTTTTAAAATCCGAAATGTTGGCCTATTGAAATGTATGTTCAGTAAATGCACTCAATACTTGGTCGGGGCTCCTTTTGCATCAATTACTGCATCAATGCGGCGTGGCATGGAGGTGATCAGCCTGTGGCACTGCTGAGGTGTTATGGAAGTCCAGGTTGCTTTGATAGCAGCCTTCAGCTCGTCTGCATTGTTGGGTCTGGTGTCTCATCTTCCTCTTGACAATACCCCATAGATTCTCTATGGGGTTAAAAGGTTAGGCGAGTTTGCTGGCCAATCAAGCACAGTGATACTGTTGTTTGTAAACCAGGTATTGGTACTTTGGTAGTGTGGACAGGGGCCAAGTCCTGCTGGAGAATGACATTTCCATCTCCAAAAAGCTTGTCGGCAGAGGGAAGCATGAAGAGATCTAAAATTTCCTGATAGACGGCTGTGCTGACTTTAGTCTTGATAAAACACAGTGGACCTACGCCAGCAGATGACATGGCTCCCCAAACCATCACCGATTGTGAAAACGTCACTAGACCTCAAGCAGCTTGAATTGTGTGCCTCTCTACTCTTCCCCCAGACTCTGGGACCTTGCGGAGTGTGTCAATGACTGCCTTCTGGACATCTGTCAAGTCAGCAGTCTTCCCCATGATTGTGGAGCCTACTGAGACAGACTAAGTGACCTTTTTAAACACTTAGGAAGCCTTTGCAGGCGTTTTTTGTTAATTATTTTAATTTACTGAGATAATGACTTCAGTGTTTTCATTGGCTGTAAGCCATAATCATCAACATTAACAGAAATAAACACTCGAAATAGATCACTGTTTGTAATGACTATATAATATGAGTTTCACTTTTTGTATTGAAGAACTGAAATAAATTAACTTTTTGATGGTATTCTAATTTAGTGAGATGCACCTGAATCTATTCAGGCACATACTGTATGGGAAGATCTTAAGGCTCATATATGTGCTATTCCCACAAAGGAAGATATGGAGAACTATATCTCTAGGTTGGAAGCTTCATATAGGGCTCAGACTTCTGCTATTAGAAGGGAACTTTAGCCACCCTTTCAGACAGCTGCTGATGATGAAAGCCATACAGAGGCCATCTCTCAGAGATTACACACACAAGAACAGACGGCTACAGCTCTCTCTCTCAGCAACTGGAATACCTGTCTGATCTGGTGGACGATATAGAAAATAGAGGGAGACACAATAAAATCAGAATTAGATGCCATCCAGAATCAATGTAACAGAATAAACTGGAGGAATCTTTACATTGTATCTTTAATTCTATATTAAAACTACCACGTGATTCATACACAGAATTTGACAGTGCTCACAGATCCTTGGGACCCAAGTCTACTGATGTAAACAGACAGATGTCATATGCTGGATACATAGATACAGTTAGGTCCATATATATTTGGACAGACAACATTTTTCTAATTTTGGTTCTAGACATTACCACAATGAATTTTAAACAAAACAATTCAGATGCAGTTGAAGTTCAGACTTTCAGCTTTCATTTGAGGGTATCCACATTAAAATTGGATGAAGGGTTTAGGAGTTTCAGCTCCTTAACATGTACCACCCTGTTTTTAAAGGGACCAAAAGAAATTGGACAGATTAAATAATTGTAAATAAAATGTTCATTTCTAGTACTTGGTTGAAAACCCTTTGTTGGCAATGACTGCCTGAAGTCTTGAACTCATGGACATCACTAGACGCTGTGTTTCCTCCTTTTTGATGCTCTGCCATGCCTTCACTGCGGTGGTTTTCAGTTGCTGTTTGTTTGTGGGCCTTTCTGTCTGATGTTTTGTCTTTAACAAGTGAAATGCATGCTCAATTGGGTTGAGATCAGGTGACTGACTTGGCCATTCAAGAATATTCCACTTCTTTGCTTTAATAAACTCCTGGGTTGCTTTGGCTTTATGTTTTGGGTCATTGTCCATCTGTAGTATGAAACGAAAACCAATCAGTTTGGCTGCATTTGGCTGGATCTGAGCACACAGTATGGCTCTGAATACATCAGAATTCATTCGGCTGCTTCTGTCCTGTGTCACATCATCAATAAACACTAGTGACCCAGTGCCACTGGCAGCCATGCATGCCCAAGCCATCACACTGCCTCCTCCGTGTTTTACAGATGATGTGGTATGCTTTGGATCATGAGCTGTACCACGCCTTCGCCATACTTTTCTCTTTCCATCATTCTGGTAGAGGTTGATCTTGGTGTCATCTGTCCAAAGAATGTTTTTCCAGAACTGTGCTGGCTTTTTTAGATGTTTTTTAGCAAAGTCCAGTCTAGCCTTTTTATTCTTGATGCTTATGAGTGGCTTGCACCGTGCAGTGAACCCTCTGTATTTACTTTCATGCAGTCTTCTCCTTATGGTAGATTTGGATATTGATACACCTACCTCCTGAAGAGTGTTGTTCACTTGGTTGGCTGTTGTGAAGGGGTTTCTCTTCACCATGGAGATTATTCTGCGATCATCCACTACTGTTGTCTTCCGTGGGCGCCCAGGTCTTTTTGCATTGATGAGTTCACCAGTGCTTTCTTTTTTTCTCAGGATGTACCAAACTGTAGATTTTGCCACTCCTAATATTGTAGCAATTTCTCGGATGGGTTTTTTCTGTTTTTAAAGCTTAAGGATGGCTTGTTTCACCTGCATGGAGAGCTCCTTTGACCGCTTGTTTACTTCACAGCAAAACCTTCCAAATGCAAGCACCACACCTCAAATCAACTCCAGGCCTTTTATGTGCTTAATTAAGAATGACATAACGAAGGGATTGCCCACACCTATCCATGAAATAGCCTTGGAGTCAATTGTCCAATTACTTTTGGTCCCTTTAAAAACAGGGTGGCACATGTTAAGGAGCTGAAACTCCTAAACCCTTCATCCAATTTTAATGTGGATACCCTCAAATGAAAGCTGAAAGTCTGAACTTCAACTGCATCTGAATTGTTTTGTTTAAAATTCATTGTGGTAATGTCTAGAACCAAAATTAGAAAAATGTTGTCTCTGTCCAAATATATATGGACCTAACTGTATAAAGTGAAGGAGAACATTCTTGCTAAAGCCCGCACATTGGAACCTATCATCTTCAATGAACATGTTATTCAGATTATGCATGACCTGTCCTGGCGCACACTTCAGAAGAGAAGTGCCCTGAAGCCCCTGCTCAACATACTGAGACAACAAAAAATCCTTTATTCTTGGGGCTTTCCTTTTAGACTTCAAGTGAGAATCTGGAACTCTACATGTTTTGCGAAGTCTGGGAGACTTATCAACGTTCACTAATGGACTGGGAATTCCATCGGTCCAAGTGCTCCCGTCAGAGTGGCCAGGTCTTCCTAGAGGCCTTGGAAGGAATGACACACCTCGTCCTCAAAAAAGGAAGACACACAATTTTGGCATGAGAAATGGAGGTCGCAATATGGAAGAAAAAGGAGCATCACCTCCGGATTGACTGGCTTCACTATTTTCACTCATTGTTCTCTTTGATACTGATTAATGCTTAGCAGTCGGGGAATCCTATACAAAGTTGATATAAGCACACATGTATAGATATTGTAAAATAAGAGTTGGACATTCAAGCTTTGGTAGATAATAAATGTACTATTATGAGAAGCGTATACCAAGCCATTATGGGTCGGCAGACCGAGCCTGGGGGGGAGCTACCCTCCATAGAAAGCGCGTTTCCACTAAGGGTATCTACAGTCCGCTGGACGGGTGTGGAATTTTCTATTTTTCCCTAATAGTCCTCCTCTTTGAGGACTTTTTTTTGTGGTTGGGGAATCTCCCAACGGATTTCTTCTTCTCTCTTTTTGTGCCATTTACCTCCTTTCCTATATACACTGCTCAAAAAAAAATAAAGGGAACAAACAACACCATGTAACTCCAAGTCGATAACACTTCAATGAAATCTACCAGTCCAGTTATGAAGCAACACTGATTGTGAATCAATTTCTCCTGCTGTTGTGGAAATGGAACAGACAACTGGTAGAAATGATAGGCTATTAGCAAGATACCCCCTATAAAGTAGTGGTTCTGCAGGTGGTGACCACAGACCATTTCTCTGTTCTCATCCTTTTTGGCTGTTGTTTTGGTCACTTTTTCATTTTGCCATTGCTCTCACCCCTAGAGGTACAGTAGCATGAGGCGGTGTCTACAGTACAACCCACAGAAGTTGTTCAGGTAGTGCAGTTCATCCAGGATGGTAGATCAGTGGGAGATGTGGCAAGAAGGGTAGCTGTGTCTGTCAGCACAGTGTTCAGAGCATGGAGCAGATACCAGGAGATGTGGAGAGAGCCATAGGAGGGCAACAACCGAGCAGCAGGACCGTTACCTCCTCCTTTGTGCAAGGAGGAACAGGAGGAGCACTGCCAGAGCCCTGCAAAATGATCTCCAGCAGGCCACAAATGTGCATGTGTTTGCACAAACGGTTAGAAACCGACTCCATGAGGGTGGTATGAGGGCCAGACGTCCACAGATGGGTGTTGTGCTCACAGCCCAACACCGTGCAGGATGCTTGGCATTTGCCACAGAACACCAAGATTGGCAAAGTCGCCACTGACGCCCTGTGCTCTTCACAGATGAAAGCTGGTTCAAACGGAGCACATGTGACAGAGTCTGGAGACGCCGTGGAGAGCAATCTGCTGCCTGCAACATCCTTCAGCATGACCGGTTTGGCAGTGGGTCAGTAATGGTGTGGGGTGGCATTTCTTTGGTGGGCCGCACAGCCCTCCATTTGCTTGCCAGAGGTAGCCTGACTGCCATTAGGTACCGAGGTGAGAACCTCAGACCCCTTGTGAGACCATATGTTGGTGCTGTTGGCACTGGGTTCCTCATAATGCAGGACAATGCCAGACCTCATGTGGCTGGAGTGGGTCAGCAGTTCATGCAAGATGAAGGCATTGAAGCTATGGACTGTCACGCCCGTTCCCCAGACCTGAATCTCCATCCACCAACGTCACGTCGCACCACAGACTGTCCAGGAGTTGGCGGATGCTTTAGTCCAGGTCTGGGAGGAGATCCCACAGGAGACCATCCGCAACCTCATCAGGAGCATGCCGAGACATTGTAGGGAGGTCACACAGGCACGTGGAGGCCACACACAATACTGAGCCTCATTTTGACTTGTTTTAAGGACATTACATCAAAGTTGGATCAGCCTGTAGTGTGTTTTTCCACTTTCAATTTTGGGGGTGACTCCAAATCCAGGCCTCCATTGGTTAATAAATTTGATTTCCATTGATGATTTTTGTAGGATTTCGTTGTCAGCACATTCAGCTTTGTACAGAACTAAGTATTTAATGAGAATATTTCATTCATTCATTCAGATCTATGATGTGTTATTTTGAGTGTTCCCTTTATTTTTTTGAGCAGTGTATATTTTTTTTCTTTCCGAGAGGAAGGAGCTATCATTATTATTCAGATAGAGAAACTGTCTTGATCTTAATTTTTTCCCACCTTTCTCTCTTTCACTAATCATCCCTCAGTCCTAATCCCTGGTCCTCAAAATGAACAGTCAAATTCTGTTCTCTAAATGCTCGAGGCCTCAATGTTCCTCAGAAATGTTCTCAGATTTTGTACTCCATGCACAAACAAAGGGTTCATATCCTCATGTTACAAGAGACACATTTTAAATCTGATCAGATAAAATATAGATATTATAATAATTGGTTTCATAGTACAAATCCTGCAGCAAAATCCAAAGGGGTTTCCATCGCAATCCATAAATCATTAGCATTCTCCCTAATGGACACACTTATTGATACACAAGGCAGATACATATTTCTCAAGATCAAAATTGTAGATTCAATATACAGTCATGGCCAAAAGTTTTGAGAATGACACCAAAATTATATTTTCACATGATCTGCTGGCCTCTGGTTTTTATTAGGGTTTGTCTGATGTTTATATCACTTACAGAAATATAATTGCAATCATATTATGAGTACCAATAGGTTATATTGACAGTTAGAATGAGTTAATGCAGCAAGTCAATATTTGCAGTGTTGCCCCTTCTTCTTCAAGACCTCTGTAATTCTCCCTGGCATGCTCTCAATCAACTTTTGGACCAAATCCTGACTGATAGCAGTCCATTCTTGCATAATCAATGCTTGCATTTTGCCAGAATTTGTTGGTTTTTGTTTGTCCACCCGTCTCTTGATGATTGACCACAAATTTTCAATGGGATTAAGATCTGGGGAGTTTCCAGGCCGTGGACCAAAAATCTCTATGTTTTGTTCCATGAGCCATTTAGTTATCACCTTTGCTTTATGGCAAGGTGCTCCATCATGCTGGAAAAGGCATTGTTGGGCGCCAAACTGCTCTTGGACGGTTGGGAGAAGTTGCTCTTGGAGGACATTCTGGTACCATTCTTTATTCATGGCTGTGTTTTTAGGCAAGACTGAGTGAGCCGATTCCCTTGGCCGAGAAGCAACCCCACACATGAATGGTTTCAGGATGCTTTACAGTTGGCATGAGACAAGACTAGTGGTAGCGCTCACCTCTTCTTCTCCTAAAAAGCTGTTTTCCAGATGTCCCAAACAATCGAAAAGGGGATTCATCAGAGAAAATGACTTTGCCCCAGTCCTCAGCAGTCCACTCCCTGTACCTTTTGCAGAATATCAGTCGGTCCCTGATGTTTTTTCTGGAGAGAAGTGGCTTCTTTGCTGCCCTCCTTGAAACCAGCCCTTGTTCAAAGAGTCTCCGCCTCACAGTGCGTGCAGAAGCACTCACACCAGCCTGCTGCCATTCCTGAGCAAGCTCGGCACTGCTGGTAGTCAGATCCCGCAGCTGAAACAGTTTTAAGATACGGTCCTGGCGCTTGCTGGTCTTTCTTGGGCGCCCTGGAGCCTTTTTGACAACAATGGAAGCTCTCTCATTGAAGTTCTTGATGATGCAATAGATTGTTCATTGAGGTGCAATCTTTGTAGCTGCGATACTCTTCCCTGTTAGGCCATTTTTGTGCAGTGCAATGATGGCTGCACATGTTTCTTTAGAGATAACCATGGTTAACTGAAGAGAAACAATGATACCAAGAACCAGCCTCCTTTTAAAGTGTCCAGTGATGTCATTCTTACTTAATCATGACTGATTGATCGCCAGCCCTGTCCTCATCAACACCCACACCTGTGTTAATGGATCAATCACTAAAACGATGTTAGCTGCTCCTTTTAAGGCAGGACTGCAATGATGTTGAAATGTGTTTTGGGGGTTAAAGTTCATTTTCTGGGCAAATATTGACTTTGCAAGTACAGTAACAGCTGTTAAGCTGATCACTCTGATATTCAGGAGTATATGCAAATTGCCATTACAAAAAATGAAGCAGTAAACTTTGGAAAAATTACTATTTGTCTCATTCTCAATACTTTTGGCCATGACTGCACACAATTGCTAATTGGTATCTGCCTAATAAGAGTTAGATTATTGCATGCCGCGTGTTCTTAACCGCATTGTCTAATTTCTCAGACGGTACAGTGATTGCAGGAGGACACTTCAATTTTACTATGAACCCAAAAGTAGATACCGCCTTGGGTAGGGGAACAATCCCGGTGAGACAGCTACAATCTTTCAAAAGGGCCCTCCGACTGACCGATGTTTGAAGCCTCAGGGTAAGGATTACACGTATTTTTCGCATATACATAATTCATATAGTCGCATAGACCTCTTTCTTTTGAGCCATCAAGCTTTGTCCTGGCAACCCGAGACCACAATCTGAGATATTTTGTGATCGGACCACGCTCCGGTTTTTCTGACACTATCTCTTCCATCCCTAGCCCAACGCTCTTGGACTTGGAGAATGAATGATAACCTTATCAAAGATGTTCTGTGTGAATCAGAGTTAAAAGAGGCTATTGACTCTTTTAACCAAACACATGCTTCTGATCAAACCTCAAGCCCTTTACAGTGGGAGACTTTGAAAGGTGTCATGAGAGGGATCCTGATAAATCATGGTTCAAAGTTAAAGAAAGATGGCTCGGAAAGTGGAAGAATTATTAAATCAAATTCACTCCCTTGAAATTTTACATAAACAAAATTTCCATGCCTCCACCCTTGTTGAGTTAACAAAGAAAAAAAGACGAATTAAAAGGAATCTTAGATAAAAAATATTTGCAATCCAGACAAAAATCTAAACGTTTTTCTACGATTTTTCAGATAAATGCAGGAGTCCGCTGGCCAGATTGCTCCACCCACGTATGACAGCAAATCTCTCCAATAATGGCTAAAACCTTTAATGCAATTGATGGAAATACTGGATTTGTCCCCCATCTGGCCAATGGTCTCAGAAATAATCCCAATATTCGCAGATACAAATTGGGATCCAAGTCTTATAAAGCAGCTCTGTATGCAGATGATTTACTTCTCTATATATCCCAACCACAAATAACATTTCCAATGATTCTAAAAGATTTTGATAGGTTTGGATCTGTCAGTAATTTTAAAGTCAATTACTCTAAATCAGAGGCCTTGAACATCTCTCTCCCACAGACTGAAGTCTCACAAGTTATGACTAAATTTCCATTTAAATGGCAGAAAGAATCATTGAAATATCTAGGGAGGGATCCATATTCCCTCGGATCCTAATAAATTATATGAGCTTAACCATCAAGCTTTACTGAATAGAACATATGGAGATCTATTGAAATCTGGTAAATTTAAGTTATCTTGGTTTGGAAGAAAAAACGCCATCAAAATGGACATTTTACATTGTTTCTTGTACATTTTTCAAACAGTCCCGATCTCTCTTTCCCATAGCTTCTTTCGAAAGCTAAGGTCAGCTATGATTAAATTAATTTGGGGTAAGATTAAGCCTTGCATAAACATACAGATACTCTCTCGTCAAATCAATGGGTGGTGCAAGCCTTCCAAATTTCAAGAGATATTTTCAGGCCTCTGCCTTGCTGAGGATTCTAAATTGGCACTTTTATGCAGACACTAAACAATGGGTGGGGGTGGAACAGGAAGGCTTAGAAGTCCCTCTACTACATCTACCATGGTGTCAAGAAGACTCAGCAACCTTGGTCAATCAAGTGCAAATTAACTAGGGAAACACTTAGAACATGGCATTCCCTGAGGAAAAAAGTGTTTCCAGATAAAACAATTAGTCCACTCACATGAATATTTTTCTACCCGGATACCTACGTGGGTCCTTCCTCGGTCGGAGGGTAGTGGAGCACACCCAATTGTTTCAAATATTGGAAAATGGTATGATACCTTCTTTTGTATCTTTACAAAGTCTCCAAAATGTGAAAATCAAATGGTTTGAATACTTGAAAATGCGATCCTTTCTAGTAGCACACAACCCTAATGTAAATTCGCTCTCAAACTACACCTTTTTTGAGAACATGTTCCTTCAGGAAAATGGACCGACTCACGCCATTTCTGTGATCTATGAGGGATTGGGTAGAGGGGAAGGAAAAGAGAAGCTGGCATATCAGCGAGCATGGGAGAGGGACTTGGGGGTTAGTTTGTCCCCTCTTGAAGGGGGCAAAAGGGTTTCTCTTCACACATAAGCGCACTAATGCTGGGAGTGCACAAGAGAAGAACTATAAAATACATACATGATGGTATCACTACCCATCTAAATTACATGCAATGTTCCCTACAGTTTCAGAAATGTGTTGGAGATGTGAATGTGAAGTGGGTTCCATGATTCATATCTGGTGGGAGTGTTCTAGAATTAAACTATTTTGGGAGAAGGTATTCGATAATTACCAACGAATCACAGGTAACAGAGTAACAAGGTCTCCCCAAATAGCTCTTCTGTCAATTCTCCCTTCTTCAATAGGTACTCAAAAGAAAGACCTACTTTGATTTTGCTGAACAGCGGCACGGACGGTAATCCCGTGGTTTTGGAAACTTAAAAATCCCACCTAGCATATTGGATTGGTACAATGAAATGGTGAATTTATGTAGAATGGAAGAGTTGTCTGCAGAATGTAATGGAACCAACAATAAATTCAGAAGGGTTTGGAGCGGATGGATTCTATTCCAGGACTCACCTGATTTTCGTACCCTGTTTTAATAGTTTCAACAGATGTATATGATTGTGCTCATAATCAGCTACATGGGCATAAGGACCCCTACCCTTCCCATCCCTCGTCCCTATGTCTTTTCTCTCTTTCTTTCTTCTCTTTATATGATTTCTTCAGACATAATATAGAAGTTACCTCAACATGAGAACCTCTTATTGGTGATTATTACATAAACAATATGATTGTGACGCGAGTCACTACAGAAATAACAGTCTCAGAAGAGGAGAGAAGAGACTAATATTACTGAAAGAAATATAATCTAAGAGCTACTTACTAGATAAATATAGGGAGGTCAAACAATCCAAAGTCAAGTCCAGGAAGATGGCGCAGTACAAAGGGAGCAGACAAGAGTAGTCAGATAACAAGCAAATTGTCAAAATCCAGGTAAGGGAAAATAGTCAGGCTGGGTCAGGCACAGAGCACAGAGAGATCAGTCCTACACAGGCAATACCAAGTGTACAATTGACACTGGGTGAAGGAGCTAGCATGCTTAAGTAGAAGACTAATCAAGGGTAGTGAACACAGATGATTGCAGAAACAACCCAGCACACCCAAATCAGACTGACAGCCTTCACACAATAGTAACCTAGAGACAAGGAAAGTGTGGAGACCGTGACAGTACCCCCTCTTCAAGGGGGGGGCCACCGGACCCCCAGGTCTCCCAGGAAATCGCCGATTAAAGGCCCGGACCAATCGATCAGCCCTCACAGAATGAGCCGGAACCCAGGACCGCTCTTCGGGTCCATACCCCTTCCAATGTACAAGATATTGAAGGGAATTCCGGACCATATGGGAATCAATGATCTTTTGTACCTCATTCTAAGCTTCCCTCAATAGATACCGGAGAAGGCGGGGACGAGGGAGACAGAACAGGGGGAATAAATTCCTTCAACAAAGACTTGTGGAACACATTAGGAATACGGATAGACTGAGGGAGTCGTAATCGGAAGGAAACCGGATTGACCACCTCCAGAATCTCATACAGACCAATGAATCTAGGACCCAACTTCAGTGAGGGTATCTTCAATCTAATATTCTTAGAGGATAGCCATACCTTATCGCCCACCTTGAAGGCGGCACCCGACAAGCGTTTCCTATCGGCCTTTTGTTTCTGCCGATGCGGAGCCACCCCAATATTCTTTTTAACCTCCCTCCAGACATCCCCCAACTTTTGAATGGTTACATCTACCCCAGGACACCCAGAACTTATCCTGGAGAACTCACCAAAATGAGGATGAAACCCATAATTACAGAAAAACGGCGAGGCTCCTGTGGACTGATTAACCCGACTGTTAAAGGCAAACTCAGCCAGAGGAAGAAAGGATGACCAATTCTCCTGCTGATCGGCGACAAAACATCTTAAAATTTGTTCCAAAGACTGATTTGTCCTTTCGGTCTGACCGTTCTTTTCCTCTGCTTATCCTGAAACTGACAAATCAATCCCCAACCTTCTGCAGAAAGCCCTCCAAAATCTAGAGACGAATTGTACTCCCCTATCAGATACAATATTAAGAGGAATCCCATGCAATCGTACCACATGAGTAATAAACAGTTTGGAGAGAGTCTCTGAATTGGGTAACCCAGATAATGGAACGAAGTGAGCCCGTTTGCTGAATCGATCGACTACCACCCAAATAGCCGTCATCCCCCCAGACAGAGGTAAATCGGAAATGAAATCCATGGACAAATGAGTCCATGGTCTTTCTGGAATGGGCAAAGGAGCCAATTCCCCAGCCGGCCGGCAATGTTGCACTTTAGCGCGTGCACAAGTTTCACAAGCAGACACAATCTTTAATGTCCCTACGCATAGCAGACCACCAAAAGAGTCTAGCCACTGCCTTCTGGGTGGCAGTAACTCCAGGATGACCACTCAACACAGAATCATGGAATTCTTGCAAAAGGCGTAATCGGAGATACACAGGGACAAACAACTTGCATTCAGGAATATTGGAAGGGGCCAAGGACTGAGCAGTACGAATTTCAGCTTCCAGCTCAGAGGAAACCATGGCCACAACTATACCCTGAGGAAGAATGGAGGAAGGAGGCTCCGGAGGAGACACAGAATCAAGGCTACGAGACAGGGCATCCGCCCTCACGTTCTTAGACCCAGGCCTGAACGTAATAGAAAAATTAAATCTTGAAAAAAATAAAGACCATCTGGCCTGTCTAGGTGTCAACCGCTTAGCAGATTCGATATACGCTAGATTCTTGTTATCTATCACCACGGTGACCAGATGAATGGCTCCTTCCAAAAAATGCCTCCATTCTTCAAAAGCCAATTTGACAGCAAGTAACTCTCGATTACCCACATCATAGTTTCTTTCAGCAGGAGAAATTTTTTTTTTTTTTTTTTTTAGAGAAAAAGGCACATGGTCGCAGATTAGTTAAAGTCTTAGGACCTCGAGACAATACAGCCCCCACCCCAACCTCGGAAGCATCAACCTCCACAATGAACGGCCTCTGGAGGTCTGGTTGAACAAGTATAGGAGCAGACATAAAACATTTCTTCAAGTTTTCAAAAGCCCCGACTGCTTCTGACGACCAAACCTTTAGCTCCGCCCCTTTGCGAGTGAGGTCCGCAAGAGGCTTGACAATCTGAGAAAAACCTTTAATAAATTTTCTGTAATAATTTGCGAACCCTAAAAAGCGCTGCAGAGCCTTAAGGTCGCTGGGTTGAACCCAATCAATGATGGCCTGAACCTTCCCAGGATCCATCTTAAACCCGGAGGCTGACACAATGAAGCCCAAGAATGATATTTATTGAACAGAAAAGGTACATTTTTCAATCTTGGCAAACAAACAATTATCTCTTAACCTTTGCAGAACCAAACGGACATGTTTATAATGAATATCTAGATCAGGTGAAAAAATTAGAATATCATCTAAATAAACCACAATAAATCTCCCAATATAATCAGAGAGAATATCATTCATAAAATTCTGAAAGACCGCGGGTGCATTTGTTAACCCAAAAGGCATGACGAGGTTTTCAAAAAGACTTTCAGAGGTTAAAAACGCTATCTTCCACTCATCACCCTCACGAATACATATCAGAATATATGCCCCCCTGAGATCCAGTTTGGAAAACCATTTGGCCCCCGAAAGCTGCTTATATAGTTCCGGGGACAAGTGGAAGCAGATAAGTATTTTTAACCGTTATCTTGTTTAATTTTCGGAAATCGAGGCATGGACGGATACCTCCATCTTTTTTTTTAGCAAAAAATAATCCGATGGCAACCGGCGATGAGGAAAGACGAATATGACCTTTCCGTAAACTTTCATTAATATAAGCCTTCATGGCTGCCCGCTCAGGGCCAGACAAGTTATACAAGAGAGCTTTGGATAATTTGGAGTTAGGAATGACATTAATAGCACAGTCATAGGGACGGTGAGGAGGTAAGATCTCAGACTCTACTTCCGAAAAAACATCTCCGAAGTACTTCAGGTATTCCGGAAGACCCTCCAGACTAACGGAGCAAGCATGCACAGATTTAAGACATTTTTCAATACAATGAGGGTCCCATTTGACAATATCTTTCTGATACCAGTCAATGATCGGATTATGCATGCGCAACCAAGGAAGACCCAACACAATCCCAGCAGGTAAATAGTCCAGGACATAACAGGAGATTAATTCTGTATGAAGTGACCCCACCTTGAGTGTGAACTCCAAAGTAACTAACTGAACCAGATTTTTTAGCAATGGTGTTCTATCAATAGCCACAATTTGAATAGGGTCTTCTAACTTAACTGTCCCTAATCCTAATTTCTGAACAAGTCCCGAATCAAGGAAATTAGCCGCAGCTCCAGTCAATAAAGGCAAATGTTGATAGACACTGGTTTTGAAACATTAATTCAGCATTCAACAACACTTTATCAGAGGAGTAAAAGGGTACCTGTAAGTCTGGGTGACCTCCTCGACAATCACCCAGACCTAGGCGTTTCCCGACGGCTTATTCGTTGCAGGTCGTGCTGGGCAATCCTTTAAGAGATGTCCAGATTGGCCACAATACAGACAAAGTCCAAGTTCCAGGCGGCGTCTCCTCTCCTTAACCCTTGAGCTGGCAGCTCCAACCTCCATAGGTTCTATCTCTGGTAAACGACCCGGGCCCGGTGAACAAAATGGAACCTAGTGTTGAACCTTGCGTCTCTCCCGCATCCTCCGATCCATGCGGATAACCCGAGTCATGGCCTCCACCAAACAACCTGGTGGAGCATGCAGAGCCAGAGCGTCCTTTAATGGCTCCGAAAGACCCCTGAGGAATTGGCACCTGAGAGCCGCGTCATTCCAGAGAATATCAGTAGACCACTGACGAAACTCAGAACAGTAGTCTTCCGCTGAGTGGTTCCCCTGTGTCAGGTTCATAATCCTTGTCTCTGCCACCTTGACCCTGTCCGGTTTGTCATAGATCTGTCCTAAAGCGTCAAAGAAAGCGTCCACAGAAGGGCATTTTCTCTACCCCCTTTTGCTCCTGAACGTCCAAGTCTGGGGACCCCCCCGCAGAAGTGACATTTTAATTCCCACCCACTGTGACTCACTCCCTGATGACCGAGGACGCAAGGTAAACAATAATTTACAACTTTCTTTGAAAGTTCTGAACTGATCTTTCTCCCCCGAAAATTTGTCAGGGAGTGCTATTGCCGGTTCAGGGGGGCTCAAAGATACGTCAGATGGTTCAGAAGTCATGACAGTGGTCGGAGAGGAAAGATTCTGAGCGACTGTAAACGTACCAGAAATCTGGTCTTGTAACGGAGCCTGTGAAGACGCCAGTTTGTGTTTTTCCAAGGCCAGATCCTGAACTAACTGAGTCAGATTCGCCACCTGATCCCACAAAGTACGTAACGGATCCATAGGTGGGAAAAAGGAAAAAAAAAAGTGAACGGTCAATTGTAATGTGACGCGAGTCACTACAGAAATAACAGTCTCAGAAGAGGAGAGAAGAGACTAATATTACTGAAAGAAATATAATATTAGAGCTACTTACTAGATAAATATAGGGAGGTCAAACAATCCAAAGTCAAGTCCAGGAAGATGGCGCAGTACAAAGGGAGCAGACAAAAGAGTAGTCAGATAACAAGCAGATGGTCAAAATCCAGGTAAGGGAAAATAGTCAGGCTGGGTCAGGCACAGAGCACAGAGAGATCAGTCCTAACCAGGTAATACCAAGTGTACAATTGACACTGGGTGAAGGAGCTAGCATGCTTAAGTAGAAGACTAATCAAGGGAAGTGAACACAGATGATTGCAGAAACAACCCAGCAAACCCAAATCAGACTGACAGCCTTCACACAATAGTAACATAGCAGACAAGGAAAGTGTGGAGACCGTGACAATGATGTTCAAGGTATTACAATGTGAATTGATATTGAAAGAGGTGATCTCATTTGAACTGTGGACATTTTCTAGATTATGTTTTCTTCAAATTCGAATTCAATATATTTTTTGATTTGCAAAATGTATAATAATCAATAAGTAATGATTAATTAATGTTTAATAAAACAGACTGAATATAAACTACAAGATAATATCCGGGTATTCTAGAACAGCACTTTTTCACAACAGAATTAATCCCTTAATTTCCCAGCTCTACTGGAGATGTCAGCAGGAAAACGGAAACCTAAAACACTTATGTTAGACTGTTCTTTAATCCCTTTTGGGGAGGGGGAAATAAAAAAATAAAAAAAATACTATTTTTAGCTTGTCAACTCAACTTATTCTTAAATCCTAACAGACCTATTTGATCCAAAAATAATGGATATTAAACACCCTTTGACGTTACATTTACTTAAAGGGCTGCTCCAATACATTTATATTGAGGATCAAAAAAAACCTTGGTGGGAGTCCAACATCTGGCACCCCCAGAACAGCACAGCTCAGTCAATTGTGTAGTGGCCGCAGCTGGGTACTGTAAATCTTTTCCTATTCATTATAATAGGGGTTGATGTGCAGTACCCGGCCGTGGCCACTACACAGTTAACTGAGCCGTGCTGTTCAGCTCTGGAACTGCCAAAAACGGGAGCTGCCAGCACAGAGAGCAGGCAATCATTGGGGTTAGACCCCCAATGAATTGATATTGATGACCGCTCTCTAAGATTAAGTCATCAATATAAAAGAAGTGCAGCAACAATTAAATGCGTGCCCATAAAGACTGCTTAGGAGGGTTGATCCTACTGAGAGACTCCTTTTAAACTAAACACCTTTGGATTAAGAGGTTTTATAAACTAGAAAAGGCAAAATACCTTAACAATAAAACATCTGTAGCTACAACAAAAGATAGGACCTCCACTAATAACCCACCCATAACTTTTTGGAAATGTTATTATTAGTGTTGAGTGAGTATGTTCTGTTCCAAGTATGCTCGGGCCGAGCTCCGAGTATTAACAGCTGCTCGGTGATATGGTTAAATCGTTCCCGTGTGCATGATTTGCAACTGTTTGACAGTTTTATTACATGTGAGGAATGTGTAAGAAATAGACATTCCTCCCATGTAATAAAACTGTCAAACAGTCGCAAATCATGCACACGGGAGCGATTCAACCATATCACCGAGCAGCTGTAAATACTCGGTGCTCTGTCCGAGCATACTCGGCGAAAGAGTTAATAGAACATACTCGCTCAACACTAGTTATTATCCAACGATAAGTCTGTAGATAAAATGTTACTACAACAAAACTGACTAAAAATAATCATATTGTTGTCCTCTATGGATTGGTGTCAAAAATACTTGAAAAATAAAATAATAAATGCAAAAAAATAATATGGCCTTTTATATAAATAAAATCACATTACTACAAGTGGTCCTTCTAGTTTCAGTTCATAATATTTTTATTGGATGTGTTAGTAAATCAGCATCTTTGGACTTGAAGGCAATTTGTCACCAGGTTTTTGCTATCCCACCCGAGAGCAGCATGATGTGGAGGCAGAGATCCTGATTCCAGTGATGTATTACTTACTGGGCTGCTTGCAACTTATATTTTCTTCAGAAAAAAACAGAATTAGTCCTTACCGGTAATTCAGTTTCTAGAAGCCTTCCACGACAGCATTGGAGGATGTTGTCCACGCACTATTGGGGGACAGGAACATAGAGAGATTAAAAGCCCCTCCCCACCGTCAATCCCCAGTGTTTACCAAGATCACCTGGAAAATTGTTACCTGACAGTTATATGGAATCCAAAGGGAGGGAAATTCGTGCTGTCGTGGAAGGCTTCTAGAAACCGAATTACCAGTAAGGACTAATTCTATTTTCTCAATACGCCTTCCACGACAGCATTGGAGGAATACCAACAATATTTTATAAGGGAGGGACAATAGCTCATAGGACTTTCCTACCAAAGGCTAAATCCCTAGTGGATGATAAGCAATCAATAATGTTTAGAAAATGTATGAAGGGAAGACCATGTAGCTGCCCTGCAAATCTGCTCAGTAGAAGCGCCTGCTCTTTCGGCCCATGAAGTTGATGTGGATCTGGTAGAATGAGCCTTTAAGGCAATCGGTGGATTCCTTTGTTGATTGCTATAAGCTTCCCCAATTGCCTTTTTGATCCAGTTTGCTATAGTGGACTTAGCCGCCTTCCTTCCTCTGTTCTGCCCCGAGTGCTGTATAAATAGGTTTCCATCCAATCTCCAAGACTCAGTTTGTTGAAGATAATAAAAGGACAGTTCAGCGGACATCTAGGAGGTGGAACAATGCTTCCTTTGGATTGGAAGGATTCTGGCATAAGGAGGGAAGGGTGATTTCCTGGGAATGATGGAAGTCCGTAACTACCTTTGGGAGAAAGGAAGGGTCCAGGCGAAGAGTAATTCTATCTTCGGTCACATTCATGTGAGGTTCTCTGATAGAAAGGGCCTGAAGTTCTCCTACTCTCCGTACTGAAGTGATGGCTACTAAGGAGGCAGTCTTAGGAGAGAGTCTCTGTACTGAGCTAGATGATAGAGGCTCAAAGGGAGAGAGGGTTAAACCCCTGAGTACCACATTTAGATCCCAGGATGGGACCGGAGACTGAATTCTTGGGTGAAGTGAGTGCTGAAGTTATGAATCTCTTGATCCACCTATGAGAGGCCAAATCTTGGTCGAATATGGAACTTAGGGCTGAAATCTGCACCTTAAGAGTGCTGGGTTTGAGACCCAACTCCAATCCACTCTGTAGAAAATCAAGGATTCAAGCAATGTTGGGATGTGAGCTATCAGGAGCAGGGCCGGCATCAGCACCCAGCGCACCCGGGCAAGTGCCGGGGCCCTGAGCAGGCAGAGGGGCCCACTGGCAGTCACGCACCCCGCTGGGCTATGGGCGGAGGAGAGCGGCATCAGCGCCCGCCCTTCTTCCCCGCTTGCTCAGGGCCCCGGCAGTGGGATACTTACCTCTCCCCGTGCCTCCGCAGATCCGCTGTCTTCCTGCTCTACGCTCCCTGTGACGTCTCAGGTCAGAGGGCGCGGTGACGTCTTTCCACCGCGCCGTCCCCCTGAGCCGTCACAGGGAGCGCAGAGCGGGAAGACACCGACAACGCTGGAGTCCGGACCCGAGCAGCTGCAAAAGGTAGCAGGTGAGGAGGAGGGAGGTGAGTATTTTATTTTTTTTAATGTATGGAGGCATGGGGCATTATAGAGAGAGGGGGGGGGTGACAGTCTGCATGGGGCATTATAGAGAGAGGGGGGGTGACAGCCTGCATGGGGCATTATAGAGAGAGGGGGGGTTGACAGCCTGCATGGGGCATTATAGAGAGAGGGGGGGTTGACAGCCTGCATGGGGCATTATAGAGAGAGGGGGGGGGGTGACAGCCTGCATGGGGCATTATAGAGAGAGGGGGGGGGTGACAGCCTGCATGGGGCATTATAGAGAGAGGGGGGGGTGACAGCCTGCATGGGGCATTATAGAGAGAGGGGGGGGGGGTGACAGCCTGCATGGGGCATTATAGAGAGAGGGGGGGGGGTGACAGCCTGCATGGGGCATTATAGAGAGAGGGGGGGGGTGACAGCCTGCATGGGGCATTATAGAGAGAGGGGGGGGGGGGTGACAGCCTGCATGGGGCATTATAGAGAGAGGGGGGGGGGGTGACAGCCTGCATGGGGCATTATAGAGAGAGGGGGGGGGGGTGACAGCCTGCATGGGGCATTATAGAGAGAGGGGGGTGACAGCCTGCATGGGGCATTATAGAGAGAGGGGGGTGACAGCCTGCATGGGGCATTATAGAGAGAGGGGGGTGACAGCCTGCATGGGGCATTATAGAGAGAGGGGGTGATAGCCTGCATGGGGCATTATAGAGAGAGGGGGTGACAGCCTGCATGGGGCATTATAGAGAGAGGGGGTGATAGCCTGCATGGGGCATTATAGAGAGAGGGGGTGACAGCCTGCATGGGGCATTATAAAGAGAGGGGGTGACAGCCTGCATGGGGCATTATAAAGAGAGGGGGTGACAGCCTGCATGGGGCATTATAGAGAGAGGGGGTGACAGCCTGCATGGGGCATTATAGAGAGAGGGGGTGACAGCCTGCATGGGGCATTATGGAGAGAGGGGGTGACAGCCTGCATGGGGCATTATGGAGAGAGGGGGTGACAGCCTGCATGGGGCATTATGGAGAGAGGGGGTGACAGCCTGCATGGGGCATTATGGAGAGAGGGGGTGACAGCCTGCATGGGGCATTATGGAGAAAGGGGGTGACAGCCTGCATGGGGCATTATGGAGAGAGGGGGAGACAGCCTGCATGGGGCATTATGGAGAGAGGGGGTGACAGCCTGCATGGGGCATTATAAGGGAGGTGGGGGGGGGACAGCCTGCATGGGGCATTATAGAGAGAGGGGGTGACAGCCTGCATGGGGCATTATGGAGAGAGGGGGTGACAGCCTGCATGGGGCATTATGGAGAGAGGGGGTG
The DNA here is from genome assembly GCF_046119375.1 of Phyllobates terribilis. Taxonomy (NCBI): domain Eukaryota; kingdom Metazoa; phylum Chordata; class Amphibia; order Anura; family Dendrobatidae; genus Phyllobates; species Phyllobates terribilis. The sequence continues at coordinate 456,857,350 of NW_027362764.1, forward strand.
ACAGCCTGCATGGGGCATTATAAGGGAGGTGGGGGGGGGGGGGGGGCAGCCTGCATGGGGCATTATAGAGAGGGGGTGACAGCCTGCATGGGGCATTATAGAGAGGGGGTGACAGCCTGCATGGGGCATTATAGAGAGAGGGGGTGACAGCCTGCATGGGGCATTATGGAGAGAGGGGGTGACAGCCTGCATGGGGCATTATAAGGGGGGGGGGGGGGGGGGGGAGACAGCCTGCATAGTGCATTATGTGGGGGGAATAGCCTGCATGGAGCATTATAAGGGGGGGCAGCCTGTATGGGGCATTATGTGGGGGGTAACAGCCTGCATGGAGCATTATAAGGGGGGGCAGCCTGTATGGGGCATTATGTGGCGGGTAACAGCCTGCATACAGCATTATATGGGGACCAGTATCCTGTATGGAGCGTTATATGGGGGCCAGTATCCTGTATGGAGCTTTATAAGGGGGCCAGTATCCTGTATGGAGCATTGTATGGGGGCCAGTATTCCGTATGGAGTCTTATATGGGGGCCAGTATTCCGTATGGAGCCTTATATGGGGGCCAGTATTCCGTATGGGGCCTTATATGGGGGCCAGTATTCCGTATGGGGCCTTATATGGGGGCCAGTATTCCGTATGGGGCCTTATATGGGGGCCAGTATTCCGTATGGGGCGATTCGCCCGTTTCTGAGCTTTTGTAGAATTTACAATAGATATCGCTCATGTAATGTAAGAAGTGAAATCTTTGCATTGTAATAATCTATCCATCTATCTATTTCTCTGTGGTATCTGTGCATTATGAATCGTGGTATGTATTAAAGGGGCCCACTGAGACTCTTTCGCCCGGGGCCCAGAAAAACCTGGAGCCGGCCCTGATCAGGAGTATCCGGAGCGTACCATGATAGGAATTTTTTCCATATTTTGCCGTATATCACGTTGGTTACTGGCTTCCTACTCTGTTGAAGAGTTTTTATAACTTCTTCCGAGAGACCTTTGGATCTTAAGATCTCGGCTTCAGTAACCAGGCTACCAGATTTAGCCACTGAGGATTGGGATGGAACAGGGGCCCTTGAGAGAGAAGATTGTTAACCTGTGGTAGTATTACCGGACCCTCTAGGCAGAGTTCTGTGATGGCCCCGAACCAAGGCCTTTTGGGCCACCAGAATTGTTGCCACTCTCTCTATCCTGACTTTCTCGATGGTTCTTGCTATCAGCGGTATCGGAGGGAACGCATAGACCAGCCTGAAATGCCTGGGATGGGCTAATGCGTCCAAATTCATGGCCTTGTCTCGTCTGTGCAAAGAAAAGAAGAGGGGAAGGTTTTCGTTTGAAAGACTGGCAAAGAGATCTACCTCGGGGAGACCCCATTTGGCTACCAACGACTGGAAAATCTGAGGATTCAGGCTCCATTCTCCTGGCTGGATTTCTTCCCTGCTTAGAAAGTCTGCTTGGATGTTGTTTGAGCCTTTCAGGTGGATTGCTGAAAGTGATCGGATATGTTGTTCTGCCCAAAAAAATATTCGGCCTGCAATCTGTTTTAGGCTGTGTACCTTCGTACCTTTTTGATGACAAAAGAAGGCAACTGTAGTCACGTTGTCCGAGAGAATCTTGATGTGAGAACCCCAGATTAAGTAGACTGCTGCTCTGAGCGTTTTTTCTACCGCCATTAGCTCCTTAAAGTTGGAAGATCTGGCACTGATCTCGGGACTCCATCTGCCTTGAAAGGGAATCTGGGCCACCATAGCTCCCCAGCCTCGTAGACTGGCATCGGTAGTCACTGTAATCAGAGGGTCCTGGGACCAAGAAATCCCCCTCTGAAGATTTCGGGAGCTTAGCCACCAAGAAAGAGAAGCTTTTATCCGACGGGGGGTCCTGAACCGTTTGTTTAGTGGGTCCCTTTGTCTGTTCCAGGATCTTAGGATATGATCCTGGAGAGGCCTTGAGTGGGCCTGGGCCCACAACATCGAATGGATACAGGCTGTCATAGACCCCAATACAGACATTGTCGCTTTCAACGATGGATTCTCTTGGCGTCTGAGATTTTTGGAAATGAGAGTGGTCTGATGCTCCAATGGTAGAAAGGACATCTGTTTGTTGGAGTCCAGCAATACACCAAGGAATTTCCTCCTTGATGAAGGGAGGAGTTCTGATTTTTTTAGGTTTGGAATCCAACCTAAAGACCGTAGGGTTCTTAAGGATATAGAGACGTGAAGATTGAAAGCTGCTACTGAGGGAGCGACAATCAACATGTCGTCAAAGTATGGAATTATGCGCAGGCCCTGTTTCTGGATGAGTGCGAGGACTTCTGCCATGATCTTCGTAAACACCCGGGGTGCTGAAGAGATGCCGAAGGGCAGTACGTTGTACTGGTAGTGAACTGTTATATTGTCCCTGAGGACTGCAAACCGCAGGAACTTTCTGTGGGACTGATGAATCGGCACATGGTAGTACGCATCCTTTAAATCTATGGTTGCCATGACGAAGTCTTTCCCTATTAGGGGAATAGTTGATTTTATAGACTCCATCTTGAAACGTTGGTATTTGATGTGATGGTTTAAGGACTTCAGGTTGATTATGATGCGTGGGGTCCCTGATGGTTTCCGTATTAGGAATATTTTTGAGTAGTGACCCGTCCCCTCCTGGCCAGGGGGAACTAGAGACACCACTATCGAATCCAGAAGGTCTTTTAGGGCGACCAATAGGAGATCCTGAGCCCACCCGAGAGGGAAGGGACGTGACCCTCAGGATCTGAGGGGGGGCGACTCTCGAATTCCAATAGAAGAGCCTCCTCGATGGAATTGAGGATCCACTGGCAGGAAGACATTGCCTGCCACTGGGGAAAGAAATTCGAAAGCCGCCCCCCTACACGGACCAAGTCATTGCCTGTCCTGCTGCTGGTGTTGTTGCTCGGGTACAAGGATGCTGCGACCCCTGCCGCCTTTGGGATAGGCTCCAGCGCCCAGATTTTCCCTTTCCTCTATACTGTGAGGGGTGACTTTGGGAAGGCCAAAAGGAACGTTTCTTAGCCAGTTTCTGTTCAGGAAGTGTTTTCTTCCTGTCCAAAGCCTTTTCCAGGATTTCATCCAGGGCTGGGCCAAATACATATTTTCCTTGGAATGGAATGGAACAAAGCTTGACTTTAGAGGTGACGTCCCCACTCCATGTTTTGAGCCATAGTGCATGGCGAGCAGTATTGGACAGGACAGCTGCCCTGGCCGCGATACGGATTGACTCAGCCGAGGCGTCCGCTAAGAAACCTGTGGCTTTTTGAAGGAGAGGGATGGAGTCAAGTAGGTCTGCCCTGGACGTGCCCTGAGACAGGTGTTCCTCCAGTTGGGTCAGAGATTTGAAGAGGGATCTGGACACACAAGTCGAGGAAATATTGACTTTGAGAGAGGCAGAGGAGGTTTCCCATGATTTTTTAAGGACGCTTTCCATTTTGCGGTCCAAAGGATACTTTAATTGGGACGAGTCCTCAAAGGGAAGTGAGGTTTTTCTCACTACCCTAGCCACCTGGATGTCTACTTTAGAGACTTCCCATTCAAAACCATCACCATCTAACGGAAACCTATGTTTTAATTTCGAATGGGTGGCGAGGCGATTTTCCGGGGACTCCCATTCCTGTCGGATGAGATCCCTAATTACCTCATGGACTGGAAACCCAGTCTGTTTTTTGGTTTTAAGACCCCTAAACATCTCGTCCTGAACAGAACAGGGAACCTCCACTTCTTCCAGCCCCATAGTGCCTCTAACAGCGTCCAGTAGTTCCCCTAAGTTGTCTGAGGAAAAATAATATCTACCGGTTTCGACTGCTTTGGCAGACCCTACGGATGCCAATTCCTCAAAATCATCAGAGGCTGAGCTACTAGCGTCCATAGAGACCACATCTGAGTCTAATTCTTGGATCTTCCTCTTCTTAGGGGGAGAGGGCCTGGAGGAGGAATAGACAGGCAGGGCAGCAAAGGAGGCCTGGACCTCCTGTCTAACCACCTGGACCTCCTGTTTAACGAGTGATCTAAACTCCTCGATCAGTGAGGGGTTTTCGTCTCTAATTATTTTATCCATACAGGGCTGACAACTTCTTATAGGATGAGGACAGCTTTTTTGTACAGATGCCACATCTACAGGGCTGGTCTTTATCCTTCTTAGAAGTGGGGGCCTTGTCCTCCTAAGAAAGGGGAAAAGAAGGGGACCCATGTGAAATAGAAGGAGGGGAGATCTAGTGTCTTCTTAAAAGGAGGCCGAGATAACCCCATAGTGACCACCCAGGTACTACTCACTGTAGCCGAGGGCATGCTGGGCTCTGCAGATGCAGGGGTACAGGACCTATCACCTTCCGTAGAGGGAATATGGTGGGAATAGCCTTACCTTTTGGTGTCTTCAGGCGGGTTTTAAATAAAACTGTGCCTCTCAGCAAGGGACCTCAGTCCTCTCCCCTTTCAGGTCACTTTTAAGGCCAATCCAGGTTGGTATGGGCCTTTGGTCCTGTCATTCAGCGTCCCACGTGGAATGCTTCGACCGGAGCGATGGGACCGCAGTGACGTCAACCGCCTGTCGGTTCAGGAGCGTGGAATCCACATGCAGCGTGGAACGCTCAGGCCAGAGCGGCAGGGCCCGCAGCGACGCCACTTCCGGTGCGCGCGGGGATTCCGATGCGCACGGCAACGTCCGCGCTCCAGGAAAGAGGAGATAACGGATGGCGGGAGCGGCCTCCGGCATGAACGATCCCCTGGCTTGCTTTACTCTCAGTGGGGCGCAGGAAGCCAGGGTAGTCCCCCAAAGGGGAGCTGCAAGGAGGGAGGAGGAAGCACCCCGACCGACCACTGCCCGGCACACAGGTAAAGGAAATACATCGCTTCCATGCCGGCCCGACAGCACTGCAGGATCTCTTCATGCCCCAAGGGGGGACAGGAAAACACTGGGGATTGACGGTGAGGAGGGGCTTTTAATCTCTATTTTCCTGTCCCCCAATAGGGAGTGGACAACATCCTCCAATGCTGTCGTGGAAGGCGTATTGAGAAATACTGATTTTATCAACCAGTTCTTTGACAGCTGAGCTCGGTGTAACCACCCCCACCACTGATTGACAGCTCTCTGTGTACACTGTACATTGGCAGAAAGCTGCCAATCAGTGGTGGGGGCGGGGTTATTCAGACCTCATGAATATGGAGGACTACCTGGCAGCAGGTTTACTAGTCCTCTATTGATATTCTCCTTCTCCTGAAACAATGATTTTACCAAAACTATAAAAAGCAGCCCAGTAAGTGACACATCGTAAGAAACAGGGTCTCTACCCCTACATTAGGCTGCTCTCAGATTAGGTGGCAAAAACGTATTGACAGATTCCCTTTAGGTTTCTCATTTCTTTTTTAAAATGTTTCATTTCTCTTATGTGTGACTCTGAATACAGTACATCAGATGGGGTCTAATTAGAAGTATTCCCTCGATCAGATGCCTTAAAAGGGTTTTCCAGTGCTGACACTTTACTAGTCTCTGTCTCCTAAGTTCTCTGATAAAACGAGTCTGTACTAATGTAACGGTTAATCACAGTTTACTGTGTTGTTCGGAAAAAGGTCCTCTTCTGTAAGAGACACTTCGAAAACTGCTCCGAGAAGGCGATTACTAAAGTACTGGCACAACACTGTCCTTTGACTTATGCATAGAAAGTTAGTGGCGTTGTATTTTGCTGGCATATAACCGTTAATTCTGTTTTCCTGTACCTGCATATATACTCTGAGAGGAACTGCTGTCATTGTATTTGTTCTTTATTCACGGTTTACCTACCATCCTTTCCTTTGTCTTATAAACTGTTTACTAAATATCTATAATATAACCAGGGAGTGGGGAAAAGGTAAGTAGGACTGTTTTTTTTTTTTGTGTGAGCCAGGACATTTAAATAAGGATCACCTCCACTGGTAGGGTGCACTGGAAGAAATGCCCCATGTAGGCAATGCCTGAAATACCTTAAGAATCTTGTGTCCCGAAGTCCAGTGATGGACGTACTGATTGAAGACAAGACCGTACGCGGACTAGTAGATACAGGAGCCAAAGTCTCCACAATTACACTGGAGTACTTTGAGACCATTTTCGGTCACTTTATCAAAGTAGAGCGTGGAAAACGGATTAAGTCGACGACCGTCAACCAGACAAATATTCCAATCCACGGGATAGCGTGGATGCATGTAAAGATTGGAGACCTGGATGTGGGTCAATTAGGGATCGTGCTTGTGGATGGGAATTCACGGTTAGGAACCTCGATTATATTAGGAATGAACATTCTGCTTGATCTAGACCAGTGGATGTTCCACAAAGATGGCCCCGGGACACTGGCAGAGAGTCACTAAACATTAGCCTACACAAAAAGTGTTCCAGAGACTGAGCCAGGTATGTGGGATTCGCTACAGTGTTCCCAAAGATGAAGTGGTGGGGATTGCGACCGTCCCACCAGGGAATGAAAATATTCTCTGGCCTCGTCAGGAGCAGATCGTACAAATGGATGTGGGTAGCCACTGAAGACTCAATAGAATACAGGTGATTACGGAGCCCCAGAAGCCAACAGGAACCGGACAAGGCCTGATGATCGCTCGTACTATGGAGACATTGGTGGATGGACAAGTAGCCGTCCGGTGTGCCAATGTACATGATTCTCCTGTCATGCTTCGTGCGTAAAAGGTGCGGATTTGTACATGTATGGAAGAGAGACAGACCTCAAAGTCCAACTGGCACTGATTGTTGAGGAATAGGAACTGTGGACTGTGACCGTGTCCAAAGCTCCGAGGACAGAGCAGACTTCGGAGTGAAATGGCTGGAAGATCCTCGAAATAATACGACTGGACACCAGTCAGTTCTCCTCAGAACAAATTCAGCTGATAAAAGACCTGTCTTGGGAGTTTCAAGCTGCTTTCTCCAGAAATGAAGATGATCTTGGATGTAACGCACGCATTGAACATGAAATTTCAAAGGGAGACACAGCTCTGATCCGTAACAATATCAACAAATTCCCCCTAATCTGTATCAGGCAGTAAAAGCCATCACAGATGCTGAGTAGTGCGGGAGAGTCAGAATCCATGGCCCGCATCAATAGTGCTCGTCTGAAAGAAGGATGGAAGCTTGAGATTCTGTGTCACCTTTCGCAAGTTGAATAGTGTCACTGTACAAAATGGTTACCCTTTGCCTAGAGTGGAAGAGTCCCCAATGGAGCTTCTACAGGCCAAGCATTTCTCCACCTTAGATCTGGAAAGTGACTACTGGCAAGTTCAGGTGGCTGAAAGAACCAAGCCCAAAACAGCTTTTATTTTACCAATGGGCCTGTAGGAGTTCAATAGAAAGCCTTTCGGATTCACCAATGCACCCAAGACATTTCAGCGGTTAATGAAGCACTGTTTGGGAGAGCTGAATTTTGAATCCATCCTTGATCTATCTGGACGACAACATCGTTCATGCACCCACCTTCGAGCAACAACTACGAAGACTACGACAAGTGCTGACCCGTCTACAGGCCCATGGTCTGAAGTTGAAGCCCCGAGTGTGTCATTTGTTTCAGACAAACTGAATATCTAGGGCATGTGGTGTCTTTGGGTGGAGTCAGCCCAGATAGAAGGAAAGTGGAAGCTGTAAGGAACTGGCCTCCGCCACAAACTCATCAAGAGCTGCGAGCCTTCCTGGGACGAACAGGATATTATCGACGTTTCATCTCGAACTTCACCAAGATAGCAGAGCCTCTTCACAAGTTACTGAAGGGGACCGCAAAAGGCCCAAAGAATTGGCCCATTGCCTGGGGACCCTCACAACAACGAGCCGTGGATCAGCTGAAAGAAGCCTTGACCAATGCCCTGATGTTGGCATATGCTCAATATGATTGTCCATTCATTCTATATACGGACGAAAGTCTTCACGGATTGAGTGGTGCTGGCCCAGGAACAGGGGGACCAGGAATGAGTAATAGCGTACGGCAGTCGGTATTTGAGGAACTCCAAACAAAACCCAGATTAACTACAGTTCCTTTAAGCTGCAGCTGTTGGCGCTTGTCTGGGCCATGACCGAGAAGTTCACCGAATACCTCACTGGAGCACAGGTCTTAGTCCGGACTGACAATTACCCATTGTCTCATCTGCAAAGTGGAAGCTGGGGGCCCTGGCACAGAGGTGGGTCACCCGACTGGCGAAGTTTAATTACTCCATCAATTACAGTTCCAGCAAAGAGAATGCTAATGCTGACACTGTCTCGAGTCACCCTTCCAGTTTCTTCCGGAGAGGATGATTATGAAGAAGAAGAGACGGAGATAACAGACTTAAGTCGAGTGAAAACTGTGGCCTCTGTAGCCAAGACTAATGGAGTTACAGCAGGCCAGATTGTGTTGCTCAGCAGGACACCGGCCGAATGGGTCCAGACTCAAGGTGATGATCCTGTAATCCGGATCAAGGGCTGGCTACTAGAAGGGGAATGACCTTCAGTGACTGCTCGGGCCGAATTCTCCTCAGATGACTGGCAGATTCTGCATCAGTGGGAAAGACTCCATGTTAAAGATTGCGTAATGTACCGAACAGTGTATTTGCGTCAGAGAAATAAAAGAAGTGGCAAGTCGTGATTAATAGCAGCCTAGCTCAGAGTCTGGCTAAGGAGGGCCAAGAGAAAAGTGCCCATTTCGGTCCAAAGAAAACTTACAAATGGATTCAACGATTTGTGTACTGTCCTCAGCTGGAGCAGATCGTCAGAGTAGTCTGCTAGCAATGCAGAGCTTGCGAGCTGGCAAAGACACCGGGGCAGAGCTCAAGTCATCCGGTCAACTGCACCTCTGGAGATCTTGATGATGGATTATCTACTGGTCGGGCCTGCCGCAGGTGAGCTATAGTACTGTTTAGTAATGATGGATAACTTTTCAAAGTTTCTGGTGCCTGTACCGACCCACTATCCAACTGCAGAGACGGTGGCTAGGGTTGTGTGTAGACACTTCATTCAGGTATACGGATGTTCGAGGACGATTCACTCTGACCAAGGAGCTTTCAAGGAAAAGTCATGGAAAAGCTCTGAGATCTATGGGATTCTGAGGTCCCAAACAACACCGCATCACCAATAGGGAAATGGCACTGATTTAATCGAACACTGCTGCAGATGCTTCGACCCTTAGGAGGGAGACAAGAAATTGTGGTGGCTGGATTATTTGCCTGAAATGCTAAGGGCCTACAATAACTGAGTGCATAGCACTACTGGTTACACTCCTGACATGTTACTATTCGGACAGTTGGGAAGAGAAGTGTCCAAACTTAACTGGAGTACTCCAACTGAAGAAAAACATCGCACTCCAGACTCATGGGTGCAGGAGCACCGAATCAGACTGAAAACTATTCACCAGTTGGTAGGAGACAAGCAACAAAATCAGTTACCCCGAGACGGTGGTTCAGTCCAAACTGAACCATTCAAACCTGGGAACAGAGTGCTGGTCTGTGTAAAGACTACCATAAGAAAGTTCAATGGGAGTTGGAACCCTACAAGGTGTTGAAGCAGGTAATTCCAAATGGACCAGTGTACGATGTGAAGCGAGAAGACGGGTCCAGTCCGGTACGCTGACTACATCAAAACATGCTTCGCCCCTGTCGTTTCATCGATGTCCCCCCCCCCCCCCAGACAACCTCGGCCTGAGTCCAGCAGGAACAACAGACCCCTAGTGGAAGATTACGATGATGATGATTAGTGGACTGTACAACTTTGGCACCCGAACCGGAGGCACAACTACATAGGGAGAGAGAAGCTGAGGGCCCTAGAGAGTCCTTGGACCTTGCTGGCTTGCGTAGGTCGGAGCGTCCCACAGCGGGCGTCCCTCCAGAAAGGTACCTCCAAAACGACTGAGTGGGGCCAGACCTAGGTTGGTGCTAGACCTAGGTTGGTGCTGTTTTGCCAAGACGTCAAAATGTTAGTGGGGTGGAATGTAAGTGTTAATCACAGTTTACTGTATTGTTGGAGATTTGTGATGTAATATATGAGCTGGACAGTAGAGGGCAGCAGTGAGAGGCCGGAGTTTGAGCACGGGGGTTTGGCGGTTGGGAACAGTCAAAGGAGAGTCCAGGTGGAAGTGAAGCTACACATCCTTGGAGTATGTCTGGATAGAGTGGTGCGACTCTGGATTTGTTGTGGGTGACTCTCGAACGCTTTGTTCAGCTTGACATGAGCCGACTCGGTGAGGACAACCAATTACACAGCATCTTGAGCTAGGTCAGGTGAGCCCCTATCTCTAAGGACTAGGGATCCCTACATTAGAGAGATTGGCATTCTCTAAGAGCTTCAAGACGGAGTTTCTGATTATTCGGAACTCAGCCCAGCAAGGACCCTTCTACTTCAGTCTCAGGACGTACCGGTACCATCTTACATCTGAATATATATGCGCATATAAAAATAGCCTTATAGAGGTCCAGTTAGTTAGGAGAAAAAATCTCTTCTGTAAGAAACACTTTGAAAACGGCTCTGAGCAGGCGATTACTAAAGTACTGGCACAACACTGTTTTATTGATTTATGCATAGAAAGGGTTAGTCGCGTTGTATTTTGCTCACATATTAACTGTACCTGTGTATACTCTTAGTGAGTGGTGTTATGGAGAGGAATTGCTGTCATTGTATTTGTTACTTATTCACTATTTACCTACCATCCTTTCCTATGTTTTCCTTTGTACTAAACTGGTTATTAAATATTCATATTATCTAATCTTTGTGGGTGTCTGCTGATTGCTGCTGTACCCCTGTGTCCTGTGGTCATCCCTCACTCACGTTTCACTAAGACAAATGTTTAAAATACATAAAATGTTTAAAAAAAAAATAAAAAAATGAGCTTAAGTCTCATTTTCTCTCCTCATGCAGTATTTTCAGATGGTATTCTCTCACTTCTCTGCCTGTTTATCCATGTGTCCAATGTGCTTTCACTACATCATAGAGAGCAATTTATCTGTCCACTCCCAACATAATGAGGTCTCAGACCAGCCGCCTGCTGCGGTGTTACACAACGGTCCAGTGATCTCCCTGTGAACAGCTCTTTGCGGTGGGCTGATGTGCTGCTCCTCTTGCTTAGAGAACACTTCACAAGGTTTGGGATAAGACAGGTTACTGCATTCCTGGGAATACATTAAACCATCCTGTAAGCATACGCTGACATCCCCGACATCTTTTAGACTCATGCTCCGAGGAGAATCATAATCAGGGTACTTTATGCCAACAAGTAACTGAATATGGGGGGGGGGGGGGAGTATCGGACAGTTAGTATTTCTACACAAAACAAGGCTGAAAAACACTCCTGAAATAGTAACGTGTCAACGTGTAACTACAGACAAGAGCCAGCTAGTTTTGGCCCACTACTCACTACTTGGTCCATTGGATCACTGGAGTAGTAGCTTTCAGAATGGGTGCACCGGATCCACACTGGTTTCAGCAAATCCTCATCTTCCTCGTCATTTCTGTCCAACACGTTCTCATCCAGGAGATCCTTGTCTTTTAACATGGTGTAGCTACTTTCCTTGAGTGACGATGGACTTTCGGAGGAGGCGTCTTTCTCCTCTTCCTCCCATCTTGGTCGCTTGCGCTCTCTACTAGGGGAGCGACTAGAAACATATATAACAAATTCATTTATTATTCCCATAACACCAGCATATCTTTCTCTATTATTTAACCCTATACTGCCCAACCCACATACAGTAAGGACATCCCAAGCAATTATCATGCTCTCTGACAGCAGAGCTTATTTCAGCACACAACGCCACCAGCATGGCCGGGCTATCACACCAAGAGCCTGGCCTTCCGACATGACACGGAACAGAATAAATCAATTCACTGTCACAGAGTCTTCACCCCAGAAATCAAGGGACCTAAAGTGGAACTAAACTAGATTTAGCACTCCAAAATTGACGCAAAGAAAGTAATATGTATTTTACTAATACAGGTTCATCCACTGTATAAACAATTTGACGTTTCGGCCAATTACGTGGCCTTCATCAGAACAGGGGAACCTCTTTGGAAGCGCCATATCTTTAGCACAGCAGTGCATATCTTCAATGCCGTTCTAAGACTTCCAAAGAGGTTCCCCTGTTCTGATGAACGCCACGTAATTGGCCAAAACGTCAAATTGTTTATACAGTGGATGAACCTGTATTAGTACAACACATTAAGTTCTTTGCATCAATTTTGGAGTGCCGAATCTATTTTTACATGGTTTATGGAATCCTATTTGTGCACCCACCTACAGAGCAGTGCCATGCAGCCTTTTTTTTGTCTAAGATTTTTAAAAGTTTAGACTCATTTTATGTGATGGCAATACAATAAATAATGAATTAAAGTCCTTGTTCTTAGCCATTAATTCACGTGATACACTATGCCCTGCAGAATTAAAAAAAACAAAAACAAAAAAAAAAAAAAAACAGGAAAGTCAATTCATGCTGCCGAAATAGATTTTTCTTTGAAACGCTCCAACATTTCAAACAAAATATAGTTTGATAAGCCGGCCGAGTACAGTAGGCAGTGACGAGACAAGTCTGGCTTCTCCCCTCACCTCTTGGGTGATTGGGAGACACTGGGCAATCATCTCTAGTAGTGCTGGCAAAAACTAGTCTCATCTTTTCCTTTGGTCCCCAGCTGGGTCTTCAAATTATGGGCAGGATTAATAAGTGTGGTGTTCTAAAAACTGGCAGCGCTGCCTGAAACTGGTATTAAAATGACAAAAGTCACACTTTGATTAATTTGGGCCTACATATTCTCATAGACACTAAAGTATTTCAGAAGAAAAAAAAAACAAAAACAAAAAACATACCAGGCTGCCATTATACAGCCCAGCTTCAATTAATGCTGCGTGAGGTTTGGGCAGCATGAAACGACTGACAGGTTGTCTTTAAAGTTAATATTTTGGGCATTATTAATGTGACTTAGACAAACTATCATAGAACAGGGCAGAATATGAAGAATCAGATGAATCACCTTTAGGTTCATTTTAAGGTTGGTATCTGATAAGGATTACTTCCTAAAAAATAAAAATGACCCCAAGGAAACCATAAGGGTGTATTTACACTGGCTGATTATCAGGGAAAGCGTGCCATGGAATGCTCGTTGCATGACAATCGGGCAGTGTAAACAAACCGTCATCTACCTAACGAACGAGCAGAACGCTTGTTTGTGGGGTGAAATGATTTTTAAGCTTGCTTAAAAATCATCATTCTAGGCAAGACATCGGCACAGAGTGATCGTATTATTGAACCCTCTGTGCATATGGGAAGGGCGGTGTTCCTTACTAAACAGCCTAAGCGACCACTGCTTGGCTTTATGTAGCATAAGCGCAACCTAGGTAATTAATATAGGCGGTAAAGCATTTTATCACCTGCCATCAGAAATATACCATGTGTGACTAAATACAGCAGGCTTTAACTTTTTTTCGAGCTCTTTGAACAGCTGCTAGCTGGCTCCTGCTGAAGCATGTGAGTGGGCTTCATACGGAAGAAGAAGGAAATTTAAGGACAGAGAAGTGAGTTCTCTTGTACGTGGGAGCTTATCACTTGTCTTAGTGAGGCAAGTATAAATACACAAGGTATAAAATGGACTTCTTCTCCAGCAAACTGCAGATTAGCTTCAAAGGAAACCAGTCATCAGTTATTTCCCCACCCGGATTGATGGACAAGTCTTTTTCCTAAATACAAACTTAGCCGGGTGAGGAGTAGTTGGAGGGAGCCACATGGCAGACACTTAAAGGGGTGGTCCGATCCAAATCAATGAGTCTGCAGTGACTCTAGGTGATTGCAGAATTATGAATTCCCCCAGCTCACGCACTGTGCACTGGGATTTGCTGGTTTCTGAGCGGGGAATGGAGGGTATGAGTGCCTTATACATACTCCTGGCCAGTGGGTGTGGCCTCACTTTCCATACCCTTGTATGGAGACAGCCCTCTAGTTGGCCAGGCCCACGTCACTAGGCGTATAGAGCGAGTTCACGTCCACTAGACTGGCCCTGGCTGGGAGTATGTATAACCCGGCTCAGAAACCGGTGAATCCCCGCAGCGCACAGTGCCTGCGCCGGGGGAAATTCATAAGTCTGCAGTCACAAAGTGTCTGAAGACTTATCAATTTGGACCAGACAACCCATTTAACTAAAATGCTGCAGAGTGACACAATAAAACACAGTCCTCTGTAATCAGGAAGCCCGTTACTGTTCTATGACAACCATGGAAATGGCAGTATGGAACTGATAACAGGGTTCCTTACAGTTTTTACTAAAGCAATGGCATTTACCTTTTTGGCCTCTTCCTATAACTTCTGTCAGGACTTGGTGATCTTCGGCTATCCCGATGCCTGTGCCTATCCCTTTATGGTTAGAGAATGAAACAACACATGAATTTATTGTCTGTGCAAGTATAAAGATCAAAAGGGGCAAGTGTGCACAATAGGCACCAGCTCGGCACTCACCCAAATCACAGCAGAGAAACAATGTATAATAATAAAATCAAAACATGAAGTGATAGCCACCAATATAATAGATGACAATACCTCAATGGAACTGCTTAGTCTTGGAAAAAGGGCATAAAAGTGGTGGAGGGTGGAAGGACGGAGGACGCCACTTTTGTGCCCTTTTTCCATGACTAAGCAGTTTCATTGAGGTAATATTGTTTATTATATTGCTGGCTATCACTTCATGTTTTGAATTATGCACTTTCTCATGAGTAGCCCTTTACTATATTTATTTATCATGTTCTCGGCATAGTCTGCTTTCTACTTAGCCCATGTTACCCTTTTTAGGTCATATTAATTAATTTATTTGTGACACGTTTTACTAGGATAACTTGTGGTTGTGCCACTGTTCCTATTGGCCTATTTTTTGCCTGTTTGAATATTTTGTTTACCCTTTTTGTAATAAAGGTTGGTTTTTATTATTATACATTGTTGCTCTGCTGTGATTTGGGTGAGTGCCGGGCAGTTGCCTATTGTGCACACTTACCCCTTTTAACACATGAATTTGGTAGAATACTGCAGTGGATGTGCAAACAGAAAATCACTGGGAGCAATTAATGCTCTAAATTAAAGTCCATGTCCACCATTGTATAGTTTCCATACATAGTCCGTAACAACAAGAAATGCTGGACTTCTCTCGTTACAAGCCTGCAACAAATTCCAATCATAATTCTGCAGACTTCACTGTAAAATGGCCCAATTTTTTTTAAAGGGAAAATATCACAAAATTACCTATTGTTTAAATCAGGTTTTTGTGCTACATGCATTTTAAAAACATGCTGACAATGTTGTTTTTTCATATTACAATCTTTGTTACAAAAACCCAAAATGAGTAAACTTGCAATTTTCCCAGTGGTCACTCAGGATTTTTTTTAGACTCTCATCCTGTCCATCCAGGAAGTTTTCATCATGGATTCCTATCAGCAGAGGCAGAAATACAGTGACAGGTAACACCTCTATACACAGCTGATACCACCGGATCCACCAGTTACAATACGTGCTGTTACAGCTGACCCTGCTCCATTTCATTTCACAATGACTTTTGTTCAGGCTCAGACACTTCAATACAACAGATAGGGTCGGAGTCTGACCATTGTGTCTATGTACATGTGTTGTTTCCTGAAACAACAAGAAATGAAAGTCTAAAAAAGCCCCAGTGGCCAATGTCAAAACTACAACATTTCTATTTGTCATTTTGATACAGATTGTGATATGTAAAAAATGACCAAACAACGGAAAAAAAAAAATGTACATTTAACACAAAAACCTGATTTAACCCGGGCCATTTTCCGTTTTTTGCGTTTTCGCTTTTTGCTCCCCGAGCCATAGCTTTTTTATTTTTTGGTCAATATGGCTGTGTGAGGGCTTATTTTTTGCGGGACAAGTTGTACTTTTGAATGACATCACTGGTTTTACCATATTGTGTACTGGAAAACAGGAAAAAAATTCCAAGTGCAGTAAAATTGCAAAAAAAAGTGCAATATCGCAGTTTTATTTTCTATTTTTTTTTTTTTTTTTACCATGTTCACTGAATGCTAAAACTGACCTGCCATTATCATTCTCCAGGTCATTACAAGTTTGTAGACACCAAACATGTATAGGTTCTTTTTTTATTTAAGTTGTGAAAAAAAAAAAAAAAAAAGTTGCCATTTTCCAGGACCAGTAGCGTCTCCACTTTTTGTGATCTGGGGGAGAGTGAGGTCTTATTTTTTGCGCGCCGGGCTGACGTTTTCATTGATACCAATTTGGGGTAGATTTGATGTTTTGATCGCCCGTTATTGCATTTTATTGCAATGTTGCGGTGACCAAAAAGAAAAACGTAATTCTGGTGTTTGGGCGGGGACAAAACCGCACTTCCGGCGCAGCGATGTTAAATGCCGCTGCCAGAGATTGACAGCGGCATTTAACAGCCGTGGGTGGATCGCGATTCCACCCACGGCTGTTGCGGGCACATGTCAGCTGTATAAATCAGCTGACATGTGCCCGATTCAGTGCAAGCTCAGCGACAGAGCCCCCGCTGAAACGGGGGTTCTGACATGGTGCGTACAATTACGTACCATGTCGGAAAGGGGTTAAACAACAAGTCATTTTTTGATTGCTTCCCTTTGATGGCTCAGTATTTGCACAACTTGTTGAGGTAATTCTTACATTTGGGCTACGTTCCTACGATGAGATATTGGTGAGATTTTGCAGTATCAAAAACACAGAGTCCTACAGTTTCAGCAAAGTGAATGGGATTTATAGAAACCTCCTGCCCACTCTGCTGTTTTACTCAGCGTAAACTGACCTGCGGTGCGCGTTTCAAATCCGCAGCGTGCCAACTTCCATTGCGGGTACGCCGAGTTTTCTGTGCGGATTTTCCCCATAGACTTACATCAGATGCGGAAAATCCGCAGGAAACAAACGCACTTGCGCTTTTTAGTAAGTTTATGCTGCGGAAATGCATAAAAAAATCCACATATAACCCACACCTAAGTATATCAATAAAGTTTTGTCAAAGACAAATATCAGGAAGTATCAAAAACAAAGCAGCTTTATTTAAAGCATAACACACTGACAAAAGACAAAAAAACGCAGCGTCAAAACTGCAATGTTAAAAAATGTGCTGAAAAAACACAAGTAATCTAATTTACAAAATAGGTGCAGAAATTCTGCAACATCAAAAACGCACCAAAAGCTCATAGTGGGAACATAGCCTAAGGTTATGTTCACACATTGCATTTTTTCAGCTTTTTTGGGATGTTTTTATGCAAATTTAAATCTGCGTTTTACAGTACCAGAAAAGTCTATGAGATTCCATAAATCTCATGCATACATTGGTTTTTGTCTGATCAGTATTTTGTGTTTTGCATGTTTTTTTGCAGAATAGAGCATGTCACTTCTTTCAGCGTTTTTCATCCGTAGGAAGTAATGGGTAGTGAAAAAACGCCTAGTGTGAACATAGATATCAGGTTTTGCTGTGTTTTTAGTTAAAAAGGCAAGTACAACAGTATGTGAAACTCAATTATTTTTGAGATTTTACCATCTTGTCTTGGTCATCCGAGATGGCCGTTTGGATTAGGAGAGTTTAATTAAATTAGTTATGTGTACAATTGGTTGAGCTAGGTGTGAGATTGAAGAAAAACCTGTGGCCCACGGAGGTGTGAAATTGAACAATGCCTGAGCAACTGAATGACAGACCCTAGTTTGAAGATAAACAGTGACCTATAAACTCAATGCACTGCCAGTGTTTTAGAAAAACTGTTCCTGAACAATTCACCTCCCCCCACTGTTACATTTGAAATTCTGGTTAATATGGTTTCACATATGTCTTGCATTGGTGACCTGTATTCATGCTTCTGTGGTGCAAGCAAAGTTGAACTTCGGGATCCTGAAAAACGCACCAAAAACTGCGTTTTTGACGCAGCTTCTTTCCTGTCAAGAGATCAGGTTTTGGTGTAGAAAAAAAAACGCTTAAAAAAATGCAACGTGTGAACATAGCCTAATAAGTGTAATATTCTAATTAGAAAAAAAAACGACACTACAGCAAAACCTTATTCAGGACACTCAATGGGAGTCTAAAGTCAAGCCGCTCAACTGCCTGTGATGTCTATGCTCCAGCATCTCCTGTCATGTGTACGGTCCAGCCCCAGTGAGCAGAAATGTGAATGACGGCAGTGTATGTACAAAGATACCATAATTTCTCAAACTGTAGCAAAAACATAGCCAAAAATCAAACAAGTATATGTGTGTCAGAAATTCACTTAACAGTGAAACTTCACACCACCACCCAAGACTGCATATGTGGTGTGAAGACTCCATAGGAGAATGGTCTCAAACAATAGACCAACATACTCATACAAAAGAGGAAGTCTATCACAGAAAAAAACTGATCTAGATGGGTTTGGTTTTGCTAAGAGGTTTTAACATTAGATTTTGTGAGCGCACACCAACAACGATTTTCAGAACAAAAGGGCTGTGGCACCCTACAAAGTTACACTTCCATTAAAGGGAATCCGTCAGCAGGTTTTTGCTACCTCATCTGAGAGTAGCATGTATCACTTAGTATTTTCCCTGTATGAGTCATGAGTCACTGCAAAAGTCCCTGGCAGGAGGGAGGAGGGAGTAGCTGGGTCAAGAGTTCAAAAGGGGAATACTTTTTGCAGGGAAAAGAGACTTCTTGTTATTACAAAGAGCAGAGAAAAGAGAAGAATGTACTGGGTAGAAGAGCAAAATGAGAAATTGTAAGTACAATATATTATGATGATTGCAATATATTAAAAGGATAAAAACTTTGATGGGAGGAGAAGAGCTTCTTTAAGTTGAGAATGAAGAATACCTTGAAGATTTAATCTGACCCCTCATTCACAACTTCAGGGGAGTATTATTGGGGTGCAAATGTTTCTACTATTTTTTGCTGATAAGACATCATCTAGATTACCAAATTTAAATAGCGTCCATTATAGGACATGGGTAATTAGTTCATAAATTATTTCAAAGCTGAAAAAAACTATAAATAGTATTAAATTGTATTCTAACCCACCTGTTACGTTCATAACTTCCATGTCGTGGAGGGGTCCTACCATGAGACTGGGTCCTACTGTATTCATAGTCTGATCTCCGTCGACTGCTGTCTGGTCTTCTGGTCCGGTCAGGACTCCTTCCACGATCTCTTCGATCACAATGTTTTTCAGAACGATGTCGCTCACTATGACTGTATTCTCTGTGTCGATGAGCATCATAGTGTTTGCCCCTATCTGGAGTCCTATGGTCACTCTGTGGTTTATCAGCTTGGTACTGGCTGTGACTAGTGTGTCGGTAATGGCTGCTGCTCTGAAAAGATGCTGAACTCTGTTGGTAGCTACTGAAGTTAGAAACTGGCTGAGGTGGAGGTGGCGGTGGTGGAAAAGATTGTGGTGGATACCCGGATGGATATACTGGTTGATAGCCTACGTGCGGCAATGGTGGGGGCATAATGGGTGGTGGTGGCATTAGGGGAGGCACCATGTAAGGATAAGTGCTTTGTGCTGTTGGGGGACCAGTGGGTGGAGGGTTACTTGGCCCAAGTGGAGAAGGTGGGACAGGAGGAAAACAAGGTGGCATTGGGAAACTTTGCCTGACGGGATAAGTAGGTCTGGGAAGACATTGGCTTATTGTACTTTGGGTTGGTGGAGTAACAGGTGGCGGATAGCACATGTATTCCGGTCTTGGAGGCATGTAATTTGTATTTGGAAGGCTGGAAAATGTGGGAGGTGGAGTACTTTGTGTATCATAGGAATACTGGCCAGAAGATTGCTGTATCTGGGTTGGTCTGACATTTTGTGGCCGATAGGTCTGCAATGAAGTTGTCTGACCTCCTCTCGCCGGTTGCCCTCCTCTTCCTGCTGGTATAGACATTATCTAGAGTACAAAAAAATGATAAGAACAGGTAGCACCAATCATAGATTTACAAACATTATTAAAAAAAGCACCTAAAAAGATGTGTGTGTGTATATACACTGCTCAAAATAATAAAGAGAACACTCAAATAACATCCTAGATCTGAATGAAATATTCTCATTGAATACTTTGTTCTGTACAAAGTTGAATGTGCTGACAACAAAATCACACAAAAATCATCAATGGAAATCAAATTTATTAACCAATAGAGGCCTGGATTTGGAGTCACCCCCAAAATTAAAGTGGAAAAACACACACTACAGGCTGATCCAACTTTGATGTAATGTCCTTAAAACAAGTTAAAATGAGGCTCAGTATTGAGTGTGACCTCCACGTGCCTGTATGACCTCCCTACAACACCTGGGCATGCTCCTGATGAGGTTGCGGATGGTCTCCTGTGGGATCTCCTCCCAGACCTGGACTAAAGCATCCGCCAACTCCTGGACAGTCTGTGGTAGATGGAGCGAGACATGATGTCCCAGATGTGCTCAATCGGATTCAGGTCTGGGGAACAGGCGGGCCAGTCCATAGCTTCAATGCCTTCATCTTGCAGGAACTGCTGACACACTCCAGCCACATGAGGTCTGGCATTGTCCTGCATTAGGAGGAACCCAGGGCCAACAGCACCAGCATATGGTCTCACAAGGGATCTGAGGATCTCATCTCGGTGCCTAATGGCAGTCAGGCTACCTCTGGGGAGCACATGGAGGGCTGTGCGGCCCTCCAAAGAAATGTCATAGAACACCAGGATTGGCAAAGTCGCCACTGGGGCCCTGTGCTCTTCACAGATGAAAGCAGGTTCACACTGAGCACATGTGACAGACGTGAGTCTGGAGACGCCGTGGAGAGCGATCTGCTGCCTGCAACATCCTTCAGCATGACCGGTTTGGCAGTGGGTCAGTAATGGTGTGGGATGGCATTCCTTTGGAGGGCCGCACAGCCCTCCATGTGCTCACCAGAGGTAGCCTGACTGCCATTAGGTACCCAGATGAGATCCTCAGACCGCTTGTGAGACCATATGCTGGTGCGGTTGGCCCTGGGTTCCTCCTAATGCAGGACAATGCCAGACATCATGTGGCTGGAGTATGTCAGCAGTTTCTGCAAGATGAAGGCATTGAAGCTATGGACTGACCTGCCCATTCCCCAGACCTGAATCAGATTGAGCACATCTGGGACATCATGCCTCGCTTCATCCACCGTCACGTTGCACCACAGACTGTCCAGGAGTTGGCGGATGCTTTAGCCTAGATCTGGGAGGAGATCCCACAGGAGACCATCCGCAACCTCATCAGGAGCATGCCCAGGTGTTGTAAGGAGGTCATACAGGCACGTGGAGGCCACACACAATACTGAGCCTCATTTTGACTTGTTTTAAGGACATTACATCAAATTTGGATCAGCCTGTAGTGTGTTTTTCCACTTTAGTTTTTTTTTGGGGGGGGGGGGGGTGACTCCAAATCCAGGCCTCCATTGGTGTGTATGTGCAATATATGTTTTTGGAGCATTAAGGATTGAGCCAGTGGCATTGAATTTGTCACGAATGCGGTGAATGGTTTGTCTCTTTGGGGCTTGAGTACCAAATGTTTCAACCCAATTTGCTCTAACGGTTTCAGCATTTTGAGATTTCCAATACTCTGTTAAAATCCATTTTCTTTGATCTGTATTTAAATTATTTGCCATTATGTGTTATCTGAAAAGAAAACAGATTTGGGGGAGATCTATCTGTGAAAACTAGATCTGTGAAACTGGCTCAGTTGCCCTTAGCAACCAATCAGATTCCACTTTTCATTTTCCAAAGAGTGTGAGGAATGAATAGTGGAATCTGATTGGTTGCTAAGGGCAACTGAGCCAGTTTCACTTTACACCATGTTTGATAAATCTCCCCCTTCATAACCTTATTCCACTTTCTGTCCACCTACTTTTGGACCACTATATATATATTAATTTCAGTGTATTAGAATTAAAATTAGCATTCTAAGTTCCTATTTGATCAGTTATGGAAACTAGGGGAAAAAAGGCCACATAGTCACATATATACAGACTTAACTTATTTTTTTAAAATTTGCATGAGGCTCAATGGACGAATAGGTGATTTCCTAGAGCAGGGGTGGGGAACCTCCGGCCCTAGGGCCATTGATCTTCTCCCCGACTGCCAAGAGGATTCCAGGGGATCACCGTGCTCGGGCCAGCAGCCTCGTTCTTTGTGGGTGGATTTGGTGTGCAATGAACTCCCATCCTGCAGAAGAAGACAGCAGCCCCAGTGTCTCCTGTGAGGTGTATACTCCAGCCCCAGTATTATATAATGTCCTCTTGTTATATATAGTGGCATATTGTTATATATAGCTCCATTCCTTATTATATAGTGCTTTTTTGTTATATATAGGGCCATCCCTTAATATATAGTATCCTCTTGGCATATACACTGCCATCCCATATTATATAGTGCCCTCTTGTTATATACAGTGCTATCCCGTATTATAGAGCATCCTCTTGTTATATATAGCGCCGTTTCTTAGTACATAGTATCCTCCATTATGTACAGTGCTGTATAAACGGGAAGAAAGTTTGCAAGACATCCTATGTGTACTGCTCTCATTTTACATCCACAGATGTGCACCAGAACACCTGTGTGTTAATCACATGACATATCACATGATCTCTCAAGGGGATCATGTGACAGGTCACGTGATACATCGTGTGCTAAGGGTGGGACAGGCCCTCTACACTGCCAAGGATCTGGCTACTCTTTATCCACCCCTGGATACGTGATAAGTTGAACCTGTTTTTAATGGACAAACCCTTTAAATATTTTGCGTAAACTTGGCTTCAGTTGCCACACAGCTTAGCAGCAGCGATAAAACCTTAAGGACCTTCAGCTGTAGGGGAGGTAGTGGGGTACACTGTGCATGCTCGCCCACTGTAGTGAGGACACAAACACAGACTCACTGCACTGGGAAAGCAACACAGAAATGCACATGCTCGTCCTCCGAGATACAGCGGGACGTCTCCTGCAGTAACAAAGAGCAAACAACTGACCAAGGAGGTTCTGGGAGGCGAAAGGGACAGTCGGGAAAACGTATTATACATTGTCAACATTCTACATGTGTATGATGGTGGGAATACCCCTACAGATATTGCTATAATCAGAGGGCTGGGGTCACCCTGTGTGGCTACTACTGCCCGACGTGTAGATCGTCAGGTGAGAGGATGAACACTTGTATGGCAATCTATCTGTAAACCTCACCAATCCGTACGGCCGACAACTTATAAATGCACTGTATGACCCCGGCCTCAGAAGGTATGACAGTATGGCTGCCAGTATGCCGCCCTTTCCCTGTACCCTGGGGCTATGCTTTCCAATGAAGTTACTTACAATGGACATTATAAAACTCCTGAGTCCCTAGAACCACAGGCAGCATGCCATTTTGGAACAGTGGGCACCGGTATAAGGACAAACTGCAGCGTGCACAGATGAGAACCCAAATCAGTCCTAATGTATGAAGAGCACAGAGCGGGGCCGGCGCCCAGGACCGACCACAGCCTCCATCCTCATATGGAAGTCATAGCATAAGAGCATCACACTCACCCAGCACACAGAGACGCCAGCAGCTGAGCCACGGGATGTCCCGCCCACGTACTCGGCACCAGGCATGTCACGTGTGGAGAACCCTGCATGTTAATTGGTGATATTCCATGCTAATCACACACGTGACAAGAAGCACCAATAAGCACTGCGTAAAACAAAAACGGGGGCCGCCATCTTTAATAAGGGCACGTTACTGGCTTTTGTTATACAGTATGTATATAATGTAAGGAGTTGAACGGGCACACTATAACACAGAGCAACCTG
This sequence comes from Phyllobates terribilis, assembly GCF_046119375.1. Classification (NCBI taxonomy): domain Eukaryota; kingdom Metazoa; phylum Chordata; class Amphibia; order Anura; family Dendrobatidae; genus Phyllobates; species Phyllobates terribilis. The sequence continues at coordinate 456,881,080 of NW_027362764.1, forward strand.
ACGCGTTATGAAGTGACCTAATGCAAGGGAAAGGCGCATTATAGGGAGATGCGTAGTTCTCGTACATGCTTCATTTTAAAGGAAAACTGAAGGTTTTGACCTTAGCAAAGATGGCGGCCAGACGTCTGTAGGGTTCCTGCCGGTGTGCTGGTTTCCGCTGGCCAATCAGCGCTGTGGGCTGGCCTTGTCCTGTCTGCGGCAGGTGAGGCCGGAGAAGGTTCTGTAGAAGGTTGTGTGAGGAGCACGACATGAGCGGCCGCCGTCTGAGGAGATACCAGGAGCTGCCGGTGTGGGTGGTGGAGGACCACCACGATGTACGTACACGGCCACCTGCCCAGTATTCTCCTAGCGGGCTGCAGAGGCTCCTACTGCACGAGTCCTGTGATCCATAGCACTGCCGCTAGCTGCCATTACTGGAGCCAGGAGAGCAATGGCCCAGTAATGGGGCAGGAGGGTCATTGGAGGGCTACTCCTGGCCGCAGCATGGGGTGCTGTCAGATACTGCTGCCCAATACAAGCACCTTCCCACTTTCTAGTAGTGACAGCTTGTTGCCTTGGAAATCGACCACCTAGACCGCAGAACATGCGCAGTCCTTACAAGCTCTTTTCTGTTCATGTTGTATCTGTAAACAATGATTGGAAGATTCTAGACTGCAGCAGTGGCTGGTCTCCTAGTCAACAAACTGAAAAGTCTCCCCTTTCAGGAAACTGGGCCCCAAATTGTGTAAAACAGGCAAAATTACAGCAGGTACTCGCCCTCCCTGGGTACAGAGCCGATTCCCGACCGATTCTCCTGTGCCAGTGGTTAGAGAACATCGCCTGTCACTGATAATAGGGGATCGCTTCTAACCACAGGAATAATTCTACAAAGCGTTTGTCTGATATAAAATGGCAGTCTGCAGTCGCTCTATTGACTGCAGACTTGTGAATCCTTAGATCACGCACACTGTGAGGATTCTCTGGTGTCAGCGCAGGGAATCACAGTCATGTGACCACAGGTATGCAATATGCATATTCCCGGCCACAATCCAGTTAGATGGCCGCAGCCTCGCTCAGTGCAAGTGCATTGAGCAAAGCCAGAAACAGTCTAGTTGGAGTGTGGCCAGGGAGTATGCATATTGCAAACGAGCAGTCACATAACCTCCAGCAGCTGAGGAAATCAGCTGTGTCAAATCTGCAGGTTTTGATGCGTTTTTTTCACTATCCTTCTGTCTCTAGTTATGCATATACATAAAGTTGTGTGAAAAAAAAACCCTCCTATTTTGCCATCAAAAACGCTGAAAAAATTTACGTGTGTTTTTTGGTGCGTTTTTATCACAACCCATTACTTCCTATGGGTGAAAAAACATTGAAAGAAGTGACATGCTCTTATTTTCCAAAAACCCAACCAAGGCACAAAATATGCAACAACAAAAAAACAAGATGTGTGAACAGATTATTCTGGTTTCTCATACACTTTGCTGGTACTGCAAAACGCAGCTGAAAATCTGCATAAAAATCTGCAGCAAAATACACAGCAAACAGAACGTGTGGGAACATAGCCTATCGTTTTAGTCCGGACAACCCCCTTAAATGACTTTGGGTAACTTGTTTCATATCTGATTCCTTGATGGCCCAAAGTGGTTCTGAGAGTAAAGTACCATTAAATCTTGTAGATTTGTAGCTTTTTACTGAATGTAATAAATAACTTTTCAAAGGGTTAAACAGCTTTTGCACAGTATCATATTGCCGATTTGCAGAGATGGCCACATCACATCCATTAGTCTGGCCTGACCCAAGGTGGTTCTAAGTGTAACACCTGTCATCAAAATGGGCAGGTGGAAATATTCTTTGAATTGAGCAAGTGTTTTCAAAGGGTTAAGGAGTATTTGGAGGCACTTGGGAAAAAAAATCACTTGCCTAATGAATTCCCTGTCACTGGAGCACTGCTCTGGGGCTTCCTGTAGAAGACATGTTGTCTAACCATGTGACCAAGGCAGCCAATCTGTAGCCCCAGCCTATGACATAGACACAAGTGATTGGCTGCAGTGGTCCTGTGGGTAGGTGGCCTGTCGCTGCTGCAGAAAAGTAACCCAAGTCTGGCAGGGAGCATCGGGTGGTGCTGGAGCAACAGGGATTCATCGGGTTAGTAATATAGATGAGAGGATCTGACGAAATTTGATTTGCAGCAAACTCCTCAAATGACTCTTACTATGCTTTGGGGTCTGGAGAGACCTCAGAACATAATAAACGTAAAATGTAGAAAGGAAAAACCTAATGCCTCACCGCTCACCTCTACTGCTCACTGTCCCCTGTGCAGTCCTTGGCACATCTTCTCACCGCTGCCTGCTGCATCTTAACGTAAGGCTGAGCATTGTCATGGCTGAGTGTTCTGGCCTAAAGTGTGCGTCATACGGTTAGGGCGCACGTGACGTCAGGACATCCCGGCCTAGAGAGCACAACTAGGCATGTGTGACCTAACAGCAAACATGATTTTGCAGCGTGCCCTGCGACCTTTATCGGTTCACACGCAGAACCCTCCCAGGGCTGGCAAGTTGCCGGAAGCCGCGGCCTATCAATCAACACCTGGGATTTCAGCCCTGACTGTTATGATTTGAAGATGCGATGAGGAGGCTGGAGAGTGAGCGATAAAGATTCTTACTATTTTTTTTACATGTTCTATTAATTGTGCTCTGGGGTCTAAAGAGACTCCAGAGCATAAGAAGGGACATTATATTCACGGAGAATAATGTCTCCACACATCGAGTTTCCTGGGAAAAACACGTGATCTGAAGAATTCGAATTGTGCCTCATTCGCTTATCTCTAGCCATGAGCAGTTCTGGTTATTGAGATCATAAGCAAGATCTTTATACCATTTACAGACAAAAAAAAATCACAACATAAGCCCAAAGCAAGGAGAAGCACTTCCAAAAACTACACAACATCTGATAAAGAGTGGAAGTCATAACGCCCAAGTATGAAAATAGTGCTCGTAATCATAAAGATAACACACTATAAAGTCAGTTGTGTAAAGAGAGTATGGGACACCAAGATCCCTTTCTCCCAAGGGTACAGGTACACAAACAATACAGATAGTATGTAAAAATGCATGTAAAAGTTTGGGCACCCTTGATCAAAAGTACTGTTATTGTGAACAATTAAGCAAGTTGAAGATGAAATTATCTTTAAAAGGCCTTAAGTTAAAGATGACACGTTTCCTTTGCATTTTAAGCAAAAAAAATATATATACCGTAATCTTTTACATTTTAAAAATTACACAAAGGAAAATGAACAGGTGCAAAAGTTTGGGCACCCAGCCTAGTTAGTACCTAGTAGCACTCCCTTTTGAAAGTATCACAGCTTGTAAACGCTTTTTGTAGCCAGACAAGAGTCTTTCAATTTTTGTTTGAGGGATTTTTATCCATTCTTCCTTGGAAAATTCTTCCAGTTCTGTGAGATTCCTGGGTTGTCTTGCATGCACTGCTATTTTGAGGTCTAGCCACAGATTTTCAATGATGTTCAGATCAGGGGACTGTGAGGGCCGTTGTAAAATCTTCAGCTTGCGCCTTTTGAGGCAGTCTATTGTGGATTTTGATGTGTTTAGGATCATTATCCATTTGTAGAAGCCATCCTCATTTCAACGTCTGCTTTTTTACATCAAGTTTTTGTTGAAATTTCATTGAATCCATTCTTCCCTCTACCCGTGAAATGATCCCCATGCCATTGGCTGCAACATAACCTCAAAGCATGATTGATCCACCCCCATGTTTACAGAGCACCTGTCAGCAGGATTGTGCTTAGTAAACCACATACACTGTCAGGTGGGCGCCGTTATACTCAGGGCTGTGTAGTCGGAGTCGTGGAGTCGGTATAAAATGGACCAACTTCGACTCCTAAAAATATATAATAAATTGGGTACAGTAGTTCAATGCAGTTTGTGGGCAGGGCCGGCTCCAGGTTTTTGTGGGCCCTGGATGAAAGAGTCTCAGTGGGCCCCTTTAACACATACCACGATTCATGATGCACAGATGCCGCAGAGAAATATATATAGTACAAGGCCAAAGATTTCACTTCTTACATTACATGAGCGATATCTATTGTAAATTCCACAATAGCTCAGAAACCGGTGAATCGCTCCATACCGGATATTGGCCCCCTTATAACTCTCTGTACAGGACACTGACCCCCTTATAACGCTCCAGATAGAGTACTGACCTCTATATAACGTCCCATGCAGGCTGTCCCCCCTGCCCCCCCCACACACACACATAATGCCCTATGCAGGATGTCCCCCCCCCCCCCCCCATATAATTGCAGGATGTCACCCCCCCTTATAATGCCCCATGCAGGACGTCACCTCCCCCTCCCTTATAATGCCCCATGCAGGATGTCACCCCCCCCCTTATAATGCCCCATGCAGGATGTCACTTCCTCCCCATATAATGCCCCATGCAGGATGTCACTTCCTCCCCATATAATGCCCCATGCAGGATGTCGCCTCTCCCCCCCATATAATGGCCCATGCGGAATGTCGCCTCTCCCCCCCCATATAATGGCCCATGCAGAATGTCGCCTATCCCCCCCCATATAATGGCCCATGCAGAATGTCGCCTATCCCCCCATATAATGCCCCATGCAGAATGTCGCCTCTCCCCCCCCATATAATGCCCCATGCAGAATGTCGCCTCTCCCCCCCATATAATGCCCCATGCAGAATGTCGCCTCTCCCCCAATATAATGCCCCATGCAGAATGTCGCCTCTCCCCCCATATAATGGCCCATTCAGAATGTCACCTCTCCCCCCCCCCATATAATGCCCCATGCAGGATGTCACTCCCCCATATAATGCCTCATGCAGGATGTCACTCCCCCCCCCCCCCCATATAATGCCCCATGCAGGATGTCACTCCCCCCCCCCCTTTAATGCTTCATGCAGGATGTCAATTTCCCCCCTTATAATGCCCCATGCAGGAGTCAATTTCCCCCCCATATAATGCCCCTTGCAAGATGTCACCTTCCCCCCCATATAATGCCCCTTGCAGGATGTCACCTCTCCCCCTATATAATGCCTCATGCAGGATGTCACTCCCCCCCCCCTATATGCCTCATGCAGGATGTTACCCCCCCTTATAATGCCATATGCAGGATGTCACTTTCCCCCCTTTTAATGCCCCATGCAAGATGTCACCCCCCCATATAGTGCCCAATACAGGATGTCACCCCCCCCTTTATAATGCCCCATGCAGGATGTCACTCCTCCCCTTATAATGCCCCATGCAGGATGTCGCTCCTCCCCTTATAATGCCCCATGCAGGATGTCGCTCCTCCCCTTATAATGCCCCATGCAGGATGTCACTCCTCCCCTTATAATGCCCCATGCAGGATGTCGCTCCTCCCCTTATAATGCCCCATGCAGGATGTCGCTCCTCCCCTTATAATGCCCCATGCAGGATGTCGCTCCTCCCCTTATAATGCCCCATGCAGGATGTCGCTCCTCCCCTTATAATGCCCATGCAGGATGTCGCTCCTCCCCTTATAATGCCCCATGCAGGATGTCGCTCCTCCCCTTATAATGCCCCATGCAGGATGTCGCTCCTCCCCTTATAATGCCCCATGCAGGATGTCGCTCCTCCCCTTATAATGCCCCATGCAGGATGTCGCTCCTCCCCTTATAATGCCCCATGCAGGATGTCGCTCCTCCCCTTATAATGCCCCATGCAGGATGTCGCTCCTCCCCTTATAATGCCCCATGCAGGATGTCGCTCCTCCCCTTATATTGCCCCATGCAGGATGTCGCTCCTCCCCTTATAATGCCCCATGCAGGATGTCGCTCCTCCCCTTATAATGCCCCATGCAGGATGTCGCTCCTCCCCTTATAATGCCCCATGCAGGATGTCGCTCCTCCCCTTATAATGCCCCATGCAGGATGTCGCTCCTCCCCTTATAATGCCCCATGCAGGATGTCGCTCCTCCCCTTATAATGCCCCATGCAGGATGTCGCTCCTCCCCTTATAATGCCCCATGCAGGATGTCGCTCCTCCCCTTATAATGCCCCATGCAGGGTGTCGCTCCCCCCCCCATATAATGCCCCATGCAGGATGTTACTCCCCCCCCCCCCCCATATAATGCATCATGCAGGATGTCACTCCCCCCCCTTATAATGCCCCATGCAGGATGTCACTCCCCCCCTTATAATGCCCCATGCAGGATGTCACCCCCCCCTTTATTATGCCCCATGCAGGATGTCACCCCCCCCCCTTTATAATGCCCCATGCAGGATGATACCCCCCCCTTTATAATGCCCCATGCAGGATGTCACAATCCCCTTTTAATGCCCCATGCAGGATGTCAACCTTCCCCTTTATAATGCTCCATGCAGGATGTCAACCCCCCCTCTTTATAATGTCCCATTCAGGATGTCACCACCCCTTATAATAATGCCCCATGCAGGATGTCACCTGCCCCTTTTAATGCCCCATGCAGGATGTCACCTTCCCCTTTATAATGCTCCATGCAGGATGTCAACCCCCCCTCTTTATAATGTCCCATTCAGGATGTCACCACCCCTTATAATAATGCCCCATGCAGGATGTCACCTGCCCCTTTTAATGCCCCATGCAGGATGTCACCTTCCCCTTTATAATGCTCCATGCAGGATGTCAACCCCCCCCCTTTATAATGCTCCATGCAGGATGTCAACCCCCCCCCTTTATAATGCCCCATGCAGGATGTCACCCCCCCCTTTATAATGCCCCATGCAGGATGTCACCCCCCCCTTTATAATGCCCCATGCAGAATATCAACTTCCCCTTTATAGTGCCCCATGCAGGATGTCACACCCCCCTTATAATAATGCCCCGTGCAGGATGTCAACCCCCCTCCCTCTTTATAATGCCCCATGCAGGATGTCACCCCCCTTATAATGCCCCATGCAGGATGCCACCCCCCCTTATAATGCCCCATGCAGGATGTCACCCCCCCCCTTATAATGCTCCATGCAGGATGTCACCCCCACCCTTTTATAATGCCCCATGCAGGATGTCACCCCCCCCTTTATAATGCTCCATGCAGGATGTCACCCCCCCTTTATAATGCCCCATGCAGGATGTCACTACCCCCCCCATATAATGCATCATGCAGGATGTCACTCCCCCCCCCCCCCTTATAATGCCCCATGCAGGATGTCACTCCCCCCCTTATAATGCCCCATGCAGGATGTCACTCCCCCCCCCTTATAATGCCCCATGCAGGATGTCACCCCCACTTTATAATGCCCCATGCAGGATGTCACCCCCCCTTTATAATGCCCCATGCAGGATGATACCCCCCCTTTATAATGCCCCATGCAGGATGTCACCCTCCCCTTTTAATGCCACATGCAGGATGTCAACCTTCCCCTTTATAATGCTCCATGCAGGATGTCAACCCCCCCTCTTTATAATGTCCCATTCAGGATGTCACCACCCCTTATAATAATGCCCCATGCAGGATGTCATCTGCCCCTTTTAATGCCCCATGCAGGATGTCACCTGCCCCTTTTAATGCTCCATGCAGGATGTCACCTTCCCCTTTTTAATGCTCCATGCAGGATGTCAACCCCCCCCCTTTATAATGCCCCATGCAGGATGTCACCCCCCCTTTATAATGTCCCATTCAGGATGTCACCCCCCTTATAATAATGCCCCATGCAGGATGTCACCTTCCCCGTTATAATGCCCCATGCAGGATATCAACTTCCCCTTTATAGTGCCCCATGCAGGATGTCACCCCCCCTTTATAATGCCCCATGCAGGATGTCACACCCCCCTTATAATAATGCCCCGTGCAGGATGTCAACCCCCCTCCCTCTTTATAATGCCCCATGCAGGATGTCACCCCCCCTTATAATGCCCCATGCAGGATGCCACCCCCCCTTATAATGCCCCATGCAAGATGTCACCCCCCCCTTATAATGCCCCATGCAGGATGTCACCCCCACCCTTTTATAATGCCCTATGCAGGATGTCACCCCCCCCTTTATAATGCCCCATGCAGGATGTCACCCCCCCTTTATAATGCCCCATGCAGGATGTCACTACCCCTTATAATAATGCCCCATGCAGGATGTCACCTTCCCCTTTTAATGCCCCATGCAGGATGTCACCTTCCCCTTTTAATGCCCCATGCAGGATGTCACCTTCCCCTTTATAATGCCCCATGCAGGATGTCACCCCCCCTTTATAATGCCCCATTCAGGATGTCACCACCCCTTATAATAATGCCCCATGCAGGATATCAACTTCCCCTTTATAGTGCCCCATGCAGGATGTCACCCCCCCTTTATAATGCCCCATGCAGGATGTCACCCCCCCTTTATAATGCCCCATGCAGGATGTCACACCTCCCTTATAATAATGCCCCGTGCAGGATGTCAACCCCCCTCCCTCTTTATAATGCCCCATGCAGGATGTCACCCCACCCTTTTATAATGCTCCATGCAAAATGTCACCCCCCCCACCTTTATAATGCCCCAAGCAGTATGTTAAACCCACACACACACACACACACACACACACACACACACACACTCCCTTATAATGCCCCATGCCTCCATACATTAAAAAAAAATCTAATACTCACCTCACTTCTCCTCACCTGCTGCCGCTGCTCAGCTCCGGACTCCTCAGCGTCGCCGGCGTCTTCCCGCTCTGTGCTGTGACGGTACCACCACGCCCTCTGACTTGAGACGTCACAGTCGGAGGACGCGGAAGAGACCGGAGCTGCTGCGGAGGCACGGGACGGGGTAAGTATTGTGCCGGCTGCCTGGGCTCTGAGCAAACGGGGGGAGCGGGCGCTGACACGGCTGTCCTCCGCTCACGGGTCCCATAGCTCTGCGGGGCCCCCGAAGGCGAGTGGGCCCCCCCGCCTGCTCAGGGCCCCGGCACTTGCCCAGGTGCGTCGGGTGCGGACACCGGTCCTGTTTGTGGGGAATATTTTTTAATTTTTTGCATAAGAGTTTGGGAAAGTTATGAAATGTCCTATTCCTGATCTAAGGGTCTAGACTTTTAGATGAGATGAATCTGTGCTATAGTAAATTTATCACTTAAACATGAGCCATGTATGAGCGAGTCGGTGTCATGGAAATTGAGGAGTCGGAGGTTTGGCTTACCGACTCCACAGCCCTGGTTATACTTATTAAAATTATATCTTTGTTGATGAATTCCGTCCAGCAGTTCTTTTATAATCTTTACTTTCATTTCTGACATAATGATATGCATGTGCTCTGGTGCTCTCATTATGTATTCATGCATGCCCATCTTTGCCTTGTGACAGGTCACTGTGCTTTCAGTGACCTGCCTACTATTTTACATACTGACTGTGTAATTTGTGTCACAAAGTGAAATTTACATTCCCCCTAAAATGGCCTCGGCCTGCAAAATAGCATCTCACGTTTGCCGAGAGATGCTACTGCGTGTAGCGCCGGCGTCTCTGCCCGGCAGAGACGCCGACCCCCTTGCCGCCGCGGCTCTGCTCCGGCGTCCTCTGCTCTCCTGGCTGTGCATGCCCGGGGTGCGCGCAGATCCCCGGGCACCATGCTTAGGGCGCGCGCGCTCCCTGCTTCTTAAAGTGGCCGTGCTTGCCGTCCTATTATGTCCCTGGCCAATGGCCAGAGGACAGCTGACATTTTAGGCACCTCCTCCAAAATGGAGGTGCCTGTGCAATGTTGTAGTTTGTGTGCTAACACTCTCTCCAGCCCTCAGGTCCCAGTGCTGTCCGCTAGCCTGCCTATCTGCCGTGCCCGCCAGCCAGTCCGTCAGTCAGCTCCATCCGCCTATCTACCAGCCGTGCTCATCTGTCTGCCCAACTGTCGTGCCAGTCTGCTTCGGCTATCCGCCCCGTGGGAGTCACCTGCTCTCACATGAGGTCGGTCCCGGAGTGGCACCTGGTTCACCTTCCCGGTCCCATTTTGGTTCACGGAGTCGACTAAGCTGGCGTGTAGCCAGGGTCAGTCCGGGTAGGCACTTAGTTACGCCCCTCTGGTCCCTCCTTGTACCACGGCACAGTGGTTCCACCATCCGGACCCATAACAGTTTGCACAGGCCATGGAATCAGGTGGCTCCCAGGCTCCCTCGCTTTCAGACCTGTATCAAGAGGTCTCCCGCCAGAGATCTCAACAGGATACTATCCTGTCCTACCTGCGGACTGTAAACTCCCGTCTGGATGCACTGTCCACCCCGGCTGCGTCCGTCTCTAACCAATCGGCATTCGCTCCGGCAGCACCTCTTGCCAGCAGCAGTGTGGCACCCAGCGTTGGACCCCGACTATCTGCTTCTCCACGTTTTGGTGGTGATCCCGCTCTATGTCGGGGCTTCATCAACTAGTGAACGCTGCACTTTGAGCTCCTGGCTCATCAGTTCGCTTCTGATCGGGCTAAAGTGGCATTCATTATGTCTCATCTCACCGGAGAGGCGTTGCCGTGGCTTAACCCTCTGTGGGAGAGGGGATCCTCTGGTGTCCAATCTCCAGGCTTTCCTTGCGGATTTCCGGAGGGTGTTCGATGAGCCTGGATGCACATCTTCTACTGCCTCCTCCCTCCTTTGTGTCAGATGTTAATACTGTTAGTATAGAGTCTTATGCGTGGGTGCAAAGGAAAACTCTGGAAACACAGGCTTGTCTTTGAAAATACTTGTATTACTTCATGCAAATCGTTAAACAACAGAAAAGTCACTGGCGCTGGTACAAATGTAGGGATTACAGCAAGTAGGAATAAACCCTCAGTTTGGTAAAAAGTCTCTCTTACTTTCAGTGCAGAGCAGATATTAGAGCAACCGGGTTCTTGCATGTGTCCCAAAGTTCCATTGCAAAAAGACCGCAGAGATAGAAGATCCAAGGCTTCAGGAGACCAAACTACAGACAGGTTGCAGGCATGATTTAGAAGCACTGATTACACAGCTGAGGCGGCTTACATAGGCAAGTGGAAAAGGACTGGGCGGGAACAAAGAGGCTGAGGACTCCATACTGAAAGAGGGCAAGATGATGCAGCATGACAGAAAGAAAAAGAACTAAATTCAAACAAAAAATATCAGATATAGCAGAAGAGTCTGAGAACCTCACATTACTCCCCTCTTAGGGACAGCCTCCGGATGACTCCGGACCAGGCTTGTCTGGGTATCTCAAATGGAACTGGCAGAGTAGGCGTGGAGCATTAATGTTGTCAACTGGTTCCCACGAGTTGTCTTCCGATGAGTAGCCCTGCCACTTAATCAAGTATTGTAACTGATGTCTATGCAGCCTTGAATCCGGAATCCTTTCTACTACAAACTCCTCCTGACCATCGATGAGCACAGGATTAGGGCGAAGAGAAGAACGTGCAGGAAACGTCTTGGGTGTTGCGGCCTTTAAAAGGGAAACGTGAAAGACAGGATGAATTCTCATAGATTTGGGCAGTTGAAGACGACAAGCAACAGCACTTACAATCTTGTTGATCTTGTAGGGCCCAACATACAGTACAGACCAAAAGTTTGGACACACCTTCTCATTTAAAGATTTTTCTGTATTTTCATGACTATGAAAATTGTACATTCACACTGAAGGCATCAAAACTATGAATTAACACATGTGGAATTATATACTTAACAAAAAAGTGTGAAACAACTGAAATTATGTCTTATATTCTAGGTTCTTCAAAGTAGCCACCTTTTGCTTTGATGACTGCTTTGCACACTCTTGGCATTCTCTTGATGAGCTTCAATAGGTAGTCGCTGGAAATGGTTTTCCAACAATCTTGAAGGAGTTCCCAGAGATGCTTAGCACTTGTTGGCCCTTTTGCCTTCACTCTGCGGTCCAGCTCACCCCAAACCATCTCGATTGGGTTCAGGTCTGGTGACTGTGGAGGCCAGGTCATCTGGCGTAGCACCCCATCACTCTCCTTCTTGGTCAAATAGCCCTTACACAGCCTGGAGGTGTGTTTGGGGTCATTGTCCTGTTGAAAAATAAATGATGGTCCAACTAAACGCAAACCGGATGGAATAGCATGCCGCTGCAAGATGCTACGGTAGCCATGCTGGTTCAGTATGCCTTCAATTTTGAATAAACCCCAACAGTGTCACCAGCAGAGCACCCCCATACCATCACACCTCCTCCTCCATGCTTCATGGTGGGAACCAGGCATGTAGAGTCCATCCGTTAACCTTTTCTGCATCGCACAAAGACACAGTGGTTGGAACCAAAGATCTCAAATTTGGACTCATCAGACCAAAGCACAGATTTCCACTGGCCTAATGTCCATTCCTTGTGTTCTTTAGCCCAAACAAGTCTCTTCTGCTTGTTGCCTGTCCTTAGCAGTGGTTTCCTAGCAGCTATTTTACCATGAAGGCCTGCTGCACAAAGTCTCCTCTTAACAGTTGTTGCAGAGATGTGTCTGCTGCTAGAACTCTGTGTGGCATTGACCTGGTCTCTAATCTGAGCTGCTGTTAACCTGCGATTTCTGAGGCTGATGACTCGGATAAACTTATCCTCAGAAGCAGAGGTGACTCTTGGTCTTCCTTTCCCGGGGTGGTCCTCATGTGAGCCAGTTTCTTTGTAGCACTTGATGGTTTTGCAACTGCACTTGGGGACACATTCAACGTTTTCCCAACTTTTCACACTGACTGACCTTCATTTCTTAAAGTAATGATGGCCACTTGTTTTTCTTTACTTAGCTGCTTTTTTCTTGCCATAATACAAATTCTAACAGTCTATTCAGTAGGACTATCAGCTGTGTACCCACCTGACATCTGCACAGCACAACTGATGGTCCCAACCCCATTTAGAAGGTAAGAAATCCCACTTATTAAACCTGACAGGGCACACCTGTGAAGTGAAAACCATTTCCGGTGACTACCTCTTGAAGCTTATCAAGAGAATGCCAAGAGTGTGTAAAGCAGTCATCAAAGCAAAAGGTGGCTACTTTGAAGAACCTAGAATATAAGACATATATTTTCAGTTGTTTCACACTTTTTTGTTAAGTATATAATTCCACATGTGTTAATTCATAGTTTTGATGCCTTCAGTGTGAATGTACAATTTTCATAGTCATGAAAATACAGAAAAATCTTTAAATGAGAAGGTGTGTCCAAACTTTTGGTCTGTACTGTACTTATGCCCCAATTTTGATGATGGAATTCTTAATGTTAGATTTCTGGTTGATAACCAGACCAAATCTCCTACCTTGAAGATTGGTGCAGGTTTACGATACTTATCTGCTGCTCTCTTATATCTCTCTTGAGCTAATTCCAGATTCTCCTTTAGAAGATCAATGTTCCATTGTAGAGAAGCAATTCTGTCGGTAACAGCTGGTAAAGGCGTATCTATGGGAAATCGAGGAAGGATGTTAGGGTGATAATCCAGATTAGCAGAGAAAGGAGACTGCTTAGTGGAAGTGCTTTGAGAGTTGTTATAAGAAAATTCAGCCAATGGAAGTAGATCCACCCAATCATCCTGTAGATGGCAAATAAAACAACGGAGCTACTGCTCCAGGGTTTGATTTGTTCGTTCAGTTTGTCCATTCGACTGAGGATGAAAGGCAGAAGAAAGATTAACTTTAATATCCAAAGCTGCACAGAAACTTTGCCAAAACCTTGAAGTGAATTGCACTCCTCGATCAGAAACAACTTTGCACACCATGCAAGCGAAACACATTATGAATGATTAGGTCCGATGTTTGTTTAGCAGAGGGTAGGCCAACACAAGGAATGAAATGAGCTGCCTTTGTTAAGCGATCCACTACCACCTGAATGGTATTCTTCACTTGAGAGATTGACAGCTCAACAATGAAGTCCATAGAAATGGATCCCCATGGATGGGATGGGTAGGGGTTGTAAAAGACCTGTAGGCGAAGTCTTGCATCTAGCACAAACCTCGCATGAAGTGACATAACTTACCACGTCTTTTCTGAACGTAGGCCACCAAAAAAAACAAGAAATTCTTGAGTCTTAAAAACTCCTCTATGTCCAGCTATCTTTGAGTCATTGGTGAGTTGCAGTACTCTCAATCTGACCGTTTCAGGTATATACAGGTGTTGCCCCTGAATCCACACCCCATTCTTATATACAAGACTTACTTCACTAGAAGGTTGTGCCAACCAGGAATCCAAATGGTATGCCTTCTTGATGTCATTAAGTAGGTCTTGATTATGAATCACTCCCAGGAATCTGGAATCAGAAAGTATAGTCTTAGGGGGCAAGAGTGGAATAATCTCAGTTGAATGGATTCTAGATAGTGCATCAGCCTTTCCATTGCGTGATCCTGGCCTATAAGAGTTTACAAAATTTAAATTGATTTAAGAAAAGACTCCAAGGAGCCTGGCGAGGGGTCAAGCACTTGGCCGACCTGATAAACTGAAGATTGCGATGGTCGGTCAAGACGATTATCTGCTGTGTAGCTCCTTGAAGATGGTGTCTCCATTCCTTAAAGGCGGCGATAATGGCCAACAGTTCTCTATTGCCCACTTCATAGTTCCTTTCCGCAGCAGACAATTGCTGGGAAAAGAAAGGACAGGGATGTAAAACATCTTTCTCACCTACCCTCTGAGAGAGTATAGCTCCGATGGCACAGTCTGAGGCATCCACCTCTATTATAAAGGCACCCACCTCTATTATAAAGGCAGTTCAGGGTTGGGATGCACTTGGATAGGTGCTGTGGTAAATTTACTCTTCAAACAAGAAAATGCTTCTTGGGCTTGAGGGGTCCAGGTGAAGGTGGACTTCTTACTCGTAAGCTGTGTGATGGGTGACACTACCTCAGAAAAGTTTCTGATAAAACGCCTGTAGAAATTGGCAAACCCTATGAAGCGCTGAACTTCCTTCACATTCTTGGGAACTGGTCAATTCTTAATGGCTTGAGTCTTGCTTTCGTCCATACTAATGCCCCGTGAAGAAATTAGATACCCCAAGAATTGAATCTCGGTCCGGTGAAATTCGCACTTTTCAAGTTTGATATAAAGATTGTACCATTGTAGGCGTTCCAAAACCATTTTCACATGTTTGTGATGTTGCTCTGTGGAGTTGGAAAATATTAAAATATCATCTAAATAAATCACCACGCAAGTATCCAAGAAGTCCCTAAAAACGTCATTTGCAAGATGCTGGAATATTGCTGGAGCGTTACATAGCCCGAATGGCATGACCAGGTATTCAAAATGTCCCTATTGTGACCTGAATGCTGTCTTCCATTCATCCCCAGATTTAATGCGGACCTAATTGTAAGCCCCACGGAGATCTAATTTAGATAAGACCTTGGCATGCCGAACTCTCTCTAAAAGTTCTGGGATCAATGGCAGTGGATAACTGTTTCTATTAGGGATTTTATTAAGTTCCCGATAATCTATGCAGGGCCTAAGAGATCCATCTTTCTTTTTTACAAAGAAAATAGGTGCCCCTGCAGGAGATGAATAATGATGAATGAAACCCTTGGTTAGATTTTCGTCAATATAGTCTTTTAAAGCCTTAAGCTCGGGACCTGCCAAATGGTATAATTTGCCAAAGGGTATTTCTGCTCCCGGTAATAGTTCTATAGGACAATCGTAAGGCTGGTGAGGAGGAAGCTGGTTGGCATTCTTCTTTTCACACACATCTGCATACTCACGGTACATTGCTGGTAGCTAAGGAACTGACATGTCTCTCTTAGGGACAGAACAGACTGGAACCCCTGGACTTATCGGTTTCTCCGAAAACTGTAGCTCCTTTAGTCTCCCAGTTAATTGTAGGGTTTTGAGTCTGGAGCCATGGCAGTCCTAAAATAATGGGGAAATGGGGAGAAGAGATGGGCATAAATGACAGTTTCTCTTGATGATCATTACCCATGATGACTGTCAGGGGCTCTGTCTCCTGGTCCACTGGTCAAGAGTTTAACAATGAACCATCCACAGTCTCCATCTGTACAGGAGTAACCTTCACTGAATTTGATCTATGTTTCTGGGCAAAGGAGATGTCCATAAAGTTGCCACTTGCTCCTGAATCGCTCATAGCAGAGCTAGACACCCAAAGCGTGTTAATCCAGAGCTTGATGGAAAGGAAACAATGAGAATTATTCTTCGTGCAGTTCGACCGAGATACTGCTGAGGAAACTTGAAAAACTGCTGCATTTATACAATCATCGGGCTCAGAAGTAACGGAGTTTAAATCCAAGTAATCAATGTCACAAGCTGCGGATCTTTCTGGGACCTGTGGTTCGTACACGACAGATCTCCTTTCACAGCACTCGCAATGTTTAACTGCTGCAATAGCCTTACGAGAACGGCTGGGACAGTCTATAATGAAGTGTCCTGACTTACCGCAATAGAAACATTAGATTTTCCTTCATTCAATGTTCCTTGCGTGCATCACTGACCCGTCTCTGTAACGAGTCCATCTGCATAGGTTCAGGTTCCGGGTCTCGCATGACTTGACTCAAGGACTCCTTAGTTGGAGAGGAAGGAAGGAAATTGTTAATGCGGTTACCCTCGAACCATTTCTCCTGTCTGCATTCCGTAAGACGGGCATCAATAGGAATGCAGTAATTGATAAAGTCCCCTAAAGAGGTGGGAGGGTCAGCACGAGCAAGTTCATCCTTAATCACGAGAGACAAACCTTTCCAGAAGATTGATCTTTTGGCAGAACTATCCCAAGTAGTATCGAGGGCCTATCTCCTGAAATCTAAGGCGTACTCAGCTACCGAGCGCTTACCTTGACGCAAAGACAGACTGCTTCGGCAGTAGCACCTCGGTTCAGATCGTCAAACACCTGCCCCATGGCTGAGATAAAAGCATCTAGATTATTTAGACAATCATCCTCAGTCTCAGAGGGTTTGCCCATATGAGAGCCCTGTTGGAAAGTAGCATGATCATAGTTAGCACCTTTGATCGTTCAGTGAGGAACTGTGGTGCATGAGCTGCAAAAAACAGTTTGCATTGATTTACAAAACCCCTGAATTTCTCCCGTTCACCGCCAAAGCGGAATGGTGGTAACTTGGGGAGACCAGAACCCGGACGTGAAGGTGATGACTGGAGTCATCCCTCCAAAACCTCTATCCTGGTTCGCAAGTCCTGAGTATTTTGTCCAAAAATTTGCAGATTATGATCATTACGATCCTGTAGACTTGCAAAGTTGGCCTTTAAAACTTGCAAATCCGCAAGAATTGCTTCAGTCACCTGAGAATCCATCTTCCCAGGCCCCTTTAAGGCAGAAACACTGGGAAAAAAAAGGGGTGCACAATAGTGTTTAACTGTGGTAAGACTGCAAGGAAAATAAACAAAAATGGGCTCAACTGGAATGGTTGTGAGTAGTGTTGAGCGAGTATATTCTATTAACCCTTTTGCCCAGTATGCTCGGGCTGAGCGAGTATTTACAGCTGCTCGGTGATATGGTTGAGCCGCTCCTGTGTGCATGATTTGCAACTGTTTGACAGTTTTATTACATGTGAGGAATGTCTATTTCTTACACATTGCTCCCATGTAATTAAAGCTGTCAAACAGTTGCAAATCATGCACACGGGAGTGATTCAAACATATCACCGAGCAGCTGTAAATACTTGGAGCTCGGCCCGAGCATACTCGGACAGAACATACTCGCTCAACCCTAGTTGTGAGAAGTCACAACCACTGTCATCACTTATAATATCAATAGATATATTGAGTCCACTGTCCGCAGCCATTTCCCTGAGGCAAGATCCAGAATTCTTTATATGGCTGCAGCATACCCTGGTTTCCCAGACCCAGCAGACTCTAACGTTGGCTTCTGAATCTTCTCAGATGTTAATACTGTTAGTATAGAGTCTTATGCGTGGGTGCAAAGGGAAACTCTGGAAACACAGGCTTGTCTTTGAAAAAGTCTTGTATTACTTCATACAACTAGTTTAACAACAGAAAAGTCACTGGCGCTGGTACAAATGTAGGGATTGCAGCAAGCAGGAATAAACCCTCAGTTTGGTAAAAAGTCTCTCTTACTTTCAGTGCAGAGCAGATATTAGAGCAACCGGGTTCTAGCATATGTCCCAAAGTTCCATTGCAAAAAGACAGCAGAGATAGAAGGTCCAAGGCTTCAGGAGACCAAACTACAGACAGGTTGCAGGCATGATTCAGAAGCACTGATTACACAGCTGAGGCGGCTTACATGGGCAAGTGGAAAAGGACTGGGCGGGAACAAAGAGGCTGAGGACTCCATACTGAAAGAGGGCAAGATGATGCAGCATGACAGAAAGAAAAAGAACTAAATTCAAACAAAAAATGATATCAGATATAGCAAAAGAGTCTGAGAACCTCACACTTTGACTCCGCCAAGGGATTCTCACTGTGGGCCAGAACGCTGTGCGTTTCCGCACCCTCGCGTCAGAACTTGCCTGGAACAACGAGGCTCTTGTGTCTACCTTTTGGGAGGGCCTTTCTGGGCGGATCAAAGATGAGCTAGCCGGTCGTGACAAACCCACCTCTCTGGACAACCTGGTGTCGTTGGCCACACGTATCGACATCCGGTTCCAAGAGCGTTCAAAGGAGGTGATAAGTGGGAAAAAGCCTCTGAGCCTTGCACCAACCTTCCAAAGGGCAGTCTCTTAACCAGCATCAGCTTCTGCCTCCTCCCCAGTCTATGCAAATAGACCAAGTAAAGATGGGCAAGTCTCACCAGGAGGTCCGCCGCGCCAAGGGAAGTTGCTTTTACTGTGGCAGTACTGAGCATCTAATCCATTCTTGTCCAGCAAGACCAGGAAACTCCAGTGTCTAGGATCGCTTGGAGAGGTCGTACTGGAAAAAAATTTTCCTTTCCACCCCTGACTCTGTATCGATCACCTGCGGTAAGACACACTTCTTCGAAACTGCCTACCTGGATTCCGGTGCCGCTGGGAATCTCATCCAACAGGCCATTGTGGAGCAGTATCAGATCCCTATCCAATGTCTTGCTTATCCGTTAGCGGTCTACTCCGTGGATGGGAAGCTTCTTTCTGAATCCACCTTGTTCATCACTGAGCCTGTAGTTCTTTAGGTAGGAATGCTACACTCAGAGAAAATCTCCTGCTACGTACTGTTCGGCCGCTCCCACTCATTACTGCTTGGTCTACCTTGGCTTCAAACACATTAGCCGGTCTTGAATTGGAGTTCGGGAGAGGAGCTCCATTGGGGTCAGGAGTGTCACAGGACCTGCTTGGTTCCTGTCCGTCCGGCTCGACCTCCATCCTCTCCAGCTAATTTGCCCGGCTTGCCGCCACCCTGCTTGTCATTCTCTGACGTCTTTGACAAGAAGGAGGCTTAGACACTACCGCCACATAGGCAGTATGACTGTCCTATTGACCTCATCCCTTGTGTTTCACCTGCAATCACATTGAAGAGATGTTCGACAGGTACTGCAGAGGCTCAGGAAGAATCGTCTGTATGCAAAATTCGAGAAATGCGTCTTTGAACAGACATCTCTTCCCTTCCTGGGATGCATAATCTCGGAGACCGGGTTTAAGATGGATACTGAAAAGGTTGACAACTCTTCCTCTGGGGCCGAAGCAGTTCTAACCCAGAAGTCTTCGTCCGGGCGAATGGTATCCTGCGGCTTCTTTTCCAAACTCTTCTCTCCCTCGGTGCGCAATTTCTCCATTGGAGATTTAGAACTGCTTGCTATTAAACTGGCATTGGAGGAATGGCATTTCTTGCTAGAGGGGGCTCTGCACCCTGTGACTTCTATACGGATCACAAGAATCTCTCCTACTTGCAAACCGCTCACCGACTCAATCCTCGTCAGGCCAGATGGTCCCTGTTCTTTGCTCTCTTCAACTTCACCCTTCATTTTCTTCCAGCAGACAAGAATATTAAGGCAGACGCACTCTCCTGTTCCTTCCTGTCTACCAATCAAGAGGAGGAGCCTCTGCACATCATTGATCTCTCTAGAATAACGACGGTCGCCCCGTTTGATCTTTCTCATCTTCCTCTTGATAAGACCTTTGTGGCAGCTCCAGGTAGGAGGAGGGTTTTACTCTGGGGTCATTCTTCCAAACTGACTTGACATTTCGGTCAGAGGAAGATGCTTCTGTTAATTTCCCGACATTACTGGTGGCTGACTCTGCGCAAGGACGTTGCGGATTTTGGAATTGGAAGTTGTTTGGTCCCGAGGAGAGGTTATGGGACCCCAGGGAGAACATTAATGCTCCTCTTCTTCTGGAAAGATTTTCTGCCCGGCAGAGACGCTGACCCACTTACCGCCGCGGCTCTGCTCTGGCATCCTCTACTCCCCTGGCTGAGCGTTCCCGGGCTGCGTGCACCGCGCGCAGATCCCCGGGCACTGTGCTTGGGGCACGCTCCCTGCTTCTTAAAGGGGCCGCGCGCACCGTCCTAATATGTCCCTGGTCAATGGCCAGAGGACAGCTGATATTTTAGGCACCTCCTCCAAAATGGAGGTGCCTGAGCAATGTTGTAGTTTGTGTGCTAACACTCTTTCCAGCCCACAGGTCCAAGTGCTGTCTGCCAGCCTGTCAGTCTGCCGTGCACATCAGTCTGCCCATCTGTTGTGCCAGTCCGCTTCGGCTATCAGCCCCGTGGGAGTCACCTGCTTTCACACGAGGTTGGTCCCAGAGTGGTACCTAGTTCACCTTCTTGGTCCCTCCTTGGTTCACGGAGTCGACTCGCTGTGTAGGCAGGGTCAGTCCAGGTAGGCACTTAGTTAAGCCCCTCTGGTCCCTCATTGTACCACGACACAGTGGTTACACCATCCGGACCCCTAACACTGCGCAGGCGCCATTTTGCTGTTGGAAAAAGAATTTGGGTGCAGCAATATGGCGCCCCGCATGCGCAGTAGCATCTCTGCAATCGAGAAATGCTACTGCGCAAGCACAGGGGCCATATTGCTGCAGGCAAATTTCTTTTTCCTGTAGCAAAATGGCGTCTGCGCGTGCGCAGTAGCTAGGCCCCCGCGCTTGCGCAGTAGTATTTCTCGGTTGTCGAGAGATGCTACTGCGCGTGCATGGCGCAATATTGCTGCACCCAAATTCTTTTTCCAAAAGCAAAATGACGCCTGCGCGTACGCAATAGCATCTCTCGGCAAACGTGAGATGCTACTGCGCATGTGCTGGCCACGTCCTTTTTGGGCGGAATGTAAATTTCACTTTGTAACACAAAGTACACAGTATGTAAAATAGGCAGGTCACTGAAAGCACAGTGACCTGTTACAAGGCAAAGATAGGAAATACATGAATACATAATGAGAGCACCAGAGCACATGCATATCATTATGTCAGAAATGAAAGTAAAGATTATAAAAGAACCGCTGGACTGATTTCATCTACGGATTTTACTCAGTATAACGGCGCCCACCTGACAGTGTATGTGGTTTACTAAGCACAATTCTGCTGACAAGTGCGCTTTAATGGTTGGCGAGATGTCCTTTTCCTAAAATTCTTTGCCCTTTTTTCTACACACATGCTTTTGATCATTATGACCAAAGAGTTCTATTTTAACATCATCAGTCCAAAGGACTTGTTTCCAAAATGCATCAGACTTGTTTAGCTGTTCTTTTGCATACTTCTGCCGCTGAATTTTATGGTGAGGACACGAGAGGTTTTCTTCTAACCAGGGCTGTGGTGTCGGAGTCTGTATAAAATTGACCGACTCCAACTCCTAAAATATATGATAAATTGGGTACAGTAGTTCAATTGTTTGTGGGGAATATTTTTTTCACAAGAATTTGGGAAAGTTATGAAATGTTCTTTTCCTGATCTAAGGGTCTAGACTTTTAGCTGAGATTAATCTGTGCTACAGTAAATTTATCACTTAAACATGAGTCATGTATGAGGGAGGCCATATTTGTGCAGGTGTCTCTGAACAGTAGAACAATGTACCACAACTCCAGAGTCTGCTAAATCTTTCTTAAGGTCTTTTACAGTCAAGTGGGAGTTCTGATTTGCCTCTCTAGCAATCCTACGAGCAGCTCTCACTGAAATTTAGCTTGGTCTTCCAGACCTTATCTTGACCTCCGCTGTTCCTGGTAACTGCCATTTCTTAATTACATTAATAACTGAGGAAAGGGCAACGTGAGAACGCATTATCATCTTCTTATAGCCTTCTCCTGCTTTGTGGGCCTCCACCATTTTCAGAGTACTGGGTAGCTGCTTAGAAGAACCCATGGCTGCAGATTTTTGGCACAAAAAGGGCTTAGCTTTTGTAAAGCTCAGAAATTTGCATCAACTGGCCTTTCCTAACGATGATAGTGAACAATTCATAACCCTAACAGACTAAGGTCTGAAACCTTGGTCAAAGTTATCTGAGCACACACATTATCAAGGGTGCCCAAACTTTTGCATCCCCCCCATTTTTTCCTTTTTGTAATTTTTAAAATGTGAAAGATGAAAGTATATAATATTTGTTGCCTAAAATACAAAGGAAATGTGTGATCTTTAACTTTAGCCCTTTTAGAGATCATTTCATCTTCTGCTTGCTTAACTGCTCACAATAACATTAATTTTGACCAGGGGTGCTGAAACTTTTACATGCCACTGTATAATATACACCCATGGACTTGTACATGCATGTACAGTATAAATGGAGGACCCAGTGGCCTAGTATTGATTTATTTATATAAACAGTATACAAGCATCATAATACCAAACAGTGGTGTTAAGATGGGTGCTAAAGACCTGACGGACCGGAAAAGGTGGGGTCCAGAACCCCAACTCACGATTTGCGTTAGCTTCTTCCAAGGAGTATGCTCTTTTTTTTTTCCTCATTTACAGACAAAGTAACACTCCATGCTAGGTTCCATAGGAAACTTCACCTAACTCCTCCTTCTCAGGAGTATAAAAATATTAACCCTTCTTATCAGTGTTGTCTAAATGATTAAAGAGAAACTATTGTAGTTGGCTTCGGGTCACTGATGTTAGAGGAGGGTTGTCCTAAGCCTACTACACTCACTCACAGCCGACATGGACGTACATGTATATGGCAGTAGAAATAAGGGCTCCTGCAGGTGTCTGTGAAATTTGGCCCGAGCTCTTAGATACATTGGACCAGCCAACTATCTAATGTGTACTTGATGTCTGGCTTGTGTTGGTGAAAATCACCATGCTGTTCCGTTGTTCACAAGACAGTTATGTGCAGCACGGTGGCTCAGTGGTTAGCACTGTGGCTTCACAGCGCAATGTCTCTTGGAGAATATGAGGAATAGCTGTCAGCCAAATGAGTTTCCAACCCATGCCAGTTAATATGGCTTTCTTTAGGAATACTTCATTTGGCATATTGTGTGAAATTTTAGTTTTCTAGAAAATTTATTTGGAAAAAAAAATCAAGGTTTGCCACAAATTGGGATGTGTCTGCAGCTAATTTACCAAGGTATACTCTAGGAAATAATGCCAGCTGCAATGATCTGATGTTTTTAGAATTGTATTTGTTATATGCCTATAGAAATCCTTATTAAAGTGCTAGAAATACAAAATTACTGTTAGGTTTTGTCTGTGTTGTATAAGAAAAAACTAAGAGACAAACAAAATGAACATACAGGTGCATCTCACTAAATTAGAATATCATCAAAAGTTAATTTATTTAAATTCTTCAAAACAAAAAGTGAAACTCATTATATAGTCATTACAAACAGAATGATCTATTTCAAGTGTTTATTTCTGTCAATGTTGATGATTATGGCTTACAGCCAATGAAAACACCAAAGTCATTATCTCAGTAAATTAGAATACTTTATAACAGCTTGAAAAATGTTTTTAAAGTC
Organism: Phyllobates terribilis; assembly: GCF_046119375.1. NCBI lineage: Eukaryota > Metazoa > Chordata > Amphibia > Anura > Dendrobatidae > Phyllobates > Phyllobates terribilis. Next base: position 456,904,741 of record NW_027362764.1, read on the forward strand.
CAAAATGTTGGCCTACTGAAATGTATGTTCAGTAAATACTCGCAATACTTGGTCGGGGCTACTTTTGCATCAATTACTGCATCAATGCGGCGTGGCATGGAGGCGATCAGCCTGTGGCACTGCTGAGGTGTTATGGAAGCCCAGGTTGCTTTGATAGCAGCCTTCAGCTTGTCTGCATTGTTGGGTCTGGTGTCTCTCATCTTCCTCTTGACAATACCCCATAGATTCTCTATGGGGTTAAGGTCAGGCGAGTTTGCTGGCCAATCAAGCACAGTGATACTGTTGTTTTTAAACCAGGTATTGGTACTTTTGGCAGTGTAGACAGGTGCCAAGTCCTGCTGGAGAATGAAATTTCCATCTCCAAAAAGCTTGTCGGCAGAGGGAAGCATGAAGTGCTCTAAAATTTCCTGGTAGATGGCTGCGCTGACTTTGGTCTTGATAAAACACAGTGGACCTACACCAGCAGATGACATGGCTCCCCAAACCATCACTGATTGTGGAAACTTCACACTAGACCTCAAGCAGCTTGGATTGTGTGCCTCTCCACTCTTCCTCCAGACTCTGGGACCTTGATTTTCAAATGAAAATTGGAACTCTGGGACCTTGTGGAATGTGTCAATGACTTCCTTCTGGACATCTGTCAAGTCAGTAGTCTTCCCCATGATTGTGGAGCCTACTGAAACAGACTAAGGGACCCTTTTAAACACTTAGGAAGCCTTTGCTGGTGTTTTTTGTTAATTATTCTAATTTACTGAGATAATGACTTTTGTGTTTTCATTGGCTGTAAGCCATAATCATCAACATTAACAGAAATAAACACTCGAAATAGATCACTGTTTGTAATGACTCTATATAATATGACTTTCACTTTTTGTATTGAAGAACTGAAATAAATTAACTTTTTGATGATATTCTAATTTATTGATATGCACCTGTATGCCCTGCTGTAAGTAGAGAAGTCAAATCAATAGTGCATATAAGTAACATTGGGTACTTAGTAAACACCGATTTTGGTAAAAAAAAAAAAAAAAGCGTAAAAGCCATCCCTCTAGTGACCAGGTGTACCACAATCTGGACAGTCCTAACCTCCTAGTATTTTTTTGCAGTTAAACATTTATGACATTTTCTTAGCTTAATTTATCTTGTTGAATCCTGCATGGTGGATATGTAATAACCAGCTGTGTGTGTAATACGTTATTGTGAGCAGGTAATTACGGGCTGTAAGAACACATCCTTTTCATTGTTTCCCCCAGGTGCTGCCATTTATATACCGAGCTATTGGATCGAAACACTTGCCTGCCAGTAATATTAGCTTCATTCACTTTGATTCACACCCTGATCTCTTGATACCAGTAAATATGCCTGCGGATACGGTATTTGACAAGGAAGCCCTGTTCAGGTGAGGCTACACTGCCTTTTATTAATTGGACTTGACTTGGGAAATCAGCTATTTTCCTAAATGGGCGATTGGAGTAAATGGTTATTTATCATATTACAGCTGATCATAGATCTGTAAGTTACCAAGTGATCCTGTGCTCACACTGTGCTGTAAAGCAACACTAAACCAGAAAAACAACCTTCTCCCTTAATTTCTGCCTTTTTTTTTTATCTTATTTTTGCTGATATTACAATTACAAATCATAAGGATGTAGAGAAATAGATGTCTTTCCTCCTCACTATTTTATGTCTGGCTGTAAAACAACTAGCTACAACAGAAGTCTCTCAGCTGTGCAGAAATCTAGTAGCCCTCCTCCTCATCTAAAGATGGAACAAATCAGCAGAATAACTCCTAAGGGGTATGTTCACACGGCATGAATTTCTTGGCTGAAAAATCCACTTCTAATAGGCATAAGGTTTTTGGTTCAGTTTTGTAAGAACATGTGTGAAAACACTGGGTCGTCCGTGGGCGTAATACTACTCAGACAACACAGGGTGAGGGTAAAACAGTGTGGCAATACTTTATTGAACCACAAAGCGGACAATATACAGATAGAACAGTCCCAGTATATACCCAAGATGGTACAACATGACATAGTCTCACCTTTCTGCTGGCTCATCTGGGATAGGACAGCTGCAACTTTGGGACTTCCAGGGCCAACTACCTCTAACCAGTAGCACCCCGCTTTTGTCAGGCCCCCACAGAGAGAAGATAGCGGCAAGCTTAGGAAGCTGACAGTCCATCGAGGTACAAGACCAGGAGACCCGAGGATCCCCCCCCCTGGCATCATCAAGAGTTTCCTTGGGGCCAGATGACCGGCTGGTCCCAATCTAGCTTCTCCGAATGTCTCCATGGATTCCAGGCGACCGGAGGGTCCCACCTGGAAACCCAAAATAACATATCCATGGGGCCAGGCGACTTCATCGTCCCAACCTGGTCTCCCCAAAGGTATCCATGGGCTCTCTGATGGTCAATGTAGTCAGGGCCATATAACCTTAGGCTGGAATCATGGAGAATCCAAATCTGTGTTTCTTTGGTTAAAGCCATGCTTCCAAGCTGATATTCTGAGAGAGACTTATCTTTACAAGGAAAATCAAAGTCTCTTTCAATTGTCTGTCAAATCTCTTTGCAGCAGGATAAAAAAATCCTTTTTTATATTTACATATGTGGCTAAGGTCATCAGTCACAGGTCAGAGGTAAAGGTGCAGGGCTCACTCTGGTTTCATTGTTTGAGCTAATCAGTTTACATAGTTGGTATAGCAGAGGGCTCTTTATACTAGAGCCAGCTAGATGTTTATTTAATATGCAGTTAGCATAGTAATAAACATCATTGTTCACAGACCAGTAGAAGACAACAATCAGGGTTATACAAATACAGGGTCTGTCCTTGTTGACCAGCCACCGAAATACACATACATTTACAAGTCAACACAACTCTTGGTTTAACAAATCTTACTGTTTGTCTGATTAAGATTAGATGCGGTGTCGTCACCACATGCATTGTATTTCTTTTAATTTTATAATAGTAATCTGGGGTTATGTGTTTTATTGTGGGGAGGGGGTGGGTTCTGAAAAAACTGCAGCACAAAAGCAAATGAAATACACACATTCACAATAGGTGCGTTATCCCATTGGAAAAGCTTTTCTTGTTGCAAGCATATTTGAAGTATTTTTTATGTGAATTTTGACTTGATTGTTGTATTTATTAGGGGCATCATTTTGGGTTCATATAACTAAAAAGGGGTTGTCCGGGCTTCTGGTGAAAGTCTGCACCCACTCTGTCTGCTGACTTCTGAATCCTTACAGTTTGCGCACTGCACGCAGTCAGGATTCTCTGGTGTGGTCACGGGACCGCACATAGGCGATTTTCATGCATGTGGCCACTTAGTAGCTAGACAAGTTCGACCTGTCTCAATACAAGTGAATTGTGCAAGGCCGAGCTAGTTGGGTTTGAAGTATGCAAATCGCTGGCAAAACTGGAGAATCCTGAAGGCGTAGTGCACACTCTGTAATGATTCAGAAGTCTGCAGTCACATAGAGTGACTAACAGAATTTGACTATACTGTTTCGGGCCTCACGCAATACACTGCCATATAGAGAGAAACTTTACTGTTACTTGCTGAAAGATTCATTTTGTTAATTCAAGTTACTGTTGATTTCCATTGTTACTAACCCCTTTTAAAATAATTGTTATACATATAAAGTGGTTATATCAACCCCTGACTGTTCCCGCCTCGTGGTCTCGGTGCATTGCATTCCAGCACCTGTGTTACAGATTCACCTTCCAGCTGGACAGCAACCCTAAACATACTGCCAGAGCTACAATGAAAAGGTTTAGATCAAACCATATTCATGTGTGTGAATGGCCTAGTCACTGTCTAGACCTAAACCTCATTGAGAATTTGTGGTAAGACTTGAAAATTGCTATTCACAGACGCTCTCCATCCAATCTCACTGAGCTAGAGCTGATGTACAAAGAAGAATGGGCAAAAAAATTCAGCCTCTAGATGTGCAAAGCTGGTAGAGACATACCCCAAAAGACTTGCAGCAGTAATTGCAGCATAAGGTGGTCCTACAAACTATTGACTCGTGGTAGAGTGATGAATACAAATGCATATCACAATTTACAGATTAATATTTTTAAAATATTTAGAAACCTATGTATCATTTCCTTTTCACTTCACAAATCTTTGCTGCTTTCTGTTGGTATATCACATAAAATCCCAATTAAATTCATTTAAGTTTGTGGGTGTAATGTGAAAAAAATGTGGAAAAGTTCAAGGGGTATGAATACTTTTCACGGCACTGTATATGTTAGGAAGTGCCAGAAAATCATGTTACTAACACATTTATTAAAATAAAGTGTCCAACCGCTTTAAGGTGGCAATACATATTAGATAAGTGTTTTGATGATTGTACAGCCATTGAAGGATTTAGTATCTGGTCCGCAGAGGAACCAATTCCCATTTTATTCCATATTGGCCAATGACGAGCGGAGACAATCGAATGATCACTCTATTGGTAATATTCTTTCAGCGTTCGTTGAGAAAAGCGTATAATAATTTTTTTTCATTTATGTTATTTATTACTTTTTTACTGATGGCCTATTGTTAGGATAAGTGGTTCAAAATCTGACTGGTAGGAGAGCGATCCCCAGCACCCACGCTGATTATTTTTTACCAGTTGTGGCAGAAGTTCTCTGATGCTGCCAGAACACAGCCGGTCTGTCAAAGCTATAGTGGCCCTACTTGGACGCTGCAGTTCTGCTCCCTATTCAAACCATGAGCCTGTACAGTTCAAGTACATAACCTGCGCAGGTGTGATGTGCTCTGCCCTGAGAGAGCAGATAACCAGCAAGTGAAACCATGCATGCACATAACAGGACTTTACTCTGCATGTGCAGGTCTGTGCTTTAGCTGCACAGGCTCAAGATTCGCAGTGCTGGGTGGATTACAGGAGATGACACTTATGTCAACAAAGTGCGGACTGAAACAATTCGCATACAGCACAGGAGAATTATATAAGGTTTTTTCTTTGCTCTGCAGCGGAGCTAGATGCAAGCAGGGGACAATGATGAGCCTTGCCTGCAGCACCCAGCGCTTGGGAACAGCGCGTACTGTACAACTGATTCTCAGGTGCCGGTACGTGTGATTCTGATGCTGCACATGGTTGCCACACTGGGACACACTGATATCTCCAGTACTTGAAATAACTGGACTTGTGAAAGAGGCCTAATACTAAAGTTCCCTTTAGACCGGTTTGGAGTATCAATGGACTTGGATAAGTGGTAATGTGTTCGCCTTGTTAGGTATAGTATTAATATGAGGCATGCACATGTTCATGTTTTATTTGTCTCAATTCCTTAATATTTTCCAGATCCTCTGCATGCTGTTGGTGAATACAAGCAATCTTTATATTTTCTTAACTTTGTCCTACTGATAGCTGGTGTGCATAAATAAAAAGTAATGAAAAAAGTTACTAATTATTTATGAGAAATGGTGCAGAGGTAAAGTGGAGCAGTTGCCTATAGCAGCTCATCAGATTCCAGCTCTCACGTCTCAGAAGTAATCTGATTGGCTGGTATGACATATTCCACCATACGGCCTTAGTCAAGCTGTTATGCGGTTTTATATTTACATATACCCGAGCGATAAATCATTGAAGAATGCTGAACGAGCTACAGTAAATTGAATTATGGCAGATTTCAGTAATTAATTGGTTTACATTTAAGATACCATTAAAGTGCTGAGGTAGACTATATGGAGTATGTTGTAACTCAGATTGTTTGCAAGCATTTTCAATACACAGGTTTGTAGCAGTGTAACCCCTCAGGAGGTACGAGTGCCTCTGGTGTTACACTAATTAATGCATGGCCTAGGAGAATTCTGAGTTTTTGTTTCTAACTTGATGTATTATGTTTCAGGTACTCTTCCTTGAGGAAAAGTATTGTCCACTGTAAATTTTCTGCATAGTTTACTCCCTGCAGAGCTAGCATGAGACACTCTGTGCTTCAGAAATAAGTGAAGGATTTCTGCTATATTTCTGTTAGTCTTGGACGAGTGAAAGTATTTTGTTATGAATGAAGAAGCACTGCAGGAGGGCTGGTTTTGTCACAATGGACAATAAATTACAAATGCAGGGTAGATGCAAAAGCGGTATGGAGCCCATCGTGTTCCTCCACATCCTGTGGCTTTGTCCGGAGCCCAATACACCTTTGTTTGAAATGCATTAGTTTGTTCTTTCAGTCATGTCCTAAAATATCTTGGGAGTATTTTGAGCCTATTGTTGCAGATTTTTTGCCTCAATCTTTCCTAGGTATATGAGTGCATGTAGTGTTTGTAGAAGGTTTTGAATGAGGATGTACATTTCTTATGGTGGCCACTATGTTCTAAAATGTTGCATTTTGTGTTTTAAAGGGAATCTGTCACCACTTTGGAGTTATCAGACCTCTACTATGGCCATACAGGGTATAGAAAAGTAAATCTATACATACCTGTATGGCACACAGTAGAGGTTTGATTGCAGAGAGAAGCGCTTTAATTAATTCTATTTTGTGCAGGCTTGGCGTTCAGGGGACGCCAAGAAATCCCCGCCTATGTGCGTATTATTCCCCCAAATCCGCAGGTTTCTATTGCGCAGGCTGCGCAATAGAACCCTGCAGCGCAGTGCACAGGCAGACGGGGCTGGGATGAAGCAAAGCGCGCTCTATGTGAACGGCACTTTGCACATACTCGGAAGTCAGGGAGCACAGTGCACGTCACAGGGTCTGTCACAGGGTGCTGTGATGTGCAGGAGAGGGGGGAATATGATAATTAAGCATATAGGCAAATATTTGTGGGAATAATAAGCACATAGACGGGGATTTCTTGGCGTCCCCTGGCAGTCAAGCCTGTATAAAATAGAATTGATTAAAGCACTTTTCTCTGCAATCAAACCTCTACTATGGGCCATACAGGTATGTATAGATTTACTTTTCCATACCCTGTATGGCCATAGTAGAGCTCTGATAACTTCAAAGTGGTGACAGATTCCCTTTAAGTATTTTCAACCCATTATGTGCTCTTGTAATTTTAAAGGGAGTTATCAACTACTAGGGCAACCCCTACTCAAGCTGAATGTTTGCCCCCATTAAAATAACGACACCTATACTCAGACTAATAAGGAATAAAGAGCAGGTGAGAGCTACAGCTGCTTTCTCACCTCCTCTTGATTACTTTTATGTCAAAAGGTGGGGGACAGCAACGCCAGCGCTGCTTGGGTGTAGGGCTCGTGTGACATAACAACCTCACAGGATCCCTGGGACTGCGAGAGCCGACACCCATAGGCGTATTATAATGAGGGCAATCTGGGGTACCGCCCGGGGCTCCGGGTGGGCCATGGCCAGATTGCCCTCATAATGTGTGCGCCGTTTGATGTGTCACATGACCCTCTTCCCATTGAAAAAAATATAGTTGGATCCAAAATGGCCGACTTCAAAATGGCCACCATGGTCACTACCCATCTGGAAAAGTTTTCCCCCTCCCATATACTAATGTGCCACAAACAGGAAGTTGATATCACCAACCATTCCCATTTTATTTAGGTGTATCCATATAAATGGCCCACCCTGTACAGTAAACTGATCAGGAAGTGAGACACTGCTGGAATTTGGGTCATTGATTTTCATATATTACCCTAATATGGTATCTTGACTGAGGCTATCTTCATGAGACAACCCCTTTAAGCAGTCTTGGACCGTGTTTATTGAGGTGGTTCCTGACCTGAAATCCGCTGGGCAGATGATGACCACTAGTTGCCACTTAATGTTTTTTGAGGCTTTTGTGTGCATTTGCCTTTTAGCTGTGTATAATACAGTATTGACATGTATATTTGTCCACACTTCTGACAACTGTAATAAAGGAGTTTTCTACTACTATATTAGTGAGCAATCCTAGGATAGATCATCAGTCACAGACCAGCACCCTTACCGATCAGCTGAGGTACATCTGCGCCTATCCAAACAGGGGCTGACCTGCAGTAACTAACACTAAAAGGGTTTAGTGGAAAGAATACTGGAGTAATTCTGCTTTACAAGCATAAAAAAAAAGTTAAAACCTCCAAAACAAGGTTAGAAGATAAGTTGTGAAGTCAAGCATATCCCATGGTGGAAGCAATTTAATTCTATGTCCCATTTTCCAGGCCTGTTGTGAACTACTTTGTGTGAAACAGTAAGAATTATCATGGGAGAGAAAATTTAATAGCAAAACAAATAAATGATTTTGGTGCAGCTAAAAACTACTGTGGAGTGTTAAATGGTGACAGCATGTAGGAAAAAATGTCTCTCATAAAAAAAATCAAAGTTCAAATAGTTTGTTAAAGTATGTTCCTACTGTCAAATGGTGTTCGTTTGATTCTCTCCATTTTGACCTGTAAATCCATTTGTTTAGCCTTCATAGTGTACCTGTTATTGTATTAACCAATATGTACCATTTAACATATTGGTTATTTGTCAACTGCAGGAATCAAAAATTCTCATGACTTCCCATGCTCCATTAATACCATATGCCAATAATGTATCCTGCAGTGTTTGCCCCTTTAAATGGAATCTGTCTGTAGGATCTACCCTCCTAAGCCGTCTATATGGGCATGCAGGTCATAGGAAGCTGAATAAAATGTTAGCTTCATATCTGCGACATGATGTCTTATTTTAGAAAAATCCACATCATTTTTTTATATGTAAATTACTGTACCTCTTCCAGGTTATGGGGAGGACAGTGCCTGGAAGATAACTCTGCCTCCAGAGCTTATATTAAATAGGGGGCGTTACCAGTGTGAGACAAGTAACTAACACAGAACATGAGAAATTAACTTTGTATTCTTGCAAACACATTTTTTTTCCAGCTCCCTGATCTCTGCTGTATTGTAACACTGTCTGCCTGTGAGATGGAAGCTGAAGCCGAGAGGAACCTGCAGATGCGTCAGGTATAATCACACTCAGCTCTGCAGTGAGATCAGGAGAGCAGAGAGCGGCCATTACACATCACACTGTTAACTCACCCTTCATGTGCAGTAACCTCTAGAAGCAGAGTTATCTTCCAGGCTACATCTTCCCCATAGCCTGGAAGAGGTCATTTATATAAAGTGATAAAAGGTGATTCATCAACCATACATCTGATATGAGACATACAGGTATGACTTTTTTCAGCAGTTTATATCCTGTGTGCCTTTATTATTAGTTTACATAGGTCAAATCTGGTGACAGATTCCTTTTAAGGACCAATGAGAAGCACAAGGAGAAGCTTTTTTTTTTTTCTTTTTTTAAGTATGTCAGTCTTAAACGTTATTGATGTAACATGCACTGTATTTATTAAGCCTAGTTTCGCCCTGCTTCATCTTTGGTATTTCTACATTACCTCTGAGGAAGCTGGTTATATGGCTAAACATGTAGATGAGACTGTGTTTTAGTTGCCATGTCGATCTTGATCACAGTCCCAAATTCCGATGTTGCATACTGTAAAAGCTCCTTGGCACCATATTAAGTAATATTAACAAGTATGAATTATTGCTTAGTGGAATGACTCCTATTGGTTGCATGTGTCACTTGTGTTAAATGGCACAAAATTGCAGCAGCATTTAGGCTATGTGCCCACGATTCAGAAATGCTGCATATTTTTTCCGCTTCTCCCTGGCAGGAAAAACGCATGCGGATTTTACATGCGTTTTTCCCGCCAGGTAGAAGCGTTTGTCAAGCCTTTTTGCATGCATTTCTGCATGCGGGTTGACAAGCGCTTTCCAAGCGATTTTAGCATCACTTGGAAAAGTGCTTGACAACTTGGTCACACTATATAAATCCATGCAACCGGCATGGATTTATAGTAGTGTGACCTAGTTAGTTAAGAAAAAGAATAAGAATGGTAAAAAATAAAGATTATACTCACCTTCCTATGTCCTCCCGGTGTTTTCTCCGCTCCGTCCGGTGTCTTGGGCGGCTTGCGGTGTTGTGAAGGACCTGCGGTGACATCATTGAGTCATGTGTCACGTCACATGACTCAATGACGTCATGGCAGGTCCATCACAACACCGCAACCCATAGAGAAGACCAGACGGAGGAGAGAAAACACCGGGAGGACATCGGAAGGGGAGTATAATCTTTATTTTTTATTTTAAATTCTTTTTTTTTTTTTTTTACAGGTACCATGGTACCCAGGTCTGGATGAGTCTCCTCTTCTCCAGACCTGGGTAACATCTACACATTGAACCATGTGATATCCGCATGTGCAGAAGCAGTGATGCCAATGTTACACGTTCCAATGCAAGTCTATGGCGGCAATTACGCTGCGTGTCTGCAAAATTAATGGGCATGTTGCGTATTTTTCTGCAATGATAATCCGCAGCAGAAATTTCCGCAGCATGTGCAAAGCACATGCGGATTATCATTGGGGACTATCAGGCACGTATTACCAAGCGTTTTTTAAGCGTTTTCGCTGCGGAAATTCCGTGGCAAAAATGCATAGTGGGCATGCAGCTTCAAGGAAAAAAAACTAGTGGGGAGGGCTCGAGAGGCAGGCTCACCCCTAGGACAAATTTGGCAAACTTAGAAAGCCCTTTAAAATCTTTAGTATTTGTGGGAATACATATAATTTCAGGTACAATGTAGCATACAGTATGTTCTTTTACCACCTCTTTATTCTTCTGCAGCGAGTTAAGTATTGAAAACTGGATCATGCCTGTTGTGTATGCTGGACACTTTTCTGAAGTTGTATGGGTGCATCCATCATGGGCACAGCAGATCAAAGAAGGCAAGCATTTCTTCCTGGTTGGCAAGGACAAGTCTACAACTACAATAAGGTATAGTCCATCTAGTCCTGAGGCAGCTGTACATGACTTTAGACAGCTTTTCAGTGGGGCTGCTGAGAATTGGACTTTCCTAAGGATTTTGCAGTCACTGATAAACCCTTTAAAGTAAATAACCACCACTAGTGAAACACAATCAGAAAAAAACTGCCCTATAAAAGCTCAGCTAAGTTGTCTGACTCTCAACAAGCTTGTTTTCTATTTCTAGTCCCCATTAGCAGAATTGGAACTTCAGCTCTGTAGGGTTTATTGCAAGAAAAGGAATGCAATAGATCTACAGAGTTGCTGAATGTTTATCTTTATTATAGAAAAACTCCAGGCAAAAAAAAAAGTATTGTTCCTGAGGGTGCCATGCATTTATCATGTTCTTCCACAGTTGGCAGAACAAACCTAAATCTGAAAAATGTAGCCTGGTTGTAACTACACTGCATTTTATTTTGTGAGGATCCCTAAGGCTGTGTGCCCACTATGCGTTTTTTAAGCGTTTCCGCAGCGGCAGTTCCGCTACAGAAATCCTTAAAAAACGCTTGGTAGAAGGTCTGCCTTGTTCCCCAATGATAATCCTTATGTGCTGTGCACATGCTGCGGAAATTTCCGCTGCGGATTATCATTGCGGAAAAAAATGCAGCACTACCAATTATTTTGCGGAATCGCAGCGTTTTCGCCGCCATTGACTTGCATTGGACCGCATGACATCCGCATCACTACTAGTGTTGAGTGAGTATGTTCTGTTCTGAGTATGCTCGGGCCGAGCACCGAGTAGTTACAGCTGCTCGGTGATATGTTTGAATCGCTCCCGTGTGCATGATTTGCGACTGTTTGACAACTTTAATACATGTGAGGAATGTGTAAGAAATAGACATTCCTCACATGTAGTAAAGCTGTCAAACAGTCCAAATCATGCACACGGGATTGATTCAAACATATCACCGAGCAGCTGTAACTATTCGGTGCTCGGCCCGAGCATACTCTGCAAAAGGGTTAACAGAACATACTCGCTAATCACTACAGGTGTACATGCGGATATCATGCGGTTCAATGAGCGGATGGTACCCGGGTTTGGAGAAGAGGAGACTCTCCTCCAGACCCGGGTACCATAGTACCTGTAAAAATAAAAAAGAATAAAATAAAAAATACACATTATACTTACCTTCTAAAAGGACCTGCCATGATGTCATTTAGTCATGTGACGGGTCACGCGACCGCTGACTAAATGACGTCATGGCAGATCCTTTTAGACCATCGCGAGCTGCCGGCAAGCCAGGACGGAACGGATAAGGACATCGGGGGCCATCAGAAGGTAAGTATAATATTTATTTTTTATTTTTTTACCATTCTTTTACGGTCACACTGTATAAATCCATGCCGTTTGCATGGATTTATATAGTGTGACCAAGTTGTCAAGCACTTTCCAAGTGATGCTAAAATCGCTTGGAAATCGCTTGATAACCCGCATGCAGAAATGCATGTGAAAAACGCTTCACATCCGCATGTACAATCCGCATGTACAATCCGCATGCGTTTTTTCTGCCAGGGCGATGCAGAAACGCTCAGGAAGAAATCCGGAGCATTTCTGCATTGTGGGCACATAGCCTAATGGAAGCTTTTATTCCAGAGCTAAACTCCCATTTTGAGTGCTATTGGAACTAGTTGACTAAGTGGCTTAGCTCTTGTAATACAGTTCTTTTTTGTTACATCTGATTATAGGATAGTATCTGGTGTAAAAGAGATTACTTAATCAGAGTGCAATTGTCCGTCGGCAAGACCTGCTAAAGCAATGTATCAAAAAGAATCATTTGGTTTGTAGATTAATTCCCCAAAAAGCTCTAGCATTATTTCATAGGGGCTGACCAAGAAAATACAAATTATACCATGTACAGCCAATTAAAAATATAAGGCATATTTACATAGAACTCACAGACCAACATATAGACATTTAGAAACAAGTAAATTGTCCAAAGACAATGAAGCTATAATAGGGCTAAAAAGCCTCCCCACATGGAAAATAAATAACCAACATATGGGCGGCTCAGACAATGAAACAATGCTCATCTGCAATCTGTCCATGTGGTAAATCCACATACACAATTTGTATAATACATCGCTTTGTCATATAGGCTACCCCATTATATAATCCTAAGTTAAATAATGCATTGTCTAGCACTATACCAATAATGGCAAAAATCACAGTACAGTTGCTCAGCCGTGATACAACCCTAGGGTAGCTGTCCACACTTGGAGTATTCTTTGGAGACGTGGATATAACCGTGCTATTTATTCTTTCCTGAATGGATATTTTGTTGTCACTGCTGCTGTGACTATACTGTGATCTTCATTATTGGTATAGTTCTTACAGTGGCATGTAAAAGTCTGGGCACCCCTGGTCAAAATTACTGTTATTGTGAACAGTTGAAGATTAAATGATCTCTAAAAAGCCTAAAGTTAAAGATGACACATTTCCTTTTGTATTTTAGGCAAAAATATATATATATGTTCATATTTTACATTTTAAAAATTACAAAAGAGGAAAATGGGCCAATACAAAAGTTTGGGCACCCTTGCAGATTTGTGTGCTCAGATAACTTTGACCAAGGTTTCAGACCTTAACCCCATAACGCCCAATGACGGACACTAAAACACGCAGTGACAGTTAAGTGCCGACAGCTGTCTGTGACAGCTGAGCAGCAGGGGAAGGGGTGCAGGGACCCATGCCGGTGGTTCTCGCACCCAGATTGCTGTGATCGTGCAGGAGATGCTGTAATATCAGCACCTCCTGTCTGATTAGTGCCAGAGGTCAGCGCTGCTGGTGGCTGAGCTCCGGCACTAAACAGCCAGGAGCGATGCCATCACCACCCCTGGCTGTTAACCCTCTGAATGCTGCAATCGAGTGCAGCAGGCAGGCAGAGGGACGGGAGCTCCCTCTGCCTTCAGATCGGCGCCCCCGCGATGTAATCGCGGGGCCCGATCGTTGCCATGGTGACCTGGTGTCCCAAGCTATGGAAAGCTGCTGAGACCATGCTCACAGCATGGTCTCAGGAACTTTCACTATAGGTATAATGCACTCCAATCTAGTGCGTTGCAATGCATTATACCTGTGATCAAAGAGAAAAAAGTGAAAGTCCCATAAAGGGACTTAGTAAAAAAGTTAAAAAAAAAAAAAAAAAAAAATGTAAAAAATAATAAAAATATTCACTAATAAATACACATTTAAATGTAAAAAAAAAAAAAAAAATGAAATAAAAAATAAGTACACACATTTGGTATCGCCGTGTCCGGAATGATCCGAACTATAAAGTGTCACGCTAGTTAACCCCTTCAGTGAACGCCGTAAAAAAAAAACAAAAAAAACAACGCAATCAATGCTTTATCATATTGCTGGAAAAAAGCGGAATAAAACGCGATAAAAAAAAAAATAAATAAAATTGGTACCGCTGAAAACGTCATCTTGTCCCGCAAAAAACAAGCCGCCATACAGTTCCATCAGCCGAAAAATAAAAAAGCAATGAATAAAGCAATGCAAAATAAAATATTGTTTTTATTGTGTAAAAACTCCAAAACACAAAAAAAGCTATAAATGTGGTACCGCTGTAAACAAACTGACCCGAAGAATGAAGCTGCCTTATCAATTTTACCACACACGGAACGGCATTAAAAAAAACAATTCCTGAATTGCCAGTTTTTGTTCATGCTCCCTCCCCAAAAATTGGAATATTAAGCGATCAGAAAATGTCATGTGTAATGACAATTGTGCAAATAAAAACGTCAACTTGTCCCGCAAAAAACAAGCCGTCACATGACTGTCCCGGAGGAAGATTCCCTATAGTTAGGCAGATGGAGGCACTGTGGACGCTGTCTGACCTGTGATCCGGCAGTGTCCGTCTTTTTATGCATGAATAAAAGCGTGGTCGGCCGCAGTTTTTTGCACCTCTGAAAAGGACAATGCTGAACAGAGGCCACACAGAGTCCAGAGTAACTCTGCTGCCTCATTATAGTGAACCTATCCTCTGGGGGGTGTCACCTGAATCACATCACTCAGAGATTTAGATGGAAACCCCAAAGCAATTGCTCAGCATAGAGCGACAGATAAACGTGATCCCAAATGTTATGTAAAATGTTCCCAATAAAAGCTTTAACTCAATCCACAAAAAACCCACTCAGGTCCATCATCTGTCAATGGAAATATATTACTGGTAGCACAAATGCTCTGGAAAAGTGAAATGGCTCCTCTCCCCGAAATTCAGCGCTCCGAAATTCTAATGCCCCCCCCACCCTTCTGAGCTCCAGTGTGTGCCTAAACCATATTAGCATCCACATGTTTGGTAGTGGTATAATTTCCAAAATAGGGTCACTTGAGGGGGATTCTGCTCTTCTAGCACTTACAGTCTCTGTATATGGAGTCCGCAAACTATTCTAGGAAAATCTGCGCTCCAGGAGTCGAATAGTGCTCCATCCCTCTCGAGTGTCGCCGTGTGGCTAAGCTGTACTGTACAGCCACATATGGGGTATTGCCACATTCAGCAGAAATTGTGAGACAAATTTTGGTGCCAGTTTTATCCATTATCCCCATTTGAAAATGTAAAATCTGGGGATAAAACAAACTTTTTGTGGTAAAAATGTAATTATTTTTCTTTACTGCCCAATGGTATTAAATTCTGTGACACACCTGTGGTGTCAATATGATCACTGCACCCATAGATGAGTTCATTGAGAGGTGCAGTTTCTAAAATGGGGCCACTTACGTGGAATTTTGCTGTTATGGCACCTCATGGGATCTCCTAGTGGGTCATGTCACCCTCAAACCATAACATTAAAATCTGCACTATAATAGAGTGCTCCTTCCCTTCTGACCTTTGCACTATGCCTCAAAAGTAGTTCCCAATTACATGTAAGGTATTGGCATACTCAGAAGAAATTGCACAACTAAATGAGGTCCATTTTCTCCTGTTACCTTTGTGAAAATAAAAAAATTGGGGCTAAAAGAAATTTTTTGTGGAAAAAAATAGATTTTTTTATTTTCATGGCTCTATGTTATAAACGTCTGTGAAGCACCTGAGGGTTCAAAGTGCTCACCACACATCTAGATCAGTTTATTGAGGGGTCTAGTTTCCAAAATGGGGTCACTTGTTGGAGGTCTCTACTGTTTAGGCACATCATGGGCTCTCTAAATGCGACATGGCGTCCGCTCTCAATTCCTGCCAGTTTTGAATTCAAAAAGTCAAATGGCGCTCCTTCCCTTCTGAGCCATGCCATGTGCCCGAACAGTGGTTTTCCGCCACATATTGGGTATCGCCGTGCTCAGGAGAAATTGCACAATACATTTTGGGGTCCATTTTTATCTGTTACCCTTGTGAAAATAAAAAAAAATTGAGTCTAAATTAAATTTTATGTGAAAAAAAGTTAAATGTTATTTTTTTTTCTTCCTAATTACTTCTTGAATGTGGTTTTGAGCACCTTGAGGGGTGCAGTTTTTAGAATGGTGTCACTTTAGGGTATTTTCTGTCATAAAGGCCCCTCAAAGTCACTTCAAATGTGATGTGGTCTCTAAAAAAATGTTTTTGTAAATTTTGTTGGAAAAATGAGAAATCGCTGGTCAACTTTTAACCCTTATAACTTCCTAACAAAAAAAAAAATTTGTTTCCAAAATTGTGCTGATGTAAAGTAGACATGTGGGAAATGTTATGTATTTTGTGTGACATATCTCTCTCTGATTTAAGGGCATAACAATTCTAAATTTGAAAATTGCAAAATTTTTGCCAAATTTCCATTTTTTTTTTCACAAACGCAAATAAATTTTACCACTATCATTAAGTACAATATGTAATGAAAGACCTGTCTCAGTATCCGTGGGATCCATTGAAGTGTTGCAGAGTTATTACCTCATAAAGTGACACTGGTCAGATTTAAAAAATAAGGCCCGGTCCTTAAGGGGTTAATTATCTTGTTAGGGGTTTGTTTTGTCTTTTCTTGATGAACTTCTACTGGTCATGTACATTGGCTAGCACTCTTTAATACCTTTTTTTATTTTTTCTGCGCCCCTTTTATACAAATTTATATTATTTCAAAAGTGATCATACGGTTGTCCAGTCACAAGCTAATTTGTCTTACACATGTGTTGATTAGTGAGCTGCATGACTTACTAATATGCTTCCATTATCACAGATGCCCTGATGTGGGGCTCATCCCTCAAGTTACTGTTTGTGGCATCTCCAACGCCAACCCTGTTCTCAGCACAGGATAGCATTTTCTGTGCCAACAAGTCATCATTGCTCTGTCTGAAGGGGCCTGGCTGACTGGCTTACTTGAATATCTAATCTAAACCCCTTCTGTCTATGCATGGTCCTGACCATGAAGGAGCTATTGAAATGAGTAGTCAGTCTGCACTCTTCACAGCAATGGTCATGTGTCCATACAGAAAATGCTTCTGTGTCATACAAGCCAGACATGGAGCTGCTAAACCAGGAACCAAAGGGAATAGCTCTAGAGGCATATTAATAAGTGTACCTTACAGTTTTACTACAATTTAGGTGAATAGTGTGTGTGTATATAATACAATATATATTTTTTATATTTAAAGTATGCTTGTGTCTATACGTATGTGTATGTATGTATGTATGTGTGTGTGTATATATATATATATATATATATATATATATATATATATATATATATATATATATTTCATTATATAGAACAGACATTTATAGGACATCTCATAACGTTCCCAAATTCTTATGAAGACATTTACAACACATCCTGCATTGTACTACTGTACACAATTTATTATTTATTTTAGGAGCCGGTCCATTTTATACCGATTCCACCAGAATGGACACAGACTCCACAGCCCTGGTGCATGTACACACAGGTTACAATTAGTATTTTGTGGTGTCATCCTTACATTTTATCACCATCTGCAGTCGTTTAGGCATGGATTCAGCGAGGCTGATGAAGTACGTGGAGTCCATGGTTCCCCCCAGTGTCTTCAGCGCCTCCTTTAGATCGTTGATGTTCCCGGGTCGTGTCTCTTAAACCTCGTTTTCCATCAAATTTCAGGCATTTTTTGGGGGTGTTAAGGTCAGGGGAATTACCTAGTCACTCTTAAATGTTAATGTTAAGGCCATTGAGAAACTTTGTCATTGCCTTGGCCTTGTGGGCTGGAGCTCCATCATGCATAAAGTAATGATACTGATGAATGACCCAAAATTAAGCAAATGTTCTTCCAAAACATTAATATTACTGCTTGCTTTCATACTTACATTCTTGGGAATGAAGTGCGGATTTGCCTTGCCCATGCTTCCACTGAATGCACCCCACACCAATCCACACTATCAGGGTGTTTAACAGTCTTAACCACATATTTCGGGTCATACTGTGACACAGTAATCTGACGACATACAATCTTTGAACATCCCCTGACCAACCTAAAAGTCCTCTCATAACTAAACCTCACTTTCTTCCACTTTTCAGATGTCCAATCTTAATGTAACGGGTCCGGGAGGCGGAACCTCTGAGCTACTATACAAGGGGGCGGCCCTTGTAAGGGAGCGGGTGGCAGTCTCTGGGTGAACGGACAGGGAGTTACGGCAAGTGATCAGGGCAGTCTCTGGGTAAGGGGTAGGTACGACCTGTGATGGCAGAGCCTCCGGGTAGGCTAGCAGGCAGATGGAAGATGTGTGCTCCCAGGTGAGCAAGCGAGAGTCTCTGGAATAGCAGGTGGTCACGGCACGTGACGGCGGAACCTCCGGGCTGGCAGGCAGGTAGGTAACGGAGAAGCGCTCCCAGGTGAGCGGGCAAGAGTCTCTGGAATAGCTGGTGGTCACCGCACGTGACAACGGGACCTCCGGGCTGGCAAGCAGGCAGGTAACGGAGATGCGCTCCCAGGTGAGCGGGCAAGAGTCTCTGAGATAGCTGGTGGTCACAGCACGTGACAACGGAGCCTCCGGGCTGGCAAGCAGGCAGATAACGGAGAAGCGCTCCCAGGTGAGCGGGCAAGCTGGTCCATAGACAGACTGACCGGAGTAGTAAGGCAGACCGTCGGACCTCAGGCAAGCAGGCAGGTAGCTGATATGCGCTCCCAGGTGAGCGGGCAGGCTGGTCCTTTAGACAGACTGACAGGAGTAGTAAGGCAGACCGTCGGACCTCAGACTGGCAGACAGGTAACAAGTATTCAGGCAGGAATCAGGCAGGTAACTGGCAGGTAACTAGCAGGAAACTGGCAGGTAACTGGCAACGGGACCTGAGGGCTGAAGCACAGGTGAGACACAGGTGCAAACAACATTGCTCGGGCACCTCCATTTTGGAGGAGGTGCCTTATATATGATGAAGTCCTCCGGCCATTGGCCGGGGACTCCTTAGGACGGCGCGCGCGGCCCCTTTAAGAGGAGGGGAGCGCGCGCGCCCTAAGCACAGGGGCCGGGAAGGAGCGCGCGCAGAGAGCAGAGCGGGAGGAGGACGCCGGGAAGGAGCGCGCGCTGACAGCAGAGCGGGGAGAGGACGCCGGGCACGGAGCAGAGCGGTGAGGGGAGCAGCGTCCCTGCCTAGCAGAGGGCAGGGACGCCAGCGCTACACTTAATATTTCTTACAAAAGGCAAACCTTTTCTTCTTCATTGCTGCTGTGAGCAGGGGCTTCTTTGCAGCATGGCAAATTGGTAGGCCCAGGTCCTTTTGCAGGTTGTGATGAATTGTCCTAGTTGTGACATTCTGGAGGAGCGTAGGATACTTGTTTTTGAGTTCAATGGTGGTTATAGAAGGATTTGACATCGCTTCAGGCTTTAAAAGCTCCTCAGTCCTTTGTTAAGTTTTCTTGGGTACGCCAGAGTCTGACTTCTTCTGTGGTACCATCCCAGGAGGCAATGACGCCGCCGACCGCTTCAGTTGATAAATTGCCTCTCTAGAAACGCCCAGATCTCTAGTATAGTACAGACCAAAAGTTTGGACACACCTTATTTAAAGATTTTTCTGTATTTTCATGACTATGGAAATTGTACATACACACTGAAGGCATCAAAACTATGAATTAACACATGTGGAATTATATACTTAACAAAAAAGTGTGAAACAACTGAAAATATGTCTTATATTCTAGGTTCTTCAAAGTAGCCATCTTTTGCTTTGATGACTGCTTTGCGCACTCTTGGCATTTTCTTGATGAGCTTCAAGAGGTAGTCACCGGAAATGGTTTTCACTTTACAGGTGTGCCCTGTCAGGTTTAATAAGTGGGATTTCTTGCCTTATAAATGGGGTTGGGACCATCAGTTGTGATGTGCAGAAGTCTGGTGGATACACAGCTGATAGTCCTACTGAATAGACTGTTAGCTGCTTTTTTCTTGCCATAATACAAATTCTAAGTAAAGAAAAACAAGTGGCCATCATTATTTTAAGAAATGAAGGTCAGTCAGTGCGAAAAATTGGGAAAACTTTGAAAGTGTCCCCAAGTGCAGTTGCAAAAACCATCAAGCGCTACAAAGAAACTGGCTCACATGAGAACCGCCCCAGGAAAGGAAGACCAAGAGTCACCTCTGCTTCTGAGGATAAGTTTATCCGAGTCACCAGCCTCAGAAATCGCAGGTTAACAGCAGCTCAGATTAGAGACCAGGTCAATGCCACACAGAGTTCTAGCAGCAGACACATTTCTTCAACAACTATTAAGAGGAGACTTTGTGCAGCAGGCCTTCATGGTAAAATAGCTGCTAGGAAACCATGGCTAAGGACAGGCAACAAGCAGAAGAGACTTGTTTGGGCTAAAGAACACAAGTAATGGACATTAGACAAGTGGAAATCTGTGCTTTGGTTTGATGAGTCCAAATTTGAGATCTTTGGTTCCAACCACCGTGTCTTTTTGCGACGCAGAAAAGGTGAACGGATGGACTCTACATGCCTGGTTCCCACCGTGAAGCATGGAGGAGAAGGTGTGATGGTGTTGGGTTGCTTTGCTGGTGACACTGTTGGGGATTTATTCAAAATTGAAGGCATACTGAACCAGCATGGCTACCACAGCATCTTGCAGCGGCATGCTATTCCATCCGGTTTGCCTTTAGTTGGGCCATCATTTATTTTTCATCAGGACAATGACCCCAAATACACCTCCAGGCTTTGTAAGGGCTATTTGACCAAGAGGGAGAGTGATGGGGTGCTAAGCCAGATGACCTGGCCTCCACAGTCACCAGACCTGAACCCAATCGAGATGGTTTGGAAAGAGCTGGACCGCAGAGTGAAGGCAAAAGGGCCAACAAGCGCTAAGCATCTCTGGGAACTCCTTCGAGATTGTTGGAAGACCATTTCCGGTGACTACCTCTTGAAGCTCATCAAGAGAATGCCAAGAGTGTGCAAAGCAGTCATGAAAGCAAAAGGTGGCTACTTTGAAGAACCTAGAATATAAGACATATTTTAAGTTGTTTCACACGTTTTTGTTAAGTATATAATTCCACATGTGTTAATTCATAGTTTTGATGCCTTCAGTGTGAATGTACAATTTTCATAGTCATGACAATACAGAAAAATCTTTAAATGAAGTGTGTCCAAACTTTTGGTCTGTATGATCTATATCTATATATATATCTATATATCTATATATATATATATATATATATATATATATATATATATATATATATATATATATATATATATATATACACATACATACATACATACATACATACATACATACATACATACATACATACATACATACATACATACATACACACATATACACACACACATATACATACACACACATACACACACATACACACACATACACACACATACACACACATACACACACATACACACACATACACACACACACACACACACACACACACACACACACATTATCTATCTGTATACCTCTCTTAAAGGGAGCCTGTCACCAGGAAAAAAAAACGCTGTTAATCTGCGGGTTAATGGCATTACTAACCTGCCCAGCGCCCATAATTGGTTAACGCTATTAACCTGCAGATTAACTCCATATCTGCAGGTTGGTAGCGTTTTTATTTTCTGGTTACAGGTCCACTTTAAAACAGCAAATACTACTCTGGATTTTGCATGTATGTCAAAGTGGGATAAGAAAATATAGCATTACTGGTGTAATGTGGAGCCTGACGACCTTGAGGGCATCATGCCTCATTTTGCCAAATGTTCTACTTCTCATAGTATTTATTGGAGTGAGCTGTATTCATACTGTTGCATATTGACCTGTTTTCATGAGATGTAAAGACCAGAATTTAAACTTCTATTTTGCAAAAATAAGTTTTTTTTTGTCTTGTTAATTCAGGGTCACAAGCACGGATGATTACTTTTTAAGTGATGGTCTTTATGTTCCTGAGGAACAGCTTGAAAATGCCAAACCTCTTCATTTGGATGTCATGTTGTTGAACCCTGTGAAGGAACCAGGCTGTGAAGATACAGACAAAGGTGAATCTGCTGCTAAAAAACTAAAGCTAGCTGAAAATGATGAAGCAGCGGGTGGTCCTGCCTCTGCATTTCAATGTGCGTCTTCACAGAGTGGTGCCTTTGCTTTGTGTGAAGAAGCAGACAGCCTTTTGAGAAAGGACCCTTCTTCTTGTGTCAACATGGAAACCAGTAGTGACATGAATGCAAAACTCGCTAGAGGCATTCTACAAGTCTTGGAGAAAGGGGATGCGTATGTCCTGGATATAGATCTAGATTTCTTTTCAGTGAAGAATCCTTTCAAAGAAATGTACACACAGGTATGTATGAGACTATTGTCCCAAGGAGTTACGGTGAAGGAAATAATTATTTGATCCCTTGCTGTTTTTATAAGTTCGCCCACTCACAAAGACATGAACAGTCTATAATTTTAAGGGTGGGTTAATTTTAACATTGAGAGAGAGAATATCCCCCAAAAAATCAAGAAAATCATTGTGTAAATTATATAACATTTTTTGTATTTTGCAATGAGAAATAGATATATTTGATCCCCTGCAAACCATTATGAGTTCTGGCTCCTACAGACCAGTTAGACGCTCCTAATCAACTCGTTACCTGCATTAAAGACAGCTGTCTTACATAGTCACCTGTATAAAAGGCTCCTGTCCACAGATTCAATTAATCAGTCAGACTCTAACCTCTACAACATGGGCAAGACCAAAGAGCCTTCTAAGGATGTCAGGGGCAAAATCATAGACCTGCACAGAGCTGGAATGGGCTAAAAAAACATAAGTAAGCTGCTGGGTGAGAAGGAGACAACTGTTGGTGCAATAGTAAGAAAATGGCAGAAATATAAAATGACTGTCAATCGACATTGATCTGGGGCACCATGCAAAATCTCACCTCGTGGGGTATCCTTGATCATGAGGAAGGTGAGAGATCAGCCTAAAACTACACGGGGGAACTTGTTAATGATCTTAAGGCAGCTGGGACTACAGTCACCAAGAAAACTATTTGTAACCTATTACACCTTAAAGGTTTAAAATCCTGCAGTGCCTGCAAGGTCCCCCTGCTCAAGAAGGTACATGTGCAGGTCCGTCTGAAGTTTGCCAATGAACACCTGGATGATTCTGTGAGTTATTGGGAGAAGGTGCTGTGGTCAGATGAGACAAAAATTGAGCTCTTTGGCATTAACTCAACTGGCTGTGTTTAGAGGAAGAGAAATGCTGCCTATGACCCAAAGAACACCGTCCCCACTGTCAAGCATGGAGGTGGAAACATTATGTTTTGGCGGTGTTTCTCTGCTAAGGGCACAGGACTACTTCACCTCATCAATGAGAGAATGGATGGAGCCATGTACCGTAAAATCCTGAGTGACCACCTTCTTCCCTCCGTCAGGACATTAAAAATGGGTCGTGGCTGGGTCTTCCAGCAAGAGAATGACCCAACACATACAGCCAAGGCAACAAAGGAGTGGCTCAAAAAGAAGCACAGTAAGATCATGCAGTGACCTAGCCAGTCTCCAGACCTTAATCCCATAGAACACTTATGGAGGGAGTTGAAGCTCCGAGTTGCCAAGCGAAAGCCTCAAAATCTTAATGATTTAGAGATGATCAGCAGAGAGGAGTGGACCAAAATTCCTCCTGAAATGTGCACAACCCTCATCATCAACTACAAACAACGTCTGACTGCTGTGCTTGCCAACAAGGGTTTTGCCACCAAGTATTAAGTTTTGTTCGCCAGAGGGATCAATTACTTATTTCTCAAGGCAAAATGCTAAATGGACAATTAAAATACTCATTTAGCAAACACTGATAAAAGTCAAAAATATATTCATATTCAAAAAATAAATGCATGTCCACGAGATTCTGAACTCTCTCACTTTGCTGGTACTAAAAATGCTACGATTTTTTTTTCCTCGACTTAAAAATGTGGCAAAAACGCAGTGAGTTTACAAGCCACTAGTGGGTTTTGGTGCAATGGTTTGCTACTGGCTTTTTATGTTTTTACTTGTTTTTCTTTTCAGGAGGAATATAAAATCTTGCAAGAATTGTACAGCTTCAAGAAACCAGGCACTGGTTCCTCAGAGGTAAGACACTTAAAGTGCTACTCCAATGATTTTTTTCCTTCGCTGGAGTGGTGTCAATAATGTAAGTTCCCTGCCCCCTAGTAATAAAGCTGCCATCGTCTTCTGCTCTCGGCACCGCTCTGGCTGTCTTCTGCAGGTTGTGACCTGCTGGATCACTCCAGTTCTTGCTGTGCGATCTGGGGGTCATGTCTCAATGTAAGTCTACGGGAGCTAGTGCGAGGTTCTCGTAGACATACATTGAGAGCTTGTGTCCGTTACCTCTGACTTCAGGTTACAAGATAGCGGGGCCGGGGAGAGCAGATTACAGTGGCTGGTACATATATTACTGAGCCAACATTCATTCGTGATACCACTTCAGCTTTGAGATTAGAAACCAAAAAGGCTGGAGTGGTCCTTGAATTTCATCCTCTGATCTGATGTTGGGAATGGGAGATCCACCTGCAAGCTTTATGGTACAGTGGTGGCAAAGTATTTTTATATGCATTTGCGACTTTTTCACAGCAGGGACTGTGGCTAAAATCTTTGAGACTTTTATATTTGTGTTTTTGGATTTTGCATTTACAACACATTTATTTATTAAGAAATGCTCCAGGAAACTCCTTTGGGAAACCTCACTTTTAGTAAAGATGACACCAGTTTCTGGGAATGGCTTATGTCATCTGTATGTGACAGTGCATCTGGACAATATGGGGTTTAGGATACAGTAGTGACTTGTTAAAATACATTTCCATAACTTTCATGCCATTGTTCATATTTAGGTAAAAAATAAAATCATATTAAATGTACATATTTCTGATGTATTTGAAGCCAAGTAATGTCAGTAATCTGTAAATCTATAAATTTAGCACTGTACCTTTTGACTGCTCTTTTTAGTCCAAAACCATTTACAGACCTTGACTAATTATTTTTCTTAATAGAAGTGATAAAAGACTATTAAAACGGTGTTTCTAAGCACCTTCTAACAGACCTGTAACTCAGGAGTTGGGTCCAAACTTCTTGGATGAGGGGTCAAAACATGCTAATGGCATATTGCTTTTTTATGTGTTTTTCCTGCGCAGTTTTGTCACAAAACGTGAAGGATTTCCTAATATGAGCAACGTGAATGAGATGCCTGAGGTCTTATCCACATGTTGCTTAGTTTTTCCATTTAAATCGACAGCATGTCCATTTTTTCCCCGTTTTTGCTGTAGATTTCACCCATAATAATGGATGGGGAAAAATCTGCGACAGAAGCAATTAAAAAGGTGGCAAATATGCAGCAATTTGTCTGCCAACACTTCAGGATTTGCAGCAGTAAGTCTTGGACATGTGCACATACCCTTGGGAAGATTCCATAGCCCTCCACAGCAGCGTTCTCACTAGATCTCCGTTTCACTAAAGAAGCACGAACTATAGCATTAAAGGGTATTCCCATCTTCATAGATGGATATTATTGGTAGTGCTTCTAAAAACAAGCATTTTGAATTTCACTGCTTTATTAAAATTTGTGTCCGTTCTTGAGATATTAGTACTTTTCCTTGCAGCTTGGGCCCAGGAGACCGGCCACTGCTGCTGTATAGCTTGTAAACATTGTTCTGAAGCTCGCCAGGATTAGGAGGTAACAGCATGCACCAGCAATTCTAGTCAGCTTCAAAACAGTGCTTACAAGCTCAGTAGAAAAGAGCATTTTGATTGACAGCCTGCTCTGCAGTGTGTGTGTAGCATGCTGTGAAAGTGTCGAGGAGTGATTGCACCACATTATAGTGAGCTGTGATTGTCACCAGGGCTGTAATAAATTGGGTGCAGTAGATCAATGCAGTTTGTGGGGAATATTTTTTCCCTAAGAATTTGGGAAAGTTATGAAATGTCCTATAAATGTCTGTCCTATTCCTGATCTAAGGGTCTAGACTTTTAGCTGAGATGAATCTGTGCTACAGTTTATGTACATAGGTAGTGAAGCTCCTCCTCTACAGATAAGGGGAAAAATTAATGATTAAAAGCCTAATGTTACCATTTTACTACAGTAAATTTATCACTTAAACATGAGCCATGTATGAGGGAGTCGGAGGTTTGGCTTACTGATTCCACAGCCCTAATTGTCACCACTCCATGCATGTCCCTATGACTGAAAGTGATTGGCTATAGAGAAGATAGAAGTTACATTTTTTCCTTGTAGCGTTGCTTCTAGTAAGACAGGCAAGAATGATTTTAATGCTATTTATCTTAACCTATTACTTGCAGTTATATTACTTTTCCTGACACGACATGTTCCCTTCAATAACTTAAAGGGGTTTTCTTCAGAAACAAAAGTTGATTTTAATCAATAGATCTTGGACTAATAATAACTTCCACAATTGGATGTGTTTAAATAAAATGTTCCTGTGCTGAGAGAATCCTATAAATGTTCCCCTGTGTAATGGCTGTGTCTGACCGTACAGGGACATGGTCTGATCATACCACAGCTCCTGGGCAGGGGAGGACGCAGAAGAGTATACAGACATTACAGCAGGGGATCACAGCTGATTCTTTCTTTGAAGTAAAACATTGTTTAAAGGCAGGCGGGGAAATGTTTTACCTCACAGAAAGAATCAGCTGTGATCCCGTGCTGTAATGTCTGTATCCTCTTTTGCTTCCTCCCCTGCCCAGGAGTTGTGGTATGATCAGACCATGTTCCGTACACGGTCAGATACAGCCATTACACAGTGGAAAATTTATACGATTATCTCCGCACAGGGACATTTTATTTAAACACACCCAATCGTGGAAGTTATTATTATTCCAAGATCTATTGATTAAGATGTACATTGTTAGTGGGAAAAGCCCTTTAAATCTCTGAAAATGACATTTAAATGGTGTGACCTGGCGTGACTGTGCATTCTGGTGCCCATCCTCTTACCCTGCGATGTCATTGCAAGGTGCTGATGGGTTGCCATTACAGCTAAAGGCCCATATTGCCCCATCTCCATACTGCATTTGGACTTCATAGTAATTTCACTATACTGAAATAGGTGAAGGTTATGTATGCGACGTGTATACTCCCAGCCAGAGCCCGTCTAGTGGGTATGGCCTCGCTCCATACGCTTATATTCGGCGAGGCCATGCCCAGTGGACGGCCATGTCCCTAGATGGGGTGCGGCCTTGCTCAATACAAGTGTATGCAATTTATGCTTTCGTTCACTGACGGTAAGCAAAAATCTTGAAAACTGTGATGAATTAATTTTACATTTCTATGTTAAGTTTCAGAACTTTGAAATCGCACAGTGAATAAAGTTTAGTTATGTAATAAGGTTGTATATGACTAGAAAAACAGCGCCACCCCTGTCTGTGTCTGGTATTGCAGCTAAGTTCCATTGACGCTCATAGGGCTGAGATGCCGTATCACGCACCACTTTTGGGCAGGTATGGTGCTGAGTTTGAGAGAAAGAAGCCATGTGTTTCTAATCCTTTACTACCCTTTTACCTTTTCGCGAAATATTAATATATTTTGGTCTACGTTCTCTTAAGTGTTTAGTGTTACGCCGTAGTTACTAGGGTCACATTTGCAACCAGCTTTGTAAGACTGGTATAGCCAGAAGAGTTTTTTTGAGTTTATGGAATCGAATGCTCCAATCTCTATAGGGGTTATGGCATTATGTGTGTAACCGCTTTTCCCTGCCCACAGGACGCCTTGGTTGACTGTGTAGAGAGCCGCATCCGTCAGCTTGAAGATCTGGAAGCTGCGTTTGCAGATTTCTGTGAGGATGATAGTGAGGAGACTGTACAGAGATGGGCTTCCAATCCTGGGTATGGCTCTAAAATGTCTTCATGTAACTTATGTGATTTATGACCTGCATTGTGCACTGTAGAATGTAATTATAAAATATTCACCCCTGCAGCAATATGGATAGAAAAGGAGAAAACTATATAGCTCAGTCAGTAGAATAAGTAGTCACACTTGACCCTAAAGAGCACCTCCACCTTCGAAAATACATTGAGAATAATTATGTATAAAAAGTCCAACAATTATGGAAATACCTATATTAAATTCCAGAGCTGCTTTCATAAATCTGCTTGCGGTCATTGAAAATGATCACCATCTAAGCTTTTTAATTCATCCAGGTTAGTACAAAACTGGGTGTAAAGATCACAGTTGAGAGATTAGCTCTGAAGCCTGCATGATTGTGAATACAGCTCTGCAGTATAATATTGGATGTAATTGGTACCAGAACAGTCTGGTAAATTTTACGTGGACGATTTCCCTTGCAGTGCCTTACTTGTGCCAGTAGATGGAGCAGTTGGATTATCACAAATGCAGTCAATGATGATACAAAGCTGGAGCTGCGTACAGACAAGTGATTAATCCCACTTTCTGCTCAGTCCAGTGCTTCCGGAGTATTGTTTTATGCCAGTCTTTAATCTGTCAACAGGCATTTGCTTCATCATCAAATCACACCTTCAACAAGAGTGCTAAAATGATGTTATTATTATGAGAATGTCAGGCAAAGCAAGTTTTAGGGGCTCACGTGCCCTTTGTGTCAGATGAGTGCATGTTGCCAGGTAGACTTGTGTGGCTCATATGCCCTTATGTTCTACATTTCTTTCTTATTCATCAGCCACAGTTGAGGCTAAAACTTTAGGATTTGCATAATGGCAAAGTGTGCTTTCCTGCTTTTGGTATTCAGTGGTAAGTTTTCTTCTGTTGTCCAGGTTGTAATTATTGCAAACATGCTCATAAAATAGCTAGTTCTATATATGCTAAGGTCACATGTGGCATATTTTTCCTGCTTCATATCTGCACGTTTGTGTGTTTGGTGCAGAATTCTTCTTTTCTATTGTGAAAGGTGAAATCTGCACTGAATCCGCACATAGTATTGATGTGCTGCAGATATTAAAAACCCGCGCAGGTCAGTTTATGCCCACAGGCTATCCACAATGTGTAGATGACATATGTTGAGACCTTATCTACTAAGCTGGTTTGCACGTTAATGACCGGGCCAATTTTTACAATTCTGACCACTGTCACTTTATGAGGTAATTACTCTGGAACGCTTCAACGGATCCCCCTGATTCTGAGAATGTTTTTTCGTGACATGTTGTACTTCATGATTGTGGAAAAATTTCTTCGATATCACTTGCGTTTATTTGTGAAAAAAACAGAAATTTGGCGAAAATTTTGCAATTTTCAAAATTTGAATTTTTAAGCCCTGAAATCAGAGCGATATGTCACACAAAAGAGTTAATAAATAACATTTCCCACATGTCTACTTTACATCAGCACAATTTTGGAACCAAAATTTTTTTTTGTTAGGGAGCTATAAGGGTTAAAAGTTGACCAGCGATTTCTCATTTTTCCAACAAAATTTGCAAAACCATTTTTTTAGGGACCACATCACATTTGAAGTCACTTTGAGGGGTCTTTATGACAGAAAATACCCAAAAGTGACACCATTCTAAAAACTGCACCCCTCATGGTGCTCAAAACCACATTCAAGAACTTTATTAACCCTTCAGGTGCTTCACAGGAATTTTTTGAATGTGGAAGAAAAAAATGAACATTTAACTTTTTTCACAAAAATGTTACTTTAGACCCAATTTTTTTTATTTTCACAGGGGTAACAAGAAAAAATGGACCCCAAAATTTGTTGTGCAATTTCCCCTGGGCACGCAGATACCCAATATTTGGGGAAAAAACACTGGAGCGCCATTTGACTTTTTGATTGTAAAATTTGCTTGAATTATTAGCGGACGCCATGTTGTGTTTGGAGAGCCCCTGTGTGCCCAAACTTTGGAGCTCCCCCACAAGTGACCCCATTTTGGAAACTAGACCCCCCAAGGCACCTTTATAGATGCATAGTGAGCACTTGGAACCCCCAGGTGCTTCACAAATTGATTCGTAAAAATGAAAAAGTGAAAAAAAAAACCACTTTTTCATTTTTATGAATCAATTTGTGAAGCACCTGGGGTTCCAAGTGCTCACTATGCATCTAGATAGGTGCCTTGGGGGGTCTAGTTTCCAAAATGGGGTCACTTGTGGGGGAGCTCCAATGTTTGCCTCCAGCAGGCCTCTAACATCCATGTGTCTGCTCAAACTGCCAGAAACTGACTCCATGAGGGTGGTATGAGGGCCCGACATCCACAAGTGGGTGTTGTGCTTACTGCCCAACACTGTGCAGGGCTATTGGCATTTGCCAGAGAACACCAAGATTGCCTGATTCGACATTGGCACCCTGTGTTCTTCACAGATGAGAGCAGGTTCACACTGAGCATATGTGACAGAGTCTGGAGACGCCGTGGAGAGCGATCTGCTGCCTGCAACATCCTCCAGCATGACCGGTTTGACAGCGGGTCAGTAATGGTGTGAGGTGGCATTTCTTTGGAGGACCGCACAGCCCTATGTACTAGCCAGAGGTAGCCTGACTGCCATTAGGTATCGGGATGAGATCCTCAGACCCATTGTGAGACCATATGCTGGTGCAGTTGGCCCTGGGTTCCTTCTGATGCATGACAGTGCTAGGCCTCATGTGGCTGAAGTGTGTCAGCAGTCCCTGCAAGATGAAGGCATTGATGCTTTGGACTGGTTTTAGAGGCCAAGGTAGCGAAGTGTTTTGGAATGATTATAGTAATTGTGTTTCCCAGCTTCAGCGTTCCCCCAGTTTATAAATCAAACGTATCTTTTCTAACCATTACAAATGTGTGGGTGGGATAGTTTGCTTCAAGTGGATTGGGATTAAGTGTTTCGCTGCTCCTATCATTAAAGCGAATAGGTCGCTTTTTATTTTAATGTTTTGAGGGGCAGTGTAGTAGTACTTCAACTGGTTTTAGATCCTTTGTCATTAAACCTAGATTGCATAATGTCGAGTTAATTTCTGACCAAAATGGTTGTAAACTAGAGCAGTGCCAGAATATATGCGATAAAAGTGAGAATATTTTGCATTCTAAATTGCTTCAGAACGTGAATGACATGGATTTGTTGCAGAAAGTTTGTAGGATGCTTTTTAGCTTCCTTTGACCATGAGATTATCTTAAGGACTTTGTTAGTTAAGGATTGGGAAATGGTGTACATGGATAAGTAGGACCACAGGTCATATACCTCTACATAGTTGTGCTCAAGGAGATATTGAATAGTGAAAATTGTCACTAAGGCTGATGAGGCATTTGAAGGGGATAGGGTATTCATTAGCTTTCTCTTAATTTTTAGGGTCGTGGTAGTGATGCCATCTAATTTAATGTCTATTGGAGGTGGATTATCAGTCCAGATGTATTGGTGAGATTGTCTACCAATTAGCAGAAGTTCAATATCCTCTATCTTTTTTTGTTTATGGGAATGAGCCAGTTTCAACCACCTACCAATATGGATTGCTTTGTAGTAGGAATGGATGTCTGGCAAGCCTAATCCTCCTAAAGACTTAGGATAGGTAAGAAGTTTTTGGTAATCCAGATTTTTTATATTTCCAAATATAAAAGGAGATACGTTGCTTAATAGTTGAAAAAAAGGTTTTAGGAAGGCTAATAGGTAGCATGTTTATTGTGTAGAATATTAATTTTTTTGGAAGTATGTAAGCATTTACTACATTTTCCCTCTCCATCCAAGATAAATATGATGGGTCATAAGATTTTAGAAGGTTTTTAATGGTGGTGGTGAGTGTTAGGAAGCTACTTTGATACAAATCTCTTTGGTTACTGGTAATTAGGACTCCCAAGTATTTAATATGATTTGAGGGCCATTTAAAAGGGGGATTTTTCTTAAAATCCTCTGTCATTTTTGGAGCCAAAATATTAAGGGTTTCAGATTTATCTAGATTGATTATGAAGTTAGATAATGCACCAAATTGTTCAAAAAGTTTGGTGAGCCTGGGGAAGGATCTCTTGGGATCAGTCAATAGACGTAAAGGATCATCGGCAAAAGCTGCTGCTTTTTGTTCCAAGTGTTCTATTTTTAAGCCTTGAATGGTCAGGTCTTGTCTGATCTTTTGTATGAGAGTCTCCATAACTAGCATAAAGGGAGAAGGGGAAAGAGGACATCCCTGTTTGTTTCCATTTTGGATGGTAAAGCTCTGAGAGAAGGAGCTGTTGACTTTTAATTTAGCTGAAGGTTGGGACTCAGTAAAGTGTTAATTTCATCAATAAATGTAGATGGGAAGCCAAACCTTTCTAGAGCGCTTGCCATGAAGCGCCAGCTAATTCTATCAAATGCTTTTTCTGCGTTGGTTGAGAGGAGGGTTAGGGGAGTTTTTGTTTGTAAAACATAAGAGATTGAGTGTAGGACTCTAGCAGAATTAGACTTCCCTTCTCTGTTTTTCACAAAACCAGTTTGGCCTGGATGTGTTAGTTTTGGTAGAACAGTACTTATCTTTCTAGCTAGAACTTTAGCCCATAATTTTGTGTCTGCGGTCAACAAAGAAATTGGATGGTAACTACTGCATAGCAGTGGGTCTTTACCCTCTTTAGGGATGATAGAAATGAATGCTTCTAGGGATTGTTTTGGGTGTGGTGTCCAGAGAGAAAAGAGTTTAAAAGATCTACTAGGTCGGGATATAGTGGTTTTTAATGAATTTTTTTTGTAATAGATAATCGGAAAGCCATCTGGACCGGGTGTTTTCCCATTGTAAATGGTTTTAAGTGTGTCTAATATTTCCTGTAGGATGATTTGAGATTGGTAACCTTTCACAATCATTCAGCTTGTGTAGGTAAGGACAATGCGTTTAGAAAGTTATTTATTTTATTGGAGGCTTCAAGTGGGTATTTCATAGTGTTTGGTGTTTCTAAATTATAGAGGTTTTCATAAAATCGTTTAAAGGAATTTGCAATTTATTTTGTTTTATTAACTAACGACTTGTTAGCAGCTTGGATTTGCTTGAGAACTGTCCATTCAGAGCTTTTTTTCAATAGGGAGGAGGTGAATTTGCTTCCTTTATTACCATGCATATAATATTTTTGTTTACTACTTTGGTAGATCTTAGCTGAGCGTATATTTAAGATGTCTTTGAGTTTATTTCTCAGATTAGACAGGTCATTGTGTACCTATTTCACTATTAATGTTTTATCAATGCTTTCTAGAGTATTTATTTGATGTAAAATAGAGGCCAGGGCTGTGGAGTCGGTAAGCCAAACCTCCGACTCGTCAATTTTCATGACACCGACTTCACGACGCCGACTCCCTCATATATGGCTCATGTTTAACCAGTTCAGGACCGCCCACTGTACATAAATGTCGGCGCTGCCTGGGCTCTGTGCAGCGCTGACGTTTAAAAACGGTGGATGGTCCCGCAGCGCTCAGGACCCCTAGGGTCCTGCAAGCGCTGCGGTTCCGGTGCAGAGCGATAGCTCTGACAAGGGACATCATCGGGACTTGACTGGATCAGGTCCCAATGATGTTAACCCTTTTGCTATCTTCTATATGCCGCGATCTATAGTTTTCGCGGCATATAGAAGATGGTGAGAGGAGAGGGGTCATCAACTTACCTCTCCGACGGCCCCCTGATGTCTTCCAGGACCTGCCGTTGTTATGGCAGCCGGAGGTCAGATGACCGCCTCCGGATCTGCTATATATGGTGTCCTGCTAGGCTCAGCCTGCAGCTGAACTCTAGCAGGAGACAGACGGTGTAAAACTGTCAGCAAAGATCTCATCCAATGCAATACATGTCTATTACATTGCATGAGATCAGTGATTAGAAAAATAAAAATTAATGTCCCTTACAGGGACTAAGTAAAAATGTAAAAAAAAAAAAAAAAAAAATCACAAAATAAATAAAATATTAAACCAATAAATCCGTATATTTATGCAAAAACAAAAAAAGTACACATATTTGGTATCGCCGCGTCCGAAACAACCCGATCTATAAAACTGTCACACTAATTAACTCCTTCTGTGCACACTGTAATAAAAATATATAAAAAACGGAGCAAAAAACTATGCTTTTTCATCATATCGCCAAACAAAAAGTGGAAAAAAAATGCGATCAAAAAGCAAAATGGAAATAAAAATGGTACTGCTGAAATCGTCATCTTGTTCCGCAAAAAAAAAGCCGCCATACAGCTCTCTCATCCGAAAAATAAAAAAGTTATAGCTCTCAGAATAAAGCGATGCTAAAAAAATATTTTTTCTATAAAATTGTTTTGTGTAAAAGCGCCAAAACATAAAAAAATATACAGTAAGTGTAGTATCGCTGTAAACGTACTGTCCCGAAGAATAACGCTGCCTTATCACTTTTACCACATGCAGAACGGCATAAAAAAAAACCTCAAAAAACAATTCCTGAATTGTTGGTTTTTGTTAATTTTACCTCCCAAAAAATGGAATAGAAAGCGATCAAAAAATGTCATGTACCCAAAAATGGTACCAATAAAAATGTCAACTCGTCCCACAAAAACAAGCCATCACATGACTGTCGGCCGAAATATGGAAAAATTATAGCTCTCAAAATATGGCGATGCAAAAACTAGATTTTGCAAAAAAAAGCGTCTTAGTGTGTGACGGCTGTCAATCATAAAAACCCGATATAAATCTGGTATCTCTGTAATCGCACCGACCCAAAGAATAAAGTAATCTCATCACTTATACCGCACGAGGAGCGGCGTAAAAAAATAAATAAAACCAATTCTTCACCTGCTACTGATTTGTTTATTATGTCTCCCAAAGATCGCAGTAAGGCTCTGCTCACATTTATCCTGCGCTCTGCGCTGAGCACTTACACCAGAGTTTCCGTGTAAATCTCTGAAATACGTGATTCAGACGGAACCCATGACGGAAGATTCCCTGTAATAAGGCAGATATAGGCCACTGTGGATGCTGTCTGGCCTGTGATCCCACGGTGTCAGTTTTTTTTAGGCGTGCATAAAAGTGCGGTTGGCCAGTTTTGTGTACCGCTAAACAGAGGCCAGACAGAGTCCAGAGTAACTCTGCTGCCTCATTACAGTGAATGGATCCCACAGGGGTTTCATCTGAATTACATCACTTGGAAATTTAGATGGAAACCCCGATGTAAGTGCTCAGCCTCGAGCGCCGGATGAATGTTACGTAAAATGTTCCCAATAAAAGCTTCAACTCAGTCCTCAAAAAAAGCTAGTCCCCACTCAGGTCCGTAATCTGTTAAAAATATTCCAAGTTACTGGTAGCAGAAAGGCTCTGGAAAAGCGAAATGGCCCTTGCCCCCCAAAAGAAATTCAGAAAATTTTGTGCTCCCAAATCCAAATGCCTATTCTACAATAATTTGTTCTCCAATTGTCAAATAGCACTCCGTCCCCCCCGGATCTCGCCGTATGGCTGAGCGGTACGATACAGCCACATATGGGGTATTGCCACTTTTAGAAGAAATTGTGTGACCCATTTACGTACCATTTTTACCCATTGCCCTGTGTGAAAATGTAAAATCTGAGAGTAAAACATTTTTTTGTGGTAAAAATATAATTGTTTTCTTCACTGTCCAATGGTATAAATTTAAAAATACTCACTACTTCCCTAGATGAATTCCTTGAGAGGCGTAGTTTACAAAATGGGGTCACTTGTGGGGGTTTCTGCTGTTTCGGCATGTCAGCGACTCTTCAAATGTGACATGGTGTCTGCAACCTATCCCAGCCAACATAGCGCTCCTTTCTCTTCCGAACCCTGACTTACACCAAAGCAGTGGTTTTCCCCCACATATGGGGTATCGGTGTACTCAGGAGAAATTGCACAACAAATTTCATGGTGCAATTTATCCTGTTACCCTTATGATAATGCAAAATTAGGGAATGAAAAACATTTTTTGTGGGAAAAATGTGAAAATTTTATTTTTACGGTTCAATATTATAAACTTCTGTGAAGCACCTGGGGGTGCAAGGTGCTCACCACACATCTAGATAAGTTCCCTAAGGGGTCTAGTTTCCAAAATGGTGTCACTTGTGCGGGGTTTCCACTGTTTAGGCACATTAGGGGCTCCCCAAATTAGACATGGCGTCTGCTAATTATTCAAACTAATTTTATATTCAAAAAGTCAAATGACGCTCCTTCCCTTCCGAACCCTGCAGTGTACCCAAATAGTGGTTTTCCCCCACATATGGGGTATCGGCATGTTCAGGAGAAATTGCACAACAAATTTCATGGTGCAATTTATCCTATTACCCTTATGATAATGCAAAATTAGGGATGAAAAACGTTTTTGTGGGAAAAATGTGAAAATTTTATTTTTACAGCTCAATATTATAGACTTCTGTGAAGCACCTTGGGGTTCAAGGTGCTCACCACACATCTAGATAAGTTCCCTAAGGGGTCTAGTTTCCAAAATGGTGTCACTTGTGGGGGGTTTCCACTGTTTAGGCACATCAGGAGCTCTCCAAACGCAACATGGCGTCTGCTAATTATTCAAAAAATTTTACATTCAAAAAGTCTAATGGCGCTCCTTCCCTTCCGAGCCCTGCCGTGCGCCCAAACAGTGGTTTTCCCTCACATATGGGGTATCAGCGTGCTCATAAGAAATTGCACTACAAATTGTGTATTCCATTTTTTCCTGTTACCCTTGTGAAAATAAAAAAAATGGGTCTAAAGTAACATTTTTGTGAAAAAAAGTTAAATGTTCATTGTTTTCTTCCACAGTCCAAAAATTCCCGTGAAACACCTGAAGGGTTAATAAACTTCTTGAATGTGTTTTTGAGCACCTTGAGGGGTGCAGTTTTTAGAATGGTGTCACTTTGGGGTATTTTCTGTCATAAAGACCCCTCAAAGTCACTTCAAATAAGATGTGGTCCCTAAAAAATGTTTTTGTAAATATTGTTGGAAAAATGAGAAATCGCTGGTCAACTTTTAACCCTTATAGCTTCCTAACAAAAAAAAAAAATTTTGTTCCAAAATTGTGTTGATGTAAAGTAGACATGTGGGAAATGTTATTTATTAACTATTTTGTGCGACATATCTCTCTGATTTAAGGGCATGAAAATTCAAAGTTTAAAAATTGCAAAATTTTCAAAATTTTCGCCAAATTTCCGATTTTTTTCACAAATAAACGCAAGTGATATCGAAGAAATTTTACCACGATCATGAAGTACAATATGTCACGAAAAAAACAATCTCAGAATCAGGGGAATCCGTTGAAGCGTTCCAGAGTAATTACTTCATAAAGTGACAGTGGTCAGAATTGAAAAAATTGGCCCAGTCACGAAGGCAAAAACAGGCTCTGGCGTGAAGTGGTTAAATAAATTTACTGTAGGACAGATGAATTTCAGCTAAAAGTCTAGACCCTTAGATCAGGAATAGGACAGACATTTATAGGACATTTCCTAACTAAATTGTTATGAAAAAATATTCCCCACAAACTGCATTGAACTACTGTACCCAATTTATTATATATTGTTGGAGTTGGTCCATTTTATACCGATTCAGACTCCACAAAAATGGACACCGACTCCAAGTCGGAATTGGGCGTGGTAATGAAGCAATAGTTAGTTCTAAGAAGATCGGCGCATGATCCGAGTGTGTTATGGACTCTATGGAACTTGATTTGACTAGGGAGATGTTTATAAATAAATAAGTAATCTAGTCTGTGGTATGAGTTGTGGGGTTGGGAAAAGAAAGTATAGTCTTTTACAGTTGGGTTATGAAGTCTCCAGGGGTCTATTTGGTGTAGAAAATTCAATGCTACATGTATTTTGGAATGGGAATTTGGGGATGGAAGTATCTGTGGATGATGGACGGGCTTTTTACCTAAAACTAAACATTAACATAGAGGACAAACAAATATTAACAGTAGAAATCTTATCTGCAGCCGGAGGGGGTCGTAGCATCCTTTTGAAAAACAGACAAGATGGTCCAAGTGGTGATTCTTTTTGTAAGCTTAGAAGTAAAATAATAGAAAATAAAACATATGTATGACAACTAGCAAATGATTAGAGTAATTAAGTGGGATAAAACCCCAGAGAGAAAACAAGGGGAGAGGGGGTAAGCCCTCAGACCTTCAGAAGCGTGAACAGGCCATGAGGAGGGGATATAAGGGGTAGTAAGCGCTAGACTTTTATTTCAAAGGCCCAATTACTTGAAAAGGATATTGTCTCTGTCTTCACGGTGGTGGGTACCTTGACACTTGTTTCCTAGACTTGGGAGAAGTCCTTTTCTTCTGTACGGTCCAATCCAGCTTCTAACGCCATCCAGGAGGGAACTTCGACTGATGGAATCTGTAAGGTGTCCCAAGCTCTTTAGAGGTCTTCTAGGGTGCCGATGGTGACTTGTCTTCAATCCTTCATAACAGTCAGGCCAAAGGGGAAATGTCATCTGTAATTAAGTTTGTTGGCTCTTAAGACATCCAGGAGGGGTTTTATTATTATTTTTTTTTTGCTAGGGTGGAGGGGGCGATGTCTTTGTAGATTTGAATAGGAGTATTGTCATATGTGAGAGATGGGGATTCCCTTGCCTTGTTGAGATTAGCTGAAGTGTCCATAAAACTGACTAGACCTCATATTGGATCATATTTGGGGGGGGTCAGAGGTTTTCAATTTGGGTTTAAAATCCCTGTGGATTCACAATTATCTTTTTCACACTTTCAGAGCCAACAATGGAAGTGAAGATTTATTTTGTTACTTTTTCTATACCTTGCGGAGCAAAGGATTCAGGAATTGCTTTAATTCTCACGTTTTTGTGCCTGCTTCTATTTTCTTGGTCTTCTAGAGCTATCATGTTAGTGTTCAGTTGATGTTGGTGGTAGGACACCTGTTCCCTTACTGTATTTGTGTAGTCCACAAGGTCTGCTTGTGAAGATTCCATAGAGTCCACACTATGGCCCACATGCTTTAGGTCAGACCCGAGGCCTGAGAGTTTATGTAACAGGAGTTTCATAGCCTGGGCCAGTGATTTTTTATTTTTTTATTTTTGAGAAATGCCCTGGAAATAGGTGCAGAGTCTGCAGATAATGATTCACTTTCATAGTCCACATTACTGAAATCTGAATCTTCTATTGGTGCTGAATCCAGGAAATGGGAGGAAGACTTTTTGTAAGCTGATTGAGGGGTGGATAGTTTTTTCTTTAGCAATTAATCTAGTTTGCCTTGTTGTTTACGAGACGGGAGATTTTCAGCAGAATCTTTAATGCACTCTGCTTGATTTCATAATTTTTTAATGTGAGCGCGTATTAGGAAGAATCACCAGCCACTTGTTCATAAGTAGATGTTTGTGTTCATTTCTTAGTTTGCCTTCTTGTGCAAATGTCAACATTCAAGGTGACTTGTGGGTGGCAGTAGGAGTTAGAGCAGTAAATTATAGTGTTCTTCTGGTAATTTCAATTGGCAAGTAGATGGTGTCATAGGAAACATTAAAATCCATAACACACTCTAGTAACAGGGCATTCATAAACCTTTCTCCTACTGGAAATTCTATATGAGAGCCAGGCGTGAATGCCAGCTCACTAGATAGATATCTTTTTGGTACAAACAGCCCTCTCTTCCCATATGTCAACATTGTATTTCTACTACCAAAAGAGGTTTGGAGTGTTGATAAGTAGAAACACATGTTTGACATATGGGAACAGAGTGCTGCTTGTGACAAAAGGATAGCAGCATGGTGGGTTAAGCCAGGCCCCCCCGAGTTTTGATCTTTGACAGATGGCAAAGACGTACTTGTTTTGATGGGAAGGAGGTGGGGTTTAGGGTTTGGGGATGTTGTGCTGATGTCTCTTCAATCCCTTAAAATGGTGGCTTTTGGAGGCAAAAAAAATCGGGTGATGGCATCCTATGGAATACATGGAAAGACACTAAGCCAATATGTCTGGGGAGCCTATCTGTCTGTCTAAGTAGGTGTGTGCAGGCAGATTTCTGGTCCTGTGATGAGCTGCTCTCAGGTCAGCGCTGCCGCTCAGTTTCTCTAGGAGCTCTCTCTCCTACCTCTGCTGTGCTGTGTGCGATCCTCACGGTTTGAGACGGGGAGGTCACACTATCTCCGCCGCTGCTGTCTCTTTGGTCCTGTTTCTTTTCTGCCCGAGGTCTCGCAGACACTTCGCACCTGTGGAGGGAGGCTCCGGACTCTGGTTGCTTTTCTTTCCTGTACGAGATTCTCCTCACCGCGATGTCAGCAGCACAGCAGGTACCTGGGGCATGCTTCTAGAGCACCGGTCCTGGCAGCAGGTATTCAGGGGTGACTCTCAGGTCTTTTTGAGGGTAGATGCTGAGGTTTTAGAGGGTATTAGGCATAAATTTTAGCCTAGGAACAGGAGCTTTGATGGTGTGCGTCTTCTCTCTCTCACACCCCCTTTCCTTATATGGTTATTTTAAAATGCTGTCCATGTATAGATAAATGCTGCATGCAAAGTGAAGCTTTGTCCTTTTCTTACAGAATGAGCAGTCTTGTCCAGCTTGTGCACAGTTTGAAATGTCGAATGGAAGCGCCTGACTATGAAATGGTAAAGTCCTTTTTTTTTTTTTTGCTGTCTGTAGAATTCCACTTTACTTTTAACCCCTTGAATGCCCAGACTCTCTTTAGCAGTTTTGGATTTCTGATGGTTTAATAGCCCACAATGTTTTGAGTTCTTTTTGTCCAAAAGTAAGAAAGCGGTGAATTGTAGTTTTCCATTGTAAGTGGAGCATGTGTTGAAGCTCCAGCTACAAGGAAAATGGCAATTGGTCCTAACTTAAAAAAAACAAAAAAAAAAACAGTTTACCAGTTTGGCTCTGCTTAGATTTTTACTACTTGGATAGGGTTCTATTGGGATTCTAGTACTATACATGTATACATGTATCAGGATACACCTCTTAATCACTGAATTCAGGTTTCTCATTCAGTCCCACTCCTCCAGGTGTATACAATCCAGCCCTTAGCCATGCAGTATGCCTTTAACATTTTTAAAATAATCTTTCTAAAGAGCTCAATGAATTTGAGTGTGGCACCATTGGTAGGATGGCACCATTTTAATGAGTCAGTTTGTGAAATGTCATCCTTTTTTGTATATTACCACAGATGGTTGTTTTGTGGAATATTTAGGAAGCATTTAGGAATCACAGCAACTCGACCACAAAGTGGCAGATCATGTAAAGGTCCAAGGCTGGTCATAGAGTGAATGCAGACTTTGCATCTTAGACTGGGAAACCCCCATAACATCAGCCCAAACATTGTTCACTTTAAGCTTCATGACATGAGTTTACAAGGCCTAGCAGCTGCATTCAAAACTTGCATCACCAAGCGCAATGCCAAGTATCGGATAGAAAATTGTAAAGCGCACCACCTTAAAGGGAATCTGTCACCACTTTGGAGTTATCAGACCTCTACTATGGCCATACAGGGTATAGAAAAGTAAATCTATACATATCTGTATGGCCCATAGTAGAGGTTTCATTGAAGAGAAAAGCACTTTAATCAATTCTATTTTGTATGGCACCCTTCATCCTGGTATGTATGGCACCCTTCATCCTGGTATGTATGGCACCCTTCATCCTGGTATGTATGGCACCCCTCATCACTCTTTCTGGTATGAATGGCTACCTTCATCCTGGTATGTATAGCACCCTTCCCTCTTCCTGGTCCATGGGCATGGGGAGCAGTGAATATTCATTCACTTTAGAAGCAGGCACAGTGTAGGCTGCATCAGATGGCTACTGCCTCCTGTGCCCCACTCCTCCACCGCTGCTGATCCCCACAGCGTGTGTATATGTGTGTGTGTGTGTGTATATATGTATGTATGTGTATATATGTATATATATGTGTGTATGTGTATATATATATATATATATATATATATATATATATATATATATATATATATATATATATATATATATATATATATATATATATATATATATACACACACAGTTATATGAAAAAGTTTGGGCACCCCTATTAATCTTAAGCTTAATGTTTTATAAAAATTGGTGTTTTTGCAACAGCTATTTCAGTTTCATATATGTAATAACTGTTGGACACAGTAATGTTTCTGCCTTGAAATGAGGTTTATTGTACTAACAGAAAATGTGCAATCTGCATTCAAACAAAATTTGACAGGTGCATAAGTATGGGCACCTCACCAGAAAAGTGACATTAATATTTAGTAGATCCTCCTTTTGCAAAAATAACAGCCTCTAGTCCCTTCCTGTAGCTTTTAATGAGTTCATGGATCCTGGATGAAGGTATTTTTGACCATTCCTCTTTACAAAACAATTCCAGTTCAGTTAAGTTTGATGGTCGCCGAGCATGGACAGCCCTCTTCAAATGATCCCACAGATGTTCAATGATATTCAGGTCTGGGGATTGGGATGGCCATTCCAGAACATTGTAATTGTCCATACAAGATTCCCGGTGCCGGCATTGGCCACACAGCCCCAAAGCATGATGGAACCTCCACCAAATTTTACTGTGGGTAGCAAGTGTTTTTCTTGGAATGCTGTGTTTTTTTGCCGCCATGCATAACGCCTTTTTGTATGACCAAACAACTCAATCTTGGTTTCATCAGTCCACAGGACCTTCTTCCAAAAGAAATTGGCTTCTCCAAATGTGCTTTTGCATACCTCAGCCGACTCTGTTTGTGGCGTGCTTGCAGAAACGGCTGTTTTCGCATCACTCTCCCATACAGCTTCTCCTTGTGCAAAGTGCGTTGTATAGTTGACCGATGCACAGTGACACCATCTGCAGCAAGTTGATGCTGAAGCTCTCTGGAGGTGGTCTGAGGATTGTCCTT
This sequence comes from Phyllobates terribilis, assembly GCF_046119375.1. NCBI lineage: Eukaryota > Metazoa > Chordata > Amphibia > Anura > Dendrobatidae > Phyllobates > Phyllobates terribilis. Next base: position 456,947,579 of record NW_027362764.1, read on the forward strand.
GACTGATCTCACCATTCTTCTTCTCTGCCTTTCTATTTTCCTTGGCCTGTCACTTCTGGCCTTAGCAAGAACTGTCCATGTGTTCTTCCATTTCCTTACTATGTTCCTCACAGTGGAAACTGACAGGTTAAATCGCTGAGACAGCTTTTTGTATCCTTCCCCTGAACAACTATGTTGAATAATCTTTGTTTTCAGATCATTTGACAGTTGTTTTGAGGAGCCCATGATGCCACTCTTCAGAGGAGATTCAAACAGGAGAACAACTTGCAAGTGGCCACTTTAAGTAGCTTTTCTCATGATTGCATACACCTGGCTATGAAGTTCAAGGCTCAATGAGGTTACAAAACCAAAAAAGTGCTTTAGTACGTCAGTAAAAAGTAGGTAGGAGTATTTAAAACAAGAAAATGATAAGGGTGCCCATACTTATGCACCTGTCAAATTTTGTTTGAATGTAGATTGCACATTTTCTGTTAGTACAATAAACCTCATTTCAAGGCAGAAACATTACTGTGCCCAACAGTTATTACATATATCAAACTGAAATAGCTGTTGCAAAAACACCAATTTTTATAAAACATTAAGCTTAAGTTTAATAGGGGTGCCCAAACTTTTTCATATCACTATATATATATATATATATATATATATATGTATATATATATATATTATATGTGTATATATATATATATATATATATGTATATGTATGTATATATATATACATATATATGTATATGTATATGTATGTATATATATATGTATGTGTATATATATATGTGTATATATATATATGTGTGTGTGTGTATATATATATATATATATATATATATATATATGTATGTGTGTGTATATGTGTATATATATATATAATATATATATATATATATATATACAGTGCCTACAAGTAGTATTCAACACCCTGCAGATTTAGCTAGTTGACACATGCGGAATTAACTTGGCATTGTGACATTTGTACTGTAGATCAGCCTGGAAGTGGGAAATGCACTGCAGCAAATTTTGTTTTTGTTTTTTTTTTTGTTTGTTTTTTTTAAAAACGTAAAAAGTTAATTCAGAGTGTCATTTATTATTCAACCCCTCAAACCACAAGAATTCTGTTTGGTCCCCCTAAAGTATTAAGAAGTAGTTCAGGCACCAAGAATAATGAGCTTCACATATGTGGATTAAAGATCTCTTTTGCCAGCCTTTTCTGACTATTTAAGACCCTCCCCAAACTTGTGAACAGCATTCAGACATGGTCAACATGGGAAAGACAAAGGAGCATTCCAAGGCCATCAGAGACAAGATCGTGGAGGGTCACAAGGCTGGCAAGGGGTACAAAACCCTTTCCAAGGAGTTGGGCCTACCTGTCTCCACTGTTGGGAGCATCATCCGTAAGTGGAAGGCTTATGGAACTACTGTTAGCCTTCCACGGCCAGGACAGCCTTTGAAAGTGTCCTCCCGTGCCGAGGCCAGGCTTGTCCGAAGAGTCAAGGCTAACCCAAGGACAACAAGGAAGGAGCTCCGGGAAGATCTCATGGCAGTGGGGACATTGGTTTCAGTCTATACCATAAGTAACGTACTCCACCGCAATGGTCTCCGTTCCAGACGAGCCCGTAAGGTACCTTTACTTTCAAAGCGTCATGTCAAGGCTCGTCTACAGTTTGCTCATGATCACTTGGAGGACTCTGAGACAGACTGGTTCAAGGTTCTATGGTCTGATGAGACCAAGATCGAGATCTTTGGTGCCAACCACACACGTGACGTTTGGAGACTGGATGGCACTCCATACGACCCCAAGAATACCATCCTTACAGTCAAGCATGGTGGTGGCAGCATCATGCTGTGGGGCTGTTTCTCTGCCAAGGGGCCTGGCCATCTGGTCCGCATCCATGGGAAGATGGATAGCACGGCCTACCTGGAGATTTTGGCCAAGAACCTCCGCTCCTCCATCAAGGATCTTAAGATGGGTCGTAATTTCATCTTCCAACAAGACAACGACCCAAAGCACACAGCCAAGAAAACCAAGGCCTGGTTCAATAGGGAAAAAGTCAAGGTGTTGGAGTGGCCTAGTCAGTCTCCTGACCTTAACCCAATTGAAAACTTGTGGAAGGAGCTCAAGAATAAAGTCCACATGAGACACCCAAAGAACCTAGATAACTTGGAGAAGATCTGCATGGAGGAGTGGGCCAAGATAACTCCACAGACCTGTGCCGGCCTGATCAGGTCTTATAAAAGACGATTATTAGCTGTAATTGCAAACAAGGGTTATTCCACAAAATATTAAACATAGGGGTTGTATAATAATTGACCCACACTTTTATGTTTAAAATTTAATAAAATTCAACTGAGCAACATAACTTTTTGGTTTGTAAGATTTATGCTTCTGTTCATAAAACCTACTCTCGTTTGCAGTTTGAAGGCTCTAACTTATTTGCATCTTATCAAACCAGCTAAATCTGCAGGGGGTTGAATACTACTTGTAGGCACTGTATGTGTATATGTATATATATATACATGTGTGTGTGTGTGTGTGTATATATATATATATATACATGTGTATATATATGTATGTGTATATATATATATGTGTGTGTGTGTGTATATATATATATGTGTGTATATATATATATATATATATATATATATATATATATATATATATATATATATATATATATATATATATATATATATATATATATATATACATATATATATATTACGCACCCACACACAGAGAAAAAGGTGCGTCTTATAGTCCGAAAAATACAGTATATTTATACTAAAGACACAGACAGAAAATAGTAATTTACAATCCTTTACTTAACAAGCTTCGTGTCTATACTATAACTGATTGTGACCTATACAGTAGTGTGGCAGTCATCAGCTATACTTTATTGTCCTTGTGGACAAGACTGAATTGCTGGCTCACTAATTGTCAGTGGTGCTGGCTGAGTACAATGGCCTTTCCGTACCTTGTAGTAATATCGCTGCTATATTTACAGCACAACTGAAAGGATCTGCTTCTTCATATTTATTTTTTTCTATTTTCTTTTCTACAGATTCATCAAGCTGGCCTTACATGTGATTATGCCGAGCTTCCACATCATGTCAGCTCAGAGATGGAAATTGAATGCTTAATTCACTCCATGAAACATTTATTGAAACACCTTCCAAAACCAACCCTTGTCACATTAGCTAGGTAACAGCAACCATTAAACATTAAAAGGATTTTCCGACAGCAGCTTCAAGACAAATGTATCAGAGCGATGCAGTAGTGAAATATGTGGTATAAAGTTGTATAGCAGCTGTAGTTCATATATGATGGTGTCAGATATCCACATAACACCAGATTTGTTGAGCTATAATAGGTCATCCATACGGTTGCCTAGACCTGCTATAGTTTTTTTATGCCTCTAATTCTGTATGTGAGTGATTGGTTAAATTTCACATATGGGGCTGTATGATTGGAATGCCATATCAATGACTATCAGAGATGGAAGTGGTCAACTTCACTGATTTACTCCAGGTGAAGAGCATGCATCTGGGTTGCCCTTCACCAATAAACTGTCCGGCCCCTCACCATCACCTGTCTAGTCCTCGTCACATTTTCTCATCACGTCTGCTTCCCCTTGCAGGGTTCTGCACAAGTGAGAAAAAATAGAATTAGTCCTTACCGGTAATTCGCTTTCTAGAAGCCTTCCATGATAGCATTGGAGGATGTTGTCCACGCCCTATTGGGGGACAGGAACATAGAGAGTTTAAAAGCCCCCCCCCACCCCACCATCAATCCCCAGTGTTTACCAAGATCACCTGGAAAAATGGTTACCTGACAGTTATATGGAATCCATAGGGAGGGAAATTCGTGCTGTCGCCTCCATGACCGCATTGGAGGAATACCAACGATATTGTATTAGGGAGGGACAATAGCTTGTAGGACTTTCCTACCAAAGGCTAAATCCCTAATGGATAAGTCTAATCTATAATGTTTAGAAAATGTATGAAGGGAAGACCATGTAGCTGCCCTGCAAATCTGCTCAGTAGAAGCGCCTGCTCTTTCGGCCCATGAAGTTGATGTGGATCTGGTAGAATGGGCCTTTAAGGCAATCGGTGGATTCCTTTGTTGATTGCTATAAGCTTCCCCAGTTGCCTTTTTGAACCAGTTTGCTATAGTGGATTTAGCTGCCTTCCTTCCTCTGTTCTGCCCCGAGTGCTGTATAAATAGGTTCCCATCCAATCTCCAAGACTCAGTTTGTTGAAGATAATAAAGGACAGCTCTGCGGACATCTAGAAGGTGGAACTCTGCTTCCTTTGGATTGGAAGGATGATTTCCTGGGAACGATGGAAATCTGTAACTATCTTTGGGAGAAAGGAAGTGTCCAGGCGAAGCATAATTTTATGTTCGGTCACAGTGACGTCACCCGGCGCGTGCGCGCGCCCAACCGTCCGCCGGTTCAGGAGCATGGAATCCACATGCAGCGTGGAATGCTCAGGCCGGAGCGGCAGGGCCCGCGGCGACGTTACATCCGGTGCCCGCGCGGGGATGCCCGTGCGCGCGACAACCGCGCTCCAGGAAACAGGAGATGCCGGAGGGCGGGAGCGGCCTCCGGCATGAACTGTCCCCTGGCTTGCTTTACCCTCAGTGGGGCGAAGGAAGCCAGGGTGGTCCCCCAAAGGAGAGCAGCAAGGAGGGAACACCCCAACCGACCACTGTCCGGCACACAGGTAAAGGAAATACAGCGCTGCCCTGCCGGCCCGACAGCACTGCAGGATCTCTCCATGCCCCAAGGGGGACAGGAAAATACTGGGGATTGATGGTGGGGAGGGGCTTTTAATCTCTCTGTTCCTGTCCCCCAATAGGGCGTGGACAACATCCTCCAATGCTGTCGTGGAAGGCGCATTGAGAAATGTCTACTAATGATCATTCTAGGAAGTACCTTGCCTGTAACTGTTTGAGTAGCTTAGTTTGTATTTTGGGGGTGGCAGACTCCTTTTATTTATTTGTGCTGGACTTCCCAAGAGGGCAATTAAAATTTTTAAAATGCCTGCCATCACATGACCGAATACAAAATCCAACCTAAGCATAGCAGACTGTGTATCCTGCTCTCCTGCTTTCTGTGAGCACAGAAAACAATATCTCCCATGGCCGTCTGTGTGTCTCTTCTCATCCTCCCGATGTGTGTGATATAAGAGACTGAGATATCTGTGAGAGATGTTGTTTTCTAATAGTGTATGCGCTGGTATTCACTCTATTAGAAAATGACATCTTTCATCTGTGATTTGCAGACATTTCCTCCTATAAGTAATGTGATGGAAGCCAGGTTAACCACTTCACGACGAGGCCAATTTAGTTTTTCCCTCCCTTTCTTCCTAGAGCCATAACTCTTATTTTTCTGTCCACATAGACATATGAGGGCTTTTTTTTTTTTGTAGGACGAGTTGTACTTTTGAATGGTACCATTTATTTTACCATATAATGTACTGGAAAATCGGAAAAAAATCCAAGTGGAAAGAAATTTTAAAAAAAGAAACACAATTCTAACATTTGTTTTTTGATAAGTGCTTTTACGGTGTACATTTTGTGGTAAAAATGACTTCTCAATATGATTCTGCTCATCGGTACGATTACTGCAAAGCCAAATATATCTACTTAGTTTAGTATTTCAGTGGTGAAAAAGATTTTTTGTAAAAAAAAAAAAAATAATAAAAATTGAGGGGTTGTGCCATTTTCCGAGACCTGTAACATTTAAATTTTTTTGGTCCATGAAGCTGTGTCACGACTTATTTATTGCATAGCGAGTTGACGTTATTGATACCATTTTGGGATAGATGTGACATTTTAATAGCTTGTTTCAGCATTTTTGTGGAATTGCAATGAGCAAAAAAACATAATTTTGGCATTCTTGATGTATTTATTTTTTTTGTTAACGGTGTTAACCAATTGGGTTAATTATTTTTCTATTTCAGCAGCAGATGGAAGGAAGGGAGACACAGTCATTACTAGTGGGTAGGCGGAGCCCACATAGGATAGAACACCTCAGATTAAAAAAGAGTGTTGTCCGGCCCCTCCAGCTTGGGCTCCTCCTACTCCAGCTCTCCAGTCTAAAATTTGAGGTCACAGAGGATGGTCGCTGCTGGAAGCAGCTCCTCAGAAAATTTTTTTATTTTTATCGGACAGAGACTTGGACCCCCGTGGTCTTGAGGTCTCAGGGGTCTCAGCGCTGCTGGACCCCCACCCCTCCCTTGGCGGATCTGCATTACCCTTTGAGAGAGGTCCCTGCAGAACCCTGCCGGCCCCGGGGGATGAGGGATGCTTCCCTGGCGGGGACGCAAACCGCGCATCTGGGGTCACTGCGTTCTCCGCCCTGGGGGGAAGCTTGGGCACAGCGCCACAAATCCCTGGGGGTCCCTGTGGCGCTCAGCTGGGTGAGTACTCAGCATGTTAATGTGTTTTGAGTGCCTCAGCGGCTGCTGCGGCAGCCGCTGCTACATGTATTCAGGTGGTGACTTGTGTTTTTTTGTCCGCAGGTGGATGCCTGCAGGACATGGAAGCGGGGCAGGAGCGGAGAGCGGAGGAGTCGCGCGCGCTTTTTTTGAAGCCGGCGGGGGGCGTGGCTTCGCGCCTTCCCGGTCTTTCGCGGGCAAGAAGCGCTCTGAGCGCGCGCTTTCTCCTGCCCTCCTCTTCCGGCTTCTCTCTCCTCACAGCGCGGCGGCCATTACTGAACGGCTTCCATCGGGCTCCTCACTCTCCTCTCCTCCCGACAGACCGAAGGAACACTGCACCGCGGCCAGCTGGGTGAGTCGCTTCTGCCTGTCAGGGCAGAAGCTTAACCCCTCACCCCCTCAGCGCAGGGCACCTTTCTGAGGCACAATAAGGTGGCAGACTGTGCTGTCCTGCAGCTATTACCTCATATAGAGGTTCCTTTTTTTTTTTTGTCTGGGGCTCGCACATCCTTTTCATTTCACAGAGGTTGTGGGGAGTCTGCGACATTAACCCCTTATTAGGCGGTTATCCCTTAATTGGGGGTCAGCTGGGGTAGCTCTCTCTTTAAGAGCTTTAACCCTTCAGCTTTCTTTTAAGAAACCACACTGTCCTACTTACTGACAGGTTTAACCTGCCATATACTGTGTGAGGGCATGTCAGATCAGGGTCCAGGAGGTGCGGACCGTCTCCCAGGTCCGCTACAGGATCAGTCTCGCGTGTCTGACACGCAGGAGTCCTCGACGGCGTCAAGCGCAGCAGTCGGGGGTTTCGGTGATGGGGCAGTGGTCAAAATGGAGGCCCTCACTCGTTCTATTGATGGCCTGTCTGACCTTCTAGGTTATTGGGTGTCAGCTAGATCCTCTCATGGCAGGAAGCGCCACAGGCCGGTACTGCCCTCCCCGCGCAGCGACTCGGAGATCTCTGTTATGGAGGGTTCCCCTTCAAGCTCAGATGGGGAGATGTCCGATTCGGATAAGGAGGATCGGCAGGGGCACTCTGCCTCTTTTTTGGGCCGTGCAGAGGCTTTTATTGGAGCCATGAGGGAGGCGTTACAGTTTCCGGAGGAGGTAACTAGACGTCCTGGTAAGTCGGCCCGGATGTTTCAGGAGTCGCATAGGTCGCGCTTGGCATTACCATCTCTGGATGAGCTTAATGGGGCAGTGGAGAAGGAACGCCTGTGTCCAGATAAACGTTTTCAGGGGACACGGTTTTTTGAGGCACTGTATCCGTGTTCCACGGAGTTGATTGATAATTGGATTCCTTCTCCTGAAGTGGATGTCCCTTTATCCCAGCTGAGCAAATCCTCATTACTGCCTGTTAAAGGGAAGGCGAGTCTGCAGGATCCGCTGGACAGAAAAACGGAGATGGCGGCGAAATCCATCTACGAGGCCGCGGGTCATGGATTCAGAGCGGTGCTAGGATCCATGTGTGCTTGTAAAGCTTCCCTAAGCTGGTTGGACCGTGTACGGACGGCGTGGCAGGATGGATCCCCGCTATCCGAGGTAGATGGGCTTTTCAAGTTGTTGGAGGATGCGGCCCGATATGGCAGTGATGCAGGTTTGGATACCGCGTCACTGCTGTCCAGGGCGCAATCCTCGGCGGTCACAGTCAGAAGAGCACTGTGGCTCAGACAGTGGACCGGGGACGCGGTTTCCAAGCAAGGTTTGCTATCTTTAGCTTACAAGGGTGGTCAGTTATTTGGATCTGACCTCACGGAGCTGATTGTCAAGGCAAAGGCAAAAGAAGCGGCCTTACCACAGCGAAGAACTGTGGCTTCTGTGTCGGGCAGGCCTAGTGCCGGTAGTAGTCGGCGGCCCTTTCGGTCCAGGGGACGGTCCAGTCAGCCCTCTTGGGGATCGGGTCGTCCCTCTTTTTCAGGAAAAAAGGCTTCTCAGAAATCCCGCACTCCCTGGAAACAGAGCTTCCGTCAAGACAAGCGGGAAGCTGACAAAAAGCCCGCTAAGGCGGACTGACGCCAGGTTTTCTCTCTCGAGGGCTCTCGAGTGGGGGGTCGCTTGCTCCAATTCGAATCGACTTGGGCGTCCCGCGTTTCGGACTCCTGGGTGACGCGGGTTGTGTCAGCAGGCTACTTCATAGAGTTTCTTTCTCGACCCCCGGACAGGTTTTGCCGATCTCGCATTCCGTCAGAGCCCGAGCTAGTTGCCGCTCTACGGCAGGAGGTCGATTCCCTTCTGCAGAAGGGTGTGGTGGTACCGGTTCCGCCGGAGGACCGGGGAAGAGGGTTTTATTCAAACCTCTTTGTGGTCCCCAAAAAGGAGGACAAATTTCGCCCCATTCTGGATCTCAAAAGATTGAATCGGCATGTCCGCACCCGGAAATTCCGCATGGAGTCGCTTCGCTCGGTTGTGGCGGCCCTGTCGCAGAACGACTTTTTGGTGTCAATCGACATTCGCGACGCTTATTTGCATGTTCCCGTCGGAAGGGCCCACCAACGCTTCCTTCGTTTTGCCATAGGTCAGGACCATTTCCAGTTTGTGGCCCTACCATTCGGGTTGGCCTCGGCGCCCAGAGTTTTTACAAAAATTCTGGCACCTCTCATGGCGATCCTTCGAAGACAGGGGGTTACGGTTCTTCCCTACCTGGACGACCTTTTGATTGTGGCGTCCTCAAAGGAGGAGGCGGTGACGGCTCGCAATCTATCCCTTCAGCTCCTGGAGGACTTCGGGTGGCTGGTCAATTGGAAGAAGTCGTCTCTGGAACCGTCGCAGTCAATCCTGTTTTTGGGGATGCATTTCGACACGGTACGAGCAGTGGTGTCCCTGCCTCCAGACAAGCAAGCAAGTCTTCTTCGACATGTACAGGTTATGAAGTCTTCGACAGCAATGTCCCTTCGAAGGTGTATGCGCCTTTTGGGTTTGATGGTGGCGTCAATGGAGGCACTTCCGTTTGCCCAATTTCATTCCAGGACTCTCCAAATGCTCATTCTGAACCGTTGGGATCGATCACAGGCTTCGCTGGATCGCAGTGTCATCATCTCCCACAGGGTGCGAGAGTCTCTAGAATGGTGGTTACGTCCGGAAGCGTTATCCCTGGGGAAGTCCTTCCTCCTTCCGAGGTGGTCGGTCATAACCACCGATGCCAGCCTGTCAGGCTGGGGGGGTGTCTGGAACGATCTCTGGATTCAGGGAGTATGGTCGTCGGAAGAGTCTGTCCTGCCGATCAACATCCTGGAATTGAGGGCGATTTTCCTTTGCCTCCAACACTGGACGGTCCCTTTAAACGGTCTGCCAGTCCGAGTGCAGACAGACAACGCGACGGCGGTCGCGTATATCAACCATCAAGGTGGAACGAGGAGCTCCAGGCTCATGATGGAAGTGTCTCGGATCCTGGTATGGGCCGAGGCCAAGGTGCCAGCCATCTCTGCGATTCACATTCCGGGAGTTCAGAATATCACGGCGGACTTCCTCAGTCGCGAGAAGGTGGATCCCGGAGAATGGAGTCTTCACCCAGAAATTTTTGCACAGCTGTGCTCCCGTTGGGGAACTCCTCAAGTGGATTTGATGGCATCAAGGTTCAACACCAAGTTACCGACGGTCATGTCCAGGTACAAGGACCCGAAGGCTGTGGCGGTGGATGCTCTGGTGGCTCCGTGGGACCAATTCGAGCTAATCTATGTGTTCCCGCCGATATCCTTACTTCCTCTGGTGTTGCGTCGGATCAGACTGGAAAGAGTCCCGGCTATGTTAGTAGCCCCAGACTGGCCAAGGAGGACGTGGTTCTCGACGCTGGTGTCGCTTCTGGCTGCGCCTCCACTTCCTCTCCCTCTTCGCCCGGACCTGTTAACCCAAGGGCCCGTTCGTCATCCGGACCTGAAGTCTCTGCGTTTGACGGCGTGGCTCTTGAGACCGAAATCTTGACTCGTCAAGGTTTTTCAGCCGAAGTCATTGCCACTCTGCGAGCTGCCAGGGGTCCTGCCACTACTAGGATCTATCACAAGACTTGGGAGGCCTTCTTTTCATGGTGTTCGGGTTCTTCAAGGAACCCGAGGATTTTTTCCATTCCCAATTTGTTGGCCTTTTTGCAGTATGGCCTGGACAAGGGTTTGGCAGTTAGCACTCTGAGGGGTCAGGTCTCTGCTTTGTCCTTGCTGTTTCGGAAGGCTATCGCCTCGCGTAGGGACGTTCGTTCCTTTTTTTGCGGGGTAACCCGTCAGTTTCCGCCGCGGAAGGCGCTTGTGTCCCCTTGGCGGCTCAATCTGGTCTTGGAGGCTCTTCAACATGGGCCTTTTGAGCCTATGGACTCCGTTAGCCTTTCTTTGCTTTCTTGGAAGGTTGCCTTTTTAGTGGCAGTCACCTCTTTGAGAAGGGTTTCTGAACTGGCGGCTCTTTCTTGCTCGCCTCCTTTTCTGGAGTTTCTCCCGGATCGCGTGGTGCTTCGCACACGGGGCGACTTTCTACCTAAGGTGGTGTCACAATTTCATGTTAACCAGGATATTGTGTTGCCCTCGCTCTGTCCGGAACCGAGGAATGCGAAGGAACGGGCCTTGCACTCATTGGATTTAGTGCGGGCTTTGAAGTTCTATTTGTCTATTACTCAAGGTTTTCGGAAATCGGACTCTCTGTTTGTGATTCCAGCAGGTCGTCGGCGTGGTCAACGAGCTTCCAAGGACACTATAGCTCGATGGATTCGGTCGGCCATTTTAGAGGCTTACCGACTCAAGGGCGAATCTTGTCCAATTAAGATTCGAGCTCACTCCACGAGAGCTGTGGGTTCATCGTGGGCTTTTCATCAAGGGGCCTCGGCAGCTCAACTCTGCCGGGCGGCTACCTGGCGCTCCGTCCACACTTTTACAAAGTTTTATAAGGTGGACGTCAGTGCTTCCGCTGATGCAGCCTTAGGACGTAGGGTCCTGCAGGCGGCTGTAGTTTAAGTTATCGTTAACTTGTATTTAGCGCTAGTTGCGCATTTTTCTAGGTTGTTGGGATTCTGCCTCTGTTGGTTTTTTCCCACCCTTAATTTTTGGACTGCTTTGGGACGTCCCACTAGTAATGACTGTGTCTCCCTTCCTTCCATCTGCTGCTGAAAGACGGATTTTGGTAAGACCTTACCTGTAAAATCCTTTTCAGCGAGGGAAGGAAGGGAGACACAGCTCCCTCCCATGGCAGAAGTGTGTTACTGTGTTTTCAGATGCAGCGTGACCCTTCTCTGATAGCGATTATCTGGGCTGAGGTCGGCGCGCTAAGGCTCTGTTCCAGCATTGCCAGCTCATCGCAGTGGTCAGGTCCAGTGAGTAGTACCTGGGACTGTGTGGTTTTTCTGTTATATGCATAACCTGTCTCTTGTTTTTTCTCTGAAGTTCTTCAGAAGGGGTTATGTTGCTCCGCTGGTGATATTTGCTCTTCCTTAGCTTGTGTACGGACTGGAGAGCTGGAGTAGGAGGAGCCCAAGCTGGAGGGGCCGGACAACACTCTTTTTTAATCTGAGGTGTTCTATCCTATGTGGGCTCCGCCTACCCACTTGTAATGACTGTGTCTCCCTTCCTTCCCTCGCTGAAAAGGATTTTACAGGTAAGGTCTTACCAAAATCCGTCTTTTGTTAGACTTTTCTGAACGCAGTGATACCGTGTGTGTGTGTGTGTGTGTGTGTGTGTGTGTGTGTGTGTGTATATGTATGTATATTTTATATCTTTACTTATAATGGGGAAAAGGGTGGTGGTTTTAACTTTTTATGTTTATTTTTTAACCCCTTTAAAGGCCATGACTTATTAATATGCGTCTGTGCCCTGGGCTTTAAGAGGCTGACCTGTATTAATACGTCATGGCGATCGCGCACACAGGCTGTGCGGGCGCGATCGCCGCCAGGTGTCAGCTGATAGTCACAGCCGACACCCGGTACTATGTACAGGGAGCGGTCCCGCACCGCTCCCGGCACATTAACCCCCGCAATGCTGCGATCGAAGTCGATAGCAGCATTGTGGTGGCTAAGGGGGGGTGATCGCAATACTCACCTCCTCTTCCGGCCTCCAGCGCTGTCTGTCGCGGCTTCCCAGATGTTGCCATGACGACCCGATGTCGTCATGACAACATCCGGGTCACCAGGAAGCAGGAACATTTTTTTGGTCATGCGCAGTGCATGACCAAACTATCTTCTCACTGTGCAGCGCTGACAGCCTGCATGGCACAGGGATGGTGCTCCATTCCTGTGCTATGTAATGGTGCTCCATTCCTGTGCTATGTAGGCGATCAGAGTAAAAAAAGTGAAAGTCCCATAGTGGGAGAAAGTTTTTTAACTTTTATTCTGTCAGAGTGAAAAAAAAATAGTAAAAATATTAAAAAATAATAATAATCCACCAAAATTAAAAATATAATGTACCCATCAATAAATATTATTATGAAGAAAAACAAACAAACAAAAGTACACATATTTGGTATCGCCGCGTCCGGAACGACCTGACCTATAAAATTGTCCCACTAGTTAACCCCTTCAGTGAACACGGTAAAAAATAAAAAACGAAGCAAAAAACAATGCTTTATCATCATACTGCCAAACAAAAAATGGAATAACACGCGATCAAAAAGACGAATATAAATAAAAATGGTACCGCTGAAAACGTCATCTTGTCCCGCAAAAAACAAGCCGACGTACAGCTCCTTCATCAAAAAAACCCAAAAATTTATAGCTCTCAGAATAAAATGATGCAAAAAATAATTTTTTCTATAAAATAGCTTTTATTGTGTAAAAGCGCCAAAACATAGAAACGATATAAATGTGGTACCGCTGTAAACCTACTGACCTGAAGAATAAAGCTACATTATCAATTTTACCACACACGGAGCAGAATAAAAAAATGTAAAACACAATTCCTGAATTGTTAGTTTTTGTTTATTCTGCCTCCCAAAAATCGGAATAGAAAGTGATCAAAAAATGTCACGTGCATGAAAATGGCACCAATAAAAACGTCAACTCATCCCACAAAAAACAAGCCATCACATGACTCTGTCGGCCAAAATATGGAAAAATTATAGCTCTCAAGAAATGGCGATGCGAAAACTTGATTTTACAAAAAAAATGCGTCTTTTAGTGTGTGACAGCTGTCAATCATAAAAACACGATATGATTCTGGTATCTCTGTAGTCGCACCGACCCGAAGAATAAAGTCGTCTGATCACTTATACCGCACTAGGAACGGCGTAAAAAATAAAGGGCTGGGGTTGGGGTTAGGGTTGTGCTAGGGTTAGGGTTTTCTTTTTTTTTTTTTCAAAAGTAAAAAAAAAAAATGATGACAAAATGGCAACTAGTGTTCAGCGCAAGTGCTCGTTATTTGAGTTTGCATCGGGTGCTTGGGTATGCATTGAGTATCGTGGGTGCTCGAGTGACATGCTCGAGTCTCCGCCCCATATGCTTCGCGGACAAAAAAAACTCGCGGGGATTGCCTGCCTTGCACGAGCGATCCCCCCATGTTGTTTTTTGGGTGTCTAATAACCGTGAAACATGCGGGCGGGAACTCGAGCATGTCACTCGAGCACCCTTGATACATGGTGCATACCTGAGTACCCGATGCAAACTCAAGTAGCGAGCACTTGCACTCCAGACTAATGACAACTTATTCAATATGATGACCTAATGTTATCAAATTCTGTCTTGTACCTCTGGGTTCAAAATGTTCACTATACCCCTTGATAAAATCCTTGAGGGGTGTAGTTTCCAAAATGGGGTCACTTGTGGGGGTTTCCACTATTTAGGCACATCAGGGGCTCTCCAAACGCGACATGGTGTCCGCTCTCAATTCCAGCCGATTTTGCGTTCAAAAAGTCACACAGTGCTTCTTCCCTTCTGAACTCTGCCGTGCGCCCAAATACTGTATTTTCCCCACATATGGGGTATTGGCGTACTCAGGAGAAATTGCACAAAAGTTTTTGGGGTCCATTTTCTCCTCTTACCCTTGTGAAAATAAAAAAATTGGGGCCAAAACATCATTTTTGTGGAAAAGTTTAATTTTTTTTATTTTCACGGCTCCATGTAATAAACTTCTGTAAAGGACTTGGGTGTTCAAGGTGCTCACCACACATCTAGATAAGTTCCGTGAGGGGTCTAGTTTCCAAAATGGTGTCACTTGTGGGGGGTTTCCACTGTTTAGGCACATCCGCTAATTATTCAAGCAAATTTTACAATCAAAAAGTCAAATGGCGCTCCTTCCCTTCCGAACTTTGCCGTGCGCCTAAACAGTGGTTTTCCTCCACATATGGGGTATCTGCTTACTCAGGAGAAATTGCACAACACACTGCTTGGTGCAATTTCTCCTGTTACCCTTATGAAAATGCAAAAGTGGGGGCTAGAAAACATTTTTGTGGGAAAAATGTGAAAGTTATTTTTACGGCTCAATGTTATAAGCTTCTGTGAAGCACCTGGGGGTTCAAGGTGCTCACCACACATCTAGATAAGTTCCCTGAGGGGTCTAGTTTCCTAAATGGTGTCACTTGTGGGGGGTTTCCACTGTTTAGGCACATCAGGGGCTCCCCAAATGCAACATGGCGTCCGCTAATTATTCAAGCAAATTTTACATTCAAAAAGTCAAATGACGCTCCTTCCCTTCCGAACCCTGCCGTGCACTCAAACAGTGTTTTTTCCCCACATATGGGGTGTCTGCGTGCCCAGGGGAAATTGCACAACAAATTTTGGGGTCCATTTTTTCCTGTTACCCCTGCGAAAATAAAAAAAAATTGTTAACATTTTTGTGAAAAAAAGTTAAATGTTAATTTTTTTCCTCCACATTCCAAAAATTCCTGTGAAGCACCTGAAGGGTTAATAAAGTTCATGAATGTGGTTTTGAGCACCTTGAGGGGTGCAGTTTTTAGAATGGTGTCACTTTTGGGTATTTTCTGTCATAAAGACCCCTCAAAGTGACTTCAAATATGATGTGGTCCCTAAACAAATGGTTTTGTAAATATTGTTGGAAAAATGAGAAATCGCTGGTCAACTTTTAACCCTTGTAGCTCCACAATAAAAAAAAAAAAATTTGTTCCATAATTGTGCTGATGTAAAGTAGACATGTGGGAAATGTTATTTATTAACTATTTTGTGTGACATATCTCTCTGATTTAAGGGCATAAAAGTTCAAATTTTGAAAATTGCTAAATTTTCGCCAAATTTCCGTTTTTTTCACAAATAAACGCAAGTGATATCTAAGAAATTTCACCACAATCATGGAGTACAATTGTCACAAAAAAAAAGTCTCAGAATCAGGGGGATCCGTTGAAGCGTTACAGAGTAATTACTTCATAAAGTGACAGTGGTCAGAATTGTAAAAATTGGCCCGGTCATTAACGTGCAAACCACCTTGGGTTGTAAAGGGGTTAAAGCATTTTTTTATTTACTTTTCTCTGTTTTTAAAGGGAACTTATCACCTCATTTTTAGCTATTAAACTGGCCCCAGTGTGGTGTTAGTGATGCAATATGCATCACTAACATGTTTTTGTCAAAGAAAAGCTCCAAGTATTATGTATAAAAAACATTTTATATCATTAGGACATTCCCTTACATACCTTTTCTGTCAGTCATGCGCACTGACTGAGTGTAGATCCCCAGCTTTGTCAGATGTGCGCATGATCCGGAGCCGCTCTGCATCAGTGGCTACATGACGTGTGAGCGTGCACACTATGCGCGCCGCTATGTTCCTTCCATTCTGCCCGGGGAGCGATTTTGCTCTATACAGTGGGGAAAATAAGTATTTGATACACCTCCGCTTTTGCAAGTTTTCCCACTTCCAAAGAATGGAGGGGACTGTAATTTTTTTTATCATAGGTACACTTCAACTGTGAGGGACAGAATCCAAAAAAATAAAAAAGCAGAAAATCACATTTCTATGATTTTTACATATTTCATGTAATAAAATGCAAATTAAGTATTTGATACAATAGAAAAATAGAACTTAATATTTGGTACAGAAACCTTTGTTTGCAATTACAGAGGTCAGACACTTCCTGTAATTCTTGACCAAGTTTGCATACAATGCAGCAGGGATTTTGGCCCACTCCTCCATACAGATCTTCAAAGTTTCGGGGCTGTCGCTGAGCAACATTGAGTTTCAGCTCCCTCCAAAGACTTTCTATTGGGTTCAGGTCTGGAGACTGGCTAGGCCACTCCAGGACCTTGAAATGCTTCTTACGGAGCCTCTCCTTGGTTGCCCCCTGGCTGTGTGTTTTGGGTGTTTGTCATGCTGGAAGACCCAGCCATGACCCATCTTAAGTGCTCTTACTGAGGGAAGGAGGTTGTTGGCCAAAATTTTGCGATACATGACCCCATCCATCCTTCCTTCAATATGGTGCAGTCGTCCTATCCTCTTTGCAGAAAAGCACCCCAAAGTATGATGTTTCCCCTACCATGCTTCATGGTTGGGACGGTGTTCTTGGGGTTGTACTCCTCCTTTTTCTTCCTCCAAACACAGTGAGTGGAGTTGATACCAAAAAGTTCTGTTTTGGTCTCATTTGACCATGTTACCTACTTGAGTGCCTCATCTGGATCATCCAGATGGTCATTGGCGAACTTCAAACGGGCCTGGACATGTGCTGGCGTGAGCAATGGGACCTTGCGTGCCATGCAGAATTTTAATCCATGACAGCGTAGCGTGTTGCTTAGTGTAATGTTTGCGACTGTGGCCCCAGCTCTCTTCAGGTCATTGACCAGGTCCTCCTGTGTATTGAGCCTCAGACCGAGGAAGATTGACAGTCATCTTGTGTTTCTTCCATTTTCTAATAATTGTGCCAACAGTTGTTTCCTTCTCAACTTCTGCTTGCCTATTGTCCTGTAGCCCATCCCAGTCTTGTGCAGGTCTACAATTTTGTCCCTGGTTTCCTTAGACATCTCTTTGGTCTTGGCCATAGTGGAAAAGATGGAGTGTGATTGACTGAGTGTGTGGACAGGTGTCTTTTATACTACAGGTAACAAGTTCACATAGGTGCAATTAATACAGGTAATGAGTGCACAGTAGGAGGGCTTCTTAAAGAAAAACTAAGAATCTGTTTACATAGCCTTTGGATATCACAGCACTTAAAGGTGTAATTTATTACCTAACTTAACAATTTATGGCTTGTTCAATGTTATCCAAGACATTTTTTTCCTATTCCTTGCTAATTACTTATTGGCAAGTATTTACCAGCTGCCTGCTTGTTCTGCCATTCGTTGATATCTCCCGGCTCAGAGCGGTCACCTAACAGCTCGTGGCGGAAATTCTCCCTTCTCTTCTAATCTGCTCTGTCAGTGGGGCGTTAAGGCCCCGTCACACTTAGCGACGCTACAGCGATCCCGACAACGATACGACCTGTCAGGGATCGTTGCTGCGTCGCTATGTGGTCGCTGGTGAGCTGTCAAACAAGCAGGCTCACCAGCGATCAGGGGAGCAGCGACATTGTGGAAAGAATCTTTCCACGATGTCCTTCTCCTGGTTGCCATCCTGCTGAAGCAGGAGCAGGCTGGTAACCATGATAAACTGCGGGTTACTAGGGGCACATGCACACCTAGTAACCCGCTGTTAATCATGGTTACGAGCCTGCTAGGGTGAGCGGGAGGTTACCGCTCACCGTAGCAGAGTGGTAACCATGATAAACAGCGGGTTACTAAGTGCGCGTGCGCTCCTAGTGACCCGCTGTTTATCATGGCTACCAGCCTGATCGCTGGTCACACACAGCGATGTCTGCTGACCAGCGGGAGGGCAAAGACCAAAAAAAGGTCCAGGACATTCTGCAGCGATCAGCGACCTCACAGCAAGGGCCTGATCGCTGCAAAGTGTCACACATAGCGACATCGCTGGTGAGGTCGCTGTTGCGTCACCAAAACCGTGACTCAGCAGCGATCTCGCTATGTGAGATGGGGGCTTTACTTCTGATGTCATGGCAATTGACAGCTGGCTTCCCCGCTGCCTAACTCATTGCTAAGTACATTTACATTGTATGAGCAGTTTAGTGAGATAATTCTGCTAGTGACACTGATACCCCGTGTAGATTCAGGAAATCAGAGTCACTTGCAGAGTGTTTTGCACTGCTCATTAATCATACTAACTCTGCACACTTGCACTAAGTTAGGCCTAGAGGAGCTGGCAGTTAGCAGTGAGACCCCGGCAACAGAGCAGAAGAAAAGGAGCTGCTCCGTCGATATGATACATGAAGTGGGAGAATCACTGCTAAGAGCAGTTCTGTTACCACTCTGAGCTGGGAGACATCAGCGCACGGTAGAATATGCAAGTAGATAACAACTACCTACCGATAAGTACTTAACCCCATAAAGTTAGCAAAAAAAAATCTCAAATAGACCATTTAAAGGAAATCTGTCACCTAGATTTTGTTGTGTAATTCGAGAGCAGCATGATTTTGTGGCTGAAACTCTGATTCCAGCGATGTCACTTGCTCATCTGCATGATGTCATTTTGATACAATGACTGTTTTCTCTATTGCAGATCTAGTACTGCTCAAATGCTGAGCTCTCTATAACCCCGCCCACACCACTGATTGGCAGCTTTCTTTGTACACTGAACATTGACAGAAAGCTGCTAATCTGCGGTGGGAGCAGAATTACACAAAGCCGTTGACTAGGTGGCACAGGACAACCTAGTCCTGTTATAATCTCCTACTGCTAAAACAATGATTTTCTTGAAACCGCTCAGTAAGTGACACCTCCCTGGAATCAGGGTCTCCTACATGATTGTGCTCTCAGGTTTCATAACAAAAATTTGCTGATCAATTTCCTTTAAATAATCGTAATCCTCTTAAGTTGAATACTCTGTCAGACAACAGCTTGGTGATCACGCAGATATCCCACTGCTGCCACCAATGTGTCACGAAGAAAGCATTCCACTGCCTCCAGTCGTCAAGACAATTAAATTGACAGACAAGGGACAAGGCCATGGTTGATTTCGCTACTTGGCCGGTTATTGTTGTGTGCTTCCCAGTGAACGTATAATGTACTATATATAAACATCTGATTCCAATGCACGGAACGTGTGTGTGTCTCTATATCTACACATATATATATACACACACAAATATATATATAGATAGATAGATATACATGTTCTGTGCGTTGGAATTGCATGTTTATTTACTTCCGATTCATACATATTGATATATACATATTCCGGTACATTTATTAATGTATATATTTATACATTATACATATGTACCGTATTTTTCGGAGCATTCAACTCACTTTTTCCCCCAAAACTTGAGAGAAAAATGGGGGGGGGGTGTCTTATGGTCCAAACGTAGCTTACCGGGGAGTTGCGGTGGTGGTGGCTGTGAAGCGGGATCGCAGGAAGCAGGGTACCTCCCTTCCTCAGGAACCCGGTGGCAGCAGAAGCTGTGAGATGCTGCGGGGCTGGTGTCGGCTGTCAGGTAGAATGGAGTGCATTGTTTTTCCGGCGACCATCTTCCTGAAGCCGTGATCTGCAGGGAAATGGCCGCCCGAACCGGAGCATGTGCAGACTGGGATCTCGGCGGCCATTTCCCTGAGGCCTACTTCTTCAGGAAGAAGGCTGCGTCAACCGGAAAAGCAATGCATTCCGCTCTGTCTGACCGCCAACACCGGGACCCCAGCATCTCACAGTTTCTCCCGCCGCTGGGTTCCTGAGGGAGGGATCCTGCTTCCTGCGACCCCGCACGACCACCACTGCAATCACCCGCTGCTGAGGCACCCCCCTCTCCCACCCAGGATCCACAACACGGCTCCACGTCTGCCGCCACCGGTTTCCTGAGGGATCATGACTCCTGTGATACTGATTCAGACTATAAGACAGACCACAGTCTTATAAAAAAAATGTCTTCCTATTTTCCACCCCTGTGTCTTACAGTCCGAAAAATATGGTATTTTATATATATATATATATATATATATATATATATATATATATATATATATATATATATATATATATATATATATATATATATATATATATATATATATATATATAAACACACACACCGTTAGGTCCATATATATTTGGACAGAGACAACCTCTTTCTAATTTTGGTTCTAGACATTACCACAATGAATTTTAAACAAAACAATTCAGATGCAGTTGAAGTTCAGACTTTCAGCTTCCATTTGAGGGTATCCACATTAAAACTGGATGAAGGGTTTAGGAGTTTCAGCTCCTCAACATGTGCCACCCTGTTTTTAAAGGGACCAAAAGTAATTGGACAATTGACTCCAAGGCTATTTCATGGACAGGTGTGGGCAATCCCTTCGTTATGCCATTCTCAGTTAAGCAGATAAAAGGCCTGGAGTTGATTTTGAGGTGTGGTGCTTGCATTTGGAAGGTTTTGCTGTGAAGTAAACATGCGGTCAAAGGAGTTCTCCATGCAGGTGAAACAAGCCATCCTTAAGCTTCAAAAACAGTAAAGAAAACATCCGAGAAATTGCTACAGTATTAGGAGTGGCAAAATCTACAGTTTGGTACATCCTGAGAAAGAAAGAAAGCACTGGTGAACTCATCAATGCAAAAAGACCTGGGCGCCCACGGAAGACAACAGTGGTGGATGATCGCAGAATAATCTCCATGATGAAGAGAAACCACTTCACAACAGCCAACCAAGTGAACAACACTCTCCAGGAGGTGCATGAAAGTAAATACAGAGGGTTCACTGCATGGTGCAAGCCACTCATAAGCATCAAGAATAAAAAGGCTAGACTGGACTTTGCTAAAAAAACATCTAAAAAGCCAGCACAGTTCTGGAAGAACATTCTTTGGACAGATGAAACGAAGATCAACCTCTACCAGAATGATGGAAAGAGAAAAGTATGGCGAAGGCTTGGTACAGCTCATGATCCAAAGCATACCACATCATCTGTAAAACACGGCGGATGCAGTGTGATGGCTTGGGCAATCATGGCTGCCAGTGGCACTGGGTCACTAGTGTTAATTGATGATGTGACACAGGACAGAAGCAGCCGAATGAATTCTGATTTATTCAGAGCCATTCTGTTTGCTCAGATCCAGCCAAATGCAGCCAAACTGATTGGTCGTCGTTTCATACTACAGATGGACAATGACCCAAAACATAAAGCCAAAGCAACCCAGGAGTTTATTAAAGCAAAGAAGTGGAATATTCTTGAATGGCCAAGTCAGTCACCTGATCTCAACCCAATTGAGCATGCATTTCACTTGTTAAAGACAAAACATCAGACAGAAAGGCCCACAAACAAACAGCAACTGAAAACCACCGCAGTGAAGACCTGGCAGAGCATCAAAAAGGAGGAAACACCGCGTCTGGTGATGTCCATGAGTTCAAGACTTCAGGCAGTCATTGCCAACAAAGGGTTTTCAACCAAGTACTAGAAATGAACATTTTATTTACAATTATTTAATCTGTCCAATTACTTTTGGTCCCTTTAAAAACAGGGTGGCACATGTTAAGGAGCTGAAACTCCTAAACCCTTCATCCAATTTTAATATGGATACCCTCAAATGAAAGCTGAAAGTCTGAACTTCAACTGCATCTGAATTGTTTTGTTTAAAATTCATTGTGGTAATGTCTAGAACCAAAATTAGAAAAATGTTGTCTGTCCAAATATATATGGACCTAACTGTGTGTGTGTGTGTGTGTGTGTGTGTATACAGTTATATGAAAAAGTTTGGGCACCCCTATTAATCATAAGCTTAATGTTTTATAAAAATTGGTGTTTTTGCAACAGCTATTTCAGTTTGATATATGTAATAACTGTTGGACACAGTAATGTTTCTGCCTTGAAATGAGGTTTATTGTACGAACAGAAAATGTGCAATCTGCATTCAAACAAAATTTAACAGGTGCATAAGTATGGGCACCCTTATCATTTTCTTGTTTTAAATACTCCTACCTACTTTTTACTGACTTACTAAAGCACTTTTTTTGGTTTTGTAACCTCATTGAGCTTTGAACTTCATAGCCAGGTGTATGCTATCATGAGAAAAGCTACTTAAAGTGGCCACTTGCAAGTTGTTCTCCTGTTTGAATCTCCTCTGAAGAGTGGCATCATGGGCTCCTCAAAACAACTGTCAAATGATCTGAAAACAAAGATTATTCAACATAGTTGTTCAGGGGAAGGATACAGAAAGCTGTCTCAGAGATTTAACCTGTCAGTTTCCACTGTGAGGAACATAGTAAGGAAATGGAAGAACACAGGGACAGTTCTTGTTAAGGCCAGAAGTGGCAAGCCAAGAAAAACATCAGAAAGGCAGAGAAGAAGAATGGTGAGATCAGTCAAGGACAATCCTCAGACCACCTCCAGAGAGCTGCAGCATCAACTTGCTGCAGATGGTGTCACTGTGCATCGGTCAACTATACAACGCACTTTGCTCAAGGAGAAGCTGTATGGGGGAGTGATGCGAAAACAGCCGTTTCTGCAAGCACGCCACAAACAGAGTCGACTGAGGTATGCAAAAGCACATTTGGAGAAGCCAATTTCTTTTTGGAAGAAGGTCCTGTGGACTGATGAAACCAAGATTGAGTTGTTTGGTCATACAAAAAGGCGTTATGCATGGCGGCAAAAAAACACAGCATTCCAAGAAAAACACTTGCTGCCCACAGTAAAATTTGGTGGAGGTTCCATCATGCTTTGGGGCTGTGTGGCCAATGCCGGCACCGGGAATCTTGTATGGATTCCACTCAGTATCAGCAGATTCTTGACAATAATGTTCAAGAATCAGTGATAAAGTTGAAGTTACTCAGGGGATGGATCTTTCAGCAAGACAGTGATCCAAAACACAGCTCCAAATCTACTCAGGCATTCATGCAGAGGAACAATTACAATGTTCTGGAATGGCCATCCCAATCCCCAGACCTGAATATCATTGAACATCTGTGGGATCATTTGAAGAGGGCTGTCCATGCTCGGCGACCATCAAACTTAACTGAACTGGAATTGTTTTGTAAAGAGGAATGGTCAAAAATACCTTCATCCAGGATCCAGGAACTCATTAAAAGCTACAGGAAGCGACTAGAGGCTGTTATTTTTGCAAAAGGAGGATCTACTAAATATTAATGTCACTTTTCTGGTGAGGTGCCCATACTTATGCACCTGTCAAATTTTGTTTGAATGCAGATTGCACATTTTCTGTTAGTACAATAAACCTCATTTCAAGGCAGAAACATTACTGTGTCCAACAGTTATTACATATATCAAACTGAAATAGCTGTTGCAAAAACACCAATTTTTATAAAGCATTAAGCTTAAGATTAATATGGGTGCCCAAACTTTTTCATATAACTGTATGTATGTATATGTATGTATATATATATATATATATATATATATATATATATATATATATATATATATATATATATATATATATATATATATATATATATATGTGTATATAGTGTGTATATATGCTTTCTGGCTGATGTTTTGGTCACTTTTGAATGTTGGTTGTGCTTTCACACTCGTGGTAGCGTGAGACCGACTCTACACCCCACAGAAGTTGCTCAGGTAGAGCAGCTCATCCAGGATAGCACATCAATGCGAGCTGTGGCAAGAAGGTTTGCTATGTCTGACAGCGTAGTGTCCAGAGGCGCTACCAGGAGACAGGCCAGTACACCAGGAGACATGGAGGGGGGCCGTAGGAGGGCAACAACCCAGCAGCAGGACCGCTACTTCCGCCTTTGTGCAAGGAGGAACAGGAGGAGCACTGCCAGAGCCCTGCAAAATGACCTCCAGCAGGCCACAAATGTGCATGTCTGCACAAATGGTTAGAAACCTACTCCATGAGGGTGGCATGAGGGCCCGATGTCCACAGATGGGGGTTGTGCTCACAGCCCAACACCGTGCAGGACACTTGGCATTTGCCACTGGTGCATCTTCACAGATGAAAGCAGGTTCACACTGAGCACATGTGACAGACGTCTGGAGATGCCGTGGAGAGCGATCTGCTGCCTGCAACATCCTTCAGCATGACCGGTTTGGCAGTGGGTCAGTAATGGTGTGAGGTGGCATTTCTTTGGAGGGCCGCACAGCCCTCCATGTGCTCTCCAGAGGTAGCCTGACTGCCATTAGGCACCGAGATGAGATCCTCAGACCCCTTGTGAGACCATATGCTGGTGCTTTTGGCCTTGGGTTCTTCCCAATGCAGGACAATGTCAGACCTCATGTGGCTGGAGTGTCAGCAGTTCCTGCAAGATGAAGGCATTGAAGCTATGGACTGGCCCGCCTGTTCCCCAGACCTGAATCCTATTGAGCACATCTGGGACATCATATCTCGCTCCATCCACCAAGGTCACGTTGCACCACAGACTGTCCAGGAGTTGGCGGATGCTTTAGTCCAGGTCTGGGAGGAGATCCCACAGGAGACCATCCGCAACCTCATCCGGAGCATGCCCAGGCTTTGTAGGGAGGTCATACAGGCACGTGGAGGCCACACACAATACTGAGCCTCATTTTGACTTGTTTTAAGGACATTACGTCAAAGTTGGATCAGCCTGTAGTGTGTTTTTCCACCTTAATTTTGGGGGTGACTCCAAATCCAGGCCTCCATTTGTGCAGAACAAAGTATTCAATGAGAATATTTCATTCATTCAGATCTAGGATGTGTTATTTGAGTGTTTCTTTTATTTTTTTGAGCAGTGTATGTATGTGTGTGTGTGTGTGTATATATGTGTGTGTATGTGTATATATATGTGTGTGTGTGTGTGTGTGTATATACATATATATATATGTATATGTATATATATATATATATACACCTATCACAAAAGCCCCAAAATCCATAACTGCAATCTGCTTGTAGTTCTTTTGAACATAGGAAGCCTTGCCTACACGGGAAAAAAAAAGTCACGTACTAGCCCGTTGTACAGACTTTTTGTCTGCTCTCCATGAGATAACCCACTTCTGTGAACAGGTAATTGCAGAGTCAATAGAGCAACCAAGGTCCATATATAGTGTTTTAGGGTGTTAGCTCTTGATCCCTTTCCAAGATGTGATGAATCTATTTTTCAATCCTCATTATGAGGGTGACACCTTCTTGTGACAAGTTATTAAAATTGTGCTTTCTGAGTCATGATAACCTACTTACAATTTTGATTGTTTAACTTGCATTATGAAATAACTTATTGTGTCTTCCTTAGGTCTAGTCTTGATGATTATTGCCCATCTGAACAAGTTGACTACATACAAGAAAAAGTTCTGGATGTGCTTCGTTCACTTTATGGCATGTTGGATGTTCATTTAGAGTTTTCCCCTGGATCATCATCCATCTGATTGTCAATTTATCACATCCATTCACATAGTGGCCTGAAAATGGAACGATTTCTCACTCCATAAAATACTGGGTCTGTGTGAATATTACTACTAGTAGAATTAGTAAAGTCTCACTTATTTATGATTACTTAGTATGACAGGTCATGGTTTGACATCATTGCATAATACATTTAGCTACCTCTAAAAATCTATTCTCGTTATTAAGCATATAGAAAAGAGAGGATTCACACAGAGATTGGACTCTCCCATATAAAAGGAGCCATTTCATATCGTTTGCTGTGTTTTTGTGAAAAAAGTGTTCACTTGGTGTTATTGCTGTCTTCAGCAGCTTTAGATATAACAACTGCATATTGTAGTTAATAACTGTGTTCATTGTAACTTACGTCAAGTCAACGTTGGCAATGCTGTAGCATACGAATAAATACTTAGCAATAGGCTGAGTTCACACGATGCGTTTTTCATGCGTTTCCGCGGCGTTTTTGCAGTTGCGTAAACGCCGCGGAAACGCATGAAAAACGCATGGTAGAAGGGCAGCAATGTTCCCCAATGGAAATCCGCATGTGCTGTGCCCATGGTGCGGATTTTTCCGCAGCGTAAACGCTGCGGTCAAAATTCCGCAGCATGTCAATTAATTTTGCGGAAACGCTGCTCTTTTGCCGCCATTGAGGCTATGTGCCCACGTTGCATTTATGAAGCAGAAAATTTCTGCTGCATAAATGCAAGTCCTCTCCCGGAAAAACGCATGCGGAATTCCGCACGCGTTTATCGCGCATTTTTCGCGCGTTTATCACGCGGTTTCCACATGCGGAATTGCCTTGCGTTTTTTATGCATTGGACAAAGGCAATTCTGCTTGCGGAAACGCAAAATTAAATGACATGCTGCGGATTTTTGAACACGGCATAAACGCTGCGGAAAAATCCGCAGCATGTGCATAGAACTTGCGGAATCCCATTGGGGACCATGGGGTGCGGATATACATGCATTTTTCAAGCGTTTACGCTGCGGAAATTCCGCAGCATATACGCTTGAAAAATGCTACGTGGGCACACAGCCTGACTTGCATTAGACCGCATGGAATCCGCATCACTGTATATGTTGATGCGCTTTTCATGCGGTCTAATGTGCGGATGGTAGCCGGGTGTGGATGAGAGGACTCTCATCCAGACCCAGGTACCATTAAAAAAAAAAGAATAAAATAAAAAATATATATATTCTCACCTTCTGATGGCCCGCGCTGCGTCCTGCCGGCTTCCCGGGCACTTCGCGGTTGAATGAAGAAGGACCTTCGCTGACGTCAGAGTCATGTGACGGGTCACGTGACGCTGACGTCGGAAGGTCCTAAAGTCTTCACTGCCGGCAGCCGGGACCGATGAAGCAGGACACCGGGGGCCATCAGAGGGTAAAGTATAGATTTATTTTTTATTTTTTGACATTCACACACTATATAAATCCATGCCGGTTGCATGGATTTATATAGTGTGAAGTTGACAAGCACTTTCCAAGTGATGCTAAAATCGCTTGGGAAGCGCTTGTCAACCCGCATGCGGAAATGAAAGTGAAGACCGCTTCATTTCCGCATGTCCCTGGCAGGAAACCGCATGTACAATCCGCATGCGTTTTTTCCTGCCAGAAAGATGCAGAAACGCTCAGGAAAAAATCCTGAGCATTTCTGCATTGTGTACACATACCCATATTGAATTTATATGAACAGATAGGTGTACTAGATAAAACCTGAGATCTGTCATTAACTACACAAAATACAGGTGTCAATAAATTGATACATATCGCTTCACAAACTCTAAAAGAGGAGAGCACATTCAAAGAAATATCTGTAATCTAAGGGTATGTGCACATGATCAGCGTTCATTGTGGATTGGACGCAGCGCAAGTGAGCTGCGTGCAATCCGCAGCGGCCAGATGTTACAGCATAGTGAATGGGATTTATACAAATCCCATGCCCACTATGCGACTGCGGATCACCCGCGGAAACTGACATACGGCGCGTCTTTCCAGACCGTAGCATGTCAATTTCTCCGGCGGGTCCGCATGCGGGCTTTCCCAATAGACCTAACCTCTATGATTAAAGTCTGCAAGTGAAAAAAAAAAAGAGGCCGGCGTTCATTTGCGTAATGAGCTTAAGCTGGAGGCGGCTTCTCCGCAGCCTCGGGGCTGCAGCCGGCTGCGGATAGTCTGCACATACCCTAAGTGTATGAGATGATCACAGCCTTCTTTCTAATTATAACGTGTCATGTTGATCATTGTAAATTTAGTTTAGAATGTGTTATACAAGCTATGCTAAAGAGAATGTGTCACCTATGTTTGTTTCTGCGAACATAAAGATGTTTTTAATGTGTTCTATATGTAATTATCAGGTATAGTTAGATAGCTGTCGGCCAAATGAGCGTTTGGCCAGCAGCTATCTTGGACATCTCTCCCATACACAGAAGTGCATGCTTTGCATCCTGTGAGACTTAGTCTAACAACATTATTCTAATGTGTATGGGGACCTTTATACTGCAAGAGTACAAATGAATTGCTATTTATTGTCATTCTCCTGTGATGTGCGCTTTTATTTAACATAGTGCACAGCTTATTATCAATGAGGACTGATCACCAGAATCTGGCCATGTATGCATAGTGTCTACATTCAAAGATGAGGAGCTACATTAAGTCATGAGATCCCAGTCACCTCTGCTTGCCCATTAATTTCTATACAGCAGTTAAGACAACAGCTCACTTTTCCCTTCCTGTAACCTTTGACCTGAAGCTGATGTTATCAGTCCTGCAAAATCATGAGCCACCAACTCACACCTGTCCCTGCCGTTAGGTTAGTTCTCAATCACTATGCAAAAACACGACAAAGGAAAATGCGCAACGGTCCTGTTAACTCTATGTACAAGTCTCTTCATTGCAGAGAAATCAGTATTTTTAATCATTTGTAAATTAGATGGCAAGTACACTTTGGTTCATGGCTCCTTTTCAGTTTCCCCAGATTCATTGGCAAAAGTGGAAGATGCTGTTGTCTGTGATGATATCGCCAGCCTCTGTCTCTGCTGTCAAGCATTTATCTACCTGGGATAAGCGCTAGGTGGGGAAGAACTAAAGAAGAGCTGTGGACCACAAGTGTGCTTGCAGTGCACTTTGTCTGATTTACATATGGATAAAAGTATGGCTTTTTGTGCAATTAAACAATGGGTCAGGATAATATGGGTATAGTTTTAATTATTGAACACAGACCTTATATATCAATATTTCTGTTTGTCAGACTAAAATGAACTGATAGTTTCACTTTAACCCATTGATAACTATCACCACTTCTTCCAAGAACAAAAACTTTATTTTTACTTCTGTATAACTGTACAAGGGATTGCATATTGCTGAACTAGCTTTGAATGAAATCATTCATTTTCCCATATAATATACTGAAAATTGTGGAAAAAAATATCTGAGGTGAAATTGTGGGGAGAGGGGGAGATAGTTCCACCTTGTTTTTCTCCAGATCATTATAGTTACAATGGTAAATAATAGTAATCTTATTTATATAGCGGCAACATATTACGTAGCGCTTTACAATTCACACAATTTTCAGACATTATTGGCACTGTCCCTATTGGGGCTCACAATCTACATTCTCTATGAGTGTGTCTTTGGAGTGTAGGAGGAAATCTGAGAACCCGGGGTATGGTTATTTTGCTTTTATTAAGGGGAAGTGCGTTAAACTGAAAACCACAAATATGGCCTTGATATTTTTTTTTTCATTTATCCGTTTAACATGTGGTTTAAATAATTTAATATTTTCATATTGCTGACTTTTACAGACACCATGAAATTAAATGCTTATTTTTGTATTTTTAACCTGGGGAAATGGTGGTGACTTGGACTTAAACTTCGATTTTTTTTTAGATTATTTTCTTTTTTAGTGTATTTAGGGGACTTGAACCTGCAATTATTTGATCACTTATACTATATGCCGCAACTTACAATTAAATTGTCTTCCTATGAAGCCTAGTTGAGCTTCATAGAAGTACCAACATAGCAGCAATGGTAACCCATCAACAACCTGGGATTGCGCTTCTTGGTTCGATAGACAAAAAACAACATTGCACAGATGGTAAATACAGGCGAAATAGTACAATATGTAATATGCAGTGCTAATATTTTATAGGAATAGGACATAGATGCACAATGATGTAATTGCAAGATATGATAGAAGCGCATACATATTCATAAATACCAAATGGATTGGTACTTGGATAGAAACATGTGGATCAAGGCATAAGATGCAAAGTGCATAGCTATATTGATCCACTGCCCATCAGAGGAAGATAAAGTGTCTAGTGCTATATAAAATTAACATGATGCAAAATAATAAACATCATTACATAAAGTTCAAAGATAAGACTCATACCAGAATGTGCCTGTATGTCATTTTTTGCCCATTGTGATTCTGTTTGTAAACTCCTGTATCTTTAATGTTAAACATATTGTTTATCTAATAAATAACGTAGTTTCTCATTTAAGTGCTCTTGAACTCAATACTTTATAGGTTTATATTATTTTTCTGAGTTTGTACCAGTTATTATACACATTAGTGTTCCTATTTTGACTAATGGAAGAGCAGGAGGAAAGCTGGGTCCATTATCTTATCAATGATGAGGATCATATGAGTAGTCACCCTTTATTGTAATTCTGATTTTATTACAATAGTAATAGCTAAGTGATTTTTACAGGAAAAGGAACTTTTAGCCTATTGTAAGGTCAGAGTAAAAACTGCAGTATTTCAGTAATATTTTTTATAGATAAAATGGTAATCTAACAAAAATGGTTTTATTTGGTTTAACTCAAAAACCTGATAAAAACAATAGGTAATTTTGTGATGCATTCCCATTAACTAGAAAAACTAAAGTACAGTATGTGCGGTCCGATCCCCATAGACCATACATGTCAAACTCTGGCCTGTGGGCCACATCTGCCGCACAGGGTGGTTTTATTTGGCCCACGACACCGGAACCACCACCACTATATGGGGCCATTATTCTGTATTGAGGATTATGTGTGGCCCATTATTCTGTATGGAGGACTATCAGTGGCCCATTATACTGTATTCTAGTTGGCCCGTGACTTTGTCCAAGTTTTTAATTTTGGCCCTCTGTGTGTTTGAGTTTGACATCCCTGCCATAGACACTCGATGTCTTGCCCAAACCACAGAAGTACCATGGTATGACAGATCGGTGAAAGAAAGCAATGCTGTAATAGGTGTCTGAAAACAAAACTAGCAGAATGTAGGGCTGTGTAGCCACAAATGAGTCAGTGCCAATGCTGACCCCTGTCCACTACCAAAGGTCACAACAGCATTCATACTAAACCATGGAGCACTTGTAGAAAGTAACCTGGTTTGAAGAATCACATTTTATGTTCCATCATGTGGACGGCCATGTGTGTGCACCACTTACCTAGGGAGGAGATGGCATAAGGATGCACTATGAGAAGAAGGTGAGACAGCACAAGCACTGTGATGCCATTTGCAATGTCTTGCTGGGGAAACTTTGGGCCTTGGCATTCCTGCGGATGTTACTTTGACATGGACCACTTAACTTGATCTGCATCAATGTTTAGAGTTTTCTCCTTCAGGGTATCAGTATTTTCTAGTGGCACAAACCTCTTTCAGCAGGGTACTGCCCCATTACTCAATCAGAATGAAAATGTTATTTTATCTGTGGAATATGCTGGAAAAAGAATGGAATCCCCACCAATGTAAAGGATCTGATGCTAATGTCTTTGTGCCACATAGCTCTGGACCTCTTAATAGGTTTTGTTTAGTCAAAAACATATGTTTGGTATTGTCATAAATTGTACTGACCTGAAAAATGATGTTGCCAGCTCATTTGTCCTGCCTGGGCAATATAAAAAAATAATAGTGGAAGAATTTGTGTTTTTTTAATGTTGGTGCTTGGATTTTTTTTATTTTATATGGCAAAATGAATGGTGTAATTCAAAACTACAACTCACCCCCCAGAAAAGATCATGGGTATGCCAATGGAAAAATAAAACACTAACGGCTGTTGGACAAAGGGGTAGAAAACCTGAAAGTTCAAAAATGAAGAATGTGGCAGGAAGGGTGTAATGTAATATACCTTTTCTAGCATAGTGCTCCTTTTGTCTGATTCAGAGATGTAAATTCCCCACAGACTATTGTCATGGCAGACACCAGGTCATGAACAATGTGGGTGGCATTTCTTTTGTCTCCTTAATGTTGGACCTCACAATAGATGAACTCCAGCTAGAACATACAATACATATTTCCTAGCAGCTAATTTATCTAATAATACATGCATACATACCTACATTTTGTGAATCCCCTAATTATCACAGCCAATGCTTAACAGTTGTAATATGGAATGTGCTGAGATGTTTATATATATTTTTTTATTTTGTTAAAAACATGTATTAAAGTAAATGTTCTCTATTGATCAAAAACTAATAACCTACGGAAAACATCCTGAAACATAACTTCAAGGAGAAAATAGTAATGTTTGGGCTCTTGCAATATGTGTGTAAAGAAAATGTTGTGTCCTAAAGGCAAAAATTAACAGCATCCTTGAGTGGTTAAATAAGAGGCTTGAAGCTTCTGTGTGTTCCAGGCTTCTGCTTCCTGCTGTTATTGGTTGCCAGGCGACAACATAGCGCACACACCGCACAATTAGAAGAGAAAAGCCGCATTTAGATCACTGTGAGCAATAAGTGTAGCTGCCACTACGGTTACTGCTTTTGGGGTTATGTTGTTTGCTCTTTTGTATGTGTTTTGTTGGCTTTTCTGCTCTATAGGAAGGCAAAGTTGTATAATTTTATGTTAAATAAATGTTTTATATGTGTCATATCAAATCTGAAGATATTTTTATTGAATAATTCTTATGAAAGTAACTGTGTATAGGGAACTGCTACTGTATGAAACTGCTGAATGGAAAAGATAGGAGAATTGGAAATGTGCATTTTGGTGGCAGGAGAACTGTGTACATACAGTTTTTCCCCAGGGCCTGTCACTCTTGCAAGTCAGTACATTGGGGATGAACCACAACTCTGAATTGCCCTCTGGTCTCTACAGTGAGTGCTTCTCCACCCCCCTTCCTCTCCTTTTGCCCTTGATTGATGACTGCAGTGAGCTCCTGATTGAACGCTATAGCCAAGAATAAGTACAAAGGGGTTGTGATGTGGAAACCCTGTGAAGAGACCGAACTGCACTTGGAGAGGCCACCAAAACACAATACGTTCTTTCATTATTTATCTTAGAATTGTATTACCCTATCAACCTAAAGGGAATCTGTCATGCAGATCAACCCTACTAAGCCTTGTATTTGAGCATTCACGTCTGAAGTTCTGGGGCAGATTTTCAGGGAGATCCCGCCCATAGATCTTAAGAGCACATTTAAATATTAAGAAAAAGGTGGATTTCTCTGGAACAAAATATCGGATCACAGTTATCAAGGTGTTGTTTTATTCAACTCTCTCATCTGCATGTCCATATAGACTGCTTAGGAAGAAGATTGGTCCTACTGACAGTTTCTCTTTAAATTACTTGGTCCACATATATTGGGTTTACAGTATTGGGCAAATAGATGGGTCAATAAATGTACAGAACCAACACATTTTATACTATATTTTATGCAACTTGCCTACCATTAAAAGTATACTCTTCATGAGCAGCAGACAGTAGCTATACATTTCATGATGGCACAGGCTCTGCTGCTGCACCTGCACAATCAAAAGGGGGCAGTGATTGTAATATGCAGCCATTCTAACAGAATGCCCTTTCAAATTATGTTGGCCAGATATTCTGGCCAAGACTATGCTAATCATTGATGCAGCAAGTTGATCATCACTGGTTGAGCTCCTTTTACATGGAGCAATTCTCAGCATTCTCATTCTTTTTACTGAACATTCCTGTGTACAAGGGGCAACAAGTGACTTTTCAGTCTGAATAAAAGATATGATCATGCTAGCTTTTTAATTGCTGGATATGTTTACATGGACGAGTTTATGAACAAAACCTTTGTCCTTGTTCGCTTGATCATGAGCCAGTGTAAAAAGGCCTTGAGGAGATCAAAGAATTTTCTGATCTCTACTCTTTAATCCTTTGAATTCTACATTTAATGCTGGTTGCAGGAAACAATAGTGGGAACCTGTTTTGATAACCTTTATACACTGCGATAAGTGTCCATATTCCTTTGTCGAACTTGCATCTCTGTAGTCGTATTGCATTTTGTTAGGATTTTTTATTTAGGTATGCTATAAAAATTGCATTTTACTATTCGTAAGCAGGGTAATGTATTGCCCTATTAATTCCAGAACATTGTATTACATAAAAAGGGAAAAAAGTAAAATTAACTCTTGATATTGACATAAAATCAGAAAAAAAAGAAACCCTTTTTTCACATTAAACTTAAATATAGTGCAAATAAAATATATTTTGTATGGCCACAAAATAAAACAATCTGTTCAATAATTGAATAACTTCATTTTTTATGTAATTCTATTTCCCTACACACTAATGCAATCACAAAGAGACAATCTGCCCTGAGGGCACAGTCAGGCAGCTGTGTAAATCGAACCGCAATGCACTGACTGGCCCGCGGCTCTCCCAACCCGAGCGTGACCGCTTCATATACTACTATGCAGCTGTCACGCTCGAGCCACAGCCTGTTCGAGCATTGCAGTTCGATTTATACAGCAGTTTGATTGCGCCCTAAGGAAAAGGACACCTATACACTAATGAGGCATAACCCCTCCTTGCACCTCTGTGTGATTTCCTGTTTCTGAGGGAGGCTTACAGCCTTTGCTCTGCCAAGGTGATGTCGTTTTTTGCACAGATTTTTTTGTTTGGTTTTTCTCATCTGGAGATTTTTTACAGATGATTATGGAGCAGTTGTCGTCCTTGCAAGATTGGGTATTGCATGACAGTTGTGAGTTGTGTCTTGGAGCCCTCCTGTCATTTATTTTATCTACTGGCAGTTGTCAGGTCTGTGTTGATGATTGCGCGAGGCTCCATCCATGGCACCTTTGGATTTGGGAATACTATGTTGTAAGTGGCGTGATGCAATGATGCTAACCGAGTATCTTCAGCGTGCTCATGTATTATGTACGAGGCCCTGCGTCTGCATTATTTGCGACTGTTAGGGAATCCTCACGTGTTGAGGTTGACTAACCGCCGCAAATCATGCAGACTCGGGGCCTCAAACATAATATACAAGCAAGCCGAAGACACTTGGAAAAAGCAAACTGGAAAGACAAAAAAGCGCAAATAGGGTTTTATCCGGTAAACAGGTGGTGTGAACTGTTAAAGGTACTCTCACCTGATAGGGTAGTGCCAGTCACAACTCCTATAGAGGCATATGAGGGCTGCTGCAGGATCACCAAGAAGATATTGTGAGAGAAAAGAATCCATCTTGTTTGTCTGTGGTCTCCATTTTGTCTTCACTCTTGTGTAATGGTCATCAGGTAACACTGAGGGGCAGTGAGGTTTCACATTACTGTTCACTCCCCTATGGTTACTATTGGTTCATAGGTCAGAGGGAACTCTTCCTTTGTCTCTGACCCTATTTAAAGTGTCACATGTATTAATAAAGCAGAAGTCTTTATCTAGTACACCATTATAAGGCTGTGCTGTACTGATTTCCCGAGTGCTCGTAAAACAAATCTTATTGATTTGGAGTTCGGAAGGCATAGAAGAGAGCGTATTTCGCTCACAGAATTTGGTGCCGAAAAGTCCCGGGACTAGACGTGCATTATACTGAAGTGACCGCGGGCAAGGCCGCGCGTTGGTATCCATGATCTGGCCCAGCAAGATCCCCACACACAGACTCTATCTTGATAACCGTATCTTTACTTGTATACATTTTTAACATAGCAGAACACAATAAATGACAACCGTTCACAGCAATAACGTGTACTTATAAGCTGACCCTCACTGTCCCTACTCACACGTTACCAGTCCTTTACTCCAGAAGGATGTGTACCCCGTCGCAGGCCTGTCTGTCTTTGCAGGAAGGCGTCCCAGCCGAAGAAAAAAAAAACAGGAACAACAAATTTCGCTGAAAGGAAGGGATACTTCGGCCTCTCGCCAGAGGTCCCGCTTACAGTCTCTCTGATCCGGATAGCAGCTCTTGTGGATTCCCTTGTGTAGTCCACACTCCAGTAGTGGGGAGTGTAACAGCTGACTCCTTCAGCAGTGCGGAAGCTGGGGAAAGCTCTGAGGAAAAGATGTCAGATAACAGCAGCCACGTTGAGAGTATCCCCTAAGGCACACACGAGGACCTGCACACCGTCCTGGTTCTTTTCACAGACTCTCCGTGCGCTTTTTCCTGCTTCTCACTCTGGTCACGTGACTCTCTAGGGCGGGACACCGGAGACTCAGTCTTTTTCTCTGTCATCACACCCTGCGCAGGTGCAACCTCTGACCACAAGGTGGCAATACCATCCTGCGTAATCATTTCTGTCACAGGCTCTATTTCAATTATCACAGAACAGCCAGAGCCTGCCAGCTCACTACAATACCATCCTGATCTAGAGTGAGGAGGACTCTCCAGTAAAAGTGAATTCAATCGCTGCAGCATAAGGTAAGAAGCTTATTCTTACAATTGTATTTCACTTTTACTGTGAGCTGGTCACCTCCAATCCGGGTGAGTTATTTTTGCAATTAATAGTCTAGTCCAACAACTGGGAAGAGTTACCTATGCCTTTTTGAACTGTGTGCATGTGATCTGATCAGTGTGAGTGTGATATAGTAGTACTTGTACTTATAGGATTGTTGTGTTGCTGAATCTTGTTTGGCTGATGAGACTGATCATCTCACCAGAGGGGTATCTTATGGACCATTTACGGGCTGTATTGTAGTATTTGTTGCTTTGTGACGGACTACTCTACAGAATAATAGGATCTGTGGCTGTGTGCCTGCCTATTGGACCCTTGGCTATGTGCCTATTGTTGATATTGTGCTAGCACTGATTTTGAGGCAAGTATGGGAAACTTGTCATGTAAATGGAGACAGAAACCCAGTGGAAAGACAGCAAAAAGTAGAATGTGCAGATAACGTGAAGGCAAGGATGCCATAACGGATAGTAAAAGAATCTTGAAATGACTGAAATTCCCCACAGGGGGGTCTGGTCCTTATGTGTTCAGGGAGAAGGCTGAGCAGGTAAAGAATATTAGCTCTGGAAGTAATTAGTGCAGAAAGTGTGAGAAAAGCACTATAAGTAAAAGTATTGTGTGAGTGCGTTTGACAATGGACTGAACGGACTTAATGAGACAGAATCATCATCATTGCCTCCTCCTTATAACGGACCAGGACGGTGGACATGTACAGTATGTAGGGTACAGAATATGGGATGGAAAGATAACTAAATTTAAATTCAGTTCCCCAATTGCTCCGATTTTTCCAGTTATAACAAAGAGGCATGTGGTAGCTGATAGTACACCTCCTCCCCCAGAGCTAATTACATGGGATGGGGAGGGGGAAGAGAGCAGTGAGAGGGGGAGGGAAGCTGATAGAGGATACACTCACATACCAATG
Organism: Phyllobates terribilis; assembly: GCF_046119375.1. Classification (NCBI taxonomy): domain Eukaryota; kingdom Metazoa; phylum Chordata; class Amphibia; order Anura; family Dendrobatidae; genus Phyllobates; species Phyllobates terribilis. The sequence continues at coordinate 456,984,814 of NW_027362764.1, forward strand.
ACCTGAACTCCTCACACGAAGCATGGCCCCCCTCACAAGGTGATGAAACAATTTCCCTGATGAGACGCCTGTTCCTTTTGCTAGACAAATTCAGCAGATACAGGTTACATACAACTGTACATGGCAGGATTTAGAATCGTTAGTAGATACAAAAGGAGGAGATGTGACTGCACATATTATAAAGCAAGAGACAGGACGGTCAAAAGACTATCTGATTGACTGACCTGGAACAGAATTTTTACAGACATTAGAGTCAGGGGAACACTATTGTAAGATGTTGCAGCGTTGGGCATTGACAAAACAGAGAGGACAATCTATATCTTTAAATGACGCAACTCAAGCAAAAGATGAAGCTGTAGAAAAATATTTTGCCCGTTTACAGATGACTTGGACAGATATGGGATATTTTCCAGGGGACACTCTTAATATACGTATATTGGGAGATGCTTCTGTGGATGGGTTAAAGAAACCAATTAGAGAGGGACTTGTAAAAGCGCGCCCAGAGTGGAGGGGGAAGGACCCAAAGGATTAGCTACAAGTAGCCAAAGGGGTGGAGCAAGAGTTGATCCAAACTTGCAGAACAAAGAGAGTAACTTTTTTTTCCTTACCATAGAAAAAGGGGGGGGGGGGGGGAGACAGGAGTGCAGCAGCCCCCACTCACATAGCAGATAGCTGGGAATGACTTTTTCCCTTCATCCTAATTATTGAAAACCACTAGATAAAAACTATAATGACAGAAATTCTAATTTTAGAGGTTCTATTTCAATGATTAAAATGAACTCCAGGCACATTTTTAAATTTTTATTTTTTCCTTAATATATACTGGGCAGCCGGGTCTGTATGCAATTAATGTTTTTCTTTGAGAAATCATCAAAGCATTTTATGGTGATTTACTTAGACAATGCATTCTTTTCCGTGCCTCTGCACCCAGACTGTCAGTATTTATTTGTTTTTATTTATTTATTTTTCCTTGGTCATAAACAATTTACATGGATGCTGCTATCACAAGGTGCTCAGAATTCACTGATAATTAGTGTTGAGCCACCCCCGTAGTGTTCGAGTTCGGTTCGTCGAACACCCGTGTGTTCGCCGAACTGTTCGTCGAACTGTTCGTTGAACACCTTCGAACACCGTTAAAACCAATGGCAGGCAAACAAAAACACATAGAAACACATAGAAAACACCTTCAAAGGTGTCCAAAAGCTGACAAACTGCTCAGAAGACACAACTAACACATGGAAAAGTGACAAGTACATATAGTCATGCGAAAATAAAAGAGGTGGAGGAGTAAAAGGAGGGGGAGACACAGATATAGGCATGTCATGCCCTTCTAAAATCCAAAAAGTGAGAAGCCGACACGTTCAGTCCGCTCCTGCCCGTGCCACCTCCGTGTCGCCGGGTTTGTGCCAGAGCCGCGGTGAACCCTGACGGCCAGCCCCCCTCTCCCAATACTGGTGCCTGTCCGCTGGTGGGTCGAGCGAGCCCCCCTGTGGTGGAGGCAGCTCTAAGCTTTTTAATTTAAATTGTCTCTCTAATTTGAATAAATACACTTTAAATCCATTTACAAGGATCTATTGGAGGGCAAGTCTCATGCCAGCAGTCGCGTAATTCCAGCTCCAGTAGCGTCCACTAAAGCTGCTGCAGTTAAAAAGCTTTTATAAGGATCGAGCTCGGCTGACCACCGCAAGGCATCCTACTGCCAGTCCGAGCCCCTATGCCTTGGGGTGCCTCCTGATGCTCTTCACTGAGTATCCCGTGGTCCCGAAGCATTTCCTTTGAAAAAATGAAGTGTCCAAACTACAGGTTTGGACACTTGCTTAACAGCCGGGATAATCCGCTGACTAGCAGACACTGCTACTAGGCACAAAGTATTTCCTGGGCTAGAAGCAGTTAAAAATTTGTAATTAGATACTCTCGTTGGATGCTGAGAAAGCATTCCATAGAGTCTCCTGGCACGCCATATATGATTCTCTTAAAAAGCTTGGGGTAGGGGTCTAGGGGACCCTTTTATAGCCAAAATCACGGCCCTGTATCGCAATACGTCACCTAGGCTGAAGATAAATGGAACTGTAGCACCCTGAGGGCTCGGTTGCTACAGAGGTATTGCACCTCACCCAGAGGTGTGATATCTCACTCTCAGGTAAGGATGTAGTGTGGATCAGGACCCGACACCTGCATGCATTACACCACATTGCCGTGGGGCAGGGCGACCAATATGCCCCTGAGATGGGCACGACAGTCCCTGTCCCTGGCTGGAGTGGGGGGAGGGAACACTGAGGAAGGGGAACCCTGTAGTGCAGGAGCAGGGAGGAAGCAGTTCCTGGGTGCATTGAGAAGGGAGTATAAAAGGTGGGCACCATCTTAGTTCAGTGCAGAGAAGTCTGAGCAGAAGTGGCAGGGAGCAGGGGCTCTGCATGAGCTCTGCTCCGGAGGCGGGCCTAGTAACAGAGGCCCAGGCCTGGAAGAGGGAGAAGGAAGGAAGAGGAGCGGAGAAGGCTCCAGGAACGAGGAACGAAGGGATCTCAGGGGTGCGGACGGGCGAGTCGCCACCGCACGCCCGAATCCACCTGCGTGGAGGGGTCAGGCCAAAGGGGGAGACCGGTACCCGAAACTAGTGGAGGCAGGAAACGACCCTCAGCTAGAAACAGGAGGCTGTGACATTTTATGTGGCGCAGCCCCTCGCTACACCCGCTAGGAAGGCACCACATAGGGTCAGGGAAACTGGCGCCAAGTTTACCAAGAGGAGGCCCGAGGCAGCCGGACAGAAGGGTTGGTAAGAAAGGCCAGACAAAGGACACACAAAGGGGGTCCTGTGAAGCACTCCAAAGTTATCTGGGAGTTGTCTGAGCCCCTCACCTGGTGAGCACAGTACGACGTGTGCAGCCGTTACCTGCAGACGTGGTCTGGATAATAAGAACTGTTAGTAAAGGCCCTGGACTGCATCACTAACTCCGTGTCATTACTGCTGCTGCCCTGCACCATCACCCCCATCCTCCGCAAACACTGCCCTGAGGCTATACTCCCGTGGGGAGTTATGCTACGCTCTGCTGCACCCACAACACCAGCCTCAGCGGTCTGCCCTGTAGCGGCGGTTCACTCTGACCGCAATCCACGGGTGGCGTAGTCGGACATTTAAACATCAAAACCACATAAATAGTTCCGCCACTGGTTTGACCGCCCTGAGCCACGGAACCGGGTCGCCGCCATGGAGACTACAACCACCAGCATCCACCAAAAAGGGTCCGGCTCCGGGTGTCCCAAGGCCCAGGGGGCGCGTCAGAACATTTTCATCACCTTTCACAATCACCAATGGGACAAGGCAGGGATGTTCTCTGTCCCCTCTCTTATACATCCTAGTGACGGAGCACCTGCTCTCATCAATTCGCCATAACCCCAATATTAGGTGGATTGAGGTGGGAGGCACCGAGTACAAGTGCTCTCTATTTGCTGATGATGTCCTAGTATATATCACTTAATCACATACAGTTATATGAAAAAGTTTGGGCACCCCTATTAATCTTAAGCTTAATGTTTTATAAAAATTGGTGTTTTTGCAACAGCTATTTCAGTTTGATATATGTAATAACTGTTGGACACAGTAATGTTTCTGCCTTGAAATGAGGTTTATTGTACTAACAGAAAATGTGCAATCTGCATTCAAACAAAATTTGACAGGTGCATAAGTATGGGCACCTCACCAGAAAAGTGACATTAATATTTAGTAGATCCTCCTTTTGCAAAAATAACAGCCTCTAGTCGCTTCCTGTAGCTTTTAAGGAGTTCCTCAATCCTGGATGAAGGTATTTTTGACCATTCCTCTTTACAAAACAATTCCAGTTCAGTTAAGTTTGATGGTCGCCGAGCATGGACAGCCCTCTTCAAATGATCCCACAGATGTTCAATGATATTCAGGTCTGGGGACTGGGATGGCCATTTCAGAACATTGTAATTGTTCCTCTGCATGAATGCCTGAGTAGATTTGGAGCAGTGTTTTGGATCATTGCCTTGCTGAAAGATCCATCCCCTGCGTAAGTTCAACTTTATCACTGATTCTTGAACATTATTGTCAAGAATCTGCTGATACTGAGTGGAATCCATGCGTCCCTCAACTTTAACAAGATTCCCGGTGCCGGCATTGGCCACACAGCCCGAAAGCATGATGGAACCTCCACCAAATTTTACTGTGGGTAGCAAGTGTTTTTCTTGGAATGCTGTGTTTTTTTGCCGCCATGCATAACGCCTTTTTGTATGACCAAACAACTCAATCTTGGTTTCATCAGTCCACAGAACCTTCTTCCAAAAAGAAATTGGCTTCTCCAAATGTGCTTTTGCATACCTCAGCCGACTTGGTTTGTGGCGTGCTTGCAGAAACGGCTTCTTTTGCATCACTCTCCCATACAGCTTCTCCTTGTGCAAATAGTTGAATAATGCACAGTGACACCATCTGCAGTAAGTTGATGCTGCAGCTCTCTGGAGGTGGTCTGAGGATTGTCCTTGACTGATCTCACCATTCTTCTTATCTGCCTTTCTGATGTTTTTCTTGGCCTGCCACTTCTGGCCTTAACAAGAACTGTCCCTGTGTTCTTCCATTTCCTTACTATGTTCCTCACAGTGGAAACTGACAGGTTAAATCTCTGAGACAGCTTTTTGTATCCTTCCCCTGAACAACTATGTTGAATAATCTTTGTTTTCAGATCATTTGACAGTTGTTTTGAGGAGCCCATGATGCCACTCTTCAGAGGAGATTCAAACAGGAGAACAACTTGCAAGTGGCCACTTTAAGTAGCTTTTCTCATGATTGCATACACCTGGCTATGAAGTTCAAAGCTCAATGAGGTTACAAAACCAAAAAAAGTGCTTTAGTAAGTCAGTAAAAAGTAGGTAGGAGTATTTAAAACAAGAAAATCATAAGGGTGCCCATACTTATGCACCTGTCAAATTTTGTTTGAATGCAGATTGCATATTTTCTGTTAGTACAATAAACCTCATTTCAAGGCAGAAACATTACTGTGTCCAACAATTATTACATATATCAAACTGAAATAGCTGTTGCAAAAACACCAATTTTTATAAAACATTAAGCTTAAGATTAATAGGGGTGCCCAAACTTTTTCATATAACTGTATATCCATCCATGCTGTTATGGCTGAAATAGATCACTTTGTTACATGGTCAAATTTTAAAATCAATGCAGCGAAGTCTGAGGCCCTCGATGTCTCCCTCCCCAAATCCATATAGGATTCCATCCAGTCCAACTTTCCCTTTGCCTGGCCCTCACAGGGTATCAAATACTTAGGAATTCCTATTCATAGAGACCTCTCCCATCTATGTTATCTTAATTTTGGGCCCTTTATTGAACAACTCCATACAGACCACGGTTGGCAAGTTAGAACTGTAAGATTCACTACGTGAACCACTGGTATTTTGTGGAAAAGCACATGTAAGATTCTGCAACAGTCTCTGCTGATACTCCTGCATGCGTGCATCCCTTTCTATGGCAGGAATAATTTCTGCAAATTTACTTTTGTACCGGGGGTCTAACAGTGTGGCAACCCAGTAGTCAGGATTATTTCTAATTCTCACAATTCGAGGGTCATGTTGCAGGTAGTGCAGCAAGAAGGCACTCATGTGTGTTGCGCATCCAGGAGCACCAAGTCCCTGTTGTGTTGGTGGCGAGGTAACAATCATGCTTCCTTCCTCTGTCCTCTCCCCCCAACCTCGCACAACAGAAATGTGATCAAGGTCTCCCTTATCTGATGAGTCTTCCATCAGTTCGTCCTCCACTTCTTCCTGGGCTCCTGCACCTTCCTCACTAGTTTGGCTGCTACCATGCGCCCTGGTAAAACCATCTCCCCCACCCTCACATGCCTGCCGCCTTGGTGCTGCCGACCGTCTGGACCTTGCAGATGTTAGCCCTTCCGCATACAACTCCTCCTCCTCTACTTCCTCCACCTCCTCTTGTGCCACCACCTGACTCCGAATTCTGTTTAACATGTGCTCCAGCATGTAAATCACCGGAATAGTCATGCTGATAATGGCATCGTCAGCACTAAACATCTTCGTCGCCATTTCAAAACTGTCAGAAGGGTGCCATCTCGTTGGCCCAGGCTATACGTCAGAACGTATTGCACCAGGGCTTGTCTGTGCTGCCACAGTCGCTGCAACATGTGCAGAGTTGAATTCCACCGGGTAGGCACATCGCATTTTAGCCGGTGAAGTGGCAGGCCCAACGACTTCTGTAGAGATGTAAGTCGCTGAGCTGCGGGATGCGAACGGCGAAAGTGAGCACACAGCGACCGTGCCCTCTGCAGAAGGCTATCTAGTCTGGGATAGTGGGCTAAAAATTGCTGGACAACCAGGTTCAACACGTGAGCCATACAAGGCACGTGTGTGACATTGCCCCGGCGAAGGGCCGCACCCAGGTTTGCAGCATTGTCGTACACGGCCTTCCCTGGTTTCAGGTCCAGTGGAGACAACCATTCATGAAATTGGTTCTCCAGAGCTGACCACAACTCCTCAGCTGTGTGACTCACATTTCCCAGACATTTCAATGTAAAAACCGCCTGATGACGTTGAGCCCTACTGCCAGCATAGTAAGGAGGTGTGCAGGATCCCTTCTGCGCAGTTAGAAAGCTTGTGGCATGACCAGACAGGCTTTGGGTGCAGGTGGAAGACCGAGAGGAGGTTGAGGAGGCAGAAGCAGTGGAGGAACTTTGACATAAAGAGGATTGACGCACAACTCGTGGGGACGGCAAGACTTGGACAGCAGCCCCTTGTCCTGCTGTCACCATAGTTACCCAGTGCCCAGTCAGCGACATTTAACGCCCCTGTCCATGCCTACTCGTCCAAGTGTCTGTGGTGAAATGCACCCTGTCACACACAGAGTTTCTCAAAGAAGCGGTGATGTTGTGTGCGACATGCTGGTGGAGCGCAGGCACACCTTTCTTTGAGAAGTAGTGCCGACTGGGCATCTGGTACTGGGGCACTGCGACGGACATAAGGTCTCGAAAATCCTCTGTGTCCACCAGGCGGAAAGGCAGCATTTCTGTAGCCAAGAACTTGCAGATGGTGAAATTCAACCTCTTAGCTTTCTCATGGCTAGGAGGAAATGGTCTTTTACTTGTCCACATCTGAGGGACCGAGGGCTGGCTATTGTGCTTAGACGGGGTTGATAAGGGTGTCCCCGGCAAACTGCCGGTCTGTGAGGAAGATGCAGGCGGACATGTTAGGTTGCCTTGATCCAAAGGTGGTGCTATCGATGTCGGACAGCGCTCAACACCAGCTGGTGTTACCACCTCCAAAGAAAATGATGACCTGCCAATCACGCTGGCTGTTGCGGGTAAAGAGGTGGCAGGTCTGCGCCCCAAAACAGGTGTGACTGCTGTCCCCCCAGTCACAGAGGATGAAGAGGCCGCGGATGCACAAGATATGGCAGACGGTGGTTGGCCCGGCCGGCTAGGCCGCATTGTAGCACACTGAACTTCCCACTGCAACTTATGCTTCATGTCCATGTGCCGATTCATGCATGAAGTACTCAAACAATGTATTTTTTGGCCTCTACTTAGCTTTTGCTGACAAATGTTACAGATAACACGAGTTAGGTCATCTTTATCGATCTGAAAAAATGCCCAGGCTATGCAAGGCTTTGCACCCATGCGACCTGAAGAGCCACCACGACTTGTGGTGAGAGGCAGAGTTGTGTTTGAGCATGCAGTTGTTGACGTGCTTCCAGTACTACGTCTCTGTCCAGGAAGGCGCAACCTGACCTCGTCGTCACTAGCATCTTCCTCCAGCTCCTCTACTGACCTCATCTCTTGGCTGACTGTGGGTTGACAGTAAGTGGGATCTCCAACCTCATCATCATCACCCTGTGCGTTATCACACCCGTCGTCCTCAGAGCCAACCTGTTTCTGCCCTGACAAAAAACTAAAGTTGTCGCTCCAATCAGGTATTTGAGTCTTATCATCGTCTTCCTCATTGTCTCCACCAACAGGAGTTACAGTTTGGGAATGAGGGTCTACATTATGGTCAGAACCTTCTGCGTCTGGTCCTGGATCCGACTCATAAAGATTCTGGGCATCAGTGCAGATCATTTCCTCGTCTGGATTCACAGAAGCGCTGGAGTCGACCTCTGATTCCCAGGCTATAGTATGAGTAAACAGCTCTGCAGACTCAACCATCTGTTCTACCTCATACTCAGACGGGCAGCTGGAGATTTGGGAGCTGTGAGGAAGCAAGTGCGATTGGGGTGACACCTTTGAGGACTGGAGTATTTGTGATGTTGAAGTTGATGTGGAGGAGAGCCCACTTAAAGGAGCACTTGATATCCGTTGAAGCACCTGCTGTTTTTGTGCCTCATCTGGAATTTGTAGCGATTGGCGTGGCCGTAAGAAAGGGATCTTATCACATTGTCCGCTAAAAGAAGTAGACATTTTAGTTTGGCTGGAAGATGGTCTTTCTTCTGCAGATGTTACTGTTGCTTTAACACCTACCCCACGGACACAACCTTTTTTCCCCTTCCCAACACGCCTATTCCCCTTTCCACCAGCAGCAGGCCTTTTTCCACTCATTTTGGTGGTTAACTAATTAACAACTCTGGAGTTGTTTGTACAAATAAACAATGGATGGGAACCGAGCAGAGCTGAGTGGCCAAACTGTGGTATTAGGCCAAAACTATTGGCTGGGTTAGATGCAGAAAAAAATTATATTCAATTTGCAACCTGATGGAGGTCAGTATAGATGGACTAATAGAGAAAGTCCCACACACTGCTAGAAGGCCAAATATTTTTTCAGAGCTAGATGCAGAAAAAAATATATTCAGTTTGCAACCTGATGGAGGTCTGTATAGATGGATTAATAGAACAAGTCCCACACACAGCTAGAAGCCCAATATTTTTTCAGAGGTAGATGCAGAAAAAAATATATTCAGTTTGCAACCTGATGGAGGTCAGTATAGATGGACTAATACAACAAGTCCCACACACAGCTAGAAGCCCAATATTTTTTCAGAGGTAGATGCAGAAAAAAATATATTCAGTTTGCAACCTGATGGAGGTCTGTATAGATGGATTAATAGAACAAGTCCCACACACAGCTAGAAGCCCAATATTTTTTCAGAGGTAGATGCAGAAAAAAATATATTCAGTTTGCAACCTGATGGAGGTCTGTATAGATGGATTAATAGAACAAGTCCCACACACAGCTAGAAGCCCAATATTTTTTCAGAGGTAGATGCAGAAAAAAATATATTCAGTTTGCAACCTGATGGAGGTCTGTATAGATGGATTAATAGAACAAGTCCCACACACAGCTAGAAGCCCAATATTTTTTCAGAGGTAGATGCAGAAAAAAATATATTCAGTTTGCAACCTGATGGAGGTCAGTATAGATGGACTAATACAACAAGTCCCACACACAGCTAGAAGCCCAATATTTTTTCAGAGGTAGATGCAGAAAAAAATATGTTCAGTTTGCAACCTGATGGAGGTCTGTATAGATGGATTAATAGAACAAGTCCCACACACAGCTAGAAGCCCAATATTTTTTCAGAGGTAGATGCAGAAAAAAATATATTCAGTTTGCAACCTGATGGAGGTCTGTATAGATGGATTAATAGAACAAGTCCCACACACAGCTAGAAGCCCAATATTTTTTCAGAGCTAGATGCAGAAAAAAATTATATTCAATTTGCAACCTGATGGAGGTCAGTATAGATGGACTAATAGAATGATGCTATGCCCAAAAGATTTTACTTCACTAGGTGCAGTAAAAAAATTGGTATTCTATACACAGGTGGTATATCTTGCAACACAGATAGGCTACTCCACTGACTAACACACTCTGCAATAGGCCAAAAAGGATTAGCTTTGCTAGATTCAGCCAAATGCTGTGAAAAAAACTTGCACAGCACTGGCACAGACCTGCCTGGCAAAAACTGATAGGAACTGATGTAACCTAGTCCTGAAAAGGACTCCAATTACAATTAGTCTTTACTCCCACAATCTATCTATTTAAGAGCACAGACCTGCCTGATAAAAGTCGTAGGAAATGCTGTAACCTAGTCCTTAAAAGGACTGCAATCACAACTATTCCCTACTCCCAAGCTATCTGTAGATTTGTGCGAAAATTGGCTTGAAATTAACAAGGTATAGCGCACACAGCAACAGCGGTGCCGTCTAACACGCAGCTGCAGCAGTGAGAAAATGGTGGCGACGGGGAAAATGGCTTGGTCTTATAGGGCAAGGACATGTGACATACACTGCCAATGACACATGCCCTTGCTTGTGTGAAAAAAAGCACTTCGCTCCGTGTGTGCGCTGCTGATAGACTGACAGATTGCACCTCCCCACTGTAAATGCGGGAAAGAGAAAAAAAAATGGAGATCTTCATTGTTCCTGCAGAGATCCATCCCCTGCCCCTCCCCCCACCCCGCTGTACACTCAAACTGCGTATTAACATTAATTTTCATCATTACTGAGAAAAAATCCAGTTATGATTTTGGTGCACGAACAGTTATCGAACATAACCTCGAACAGCCGAATTTTTCTCAAATTGTTCGTGTTTGCCGAACGGCTTGAACACCGCCCAAAACAGCTCGAATTTGAGATTAGCGAACAGTTCGAGTAGAACAACGCTCATCTCTACTGATAATGTCTAGTTTTGCAATGTTTTCTCATTTTGAAAATTTGTTGACTCCTCCATGTTTGGAGGTTGTGATGTTTCAGTTTAGAGTATGTGGACGATTTATTACTTTGTTCTGACCAAGTCTCATGTCAGGAGTCGTCTATCTCACTTTTGTGTTCCCTAGCAGAACGTGCATGTAAGGCCTATAAAAAGAAACCACAGGTTTATCACCAGAAGGTAGTCTTCTTGGGACATGGCATGTCGCAATCCACCAGACATTTCACAGAGGAAAAAAGGTCACAATACAGTAGGTTACATTACCCAAAAACACGGGAAAACTACAAATACCAGTGGCCTACTACTCAGCTAGGCTGGATCCTGGTGCCAGAGGGGCACCCTCTTGTGTTACAGCCATTTCTGCGGTTCAAGCTATGATTGAAAAGGCCACAGAAATAGTTATTGATTACAAGGTCACACTTTACACTCAACATGACATTCATGGTGTCCTCAGTCAGGTACATCCTAGGCACATTTCAATGACCCAGCAACTTTGTTTTCAGTGTGCCCTCCTCATTCCCCCAAATGTAGACCTCAAACGACGTGCAGTTTTGAATCCAGTTACGCTTCTGCCATTGGATTCAAAAAGGGGGGAAAGATGGGGAAAATGAACTATTTTTACATTCTCTGACAGAGGAGGAAATAGGCGAAATACATACACCCCATGATTGTGTAGCTCTGATGTAGCAAGAGACGGCAGGGTTTGAATATGTCTCAGCTGAATCCATTGCTAATGCAAATTTTGAGTTTTTTTTGTAGATGGATCCAAATGCCAAGATGTTGGTTGGTTCTATACTGGATACGCTGTGATCACACAACATGAGGTAATAAAAGCTGAACCACTCCCTCCTCACCTATCGGCACAGGAGGCAGAGCTGAGGGCACTCACTGAGGCGTGTAGAGCGGCAAAGGGTAAGACAGCCAAATGTGTGTGTAGATAGTAGATCTTGCCTAAAGTCACATGAAAAACCTATAAACCACAGAGAGCGTAAGGGCTCTGATGAAGGATCTCCTGTTACCCACTAAGCTTGGCGTGGTGAAGATAAAAGCTCACACTCAAGCTGACACCAATGAAGCCAGAGGAAATGCTTGTGCGGATGCTGCCGCCAAGGAAGTAGTAAAGAGGCCGAGAGTTGAGAGTCTAGCAGCGGTACAGACCGTGACCTCAGTGGCACCTGTCACTCCTGATATTTTTAAATCCCTGAAGAAACAGGGGGGTCAATAGGAAAAGAAGGAGTGGAGACGCAGGGCGCCCAGCTGACTGAGGAAGGTTTATGGAAAAAGGGCAGTAAGCTCTGCCTGCCACCAGCTCTTTACTCAGTGACGGCCCAGGTAATCCATGGACTAACACATTTGTCAAAAACAGCTATGTGTGCTTTGGTAGACAAGGTACGGGTGGCGCCAGGGTCCAGTACCCAGGCAGCCAGGCACACACAGTCTTGTATGACGTGTGCACAACAACGTAGGGAAAGCTGTGAAGATCCCGCAGAAACACACCCCTCGTCCGCTCTACCGTTCCAGAGATTGCAGATTGACTATATACAACTACCTCGAGTAGTGGTATATGAGTTCGTGCTTGTGTGTGTTGATCTCTTTTCAGGTTGGCCTGAGGCATATCTGGTGCAGAAAGCGACCGTAAAGATTACTGCTCAAAAACTCATGAATGAGGTGGTATGTAGATATGGGGTTCCTGAAGTGATTGAAAGTGATAGAGGTACGCATTTCACTGGAGGAATCATGAGAGAGATCTTAAAGTCTTTGGGAATTGAGCAGGGTTTACACACACCTTATCATCCACATAGTAGTGGGAAGGTAGAAAGACTGAATGGGACATTAAAGTTAAAGATTCAGAAGGCAAAAGAGGAAACCGGCAAACCATGGACCGAATGCTTGCCTCTAGCTCGTTTCTCAATAAGGTACACTCCAAGTATAAGAACAGGTCTCTCTCCATATGACATACTTTTTGGTTCAGTACCTAGAACAGGGTTATATTTCCCACAGTCACTTCAGATGCAGAATGACAGCCTGACTAGCTATGTGCAAGCCTTGCATAATCGCCTAAACAGTGTGATAAACAGGTGTATTCTTCCATTCCAGACCCTGAATCAGTGTCTGGAACACATGATCTCAAGCCTGGAGACTGGGTGGTCCTAAAAAGACACGTCAGAAAAAGCCTTGATCCAAGATTTGATGGACCATTCCAAGTTCTTCTGACCACAGCAACATTTGGTGAAGCTTGAGGGAAAATCCACTTGGATACACGCCAGCCATTGTAAAAGAGTCACTCCACCAGCAGAATGATGACATTTTTACCAGTTCTAATGGGGATTGTGGTGGCATTGCCTCTAGCAAAGACATTAAATGAAGTTCTGAATGATGACTGAGATAATAAATTCATTAGACATCACCAAGTACTTTTAAAAGACACGAGTACATTACGAAAAGATGGTTGGATTTGCACTCACAGTCCTGTGAGCTCTAATACTATGCCTTATTAAGCCATTCCAGTGACTTTGAAAGAAATGTTCTATTTGAGTAACCGCACTTTTCCCACTAAGCTAGATAACAACAGGAAAGAGAGCTGTAGGTTTGCCTGTAGCTACACGGGTGACAGAGCCATGGGTGTTGTTCAACAGGAGTGGTCCGCCTCTAAGACAGACAGGAATGCCTTAGGCTTCTAGTCATGTCGACCTCTCCTGTTATCCGAACTTCACCTCTTGCAGCTGCATCCAGATAAGATCCAGAGACGTCGCTTTCTCTACAGTATTCTGAGTGTAACGGGTCTGTACCGACATCACACAGAGTGTAGCGGTCGATGCCACGCTCAATCCTGAGCTTCACTGTGTAAACGTCACCTTGGAAAGACTGATATCAGGTATTATGTCAAATGACACTCAGTACCAGGAAGAGATTATGGACATATTAAGCTCCACCTTGTTGTCTAAATGGATTACTAGTCTATTCAATAACACTGTTATGGGAGCACCGTAGAGTTTGTACATTGTATGTAGACATCAGGCCTACAAGTGGTTACCTAATAACTTCACAGGGGTCTGCACACCGGCCTTCCTGACCCCATCAACCTTTATAGTGCCTCACACCAGAGTAAATGTTAAAGCAATCCCTCTACACACATTATACAGACGAGCTGCAGACAATCCCAGATCCAAGGGTAAACCTCATCTTGTAGAAATGGGGGTGGCAAATAAGATTGTGAGCAGCGTATTGATTTATCCGTCCATAACGCAGATGTGGGATAAGCTGGAAAAGGCGACTGATTATCTAGATGACCAGATCTTCCAGGTGCTTGATGTCCTTAATGCATCTAATATAATACAGAAGCAGCTGATTGTAGTCACTGACAACACACCATAGTGCTGGACCACCTGACCGCTATGGTGGGATGTGTCAGATCATCGGTCCCACATGTTGTCATTACATGGACGTTATGGGAAATCTCCAGGTTAGGACTGATATACAGAAGATACCCGAGATAAGGGATAAGTGGTTACAGCAACATGACGCAAACAAGCCAGACAATGTGAACTGAGGTCTAAGATGGCAGACATACAAGAAACAGAGGCATGTTCACACTAGCAAAAAAGAAGCAAGACAAAAATATATCTCATACCCTACCATAATTATATATAAATGTAAAGCAAAATTGCATAATAAATATAGGGTACTTAGTGAACTATTTTTGATCAAAAAAAGTATACAAGCCGTCCCACCAGCGGCAAGGTGACCCTAAATTGGGACGGTACCTATACTGCCTATATTAAAAACCTTACTGTATATCAAAGTTGAAGTAATGCATATAAAAGGGTAGACAAATAGGACCGGGTCCCAACTCCAGACCACCTAGGCCCGTGGTAAGCTACATATATACCAATCAGCTCAACAAAGGGCATGCCACACCCTTAAATTGCACAGAATGCAAACAAGTCAAAAAACCAGACAATGTGAACTGAGGTCTAAGATGGCAGACATACAAGAAACAGAGGCATGTTCACACTAGCAAAAAAGAAGCAAGACAAAAATATATCTCATACCCTACCATAATTATATATAAATGTAAAGCAAAATTGCATAATAAATATAGGGTACTTAGTGAACTATTTTTGATCAAAAAAAGTATACAAGCCGTCCCACCAGCGGCAAGGTGACCCTAAATTGGGACGGTACCTATACTGCCTATATTAAAAACCTTACTGTATATCAAAGTTGAAGTAATGCATATAAAAGGGTAGACAAATAGGACCGGGTCCCAACTCCAGACCACCTAGGCCCGTGGTAAGCTACATATATACCAATCAGCTCAACAAAGGGCATGCCACACCCTTAAATTGCACAGAATGCAAACAAGTCAAAAAACCAGACAATGTGAACTGAGGTCTAAGATGGCAGACATACAAGAAACAGAGGCATGTTCACACTAGCAAAAAAGAAGCAAGACAAAAATATATCTCATACCCTACCATAATTATATATAAATGTAAAGCAAAATTGCATAATAAATATAGGGTACTTAGTGAACTATTTTTGATCAAAAAAAGTATACAAGCCGTCCCACCAGCGGCAAGGTGACCCTAAATTGGGACGGTACCTATACTGCCTATATTAAAAACCTTACTGTATATCAAAGTTGAAGTAATGCATATAAAAGGGTAGACAAATAGGACCGGGTCCCAACTCCAGACCACCTAGGCCCGTGGTAAGCTACATATATACCAATCAGCTCAACAAAGGGCATGCCACACCCTTAAATTGCACAGAATGCAAACAAGTCAAAAAACCAGACAATGTGAACTGAGGTCTAAGATGGCAGACATACAAGAAACAGAGGCATGTTCACACTAGCAAAAAAGAAGCAAGACAAAAATATATCTCATACCCTAC
This sequence comes from Phyllobates terribilis, assembly GCF_046119375.1. NCBI lineage: Eukaryota > Metazoa > Chordata > Amphibia > Anura > Dendrobatidae > Phyllobates > Phyllobates terribilis. The sequence goes on from NW_027362764.1 coordinate 457,000,393, forward strand.
CATAATTATATATAAATGTAAAGCAAAATTGCATAATAAATATAGGGTACTTAGTGAACTATTTTTGATCAAAAAAAGTATACAAGCCGTCCCACCAGCGGCAAGGTGACCCTAAATTGGGACGGTACCTATACTGCCTATATTAAAAACCTTACTGTATATCAAAGTTGAAGTAATGCATATAAAAGGGTAGACAAATAGGACCGGGTCCCAACTCCAGACCACCTAGGCCCGTGGTAAGCTACATATATACCAATCAGCTCAACAAAGGGCATGCCACACCCTTAAATTGCACAGAATGCAAACAAGTCAAAAAACCAGACAATGTGAACTGAGGTCTAAGATGGCAGACATACAAGAAACAGAGGCATGTTCACACTAGCAAAAAAGAAGCAAGACAAAAATATATCTCATACCCTACCATAATTATATATAAATGTAAAGCAAAATTGCATAATAAATATAGGGTACTTAGTGAACTATTTTTGATCAAAAAAAGTATACAAGCCGTCCCACCAGCGGCAAGGTGACCCTAAATTGGGACGGTACCTATACTGCCTATATTAAAAACCTTACTGTATATCAAAGTTGAAGTAATGCATATAAAAGGGTAGACAAATAGGACCGGGTCCCAACTCCAGACCACCTAGGCCCGTGGTAAGCTACATATATACCAATCAGCTCAACAAAGGGCATGCCACACCCTTAAATTGCACAGAATGCAAACAAGTCAAAAAACCAGACAATGTGAACTGAGGTCTAAGATGGCAGACATACAAGAAACAGAGGCATGTTCACACTAGCAAAAAAGAAGCAAGACAAAAATATATCTCATACCCTACCATAATTATATATAAATGTAAAGCAAAATTGCATAATAAATATAGGGTACTTAGTGAACTATTTTTGATCAAAAAAAGTATACAAGCCGTCCCACCAGCGGCAAGGTGACCCTAAATTGGGACGGTACCTATACTGCCTATATTAAAAACCTTACTGTATATCAAAGTTGAAGTAATGCATATAAAAGGGTAGACAAATAGGACCGGGTCCCAACTCCAGACCACCTAGGCCCGTGGTAAGCTACATATATACCAATCAGCTCAACAAAGGGCATGCCACACCCTTAAATTGCACAGAATGCAAACAAGTCAAAAAACCAGACAATGTGAACTGAGGTCTAAGATGGCAGACATACAAGAAACAGAGGCATGTTCACACTAGCAAAAAAGAAGCAAGACAAAAATATATCTCATACCCTACCATAATTATATATAAATGTAAAGCAAAATTGCATAATAAATATAGGGTACTTAGTGAACTATTTTTGATCAAAAAAAGTATACAAGCCGTCCCACCAGCGGCAAGGTGACCCTAAATTGGGACGGTACCTATACTGCCTATATTAAAAACCTTACTGTATATCAAAGTTGAAGTAATGCATATAAAAGGGTAGACAAATAGGACCGGGCCCCAACTCCAGACCACCTAGGCCCGTGGTAAGCTACATATATACCAATCAGCTCAACAAAGGGCATGCCACACCCTTAAATTGCACAGAATGCAAACAAGTCAAAAAACCAGACAATGTGAACTGAGGTCTAAGATGGCAGACATACAAGAAACAGAGGCATGTTCACACTAGCAAAAAAGAAGCAAGACAAAAATATATCTCATACCCTACCATAATTATATATAAATGTAAAGCAAAATTGCATAATAAATATAGGGTACTTAGTGAACTATTTTTGATCAAAAAAAGTATACAAGCCGTCCCACCAGCGGCAAGGTGACCCTAAATTGGGACGGTACCTATACTGCCTATATTAAAAACCTTACTGTATATCAAAGTTGAAGTAATGCATATAAAAGGGTAGACAAATAGGACCGGGTCCCAACTCCACACCACCTAGGCCCGTGGTAAGCTACATATATACCAATCAGCTTTGTTGAGCTGATTGGTATATATGTAGCTTACCACGGGCCTAGGTGGTCTGGAGTTGGGACCCGGTCCTATTTGTCTACCCTTTTATATGCATTACTTCAACTTTGATATACAGTAAGGTTTTTAATATAGGCAGTATAGGTACCGTCCCAATTTAGGGTCACCTTGCCGCTGGTGGGACGGCTTGTATACTTTTTTTGATCAAAAATAGTTCACTAAGTACCCTATATTTATTATGCAATTTTGCTTTACATTTATATATAATTATGGTAGGGTATGAGATATATTTTTGTCTTGCTTCTTTTTTGCTAGTGTGAACATGCCTCTGTTTCTTGTATGTCTGCCATCTTAGACCTCAGTTCACATTGTCTGGTTTTTTGACTTGTTTGCATTCTGTGCAATTTAAGGGTGTGGCATGCCCTTTGTTGAGCTGATTGGTATATATGTAGCTTACCACGGGCCTAGGTGGTCTGGAGTTGGGACCCGGTCCTATTTGTCTACCCTTTTATATGCATTACTTCAACTTTGATATACAGTAAGGTTTTTAATATAGGCAGTATAGGTACCGTCCCAATTTAGGGTCACCTTGCCGCTGGTGGGACGGCTTGTATACTTTTTTTGATCAAAAATAGTTCACTAAGTACCCTATATTTATTATGCAATTTTGCTTTACATTTATATATAATTATGGTAGGGTATGAGATATATTTTTGTCTTGCTTCTTTTTTGCTAGTGTGAACATGCCTCTGTTTCTTGTATGTCTGCCATCTTAGACCTCAGTTCACATTGTCTGGTTTTTTGACTTGTTTGCATTCTGTGCAATTTAAGGGTGTGGCATGCCCTTTGTTGAGCTGATTGGTATATATGTAGCTTACCACGGGCCTAGGTGGTCTGGAGTTGGGACCCGGTCCTATTTGTCTACCCTTTTATATGCATTACTTCAACTTTGATATACAGTAAGGTTTTTAATATAGGCAGTATAGGTACTGTCCCAATTTAGGGTCACCTTGCCGCTGGTGGGACGGCTTGTATACTTTTTTTGATCAAAAATAGTTCACTAAGTACCCTATATTTATTATGCAATTTTGCTTTACATTTATATATAATTATGGTAGGGTATGAGATATATTTTTGTCTTGCTTCTTTTTTGCTAGTGTGAACATGCCTCTGTTTCTTGTATGTCTGCCATCTTAGACCTCAGTTCACATTGTCTGGTTTTTTGACTTGTTTGCATTCTGTGCAATTTAAGGGTGTGGCATGCCCTTTGTTGAGCTGATTGGTATATATGTAGCTTACCACGGGCCTAGGTGGTCTGGAGTTGGGACCCGGTCCTATTTGTCTACCCTTTTATATGCATTACTTCAACTTTGATATACAGTAAGGTTTTTAATATAGGCAGTATAGGTACCGTCCCAATTTAGGGTCACCTTGCCGCTGGTGGGATGGCTTGTATACTTTTTTTGATCAAAAATAGTTCACTAAGTACCCTATATTTATTATGCAATTTTGCTTTACATTTATATATAATTATGGTAGGGTATGAGATATATTTTTGTCTCGCTTCTTTTTTGCTAGTGTGAACATGCCTCTGTTTCTTGTATGTCTGCCATCTTAGACCTCAGTTCACATTGTCTGGTTTTTTGACTTGTTTGCATTCTGTGCAATTTAAGGGTGTGGCATGCCCTTTGTTGAGCTGATTGGTATATATGTAGCTTACCACGGGCCTAGGTGGTCTGGAGTTGGGACCCGGTCCTATTTGTCTACCCTTTTATATGCATTACTTCAACTTTGATATACAGTAAGGTTTTTAATATAGGCAGTATAGGTACCGTCCCAATTTAGGGTCACCTTGCCGCTGGTGGGACGGCTTGTATACTTTTTTTGATCAAAAATAGTTCACTAAGTACCCTATATTTATTATGCAATTTTGCTTTACATTTATATATAATTTTGGTAGGGTATGAGATATATTTTTGTCTTGCTTCTTTTTTGCTAATGACGCAAACAAGGACTCCTGGTGGGAGAAACATTCTCTTTCCTGAATCCCACTAATTGGTTCAAGGGTCTAGGTGGGGGGCTCTCAGGGATTATACATGTATGCAATTATTATTATTCTGCTTGTTGATATATGTAGCCGTAAAAGCTGTATGTATGTTACACCTAAGTTACTCAGGTTTATATGTAAGGAAAACCGGGTCACAGAACCCCTGATTGTATACTATGGACCCCAGACAAGAAAACATCCATTGTTGTGATACAATTATAGGCGTTTAGGTAGGGAACTGAGGCGAAGCAGGTAGGAAAGTCCCGAGGACGCGACTAGCGCGCTCCTATATACCTACTGAGATGCCATAATTGGTCACAAAAGGGGGGAAATGTGAGAGAAAAGAATACATCTTGTTTGTCTGTGGTCTCCATTTTGTCTTCACTCTTATGTAATGGTCATCAGGTAACACTGAGGGGCAGTGAGGTTTCACATTACTGTTCACTCCCCTATGGTTACTATTGGTTCATAGGTCAGAGGGAACTATTCCTTTGTCTCTGACCCTATTTAAAGTGTCACATGTATTAATAAAGCAGAAGTCTTTTTCTAGTACACCATTATAAGGCTGTGCTGTACTGATTTCCCGAGCGCTCGTAAAACAAATCTTATTAATTTGGAGTTCGGAAGGCATAGAAAAGAGCGTATTTCGCTCACAATATGTTGCAGTAAATGTGGAATACGGTGGTTTCAAAATCTGTGCTGCCCAATAGTTCAAATATGTGATCACACACGAAGGTGAAGCGTGAATGCGGTTTATGTCAACGCGTTTCAAGGTTTTCAAACCTCTTCATCAGGACCAAACCACAATTATATGATACAGCTCAAAACGTGCGGAAATATATAAACAATGTATTCAAAAAAGGGGGCGCAGCAATGAACCTTTGTGGTCATATGTTACATTGTGGATGTTGGTATAATTCTGTAATTCTGAATATAATCTTGTATATGCATTATATACCAACATCCACAGTTTGTCACATTAAAAACTGTAAGGCTGTGTGCCCATTATGTGTTTTTCAAGCGTTTCCGCAGCGGCAATTCCGCTTCAGAAACGCTTAAAAAATGCTTGGTAGAAGGTCTGCCATGTTCCCCAATGATAAGCCGCATGTGGTGTGCACATGCTGCGGAAATTTCCGCTGCGGATTATCATTGCGGAAAAATCCGCAGCACTACTGATTATTTTGTGAAATCGTGGCGTTTTTGCCGCCATTGACTTGCATTGGACCGCATGACATCCGCATCACTGCATCTACAGATGCTGATACCATGCGGATTCAATGTGCGGATAGTACCCAGGTTTGGAGAAGAGGAGACTCTCCTCCGTACCCGGGTACCATAGTACCTGTAAAAAAAAAGAAAATAAAAAATATACATTATACTTACCTTCTGATGGCCCCCGGTCTCCATAGCGATGCGTCCTGGCTTGCTGGCAGCTCGCGATGGTCTAAAAAGGACCTGCCATGACGTCATTTAGTCATGTGACAGGTCACGCGACCGCTGATGTCGGCAAGCCAAGACCGCGAGATTTGCCGGCAAGCCAAGACGGATCGGATAAGGACACCGGGGGCCATCAGAAGGTAAGTATAATATTTATTTTTTACCATTCTTTTACGGTCACACTATATAAATCCATGCCGGTTGCCCCATGGTCCTCCACGCAGTATAATGAACTCCCCATGGTCCTCCACACAGTATAATGCGCTCCCCATGGTCCTCCACGCAGTATAATGCGCTCCCCATGGTCCTCCAAGCAGAATAATGAACTCCCCATGGTCCTCTACGTAGTATAATGTGCTCCCAATGGTCGTCCAAGCAGAATAATGCTCTCTCCATGGTCCTGCAGTATAATGCACTCCCTATGGTCCTCCACACAGTGTAATGCGCTCCCTATGGTCCTCCAGGCAGTATAATGCGCTCCCTATGGTCCTCCAGGCAGTATAATGCGCTCCCTATGGTCCTCCAGGCAGTATAATGCACTCCCCATGGTCCTCCACACAGTATAATGCACTCCCCATGGTCCGCCACACAGTTTAATCCACTCCCCATGGTCCTCCACACAGTATAATGTACTCCCCATGGTCTTCCACACAGTTTAATGCACTTCCCATGGTCCTCCACCCAGTTTAATGCACTCCCCATGGTCCTCCACACAGTATAATGCACCCCATGGTCCTCCACATAGTATAATGCACCCCATGGTCCTGTACGCAGTATAATGCAGCCCCCACCATGGGGTAAAATGCAGCCTGAGTCCTACAGTATTATCAGTACTCACTGATTTAAAAATAAATAAATACATACTTACCGCTCCAAGTTCTTCGCTCTCACCACCTCAGCAGGTGCCAGCTCCACTGTCAGACACAGCGTAGCTCGTCATCCTGTTGCGTCAGACGCAGAGGAGGAATTATGGGAGAGGGAGTGTCAAATAACGCTCCCTCCTCCATCATTGCTTCACCCAGGGCCGGTTCCAGGTCTTCGTGGGCCCTGGGCGAAAGAGTCTCAGTGGCCCCTTTAATTCATACATTCATGATGCACAAATACAGCGGAGTAATATAGGTATACAACACAGGGCCCAAGCTGTCCCCTCATCGTTCACATACACAAACATACACACACAGTACGCAGACATGCACACATACATTACGCAGACACGCACGTACACAAACAGATACATGTACATATTTTATGTTGGCAGGCAGAGTCCACAAAAGTTTTTTTTTGTGTCGCAAACATGACTAAGTACCCTATATTTATTATGCAATTTTGCTTTACATTTATATATAATTTTGGTAGGGTATGAGATATATTTTTGTCTTGCTTCTTTTTTGCTAATGACGCAAACAAGGACTCCTGGTGGGAGAAACATTCTCTTTCCTGAATCCCACTAATTGGTTCAAGGGTCTAGGTGGGGGGCTCTCAGGGATTATACATGTATGCAATTATTATTATTCTGCTTGTTGATATATGTAGCCGTAAAAGCTGTATGTATGTTACACCTAAGTTACTCAGGTTTATATGTAAGGAAAACCGGGTCACAGAACCCCTGATTGTATACTATGGACCCCAGACAAGAAAACATCCATTGTTGTGATACAATTATAGGCGTTTAGGTAGGGAACTGAGGCGAAGCAGGTAGGAAAGTCCCGAGGACGCGACTAGCGCGCTCCTATATACCTACTGAGATGCCATAATTGGTCACAAAAGGGGGGAAATGTGAGAGAAAAGAATACATCTTGTTTGTCTGTGGTCTCCATTTTGTCTTCACTCTTATGTAATGGTCATCAGGTAACACTGAGGGGCAGTGAGGTTTCACATTACTGTTCACTCCCCTATGGTTACTATTGGTTCATAGGTCAGAGGGAACTATTCCTTTGTCTCTGACCCTATTTAAAGTGTCACATGTATTAATAAAGCAGAAGTCTTTTTCTAGTACACCATTATAAGGCTGTGCTGTACTGATTTCCCGAGCGCTCGTAAAACAAATCTTATTAATTTGGAGTTCGGAAGGCATAGAAAAGAGCGTATTTCGCTCACAATATGTTGCAGTAAATGTGGAATACGGTGGTTTCAAAATCTGTGCTGCCCAATAGTTCAAATATGTGATCACACACGAAGGTGAAGCGTGAATGCGGTTTATGTCAACGCGTTTCAAGGTTTTCAAACCTCTTCATCAGGACCAAACCACAATTATATGATACAGCTCAAAACGTGCGGAAATATATAAACAATGTATTCAAAAAAGGGGGCGCAGCAATGAACCTTTGTGGTCATATGTTACATTGTGGATGTTGGTATAATTCTGTAATTCTGAATATAATCTTGTATATGCATTATATACCAACATCCACAGTTTGTCACATTAAAAACTGTAAGGCTGTGTGCCCATTATGTGTTTTTCAAGCGTTTCCGCAGCGGCAATTCCGCTTCAGAAACGCTTAAAAAATGCTTGGTAGAAGGTCTGCCATGTTCCCCAATGATAAGCCGCATGTGGTGTGCACATGCTGCGGAAATTTCCGCTGCGGATTATCATTGCGGAAAAATCCGCAGCACTACTGATTATTTTGTGAAATCGTGGCGTTTTTGCCGCCATTGACTTGCATTGGACCGCATGACATCCGCATCACTGCATCTACAGATGCTGATACCATGCGGATTCAATGTGCGGATAGTACCCAGGTTTGGAGAAGAGGAGACTCTCCTCCGTACCCGGGTACCATAGTACCTGTAAAAAAAAGAAAATAAAAAATATACATTATACTTACCTTCTGATGGCCCCCGGTCTCCATAGCGATGCGTCCTGGCTTGCTGGCAGCTCGCGATGGTCTAAAAAGGACCTGCCATGACGTCATTTAGTCATGTGACAGGTCACGCGACCGCTGATGTCGGCGGTTGCGTGACCCGTCACATGACTCAATGACGTCATGGCAGGTCCTTTAATCCACCGCGAGATTTGCCGGCAAGCCAAGACGGATCGGATAAGGACACCGGGGGCCATCAGAAGGTAAGTATAATATTTATTTTTTACCATTCTTTTACGGTCACACTATATAAATCCATGCCGGTTGCCCCATGGTCCTCCACGCAGTATAATGAACTCCCCATGGTCCTCCACACAGTATAATGCGCTCCCCATGGTCCTCCACGCAGTATAATGCGCTCCCCATGGTCCTCCAAGCAGAATAATGAACTCCCCATGGTCCTCTACGTAGTATAATGTGCTCCCAATGGTCGTCCAAGCAGAATAATGCTCTCTCCATGGTCCTGCAGTATAATGCACTCCCTATGGTCCTCCACACAGTGTAATGCGCTCCCTATGGTCCTCCAGGCAGTATAATGCGCTCCCTATGGTCCTCCAGGCAGTATAATGCGCTCCCTATGGTCCTCCAGGCAGTATAATGCACTCCCCATGGTCCTCCACACAGTATAATGCACTCCCCATGGTCCGCCACACAGTTTAATCCACTCCCCATGGTCCTCCACACAGTATAATGTACTCCCCATGGTCTTCCACACAGTTTAATGCACTTCCCATGGTCCTCCACCCAGTTTAATGCACTCCCCATGGTCCTCCACACAGTATAATGCACCCCATGGTCCTCCACATAGTATAATGCACCCCATGGTCCTGTACGCAGTATAATGCAGCCCCCACCATGGGGTAAAATGCAGCCTGAGTCCTACAGTATTATCAGTACTCACTGATTTAAAAATAAATAAATACATACTTACCGCTCCAAGTTCTTCGCTCTCACCACCTCAGCAGGTGCCAGCTCCACTGTCAGACACAGCGTAGCTCGTCATCCTGTTGCGTCAGACGCAGAGGAGGAATTATGGGAGAGGGAGTGTCAAATAACGCTCCCTCCTCCATCATTGCTTCACCCAGGGCCGGTTCCAGGTCTTCGTGGGCCCTGGGCGAAAGAGTCTCAGTGGCCCCTTTAATTCATACATTCATGATGCACAAATACAGCGGAGTAATATAGGTATACAACACAGGGCCCAAGCTGTCCCCTCATCGTTCACATACACAAACATACACACACAGTACGCAGACATGCACACATACATTACGCAGACACGCACGTACACAAACAGATACATGTACATATTTTATGTTGGCAGGCAGAGTCCACAAAAGTTTTTTTTTGTGTCGCAAACATGATACACTCTGCTATATGTCAGCTACTACTTTAGTGGTGGTGAACGTCGGCTGTTTTCAGAGTAAAAAAAATTATTTTTTGTCTTGCTAGGCAGAGTCCACTAAAGATTTTTTGTGTGTGGCCAACGTGATACACTCTGCTAAAAGCCACATACTATTTTAGGCCGGTTTCACACGTCCGCATATCCGAGTGTGTCACACATGTGGCAGCTGTGTGCCGCATCAGGATCACAAAGATGGCGCCTGGGATTCAGAGCTACTGTTAGTGCTATTCCCAAGCATCGGTACTGAACACTGCCCTCATCATGGTTCCCTGCCGGCGCTGCCTTCAGCACCAGCAGGGACCATGATGAGGGTAGTAGTAGCTTTCTCCCGGTATCCACCTGTGTAAAAATAAGAAAAAAATAATAAAATCTATATTCTCACCTCTCCTAGTTGTCCCCCGCTGTATCAATGCTCCTCACCATCAGCAGTCGCATGGAGCCATCGGGGGACACCTAGGAGAGGTGAGTATATGGATTTTATTATTTTATTCTCATTTTTACACAGGTGACAACGGGAACAAACACCACTACCCTCATCACTGTCCCTGCTGGTGCTGATCATAGCACCGGCAGGGAACCATGATGAGGGCTGTGTTCAGTACCGACGCTTGGGGACAGCGCTAACTGTAGCGCTGATTCCCAGGCGCTAGTACGTGTCACACGGATGACACATGAATGTCATCCGTGTGGTACATTTTGCGGAGTGTGTGTCCGCAAAAAAATGGACTTGTCTTTGTGTGGAGCACAGGGACACGTGATCAGTGAAAACACACTGAGGTGTGCACAGACCCATTCATTTGAATGGGTCTACATGTGTCAGTGTCTCCGGTACGTGTGGAAACTGTCACCACTCGTACCAGAGCCCTTAGTGGCGGTGAACCTCAGCTGTTTTCTGAGTAATAAAAAAAAGATTTTTTCTGTTGCTAGGCAAAAAAGTCCAAAAATATTTTTTTCTGTCGCAAACATGTTACACTCTGCTATAAGCCACCTAGTCCTTTTAGTGGCAGTGAAATTCAGCTGTATTCAGAGCTTATGCAGAGTAAAAAAAATCTATTTTTTGCTGTTCCTAACGTGATAAAGCAAACTAGATCTGAGTTTGAAATAGTTTGGAGAATATCTCGTATGTTATACAGGCGTCACCAAAATAAAAAAATACTTAGTTCGGTTCCTAACGTTATACAGCAGGGACCTCTCAGTTGGAAATAGTTTGGAGAATATCTCCTATGTTATACAGGCCTCATCCACACTAAAAAAATACTTTGTTCTGTTAGTAACGTTATACAGCAAGCTATATCTTACCTTGTCATTTAGTGCCTTTGAAATTCAGGTGTGTGCAGAGCTATTGCAGAGGAAAAAAATCGAATTTTGTTTTGCCAATAGCGTGCTCCTACCACAGTATCGGAGCAACATGAGTGGGAAAAAGAGAGGTTGTGGTGGAAGGCAGAATAGGCTTGGTGTTCAAGGTATACATGGGGTAGGTGGTAATGTTAGTGAAAGCACTTGTGAACTAACACCGTCATGTCCTATCCAAAGGCAACTGGCAACTTCTGTTACTGGACGGGCTACTCCACTTCCTTTCTTTGGCAGCCGCACAGCGATACGCCTTGTTGATAAGGGCCAGAAGGAGCAGGTGCTCCAGTGGGTGGCAAGCGCTGCTTCAAGTGGCCTCTCCTCTTTTTCCTCCACCTCAACATCACACACAGTACAGTCCACAGAGGTGGCTCCCCAATTACCCTTACTTCTCCCCGCGTCACAACTGTCCATGTGCCCAACTGACTGTAGCGAACCACAGGTAGGTGAGTCTGTAGAACTGTTCACCCATTCTATACCATGGGCATCAGAAGTGTACTTCAAATATTCACATAGTCAAGAAGAGGAGGAAAGCATCTGCACCAATGCCCAAAATTTTTTTAGGTTAGATTCAGGGCAGGACAGAGTATGGTCCGAGCAGGTTCCTGACCCTCATCACCAGATGTTATCCACTGGGGAGGGAGGTGATCCTGATGACACTCAGATACCTGAGGCTCATGCGGACTGTACTGTGCTGTCAGAGGAGAAGGGTCACTCTGAGGGCGAGAAATGGAATAACACATTGGATGATGACGAGGTTGAAGATCCTACTTGGTTTGAACCCAGAGTCACATAGCTGAGTAGCTCATCTGAGGAGGTGGAGGAGGAAGATGAGGAGGTTACCTTTCGCCCTATGGTGCAGACACGGAGTGATGCAAGCACGAGGAGCACTGCATCCCTAGCCACAACTGTGGCCAGCAGCGGTCGCGGGTCTGCAGCTCACAGCGGCGGCAAGGATTGCCTTTCCTGGGACTTTTTTGTCACTGCAAAGGATGAGCCAACTCACATTATCTGCAAACTTTGTGATAAAAAACTCAGTAGAGGGACAAAGTGCAATAATTTGACTACTACATGCATGAACGTTCACATGCATAAACATGCATTACACTGGGAATCTCACAGAGCTGAAATGCGGACCTCAACAACCATCAGCTGCCCCATCAACCACATCTGCTGCTTCTTCCTTTTCCTCTGTTACCGTGCCAAGCATTGGCATGCTGGTCTCCCACCGCAGAACTTCTGGTTCTCTACCTGCTCCAGTCAGGCTGAGTGAGAGCCCGTCAGCTGTAACGGAAGCGGACATGCCTGCTGTGTTTGTTTCACTGAGCACACCACATGTTACGGTGGATTGAGAAACATCTGCGCCTGCACCTCACTCACGGTCCAGCAGTTTGTCCGTTTCACCGTACTCTGCCCTCTCTCAGCACTGCAGCCAGCCCTCGGGCCTGCAGTTGTGGTCACATAAAAGATAGCTTTGTCATGTGTAGGATGAAACAAAGAGGTTGCACTCCATCTCAAATCTGTTGGCCACGGAAATGCTGCCTTTCCGCCTGGTAGATACAGACGGTTTGCGAAAGCTGATGGCCGTTGCAGTCCCCCAGTACCAGTTGCCAGTCGCCATTACTTCTCTAAGAAAGCTGTGCCTGTGCTCCACCAGCATATCACAGTCAACATCACCCATTCCTTGACTAAATCTATATCTGCCAGGGTGCATTTCACCACAGACACCTGGACGAGTAAGCTTGTCCAAGGGTGTTACATCTTGCTGACTGGGTACTGGGTGACTCTGGTGGCTGTGGGGGTAGGCAGGGAAGGGGCTGCTCCACAAATCTTGGAATTCCCAAGACTTACAGAACAAACCTCTGTATTTCACATTTCCTCCACTGCCTCTGCCTCCCCCACCTCCTTTAGGGCCTCCACCTGCGCAATCAACCTCTGCCTTAACGAGACACATGTTCCAACGTGCAGAGCGAATCCACACCACCTCTGTATTGCGCAACCAGGGCTCACCACAATCAGGCACTCTTCAAATTAATACTTGGAGATCTTCGCCACTGTCCCGGCCTGGATGAGCTGCTTCAGAAAGTACGGAAGCTGTGTGCTCACTTCCGCCATTCCCAGCCCTCATGTCATCGACTTGCATCGATACAGAGGTCTTTCTCCATGCCAGTTAACAGGTTGATATGCGATGTGCCGACGCGGTGGAATTCCACTCTGCACATGTTGCAGCGACTGTTGCAGCAGCAACGAGCCCTGACCCAGTATGTCATGTTGTATAGCCTGGGACAATGCAGTACAGACGTGGGGCATATCATGTTTACGGATTGGGAACAGATTAAGGAACTTTGCACCCTTCTGCACAGTTTTGAAATGGCTACTAAACTAGTTAGCGCTGATGATGACGTCATCAGCATCACTATTCCGGTCATCTTCATGCTGGAGAAGACTTTGAATAGCGTGCGGCATGAGGTGGTTATACCAGAAGAAAAGGAGGATGCGGAGAGGAAAGGGATAAGAATGTCTCAAAGTTCCAAACTGTCTTCACACAGGCGGATGCTAAGTGACGGCGGCTTCCCTTGATCGAGGGGGTTTGGTGATACCAGACATACTGTTAGTGAAGGTGCAAGAGCCGAGGAACAAATGGAGGAGGAAGAGGTGATGGGCGAGCAACAGTCAGAAGATGAAGAGGATAATCATCCCCTCTCTGTTGAACGTGGTTGGCAGGAGGGGACGGAGGAAACAAGCATCAGTGTTACCCAGCCAACAATAGAGTCTGGCTTTGGATCACCTGGAAGAGCCTGACATATGAGTGCCTTCTTGCTGCACTATCTGCAACATGATCCCCGTATACTTAGGATTCAAAATAATGCTGATTATTGGATTGCCATTCTATTAGATCCACATTATAAGGTTAAATTTTGCCAGATGCTTCCAGCCCTGGAAAGGGACCCGCTAATGTTGGAGTATCGAAACAACCTTTTAAGCAACCTTAATAGAGCTTTTCCCCAAGATAGGAGTGAGGCACACAGTGTGCATTGCAGCTGTAGTCTTTCAACCTCAGGCACGTCAGTTCATCAATGGCAAAACATTAGCAGCAGCAGAGTAAGTGACTGAAGCAATTTCTGTGAGTCCTTTCACACATTTTTTTACAACAGCTGGTGCACAAGTCTGACACGTGGTGAACGACTGGAGAGGATGGTGCAGGAGTATCTAGAGCACAATATGAATACCATCAGGGAGGGTTTGGACCCTTTTCATTTCAGTCTTCAAAAATGGATGAATGGCCTGAGCTCGCCACTCACGTATTGGAGGTTTTATCATGCCCGGAAGCCAGCGTTCTCTCAGAACATGTCCTCTGCGCTGCTGGTTGTGTCCTGATGGATAAGCGCAACCGGCTGTCCCCTGAAAGTGTAGACCGCCTAACTTTCATCAAGATGAACAAGTCATGGAGCTCAAAGGACTTTTGCACCCCAATTGCAGACTCTACAGACTAGGCAATGTTGTAGTTTTTAGTGTGCTGCATTGATCTTGCGGAATTGCAGTCTGTGACATGGCTTGTGTGCCTGCTCTTGCTGCTGCTGCAGGTTTTAGGCCCTAATTTTTTGAAATGTGGAGAATACAGATTTGGTCTCTCAATCCATTGAGTTGGCTGTAGTGGAAGAGGTGTCATTCCTAATTCTACAATTTCTACCATACTCAAATTGATGCCACTTTGCTGGTGTTAGGCCCTATTTCAGGGAAATGTGAACACTCCAGGTTAGGTCTCCATCTCCTGGGTTGGCTGTAGTAGAAGAGGTGTCATTCCTAATTTTGCAATTTCTACTGTACTGAAATTGATGCCACTTTGCTCGTATCTGACAAGAATTTTTGGAAATGTGGGGAATCCTAATTGGGTCTCCATCTATTGAGTTGGCTGTAGTGGAAGAGGTGTTGTGCCCCATTATACTACTTATAGTTCTGTAAAATTTATGCCACTTTGGTGGTTCTAGGCCCAAATGTTATCAAATTGGAACACTCCTGATTGGGTCTCCATCTACTGGATTGGCTGTAGGGGAAGAGGTGTCGTTACTAATTCTACAATTTCTACTGTACTGAAATTGATGCCACTTTGTTGGTGTCTGCCACTAAGTTTTGGTAATGTGTGGAATCCTGATTGGGTCTCCATCTTTTGGGTTGGCTGTAGTGGAAGAGGTGTCGGTCCCCATTATACTATTTCTACTGTAGTGAAATTGGTGCCACTTCGGTGGTGTTAGGCCCTAATTTAGTGAAAAGTGAACATTCCTGATTGGGTCTCCATGTGCTGGGTTGGCTATTGTGGAAGAGGTTTTGGTCTCCTTTACAATAGTTATACTCTAGTGAAATTAATTTTTTTGTGCAGATATTGTTCTCCACGCAGGGGTACACAGATCTGATAAATAGTGATGAGCGAGCATACTCGCAAGTACTCGGCAATCCACCCATGTTTATTGGCTGAAAAACAGCACTTAAAGTGCTGGGTGGAGAATAGAGCATGGCAGACAAGTACCCGGATACTCGTACGAGTATCTTGTGTACCGTAATGTTCTAACTAGTGATGAGCGAAAGTGCTCACCACTACTCGGTACTCGTCTGAGCGTCATGGTGTCGACAAGCTCGGTGAATATTTCCGGCTTGCTCGGGCGGGAGCTCGGGTCCTCACCCTGCATGTTTGTCGCTCTTTAGTGAGCCAATGAACATGCAGGGATTGCTTGTCATGCACTGTAATGCCGTAGCCATGTTGGTTGTGGTATTACAGTGATTGGCTGGCCGCATAGCGTCATTGGGTCTATTTAAGACCCGGTGACGCTAGGCTCGTCACAGTCTACCCAGAAGCAGGCAGAGTACGGAGAGATGCTGCTGCATGAGGGAGAGATTTGCTTGTTTATTAGTTAGTATAGGTATTCCACAACATATCTATATATCCATCTGAACTAACAGTCCTTCTGAGGACTAATCCAGCTGCATATATTCAGTGGTGATAGCAGGAGTTAGGCAGGCAGGGTTTGTGACAGTGTATACAGCAGAAGAGGGTCCATTGCACGTTTTATCTGCTGCTGTTACAGATATTTGTAGACATAGCTCCAGATATCAGGGGCCAGGGCTAATATTTTTTTATCTTAATCCTGATTATTTGCTTAAAAAGCAATCCAGAGTACACCATTTTTCTGCTCCATTTGCTTTTTAGCACTGTAGAATACAGCCAGATCTTTTCCATATTACAGTGATAAAAATTCAGAAATTTGTAGTGAACGTGGAATATATTGGCCTCCATTTACAGTTTGTAGCAGTGTGTCAGTGAAGCTATTCACATGAGGTCGCTGTGAAGAATAGTAAACTACAGGGCTGCTATTTAAAACCGTGGGTGTCCATCAGACGTTTAACATAACTGCAGTCCAAATTCAGCTATTTCTGTTGTCCATTTACAGTTTGTAGCAGTGTGTCAGTGAAGCTGTTCACACTTGGCCGCTGTGAAGAATAGTAAACTACAGGGCCGCTATTTAAAACCATGGGTGTCCGTCAGACGTATCACATATAACTGCGGTCTAAATTCAGCCATTTCTGTCCTCCATTCACAGTTTGTAGCAGTGTGTCAGTGAAGCTATTCACATGAGGTCACTGCCAAGAATAGTAACCCACAGGGCCGCTATTTAAAACCATGGGTGTCCGTCAGACGTATCTCATGTAACTGTGGTCCAAATTCAGCCACTTCTGTCGTCCATTTACAGTTTGTAGCAGTGTGTCAGTTAAGCTATTCACACGCGGTTGCTGTGAAGAATAGTAAACCACAGGGCCGCTATTTAAAACTGTGGGTGTCCATCAGACGTATCACCACAGGCGGATTATAATGAGGGCAATCCGGGCGACCGCCCGGGGCCCCGAGCCTCCAGAGGGCCCGCGGCTCCGGGCGGGGTGTCTAATGCCAGATTGCCCTCATTATATGTGCGGGCCGCCGCGGCACATACCGGTAGCAGTGGCGGGAGGGGGGGCCCCGTACCGCTCCCCCAGCAGCGGGTGCCGCTACTTCTTCATCGGCCAGGCCAGCACTGCAGCAGTTAACTTCCCTGTGCTGGCCCGGCCGCATCACTGCTAGGAGACACGGCCCTGTGCGCGGCCGTGTCTCCTAGCTGATGGGCAGATGTCATTGTGTGATGTCTGTTTGTGTGATGTCTGTGTGTGTGTGTGTGTGTGTGTGTGGGCAGATGTCATTGTGTGATGTCTGTTTGTATGTGTGTGTGTGTGGACAGATGTCATTGTGTGATGTCTGTTTGTGTGATGTCTGTTTGTGTGTGTGTGTGTGGGCAGATGTCATTGTGTGATGTCTGTGTGTGTGTGTGGGGGCAGATGTCATTGTGTGATGTCTGTTTGTATGTGTGTGTGTGGGCAGATGTCATTGTGTGATGTCTGTTTGTGTGTGTGTGTGTGTGGGCAGATGTCATTGTGTGATGTCTGTTTGTATGTGCGTGTGTATGTGGGCAGATGTCATTGTGTGATGTCTGTTTGTGTGTGTGTGTGGGGGGGCAGATGTCATTGTGTGATGTCTGTATGTGTGTGGGGGGGGCAGATATCATTATGTGATGTCTGTTTGTGTGTGTGTGGGCAGATATGATTGTGTGATGTCTGTTTATATGTATTTTTGTGTTTCAAATGTGTTTATGCGTGTATGTATATGTCTGTACATGTTTGTGTGTGTGCGTGACTGCGTGCGGCCACCTGCTGAGTATAGTTGGCGCCGTGCGGCCTCCTGCTGTATCTGGGGGGGGCGCCGTGCGGCCCCCCACTGTGTATAGATGGCTACGTGCGGACCCCGCTGTGTATAGATGGCTACGTGCGGCCCCCCGCTGTGTATAGATGGCTACGTGCGGCCCCCCTCTGTGTATAGATGGCACCGTGCGGCCCCCACCGTGTATTGATGGCGCCGTGCGGCCCCCTGCTGTGTAGAGATGGTGCCGTGCGGCTCCCCGCTGTGTATAGATGGCTACGTGCGGCCTCCCGCTGAGTATAGATGGCGCTGTGCGGCCTCCTGCTGTCTCTGGGGGGGCGCCGTGCGGCCTCCCGCTGTGTATAGATGGCTACGTGCGGTCTCCCGCTAAATATAGATGGCGCTGTCCGGCCTCCTGCTGTCTCTGGGGGGGGCGCCATGCGGCCTCCCGCTGTGTATAGATGGCTACGTGCGGCCTCCCACTTAGTATAGATGGCGCTGTGCGGCCTCCTGCCGTCTCTGGGGGGGCGCCGTGCGGCCCCCCGCTGTGTATAGATGGCTACGTGCGGACCCCGCTGTGTATAGATGGCTACGTGCGGCCCCCTGCTGTGTATAGATGGCTACGTGCGGCCCCCCTCTGTGTATAGATGGCGCCGTGCTGTCCCCCACCGTGTATTGATGGCGCCGTGCGGCCCCCTGCTGTGTAGAGATGGCGCCGTGCGGCTCCCCGCTGTGTATAGATGGCTACGTGCGGCCTCCCGCTGAGTATAGATGGCGCTGTGCGGCCTCCTGCTGTCTCTGGGGGGGCGCCGTGCGGCCTCCCGCTGTGTATAGATGGCTACGTGCGGCCTCCCGCTGAGTATAGATGGTGCTGTGCGGCCTCCTGCTGTCTCTAGGGGGGGCCCCATGCGGCCTCCCGCTGTGTATAGATGGCTACGTGCGGCCTCCCGCTTAGTATAGATGGCGCTGTGCGGCCTCCTGCTGTCTCTGGGGGGGCGCCATGCGGCCTCCCGCTGTGTATAGATGGCTACGTGCGGCCTCCCGCTGAGTATAGATGGCGCTGTGCGGCCTCCTCCTGTCTCTGGGGGGGGCGCTGTGCGGCATCTATACTCAGCAGAAGGCCGCACGTAGCCATCTATACACGTATACTCAGCAGGAGGCCGCACGTAGCCATCTATACGGTGCCATCTATACACAGCGGGAGGCTGCACATAGCCATCTATACACAGCGGGAGGCTGCACGTAGCCATCTATACACAGTGGGAGGCCGCACGGCGCCATCTATACACAGCGGTAGGCCGCACGGCGCCATCTATACACAGCGGGAGGCCGCACGGCGCCAGCTATACACCGCAGGAGTCTCAGTGCTTTGCAAGAACAGTCAATAAATTCTGCTTGACTAATTCTGAGCACCATAAAGTCTGGTTCGCTTCTAACCTGCTGTCTTCATTTTCAGCTTGCTGAATTCTAACTCATTTACTGTCATTCGAGACGATGCCTTTGCTGGTCTCTTTCACCTTGAATACCTGTAAGTGCTCCACTTAATGTCATATTTTTGATTCTGTTCTTCTTCATCTTTTGGCATGTGCAATTGTATGAGCAAGTATTCATATGAATTTATGACCTACTTAAACCTTCGAGGACCTTAAATTTTATTCAATCAAATTTTTTTCCAGTTTAAAACTATGGGACCTATATGTGCCTTGGTCCTCAAAGGGTTTTTAAAGGGGCTGCAAACATAAATACGAAAAAAATAATTCAATTAGTGCTTTTTGTGTTCATTTAATTTTTATTTGAAGTCCATTTTTTTTATATACCTTGAAATTAAGCCCTACCCCATGGAATGAAGCCCTACCTACACGACATCTGAGAGCTACATGGATCCCGCTTGTGAGGTGCCTGTCCGTCACTGCTATTCAGTTTTAGGGTCCACTCACTAAGCCATATATTCTCTCATGCAAGAGAATAGGGCCAATTATGCTAATGACACTCGGCTCAAACTCTGTCAGAGCTTCAACTGAGTGTGATCCGATTCTCTCGCAGCACAGATATGGAGAAGATGGAGAAGTGTTCATCGGACTGCACTTGGATGACATCCGAGTGCAGTCCAATGTTTTACGTGCACCCATAGACTTGTATGGGTGCACATGGTCCGAATATCGAATGAGATTATTTTCTCATGCCGATAATCGCAGATCTGCACTGTCCCATAGTATAACATAGGGCCGAGTCCTATCCGATAAAACATCACATAGCATTCGGCCGTGTTATACGACAGTGTGAGCGAGCCCTTAGAGTCAAGGAATATTTACATGCAGATGATGATATTACTCTCCCAGTGTATATTTTTTTAGGCGAGTTCATAGTAAATGCTTTGCCTTTTTGACATGTGATCAACTAAAGAACAGGAAAGATTTAGGACCACCCCTATAGAAAAGTGTTGAATATACAGTCTAATGTGAATTAACAATGAAAAAAAGTTAATTTCACAAATGGCTTGTATTTTTTTTAATACAAACTTTTTTGTGTTTACAGCTCCTTTAAAGGGAATCTGTCATCAGGTTTTTGCCACCTAATCTGAGAGCAGCATAATGTAGGGTTAGAGGCACTGATTCCAGTAATGTGTCACTTACTGGGCTGCTTAGTGTTGTTTTGATAAAATCATTGATTTGTCAGAAGGTTATCACTAGATGACTAGTAAGTTCTGTAGGACCCCACCCCCATCACTGATCAGTAGATTTCTGTGTACACTGAGCATGGGCAGAAAGCTGTCAATCAGTGGTGTGGGTGGGGCTATACAGAGCGCAGCAGTCAGAGAGCTGCTAGATCTGCAGCAGATAAAACGGTGATTTTCTCAAAATGACAACAAGCAGCTGAAAAAGTGACACATCGCTGGAATCAGGGTATCTGCCCCTATATTGTGCTGCTCTCAGATGAGGCGGCACAATTAATATTGTGCCAAATTAATTTCCCGTGAACTATCACATGATCTATCACAGGGGATCATGTGACATGTCACGTGATAAATCAGGTGTGGGGGGGGGGGCCCGCGCCTTCTAAACTGCCCGGGGCCCTTGCTACTCTTAATCCACCCCTGCGTATCACATATAACTGCGGTCCAAATTCAGCCATTTCTGTCCTCCATTTACAGTTTGTAGCAGTGTGTCAGTGAAGCTATTTACTCGTGGTCGCTGTGAAGGATAGTAAACTACAGGGCCACTATTTAAAACCGTGGGTGTCCGTCAGACGTATCACATATAACTGTGGTACAAATCCAGCCATTTGTAGTGAACGTGGAAAATATTGTCCTCCAATTACCGTTTGTAGCAGTGTGTCAGTGTACACCATTTTACTGCTTCATTTGCCTGTTCGCAGAATACAGACAGATTTTTTTACTTTTATTCACATTACTGTATTGTGGAAGCAGAGGAACTTTTTTCAATGATCAGACGCACGTGATCCATATGACTGCCATAATAAAACAGAAATTTTGTGGAGCTTGCCAAATATTCCACTCCATTTAAAGTCAGCCAATTGAACCAATTGACACTTGGTAGTTGAAAAGTACCATACTATTAGGTGACTGCCTGAAACTGTGGCCATCAGACGTTATCCCAAATGAGTGCCCTAATAATCCAGCAATTTTTGTGAGCGTGTCAAATATTACACTCCACTTAACCCCTTTCTGGCCTGGGGCGTATTAGTACGCCCCAGGCCATCACCCACGGTTCAGTGAGGGCTCCAGCGGTGAGCCCGCACTGAACTGAGCACATGTCAGCTGATTATTACAGCTGACATGTGCCCGCAACAGCCGCGGGTGGAATCTCGATCCACCCGCGGCTGTTAACATGTTAAATGCTGCTGTCAATCAAGCGGTATTTAACAGCCCCGCGCCGGAAGCGCGTCACTTTACCCCGCCCATCGGTGACCCTGATGGGCGGGCATGCAGCAGACCCCAGTGGTTGTCATGTAAAGATCGCTATGAGCGCCACCTAGTGGTCGGCGCTCATAGCACAGGAGCATTTCTGCTACATAGAGGTGATCTGTTCATGTAGCAGAGGCGATCAGACAGTTGCTGCTTCTAGTCTCCCATGGAGACTATAGAAGCATGCAAAAAGTTTAAAAAAAAGGTTTTTAAAAATATTAAAAAAAATCTAAAAGTTTAAATCACCCCCCTTTTGCCCCATTCAAAATAAAATAATAAAAATAAACCCCACATACACATATTTGGTACCGCCGCATTCAGAATCGCCCGATCTATCAATATAAACAAATAATTAATCCGATCGGTAAATGGCGTAACGAGAAAAAAATTCCAAATCCCAGAATTACATTGTTTTTCTGGTCACCGCAACATTGCAATAAAATGCAATAACGGACGATCAAAACATTGTATCTACCCCAAAATGGTATAAATAAAAACTTCTGCCCGGCGCGCAAAAAATAAGCCCTCACCTGGCTCCAGAAAATGGCACCATTTTTTTTTTTAAAGCAAACTTTGGATTTTTTTTTCACCACTTAAATAAAAAAGAACCTATACATGTTTGCTGTCTACGAACTCATAATGACATGGAGAATAATAATGGCAGGTCAGTTTTAGCATCCAGTGAACGTGGAAAGAAAAAAAAAAAAAACAACTGTGGAATTGCATTTTTTTTGCAATTTCACCGCATTTGGATTTTTTTCCCCATTTTCCAGTACATGATATGGTAAAACTAGTAATGATGTTTAAAAGTACAACTCGTCCCGCAAAAAAGAAGCCCTCACATGGCCATATTGCCCAAAAAATAAAAACGCTATGGCTCTGGGAACAAGGGGAGCAAAAATGAAAAAGCAAAAATGAAAAATCCCAAGGTTGTGAAGGTGTTAAAGTATTGCAGTTGTGTGTTCAAACCTATTCACAGTTGGCCGCTGACAAATAGCATATCTGTGAACAATGTTGTCAGAGTATTACGCCACTTTTACAGACTTACAAAAAAAAACTTTAAAAAAAACAAACTAAAATGGAAAAAATGCTAAGAAACATTCTTTTCAGAGTAATGACTTGTATATAAGGCCAAAGAATTAAAAAAAAAAAGTTATGGACTGTGGAAGACATTGATGAGACCAGAGTGCTGTAGATGGTGATGATACCACCTAGCAGCACCTGTCCCTATTGTAAATGCATCTAACAGCGTAATCGATAGGGAATAAAATAGTTTTTAAATTTTTTTGGGCAGCACCTGCAGCACGCAGTTTAAGGCAATAATACCTGGCTGGATCGGTATAATATGCTATCCATACTGTGATACCTCACCTGTAAACGAATTTCAGATAAGACAGTTAATAGTCTGGAATATAGAATCTATTTGAATTGTCCTTCTCATTATTAAGGAGTGTGTCTCCTATACTCTTAATTGCATATGCAACAATTTCAAAGGCTGCCAAAAATTAGGACACACTCTAATATACATTAGAACAGACGTAAAAAAACAAATAAATAAAAACACAGTAGGATCTTTCTTTAGTATAAAAAATAGACTTACCAATGTAACCTCAATGTAATCACATTGTTCAGCTCCTGCACCTCCTCCTCTTGTTTGGCCTCCATCTCCGAAATGACCACATGCTGGAAGCACTGCCGCACTGCCTTGGTCAAGCAGCAACAAGCTGTGCTGAAGATAATATGCTTAATGCTTAGGTGACAAACTGCCCACTGCTGCAGAGTTGTTGAAAGCTGTAATACAGCAGCCTGATCTTTGGCTCTCATTGCTGAACATACAGCCAGGCATGGTCGTGTGTGATGATGGCCGGAACCTGGTGGCTGAGAATTGACAGCCGGAGTAGATATGGTTTCCCTCTATGCCAGTCCTTTCATCGAGCTAAAGAATATGGCTGTGGTAAAATACAACTCTCACCGAGAAGCAGTGTCAGACAGAATAACATTGGGCCCACCACAAGATGTGATTCTGAGGGCCCACCTTTCTCCCCCGCTCAAGAGCCCCATAGCAGAAGCCAGGGCCCACCGGAGGATTCTCTGGTGGGCCCATCCAACCGTGCCGAGAAGAAGCCCTGGCCAAGAAAAGTCTGTGAAGGTTCCTGGACACTCTATGGCTACTTTTTTACTGAGGGGGAAACCCACGCAAACACGGGGAGAACATACAAAATCCTTGCAGATGATGCCCTTCATGGCATTTGAACCCAGGACCCCAGCGCTGCAAGGCTTCAGTGCTAAGTTAACCACTGAGCCACTTGCGCTGCATTCTCTGTTCTCCCTCTGATATCTAACATGCTGGAGAATCTTGCACCTACTGCCACTCAGTATTTTTAGCTCCTTTGTGAGAAACTAATGTATTTGGGCAGCCACTCAGTCTACCAAATAAAATTCCTGAGAAGGAAATTGTAGATGGCTTCGCTTCTGGTACTGGGTGCCAATACCAAACCACTGGAAATATTCCAGGCTGGTTGGAGCCAAGCTGATTCCCACAGAAAAGTACCAGAAGCAGGCTAAGGAGATGGTGGCCTCTATCATCATCACGACCTGCAAAGTTTGCACTATGAACTCTCCTGAAGGAGAAGCCAGGGCCCTCCGGGGGTGTCTCCGATTCTCTGGTGGGCCTAGAAGCAGTCCTGGCTAAGAAATGTCTGTGGGAAGGTTTCTGGACACTCTATGGCTGCTTTTTTACTGTGGACTAGCTCCAGCAATCTGTAAGATTGCAATCTATGATCCCTTCACTGGCTCCCCATTGCCCAGAGACTCCAGTTCAAAACCCTAACCATGACATGCGAAGCCATCCACAACCTGTCTCCTCCATATATCTGTGACCTAGTCCCCCGGTACATACCTGCACACAACCTCCGATCCTCACAAGATCTTCTTGTCTACTCCCATCTTATCGCCTCTTCCCACAATCACATACAAGATTTCTCCCGTGCATCCCTTCTACTCTTGAACTCTGTACCTCAACATATCAGACTCTGGCCTACTGTTGAAACCTTTAAAAGGAAGCTGAAGACTCACCTATTCCGACAAGCCTACAACCTGCAGTAACTCTCGCTCCACCATACCGCTGCACGACCAGCTATACCCTCACCTACTGTATCCTCACCCATCCCTTATAGACTGTGCACCCTCACGGGCAGGGTCCTCTCTCCTCTTATACCAGTCGGTGACTTCTTTTCACATGTAAAGTGCAATGGAATAAATGGCGCTATAATAATAAATAATAATTATACTACTTGTACTCTGGGTCAATTGATGGCACTTTCCTGGTGTCTGCCCCTAAATTTATGTGTTTTGGCAGCTTTTGGTCCCGTTTGAAGATGTTGTGTATGTGTTTGGTTTTGGCACCCATTGAATCCAATGGCGTTCGGCGAATGTTCGACAATTACATTGGCGAACATTGCAAAAACGGCGATTGTAATCCGAAACGAATATTGAAATATTTGTTTGTCTCTAATCAGTTGGTGTTGCATCATGGTCAGCCTGGTGATATGGTGGTAGAAGATGAGGAGAAGGAGGAGGGCGGCATAAAATATAACAATTCCTGAAGGGTATACTCATGTCTGGGTGTGAAGGGGTGCATGGGAAAAGACCCTCCAAAAAATAACCACTGGATTTGAGTTTATGTTTGATGCTATCATCTGGTGGTGTTGAGAAGTCTGGCCCAATCCAGCCCTTGTTCATTTTTATAAGAGTCAGGCTGTCAGCATTTTCAGTTGACAGGCGGATGTGACTATCAGTTTTTACAGTTATAATGCCCCCAGCGGCACTAAAAACCATCTCTGACAAAACACTAGCGGCCAGGACCTCCAAGGCATAGAGAGACAGTTCATGCCACATGTCCAGCGTGGATATCCAACAGTTGTAAGGCACAGAGACAGAGAGGAATCATGGAGGACGCTGGTATGGTCGCCAAGGTAGTCCTTCAGCATCTTCCAAAACTTTTAACTACTTGTCAGAGTACCCCGTGTATCAGGGCCTGGGCACTGGGAGGGTCTGAGAAAACTGTCCCAGACCTTTGACAGCATTCTCTTGCCTCTGACGCATCTGGTTTGTGTCTCCCTCGCTTTTACTCCTTGGTTATCCAATGAACTGTCTGACTGTGACCTTTGCCACCAGCGTTGTCAAATGGGAATTTTTTTTTGTTGTTGTTATAATTCTTCAACATGAGCCTGAACTTAATATCTCCAAAAATGAACTCCTTCCTTCTCCCCCTCTACTAACCTACCTATACCTGACTTTGCAATTTCCTTTAGGTGGTGCAACCATAACTCCCACTCGGCACGCCTGCTGTCTTGGAGTAATATTTGACACACAACTTTCCTTAATTCAACGTGGAAAATCACTCACTCGCTCATGTCACCTACACCTTAAAAACTTCTCCAGAATTCAACCTTTTCTCACCTTTGATACTGCAAAAACTCTTACTGTCGCTCTTATTCATTACTGCAACTCTCTTCTAATCGGTCTCCCTCTAAACAAACTGTCTCCTCTCCAATCCCTTCTGAATGTAGCAGCCAGGGTCGTATTTCTATCAAGCCACTTTACCGGCGCCTGTACCCTGTGCCAGTCATTGCACTGGTTAGGTTAAACAATCAATCACTACAGAATACAACAAGCTCTCCACAGTTCTGCACCACCTTATATCTCATCCCTCATTTCTGTGTATCACCCCTCCCATGCCCTCCGTTCTGCAAGTGATCTAAGAGTGACATTCTCCTTAATCAGAACCTCACACCTCCTTCTCCAAGAATTCTCTCGTGCCGTGCCAGTTTTCTGGAATGCTCAAAATGCATACAAAGTGGTGGTCATGATAAAGGCAGGGGAACATAAAGTCGGCCATGTGTGCCAGACTGCCAACAGCCAAGACTTCCCTGTTCTCACCAAGAGGATGACTGTCCATGTTCTCTTCCTCCCCCTCCTCATTATCACCCAATCCGCATTGACATGAGATGAGGCTGGGCTGAGTAGCATCACCCTGTATAGTTCCTTGCTCTGTCTGCAATGCCTCCTATTTAATTGTGAGCAGCGAACATTTCAGTAGACAGAGAAGTGGGATGGTGATGCTAATTATGGCGTCATCGCCGCTCACCATCTTGGTGGAGTCCTCAAAGTTTTGGAGGACGGCACAGATGTCAGACAACCATGCCCACTCATCAGCTCTTATGTGCGGAGGCTGACCTGAATGCAGACGGACGTGTTGAAGCTGGTACTCAACAACTGCTCTGCTGCAAAAATGCATCAAAAACGCTACGTGTGAACATAGCCCAAGGTGTGGAGGTGCATTTTTGTTTTAGGTTATTTATTTTGCCTTATATACAAGTCATTACCCTGCAAAGGATGTTCCTTAACATATTTTCCAGGAAAATCCATTTTGATTTAGTTTTTGTATGTTGTATTGAGTCTGCAAAAGTGGCGTAATACTCTGACAACATTGTTGACAGCAGTGACCTAGGAGAGATGACATTTAAATGTATTTTTCACCATTGAAAGCAATGCAAAAGTGCAAAAACGCATCAAAAACGCTACGTGTGAACATAACCCAAGGCGTGGAGAAGCATTTTTGTTTTTGGTTATTTATTTTACCTTATATACAAGTCAATACCCTGGAAAGTATGTTCCTTTACAGCAGTGACCTGGGAGTCAGAGATGCTTCCAGGTGTCTTCCCCATGCTGTTCCCATGTCATTTGAGCACTGTTCTCATCGATTTTGGCAATTTTTAGGCCCTCTGTAGACCTCCAGGGGGGCCGCCGGAAAAATGCCCGAGTTTCCCATAGACTTACATTGGGCTCGTTGCTCGGATCGAGCACTCGAGCATTCCAATTTGCTTGACTCGAGCAACAAGTACCAAAGCATTTTAGTGCTCACTCATCACTAGTTGTAATGAATAGTGAGCAGTACCGAGCATGCTTGCTCATCACTAATTCTTTCCTGCATAATGACTTGTATGTAAGGCAAAATAAAAAAGAGAAAAAACAGCCTACTCCACCCCATTAGACTATGTTCACACGTAGTGTTTTTGCTGCATTTTTGCACTTTTTCATTGCTTTCAGTGGTGAAAGCAATAAAAACTGTAGGTTTTTCATTGCTAGTGATGTCATCACACCCGTTGCACTGAGACATCAGATGCCAAGGAAGAATCATCAAGGAGGAAGAGTCAGCTGATGCTCCCTCTTTTATCATTACTTTCAACTGTATCAGCATCCAGGATGCTGATACAGTTGAACATTTGAACTTGCGGTGACTGGTGAGGAAGAATAAAGCTGCCTTATCTATTTTACTACACGCGGAATGACTGAAAAAAATATAAACAAAATTCTGGATTGCTGGTTGTTGTTCATGCTGCTTCCCAAAAAACAGAATAGAAAGCGATCAAAAATTGTCATGTGGCCACAAAAAATAAGCCCTCACATCACTCTGTCAGCCAAAATATGAAAAAATTATAGCTCTTAAAATATGGCAATGCAAAAACTAGTTTGGCAATAAAAAGCGTAGTTTAAAAAGCAGCCAAACATAAAAACCCGCTATCAATCTGGAATTGCTTTAATCACCCCAACACGAAGAATAAAGTCATCATATCACTTATACTGCACAAGGAACAGTGTAAAAATAAATAAAACCAATTCTTCACCTGCTGTTGATTTGTTCATTCTGCCTCACAAAGATCACAGTAAGGCTTGGCTCACATTTATTCTGCGCTCTGCTCTTACACCTGGGTTTCCATGTATAACTGTAAAATAAGTGATTCAGACAAAACCCCCGGCAGAAGATTCCCTATAATGAGGCAGATGGAGGCACTGTGGATGCCGCCTGGCCTATGATCTGTCAGCATCCATCTTTTTATTAGGTGTGCTTAAAAGAGGCGTCGCCCACAGTTTTGTGCACTTCTGAAAAGGGCAACGCTGAACAAAGGCCAGACGGAGTCCAGGGTAACTCTTCTGCCTTATTATAGTGAATGGATCCCTAGGGGGTTCATCTGAATCATGTCAGTTGGAAATTTAGTTGGAAACCCCAATATAAGTGCTCAGTGTAAAGAGCAGGATAATTGTGATCCAAAATGTTATGTAAAATATTCTCAACAAAAGCTTCAAAAGCAAAGAAAGCAAGTCCCCACTCAGTCCGTCATCTGTTATCGGAAATATTGGGGATTCCACATTACTGTTAGCACAAAGGCTCTGGAAAAGCGCCACGGCTCATCACAGTCCAAAAGAAATTGAGCAAATTCTACACTCCCAAATCCAAATGCCCCCTCCCTTCTGAGCTCCAGTGTGTGTCTAAACCACCGTTAGCATCCACATGTTTGGCATTTCTGTAGCGATGAGAGCCTGCCTAACTTACAGGTGTGTGTCTCCAGAAACACGAGCTGGGTACAAGGTACTGGTCACTACAACTTACTGGTCACTACAATGGCAGTTTGTAATTTTCACTCAGCAACATTCGCTGCTGCTTGCTTCTGGAAAAGACCCATGGAGTCAAACTTCTCACTACACCTGTAGATAAATTCCCAAAGGGGTATAATTTTAGCACTTAGGGGCTCTGTATATGGAGTCCACATAATATTCTAGAAAAATCTGCGCTCCATGAGTCAAATAGCGCTCCATCCCTCCTGAGTCTTGCTGTATGGATAAGCAGTACTGTACAGCCACATATGGGGTATTTCTACATTCAGCAGAAATTGTGGTATACATTTTGGTACCATTTTTACCCTTTTCCCAGGGTGAAAATGTAAAATCTGGCTAAAACTAAATTTTGATGGTAAAAATGTAATTACTTTTTCTTCACCTCCCAATAGTATAAAATTTTGTGATCCACAAGTGGTGTCATTATGCTCACTGCACCCCTAGATTAATTCATTGAGAGGTGTAGTTTGTAAAATGGGGTCTTTTATAGGGGGTCTGCCATTATGGCACCTCAGGGGCTCTGCCAATGTGATGTGGCACCCTCAAACGAGTCCAGCAAAATTTGAACTTCAGTATGGGGTTTCTTCTGAGCTTTGCACTGGGCATCAAAAGTAGTTTTCGATCACATATGGGGTATCAGCGTATGTAGGAAAAATTGTACAACAGATTTTGGGGTCCATTTTCTCCTGCTATCCTTGTGAAAATGAAAAAAATTGGGGCTAAAAAAAACATTGCGGGAAAAATATATTTTTCTTCATTTTTACAGATCCATGTTGTAAAATTCTGTGAATCACCTCTCCATATGCAACATGGCATCCACTAATTATTCAAGCAAATTTTACATTCAAAAAGTCAAATGTCACTCCTTCCCTTCTAAGCCCTGCTGTGCGCCAAAACAGTGGTTTTCCCCCACGTATGGGGTATCGGCTTACTCAGGAGAAATTGCACAACAAATGGTATGGTGCAATTTCTTCTGTTAACATTATGAAAATGCAAAATTTGGTGTTGAAAAGCATTTTTGTGTGAAAAATGTGAAAATTTTATTTTTACTGCTCAGTGTTATTAACTTCTGTGAAGCACTTATGGGTTCAAGGTGCTCACCACACATCTAAATAAATTCCTTGAGGGGTCTAGTCTCCAAAGTGATGTAATTTGTCAGGGGTTTCCACTCTTTAGGCACATCAGGGGCTCTCCATATGCGACATGGCATTCGCAAATTATTCAAGCAAATTTTACAATCAAAAAATCAAATGGCGCTCTTTCCCTTCTGAGCTATGCCGTGCACCAAAATAGTGGTTTTCCCCCACATATTGGGTATTGGCATGCACAGGAGAAATTGCACAAAAAAATTTGGGTCCATTTTTTCCTGTTATCTTTACAAAAATAAAATTTGGGTCTAAATTACATTTTTTTGTGAAAAAAGTTAAATGTTCATTGTTTTCTTCCACGTTCCAAAAATTCCTGCGAAGCACCTGAAGGGTTAATAAACTTCTTGACTGTGGTTTTGAGCACTTTGAGGGGTGCAATTTTTAGAATGGTGTCACATTTGGGTATTTTCTGTCATAAAGGGACCTCAAAGTCACTTCAAATGTGAGGTGGTCCCTAAAAACATGGTTTTGTAAATTTTGTTGGAAAAAGGGTCAACTTTTAACCCTTATAACTTCCTAACAAAACAAAAAATTTTGGTTCCAAAATTGTGCTGATTTAAATCTCTCTGATTTAAGGGCATGAAAATTCAAACTTGGAAAATTGCAAAATTTTCCAAATTTTCGTCAAATCTCTGATTTTTGCAGAAATAAACGCCAGTCATAACAAATAAATTTTACCACTATCTTGAAGTCCAATATGTCACAAAAAATGCTTCTCAGAATCAGTGGGATTCATTGAAGCATTCCAGATTTTTTCTCTCTTAAAGTGACACTGGTCTGAATAGTAGAAATTGGCTTGGTCATTAACGTGCAAACAGCCTTCGGAGATAAAGGCGTTAATTACACAGTGTCTTCTTGGCATCCTCTCTAGTTATGTATGGCGCCATCCCTTATTGTATAACGTCCTATGTTGTTATGTACAGTGCCGACCGGTTATTACATAGTATCATCTCTTGTTAGCTATGGCGCCATCCCTTATTATATAGCATTGTATGTTGTTATGTAAAGTGCTGTCCCATTATTACAAATGCATCATCTTTTTTAATGTATAGCACCATTCCTTACAATGCTGTGGCAAAGCGGCTTGTTCAGTTGTACACGGAGGTAGGCACGGAACATTGTCTCTATAAGTTTTGGGTTGGTTTATTAAAATGTTAAAAACCAACCTAGATTTTGTAAAATAAACACAGCCCATTCGTCATAATGGCAAAACAAAATACAAAGATGCAGCACAGTCATACATCGGCCGGGGTCCATCCAGTCAGGGTTAAATACACATGGTTCAGCTCACCACATGCAAGCTCTCTCTGGAGCAAGCCTCTCCTGATACTGACCACCACCTTAGGGAAAAGGCTGGCTATTTAAAGCCAAGACCACACCCTGGGGTGGAGATATGGAGAACAACCTCCCGTCTGCTCTATGGTTGTTCTCATAAAACACTCCCTTTAAATATGCCTGATTTACCCTCTCTGCAACTTCCATGTTTCACATCACTGAAGCTAATAGACTTTGTCACAATGCATATTCTCATTCCTTTTGATATTCACAGTGCACTATCTGTATTAAAAAGTACTCTTTTGTTAGATATACTGTAAAATGACAGGTGATGGAAGAACAGCATCTGACAGGAAGACCAGTCCATCAGACTCCTCTATTAGAAAATAATCTTTTCCATGCTCCATAAACAATAATTTAATTTTATATCTAACAAGAGAGGACGCTATGAATTAAAGACAATGCATTATAAATAACAAGTGAATACAATATGTAAGGGACAGTGCTGTACATAAGAGAGGACACTATGTAATAAGTAATGGTAATATATAATAAGAGAGCTTGTTCACTATCATTAGGAATGGCCAGGTGATGCAAATTTCCCAGCTTTATAAAAACCCAGCCTCCTCTAACCTTGTGCCAAAAAACAGCAGCCATGGGTTCTTCTAAGCAGCTGCCTAGAACTCTGAAAATGAAAATTGTGGAGGCCCACAAACTAAGAGAAGGCTATAAAAAGATAGCAAAGCGTTTTCAAGTTGCCCTTTCCTCAGTTTGAAAAATAAATAAGAAATGGCAGTTACCAGGAACAGTGGAGGTCAAGATAATGTCTGGAAGACCAAGCAAAATTTCAATGAGAGATGCTCATAGGATTGATAGAGAGTCAAATCAGAACCCTCGCTTGACTGCAAAAGGCCTTCAGAAAGATTTAGCAGACTCTGGAGTTGTAGTACATTATTTTACTCTTCAGAGACACCTGTACAAATATGACCTTCATGGAAGAGTCATCAGAAGAAAACCTCTCCTGTGTCCTCACCATGAAATTCAGAATCAGAAGTTTGCAAAAGAACATCTAAACAAACCTGGTGCATTTTGGAAACAAGTCATGTGGATAGATAAGGTTAAAATAGAACTCTTTGGCCACAATGATCAAAGGTATGTGTGGAGAACAAAGGGCACAGAATTTCAGGAAAAGAACATCTTGCCAACCATTAAGCATGGGGGTGGATCAATCATGCTTTGGGGTTGAGTTGTAGCCAATGGCACGGGGAACATTTCATGGATAGAGGGAAGAATGGATCCAATGAAATTTCAACAAATTCTTGATGCAAACATAACACCATCTGTAAAAAAGCAGAAGTTAAAAAAAGGGTGGCTTCTGCAAATTGAAAATAATCCTAAACACATGTCAAAATCCACAATTGACTTCCTCAAAAGGCTCAGGCTGAAGGTTTTACCTCACAGTCCTCTGAGCTCAACATCATTGAAAATCTGTGGCTAGACCTCAAAATAGTAGTGCATGAAAGACAAACCAGGAATCTCACAGAACTAAAAGAATTTTCCAAGGAAGAATGGATGAAAATCTCTCAAACAAGAATTGAAAGACTCTTGGCTGGCTACAAAAAGCGTTTACAAGCTGTGATACTTTCAAAAGGGAGTGCTACTAGGTACTAACCATGCAGGGTGCCCAAACTTTAGCATCAGCCTATTTTCCTATTTGTAATTTTTCAAATGTAAAAGATGAAAATAGATATACACTACAGACCAAAAGTTTAGACACACCTTCTCATTTAAAGATTTTTCTGTATTTTCATGACTATGAAAATTGTACATTCACACTGAAGGCATCAAAACTATTAATTAACACATGTGGAATTATATACTTAACAAAAAAGTGTGAAAGAACTGAAAATATGTATTATATTCTAGGTTTTTCAAAGTAGCCACCTTTTGCTTTGATGACTGCTTTGCACACTCTTGGCATTCTCTTGATGAGCTTCAAGAGGTAGTCACCGGAAATGGTCTTCCAACAATCTTGAAGGAGTTCCCAGAGATGCTTAGCACTTGTTGGCCCTTTTGCCTTCACTCTGCGGTCCAGCTCACCCCAAACCATCTCGATTGGGTTCACGTCTGGTGACTGTGGAGGCCAGGTCATTTGGCGTAGCACCCCATCACTCTCCTTCTTGATTGGTTAAATAGCCCTTACACAGCCTGGAGGTGTGTTTGGGGTCATTGTCCTGTTGAAAAATTAATGATGGTCCAACTAAACGCAAACCGGATGGAATAGCATGCCGCTGCAAGATGCTGTGGTAGCCATGCTGGTTCAGTATGCCTTCAATTTTGAATAAATCCCCAACAGTGTCACCAGCAAAGCACCCCCACACCATCACACCTCCTCCTCCATGCTTCACGGTGGGAACCAGGCATGGAGAGTCCATCCGTTCACCTTTTCTGCGTCGCACAAAGACACGGTGGTTGGAACCAAAGATCTCAAATTTGGACTCATCAGACCAAAGCACAGATTTCCACTGGTCTAATGTCCATTCCTTGTGTTCTTTAGCACAAACAAGTCTCTTCTGCTTGTTGCCTGTCCTTAGCAGTAGTTTCCGAACAGCTATTTTACCATGAAGGCCTGCTGCACAAAGTCTCCTCTTAACAGTTGTTGTAGAGATGTGTCTGCTGCTAGAACTCTGTGTGGCATTGACCTGGTCTCTAATCTGAGCTGCTGTTAACCTGCGATTTCTCAGGCTGGTGACTCGGATAAACTTATCCTCAGAAGCAGAGGTGACTCTTGGTCTTCCATTCCTGGGGCGGTCCTCAAGTGAGCCAGTTTCTTTGTAGCGCTTGATGGTTTTTGCAATTGCACTTGGGGACACTTTCAAAGTTTTCCCAATTTTTCGGACTGACTGACCTTCATTTCTTAAAGTAATGATGGCCACTTGTTTTTCTTTACTTAGCTGATTTTTTTCTTGCCATAATACAAATTCTAATGGTCTATTCAGTAGGACTATCAGCTGTGTATCCACCTGACTTCTGCACAACACAATTGATGGTCCCAACCCCATTTATAAGGCAAGAAATCCCACTTATTAAACCTGACAGGGCACACCTGTGAAGTGAAAACCATTTCCGGTGACTACCTCTTGAAGCTCATCAAGAGAATGCCAAGAATGTGCAAAGCAGTCATCAAAGGAAAAGGTGGCTACTTTGAAGAACCTAGAATATAAAACTTATTTTCAGTTGTTTCACACTCTTTTGTTAAGTATATAATTCCACATGTGTTAATTCATAGTTTTGATGCCTTCAGTGTGAATGTACAAGTTCTAAAGTCATGAAAATACAGAAAAATCTTTAAATGAGAAGGTGTGTCCAAACTTTTGGTCTGTACTGTATATATTTATATTTTTTGCCTAAAATACCAAGGAAATGTGTCATCTTTAACTTTAGCCCTTTTAGAGATCATTTCATATTCAACTTGCTTAACTGTTCACAATAACAGTAATTTTGACCAAGGGTGCCCAAGTTTTTACATGCCATTGTATATTAGAAAAGAGATTAGATTATTACATTAAATAGACAGACATTTAGGATTAAAATAAATGTTAGTTTTGAACCTTTTCTTTAATAAAATTCTTGTAAACTAAAGTATGTAAACCTCTTGCAGGTTGGTGGATCAAGGAAGCTATTTGGTTAGCTTTTACATCCCAAATCTTGATCCTTCTGATTTTTTTAAAGTTCACTCAACTCATGCAGTCTCCACTTGTACAAAGAAGTCTGTTTCCTTTAGGTGCAATCAGTTCCCACATTTGACCTATCAAAACTATTAATATGGGCATACAGGTTCTAGAATACTGAAAAAAGTCCTACCTCAGATGCCTTATTGCTGAGAAATCATTTTTTATCACTTTATATAAATGACCTTTTCGAGGCTATGTTGCCTGGAAGATAACTCAGCCCCCAGAGCTTGTTTTACATGAAGTGGAAGATATCAGTGAGACAATTAACTAACACAGAACAGAAGAAATGAAATTTGTCTTCTTGCAAACACATTTTTTGCAGCTCTCTGAGCTCTGCTGTATTGTAACAATATTACAACCCTGTCTGTCTATTAGATGGAAGCTGAAGCTGAGAGGAACCTGCAGATATGTCAGGTATAATCACACACAGCTCTGCAGTAAGGTCAGGAGAGTAGAGAGCGGCCATTACACACTGGGAACTCCTCCTTTATGTAAAATAAGCTCTGGAGGCAGTTATCTTCCAGGCACTGTCCACCCTAGAGCCTGTAAGAGGTCATTTATATAAAGTGATAAAAGATTATTTATCAACAAGACATCTGATGTGAGACATACAGGTATCACTCTCCTCAGCAGTCTATAACCTGCATGCCCATATTAATAGTTTAGATAGGTCAAATGTGTCGCAGAGTGCATCTTCTTACAGTCACCACTGTACTTACGAGAGCTTCAGTCAGCAAGATATCTTGAGTAAACAGTATTTACTTCATACTGGTTAAACATGAGATACAATTCAGTGTCACACAGTCCGTGTGCTGCTTACATAACACATTCAGGAAAGAAAGAAAACACAGGAAGTAAGAACAACCAACAATTGAGAGCTTTCCTCCCACCATACAGCAAGCATATAACTTTACACACTATCGCCATCTGCTGTCTGGTTAGTATAAAGTCCTCCTTTCACTTATAATAAGTTCTAATCTGTTGCATATGGCAGCAAAATGTGGTGACAGATTCCCTTTAAATCAGATTTGTAGTGCAATGCCTTGGAGCTCGCAGTTTGCCTTGATCAACCAGTTGAATTTGAGATAGCTTTTGGGTGGTCAATTTTGACTTCTGCTTTGCAAGCGGACCCTCCTGATGGAGATATTTCTTGTTTATAATTATGCTGACAATAGTACTTAGAGAAAACAGTAAAGGGGTGGTCTGAAGTTAAAGATGATTTTAATCTTAAATGTCCATTGAAAGGGGTTCCTTGCCTCCAGTAATATACTTACCAGCTGCTGTATTCTTCTGTTATCAGCGCTGCTCTGCTCAGTCTTCTGCAGGTTACGACTTGCCAGATCGCTCCAGTGAATGCTAGGCAAGACTAAAGTCACTACTCAGTGTAAGGGTATGGGAGCCAGCCAGAATGAAGTCAGTATGAGGTTCTCACATATTTAGATTGAGAATTTGTGATGGTTACTTCTGACTTCCAACAAGTCAGAAGTAGCAGTCAAAAGATGGCGAAACGGGAACGGAGCGGCACCGGGAAGAGCTGAAGACAACGGCTGGTGAGAATAATAATAGGGGCAGGGAACTTATATTAGTAGCACCACTCCAGCGCTGAAATAAAAAAAAGCAACAAAAAACGCTGAAGTGATGTTTTAACCCCTTAAGAACGGAGCCAATTATGTCCCTAATGACCGGGCCAAATTTTACAATTCTGATCAGTGACACTTTATGAAGTAATAACTCTGGAATGCTTCAACGCATCCCACTGATTCTAAGATAATTTTTTCGTGACATATTGTACTTCATGATAGAGGTAAAATTTATTCAATAGGACTTGCGTTTACTTGTGAAAAAAATGGAAATTTGGTGAAAATTTTGCAATTTTCAAACTTTGAATTTTCATGCCCTTAAATCATAGAAATATCTCACACAAAATAGTTAATAAATAACATTTCTCATATGTCTACTTTACATCAGAACAACTTTGGAACCAAAAGTTATAAGGGTTAAAAGTTGACCAGCGATTTCTCATTTTTCCCACAAAATTTTCAAAAATCCATTTTTTTAGGGACGACATCACATTTGAAGTGACTTTGCGGGGTCTATATGACAGAAAATGCCCAAAAGTGACACCATTCTAAAAACTGCACCCCTCAAGGTGCTCAAAACCATGTTCAAGAAGTTTATTAACCCTTCATGTGCTTCACAGGAACTGAAGCAACATGGAAGGAAAAAATGAGCATTTAACTTTTTCTCACAAAATGTTTACTTCAGACCCAATTTTTTTTATTTTCACAAGGGTAACGAGAGAAAATGGACCACAAAATTAGTTGTACAATTCTTCCTGAGTAAGCCGATGCCCCATATGTTGGGAAAAGAAACACTGTTTGGGCGCGCGGCAGGGTTCGGAAGGGAAGGAGCGCCATTTAACTTTTTGAATGTAAAATTTGCTTGAATAATTAGCGGATGCCATGTCGTGTTTGGGGAGCCCCTGATGTGCCTAAAAAGCGGAAACCCCACACAAGTGACATCATTTTGGAAACTAGACCTCTCAGGGAACTTATATAGATGTATGGTCAACACCTTGAACCCCCAGATGCTTCACAGAAGTTTATAACATTGAGCCGTAAAAATAAAATGTTCACATTTTTCCCACAAAAATGTTTTTCAGTCTCCAATTTTGCATTTGCATAAGGGTAACAGGAGAAATTGCCCCATACCATTTGTTGTGCAATTCCTTCTGAGTAACGCGATACCCCAAATGTGGGTAAAAAACACTGTTTGGGCACATGGCAGGGTTTGGAAGGAAAGGAGCACCATTTGACTTTTTGAATGTAAAATTTGCTTGAATAATTAGCGGACACCATGTCGTGTTTGAGGAGCCCCTGATGTGCCTAAAAAGTGGAAACCCCACATAAGTGACCCCATTTTGGAAATTAGACCCCTCAGGGAACTTATCTAGATGTGTGACGTGTACCTTAAACTGCCAGGTGCTTCACAGAAGTTTATAATGTAGAGTCGTGAAATTAAGAAATACATTTTTTTTCCACAAAAATGTAATTTTAGCCCCAATTTTTTATTTTCACAAGGGTAACAGGAGAAAATGTACCCCAAAATTTGTTGTGCAATTGCTCCTGAGTAAGGACATACCCTATATGTAGGGAAAAACTATTGTTTGGGCGCATGGTAGGGCTTGGAAAGGAAGGAGTGACGTTTGGAACGCAGACTTTGATGGAATGGTCTGCGGTGTCATGTCACGTTTGGAGAGCCCCTGATGTGCCTAAACAGTGGAAAACCCCAACAAGTTACCCCATTTTGGAAACTACACCCCTCAAGGAATTTATCCAGGGGTATAGTGAGCATTTTGAACCTACAAGTACTACACAGAATTTGATAACATTAGGTTGTCATACTGAAAATTTTCATTTTTCTCACAAAAATGTAGTTTTAGCCCCAAATTTGTAATTTTTGCAATGGATAATAGAAGAGAATGGACCCTATAATTTGTTATGCTATTTCTCCCGAACGCGATGATGCCTCATATGTCATCATAAATTACTGTTAGGCCACACGTCAGGGCTGAGAAGGAAGGAGCACTATTTGGCTTTTGGAGCATAGATTTTGGTAGAATAGTTTGTGGGCGACATTTACGGCTCCCTAAGGAGCCAGAATAGCAGAAAAAAACCCAAAAGTGACCCCATTGTAGAAATTACACAAGTCAATGAATTCATCTACTGCTGCAGTGACTATGTAACATCCACGCCAGGTTTTATTATGGAGAATTCAAATATGCCAGTTTAGCGCCCATACATTGTGCCCCCATAAAGTGTAGTGCCTCCATACATTTCTTCTGGTGTGCACTTTTTGTGTTTTTCTTTTACTTTTTTATATATTTTAACTTTTTTTTACTTCTTCACCAAGTCCCACTGTGGGACATGTGTGATTGTCACTTTGATAGCTAGTCTCATACTCTGCAGTACCTCTGTACTGCAGTGCATGAGACCTGTCAGTGAGTCACTGAACTCACTGACTCTGCCTATGAGATCCAGCTTATTGCTGGAACTCACAGGCCACTGTAGTCAGAGGATCATCACATGATCTCAGGGTACCATGGTAACCATCGGACCCGCGATTCTCATCGCGGGGCTCCGATGGTTACTAAGGGGGTCTTGCGACCACGTAGTAAGCACTTAAATACCGCTGTCACGATTGATAGCGGTATTTAAGGGGTTAATCGGCCCCGATCGGCTGGTGTCCATACTGTAGGGTGTCAGCTGTCACACACAGCTGACACCCGCAGGAATTGCCGCCGCCGGGCGACACTATGCACTTATTCCACAGCGACGCATTTTTATGGAGCTGTGGAATAAGTACCCTTAATGACCGCCATAAAATGCGTTATGGCAGTCATTAAGGGGTTTAGATGTGTGGTGTAGTGCGCCCTTGAATCTCTCCTGTTTTCATTGAAATATTTATCGAGTGCACAAAACATGTCAGAACTGGAATTTTTAATAGAAAAGTTAGCCAACTTTCTAATATACGGCACTTTATATTCCAAATGACCTTGTTAGAACTAGATAATACATGAGCAGGTTTTTGTCCTCTGAAAGTAAACATCAGTTTTTCTATTTAACTGCAAAATAATTAAATATTTAAAATAAATATATAAAATTGCTATGTAAATATCTTAAAGGGCTTGTCCACTGTTCGAATAATTGCTTCTTAAAAGGAATTTGTCACTAGGTCTTTGCTACCCCATCTGAGAGCAGTATGGAGTAGAGACAAAAACCCTGAGTACAGGAAAGTATCAATTACTTTGCTGGTTACTGCAGTTTTGATTAAAGACTGTTTCATCTGCTGTAGATCTAGCAGTTCTCTAAATGCTGAGCTCAATCCCATCAGTAAATGTCGGATTTCTGTGTACACTGTGCTTAAGGAGAAAGCTATCAATGGATGATAGAGGTGGAGTTATAGAGATCTCATGAATACAGAGGACTGCATGGCAGCAGATTTAATTGTATCCTAGTGATAAATGGCGTAATGAAAAAAGTAAAAAAAAAATGTCACAACTACTTTTTTTTGGCTACCACAACATTGCAATAGAATGCAATAACAGGCAATCAAAACATCGTTTCTACCCCAAAATGGAATCATTAAAAACATCAGCCTAGGCTGCAAAAAATATGTCGTCACACAGCTCCATATCCTGAAAAATGAAAATGCTACAACAATAAAAGCAAAAAAATGCTTTAATACAATGTTTTGTATCTTCATACTTGAACTGAACTCGAGAATCATATTGCCAGGTCAATTTTACCATATAGTGAACATGGTAAATAAAAAAAAACAATTGTGGATTTGCCTTTTTTTTTTTGCTTTTTCATCCCACTTTTTTTTGTTCTTTGTTATACTATATGGTAAAATTAATTGTGTCATTCAAAAGCACAACTAGCCTCGCAAAAAATAATCTCTCATACAGCTATATTGAAGGAAAAATTAAAAGAGTTATAGTTCTTGGAAGAAGGGTAGAAAAATGAAAATGGAAAAAAATGGAAAATGGTCCAGGGATGAAGGGGTTAAAATGCAACTGACTTTTTTTCATGTATTTTTTTTCAAGCTTCACATAGAAGATTAAGAGAAAAAAAACTCTTGAGACGTATAGTAGGCAGGAGTTTTCATGAAATCGCATCCACTGTGCTTGAACATTTGGACCATGTTCTCATGAAGTGTAAATGCTGAGATTTTTTTGCACAAAAATTCTGCTGTGTTTAACTGTCCAAGCAAATCTGATGTGATTTAAAAAAACCTCTGCCCACTGAGTGCCTAAGCGGTGTGGAGAATGGTGCTGGATGGGAGATACATATTCCTTCTAGCAAGTGCCTTTCACACTGGTAAACAGGAGGGAAGTAGGTCAATACCTGGCCTGGATCTTCTCTGCTATTCCTGGTTTTTGTGGCAATGCCTGGATTGCACAGCTGCTGGTCTGAGGACAGCATAAATAGATAGCCAGAACTCCCCACTGTATGGATGGCTGGGAAAGAGCTGAAGGCTGTTTTGTTGC
This sequence comes from Phyllobates terribilis, assembly GCF_046119375.1. Lineage (NCBI taxonomy): Eukaryota > Metazoa > Chordata > Amphibia > Anura > Dendrobatidae > Phyllobates > Phyllobates terribilis. The sequence goes on from NW_027362764.1 coordinate 457,041,742, forward strand.
AACATCAGACCTGTACGGACTGACACGTCCGAGCCCTAACCTATGTGGTGGAAACAAGCAGGACTTTTGCTTTGTCTGATGTAAGACTGTTTTTTCCTCCTGCTACCAGTGTGAATAATAACACTGAGCTTTAACTGAAAATCTGCTTGTGTCTCCTTACTGCGTCCCTGCCATTGCCTACGAGAGCGAATCCCCACAAAGTACAGTGTTGAACTGTGCAATTTTGGTGCTTTTTTTTCTTTAGAGGTTTCTATGTGTAGCCTAAAGAAAATGCACGTAAAAAACTGCAATTACAAAATCCACATTAAAAGCGTTGCTTCACATCACTTCACCAAAACTGAATACATTAAGGGGAAAATGCATAAAAAAATGCAGCAAAAATGCAATAACCAGAGAAGATTGTTATTGTGTAGTTTGATGCGGACACCTGGAATAAACAAAAAATAGAATTAGACTTACCGGTAATTTGGTTTCTAAGACCCTCCACGACAGCACACCTGGAGGTAGCCTCCCCATCCTAATTAGGGACAGGAAAACAAGAGGTTAAATAGCCCCTCCCCGCTACAATCCCCAGTGTTTTCAAAGGACCACACAGTATGAATGCTCTAAATATTTATTAACACTAAGGATTTTTCCAATCAAATAAGGAAAGGGCGGGAATTACCCGTGCTGTCGTGGAGGGTCTTAGAAACCGAATTACCGGTAAGTCTAATTCTATTTTCTCCAATCCCCTCCATGACAGCACACCTGGAGTAATACTGTAGCACCCCGAGGACTCGGCTGCTACAGGGGTATTGCACCTCGAACCAGAGGTGTGATATTCCACTCCCGGGTAAGGATGGAGTGTGGACCGGGGCTCAGTAGGCTGCATGCACCACACACACCCCATTTCCGAGGAACAGACCAACGGTGCTCCCACTAGACAGAGTGCAGGCACGACAGCTTCTGTTCCTGGCTGGAGTGGGGAGGGGGAGGAAAACCCAGTGGTGTAGGAGCAGATAGGGGTGGGTTTCTGGGCATAGGTAGGAGCCCATTGGTTGCTAGTCACCTGGGCTCACACATAGAGGAAGGTATATAAGGTGGGCACCATCTTAGATCAGGGTTCAGTCCGGTTCAGTTCAGAGAGGAGGAGAAGAAGAGAGGAGCTCAGCCAGAGAGGGCTGACAGGGAGCTGTGGCTCAGTCTGGGCCCAGCTCCAGAGGCAAGCCTGGAGTGGAGGCCTGAAACAGCAGAAAGAGAAAGGAGAAGGAACAGGAAGGAAAGTAAGAAAGGAACTGAAACGGAGGAGAAAGGAGGCAAGGAACACAAAGAAAGGCCCAGAGACACGAAGGCAGAAGGAACCCCATATTCCCAGAGGAGATACTGGGTGAAGGGTTGGCAGAGCAGGGTACCGGAACCCGAATTGGTGGAGGCGACTAATCCTCAGCCAAAACCGGAGGTCGTGACCACATCTTGGTGCGACCCCTCACTACATCCACCAGAAAGGCATACCGCATAGGGTCAGGGAGACCGGAGAGAGGTTTCACCAACAGAAGGCCCGAGGAAGCTGGACAAAGGTGGGTCACTGGTGGGGACGGCCAGTAGAAAGGAAGAGAGGGGAGCTTTCAGCCACACTCTGGAATTGCTTGGGAGTTGACCGAGTCCCTCACCTGGTGGACGCAGCACGGCTCGGGCGGTCACTGCTGGCCGAAGTGACCGGAGCAACAACTGTGAGTAAAGCTTTGGAAACTGCACCACACGTCTCTGTGATTCCTTGCCGCTCCAGCACCACTAGCACTGGGACCCTCACACCATCACTACCACCATCATCCACATTAGCTGCCCTGAGGCAATACTTCTCCCGTGGGGAGTCATCCCATACTCAGCTGCGCAAACAACATCAGCCTCAGCGGTCTGCAGCGCAGCGGCGGTCCCCACTGACCGCAATCCACGGGTGGCGTAGTCGGACACTTATTACCATACAAATAGACTGCCACTGGTTTGACCACCCTGGGCACGGACCGGGTCACCGCCACGGAGAACTACAACCCCCAGCGATCCGGCTCCGGGTATTCCCCCTGCACAGCAGCAGCAGCAGCACAGGCCCAGGGGGCGCGTCAATTTAAAAGAATGAATTTTAGGGAGGGACAACAGCCTGAATGACTTTCCTTCCAAATGCTAAGTCTCTATTAGATGTTACATCTAGTCTATAATGTTTAGCAAAGGTATGGACAGACAACCATGTAGCTGCCCTGCAAATCTGCTCGATGGATGCACTAGCTTTTTCCGCCCAGGAGACAGACATACTGTAGCTCTAGTAGAATGAGCTTTCAAGGATTCCGGAGGAGGCAAATCTTGAACCATGTATGCTTCACAAATTGCTTTCTTAATCCAATTTGCTAGCGTATTTTTTGCAATTTTCTTTCCTTTATTTGGGCCTCCATATTGGACAAATAAACCTGGAGGAAGGATCAGAACCTCAGTCTCCCTCAAATAGCGGATTATAGTCCTTCTTACATCCAACGTGTGGAATACTTCTTCCTTGCTATTTGATGGATTTTGACAGAATGACGGAAGAATTATGGGCTGAGATATATGAAAATTAGACAACACTTTGGGTAGAAAAGAAGGATCCAACTGGAGGATGATCCTGTCCTCCACAATACGACAATAAGGCTCTCTGATAGACAGGGCTTGGATTTCACTCACTCTTCTGGCTGTAGCCAGAGCTATAAGCAATGCTGCTTTCCAAGACAATTTGTCTATGTGTGCCTCCGCTATTGGCTCGAAAGTATGCATAGTTAGGCCTCTAAGAACTACGTTAAGATCCCAAGGTGGAACTATTTTAGCTCTTGTTGGATTAAAGAAGCAGCTATCATGAACCTCTTAATCCATCTGTTTTGGGCCAAATCAGCATCAAAATAGGAACTTAAAGCCGAGACTTGGACCTTCAGTGTGTTTGGTCTTAATCCTTTAGACAGACCGTCCTGTAGGAAATCCAATATTCTGGCCACGTCAGGCCGAAAAGGATCTAATTGATGAGGCTCATACCACAGCTTGAAAGCTTTCCAGATTTTTCCATAGATGGAATTCGTGACCGGTTTTCTGCTTTTCTGCAGTGTATGGATCACCTGTACTGAGAAGCCTCTGGCTTTTAAGAGGGCGGTCTCAGAAGCCAAGCTGCTAGAGACAAATTCTGAGGGGCCGGATGGAAAATCGGGCCCTGATGCTGTAGATCGCGGATTCGAGGAAGCATCAATGAATCCTCCATTCTTAGACTGCTTAATGTTCTGAACCATGCTCTTTTTGGCCACATTGGACCTATTAGGATAGTTTTGACCCCTTCTGACCTGATTTTTTGTAAAGTCCTTGGTATTAACGGAATCGGGGGAAAAGCATAAGCGAGCCCGACTTTCCAAGGGTGAGCGAATGCATCTATCCCTGTTGCTGAATCCTCGTGGTCCAAAGAGAAAAAGGCTCTTACTTTTGCGTTCTTCTGGTTCGCAAACAGGTCCACATCTGGGTATCCCCACTTTTGAACAATCATCTGAAATATCTTCGAGTTCAGACTCCACTCCCCTGGATGAATGTCTTTTCTGCTCAGAAGATCTGCATGATAGTTGTCGGAGCCCCTCAGGTGCAGAGCCGATAAGGACAGTTGATGCTGCTCTGCCCAGTGGAAGATTCTTTCTGAAATCATCTGTAACCTCCTGTTTCTTATACTTCCCTGATGTCTCAAATGGGCTACAGTTGTCATATTGTCCGAGTAGACTCTGACATGCGACCCCTGAAGCAGAGAATTGGCTGCCCTTAGGGTTTCTTCCACCGCTTTCAGTTCTCTTAAGTTCGAGGACTGCTCTGCTATTTCTTGCGACCAGACCCCTTGGAAGGCCTCGTGGGAGACTACTGCTCCCCATCCCCTTTTGCTTGCGTCTGTTTTGACAGATAACAAGGGAAGTTGAATCCAAGCTGAACCTTTCTCCAGATTTCCTGGATAGAGCCACCAATTTAAAGATACTTTCACCTTCTCTGGCAGATGAATTCTGTTGGAGAGGGAACTTGGAGATCTGTCTCAACAGGAAAGGATGTAGTTTTGAAGGACCCTTGAATGTGCCTGAGCCCAAGGTACCGCCTGAATAGATGAGGTCATGGACCTGAGGACGGACATGGCGAATGTTAATGACACTCCGCTGCGGGTCTTTAGTGCATAGACTTTCGACCTCAACTGAATCTGCTTCTCTTTTGGCAAAAAAGAGGCTTGTTGCTGAGAATCCAGGAGAATTCCCAAGAAGGTCTTCCTGGTGGAGGAAATCAGATCTGACTTTTTGTAGTTTATCAACCATCCCAAAGATTCCAGGATCTGGAGGGTCATCTGAAGGTCTCTTTCCAAACTTGAAACCGAGGGAGCCATCACCAAAAAAATTGTCTAAATATGGGATGATGCAGATATTCTGTTTCTTTAGATAAGCTACTACCTCTGCCATGATCTTTGTAAATAGGCGGGGTGCTGACGAAATGCCGAAGGTGAGTACATTGAATTGAAAGTGAAGTAGCTCTCGGTTCTGAGTTACAGCAAATATGAGAAATTTTCTATAATCCGGATGAATTGGCACGTGGTAGTAAGCCTCTTGCAGGTCTACTGTTGCCATGACAAATCCTTTCCCAATCAATGGAATCGTGGACTTTATCGACTCCATCTTGAACCTTCTGTATTTCACATATTGGTTGAGATGTTTCAGATTGAGGATTATCCTGTAAGAACCTGAAACCTTCCTTAGCAGAAACACCCGAGAATAGTGTCCCTCTCCTTGTTCCCTGCGAGGCACTGGTGAAATGACTCCAGAGTTTTGAAGCTTCTGAAGACCTAACATTAGGAGCCTGTGTAATCTTGTTGATGGTAAAGATGTTACCTCTATCACTCTTGGAGGGTAGGTGGTAAAGTCTATTTCTGCTCCTACCGTCACCATGTCCAGTATCTTCCTGTCTGAAGATATCAGCTGCCATTGAGGAAGGAAGCTTGTAATTCTGCCTCCTACCTTCTTGGCATCATTGTCTGTCCTGCCTAGAACCTTGAAAGATATTCCTTCCTCTTCCCCCTTTTGGGTAACTCCAGCGACCAGTTTTACCCTTGCCTCTGTACTGAAATGTTTGCTGCTGTTGTTGTTGAGGGGGGAGAAATGGTCTCTTTCTGAAACTTCTTGGGTTCTTTGGCTCTGGCAGAGACTTCTTCTTCTCGGATGCTTTCTCCAACAACTCGTCTAGGACCGCCCCAAACATATACTCTCCTTTAAATGGAATGGAACAAAGCTTAGATTTTGATGCGTTGTCCCCACTCCACATCTTCAACCACAGGGCTCTTCTCGTAGAATTCGATAATGCTGCCAATCTTGCCGCAATCTTGACCGACTCCGCTGAGGCATCAGCTAGGAATCCAGTGGCCTTCTGAAGCAAAGGAAGAGATGCTAGGAGGTCTTCTCTAGGAGTACCTTTCCAGTGATGTTCCTCTAGTTGTTGGAGCCAGAGGAACATGGAACGAGCTACACAAGTTGAAGCAAGATTAGTCTTCAGTGAAGCCGCCGATGTTTCCTATGCCTTCCTTAGCAGACTGTCCATCTTCCTATCCATAGGATCTTTGAGCTGTGATGAGTCTTCAAAGGGAAGGGTTGTTTTCTTCGCAACCCTTGCCACCTGTACATCAACCTTCGGGACTTCCATCCAAAGCTTAGCCACCTTTTCATCTAGAGGGAATCTATCCTTCATTTCTCCTGCCATACTAAGCCTTTTCTCAGGTGACTCCCATTGATCCAAAATAAGACTCCGAATGTTGTCATGCATGGGGAACACTAACTTCTTTTTGGATTTCAGACCCCCAAACATTTCATCCTGAACTGTATGGGTTTCCTCCTCCTCCTCCACCTGCATCGTGTCTCTCACATGCGACAACAATTCCTCCATATTCTCGGACGAAAAGTAATATTTCCTAACTTCCTCCTGATCTTCACTTAGGACCCCTTCTTCCGGTTCCTGCATAGACCCTAATTCTGAATCAGAGGTCTCCCTAACCGTATATTTTCTCCTTTTGGGGGGAGATGGACCTTCAGCTCTGGCTTGTGAAAAGGTCTGTGAGAAGGAGGCTAGGGAAGATTGTATTTCCTGCTGAACCATTCCCCTTACTTCTTCCATAAGGGAAGGCTGTTCTTCCTTCATAATGTTGTCAGTGCATTTCCGGCATAGGGGTTTCTTATGCCCTGAAGAAAGCTTTTTTCTACAGATGGCACATTTGCAAACTGTAGTGCTTTCTCTCACTCTCGGTGCAGGATCCTTGTCTCCCTAATTAAAAATAAAAAGAGGGAGATTTAAAATATATTTAGGATCCTGCTCAAAAGAGAGTGGGGAATAACCTAGGACCTAGTACTTACTGGGGCCGGGTTAGCGCTGGGCTCTGCAGACGCACACTTTACAACAGCACCCTCCATAGTAGCAGAATATTCTGTCCTACCTTAATGGAGTCTTCTCATCTTGGTCTTTTGTAGGGGAGACCGAGATCCAGCGCCAAATTTTCACCTATTCGGTGAAAGGATCGTCATTTTCGGGGCAAACCGCGGCTTCTCCATTTGAATTTCCCGCCGCGGCCCCCATGCGTTCCACGGTGGAACGCACCGGAAATGACGTCCCGCAGGCCGAAAGCCTTACTTCTGGCACATCCTGCATGCGCGCCGGAACGCCGTCATGGAGCACAGAGGAGACTCCGGCCGGGGAGCTACAGGAGGTCCCCAGCCCGCAAGACCCTACTCGGCTTTACCCACAGGCGCTGGCGAGTGAGGGGGTCCCGCTCTCAAGGAGACACGGGAGCTGCCAAGGAAGGCCGGAGGCGATCGCTCCCTGCAGCCCGGCAGGTAAACTTAATAGGGCCCTGCTTGCCGGCTGCAGGCACCCCAGGTAACCTCTTCATCTCATAGGGACAGGAAAACACTGGGGATTGTAGCGGGGAGGGGCTATTTAACCTCTTGTTTTCCTGTCCCTAATTATGATGGGGAGGCTACCTCCAGGTATGCTGTCATGGAAGGGATTGGAGAAATACAGTATTTATGCAACACCAAAAAGCCAGATGTCATATAATGAAGCTTACATAAAAGTGAGAATGTTCTGGCTGTTACATCTATGAATGAATAAAAATTAATCCATATGTCTCAACAAGAGATGAGCATAATGTATAAAGGACATCACGCCAGGCCTGGCTAATCAAAAGCCACGCAGGAGATGCCAGAAGGTAAGAGATTCGCAGGCCTTCCTTATAGCCGCAAGGTACCACTGACCTGGACGCTGGACTTTAGTCCCATGAATCAATTTGCTTATCTCTAGTCCCAACTGTCCCAGATGTACAGCAGGTAAAATAAGTATTGAACACGTCACTAATTTTCTAACTAAATATACAGTCATGGCCGAAAGTGTTGGCACCTTTGAAATTGTTCCAGAAATTGAAGCATTTCTCCCAGAAAATGATTGTAATTACACGTTTGTTATACAAATGTTTATTTCCTTTGTGTGTATTGGAACAACACAAAAAAACAGAGGAAAAAGGCAAACTGGACGTAATTTCACACAAAACCCCAAAAATGGGCCAGACAAAATTGTTGTCATCCTCAACTTAATATTTGGTTGCACACCCTTTGGAATAAATAACTGCAATCAATCACATTCTATAACCATCAACAAGCTTCTAACACCTCTCAACTAGAATTTTGGTCCGTTATCCCTTTGAAAACTGCTCCTGATCTCTCATATTTGAAGGGTGCCTTCTCGCAACAGCAATTTTAAGATCTCTCCACAGTAGTGATGAGTGAGCATGCTGGTTTAACCCTTTAATTGAGCACGCTCCGGTGTTCGCCGAGTATTTGCGGCAAGGTCGGCATCCATGTTTGATCCTCCGTGGCTGCGTGTGTCACGGCTGTTAGACAGCTGCGACACATGCAGGGATTGCCTAACAATCAGTGTTTGATAAGGGAAGGGGGTGGGGAGAGGTAAGAGTAGCGGCGTGCTGTTATTCTAATTTTTTTTCTCTTAGCTTCATGGGTGCAGATTCCGGCAAGCCAATCGGGACGCAGGAACCATCCACAATGACCAGACACAAGGGCTTGTGCCATTGGCTGCTGAAGTCACATGTCCCTCTGCATATAAAGAGCGGACATATTGTTTTAGTGCCATTTTGTTAGTATAATAGCCAGAGAGGCTGCTCCTGACGCTGGTCCTGATATGGAGAGATTTTAAATAGCTAGGTGGTTGCTTCTAAGTCAGATAGTTTAGATAGATAGGATCCTGTGTGGCTGGGAAATCAACCTACCTTTTGCTATTAGTGAGGTCCAGACAGAGACAGCAGGGCACATTTCAGCATAGGACTCTGTTGTGCACTGCTTATATTGTGCTCCATGCACGAGTACACCTTTGAAACTCTAATTCTTACTGTTCCTACCGTGCTACATTAAGCATGCTACATCTGACCTTGAAATTCTTTTATGCTGAGATTCAGCTGTATCCAGGTGTCACAGCTGGACAAGGGGATGTCCGGTGGACAGTACAACACACAGATTCAACGGGCTGATATAGGGGGAGGAAGGCCCTAAGGGTAGGGGACGAGTGAAGAGACTCCTGACACCAACCTTTGCCTGTCCCTAAGCTCCCCTATCATCAATAGATGGGTCCCTCCCCTCGTGCGCGATCACGTGCCTAAGCACTAGCTGGGCCTGGACTTAGCCTGCACACTAGCCAGGTTACCAGTACACTAGTCTCATGAGTACAATAAGACAACACGAGGAAGGTATGACAAACAATGGGAAGACAAAAACATAGAATACACTTAGCTCTCCAACAGGAAACTTCACTGCTGCAACAGCAACGAATGCCACAGCTCCTTCAAAGAGGTCAGCATAGAATGAACTATAACTGGCGGTCAGCTGATGGATCATGTGGCTATTTAAAGGGAGGTGGGAGTGACTCCAACCACCATCACCTGACCGTCCTCAGAAGGCTGCCAGCAAGAGACTAACATTAACCCTTGCTGGACCAAAGGGAAAAAGACATTTAAATTACAGCATAACCAGAGCTGCAACAAAGCTCCAAATTATTTGTGACAGTAGCCCCCTGCCTACTAGGGGCCTCAGGACCCTCAAGACCGGACATGTCCGGAAATCTCACATGGCAGGAACTCCAAGAAACATTAATATTCACCTCCGTAGACCCTTGGTTCTCAATTTTTCGGCCAATGCAGACCGATGGTGATGGTAATGACGTAGGCTCCTGAGGAACAACAAATCTCCTAAGCATCGACCTGTGGAATACGTTAAGGAAATGGATCACTGGGGGTAACTCCAACTTGAAGGTCGTAGGGCTGAGGATGGCCATAACCGTATACGGACCGATCACCCTAGAACCCAGCGTCCCCGAAGCGTACTTCCCCCTGATCTTTTTAGTGGACACCCACATGTACTCATTCACACACAGGTCCAGACCTGAACGTTTATTACCACACGTACGTTTGGAACCAGATGATACTCTCCTTGCAGGACCGACAACAGAGGTGTCTCTCCGTGTCACAAAACTCCTACCCTTAGGAGACTCAGTGGTAACAAGCACCCTCCCATGACCAATCCTCTCGACACTGAGGTCTAGAGTTAACCTGGGGTATGGGTAGAGTCTCACCCCTATTCTCTGGTAGCTACCTCCACCGGAGAAGGAGGGTTGGGTTTCACCAAGACGGCAGAGATAGTAGCACTCAAGCAACTGTTCTCACAAAATTTACCCCAACTGACTACTGCTCTGAACCGCCAATCTATGACCAGATTGTGTTTCTTCAGTCAGGGAAGGCCTAAGACGATGATCATAGGCAGACCCTCCAAGACATAGCACGACAGGAACTCACTATGCAGAGTCCCTATGTGCAAGTTCACATTATGTACGACTTGGGTCAAATTCCTCTCACCAAAATGAGCGGAATCAATGGCAAAAATAGGAATGGATCTCACTAGTGCCCTACAAATAAGACCATGGGTCTGAGCAAAGTGAACATTCACCAAGCTGACTCCAGCTCCACTATCCACCAAAACCGGAATAGTCTCAGTTTTCCCACCCACTACTATGTCAGCAGAAATGGAAAATGAAGACGTATTAATGGAGGAAATGTATACACCCTGATTGTCTCCCTCCACACGACCAGGGGGACGCGGCTCATGTGATGGAATAGCAAGTTTGAGTTTGGCACGAGATGGACAGACATTGATGTAATGATCCGTAAGACCACAGTAAAAACATGCCCTCTTCCCACAACGAACCGCAGGGTGACCTAGTGTGACCGCAAAGATGGAAAGTCAGTTGGTAGGGAGAAGGCCCAGTACTAGGGATCACCCCCAAGAAGGGAGACCACAATCCCCACTCATTGTTCCTCACTCCCTGAGGAACGAGGGCAGAGCTTAAAGTAAGGTTTGCAGGCTTCCCTAAAAACCATAAATTTATCTCTCCCTCAACAGAATTTGTCAGAGAGAGATATTTTGGGTTCAGGTTGAGCCTGGGCTTGAGCCGAGACCGAATACCCAGATAATTGCTGAAGCTGCTGCACTACCTGTGACCACAACTCAGTAACCTCATCTGTGAGGGTCAGAGGAAGATGTGCAAAAGCTTGAGCTTTAGCCATAGGAACCCAGGAAAAAAAACAAACATTGCTGTCCGGTTATAATGTCACGGACAGACAAAGGGATGTCCAGCAGACGACACAACACACGAATGCAACGGGATGATATAGGGGAGGGGAAGACACTAACGGTAGGCGACAAGGGAAGGGACATCTCTTGACACCAACCTGTGTCTGTCCCTAAGCTCCCCTATCATCCCTAGAAGGGTACTTCCCCCTGTGCACGATCACGTGCCTAAGTCCTCTCTGACCCTGGACTTAACCTGGCTAGTGTGCAGGCCATCGGAACACTAGTCTCACGAGTACAATAAGACAACACGAGGAAGGTAAGACAAACAATGGGAAGACAAAAACATAGAATACACTTAGCTCTCCAACAGGAAACTTCACTGCTGCAGCAGCAATGAACACCACAGCTTCTCCAGACACTAGCTCCTTCAAAGAGGTCAGCATAGAATGAACTATAACTGGCGGTCAGCTGATGGATCATGTGGCTATTTAAAGGGAGGTGGGAGCGGCACCAACCACCATCAGCTGACCGTCCTCAGAAAGCTGCCAGCAAGAGACTAACATTAACCCTTGCTGGACCAAAGGGAAAAAACTACATTTAAATTACAGCATATCCAGAGCTGCCACAAAGCTCCAAATTATTCGTGACACCAGGGCTCCACAGCAAAAAAAAATCACATTTTTTCTGTTACTACCATGATGCGTACAGCAGGTCACATCTCAGCTTGAAATTTTTTGGTGCATATATTCTACTGTATTGAAGCCTCTTCCACAGTAAAAAATCAAATTTCTTCTGTTAATAACGTGATAAGGCAGGCCATATCTCAGCTTGAAATTTTTTGCCGCATATATTGTATTGTATACAGGCCTCGTCCACAGTAAAAAATCTAATTTCTTCTGTTACTAACGTGATAGAGCAGACCACATCTCAGCTTGAAATTTTTTGGTGCGTATAATCTACTGTATCCAGACCTCTTCCACAGTAAAAGAATGTAATTTCTTCTTCTAATAATGTGATATAGCAGGCCACATCTCAGCTTGAAATTTTTTGGCACATATATTGTATTGTATACAGGCCTCGTCCACAGTAAAAAATCGAATTTCTTCTGTTACTAATGTGATACAGCAGGCCACATCTGAGCTTGTAATTTTTTGGTTATATATTCTACTGTATTCAGGCCTCTTCCACAGCGAAAAAAGTAAAAAATCTAATTTCTTCTGTTACTAACATAATACAGCAGGCCACATCTCAGCTTGAAATTTTGTGGCGCATATATTCTACTGCACACAGACCTCATCCACAGTAAGAAATCTAACTTCTTCTGTTACTAACGTGATACAGCAGGCCACATCTCAGCTTGTAATTTTTTGGCGCATATATTTTATTGTACACAGGCCTCTTCCACAGTAAAAAAAACTAATTTCTTCTCTTACTAACGCGGTATGTACAGCACGCCACATCTCGGCTTGAATTTTTTTGGTGCATATATTCTACTATATACAGGCCTCTTCCACAGTAAAAAATCTAATTTCTTCTCTTACTAATGTGATACAGCAGGCCACATCTGAGCTTGTAATTTTTTGACACATATATTCTACTGTATACAGGTCTCTTCCACAGTAAAAAATCTAATTTCTTCTGCTAATAACGTGATAGAGCAGGCCATATCTCAGCTTGAAATTTTTTGGCGCATATAATCTACTGTATCCAGGCCTCGTTCACAGTAAAAAATGTAATTTCTTCTTTTACTAATGTGATACAGCAGACCACATCTGAGCTTGTAATTTTTTGTCGCATATATTCTACGATATGCAGGCCTTTTCCACAGTAAAAGATCTAACTTCTTCTGTTACTAATGTGATACAGCAGGCCACATCTCAGCTTGTAATTTTCTGGTGCATATATTCTACTGTATCCAGGCCTCTTCCACAGTAAAAAAATCTAATTTCTTCTGTTACTAACGTGATGTAGAAGGCCACATCTCAGCTTGAAATTTTCTGGCACATATATTCTACTGTATCCAGGCCTCATCCACAGTAAAAAAATTAATTTTTTGCTTCTACTAGCGAGCTCCAATCACACTATCTGAGCAACATGAGTGGGGAAAAGTAAGGTCGTGGTGGAAAGGGGAATAGGATTGGTGTTCAAGTTGTACATGGGGTAGGTGGTAATGTTAGTGAAAGCTCTAGTGAACCAACACATCGCGTTCTAGCCAAAGACAACTGACAACTTCTGTTACTTGACAGGCTACTCCCTTCCCTTTCTTTGGCAGCCGCACAGCAGTATACCTTATAAATGAGGGACAGAAAGAGCATGTGCTCCAGTGGATGGCAAGCGCTGCATCAAGTGGCCTCTCCTCCTCTAACTCCACCTCAACATCACACACAGTATAGTCCTCAGAGCTGGCACCCCAATTACCTTTGCTTCCCCCCGCGTCAGAACTCTGCAACTGCCCAACTAACTGTAGGGATCCACAGATGGTCGAGTTTGCAGATCTGTTAACACATTCTATGCCATGGGTGTCAGAGTTCTGCTCCAAAGATTCACAGACTCAAGAGGAGGAAAGCATCTACACCGATGCCATAAATTTTTTTCTGTTGTATCATGGGCTGGACAAAGTAGGGTCCGAGCAAAATCCTGACCTTTACCAGCGTTAACCACCGTAAGGAGAGTTGACACTGATTACCTGAGACACCCACCCACTGTACTCTGCTGTCAGGGCAGGAAGAGGAGGGCGGTGACTTTCAGGGTGAGGAATGGGAGAACAGAGAGGATAATGATGAGGTTGTAGATCCCACTTGATGTGAACCCAGAGGCGTGCAGCTGAGTAGGTTATCTGAGGAGGTGGAGGAGGAGGAAGACAAAGAGTTTATGTTGCAGCCTACATCCTAGACACGGAGTGATGCAACCACAATGAACACTGCATCCTTAGCCAAAACTGTGGCTGTGGCCATCAGTGGGAGTGGGTCTGCAGCTTGTAGGGGTGGCAAGGGTTGCCTACCCTTGGCTTTTTTTGACATCACAAAGGATGAGCCAACTCGCGTTATCTGCCAACTTTGCAAAAAAAGACTCAGTAGAGGGAAAAATTGCAATAATTTGACTACTCCATGCAAGAACCGTCACATGTGCGATCAACATGCGTTACTCTGGCAATCTCACTGCGATAAAATGTGGACCAGCAGGCCTTACCAACCATCGGCCGCCGCATCAACCGCATCTGCTGCTTCTTTCTTCACTGTCACAATGCCAAGTGTTCTCACGCAGGTCTCCATCTGCAGAACCTTCGTTTGTTTACCTGCTCCAGTCAGGCTGAGTGAGAGCCCGTCAGCTGTAATGGAAGTGGACCTGCCTGCTATTTTTGCTTCAATCAGAACACCACATTTTTCTCAATCCACTGTAACATCTCCGCCTGCACCTCACTCACGGTCCAGCAGTTTGTCGTGTTCACCCTACTCCGCCCTCTCTCAGCACTGCAGCCATCCCTCGGTCTCGCAGTTGTGGTCACATAAAATATTGTTTCTTCCTAAACATGACAAAGCTAAAAGGTTGAACTCCACCATTGCCAATCTATTGGCCACTGAAATGCTGCCTTTCCGTATGGTGGATACAGACGGTTTCCAAAAGCTGATTGCCATCACAGTTCCCCAGTACCAGTTGCCCAGTCGCCATTATTTCTCTAAGAAAGCTGTGCCTGCGCAACACCAGCATGTCACAGACAACATCACCCGTTCCTTGACTAAATCTATGTCTGCCAGGGTGCATTTCACCACAGACACCTGGAAGAGTAAGCATGGTCAGGGGCGTTATATCTCGCTGACTGGGCACTGGGTGACTCTGGTGGCTGTGGAGGCATGCTGGGAATGGGCTGCTCCACAAGTCTTGGAATCCCCAAGGCTTCCGGGACAAATCTCTGTATCTAACACGTACTCCACTGCTTCTGCCTCCTCCACCTCCTCTAGGGCCTCCACCTGCACCCTCAACCTCTGCCTTAATGAGACATGCATTCCAACAGTGCAGAGTGAATCCCCACCACCTCCGTACTGTGCAGACGGGGCTCACCGCAATAAGGCAGTGTTAAAATTTATATGATTTGGAGATCACAGCCATACAGCAGAAGAGTTGTGGACAGCTATCCAGGCCGAGTTTGAGCAATAGTTGTCTCCGCTGAACCTGGAGCCAGGGAAGGCCATGTGTGATAACAGTGCAAACCTGGTGGCGGCCCTACGGTGGGGCAAGCTCACACACATGCCCTGCATGGCTCACATCCTCAACCTGGTGGTACAGCAATTTCTCAACCACTATACCGGCCTAGATTCATTGCTGCTGAAAGCACGGAAGCTGTGTGCTCACTTCTGCCATTCTCACCCCTCAGGTTATTGACTTGCATCAATATAGAGGTCTTTGTCCATGACAGTTAACTGGTTTATATGTGATGTGCCAACACGCTGGAATTCGACTCTGCACATGTTGCAGTGACTGTGGCAGCAGCGACGAGCCCTTACGCAGTATCTCATGACGTATAGCCTGGGCCAACACAATAAGGGCGTGGTGCAAATCACACTTGCAGAGTGTGTACAGATGAAGGACCTTTACACCCTTCTGCACAGTTTGAAATGGCTACTAAGATTGTTACCGCTGACGATGCCATCATCAGCATCACTATTCCGGTCAGCTACATGCTGGAGCACACTTTGAATAGTCTGCGGGAGGAAGTGGTGTCCCCAGAGGAAGAGGAGGAAGTAGAGGAGGATGCGGAAGGGATAACATTGTCTCTAAGTTCCAGACTGTCCTCACACAGGTGGATGCCAAGAGAGGGTGGATTACAGCGATCGAGGGGGTCTGGTGATACCAGACAAACTGTTAGTGAAGGTGCAGGAGCCGAGGAACAATTTGAGGAGGAAGAGGTGATGGGCGAGCAACAGTCAGGAGATGAAGAGGATAATCATTCCCTCTCTGTTGTCCGTGGATGGTGGGAGGGGACAGAGGAAAGAAGCATCAGTTTTACTCAGCCACCAACACACCAAGGGCTTGTATCTCATGAAAGAGCCTGACACACGAGCGCCTTCTTGCTGCACTATATGCAACATGATCCCCATACAGTTAGAATTAAAAATTGTGCTATCTACTGGGCTGCCACTCTGTTAGATCCACATTATAAGAGTAAATTTTGCCAGATGCTTGCCATCCTGGAAAGGGACCTGCGCATGCTGGAGTATCGAAACACGCTTTTACACAACGTTTATAGAGGTTTTCCCCAAGACAGCAGTGAGGCACACAGTGTGCATCGCAGCTCTAGGCTTCCAACCTCAGGAACGTCAATTCATCAATGCAAAAACATTAGCAGCAGCTGAGGTGTAAGCAATTTCTGTGAGTCCTTTCACATATTTTTTACACCAGCTCGTGCACCAGCACAACAGAGTACAAGTCTGACATGTGGTGAACGACTGGAGAAGATAGTGCAGGAGTAACTTGAGCTCAACATCAATACCACCATGGAGGGTTTGGACCCTTTTACATTTTGGTCTTCAAAAATGGAAGAGTGGCCTGAGCTCACCTGTCACACCTTGGAGGTTTTATCATGTCTGGCAGCCAGCGTTCTCTCAGAATGTGTCTTCAGTGCTGCTGGTGGTGTCCTGACGGATAAGTGCATGCCGCTGTCCCCTGAAAGTGTAGGCAGCCTAACTTTCATCAAGATAAACAAATCATGGATCTCCAAGGACTTTAGCCCTGCAATCACAGACTGTGCAGACTAGGCGATGGTGTAGTTTTTAGTGTGCTGCATTGATCTTGCGTAATTGCAGTCTGTGATATCTTTGTCATGGCTTTCATGCTTGCTGTTGCTGCTGCTGCAGATCTTAACAATAAATTTTTTAAATGTGGAGACTCCTGGTTGGATCTCCATCTGGTGGGTTGGCTGTAGTGGAAGAGGTGTCGGTCCCCATTATACTATTTCTTCTGTAGTGAAATTGATACCAGTTTGGTGGTGTCTGCCCCTAATTTTTGAAATGTGGAGACTCCTGGTTGGATCTCCATCTGGTGGGTTGGCTGTAATGGAAGAGTGTCGGTCCCTATTATACTATTTCTACTCTAGTGAAATGGATGCCACTTTGCTGGTGTCTGCCCCTAATTTTTGGAAATGTGGAGACTTCTGGTTGGGTCTCCATCTGCTGGGTTGGCTGTAGTGGAAGAGGTGTCTGTCCCCATTATTTTATTTCTACTCTAGTGAAATTGATACCACTTTGGTGGCATCTGCCCCTAACTTTTGGAAATGTGGAGACTCCTGGTTGAGTCTCCATCTGCTGGGTTGGCTGTAGTGGAAGAGATGTTGGTCCCCATTATACTATTTCTACTCTGGTGAAATTGATACCACTTTGGTGGCATCTGCCCCTAATTTTTGGAAATGTGGGGACTCCTGATTGGGTCTCAATCTGCTGGGTTGGCTGTAGTGGAAGGGGTGTCAGTGGCCCATTATACTAGTTCTACTGTGGTGAAATTGATGCCACTTTGGGGGTTTCTGCCCTTAAATTTTGGAAATGTGGAGACTCCTGATTGGGTCTCCTTCATGTGTGTTGCCTGTAACAGTAGGGCAGACCAGCAGGCCTTCACCTACTTTCAGTCAACTATCTGTGTAACTATCCTTAAATTTTTGTACCAATAGTACTCTATGAAAGCGATGTTTGTGCCACCTGAGTGTGGCAGAGCAGAAAAGCAGCTTGAGCTGTTGCATGTAGTATCAGGGCTCCCAGTACAGCAGACCTACACCGATCATTCACCCACCTCGTCTTAATTTGAAGTTAAATTCAAAGCTGTAAATGCTGGCCCAGACCTCATGCATGGCCCATGGCTGACTGCTGCTGTGCCATCATAAAATTTATACTGTGGGTCAATTGATGTCACTTTCCTAATGTCTGGCCCAGTTTGAGCTGTTTTGGCAGCTTTTCGGCCTCTTTGAAGGTGCTGTGTATGCTTTTGGTTTTGCCTCCCATTGAATGCAATGGGATTCGGATATGTTCGTCGAACTGTTCGACGAACATCGGGAAGTTTGCCGATCTGAAACTAATTGAATCTTGAGAGGTTCGCTCATCTCTACTGGCCACTTCATAACTCTCCAGTGCTTTGTTTCCATCCATTTCTGGGTTCTTCTTGAAGTATGTTTGGGGTTATTATCATGTTGCAAGACCCATGACCTAGGACGGAAACCCAACTTTCTGACAGTGGGCACTACATTGTAATGTAAAATCCTTTGGTAATCTTCAGATTACTCACAGTCAAGGCACCCACTACAGAGGCAGCAAAACAATCCCAACCACCACCATATTTGACTGCAGGTACTGTGTCCTTTTCTTTGTAGGCCTCATTCCATTCCAGTGCCATGGGTTGTAAACTTCTTGATTATGTTGTGCACCGTGGACAAAGGAACATCAAGATCTCTGGAGATGAACTTGTAACATTGAGATTGTTGATATTTTTCATCAAATTTGGCTCTTAAGTCCTCAGACAGTTTTCCTCTCCTCTTTTTGTTCTCCATGCTTAGTGTGGCAAACACAGACACATAATGCAAAGATTAAGTCAAGTTCTCCCCTTTTTATCTGGTTTCCTGTGTGATTTTCACATTGCCCATACCTTTTATTTGTCACAGGTGAGTTTGAACAAGCATCACATTCTTGAAACAAAGTGGTTTACCCACAATTTTGGAAAGTGCCAATTTTGACTGGTCCATTTTGGGGTTTTTGTGTGAAATTATGTCCAATTTACTTTTTCTCTGTTTTTTGTGTTGTTCCAATACACAAAAAGGAAATAAACATGTGTATAGTGTAAGGTGGCTGCCGGACACATAGTGGATGGGAGATATGTATCACAGAGGTGCATGTCCTTTGTTATATAAACCTGGAGTAATGCTCTAGCACAAATACTACTAAAGGGGGTTAATTGACCAGCTTACATACAGCTGTAATTGTGAGCAGCTGAAGAGTTAGGGCAGGTAGGCTTCTCACCATATCTCCATCCCTGGGTGTGGTACACAATGTAAAATGAGACCTGTGTATATGACACTTTGCTTTGTATTAATGTCGGTAGACCTACTGGATTGAGTGGCTTTGCAAAAGGGCTAAAAAGCTGGACTCTAAGGCAAGCATGCGTGGAAATCCCCATGACGTCAGTGACCCGCACGCGTCATCATAGATCACCGTCAGGAGCGCACCAGATCATTACGAACACTGCGCATGTGCACCTGCTGGATTGCGTCCTGCATAGAGGCACACAAGGAAGGAGAGATACTCCGATACAATGAACTATATGTACATATAAAAGCATGTATCTAAGGCTTTGGTGAATATAAGAGACAAAACATATGTCATATAGTGAATATATAGAGCAAATAGTATACAGGTGTATCTCACAAAATTAGAATATCATCAAAAAGTTCATTTATTTCATTTCTTCAATACAAAAAGTGAAACTCATATATTATATAGAGTCATTACAAACAGA
Organism: Phyllobates terribilis; assembly: GCF_046119375.1. Taxonomy (NCBI): domain Eukaryota; kingdom Metazoa; phylum Chordata; class Amphibia; order Anura; family Dendrobatidae; genus Phyllobates; species Phyllobates terribilis. The sequence continues at coordinate 457,060,902 of NW_027362764.1, forward strand.
GTGATCTATTTCAAGTGTTTATTTCTGTTAATGTTGATGATTATGGCTTATAGCCAATGAAAACACAAAAGTCATTATCTCAGTACATTAGAATACTTTATAACAACAGCTTGAAAAATGTTTTTAAAATCTGAAATGTTGTCCTACTGAAATGTATGTTCAGTAAATACACTCAATACTTGGTCGGGGCTCCTTTTGCATCAATGCGGTATGACATGGAGGCGATCAGCCTGTGTCACTGCTGAGGTGTTATGGAAGCCCAGTTGGTTGTTTTACCTTCTCACCCGGAAGGTGTTCGGCCGCAGTCCACCAGGCTGCATCACGGACCCCGGGTTCAGTTGCTTTCCATTATTTAATAAAGTTGTTTGCAACCGTTCCCTTAACAGCAGCCTTCAGCTCGTCTGCATTGTTGGGTCTGGTGTCTCTCATCTACCTCTTGACAATACCCCATAGATTCTCTATGGAGTTAAGGTCAGGCGAGTTTGCTGGCCAATCAAGCACAGTAATACTGTTGTTTTTAAACCAGATATTTGTACTTTTGGCAGTGTGGACAGGTGCCAAGTCCTGCTGGAGAATGAAATTTCCATCTCCACAAAGCTTGTCGGCAGAGGGAAGCATGAAGTGCTCTAAAATTTCCTGGTAGATGGCTGCGCTGACTTTGGTCTTGATAAAACACAGTGGACCTACACCAGCAGATGACATGGTTCCCCAAACCATCACTGATTGTGGAAACCTCAAACTAGACCTCAAGCAGCTTGGATTGTGTGCCTCTCCTCTCTTTCTCCAGACTCTGGGACCTTGATTTCCAAATGAAATGCAAAATTTACTTTGCATTTACTTAGTGTGTCAATGACTGCCTTCTGGACATCTGTCAAGTCAGCAGTCTTCCCCATGATTGTGGAGCCTACTGAAACAGACTAAGGGGTCTTTTTAAATGCTTAGGAAGCCTTTGCAGGTGTTTTTTGGTTAATTGTTTCAATTTACTGAGATAATGGCTTTTGTGTTTTCATTGGCTGTAAGCCATAATCATCAACATTAACAGAAATAAACACTTGAAATAGATGCCTTTGTTTGTAATGACTCTATATAATATATGAGTTTCACTTTTTGCATTGAACAGCTGAAATAAATTTTGATATTAATATTTTTGATGATATTCTAATTTTCTGAGATGCACCTGTATATGGTTATATGAACATTAAAAAGGTTCACATCGATAGTACATACAATTATTAAGTACTGAAGGCAGTGACAATATTTACGTGAAAAAAAAAAACAAATACACAAAAAATGTAAAAATATTTATACGGTGTAAGCAATAAAAGTGAAAGTGAATAATGTATTACAGCATTAGAATACATGATCAGTAATCCCAGTACAAATAAATATCCATATTATACGAACATCATGATGTGATGTTCAGATCCACATACAGTTCAGACATCATATAATAGGTACTCAGAATTCAGAAAGAACACCATCACTAAATAAAAAAGGGAATAGCCTTGTTACATTTGGAAGTGCAGACAGAGTTCCCAAGGAACACATGTGACTGCTACAGAAGTGCTGCAAGTCGTGGGTGAAGGCAGCTATTGGTCAGAGAGCAACATCAGACAACATGGAGGACCTGATTAAACACCTGATGCAAACCTTGCAGCAACAGCAGGTCCATCAGCAGCAGCACCAACAACAGCTGGTGCAACAGGAGACTAGTAAGCTGCCTGTGCAACAACTCCAGCAGCAGCACCAGCAACAGCACTGACAACAGCAGCAGATTGAATTGCTCACAGAGGTGGTTCGTGACACGGCGGCAGCTCCAACTTCAAGGTTAAGTGATGATTTTTCTATTCGGAAGGCGGTGAGGAGAGCTTTACAGAAAATGATCCTGGGAGACAACATAGAGGTCTTATTAGCCGTTTTTGAAAGGGTCACCGAAAGGGAGAAACTTCCAACAGAGCAGTAGGTGGAAGTATTGACGCCATACATAAAAGGGGAGCCACAAACCTGTGATTTAGCTTTACAGGACGCCAAAGAATATGTGAAATTGAAAATGGAAACTTTAGCAAGCTTGGGGGTGACAATGTCTGTCAGAGCGCAACTGGTCCAATGCTGGGCATATCATCGGGTCAAACCCCATCGCTCCCAAATGATTAATCTGCTGCATCTCGTCCAAAAGTGGTTGCAACTGGAGTAACTCAGCGCAGATGGTAGAGCGAGTTGTAATGGATTGGTTCGTGCACTCCCTTCCAAGCCCGATGCAGACTTGGGTTGACCAGGGAGATCCCCGAAATATTGATGACTTGGTCAGACAGGTTGAAAGATATCAGCGGGTTGAGGGTTCCTTGGGGAGGCAACCTACTTCATTATGGGGGTCCCATCAGAGAGTGGAGGCTAAAAAGGGGGTGGGGCATCCAAAGTCCAAGGGGGCGGCTGAGGTCATGCCAAGGGTCTCATGAGGGGATGTAATTTGCTGGAAATGTCACGGATAAGGTCTGTAAGGCAGCGCTACTCATCACGCTGGGGGCACTCGCTTCACCGGGTCAATCAAAGCACACATGCAACGTTTTTCCGGTAATTCACAGTACAGCAGTTTATTACATCTCATAAACCACTCATAACATAGTTCATCTCAGTGGCTCGCCAACATGTTACACATAATATCCCAGAGCCTTTCTAGTGACAGATATGCCCACATGGCTCCAGATACAGCCTTCAGCAAGGTAACAATACCAATGTCCACATCAAGCAGCGTTTTTACCTTTGCTGGGTCGTAGCTGCTTCAGTCAGCTCGATTCTGCCGCAGCTGTGGCTTTAAGGCTTCCCAGATGGTGCCTCCGGGCCACGTACCTTCAAAGGCTACTGGTATCTCAAACACAGGGGAGATCCAGCCTCCGCATTCCAGGCTAGTGGAGTCCCACACAGGGACCAGGCCTCTCACCCTCCAAGGCTACCGGCATCCTAAACACAGGGGGATCCAGCCTCTGCCTTCCAGGCTACACCAGGCCACTCTTTCTCTAGGCCTCACCAGGCCTCTCTTTCTAGGCCTCACCAGGCCACTCTTGCCTCTTCCAGCCTCTCCAGGCTAACGGTGTCCCACACACAGGGACCAGGCCTCACGCCTCTCTCACACCCTGTTTCAAAACCACCAGGATTTATATATCCTTCAGTGCACACAGGACCTGTGATGATGTCATGTGATCAGTCCTTCTGTGCGCACAGGACCTGTGATGATGTCACAGTCATGTGATCAGTCACCTGAGGGAGAGGTACATGGTCAGCCAGAACACACCCCCTCGACCATTACAGTAATGCCGCAAGCCGCTGCATTACAGGTCATATAGCTGCCCATTGTCCCTTGGCCACCGAGAAAATGGACTGAAGCATGGGACACCGATGTTCATACTATGCATAACCGGCCTGCAGTGTGGACTGTCGTCCTAGCGCGGAGCCATAAGTTTGTCTCATAAAAGTTAATTGTCCACAAGTGACTGAACTACTGGACTCAGGAAGTTTGGCGAGCTTCGTGAGTCCAAACTTCTCTCCAACTGATGCCTGGGAAGAAGATGGGTGTCTGCTGCATTTATGGGGATACTAAAGACTATCCAATGGCCAGAGTGGTTATTGAGATGGCCCAAGGTACTGAGTCCCATGAGGTCGGAGTGGTCTAGGATTTATTTCACTCAGTTATCATAGGACAGGATTTTGTGTTGTTTTGAGAATTGTGGGGGAGGGGCAGAGACCTCCATTGCTCGGGTAAGAGACAGGTTGTACCTAAAGATGTCCCACCAACTCCAGAGCTTGATGGGTTTCTCTTCTGTGTGATCGTTGGGGATGAGGAGGTAGTATCCCCTTATCCAACATTCCTGAGATAGGGGTGACCAGAGAATATTTTGGTCCCCTCAACATAGGGACCGAAGTCTAAAAAAAGTGTTCAATAATGTAACCGTTATAAACTGCATAACACTGGAGCTGGGGCTGACACCAGATTCCCTAATTTTATGAGTGAGGACTTATTGGGTTGCTAAGGTTAGAGAGGAAAGAGTGGAGCAATTGTTGGGGGCTGATGCTGGTCAACACTGAGTTTCAGCTCCCTCCAAAGATTTTCTATTGGGTTCAGGTCTTGAGACTGGCTAGGCCACTTCAGAACCTTGAAATGCTTCTTATGGAGTCCCTCCTTAGTTGCCCAAGTTGTGTGTTTCGGGTCATTGTCATGCTGGAAGACCCAGCCACGATCCATCTTTAATACTTTTACTGAGGGAAGGAGGTGGTTGGCCAAAATCTCACTAAACATGACCCCATCCATCCTTCCTTCAATATGGTGCAGTCGTCCTGTCCGCTTTGAAAAAAAGCACCCCACAAAGTATGATGTTTCCCCCACCATGCTTCACGGTTCGGATGGTGTTCTCGGGGTTGTACTGATCCTTCTTCTTCCTCCAAACATGGTGAGTGGAGTTGAGACCAAAAAGTTCTATTTTGGTCTCATCTGACTACATGGCCTTCTCCCATGCCTTCCCTGGATCATCCAGATGGACATTGGCAAACTTCAAATGTGCCTGGAGATGTGCTGGCGTGAGCAGATGGAACTTGCATGTCCTGCAGGATTTTAATCCATGATAGCGAAGTGTGTTACTAAAGGTAATGTTTGAGATTGTAGTCCCAGCTCTCTTCAGGTCATTGACCAGGTCCTCCCGTGTATTTTTGGGCTGATTCCTGACCTTTCTCAGAATCACCCTTACCCCAAGAGGCGAGATCTTGCATGGAGCCCCAGACTGAAGAAGATGACCAAAATCATTTTGTGCTTCTTCCATTTTCTAAAAATTGTGCCAACAGTTGTTGCCTTCTCACTAAGCTGCATGCCTATTGTCCTTTAGCCCATTCCAGCCTTGTGCAGGTCTACAATTTTGTCACAGGTGTCCTTAGACAGCTCTTTGGTCTTGATCATGGTCATGGTGGAGAGGTTGGAGTGTGATTGATTGAGTGTGTGGGCAGGTGTCTTTTATACATGTAACTAGTAGAGATGAGCAAATGTTTCAATATTCTATTTGGATTACGATCATCGAATTTACAATATTTGACGATTTATTCGTCGAATATTACTGAATGCTATAGGATTCAATGAGGGGACAAAAAACGCATACACAACATCTTCAAATGGGCCCAAAAGCTGCCAAAACACATCAAATTAGGGGTAGACACCTGGAAAGTGACCCAGAGTACAAGTACTATAATTATTATTACTATTACAGAGACATTTATTCCGCGGCGCTTTACATGTGAAAAGGAGTCACCATCGATGACTGGTACAAGAGATGAGAGGACCCTGCCCGCACGGGCGCACAATCTGTCTACAGGGGATGGGTGAGGATACAGTAGGTCAGCGTACAGCTAGTTGTACAGCGGTATGCTGGAGTGAGGCTTACCGCAGATTGTACGCTAGTCACAAGAAGTTGGTCTTCAGCTTCATTTTCAAGGCTATCACAGTAGGGGAGATGCATGGGACAAATCTGCCGAGAGCCTAAATCACATTAGGCTTCCAGAAGCTCACAACTAAGCAGATTAACCCCTACACCAATTAATATGAAGGCAAAAGGCTTCTTTCTGATGACTGCAGGAGTGGAAGGAATCAGACACTTTGGTCTTCTGGCTCCTCTCTGTCATGGTAAACCCGTGACACCTTGCAAGCTTCAACACAATGTTCACAAGGTAGATAGCAGCGGTGGTCGGTCTCCTAGACAACGAGCTAACTCCTTTATGATGATAGAGGACAACATCTGCAAGTAGTTTGTATGTTCTCCCTGTGTTTGCGGGGTTTTCCTCCAGGTTCCCTGGTTACCTCCTCAGTAAAAAAAGCAGCCATACAGGAGTTTCACAGTTCAAAAAATTAGGGTCTAACACCACCATTTCCGTGGCCAACAGATTGGAGATGGTGGATTTCCACCTCTTAGCTTTGTCATGTGTGGGAGGAAACAATCTTTACGTGACCACAAATGCGAGACCGAGAGCTGGCTGCAGTGCTGAGAGAGGGCAGAATACTGTGAAATGGACAAACTGCTTGTCCGTGAGTGAGGTGCAGTGGGACATATTATGGTGGATTGAGAAACGTGTGGTGTGCTCGGTGAAACAAACACAGCAGGTATGTCCGCTTCCGTACAGCTTACGGGCTCTCACTCAGCCTGACTGGAGCGAGTAGAGAACCAGAAGTTTTGCGGTAAAAGACCTGAATGCCAATACTTGGCACGGTAACAGAGGAGGAGGTAGAAGCAGCGAATGCAGTTGATGGGGCAGCTGATGGTTTTTGAGGTCCGCTGGTCTGCATTTTAACGCAGTGAGATTCCCAGCGTAACGCATGTTGTGTGCGCATGTGAAGGTTCATGCATATAGGTGTCAAATTATTGCACTTTTTCCCTCTACTGAGTTTTTCTTGCAAACTGTGCAGATAAAGTGAGTTGGCTCATCCTTTGCAGTCTCAAAAAAGGCCCATGCTAGGCAACCCTTGCCACCCCTGTGAGCTACAGACCCGTGACCGCTGCTAGTCACTGCCACGGTTATGTCTAAGGATGCAGTACTCCTCGTGCTTGCATCACTCCGTGTCTGCGCCATATGACTCAACGTAACCTCCTCATCTTCCTCCACCTCCTCAGATGAGCTACTCAGCTGCGTGCCTCTGAGTTCCAACCAAGTAGGATCTTCCACCTCGTCATCATCCAATATGTTATCCCATTCCTCGCTCTCAGAGTGACTCTTTTCCTCTTGTTGCCCTGACAGCACAGTACAGTTCGCATGAGCCTCAGATATCTAAGTCTCATCAGGATCACCTCCCTCCCCAGTGCTTAACGTCTGGTGATGAGGGTCAGGAACCTGCTCGGATCCTACTCCGTCCTGCCCTGAATCCAACATAAAAAAATTTTGGGCATTGGTGCTGATGCTTTCCTCCTGTTCTTGATTCTGTGAATGTTTGGAGTACACTTCTGATGCCCATACTATAGAATGGGTGAACAGTTCTACAGACTCACCCACTTGTGGTTCGCTACAGTCAGTTGGGCACTTGGACAGTTGTGACACAGGGGAAAACAAGGGTAATTGGCGTGCCACCTCTGTGGACTGTACTGTGTGTGATGTTGAGGTGGCAGAAGAAGAGGAGAGCCCACTTGAAGCAGTGCTTGCCATCCACTGGAGCACCTGCTCTTTCTGTCCCTTATCAACAAGGCATATCGCTGTGCGGCTGCCAAAGAAAGGGAGTGGAGTAGCCCATTCAGTAACAGAAGTTGTCAGTTGTCTTTGGATAGGACATCACGGTGTTGATTCACTAGTGCTTTCACTAACATTACCACCTACCCCACGTATACCTTGAACACCAAGCCTATTCCCCCTTCCACACGACCTCTCTTTTTTCCAGTCATGTTGCTCAGATACTGTAATAGGAGCACGCTATTAGCAAAACAAAATTAGATTTTTTCCTCTGCAACAGCTCCGCATACATCTGAATTTCTGCGGCACTAAAGTACAATGTAAGATGTGGCTTGCTGTATACCGATACTAACCGAACAAAGTATTTTTTTTACTGTGGATAACGCCTATATAACATAGGAGATTTTCTCCAAACTATTTCAAACTGAGATGTTCCTGCTGTATAGTGTTAGGAACCAAAGTATTTTTTTTACTGTGGATGACGCTTGTATAACATAGGAGATATTCTCCAAACTATTTCAAACTGAGATGTCACTGCTGTATAATGTTAGGAGCCAAAGCTTTTTTTTACTGTTTATGAGGCCTATATAACATACGAGGTATCCTCCAAATTATTTCAAACTGAGATGTCCCTACTGTTTAACGTTAGGAACTGAACAAAGTATTTTTTTTTACTGTGGATGACGCCTGTATAACATAGAACTATTTCAACCTCAGATCTAGCCTGCTGTATAACGTTAGCAACAGAAAAAAATAGATTTTTTGACTCTGCACAAGCTCTGAATACAGCTGAATTTCACCGCCACTAAAAGGACTAGGTGGCTTATAGCAGAGTGTAACACACTTGCGACAGAAAAAAATATTTTTTGGACTCAATTTTTTTATTCTGAAAACAGCTGAAGTTCACCGCCACTAACGTAGTAGCTGATGTATAGCAGAGTGTATGATGTTTGCCACACAAAAAAAATCATTTGTGGACTCTGCCTACCAAGACAAAAAAAATAAAAACATTTTTACTTCGAAAACAGCTGAGGTTCACCGCCACTAAAATAGTAGGTGGATTTTAGAAGACTGCATCACGTTTGCCAAACAAAAAAATATTTTTTGGACTCTGCCTAGCAACAGAAAAAAATCTTTTTTTTTACTCTGAAAACAGCTGAAGTTCACCGCCGCTAACGTAGTAGTTGACGTATAGCAGAGTGTATGACGTTTGCCACACAAAAAAATCTTTGGTGGACTCGGCCTGCCAACAGAAAAAATATATTTGTTTTACTATGCATACAGCTGAAGTTCACCAATCAAAAAAGTGACAAACTGGGCTAACACAGCTTGCACTACCACATTAGCAAATGAAAAAAAAAGTTTTTTTGTGCTCTGCACTCAGAAGCTCTGCACTGACAAGCTCTGCAGATAGCTGAATTTCAACTCCACAAAATCAAAAAGTGGCCTACAACGGCTTGCTTACTTGCTACATTAGCTAGTGCAAAAATAGATTGAAGGTCTGCATAGAGCACAGACAGTACAACCGGTGCATAACACTGTTCTGTGCCATAGGCCGTGCTCTTTCTGTCAGAATCTCAGTAATTGCACAAAACCAAAAAAAAGTGCTGCAAGGTCGATTGAACAGGTACACAGCACAGGATTTATCTCCACTATCTGACTTCCACAGAAGTGCCCATCTATCTAGCTAATATCTCTCATTACACAGGAGCTGGGCGCAGGAGCAGGGTCTAACACGAGTGACATGCATAAAATGGCGCTGAGGGAACATGGCCGCTTTTTATATGGAGAGGACATTTGATTTCAGCAGCCAATTGCAGAAACCCTTGTGTCTGGGACACTGTGGATGCTTTCTGCACTCTGATTGGCTAGCCGCGCTTTCCTGACTTAAAGTTACAGCCTACAGAAAAAAAATAAATAAATAATGCGCCGCTGATCTGACCTGTTCAGAGCTATCACCATTCCCCGACTCATCTACCACGTCTCCCCGCTCATCCTACACAAGCACTATACTAGCAAAACTGTTAAAAATGCAGTAGTTGCCCCCCAATCACGTAACCACGGAAATTTGCCGAACGTTACTGTGGCTCCCCTGCGGATCCAGCCGCCACAGAGGTATTGCATCTCACCCAGAGGTGTGGTACTCCACTCTCAGGTAAAGAGGGAGTACTACACACCCACATCCAATACACTCCACTTCAGTGGGGAAGGGCGAGATTGCTCCTAAGGGAGAGCACAGTCTCTGGTCCCTAGCTGGAGGGTGGAACTAGGTAGAGGAGGTGGGTGGAGGAAGTAGATAAGGGGAGCACCGACAGGAAGAGTATAAGAAGGAGGGGAAACATCTAGAAGCAGTCGGTCAGTTGTGAGGAGAGAGTCAGAGTGAGAGTTGGGAGCAGGAGCTCAGGAGGAGCTCTGCTCAGGAGGAGGGGAGAAAGGAGCAGGGCCCAGTGAGAGGGGCCCAGGAGAAAGAAAGAAAGAAGAGAGGAGCAGTGAGGAGGGCTCCAGGAGGAACAGAGGGTATCCCAGGGGCACAGTGAGTGCAGGAAGTCACCCGTGCGCCTGAATTCACACAGACGTGGAGGGATCAGACCGCAGAGACCGGCCCCTAAACTAGTGGAGAACAACCAGGCTCAGCTAGACAACCAGAGGCTGCTACATTTTCAAGGTACTGCAGCCAACAGCCACAATTACATTGCTGAAAAAGTGGCCGCATAGGGTCCAGGGGACTGAGAGCACGTCACCCGACAAGGCCCGAGGCCACTGGCTTGGGACACTGATTGTGAGGTGTAGGGCCGGAGGGCGAGAGCCAGCACAGTGAGACGACCGGAAAAGGTACATAGAATGGGGTCCCGTTAAGTGCTCCTGAGGTACCTGAGAGATTGCTGGATCCCTACCCCGGAGGACACAGGACGACGTGGGCGGTTACACACCGGTAACTGTAACCTGAAGTCTTGAACAACTGTGAGTAAAACTTGAAGACTGCACCCCACTGTGTCCTTGAATAATTGATGCGCCATCACCAGCCCTGCACTACACTGCACCAGCAACATCTACCTCATAAAATCATCACTACACTGCCCTGGAGCTTAGCTCTGCCTGTGGAGAGCTGAACCAACTTTGCTGTGTCACAAATCAGCTCCAGGGGATCTGCACCGCAGCGGCGGCCCCATATAGCTACATACCACAGGTGGCATCATGAACATTATCTCCAAAAACTTTATTCCCCTTTTACTTTCCCTTTAATTGACCACCCTGGGTCACGGACCGGGTCACTGCCACCGTGACATCCCCCAGTATCGAACGGCCCAGCTACTGAGTACCCCACGGCCCTGGGGGTGCATCATTACCGATTTTTCCAAATTTAACAAATTTTGCTTGCCTTTCCCATCACGAATCCGAATATGTCACTTAAGTTTGGAGATCAGATTTTGAACATATTCGCTCATCACTAGTAACTAGTTCAAACAGGAGCAATTAATACAGGTAATGAGTGCAGAGTAGGAGGGTTTCTTAAAGAAAATCTAACAGGTATGTGAGAGCCAGAATTCCTGCTGGTTTGTAGGTGATCAAATACTTATTTCATGCAATAAAATGCAAATTTATTATTTAAAAATCATACAATGTGATTTTCTGTTTTTTATTTTTAGATTCTGTCTCTCACAGTTGAAGTGTACCTACGATAAAAATTAGAGACCTCTCCATTCTTTCTAAGAGGGAAAACTTGCAAAATCAGCAGTGAATCAAATAATTATTTTCCCCACTGTATATTGGTTGCGTCAACTATGCTACATTGTATACAGAAGAAGTTCCCCTGAGACACTTCTCCGCGAAAAATATAGCCTGTGAGTTGGTCCACATCTTTGCACAGACAGGACTACCGAAGGAGATCCTGACAGACCAAGGAACACCCTTTAAGAGTAAGGTGATGAGAGAACTGTGTAAGACTGCAAATTACACAACTGAAGATGTCAGTTTACCATTCTCAGACAGACAGTCTTGTGGAAAGGTTCAATAAAACCCTAAAGAGTATGCTTAAGAAGGTTATAGAGAAAGATGGCCAAGACTGTGACTGTCTCCTCCTATATCTGTTATTCTCTGTCTTCTATCGGATTCTCCCCATTTGAACTCCTGTATGGCGGACATCCTCGGGGTCTCCTTGATATAGCACAGAAAACTTGGGAAGCCGAGGTCTCACCCCATTCGAACATCAACGAGCATGTCACCCAGATGCAGGAGAGCGTTGCAAAGGTAATGCCCATCATAAAGGAACATCTCCTCCAGGCCCAAGAGTCTCAATCCCAGTTCAACAACTGGTCAGCCAGAGTGAGATAGTTCAGCCACGGGGTCCGAGTCCTTGTGCTAATTCCCATGGTAACCACATGTAAGTTTTTTACCAAATGGCAAGGCCCCTATGAGGTGGTAGAAAAGCTGGGCAAAGTGAACTACAAGGTTCATCAACCGGGAAGACGTAAGATGTACCAGGTCTACACGTCAATCTTATCAAGCCACGGCATGACATGGACCCTGTTGAATCTTCATGCTTGCTGGTTAAGCCAGAAGGAGACATTGAATGTGTCACAATAGCAGAAACACTGTCGAAGGCCCAAAAACAGCAGTGTCAGGAATTGCTGCAGCAGAAGCGGGACCTTTTCTCTGATTTGCCGGAGTGTACCGATGTCATAGAACACGAGGTTCTGACGGAACCCCATGTGGGGGGAAACTTGAAGCCCTACCAAATTCCCGAGGCCCGCAGAGAACTGATCTCCAAGAAAACTAGTGTATGCTGAATCTTGGTGTCATTGAAGAATCTAAGAGCGGGTGGTCTAGCCCCATTGTCCTTGTTCCTAAACCCGATGGAGAATGGAGATTCTGTAGTGATTATCGGAAGCTGAATGAAATCTCCAAGTTCGACGCATATTCAGTGCCACGTGTCGATGACCTGATTGAGAGACTTAGATGCATAACCACCTTGGATCTAGCAAATAGTTATTGGCAAATCCCCATGTCACAAGAAGCCAAGGAGAAGACGGCTTTCTCTATGCCCAACGGATGTTTTCAATAAGTCCGGATGCCGTTTAGACTGCAGGGAGTTCCGGCCACCTTTCAGAGGGCCAGGGACTGGATTCTTGCACCCCATAAGTACTATGCCTCAGAATACCTGGACCATATTGTAATCTTCTGCCCGGATTGGGGAAGTTATCTGGAAAAGGTCCAGGTCTTCTCTAGTGTTAGCTATTCCTCTTTGCTTTGCATCGTCTGTAATATTTACTGTTAGCTGAGTTCGCAGTGAATAGCTGTCATCATGAATCTACAGGCAAGTTCCTGTTCTTCAGGGTTTTCATCCTCAATTCTGCACCTTTAATGGAAATCATTCTACAGGAGTTTCAGGGGAGGAGCAGTTTTCCTTGTCTATTACCTCATTGTGGCGTGGGTTCTTAATAATTTGAGGATGAAGGGTTTTGAATATAAAAGTATGGCTGATCTGAAAAGCTTGGCTGGTCCTGACCTGTGTGTTGATGATTTGGTGTGGTTGTCTACTAAGAACATTAAATTGAAAGTTCCTTCTTATAAACTGGGTCCCAGGTTAGTCGACCCATATAACATAGTCGCTGTAATCAACCCTGTAGCTTTTCACCTTGACTGACGACCTACTTTCAAAATCCATGTGTTTCACCGATTACTTCTCAAAAAATACACTGTTCAAAAAAATAAAGGGAACACTCAAATAACACTTCCTAGATCTGAATGAATGAAATATTCTCATTGAATACTTTGTTCTGTACAAAGTTGAATGTGCTGACAACAAAATCACACAAAAATCATCAATGGAAATCAAATTTATTAACCAATGGAGGCCTGGATTTGGAGTCACCCCCAAAATTAAAGTGGAAAAACACACTACAGGCTGATCCAACTTTGATGTAATGTCCTTAAAACAGGTCAAAATGAGGCTCAGTATTGTGTGTTGCCTCCACGTGCCTGTATGACCTCCCTACAACGCTTGGTCATGCTCCTGATGATGATGCGGATGGTCTCCTGTGAGAGCTCCTCCCAGACCTGGACTAAAGCATCCGCCAACTCCTGGACAGTCTGTGGTGCTACGTGACGTTGGTTGATGGGGCGGAACATGATGCCCCAGATGTGCTCAATCGGATTCAGGTCTGGGGAATGGGCAGGCCATAGCTTCAATGCCTTCATCTTGCAGGAACTTCTGACACACTCCAGCCACATGAGGTCTGTCATTGTCCTGCATTAGGAGGAACCCATGGCCAACAGCACCAGCATATGGTCTCACAAAGGGTCTGAGGATCTCATTTCAGTACCTAATGGCAGTCAGGCTACCTCTGGTGAGCACATGGAGGGCTGTGCGGCCTTCCGAAGAAATGTGCTCAGTGTGAACCTGCTTTCATCTGTGAAGAGCACAGGGCGCCGGTCGTTGTTAATGGGAATGTGGAGTTTCAGATAGCCAAGATTATTGATTCCTGCCTTGTAAGCTGGTCATTTCAGTATTTGGTGCATTGGGAAGGTTAGTGTCCAGAGGAGAGAATGTGGGTACCAATGTCTGATGTTCATGCGACCAAGTTGGTTCAGGCCTTTCATGACTCAAATCCAGATAAACCTGGTTCTGAGGATCCCGGGTCCCCTCTTAAGAGGAAGGGGAACAGTCACGAGGGTACCGCGACAGAGAATGGTGTCCTTTATTTCAGGGGTCAGAAGATCGCAGCGTTTTGCTACTCGCATGCCTGTACTGGTTGGATCTGCTTTGCTTTCCATTTAGCCGTGCAAATTTTCCTTGTTTGTTCGTTGCAAGGGTTAAACACTCCTGCTTGTCTCCTAAAGATTTCCGTTCTGAGTTATCTCAGCTGTTCTGATTTTCTCCACTTCCCTTTGGTATAAGTATTCACCTCTTAAGCCTGGGTAGTTGACAGTGATAGCTTGCTATATTTTGGAATTGGTTTGGAGCTGTGAGCCATGGAAAGAGAAGTCGTTTAGGAGTCATCTCTGAAGATTGCTGCTTGGAGGTTTGTCTGGTGTTTTCCTTTTCATTATTTCCCTTTTGGTTTTTCTCCACCTTCCTTTCCCTTTATATAGCATTCCATAGCTTGGGTACATATTGAGTGATTGCTCATTTCTGTTATCCTTGTCTGTTTCCCTCAGTGTCTGTATTATAGAGCAGGATTAGCATTCCTGCTGCCCACACACACTAGCCAGGGCTGTGATTAGCGCAAGACAGGGATAGGGATAGGTATGTGATCGCTGCATGGGATGAAAGAACCCATCTAGAGCCGTCAGGAAGCTCAGGGTTGCGTAGGGCAAGTTTCAGGGGTTGCCTCTCTAATCTTTCCCAAGTGGCAGTTGTTACCTTCCCATCCGTCTTGCCGTGCGCTATCTGTCTCATAGGTGGAGCGTGACAGAAAATTGCTGACGTGTTCAATACTTATTTCACCTGCTGTAAGTGACGCGCCCCCTGGGCCGTGGGGATACCCAGAGCCGGGCCTGTAGATGCTGGGGGTTGTAGTCACCATGGCGGTGACCCGGTCCGTGACCCAGGGCGGTCAAACCAGGGTAGTTTATGTATAGTCCCATTACGCCACCTGTGGAATGCGGTTATTGGGAACCGCCGCTGCGGAGCAGTCCGCTGAAGCTGGTGGTATGTGCAGCGAGGTGATGTAACTCCCCACAGGAAGAGTGGAGCTTCAGGGCAGCGTGTATGGATGATGGTGGTGGTAGTGCAAGGTATCAGTAATGACAACACGGAGTCTTTGCAGTGCAGTCCCAGGGTCTTTACTGTTGGCAATTATATGGGCCCCAACGGGAGTACCGGCTAGTGATGAGGGCCTGATCAGTCTGGGAACAATCCTAGAGTCCTCCTGGCCAGGTGAAGTTGTAGGCCTGCCGTTCTGACTGTACTCTTTGGCTATCCCGCTTATAGTCGTGTTGCAGCCCACGTCCCTGAGTCTAACGTGCTGTGCTCACCCATATGGCTGGCGACTCGGACCTTGTGGATTCCTCGCTCCTCTGTGGCGGTACGGGTCCTTTCGTGTGGCTGAGCCTCCGGGCTTCTGTGGGCCAGGAGACCTGCAATCTCCTGCCCTGCGGTATCTGCTGCTGGGTATGCAATCCCCACAGCCTCGGACTCCGGTGTCCGGTCCTCTGTGTATACTGGCCAGGACGAGCTATCTCCAGCTCCAGTCCCTGGCTCTTTGCTCTTTCATGTCCTACTTGACTCCTGACACTGACTGCGACTAAACTCAGACTAGACTGACTAACCCCACCTCCAGATCCAGTTATATAGGGCAGGATCCTCCCCTTTCTGGTCTGGGGCAGGAGGTGTTGCATGTAAAGTGTTCCTGACCAGGAAACTCTTGTTTTGCTCCCAGACATGGTATTACTACCACTCTGGCAACCAGACCCTCTGGGGTGCCACATTGCCCCCTAGTAAATTTCAGTACTCCGGGACTGAGCATATTTTGCAAAAATGTAACAGGTAACAATAAACAATGGCAAGAAAAAGACATGACCATATTTACAAGCATTACTGTCTTTTTAGGTCACGGTACCATCCGTAACCAGGTGTCCATTTCACCCAACAAGGTGCACTTCTTGAGGGACCCGTCCCAAACCCTCCACGGAGGCCCTGGGGTGGCTACAGGGCATTGATGATCCAGATGTTGGACCACGTCTTCAGCCACCTCCACGGGTTTTTGTTCTGTGGTCAGGCACAAAGGGGCACTTTTACAGGTGCAACTATTTATAAGGGAAAGTTTTTGGTTATTCACTGTCCATAACCTAAAAGTCTTTGGATCCCTTTTCGGGTAACGGGAAAAACACAATTAGTACACACATATAAAACATTTCAAAATTTTTCTATACTTTAAACTTCACGTTTTAAATTCTCCAACGAGCAGGGGGCTGACCTTTTGTAGCTCTGGTAGATCTACGTAACACACTGTCTGTCTGTGTTCTACCTTGGTCCCCTGTATTTACCCCTGGTGTGGTGGGCTCAACGTTCACCTCACTACAGGTGTTTGGAGGTGTCTCTGGAAGGTTGGGCAGCTTCCTACGGATCCTTTGGCTTACCGTGGGTACAACAGGCTCGCTACTAGCAGAGAGTAGATTCTTCTGGTCTGCTGATGAGGAATCTTCTGTCTCTGGGGCCAATGGTTCTTCCAATTCTACTGGGACTTCTACAGCTCCCTGATAGGCTGGTTGGAGAAATGTAAGGACTGGCACAACAATGGCATTATTCACTTGCGTCCATGACCGGGAAAATTCTCCGAGTACTGTGCTGACCATTTCTTCCACTTCCTCTGCGGGTTGAGGGATATCTTGGTCTTCTTCAGCATGCTGTAGCTGCTCGGGACATTTCTTCAGGTGGTCTCTGGAAACTGTTGCTGTCGTTTCTCCTCCATCCTTACTTATGAGGTACACCTTGGTGTTATCATGACTTGATGGTAGAATGGTGTACGGCTCTTTTTCCCACTGGTCATCCAATTTATGGAGCCGCCTTTTTATCTTTAGGACTTGCTCTCCAGGTGACAAGGGGGCAGCAGGTGCATGTTGATTGTAAGTCCTCTCTTGCCTTTCTCTTGCTTGGGACAGACTTCTTTCAACACTTTCCTGTACCTTACGGTATTTCTGTTGCCGCTCAGTGTCCCAATCCGCATCCGGTGAGGCGTCCTCTGGTGTCAGGACTCCCATATCCAGATCGATGGGCAGCTTACCAGGTCTCGCTCTCATCAGGTAAGCTGGTGTGCAGTTGGTGGAATTCACTGGGATGTGGTTGTAGAGATCCACCAGGTCTGGCAACTTTTCTGGCCACAGGCTGCGTTCCTCCAGGGGCAACGTCTTCAGTAGGTCTATCACCACCTGATTCATCTTTTCACACATCCCGTTAGTCTGGGGGTGATAAGGCATTGTCCTGATCTTCTTGCAGCCATACAGGTTGCAGAACTCCTGGAATACTTCTGCTTCAAAGACCGGACCTTGGTCAGTTAGCACACGTTCTGGGTAACCATGCGGGCGGCAGTAGTGCTGTTGGAAAGCTCTGGCTGCTGTCTGAGCCATATGGTCCTTGACTGGCATTACTACCAGGAACCGGGAGTAGTGGTCTACGATGGTGAGAGCGTAGACATAGCCTGACCTGCTCGGGGATAGCTTCACATGGTCCAGGGCTACCAGTTCGAGTGGCTGCTTGGTGATGATGGGCTGCAGGGGAGCCCTCTGGCTGTCACGGTCTTTTCTTCTCAGGTTGCACGGTCCGCATTCTCGACACCACCTCTCGACTGCTTTCCTCATGCCAACCCAATAGAACCGTTCACGTAGCAGGACTTCCAGCTTCTTCCATCCAAAATGTCCCGCTCCATCGTGGTACGCTTCCAGGACCATAGACGCATCTCGCCTCAGGACTACCACCTGCCAGACCAGCTCATGTGTCCGGGAGTTGACAGTTCTTCGACACAGCTTCCCTTCATAGATGAACAGCTTGCTCTTTTCTTTCCACAGCTGTTTGGTCTCTTCTGGAGCATCTGAATCAGGGTATGAGTCAGCTTGTGTCAGCAACTCTTTGACTAGGCGAACAGCCGGGTCACTGTCTTGTGTTTCTGCCCATCCATGGTAGGGCAATGGATTGAACGTGGCTTCTCTGTTGGCAGAGCACCTGTTCTTCACACAATGGGAGCACTGCTTTATCCCATGGCGGTGGAACGCGGGGATTTCTATCTCTTCCAGCTCCTCTGGATCTTCTCCCCCATCTGGCAAGTTAGGCATTCTGGACAGTGCATCTGCGTTTGCATTCTTGTGCCCAGCCCGGTACTTGATGGTGAATTCGTAATTAGACAGTCGAGCCATCCATCTTTGTTCCAGGGTACCAAGTTTTGCAGTGTCCAGGTGTGTCAGCGGGTTATTATCCGTGTACACAGTGAATTTGGAAGAGGCGAGATAATGTTTGAAGCACTCAGTCACAGCCCAGACGATGGCAAGGAACTCCAACTTGAAGGAGCTGTAGTTTTCTGGGTTTCTTTCTGTGGGCCGGAGCTTCCTGCTGGCGTAGGCTATCACACTTTCTCTGCCTTACTGGATCTGGGACAGCACCGCTCCTAGTCCCACGTTGCTCACGTCCGTGTGAAGGATGAAGGGTTGGCCATAATCAGGGTAGGCCAGGACCTCGTCTCCTGTTAGGGTCATCTTCAACCTGGTGAAGGACTCATCTTCCAGCTTGTCCCATTTGAATGGTGGTTTCTGGTTCTTGGCCTTCCTGGACTGGCCTATCAGGAGGTCCTGCATGGGTGCCGCCATCTTGGTGAAGCCTGGTATAAACCTTCGGTAGTAGCCTACCAACCCGAGGAACTGCCGCACTTCTTTGATGGTGGAAGGTCTCAGCCAGTCCTTGATTACGGTGATCTTATCGGGGTCTGGTGCTACACTGTCAGCGCTTACCACATGTCCTAAGTACTGTACTTTGGGCTTCAGCAGGTGGCACTTAGACGGCTTCACCTTCAGGCAAAAGCCAGCCAGGGCTTCAAACACTTCCGGCAGGTGCTTCAGATGATCCTCATATGTCTTGGAGTATACTATGACGTCATCCAGGTACAGCAGGACTGTCTAGAAATTCTTATGCCCTAGACAGCACTCCATCAATGGCTGGAAGGCTCCTGGGGCGTTGCAAAGCCCGAATGGCATACAGTTGAACTCGCTGAGGCCCATTGGGGTAGTGAATGCAGTCTTTTCCTTATCCGCCTCTGCTACAGGAACCTGCCAATACCCACTAGTAAGATCCAAAGTAGAGAAATAATTAGCAGATTTTAACGCAGCTAGTGACTCCTCTATCCTGGGTAGCGGGTATGCATCCTTATGTGTTATGCGGTTAATTTGCCTGTAGTCTACACACATTCTCATTGTGCCATCCTTTTTCTTTACAAGAACTAATGGAGCTGCCCAGGGGCTACAACTGTGTCTTATTACCCCAGCCTCCTTCATCTCTCGCAACATCCCTTTGGCATTTTGGTAGTGTGCTGGCGGTACAGGCCGGTACCTTTCTTTAATGGGTGGACGGTCTCCCGTGGGGATATAGTGTTGAACTCCCTTTACCTGCCCGAAGTCGAGCGGGTGTTTACTGAAGACCCTTTCATATTCTTGGACCACCCAGTATACTCCTTGTTTTTGGTGTTGAGGGGTGGAGTCAGTGCCCACATGCAGCTTCTGACACCAGTCCTCCATCTGTCCCTTGGAGCCATTATCCTCCGCCTGTTTGGATGGAGGCAAGGGTTCCACTGTCTTTATAGAATTGTGACTGACGGTAAATAGCTTTGATAGGGTGGCATACCGGGGCAAATGGACTTCTTTTTCCCCAATGTTCAGGATGCGGACTGGCACTCTCCCATGGCGGACATCAACCACCCCCCTGGCTGTCAAAATGGTGGGCCTACTGTCAGAGTAAACGGGCTCTACCAGGGCCTGGTAATCTCTACCCCTGAGACCGATTGCTGCCCGGCACCATATCAGCATTTCACTTCTTGGGGGCATGGCAATAGGGAATGGGTCACTCATCCTGACACTGCCAATTTCACCACCAGACAGTTCTACCTGTTGTCTTTTCATCAGGGCTCTGATCTCTCTTTGTAGAACCCGCTGCTGGCTGGAACTGGCGGTCTCCGCAACCTGCTGTAACAAGACAATTATTTCTGCAAGACAATTTTCAATGACATTAGTGCCTAAGGTTATCATGGGATGACTTTCTCGGCGATTAATGTTGACAATAATCAGTCCTTGTGCTGGCAGTTCGACTTTGCCAACCTTTATGGTCACTTCTTTGTACCCCACCTGAGGTACGGGTTGACCATTACTAGCATAAATACTTAAATGTTCATCTGGACTGTGGGTAATGTCCGAATCAGTCCAGTACCGTTTGAAAAGAATGTAGGGGATGGTGGTCACCTGGGACCCAGTGTCCAGCAACGCGCTCATTGGAAAGCCGTCCAGCACGATAGGTAGGACTGGTCGTCCTCCCACATATTTGTCTCGCCAGCTTGATGGGCCTGGTGGTCTTACGCCTGGGGGTTGGCCTTCTGCCCCAGGTTTTGCTCATTTAAATGACAGTACCTTGCATAATGTCCTGGCTGGTTGCAGCGGCGGCAGATGGGTTGTCCATCCTGGTCGTTGCGGTCGCTGTTCCTCCCTCTGGATGGTGGAATCCTCTTCTGTCGGCGCCACGGGACGTCCTCCGGACTGGAAGCCAGCTGGATCTTTCCTTTGGGATACACCTGCAAGGACTGCACAGTTTTGGTTAGCGCAGCTACTCTTTTAGTTAACTCTTGGACCTG
This sequence comes from Phyllobates terribilis, assembly GCF_046119375.1. Classification (NCBI taxonomy): domain Eukaryota; kingdom Metazoa; phylum Chordata; class Amphibia; order Anura; family Dendrobatidae; genus Phyllobates; species Phyllobates terribilis. The sequence goes on from NW_027362764.1 coordinate 457,081,412, forward strand.
ATGGTGCAGGTCTGTAGACGGGGCATTGTCCAGAGTCTGTGCATCAGCTCCTACAGGCTCTGGGGAAAAGGGTGCCACCTCCTGGTGGTACGTGATAGCTGGGCGCCGGTGAGCTGTAGCGCCACCTGGTGCTGGTTCTCGTAGCACCCGGATGACTCTGTCCTTAAATTGATCAAAGTCCAAGTCAGGGTTTTGCAGTGCCATTATGCGCAGCTGGGTTCGGTGGGCGCTGGACAGTAAACCCTCAATAAACTGCTCAGTTAACAGTCTGTTTTCATCACGCACACTGTCAGGGTCTACCTGTTTGATGGCCCTCAGCGCCTCCTGCAGGTTTAAAGCATATTCCCGTACACTGTCCTGTGTCCGTTGTTTGCACCCATAAAACTTCATCTTTATCTCTGCCGTAGTACGGGTGTCAAAAGTGTCCTTTAGGCGGGCCAGTATCTGTTTTACAGTCCCTTTTTCTCTGGCTGACCAGGATTTTACTTCTCTCTGGGCTGCACCAATCAACTGGCCTATGAGGATGCTCACTTTCTGCTCCTCGGACAGCTGCCCCATGTATATATGGCATGGAGAATGGCATTACCACGGCAGCGGCCGCGTCGGTGGTTGAAGTTCCCTCCATATTGGGCGTCTTCCTCCCCCCTAGTGAACCGTGGCCTACCTTCCTTCTCTTTTCTTTCGTAGGCCGCAGTTCCGCAGGCGATGGTCTCTGTCGAGGACCTGGCGTCGCACGCGTCTGACGTCAGCGTTCGCTGTGGCTCCTTCCAGGACCTGGCGCTGCGTCCGTGCGTGGGGTGGGGCTTGGGCTTTGCGCGCTTCCAGCGGTTACGCCACTCTTCTTCCCGCGCGGCGATCCGGAAATGGCGGCCAATGGCGGGAAAACGGTGACAAAAGGCGGGAAATCTTCACCACGGTATGCGACACAGTCTGTGAAGGCGCGCAGTACCCGGTGGTAGCGGGCACGCAATCCTGCCGACTACGCCAAAGTTGACGTGGGGATACCCGGAGCCGGGCCTGTAGATGCTGGGGGTTGTAGTCACCGTGGCGGTGATCCGGTCCGTGACCCAGGGCGGTCAAACCAGGGTAGTTTATGTATAGTCCGACTATGCCACCTGTGGAATGCGGTTATTGGGAACCGCCGCTGCGGAGCAGTCTGCTGAAGCTGGTGGTATGTGCAGCGAAGTGATGTAACTCCACACAGGAAGAGTGGAGCTTCAGGGCAGCGTGTATGGATGATGGTGGTGGAAGTGCAAGGTATCAGTAATGACAACACGGAGTCTTTGCAGTGCAGTCCCAGGGTCTTTACTGTTGGCAATTATATGGGCCCCAACGGGAGTACCGGCTAGTGATGAGGGCCTGATCAGTCTGGAAACAATCCTAGAGTCCTCCTGGCCAGGTGAAGTTGTTGGCCTGCCGTTCTGACTGTACTCTTTGGCTATCCCGCTTATAGTCGTGTTGTAGCCCACGTCCCTGAGTGAACGTGCTGTGCTCACCCATATGGCTGGCGACTCGGACCTTGTGGATTCCTCGCTCCTCTGTGGCGGTACGGGTCCTTTCGTGTGGCTGAGCCTCCGGGCTTCTGTGGGCCTTGAGACCTGCAATCTCCTGCCCTGCGGTATCTGCTGCTGGGTATGCAATCCCCACAGCCTCGGACTCCGGTGTCCGGTCCTCTGTGTATACTGGCCAGGACGAGCTATCTCCAGCTCCAGTCCCTGGCTCCTTGCTCCTTCGTGTCCTACTTGACTCCTGACACTGACTGCGACTACACTCAGACTAGACTGACTAACCCCGCCTCCAGATCCAGTTATATAGGGCAGGATCCTCCCCTGTCTGGTCTGGGGCAGGAGGTGTTGCATGTAAAGTGTTCCTGACCAGGAAACTCCTGTTTTGCTCCCAGACATGGTATTACTACCACTGTGGCAACCAGACCCTCTGTGGTGCCACATAAGCCCCAACAGAGCTAATGACGAGTGGATAAAACTGATGTGAATATTCCTTTAGGCCTCCTTCACATGTATGTGTGGCATCCATTTTTTTCACGCATAGTACACATTCCTATTATAACCTATGCTGCTATAAACATGTCTATGTTTTTTCACAGACTGTGTCTCCGTGTAACACATAGATGCATGTCCATTTTTTTCCAGCACAAGGGCCAATACACGTCTGTGTGTCCATGAAAAACATGTACGGCACACGGATGCATCCATGTACCATCGGTTTGCTGTCCGTGTTTAACATTAAAAGGGTAAAAAAGGACAGATGGGTGACACACTGATGGAATCTGTTCACATAGACATATGAAGGCTTGAGTATTGAGGGACAAGTTGTACTTTTGGATGACACCAGTCATTTTACCACATAGCGTACTGGAAATTGAAAAAAAAATTCCAAGTGTGGTGAAATTATGCAAAAAACACAATTCTGACATTGTATTTTGGGAATTGTTTTTACGATGTATATTTTCTTGTAAATATAACCTTGCAATATGATTCTTCTCATCAATATGATTACGGCAGTACTCAACATGTCCAGTTTTTTATTTTAGTGGTGAAAAAAAATCTGAAGTTTTCAAAAAATAGTTTTGGGTTGTATCACCACTTTCCAAGAACCGTAGCATTTTATTTTTCAGTCGATGGAGCTTTATGATGACTTATTTCTTGTAGGGCAAGACTACATTTTTATTAATACCATTTTGGGATAGATGTGACTTTTTGATCGCTCATTATAGCCGTTTACGAGGGGCGTTTATTAATGATTTCCCCTGACACACTTTCTGTGGACTGAGAGCAATGAAACTTGGCACAGTTATTAGTCCTTTTCTACATAGGTGCCACCTAGGGACACACACTTCTCCCATCTCTTTAAGCAACTGTAAACACCTCGCTTGTAGAAGTCGACAGATTGCTCCAAAAGTGTCACTGGTGTGTCAGAAGTGGTTGCAGGAGATCTCATTGTTTGGCATTACAGACACCTTCTTAGAAGCTGTCTCTCTAGGACCCAGTGGCTACCTTCCTCTTGCTGATTAACACCCTAACTTTGGTGTATAAATACCTGCTGTTTGCTAGAGGGAGGTGCCGGCGATATTCACATGACCCCTTGTGAAAGCTTGAGCAAGAGCAGTACTAATTCCTTTGTGGAGCTAAGAAGACGTGTGTGCATCTCTCTGAAGTCGACTAAAGCTTAGCTATTTTCCCTTGTTTGTTCCTCCTTGTTGTCTTTCGTTGCTAGCAGGGATTGACTAGCACTCACCCCCCCCCTTCTCAAGCCAGGTCCATATGCCAGGGAAAGACAGGGCTAAGTTCCTGTGCGGCGATTGGTGCGGAACCAGTATGGGCTCCCTTCCCCCCTTCCCTTCGTGTCACTTAGTCTTTCCTACACCTTGCGTGACATTAAGCCACACTGTGACTTCGGAAATCAGAGTCTCATCATCTGTAAAATGCTTGCCCTTCAAAAATAACTTCATTTTTAGAAAGAGGTGGAAGTCCGATGGTGCGAGGTCTGGTGAATAAGGGAGATGCGGTAGAATTTCAAAGCCACAGGAGCATGCTTCCATTTGGGCAACTTGTGAGTTGTGAACTGGTGCATTGTCTTGCAGAAGGCGGACACCTTTGGTGAGCATGCCACTTCTCTCAGTTTTGATAGCCTCCCGCAATTTCCGCAGCAGTGAAGCATAGTATGCCCTAGTGATCATGTTACCCTTTGCTAGGAAATCCATCAATACTACTCTGTGCTGGTCCAAAAATACTGTGAGCATGACCAAGCATGCCGAGGGTTGGGCACATGCCTTCTTTGGCGGTGGTGAGTCATGATGCTTCCATTGCATCAACTGGACTTTAGTCTCAGAATCATAGTGATGGACCCAGCTTTCATCCTGTGTGATCAGTCTGTTGAAAAAGTTCTCCTGGTTTCCATGGCACATCGTCAATAGAGCCTGAGAGCATTTGACTTGTTCCTGATCCTGGAAAGGTGTGAGCAGCTGGGGAACCCAGCGAGCGGATACCTTATGCATGTGAAGATATTCTTGGATAATTTTTTCCACGGACCCCACACTAATTTTGACATTTTGGTAGGTGGCGAATGGTTACGTGGCGATTTTCCAAAAATGGGGACCTCCACTTGCTGGATGGTGTGTTCATCGATAGCAGAGTGGAGCCGCCCTGGAATTGGAGTTGTTTGCACCGAAGTCTAACCATATTTCAATTGACGATGCCAGTTCTACATCATATGATGGGGAATCATCACCATAAACCTTTCATCTCATCGAACGTCTCCTTTGGTGTGCGGCCTTTCAAGTAAATGAACTTAATAACTGCTCTGTATTCCACTGGGTCCATTATCAAACATCACACCACTTCAGCACCTGTAAAATCAAGACTATTATCAGTTGTGAGTTGCAAATTGGCACGAAACCTATAGAGACTTATATCATTACACATGTGAAGTTTCAGAGTCCTCTGATAAATAGAAGTGGGTCAGGGGAAATCTTTAATGAACGCCCCTTGTATGTGGAATTGAGGCGACCAAAAAATAAATGGAATTTTAGCGTTCTTGAATTTTTTAGTTTACGATGTTTACCTATCAGGTTCATTGTTTTTATATTTTGATAGATCGGACTTTTCTGAACGCGTCGGTTCCACATATCATGTATTTTTTTTATTTTTTAATATCTTTTTTTTCAATGGGAAAATGGGGGGGGTGACTTGAACTTTTATTCTTAAAATGTTTTTTTTTTTACTTTTCACTGTTATTGTTAGGGGACTTGAAGATGCGATCGTCCGATCGCTTGTGATATATACAGCTATGACAAAGCATCACTGCATATACTAATAAGAAGAAGGGCCACAGGCAAAGGTTTCATCTGCTGACCGCTGGCTGTCATGACAACTCATTGGCGACTCACGATCATGTCATGGGCGCGCCGATGGGTGAAGAGCATGACACGCACGCATGCTGGAGCATGTTAAATCCCGAGGTCAGAGATCGACAGCTGAAATGAACAGGTTAACAATCGTGTGCGGAGCACCGCTCCACCCTTGATTGTTAGCGGCACGTCTTAGCTGTAATACACAGCCATCACCTGCCAGGTATGGGGCGGGCTCGCTGTGTGAACCCGCTCTATATATCCACTATCAACTTGCGTCGTGCATGTACGGCGGATGTCATGAAGGACTTAAATATGGATGTGTGAAAGAGGCCTTGGACAGGCAAACCGTGCTTCAGATACGCACTGAACAATCAGTGATAGTTGGTTTATTGCACATACAGTGACACATTTTGTGACGATACAGGTTAAAATCTTTATCAGCCAGATGTTTAGATTTGTTAATTCAAGAGAAATACACTATTATGTTTGTGTTGACTTGTAAATGTATTATGTATTTCTCTTGGCTGGTTAAGAAGAACAGACCAGTATTTGTATAACCCTGATTGTTGTCTCCTCTTTGATTCTGAAACAATGAATGTTTGCTAATTATGTTGATTAACCTTTGTGGACCCTGTGGCTTATTAACACATAAAACAGGAGGTCAAACTAAGCAAATTCATGAAATGCTCAATCAACGAGACATGAGGCTGTCCTTTCCCCCCAACCTGTGGATGTGTTCTTAAAAAGGAGATGCGCTTCTGTAGCATGGAGACTTGGGACACAAATTGGAAAGAGACTTCACAGGGAGAGTCAAAGATCAGACTATTGCAGACCATCAGCTTGGAAGGATGGCTTTACCCAAAGAGACACAGATTTGGATTCTACATGATTCTAGCCTAAGGGTATATAGTCCTGACTGGAAAGATAGGGATATGCTCCATTGACCATCAGCGAGACCATAGATACATTTGGGGAGACCAGATTGGGACGATTAAGGTCACCTAGCCCCATGGACATGTTGTTTGGGGCTGCCAGGAGGGACCGTCTGGTCACCTGGAACCCATTGAGACATTCGAAGAAGCCAGGTTGGGACCAGCCGGTCATCTGGCCCCATGGAAACTCTCAGAGAGGCCAAGGTGGGACTCTCGGGTCTCCTGGCCTTGAACCTCGATGAACTGTTAGCTTACTAAACTTGCCTCTTCATTCTCTCTGTGGCGTCCGCCAGAAACTGGGGGGGCACTGATTGAGGTAGTTGGCCCTGGAAGGCCCAAAGTCACAGTTGTTCTATGCCAGGTGGGCGGAGCAGAAGGGTGGGACTGTGTAATGTTGTACCATCTTGGGTAGTTGCTGGGACTGTTCTATGTGTTTATTGTCCTTTTGGTGGTTCAATAAAGTATTGCCACCCTGTTTTACCCTTTCCCTGCATTGTCGGAGTAATGTTACACCCACGGAAGACCCCGTGTCTTCACATTGTGGTGGCAACAGTGGGATACTACTCAGCCCAGCAGATCTGGGGGAGCTGCAAGGAAATGGTGTTAGCTCACACCGTCCAAAGGGCTCCACAACCAGGGAGGCATATAGACAGACCCAGCAGACTGTAGGTGAGGCATACGCAGAAGGTTTCAGATGCCACCGTGTCCAACCCCACCAGCCAAGCCTTGGGAAGAGGACCATAGAGGATATACAGCAGCAACAAGATAAGGCAACTACAAGAGCTGTGCCAGCTTCAACAGATTGAATACCAGGCCACCAACACTCATTGGATTTAATTCAGGAACCACAGAATGCAGAGGACGGCATGTGTGGACGCAATGGATACCAGTTTGTTTTCGTCAATTATGTATGGAGTTTTTTCGCAAGGAAGACATGGAATATACTCTGAGGAAACTGGATGATGCAAAGTTTTGTTCTCATGAAGGTGAGACCTCTTATATTCGTGTCTGTGCTTAAAGTTATGCTGATGTACTGTCTCCAATAAGTGAAGAAGGATGATTAGGATCCCAATCATGCTGGCTGATTAAGATTTGGGGAGCAATGTGATGATACAGCTTAAAATCTTTATCAGCCAGACATTTAGATTTGTTAATCCTAGATAAATACTCTATTATCTTTGTGTTGACTTGTAAATGTATGTGTATTTCTCTTGACTGGTCAAGAAGAACAGACCAGTAATTGTATAACCTTGATTGTCTCCTCTTTCATTCTGAAACAATGACTTTTTGCTAATTATGTTGACTAACCTTTGTGGACCCTGTGGCTTATTGACTCACAAGACAGGAGGACAAACTAAGCAAATTAATTAAATGAGACATGAGGCTGCCCTTTCCCCCCAACCTGTGGATGTGTACTTAAAAAGGAGATGTGCTTCTGTAGCAGGGAGACTTAGGACAGAAATTGGAAAGAGATTTTACAGGGAGAGTCAAAGATCAGACTCTCACAGACCATCAGCTTGGAAGGATGGCTTTACCCAAAAGAGACACAGATTTGGATTCAACATGATTCTAGCCTAAGGATATATAGCCCTGTCTGCAAAGGTACGGATCAGCTCCATTGACCATCACAGAGACCATGGATACATTTGGGGAGACCAGGTTGGGACAAAGAAGTCACCTGGCCCCATGGATATGTGTGGGGTTGCCAGGAGGGTCGCCTGTAACCCATGGAGACATTCGGAGATGCCAGAGTGGGACCGGCCAGTCATCTGGCCCCATGGAAACTTTCAGAGAGGCCAGGGTGGGACCCTCAGGTCTCCTGGCCTTGTACCTCGCAGCTTGCCTAACAGCCATAACACTTGCAGGCGCAGCGACAATGAATGAAACGCCGAGCATGCCAAAATACTCGGCGAGCACCCAAGCATGCTTGCTGAAAGGGTAAATGAGGCATACTCGATCATCACTAATCATTATCCATTTGTAGAAGCCATCCTCTTTTCAGCCAAAGCTTTTTTACAGATGGTGTTATGTTTGCTACAAAAATTTGTTGAAATTTCATTGAATCCATTCTTCCCTCTACTCGTGAAATGTTCCCCGTTCTATTGGCTGCAACAGAACCCCAAAGCATGATTGATTCACCCCAATGCTTAAAGGTTGGCGAGATATTTTTTTCCTAAAATTCTGTGCCCTTTTTTCTCCACACATACAGTACAGGCCAAAAGTTTGGACACACCTTCTCATTTAAAGATTTTTCTGTATTTTCATGACTATGAAAATTGTACATTCACACTGAAGGCATCAAAACTATGAATTAACACATGTGGAATTATATACTTAACAAAAAAGTGTGAAACAACTGAAAATATGTCTTATATTCTAGGTTCTTCAAAGTAGCCGCCTTTTGCTTTGATGACTGCTTTGCACACTCTTGGCATTCTCTTGATGAGCTTCAAGAGGTAGACACCGGAAATGGTTTTCACTTCACAGGTGTGCCCTGTCAGGTTTAATAAGTGGGATTTCTTGCCTTATAAATGGGGTTGGGACCATCAGTTGTGTTGTGCAGAAGTCTGGTGGATACACAGCTGATAGTCCTACTGAATAGACTGTTAGCTGTTTTTTTCTTGCCATAATACAAATTCTAAGTAAAGAAAAATGAGTGGCCATCTTTACTTTAAGAAATGAAGGTCAGTCAGTGCGAAAAATTGGGAAAACTTTGAAAGTGTCCCCAAGTGCAGTTGCAAAACCATCAAGCGCTACAAAGAAACCAGCTCACATGAGGACTGCTCCAGGAAAGGAAGACAAAGAGTCACCTCTGCTTCTGAGGATAAGTTTATCTGAGTCACCAGCCTCAGAAATTGCAGGTTAACAGCAGCTCAGATTAGAGACCAGGTCAATGCCACACAGAGTTTTAGCAGCAGACACATATCTACAACAACTGTTAAGAGGAGACTTTGTGCAGCAGGCCTTCATGGTAAAATAGCTGCTAGGAAACCACTGCTAAGGACAGGCAACAAGCAGAAGAGACTTGTTTGGGCTAAAGAACACAAGGAATGGACATTAGACCACTGGAAATCTGTGCTTTGGTCTGATGAGTCCAAATTTGAGATCTTTGGTTCCAACCACCGTGTCTTTGTGCGATGCAGAAAAGGTGAACGGATGGACTCTACATGCCTGGTTCCCACCGTGAAGCATGGAGGAGGAGGTGTGATGGTGTGGGGGTGCTTTGCTGGTGACACTGTTGGGGATTTATTCAAAATTGAAGGCATACTAAAACAGCATGGCTACCACAGCATCTTGCAGCGGCATGCTATTCCATCCGGTTTACGTTTAGTTGGACCATCATTTATTTTTCAACAGGACAATGACCCCAAACACAGCTCCAGGCTGTGTAAGGGCTATTTGACCAAGAAGGAGAGTGATGGGGTGCTACGCTAGATGACCTGGCCTCCACAGTCACCAGACCTGTACCCAATCGAGATGGTTTGGGGTGAGCTGGACCGCAGAGTGAAGGCAAAAGGGCCAACAAGTGCTAAGCATCTCTGGAAACTCCTTCAAGATTGTTGGAAGACCATTTCCGGTGACTACCTCTTGAAGCTCATCAAGAGAATGCCAAGAGTGTGCAAAGCAGTCATCAAAGCAAAAGGTGGCTACTTTGAAGAACCTAGAATATAAGACATATTTTCAGTTGTTTTACAATTTTTGGTTAAGTATATAATTCCACATGTGTCAATTCATAGTTTTGATGCCTTCAGTGTTAATGTACAATTTTCATAGTCATGAAAATACAGAAAAATCTTTAAATGAGAAGGTGTGTCCAAACTTTTGGTCTGTACTGTATGTACCATCCTCCAAAACTTTGAGGACTCCACCAAGATGGTGAACGGCGATGACACCATAATTAGCATCTCCATCCCGCTTCTGTCTTCTGAAACGCTCTCTGCTCACAATCAAAGAGGATTAGTGTTGAGCGATACCTTCCGATATCGAGAAATATCGGATCGGATTGTATCCGACCGATATCCAAAAAATATCGGATATCGCCGATTCTGATACTGGAAACCAATGCAAGTCAATGGGACACAAATATCGGAATGAAAATAAACCCTTTCTTTCCTTGTAGGTTAATTCTACATGAAGGAAAACAACTAAGAATAATGTAGAATGTATTGGGGGAGGTGGGGGAGACAATAAAGGCATAGAGGTTTAGCCCAATCAAATGGAATAGCAGGAATTAATATTTTTTTTAAGACGTTCTGAGTTACGGAAATATTGACTATGTTAAGTTTTTTTATATTTTGTCAGATATTTATGTTTCACTACTTGCATGCTCTTCACCTTCTTTTTTACTTCTCCCACACTTTCTCCTTCATCATCCTCAGCATCAGCATCTTTTTCATCAACTTCTTCTTCACCTTCTTCATCTTCTTCTTCTTCACCTACTTCGTATTATTCTTTTTTTTTACATTCTTCATATTCTTCTTATTCAACTATTATTCTTCATATTCTACTTCTTCATCTTCTTCATATTCTTCTTCTTCATCATATTCTTATTTGTGACTGGCATTCCTGTAGTTGTTATCTATAAAAGTTTGAACATTACACCTTTCATTCTGCCTGTCACAAAAGATTTACAACAGGATTTGTCCGCGTTCAGTTTGGCCTGCAGCAGCAGGTCTTTTCCAGGGGCACCACGAGGAGGAACGGACTCACCCCCATACACTGCTTAGTCTTCTTCTACTTATAATTTAGATAATATCTTTTGCTCTGATTTTTAGTCTTATGCTTAATGTTCTTCCGCTTTTTGTTCTGCAGCTTCTTGTACTTCTGCTTCTTGGTTTTCTGTCTCTTGTTCTTCTGTATCTTGGTGGTTGTTCTTTGTCCTCTTGGTCATCTTCTTCAGGGTCATCTTCTTGGTCTTCTTCGGGGTGGTCTTCAGGGTCGTCGTCTTCGGGGTCCTCGTCTTCTTTGGGGTGGTCTTCAGAGTCCTCGTCTTCAGGGTCGTCGTCTTCGGGGTCCTCGTCTTCTTCGGGGTGGTCTTCAGGGTCCCCGTCTTCAGGGTCCTCGTCAGGGAGATCCAGAGTGATTACCAAGAACCATTTCAAAAAGCGTGAACTTGGAAATGTAGCAGAAGGTACAAGAAGGCTGAGAAACTGCCGAGAACCAGCTGATGGTACTGGAACCCGGATGGGTAGCAGAAGGTACAAGAGCCAATGGAACTACCGAGGACCAGCTGACGGTACTGGAACCCGGTTACTAAGCAGGAGGTACCTGTGCCAGAAAGCACTACCAAGGACCAGCAGACGTTGGTGGAACTTGGATACCAAGAAGGAGGCACCTAAGCCAAAGGCACTGCCGTGAACCAGATGACGGTACTGGAACTCGGATGGGTAGCAGAAGGTACCCATGAAAAAAAAGTTGCAAGGCTGCGAGCCGGCCGCAGTTACTGAAACCCACAGTCCTACAGGGGGTGCTTGTCCTATTGGCACTATGGAACCAGCCTTCATTGCCAGATCCCGCAGCCCACATAGGAGTCACCTAAACTGCAGGCACCATAGAGTTGGCTAACCCGACCACAACACGACAGGACAATGCATTGGAGGCAAAGTGACGTTGTCACTACCTGGAAACAGCTGGCGTGCTGGAACCAGGCTGGGCAGGAGGGAGTATCCGTGCCAAAGACACTGCCGAGAACCAGCTGACGGTACTGGAACTCGGATGGGTAGCAGAAGGCACAAGAGCCAATGGAACTACCGAGGACCAGCTGACGGTACTGAAACTCGGTTACTAAGCAGGAGGTACCAGTGCCAGAAAGCACTACCAAGTACCAGCAGACGCTGGTGGAACTTGGATACCAAGAAGGAGGCACCTAAGCCAAAGGCACTGCCAAGAACCAGCTGACCGTACTGGAACTCGGATGGGTAACAGAAGGTACAAGAGCCAATGGAACTACCGAGGACCAGCTGACGGTACTGGAACCCGGTTACTAAGGAGGAGGTACCTGTGCCAGAAAGCACTACCAAGGACCAGCAGACGTTGGTGGAACTTGGATACCGAGAAGGAGGCACCTAAGCCAAAGGCACTGCCGAGAACCAGCTGATGGTACTGGAACCCGGATGGGCAGCAGAAGGTACAAGAGCCAATGGAACTACTGAGGACCAGCTGACGGTACTGGAACCCGGTTACTAAGCAGGAGGTACCTGTACCAGAAAGCACTACCAAGGACCAGCAGATGTTGATGGAACTTGGATACCGAGAAGGAGGCACCTAAGCCAAAGGCACTGCCGAGAACCAGCTGACCGTACTGGAACTCGGATGGGTAGCAGAAGGTACCCATGAAAAAAAAAGTTGCAAGGCTGCGAGCCGGCCGCAGTTACCGAAACCCACAGTCCTACAGGGGGTGCTTGTCCTATTGGCACTATGGAACCAGCCTTCATTGCCAGATCCCGCAGCCCACATAGGAGTCACCTAAACTGCAGACACCATAGAGTCGGCTAACCCGACCACAACACGACAGGACAACGCATTGGAGGCAAAGTGACATTGACACTACCTGGAAACAGCTGGCGTGCTGGAACCAGGCTGGGCAGGAGGGAGTACCTGTGCCAAAGACACTGACGAGAACCAGCTGACGGTATTGGAACTTGGATGGGTAGCAGAAGGCACAAGAGCCAATGGAACTACCGAGGACCAGCTGACGGTACTGGAACTCGGTTACTAAGCAGGAGGTACCTGTGCCTGAAAGCACTACCAAGGACCAGCAGACGTTGGTGGAACTTGGATACCGAGAAGGAGGCACCTAAGCCAAAGGTACTGCCGAGAACCAGCTGACGGTACTGGAACTCGGATGGGTAGCAGAAGGTACCCATGAAAAAAAAAAGTTGCAAGGCCGCGAGCCGGCTGCAGTTACCGAAACCCACAGTCCTACAGGGGGTGCTTGTCCTATTGGCACTATGGAACCAGCCTTCATTGCCAGATCCCGCAGCCCACATAAGAGTCACCTAAACTGCAGGCACCATAGAGTCAGCTAACCCGACCACAACACGACAGGACAACGCATTGGAGTCAAAGTGACTTTGACACTACCCGGAAACAGCTGGCGTGCTGGAACCAGGCTGGGCAGGAGGGAGTACCCGTGCCAAAGACACTGTTGGGAAACAGCTGGCGGTGCTGGAACCCAGGGTAAATACTAAAAACAGAGTGGAGCCAGAGGCCTAATTGGAGCAACTTTAAAATCAGTGGTAGACTAGAAGTGTGAATGTGGACAGAGCAGGAGAAATTGCCGTACACACAGCAGGGGAACAGCTGACGTTACTGAACCCCAATAACACGGCAGCAAGTGCTGACTGTGCAGACGGCACTTCTGAGCGCCAACTGGCGGTGTTGGAACTTAGGGATAATACTGAAAACAGAGGAGCCAGAGGTGTCATTGGAGCAACTTTAAAATCTGTAGTAGTGTGAATGTGGACAGAGCAGGAGAAATTGCCGAAGACACACAGCAGGGGAACAGCTGATGTTACTGAACCCCAATACCACGGCAGCAAGTGTTGACTGTGCAGACGGCACTTCTGAGCGCCAACTGGCGGTGTTGGAGCTCAGGGATAATACTGAAAACAGAGGAGCCAGAGGTGTAATTGGAGCAACTTTAAAATCTGTAGTAGTGTGAATGTGGACAGAGCAGGAGAAATTGCCGTACACACAGCTGGGGATCAGCTGACGTTACTGAACCCCAATAACACTGGAGCAAGCATTGACTGTGCAGATGGCACTTCTGAGCAGCAACTAGCGGTGTTGGAGCCCAGGGTAAATACTAAAAACAGAGGAGCCAGAGGTATAATTGGAGCAAGTTTTAAATTAGTAGTACAGTGGATGTGGACAGAGCAGGAGAATTTGCCGGACACACAGCTGGGGATCAGCTGACGTTACTGAACCCCAATAACACTGGAGCAAGCATTGACTGTGCAGACGGCACTTCTGAGCAGCAACAGGAGGTGTTGGAGCCAAGGGATTACAGTTCAGGTGGTAGAAGCATGAACACAACTTGAGACCTGGATACTGTTGCCAATCAATTATTTATTCTGGAAGAGGACTGGCAAATTCATGCGAGATCCAGGCCTTGTTCATTTTCAGAAAAGTAAGCCGGTCAACGTTATCGGAGGATAGGCGCATGCGAGGGTCTGTTAGTACACCACCTGCGGCACTAAAGACGCGTACCGATAATACACTAGCAGCAGGGCAAGCCAGCACCTCCAATGCATACTGGCTAAGCTCTGGCCATGTATCCAGCTTAGAGACCCAAAACTTGAAGGGGGAAGAGCCGTCTGGGAGTACACTGAGAGGGCAAGACATGTAGTCTGTCACCATCTGACGGAAACGTTGCCTCCTGCTGACTGGAGCCGTCTGTGATGGTGTAGACATTTGTGGCGGCGGGGACACAAAACTTTGCCACATTTGGGCCATACTGGTCTTGCCTTGTGCTGAGGCGCTGCTTCTGCTCCCTCTTTGTGCAGAGCTTCCTCCACTGCCTCGACGCACTGAGCTGCTTTGTAAAGCACTAGCAGCACTGCTCTCGGTTGGAATGGAGAAAATGATGGAATGCACCAGTGCATCTTGGTACTCCCGCATTTTACGCTCCCGGTTCAAGGGTGTTATGAGGCTTTGTAAGTTGTCCCAGTAGCGAGGATCTAGGAGGGTGGACACCCAATATTCAGCCGTGTTGAGAATGTGGGCGATGCGGCGGTCGATTCTCAGGCACTGCAGCATGAAATCAACCATGTGCTGCCGACTGCCAACTGGCCAAGAAACGCTGTCCGCTGCTTGAGGCATGATCTCTGCCTGCTCTGCATCACCCCACCCTCGCTCTAGATACTGACTACTAGAGCATTGTGTACCTCCCTCTTCTGGACAGATGTCTTCCTCCTCCATTGACTCCTCCTCATCCTCCTCACAAAGTGTCCCCTGCCTAGACCTTTATGAGGAACCACGTTGCGCAGACTGTACAGAAGCAGATGGCATTTGTGACTCCTCATCCTCCACCTCTTCCAAAACCTCCTCCCTTAGTGCTTGCAGTGTTTTTTCAAGCACTCGCCATCCGCGTGGAATAATCGAAGGCACGCAAAACGTGGCAAATGTCCTTCATAGAGGCCCACTCAGTGGTGGTGAAGTGTGAACGGCGCGCACTGTGACTTGTTTGCGCCTGCTGCAGCTGGTACTCCATTACTGCTGCCTGCTGCTCACACAACTTCTCCAACATATGTAACGTTGAATTCCACCTGGTGGGTAGGTCACATATGATGCGATGTTCCGGATGGCGTAATCAGCGCTGCAGAGCTGCAATGCGCGATCTTGCGTTGCTGGAACGCCGCAAGTGAGCGCACTCTATGCAGACCTTGTGCAGCTGTGCATCAAGATCCAGATAGTCCCTCAAAAAACTCTGCATGACCAAGTTGAGCACATGTGCCAGACATGGGATGTGAGTGAGGTTGCCTAGGCCCAGAGCTGCCACCAGATTTCGGCCATTGTCACACACTACCATGCCTGGCTGGAGATTCGCTGGCACAAACCACACATCGCTCTGCTGCTTGATGGCATTCTACAGCTCCTGCGCTGTGTGGCTTTAATTCCCCAAAGAAATTAATTTTAATACGGCCTGTTGACGTTTGGCCACGGCTGTGCTCATGTCGGTCATCATAACAGGTAACCGTTCACGGGTCGATGTGGAGATAGACCGTGACAGCTCCTGCAGCACTGATTCATAGGAACTGGAGTATGAGGAGGAGTCAATGTGTACAGACTGGATTCCTGCAATCCTTGGAGTTGGCAGAACACGTACAGCGCCACTCTCAAGATCTGTATCCAGCTCCATAACATTTACCCAATGGGCAGTGAGGGAAAGGTATCATCCCTGTCCATGCTTACTGGTCCACGCATCGGTGGTCAGGTGGACCTTGCTACTGACGGCGTTTTGTAGCGCATGTTTAATTTTTCCCTCCATATGCTGTTGCAGGGCAGGGACAGCTTGCCTGCTGAAATAAAAGCGGCTGGGCACGTTGTATTGTGGGACTGCCAATGCCATATAGTTACGGAAGGTGTCAGTCTCCACTAGCCTGAATGATAGCATTTCAAGGGCCAGTAGTATTGCAGTGCCAGCATTCAGAACCTGTGCTCGGGGGTGGTTTGCCAAGTATGGGCGCCTTTTCTCCCATGCCTGAGCTAACGATGGCTGTAGACTGGCCTGGGAGTGTGAGGATGACAGGGAAAGTGGTGCTGTGGGTGGAATTACACTATGTCTCTGTACAACAGTGCCAGAGGTTCTTCCATGGCGATCCTGTGAGGAAGCCGTGTGAGCTGGAGGAAGAGGCTACAACACGAGCTGAAGAGGTGGTAGGTGGCGCTGTAGGTTGGCCTAGGTCTTCAGTGTGTTTTTGTAACTCCACCACGTGCTTGGTCCGCACATGTTTCCACATATTTGTGGTATTGAGGTTGCTGACACTTTTCCCTCTTTTCACCTTCTGATTACACAGCTTGCATTTAACAAAGCAAATGTCATCTGCAACTGTGTCAAAAAAGGACCAGGCACTGCAAGTCTTTGGAGCGCCCGCTTTGGATTTTGGAAGAGCCATGCTCCTAATGTGTGCCGAAGTGGAGGCTACAGGCAACCAAGTCTTCCCCCTTTCTCTCCCTCCTTTTTGGGCTGTTCAGGGAATCTCTTCCTCAGAGCTGCTCCCACCACCTTCCTGTCCCTCACGCCATGATGGGTCAAGGACCTCATCATCTACACCACCCTCTTCAAACAACTGCTTCTCCTGGGTAGTCTCGACAGCACAGTACGCACCAGAAAGTGGCACCTGAGTCTCATCATCAGATGCGTACTGAGGTGTGCTGCTGACCATAGGCACTGGCCCACCCGCCTCTTCAGATTCAGAAAGACAAAACGGTTGCACATTACTGCATACTACCTCTTCTTCAAATTCTCGATTTCTGCTTGGCTGGCTCCCTCTTTCCAAGCCAAGAGATTCAGAGAACAGAAGTAGAGATGGCTCCTGTCCAGGGCTCTCTGACTGCCTGGGCAATTTGGCAGGTGGTGAAGAGACAGATGGGTGCTCTTTAGGGCTCAGGACCTGAGAGGATCTGGAACTAATTGAAGTCAATGCGTTATCTGCCATCCATCTGACAACGGCTTCAATTTGGTCCTCCCGCAGCAGTGGGGTACGGCTAGCTCCTTCAAAGCTGCGCATAAAGGACTGTTCCCTGGTAAAATTGGGGGATGCTGAGTCACTGGTGCCCGCAGCAGGCACAGAATCCCCACGTCCTTTCCCTGCAGGCACAGAATCCTCACGTCCTCTCCCTGCAGAAACTCCACGCCCACGCCCACGACCACATGCCTTACTCCCTGCCTTCTTCATCTTGGTAGACTGATAAAGATAGGCAGAAAAGTACTAAGCGCTTAGTGTGCTTATTCCTGAACAGCTGCAAACAGGTATAAGAAACACTAATTTTATAAAGTGTGGACTAGACTTTAATATGAGCTAATGTGGCCTACACAACTGTAAAGTGGAGTGTTTGGTGAACTTTATTTAGGTTTTTTTTGTCACAAAAAGACACTGGATGTGCCCAAAGATGTAATACGGATAGTATCACAAACTTTTTGTAGCTATTACAATGCAGGAAGGTAACCTACAATGCAATAGATGAGGCTACAAAAAATAGGCTAATACTAATCTGGCTGGAGCTGCAGGGCACAATGCTGCAGAAAGGCTCCTCTATCTACTCCTATATAGTGTGTTTGGAACCAATGTAGCTGAATACGGATGGAGCCACCACACTAATAGGAGAAATCAGGAAAAATTATCAATTAGCAAAAAAGGACAATGTATGAGGCAGTGACGCACGCTGAGCGCACTACAACCAGACGTGGCTGAAGCACACACTACAGCGTGAGCTGCAGTCACACACAGAGACCTTGCAGACAGCTGTGAACAGTGCAGATGCAGAGCACTGTGCACCAGTGCTGCAAGACAAAAAAAAAATTCTCTATCTACTCCTATATAGTGTGTTCGGAACCAATTTAGCTGAATACGGATGGAACCACCACACTAATAGGAGAAATCAGGAAAAATTATCAATTAGCAAAAAAGGACAATGTATGAGGCAGTGACGCATGCTGAGCGCACTACAACCAGACGTGACTGAAGCACACACTACAGCGTGAGCTGCACTCACACACAGAGACCTTGCAGACAGCAGTGAACAGCACAGAGAACTGTGCACTAGCGCTGCAAGGTACAGCGATTTATAAAGTAGCTTGGGTAAAGCAGAATAGAGCAAATAGATAGCTAAAACTGTCCCTCAGAACAACAAGCGTCCTATCCCTAACTGAATTCACAGCAGAGTGAGCTCAAAATGGCGGCGGCGGCTTTTATAGTGCATCGTGACATCATTTCAGCAGCCAATCACAGCCATGCCATTAGTTAACATGCCTACATGCCTAACAGGATGTGCCCACACTTCTTAGGATCCTCATTGGCTGAATAGAATGAAACTGGCTCATTGCATTATGGGAACTTCCGATTCCAGTATACGATATTCTAAAAGTATCGGAATTAAGTATCGGAATTCCGATACCGCGAATATCGGCCGATACCCGATATTTCAGTATCGGAATGCTCAACACTAAAGAGGATGCATTTCAGGCGGAGCACGATGAGCTAGAGTAAGGAACCATACAGGGTGATTATAAACAGCCAAGCCTTATCTCATCCCAACATGGATTGGGTGACAGTGAGGAAGAGGAGGAGGAAGAACAGGAGCTAGTCTCCTACGCTATAGACGGTACTTCCTGCACAACCGTCATACTGTCTGTTCAGCGTGGATGGCCTGAGGACAGAGAGGAGGAGGATGAGAAGGAGAGCATGGTCAGTCATCCTTTTGGTGAGGACATGGAAGTCTTCCCTGTTAGCAGTATGGCACGCATGGCTGAGTTTGTTACGCTGCCTTTCGTCTTGACCCTCGCGTTCTCAAAATTTTGGGTGACAGTCATTACTGGTTGGTGACACTTCGAGACCCACGCTACAAGGAGAACTTTCTATCTCTTATTCCTGAGGCGGACAGGTCTACAAAAATGGGGCAGTACCAGAAGGCACTTGTTGCGGAACTATTAAAAAATTTCCCATCTGAACACGCTGGCGGCAGAGGTCACAGTTCATTGGACAACCATGGATTACAAGCAAGAGAGACACAACTCCAATCCAGCAGAGACAGGGAAACACTGTCAAAGTTCTGGGAGAATTTTCTCAGCCCCTCCCATCGCACAGGTCCTGAGGAGCGGGGTAATCTCACAAGGAGTGCAAAGTTTGGGAAGATGCTGAGGGAGTATCTTGCCTACCGTACCAACGTCCTCCGTAATTCCTCTGTGCCTTATAATTATTGGGTATCTAAGCTGGACACGTGGAAAGAACTGGCTCTCCACGCCTTGGAGATCCTGGCCTGCCCTGCCACTAGCATGTTATCAGAGCGGGTTTTTAATGCCGCTGGTTGAATTATAACTGATTAGCGCATCCGCCTGTCAACTGAAAATGCTGACAGGTTGACTCTTATAAAAATGAACAAGGGCTGGATTGTGCAATACTTCTCAACACTACCAAATGATAGCAGCGTAACATAAACTCAAATCCAGTGTCTTTTTTTAGGAGGTGTATTCCCATTCACCTTTTCCTGCCCACACATGGGTATACGCTTCCTGATTTTGGCTATTTGCTCTTGTCCTCCTCCTTCTCCTCATCCTCCACCACCATATCACCAGGGTGAACGTGGTCCGTGATGCAACACCCACATAATTTTTTAAAGGATGTTTATGATGCCGTAAAATTTTTTTTTATACAGTATGTTCATGTATAGCCCCCCAGGGGTAAATGTTTGTCATCCCATACACTTCGTGCATGGGCATTACAAGTATAGGAGACCCGCTCCATTCTAATGGGAACATTTTTATATGAGGCCCTCCTCCACGTTTTTTCCAAGGGACATTGAGGTGCCTCCCAATTTTTGGCAGCCCTTGCATTCACTGCATGAGCCAACACTATGGGAGACACACTTTCTAATAATGGGAACATTTTTTCATGAGACCCTCTATGTCTCTTCCAAGGGGCATTGGAGTGCCTCCCAATTTTTGGCAACCCTTGCATTCACCGCATAGGCAAAATGGGAGACCCACTTCCTAATAATGGGAACATTGTTTTCAGGAGGCCCTCTGACCTCCACGTGTCTTCCAAGGGGCATTGGAGTGCCTCCAAATTTTTGGCAACCCTTGCATTCACTGCATAGGCAAACACAATGGGAGACCCACTTTCTAATAATGGGAACATTGTTTTCAGGAGGCCCTCTGACCTCCACGTCTCTTCCAAGGGGCATTGGAGTGCCTCTAAATTTTTGGCTACCCTTGCATTCACTGCATAGGCAAACACAATGGGAGACCCACTTCCTAATAATGGGAACATTGTTTTCAGGAGGCCCTCCTCTACGTCTCTTCTAAGGGGCATTGGAGTAGGTCCAAAGTTTTGGCAACCCTTGCATTCACTGCATAGGCAAACACAATGGGAGACCCACTTCCTAATGATGGGAACATTGTTTTCAGGAGACCCTCCTCTAAATTTCTTCAAAGGGGTATTGGGGTGCGTCCAAATTTTCAAAGGGGTATTGGGGTGTGTCCAAATTTTGGGCAGGCCTGCCACTCACTGCATATGCAATAACAGTATAGGAGACCCACTCTTTAGTAATGGGAACAACAAAGCATAGCCAGCTGATGGCTCTCTAAGAATAGTGAAGGCCGACTGCTGGCCTTTAAAAGTAGTAAAGGCCGCCTGATGGCCCTATAAAAATATGCTTTGTGACTTTCAGAGTCCCTCCTTCATATATGAAACAGGATGTGTCTGATCATGTCTCACACACCACATGGCCAGATAAGGTTATAAAATGTTAACGGTTGAAAGCAATACAAAAGTGCAAAAAAGCATCAAAAACGCTACGTGTGAACATAGTCTATGGTGTGGAGGAGTATTTTTGTTTTTGGCTATTTATTTTGCCTTATATACAATTCCTTATCCTGGAAAGGATGTTCCTTAACATGTTTCCCAGAAATATCCATTTTGGTTTCGTTTTTGTATGTTTTATTGTGAGTCCGTAAAAGTGGTGTAATACCTCTGACAACATTGTTGACAGCAGTGACCTGGGAGTCAGAAATGCTTCCAGGGGTCTTCCCCATGCTGTTCCCATGCCATTTAAGTACTGTTCCCATCGATTTGGGCAATTTTTAGGCCCTCTGCAGACCGCCGAGGGGAGCTGCCAGAAAAATGTTCGAGTTTCCCATAGACTTACATTGGGCTCGTTGCTCGGGTCGAGCACCCGAGTATTCCAATGTGCTCGACCCGAGCAACGAGCACCCGAGCATTTTAGTGCTCGCCCATCACTAATGATAGCCTGTGTAACGTTGGTCCCAGCTCTCTGCAGGTCATTCACTAGGTCCCCCCGTGTGATTCTGGGATTTTTGCTCACTGTTCTTAAGATCATTTTGACCCCACGGGGTGAGATCTTGTGTGGAGCCCCAGATCGATGGAGATTATCAGTGGTCTGGTATGTCTTCCATTTTCTAATCATTGCTCCCACAGTTGATTTCTTCACATCAAGAGGCTTGCCTATTTCAGATTCAGTCTTTCCAGCCTGATGCAGGGCTACAATTTTGTTTCTGGTGTCCTTCAACAGCTCTTTGGTCTTCACCATAGTGGAGTTTGGAGTGTGACTGTTTGAGGTTGCAGTCAGGTGTCTTTTATACTGATAACAAGTTCAAACAGATGCCAGTACTACAGGTAATGAGTGGAGGACAGAGGAACCTCTAAAAGAAGAAGTTACAGGTCTGTGAGAGCCAGAAATCTTGCTTGTTTGTAATTGACCAAATACTTATTTTCCAACAAAATTTGAAAAAAAATTCTTTCCAAATCAGACAATGTGATTTTCAGGATTTGTTTTCTCATTTTGTATCTCATAGTTGAGGTCTACCTATGATGTCAATTACAGGCCTCTCTCATCTTTTTAAGTGGGAGAACTTGCACAATTGGTGGCTGACTAAATACTTTTTTTCCCCACTGTCTATCTATTATCTATCTATCTATCTATCTATCTATCTATCTATCTATCTATCTATCTATCTATCTATCTATCTATCCATATATCTATTATCTATCAATATATCTATATATCCATATATATAACTATTATCTATCGATCTATAAATCTATTTATCTATTCGTATATCTATATATTAATCTATTTATCTCTCCGTATATCTATTATCTATGTATCTGTCTATCTATCTATCAATATATCTATATATCCATATATCTAACTACTATCTATCTATGGTCAGGATCAGAGGGTGACTTATTTGAGTTCCATATGTTTCTGAATAACCTAGCAGCTGATATTGGTTTCACTTTAGTACCTTCCAATAAGGAAATACAATTTCTGGATGTATTGATCAAATATGATAACAATAGATTGAGTACATAATTATTTGTTAAACTAACTGACAAAAACAGTTTACTAAGGTATGATAGTCACCACCCACGGAAGATGGTGGAATCCTTGCCCTACAGTCAACTGTTACGGGTCAGAAGGATTGTGAGTGACACAGCAAAGAGGGACCTACCGACAATCTGCAAGGACTTTGAAGCATTGGGGAAGAAAGAAAAAGAACTGGATGCGCAGGTAGTTTTTTCTTCTATCCTTCCAGTAGACGGGCATGGCGTCAGGAGATGGAACAGGATCCTTGATGTGAACAACTGGCTGAGACGATGGTGCAGACAACAAGGATTTGGATTCCTGGACCACGGTGTGAATTACCTCTATGACGGACTCCTTGCCAGAGACGGACTACACCTCAACAAACCCGGGAAACACATATTCGCCAGGAGACTCGCAACACTCATCAGGAGGGCGTTAAACTAGAAAAATAGGGGATGGGAAGAAAAACACCGGACACGAACATGCAACCAGAGAACATACTAATGAAAGATATGAAGTGCGACAAAGAAGGTCCAAGACAAGATACTGGGAAGGGAGGTAAGAAAATTTCTAATACAATCCACAGGGAGAAGATTGGAACAAAACAAAATCGCATAAACTGCGTGCTAGCAAATGCCAGGAGCCTGACAAACAAGATGGATGAACTGGAAGCAGAAATATCTACAGGTAACTATGACATAGTGGGAATAACCGAGACATGGTTAGATGAAAGCTATGACTGGGCAGTTAACTTACAGGGTTACAGTCTGTTTAGAAGGGATCGAAGAAGTCGGAAAGGGGGTGGAGTCTGTCTATATGTAAAGACGTGTCTAAAGCCTACAATATGGGAGGATGTATGGGAGGGAAATAAGGAGGTCGAGTCCTTATGGGTGGAGATACATGGGGCAAAAAACAATAATAAAATTATCATAGGAGTCTGTTATAAACCACCAAGTATAGCAGAAGCCACGGAAAGTCTATTAATGAGACAAATAGACGAAGTAGCAAAAAATAACGAGGTGATTATTATGGGGGACTTCAACTACCCTGATATAGACTGGGAAACCGAAAGCTGTAGATCTCAGAAAGGAAACAGGTTTCTGTCAATTATCAAAGACAATTATTTGTCACAACTTGTGCAGGAACCAACTAGAGGGACGGCCCTTTTAGACTTAATATTAACTAACAGGCCAGACAGAATAACTGAGGTGCAGGTCGGGGGGCACCTGGGAAATAGTGACCACAACATTATACAATTCCACATGTGCTTCAGTAGGGTGCCCAGCAAGGGAGTCACAAAAACACTGAACTTCAGGAGGGCAAAGTTTGATCAGCTAAGAGATGCCCTTCACCTTATAGACTGGGATAGTATCTTTAGTAATAGGAGCACGGATAGAAAATGGGAAATATTCAAAACAGTCCTACATAGTCACTGTAGAAGGTACATACCTTATGGGAATAAAAGGGCTAGGAATAGGAGGAAGCCAATGTGGCTAAATAAGGAAGTCAAGAGGGCAATGAAAAACAAAAAAAGGGCTTTCGGTAAACTTAAACAAGAAGGCAGCGAGGAAGTGCTAATATCTTATAGGGAAAAAAACAAAATCTGTAAGAAACAAATAAGAATAGCAAAAGAGGAGACAGAGAGACTAATTGCCAAGGAAACTAAAACGAATACCAAACTGTTCTTTAACTATATAAACAGTAAAAGGATTAAAACTGATGGCGTTGGCCCATTGAAAAATAACCTGGGTAAAATCATAGAGGGCGATGAGGGTAAAGCAAACCTACTCAATAGCTTCTTCTCCACTGTTTTCACAAAAGAAAACAATTTATTGGAGGAAATGCAGAGTGATAAAGTAAACCCTCCGCTAAATATCACCCACCTAACCCAGGATGAAGTTCAAAAACGCCTAAATAATATCAAAATAGACAAGTCACCAGGCCCAGATGGCATACACCCCCGGGTACTAAAAGAATTAAGTAATGTGATAGACAGGCCGCTGTATCTTATATTCAAGCACTCTTTAAGGACAGGGACTGTCCCACTAGACTGGCGCCAAGCAAATGTGGTATCAATATTCAAGAAGGGGTCTAAAAGTGACCCTGGGAACTATAGACCAGTCAGCTTAACGTCTGCTGTGGGTAAATTGTTTGAAGGATTTCTTAGAGATGCTATTGTAGAATATCTTAATGATAATAACTGTCTAACTCCATATCAACATGGATTCATGAGGGATGGCTCCTGCCAAACAAACCTGATTGCCTTCTACGAGGAGGTGAGCTCACAGCTGGACCGGGGAGAGTCAGTGGATGTTGTATACCTTGACTTCTCCAAAGCGTTTGATACCGTGCCACACAAAAGGTTGGTATATAAAATGAGAAAGCTTGGTCTGCGGGATAATGTGTGCAAGTGGGTAAATAACTGGCTGAGTGATAGAAAGCGAGGGTGGTTATCAATGGAGTAAGCTCAGGGTGTGTCAGGGTTACTAGCGGGGTGCCTCAAGGGTCTGTCTTGGGCCCTATATTATTTAATATATTTATTAATGATCTAGTGGAAGGGTTGCATAGTAAAATAGCAATATTTGCAGATGATACTAAACTTTGTAAAGTAGTTAATACAGATGAGGATAGGGCACAGCTACAGGAGGATTTAGATAAATTGGGGAGTTGGGCCAAAAAATGGCAAATGGGGTTCAATGCCGATAAATGTAAGGTCATGCACATGGGAAAGAAAACAGCAGTCACCCATACATATTAAATGAGAAACCATTGGGGAAATCTGACATGGAGAAGGACCTGGGCATCTTGGTTAATAACAAATTAAATTGGAGTGCCCAGTGTCAGGCAGCAGCTGCGAAGGCAAACAGAGTCATGGCATGCATCAGAAGAGGAATAGGGGCATATGATGAGAACATTGTTCTTCCTCTGTATAAAGCGCTGGTAAGGCCGCACTTAGAATATTGTGCACAGTTCTGGGCTCTGGTGCTCAGAAAAGACATATTGGAGCTAGAGAGGGTACAAAGGAGGGCGACTAAGGTAATAAAGGGAATGGAGGGACTAGAATACCCAGAGAGGTTGTCAAAATTAGGCCTATTTACGTTGGAAAAGAGAAGGCTTAGGGGAGACCTTATAAACATGTATAAATACATCAGGGGGCAGTACAGAGATCTCTCCCATGACCTGTTTATACCAAGGATGGTGACAAAGACGAGGGGGCACACTATGCGTCTGGAGGAAAGGAGGTTCCTGCACCAGCATAGAAGGGGATTCTTAACGGTCAGAGCCGTGAGACTCTGGAACTCTCTGGGAGAGGAAGTGGTGATGTCCAACTCACTTAATGAGTTCAAGAGAGGCCTGGACGCCTTTCTTGAGAACAATAAAATTACATCTTATGCTTAGTTAATTAATCCAGGGATTTAATCTGACTGCCAGATTGGTGTCGGGAAGTGAATTTTTCCTCAATGATGTAAACTGGCCTATACCGCATGGTTTTTTTTTGCCTTCCCCTGGATCAACGCTGCAGAATAGCTGCAGTGCACAAGAAATAGGCTGAACTGGATGGACGCTTGTCTTTTTTCGGCCTTATAAACTATGTAACTATGACTATAAGCTTGGTACCACCCTGGACTCTATGGTAGATAAATTTAGACTCAGGAATTACCCGGTGAGACTTCTCAATAAGTGGAGAGAGAAAGTGAAGGGAATAGACCGTAATGGTCGCCTAAATAAAAAAACTCTAGAGAACATAGAACTATGGAGAGGATACCATTGGTGACCACATTTTGTGAGGAAAGTAAGGCGGTGGCTAACATTGTCAAACGACATTGGCCTATGGTAAATAAGTGTTTACCAGAGATTGAGGTGTTTAAGTCCCCCCCTCTAGTTTCTTACAAGCGTGCTAGAAATATCAAAGGCAGATTAATTCGATCGGACGTTGGTCCTCGAAAAGAGACCACTCAAAGTTCTTTGACAGGACAACGAAGGACAGGTTGTTTTCCGTGCCTTAGTTGCATTAATTGTTCGAGTATGCTTAAGGGTAATACATTCCAACACCCCACTGGTGGGAGAGGTGTATCACATTAACCATTACCTCACATATACATCAGATCATGTTGTATACCTACTACAATGTCCATGAAATTTGTTTTATGTCGGTGAGGCGACGTTGGATTTTAAAACGAGATTTAATCAGCATAGATATACGATAAGGAAAAAGAGACTTGATTTACCTGTTCCAAAACACTTTGTTGAGATGAGACATATGAAAAAACAGCTAAAATTTAGAATTATTGACCAGATACCACCACTTAGACGTGGGCGGGGGGGATAGATTACGTTTACTCAAAATTAGAGAGCGGGAATGGATCAAGAAACTTAATACTTTGAGACCATATGGTCTAAATGTTGACTACAAATTGAGTGTGACTCTTTAGGAGTGATTGTTTGCCCAATATTCCTTCCTTGGTGAATTTTCTTGTCATTTATGGTGTAATATGTAGACCGAATTTTTAATCACATTTTTTTTCTCTTTTTTCATAGATTCATTCTTGCTGCATGACATCTGAAGACAGTTCTATATTAGGATATAAGTATTGACGAAATGCCCTTTTCCAAAATGGTGGTTTCTATCCTATGGCCTATTTATGGGCATGTTGATCGCAGCGCTGACGTCATTAGAGGCGTGCGCAGTGGATCACATGGCCGCATTTGAGATGAGGCCTGAACTTCCGATCTGTGGAGCACAGATGTGTTCCACTACTTCTTATTCCTTACGGACATACACATCAACAATAGCCTAGACGCCGAGATTTCGGCGCAATGTAGTTACATGACGTGGGGTGAGTCATGTGATGTATTTATTACACGCAGCTGTTGTCTAAAGATCAATTATTTGTTAATGTGCTTTATGCTCTTGTATGTAGAAATTATGAGTTTTTTTGCACTCTGTCACTTTTCACTGCTTATGCACTTTAATATTGCTGTTATGTCACTTTTATGATGTAATGTATTACATAAATATTTTGAATGTACACATGAATTGCTGCTAATTATTGATGTGATTAAGCTGTCTTAAATACTTTGCACATTGTACTTGTTCCTTGCTTGAGAAAGGTGCACAATCTGGAACCAAAACGTCGCCACAGCTACATGGGATATTAAATAATAACTTTTTGCACTTTATGCTTGCTTGTGTGCTGCCTCTAATTTTTTGGATATTATCCATCTATCTATCTATCTATCTATCTATCTATCTATCTATCTATCTATTATCTATCTTACATAGATAATTAGATAGGTGAACAGATAATAAATAGATATTTGTATAGCTAGATATATAGATAATAGATAGTTAATAGATAGATATACAGATGGATATAAATATGTGACATATATAATCCGTGCTTTGTGTTTGTACCTTACTGTTCATGTCATTTATTAATAAATGAGTACATTTCTGGAAAAAAATGGCATGGGGTCTCCCATAATTGTAATAACCAGCAGAGGGAAAGCGGACAGCTGGGGCAGATGTTTTTAGCCTGGAAAGCCATGGAGCTTACCAGGCTACTAATATCAACTCCCAACTGTATACTTAGCCTTTACTGGCTATTAAAATGGGGGACTCCCCACAAAAAAGACTTGGGTTCCCCTACTTTAACAGCTAGCAAAGGCTATGCAGACAGCTGGGGGCTGATATTAATAGCCTAGGAAGGGGCCATGAATATTGGCTCCCTCCCAGGCTAGAAACAGGAGCCCTCAGCCACCCCAATTCAGGCACTTAGCCTCGCTCTGCCCATTTCCCTGTAGCGGTGGCAGTGGGGTTATAGGGTTGGGGTTGATGTCAGCTTATAATTCCAGCTGACATCAAGCCCAGGTTAGTAATGGAGAAGCATCTAAAAGACGCCCCTATTACTAACCCCATAGTGTAAGGCTAATGTAAAATAAAAACACCCTCACCCAGAATAAAATATTTTATTTGAAATAAAGACAGACACATTTATTATCCTAAACTAAACCATACTTACCGTCACGCCAATGTCCCCTGTAATAAAAATAAAATAATAAACCAGCCATATATACCTTTCTGATGCAGTACAAATAATGAGGGTCCCACGAACAGAACAGCCATATTGTAAAATGTGACTGCTCTGTACATTTGCCGGCAATACACTGACTCAGTGAGTTCAACTCATTGCAAGTGTGGGAAAATACTCACTGCGCATGCTCTGACCTCTTTTGCCGGCGATACACTGAGTCAGCGTATTGCCAGGTGCTTAACATAGCGGTCACATTTTACCATGTGGCAGCTCTGTTCATGGGATCTTTGTGGGACCCTCGTTTTTTGGACTGCGTTGGAAAGGTAAGGATGAGGTTGGTTTATTACTTTTATTACAGGTGATCATGAGCTTCGGGAATTAGCTGTAAGGAGGCGCCAGCTGATGGTTGTAGTAGTACCATCAGCTGGTGCCTATAACCCGTGGTAAGCTTTTTACCGCCGGGTCACTGTCACAGCTGTGGCATCATGCTCACACCTGTCAGCATGATACCACAGCGCTCATATCACGGTAATGCTATTACCACCGATCAGAGCCTGTGTTTCTCGCGCTGTCACACAAGTGACAGCACGGAAAACACCCGAACCTGAACAGTAACACGGACTTCCAGAGGAAGTCCATGTTCGAGGTCCGTGACTGAACACGTGTTCGGTACGAATGCTGAACTTTACTATTCAGGTTCGCCCATCACTAATTATTGCCTTATACTGCGTACTGCTGCAAAAGAAAATTAAAAATCTATTCTATTCCCTATTGATACTGCTGTTAGCTGCATTTACAATAGGGACATGTGCAAGATATCATCAGCTGGAGAAGAGTGTTGTTTATTGTCGTCAAATGCATCTCTTCCACTTTGCATTACTTGATTGATATTTTCCATGCATTCATTGACCGATTCATATTTTTTAATGGTGATTTTTACTCACAAATTTATGAAAGCAGGCAGGGTTGCTTGTGTCCCTTCACGGTTTGTTGCTGCTGACGCGCCCCTGGGCCTGTGTCGCGCTGCGTTGCGCACGCGGGAGCTTACCCGGAGCCGGATCTCTTGAGGGTTGTAGTCTCGTGGCGGTGATCCGGTCCGTGCCCAGGGAGTCAGACTAAGTGGCGCTGGATTAGCGGTAGATGTTGTACGACTACGCCACCCGTTGAATGCAGCTAAGGAGCTGCTGCTGCAGGGCAGACCGCTGAGGCCGGTGGTAGGATTGTGCAGCGTGATAGTATCACCCCCAACGGGAGGGGTATGGCCTCAGGGCAGCCGACGTGGATGATGGGGGTAGCAGGAACCACTCGGAGACGGTACGGTGTAGTTCAGGGTCTTTACTGGTGACAAAGATACACCCTCCCGGAGTACTGGCTAGCGATTGGGGCCTGGTCAGTCCTTGAGCAGATGGGATCTCCCCTGGTCAGGCGGAGTTGTAGGCCTCCCAAACTAACTGTACTCTTCTGGCTACCTTGCTAGAGGCGGGTATAAGTAGCCCACGTCCCTGAGTGTACCGTGTGGTGCTCACCCGTATGGCCGGTGACTCGGGGCCTTCTAGTAGCTTCCGCTCCACGACGGCGGTGCTGGTCCCATGCGTGTGACCGTGCCTTCGGGTTTCTTGGCCAGAGGACCTGGAATCCCCTGCCTGACGGATTCTGCTGCTGGGTAGGAGTTAGTCCCCACAGCCTCGGACTCCGGGTCCGGTAAGAAATCTTCTCAGTCAGGGCGAGCTCTGCAGCTGCCAGCCCCTGACTCCTTGTAACACTGCTCCCACAGAGCTCCTGTTGTTTCTTCCCATAGCTGCTTCTCTTCTCTGTCTCTACTTCTGGCATGGCCCAGGAGCTGGGCCCAGCCGGAGCCACAGCTCCCTGTCAGCCCTCCTAGCTGAACTCTCCCTCTGAACTCCCTAACCCTGCCTCAGCCCCAGGTTTATATAGGGGAAGTTCTTCCCCTCCCAGGACTGGGCAGGAGGTGTGGCATGCATAGGATTCCTGACCAAGAGACCTCCCACCTGCTCTCAGACATAACATTGCTGTTACTGTGGAAACCAGACCCCTGGGGTGCCACATTCCCCCCTAGTGAAATTTAGTACTCCGGGACTAAACATATTTTTAGAAAAACATAACAAGGTATAAACAATAATAATACAATAAGAAAAACACATAAAGATGGTTACGGCGTGTCCGCAACCGGGTGCAGTTTTTGAAGAAAAGCAAGGTGTCCATTTCACCAAAACAGGGAGACGTAACCAGGTAGGGGTCTGTCCTGCCCCGAGTCCTTAACAGTCTTTAGTCCATTCCTAGGTTACGCTCCAACCATGTACAAGGATTCCCGGTAAATCCACCAAGGACTCCTATAAATAACTAGAAACACATAATTATTTACAGGATATGGCCGCTCTCAGTCCTCGGCCAGTGGGGATAAGGAATGGCTGCTCACAGTCCTCAGCCTGGTTTAAGATAGGGGCACATGGGGAACAATTCACTAATCCCAACGGGGACCATATTTTAATTAGCAGCAGTCCTTGTACCCTTATGGGTAACTATTTACAGCTCTTTATTCACGCTACTTCCCTTCAGTAGCTATGTCCTCTTTGTGCTCCCTCCTGAGGGTAGTCCTCAGACCCGTCCGGGTCCTCTTGGCTTTCCTCGTATTGGTAGTACTGCAGCTCCTCCTCGGTTAGCTGGGTTAGTATCTCTGCGACAGTCCTCCTCCCAGGTGGCCAGGACTTTACCTCCCTTTGGGCTGCCCCGGTTAATTGGGCCACCAGGATGCTCACTTTTTGCTCCTCTGTGAGGGGGTACACCTGGAAGAGGCTATCCAGCTTTTCTCTAAAGTCATGCAGGGTATGTGACTCCCCTGAGTACTGGGGTAGCCAGGCTGCCCCCGGGATATAGGGCATGGTGAAAGGCATGACCGCAACAGCGGTGGCGCTGGCGGGGGTTGAAGCGGTGAAGCTCTCCTCCGTATCCGACATCCTTCTCCCCCCTAGTGGACCGTGGCCTACCTTGCGATGATCCTCTTCCGTAGGCCGCGGCTCCGCAGTGGATCGTCAGGGTTGAGGACCTTCCGTCGCGCTCCTGTGACGTCGGCGTCTGCTGGGCTCCTTCCAGGACCTTACGCAATGTCCGGACGTGAGGCGGGGCTTCAGTCCTCGCGCGCTTTCGGAGTCCACGCCCCTCTTCTTCCCGCGCGGCGTCTTCAAGATGGCGTCCAACGGCGGGAAAACTCCACGGATGGCGGGAAGAAGGCCGAAGATGGCGCCGGATGGCGGGAAAACTCCACCGAAGGCGGGAAGGAAGCGGAAGATGGCGCCGGATGGCGGGAATCTTCACCACAGGTAAGTTTGAACAGTCTTTTTCAGGCACGCAGTACCCGGTGGTTGCGGGCACGAAATCCTGCCGACTACGCCAAAAGTTGACGCGCCCCTGGGCCTGTGTCGCGCTGCGTTGCGCACGCGGGAGCTTACCCGGAGCCGGATCTCTTGAGGGTTGTAGTCTCGTGGCGGTGATCCGGTCCGTGCCCAGGGAGTCAGACTAAGTGGCGCTGGATTAGCGGTAGATGTTGTACGACTACGCCACCCGTTGAATGCAGCTAAGGAGCTGCTGCTGCAGGGCAGACCGCTGAGGCCGGTGGTAGGATTGTGCAGCGTGATAGTATCACCCCCAACGGGAGGGGTATGGCCTCAGGGCAGCCGACGTGGATGATGGGGGTAGCAGGAACCACTCGGAGACGGTACGGTGTAGTTCAGGATCTTTACTGGTGACAAAGATAGACCCTCCCGGAGTACTGGCTAGCGATTGGGGCCTGGTCAGTCCTTGAGCAGATGGGATCTCCCCTGGTCAGGCGGAGTTGTAGGCCTCCCAAACTAACTGTACTCTTCTGGCTACCTTGCTAGAGGCGGGTATAAGTAGCCCACGTCCCTGAGTGTACCGTGTGGTGCTCACCCGTATGGCCGGTGACTCGGGGCCTTCTAGTAGCTTCCGCTCCACGACGGCGGTGCTGGTCCCATGCGTGTGACCGTGCCTTCGGGTTTCTTGGCCAGAGGACCTGGAATCCCCTGCCTGACGGATTCTGCTGCTGGGTAGGAGTTAGTCCCCACAGCCTCGGACTCCGGGTCCGGTAAGAAATCTTCTCAGTCAGGGCGAGCTCTGCAGCTGCCAGCCCCTGACTCCTTGTAACACTGCTCCCACAGAGCTCCTGTTGTTTCTTCCCATAGCTGCTTCTCTTCTCTGTCTCTACTTCTGGCATGGCCCAGGAGCTGGGCCCAGCCGGAGCCACAGCTCCCTGTCAGCCCTCCTAGCTGAACTCTCCCTCTGAACTCCCTAACCCTGCCTCAGCCCCAGGTTTATATAGGGGAAGTTCTTCCCCTCCCAGGACTGGGCAGGAGGTGTGGCATGCATAGGATTCCTGACCAAGAGACCTCCCACCTGCTCTCAGACATCACATTGCTGTTACTGTGGAAACCAGACCCCTGGGGTGCCACACTGCCACATCCAAAATAAACTTTTTTGGGCCTGTTAAAATCTATTTTTTATTGTACAATATTACTTCTCTTATCTGAGATTCATTTACGTGTGACCTAAAGCAGTAGGGATAGCATCTTACGGGCATCAAGTCAGGGATTATTGTATTATACTCCATGCTGAAAAAAAAATCTATTCCCTATTGATAACGCTGTTGGCTGTTTTTAAAATAGGTACAGGTGCTAGATTGTATTATGAGCTGGAACTGAGTGTTCATTCTGAATGTGTCTGATCATGACTCATACACCACATGACCAGATAAGGTAGTAAAATGTTAAAATTACTTTTACTGGTGAATGTATTTTTTTTACAGTTGAAAGACGTGCAAAAATGCATCAAAAACACTTCATAGCCCAAGGTATGGAGAAGCATTTTTGTTTTTGGTAATTTATTTTGCCTTATATATGTCATTACCCTGGAAAGAATGTTTCTTAACATTTTTCCCAGGAAAATACATTTTGGTTTTGTTTACATATGTTTTATTGTGAGTTCATAAAAGTGGCATAATATTCTGACAACATTGTTAACAGCAGTGACCTGGGAGTCAGAGATGCTTCCAGGGGTCTTCCCCATGCTGTTCCCATGTCATTTGAGCACTGTTTATATTGATTTCACCATTTTTTAGGCCCCCACCAGACCTTCGGGGAAGATGGGCCGCCGGAAAAATGCTAGATTTTCCCATTGACTTACATTGGGCTCGTTACTCTCGTCGAGCATCTGAGCATTACGATTTGTTTGACCCGAGCAATGAGCACCTGAGCATTTTAGTACTCGCTCATCACTATTAAGCATGTGTGTCTGCCAGTGCTGGACAATTTATGGGGGTCATTCTGAGTCAAAATCCAAAGTATTTAGCCATAAAATCAGTTTTTACATGATTCCATACCATGAATTATGTCCTCTGTAATCTAAAAGGGAAATATAATATGTAATTGTGAAACAACTCATTTAGGCATTATAGAAATTGTCTTCTGTTACCTTACTGTTTGGAGATGTGATGGACACTATGGGATGAGGCTGCAGGAGATTCTATCTGCTGCTGATGGATGTACACTTATCATTCTAATGTATTTCACTGTCAGGAATGGTCACAAGAGAAAGAGAGGGGGAAGCAAAACCTTTTCATTCTATCGTACCCAGCTGCTGTATACTTTATAAATGCTGCCTGCTTTTCATTTCAGGGATCCTTCAGGAAGCACACGCTTGTGTAAATCTCAGTACAGGATAATATCTCTGAAGCACTCAGGAGAAAAGGGAAAGTGGAGAGTTCAAGAGAAAGACATAAGGTGTTCGATTTGAAACAAGAAAATCAGTTTGGGCTTTAGATATTGGATTTTTCACTTATTTTTTTGAATGAAGAGTTTATCTATAATTGATTGGGTCCTAGAATGGTGATAAACATTTTATATTGTCCGTGTTAAACGCTTGAGTGAGCGGAGAAAATGAATTTAACACAGCTTCATCACCATCATCATCAGCCACACCACCACAGGCTGCATTTAATGCACTTTCGAAATTACAGTTATGGATTGCACATTGGACCCAATGAGAGCACTGAGAAGAGCCATCACCCTGAAGGATGCTACGAACAACTATTCGTCTTACCTGAAGTATTTGTGATCTTGGGCATTGTAAGCTTGTTAGAAAACATTTTGGTTGTATTTGCAATATCTCGAAACAAGAACCTCCATTCTCCAATGTACTTCTTCATCTGTAGCCTGGCACTGGCAGATATGCTTGTCAGTGTATCAAATGGCTTTGAAACTGTTGTGATCACTCTGTCAACTGATACAGATAGAAAAGCACAACGCTTTATTGAGAGCATTGACAACATCTTGGATTCTATCATTTGCAGCTCCCTTCTCGCCTCCATTTGCAGTCTGCTGTCTATTGCAGTGGATAGGTATTTCACTATATTTTATGCTCTTCAGTATCATAACATCATCACAGTAAAGAGAACAGTCTTGATTATAACTTGCATCTGGACATCATGTTCTATCTCAGGCATCTTATTTATTTTGTACTCTGACAATAATGCAGTCATTATTTGCCTGATTAGCATAATCTTCACTATGCTCGCTCTCATGGCCTCTCTCTATGTGCATATGTTCATGCTAGCCAGGCTGCATATGAAAAGAATTGCTGTTCTG
This sequence comes from Phyllobates terribilis, assembly GCF_046119375.1. NCBI lineage: Eukaryota > Metazoa > Chordata > Amphibia > Anura > Dendrobatidae > Phyllobates > Phyllobates terribilis. Next base: position 457,116,474 of record NW_027362764.1, read on the forward strand.
CCAGGGACCCGCACAATAAGACAAGGAGCAAATATGAAAGGAGCCATTACACTGACTATATTATTGGGAGTTTTTGTCGTCTGCTGGGCTCCTTTCTTCATGCATCTTATGTTTTACATTTCTTGCCCCCAGAACCCATATTGTGTCTGCTTTATGTCACATTTTAACGTGTATCTTATTCTCATCATGTGCAATTCTATTATTGATCCACTTATTTATGCTCTGCGCAGCCAAGAGTTAAGAAAGACTTTGAAGGAAATGATGTGCTGCTGCGTGATGAGAAGAATGTGTGAACTTATTGGCCATTATTAAAGGTGAAATTGGAAATGAGATTTCATAGTGCTGCAGTTTATCAGTTGTTATGTACCATACTTTTATGTGTAACTGTAAAATTACTGCTCTTTTTTGTCATATTGCTTCTATAACTTTGATAATATATTCAACATAAAAGAGATTCTCAGGATTTAACCATTTTTGGCTATATATATTTCATGTATTCGTGTGGCGACATGCATTGTACTTGCACAATGGAAATGGGCCATCACTTCATGGATTTGCTGCAGCTCCTGCTGGTGTTGGCTGTATTATGCAGCTAACCCCTGAGAGTAACTCAATGATTGGAGCCAGCTACAATTTAACCTTGTAGATGTCGGTGTCAATTATGACAGTGGAATTTAAGGGGTTAGGAATGGGGGGTCAGTTGACATGATCTCAAATGTGTTAATAGGTTACCAGATAATTCCTGATAAAGGCCCCTGTTAGCACCATCTTGGTACCCCTATGACGTCCAGCCATAGTTTGCATAGCTTGTGATTTTCACTATATATTGTATATATATTGTAATTCTGTACTGCAGGCAATGAAGTTCCATATAAAGATGAGTACATTTATTTGAGTGCAATTGAATTCTTCTTGAATACACAAAAAAAATCAGCATCGTTGAGAATACAGATTTTTATAAATTTGTTTCGTACTGGCTGCCATATTGCTAAACCATAGACAGCTGGAAACGTTTTTAATAAATAAAGTTATATTTACCTCATAAACAGGTTGAAGGTGTGACAGCAGGGAAAAAAGAGGACTGGACATGGGCAGCTATGGCTTATACACTGTAGGTTGGGATTTTGGGCTGCGACCAGGCCTCAGAGGTCATTGTGCATTGTATGTCCAAAAACATGTAATGCTGAGCTGTTATTGTACCTGGAATGAAGACTGTAGGGGGTCTGGCTTCTGGATATTATGCTACCCCACACCACAATCCAGAGAGTAGGACTGGTGTGATATTCCCTTGTGAAGGCCTCATCATAGCCTTTCCCACATGGTCTCCACACCAATCTCTGGCTATCATAACATCCAAGACAAAAGTGTGACTCAACGCTGAAGAGAATGGACCTCCATTCCAGCATCCATTTCTGCTGAAGAAAACTTTACAAGACAAAAATGTCACATATGTCAAAATTCCAGGATTATGGTGTGGGATGGCATAATGTGTTGTAGGTAAATCCCCCTGCTCTCCATTCCAGGAACACTAATGCTCGACGTTTCTTTGATTTTTTTCCTGGAACCAGTAGTACATATATTTCTCCAAAGTGTAAGCAGCCTGCATGGCCTAAATGTGCTATCATGGCCTGTAGTGTCGCCAGACATGACTTCAGTCGAGCACATCAGGGATCAACAATTGCTAAGGAAACTTCCAACTATTAGAAACCTCACTGATAGTATGCCAAGGCATGTAATTGTACGTGTCTATGTGCATGGCGTCCAAACTATATACTGACTAAATCAAGATGTTTTAATATATTGCTGATTTTTTTCATGATTTGCATATCATTAATATGTCTATCTAACCTGTAGTTTTCATAATTCCACATTTTTTTTCTTCTTGCTTTTTCAATTTCAAAATTAAGGAGTGTACAAAATTATTTAACCCACAAATACAAACAAACACAAAAAGTACCATTTTCTGGTTACATAGTTACATAGTTTATAAGGCCGAAAAAAGACAAGCGTCCATCCAGTTCAGCCTATTTCTTGTGCACTGCAGCTATTCCGCAGCGTTGATCCAGGGGAAGGCAACAAAAAACCATGCGGTATAGGCCAATTTACATCAGTGAGGAAAAATTCACTTCCCGACACCAATCTGGCAGTCAGATTAAATCCCTGGATTAATTAACTAAGCATAAGATGTAATTTTATTGTTCTCAAGAAAGGCGTCCAGGCCTCTCTTGAACTCTTTAAGTGAGTTGGACATCACCACTTCCTCTCCCAGAGAGTTCCAGAGTCTCACGGCTCTGACCGTAAAGAATCCCCTTCTATGCTGGTGCAGGAACCTCCTTTCCTCCAGACGCATAGTGTGCCCCCTCGTCTTTGTCACCATCCTTGGTATTAACAGGTCATGGGAGAGATCTCTGTACTGCCCCCTGATGTATTTATACATGTTTATGAGGTCTCCCCTAAGCCTTCTCTTTTCCAATGTAAATAGGCCTAATTTTGACAACCTCTCTGGGTATTCTAGTCCCTCCATTCCCTTTATTACCTTAGTCGCCCTCCTTTGTACCCTCTCTAGCTCCAATATGTCTTTCCTGAGCACCGGAGCCCAGAACTTTGCACAATATTCTAAGTGCGGCCTTACCAGCGCTTTATACAGAGGAAGAACAATGTTCTCATCATATGCCCCTATTCCTCTTCTGATGCATGCCATGACTCTATTTGCCTTCGCAGCTGCTGCCTGACACTGGGCACTCCAATTTAATTTGCTATTAATCAAGACGCCCAGGTCCTTCTCCATGTCAAATTTCCCCAACGGTTTCCCATTTAATATGTATGGGTGACTGCTGTTTTTCTTTCCCATGTGCATGACCTTACATTTATCGGCATTGAACCCCATTTGCCATTTTTTAGCCCAACTCCCCAATTTATCTAAATCCTCCTGTAGCTGTGCCCTGTCCTCATCTGTATTAACTACTTTACAAAGTTAAGTATCATCTGCAAATATTGCTATTTTACTATGCAACCCTTCCACTAGATCATTAATAAATATATTAAATAATATAGGGCCCAAGACAGACCCTTGAGGCACCCCGCTAGTAACCCTGACACACCCTGAGCTTACTCCATTGATAACCACCCTGTAACAGGTCTGGGAGGCGGAACCTCTGAGCAACTTATACAAGGGGGCAGTCCTTGTAAGGAAGCGGGTGGCGACCAGGGAAGACAGGCAGGCAGTCACAGCAGGTGACCGGGACAGTCTCTGGGCAAACGGGCAGGAGGTCACGGCAAGTGACCGGGACAGTCTCTGGGTAAACGGGCAGGAGGTCACAGCAAGTGACCGGGACAGTCTCTGGGTAAACGGGCAGGAGGTCACGGCAAGTGACCGGGGCAGTCTCTGGGTAAACGGGCAGGATGTCACAGCAAGTGACCGGGACAGTCTCTGGGTAAATGGGCAGGAGGTCACGGCAAGTGACCGGGGCAGTCTCTGGGTAAACGGGCAGGTACGACCTTTGACGGCTGAGCCTCCAGGTAGGCTAGCAGGCAGATGGCAGATGAGTGCTCCCAGGTGAGCAGGCGAGAGTCTCAGGATAAGCAGGTGGTCACAGCATGTGACGGCGGAGCCTCCAGGTAGGCTAACAGGCAGGTAGCAGATGAGCGCTCCCAGGTGAGCGGGCAAGAGTCTCTGGACTGGCAGGTGGTCACAGCACGTGACGGCGGAGCCTCCAGGTAGGCTAACAGGCAGGTAGCAGATGAGCGCTCCCAGGTGAGCAGGCAAGAGTCTCTGGACTGGCAGGTGGTCACAGCACGTGACGGCGGAGCCTCCAGGTAGGCTAGCAGACAGGTAGCAGGTGAGCGCTCCCAGGTGAGCGGGTAAGCTGGTCCATAGACAGACTGACAGGTGTCGGAAGGCAGACCGTCGGACCTCAGGCTAGCAAGCAGGAAAGCGGATGACAGGCAGGAATCAGGCAGCAAACTGGCAGGAAACTGGCAGGCAACTGGCAGGCAACTAGCAGGCAACTGGCAGGTAACAGGCAGGTAACTGGCAGGTAACTGGCAGGCAACTGGCAGGTAACAGGCAACGGGACCTGAGGGCTGAAGCAGAGTAGTGAACAGTGCAACAACATTGCTCGGGCACCTCCATTTTGGAGGAGGTGCCTTATATATGGAGGGATCCTCCGGCCATTGGCCGGGGACTCCTTAGGGCGACGCGCGCGGCCCCTTTAAGAGTGGGGGAGCGCGCGTGCGCCCTAAGCACAGTGACCGGGGGAGAGCGGGCGCTGCAAGCAGAGCGGGAGGAAGCCGCCGGGCACGGAGCAGAGAGGTGAGGGGAACAGCGTCCCTGCCTAGCAGGAGGCAGGGACGATGACGCTACAGTACCCCCCCTTTAGGCCCCCCCTTTTTTAGGCCAGACAGAAATTTAGCAAGGATGAGAGGGGCATGGATGTTCTCCCGGGGCTCCCACGTTCTCTCCTCAGGACCAAACCCCTTCCAATCTACCAGAAAAAAGTTTTTTCCTCTTACCATTTTGGTGGCCAGAATGTTCTCTACCTCAAACTCGTCTTCAGCAGAAACCGGAGCAGGAGGCGTACCTGTAGACTTGGAAAAGGAGTTAAGTACCACGGGTTTGAGAAGAGATACATGGAAGGAGTTAGGGATCCGTAAGTTGGCCGGGAGTTTCAATTCATAGGCCACCGGGTTGATCTGTTTGATAACCTCTAGTGGGCCGATGAACCGAGGCCCTAACTTATAGGAAGGAATCTTGAGCCGGACATATTTGGATGAGAGCCAGACTTTATCTCCGGGACGGAATTGTGGAGGATCCAGGCGTTTTTTGTCGGCGTGTCTCTTCATCCGCTCGGACGACTGAAGGAGTGCGGATCGGGTACTCTCCCAAATGGAGGAAAATTTGCTAACGAGAGATTCCGCGGCCGGGTTGTCCACAGAGGTGGAGACAGGAAAAGGGATCCGAGGATGCTGACCGAAGACTACAAAAAACGGGGATTTAGAAGAAGATTCGCTCTCGTGATTTTGTAAGAGAACTCGGCCCATGGTAGGAGATCCACCCAGTCTGAATGGTGGGCATTAACGAAGTGCCGGAGGTAACTGGTCAAATTCTGATTGATCCGCTCCACTTGACCATTTGACTGTGGGTGGTAAGCGGAGGAGAAGTCCAGGGTGACGTCGAGCAGTTTACATGTGGCTCTCCAGAAGCGTGAGGTGAACTGAACCCCACGATCCGACACGATGTGGAGAGGCAGACCATGGAGACGGAAGATGTGGCGGATAAAGTCTTTAGCTAGCTCAGGAGCAGACGGGAGGCCTGGCAGGGGAATAAAATGAGCCATTTTGGAAAAGCGGTCAGCGACCACCCAAATGACCGTACAACCGGCAGAGACGGGAAGATCTGTTATGAAGTCCATAGCTATATGTTGCCACGGGGCAGCAGGCACAGGCAGAGGAAGAAGGCGGCCGGCAGGCAGGTGTCTCGGAACTTTGTTGCGGGCGCAGGACACACAAGCAGAAACAAAGTCAATTACATCCTTGTGCAGGGTAGGCCACCAGTAGTGCCGGGTAATAAGCTGGAGGGTCTTTTTCTGACCGGCGTGCCCAGCTAGCTTAGACGAGTGACCCCAGTGTAGAATCTTCTCCCGATCGGACTCCGTTACGAACGTCTTACCGGGAGGGAGACGATTTAGGCCCACGGGGGCTACCTGCATTACTCTGGCGGGATCGATGATGTGTTTAGGCTCCTCCTCAAGATCAGACACCAGAAAGGATCGGGACGGGGCGTCAGCTTTGATGTTTTTGTCAGCCGGACGAAAATGAAGAATGAAATCAAAGCGGGCAAAAAACAAAGACCACCGGGCTTGGCGCAGGTTAAGTCTCTGGGCGCTCTGGAGATATGCCAAGTTCTTGTGGTCAGTGTAAATTATTACCGGGTGGAGAGCCCCCTCGAGCAGGTAACGCCACTCCTCCAGTGCCATCTTAATGGCCAACAATTCTCGGTCTCCTATAGAATAATTGCGCTCAGAAGAGGAGAAAAGTTTGGAGAAAAAGCCGCAGGTTACCTTTCTTCCGGAAGAAGATTTTTGGGTAAGTACCGCCCCAGCTCCGGAGGAGGAGGCGTCAACTTCTAGGAAGAATTGTTTGTTGCCGTCCGGACGATGCAGCACCGAGGCGGAGAGGAAGGCCTGTTTTAAGGAAAGAAATGCCTCCTCTGCTTCGGGCGGCCATTCTCTGGGGTTCGTACCTTTACGGGTGAGAGCAGAGATAGGGGCGGTCCGGGAAGAGAAGTGCGGTATGAACAGGCGTTAATAGTTGGCGAAGCCCAGGAACCGCTGAATAGCCTTCAACCCCTCTGGTCGGGGCCACTTCTGGATGGCAGACAGTTTCTCTAGATCCATTTGTAGACCTGTCTGAGAGATTATGTAGCCCAGAAATGGAAGAGAGGTCTGCTCAAAGATGCACTTCTCATATTTAGCGTAGAGGTGGTTCTGCCTGAGCCTGAGCAGGACCTGACGAACGTCCCTCCGGTGAGTAGGAAGATCCGGAGAGAAGACCAAGATATCGTCCAGGTACACCACCACGCAGGAGTAGAGAAGATCACGGAAGATGTCATTGACCAACTCTTGAAAGACGGCAGGAGCGTTACAGAGACCGAAGGGCATCACAAGGTACTCATAGTGGCCGTCCCGGGTATTGAATGCCGTCTTCCACTCATCCCCCTGACGGATACGGACCAGGTTATATGCCCCACGGAGATCCAGTTTGGTGAAGATTCTAGCCCCCCTCAGACGGTCAAATAATTCAGGAATAAGCGGAAGGGGGTATTTATTCTTCACAGTAATCTGGTTTAGGCCTCTATAGTCTATACATGGACGGAGTGAGCCTTCCTTCTTTTTGACAAAGAAGAAGCCTGCTCCCGCCGGGGAGGTAGATTTCCGGATAAATCCCCGGGCCAGGTTCTCCTCAATATATTCAGACATGGACCGGGTTTCAGCAGCGGACAAAGGGTAGATTCGCCCACGGGGAGGAGTAGAGCCGGGCATCAGGTCGATTGGGCAGTCGTATGGTCTATGAGGAGGTAAAGTCTCTGCCTCTTTTTTATTGAAGACATCCGCATAAGACCAATAGGGAACCGGAAGACCGGGCAGATTGGCTGGGGTAGGAGAAGGACGGGCAGGACGAACGGGAACTAGACAAGTCTTATGGCAGTCCTGTCCCCAGCGAAGGACCTCTCCGGTCTGCCAGTCAAGCACGGGTGCATGTCTATGGAGCCAAGGCAGGCCAAGCAAGAGGGCGTGAGAGAGTCCAGGCAGAACATGAAAGGAGATGCTCTCAGAATGCAGCATTCCCACCTGTAGAGTCAGAGATTCGGTGATGAGTTGGATGGGATGTGGTAAGAGGCCCCCATCCACGGCGGCGACAGATAAAGGTACGGCCAGAGGTTTGGTGGGAATGTGGTATTTTTCTACCAGGGATTGAGAGATGAGATTTCCAGCAGCTCCAGAGTCAAGTTGAGCCAGTTCAAAATAGCGGTTCTCTCCGCAGAAGATAGAAACAGACAGCATCAAGGATGGAGAGGGTTTACTTTTGTCTAGGGCGACCTCTCTGAGTGATCCTAGACACAGGCGTTTCCCGACCTCTCAGGGCAGGAACGGATCCGGTGCTCCTTACTGCCACAGTAGAAACAGCTCCCCTCGGCACGACGTAAGTCTTGACGGGTCTTGACCATCTTGGTCTGGTCGACCTGTATAGGCTCAGGTGAATGTGCCTGGAGAGTGACGGGTCTCTGGAAGGTAGGGACTAAACGTGGAATCCTCCTCTCACGGGTGACCTCCCTAGCGCGCTCCTGGAACCGGATGTCAATCCGGGTGGCAAGTGTAATCAAGTCGTCGAGAGTGGTAGGAATATCCCGACCGGCGAGTTCATCTTTAATACGGCCGGACAGACCCTCCCAGAAGACGGACACCAGGGCGTCGTTATCCCAGGCCAGCTCCGAAGCAAGGGTACGGAACCGTATGGCATATTGGCCCACGGTGAGACTCCCTTGACGGAGGCGTAGCAGAGATGAGGCGGATGAGGTCCTCCGTCCGGGTTCGTCGAAGACCTTCCGGAAAGCCGTGAGAAAGGCTGGCAGGTCGGACACCAGAGGGTCTCCTCTCTCCCATAGAGGATTTAGCCAAGCCAGTGCCTCTCCCGTGAGATGGGACATGATGAAGGCTACTTTGGCCCGGTCGGAATTAAACTGGTGGGACTGGTGTTCAAAGTGCAGGGTGCACTGGTTAATGAAGCCCCGAGCTTGAGCGGAGTCGCCTCCGAAGCGAGGAGGTGCAGAAAGCCGGATTCCAGAGCAGGATACTATGGTATTGGTGGTTGCTGGTGGGGCAAAGTGTCCAGGCGAGTATTGACATTCCACAGGTGACCCAGGATGGACTCCTGTTGGGACCTCTGTCGGGACAGTTCATGACAAAGGTCCGAGAGCGAGGGAGCTTGGGTGCCACCGGGTTCCATGGCCCGAGCAAACTGTAACGGGTCTGGGAGGCGGAACCTCTGAGCAACTTATACAAGGGGGCAGTCCTTGTAAGGAAGCGGGTGGCGACCAGGGAAGACAGGCAGGCAGTCACAGCAGGTGACTGGGACAGTCTCTGGGCAAATGGGCAGGAGGTCACGGCAAGTGACCGGGACAGTCTCTGGGTAAACGGGCAGGAGGTCACAGCAAGTGACCGGGACAGTCTCTGGGTAAACGGGCAGGAGGTCACGGCAAGTGACCGGGGCAGTCTCTGTGTAAACGGGCAGGATGTCACAGCAAGTGACCGGGACAGTCTCTGGGTAAACGGGCAGGAGGTCACGGCAAGTGACCGGGGCAGTCTCTGGGTAAACGGGCAGGTACGACCTGTGACGGCTGAGCCTCCAGGTAGGCTAGCAGGCAGATGGCAGATGAGTGCTCCCAGGTGAGCAGGCGAGAGTCTCAGGATAAGCAGGTGGTCACAGCATGTGACGGCGGAGTCTCCAGGTAGGCTAACAGGCAGGTAGCAGATGAGCGCTCCCAGGTGAGCGGGCAAGAGTCTCTGGACTGGCAGGTGGTCACAGCACGTGATGGCGGAGCCTCCAGGTAGGCTAACAGGCAGGTAGCAGATGAGCACTCCCAGGTGAGCAGGCAAGAGTCTCTGGACTGGCAGGTGGTCACAGCATGTGACGGTGAAGCCTCCAGGTAGGCTAGCAGACAGGTAGCAGGTGAGCGCTCCCAGGTGAGCGGGTAAGCTGGTCCATAGACAGACTGACAGGTGTCGGAAGGCAGACTGTCGGACCTCAGGCTAGCAAGCAGGAAAGCGGATGACAGGCAGGAATCAGGCAGCAAACTGGCAGGAAACTGGGAGGCAACTGACAGGCAACTGGCAGGCAACTGGCAGGTAACAGGCAGGTAACAGGCAGGTAACTGGCAGGTAACTGGCAGGCAACTGGCAAGTAACAGGCAACGGGACCTGAGGGCTGAAGCAGAGTAGTGAACAGTGCAACAACATTGCTCGGGCACCTCCATTTTGGAGGAGGTGCCTTATATATGGAGGGATCCTCCGGCCATTGCACGTGGACTCCTTAGGGCGACACGCGCGGCCCCTTTAAGAGAGGGGGAGCGCGCGCGCACTAAGCACAGTGACCGGGGGAGAGCGGGCGCTGCAAGCAGAGCGGGAGGAAGCCGCCGGGCACGGAGCAGAGAGGTGAGGGGAACAGCGTCCCTGCCTAGCAGGAGGCAGGGATGCCGACGCTACACACCCTCTGCTTTCTATCACTCAGCCAGCTATTTACCCACTTGCACACATTATCCCCCAGACCAAGCATTCTCATTTTATATACCAACCTTTTGTGTGGCACGGTATCAAACGCTTTGGAGAAGTCAAGGTATACAACATCCACTGACTCTCCCCGGTCCAGCTGTGAGCTCACCTCCTCGTAGAAGGCGATCAGGTTTATTTGGCAGGAGCGATCCCTCATGAATCCATGTTGATAAGGAGTTAGACAGTTATTATCATTAAGATATTCTACAATAGCATCTCTAAGAAATCCTTCAAACAATTTACCCACAACAGACGTTAAGCTGACTGGTCTATAGTTCCCAGGGTCACTTTTAGACCCCTTTTTGAATATTGGTACCACATTTGCTTGGCGCCAGTCTAGTGGGACAGTCCCTGTCCATAAAGAGTGCTTGAATATAAGATACAGCGGCCTGTCTATCGCATTACTTAATTCTTTTAGTACCCGGGGGTGTATGTCATCTGGGCCTGGTGACTTGTCTATTTTGATATTATTTAGGCGTTTCTGAACTTCCTCCTGGGTTAGGTGGGTGATATTTAGCGGAGGGTTTACTTTATCACTCTGCATTTCCTCCGATAAATTGTTTTCTTTTGTGAAAACAGTGGAGGAGAAGCTATTGAGTAGGTTTGCTTTACCCTCATCGCCCTCTATGATTTTACCCAGGTTATTTTTCAATGGGCCAACGCCATCAGTTTTAATCCTTTTACTGTTTATATAGTTAAAGAACAGTTTGGGATTCGTTTTACTTTCCTTGGCAATTAGTTTCTCTGTCTCCTCTTTTGCTATTCTTATTTGTTTCTTACAGATTTTGTTTTTTTCCCTATAAGATATTAGCACTTCCTCGCTGCCTTCTTGTTTAAGTTTACCGAAAGCCCTTTTTGTGTTTTTCATTGCCCTCTTGACTTCCTTATTTAGCCACATTGGCTTCCTCCTATTCCTAGCCCTTTTATTCCCATAAGGTATGTACCTTCTACAGTGACTATGTAGGACTGTTTTGAAAATTTCCCATTTTCTATCCGTGCTCCTATTACTAAAGATACTATCCCAGTCTATAAGGTGAAGGGCATCTCTTAGCTGATCAAACTTTGCCCTCCTGAAGTTCAGTGTTTTTGTGACTCCCTTGCTGGGCACCCTACTGAAGCACATGTGGAATTGTATAATGTTGTGGTCACTATTTCCCAGGTGCCCCCCGACCTGCACCTCAGTTATTCTGTCTGGCCTGTTAGTTAATATTAAGTCTAAAAGGGCCGTCCCTCTAGTTGGTTCCTGCACAAGTTGTGACAAATAATTGTCTTTGATAATTGATAGAAACCTAATTCCTTTCTGAGATCTACAGCTTTCGGTTTCCCAGTCTGTATCGGGGTAGTTGAAGTCCCCCATAATAATCACCTCGTTATTTTTTGCTACTTCGTCTATTTGTTTCATTAATAGACTTTCCGTGGCTTCTGCTATATTTGGTGGTTTATAACAGACTCCTATGATAATTTTATTATTGTTTTTTGCCCCATGTATCTCCACCCATAAGGACTTGACCTCCTCATTTCCCTCCCATACATCCTCCCGTATTGTAGGCTTTAGACACGTCTTTACATATAGACAGACTCCACCCCCTTTCCGACTTCTTCGATCCCTTCTAAACAGACTGTAACCCTGTAAGTTAACTGCCCAGTCATAGCTTTCATCTAACCATGTCTCGGTTATTCCCACTATGTCATAGTTACCTGTAGATATTTCTGCTTCCAGTTCATCCATCTTGTTTGTCAGGCTCCTGGCATTTGCTGGCACGCAGTTTACACGATTTTGTTTTGTTCCAATCATCTCCCTGTGGATTGTATTAGAAATTTTCTTACCTCGCTTCCAAGTATCTTGTCTTGGACCTTCTTTGTCGCACTTCATATCTTTCATTAGTATGTTCTCTGGTTGCAAGTTCGTGTCCGGCGTTTTTCTTCCCATCCCCTCTTCTTCTAGTTTAACGCTCTCCTGATGAGTGTTGCGAGTCTCCTGGCGAATGTGTGTTTCCCGGGTTTGTTGAGGTGTAGTCCGTCTCTGGCAAGGAGTCCGTCATAGAGGTAATTCACACCGTGGTCCAGGAATCCAAATCCTTGTTGTCTGCACCATCGTCTCAGCCAGTTGTTCACCTCAAGGATCCTGTTCCATGCCCGTCTACTGGAAGGATAGAAGAAAAAACTACCTGCGCATCCAGTTCTTTTACTTTCTTCCCCAATGCTTCAAAGTCCTTGCAGATTGTCGGAAGGTCCTTCTTTGCCGTGTCATTGGTGCCAACATGTATCAGAAGAAATGGGTGGACATCCTTGGAGCTGATGAGCTTCGGTATCCTATCGGTAACATCCTTGATCTTCGCCCCTGGGAGGCAGCATACTTCTCTTGCGGTTATGTCCGGTCTGCAGATAGCTGCTTCTGTTCCTCTCAGTAGTGAGTCTCCCACCACCACCACTCTTCTTCCCTTCTTGGCTGTCCTTTTTCTTGTCGCTTCTGGGTGTTTCTGGGTGCTCTTTCCTTTTTTGCTTGCTGGTAGTTCCTCATCCTTAGGTGTGCCATCTTCGTCCTCCACAAGTCCTTGGAATCTGTTTCTCAGTTGTGTGGTTGGTGGTGTCTCCATGGTCTTCTTGCTTCTTTTGGTCACTTGCCTCCACTTGTCTGCCTCTGGAGGTTCTCTGATGCTTCCTTGACTTTCCGTGACCAGTAGTGACGCTTCTGTTCTGTCCAGGAAGTCTTCATTTTCCTTGATGAGTTTTAATGTCGCAATTCTTTCTTCCAGTCCCCGCACCTTTTCTTCTAAAAGAGCCAGTAGTCTACACTTCTGGCAGGTGAAGTTGGTTTCAGCTTCTGGTCGATCTACCACAGCTCCCAGGAAAAGTTGTAATAAATATGGATCAAAACATTGTATGTTTAACAAAATGGAACCAACTGCAGCTCAGAATCCAAAAAACAAGCTCTCATGCATTTAACTCCATTAATGGATAACTATTAAACTTATTTTTCTTGAAAAATGATTACAGAAAACATTTTTTTTTAAAGTTCACAATTTTTTAAGCCACGGGAAAAATGCTAAAATGTGAAACAAGTTTGGTATCACAGGTAATTTTACTGACCTGAGAGCCATGCTACCTGGTCATTTTCACCAAATATTTAGCACTGGGAAAATTGGAACCCAAAGAACAATGGGGGAATCTTGTTCTTTTCACCATTTCACCCGATTTGGATTTTATTTCCTCTTTTCAATATATTATATGCTACATTCAATGAAAAACAAAAAGCATTACAGCTCCTGAAAGGTGAGCAGGAAAAAATGAAAGCGCAAAAATGAAAAATGTCAGTATCTTCAAGGAGCTAAAGGGGTTTTCCACCTTTTTAAAAAAACTGTTAGGCTATGTGCCCACGATGCGTTTTTCAAGCGTTTACGCTGCAGAATTTCCGCAGCGGAAATGCTTGGGAAGCGCTTGGTAAACCTTCCCCCATGGTCTCCAATGCAATTCCGCACTTTCAATGCCCATGCTGGGAATTTTTCCACAGCGTTTATGCTGCCCTCAAAAATTCGCAGCATGTCCATTAATTTAGCGGAAGCTCTGCGTTTTCGCCGCCATTGACTTGCATTAGAGCGCACCAATTCCGCAAGACTGCATCTGTACTTGCGTAATTGGCGCGTTCTAATGTTAGGATGGTACCCAGGTGTGGAGGACAGGAGACTCTCCTCCACACCCAGTTACCATAAAAAAAAAGAATAAAATAAAAAATAAAGATTATATTCACCTTCCGACTGCCCCCGGACTCCTTCTCTTCGCTTGCTGACAGATCGCGCAGGACTGAAGGACCTGCGCTAACGTCACAGTCATGTGACGGCAGGTCTTTTCAGTACCGCGATCTGACGGCAGCCAGCACAGGAGCTCAGCAAGTCTCGGGGGCCATCGGAAGGTAAGTATAGTTTATTTTTTTATTTTTAACCACTCTCTCGGGTCACACTATATAAATCCATGCCATTTGCATGGATTTATATAGTGTGACCTAGTTGTCACAAGCACTTTCCAAGTGATGCTAAAATCGCTTGGAAAGCGCTTGTCAACCCGCATGCGGAAATGCCAGTGAATACGCTTCATTTCCGCATGTACCTGGCAGGAAAACGCATGTACAATCCGCATGTACAATCCGCATGCGTTTTTTTCTGCCAGGGAGATGCAGAAACGCTCAGGAAAAAATCCTGAGCATTTCTGCAATGTGGGCACATAGCCTAAGTGTATATACCCTCAATGTGTAACATAAAATGCTTGCTTTTATGGAGAAAACCATGACAATTGTGGTTACGTGTAAGTCTTGAACAACCGCTTTAATCTAACGTGTATAGCCAGCTTTAGTTGACCATTGAGTTAAGGGATCCATTTGTTTTGCTAATTTGGTTTACTATAACAAATTATAGCTTTGCAATAAAACCAAACGGCTAGGGCCATTCCAACAATGAGGCAAGTTGAGAATCTCAATGTGAGCTGCCTCTTAGGGGTTATGATTAAGGGCCAGTTGTGCGTAAACACGTAAGCGATATTCATATCTCCTGTTTCTGGAATCTCATAAGATTCATATTTTTAACATAAATAAATAAATAAAATTCAAGTTTTATTTCATTAATTTTGCCTCTCTAGCCAGCTGCAGCAGGAGACACAATCCTCCTGCGATAGGACGATTGTGCCACCCTCTGGGAGACACAATAATGGGTAGGCTGGAGGGCAAGGAGGCATTTTGCATCCAGGCTAGTTCCTCATCAGATGCTCAGGTTTGACTTGGCTAATTTTATTATGTCAGTTACAAGAATTGGCACCAAAGTTAGAACGAAACTGATGCGTTAAGTCCATTACAGATTTAGATCTACGTACAACAGAGCAGAGTTAGTATATACTGTATTTGTACTTATATACAACGTTTATGTGTATATACAGTGTATATGTGAATTCATATATATATTTACTGTATACTGTATGTGTACTTATATACAATATGCATATGTATAGAAAGTCATGTGTCTGTAGTATATATATATATACATACATACATATATATATATATACAGTGCTGGCCAAAAGTATTGGCACCCCTGCAATTCTGTCAGATAATACTCAGTTTCTTCCTGAAAATGATTGCAATAACAAATTCTTTGGTATTATTCTCTTCATTTAATTTGTCTTCAATGAAAAAAACACAAAAAGAATTGTCCTAAAGCCAAATTGGATATAATTCCACATCAAACCTAAAAAAGGGGGTGGACAAAAGTATTGGCACTGTTTGAAAAATCATGTGATGCTTCTCTAATTCGTGTAATTAACAGCACCTGTAACTTACCTGTGGCACGTAACAGGTGTTGGCAATAACTAAATCATACTTGCAGCCAGTTAACATGGATAAAAGTTGACTCAACCTCTGTCCTGTGTCCTTGTGTGTACCACATTGAGCATGGAGAAAAGAAAGAAGACCAAAGAACTGTCTGAGGACTTGAGAAACCAAATTGTGAGGAAGCATGAGCAATCTCAAGGTTACAAGTCCATCTCCAAAGACCTGAATGTTCCTGTGTCTTCCGTGCACAGTGTCATCAAGAAGTTTAAAGCCCATGGCACTGTGGCTAACCTCCCTAGATGTGGACGGAAAAGAAAAATTGACGAGAGATTTCAACGCAAGATTGTGCAGATGGTGGATAAAGAACCTCGACTAACATCCAAACAAGTTCAAGCTGCCCTGCAGTCCGAGGGTACAACAGTGTCAACCCGTACTATCCGTCGGTGTCTGAATGAAAAGGGACTGTATGGTAGGATACCCAGGAAGACCCCACTTCTTACCCCGAGACATATAAAAGCCAGGCTGGAGTTTGCCAAAACTTACCTGAGAAAGCGTAAAACGTTTTGGAAGAATGTTCTCTGGTCAGATGAGACAAAAGTAGAGCTTTTTGGGAAAAAGCATCAACATAGAGTGTACAGGAAAAAAAAAGAGGCATTCAAAGAAAAGAACACGGTCCCTACAGTCAAACATGGCGGAGGTTCCCTGATGTTTTGGGGTTGCTTTGCTGCCTCTGGCACTGGACTGCTTGACTGTGTGCATGGCATTATGAAGTCTGAAGACTACCAACAAATTTTGCAGCATAATGTAGGGCCCAGTGTGAGAAAGCTGGGTCTCCCTCAGAGGTCATGGGTCTTCCAGCAGGACAATGACCCAAAACACACTTCCAAAAGCACTATAAAATGGTTTTAGAGAATGCACTGGAGACTTCTAAGGTGGCCAGCAATGAGTCCAGACCTGAATCCCATAGAACACCTCTGGAGAGATCTCAAAATGGCAGTTTGGAGAAGGCACCCTTCAAATATCAGGGACCTGGAGCAGTTTGCCAAAGAAGAATGGTCTACAATTACAGCAGAGCATTGTAAGAAACGCATTGATGGTTACCGGAAGTGGTTGTTCGTAGTTATTTTGGCTAAAGGTTGTGCAACCAAGTATTAGGCTGAGGGTGCCAATACTTTTGTCCGGCCCTTTTATGGAGTTTTGTGTGAAATGATCAATGATTTGATTTTTGCTTCATTCTCTTTTGTGTTTTTTCCTTGCAAGCAAATTAAATGAAGAGAATAATAACAAAGAATTTGTGATTGCAATCATTTTCAGGAAGAAACTGAGCATTATCTGACAGAATTGCAGGGGTGCCAATACTTTTGGCCAGCACTGTATATATATATATATATATATATATATATATATATATATATATAATTGAAACCAGAAAAAGACACAAATGCATGTTTTTCTCAAAATCTGACATAAAATAAGAATAAACCTTTCTCATTTTAGATCAATTAGGATTATCATAAGTTTTAATATTTGACAAATGCCAGAATAATGAGAGAGAGAGAGAATGTTTTAAGGCATTTGTATTACTTACTGCAAAGTCAAAAGTTTACATACACTAAGATTACTATTAGTAATCCTATGATATTGTATGTTCTCATGACAGCTCACTGTGCCTTCACTGACCTGCCTCCTTTTTAACATAATGCATCTAGTAATGAGGGACAAGGTAAAATAGAAAGCAGATCAGTGAAGGCACAGTC
Source organism: Phyllobates terribilis (assembly GCF_046119375.1). Lineage (NCBI taxonomy): Eukaryota > Metazoa > Chordata > Amphibia > Anura > Dendrobatidae > Phyllobates > Phyllobates terribilis. Next base: position 457,133,372 of record NW_027362764.1, read on the forward strand.
AGCTGTCACAAGAGCATACAGATGAATATGTAAGCAGAGGACCAGATAGAGCGCCCCCCACAGGTCGCCCAGGAGCACGAGCATATCATTATCTCCAAACTGAAAGTAAAGTGTACACAAGAACAACAGCACGAATTTCATCAACCAAGGTATCATTTTAATCAGTGTAATGTCTCCCACCTGACAGTGTATGTAGTTTACTGAGCACAATCCTGCTGACAGGTGCGCTTTAAATATGGGAAGATTTTATTTATGATGTTTGTAATTTCATAATATTGCGGACAATATTGTGTTGAAAACATGATGATATATTTGCTATTTTTGTCATTATTCCTGTTGCCAATGTTTTCCCCAGAATCGCTGGACTACGTTGAACCTGCATGGGAACTTTTTTTTTTAATAAATTGATGAAAGAGTGACAGTGTCTTGTTGTTATTTCTCTCTTTTTATATTTTTTAGGTTTCCATTTGTGGACTATGTCAGATTCCCTGGACTGTGTTGGATCTGCATAAGTAAAAAGTAAATAAATAAATTGGTGAACCAGGGAAAGTGAGTGTTTATTCAAATAAAGTATTTGTCGTTTTTATTTCTGAAAGACACCTCTCCATTACTAAAACCAGGGCTTGATGTCAGCTATGATTTTTGACAAATCACAGCTGACATGAACCCCAACTATTGACGCAAAGCGCCAAAATGTACGCATCCAATGTAATGCGCCACTTCTAGGGTGTCTGCTGGCTGGTATTTTCAGGCTGGGAAGGGCCAATAACCAGTGACCTTCCCAGCCTGATAATATCAGCTCTCAGCGGTCTGTTTTACATTTGCTGGTTATCAAGATGGGGGGGCCCTTACGTCATTGTTTTCTTGTATTTATTTATTAGCTTAATACATGTACTATCTATCTATCTAATAATAAAAAATTGGAAAAGCACACTGGCTTGAGAAAGGTTCACTGCAACAGAAATGTCGCGACACCATGGTCTAAATAAAGTCCACTTTATTTTTTGGTAAATATTGGAGTGCTGCCTTGCTGTTTCTGTTTTTTTTCTATCTATCTATCTATCTATCTATCTATCTATCTATCTATCTATCTATCTATCTATCTTTGCACATCTTTAACACCTAAATATCTGTAATTTCTTTTTTGCATTCTATTCGGTACGTATCACACGGATGGTACACACGGACGGCTAACAGAAAGCCACATGGATAGTAAAAACGGACTGGCTCTCGTATACATTTTTTTAAGCGGACGTGTGAAAGGGGCCTAGAGTGCAGCAGTGTTGTCACGTATACAGCATAGATCTCCACTGCAGTCAATGAGTGAGCTCAGCAGCTGATGCTGTTTACATTGGTAGAGCATTCTAATCTCAATGATTGTCTGCAGTGGTAATGTGTGCTGTAGTCATTATATATCAGCTGCTGCCAGTACACAGAGACTGGAGCATCAGTAGAGAACTGACACTGGACCAGAGAGAGTAAGCACCCGCTGTACTTGTTATTTTATATGAATTAAAGTGTTGGGACCATGTTTTTTGAAAGTGGAAAACCCTCTTAAAAAGATAGTTAGATAGATGGATAGATAGATGGATATGAGGCACCCTGCTACCACAGGTACCACAGGACCCAGAAGGGTGCATGGACAGACTTCTCCACAAGAGGCCCTCATTACATAACAGACACCTCCACCCTTCCACCTCATACCACCAGAGGGAGCCCTGTTAGGGATATATATACTGGAGGGTGGAGTTAGGCAGGCAGAGTGTGCTGGCACGTCAGATCAGTGAAGAAGCAGCATGTGAGCTGCTGTGCTGAGGGCCAGCCAGGGCCTAAAGCATGTGCTGAAGCCTTGGGGCCTAGAGTGGGGCCAGAGGTGAGGAGAAGAGTGAGAGGAGTTATGGGGGCAGAGGAGCATCTTAGGCTCACCTCAGAACACAAGCCGGACACCGAGTCCGTGCCTACAGGGTCTTCTATGCCCAGTAGGAATAACCAGCATACCAGGAGGATTCTAGACCCCTGGTCCACCTGAAGCTACAATCATCTAAAGATCTAGGAACCATGAAGGCCCCAGCGTCCAAGGATAGTGGTAGCCAGAGGAAAGTTCTTACCACCAAGCATGCAGGTGAAGAGAGTGAAAGAGTACAGAAGCTAGGCCTAGTTTCAGGCTGGTCAGAAGCTTCAGAGAGAGGGGAAGAAACAGAACAGGAGGCCTTATACCCACTCACAGGGGAGAGTCCAGAAGTGCACCCTTCCTATCAAGTACCCTGGACCGTGCCTGCCGTCTACACCAGTAAAGGTACTGAAGCGAACCCCCTGTGTACGTGTCTGTTATTCTCCCCTGGCCTGGCCGGGCCACCTCTCACCTGCATCCCGTCCATCAACCCTGCCCCAGGGGCCCGCTCCGCCTGTGGGGAGCCGAAGCATCCAAGCTGCCATCCCATCACCCCCGGAGGTCTGCAGCAGCGCTGGTACCCATTACCAGAAACCACAGGTGGTGTCACAACACAAAACTGTTAACAAAACCCCTTTTAAAGAGTGACCCCAGGGTGCTGGCCCGGGAGCCGACTGCCGTGACATCCCACAGAATGTCAAGGCCCGGGTACCGAGTAACCCCCGTATCCCCCTGGGTGCGTCAGATAGATAGATAGATAGAGTAGATAGATAGATAGATAGATAGATAGATAGATAGATAGATAGATAGATAGATACTAGAAGCTTCTTCTTGATTTCAGTTGGATTATGTTCCACTATGTCTAGTTTTTTTCCATGTTTTTTTTTCCTTTACCATTGCAATTCATGAGGCATTTCTGCCTGAATTTCTATACGTACAAACAGAGAGCTCAACACAGACTAAATCATTTTAAGTAGTAACAGCTCATAGCAGGAAGAGGTGGGTGGCCTTGATTTTTTAAGGACCTATTAGGACTTCTAAAAAACCCATATACATGTAGCCCATAGCAACCTATCAGGCTGTTCACAATTAACTAATAGAATGTGCCTGATGTGTACTTAACGTCTACATTTTATAATAATGATAATAATAATTTTTATTTTTATAGTGCCAACATATTTCGTAGCACTTTACAATTTTAGGGGGGACTTATACAGACAATACAGACGTTACAGAATAAGCATAACTCAGATATCAAAAGGAGTGAGGGCCCTGCTCGCAAGCTTACAGTCTATTTTCTTTTTATAAATAGCTCCAATTACCTTGTACAGATATCATCATAGATATTAGAAAGAAGTGAAAGAGTAACCGTCTTTTTATTTTTTATTTCAAAAATCAATATTGAAAGTGAAAATGAGCAACTTTGCAATACTTGCAAGAAAGGTAAGGATCCAGCTTCAGTCCATAAAATCCATAATGTTTCATTGTTTCTTTTAAAACATAGCAAGCACTACTGCGTACACCTTAGCATAGGTATAAATTAGGGATAAGGAGCGTATCCCTAACTCACGCCTATGCTAAGGTGTATGCAGTAGTGCATGCTATGTTTTAACCGCTTCCCGACCGCCCACTGTAGATAAACGTTGGCACTGCCTGGGCTCTGTGCAGCGCCGACGTTTAAAAACGGTGGGTGGTCCCGCAGCGCTCAGAACCCCCAGGGTCCTGCAAGCACTGTGGGTGCGGTGCAGAGCGATAGCTCTGACAGGGAACATCATCGGGACTTGATTGGATCAGGTCCCAGTGATGTTAACCCTATGCTATCTTCTATATGCCGCGATCAATAGTGATCGCGGCACATAGAAGATAGTAAGAGGAGAGGGGGTCGTCTACTTACCTCTCCGAAGACCCCTGATACCTTCCAGGACCTGGCGTTGTTATGGCAGCTGGAGGTCACATGACCGCCTCCAGATCTGCCATATATGGTGTCCTGCTGGGCTCAGCCTGCAAGCTGAGTCCAGCAGGAGACACAGTGTGAAACTGTCAGCAGTGGTCTCATACAATGTAATATATGTCTATTACATTACATGAGATCAGTGATCAGAAAAATAAAAATTAATGTCCCATACAGGGACTAAGTAAAAATGTAAAAAAAAGTCAAAAAAATGTTTTCAAACTGTTATAAAAAAATCACAAAATAAATAAAAATAAATAAATAAAATATTAAACCGATAAATCCGTATATTTATGCAAAAACAAAAAAGTACACATATTTGGCATCGCCGCGTCCAAAACAACCCGAGCTATAAAACTTTCACACTAATTAACTCCTTCTGTGCACACCGTAATAAAAATAAATAAAAAACGGAGCAAAAAACTATGCTTTTTCCTCATATCGTCAAACAAAAAGTGGAAAAAAATGCGATCAAAAAGCAAAATGGAAATAAAAATGGTACCGCTGAAAACGTAATCTTGTTCTGCAAAAAAAAAGCCGCCATACAGCTCCATCAGCCAAAAAATAAAAAAGTTATAGCGCTCAGAATAAAGCGATGCAAAAAAAATATTTTTCCTATAAAATTGTTTTATTGTGTAAAAGCGCCAAAACATAAAAAAATATACAGTAAGTGTAGTATCGCTGTAAACATACTGACCCAAAGAATAATGCTGCCTTATCACTTTTACCACATGCAGAATGGCATAAAAAAAACCCTCAAAAAACAATTCCTGAATTGTTGGTTTTTGTTAATTTTACCTCCCAAAAAAACTGAATAGAAAGCGATCAAAAAATGTCACGTACCCAAAAATGGTACGAATAAAAATGTCAACTCGTCCCGCAAAAAACAAGCCATCACATGACTCTGTCGGCCGAAATATGGAAACATTATAGCTCTCAAAATATGGAGATGCAAAAACTAGATTTTGCAAAAAAAGCGTCTTTTAGTGTGTGACAGCTGTCAGTCATAAAAATCCGATATAAATCTGGTATCTCTGTAATTGCACCGACCTGAAAAATAAAGTAATCTCATCACTTATACCAGACGAGGAACGGCGTAAAAAATAAATAAAACCAATTCTTCACCTGCTACTGATTTGTTTATTATGTCTCCCAATGTGCTCACCACACATCTAGATAAGTTCCCCAAGGGGTCTAGTTTTCAAAATGGTGTCACTTGTGGGGGGTTTCCACTGTTTAGGCACATCAGGGGCTCCCCAAATGCAACATGGCGTCCGCTAATTATTCAAGCAAATTTTACATTCAAAAAGTCAAATGGCGCTCCTTCCCTTCCAGACCCTGCCGTGCGCCCAAACAGTGGTTTTCCCCACATATGGGGTATCGATGTGTTCAGGAGAAATTGCACAACAAATTTCATGGTGCAATTTATCCTATTACCCTTATGATAATGCAAAATTAGGGGATGAAAAACATTTTTGTGGGAAAAATGTGAAAATTTTATTTTTACAGCTCAATATTATATACTTCTGTGAAACACCTTGGGGTTCAAGGTGCTCACCACACATCTAAATATATTCCATAAGGGGTCTAGTTTCCAAAATGGTGTCACTTGTGGGGGGTTTCCACTGTTTAGGCACATCAGGAGCTCTCCAAACGTAACATGGCGTCTGCTAATTATTCAAGCAAATATTACATTCAAAAAGTCTAAACTGAACCCTGCAGTGCGCCCAAACAGTGGTTTTCCCTCACATATGGGGTATCAGCACGCTCAAGAGAAATTGCACAAAAAATTTGGGGGTCCATTTTTTCCAGTTACCCCTGCGAAAATAAAAAAATTGGGTCTAAATTAACATTTTTGTGAAAAAAGTTGAATGTTAATTTTTTTCTTCCACATTCCAAAAATTCCTGTGAAGCACCTTAAGGGTTAATAAAGTTCTTGAATGTGGTTTTGAGCACCTTGAGGGGTGCAGTTTTTAGAATGGTGTCACTTTTGGGTATTTTCTGTCATAAAGACCCCTCAAAGTGACTTCAAATATGATGTGGTCCCTAAAAAAATTTTTTTGTAAATTTTGTTGGAAAAATGAGAAATTGCTGGTCAACTTTTAATCCTTATAGCTCCCTAACCAAAAAAAATTTTGGTTCCAAAATTGTGCTGATGTAAAGTAGACATGTGGGAAATGTTATTTATTAACTATTTTGTGTGACATATCTCTCTGATTTAAGGGCATGAAAATTGCAAAATTTTCAAAATTTTCGCCAAATTTCTGATTTTTTCACAAATAAACACAAGTGATATCGAAGAAATTTTACCACTATCATGAAGTACAATATGTCACGAAAAAACATTCTCAGAATCAGGGGAATCCGTTGAAGCGTTCCAGAGTAATTACTTCATAAAGTGACAGTGGTCAGAATTGAAAAAATTGGCCCGGTCACGAAGGCAAAAACAGGCTCTGGCACGAAGTGGTTAAAAGAAACAATAAAACATTTTGGATTTTATGGACTGAAGCTGGATCCTTACCTTTCTCACAAGTATAATTGACGTCTGGCTGAGACGTGATTCTGTGCTTCCAGCACTAAAACTCACACCATGGGTGAGCTGATATTGCTTTTTCTAAAACTGTGTAAGGACTCCTTCACACATCCTTGTTTTGAGTACGTGTGGTGACAGTTTTCACACGTACTAGAGACACATACACACGTAGACCCATTCAAATGAATGGGTCTGCGCACGTCAGTGTGTTTCCACGGACCGTGTGTCTGTGGGCAAAACACACTGACATGTCCGTTTTTTTGCAAGCAACATGGGCCGCAAAACGTCCCAAACATGTGCACACTGATGACATCCATGTGTTATCCGTGTGACATGTACCGGCGTCTGGGAATCAGCGGTACTGTTCGTGCTGTTCATAAGCGCCAGGTGCTGAAGGAATCTCTCATCATTGTCCCCTACTTGCGCTGCGATCACCGCGAGCAAAGGACAATGTTTAGAGTAGTATTCTGCCCCTCGCTGTCTCCAACAAGTGTAAAAATAAGAATAAAATAAAAAACACATTATACTCACCTTTACACCTAATTCCCTGAAGCCATTGTCCCCTGTAAACAAGCCAAAAATAAAAATCCTTCACGTGTTCGAAGATTAAATAATCCAGTGTCCCACGCTGTAATCCATCTGACCAATATTTCTGCATCAGCGTGCACGGTGGCTTGAGGCGACTGCACACGCTGAGTACCAGGGAAGAATGAATTGTTGCAGCTCCGTGGCTCGCTCGCTGCAGCGCGTCATTCTCCCCGGCTCCTCGGCATGATCAGTCGCATGTATTACAGCACAGGACACTTAGGACAGGTGAGTATAAGGATTTTTTTTATTTTATTTTTATTTTAACAGTTGGACACTGCGAGAGTAGACACTACTACTCTCATCATTGTCCCTGCTGGTGCATGGGGGCAGTGTCCAGCACCCGACACTTGGGAACAGCACTAACTGTACCGCTGATTCCCAGGCACAGGTACGTGTCACACGGATGACACACAGATCTTATCAGCAAGTGACATCTTCCATCTCAGTAATGTAAAAATTCAGATTTCTCTGATAAGATAATATTGCAAATTTGCTTAATTTAATATGTAGTATTGATTTTTAAAATAACAGTTAAAACAATGGTTTCTCTTTAAAACTACTGGCCACAGTTCTGTATCCTGCGCTTCATATTCACAGAGAGTAGATTTGGCAGAGTCTTTAATGTTTTTAATAACCAAACCTAGTACAGCTTCCCGAAAATAGAAAAATGAGGGAAACGTTCAGTAAAAGAAAAAAAAGAAACAAACAATATTAACATGCAGCCATAGTGATAATCTGCAGGGAAATACCATGAAAAACAGTACAAAATTGCAAAATTGACATTCTGCAGATTCGAAACTGCTTCACATCTGCAAGAAAAAAATAAGTATCATGCTCATAAGACATCATAAATCTCGTTCATTTTGCTGGGACAGTAAAATGCTGCATTGTTTGTGGCAAAAACACACAGAAAAAAATGCGGCAAAAACACGACGTGTGAACATACCCTATAACTTCATTTTCTCCCTGCAGTTATACTGCCCCAAATTATTATAATTATGCATTGCTTTTATAGCGCTATAATATTCCACAGACATTATCATCGCTGTCCCCAATGGAGCTCACAATCTAGATTCCCTATCAGTTTTTGGAGTGTGGAGGGAAACTGGAGAAGCTGGAGGAAACCCATGCAAACTCCTTGCAGATGTTGTCTTTAGTGGGATTTGAATCCAGGACCCCAGCGCTGCAAGGATGCAGTGCTAACCACTGAGCCAAACCCCCCCTCCGTCCCCTTTGTGTATTTTAAACTTTTATTATTAGACTGAATTAAATTAGGGAGGGAGCCTTGTTCTAAAGTAAGGGTAATCAAATGTACATTTTAAATAATCATTTTAATTGTATTCTTTGCAGCAGAACAACATTTAGGATGTTGCAAACAATTCTTTATGTAGTGACCTGATGTACAGAACTCAAAATTGACTTCTAATGGCAATCTCTTCTATAGATCTTTAAAAAGGTCTTACGCTAAGTAAAGAAAAATATCAAGAATGACTGAAAAGACTCATTACATATTTGCTCCACTGACACAGGGGGCCTAAAACAATATTTGAGGATGAGACTCTAAGCTTAGAGAATCATGCTGAACTTTTAAAATGTAATCCTATAAATTGCTTTTTTCAAATGCAAAGACTAATGAATATTCTAGAAGGTAGGTCGATAAGTACTGCGTCATAACAGGAGAACTCAACAGAGAATGATCTTCAGACCAGGTTGTTTGGCTGAAGAGCTGGAAAAGAAAACAAAGTTGTTAATATTGATAAAACAAAGAAAATATTAAGGCTGAATATTGGCCAAAACCTCAAAATGACCTATATAAGATTCTGAACGACTCAGAGCATGAAGCTAATTTGCCCTCTTTGCAGAGGAATAGCTAAGGTGATTTATTTCATCGGCTCAAAGTGAGGATCAAAATTGTTATTATGAAAGATCCCACAGAAAATATGTTAGCCTGACTAATATATAAATCATATAATATATATTATATACTGTATATTAGTGTGTCTTGGGAGAATTACATTCCAAAGGAGGTAGATAATTGTTTTGGGCTCACCAATTGAGGTGGATTCTCTATGCCACAGGTCAGGGACTGGACTGGAGGCGATGATGCAATGGAGCTGGAAGGATCAGTTAGGACCAATACAGCAGAGTATCATGGATGGCAGATTCAAAAGTAGTGCGGATAGAACAGGTACAGCTCCTCATACAGTTTCCTAACATATTCTACACTCCCCATACTGTCTTCTCACAGATCCCCCACTGCTCCCTATACAATCTCCTCACACATTACCCCCCTTGCTTTCCATACTGTCTCATCATACACCCCCCTTCCCCATAATGTTCCAGCGCCCATTCTCTCCCTCGCTACTCAGTGTTACCTTGCAGATTGATCACCTTTCACTTCCCATACTGTGTCCGAACCCATTCCCCCCTCCCCTCGCACACCATACTGTTTCTTCACACATTCTCCCCATACTGTCTCCTCAAATTTCTCCCCCTCTCTCCCCAATTATAACAAATTTTCGAATCTGCTTGCAGACACTCATACAGGCACATGCATGCAGACACACACATGCACAGACACACATATGTAGACACCAAGACATGCAGAAGGGCTCACAGAGACACACACACATAGACACACAGAGATACACACACATGAACATACAGACACACACAGACATGCACAGACACACACAGACATGCACATTCAGACACAAGCAGACATGCACACAGACACCCACACATACACTTGCAGACACACGTAGTCATGCACACACATAGACACACATGCAGAAATGCACATACACACGCAGACACACACGTAGACACGCACACATACTCTTGTAGACACATGCAGACACACAGACACATACAAGCAGATTTATACACATGTACTTATATACACTGCTCAAAAAATTAAAGGGAACACTTAAACAACAGAATATAACTCCAAGTAAATCAAACTTCTGTGAAATCCAACAGTCCACTTAGGAAGCTACACTGATTGACAATCAATTTCACATGTGGTTGTGCAAATGGAATAGACAATAGATGGAAATTATTGGCAATTATCAAGACACCCTCAATAAAGGAGTGGTTCTGCAGGTGGGGACCCCAGACCACATCTCAGTACCAATGCTTTCTGGCTGATGTTTTGGTCACTTTTGAATGTTGGTTGTGCTTTAACACTCGTGGTGGCATGAGACGGGCTCTACAACCCACAGAAGTTGCACAGGTAGTGCAGCTCATGCAGGATGGCACATCAATGCGAGCTGTGGCAAGAAGGTTTGCTGTGTCTGTCAGCATAGTGTCCAGAGGATGGAGGCGCTACCAGGAGATAAGCCAGTACACCTGGAGACGTGGAGGGGGCCGTAGGAGGGCAACAACCCAGCAGCAGGACCGCTATCTCCACCTTTGTGCAAGGAGGAACTGGAGGAACACAGCCAGAGCCCTGCAAAATGACCTCCAGCAGCCCACAAATGTGCATGTGTCTGCACAAATGGTTAGAAACCGACTCCATGAGGGTGGTATGAGGGCCCGACGTCCACAGATGGGGGTTGTGCTCATAGCCCAACACCGTGCAGGACGCTTGGCATTTGCCACAGAACACCAGGATTGGCAAAGTCGCCACTGGCGCCCTGTGTTCTTCACAGATGAAAGCAGGTTCACATTGAGCACATGTGACAGACATGACAGAGTCTGGAGACACCATGGAGAGCGATCTGCTGCCTGCAACATCCTTCAGCATGACCAATTTGGCAGTGGGTCAGTAATGGTGTGAGGTGGCATTTCTTTGGAGGGCCACACAGCCCTCCATGTGCTCGCCAGAGGTAGCCTGACTGCCTTTAGGTACCGAGACGAGATCCTCAGACCTGTGGTGAGACCATATGCTGGTGTGGTTGGCCCTGGGTTCTTCCTAATGCAGGACAATGCCAGACCTCATGTGGCTGGAGTATGTCAGCAGTTCCTGCAAGATGAAGGCATTGAAGCTATGGACTGGCCCACCCGTTCCCCAGACCTGCATCCCATAGAGCACATCAGGGACATCATGTCTCGCTCCATCCACCGACGTCACGTTGCACCACAGACTGTCCAGGAGTTGGCGGATGCTTTAGTCCAGGTCTAGGAGGAGATCCCACAGGAGACCATCCGCAACCTCATCAGGAGCATGCCCAGGCATTGTAGGGACACAGGCACGTGGAGGCCACACACAATACTGAGCCTCATTTTGACTTGTTTTAAGGACATTACATCAAAGTTGGATCAGCCTGTAGTGTGTTTTTCCACTTTAATTTTGGGGGTGACTCCAAATCCAGGCCTCCATTGGTTAAAAAATTTGATTTCCATTGATGATTTTTGTGTGATTTTGTTGTCAGCACATTCAACTTTGTACACAACAAAGTATTCAATGAGAATATTTAATTAATTCAGATCTAGGATGTGTTATTTGAGTGTTCCCTTTATTTTTTTTGAGCAGTGTACATATTTGAAGACATACATACAAAAATTCATATAAACAAACATAAATATACACACATTTTAGGGGTGTTTTTACCTCCCCCCCACTTATCTCAGTCCAGCCCACATGCTTCAATGATGTTCCTCTCTGGCGGGAAGTGGCAGTGCAGGGAGCGCTGTGTCACGTCAATTTAGCAGACATGGCCGTGGCTGTGAATAAATAATTCTACAACTGACTGTTGAGAGAGATATACATCTTTTCAACAAACTTTCTTTCCTCGGCTTCACCGAAACCTGGCTCAGCTGCTCTGACATGTCCTCTCTAGCTGCACTCTCCTATGGTGGATTCCACCTTTCCCACACCCTCCACCCCAGCAGCAAGCATGGTGGAGGAGTAGGTTTTCTCCTGTCAATTACCTGCTCTTTCACCCAAATGCCACTGCTGCCCTCCATAACATTCCGGTCTTTTGAGGTGAACTGAGTGCGCATCTATTCCCCCTACAACCTCCAGCTGGCTGTCATTTACCGCCCCCCAGGGTTAGCCACCACCGTCTTTGACCACTTCACCACCTGGCTACTTCATTTCCTCTCCGCTGACATCCCCACTATCATCATGGGCAACTTCAAAATCCCCATTGACACTTCCCACTCATCTGTCTCTAAGCTTCTATCCCTCACTTCCTCCTTCGGCCTTGCTCAATGGTCTTCCGCAGCCACACACAAAGATGGCCACACACTGTAACTCATCTTTACCCGCCTCTGTTCCCTATCTAACCTCTCTAACTCACCTCTCCTTCTTTTTGACCACAACCTATTTACATTCTCTAACCTTTCCTCTCCAGGTCCTCAATCCCCACTCCACAAACTTGACCTACACTCATTCTCTGAATCCCTTCTCCCTCTTACAGACATTAGTTCCTTACATGATGCAGATGTTGCTGCCACTTTATATAACACCACAACAGCTGCAGCTCTTAATTCGGTCGCCCCCCTCACACATACCAAAGCTCACACAATCTACAGGCAACCCTGGCACACCAACCTGACTAATGAACTGAGGCGGGCTTCCAGGGTTGCTGAGCAGAGATGGAAAAGGTCCCACTCCACTTCATCGCCTTCAAACAGTCCCTCACTACATTGAAGTCCACACTCACTGCAGCAAAACAAACATACTTCTCATCTCTCATATCCTCCCTGTCTCAGAACCCTAAACAGCTATTCAACACTTTCAATTCTCTCCTCTGTCTCCCAGCACCTCCTCCCTCTCCTCTCATCTTTGCATCATTCTTCAAACAGAAGATTGACACCATCAAACAAAGCTTTTGCCTAAAGTCACCACAACCCCTCCTCATATAATCAACCCTCGTGCTCCAAAACCAGCTTCTCCACCATTATGGAAGATCAACTTTCTTCTTTACTTTCCAAATCACACCTCACCACCTGGGAACTTGACCAACTCCTGTCCCACTTCATACCTAATCTTATCACAGTCTTCATGCCAACCCTAACCCACCTCTTCAACCTGTCACTAACAACTGGTGTGTTCCTCTCATGCTTCAAACATGCCTCAGTCACACCCAAAAAGCCCTCCCCTGACCCATCCTCAGTGTCTAGCTATCATCCCATATCACGTCTCCCCTATGCCTAAAAACTATTGGAACAACACGTCCATTTTGAACTGTCCTCCTACCTCTCCTCCTGCTCCCTCTTTGACGGCTTACAGTCTGGCTTCCGACCGCACCATTCTACTGAAACTACCCTGACTAAAGTCACCAACGACCTACTAACCGCCAAATCCAAGCTGCACTACTCTGTCCTCCTGCTCCTAGACCTGTCACCTGCCTTCGACACAGTGGACCACTCTCTCTTACTACAGACTCTCTAATCTCTCGGCATCACTGACTTGGCTCTATCTTGGATCTCCTCCTACCTAACAGACAGGACATTCAGTGTCTCCCACTCACACACCGCCTCCTCATCTCACCCCAAGGTTCAGTCCTAGGGCCCCTGCTCTTCTCCATTTACACCTTCGGCCTGGGAAAACCCATAGAGTCTCACGACTTTCAGTATCACCTCTATGCTGATGACACACAGATCTACCTCTCTGGAGCTGATATCAGCTCCTTACTAACCAGAATCCCACAATGTATGTCCGCTATTTCATCCTTCTTCTCTGCTAGATTTCTAAAACATAACATGGATAAAACCGAATGCATCATCTTTCCACCATCTCACTCAACCCCCCATATGACCTATCTATCAAAGTAAATGGCTGCCCCATCTCCCCAGTCCCGCAAGCTCGCTGCCTCGGGGTGATCCTGGACTCTAATCTCTCCTTCAAACCACATATCCAAGCCCTTTCCACTTCCTGAAGACTCCAACTCAAAAATATCTCCCGGAGCAGCACATTCCTCAACCACGAATCTGACAAAACACTAGTGCATGCCCTCATAATCTCCCGCCTTGACTACTGCAACCTCCTGCTCCGTGGCCTCCCTTCTAACAATTTCGCACCTTCCAACACTCTCGCACCCTTCCAATCTATCCTAAACTCTGCAGCCCGACTAATTCATCTGTCCCCCCGCTATTATCCGGCCTCTCCTCTCTGTCAATCCCTTCACTGGCTCCCCATTGCTCAGAGGCTCCAGTTCAAAATCTTAATCCTGGCATACAAAGCCATCCACAATCTGTCTCCTCCATATATCTGTGACCTAGGCTCGCGGTACTCACCTGCACGCAACCTCCGATCCTCACAAGATCTCGTTCTCTACTCTCCTCTTATCTCCTCTTCCCACAATCACATACAAGGTTTCTCCGGTCCATCCCCCCTACTCTGGAACTCTCTACCCCAACATATCAGACTCTCGTCTACCGTGGAAACCTTTAAAAGGAATCTGAAGACCTACCTCTTCCGACAATCGCACAACCTGCAGTAAACCTCGCTTCACCATACTGCTGCATGACCAGCTGTACCCTGACCTACTGTATTCTCACCCATCCCTTGTAGACTGTGAGCCCTTGCGGGCAGGGTCATCTCTCCTCTTGTACCAGTCGCCGTCGCATTTTTGTTCAAGATTATTGTAATTGTTTTTGCTATGTATATCCCCTTTTTCACATGTAAAGCGCCATGGAATAAATGGCGCTATAATAATAAATAATACTGAGCTTTAAAACAGCTTTTCCAATCTAAGCAACAGACCCATCTTTATGCCTGCATAGATTAATGCAATGACTATACTAATCTGAGCAGTATTAAAGCTAGGTAACAAGTTGTAAGTAAAATTGCAGCAGTATGGTAGATTTAGGGCGTTAACTATTATGATGAGTTAGTGATAATTCATGAGGTGCTCCCATGTCTCCAATAGCTGCTAAGGGTGAAAAGGCTGTTTATAAGGGGCTGGAGACCTCTTGTAAGAGACTGGGGCACATTTTCACTGTGGCTATGCAGAAGGTGGGACATCAACCATAATGTCCACTTGCTAGAATTGATTGTATGTGGTTTACTATCAGACTGGGTTGCGTAATGATTAGTGATGAGCGAGTACTAAAATGCTCGGGTACCTGTTATGCGGGTCGAGGAAATTGTATTGCTTGGATGCTAGACCCGATTAATGAGTACAATGTAAGTCAATGGGAAACTTGAGCATTTTTCTGCCGCCCCCCCCCAGAGGTCTGGAGGGGGCCTAAAAATTGGTCAAATCGATGAAAACAGTGCTTAAATTAAATAGGAACAGCATAATGAAGACCCCTGGAAGCATTTCAGAATCCCAGGTCACCGCTGTGAACAATGTTGTCAGAGTATTATGCCAATTTTAGGGACTGACAATAAAACATACAAAAACAAATCAAAAATGGATTTTCCTTTAAAAAATGTTAATAAACATTCTTTCCAGGGTAATGACTTGAATATAGGGCAAAATAAATAACCAAAAACAAAAATGCTCCTCCTCACCTTGGGCTATGTTCATGTAGTGTTTTTGATGCTTTTCTGCACTTTCGCAATTTTCAACTGTGAAAAATACATTCATCAGTAAATGTAATTTTAACATTTTTCTACCTTATATGGCCATGTGGTGTGTGAGACATGATCAGACATAATCTGTTTCATTTATGAAAGAGGGACTCTGAAAGTCACAAAGCCTATTTTTACAGGGCCATCATACGGCCCTTACTATTTTTAAAGGGCCAGCAGTCGGCCCTCACTATTGTTAGAGGGCCATCAGCTGGCTATGCAAAGAAATTGCTACTGCAATATAACGTATCCGTCTGAGGTGGTAACATTTTTTTTTTTGTATATATTCTGTAAAGTTTGAAATTTGGATGTTCAACAGGCGGCCCTCACAATTTATGGATGTCCAGCAGGTATCCCTCACAATTTATAGAGTGCCAGCAGGAGGCCTCCACTATTTTTTGATGGCCAGCAGGTGTCTTGGGGACAGATGAGACCAAGGTAAAGCTTTTTGGTAATGTACATCATTCAACTGTTTACTCTAAATGGAATGAGGCCTACAAATAAAAGAACACAGTACTTCTAGTCAAATATGGTAGAGGTTCAAAGATATTTAGGGGTTGTTTTGCTACCTCTGGCACATGGTGCCTTGACTGTGTGCAAGGCATCATGAAATGTGAAGATTCCCAAAGGATTTTGGGTCGCAATGTAGTGCCCAGCGTCTGAAAGCTGGATTTGCATCCTAAGTCATGGGTCTTCCAGCAGGACAATGACCCCAAACATAGTTCAAGAAGCACCTAGAAATGGATAGAAACAAAGCACTAGAGAGCTTGGAAGTTGTAATTCCAGCTCCAGTAGCGTCAAGTCTCCCACCATTACATTTTACATTCAAAATCTACAGAGCAACTGCGAATGGACTCATTAAATCAGGACATTTTTTTAACTTTGATTAATTTCTGTCAAACTTGAAACATTTCTGCCAACTTTGCTGAATTTCTGTCAACTATGATAAATTTCTGTCAACCTTGATTCATTTCTGAGTAGAGATCATCGTAAAAATTATGAATCAGTCAATGAGTGCATGGAAATAATCAATCAAGTTATGCACTGTGGAAGATATATATGTGACCAGAATATGAACACTCATTTCTGCTGATGATACCTAGCACCTGTCCCTATTCTAAAAGCAGCTAGCAGCAGAATCAATAGGGAATAGAATATATATATATATTTTTTTGCAGCAAGGAGTATAATACAATAATCCCTGACTAGATGCCTGTAAGACGCTATCTCTACTGCTATAGTTCACCAGCACATGAATCGCAGATCTCTAGGTAATATTGTGGAAGTAATACCTCTCTAGGTAATATTGTGGAAGAAAAAATAGATTTTAACCGGCTCCAAAGAGGTTTTTTTGATACGTTGCAGCACCAAACTGTGCAGGAAGGCAAGCAACCCTGCCTGCTTTGATGAATTTCTGAATGTAGATTGTATTAAAAAACATGAATCTGTCAATGATTTTTGGAAAAAAGCAATCAAGTTATTAGACAGTGTAAGAGATGTATGCAACCATGATGAACACTCATTTACAGCTGATGATAGCTGCATTTAGAATAGGGACAGGTACTAGGTAACAGCGGTATCAATAGGAAGTAGATTTTTTTTTTTTTGCTTGCAGAAGCAAGAGTATAAGGCAATTTCAGATAAGAGTTAATATTGTAAAATATAGAATCGATTTGAAGTGGCCTTCCCATTATTTAGGAGTGGGTCTCCTATACTGTTATTACGTATGCAGTAAATGCAAGGGCTGCCAAAAATTAGTGCGCACTCCAATACCAATTTGAAGAGACATAGTGGATGGCCTTAGTAAAAAATGATTTTCCATTATTAAGGAGTGGGTCTCCTAGACTGGTAATGCCCATGCATTAAGTGCATGGGCTGAAAAACATTTACCCCTGGGGAGTATACATATATATTATATAGAATGTTAGAGGTAGGCCTCTAAAAACAGTTCCTACGGGCATCATAAACACCCTTAAAAAATTATGTGGGCGTTGCATGATTGTCAGCCTGTTGATATGGTGGTGGAGGAAGAGGAGAAGGAGAAGGAGGAGGATAGCATTAAATAGACAAAATCCTCAAGCGTATACCCATGTCTGGGAGTTAAGGGGTGCATGGGAATAGACCCTCCAAAAAAACACTGGATTTGAGTTTATTTTCCACTGCTATCATCCGGTGGTGTTAAGAAGTCTGGTCCAATTCAGCCCTTGTTCATTTTAATAAGAGTAAACTTGTCAGCATTTTCAGTTGATAGGCGGGTGCGCCTATCAGTTATAAAACCCTCGGTGGCACTAAAAACCTGCTCTGACAAAACGCTAGTGGCAGGGCAGGCCAGGACCTCCAAGGCGTAGAAAGA
This sequence comes from Phyllobates terribilis, assembly GCF_046119375.1. Lineage (NCBI taxonomy): Eukaryota > Metazoa > Chordata > Amphibia > Anura > Dendrobatidae > Phyllobates > Phyllobates terribilis. The sequence goes on from NW_027362764.1 coordinate 457,151,158, forward strand.
CAGTTCATGCCACATGTCCAGCTTGGATACCAAATAGTTGTAAGGCACAGAGGAATCACAAAGGATGCTGAAACGGTCAGCATCTTCCAAAACGTTTCCCTCCTTGTCATAGGACCCTGTGCATCAGGGCCTGGGTGCTGGGAGGGTCTGAGAAAACCGTCCCAGACCTTTGACTGTGTTCCCCTACCTCTGCTGCATCTGGTTTGTGTCTCCCTCGTCTGTACTCCTTGGTTGTCCAACAAACTGTGACCTCTGCCGCCAGCGTTGTCAGGTGGGATTTTTTTTTTAATAATTCTTCAACAAGGGTTTTCTGGTACTGCAACATTTTATTAAACCTCTCTGCCATGGGAAGGAGAGATGGAAAGCTCTCCTTGTAGCGGCATGGGTCTGGAAGTTTGACCAACCAGTAATTACTGTTGCCCAAAATGCATACAACATGAGGGTCATGGGAAAGGCAGCGGAACATAAAGTCAGCCATGTGTGCCAGACTGCCAACAGCCAAGACTTCCCTGTCCCCACCAAGAGGACAACTGTCCATGTCCTCCTCCTCCTGGTCCTTCTCCTTGTCCTCCCCCTCTTCAGGCCATTCACGCTGAACAGACGGTATGAATGTGGTGTGGGTAGTACCATCTGTACTGCAGGAAACCAGCTCCTGTTCCTCTTCCTCCTCCTCCTGCTCCTCATTATCACCGAATCCGCATTGAGATGAGGCTGGGCTGTGTAGCATCACCCTGTATAGTTCCTTGCTAAATCTCATAGTGCTCCGCCTGCAATGCCTCCTCTTTAATTGTGAGCAGCGAGCATTTCAGTAGATAGAAAAGCAGGATGGTGACGCTAATTATGGCATCATCGGAGCTCTCAACTCACCATCTTGGTCGAGTCCTCAAAGTTTTGGAGAACGGCACATATGTCAGACTTCCATGCCCACTCATCAGCTCTTATGCGCGGAGGCTGACCTGAATACAGACAGGCGTGTTGAAGCTGGTTCTCAACAACTGCCCTCTGCTGCTCACAAATGCTTCCCAACGTGTGGTGACATCGCGCACCAGTTGGTGAACTGGAATCTGCAAATGCTGCTGAAGCACTGCCAGGGTAGCGGAAGCTGTAGCTGACTTTCGGAAATGGGCACACACGCGGTGTAGTTTCACAAGCAGCTCAGGCAAATCCGGGTAGGTTTTGACAAACCGTATGTTGAGCACATGGGCCAGGCATGGTACGTGTGCGGGGTTCCCATGCTTCAGAGCCACCACCAGGTTTCGGCTATTGTCACACACGACCATGCCTGACTGTAGGTTCAGCTGTGATGGCCACATATCTGCCTGCTCTTTTACAGCTTTCAACAACTTTGCAGCGGTGTGTGATTTGTCACCAAAGCAGATTAGCTTCAGCATAGCCTGTAGCAGCTTGGTCGAGGCAGTGCTACTGTGCTTCCAGCTTGCGACTGATGTGGTCATTTCAGAGATGGAGGCTGAAGAAGAGGAAGAGGAGGTGCAGGAGCTGTAGAATGTGGGGGAAACCCTGATTGACCCAGGGCCCGCAATCCGTGGCATCAGGAGGATGTGTTCCATCCCAGGGTCTGACTGGGTCCCGGATTCCACAATATTAACCCAGTGTGCCGTCATTGAAATGTACCGTTCCTGGCCACAAGCACTTGTCCACATGTCCGTGGCGAGGTGGACCTTCCCAGTAACTGCATTGGTGAGGTCACAGGTAATGTTCTGGGACACGTGCATGTGTAAGGTGAGGACGGCACATAGGGAGAAATAGTGGCGGCTGGGGACCGAGTACCGAGGGACAGCCTCCATGAGGTTGCGGAAAGTTTCCATCTCCATGAGCCTAAAAGGCAACATTTCCAGTGTAAGCAGTCGAGATATGTGGCAGTTTAGTATTGTGGCCTGTAGGTGGGCTGTTGCGTATTTGCACTCTTGCATTCCAAGAACTGTGGTAGGGTCAACTAAACTCTGCGCTGGGACAAGGACGTGGACATAGTTGCTGACAGTGGTGGTTGCAAGTGTGCAATGACAGGTGCAGGGTGGGAGGCATCTATGCCTGTATCACGGGCAGGGGATTGGCATGCACGCACAACAGCAGAACAAGCAGTGGTGTCACCCGCAGATTCAGTCTCTAGACCCTGGCGTTCAGCCCGACTAGTTGGGTGCTTTGCTGTCATGTGTCTGAGCATGCTGGTGGGGGTCAGGTTGGTACTTTTGCTGCCCCTGCTGATGCCGGCATGGCAGATGTTGCAAATGGCCTTTTTGGGGTTAATTGGACAGTCTTTAAAAAAGAGCCAGACTCAGGAAGTCCTAACAGTTGGACTGGTAACTTCCCTCGTATTGCGGTTTTGGGGAACAGTTGCCTTGTGTCTGTGGTCACCCCACTGCTTCTTCATGACTGTTGTGATGCTATGCCCCCCTCCCCCTCTGCGCTGCTGTCCTCGCTATGCATGTCACCTTGCCAGGTTGGGTCAGTGACTTCATCATTAGAGATGAGCGGTGTTCGACTTGAACTGTTCGCCAATCTCAAATTCGAGCTGTTTTGGGCGGTGTTCGAGCCGTTCGGCGAACACGAATGATTTGAAAAAAATTTGGCTGTTCGAGGTTATGTTCGATAACTGTTCGTGCACCAAAATCATAACTGGATTTTTTCTCAGTAATGATGAAAATTAATGTTAATACGCAGTTTGAGTGTACAGCGGGGCGGGGGGAGGGGCAGGGGATGGATCTCTGCAGGAATAATGAAGATCTCCATTTTTTTTTTCTCTTTCCCGCATTTACAGTGGGGAGGTGCAATCTGTCAGCCTATCAGCAGCGCACACACGGAGCGAAGTGCTTTTTTTCACACAAGCAAGGGCATGTGTCATTGGCAGTGTATGTCACATGTCCTTGCCCTATAAGACCCAGCCATTTTCCCCGTCGCCACCATTTTCTCACTGCTGCAGCTGCGTGTTAGATGGCACCGCTGTTGCTGTGTGCGCTATACCTTGTTAATTTCAAGCCAATTTTTGCACAAATCTACAGATAGCTTGGGAGTAGGGAATAGTTGTGATTGCAGTCCTTTTAAGGACTAGGTTACAGCATCTCCTACGACTGTTATCAGGCAGGTCTGTGCTCTTAAATAGATAGGTTGGGAGTAAAGGCTAATTGTAATTGCAGTCCTTTTCAGGACTAAGTTAGATCAGTTCCTATCAGTTTTTGCCAGGCAGGTCTGTGCCAGTGCTGTGCAAGTTTTTTTCACAGCATTTGGCTAAATCTAGCAAAGCTAATCCTTTTTGGCCTATTGCAGAGTGTGTTAGTCAGTGGAGTAGCCTATCTGTGTTGCAAGCTACACCACCTGTGTATAGAACACCAATTTTTTTTACTGCACCTAGTGAATTAAAACCTTTTGGGCATAGCATCATTCTATTAGTCCATCTATACTGACCTCCATCAGGTTGCAAATTGAATATAATTTTTTTCTGCATCTAGCTCTGAAAAAATATTTGGGCTTCTAGCAGTGTGTGGGACTTGGTCTATTAGTCCATCTATTCTGACCTCCATCAGGTTGCTAATTGAATATAATTTTTTTCTGCATCTAGCTCTGAAAAAATATTTGGCCTTCTAGCAGTGTGTGGGACTTGGTCTATTAGTCCATCTATACTGACCTCCATCAGGTTGCAAATTCAAAATAATTTTTTGTCTGCATCTAGCTCTGAAAAAATATTTGGCCTTCTAGCAGTGTGTGGGACTTGTTCTATTAGTCCATCTATACTGACCTCCATCAGGCTGCAAATTCAAAATAATTTTTTGTCTGCATCTAGCTCTGAAAAAATATGTGGCCTTCTAGCACTGTGTGGGACTTGTTCTATTAGTCCATCTATACTGACCTCCATCAGGTTGCAAATTAAAAATAATTTTTATCTGCATCTAGCTCTGAAAAAATATTTGGCCTTCTAGCAGTGTGTCGGACTTGTTCTATTAGTCCATCTATACTGACCTCCATCAGGTTGTAAATTCAAAATATTTTTTTGTCTGCATCTAGCTCTGAAAAAATATTTGGCCTCCTAGCAGTGTGTGGGACTTGTTCTATTAGTCCATCTATACTGACCTCCATCAGGTTGCAAATTCAAAATAATTTTTATCTGCATCTAGCTCTGAAAAAATATTTGGCCTTCTAGCAGTGGGTGGGACTTGTTCTATTAGTCCATCTTTACTGACCTCCATCAGGTTGCAAATTAAAAATAATTTTTATCTGCATCTAGCTCTGATAAAATATTTGGCCTTCTAGCAGTGTGTGGGACTTATTCTATTAGTCCATCTATACTGACCTCCATCAGGTTGCAAATTAAAAATAATTTTTTCTGCATCTAGCTCTGAAAAAATATTTGGACTTCTAGCAGTGTGTGGGACTTGTTCTATTAGTCCATCTATACTGACCTCCATCAGGTTGCAAATTAAAAATAATTTTTATCTGCATCTAGCTGTGAAAAAATATTTGGCCTTCTAGCAGTGTGTGGGACTTGTTCTATTAGTCCATCTATACTGACCTCCATCAGGTTGCAAATTCAAAATAATTTTTTGTCTGCATCTAGCTCTGAAAAAATATTTGGCCTTCTAGCAGTGTGTGGGACTTGTTCTATTAGTCCATCTATACTGACCTCCATCAGGTTGCAAATGAAAAATAATTTTTATCTGCATCTAGCTCTGAAAAAATATTTGGCCTTCTAGCAGTGTGTGGGACTTGTTCTATTAGTCCATCTTTACTGACCTCCATCAGGTTGCAAATTAAAAATAACTTTTTTCTGCATCTAGCTCTGAAAAAATATTTGGGCTTCTAGCAGTGTGTGGGACTTGGTCTATTAGTCCATCTATACTGACCTCCATCAGGTTGCAAATTAAAAATAATTTTTATCTGCATCTAGCTCTGAAAAAATATTTGGCCTTCTAGCAGTGTGTGGGACTTGGTCTATTAGTCCATCTATACTGACCTCCATCAGGTTGCAAATTCAAAATAATTTTTTGTCTGCATCTAGCTCTGAAAAAATAGTTGGCCTTCTAGCAGTGTGTGGGACTTGTTCTATTAGTCCATCTATACTGACCTCCATCAGATTGCAAATTAAAAATAATTTTTATCTGCATCTAACTCTGAAAAAATATTTGGCCTTCTAGCAGTGTGTGGGACTCATTGTATTAGGCCATCTATACCAAGCTCCACCAGCTTTTAAATTAATAATAATTTTTAGCTGCATCTAGCCCTGAAAATAATTTTTCTTCCCAATAGTGGTAGCAATATAAATATGGGGCGCTCTCCTGGCTTACAAAAATATACGCTTCATAACAAAAAACACCAGCCTAGCGCACTGCATTAATAAGATGGCATCATCGTCTCTCCCAGTGCTAGGCCTACTACCCAGGCTAGCATTCCTGTGCCTAAAACACAATGTATGGGTCCGCGCTAACCACTATACTGAGGGGTCTAAAGCTGCTGCTAACGCTTTATAACAATTCAATTGGCAGATTTTCACAGAGCTCTTCCACAACGCCCACCCATCGGGCAACAGTTGCCCACCTTCCCTATGGGATCTAGTGGCGAATAGTTGATGCCATTAATCAGAGCGTCAGTTGCCCCGTCGACGTGGCAAGCATACGGTAAGGCATGGGAAGAGTGGACACGACTAGTAGCAGGCAGACGGGTTGACCAATGTGAACAAGCCAGATCACAAGTCACCATAGAATTTCTCCACCAGCTAATGATGAGGGGCATATCAGGGGCGTCAGCGCAGCGGTGTCTGACCGGAGTAGCATTTCACTTCCAACTACTGAATTGGGGAGATGTGACAAAGATTCATCATCAGACAATCCATAAAAGGGTGGAAAAGGGGTCAGCCAAGTCAGGAGTGTAGACGTCCCGTCCCGTGTCACTAAAACTGATTTCTCACATCATATCCCTAACACCATTAACATGACACTCACAATTTGAAGCAACACTACTGTCTACTGCATTTGTGATCGCCTTCTTCGGGGCGCTATGCATAAGCGAATTAGTCCCTCAATCCAAAATTACCACCAGTGGAGGCTTATTACACCAGGACGTAGTCATAGGCAATAATGCAAAACGTCTACGCATACACAAATCGAAAACGGTTCCAGCGGGCAGGGGCACTTGGGTACTTCTACAACCCACAAACGGTACAAAGAGTCGGGTAACAATAGTAAAAACATATCTAACCATCAGATCACAAAGTAATTTCTTCCTATCACACATTGATGGAACGCCATTATCAAGATACCAGTTCCAAGCTATATTTAATAAATGCATAACATCGGCAGGGAACCACCCCAAAGATTACGGGACACTCTCATTCCGCATAGGCGCGGCCACGGAAGCAGCAAGAGCAGGACTGTCAGAAACGGAAGTTCAGAGGATAGGGAGATGGCGATCCACGTGTTTGGCAAGATACATAAGACCGGACTTGTTATCCTAACGTGGTTTGTTTCTTTTACAGGTGACGCTAAGCCAACAGTGTGCGTGATAGGCCACTCGTATATATATTGGGCAGAAAAAAGGGCGAAAGTCCACCCAGGCGGGAGGAAATTAGAGTGTCATAACACATATATCAACTGGAGAGGTATTAGAGGCCTGCTATGGCCACAGGTACTAATGGAGGTAATCAAGGTAGGGAGAGAGGTAAGATGTCCGGTCAACTTAGTTATACAGGCCGGGGGAAACAACCTAGGTCATCACAAGAGCGCATAACTAATGGCAATAATGAAACTAGACACTGAGCTCTTCAGAGAATTTTTCACAAAACTAGCTATAGTATGGTCAGAGATTGTGCCGATAGCGGTATGGCAAGGTGCGCGAGACATCACGGCCATCGAACGGACAAGGCGGGTAATAAATATTCGGATGGCAAAATTTAGAAGAGACAGAGGCGGTGTAGTGGTACGACACCGACAACTGGAAGGAGATAAAGCAGGCCTCATACGGCCCGACGGTGTTCACTTAATGGATATTGGACTGGACATATTCCTGTCAGGACTCCAGGACGGAGTGGAACAAGCGTTAAGAGTGATGGGTGGGGGTCAGAGTCCTGCATACGAGTACGCAGGATCCTCCGTGGCCTGGAAATAGAAAGGACATGTTGGAGAGTTACACTTGTTGGCCAAGTTGCCGGAGTGGAGACCCAGGGCATGCTGCAACAAGCTGAATTATTTTAGAAATAAAATGCCTTTCTAATGGAATGAGTATAAAGAGTTAATAAAGCTTTGACCGATCCTCATCCATCCAGTTGTAAGAGTTAAATTATTGTATTGTCAAGGAAAGGGGGGCGGTAGGGGGGCTGAGCGTCTGGGTTTGGTTGGGGGTCCCCACAGTCTGCCTAGGCTAGATGCATTTAAAAATTCTTATTAGATACACAGGCGGTGCAGCTTGCTTCGCAGCTGGGCTACTACGCCCAAAGTATTGCCTAGGCTAGATGCAGTTAAAAATTCTACGCTGACTAGCAGACACTGAAGATTTGGAGCAGACCTCTGAGTAAACAGCTCTTCAGACTCAACCATCTGTGTTACCCCAAGCCATAGTGTATGTAGTTTCTTACAGTTAAAAGGGGGGGGAGCGACCCAACCCACCTGGAATTGACGAAGCCAAGTCACGTAAGACACAGCAAGGGGACTCCAAAAAGAGTCTCCATTTTTTCCCAAAATTGTGGCACAGACACCACTTAACCCTAGAAAGCATACCTGGGGCCTCGCAGTCCCGCCCTGTTAATTGTTTTCTATTTTCTGCAAGATTACTTTAGTTAGAATTTTGAAACTCTAGGTATTCTTCATGTATATAGTTGTTTGTCATTTGAGTTTGAGTTATTCCATGTTATTTGCACACGGGCATAAAAGGCCCCAGGTATATGAAAGTTTAGATTTTTATGGTCATGCGTTCTAGGGTTAAGTGGCATCAATTGCCTCACAGTTGCTTAAAACGGTTGGTGAGGTGATATTACCAAATCCTCAAGCTTTTAGTCCCCCAAGGATAACACAGGGGTAGAAAAGTCCTTGCGAATCCATGATTTGTTCATCTTTATGAACGTGAGTCTGTCTACATTCTCAGTGGACAGCCGCGTGCGCTTATCTGTCAGCACACCATCAGCAGCACTGAACACACGTTCAGAGAGAACACTGGCTGCAGGACATGACAAGATCTCCAAGGCGTGAGTGGCGAGCTCCGGCCATTTTTCCAGATTGGAATACCAAAATGAGCAAGGGTCCAGTGACACAGTAATGGCTTCGATGTTCACTTGGAGATACTCCTGCACCATCCTCTCTAGGCATTGACTATGTGTCAGACTTCTTGTCTCCTGTGGCCTTGCAAAGGATGGTCTAAAAAATTGGTGAAACGATTCCACAAAATTACTGTTACCAGCAGATATTGTGTTACTGTTACGGTTTGAGTGATGAAGACTCGACAGTCCCACGGTTGGCAAGTTAGAACTGTGAGATTCACTTCGTGCACCACTGGTGTTTTGTGGAAAAGCACATGTAAGATTCTGCAACAGCGTCTGCAGATACTCCTGCATGCGTCAATCCCTTTTTATGGCAGGAATTATTTCGGAAAATTTACTTTTGTACCGGGGATCTAAGAGTGTGGCAACCCAGTAGTCGGGATTACTTCGAATTCTGCAATCTGAGGGTCATGTTGCAGGTAGTGCAGCAAGAAGGCACTCATGTGTCTTGCACATCCAGGAGGACCAAGTCCTTGTTGTGTTGGTAGCGAGGTAAGAATCATGCTTCCTTCCTCTGCCCTCTCCCCCCAACCTCGCACAACAGAAATGTGATCAAGGTCTCCCTCATCTGATGAGTCTTCCATGCCCATCGCCAGTTCATCCTCCACTTCTTCCTCGGCTCCTGCACCTTCCTCAACAGTTTGGCTGCTACCATGCGCCCTGGTTAATCCCTCTCCCCCACCCTCCCATGCCTGCCGCCTTGGTGCTGCCAACCGTCTGGACCTTGGAGATGTTATCCCTTCCGCATACGACTCCTCCTCTACTTCCTCCACCTCCTCTTGTCCCACCACCTGACTCTGAATTCTGTTTAATGTGTGCTCCAGCATGTAAATCACCGGAATAGTCATGCTGATAATGGCATCGTCGTCAGCACTAAACATCTTCGTCGCCATTTCAAAACTGTGCAGAAGGGTGTGTGGCGCCCCTGAGGGTTGTGGTATCTGACCCTCAGGTAAGGAAGGCGTATGGCTCGGGACTAGTGTTGAGCCCCCCCGTAGTGTTCGAGTTCGGTTCGGTTCGTCGAACACCCGTGTGTTCGCCGAACTGTTCGTCGAACTGTTCGTCGAACACCTTCGAACACCGTTAAAACCAATGGCAGGCAAACAAAAACACATAGAAACACATAGAAAACACCTTCAAAGGTGTCCAAAAGCTGACAAACTGCTCAGAAGACATAACTAACACATGGAAAAGTGACAAGTACATATAGTCATGCGAAAATAAAAGAGGTGGAGGAGTAAAAGGAGGGGGAGACACAGATATAGGCATGTCATGCCCTTCTAAAATCCAAAAAGTGAGAAGCCGACACGGCCAGTCCGCTCCTGCCCGTGCCACCTCCGTGTCGCCGGGTTTGTGCCAGAGCCGCGGTGAACCCTGATGGCCAGCCCCCCTCTCCCAATACTGGTGCCTGTCCGCTGGTGGGTCGAGCGAGCCCCCCTGTGGTGGAGGCAGCTCTAAGCTTTTTAATTTAAATTGTCTCTCTAATTTGAATGAATACACTTTAAATCCATTTACAAGGATCTATTGGAGGGCAAGTCTCATGCCAGCAGCCGCATAATTCCAGCTCCAGTAGCGTCCACTAAAGCTGCTGCAGTTAAAAAGCTTTTATAAGGATCGAGCTCGGCTGTCCACCGCAAGGCATCCTACTGCCAGTCCCAGCCCCTATGCCTTGGGGTGCCTCCTGATGCTCTTCACTGAGTATCCCGTGGTCCCGAAGCATTTCCTTTGAAAAAATGAAGTGTCCAAACTACAGGTGGTGTAGCTTGCTTAACAGCCGGGATAATCCGCTGACTAGCAGACCCTGCTATTAGGCACAAAGTATTTCCTGGGCTAGATGCAGTTAAAAATTTGTAATTAGATACTCTCGTTGGATGCTGAGAAAGCATTCCATAGAGTCTCCTGGCACGCCATATATGATTCTCTTAAAAAGCTTGGGGTAGGGGTCTAGGGGACCCTTTTATAGCCAAAATCACGGCCCTGTATCGCAATACGTCACCTAGGCTGAAGATAAATGGAACTGTAGCACCCTGAGGGCTCGGTTGCTACAGAGGTATTGCACCTCACCCAGAGGTGTGATATCTCACTCTCAGGTAAGGATGTAGTGTGGATCAGGACCCGACACCTGCATGCATTACACCACATTGCTGTGGGGCAGGGCAACCAATATGCCCCTGAGATGGGCACGACAGTCCCTGTCCCTTGCTGGAGTGGGGGGAGGGAACACTGAGGAAGGGGAACCCTGTAGTGCAGGAGCAGGGAGGAAGCAGTTCCTGGGTGCATTGAGAAGGGAGTATAAAAGGTGGGCACCATCTTAGTTCAGTGCAGAGAAGTCTGAGCAGAAGTGGCAGGGAGCAGGGGCTCTGCATGAGCTCTGCTCCGGAGGCGGGCCTAGTAACAGAGGCCCAGGCCTGGAAGAGGGAGAAGGAAGGAAGAGGAGCGGAGAAGGCTCCAGGAACGAGGAACGAAGGGATCTCAGGGGTGCGGACGGGCGAGTCGCCACCGCACGCCAGAATCCACCTGCGTGGAGGGGTCAGGCCAAAGGGGGAGACCGGTCCCCGAAACTAGTGGAGGCAGGAAACGACCCTCAGCTAGAAACAGGAGGCTGTGACATTTTATGTGGCGCAGCCCCTCGCTACACCCGCTAGGTAGGCACCACATAGGGTCAGGGAAACTGGCGCCAAGTTTACCAAGAGGAGGCCCGAGGCAGCCGGACAGAAGGGTTGGTAAGAAAGGCCAGACAAAGGACACACAAAGGGGGTCCTGTGAAGCACTCCAAAGTTGTCTGGGAGTTGTCTGAGCCCCTCACCTGGTGAGCACAGTACGACGTGGGCAGCCGTTACCTGCAGACGTGATCTGGATAATAAGAACTGTGAGTAAAGGCCCTGGACTGCATCACTGACTCCGTGTCATTACTGCTGCTGCCCTGCACCATCACCCCCATCCTCCGCATACACTGCCCTGAGGCTATACTCCTCCCGTGGGGAGTTATGCTACGCTCTGCTGCACCCACAACACCAGCCTCAGCGGTCTGCCCTGGAGCGGCGGTTCACTCTGACCGCAATCCACGGGTGGCGTAGTCGGACATTTAAACATCAAAACCACATAAATAGTTCCGCCACTGGTTTGACCGCCCTGAGCCACGGAACCGGGTTGCCGCCACGGAGACTACAACCACCAGCATCCACCAAAAAGGGTCCGGCTCCGGGTGTCCCAAGGCCCAGGGGGCGCGTCAGAACATTTTCATCACCTTTCACAATCACCAATGGGACAAGGCAGGGATGTTCTCTGTCCCCTCTCTTATACATCCTAGTGACGGAGCACCTGCTCTCATCAATTCGCCATAACCCCAATATTAGGTGGATTGAGGTGGGAGGCACCGAGTACAAGTGCTCTCTATTTGCTGATGATGTCCTAGTATATATCACTCAATCACATATATCCATCCATGCTGTTATGGCTGAAATAGATCACTTTGTTACATGGTCAAATTTTAAAATCAATGCAGCGAAGTCTGAGGCCCTCGATGTCTCCCTCCCCAAATCCATATAGGATTCCATCCAGTCCAACTTTCCCTTTGCCTGGCCCTCACAGGGTATCAAATACTTAGGAGTTCCTATTCATAGAGACCTCTCCCATCTATGTTATCTTAATTTTTTGCCCTTTATTGAACAACTCCATACAGACCACGGTTGGCAAGTTAGAACTGTAAGATTCACTACGTGAACCACTGGTGTTTTGTGGAAAAGCACATGTACACTGTGTTCCAAATTATTATGCAAAAAGTGTTTAGGAGTGATAAGGGAAGAATTTGTTTGTTTGTCAGTTAAACTCATTGATGGTGATGTGTGTCAGGGCTCTTTATATAACTGTAAGCAATTGCAGACACCAGTGCTAATTAGTTTGTCAGGTGTGTCCAATGAAAGGCAAGACTACTTAAGAAGGCTCTCTCACATTATTCAGCAGCCTACATTTTCTGCCAAAATGGGAAAGAAAAAGGATGTGTCGGCTGCTGAGAAGCAACAAATTGTGGAGTGTTTAGGTCAAGGCATGACTACAATCAACATTGTGCGATGATCAGGATGAAGTGTCTTGGCAATCAAGAAGTATGTAGCTGATTCACAGTACACACGTGTGCGTGCTGATAAGGGCAAATTGAGGACTCTTTCCTACAGGCAATTACGTCAGGTTGAAAGAGCAGCGGCAAAAAAGCCTTGTCATAGCAGCAGACAAGTTTTTGAAGCTGCTTGTGCCTCCAACATCCCCCGAACAACAAGATGCAGGGTCCTTCAGAGGTTTGCAGCTGTGCATACGCCATCCTGTCGACCTCCTCTATCCACTTCACACAAGCAGAAATGGCTCCAGTGGGCCAAACATTACATGAAGACTGATTTCAAAACTGTTTTGTTCACGGATGAGTGCCGTGCAGCGCTCGATGGTCCAGATGGATGGAGTGGAGGATGGCTGGTTGATGGACACCCCACGCAAACACGGCTACAGCGCCAACAAGGAGGAGGTGGAGTAATGTTTTGGGCTGGAATCATGGGGAGAGAGATTGTCGGCCCCTTTAGGATCCCTGAAGGCGCTAAAGATGAACTCCATAATGTATGTGGATTTTCTCAAACAGCACTTCCTGCCATGGTTCAAGAAGAAGAACCGTGTATTTCACAGCAAGATCATTTTTCTGCATGATAATGCACCATCTCATGCTGCACATAAAACATCTGCATCTCTGGCTGATATAGGCATAAAAGGGGACAAACTTATGGTGTGACCCCCATGCTCCCCTGACCTCTACCCCATTCAGAACCTTTGGAGCATCATTAAAAGGAGTGTCTATGATGGCGGGAGGCAGTTCACATCTAAGCAACAGCTCTGGGAGAGTATTCTGTCCTCATGCAAAACAATTGAAGCAGAAACCATCCAAAACCTGACAAATTCAATGGACGAGAGAGTTCAGAAGCTCCTTTCGAACAAGGGGTCCTATGTGAAAATGTAACATCACCTAGAATAAAGTTTTGAGTTGAAAACTGTTTGATTTCAGTTTCTAACAACCTGCTAATGCTTATAATTTCTAAAATGACCATTTTTTTGGTCTTTATTAAAATGAAAAGGTTGATCGAAAAGTTTGGGGGATCTAAGAGTGTGGCAACCCAGTAGTCATGATTGCTTCGAATTCTGACAATATGAGGGTCATGCTGCAGGTAGTGCAGCAAGATGGCACTTATGTGTCTTGCGCATCTCGGAGCCCCAAAATTATTTTCCGGGCTAGATGCAGCTAAAAATTATTTTTAATTTTAAATCTGGTGGAGCTTATTATAGATGGCCTAATAGGATCAGTGCTGCACACTGCTACAAAGCCCAAATTATTTTCCAGTCAAGATACAGATAAACATGACTAGTAATTTGAAAGCTTAAAACGGTTGGTAGGGTGATTTTAAACAATCATCAAGCTTTTACTCTCCCCAGGATGACACAGGGGTAGAAAAGTCGTTTCGGATCCATGATTTGTTCATCTTTATGAACGTGAGTCTGTCTACATTATCAGTGGAGAGCCGCGTGCGCTTATCTGTCAGCACACCACCAGCAGCGCTGAACACACGTTCAGACAGAACGCTGGCTGCGGGGCATGACAAGATCTCCAAGGCGTAAGTGGCTAGCTCCGGCCATTTATCCAGATTGGAAGCCCAAAAAGAGCAAGGGTCCAGTGACACAGTCGTGGCTTCAATGTTTACTTGGAGATACTCCTGTACCATCGTCTCTAGGCGTTGACTATGTGTCAGACTTCTTGTCTCCTGTGGCCTTGCAAAGGATGGGCTAAAAAAGTGGTGAAATGATTCCGCAAAATTGATGTTACCACCAGATACTGTGGTTCTGTTACGGTTTGAGTGCTGAACACTTGACGGTCCCACGGTTGGCAAGTTGGAACTGTGAGATTCACTACGTGCACCACTGGTATTTTGTGGAAAAGCACATGTAAGATTCTGCAACAGTCTCTGCTGATACTCCTGCATGCGTGCATCCCTTTCTATGGCAGGAATAATTTCTGCAAATTTACTTTTGTACCGGGGATCTAACAGTGTGGCAACCCAGTAGTCAGGATTATTTCTAATTCTCACAATTCGAGGGTCATGTTGCAGGTAGTGCAGCAAGAAGGCACTCATGTGTGTTGCGCATCCAGGAGCACCAAGTCCCTGTTGTGTTGGTGGCGAGGTAACAATCATGCTTCCTTCCTCTGTCCTCTCCCCCCAACCTCGCACAACCGAAATGTGATCAAGGTCTCCCTCATCTGATGAGTCTTCCATCAGTTCGTCCTCCACTTCTTCCTGGGCTCCTGCACCTTCCTCACTAGTTTGGCTGCTACCATGCGCCCTGGTAAAACCATCTCCCCCACCCTCACATGCCTGCCACCTTGGTGCTGCCGACCGTCTGGACCTTGCAGATGTTAGCCCTTCCGCATACAACTCCTCCTCCTCTACTTCCTCCACCTCCTCTTGTGCCACCACCTGACTCCGAATTCTGTTTAACATGTGCTCCAGCATGTAAATCACCGGAATAGTCATGCTGATAATGGCATCGTCAGCACTGAACATCTTCGTCGCCATTTCAAAACTGTGCAGAAGGGTGCATAGGTCCCTGATCTGAGACCACTCCTCCAGCGTGATTTGCCCCACCTCTGAATCTCGTTGGCCCAGGCTATACGTCAGAACGTATTGCACCAGGGCTTGTCGGTGCTGCCACAGTCGCTGCAACATGTGCAGAGTTGAATTCCACCGGGTAGGCACATCGCATTTTAGCCGGTGAAGTGGCAGGCCCAACGACTTCTGTAGAGATGTAAGTCGCTGAGCTGCGGGATGCGAACGGCGGAAGTGAGCACACAGCGACCGTGCCCTCTGCAGAAGGCCATCTAGTCTGGGATAGTGGGCTAGAAATTGCTGGACAACCAGGTTCAACAAGTGAGCCATACAAGGCACGTGTGTGACATTGCCCCGGCGAAGGGCCGCACCCAGGTTTGCAGCATTGTCGCACACGGCCTTCCCTGGTTTCAGGTCCAGTGGAGACAACCATTCATGAAATTGGTTCTCCAGAGCTGACCACAACTCCTCAGCTGTGTGACTCACATTTCCCAGACATTTCAATGTAAAAACCGCCTGATGACGTTGAGCCCTACTGCCAGCATAGTAAGGAGGTGTGCAGGATCCCTTCTGCGCAGTTAGAAAGCTTGTGGCATGACCAGACAGGCTTTGGGTGCAGGTGGAAGACCGAGAGGAGGTTGAGGAGGCAGAAGCAGTGGAGGAACTTTGACATAAAGAGGATTGACGCAATACTCGTGGGGACGGTAAGACTTGGACAGCAGCCCCTTGTCCTGCTGTCACCATAGTTACCCAGTGCCCAGTCAGCGACATGTAACGCCCCTGTCCATGCCTACTCGTCCAAGTGTCTGTGGTGAAATGCACCCTGTCACACACAGAGTTTCTCAAAGAAGCGGTGATGTTGTGTGCGACATGCTGGTGGAGCGCAGGCACACATTTCTTTGAGAAGTAGTGCCGACTGGGCATCTGGTACTGGGGCACTGCGACGGACATAAGGTCTCGAAAATCCACTGTGTCCACCAGGCGGAAAGGCAGCATTTCTGTAGCCAACAGCTTGCAGATGGTGAAATTCAACCTCTTAGCTTTCTCATGGCTAGGAGGAAATGGTCTTTTCCTTTTCCACATCTGAGGGACCGAGGGCTGGCTGTTGTGCTTTGACGGGGTTGAGTAGGGTGTCCCCGGCAAACTGCTGGTCTGTGAGGAAGATGCAGGCGGACATGTTAGGTTGCCTTGATCCAAAGGTGGTGCTCTCGATGTCAGAGAGCGCTCAACACCAGCAGGTGTTTCCACTTCCCAATGAACTGATGACCTGCCAATCACACTGGCTGTTGCAGGTAAAGAGGTGGCAGGTCTGCGTCCAAAAACATGTGTGACTGGTGTCCCCCCAGTTACAGAGGATGAAGAGGCCGCGGATGCACAAGATGGGGCAGACGGTGGTTGGCTCAGCCTGCTAGGCCGCATTGTAGCACAGTGAGCTTCCCACTGCAACTTATGCTTCATATCCATGTGACGGTACATGCATGAAGTACTCAAACTATGGATTTTTTGGCCTCTACTTAGCTTTTGGTGACATATATTACAGATAACACGAGTTGGGTCATCTTTATCGATCTGAATAAATGCCCAGGCTATGCAAGGCTTAGAGCCCATGCGACCTGAACTATGACTTGTGGTCAGAGGCAGAGTTGTGGTTGAGGATGCAGTTGTTGACGTGCTTCCAGTACTCCGTCTCTGTCCAGGAAGGCGCAACCTAACCTCGTCGTCAATAGCATCTGTGACGCCCCGCTGCGCTTGGTATCACAGATCCTAGAAGAGTGTATTGATGGAATCCTCCACAAGAGGCCCCCATAAACATTCACACATCTCCACCTTCCACCTCAGACCAGCAGAGGGAGCCCGTTAGGGATATAAATAGGGAAGGTGGAGCTAGGCAGTTCAGTTCCTCTGAAGAGTTCCTGCAGTAGAGAAGCCTAAGAGAGGTCAGTCTGCAGTGGAGCTCAGTCTAGTCTAGAGAACTCAGTTAATAATTCAGCAGTGGAGCACGAGGCTCCTGCTAGCTAGATTCAGGGAGCCCAGATAGAGCTTAAGGTGTGCCGGCGCCATAAGATCGGTGAAGCGCGGCAAGCTGCCGTTAGTGTGTATTGCCTAGTGAGGGCCCGAGTAGGCCGAAGGCGAGTGGCGAGTTAGTACATAAGGGGCAGAAGCATTTACCGGACACCGGATCTGAACTTACCGGGATCTCTATGACCCAGTAAGGCATAACCGGAATCCCTGGAGAACTACAAGTCCCAGGATCGCTAAGGTGCTGATACGTAACAGAGCCAGGAGACGCTTAGGCCCCGCATACTGGGAGCGTGAACTCCAAGAGAAGGCCCTACCACAAGGTCAGCCAGCGCAGGACAGAAACAAAGTTAGGCCTAGCTCCAGGCAGGTCAGAAACTTACTACGCAGAGGCAAGAAACAGGAGGCCCTACACCCGCTCATTGGGGAGGATCCTGATATGCACCCTTCACCCTACAGTGCTCCGGGATGTGCCTGAATTTCCTCCAGTAAAAGGTACTGAAGTGACTACCGTGTCCGTTCCCGTTCTTGCTCTGACCCAGCTGGGTCTCGCCTGTCCTGCATTCCCCCTGCATACGCTGCCCTGAGACCTAGCTCTACCTGTGGGGAGCTATACCATCGAGCTGCCTTATCACGGGCCTCAGTGGACTGCTGCAGCGCTGGTGCTTCTCACCAGATACCACAGGTGGCGTCACGAACTCTTATAAAATTAACAATTATCCACCCTTTTAAAGAGTGACCCCAGGGTACGGGCCAGGGAGCCGACCACCGCGACATCCCCAAGGCCAGGCAAAGGCCCGGGTGACCTCATCGACTGGCTGACTGTGGGTTGACAGTAAGTAGGATCTCCAACCGTGTCATCATCACCCTGTGTGTTATCACACCCGTCGTCCTCAAAGCCAACCTCTTCCTGCCCTGACCGAAAAGTCAAGTTGTCGCTCCAATAAGGTATTTGAGTCTCATCATCGTCGTCATCATTGTCTCCACCAACAGGAGTTACAGTTTGGGAACGAGGGTCTACATTATGCTCAGAACCTTCTTCATCTGGTCCTGGATCTGACTTATAAAGATTCTGGGCATCAGTGCAGATCATTTCCTCATCTGGATTAACAGAAGCTCTGGAGCAGACCTCCGTTTCCCAGGCTATAGTATGCGTAAACAGCTCTGCAGACTCTACCATCTGTGTTACCCCATACTCAGACGGGCAGCTGGAGACTTGGGAGCTGTGAGGAAGCAAGTGCGATTGGGGTGACACCTCTGAGGACTGGAGTATTTGTGATGTTGAAGTTGAGGTGGAGGAGAGCCCACTTGAAGGAGCCCTTGATATCCGCTGAAGCACCTGCTGTTTTTGTGCCTCATCTGGAATTTGTAGCGATGGGCGTGTCCGTAACAACGGGATCATATCACATTGTCCACGAAAAGAAGTCGACATGTTAGTTTGGCTGGAAGATGGTCTTTCTTCTTCAGATGTTACTCCCCCCCCACCGCGGGGGGCTCGACCCACCAGCGGACAGGCACCAGTATTAGGAGAGGGGGGCTGGCCGTCAGGGTCCACCGCGGCTCTGGCACAAACCCGGCGACACGGAGGTGGCACGGGCAGGAACGGACTGGCCGTGTCGGCTTCTCACTTTTTGGATTTTAGAAGGGCATGACATGCCTATATCTGTGTCTCCCCCTCCTTTTACTCCTCCACCTCTTTTCTTTTCGCATGACTATATGTACTTGTCACTTTTCCATGTGTTAGTTATGTCTTCTGAGCAGTTTGTCAGCTTTTGGACACCTTTGAAGGTGTTTTCTATGTGTTTCTATGTGTTTTTGTTTGCCTGCCATTGGTTTTAACGGTGTTCGAAGGTGTTCGATGAACAGTTCGACGAACAGTTCGGCGAACACAAGGGTGTTCGACGAACTGAACCGAACTCGAACACTACGGGGATGGCTCAACACTATTCATCATCCACCACCTCATCTTCCACGTGCGCACCCTGGGCCTCCTGCTGACTTGCTGGCTATTGTGTCTCATCATCTTCCACCTCTTGCAACAGTGATTACACTTTCCCACCGTCACCTTCATGTGAGCATGGTTGCTGAAATATTTGGGTATCGCTACATGCAATCTCTTCTTCCCCCACTTGAATCGGACCGAGCGAGAGGCCTGAATCTAAAAATGGAAATGTGAACAGCTCTTCCAGACTCACGGCTACTGAGACTGGACTGTGTGGAAGACAGGGGGTGGTGGTGGCAAACTGACTGGAAGCATTATCTGCTATCAACCAACAACCTTTTCACATTGGTCTGGCTTCAAGAGTGGTGTTCCGTGGCCCCCTAGGAAATGGGACAGGAAGGTAGGTCGACATGATGTGGGTGCTTGTTGTGCTCCCTCAGCAGGCACAGTTTCATCTTGCTCACAGCCTCAGCCTCTGCGTGCATCATCAGCATCACGTCCAGTTCCCCGTCCCTTACCATGCACCTTGCTGTCACGCACAGTGTAGGAAACACAAAGTGCAACACGGAGAGATGAGGAGAAGGGAGCCCAGACACTAAGGAAAGAGGGAGTGGAGACCTCCTAGGCTGATCTGATATCACCCTGTCTTCCCTACTGTCTCTATATTGTTTTTTCACCAATCACTGATAAGGAACCTAAAACCCTGTATCTCCCTAGAGCTAGGCTCTGGCTACGGAAGGGGGGTGAGTGTCAGTAAGTCCTCACTAACAACTAAAGACAGCAACGGGAGACTGACACAGGGGAAGTAACTTAGATTTAGCCAACTTCAGAGAGAATACACACACTGCCTCTTAGCACCTAAGAGGAAGTAAGCAGACTGCAACAGCTCCAAGCCCTCACAAGGGGTCATGTGAATATCACCGACACCTCCCTATAGCAAACAGGAAGTATTTAAACACCCATGCCCGTGACACTTGCCCATTTTAAATGGAGTTTAATATTTTCCTGCTTGCAAAAAATGTCACGGTTATTACCGCAGTAATATTTGATCACGTCTGATGACCAATTTTTTTAGGCAGTGCCGGTATGGCGATGCTATTGGTCAGCGACTAAGTGTGGATTTGCTTTGAACGCACAACTGGCACACAAAAAAATTCAGGATTAATACTGCAGTAATATTTGACCACTTGAGATGATGGACAAGTTTCTTTGCTAGCACAATACAACAATGCTATTCAAATCAACCAAATCTGGCTGTATACTGTTAACAGGCAAATGGAGCAGTACAAATGGTGTATTATATCGCTTTTCACCAAAAGTCTCAGAATTAAGAGCAAAAAGAATACTATTAGCTGTTACATGTCTGGATGGTGGAACCACTGTGCCGTGGTACAAGGAGGGACCAGAGGGGAGCAACTAAGTGCCAACTTGGACCGACTCTGGCTACACGGTGGCTTAGTCGACTCCGTGAACCAAGGAGGGACCAGGAAAGTGGACCAGGTGCCACTCTGGGACCGACCTCGTGCGAGAGCAGGCGAATCCCATGGAACTGACAGCCGAAGCTGACAGGCACGGCAGGTGGACTGGCAGTGCTGAAAGATATTCAGGCGGTGACAGGCTGGTAGTTAGGCAGGCGGGCACGGCTGGTAGTCAGGCAGGCGGGCACGGCTGGTAGTCAGGCAGGCGGGCACGGCTGGTAGTCAGGCAGGCGGGCACGGGTGATAGACAGGCTGGTGGGCGCGGCAGATAGACAGGCTGGTGGGCATGGCTGATAGACTGGCTGGAGGGCACGGCTGATAGACAGGCTGGCGGGAAGCACGGGTATCTGAGGACTGGAAAGGCAGTTTAATGCGAACAAACCACAACATTGAACAGGCACCTCCATTTTAGAGTAGGTGCCTTAAATAGCAGATGTCCTCCGGCCATTGGCCAGGGACATTGAAGGATGGCGTGTGCGGCCCATTTAAGAAGCAGGGAGCACGCGCGCGCACCCCGGGCAAGCAGGGAAGAAAAGCCAGAAGGAGGAGCGGAGGACAGCGGGCCGGGGCCTCGACGGTAAGGGAGTTGGTGTCTCTGCCGGGCAGGAGGCAGAGATGCCGGTGCTACATTAGCCCTGATATCTAGGGCTATTGATAGGAGTTCCAGTAGCAGAAAGAACATGCAATGGACCATATTCTGTACTATACTAGGTCTCCACAAACTCGGCTAACTAGTGCTATCAGCAGGATTATTATTTTCTTCAGAATGAGCCATTACAAGGACTGTTAGTGTAGATTAATATTAGTGGTGTGGAATCCCTGTTTAAGATAACCGCCAATTCTCACCCTCGTTCAGCAGCAGCTCTCCCTACTCTGCCTGTTTGACCAGTAGACTGTGACGAGCATAGGGTCCTGGGTCTTATATAGACCCGATGATGCTATGGGGCCAGCCAATCACTGCAATGCCTCAACCAACATGGCTACGGCAATACAGTGACTGTCAGGCAATCCCTGCATTGTTATTGGCCACCTCATATGCACCCAACATGCAGGGCGGGGACTGTAGCTCTTGACCGAACATTCAAAAAATACTCGCCGAGTAATGAGCATCTCGGGCACTGTGATGCTCGGCGAGTAACGAGTAGTGACGTGCATGCTCGCTCATCACTAGTAATGATTGTTTGTTACGTTGCACTAATCTGCAAAACTATACTCTGGGGGTACTCTTTTCTCTATGTACAAGTATTTTTCACGGTACAATGCATTATATTAGTACTGAGAAATCCTCAGAACTTCCTACATTATATTGTATCTAAGACTGCTAAGAAGAGAGGTGCAATACTTTACCTGTAATTTCTATCTCATCAGACTGCTGATCAGACTGGTCAGAAAAGTGTCTTCTTGGTACACACAAAGCAGTAGTTAAAGACACAAGAATGGAACTAGTTTACAAGTATCATGAACGAGTCACAAATTATTTTCAAACTGCATATATTTATTGCAGCGTATTGTGTTTTAATAATATGAAATGACATTTTAGTGGAAATGTCCGTTTCAGCTCAGCATGTGTCACCACATACGTCATAATTCATGACCTCATTTACATACTTGCACCTCAATAAATGCCAAGGTCAAGTGCTTTAGCAATAATTTCAGTTTGTAAGACAGGCATTTCTATAATGTGTGTTGAATAATTTATTAACTAATAAGTAACATCTGTCAAATCACTGAGATCATTGAACCTTTATTTTTAAGATCATAGCATAAGCTTGTAACTGATTTAAAAAAAGAGATAGCTGTCAAATATGTCATGGCAACCTTGCCAAGCTAAACCTCACTTACCGTAGCTTGTTTCTAGACCTGTACCTGTATATATGCTTTCCAATGTTGAAGAAAAGAAATAAAAAATAAAACCGCAAGGAGGAAATTATCACAAGAAGAACGTACAAATCCAGTTTTGCTTCAGGCTGCGTTGTCGTTATTTGCACCAAATTTGTGAAAGTGTTAAACGTTGTCTGATAAATTTCACATTTCACTTCTGTGTAAAAATGTTAGTCCAAAAGTAACAAATATAGCTAAAAACTGCTGGAGGTCTGCCTCTTTTGATAAACTCAAAATAAAAATTATGGACTTTGTGCAAATTGCATTGAAAATGTCAGCAGGCAATAAATGTGTCCTAAAGGTAGCTTTTTCATCAGTCATCACTGTTTCAGCTGTGCTACATTAGAATGAAAATGCATTTAATAAATCACCTCATTGCAATTGGATGGAAAACAGGTATATATTGTTTGATTGGGGACGTTTCACACACCAGATTTACTAAGGGAATAAACCAAATGTAGAAAGATCAATAAGTCCGCCTTAATATTGAAATCATGAGAATGTTCACCGGTCTTTTGAGCCATCTCTGTGTTCTAGACCAAAGAGGTGGGTAACACAAGATCACTTTTTATCCAAGATTTTAGAACCAACTCCCTGCTCAACAGTGAACCAGGATAAAACAGACTTGAACAGATTTTCAACAGTAAAAAGGTTTTATTATTAAATACAAATGTCAATACTAAATTTCCATAAAATCAATTTGATCAAAATTTTCCAAAAAGGATCTGTAAGAGCCATGTCATGATCAATAGCCTGACTCATATTTTATCTATCCATTCAAACATGAACCAGCAGTGTACTTCCTATTCTTTAAAGGGAATCTGTTATCAAGTTATAAAATCTGAGAGCAGCATGATGTATGGGTTAAGACCCTGACTCCAGCAATGAATGCTGAGCCCTGTATAACCCCAACTAAACCACTGGTTAGCAGTAGTGTTGAGCGAACATGCTCGACACTGCTCGGTACTTCCCCGAGCATCACGCTACTCGGGATGTTCGGCGAGCAGTGAGCATTTCCGGGTTACTCGGGCAGGAGCTCGAGTCTCCACCCTGCATGTTTCGTGCTCTTTACAGAGCCAATGAACATGCAGGGATTGCCAGCCAGTCACTGTAATGCCGCAGCCATGTTGGTTGTGGGAATTACATTGATTGGCTGGCCGCACAGCGACACCTCGAGTATCTTAGACACAGATGGCTGGGATCAGACAGTGTAGGGACAGAGCTGCTGATTTAGGGAGAGATTTATACTGCGAAATAGTTAGTGTAGGGTCTGTAAAGGCTGCCAGATCAAACAAAGAGTCCTTCTCAGGACTAATATCCATCCCAGATATCAGGCAGGCAGGCAGGCAGGCTGTATAGGAGACACAGTGGTTATACCAGCAAATGCTGCATTGCAGTCTTGTGTGCTCCTGTTGCTGAAATTGCTGGACTTAGCGCCAGGTCTCGGGGGCCAGGAAAAATCCTTTTTTTTCTCCATCTAAATCCTCTTTTTTTCCCTCCTTCACACTGTACAAATACCCGTCTTATTAACCTTTTGGTGTCCCCCTCCCCCGCCAAAAAAAAAAAAAAAAAGTGTGTCTCTGATTTTTCAGACACAAATATATCTGTTGAAAATAGTCTGGTGTAGGCTAGTGAAACAGAAGTGTGGTTTTGCAGTTCCACGGTTCAAACCTCTGTATTATCCACTTTTGGGCCATTTGTATCTAAAAAAAACAGTTTGAATGTGTCGCTCACTGTTCAGCCGCAAAAATATATATTTAAAAAAGTCTGGTATACACCAGTAAATTATAACTGTGGTTTTGCTGTTCCACGGTAAAAAATCTCTATTATCCTGCTTTTGGCATTTTTTGCCGTAAAAAATAACTAATAGTGTCTCCCTGATTTTTCAGACACAAATATATCTGTTGAAAATAGTCTGGTGTAGGCCAGAGAAATAGAAGTGTGGTTTTGCAGTTCCACGGTTCAAACCTCTGTATTATCCACTTTTGGGCCATTTGTATCTAAAAAAAAACAGTTTGAGTGTGTCGCTCACTGTTCAGCCGCAAATATATATATTTAAAAAAGTCTGGTATACACCAGTAAATTATAACTGTGGTTTTGCTGTTCCACTGTAAAAAATCTCTATTATCCTACTTTTGGCATTTTTTGCCGTAAAAAAAAAACTAATAGTGCTCTTGATTGTTCAGACACAAATATATCTGTTGAAAATAGTCTGGTGTAGGCCCGAGAAATAGAAGTGTGGTTTTGCAGTTCCATGGGTCAAATCTCTGTATTATCCTGCTTTTGGCATTTTTTGCCGTAAAGAAAAACAGTAGTGTCTCCTGATTGTTCAGACACAAATATACCTGTTGAAAATAGTCTGGTGTAGGCCCGAGAAATAGAAGTGTGGTTTTGCAGTTCCACGGGTCAAATCTCTGTATTATCCTGCTTTTGGCATTTTTTGCCGTAAAGAAAAACAGTAGTGTCTCCTGATTGTTCAGACACAAATATATCTGTTGAAAATAGTCTGGTGTAGGCCCGAGAAATAGAAGTGTGGTTTTGCAGTTCCATCGGTCATATCTCTATTTTATCCTGCTTTTGCCATTTTTTGCCGTAAAGAAAAATAGTAATAGTGTCTCCCGATTGTTCAGACACAAATATATCTGTTGAAAATAGTCTGGTGTAGGCCCGAGAAATAGAAGTGTGGTTTTGCAGCTCCACGGGTCAAATCTCTGTATTATCCTGCTTTTGCCATTTTTTACCATAAAGAAAACCAGTAGTGTCTCCTGATTGTTCAGACACAAATATATTTGTTGAAAATAGTCTGGTGTAGGCCAGAGAAATAGAAGTGTGGTTTTGCAGTTCCACGGGTCAAATCTCTGATATTATCCTGCTTTTGGCATTTTTTGCTGTAAAGAAAAGCAGTAATAGTGTCTCCTGATTTTTCAGATACAAATATATCGGTTGAAAATAGTCTGGTGTAGGCTCGAGAAATAGAAGTGTGGTTTTGCAGTTCCACGGGTCAAATCTCTGTATTATCCTGCTTTTGCCATTTTTTGCCGTAAAGAAAAACAGTAATAGTGTCTCCTGATTGTTCTGACACAAATATATCTGTTGAAAATAGTCTGGTGTAGGCCCGAGAAATAGAAGTGTGGTTTTGCAGTTCCGCGGGTCAAATCTCTGTATTATCCTGCTTTTGGCATTTTTTGCCGTAAAGAAAACCAGTAGTGTCTCCTGATTGTTCAGACACAAATATATCTGTGGAAAATAGTCTGGTGAAGGCCAGAGAAATAGAAGTGTGGTTTTGCAGTTCCACGGTTCAAAACTCTGTATTATCCACTTTTGGGCCATTTTTACCTAAAAAAAAACAGTTTGTGTGTGTCGCTCACTGTTCAGCCGCAAATATATCTATTTAAAATTGTCTGGTATACCCCAGTTAACAATAACTGTAGTTTTGCCATTCCACGGTAAAAAAATCTCTATTGTTCAGCTTTTGGTAGTTTTTCCGTAAAGAAAAACAGTAATAGTTTCTCCCTGATTGTTCAGATTGTTTAAAAGAGTCCGGTGTAGGCCAGAGAAATAGAACTGTGGTTTTCCTCTTTCACAGTTCTAATCTACTCTTTATTACCCTTTTTCCATTGATAGTGCGAGTGTAAGCTATTTTACTTCCTTTACAATGGGCAAGGCGCATGGCAAGGGACGTGGAACTGGACGTTCTGGTGATGGTGCGTGCAGAGGACGGGGCCATGGCCAAGGTGAAAATGTGCCACAACCAACAGCCACATCTTCTCGCTCCCACTTTTTGACCGAATTACTAGGAAAGCACAGAACAACACCAGTATTGCGAACTGATCAGTGTGAACAGGTTATTAATTGGATAGCAGATAATACTTCCAGTTACCTGGGCACCACCACCTCCGGTCTGTCTTCCACACAGTCAACTCTTAGTAGCCGTGAGTCTCGACTGCATACTCCTCCTCAACCTGATGCTCCTTCCTCCCACCATGCCGAGTGTCGTCAGACAGCAACTGATCCCACACTTAGACACTCTGAAGAGCTGTTCACTGGTCCATTTCCAGATTTGTGCCCCTCGCCTGCTCTGCTTGAAGTGGTGGAAGAGGAGATCCCATGTAGCGATGCCCAAATATTTGAACAGACACGGCCACAGGAAGTCGACGCTGGCAATTTGTCACAAGAGGTGGACGATGACGAGACACAATTGCCAGGAAGTGAGGATGAGGATCGTGGTGTGCAAGTGGAAGAGGAGGAGGTGGTGGATGATCTAGTAACTGACCCAACGTGGCAGGAGGACATGCAGAGCGAGGCCAGCAGCACACAGGGTGAGGGAGGCAGAGTACCCCAACAGGCAGGAAGAAGCAGTGTGGTGGCCGCACACAGAAGGCAGGCAACAGTTCCCCGTAACACCAAGACGAGGGACGTTGCCAGTGCAACCGGTATATCTTCCAGAGTCTGGAATTTTTTTAAAGACTCTGCTACTAGCCCCAAAAAGGCCATTTGTACCACCGGCCATGCCAGCATCAGCAGGGGTGACAAAACTGGCAGCAAAGCACCCGACTTTGTGGGGTGAACCCCAGGGTCCACGACCAGTGTCAGTGGGTGTCACCACTGCTTCTTCCACTGTTGTGCATGCAATAGAACCCCCTGTTGTGTGTGCAAGGCAATCCCATCTCCATACTGCATGCAAAGATGCCCCCTCCTCTCAGTCTTCACTTGTTATGGCAGTTTCTCAAGAAACAGCAACAACATCCACATCCACGTCCCACAGCAGCGTTCAATTGTCCACATCCAAGACCTTTGAACGAAAGTGGAAATTCGCAGCCAACACCCCACAGGCCACAGTCCTAAATTCGCACATTTCACGACTGCTTGCGTTGGAAATGCTGCCTTTTAGGCTGGTGGAGACGGAATCCTTCCGCAACCTTATGGCGGTGGCTGTCCCTCGGTACTCGGTCCCCAGCCGACGCAATTTTGCCCGTTGTGCCATCTCCGCACTACACAAGCACGTGTCCCAAAACATCTGCCGTGCCCTCAACAACGCAGTTACTGGAAGAGTCCACCTGATAAAGGACACGTGGACAAGTGCTTGTGGCCAGGGACGGTACATCTCCCTGACGGCACAGTGGGTAAACATAGTGGAAGCCAGGACCCAGTCGGACCTTGGGATGGAACACATCCTCCCCACACCGAGGATTGCGGGCCCTATGTCAGTCAGAGTTGCCCCCACAGTGTACAGCTCCTGCATATCATCCTCCTCCTCCTCCTCATGTTCAGCCTCCATCTCAGATATCACCACATCAGTTACAAGCTGGAAGCACTGCAGTACTGCCTCCGCCAAGCGGCAACAGGCTGTGCTGAAACTCCTAAGCTTAGGTGAGAAACCTCACACTGCTTGTGAGTTGTGGACACCTGTGAAAGAGCAGGCAGATCTGTGGCTGACACCGCTGAACCTACATCCAGGCATGGTCGTGTGTGACAATGGCCGTAACCTGGTGGCGGCTCTGAGGCAAGATCACACACGTACCATGCCTGGCTCATGTGCTTAACCTCGTGGTTCAGCGGTTTCTTAAATCGTACCCAGAGTTGCCAGATCTGCTCGTCAAAGTACGCCGCCTGTCAGCTCATTTTCGCAAGTCGGCTACAGCTTCTGCCGCCCTTGCTGTGTTGCAGCAGCGCTTGCAGCTTCCGTCACACCGACTGATGTGTGATGTCCCCACACATTGGAACTCTACCCTCCACATGTTGCAAAGGATTTGTGAGCAGAAGAGAGCAGTTGTGGAGTACCAGCTGCAACAAGGCCGTTGATATTCAGGTCAGACTCCACACATAAGACCTCAGGAGTGGACCTGAATGTCTGACATATGTACCATCTTGACAAACTTTGAGGAGTCCCCAAGATGGTGAGTGGCGATGACATCATCATTAGCGTCAGCATCCCACTTGTCTGTCTTTTGCAACACTCTCTGCAGAGCATTAAAAAGGAGGCATTGCAGCCAGAGTATGATGATGAGATGGATCAAGAAGCCGTAGCAGGCGATTACACACAGCCCAGCCTCATCTCATCCCAACGTGCATTGGGGGACAATGAGGGAGAGGAGGAGGAGGAGGAAGAACAGGAGCTTGTATCATGTGCTGTAACCGGTAGTACCTGTACAACTGTCATACCATCGGTTCAGCGTGGGTGGCCTGAGGACAGGGGGGAGGAGGAGGAGGAGAGCATGGTCAAGCGTCATCTTGGTGAGGACACTGAAGTCTTGCCCATTACCAGTCTGGCACGCATGGGTCACTTTATGTTACGCTGCCTTAACCGTGACCCTCGCGTTGTCAAAATGTTGGGTGACAGTCATTACTGGTTGGTGACACTTTTAGATCCCCGCTACAAGGAGAACTTTCACTCTCTTATTCCTGAGGTGGAGAGGTCTACAAAAATGGGGCAGTACCAGAAGGCCCTTGCTGCAGAACTGTTAAAAAAATTCCCATCTGAACATGCTAGCGGCAGAGGTCACAGTTTGTTGCTCAACCAAGTCGTTCATGCGAGAGAGACGCAACTCCAATCCAGCAGAGGCAGGGGAACACTGTCAACGTTCTGGGACAGTTTTCTCAGACCCTCCCTTCGGACATACCCTGAGGCGCGGGGTACTCTCAAAAGGAGTGGAAAGTTTCAAAAGATGGTGAGGGAGTACCTTGCTGACCATACCAGAGTCCTCCGTGATTCCTCTGTGCCTTTTAATTATTGGGCATCCAAGCTGGACACTTGGAATGAACTCGCTCTGTACGCCTTGGAGGTCCTGGCCTGCCCTGCCGCTAGCTTGTTATCGGAGCGTGTTTTTAGTGCTGCTGGGGGAATTATAACTGATAAGCGCACTCGCCTGTCAACTGACAATGCTGACAAGCTGACCCTTATCAAAATGAACAAGAGCTGGATTGGGCCAGACTTCTCATCACCGCCAAATGACAGCAGAGTAACATAAAGTCAAATCCACTGTGTTATTTCGGGAGGTGTATTCACATGCACCGCTTCACACCCACACATGGGTATACGCTTCCTCATTTCGGCTGTTTTATGTTCTTCTCCTTATCCACAGCCTCCACCACCACTATACCACCAGGGTGACCGTGGTCCGTGTTTCCATTATTGAAAGTTCCTCTGTCCTTATTTTTGTCAGCTTTTGCTTGGAAGGCATAAGCAAAGACTGTGGGAGACCCACTCCCCAATAATGGGAATAATATTTTTAAGATGCTGTACTGTATGGCTCTTGTAAGGGGCATTAAAACCGTCTTGTTAAGCTACTGTGACCTCCACCACTTTTCCAAGGGGCATTAAAACCGTCTTGTTAAGCTACTGTGACCTCCACCACTTTTCCGAGGGGCATTAAAACCATCTTGTTAAGCTACTGTGACCTCCATGTCTCTTCAAAGGAGCATTAAAAGCATCTTCTTAAGCCACTCTGAACTCCACAGCTCTTCCAATGGGCATTGAAATGTTGTTTTTAATTACCTCTAACCTCCACGACTCTTCCAACGGGCATTGCATTTCCTTCTAAGTTTAGTCAGCTTTTGCTTTTCAATGCAAAGGTGAAAACTAAGGGAGACCCACTCCCCAATAATGGGTAAAAGGTTTTTAGTATGCTGTAATCCACGTCTGTTTCAAGGGGCATTGCAGTTCCTCATAATTTTTGAAACGCCTTCCATTTACTGCTTAGGCCAACAGTGTACAGGAGACCCAGTTTCTATAAATGGAAAAATCGGTTTAGTTAAGGCCCTCTGACCTCCGTGTCATTTCCAAGGGGCATTGGAGTGCCTCGAAATTTTTGGTAGGCATTGCACTCACTGTATGCCTTATAACTGTGTAGCCGGACCGCTCCTTTTGTTACAGAAACATATCCTACAAGACATATGTGGTTGACTGGCCTGATATTGATGTGAATGGTCCCTGTTCCTCCTGCTCTTTCTCCTTTGCCACCACCTCATCCATCATTTATCACCTGAAGCTTTGTTTTAACGGGAGTCATAGAACTGGGATAGTAGCAGGAAAACATCCAGCAGTCCTCGGAGGAGGTAGGATATGCGCCAAAACGCTGACTACCTCAGGCCTAGCCATGAACAGGGGTTTGGCATGCACACTCTCCAGCGGAATAGGCTGTCCTTCCCACTAAGTGCACTGGGGAGGGCACAGGTAATGTTTTGGTATGCGCGCTTAATCTTATGTATAAGTCACACCGGGAAAAATAGGAGCGGCTGGGGACTGAGTATGGATACCTCGTTGTCGAAGCAGCCATGAGGTAGTGGCCAGCTTTGGTGTCCTTCAAACTAAAAGGCCCCATTTCAAGTGCAAGCTAGCAGTATGGTATTGCAGCCTGGGGGTGGGTGGGTGGCAGGCTGCACACTTATGCTTGCATTCCAAGAAAACAAAGCAGATGCTAACTTCTATCATCATCATCATGCTCCTCACCTTGTCACTCTCAACTACCCTGATGGAGAAGCCAGGGCCCACCGGAGGAGTTTGGTTCTCTGGTGCGCTCGTCCAATGCTGCCCTAGAGCAGGCCGGGCTAAGAAAAGTGTGTGGGGGGAAATTGACAGGAGAAATAGGGCGGCTGGGGACCGTTTAAGGACACCCGGCTGCCCCCAGGCAGCTGGGGACCGTGTGTGGACACCCGGCCGCGGGGCGGCTGGGGACCGAGAATGGACACCCGGCCACCCCCTGGCGGCTGGGGACCGAGTGTGGACACCCGGCCGCCGGGCGGCTGGGGACTGAGTATGGATACCAGTCCGCCAACGCAGCCATGACGTGGTGGCCAGATTCTGCCTCCACATGCCTAAAAGGCCCAATTTTAAGTGCAAGCAAGCAGTATGGTATTTCAGCCTGAGGGTGGGTGGCAGGCTGCATACTTGCGCTTGCATTGCAAGGAATGGAAGAGGTACAATTGAACACTGCCCTGGAACAAGGACTTGAACGGGGATAGTTGCAATTCTGCAATGAAAGGTGCAGGGTGGGAGGCATCTTCACATGTACCATGAACAGGGGTTTGGCATGCACACACTACAGCGGAATAGGCTGTCCTTCCCACTAAATGCACTGGGGAGGTCACAGGTAATGTTTTCGTATGCGCGCTTAATCTTTTGTATAAGTCACACTGGGACAAATAGGGGCGGCTGGGGACTGAGTATGGATACCTCGCTGTCGAAGCAGCCATGAGGTAGTGGCCAGCTTTGGCCTCCTTCAAACTAAAAGGCCCCATTTCAAGTGCAAGCTAGCAGTATGGTATTGCAGCCTGGAGGTGGGTGGGTGGCAGGCGGCACACTTACGCTTGCATTCTAAGAAAACAAAGCAGATGCTAACTGCTCCTCACCTTGGCACTCTCAACTCCCCTGATGGAGAAGCCAGGGCCCACCGGAGAAGTCTGGTTCTCTGGTGCGCTCGTCCAATGCTGCCCTAAAGCAGGCAAGGCTAAGAAAAGTGTGTGGGAAGGTGACAGGAGAAATAGGGGTGGCTGGGGACCGTTTATGGACACCCGGCCACCCCCAGGCGGCTGGGGACCGTGTGTGGACACCCGGCCGCCGGGCGGCTGGGGACTGAGTATGGATACCTCGCTGCCGAAGCAGCCATGAGGTAGTGGCCAGCTTCGGCCTCATCCAAACTAAAAGGCCCCATTTCAAGTGCAAGCTAGTAGTATAGTATTGCAGCCTGCGGGTGGGTGGGTGGTTGGCTGCATATTTGCACTTGAATTGCAAGGAATGGGGGAGGTACAATTGAACACTGCCCTGGGACAAGGACTTGCACGGGGATAGTTGCAAGTCTGTATCTTCTGATGCGGCATGGATGACTTCTGATGGGCACACTTTTAGGCAGTGACCTGGGTGTCAGAGATGCTTCTAGGGGTCTTCCCCATGCTGTTTCCATGTCTTTTCAGCACTGTATGCATGTGTCACACAGCACATGGCCAGATAAGGTTGTAAAATGTTAAAATGACATTTCCCGGTGAATGCATTTGTCACGGTTGAAAGCAATACAAAAGTGCAAAAACGCATAAAAAATGCTACTTGTGAACATAGCCCAAGGTGTGGAGGAGTATTTTTGTTTTGGTTATTTATTTTACCTTATACACAAGTCTTTAACCTGGAAAGGAACTTCCTTAACATATTTCACAGGAAAGCAGTTTCAGTTTAGTTTTATTGTGAGCCCTTAAAAGTGGCTTAATACATCTGACCACGTTGTGACAGCAGTGACCTGGGGGTCAGAAATGCTTCCTGGGGCGATCCCTAGGCTGTCCCCATGTCATTTGAGCACTGTCACTATCGTTTTGGGCACTTTTTAGGCTTTCTACAGCTGCCGGGGGTGCCGCCGCAAAAATGCTCGGGTCTCCCATAGACTAAAATTGGGCTCGTTGCTCAGGTCGAGCACCCGAGTATCAGGGTGAGCTCGGCCCGAGCTTCGAGCATCCGAGCATTTTAGTGCTCGCTCAACACTAATAATGAGTCACCAGCAGTATCTGTTTTAGTTAAAGAATGGACGAAGCTCTACCTCAGTGAAGATGGTATCTTGTATTGTAAAGGAGGATAAAACCGGCAATTGGTACTACCCAGAGTATTCCGTAGGTTGGTCTTCAAAGAACTCCATGAAAACATGGGACACCTGGGAGTGGAAAGGACAGCCAACTTGATCCATGAATATTTCTTCTGGCTGTACATGCAGAGAGATATTGAGAGGTACGTGATCAGGGAGTGTGGGTGTCTGAAAGATAAATGTCCGAACACATCACCCTGGGCACCCATGGGCAACATTCAAACTACGTATCCATTTGAGATATGATCTCAATAGACTTTCTACATCTCGAGACGTGCAAGGGTCGTTACGAATACATATTGGTGGTGATGGACCATTTTACTCAATTTGCTCAAGCATATACCACCACCAATAAAGCAGGTAGAACAGAGGCAGAGAAGATCTTCAATGATTTTGCTTTGAGGTTTGGGTTCCCTACGAGGTTACACCACGACCAACAAAGAGAATTTGAGAACCAGCTCTTTGCCAAGCTAGGAAAGTACTGTAGAATTCAGAGATCCCACACAACGCCCTATCACCCAGAGGGTAATGGACAAGTGGAACGTTTTAACCAGACATTATTGTCAATGTTGCACACTTTAACAGCTGACGAGAAGAAAGACAGGAAGAGTTCTCTGTCAAAAGTAGTACATGCCTATAACTGTACAAAGAGCGATGCAACAGATTACTCACCCTTCTTCCTGTTGTATAGACAATTGCCAAGACTGCCAATCGACATCATGTTTGATACTCCGGTGTCAGAGACTTACAGAACGTATCCGGAGTACGTTCGGAAATGGAAGGAATGGATGGCAGAGGCATACAACATAGCGTCCAAAGTGGTTACGCTAGGACAGAGCAAGAGTAAGGAGTACTATGATTGAAAATATTATGGAGCAGAATTGGCACCGGGAAGCTGGGTGCTAGTCAAGAATGTACGTGAGAAAGGTGGTCCAGGAAAACTTTGTTCGTACTGGGAAGAGAAGGTATAAGCGGTCGTAAGGAGGAAAGCCGATGACAGTCCAGTGTATGAAATTCGATTGGAAAAGGGAGACAAGAAAACCAGAATAGTCCATCGAAATTTACTACTACCCTGTGATTATCTCCCACCACAACAAGACTTCCCAGAAGTAGACCAACATCATCCAAGATCAACTAAAGGACCACCACAGACTGAAGCTCCGGAGGTGGATAGTGACCTTGAAAGTTCCATTGAAGAAGAGCACACCGTTGTATTTCTCAGACTGGCAAGCAGAGGAATGTACCATCCTCAGGAGAGTGAACTAAGTCCCGAGGCTCCAGAGTTTGTACCAAGGAGTACAGATGAAGTCCAATTTAGATCTGATGATCGAACACCGGCCCCTGAAGAGACCAATCGACACTCAGGAGGAGCAGAATTACCAGACCGTGTGGAAACAGGCGATTCAGGAGAAATACAGGAACTTACAGAGGCAGTTCCAAGAGCATCTGAGGATGCACGGGAAATGAGTGCGGTGGAAGAAACTCCTGTGACCGAAGAACCCGTGGTATCTGAGAAACAACCCACCAGGAGGATCTCAACTCGAGAAGTGAGGAGGCCCGTGATGCTGATGTATGAGACACTTGGTGATTTGAGTCAAGTGCCAAGGACTGTCGACTGGAAACAGGTATTTCTGCCTGTGGACCAGGTAAGCCCACTTGAGTGGTATTCACCACCGAGAGGCAGTATGGAAGATGTAGCCTGATGGAAAGACTTGTTTTCATGCTATGATTTTCCTTAAAAGACTTTGTAGAAACAAAGAACTGTTAAGGCCTAGAGAGAGAGCTGTTTGAAGACATACGAAAAGCTCCAGCTGAAAAGACGCTGATTGTTTTAATTGTATTGTTTATTTCTTACAGGCATCCTACAAGAAAAAGGTCATAAGAATAGGTTATCAATGTTAATGAATGTTATACCAATTTGACAATGCCAATTTGTATATAAAGTTACTCAACTTTCACCACTGTCTCAGAATTGATCAGATTGACCAATTAAGGTGAATGTCGAGGACAACATTCAAAAACGAGGGAAGAGTGTGACATGCAGAAGTAATGCTGTTGCTTCAAAAGCATCCAGCAACTATAAGAGTTAACACAGTCACAAGAGAAAGGCAGTGTTGTGCTTCAGAAGCATCCAGCAACAGGAGGGGTTTACACAGTCACAGGAGACAGGGAGTGTTTATCAGAGCCCCAGGGGGACTGTGGGGAACTTGTATAGTAGTCTGGCTGGAGCCTAAGAGAAAGGTGGTGTGTGATCTGTATCTCACAGAAGGCAAGTGAACAGAATTCAGGTCAGGAGGAAAGCTAAACACGGGTCACATAGACTCCCTGAACTAACAGTGCAGAGTATTATCTGGCAGAAAGATAAGGACTGGAAGGAATTGTGTCACAGAGATCATCTCCCTCATCAAACCCTCCCCAACTCCATCTCCATGCAGGATAAAGAATGCTGTGCACTATTGTGTCCTTGTGAAGAAAAAACCTGTGGTTTTGTATGAATAGAAGTGTGCTGCAAAGAGATCTAATCTGTGCTGAATTATGCTACTGAAGAAACTGATGTTACTGTGCCTGCGTTAATAGACTGTACTGTGGTGAAGCCTGTTGCTTCAAAGGTTTAAATGGTACTGGCCGTACTTGATTAAACTCCAATGTTCAACTGTTTATGAAGACTCTTGTCAGATGTGTCTAGTCAGCAATTGAATCTATCGTGTGCCTGAGAGAAGCTGCAGCCTATGGTTGTCCTGGGTAATGGTTCCCCCAGGATTGTAACGAATTTATGAAACCCGTCTCACCCTATCTGAACCTAGCGGCGTGCGTGTAACATAAACCAGACACCAGTCACAAGTTATTCCTCCCAAATTCCTTCTCATAGAACTCCTCGCTCTCCTTAGCCATGCAGCAAGTGCTAGCTCTGACAAGGACTTAGTATCAGAGCCCAGGTTATTAAGGGAAGGGGAGTGGCTAACAGAACTCAACTGTGAGAACAGAGAAATCCAACATGGCCACGTAACCCCTGTTCTGCTGGAAGAAATAAATGCATTTAAAATGACGGAGAAGTGCTTCTTCTCGGAGTTGGAGCATGAGCCCTCCGGCGCTGACGTCTCCTGGCTCCAACCCGTTGCGGTAACCCTGTGACATCTACAACAAATAAGCATAAAATCTGCAACAAAATTTGACGTATTGTGGAAAAATGTAGAACATAGATAAAAATTGTTCCGATCTCATTCCACTACTACTGTATTGCAGTATGAATTTTTATCTGAAAAACCGTAGAAATTCTAGTGTGTGAACGTACCCTAAAATCACCACCACACTTTTATCATGATTAAGGAACATCTTTATGTCACAGTAGAGTCCTGGTCCAAACGTTTATTTAATATGGCACTACTGACTACAGAAATTTTGTAAAACTATATAATATGTGGTAGCACATAGTCTATCATTCACAATGTAGCCTGAGGACATCAAAGTACAGTCAAAATTAGGAGAATACTCCCACCTGGGAAACAAGTGCAAGGACACGCCTAGCACATTAGAGTACAAAAAGACTATACAGGCTTTCATTGAACAACATTAGCTTTTTAGATTTCCTCGGCTCTGTTTAAGAGAAGTAGATTTGTGCGGAACAGGGGTCAGACGGTTCAACAGAACAATGGAGTTTAGGACTGCCACAAATGCAATCTGTAAGACTTTCTCTGTATATATCTCTCATTGATCTTTCTTTTAGAAAAACTTTTACTGTAGCCAAATGTGAGTAGAGAACATCTACCTAGGTTTGTTATTACTTGTGCACTAAATTGCATTATCTGTAATATTTGTTACGTTCAGTGTATTTGAGTATAGCAAAAAGATTTTATTTTTACATGCTAAATCAAGTCCTTTTAATTTTTTCCACTCCTACCATTTGTCTTTTACCTGTGTAAATGTTATAGTCTGTATGATCTACTGGCTAGGCTATACAATTATGTATTTATCTTTATGTATATACCTTACTTCCTATCCTCTTCTTTAGATGATGCATATAGGGTCCAATTCATAAAACACTGTATACTGGTTTTCTGGTGTAAAACTGCTTGAAAGGCAGCAAAAGTATTATCTAGAAAATTTGCTGTGTCTTGAGTATCGGTATAGGGGATGAGGTTTTACAAAAATCTTATCCACACACTGTGGAAATCTGAAGCATTTCAGTTTATTCCAAGGATTTTCACTGCAGATTTGACCTCTTCTGCAAATTGTAAAATGTATGACCGCATTTCTGCAACCTCCACATTACATAGTGGTTTATGAGGCATTTACACTAAAAGATAACACTGAAGGAGGGTTGTTAAAACGATTGTTTCAAGGTTAATTTGCAATGTAAACAGGCTGCCGATCACCAGATGAATGTGCAAAACACTTGTTCTTTGGGTGAAATGATCTTTTGTGCAGCATAACTAATCCACATTCTCAGCTATAAATACTGTGTAAACAGGATTCGCAGTGCTAAAAAAAAGTGGCAGCCTATTCTGAAGGAGCCATTTAATATAGATTGCTCAGTGCTCATTGTTTACTTTTGTCTGCGTTTGTAAACAGGCAGTCAAGTGGTTGCATCGTGCCAACGGTTGGTGTGTGTAAACAGATCTTTAAATGATCAGCATTAATGGGCTAAGAGAAGTCTTATCTATTGAAGAAAGCAGATATAATAATGTGGGGGTACTTATAATGAGTGGTGTGTGTATGTGTAATGGTAACAAACAAATATGTAGTGTATAAGTAAGGGCTCATTCAGGAAAACATTTTCCACATAATGATAATATGGCGTGTCTTATTATTATGAAACATGGTGGTGGAACATTATTAAATATATTATAGTAAGGAGGCAAAGAGGGGTTGCTTATTACAAGGAGGCAAAGGGGAAGGTGATGATGATGACGCTAATGTCTCTTCTTTATATAGTACCATCACCCACCCTCATTGTGCCTCCTCTAATCATATTCTCATCTTTCTTAAAATACAGTGCTGGCCAAAAGTATTGGCACCCCTGCAATTCTGTCAGATAATACTCAGTTTCTTCCTGAAAATGATTTCAATCACAAATTCTTTGGTATTATTCTCTTCATTTAATTTGTCTTCAATGAAAAAAACACAAAAAGAATTGTCCTAAAGCCAAATTGGATATAATTCCACACCAAACCTAGAAAAGGGGGTGGACAAAAGTATTGGCACCCTTTGAAAAATCATGTGATGCTTCTCTAATTCGTGTAATTAACAGCACCTGTAACTTACCTGTGGCACCTAACAGGTGTTAGCAATAACTAAATCACACTTGCAGCCAGTTAACATGGATTAAAGTTGACTCAACCTCTGTCCTGTGTCCTTGTGTGTACCACATTGTGCATGGAGAAAAGAAAGAAGACCAAAGAACTGTCTGAGGACTTGAGAAACCAAATTGTGAGGAAGCATGAGCAATCTCAAGGCTACAAGTCCATCTCCAAAGACCTGAATGTTCCTGTGTCTTCCGTGCGCAGTGTCATCAAGAAGTTTAAAGCCCATGGCACTGTGGCTAACATCCCTAGATGTGGACGGAAAAGAAAAATTGACGAGAGATTTCAACGCAAGATTGTGCAGATGGTGGATAAAGAACCTCGACTAACATCCAAACAAGTTCAAGCTGCCCTGCAGTCCGAGGGTACAACAGTGTCAACCCGTACTATCCGTCGGCGTCTGAATGAAAAGTTACTGTATGGTAGGATACCCAGGAAGACCCCACTTCTTACCCCGAGACATAAAAAAGCCAGGCTGTAGTTTGCCAAAACTTACCTGAGAAAGCCTAAAACGTTTTGGAAGAATGTTCTCTGGTCAGATGAGACAAAAGTAGAGCTTTTTGAGAAAAAGGATCAACATAGAGTGTACAGGAAAAAAAAAGAGGCATTCAAAGAAAACAACATGGTCCCTACAGTCAAACATGGCGGAGGTTCCCTGATGTTTTGGGGTTGCTTTGCTGCCTCTGGCACTGGACTGCTTGACCGTGTGCATGGCAATATGAAGTCTGAAGACTACCAACAAATTTTGCAGCATAATGTAGGGCCCAGTGTGAGAAAGCTGGGTCTCCCACAGAGGTAATGGGTCTTCCAGCAGGACACTTCCAAAAGCACTATAAAATGGTTTTATAGAAAGCACTGGAGACTTCTAAGGTGGCCAGCAATGAGTCCAGACCTGAATCCCATAGAACACCTGTGGAGAGATCTCAAAATGGCAGTTTGGAGAAGGCACCCTTCAAATATCAGGGACCTGGAGCTGTTTGCCAAAGAAGAATGGTCTACAATTCCAGCAGAGCATTGTAAGAAACTCATTGATGGTTACCGGAAGCGGTTGTTCGCAGTTATTTTGGCTAAAGGTTGAGCAACCAAGTATTAGGCTGAGGGTGCCAATACTCTTGGCCGGCCCTTTTTTGGAGTTTTGTGTGAAATGATCAATGATTTGTTTTTTGCTTCATTCTTTTTTGTGTTTTTTCCTTGCAAGCAAATTAAATGAAGAGAATAATACCAAAGAATTTGTGATTGCAGTCATTTTCAGGAAGAAACTGAGTATTATCTGACAGAATTGCAGGGGTGCCAATACTTTTGGCCAGCACTATATATATATATATATATATATATATATATATATATATATATATATATATATATATATATATATATATATAGCTAATACTGTTAAAAGTATTTTGGCACCCTGGCAAAGAGGTCCATCTGACATTTGCCAGTATGGCCGTGATGCATATATGTATATGTATCTTTGATTCTATAAAATATAGTGGGAACTAGACAAAGAGATGAATCTAGATTTTCCTGTAAGGGGGGTAAAAAAATTAGTTTGGCTCCCCTTCCCCTCCTATACATAGCTTAAGTGCTTTGAGTAGTCGTCATGGGACCACTTACAGGTGCATCTCACTAAATTAGAATATCATCAAAAAGTTAATTTATTTCAGTTCTTCAATACAAAAAGTGGAACTCATATTATATAGTCATTACAAACAGAGTGATCTATTTCAATTGTTTATTTCTGTTAATGTAGATGATTATGGCTTACAGCCAATGAACTCGATATGCTTGGAGCTCGCCGAGTACTTGTGAGATGTTCGGGCGGATGCTCCTGTCCCCTCCCTGCATGTTTGGTGCTCTTTACTGAACCAATGAACATGCAGGGATTGCCTGCCACTCACTGTAAGGCTGCAGCCATGTTGGTTGTGACAATACAGTGATTGGCTGGCCGCTCAGCGTCACCAGGTCTATATCAGACCTGACGCCGCTGTGCTCATCAGTGTAGGGAGAGGTGCTGCTGAGCTAGGGAGAGATTTGCTTGTTTATTAGTGTTACGCTCGCGCCCGGACTGGCTGGCGTGAGCGTGATTAGTGATCCAGGCTGGGAAGCAGGAGGTCTTTGGGAGGACAGAACCTGGCGTGACGGTTTACCTCTGCGCCTTGCACGTCTGGACTGCCTCTTGAGGTTGGGAAGAGAAGTATTCTGTGGAGCATAGTCATCCTGTGTGGATTCTGGGTGGGCAGCAGTCTCTTCGGGCAGGAGGACTGGTAGGCTGCCTACACACATTATCCATCGGGGCTGCTCCGGGATATTGGGAAGGGAAGCTTTAGCAGAGGCTTCAGGGTTAGGGTCATCGAAGACCATTAGAAAGGCCACCAGGAAGGCCTGCAGGTCAAAGACGATAGGATCCCATGCTTTCCATAGGGGGGTGATCCATTTCAAGGCATCACCCGCTAGGTAGGACATCATAAATGCCACTTTAACCTGATCGGTAGGAAAATAGTGAGCATAGAACTTGAAATGCAGCATGCATTGCTCCACAAACGCACAGCTTCGTTTTGGATCCCCATAGTACCGTGGTGGATCCGCAGGAACGAGTGCTGATAGATCCATTTGGGCAGGTGCATAAATCGCTTGGGCCATAGCTTGAGAATTTTTTTTTTCTTGGTGCACGTATTCGCCAGACAAGGATTCAAAATGTCTCTGAGAGCGAAAGGCCGTGGGGCTCAACGGGAACCATGGCCTGAGCAAACTGTTACGCTCACACCCGGACTGACTGGCGTGAGCGTGATTAGTGATCCCACTGTACCATGAACTGGGGAGTGCCTGGAGGGGCGTAACTAAGTATCTACCCGATCCGACCAAGGTCGCACGGCGGCTAACGACTCCGTGAACCAAGGAGGAACCGAGCAGAGGGACCAGGTGCGACTCCAGGTCAGACCCCGGTCACAGTTGTTGACCCACACCGGGGAAAGTAGGAACAGGCAGGTAGGCTGGCACACAGGCAGGTGGGTATTGGTCAGTACGGCTGGTATGCTGACAGGTGGACACTGGCAAGCACGGCTGGTATGTAGGCGGGGGGGGTACTGGCCGGCACACCTAGAGTGCCAACAGGAAGGCACCAGCAGGTTGGAGCGCAGACTGGATAGGGTCCAGTACAGACTGGGATTTAGGAACAGAACCGCAGATGTGGTAGACAAGCGGAGCAGAGAAGAACCGCCGGAGCAGTGGATAAAGCAGAGCAGGAAGATACCGCCGGAGCGGTGAGCAAGGCAGAGCAGGAGGAACCGCCGGAGCGGTGAGCATGGCAGAGCAGAGAAATACCGCCGGAGCGGTGAGCAAGGCAGAGCGGGAGGAAACCGCCGGAGCGGCGAGCAAGGCAGAGCAGGAGGAAACCGCCGGAGCGGTGAGCAAGGCAGAGCAGGAGGATCCGCCGGAGCGGTGAGCAAAGCAGAGTAGAGAGATACCGCCGGAGCGGTGAGCAAGGGCAGAGCAGGAGGAACCGCCGGAGCGGTGGGTAAATCAGAGCAGAGGGAAGCCGCCAGAGCGGTGGGCAAGTCAGAGCAGAGAGAAACCGCTGGAGCGGTGGGCAAGTCAGAGCAGAGAGAAACCGCAAGTGCGGTGGACAAGGCAGAGAGGACAGGGCTCTGTTCACATGGAACAGACTGGAAAATACAGGAAGATACGGAGGAAGGGAAAAGGGACAAGCAGAACCAGATACACACAAGGTACTTGCTATGAAGTAGCGAGTGGACACAAAACTCACAAACAGAAGTACAGAGACAACAAGTAGGAGTTAGATGCAGGTTCAGACAATGCAGGAAAAGGGAAGGTACGGACATAGAGACAAAACAGGCAAAAGGTTAAGGTACAGTTCAGACAGGAACTGCTACTGCAGAGATACAGGAGAGAGACTGGGAATACAGCCACTAGAATGGCGGACAAGCAGGCTAGGGTGCAGTTCAGACAGGAACTGCTACTGCAGAGATACAGGAGAGAGTCTGGGTATACGGCCCCCAGAATGGCGGACAAACAGGCTAGGGTGCAGTTCAGAGAGGAACTGCTACTGCAGAGATACAGGAGAGAGTCTGGGAATACGGCCCCCAGAATGGCGGACAAACAGGCTAGGGTGCAGTTCAGACAGGAAGTGATACTGCAGAAATAGAGGAGCGAGTCTGGGAGTACAGCCCCCAGAGTCGCCAAGACAGAGGTAACAGAACAGAACCTGGCAAGACAGAATGCAAAGACAAACTGAGTGAAGGTGTTGCTCAGGCACCTCCTACTGGGTGGAGGGGGTTAAAATATCCAGGGACTCACAGCAATAGGCTGGAGACGCATTAGGGGTGCGCCCACAGCAGCTATAAGAAGCAGGAAGTAACCGGGCCGCCGCCCTAAGCAGTCAGACCAGAGCATGCACACAGATGAACAGGAGCACGGCTTACAAACTGGACTGAAGGCTAAGATTGCGATCTTGCATAGTGGGAAATGGTGCACTATGCAAGTACGCCGCCAGGTATGTTACAATTAGGTAGTGTAGGTAGAACAGAAGTATATTACACATATCCATCTCAACAAACAGTCCTTCTGAGGACTAATCCATCTGCAGAGATATCCGGCAGGCAGTGTATATAGGCAGGCAGGCAGTGTATATAGCAGACTGAAGTGCATATAGCACAAGAGGCTCCATTCCAGTTATGTCTGCTGTTGCTGCTGTTAGACATTTCTAGACATAGGCCCAGGTCACAGGGGTCAGGAATAATTTTTTTATTTTGGATCTTAATCCTCATTATTTGCTTATAAAGCAATTTAGAGAACACCGTTTATCTGCGCCATTTGCTTGTTGGCACTGCAGAATACAGCCAGGTCCTTTCCATATTACAGTGCTAAAAATCCAGCTATTTAAAACTGTGGTTTGTCTGTCACACGGATCACATATAAATGTGCTGAAAATATTGCCATTTCTGGGCTCCATTGAAATGTTGTAGCAGTGTGTCAGTGAGGCTATTGACACCAGTTTGCTGTTAAAAATAGTTTCCTACAGGCCAGCTATTTAAAACTGTGATTTGTCCATCACACGGATCATATATAATTGCACTGAGAATATTGCCATTTCTGACCTACCATTTAAATTTTGTTGCAGTGTGTCAGTGAACTGATTGATACGAGGTCGGCGCTGTTAAAAACAGTTACCTACAGGCAAGCTATTTAAAAGTGTGGTCTGTCCGTCACAAGGATCACATATAATTGAGCTGAAAATATTGCCATTTCTGGCCTCCATTAAAATTTAGTTTCAGTGAGTTAGTGAAGTTATTGACACCAGTTTGCTGTTAAAAATCGTTACCTACCGGCCAGGCATTTAAAACTGTGGTTTCTCTGTCACACAGATCTCATATAACTTCGCTCCAAATTCAGCCATTTGTAGTGAGCATGGAAGATATTGTCCTCCATTTAAAATGGGCAAGGAGCGTGGCAAGGGATGGGGAACTGGATGTAATGGTGATAGTGATGGTGCATGCAGAGGCCGCGTCTGTGGGCAAGCTGA
This sequence comes from Phyllobates terribilis, assembly GCF_046119375.1. Classification (NCBI taxonomy): domain Eukaryota; kingdom Metazoa; phylum Chordata; class Amphibia; order Anura; family Dendrobatidae; genus Phyllobates; species Phyllobates terribilis. The sequence goes on from NW_027362764.1 coordinate 457,194,768, forward strand.
AATTGTGCCACAACAAACACCCACATCTTCTCGCCTGACCTGCCTGTCTCAATTCCTAGGGGGCCGCAGCACACCACTATTGAACCCAGAGCAGTGTTAAAAGGTTGTTGGTTGGATAGCGGCTAATGCTTCCAGTCACTGTGCTACCACCACCACCATCCTGTCTTCCACACGGTCAAGTCTCAGTAGCCATGAGTCTGGACTGCATATTCCTCCTTTCTCCGACCACATATCACTGAGGTTCAAATCCAGCCATTTGTAGTAAAAGGGGAAAATATTGTCCTTCATTTAAAATACGCAAGGCGCGTGGCAAGGGAAGTGGACATGATGGTGCATGCAGAGGATGAGACCGTGGCCTTGGCTAGCTGAAATTGTGCCACAACAAACATCAACATCTTCTCGCTTGACCTTCCTGTCCCAATTAATAGATGATCACAGAACACCACTATTGAACACAGAGCAGTGTGAAAAGGTTATTGGTTGGATAGCAGATAATGCTTCCAGTCACTTATCTACCACCACCATCCTGTCTTCTATACGGTCAAGTCTCAGTAGCCGTGAGTCTGGACCGCATATTCCTCACCCTGATCCTCCTTCCTCCTCCTTCCTCCCAACATGCCGAGTGCCCGGAGAAAACTGATCCCACATTTGGACACTCCGAAGAGCTGTTCACTTTTCCATTTATAGATTCGGGCCTCTCGCCCGGTCCACTTGAAGCGGGACAAGAGGAGATTGCATGTAGCGATGCCCAAATATTTGAGCAGCCACGGTCACAAGAAGGCGACGGTGGGAAAGTGTCACAAGAGGTGGACGAAGATGAGACACAATTGCTAGAAAGTCAGGAGGAGGACCAGGGTGCGGAAGTGGAAGACGAGGTGGTGGATGATATAGTAACTGACCCAACCTGGCAGGAGGATATACAGAGCGATGAGAGCACCACACAGGGGGAGGGAGGCAGAGCACCCCAACAGGCTGGAAGAAGCAGTGTGGTGGCCACAGACAGAAGGCAGACAACCATACCCTGTAACATCAACACGAAGGAAGTTGCCATTACAACTGTTAGGTCTTCCCGAGTCTGGTTGTTTTTAAAGACTCTGCTGATAACCCCAAAAAAGGCCATTTGCACCATCTGCAAGGCCAGCATCAGCAGGGGTGGTAAAACGACCAGCCTGACCACCACCAGCATGATCAGGCACATGGCAGCAAAGCACCCAACTTTGTGGACCGAACCCCAGGGTCCATGAACAGTGTCTGCGGTTGGCACCACTGCTTCTTCCACTGTTGTGAATGCAAGCCAATTTACATGGTGCATGCGAAGATGCCTCGTGCCCTGCACCTGTTGCACACTCTCAAGTAGCAGCATCAGGAAGCACATCCACGTCCTTGTCCCAGCGCAGCATTCAGTTGTCTATACCCCAGTCCTTGGAACGCAAGCGCAAATACGCAGCCAATGCCCCACAGGCCACACTACTAAATTCCCACATTTCACGACTGCTTGCGCTCTAAATGTTGCCTTTTAGGAGACGGAAGCATTCCACAACCTGATGGTGGCGGCTGTCCCTTGGTACTCGGTCCCCAGCCACCACTATTTCTCCCGGTGTGCCGTCCCCGCATTACACAAGTACGTGTACAAAAAAACTTAGCCGTGCCCTCAACAACGAAGTTACCGGGAAAGTCCACCTAACCACGGACACGTAGACAAGTGCTTGTGGGCAGGGATGGTACATCTCACTGACGGTACACTGGGTTAACATAGTGGAAGCCTGAACCCAGTCAGACCTTGGGACGGAACACGTCCTCCCGATGCCAAGGATTGCGGGCCCTAGTTCAGTCAGGGTTGCCCCTACAGTCTACAGCTCCTGCACCTCATCTTCCTCAGCCCCCTCCTCATCTTCAGCCCCCATATCTGAAATGATCACATCAGTCGCAAGCTGGAAGCACTGCAGCACTGCCTCGAACAAGCGGCAACAGGCTGTGCTGAATCTAATATGCTTAGATGACAAAACGCACAATGCTGAAGAGTTGTGGAATGCTCTGAAAGAGCAGGCAGATCTGTGTCTCACACCGCTGAACCTACAGCCAGGCATGGTTGTGTGTGACAATGGCCGGAGCCTAGTGGCGGCTCTGAGGTGAGGCGAGCTAACACACATATCATGCCTGGCCCATGTGCTTAACCTCGTGGTTCAGCGGTTTCTCAAAACCTACCCGGAGCTGCCATATCTGCTTGTCAAAGTACGCCGCCTTTATGTCCATTTTAGAAAGTCCTTTAGAGCTTCCGCTGGCCTTGAGGGGCAGCGTAAGAGGACAGTTGTTGCCTACCAGCATCAACAAGGCCATCGGTGTTCAGTTCAGACTCCACACATAAGACCTCAGGAGTGGACATGGATGTCAGACATATGTACCATCCTCCAAAACTTTGAGGACTCCACCAAGATGGTTAGTGGCGATGACGCCATAATTAGCGTCACTATCCCACTTCTCTGTCTTCTGAAATGCTCTCTGCTCACAATGAAAGAGGATGCATTGCAGGCGGAGCACGATGAGATGGAGCAAGGAACCATCCAGGGTGATTACACACAGCCCAGCCTCATCTCATCCCAACGTGGATTGGGTGACAATGAGGAAGAGGAGAAGGAGAAGCTAGTTTCATGCACTATAGATGGTACTATCTGCACAACTGTCATGCCATCTGTTCAGCGTGGATGGCCTGAGGACAGGGAGGAGGAGGAGGAGGAGAGCATGGTCAGTCATCCTCTTTGTGAAGACACGGAAGTCTTGCATGTTAGCAGTCTGGCACGCATGGCTGAGTTTGTTACCCTGCCTTTCCCGTGACCCTCGCGTTCTCCAAATTTTGGGTGACAGACATTACTGGTTGGTGACACTTCTAGACCTACGCTACAAGGAGAACTTTATATCTCTTATTCCTGAGGCGGACAGTTCTACTAAAATGGGGCAGTACCAGAAGGCCCTTGTTGTGGAATTATTAAAAAAATTCCCATCTGAAAATGCTGGCAGCAGAGGTCACAGTTCATTGGACAACCAAGAAGTACAGGCGAGATAGACACAAATCCAATCCAGCAGAGGCAGGGGAACACTGTCAAAGTTCTCTGACAGTTTTCTCAGACCTTCCCATCTTACAGGCCCTGAGGCGCGGAGTACTCTCACAAGGAGTGCAAAGTTTGGGAAGATGGTGAGTACCTTGCTGACTGCACCAATGTCCTCCGTTCTTCCTCTGTGCCTTTATAATTAATGGGTATTCAAGCTGGACAGGTGGAATATACTGGCTCTCTATGCCTTGGAGGTCCTGGCCTGCCCTGCCACTAGCGTTTTATCAGAGCGGGTTTTTAATGCCGCTGGTGGAATTATAACCAATAGGCGCATCCGCCTGTCAACTGAAAATGCTGACAGGCTGACTCTTATAAAAATAAACAAAGGCTGGATTGGGCCAGACTTCTCAACACCACCGAATGATAGCAGCGTAACCTAAACTCTAAAACAGTGTCTTTTTTGGGAGGTCTAATTCTATTCCCATGCACCTCTGTCTTCAAACCCAGACATGAGTATATGCTTCCTGATTTTGTCTATTTGCTCTTGTCCTTCTCCTTCTCCTTCTCCTCATCCTCCATCACCATATCATTCACCATTATATCTACCATATCACCTCCTCTATGTATCTTGCAAGGGGCATTGGAGTTCCTCCATATTTTTGGCAGCTTTTGCATTCACTGCATAGGCAAACACTATGAGAGACCCACTTTCTAATAATGGGAACATTGTTTTTAGGAGGCTCTCCGACCTCTACATCTCTTCCAAGGGGAATTGGAGTGCCTCCAATTTTTTGGAAGCTTTTGAATTCACTGCTTAGGCAAACACTATGGGAGACCCACTTCCTAATAATGGGAACATTGTTTTTAGGAGGCTCTCCAACCTCTACATCTCTTCCAAGGGGCATTGGAGTGCCTCCAAATTTTTGGTAGCCCTTGCAGTCACTGAACAAACAATAACAGTATAGGAGACCCACTCGTTAAAAATGGGAACAACAAAGCATAGCCGGCTGATGGCTCTCTAACAATAGTGAGGGCCGACTGCTGGCCCTTTAAGAATAGTAAGGGCTGCTTGATGGCCCTATAAAAATAGGCTTTGTGACTTTCAGAGTCCCTCCATTATAAACGAAACAGGATGTGTCTGATGATGTGTCACACACCACATGGCCAGATAAGGTTGTAAAATGTTAAAATTACATTTCCCAGTGAATGCATTTGTCTTGGTTGAAAGCAATGCAAAAGTGCAAAAACGTATCAAAAACGCTACGTGTGAACATAGCCCAAGGTGTGGAGGAGCATTTTTGTTTTTGGTTATATTTTTTGCCTTATATACAAGTTATTACCCTGGAAAGGATGTTCTTTAACATATGTCCCTGGAAAATCCATTTTGGTTTCGTTTTTGTATGTTATACTGTGAGTCCGTAAAAGTGGAGTAATACCTCTGACAGCGTTGTTGACAGAAGTGAGCTGGGAGTCAGAAATGCTTCCAGGAGTCTTTCCCATGCTGTTTCCATGTCATTTGAGCACTGTTCCCATCAATGTGGCCAATTTTTAGGCCCTCTGCAGACCGCCTGGTGGAGCTGCCTGAAAAATGCTCGAGTTTCCCATAGACTTACATTAGGCTCGTTGCTCGGCTCGAGCACCCGAGCATTCCAATTTGCTTGACTCGAGCATCGAGCACCCAAGCATTTTAGTGTTCGCCCATCACTAATAATAGGTCATTGCCAAACAGACGGTTTTGTTGAACCTATGTTAGACTGTGGAGTTAACTTAGGAAGCGGTTGATGCCAGTTTTCTGGTTTAAAACTACTTGAAATCTCGCAAAAGTTTTGCTCTATTACAAGTTGGCATTTTTACAGCAATCCCAGGCTGTCGTGTCAACACTTTGAAGTGGGAAAAGCCTGGCCATTAGGGGTAAGCCCGATAAATTCATAATTTCTCAAATACATTTCTTCAGGAAGCTCACGGTAGCTGAAAGAAATGCAAAATAAAGTATATCATCAAGAAGCATCCACCTCTTAATGAATTTGGCCCATTTTACTCCAGAGTACTATCTGTCAAAACTGGTCTTTATGAATTGGCCTCTTTTGTGTTCATACACAGAAAAGTTGCATGTAACATAAACCATTTAAAACCATTAGATCCAATGTCGCAATCCATCATAGCGATTTCAGTGTTGTGCGACATATATCACTGTGTACCCCCTAGCCTTATTGTGATTCTTGAAGATCGCAGCTTGCTTTTAGTCTTTGAGCTCCTCACTAGACAGTGACTGTAGGCTATATCTGTGTTAAAAAATGTCTCTTCTGTTTAATAACACCACATTGATTTACTTTTCAAAAAATTGACCATCTAAATCTATCAGGGAAATGAAAAACCAAGAAAATTGAAATCTGGGGTTGACATAGGTGTAATCTAGGTACCGGGATACAACTCACAGAGGACACAAGGCAAGGACAGCCAATGAACGATATAATTCTGTTTAAATACAGTATTTCTGAACAGTTGGTGATAATAACAATGCAAATTAACAATGTACTAAATAACGATAAGGCAAAATTATTCTCAGTACAATACTAATGTCCCTTCTACAAAGGTGGTACACTCGTTACCTGGGATTGCCACATGAGTCCTTCCTATGGGTCTGGCCCTATCGGGGGTCATTGGGTTTTCTGACATAGTCTATTAAAGCACGTTGAGTCTCCCATGCACCAACCGGCCCCCTCCCAACCTGTCGCCCTAATCCCGGCCAAGCCCAGTACCATCTGTTAGAGCTGGAGGTGACGGCCCTGCTCACGTGTGCTGTTCATCTGCGGTCCCAGGCATGCCTCTGCTGTTGTAGTCTCCCCGTGGATCTTCCCGGCTTGACCGTTGACATAAGTCTCTTAGGTTTGGGGCGAAAAGGGCTAGGCCCCAGCTCTTGACAGGCGACGCTGGGTCTCTGAAGCTTGGCCGGTGTGGGGTGCGGATCCTGGCCTTGACCAGTGTAATTGGAACTCTGAGTCCTTCCGAGGGTAATCTGAGCCTTTCCAGGCATTGACCGGCACCTTGGTGGTGTTGACTTCCCACTGAGGCTTGTCACACTGGCCTCGGTGCTATTCCTGGAACACGTCTGCTCCGCTACTCTGCCTGGCATCAAATCTGCCTGCCGTTTGGAGCGCAGGCCTTTTATATTCAGGAACTCTAGGCTTCCGGTCACAAAATCAGGCCCAGCACCCGACGTTGCTCCTCCTGCAAATCTTCCGGTGTAAATTGGTTCCGTCTCATTTCGCTTCCTCTTACAGAGGTACAGAATATTATGTTCACATTTGTGTGGTTTGTCTTGGGTTTGTGTGTTATTTGTAAGAAAATTGTTGAAAAATGGACTAGCCCACTAATGGAAACTATTTTTTTAAACCCCCTTTTCCTCCCCCTATTACAGAGGTGAGAGTGTTATGAAGTGTAAATGAGGCCATAGAGACATCTTGGTTATGTTGCCATCAAGTTCTAAGCTGTAACATTTCACAGCAAATCCTAAAATATTGAAGCTCTTTGCTGCTCTGTACCATTAAAGTGATAAAGACTGATTTATAATTTGAGGTATGCCCATTACAGAATGCAGGGTAACCAAGCAATGGTCAATTGAGAAAAAAGTGGCATTCTCGAAAGTACCACTCTCTCTTCAATCAGCTGATAGAGTAGGCAGTCTACCTTTCCTTTCAATAGATCATCAATGTCAGAATAATGTGGGTCAGTAAACAGCATTTTTGAAGAAACCTAAAAGAAAATCAGAAGCAGCACCAGCTAAGGACAGAGTGCCAAGCCTTTTAGACCAGATCTCCAATATAAAATAGAAATTGGAAGCAGCACACCAATTGAGAAAGTGAAAAAAAAAATGTGTTTGTTTAATAGCCCACGATGGTGACATTTCGGTTCTAGATGAGAATTTGGGATAGGTTCTCATGTAGATGCGAAACATCAACATCATGGGGTGTAAAAAAACAGATTTTTTTTTGCTTTTTCAATTGTTGTGCTGCCTCCATTTTCAAATGTATAATTTTCGTTTTTCTTTTTCCTGCTTGTATTTATTTTGCTTGTCCATAAGGCAATATATGTTTTCACCAGTGATCTTTCCTCAAAAACTACAACTTACCAGGCAATTCTTCTGCTAGACTGGTGGCAATCAGGGGATGGGATAACCATAATATTGATTTAATTGCTTGTATTTTATTCCTACAGGCAATACACATTTGATATGTCAAGGTGAAGATTATGGGCAAAGTAAGCTGCTGAGAGAGAAGATTTTTGGACAAAACTTTTCTGACTTCTCCAATGTATTCGCCTCAGGTAAAGGGGTTAAATGCTTTTGACCCCTTGCTGACTATAAAATCCAGCCAACGCAAATTTACATCTATATATCATATTGCAAATACTTTGATTCATGCTCTAGGTAAAGTACTTAAAGGGGTTGCACCACAAACAAATTACATGTTAGTTAGTGATGAGCGAGCATGCTCGCTACTGCTCGGTGCTCGCCCGAGCATCTCACTGCTCGAGGTGCTCGGCGCTCCCCCAGTATTTCCGGGGTTGCTCGGCGGGAGCTTGGGTCCCCTCACTGCATGTTTGGTGCTCTTTAGAGCGTCAATCAATATGCAGAGATTGCCTGCCACTCATTGTAATGCCGCAGCCCTGGTGGTTGTGGCATTTCAGTGATTGGATGGCCGCACAGCGTCATCAGGTCTATATCAGACCTGGCGCCGCTGTGCTCGTCACAGTCACTCTGGAATCAGGCAGAGTAGGGAGAGGTGCTGCTGCGTCAGGGAGAGATTTGCTTGTGTATTAGGTAGTGTATGGAGAAAAACCGTACATTACACATATCCATCTTAACAAGCAGTCCTTTTGAGGACTAATCCATCTGCAGAGATATCAGGCAGGCAGTGTATATATGCAGGCAGGGTATATAGCAGACTGCAGTGCATATAGCACAAGAGGCTCCATTCCAATTCTGCCTTCTGCTGCTGTTAGATATTTCTATACAAAGGCCCAGGTCTCAGGGGTCAGGAATACTTTTTTTTGGATCTTAAACCTCATTATTTGCTTAAAAAGCAATCCAGAGAACACCGTTTTCCTGCGCCATTTGCTTGTTGGCACTGCAGAATACAGCCAGGTCCTTTCCATATTACAGCGCTAGAAATCCAGTTATTAACCCCTTAACAACATCTGACGTACTAATACGCGTCTGTGCCCTGGGACTTAAGAGCCAGACCCGTATTAGTACGTCATGGCGATCGCGCGCGCACACAGACTGTGCGGGCGCGATCGCCGCGGGTGTCAGCTGATTGTCACAGCTGACACCCGATACTATGTGCAGGGAGCGGTCCTGCACCGCTCACAGCACATTAACCCCCGCGATGCTGCGATCGAAGTTGATCGAAGTCAATCGCAGCATTGCGGGGGCAAGGGGAGGTGATCGCAGATACTCACCTCCTCTTCCGGCTTCCAGCGCTGTCTGCAAAGGCTTCCCGGGTGTTGCCATGACGACCCGATGTCGTCATGACAACATCCGGGTCACCAGACAGCAGGAAGATTGTTTGGACATGCGCGCAGTGCATCTCCAAACAATCTTCTCCCTGTCCAGCGCTGACAGCCTGCATGACACAGGGATGGTGCTGCATTCCTGTGCCATGCAGGCGATCAGAGAAAAAAAAGTGAAAGTCCCAGAGTGGGACAAAGTAATAAAGTATATAAACTTTCAGAAAGTGAAAAAAAAAAAAAAAAATTGCAAAAATATAAAAAAAAAAAATAAAAAAAATAATCCACCAAAAATAAAAATATAATGTACCCATCAATAAATATTATTATAAAAAAAAACAAAAAAAACAATAAAAGTACACATATTTGGTATCGCCGCGTCCGGAACAACCTGACCTATAAAACTGTCCCACTAGTTAACCCCTTCAGTGAACACGGTAAAAAAAAAAAAAAAAAACGAAGCAAAAAACAATGCTTTATTACCATACCGCCAAGCAAAAAATGGAATAACACGCGATCAAAAAGACAAATATAAATAAAAATGGTACCGCTGAAAATGTCATCTCGTCCCGCAAAAAACAAGCCAAAACACAGCTCCATCAGCCGAAAAATAAAAAAGTTATAGCTCTCAGAATAAAGCTATGCTAAAAAATATTTTTTTCTCTAAAATTGCTTTTATTATGTAAAAGTGCAAAACATAGAAAAACGATATAAATGTGGTACCGCTGTAAACGTACTGACCCGAAGAATAAAGATGCCTTATCAATTTTACCACACGCGGAACAGAATAAAAAAAAACAAAAAAGGCAATTCCTGAATTGTTGGTTTTTGTTTATTCTGCCTCCCAAAAATCGAAATAGAAAGCGATCAAAAAATGTCACGTGCCTGAAAATGGCACCAATAACAACGTAAACTCATCCCGCAAAAAACGAGCCATCACATGACTATCTGCCAAAATCTGGAAAAATTATAGCTCTCAAAATATGGCGATGCAAAAACTAGATTTTACAAACAATGCGTCTTTTAGTGTGTGACAGCTGTCAGTCATAAAAACCCCATATGATTCTTGTATTGCTGTAATCACACCGACCCGAAGAATAAAGTCGTCTAATCACTTATACCGCACGAGGAACGGCGTCAAAAATAAACTCTTGGGTTAGGATTGGGCTAGGGTTAGGGCTGGGTTTGGGGTTAGGGTTGTGCTAGGATTAGGGTTGTGCTAGGGTTAGGGTTGTGCTAGGGTTAGGGTTGTGCTAGGGTTAGGGTTGTGCTAGGGTTAGGGCTGGGGTTGGGGTTAGGGTTGGGGTTAGGGTTGTGATGGGGTTGGGATTTTTTTCAAAAGTAAGAAAAAAAGATGACGATATGGTGACTAGTGTTGAGCGCAAGTGCTCGCTACTTGAGTTTGCATCGGGTGCTCTGGTATGCATTGAGTATCGTGGGTATTTGAGTGACATGCTCGAGTCTCTGCCCCATATGCTTCACGGCCAAAAAACTTTACGGGGATTGCCTGCCATGAACGAGCAATCCCCGCATGTTTTTTTTTGGGTGTCTAATAACCGTGAAATATGCGGAGCAGGGACTCGAGCATGTCACTCGAGCACACGCTGTACATGGTGCATACCTGAGTACCCGATGCAAACTCAAGTAGCGAGCACTTGCGCTCAAGACTAATGACAACTTATTGAATATGATGACCTAATGTAAACAAATTCTGTGTCGTACCTCTGGGTTCAAAATGTTCACTATACACCTTAATAAAATCCGTGAGGGGTATAGTTTCCAAAATGGGGTCACTTGTGGGGGAGCTCCACTGTTTAGGCACATCACGGGCTCTCCAAACGCGACATGGTGTCCGCTAACAAATTGAATGGAAAATCGGCTCAAATTGTTAGCGGACGCCATGTTGCGTTTGGAGAGCTACTGCGTGCCCAAACATTGGAGCTCCCCCACAAGTGATCCCATTTTGGAAACTAGACCCCCCAAGGCACCTATCTAGATGCATAGTGAGCACTTGGAACCCCAGGTGCTTCACAAATTGATTCATAAAAATGAAAAAGTGTTTTTTTTTTCACTTTTTCATTTTTACGAATCAATTTGTGAAGCACCTGGGGGTTCCAAGTGCTCACTATGCATCTAGAGAGGTGCCTTGGGGGGTCTAGTTTCCAAAATGGGGTCACTTGTGGGGGAGCTCCAATGTTTGGGCACACAGGGGCTCTCCAAACGCAGCATGATGTCCGCTAACAATTTGAGCCGACAATTTGTTAGAGGATACCATGTTGCATTTGGAGAGTCCCTGTGTGCCCAAACATTGGAGCTTCCCCACAAGTGACCCCATTTTGGAAACTAGACCCCCCAAGGCACCTATCTAGATGCATAGTGAGCACTTGGAACCCCCAGGTGCTTCACAAATTGATTCATAAAAATGAAAAAGGTTTTTTTTTTTCACTTTTTCATTTTTACAAATCAATTTGTGAAGCACCTGGGGGTTCCAAGTGCTCACTATGCATCTAGAGAGGTGCCTTGGGGGGGTCTAGTTTCCAAAATGGGGTCACTTGTGGGGGAGCTCCAAAGTTTGGGCACACAGGGGCTCTCCAAACGCAACATGGTGTCCGCTAACAATTTAAGCCGACAATTTGTTAGCAGATACCATGTTGCATTTGGAGAGTCCCTGTGTGCCCAAACATTGGAGCTCCCTCACAAGTGACCCCACTTTGGAAACTAGACCCCCCCAAGGCACCTATCTAGATGCATAGTGAGCACTTGGAACCCCCAGGTGCTTCACAAATTGATTCATAATAATGAAAAAGTGTTTTTTGTTTCACTTTTTCATTTTTACAAATCAATTTGTTAAGCACCTGGGGGTTCCAAGTGATCACTATGCATCTAGATAGGTGCCTTGGGGGGTCTAGTTTCCAAAATGGGGTCACTTGTGGGGGAGCTCCAATTTTTGGGCACACAGGGGCTCTCCAAACGCAACATGGTGTCCGCTAACAATTTGAGCCGATTTTATATTCAATTTGTTATCGGATACCATGTTGCATTTGGAGAGTCCCCGTGTGCCCAAACATTGGAGCTCCCCCACAAGTGACCCCATTTTGGAAACTAGACCCCACAAGGCACCTATCTAGATGCATAGTGAGCACTTGGAACCCCTAGGTGCTTCACAAATTGATTCGTAAAAATGAAAAAGTGAAAAAAAAAACAATTTTTCATATTTACGAATCAATTTGTGAAGCACCTAGGTGTTCCAAGTGCTCACTATGCATCTAGATAGGTGCCTTGGGGGGTCTAGTTTCCAAAATTGGGTCACTTGTGGGTGAGCTCCAATGTTTGGGCACACAGGGGCTCTCCAAACACAACATGGTGTCCGCTAATTATTCAAGCAAATTTTACAATCAAAAAGTCAAATGGCGCTCCTTCCCTTCCGAGCCCTGCCGTGCGCCCAAACAGTGTTTTTTCCCCACATATTGGGTATCTGCGTGCCCAGGGGAAATTGCACAACAAATTTTGGGGTCCATTTTTTCTTGTTACCCCTGTGAAAATAAAAAAAATTGGGTCTAAAGTAACATTTTTGTGAAAAAAGTTAAATGTTAATTTTTTTCTTCCACATTCAAAAAATTTCTGTGAAGCACCTGAAGGGTTAATAAAATTCTTGAATGTGGTTTTGAGCACCTTGAGGGGTGCAGTTTTTGAATGGTGTCACTTTTGGGTATTTTCTGTCATAAAGACCTCTCAAAGTGACTTCAAATGTGATGTGGTCCCTAAAAAAATGGTTTTGTAAATTTTGTTGGAAAAATGAGAAATCGCTGGTCAACTTTTAACCCTTATAGCTCCCTAACAAAAAAATATTTTGGTTCCAAAATTGTGCTGATGTAAAGTAGACATGTGGGAAATGTTATTTATTAACTCTTTTGTGTGACATATCTCTCTGATTTAAGGGCATGAAAATTCAAATTTTGAAAATTGCTAAATTTTCAAAATTTTCACCAAATTTCCATTTTTTTCACAAATAAATGCAAGTGATATCGAAGAAATTTTACCACAATCATGAAGTACAATATGTCACGAAAAAACATTCTCATTATCAGGGGGATGCGTTGAAGAGTTCCAGAGTAATTACCTCATAAAGTGACAGTGGTCAGAATTGTAAAAATTGGCCTGGTCATTAACGTGCAAACCACCCTCGGGGCTTAAGGGGTTAAAAACTGTGTTTTCTCCGTCACGCGGATCACATATACGTTTTCAGAAAATACTGCCATTTCTGGCCTCCATTAACCACTTCGCGCCAGAGCCTGTTTTTGCCTTCGTGACCAGGCCAATTTTTTCAATTCTGACCACTGTCACTTTATGAAGTAATTACTCTGGAATGCTTCAACGGATCCCCCTGATTCTGAGATTGCTTTTTCACGACATATTGTACTTCATGATAGTGGTAAAATTTCTTCGATATCACTTGCTTTTATTTGTGAAAAAATTGGAAATTTGGCGAAAATTTTGAAAATTTTGCAATTTTCAAACTTTGAATTTTCATGCCCTTAAATCAGAGAGATATGTCACAGAAAATAGTTAATAAATAACTTTTCCCACATGTTTACTTTACATCAGCACAATTTTGGAACCAAAATTTTTTTTTGTTAGGAAGCTATAAGGGTTAAAAGTTGACCAGCGATTTCTCATTTTTCCATCAAAATTTGCAAAAACATTTTTTTAGGGACCACATCTTATTTGAAGTGACTTTGAGGGGCCTTTTTGACAGAAAATGCCCAAAAGTGACACCATTCTAAAAACTGCACCCCTCAAGGTGCTCAAAATCACATTCAAGAAGTTTATTAACCCTTCAGGTGTTTCACGGGAATTTTTGGATTGTGGAAGAAAACAATGAACATTTAACTTTTTTTCACAAAAATGTTACTTTAGACCCAATTTTTTTATTTTCACAAGGGTAACAGGAAAAAATGGAATACACAATTTATAGTGCAATTTCTCATTAGCGCACTGATACCCCACATGTGAGAGAAAACCACTGTTTGGGCGCACTGCAGAGTTCGGAAGGGAAGTAGCGCCATTAGACGTTTTGAATGTAAAATTTGTTTGAATAATTAGCAGACACCATGTTGTGTTTGGAGAGCTCCTGATGTGCCTAAAAAGTGGAAAACCCCCACAAGTGACACCATTTTGGAAACTAGACCCCTTACGGAACTTATATAGATGTATGGTGAGCACCTTGAACCCCAAGGTGCTTCACAGAAGTTTATAATATTGAGCTGTAAAAATAAAATTTTCACATTTTTCCCACAAAAACATTTTTCATCCCTCAATTTTGCATTATCATAAGGGTAATATGATAAATTGCACCATGAAATTTGTTGTGCAATTTCTCCTGAACATGCCGATACCCCATATGTTGAGGAAAACCACTGTTTGGGCGCACGGCAGGGTTTGGAAGGGAAGGAGCGCCATTTGACTTTTTGAGTGTAAAATTTGCTTGAATAATTAGCGGACGCCATGTTGCATTTGGGGAGCCCCTGATGTGCCTAAACAGTGGAAACCCCCCACAAGTGACACCATTTTGGAAACTAGACCCCTTAGGGAACTTATCTAGTTGTGTGGTGAGCACCTTGCACCCCCAGGAGCTTCACAGAAGTTTATAATATTAAGCCGTAAAAATAACATTTTCACATTTTTCCCACAAAAACGTTTTTCATCCCCTAATTTTGCATTATCATAAGGGTAACAGGAGAAAATGCACCAAGAAATTTATTGTGCAATTTCTCCTGAGTACGCCGATACCCCATATGTGGGGGAAAACCACTGCTTTGGTGTAAGTCAGGGTTCGGAAGAGAAAGGAGTGCTATGTTGGCTGGGATAGGTTGCTGACACCATGTCACATTTGAAGAGTCACTGACATGCCGAAACAGCAGAAACCCCCACAACTGACTCCATTTTGTAAACTACACCTCTCAAGGAATTCATGTAGGGAAGTAGTGAGCATTTTTTAATTTTTAAATTTATACCATTGGACAGTGAAGAAAACATAATTGTATTTTTACCACAAAAAAATGTTTTACCCTCAGAATTTACATTTTCACACAGGGCAATGGGTAAAAATGGTGCCGAAATTTGTCACACAATTTCTTCTAAAAGTGGCAATACCCCATATGTGACTGTATCGTACCACTTAGCCATACGGCAAGATCTGGGAGGGACGGAGCGCTATTTGACAATTGGAGAACAAATTATTGTAGATTAGGCATTTGGATTTGGGACCACAACATTTTCTGAATTTCTTTTGGGGGGCAAGGGCCATTTCGCTTTTCCAGAGCCTTTCTGCTACCAGTAACTTGGAAGTCCCTTATATTTTTAACAGATGACGGACCTGAGTGGGGACTAGCTTTTTTTGAGGACTGAGTTGAGGCTTTTATTGGGAACATTTTACGTAACATTTATCCGGCGCTCGAGGCTGAGCACTTACATCAGGGTTTCCATCTAAATTTCCAAGTGATGTAATTTAGATGAAACCCCTGCAGGATCCATTCACTATAATGAGGCAGCAGAGTTACTCTGGACTCTGTCTGGCCTCTGTTTAGTGGTGTCCTATTTTTTAGAAGTGCACAAAACTGTGGCCAACCACACTTTTATGCACGCCTAAAAAAAATGACACCATGGGATCACAGGCCAGATGGCATCCACAGTGGCCTATATTTGCCTCATTACAGGGAATCTTCCGTCATGGGTTCCGTCTGAATCACGTATTTCAGAGATTTACACGGAAACTCTGGTGTAAGTGCTCAGCGCAGAGCGCAGGATAAATGTGAGCAGAGCCTTACTGCGATCTTTGGGAGACATAATAAACAAATCAGTAGCAGGTGAAGAATTGGTTTTATTTATTTTTTACGCCGTTCCTCGTGTGGTATAAGAGATACCAGATTTATATCGGGTTTTTATGATTGACAGCTGTCACACACTAAGAGACACTTTTGTTTTTGCAAAATCTAGTTTTTGCATCGCCATATTTTGAGAGCTATAATTTTTCCATATTTCGGCCGACAGTCATGTGACGGCTTGTTTTCTGCGGGACGAGTTGAAATATTTATTGGTACCATTTTTGGGTGCGTGACATTTTTTGATTGCTTTCTATTCCGTTTTTTGGGAGGTAAAATTAACAAAAACCAACAATTCAGGAATTGTTTTTTGAGGTTTTTTTTATGCCGTTCTGTGTGTGGTAAAAGTGATAAGGCAGCATTATTCTTCGGGTCAGTACATGTACAGCGATACTACACTTACTGTATATTTTTTTATGTTTTGGCGCTTTTACACAATAAAACAATTTTATAGAAAAAATATTTTTTTTGCATCTCTTTATTCTGAGAACTATAACTTTTTTATTTTTTGGCTGATGAAGCTGTATGGCGGCTTTTTTTTTGCGGAACAAGATGACGTTTTCAGTGGTACCATTTTTATTTCCATTTTGCTTTTTGATCGCATTTCCACTTTTTGTTTGGCGATATGATGAAAAAGCATAGTTTTTTGCTCTGTTTTTTATTTTTTATTACGATGTGCACAGAAGGAGTTAATTAGTGTGACAGCTTTATAGATCGGGTTGTTTCGGATGCGGCAATACCAAATATGTGTACTCTTTTTGTTTTTGCATAAATATACAGATTTATTGGTTTAATATTTTATTTATTTATTTTTATTTATTTTGTTATTTTTTTTTTTAACAGTTTGAAAAATTTTTTACATTTTTATTTAGTCCCTGTATGGGACATTAATTTTTATTTTTCTTATCACTGTTCTCATGCAATGTAATAGACATGTATTACATTGCATGAGAAGTTTGCTGACAGTTTCACACTGTCTCCTGCTAGGCTTCAGCTGCAGGCTGAGCCTAGCAGGACACCATATATAGCAGATCTGGAGGCGGTCATGTGACCTCCAGCTGCCATAACAACAGCAGGTCCTGGAAGGCATCAGGGGGCCGTCGGAGAGGTAAGTGGACGACCCCCTCTCCTCTCACTATCTTCTATATGCCGCGATCACTATTGATTGCGACTTATAGAAGATAGGAAAGGGTTAACATCATTGGGACCTGATCCAATCAGGTCCCGATGATGTCCCCTGTCAGAGCTGTCGCTCTGAACCGCAACCGCAGCAGGGGTCCTGAGGGCTGAGGGACCGCCGACCGTTCATAAATGTCGGTGCTGCACAGAGCCCAGGCAGCGCCGACATTTATGTACCGTGGGCAGTCCGGAAGCAGTTAAAAATTTCCTTCAGTGTGTCAGTGAAGCAATTCACACCAGTTTGTTGTTCAAACTACTTACCTACAGGCCAGGTACTTAAAACTCTGTTTTCTCCGTCGCACTTATCACATATAAGTTAACTCCAAACTCAGTCATTTGTAGTGAGCGTGTAAGATACTGTCCTCCATTTAAAATGAGCAAGGCACGTGGCAAAGGATGGGGAACTGGACGTGATGGTGCATGCAGAGGCCGAGGACAAGGCCGTGGGCAAGCTGAAATTTTCCACAACAAACACCCACATCTTCTCACCCGACCTTCCTGTCGGGACTGCACACCACTATTGAACCCAGAGCAGTGTCAAAAGGTTGTTGGTTGGATAGGGGATAATGCTTCCAGTCATCACCACCACCCTGTCTTCCACACGGTCAAGTCTCAGTAGCAGTCTGGACCGCATATTCCTCACCCTGATCTTCCTTCCTCCATCCATGCCGAGTGCTCGGAGACAATTGATCCCACACTTGGACACTTTGATGAGCTGTTCATTTTTCCATTTATAGATTCGGGCCTCTCGTCCGGTCCACTTGGAGCGGGGCAAGAGGAGATCCCGTGTAGCGATGCCCAAATATTTGAGCCCCCACGGTCACACAAAAGCTACGGTGGAAAAGTGTCACAAGAGGTGGAAGATGATGAGACACAATTGCCTGAAAGTCAGGAGGAGGACCAGGGTGCGGAAGTGGAAGACGAGGTGGTTGATGATATAGTAACTGACCCAACCTGGCAGGAGGACATGCAGAACGAGGACAGCAGCACACAGGGGGAGGGAGGAAGAGCACCCCAACAAGCAGGAAGAAGCAGTATGGTGGCCGCAGACAGAAGGCAGGCAACAACCAACATGAAGGATGTTACCAATACAACTGTTAGGTCTTCCCGAGTCTGGTTGTTTTTTTAAGACTCTGCCGATAACCTCAAAAAGGCCATTTGCACCACCTGCCAGGCCAGCATCAGCAGGGGTGGTAAAATGACCAGCCTGACCACCACCAGCATGATCAGGCACATGGCAGCAAAGCACCCGACTTTGTGGGCCAAACCTCAGGGTCCATGAACAGTGTCTGCAGGTGGCACCATTGCTTCTTCCGCTGTTGTGAATGCAAGCCAATCCAATGTCCATGGTGCATGCGAATATGCCTCCTGCCCTGCACCTGTCGCTGCGCACTCTCAAGTAGCAGCATCAGGAAGCACATCCATGTCATTGTCCCAGCGCAGCGTTCAGTTGTCCATGCCCCAGTCCTTGGAACGCAAGCGCAAATATGCAGTCAATGCCCCACAGGCCACACTACTAAATTCTCACATTTCACGACTGCTTGCACTCGAAATGTTGCCTTTTAGGCTCGTGGAGATGGAAGCATTCTGCAACCTGATGGCGGCGGCCGTCCTTCGGTACTCGGTCCCCATCCGCCACTATTTCTCCCGGTGTGCCGTCCCCGCGTTACATAAGCACGAGTCCCAAAATATTAGCAATGCCTTCAACAATGCAGTTACCGGGAAAGTCTACCTAAACACGGACATGTGGACAAGTGCTTGTGGGCAGGGACGGTCCATCTAGCTGACGGCACACTGGGTTAACATAGTGGAAGCCGGATCCCAGTCGGACCTTGGGACGGAACACGTCCTCCCGACGCCAAGGATTGCGGGCCCTAGGTCAATCAGGGTTTCCCCCATGGTCTACAGCTCCTGCACCTCATCCTCCTCAGCCTCCTCCTTCTCTTTAGCCTCCATCTCCGAAATGACCACATCTGTCACAAGCTGGAAGCACTGCAGCACTGCCTCGGCCAAGCGGCAACAGGCTGTGCTGAAGCTAATATGCTTAAGTGACAAACCGCACAATGCTGAAGAGTTGTGGACAGCTCTGAAAGAGCAGGCAGATCTGTGGCTCACACCGCTGAACCTACAGCCAGGCATGGTCGTGTGTGACAATGGCCAGAACCTGGTGGCGGCTCTGAGACTAGGCAAGCTCACACACATACCATGCCTGGCCCATGTGCTTAACCTTGTGGTTCAGTGGTTTCTCAAATCCTACCCGGAGCTGCCGGATCTGCTTGTTAAAGTACGCCACCTACAGTGCTGGCCAAAAGTATTGGCACCCCTGCAATTCTGTCAGATAATACTCAGTTTCTTCCTGAAAATGATTGCAATCACAAATTCTTTGGTATTATTATCTTCATTTAATTTGTCTTCAATGAAAAAACACAAAAAGAATTGTGCCTAAAGCCAAATTGGATATAATTCCACACCAAACCTAAAAAAGGTGGTGGACAAAAGTATTGGCACCCTTTGAAAAATCATGTGATGCTTCTCTAATTCGTGTAATTAACAGCACCTGTAACTTACCTGTGGCACCTAACAGGTGTTGGCAATAACTAAATCACACTTGCAGCCAGTTAACATGGATTAAAGTTGACTCAACCTCTGTCCTGTGTCCTTGTGTGTACCACATTGAGCATGGAGAAAAGAAAGAAGACCAAAGAACTGTCTGAGGACTTGAGAAACCAAATTGTGAGGAAGCATGAGCAATCTCAAGGCTACAAGTCCATCTCCAAAGACCTGAATGTTCCTGTGTCTTCCGTGAACAGTGTCATCAAGAAGTTTAAAGCCCATGGCACTGTGGCTAACTTCCCTAGATGTGGACGGAAAAGAAAAATTGATGAGAGATTTCAACGCAAGATTGTGCGGATGGTGGATAAAGTACCTCGACTAACATCCAAACAAGTTCAAGCTGCCCTGCAGTCCCAGGGTACAATAGTGTCAACCCGTACTATCCGCCGACGTCTGAATGAAAAGGGACTGTATGGTAGGATACCCAGGAAGACCCCACTTCTTACCCCGAGACCTAAAAAAGCCAGGCTGGAGTTTGCCAAAACTTACCTGAGAAAGCCTAAAACGTTTTGGAAGAATTTTCTCTGGTCAGATGAGACAAAAGTAGAGCTTTTTGGGAAAAAGCATCAACATAGAGTGTGCAGGAAAAAAAAAGAGGCATTCAAAGAAAAGAACACGGTCCCTACAATCAAACATGGCGGAGGTTCCCTGATGTTTTGGGGTTGCTTTGCTGCCTCTGGCACTGGACTGCTTGACCGTGTGCATGGCATTATGAAGTCTGAAGACTACCAACCAATTTTGCAGCATAATGTAGGGCCCAGTGTGAGAAAGCTGGGTCCCTCTCAGAGGTCATGGGTCTTCCAGCAGGACAATGACCCAAAACACACTTCCAAAAGCACTATAAAATGGTTTTAGAGAAAGCACTGGAGACTTCTAAGGTGGCCAGCAATGAGTCCAGACCTAAATCCCATAGAACACCTGTGGAGAGATCTAAAAATGGCAGTTTGGAGAAGGCACCCTTCAAATATCAGGGACCTGGAGCAGTTTGCCAAAGAAGAATCGTCTACAATTCCAGCAGAGCATTGTAAGAAACTCATTGATGGTTACCGGAAGCGGTTGTTTGCAGTTATTTTGGCTAAAGGTTGTGCAACCAAGTATTAGGCTGAGGGTGCCAATACTTTTGTCCGGCCCTTTTTTGGAGTTTTGTGCGAAATGATCAATGATTTGATTTTTGCTTCATTCTGTTTTGTGTTTTTTCCTTGCAAGCAAATTAAATGAAAAGAATAATACCAAAGAATTTGTGATTGCAATCATTTTCAGGAAGAAACTGAGTATTATCTGACAGAATTGCAGGGGTGCCAATACTTTTGGCCAGCACTGTATGTGCCCATTTTAGAAAGTCAGCTACAGCTTCCGCCGCCCTTGCCGTGTTTCAGCAAGAATTTGTGATTGCAATCATTTTCAGGAAGAAACTGAGTATTATCTGACAGAATTGCAGGGGTGCCAATACTTATGGCCAGCACTGTATGTGCCCATTTTAGAAAGTCAGCTACAGCTTCCGCCGCCCTTGCCGTGTTTCAGCAGTGTTTGCAGCTTCCGGCTCACAGACTTGTGTGTGAGGTCCCCATGTGTTGGAACTCTTCACTGCAGATGTTGGGATAGATTTGTGAGCAGAAGAGGGCAGTTGTTGAGTACCAGCATCAACAAGGCTGTAGGTATTCAGTTCAGACTCCACACAAGACCTCAGGAGTGGACATGGATGTCAGACATATGTACCAACCTCCAAAACTTTGAGGACTCCACCAAGATGGTGAGCGGTGATGACGCCATAATTAGCGTCACCATCCCACTTCTCTGTCTTCTGAAACACTCTCTGC
Organism: Phyllobates terribilis; assembly: GCF_046119375.1. NCBI lineage: Eukaryota > Metazoa > Chordata > Amphibia > Anura > Dendrobatidae > Phyllobates > Phyllobates terribilis. The sequence continues at coordinate 457,215,813 of NW_027362764.1, forward strand.
TCACAATCAAAGAGGATGCATTGCAGGCAGAGCACAATGAGAGAGAGCAAGGAACCATACAGGGTGATTACACACAGCCCAGCCTCATCTCATCCCAACGTGGTTTGGGTGACAGTGAGGAAGAGGAGGAGGATGAAGGACAGGAGCTAGTTTCATGCACTATAGACGGTACTACCTGCACAGCTGTCATACCGTCTGTTCAGCATGGATGGCCAGAGGACAGAGAGGATTAGGAGAACATGGTCAGTCATCCTCTTGGTGAGGAAACGGAAGTCTTGCCTGTTAGTAGTCTGGCACACCTGGCTGAGTTTATGTTACACTGCCTTTCCCATGACCCTCGCGTACTCAAAGTTTTGGGTGACAGTCATTACTGGTTGGTGACATTTCTAGAACTTTATATCTCTTTTTCCTGAGGCGGATATGACGCGCCCCCTGGGCCTGTGTTGTGCAGGGGAACCCGGAACCGGGCCTGTTGTAGAATGCTGGGGGTTGTAGTCTCCGTGTGGCGGTGACCCGGTCCGTGCCCAGGGTGGTCAAACCAGTGGCAGTCTTAATGTATAGCAAATGTCTGACTACGCCACCCGTGGATTGCGGTCAGTGGGGACCGCCGCTGCGCTGCAGACCGCTGAGGCTGATGATGTTTGCGCAGCTGAGTATGGGATAACTCCCCACGGGAGAAGTATTGCCTCAGGGCAGCTAATGTGAGAGATGATGGGAGTGATGGTGTGAGCGTCCCAGTGCTAATGGTGCTGGTGCGGCGAGGAACCACAGAGACGTGCGGTTGCAGTTTTCAATGCTTTACTCACAGTTGTTGTTCATGTCAATGCTGCAGGCGATGACTGCCCAAGCCGTGGTGCGTCCACCAGGCAAGGGACTCGGTCAACTCCCAGGTAATTCCAGAGTGTGGTTCAGAGCTCCCTTCTCTACCTTTCTCTGGCCGTCCCCACCAGTGACCCACCTTTGTCCAGCTTCCTCGGGCCTTCTGTTGGCGAAACCTCTCCCGGTTTCCCTGACCCTATACGGTATGCCTTTCTGGTGGATGTAGTGAGGGGTCGCACCAAGATGTGGTAACAACCTCCGGTCTTTGGCTGAGGAATCTGTTGCCTCCACCAATTTGGGTTCCGGTACCCTGTTCTGCCAACCCTTCACCCTGTATCTCCTCTGGGCATATGGGGTTCCTTCGGTCCTTGTGTCTCTGGGCCTTTCTCTGTGTTCCTTGCTTCCTTTCTCCTCTGTTCCAGTTCCTTTCTTACTTTCCTTTCCGTTTCTTCTCCTCTCTCTTTCTGCTGTTTCTGGCCTCCACTCCAGGCCTGCCTCTGGAGCTGGGCCCAGACTGAGCCACAGCTCCATGTCAGCCCTCTCTGGCTGAGCTCCTGTCTTCTTCTCCTCCTCTCTGAACTGAACAGTGATCTAAGATGGTGCCCACCTTTTATACCTCCTTCTAACACCCGAGCCCAGGTGACTAGCAACCAATGGGCTCCTACCTATGCCCAGAGACCCACCCCTATCTGCTCCTACACCACTGGGTATTCCACCCCCTCCCCACTCCAGCCAGGGACAGATGCTGTCATGCCTGCACTTCTATCTTGTGGGAGCACCGTTGAGCTGTCCCTCGGAAATGGGGTGTGTGTGGTGCATGTGGTGCATGCAGCTACTGTGTCCTGGTCCACACTCCATCCTTACCCGGGAGTGGAATATCACACCTCTGGTTTGAGGTGCAATACCCCTGTAGCAGCCGAACCCTCGGGGTGCTACATTCCCCCCTGGTAAATCACAGCACGTCCTCGAGCTGGAAAAGAGCAAAACAATTTAAACATACAAATTTTTAGAATGCATTCGTATATAAGACAATAACTATAAACCCATCCCTTTATGGGAGGCACTTTTCTTTTCTTTAACATTCTTCTGTCACTAGCTATGGTCAAAACTACCGGAACTCTTTTAGCATATAAAACATCACATGAAACATTTGCATTATTATTCTAGCAGCATATAAAACTTTTCAATATAAAACTTTTTCAAGTAGAACATTCTTGAGCTCTGGCCGCTGTGCAACTTGCGACCAGGAAAAGGTGCAACAGTCCATTTAATCTGCCTTGAGGTAGACGTTGCGGTTTTTGTAGAAAACCAGTAGGGGGCGCTTTAGGAAGCGCAACTATTTACAGGGATGGCTGCTCTCAGTCCTCGGCCAATGGGGATAGGGGAATGTCTGCTCACAGTCCTCATCCTGGTTAGGGATTAAGGGGGTTAACTTGCACACGGGTAACAGTCCTTTAACTATTCCACACTAGTCCCAATGGGGACCACACTTCAATCAGCAACAGTTCTTATACCCGTACGGGTAACTATGTACAGTTCCACTTTACCGTTTACTGGTAACGGTGTCCTCCTGATACTCCTGGCTCTTCCGGGTAATCTTCTGATCCGTCCGGACCCTCAGTGTACTCCGTGTCTGGGCGGTACTGCAGTTCCTCCTCCGTGAGCCGGTGAACGTGGAGGGCGCACAGTCCCTTTGCGCCCTTGTGCCGGGTGTAGGTGACCAAGTCACCGGGGTACAGGTCACGGCCGTGATGTCCCTCTGGCAGGTGGCTTTCAACGTCCCTTCTAGTGACGAAGACGTCGGTGTCAGCCTCCGGGTCTCTGATGAAGCCCCAGCCATGCTCTAGCTGGAACTTGACTATGGTCCCGGTGGCTCTGGGACCGCGGATGGCGTGGGTGTCTTGTCGGGCCCTCCTCTTCTGTTCCGCGCTCCTGGCCTGGAGTCGCTCCTCCCTGATGCGCCTCTGCCGCCGCTCTCTTTCATAGGTGGCCAGCTGCTGACGGCAGCAATCCAGGCGCTGGGCTGCTTCCGCCCGGGTCTCCTGGGTGAACCCCATGAGACTCTCGCCGGTGGGGTCCCATGCAAACTGGGCATCCTCCAGCGGGGGTGGAGCGATGTTGGCGGGCTCCGGGGCCGGGATCAGAGGCTCGCTCAGGGGTTTTTCTCCCCGGAGACAGGGGTTGTCAAACTCTGGTGGCCACTCAAAGGGCAGCCCGTCCGGGCTGGTATGTTGGGCGTACAGGTCCGCACCCAGGGGCGGCACCGCGGGCTTCGGACGTGTGGCAGCACCCGGGGGCACTCGGCCTTGCGACCAGGCCGGTGGTCGCTTGTTGGTCGCGCCCGGGGGTGGCACCGCCAAGGTAGGGGGCGCTGGTGAGGCAGCGGCGCCCGGGTGTGCTGGGCCTTGCGTCCTGGCCTGTGATGTCTCCCGAGTTACAGCGCCCGGGTTCAGAGGGCACAGCGCGGGGCGGGGCGTGATGACAGTTCTCGCTGCCTGAGGCCTAGCTGGCGGCGGTGGAGGCGTGGTGTCAGGTACGGTCCTCGGGGCTTTGGGTCCCGCAACGGAGGGTGAGGGCAGGCTGGTGTTCCCAGGGCTTGGGGTGGTGGCGTCCCCATTACCTGCCTCGGTCTCCATGGCCTCCTCCGCGGCATCGTCTGCAGCTGCCGGTCCCGGCGGGGTCCTCCGCTGGCTGCCTTCGTGCTGCCGGGTCATCTCCTCCTTCCACCCGGCAAACACATCCCGATGCGCCCGGACCATTCTTCTGTTTAGGTCTTCCAGCGCTGCGCGCGCACTGCCCGGGTCTCTAGGCAGCTGGGCCAGCAACTCTGTCAGGCTGCAGGGTGGCTCAGCTTGCAGCAGGCTGCGGGCCAGGGTGCTGGTGGAGTTCTCTGCTCCTTCCATCTCCGGGTGCAGCAGGTCCAGACTGCTTAAGGCCGCACCCAGCCCCTCAGTTTTCTTTCCTATCCACCCCCATGGGGGTTGGTCTTGGGGGCATCTGCTGACAATCACCCTCAGGGGCAGCCCCCCCACGTTGATGGACATCTCCACTGCTGCACTCATGGCTGGTGGGGGCGGGCTCCTTCTTTGGCGCCATTCTGGGACCTGGCCCTCGATGGGAGGTGGCTTCCTGCTGTCCTTTGGTGCGCACATAATGGCGTCCGCTCTGCCAGGGCGGGAAAAACAGATGAAGACGGCGGGAAATGGTCCAAGATGGCGTCCGATGGCGGGAATCGGCTCCGGATGGCGGGAAACGACTCCGGACGGTGGGAAACTTCTGGAAATGGCGGGAAACTTCTTTTTAAGGTACATGTGCAGTTTTCTCCAGGCACGCAATACCGCTTGTGGCGGGTTGGTAAGAATCCTGTCGACTACGCCAAAGTTGACGCGCCCCCTGGGCCTGTGTTGTGCAGGGGAACCCGGAACCGGGCCTGTTGTAGAATGCTGGGGGTTGTAGTCTCCGTGTGGCGGTGACCCGGTCCGTGCCCAGGGTGGTCAAACCAGTGGCAGTCTTAATGTATAGCAAATGTCCGACTACGCCACCCGTGAATTGCAGTCAGTGGGGACCGCCGCTGCGCTGCAGACCGCTGAGGCTGATGTTGTTTGCGCAGCTGAGTATGGGATAACTCCCCACGGGAGAAGTATTGCCTCAGGGCAGCTAATGTGAGAGATGATGGGAGTGATGGTGTGAGCATCCCAGTGCTAATGGTGCTGGTGCGGCGAGGAACCACAGAGACGTGCGGTTGCAGTTTTCAATGCTTTACTCACAGTTGTTGTTCATGTCAATGCTGCAGGCGATGACTGCCCGAGCCGTGCTGCGTCCACCAGGCAAGGGACTCGGTCAACTCCCAGGTAATTCCAGAGTGTGGTTCAGAGCTCCCTTCTCTACCTTTCTCTGGCCGTCCCCACCAGTGACCCACCTTTGTCCAGCTTCCTCGGGCCTTCTGTTGGCGAAACCTCTCCCGGTTTCCCTGACCCTATACGGTATGCCTTTCTGGTGGATGTAGTGAGGGGTCGCACCAAGATGTGGTAACAACCTCCGGTCTTTGGCTGAGGAATCTGTTGCCTCCACCAATTTGGGTTCCGGTACCCTGTTCTGCCAACCCTTCACCCTGTATCTCCTCTGGGCATATGGGGTTCCTTCGGTCCTCGTGTCTCTGGGCCTTTCTCTGTGTTCCTTGCTTCCTTTCTCTTCTGTTCCAGTTCCTTTCTTACTTTCCTTTCCGTTCCCTCTCCTCTCTCTTTCTGCTGTTTCTGGCCTCCACTCCAGGCCTGCCTCTGGAGCTGGGCCCAGACTGAGCCACAGCCCCCTGTCAGCCCTCTCTGGCTGAGCTCCTGTCTTCTTCTCCTCCTCTCTGAACTGAACAGTGATCTAAGATGGTGCCCACCTTTTATACCTCCTTCTAACACCCGAGCCCAGGTGACTAGCAACCAATGGGCTCCTACCTATGCCCAGAGACCCACCCCTATCTGCTCCTACACCACTGGGTATTCCACCCCCTCCCCACTCCAGCCAGGGACAGATGCTGTCGTGCCTGCACTTCTATCTTGTGGGAGCACCGTTGAGCAGTCCCTCGGAAATGGGGTGTGTGTGGTGCATGCAGCTACTGAGTCCTGGTCCACACTCCATCCTTACCCGGGAGTGGAATATCACACCTCTGGTTTGAGGTGCAATACCCCTGTAGCAGCCGAGCCCTCGGGGTGCTACAGATAGGTCTACAAAAATGGGGATGTACCAGAAGGCCCTTGTTGTGGAACTATTAAAAAAATTCCCATCTGAAAACTCTGGTGGCAGAGGGCACACTTTGTTGGGCAACCAAGGAGTACAGGCGAGAGAGACACAACTTCAATCCAGCAGAGGCAGGGGAACACTGTCAAAGTTCTGGGAGAGTTTTCTCAGACCATTCCATCGCACAGGTCTTGAGGCACGGGGTACTCTCACAAGAAATGCAAAGTTTGGGAAGATGCTGAGGGAGTACCTTTCCGACCGTACCAACGTCCTATGTGATTCCTCTGTGCCTTATAATTATTGGGTATCCAAGCTGGATACATGGAATGAACTGTCTCTCTATGTCTTGGAGGTCCTGGCCTGCCCTGCCGCCAGCGTTTTATCAGAGCAGGTTTTTAGTGCTGCTGGTGGAATTATAACTGATAAGCGCATCCGCCTGTCAACTGAAAATGCTGATAGGCTGACTCTTATTAAAATGAACAAGGGCTGGATTGGGTCAGACTTCTCAACACCACCGAATAATAGCAGCGTAACAAACTGAAATCCAGTGTCTTTTCTTGGGAGGTGTATTCCCATGCACCTTTTCACACCCAGACATGGGTAAACGCTTCCTGATTTTGGCTATTTGATCTTGTCCTCCTCCTTCTCCTCAACCTTCACCACCATATCACCAGGGTGACCGTGGCCTGTGATGCAACAGCCACATAATTTTTTTAAAGGGTGTTTATGATGCCCATAAAAAAAAAATTATACAGTATGTTCATGTATACCCCCCCAGGGGTAAATGTTTGTCAGCCCATACACTTAATGCATGGGCATTGCAACTATAGGAGACCCGCTCCTTTTTAATGGGAACATTTTTTTATGAGGCCCTCCTCCATGTCTCTTCCAAGGGGCATTGAAGTGCCTCCAAATTTTTGGCAGCCCTTGCATTTACTGCATAGGCCTACACTATGGGAGACTCTCTACTTTCTAATGGGAATTTGTCATTACTGTGGCCTGCTCTATGTATTTTTAAATTGTTAGTGGGGTTTTTTCCAAATTTGGTCAGCCGTTGGACTCACTGCATACCCTATAACTGTATTGCAGACCCTTTCCTTTCTAATGGGAACATGTCATACTTGTTACTGTGGCCCTGCTCTATATGTCTTTTAAATTCTTAGACATTTCATTTCATACATATTCAGCTCTGGCTCGGGATAGCACGCGTGCTGGGTCACGCGTGCAATAGATTTTAAGTGCAATAGTTAAAAGTGCAGTTATACAATGGCAGTTGGACAGGGCAGGAGACAGGTAAGGTGCATAAGATATTCATACAAACATGCTTCTCGGTCAGTCATACTGCATTATGCATTAATCTTATCAATCTGCTTTTTATTTGTTTTCACTTCTGCTTTCTCACAACTCGCCCGCCCTTTAACACATTCTGTGCACTCTCTCTATATCAACCCCTCCCTTCTCCACTCTCCCATGTATAACTCTGAGGCTGTACTGACATTCCTCACCCACTGCAAACCATCCTCTACCTCCATACAGCACTCAAAACGTTCATACAAATCATTGGACCACCTGCTCTTTCTCTTCTTTCTCATTTTACTAGTCGCAGGCGACATCTCCCCCAACCCTAGGCCCCCCTCCCCTAGCATATATTACTCTCCTCCAGCTGCATATAGAAACCCTGCTAATCTTATTAACTTTCAGTGCATGCCCTCTCCTATTGATTTCCATTGCGCTCTCTGGAATGCACGGTCTGTGTGTAACAAACTAACTTACATCCATGATTTTTCCCTCTCTAATTCCCTTAACCTTCTGGCTATCACAGAAACCTGGATTCAGCAGCCAGACACCACCGCTGCTGCTGCTGCTCTCTCGTTTGGTGGGCTGAAATTTTCACATACCGCCAGATCTGGCAACAGACAGGGTGGAGATGTTGGTCTGCTCCTTTCCTCACAATGTGCTTTCCAGGTCATCCCCCCGATTCCCTCACTTATGTTTCCTTCCTTTGAAGTCCACACCATCAGACTCTTTAAACCCTTCTCCCTGCAAGTGGCAGTTGTGTATCGCCCTCCAGGCTCCTCCCACCAGTTCTTGGATCACTTTGCCACCTTGCTTCCTCACTTTCTATCCTGTGACATCCCCACCCTCATCATGGGCGACTTTAACATCCCCATCGATGATCCACTCTCCCAATCTACCTCTCATCTACTTTCTCTAACCTCTTCAGTCCATCTCTCACAGTTTACTAATTCTCCTACCCATGAAGACGGGAATACTCTGGACCTGTTTTTTTCCAGTCTCTGCTCGCTGGATGACTTTACCAACTCCCCTCTCCCGCTCTTGGACCACAACCTTCTTTCCTTCTCTGTCAAGAATTGTCTCCTCACCCGGGACACCCCCACTTATCACACTTATAGTAATACACGTACCATTAATACCCAACAGCTTATTGACAATCTCCACACATCTTTAGCCCCCATCTCCTCCTTCTCCTGTCCAGACTTAGCATTGTCACACTACAATAATACACTGAAGAGTGCCCTAGATGAAGCAGCTCCTTCTACTCGCAGAAAGACCCGACACAGACGGCAGCCCTGGCACACGATGCAAACACGTTTTCTTCAACGTTGCTCAAGGTGTGCTGAGCGTCAGTGGAGAAAATCTTTTTTAGCAGAGGACTTCATCCACTATAAATTCATGCTCAAAACCTATAACTCTGCCCTTCATCTGGCCAAGCAATCCTACTTCACCACTCTCATCACTTCAATGTCCAACAATCCAAAACGACTTTTCAAAACCTTAAACTCCCTCCTGAAACCTAAAGCACAGGCCCCCACCACCAACCTCAGCGGGGAGGATCTGGCCTCTTATTTCTTAGAAAAAATCAACCACATCCATCAGGACATCTCAGCCCAATCTCCTCAGTGCCTGGATCCCCTTCCCTGCTGCACTTCAAGCTCACTTGCCATCTTTGAGCCTGTTACAGAAGAAGAAGTTACCCAGCTCCTCGCTTCTTCTCGGCCTACAACCTGCATCAATGACCCCATTCCTTCACATCTCCTGCAGTCCCTCTCACCGGTGGTCACCACTCACCTAAATAAAATATTTAACCTCTCTCTTTCTTCAGGTATCTTTCCCTCCTAATTTAAACATGCCATCATAACCCCTTTACTTAAAAAGCCATCCCTGGACCAGAACTTCACTGCTAACTACAGACCTGTCTCTAATCTTCCCTTCATCTCTAAACTCCTGGAACGCTTGGTCCACTCCCTTCTAATCCGCTATCTCTCATATAACTCTCTCCTCGACCCTCTACAATCTGGTTTCTGCTCCTTACACTCCACTGAAACTGCCCTCACTAAAGTCTCTAATGATCTACTAAAAGCCAAATCCAAAGGTCACTGCTCCCTGCTGATTCTCCTGGATCTCTCTGCAGCATTTGACACTGTGGATCACCAGTTCCTCCTCACTATGCTCCACTCTATAGGCCTCAAGGAAACCGTTCTCTCCTGGTTCTCCTCCTACCTCTCTGACCGCTCCTTCACTGTATCTTTTGCCGGTTCCTCTTCCCCTCCTCATCCTCTTACTATCGGGGTTCCGCAGGGCTCAGTCCTAGGCCCCCTCCTTTTCTCTCTATACACTGCCCCTATTGGACAAACAATCAGCAGATTTGGGTTCCAGTATCATCTCTATGCTGACGACACCCAATTATACACTTCTTCCCCTGACATCACCCCTACCCTAATACAAAATACCAAGGATTGTTTGTCTGCTGTGTCTAACATCATGTCCTCCCTCTATCTTAAACTGAATCGCTCCAAAACATAACTTCTTGCGTTTCCCCCCTCTACTAACCTAACTCTGCCTAACATCGAGATTACCTTGGAGGTTTCAACCATAACTCCCAAGCAGCACGCCCTCATTTTTGACACTGCTAAAACTCTTACTGTCGCTCTTATTCACTCTCGTCTGGATTACTGCAACTCTCTTCTGATCGGTCTCCCTCTTACCAAAATTTCCCCTCTCCAATCTGTCCTGAATGCGGCAGCCAGGGTCGTATTTCTGTCCAGCCGCTTCACCGATGCCTCCACCTTGTGCTAGTCATTACACTGGTTACCCATTCGCTACAGGGTCCAATATAAACTCATTGCTCTCACCCACAAAGCTCTCCACAGTTCTGCACCACCTTATATCTCCTCTCTCATCTCAGTCTATCGTCCTACACGTGCCCTCCATTCTACAAATGACCTAAGACTAACATCCCCCATAATCCGAACTTCGCACCTCCGTCTCCAAGACTTCTCTCGTGCTGCGCCAGTTCTCTGGAATGCTCTACCCCAGATGATCCGATTGATGCCTAGCCTCGATGTCTTCAAGCGCACTTTAAAAACCCATCTCTTTAAACAAGCCTACCACCTCAAATACCCAGTAAACTAACTTTCCCCTGTTCCCTCCTAAAAACTATTCAGAATCTGCTCCCTACTGTTTATCTGTCTCTACACCCTCAATGCACACGATAACTGCACTCTGTAATTCAGTATTGCACTTGAACATACAGGTTGATGACCGGATCATACAGCTTTATATGATAATCCCGACTTATTATAATTGCCAGACCTGAAATAACAAGCACTTTCCACCTATTGTGTCCCCCCATTTCCTTGCAGACTGTAAGCTTGCGAGCAGGGACCTCACTCCTGATGTAACTGTTTAAACTGTCTCACCTTGTATTGAATTTATTGTCTGTACATGTCCCCGTTTAATTGTAAAGTGCTGCGGAATATGTTGGCGCTATGTAAATAAAAATTATTATTATTAGTGGTGTTCGTACTTGTTACTGTGGCCCTGCTCTATGGGTCTTTAAATTCTTAGTGGGGTTTTTCCTAAATTTGGTCAGTCGTTAAACTCACTGCATACCCCATAACTGTATAGCAGACTCTCTCCTTTCTAATGGGAATTTGTCGTTACTGTGGCCCTGCTCTATGTCTCTTTAAATTGCTAGTGGGGTTTTTCCTAAATTTGGTCAGCCGTTGGACTCACTGCATACCCTATAACTGTATAGCAGACTCTCTCCTTTCTAATGGGAACATGTCATATTCGTTACTGTGGCCCTGCTCTATGTGTCTTTCAGAGTCCCTCCATGATCAGTGAGACAGGATGTGTCTGATGATGTGTCACACACCACATTGCCAGATGAGGTTGTAAATTGTCAAAATGACATTTCCCGGTGAATGCATTTGCCTTAAAAAAATAACGTAAAAAAACCCAGCAGGATCTTTCTTTAGTATATAAACAGAGTCGTCCATGTAACCTCAATGTAATCACATTGTTCAGCTCCTGCACCTCCTCCTCCATCTCCGAAATGACCACATCAGTCACAAGCTGAAAGCACTGCCTTGGCCAAGCAGCAACAGGCTGTGCTGAAGATAACATGCTTAATGCTTAGGTGACAAACCGCCCAGCGCTGCAGAGTTGTTGAAAGCTGTAACACAGCAGCTTGATGTGTGGCTCTCACCGCTGAACATACAGCCAGGCATGGTCGTGTGTGACAATGGGCGGAACCTGGTGACGGACAAATGACAGCCGGAGTAGATACGGTTTCCCTCTATGCCAGTCCTTTCACAGAGCTAAAAAATATGGCTGTGGTGAAATACAACTCCCACTGAGAAGCTGTTTCAGATTGAAAAGCATTGTGCCCACCAGAGGATTTGATTCTGAGGGCTCACCTTTCTCCTCCGCTCAAGAGCATCTGCAAAGTTAGCACTATCTTGAACTCCCCTAATGTAGAAGCCAGTGCACACCAGAGGATTCTCTGGTGGGACTGTCCAACTCTGCCGAGAAGCAGTCCTGGCTAAGAAAAGTGTGTGGGAAGGTTCCCGGACACTCTATGGCTGCTTTCTTTTACTGAGGTAGAAACCCACGAAACATGGGGAGAACACACAAAGTTCTTTCAGATGTTGTCCTTGCTGGATTTGAACCCACGATCCCAGCGCTGCAAGGCTTCAGTGCTAACCACTGATTCAATGTGCTGCCGTTCACCCTCTAATATCTAACAGGCTGGAGAAACTTGCACCTACTGCCACTCTATCTTCAGCTCCTTTGTGAGAAAATAATGTATTTGGGCAGCCACTCAGTCTACCAAATAAAATTCCTGAGAAGGAAATTGGTGATGGCTTCGCTACTGGTACTGGGGGCAGTGCTAATTCCATGACGTCGTACCATAGTTTACTGGAAAAATTCCAGGCTGGTAGGAGGCAAGCAAATTCCCACAGAAAAGTACCAGCAGTAATGTTCAGTGACCCGCTCTTGTAGAAGGCGGAGACAACACCGGGAGAAATAGTGATGGCTGGGGACCGAGTATGGACACGAGGCATGAGGCATGAGGTTGTGGAAAGCTTCAGCCTCCACAAGCCTTAAAGGCCACGTTTCAAATGCAAGCAGCTGCCCAGAAATCTGGCAGTTTAGTATTGCAGCCTGTGGGTGGGTGGCTGGCTGCATACTTGCGCTTGCATTCCAAGTAACAGAAAACTAAGCAGATGGTGGCCTCTATCATCATCATGACCTCACCTCGGCACTATGAACTCTCCTGAAGGAGAAGCCAGGGCCCACTGGAGGAGTCTCCAGTTTTCTGGTGGCTCCATCCAACCCTGCCGAGAAGCAGCCCTGGCTAAGAAAAGTGTGGGGGAAGGTTCCCGGACACTCTGTGGCTGTTTTTTTAATGTGGATCGGACACGTTTATGTATGTTATTTATCAAACCAGATTGCAGATCAGACCATTGCCCAACTCTGTAGTCATGAAATTAAATGCGCAAAGAAAGATGTTTGTGTGTCAAAGCACCACCGAGAAGTGCGAGTTGATGTTGGACCGGCTGCCATTGCTTCTGCAAAAGCTGCTTTAGAGGACTTCCTGAGAGAAATGACACCCAGAGTAGATACGGTTTCTCTCTATGCCAGTCCTTTCACCGAGCTAAAGAATATGGCTGTGGTGAAATACAACTCTCAGCAAAAAAAGCTGTGGACAGGCTCCGTACCGTCCCTGGCCACATTCACCTGTCCACGTGTTTGTGGTTAGGCGGTCCCAGTAAGTGCACTGGGGAGGGCACGGGTAATGTTGTGGGACCCGTGCTTGTGGAAGGCGAAGGCGATACCGGGAAATATAGTGGCGGCTGGGGACCAAGTATGGACACCTAGCTGCCGCCGGCATGAGGTTATGAAAAGCTTCCGTCTCCATGAGCCTAAAAGACCACATTTCAAGTGAAAGCAGATTTAGAGGACTTCCTGGGAGAAATGACAGCTGGGTCAAAATGGTTTCCCAAGTCCTTTCACCAAGCTAAAGAATATGGCTGTGGTGAATCACAACTCAGCAAAAAAAGCGGTGGACTGGCTCCATACTGTCCCTGGCCAAATTCACCTGTCCAACTGTTTGTGGTTAGACGGTCCTTCACAGTAAGTGCACTAGGGGGAACACGGGTAATGTTGTGGGACCCGTGCTTGTGGAAGGCGGAGACGACACAGGGAGAAACAGTGGTGGCTGGGGACCAAGTATGGACACCCGGCCACCACCGGCATGAGATTATGAAAAGCTTCCGCCTCCACGAGCCTAAAAGGCCACATTTCAAGTGCAAGCAGCTGTCAAAAATTTGGCAGTATAGTATTACAGCCTGTGGGTTGGTGGGTGGCTGGCTGCATTCTTGCGCTTGCATTCCAAGGAATGGGGTAGGGACAACTGAATGCTGCACTGGGAAAAGGACGTGGACGGTGATTGTTGCAAGTCTGCAATGACATGTCCATGGCGGGAGGCATCTTCGCATGCGCCAAGGATCACTTATGATGGGCACACTTTTAGGCAGTGACCTGGGAGTCAGAGATGCTTCCAGAGGTCTTCCCCATGCTGTTCCCATGTCTTTTCAGCACTGTATGCATGTGTCTGATGATATGTCACACACCACATGGCCAGATAAGGTTGTAAAATGTTAAAATGACATTTCCTTCTGAATGCATTTGTCTTGGTTGAAAGTAATGCAAAAGTGCAAAAACGCATCAAAAACGCTACGTGTGAACATTGCCCAAGGTGTGGAGGAGCATTTTTGGTTTTTGTTATTTATTTTGCCTTATATACAAGTCATTACCCTGGAAAGGATGTTCTTTAACATATTTCCCAGTAAAATCCATTTTGGTTTAGTTTTTGTATGTTTTATTGTAAGTCCGTAAAAGTGGCATAATACTCTGACAACGTTGTTGACAGCAGTGATCTGGAAATCAGAGATGCTTCCAGGGGTCTTCCCCATGCTGTTTCCATGTCATTTGAGCACTGTTCCCATCAATTTGAGCAATTTTTAGGCCCTCTGCAGACTGCCGGGGGGAGCCGCCTGAAAAATGCTCGAGTTTCCTACAGACTTACATTGGGCTACTTGCTCGGGTCGAGCACCCGAGTATTCCAATGTGCTCGAGCAACGAGTACCCGTGCATTTTAGTGCTCGCTCATCACTAATGTTAGTCAATAGATCTTGGAATAATATGTTTCGCAATTGGATATCATATAAATGTACCATTGCTATATACTGTGTAATGGCTGTAGCTGACCATGCAGGAACATGCATAACTCCCAACCATCCCGGATTCAGCAAGACTATCCTGATTTGAGGGGGCAATCTCGCTGTCCCAGCAGGTCAGTGTTTTTTTTCTCGACCGCCATTTACTCTTTCCATGCGATGTCTTGTCTTCGCGTCTTCATCGCTCTTTAGCTCCTCCCCCACAGGGTGCAGGGCTTGCATCTCTGTGCAAACACTTACAATTAATTAAAGGGTTTGCCCACTAGTTAAAAGGTTTGTCCACTACTCGGACAACCCCTTCTCAATCTGCATGTTTGCCCCTGTTAAAATAAAAACTCTTGTGCTAAGTGCCCATGATGCAGAAATGCTGCAGATTTTTTCCACATCTCCCTGGCAGGAAAAACGCATGCAGATTTTACATGGGTTTTTCCTGCCAGGTAGAAGTGTTTGTCAAGCGTTTTTGCATGCATTTCTGCATGCGGGTTATCAAGCGCTTTTCCAAGCGATTTTAGCATCACTTGGAAAGTGCTTGACAACTTGGTCACACTATATAAATCCATGCAACTGTCATGGATTTATATACAGTTAGGTCCATATATATTTGGACAGAGACAACATTTTTCTAATTTTGGTTCTAGACATCACCACAATGAATTTTAAACAAAACAATTCAGATGCAGTTGAAGTTCAGACTTTCAGCTTTCATTTGAGGGTATCCACATTAAAATTGGATGAAGGGTTTAGGAGTTTGAGATCCTCAACATGTGCTACCCTGTTTTTAAGGGACCAAAAGTAATTGGACAGATTAAATAATTGTAAATAAAATGTTCATTTCTAGTACTTGGTTGAAAACCCTTTGTTGGCAGTGACTGCCTGAAGTCTTGAACTCATGGACATCACCAGACGCTGTGTTTCCTCCTTTTTGATGCTCTGCCAAGCCTTCACTGCGGTGGTTTTCAGTTGCTGTTTGTGGGCCTTTCTGTCTGAAGTTTAGTCTTTAACAAGTGAAATGCATGCTCAATTGGGTTGAGATCAGGTGACTGACTTGGCCATTCAAGAATATTCCACTTCTTTGCTTTAATAAACTCGTGGGTTGCTTTGGCTTTATGTTTTGGGTCATTGTCCATCTGTAGTATGAAACGACGACCAATCAGTTTGGCTGCATTTGGCTGGATCTGAGCATACAGTATGGCTCTGAATACATCAGAATTCATTTGGCTGCTTCTGTCCTGTGTAACATCATCAATAAACACTAGTGACCCAGTGCCACTGGCAGCCATGCATGCCCAAGCCATCACACTGCCTCCGCCGTGTTTTACAGATGATGTGGTATGCTTTGGATCATGAGCTGTACCATGCCTTCTCCATACTTTTCTCTTTCCTTCATACTGGTAGAGGTTGATCTTCGTTTCATCTGTCCAAAGAATGTTCTTCCAGAACTGTGCTGGCTTTTTAGATGTTTTTTAGCAAAGTCCAGTCTAGCCCTTTTATTCTTGATGCTTATGAGTGGCTTGCACCATGCAGTGAACCCTCTGTACTTACTTTCATGCAGTCTTCTCCTTATGGTAGATTTGGATACTGATATGCCTACCTCCTGGAGAGTGTTGTTCACGTGGTTGGCAGTTGTGAAGGGGTTCCTCTTCACCATGGAGATTATTCTGCGATCATCCACGACTGTTGTCTTCCGTGGGCTCCCAGGTCTTTTTGCATTGATGAGTTCACCGGTGCTTTCTTTTTTTCTCAGGATGTACCAAACTGTAGATTTTGCCACTCCTAATATTGTAGCAATTTCTTGGATGGGTTTTTTCTGTTTTTGCAGCTTAAGGATGGCTTGTTTCACCTGCATGAAGAGCTCCTTTGACCGCATGTTTACTTCACACCAAAACCTTCCAAATGCAAGCACCACACCTCAAATCAACTCCAGGCCTTTTATCTGCTTAATTGAGAATGACATAACGAAGGGATTGCCCACACCTGTCCATGAAATATCCTTGGAGTCAATTGTCCAATTACTTTTGGTCCCTTTAAAAACAGGGTGGCACATGTTAAGGAGCTGAAACTCCTAAACCCTTCATCCAATTTTAATGTGGATACCCTCAAATGAAAGCTGAAAGTCTGAACTTCAACTGCATCTGAATTGTCTTGTTTAAAATTCATTGTGGTAATTTCTAGAATCAAAATTAGAAAAATGTTGTCTCTGTCCAAATATATATGGACCTAACTGTAGTGTGAGCAAGTTAATAGTTAAAAAAAAGAATAAAAATTGTAAAAAATAAACAATAAATATTATTTCTCTGCTGCGCCCGGTGTCTTGGGCGGCTTGCGGTGGTGTGAAATGACCTTTCATGATGTCATTTAGTTATGTGACAGGTCACGCGACCACCGACGTCAGCGGTCGCGTGACCTGTCACATGACTAAATGACGTCATGGAAGGTCCTTTTAGCCCATCGCGATCCGTACAAGAGACCGGACGCAGCGGAGAAAACACCGGGGGCCATCAGAAGGCAAGTATAATCTTTATTTTTTATTTTAAATTCTTTTTTTAACAGTTTCTATGGTACCCGAGTCTGGAGGACAGTCTCCTCTTTTCCAGACCCAGGTGCACATTGAATCGCTTAATATCCGCATGTGCACATGTGCTCATGCGGATATTATGTGATTCAATGCAAGTCAATGGCGGCAATTATGCTGCGTGTCCGCAAAATTAATGGACATGATGCGTATTTTTCTGCAATGATAATCCACAGCAGAAATTTCCGCAGCATGTGCACAGCACATGCGGATTATCATTGGGGACCATGGGGCACGTATTACCAAGCATTTTTTAAGCATTTTCGCTGCGGAAATTCCGCAGCAAAAACGCTTGAAAAACGCATAGTAGGCACGCAGCCTTATAGACTCCTCTGGTACTGGCACCCTTCTAGAGGTGTTGGCAGTATCTCTCCAGTGGCTCACGTGAGGTTGTTACGTCACACGAGCCCTGTGCCCAATCAGTACCGGATTAATTTTCCCCCCCTTCGGACATATTGAGCATCAACAGGAAGTCAGTGAGTAGCCCTGACTTCCTGTTAATGTACAATACTCCTAAAGGTGGGGACAGTAAAGCTGGCACTGATTGGGCACAGGGCTCGTGTGATGTAACAACCTCACTTGAGCTCCAGGAGAGTGAGTGGTGACACCACTGGAACGGCGCCTGCATGGAAGGTGAGTATAAGTGTTTTTATTTCAACAGGGTTAAACACTGAAATTGAGAATGGCTGTCCGAGTAGTGGACAATCCCTTTAAATAAATAATTCTCTTATTTTCTTGAGATCTGGTCTCCCCGGGAATCTGTAATGTGTACCATTGCAAGCAGCAACTAAACCTATGAGCCACAGCTTCATCGCAGGCTCTGAACTCATGCAGATTATACTGATAGCAGGGTATCTCTATGTATCTGTATTCCAGAGGGAAAATAAAAGTAAGATTTTTTTTTTCTTCCTTTAAAATTACTATAAAATAATGAAAAACAATTACAATAATGTAATTTTAATTCATTTTTTTAAATAAGAAGCATCATAAATCAGTAAACATACATTTTTGGTGTCCCTTTAATTGTAATAATCAGCACAATATAGTGACCAGATTATTTATGTTGATCGGTAAATGGCATAAAAATATGTTTTGATTGATTTTATTTCTCTGTTAAACCATTAAAAAAGTAAGAAAAATGTACGCTGAGGTTATGTTCACATGTAGCGTAAATGCTGCGTTTTTTATACTCTTTTTTTTTCTGCAGGTGTCAGCACCACACAATGCAATTACAAACTTCTCTGAAACATATTAATTTTAAGCAGACATTACAGCCTTCCACAACAGTTACGGTCTCTCATATGGTCCCTTAATTTCCACTTCTGTACTCAGTTATAGATGCACTCCAATCAGAATTTTTATCCTTTTAATATATTGCAATCATCATATTATATATCACTGTGTACTTACAATTTCTCATTTTGCCCTTCTACCTAGCTAATTATTCTCTTTTCTATTAGTGTGACATCACATGATTAAAAGCTGACTAGCTGATTCCTTCTTAGCTCTATGTAGAAACAGGAGGTCAATTTTACCTGTACGAGTCATAAGTAGAGATGAGCGTTGTTCTACTCGAACTGTTCGCCAATCTCAAATTCGAGCTGTTTTGGGCGGTGTTCGAGCCGTTCGGCGAACACGAACGATTTGAGAAAAATTCGGCTGTTCGAGGTTATGTTCGATAACTGTTCGTGCACCAAAATCATAACTGGATTTTTTCTCAGTAATGATGAAAATTAATGTTAATGCGCAGTTTGAGTGTACAGCGGGGTGGGGGGAGGGGCAGGGGATGGATCTCTGCAGGAATAATGAAGATCTCCATTTTTTTTTCTCTTTCCCGCATTTGCAGTGGGGAGGTGCAATCTGTCAGCCTATCAGCAGCGCACACACGGAGCGAACTGCTGTTTTTCACACAAGCAAGGGCATGTGTCATTGGCAGTGTATGTCACATGTCCTTGCCCTATAAGACCAAGCCATTTTCCCCGTCGCCACCATTTTCTCACTGCTGCAGCTGCGTGTTAGACGGCACCGCTGTTGCTGTGTGCGCTATACCTTGTTAATTTCAAGCCAATTTTCGCACAAATCTACAGATAGCTTGGGAGTAGGGAATAGTTGTGATTGCAGTCCTTTTAAGGACTAGGTTACAGCATTTCCTACGACTTTTATCAGGCAGGTCTGTGCTCTTAAATAGATAGATTGTGGGAGTAAAGACTAATTGTAATTGCAGTACTTTTCAGGACTAGGTTACATCAGTTCCTATCAGTTTTTGCCAGGCAGGCCTGTGCCAGTGCTGTGCAAGTTTTTTTCACAGCATTTGGCTGACTCTAGCAAAGCTAATCCTTTTTGGCCTATTGCAGAGTGTGTTAGTCAGTGGAGTAGCCTATCTGTGTTGCAAGATATACCACCTGTGTATAGAATACCAATTTTTTTACTGCACCTAGTGAAGTAAAATCTTTTGGGCATAGCATCATTCTATTAGTCCATCTATACTGACCTCCATCAGGTTGCAAATTGAATATAATTTTTTTCTGCATCAAGCTATGAAAAAATATTTGGGCTTCTAGCAGTGTGTGGGACTTGTTCCATTAGTCCATCTATACTGACCTCCATCAGGTTGCAAACTGAATATAATTTTTGTCTGCATCTAGATCTGAAAAAATATTTGGCGTTCTAGCAGTGTGTGGGACTTTCTCTATTAGTCCTTCTATACTGACCTCCATCAGGTTGCAAATTAAAAATAATTTTTATCTGCATCTAGATCTGAAAAAATATTTGGCCTTCTAGCAGTGTGTGGGACTTTCTCTATTAGTCCATCTATACTGACCTCCATCAGGTTGCAAATTAAAAATAATTTTTATCTGCATCTACCTCTGAAAAAATATTTGGCCTTCTAACTGTGTGTGGGACTTGTTCTATTAGTCCATCTATACTGACCTCCATCAGGTTGCAAACTGAATATATTTTTTTTCTGCATCTACCTCTGAAAAAATATTGGGCTTCTAGCTGTGTGTGGGACTTGTTCTATTAATCCATCTATACAGACCTCCATCAGGTTGCAAACTGAATATATTTTTTTTCTGCATCTACCTCTGAAAAAATATTGGGCTTCTAGCTGTGTGTGGGACTTGTTCTATTAATCCATCTATACAGACCTCCATCAGGTTGCAAACTGAATGTAATTTTTTTCTGCATCTAGCTCTGAAAAAATAGTTGGCCTTCTAGCAGTGTGTGGGACTTTCTCTATTAGTCCATCTATACTGACCTCCATCAGGTTGCAAATTAAAAATAATTTTTATCTGCATCTACCTCTGAAAAAATATTTGGGCTTCTAGCTGTGTGTGGGACTTGTTCTATTAATCCATCTATACTGACCTCCATCAGGTTGCAAACTGAATATAATTTTTTTCTGCATCTAGCTCTGAAAAAATATTTGGCCTTCTAGCAGTGTGTGGGACTTTCTCTATTAGTCCATCTATACTGACCTCCATCAGGTTGCAAACTGAATATATTTTTTTTCTGCATCTACCTCTGAAAAAATATTGGGCTTCTAGCTGTGTGTGGGACTTGTTCTATTAATCCATCTATACAGAACTCCATCAGGTTGCAAACTGAATATATTTTTTTTCTGCATCTACCTCTGAAAAAATATTGGGCTTCTAGCTGTGTGTGGGACTTGTTCTATTAATCCATCTATACAGACCTCCATCAGGTTGCAAACTGAATATAATTTTTTTCTGCATCTAGCTCTGAAAAAATAGTTGGCCTTCTAGCAGTGTGTGGGACTTTCTCTATTAGTCCATCTATACTGACCTCCATCAGGTTGCAAATTAAAAATAATTTTTATCTGCATCTAGCTCTGAAAAAATATTTGGCCTTCTAGCAGTGTGTGGGACTTTCTCTATTAGTCCATCTATACTGACCTCCATCAGGTTGCAAATTAAAAATAATTTTTATCTGCATCTACCTCTGAAAAAAATATTTGGGCTTCTAGCTGTGTGTGGGACTTGTTCTATTAGTCCATCTATACTGACCTCCATCAGGTTGCAAACTGAATATAATTTTTTTCTGCATCTAGCTCTGAAAAAATATTTGGCCTTCTAGTATTGTGTGGGACTTTCTCTATTAGTCCATCTATACTGACCTCCATCAGGTTGCAAATTAAAAATAATTTTTATCTGCATCTAGCTCTGAAAAAATATTTGGCCTTCTAGCAGTGTGTGGGACTTTCTCTATTAGTCCATCTATACTGACCTCCATCAGGTTGCAAATTAAAAATAATTTTTATCTGCATCTACCTCTGAAAAAATATTTGGGCTTCTAGCTGTGTGTGGGACTTGTTCTATTAGTCCATCTATACTGACCTCCATCAGGTTGCAAACTGACTATAATTTTTTTCTGCATCTAGCTCTGAAAAAATATTTGGCCTTCTAGCAGTGTGTGGGACTTTCTCTATTAGTCCATCTATACTGACCTCCATCAGGTTGCAAATTAAAAATAATTTTTATCTGCATCTAGCTCTGAAAAAATATTTGGCCTTCTAGCAGTGTGTGGGACTTTCTCTATTAGTCCATCTATACTGACCTCCATCAGGTTGCAAATTAAAAATAATTTTTATCTGCATCTACCTCTGAAAAAATATTTGGCCTTCTAGCAGTGTGTGGGACTTTCTCTATTAGTCCATCTATAATGACCTCCATCAGGTTGCAAATTAAAAATATTTTTTATCTGCATCTAGCTCTGAAAAAATATTTGGGCTTCTAGCTGTGTGTGGGACTTGTTCTATTAGTCAATCTATACTGACCTCCATCAGGTTGCAAACTGAATATAATTTTTTTCTGCATCTAGCTCTGAAAAAATATTTGGCCTTCTAGCAGTGTGTGGGACTTTCTCTATTAGTCCATCTATACTGACCTCCATCAGGTTGCAAATTAAAAATAATTTTATCTGCATCTAGCTCTGAAAAAATATTTGGCCTTCTAGCAGTGTGTGGGACTTTCTCTATTAGTCCATCTATACTGACCTCCATCAGGTTGCAAATTAAAAATATTTTTTATCTGCATCTAGCTCTGAAAAAATATTTGTCCTTCTAGCAGTGTGTGGGACTTTCTCTATTAGTCCATCTATACTGACCTCCATCAGGTTGCAAATTAAAAATAATTTTTATCTGCATCTACCTCTGAAAAAATATTGGGCTTCTAGCTGTGTGTGGGACTTGTTCTATTAATCCATCTATACAGACCTCCATCAGGTTGCAAACTGAATATATTTTTTTTCTGCATCTACCTCTGAACAAATATTTGGTCTTCTAGCTGTGTGTGGGACTTGTTCTATTAGTCCATCTATACTGACCTCCATCAGGTTGCAAACTGAATATAATTTTTTTCTGCATCTAGCTCTGAAAAAATATTTGGCCTTCTAGCAGTGTGTGGGACTTGTTCTATTAGTCCACCTATACTGACCTCCATCAGGTTGCAAATTCAAAATAATTTTTTGTCTGCATCTAGCTCTGAAAAAATATTTGGCATTCTAGCAGTGTGTGGGACTTTCTCTATTAGTCCATCTATACTGACCTCCATCAGGTTGCAAACTGAATATATTTTTTTTCTCCATCTAACCCAGCCAATAGTTTTGGCCTAATACCACAGTTTGGCCACTCAGCTCTGCTCGGTTCCCATCCATTGTTTTTATGTGCAAACAACTCCAGAGTTGTGAATTAGTTAACCACCAAAATGAGTGGAAAAAGGCCTGCTGCTGGTGGAAAGGGGAATAGGCATGTTGGGAAGGGGAAAAAAGGTTGTGTCCGTGGGGTAGGTGTTAAAGCAACAGTAACATCTGCAGAAGAAAGACCATCTTCCAGCCAAACTAAAATGTCTACTTCTTTTAGCGGACAATGTGATAAGATCCCTTTCTTACGGCCACGCCAATCGCTACAAATTCCAGATGAGGCACAAAAACAGCAGGTGCTTCAACGGATATCAAGTGCTCCTTTAAGTGGGCTCTCCTCCACATCAACTTCAACATCACAAATACTCCAGTCCTCAAAGGTGTCACCCCAATCGCACTTGCTTCCTCACAGCTCCCAAATCTCCTGCTGCCCGTCTGAGTATGAGGTAGAACAGATGGTTGAGTCTGCAGAGCTGTTTACTCATACTATAGCCAGGGAATCAGAGGTCGACTCCAGCGCTTCTGTGAATCCAGACGAGGAAATGATCTGCACTGATGCCCAGAATCTTTATGAGTCGGATCCAGGACCAGACGCAGAAGGTTCTGACCATAATGTAGACCTTCATTCCCAAACTGTAACTCCTGTTGGTGGAGACAATGAGGAAGACAATGATGAGACTCAAATACCTGATTGGAGCGACAACTTTAGTTTTTTGTCAGGGCAAGAACAGGTTGGCTCTGAGGACGACGTGTGTGATAACGCACAGGGTGATGATGATGAGGTTGGAGATCCCACTTACTGTCAACCCACAGTCAGCCAAGAGATGAGGTCAGCAGAGGAGGTGGAGGAAGATGCTAGTGATGACAAGGTCAGGTTGCGCCTTCCTGGACAGAGACGTAGTACTGGAAGCACGTCAACAACTGCATCCTCAAACACAACTCTGCCTCTCACCACAAGTCGTGGTGGCTCTTCAGGTTGCATGGATGATAAGCCTTGCATAGCCTGGGCATTTTTTCAGATCGATAAATATGACCCAACTCGTGTTATCTGTAACATTTGTCAGCAAAAGCTAAGTAGAGGCCAAAAAATACATAGTTTGAGTACTTCATGCATGAACCGGCACATGGACATGAAGCATAAGTTGCAGTGGGAAGCTCAGTGTGCTACAATGCGGCCTAGCCGGCCGGGCCAACCACCGTCTGCCATATCTTGTGCATCCGCGGCCTCTTCATCCTCTGTGACTGGGGGGACAGCAGTCACACCTGTTTTGGGGCGCAGACCTGCCACCTCTTTACCCGCAACAGCCAGCGTGATTGGCAGGTCATCATTTTCTTTGGAGGTGGTAACACCAGCTGGTGTTGAGCGCTGTCCGACATCGATAGCACCACCTTTGGATCAAGGCAACCTAACATGTCCGCCTGCATCTTCCTCACAGACCGGCAGTTTGCCGGGGACACCCTTATCAACCCCGTCTAAGCACAATAGCCAGCCCTCGGTCCCTCAGATGTGGACAAGAAAAAGACCATTTCCTCCTAGCCATGAGAAAGCTAAGAGGTTGAATTTCACTATCTGCAAGCTCTTGGCTACAGAAATGCTGCCTTTCCGCCTGGTGGACACAGAGGATTTTCGAGACCTTATGTCCGTCGCAGTGCCCCAGTACCAGATGCCCAGTCGGCACTACTTCTCAAAGAAAGGTGTGCCTGCGCTCGCACACAACATCACCGCTTCTTTGAGAAACTCTGTGTGTGACAGGGTGCATTTCACCACAGACACTTGGACGAGTAGGCATGGACAGGGGCGTTACATGTAGCTGACTGGGCACTGGGTAACTATGGTGACAGCAGGACAAGGGGCTGCTGTCCAAGTCTTGCCGTCCCCACGAGTTGTGCGTCAATCCTCTTTATGTCAAAGTTCCTCCACTGCTTCTGCCTCCTCAACCTCCTCTCGGTCTTCCACCTGCACCCAAAGCCTGTCTGGTCATGCCACAAGCTTTCTAACTGCGCAGAAGGGATCCTGCACACCTCCTTACTATGCTGGCAGTAGGGCTCAACGTCATCAGGCGGTTTTTACTTTGAAATGTCTGGGAAATGTGAGTCACACAGCTGAGGAGTTGTGGTCAGCTCTGGAGAACCAATTTCATGAATGGTTGTCTCCACTGGACCTGAAACCAGGGAAAGCCGTGTGCGACAATGCTGCAAACCTGGGTTCGGCCCTTCGCCGGGGCAATGTCACACACGTGCCTTGTATGGCTCACGTGTTGAACCTGGTTGTCCAGCAATTTTTAGCCCACTACCCCAGACTAGATGGCCTTCTGCAGAGGGCACGGTCGCTGTGTGCTTACTTCCGCCGTTCGCATCCCGCAGCTCAGCGACTTACATCTCTACAGAAGTCGTTGGGCCTGCCACTTCACCGGCTAAAATGCGATGTGCCTACCCGGTGGAATTCAACTCTGCACATGTTGCAGCGACTGTAGCAGCACCGACAAGCCCTGGTGCAATACGTTCTGACGTATAGCCTGGGCCAACGAGATCCAGAGGTGGGGCAAATCACGCTGGAGGAGTGGTCTCAGATCAGGGACCTATGCACCCTTCTGCACAGTTTTGAAATGGCGACGAAGATGTTTAGTGCTGACGATGCCATTATCAGCATGACTATTCCGGTGATTTACATGCTGGAGCACATGTTAAACAGAATTCGGAGTCAGGTGGTGGCACAAGAGGAGGTGGAGGAAGTAGAGGAGGAGGAGTTGTATGCGGAAGGGCTAACATCTGCAAGGTCCAGACGGTCGGCAGCACCAAGGCGGCAGGCATGTGAGGGTGGGGGAGATGGTTTTACCAGGGCGCATGGTAGCAGCCAAACTAGTGAGGAAGGTGCAGGAGCCCAGAAAGTAGTGGAGGACGAATTGATGGAAGACTCAGCAGATGAGGGAGACCTTGATCACATTTCTGTTGTGCGAGGTTGGGGGGAGAGGACAGAGGAAGGAAGCATGATTGTTACCTCGCCACCAACACAACAGGGACTTGGTGCTCCTGGATGCGCAACACACATGAGTGCCTTCTTGCTGCACTACCTGCAACATGACACTCGATTTGTGAGAATTAGAAATAATCCTGACTACTGGGTTGCCACACTGTTAGATCCCCGGTACAAAAGTAAATTTTCCGAAATTATTCCTGCCATAGAAAGGGATGCACGCATGCAGGAGTATCAGCAGAGACTGTTGCAGAATCTTACATGTGCTTTTCCACAAAACACCAGTGGTGCACGTAGTGAATCTCACAGTTCCAACTTGCCAACCGTGGGACCGTCAAGTGTTCAGCACTCAAACTGTAACAGAACCACAGTATCTGCTGGTAACATCAATTTTGCGGAATCATTTCACCACTTTTTTAGCCCATCCTTTGCAAGGCCACAGGAGACAAGAAGTCTGACACATAGTCAACGCCTAGAGACGATGGTACAGGAGTATCTCCAAGTAAACATTGAAGCCATGACTGTGTCACTGGACCCTTGCTCTTTTTGGGCTTCCAATCTGGATAAATGGCCGGAGCTAGCCACTTACGCCTTGGAGATCTTGTCATGCCCCGCAGCCAGCGTTCTGTCTGAACGTGTGTTCAGCGCTGCTGGTGGTGTGCTGACAGATAAGCGCACGCGGCTCTCCACTGATAATGTAGACAGACTCACGTTCATAAAGATGAACAAATCATGGATCCGAAACGACTTTTCTACCCCGGTGTCATCCTGGGGAGAGTAAAAGCTTGATGTTTGGTTAAAATCACCCTACCAACCGTTTTAAGCTTTCAAATTACTAATCATGTTTATCTGTATCTTGGCTGGAAAATAATTTGGGCTTTGTAGCAGTGTGCAGCACTGATTCTATTAGGCCATCTATAATAAGCTCCACCAGATTTAAAATTACTAATCAAGTTTATCTGTATCTTGGCTGGAAAATAATTTGGGCTTTGTAGCAGTGTGCAGCACTGATCCTATTAGGCCATCTATACTAAGCTCCACCAGATTTAAAATTAATAATAATTTTTAGCTGCATCTAGCCCGGAAAATAATTTTGGGGCTCCGAGATGCGCAAGACACATAAGTGCCTTCTTGCTGCACTACCTGCAACATGACCCTCATATTGTCAGAATTCGAAGTAATCATGACTACTGGGTTGCCACACTCTTAGATCCCCCAAACTTTTCGATCAACCTTTTCATTTTAATAAAGACCAAAAAAATGGTCATTTTTGAAATTATAAGCATTAGCAGGTTATTAGAAACTGAAATCAAACAGTTTTCAACTCAAAACTTTATTCTAGGTGATGTTACATTTTCACATAGGACCCCTTGTTCGATAGGAGCTTCTGAACTCTCTCGTCCATTGAATTTGTCAGGTTTTGGATGGTTTCTGCTTCAATTGTTTTGCATGAGGACAGAATACCCTCCCAGAGGTGTTGCTTAGATGTGAACTGCCTCCCGCCATCATAGACACTCCTTTTGATGATGCTCCAGAGGTTCTGAATGGGGTAGAGGTCAGGGGAGCATGGGGGTCACACCATAAGTTTGTCCCCTTTTATGCCCATATCAGCCAGAGATGCAGATGTTTTATGTGCAGCATGAGATGGTGCATTATCATGCAAAAAAATGATCTTGTTGTGAAATACACGGTTCTTCTTCTTGAACCATGGCAGGAAGTGCTGTTTGAGAAAATCCACATACATTATGGAGTTCATCTTTAGCGCCTTCAGGGATCCTAAAGGGGCCGACAATCTCTCTCCCCATGATTCCAGCCCAAAACATTACTCCACCTCCTCCTTGTTGGCGCTGTAGCCGTGTTTGCGTGGGGTGTCCATCAACCAGCCATCCTCCACTCCATCCATCTGGACCATCGAGCGCTGCACGGCACTCATCCGTGAACAAAACAGTTTTGAAATCAGTCTTCATGTAATGTTTAGCCCACTGGAGCCGTTTCTGCTTGTGTGAAGTGGATAGAGGAGGTCGACAGGATGGTGTATGCACAGCTGCAAACCTCTGAAGGACCCTGCATCTTGTTGTTCGGGGGACATTGGAGGCACCAGCAGCTTCAAAAACTTGTCTGCTGCTATGACAAGGCTTTTTTGCCGCTGCTCTTTTAACCTGACGTAATTGCCTGTAGGAAAGAGTCCTCAATTTGCCCTTATCAGCACGCACACGTGTGTACTGTGAATCAGCTACATACTTCTTGATTGCCAAGACACTTCATCCTGATCATCGCACAATGTTGATTGTAGTCATGCCTTGACCTAAACACTCCACAATTTGTTGCTTCTCAGCAGCCAACACATCCTTTTTCTTTCCCATTTTGGCAGAAAATGTAGGCTGCTTAATAATGTGAGCCAGCCTTCTTAAGTAGTCTTGCCTTTCATTGGACACACCTGCCAAACTAATTAGCACAGGTGTCTGCAATTGCTTACAGTGATATAAAGAGTCCTGACACACATCACCATCAATGAGTTTAACTGACAAACAAACAAATTCTTCCCTTATCACTCCTAAACACTTTTTGCATAATAATTTGGAACACAGTGTACATGTGCTTTTCCACAAAACACCAGTGGTTCACGTAGTGAATCTTTCAGTTCTAACTTGCCAACCGTGGTCTGTATGGAGTTGTTCAATAAATTGCCCAAAATTAAGATAACATAGATGGGAGAGGTCTCTATGAATAGGAATTCCTAAGTATTTGATACCCTGTGAGGGCCAGGCAAAGGGAAAGTTGGACTGGATGGAATCCTATATGGATTTGGGGAGGGAGACATCGAGGGCCTCAGACTTCGCTGCATTGATTTTAAAATTTGACCATGTAACAAAGTGATCTATTTCAGCCATAACAGCATGGATGGATATATGTGATTGAGTGATATATACTAGGACATCATCAGCAAATAGAGAGCACTTGTACTCGGTGCCTCCCACCTCAATCCACCTAATATTGGGGTTATGGCGAATTGATGAGAGCAGGTGCTCCGTCACTAGGATGTATAAGAGAGGGGACAGAGGACATCCCTGCCTTGTCCCATTGGTGATTGTGAAAGGTGATGAAAATGTTCTGATGCACCCCCTGTGCCTTGGGACACCCGGAGCCGGACCATTTTTGGTGGATGCTGGTGGTTGTAGTCTTCGTGGCGGCGACCCGGTTCCGTGGCTCAGGGTGGTCAAACCAGTGGCGGAACTATTTATGTGGTTTTGATGTTTAAATGTCCGACTACGCCACCCGTGGATTGCGGTCAGAGTGAACCGCCGCTGCAGGGCAGACCGCTGAGGCTGGTGTTGTGGGTGCAGCAGAGGATGGGGGTGATGGTGCAGGGCAGCAGCAGTAACGACACAGAGTCAGTGATGCAGTCCAGGACCTTTACTCACAGTTCTTATTATCCAGACCACGTCTGCAGGTAACGGCTGCCCACGTCGTACTGTGCTCACCAGGTGAGGGGCTCAGACAACTCCCAGATAACTTTGGAGCGCTTCACAGGACCCCCTTTGTGTGTCCTTTGTCTGGCCTTTCTTACCAACCCTTCTGTCCGGCTGCCTCGGGCCTCCTCTTGTTAAACTTGGCGCCAGTTTCCCTGACCCTATGTGGTGCCTTCCTAGCGGGTGTAGCGAGGGGCTGCGCCACATAAAATGTCAGAGCCTCCGGTTTCTAGCTGAGGGTCGTTTCCTGCCTCCACTAGTTTCGGGGACCGTTCTCCCCCTTTGGCCTGACCCCTCCACGCAGGTGGATTCTGGCGTGCGGTGGCGACTCGCCCGTCTGCACCCCTGGGATCCCTTCATTCCTCGTTCCTGGAGCCTTCTCCGCTCCTCTTCCTTCCTTCTCCCTCTTCCAGGCCTGGGCCTCTGTTACTAGGCCCGCCTCCGGAGCAGAGCTCATGCAGAGCCCCTGCTCCCTGCCACTTCTGTTCAGACTTCTCTGCACTGAACTAAGATGGTGCCCACCTTTTATACTCCCTTCTCAATGCACCCAGGAACTGCTTCCTCCCTGCTCCTGCACTACAGGGTTCCCCTTCCTCAGTGTTCCCTCCCCCCACTCCAGCCAGGGACAGGGACTGTCGTGCCCATCTCAGAGGCATATTGGTCGCCCTGCCCCACGGCAATGTGGTGTAATGCATGCAGGTGTCGGGTCCTGATCCACACTCCATCCTTACCTGAGAGTGAGATATCACACCTCTGGGTGAGGTGCAATACCTCTGTAGCAACCGAGCCCTCAGGGTGCTACAGTTCCATTTATCTTCAGCCTAGGTGACGTATTGTGATACAGGGCCATGATTTTGGCTATAAAAGGGTCCCCTAGACCCCTACCCCAAGCTTTTTAAGAGAATCATATATGGCGTGCCAGGAGACTCTATGGAATGCTTTCTCAGCATCCAACGAGAGTATCTAATTACAAATTTTTAACTGCATCTAGCCCAGGAAATAATTTGTGCCTAGTAGCAGTGTCTGCTAGTCAGCGGATTATCCCGGCTGTTAAGCAAGCTACACCACCTGTAGTTTGGACACTTAATTTTTTCAAAGGAAATGCTTCGGGACCACGGGATACTCAGTGAAGAGCATCAGGAGGCACCCCAAGGCATAGGGGCTGGGACTGGCAGTAGGATGCCTTGCGGTGGACAGCCGAGCTCGATCCTTATAAAAGCTTTTTAACTGCAGCAGCTTTAGTGGACGCTACTGGAGCTGGAATTACGCGGCTGCTGGCATGAGACTTGCCCTCCAATAGATCCTTGTAAATGGATTTAAAGTGTATTCATTCAAATTAGAGAGCCAATTTAAATTAAAAAGCTTAGAGCTGCCTCCACCACAGGGGGGGTCGCTCAACCAACCAGCGGACAGGCACCAGTATTGGGAGAGGGGGGCTGACCGTCAGGGTTCACCGCGGCTCTGGCACAAACCCGGCGACACGGAGGTGGCACGGGCAGGAGCGGACTGAACGTGTCGGCTTCTCACTTTTTGGATTTTAGAAGGGCATGACATGCCTATATTTGTGTCTCCCCCTCCTTTTACTCCTCCACCTCTTTTCTTTTCGCATGACTATATGTACTTGTCACTTTTCCATGTGTTAGTTGTGTCTTCTGAGCAGTTTGTCAGCTTTTGGACACCTTTGAAGGTGTTTTCTATGTGTTTCTATGTGTTTTTGTTTGCCTGCCATTAGTTTTAACGGTGTTCGAAGGTGTTCGACGAACTCGAATACTACGGGGGTGGCTCAACACTGGTCGTAAGTCACTGCCAAACTCACTGGCAGGGGTGACGAGGGAGCAGCTGGGTCAGGAGTCAAAGAGGGAAATGATTAATGCAGGGACAAGAGACCTCTTGTTTCCAAATAAAGCAAATCAAAGAAAAGAATTAGCTGGGTAGAATGACAAAATGAGTAATTGGAAGTAGAGATGGGCGAACCCAGTAAAGTTTTGGATGTGTACCTAACACCTAGTGTTCGGGCACAGACCCAAAACACGGATGCCCTCAGGAAGTGGTTGTTACTGTTCAGATTCGGTGGCCTGAACATCGAGTGTTTCCCGCGCTGTCATCTGTGTGACAGCATGGGAAACAGGGCCTTTGATCGGCGGTAAGATTGGTCAGAGCACTACGGGATCACGCTGTCAGATGTCAACGTGATCCCGCAGTTGTCACTGACTGTGACCCACAGTAAAAAGCTTACTGCAGGTCATAGATGTTGGCTGATGAGCGTACTACTACTCCCATCAGCCTGCGCCTGCTGTCACTGATAACAGCCAGATGTGACTGTTCTACCTGGCAGCCAGCTACAAACTGAAAGGGGCATAATCACTCCCGCAGTATATAGCGCTGAGCTGCCATGACAGAGTTCACAGGAGTTTATCAGCTGATGAGCTCTGATGATCTCACTTACTGCACTGCCATGAGAGAAATTTCTCATGCAGCAGCAGTCCTGTAAATGAGGTCAATGAGGTTCATCAGCTAATCAAATCCTGTGAACTCTCCCATGGCAGCTCAGCACTATACACTGCCTGTGTCAGTGTGTAACCTGCTGTCATGTAGTGCAGTCACATCAGTGACTGCTTATGTGACTTGTCTAAAATTGATCCAGAATGTTGTGGGACAGTCCACTGGGGGCTGATTTTTATAGCTAGGGAAATGATACATTAGCCCAAAATGATCCCTTGCTATTAATAACAGCTCACAGCTGTTTGATTATCATTTACTGACTAGTTTACAGGAGAAGCCAAAACAAAATTGATGTAGGGTCCCCCTACAAAATCTAACCAGCAAAAACTAACCAGACAGCTGTGGGCTGATATTAATAGCCAGGAAAGGGGCCATGGATATTAGCCTCCTCCGAGGCTAATAACATCAGCCCTCAGTGGCCCCAGAAATGGCGCATCAATAAGATGCGCCAAATCTGGTGCTTAGCCTCGCTCTTCCCACTTACCCTGGTGCAGAGGCAAGTGGGATAATAGGATTGGGGTTCATGTCAGCCTTGTATTGGCAGCTATCATGAAGCCCAGGTTAGTAATGGACGGCGTCTATAAAACACCCTCATTACTTAAGCCATAGTAAAAGTTTGTAAATAAAGACACAGCATGTACAAAAATTCTTTATTTAAAATAAAAGTCCGAATGGTTTGACTCATTTATTTAAAAATAAAAAACGCAGTTATACTCACCTAACGCCTAATCCCAGAAGCCATTGTAACCCGTAAAAAAATATAATTTCCCTCGCCTTTATTTCATCGCCTTTACGAAGTGATGAAATAATCCATACTGTCCACCTATGATCTGGATCAGTTGTAGAACAGTCACATCAGTGATCACTAATGTGACTGCTCTACATAACAGCAGGCTACACACTGACACAGGCAGTGTACAGTGCTGAGCTGCCGTGAGAGAGTTCACAAGAGATGATAAGCTTATGAACCCCAGTGACCTCACTTAAAGCACTGCTGCGTGAGAGTTTTCTCACGCACCGGTTGTGCCATAAGTGAGATCACCGAACCTCATCAGCTGAAGAACTCCTGTGAATTCTGTCACTGCAGCCTAGTGCTATACACTGCAGAAGTGATTACGCTCCTGTTAGTGTGTAGCTGGCTGCCGGGTAGAACAGTCATATCTACAATTAATGTGATGGGATTAGGTGTTAGGTGAACATAACTGTGTTTTTTTAATTTATTTCAATATGCAATTATTTATTTAAACTTTAAACGCCTGTGTCCAGGCTAGTGCACAGTGATTCGTATACTTCACACTATTCACTTGTCCCACATAAGAGGTTTTGACTTCATTATTTACTGTTATGGCATGTGCTATTGAGCCTCCTCTATGACACTGGTCTGGATGCTAGTACTTAGTGATTAGTGTACTTCATATTATTCGCTTGTCCTACATAAGGTGTTCTGATTTCATTATTTATTGTTCATATGCTTGACCTATATGATATGTCAAGCCCATATTCCTTCCTATACATGTTTTACTAGCACTCCTTAAGGCACATGTACTAGATTATTATATTGTATGCATATTTTTGTGTAGTCCATTCTTGTACATGTATAGTTTTGGCCTATGTATGTTACAAAATTTAATCGGTGATATCTGATATTGTGGGCTCCTTCAACTACTTCTCCTGTTTATATCTTTTAACTGGAATTTTTTAATATAATTTGAAATAAAGCTGTTATATTTTAAAATAAGGCAGCCAAACTTTAATAGATGTTTGGCCGAAGCTGCCGGACCCAAACATCCAGGGGTCCGCCCATCACTAATTGTAAGTACACAGTGCCATATAATATGATAACTGCAATACTTTAAGAGGATAAAAATTTTGATAGGAGTGCTTCTTTAATATAGAGGGAAAAACCCCTTTAGCTGTAGGGTTTTTTCAGTGTATTTCATTGTTTAGTCAATATGTAATCTACTGATTACCACTTTTGTTCCAGCATTTTGTATGCTGTGCAAAACTTATGTAAACTTTTCTTCTGAGAAGAAGAAGAAGAAAATTGTAATCTTTGGCTGCTGTAACTTGACGAACTGTAAAATAAATATACAGTTGGGAAAATAAGTGTTTGATACACTGACGATTTTGCCACCTACAAAGAATGGAGAGGTCTGTAATTTTTATCATAGGTACACTTCAACTGTGAGAGACGGAATCTAAAAAAAAATAATCCATAAAATCACATTTTATGATTTTTGCATAATTCATTTGCAATTTAATTCATGAAATAAGTATTTGATACAATAGAAAAACAGAACTTAATCTTTGGTACAGAAACCTTTGTTTGCAATTGCAGAGGTCAGACGTTTTCTGTAGTTCTTGACCACTTCTTAGTTACCCTGGCTGTGTGTTTCAGGCCATTGTCAAGCTGGAAGACCCAGCCATAACCCATCTTCAATGTTCTTACTGAGGGAAGGAGGTTGTTGGCCAAACTCTTGCGATACATGACTCCATCCATTCTCCCTTCAATACAGTGATCCTGTCCCCTTTGTAGAAAAGTACCCCCATAATAATTGTGCCACCAATTGTTGTCTTCTCACCAAGCTGCTTGCCTATTGTCCTGTAGCCCATCCCAGCCTTGTACAAGTATACAATTTTGTCCCTGGTGTCCTTAGAAGGTGCTTTGGTCTTGGCCATGGTGGAGAGGTTGGAGTGTGATTGAGTGTGTCGACAGGTGTCTTTGATACAGGTAATGAGTTCAAACAGGTGCAATTAATACAGGTAATGAGTGCAGAGTAGGAGAGATTCTTAAAGGAAAACTAACTGGTCTGTGAGAGCCAGAATTGTTTCTTGTTGGTAGGTGATCAAATACTTTTTTCATACAATAAAATGCAATTTCATTATTTAAAAATTATACAATGTGATTTTCTTGTTTTTCTTTTCAGTTTCTGTTGCAGTGTGCTTACGATAAAAATTACAGACCTCTCCATTCTTTGTAGGTGGGAAAACTTGCAAAATCGGCAATGAATCACTTATTTTCCCCACTAGATGGGTAAATATATATATCCTGTATATATATGTATATATGTGTGTGTGTATGTATGTATATGTATATACATATATACATGTATATACAGTACAGACTAAAAGTTTGGACACACCTTCTCATTTAAAGATTTTTCAGTATTTTCATTAACCATGAAAATTGTACATTCACACTGAAGGCAACAAAACTATGAATTAACACATGTGGAATTATATACTTAACAAAAAAGTGTGAAACAATTGAAAATATGTTTTATATTCTAGGTTCTTCAAAGTAGCCACCTTTTGCTTTGATGACTGCTTTGCACACTCTTGGCATTCTCTTGATGAGCTTCAAGAGGTAGTCACTGGAAATGGTCTTCCAACAATCTTGAAGGAGTTCCCTGAGATGCTTAGCACTTGTTGGCCCATTTGCCTTCACTCTGCGGTCCAGCTCACCCCAAACCATCTCGATTGGGTTCAGGTCTGGTGACTGTGGAGGCCAGGTCATCTGGCGTAGCACCCCATCACTCTCCTTCTTGGTCAAATAGCCCTTACACAGCCTGGAGGTGTGTTTGGGGTCATTGTCCTGTTGAAAAATAAATGATGGTCCAACTAAACGCAAACCGGATGGAATAGCATGCCGCTGCAAGATGCTGTGGTAGCCATGCTGGTTCAGTATGCCTTCAATTTTGTATAAATCCCCAACAGTGTCACCAGCAAAGCACCCCCACACCATCACACCTCCTCCTCCATGCCTCACGGTGGGAACCAGGCATGTAGAGTCCATCCGTTCACCTTTTCTGCGTCACACAAAGACACGGTGGTTGGAACCAAAGATCTCAAATTTGGACTCATCAGACCAAAGCACAGATTTCCACTGGCGTAATGTCCATTCCTTGTGTTCTTTAGCCCAAACAAGTCTCTTCTGCTTGTTGCCTGTCCTTAGCAGTGGTTTCCTAGCAGCTATTTTACCATGAAGGCCTGCTGCACAAAGTCTCCTCTTAACAGTTGTTGAAGAGATGTGTCTGCTGCTAGAACTCTGTGTGGCATTGGCCTGGTCTCTAATCTGAGCTGCTGTTAACCTGCGATTTCTGAGACTGGTGACTCGGATAAACTTATCCTCAGAAGCAGAGGTGACTTTTGTGACTCTTGGTCTTCCTTTCCTGGGGCGTTCCTCATGTGAGCCAGTTTCTTTGTAGCGCTTGATGGTTTTTGCAACTGCACTTGGGGACACATTCAAAGTTTGCCCAATTTTTCGGACTGACTGACCTTCATTTCTTAAAGTAATGATGGCCACTCGTTTTTCTTTACTTTGCTGCTTTTTTCTTGCCATAATACAAATTCTAACAGTCTATTCAGTAGGACTATCAGCTGTGCAAAGAGTGTGCAAAGAGTGTGCAAAGCAGTCATCAAAGCAAAAGGTGGCTACTTTGAAGAACCTAGAATATGACATATTTTCAGTTGTTTCACACTTTTTTGTTAACTATATAATTCCACATGTGTTAATTCATAGTTTTGATGCCTTCAGTGTGAATGTACAATTTTCATAGTCATGAAAATACAGAAAAATCTTTAAATGAGAAGGTGTGTCCAAACTTTTGGTCTGTACTGTATATATGCAAATTATACAGTGGGTACGGAAAGTATTCAGACCCCTTTAAATTTTTCACTCTTTGTTTCATTGCAGCCATTTGGTAAACTCTAAAAAGTTTATTTTTTTCTCATTAAAGTACACTCTGCACCCCATTGTTATGCACACGCCCGGGCTGACTGGCCTGTGCGTGATTTAGTGATTCCACTGTGCCATGAACCGGAGAGTGCCTGGAGGGGCGTAAGTAAGTATCAACCCGATCTGACCAAGGTCGCACGACGGCTAACGACGCCGTGCACCAGGGAGGAACCGAGCAGAGGGACCAGGTGCTACTCCATGCCAGACCCCGGACACGGCTGTTGACCCACACCGGGGAATACAGGAACAGGCAGGTCAGGCTGGCACACAGACAGGTGGGTATTGGCAGGCACGGCTGGCACACATACAGGTGGGCACTGGCAGGCACGGATGGAGTGCAGACAGGAGGATACTGGCAGGCACGGCTGGTATGCAGACAGGAAGGTACTGACAAGTACGGCTGGCGTGCAGATGGAGAGATACTAGCAGATTGGAGCACAGGCAGGATAGGGTCCAGTACAGACTGGGATTCAGGAACAGAACCGCAGATGCGCAAGACAAGAAGTGCAGAGAGGAACCGCCGAGTGGTGGGCAAGGCAGAGCAGAGAGGAACCGCCGGAGCGGTGAGCAAGACAGAGCAGGCAGGAACCACCAGAGCGGTGAGCAAGGCAGAGCAGGCAGGAACTGCCGGAGCGGTGAGCAAGGCAGAGCAGGCAAGAACCACCGGAGCGGTGAGCAAGGCAGAGCAGGCAGGAACCGCCGGAGCGGTGAGCAAGGCAGAGCAGGCAGGAACCGCCGGAGCGGTGAGCAAGGCAGAGCAGGCAGGAACCGCCGGAGCGGTGGGCAAGGCAGAGCAGAGAGAAACCGCCAGAGCAGTGAGCAAGGCAGAGTGGGCAGAAACCGCCGGAGCGGTGAGCAAGGCAGAGCAGGCAGGAACCGCCGGAGCGGTGAGCAAGGCAGAGCAGGCAGGAACCGCCGGAGCGGTGAGCAAGGCAGAGCAGGCAGGAACCGCCGGAGCGGTGAGCAAGGCAGAGCAGGCAGGAACTGCCGGAGCGGTGAGCAAGGCAGAGCAGAGAGAAACCGCCGGAGCGGTGAGCAAGGCAGAGCGGGCAGAAACCGCCGGAGCGGTGAGCAAGGCAGAGCGTGCAGGAACCGCCGGAGCGGTGAGCAAGGCAGAGCGTGCAGGAACCGCCGGAGCGGTGAGCAAGGCAGAGCAGAGATAAACCGCCAGAGCGGTGAGCAAAGGCAGAGCAGAGATAATCCACCGGAGCGGTGAGCAAAGGCAGAGCAGAGATAATCCACCAGAGCGGTGAGCAAGGCAGAGCAGGCAGGAACCGCCGGAGCAGTGAGCAAGGCAGAGCAGGCAGGAACCACCGGAGTAGTGAGCAAGGCAGAGCAGAGAGAAACCGCCGGAGCGGTGAGCAAGGCAGAGCGGGCAGAAACCTCTGGAGCGGTGAGCAAGGCAGAGCGAACAGGAACCGCCGGAGCGGTGAGCAAGGCAGAGCAGAAATAAACCGCCGGGCTAGCAGACTGGACTGAAGATCAAGTTTGCGATCTTGCACAGTGAGAGATGGTGCACCATGCAAGCCCGCCACCAGGTATGTTACACCCATCTTGACAGAAAAAAACAGAAATGTAGACATTTTTGCAAATTTATTAAAATAAAAAAACTGAAATATCACATGGTCATAAGTATTCAGACCGTTTGCTCAGTATTGAGTACAAGCCCCCTTTTGAGCTAATACAGCCACGAGTCTTCTTGGGAACGATGCAACAAGTTTTTCACACCTGGATTTATGGATCCTCTGCCATTCTTCCTTGCTGATCCTCTCCAGTTCCGTCAGGTTGGATAGTGAACGTTGGTGCACAGCCATTTTCAGGTCTCCCCAGAGATGCTCAATTGGGTTTAGGTCAGGGCTCTGGCTGGGTCAGTCAAGAATGCTCACAGAGTTGTTCTAAAGCCACTCCTTTGTTATTTTAGCTGTGTGCTTAGGGTCGTTGTCTTGTTGGAAGATGAACCTTTGGCCAAGGCTGATGTCCAGAGCACACTGGAAGAGGTTTTCATCCAGGATATCTCTGTACTTGGCCGCATTCATGTTTCCTTCAATTGCAACCAGTCGTCCTGTCCCTGCAGCTGAAAAACACCCCCATAGCATGATGCTGCCACACCATTTTCACTGTTGGGATTGTATTGGGCAGGTGATGAGCAGTGCTTGGTTTTCTCCAAACATACCGCTTAGAATTATCACCAAAAATTTCTATCTTTGTCTCATCAGATGAGAGAATTTTATTTCTCATAGTCTGGGAGTCCTTCATGTGTTTTTGAGCAAACTCTATGTGGGCTTTCATATGTCTTGCACTGAGGAGAGGCTTCCGTCGGGCAACTCTGCCATAAAGGTCCGACTGGTGGAGGGCTGCAGTGATAGTTGACTTTGTGGAACTTTCTCCCATCTCCCTACTGCATCTCTGGAGCTCAGCCACAGTGATCTTGGGGTTCTACTTTACCTGTCTCACCAAGGATTTTCTCCCACGATTGCTCAGTTTGGCTGGACAGCCAGGTCTACGAAGACTTCTGGTGGTCCCAAACGTTTTCTTCCATTTAAGGATTATGGAGGTCACTGTGCTCTTAGGAACCTTGAGTTTTGCAGAAATTCTTTTATAACCTTGGCTAGATCTGTGCCTTGCCACAATTCTGTCTCTGAGCTCCTTGGGCAGTTCCTTTGAGCTCATGATTCTCATTTGGTCTGACATGCATTGTGAGCTGTGAAGTCTTGTATAGACAGGTGTGTGCCTTTCCAAATCAAGTCCTATCAGTTTAATTAAACACAGCTGGACTCCAATGAAGGAGTAGAACCATCTCAAGGAGGATCACAAGGAAATGGACAGCATGTGACTTAAATATGAGTGTCTGAGCAAAGGGTCTGTATACTTATGACCATGTGATATTTCAGCTTTTCTTTTTAATAAATTTGCAAAAGTTTTTACATTTCAATTTTTTTCAGTCAAGATGCAAAGTGTGAGAAAAAATGAACTTTTTAGAATTTACCAAATGGCTTCAATGAAACAAAGAGCGAAAAATTTAAAGGGGCCTGAATACTTTCCATACCCACTGTATGTATGACAATTGAAGTGCAATTTCAGATACACAAGTAAAAGAAACCATCACAGTATTTTGACTACTTTTCATATATTGTACAGATTTACTACCTGCAAGAAATGGAGAAAAATACACTGAAGGATTTTTACTAGAAGTTTTTGACATTCTCTTCAGTTACATAAGGAAAACATTTGATGGGAAAAGTAAAGTTTTGGATTTCCATCACCCTCATCAGTTACTGGATGGTTTGGAAGGATTTAATCTTCAAATATCAGATCATCCAGAGCCTTTGGAACAGATTCTTGCTGATTGTAGAGATACTCTAAAATATGGAGTTAAAACCGGTATGTATCTGTTAAGTATTCCAGATTCTAGATATCTATACCTTTCAATTAGCGTTTGGTGGAATATTTGAACTTCAAATTCTCCAGCTTCACCAAATTTTCCCCCAAAATTCATTTGCTATGAATTCCAATACCGAAAAGCTTTTAAATGAAAACAAAATACATTTATAACACTCTGAGTTTTTCTTGGAGTGTATTCAACCCATTTTGAGATCCTTAATGCAAACACAGCCTTACTAATGTCCACATGGCCTCAGCACTCATATATATGCATAAAATATCACACACACTTTGTGAGGTAGAGAGTTGTGATTCAAATTCTGGATTATGGAGATTTTTCTTTTGGATTAAAAAAAACACATTTGCCCGTCTTACAATACTGGAAGCACACTTTTTGTGGCATAAAATCCAAGATACAGGATTTGGGTTGGAAGCACAATTAGCACTGAGGGGTTTAATAGTGCCCTAAATTTTTGCAGTGTGGGAAGAATAAAGGATGTTAAGGTGCTGTTGCTGCAGTATTTTGCAGATCAATTAATTCACACTGAGTGACTACAGAGGTACAGCACTTTCCTATTTATCACTTGAGGCTTTGGATGATTAATCTCAGACCCCAGACTATTAGTTCAATTTTCAATGTGATTCATCAGTGAAGTAGTAAGTAGTACACTAGAATAATATTGCGTCTTTTTCTATCCCTATGTGGAATGAGCTATGCACTCTGACCTCTTATCCCTACTCCTAAAAAAAGCCTAAAATTGTGCTGCTTGAACATCTCCCCTCCTTATACTGAGTGTAATAGTCAACCCTGATTGGCTGGGCAAGACCATGTGATGTGATAGCTGCAGGGTACTATGGGGAAGGCCGTAACCTTATGTCATTGGCCTGCTCACTTTGTCTTCAGCAGTGTATAAAATGGTGTTGACCATTTTCCTTTTTCAATCTTTTCAAATTATAGAGTGTTTCAATTTGTGGGGACTTCAGAATTTCAAGAAATTCGACTCAAAGTCAATCTTGACAAAATGAGCTCACTGACTGATTTTTAGTTAAACTTATTCTGTAGCCTGAATTGTGCAGAAAACATACTATAAAACAAATAGTACAACATTTTTAGAGACCATTTTTTTTTTATCAAACAACACAGAAAATCTGTCTCAAGCTCTTGTCCATTTGTCCACATCTTTTGAACACATGCCATTGTAAATCAGATGTCTGATGGTTGGTTTATACTTGTTTCTGTCTTATATTTGCCAGCAGGTATGAAGTTTAATGAGCTCTGTGTAGTGAATTGAGGCAATGGAAATTTAAGTCTTTTGAGCATTTTTTTTTATTCATAAAATATAAGGAGACTTTCATCCTAGGAAGCTACGAGGAGAATTTACCGGTAACTTCTTTTAGCCACTTCATGACTTTGTAAGCATGAAAAAAAGTGTGTGGCAAAGTATCTCCCAAATGTAGAGCTCTGCCAGAAACTATTACAGCAACATGGACCTGTTTTCAAATGTAAAATCCCCAGTTACAGGACTAAACTGCAAAATAAAATGTGAGATGTTTTAATAAATCTAGAAAAATATATATAATAAGATACAATACAAATGAAGAAAAAAATCACACCACTCATGTTAAGCAAAACTGCTTTTTTAGTCGCCTAGTTCACT
Source organism: Phyllobates terribilis (assembly GCF_046119375.1). Classification (NCBI taxonomy): domain Eukaryota; kingdom Metazoa; phylum Chordata; class Amphibia; order Anura; family Dendrobatidae; genus Phyllobates; species Phyllobates terribilis. The sequence continues at coordinate 457,256,865 of NW_027362764.1, forward strand.
AAATTCTGACTTTTTGATACGTAATACATACAGGTGCATCTCCCTAAATTAGAATATCATCAAAAAGTTAATTTATTTCAGTTCTTCAATACAAAAGTGAAACTCATATTATATAGAGTCATTACAAACAGAGTGATCTATTTCAAGTGTTTATTTCTGTTAATGTTGATGATTATGGCTTACATGCAATGAAAACACAAAAGTCATTATCTCAGTAAATTAGAATACTTTATAACAGCTTGAAAAATGTTTTTAAAATCCGAAATGTTGGCCGACTGAAATGTATGTTCAGTAAATGCACTCAATACTTGGTCGGGGCTCCTTTTGCATCAATTACTGCATCAATGCGGGGTGGCATGGAGGCGATCAGCCTGTGGCACTGCTGAGGTGTTATGGAAGCCCAGGTTGCTTTGATAGCAGTCTATGGGGTTAATTTCAGGCGAGTTTGCTGGCCAATCAGGCACAGTGATACTGTTGTTTTTAAAGGGAACCTGTCATGTCTTATCTGGCATGTAAACTGCCCCCATAGCATTGTTAGTGATGCAATGTGCATCACTAACCTGCTTTTTTCAATAAAATTAGTGGTAATATAATAAGGATATAACATTTTATGTACTCATAATCATACCTGCTTGTTCAGCCATAGGGGTGTGATTCTCACATTCAGTCATGGGCGGGCGCAACATTCAGTCAGTGCTGGCGCTGCCCACGTGTTTGAATTTTGCTCCCGGCAAGTGATGAAGTTGTGGGCCACTTGCGCAGTATCATACGTCCAGGCAGTAAAGCTTCCAGTGCTTGGAGCTGCACATGCACTATGATGAGCAGTTCCCCTCACCTGCGCAGTGAGGCTGTGTACTTTCCAGCTTTATGGCGCATGCACTATGACGAGCGGCTCCGGCCGCACACAGCGAAGCTGGGAACTTCACTGCGCACACACTGGGAGCAGCTCATCATAGCACATGCGCAGTGAAGCTTGAAAGTACACAGCCTCACTGCGCAGGCGAGCAGCCTGGGCCTGTGATGCTGCGCAAGCGTCCCACAACTTCAGCGCTCGCCGGGAGAAAAATTCAAATACGTGGGCGGTGCCAGCACTGACTGAATGCTGCACCCGCCCATGACTGAATGTGAGAATCGCACCCCTATGACTGAATGAGCAGGTATGATTATAAGTACATGAAATGTTATATCCTCATTATATTACCACTAATTGTATTGAAAAAAGCGTGTTAGTGATGCACATTGCATCACAAACATTGCTGGGTAGACGGCTGCTCTAACTTTGGTCTTGATAAAACACAGTGGACCTACACCAGCAGATTACATGGCTCCCCAAACCATCACTGATTGTGGAAACTTCACACTAGACCTCAAGCCACTTGGATTGTGGCCTCTCCACTCTTCCTCCAGACTCTGGGACCTTGATTTCCAAATGAAATGCAAAATATACTTTGCATTTACTTAGTGTGTCAATGACTGCCTTCTGGACATCTGTCAAGTCAGAAGTCTTCCCCATGATTGTGGAGGCTTCTGAAACAGACTAATGGACTTTTTTTAAACGCTTAGGAAGCCTTTGCAGATGTTTTTTGTCAATTATTCTGATTTACTGAGATAATGACTTTTGTGTTTTCATTGGCCGTAAGCCATAATCATCAACATTATCAAAAATAAACACTTGAAATAGATCACTCTGCTTGTAATGACTCTATATAATATATGAGTTTCACTTTTTTATTGAAGAACTGAAATAAATTAACTTTTTGATGATATTCTCATTTAGTGAGATGCACCTGTATATTTTGGTTGAACTCAATCTTATGAGTTTGGCCTTGATTCACCCAACAGTATTTGTCAGTATTCTGATGAAAAATGTTGTAAAGGTGGCAACATTTTTGACTTTCCGCATTTTAATGTTAATCCCATTCAGCTCAAATAACTCTTTGAAAAGTATGTGGAGCTCAGCCAGGAGGGCGGAAGAACAACCCCCCCCCCAAAAAAAAAAATTCATTAGATTTTATGCCAGAACATTACATAAATTACAACTAATGCACCGTACTGGAGTAGCTTTTTTTTCTTTTTTTTTTGCCGAAAGAAATGTCAAATTAATTTTAAGAGGCAAATGACTATATTCTTTAAATTTGCAAAATCACACAAAAACGACAATTTTCTTTTTGCTTAATGTATCAAATGCATAAAAATAAAGGAAAACATTTCTCTAAAATATGTATTAAAAAACAGCTCTAAATATTTCAGCACATGAAAAATAAATAACAGAACTTTGCAATTATTAAATGCATCAATTCCATCACTGCTACACATATAAAATGCATTAGTTACTTGATTTTTGTTTCAAAAAGTCAACTATATAAATGTAAGTGTTGAGCCACCCCCGTAGTGTTCGGGTTCGGTTCGGTTCGTCGAACACCGGGATGTTCGAGGAACTGTTCGTCGAACTGTTCATCGAACACCTTAGAACACCGTCTAACACCATTAAAACCAATGGCAGGCAAACAAAAACACATAGAAACACATAGAAAACACCTTCAAATGTGTCCAAAAGCTGACAAACTGCTCAGAAGACGCTCTCTTTAAAAAAGCCGGCCGGCAATTCAGCAGCGGCATACACCGGTACCCGACAATTTAGACAAGAAGGAATAGAGCATCACACATAGATTAGATAGATAGAAACATGTCAGTCACATATATAAGAAGTACAGTGACAGTGTTGGTTACTGTACTTGTCATTTAGTGTAAAGGATTTATTAAAAAAAATAATAGTGTTTTCGTGCACCGTCTCTTTAAAAAAGCCGGCCGGCAATTCAGCAGCGGTACCCGACAATTTAGAACAGAAAGAATAGAGCTTCACACATAGATAGATAGATATAAACATGTCAGTCACATATATAATAAGTACAGTGACAGTGTTGGTTACTGTACTTGTCATTTAGTGTAAAGGATTTATTTAAAAAAATAATAGTGTTTTCATGCACTGTCTCTTTAAAAAAGCCGGCCGGCAATTCAGCATCTGTACCCGACAATTTAGAACAGAAAGATAGAGCATCACACATAGATTAGATAGATAGAAACATGTCAGTCACATATATATGAAGCACAGTGACAGTGTTGGTTACTGTACTTGTCATTTAGTGTTAAAATAAAGGATTTATAAAAAAAAAAATTGGCGTGGGGTTCCCCTTAATTTTAGTCTCTAGCGGAGGTTAAGCAGACGGCTGGGGCAGATGTTTGAAGCCCGGGAAAAGGGTAATACCCACGGAGCTTCCCAGGCTACTAATATCAGCCCCCAGCTGAATACCTAGCCTTTACTAGCTATTAAAATGGGGAACCCCCCCAAAAAATGATGTAGGGTCCCCCCTATTTTATTAGCTAGCAAAGGCTAGGCAGACAGCTGGGGGCTAATATTAATAGCCCAGGAAGGGTGCCATGAATATTGGCCCCCTCCCAGGCTAGAAACACCAGCCGTCAGCCGCCCCAGAAATGGCGCATCCATAGGATGCGCCAATTCTGGCACTTAGCCTCGCTCTTCCCACTGCCCTGTAGCGGTGGCAGTGGGGTAATAGGGCTGGGGTTGATGTCAGCTTATAATGCCAGCTGACATCAAGCCCAGGTTAGTAATGGAGAGGCACAGCGGTGTTTAAATGTGGAGCCAAGATCGGTGATTGGTCGCGGCCGATATTTAAATTTGGCGCACAAATCGGTGATTGGTCGCGGGCAGCGCCCGCGACCAATCAGCGATTTTTAACACAAATGTCCGGATCTTTGTAACACCATGCGGATACTGTGGGGACATCAGCGGCTAGGGTGTCAAGGGAGGACCGGGGAGCGGCGCTGCGGGTCGGGATACTTCTGCTGCGAGCAGTCGCTCATCTCCCGGCTTCTCGCAGCGGAAGTATCCGACCAGGCAGCGGCGCTCCCCGGTCCTCACTAATACGATTCCGCTCCCCGGTCCTCACCAATACGATTCGCTGATTTGTCGCGCTCTCCGCACGCTACCAATCAGTGATCTTGGCGCTAAAGTTAACCACCGCTCAGCTGATTGGTCGCGGACGCTGCCCGCGACCAATCACCGATTTGGGCGCCACATTTAAATAGCGGCCGCGACCAATCAGCGAGCTTGGCGCCAAATTTAAACAACGCTCTGCTAATTGGTCGCGGATGCCGGCCGCGACTAATCAGCATTATGGGCGCCAAATTTAAACACCGCTCTGCTGATTGATCGCGGTCGCTGGCTGAGATCAATCAGCAATATTGCCGCAAAATTTAAACACCGCTCTGCTGATTAGTCGCGGTCGCCGTCCGCGACCAATCAGCAGTATTGGCGTCAAAATTAAACCCTGCTCAGCTGATTGGTCGCGGTTGCCGGCCGCGACCAATTAGCGATTTTGGCGCCAAATTTAAACACCGCTCTGCTGATTGGTCGCGGTCGTGACCAATCACCATTATTGGCGCCAAATTTAAACACCGCTTTGCTGATTGGCCGCGACCGCAAACAATCAGCATTATTGGCGCAAAATTTAAACCCCGCTCTGCGGATTGGTCACGTTCGCTGGCCGCGACCAATCAGCATTATTGGTGCAAAATTTAAACCCCGCTCTGCTGATTAGTCGCGACCGCCGGCCGTGACCAATCAGCGATATAGTCGCCAAATTTCAACACCGCTTTGCTGATTGGTCGCGGTTGCGACCAGTCAGCGATTTTGGCGCCAAATTTAAACACCGCTCTGCTGATTGCGCCGGGTCTGCCGCATACATATTCTAGAATACCCGATGCGTTAGAATCGGGCCACCATCTAGTTTCATGAAATAATTAAAAAAAAAATTGACGTGGGGCTTCGCACTATATTTGTGTCCAGCCAGGTACAGAAGGCAGGAACGGGCTGCCCCCAACCACCAGCTGCCTATTTGTACCTGGCTGGACACAACAATATAGGGAAGCCCTTTTTTCTTAATTATTTCATGAATTTCATGAAATAATTAAAAAAAAAAATATGTGGGGCTTCGCCCTATTTTTGGGTCCAGCCAGGTACAACTAGGCAGCTGGGGGCTGGAATCTGCAGTGCAGGGAGGCCCAAGCTTTCTGCCCCCCCCCCCCCCCCGCTGCAAATTGCAGTCCGCAGCCACCCCGGAAAATGGAGCGTTCATAGAAGCGCCATCTTCTGGCGCTGCACCCAACTCATCCAGGGCCCTGGTGCGGTGGCTCACTGGGTAATAAAGGGGTTAGGGCCAGCTTGGTATTATCAGCTGGCCCTAAGCTCGAAATTCATGGGGTCACGCCAATATTAGACATGACCACCATGAATTTCTAGTAAGTATTTAAAAAAAACACAACACCCAGAATAAAGTCCTTTAATTGAAAAAAACACACAATTCTTTATTGTTCTAAATTAAACCATACTTACTGTCACGCCCATTCCAGCTGAAGCCAACGATCTCCTGCAATAAAAGAAAAATAATAAAGCAACATCATTCTTACCTTTCCATGGTTCCCACGACAGCTTCAGCTCTGCTACATCGAGATGACAGGCTGGACCGCAGCAGAACGCTGCCATCCAGCTTGCCATGCCGCACAGACTGAGAAGCGCAGGCATGCTTGCGCTCCTCAGTGTCTCGCTGTGACGGCATCCAGATGAGCCAAGGTCATGTCCAATGAACTCGGCTCACCTCATGCACGTCACTGACAGCGTGGGAAAATTCTCCTGCACTCAGCGCTTCAGCGTGAGAATTCTCCCACTCTGTCAGTGACGTACATGAGGTGAGCTGAGTTCATTGGACATGACCTCGGCTCATCTGGATGCCGTCACAGCGAAACACTGAGGAGCGCAAGCATGCCTGCGCTTCTCAGTCTGTGCGGCATGGCAAGCTGGATGGCAGTGTTCTGCTGCGGTCCAGCCTGTCATCTCGATGTAGCAGAGCTGAAGCTGTCGTGGGAACCATGGAAAGGTAAGGATGATGTTGCTTTATTATTTTTCTTTTATTGCAGGAGATCGTTGGCTTCAGCTGGAATGGGCGTGACGGTAAGTATGGTTTAATTTAGAACAATAAAGAATTGTGTCTTTATTTCAATTAAAGGACTTTATTCTGGGTGTTTGTGTTTTCTTTTAACTTTGACTATGGGGTTAGTAATGGGGGTGTCTTATAGACGCCTCTCCATTACTAACCTGGGCTTGATGTCAGCTGGCATTATAAGCTGACATCAACCCCAGCCCTATTACCCCACTGCCACAGATACAGGGCAGTGGGAAGAGCGAGGCTAAGTGCCAGAATTGGCGCATGCTATGGATGCGCCATTTCTGGGGCGGCTGACGGCTGGTGTTTCTAGCCTGGGAGGGGGCCAATAATCATGGTACCCTTCCTGGGCTATTAATATCAGCCCCCAGCTGTCTGCCTAGCCTTTGCTAGCTATTAAAAAAGGGGGGACCCCACGTCATTTTTTTTTGGGGGGGGGTCCCCCATTTTAATAGCTAGTAAAGGCTAGGTATTCAGCTGGGGGCTGATATTAGTAGCCTGGGAAGCTCCGTGGGTATTACCCCTTCCCAGGCTTCAAACATCTGCCCCAGCCGTCTGCTTAACCTCCGCTAGAGACTAAAATTACGGGGAACCCCACACCAATTTTTTTTTTTAATAAATCCTTTATTTTAACACTAAATGACAAGTACAGTAATCAACACTGTCACTGTACTTCATATATATGTGACTGACATGTTTCTATCTATCTAATCTATGTGTGATTCTCTATTTCTTCTATTCTAAATTGTCGGGTACCGCTGCTGAATTGCCGGCCGGCTTTTTTAAAGAGACAGTGCATGAAAACACTATTATTTTTTTAATAAATCCTTTACACTAAATGACAAGTACAGTAACCAACACTGTCACTGTACTTCTTATATATGTGACTGACATGTTTCTATCTATCTAATCTATGTGCGATTCTCTATTCTTTCTGTTCTAAATTGTCGGGTACCGGTGTATGCCACAGCTGAATTGCCGGCTTTTCATGTTTCACTGTGGGCACTGTTCCCATCGATTTGGGCAATCACTGTAATGCCACAACCACCATGGCTGTGGCATTACAGTGAGTGGCAGGCAATCCCTGCATGATTGGTGCTCAAAATAGCGCCAGACATGCAGGACACGCTTTTGGTGCACGAACAGTTATCGAACATAACCTCGAACAGCCGAATTTTTTGCAAATCGTTCGGGTTCGTCGAGCAACTCGAACACCGCCCAAAACAGCTCGAATTTGAGATTGACGAACAGTTCTAGTCGAACACCGTTCATCTCTAATCATTAGATGGACCCTAACTCTTTTGACTCGCCTCTCTGTGATCCTGGTTCATCAAGATTGGATTTTTTTCAGTCTTCCAGTCTGGATGAACAGTGCACTGGAGGAATATATGCCAGATTCATAATTAATGAACAAACTAATGAATTTGGCAAAGCTTTCAGTTGCCATGTACAACCACATAAAAAACTTACCCGAGTCAGGTACTGGAATACACTTGTTGTAATTTTACAACACTTATTTTCCCAAAATATGAACAATTTACTGGGCATGTACCTTTCCAAATGAGGTCTATCCCCTTTTTAAAAAAAGCTGGCAGAGCGGGTAAGGACTGGTATAAATGCAAAGTCACAATTTTTGCACAGCAAGAAAATGCACAAAACTCTTACTACATTCCATACAGTTTTACTCCAAAAAACTGGAATAAAACGATTGATCAAATTGGCCATTTTTTTGCTGGAAATGAATTGAGGAAGAGAGTGAATCCAGATTTACTCTAAGAACAGTCTTGGAAACATGGGTGAATAGCCCCAGCTTAAGAGTGCACAGCCCACCACCAGTGCAGAAAAGCAAGCCAAGCGCTTTTATAGCACTAATGTAATGTGCAGATGCACATATGTCGTGGAAGATATTCCTACACTATACTACAAAATACACCCACAAATATGGGCCAATGCTTGCAAAAGATTTGTTATGCAAACTACTTTTTTGGGTGTGCACAATAACAAACTCATTTAAAACCATGTTGCACAAATTATTTCACCCAAATGAAAGTCTTAGGAACAAAGCTAAAGTTTAGACTGCAGGCGTCTAACAGACAGTTGACTATAAAAGAGTGCTACTTAGTAAAGAAAACTCCTTCCCAAATGGAAGAGAAATGTCACAAATAATTTCACACAAGTTACACAAGGAAGGTGAAGGCTACAAGAAGATGAGCAAAGGTTTATTTATCTGTCAGAATGTGAATCCTACAAAAGAATGGAGTCATACATCCACATAATGGAAAATATAAAAAGTTTAATTTCATTGTATAAGAAAAGAATATAGCAATTCAAACTTTAAAAAAATTAGGGTTACAGGTGAAGATTCAAATATATAGGGGCACGCAAAGGCACATTATATAGAGGGGCAGCAACTTAATAGAGTACAATCGAAATGAGACACAAGTTGCAATCGTAGACACTATAGTAACAGTACAGAAATGTGCAAATATGCAGTAATGAATAAACTTATATAAGAGAAATCTCAAAGCATAAAGTATTATAGTGACCACATACAGCAACCAAAGGTAAATATGCTACTGTTAGCCAATGAGCTCATGCACAGGACATATTCAACCACATGCTTACCCATATCTCTATGTACCAAAGTATGGGCCCACTAACTAGATATGAGTTTCATGTGGGCTTCCCAAGAGGTTGTATATAGATGTGTCAGGTCTCCAGCAAGGTTGTTTTATCATGGAAGCTGGATCTCTTCTTACTTGTAAAGTCGCGAATCAGGTCTCCCCGCAGGTGAATAGAATCAAGCCGCACAGATGGCACTTGCACTGTGTGTGTGGCACCCCAGGGGTCTGGTCTCCACAGTAATAGCAATGTTATGTCTGAGAGCAGGTGGGAGGTCTCTTGGTCAGGAATCCTATGCATGCCACACCTCCTGCCCAGTCCTGGGAGGGGAAGAACTTCCCCTATATAAAGCTGGGGCTGAGGCAGGGTTAGAGAGTAGTAGAGAGAAGAAGAGGAGCAGCTTAGGAAAGAAAGATCAGGAGCAGTGCTAAAAGGAATCAGGGGCTGGCAGCTGAAGAGCTCGCCCTGATTGAAGAGTTACCACCGGACCCGGAGTCCGAGGCTGTGGGGATTAACCCAGACCCAGCAGCAGAAACCGCCCGGCAGGGGATTTCAGGTCCTCTGGCCAAGAAACCCAAAGGCACGGTCACACGCGTGGGACCAGCACCGCCGTCGTGGAGTGGAAGCCACTAGAAGGCCCCGAGTCACCGGCCATACGGGTGAGCACCACACGGTACACTCAGGGACGTGGGCTACCTTTACCCGCCTCTAGCAAGGAAGCCAGAAGAGTACAATTAGTTGGGGAGGCCTACAACTCCGCCTGGCCAAGGGGGATCCCATCTGCTCAAGGACTGACCAGGCCCCGACCGCTAGCCAGTACTCCGGGAGGGTCTATCTTTGTCACCAGTAAAGACCCTGAACTACACCCCATCGTCTCTGAGTGGTTCCTGCTACCCCCATCATCCACGTCAGCTGCCCTGAGGCCATACCCCTCCCGTTGGGGGTTATACCATCCACGCTGCACCATCCTTCCACCGGCCTCAGCGGTCTGCCCTGCAGCGGCAGCTCCATAGCTGCATTCAACGGGTGGCGTAGTCGTCCTACATCTACTGCAAATATACTGCCACTCAGCTTGACTCCCTGGGCACAGACCGGGTCACCGCCACGAGACTACTACCCCTATCGGATCCGGCTCCGGGTAGGCTCCCGCGTGCGCAACGCTACTCAGCACAGGCCCAGGGGCGCGTCAGCTTTTGGCGTAGTCGGCAGGATACCGTGCCCGCAACCACCGGGTACTGCGTGCCTGAAAAAGAGACTTTTAAACTAACCTGTGGTGAAGATTCCCGCCATCCGGCGCCATCTTCAGCCTTCTTCCCGCCATCCGTGAAGTTTTCCCGCCATCCGGCGCCATTTTCAGCCTTCTTCCCGCCTTCCGTGGAGTTTTCCCGCCGTTGGACGCCATCTTAAAGACGCCGCGCGGGAAGAAGAGGGGCGTGGACTCCGAAAGCACGCGAGAACTGAAGCCCCGCCTCACGTCCAGACGTCGCGTAAGGTCCTGGAAGGAGCCCAGCAGACGCTGACGTCACAGGAGCGCGACGGAAGGTCCTCAACCCTGACGATCCACTGCGGAGCCGCGGCCTACGGAAGAGGATCATCGCAAGGTAGGCCACGGTCCACTAGGGGGGAGGAAGATGTCGGATACGGAGGAGAGCTTCACTGCCTCAACCCCCACCAGCGCCAGCGCTGCTGCAGTCATGCCTTTCACCATGCCCTATATCCCGGGAGCAGCCTGGCTACCCCAATACTCAGGGGAGTCACATACCCTGAATGACTTTAGAGAAAAGCTGGATAGCCTCTTCCAGGTGTACCCCCTCACAGAAGAGCAAAAAGTGAGCATCCTGGTGGCCCAACTAACCGGGGCAGCCCAAAGGGAGGTAAAGTCCTGGCCACCTGGGAGGAAAGAAACCCTGAGAATTACAGCTCATTTAAGCTAGAGTTCCTGGCAGTGGTGTGGGCAGTCACCGAACGCTTTAAGCACTACCTCGCTTCTTCCCGGTTCACCGTGTACACGGATAACAACCCGTTGACACACCTGGACACTGCAAGACTCGGTGCCCTAGAGCAGAGATGGATGGCCCGCTTGTCCAACTATGAGTTTACAATCAAATACCGGGCAGGACGCTCCAATACCAACGCAGACGCCCTGTCCAGGATGCCAAACCTACCGGACGTAGGGGAAGATTCAGAGGAACTGGAAGAAGTTGAGCTCCCCGCGTTCCACCGTCATGGGACTATCCAGTATTCCCACCGTGTAAGAAGTAAGCAAACCGCTACGTTCAACCCCTTACCTCATTACAACTGGTTGGAGACGCAAGACAGTGACCCTGCCGTCCGTCTGGTAAAGGAGATGCTGACTCGGCCAGATGCACGCCTTGACCCAGACGCTCCGGAGGAAGCCAAGCAACTGTGGGCTGAGAAGAGTCGACTGTTCCTTTACAAGGGGAAGTTGTGCCGCAGAATGGTTAACTCCCGGACGCATGAACTAATCTGGCAAGTAGTGGTGCCAAGAAGAGATGCAGCTATGGTGATGGAGGCATACCACGACGGAGCTGGGCATTTCGGATGGAAGAAGCTGGAGTTCCTGCTGCGCGGGCGGTTCCATTGGGTAGGCATGAGAGGAACCATCGAGAGGTGGTGCAGAGACTGTGGCCCATGCAACTTAAGAAGGAGGGACCGTGCCAGCCAGAAGACTCCCCTGCGGTCAATCATCACCAGACAGCCGTTGGAACTGGTAGCTTTGGATCATGTAAAACTGACCCCAAGCAGAAGTGGCTACGTCTACGCGTTAACCATCGTGGATCACTACTCCCGGTTCTTGGTTGTCGTCCCCGTCAAGGACTTAACGGCTCACACAGCAGCTAGAGCCTTCCAGCAGCACTTCTGCCGTCCGCATGGATACCCGGAGCAGGTGCTGACGGACCAGGGGCCTGCCTTTGAAGCGTAGGTCTTCCAGGAGTTCTGCACCCTGTATGGATGCCGGAAGATAAGAACAACACCCTATCACCCGCAAACTAATGGACTTTGTGAGAAAATGAACCAGGTGGTGATAGATCTCCTGAAAACATTGCCCCTGGAGGAACGCAGTCTGTGGCCTGAGAAGCTGCCCGACCTGGTGGACCTATACAACCACATCCCTGTAGGTTCCACCAACTGTACCCCGGCTTACCTAATGAGGGCAAGACCTGGTAAGCTTCCTGTTGATCTGGAGATGGGAGTCCTGACACCCGAGGACACTTCACCAGAAGCCAACTGGGACACAGAGATGCAGCAGCAATACCGAAAAGTACAGGAGAGCGTGGAGCGTAGTCTCTGTCAAGCTAGGGAAAGACAAGAGAAAACTTACAACCAGTATGCTCCCGCTGTTCCCCTGGTGCCCGGAGAGCCGGTCTTGAAGAGGAAAAGACGGCTCCACAAGTTGGACGACCAATGGGAGAAGGACCCGTACACCGTACTGCCCTCAAGCCACGACAACCCGAAGATCTGTACAATCAGTAAAGACGGAGGGGAAACCACAGCCATTGTATCCCGGGATCACCTAAAGAAGTGTCCCGAACAGCTACGGAACCCTGAAGAGGAACAAGAGGACCCTCGACCCGTAGAGGAAAGGGAAGATATGGTTAGTACTGTGCTCGGAGACTTCCCTCGGTCTTGGACTCAAGTCAATGGTGTTGTTGTGGTACCCGTCCTCACGTTCCTCCAACCAGCATCCCAAGTGCCTACGGAGACACAGGTAGAACTGGAAGAACAGCCGGTCCAGGAGGCAGAAGGCCCCACACAAGCAGACCAGGAAAATCAACCCTCTGCTTATAGTGAGCCTGCCATACCCCTAGTGAGCCAAAGAGTCCGTAGACAGCTGCCCAGTTTACCCTTGACAGCTCCTATACCCTGTAGCTCAGGACCAACCAGCTCCGTAGGTCCACTACGGTCACTAGAGGCCAGCTGCCCATACGGTGGAGGATCTAAATGTTCAAGCTATTTTATTAATGTTTACCTGTTTATTGTTGCTTGTGTATAATTATGTGTTTCTAGTTATTTAGGAGTCTTTGGTGGATTTACCGGGAATCCTTTGTGCATATAGTTGGAGCGTAACCCAGGACGGACTGAAAGACTGTTAAGGACTCGGGGCAGGACAGACCCCTACCTGGTTACGTCTCCCTGTGTTGGTGAAATGGACACCCTTGTTTTCCTCAAAAGTTACACCCGGTTGCGGACACGCCGTGACCACCTTATGTGTTGTCTCTATTAGAATGTTATTGTTTGCACCTTGTTATGTTTACAAAAGTATGTTTAGTCCCGGAGTACTAACTTTCACTAGTGGGGAATGTGGCACCCCAGGGGTCTGGTCTCCACAGTAATAGCAATGTTATGTCTGAGAGCAGGTGGGAGGTCTCTTGGTCAGGAATCCTATGCATGCCACACCTCCTGCCCAGTCCTGGGAGGGGAAGAACTTCCCCTATATAAAGCTGGGGCTGAGGCAGGGTTAGAGAGTAGTAGAGAGAAGAAGAGGAGCAGCTTAGGAAAGAAAGATCAGGAGCTCAGTGGGAGCAGTGCTAAAAGGAATCAGGGGCTGGCAGCTGAAGAGCTCGCCCTGATTGAAGAGTTACCACCGGACCCGGAGTCCGAGGCTGTGGGGATTAACCCAGACCCAGCAGCAGAAACCGCCCGGCAGGGGATTTCAGGTCCTCCGGCCAAGAAACCCGAAGGCACGGTCACACGCGTGGGACCAGCACCGCCGTCTTGGAGCGGAAGCCACTAGAAGGCCCCGAGTCACCGGCCATACGGGTGAGCACCACACGGTACACTCAGGGACGTGGGCTACCTTTACCCGCCTCTAGCAAGGAAGCCAGAAGAGTACAATTAGTTGGGGAGGCCTACAACTCCGCCTGGCCAAGGGGGATCCCATCTGCTCAAGGACTGACCAGGCCCCGACCGCTAGCCAGTACTCCGGGAGGGTCTATCTTTGTCACCAGTAAAGACCCTGAACTACACCGCATCGTCTCTGAGTGGTTCCTGCTACCCCCATCATCCACGTCGGCTGCCCTGAGGCCATACCCCTCCCGTTGGGGGTTATACCATCCACGCTGCACCATCCTTCCACCGGCCTCAGCGGTCTGCCCTGCAGCGGCAGCTCCATAGCTGCATTCAACGGGTGGCGTAGTCGTCCTACATCTACTGCAAATATACTGCCACTCAGCTTGACTCCCTGGGCACAGACCGGGTCACCGCCACGAGACTACTACCCCTATCGGATCCGGCTCCGGGTAGGCTCCCGCGTGCGCAACGCTACTCAGCACAGGCCCAGGGGCGCGTCATGTGCGCATCACATCCGTCTATCCAACTGATGTGGCCAGTCAAAGGAAAACTTTCCTGTGATGTCATAGACCTGCATGCATCCCTATGGGATGCTGTTAGAGGTGCATAAAGCGAGGGAACGATAGTGGGCATGCGCTCGTGCAGTGACCATACTGAAGAGGGGCAAGAGGACAAACCACCAAATATGAAGCCAGCAATCACCATTATATATAAGGGCATCAAAATTATCACAATAAAGAGAACCAGAAATGCTAAATAAGACAGATAATATGAAGAACATGAGATGAATATGTTATAATGAATGTGAAAACACAAGTATAAAACTGGAGAAGGTCGTTTTCAATATGCCAATATATGAGAAATAGTAGTGAGAATAGGTGAGTGTTTATATGCAATGACCTAATCAATATATATCTCATGGACCATGTATCAAGAGAATATATGTAAAGAAAAATTATAATAATAAAAAAAAAATAGTACAGAGGACAAGTCAAAAAGCAAAAGTCCTCAGATCATATACACATATGATGCATACATCAAAAGGACCATGTAAAAATAAATAAGAATAACGTTCATAATGAATGGAAGTGAACATTGTAAAGAAAACCATGGAAGCTACTATAACCTCTTCATACCAGGCAATGTGAACTGAGGTCTAAGATGGTAGACATGCAAGAAATAGGAGCATGTTCACACTAGCAAAAAAGAAACAAAACCTACAAAAGACAAAAGACAAAAATATATCTCATACCCTACCATCATTATATATAAATGTAAAGCAAAGTTGCATAATAAATATAGGGTACTTAGTGAACTATTTTTGATCAAAAAAAGTATACAAGCCGTCCCACCAGCGGCAAGGTGACCCTAAATTGGGACGGTACCTATACTGCCTATATTAAAAACCTTACTGTATATCAAAGTTGAAGTAATGCATATAAAAGGGTAGACAAATAGGACCGGGTCCCAACTCCAGACCACCCAGGCCCGTGGTAAGCTACATATATACCAGTCAGCTCAACAAAGGGGATGCCACACCCTTAAATTGCACAGAATGCAAACAAGACAAAAAAACAGGCAATGTGAACTGAGGTCTAAGATGGTAGACATGCAAGAAATAGGAGCATGTTCACACTAGCAAAAAAGAAACAAAACCTACAAAAGACAAAAGACAAAAATATATCTCATACCCTACCATCATTATATATAAATGTAAAGCTAAGTTGCATAATAAATATAGGGTACTTAGTGAACTATTTTTGATCAAAAAAAGTATACAAGCCGTCCCACCAGCGGCAAAGTGACCCTAAATTGGGACGGTACCTATACTGCCTATATTAAAAACCTTACTGTATATCAAAGTTGAAGTAATGCATATAAAAGGGTAGACAAATAGGACCGGGTCCCAACTCCAGACCACCCAGGCCCGTGGTAAGCTACATATATACCAGTCAGCTCAACAAAGGGGATGCCACACCCTTAAATTGCACAGAATGCAAACAAGACAAAAAACCAGGCAATGTGAACTGAGGTCTAAGATGATAGACATGCAAGAAATAGGAGCATGTTCACACTAGCAAAAAAGGAACAAAACCTACAAAAGACAAAAGACAAAAATATATCTCATACCCTACCATCATTATATATAAATGTAAAGCAAAGTTGCATAATAAATTTAGGGTACTTAGTGAACTATTTTTGATCAAAAAAAGTATACAAGCCGTCCCACCAGCGGCAAGGTGACCCTAAATTGGGACGGTACCTATACTGCCTATATTAAAAACCTTACTGTATATCAAAGTTGAAGTAATGCATATAAAAGGGTAGACAAATAGGACCGGGTCCCAACTCCAGACCACCCAGGCCCGTGGTAAGCTACATATATACCAGTCAGCTCAACAAAGGGGATGCCACACCCTTAAATTGCACAGAATGCAAACAAGACAAAAAACCAGGCAATGTGAACTGAGGTCTAAGATGGTAGACATGCAAGAAATAGGAGCATGTTCACACTAGCAAAAAAGAAACAAAACCTACAAAAGACAAAAGACAAAAATATATCTCATACCCTACCATCATTATATATAAATGTAAAGCAAAGTTGCATAATAAATATAGGGTACTTAGTGAACTATTTTTGATCAAAAAAAGTATACAAGCCGTCCCACCAGCGGCAAGGTGACCCTAAATTGGGACGGTACCTATACTGCCTATATTAAAAACCTTACTGTATATCAAAGTTGAAGTAATGCATATAAAAGGGTAGACAAATAGGACCGGGTCCCAACTCCAGACCACCCAGGCCCGTGGTAAGCTACATATATACCAGTCAGCTCAACAAAGGGGATGCCACACCCTTAAATTGCACAGAATGCAAACAAGACAAAAAACCAGGCAATGTGAACTGAGGTCTAAGATGGTAGACATGCAAGAAATAGGAGCATGTTCACACTAGCAAAAAAGAAACAAAACCTACAAAAGACAAAAGACAAAAATATATCTCATACCCTACCATCATTATATATAAATGTAAAGCAAAGTTGCATAATAAATATAGGGTACTTAGTGAACTATTTTTGATCAAAAAAAGTATACAAGCCGTCCCACCAGCGGCAAGGTGACCCTAAATTGGGACGGTACCTATACTGCCTATATTAAAAACCTTACTGTTTTTAATATAGGCAGTATGGTGGGACGGCTTGTATACTTTTTTTGATCAAAAATAGTTCACTAAGTACCCTATATTTATTATGCAACTTTGCTTTACATTTATATATAATGATGGTAGGGTATGAGATATATTTTTGTCTTTTGTCTTTTGTAGGTTTTGTTTCTTTTTTGCTAGTGTGAACATGCTCCTATTTCTTGCATGTCTACCATCTTAGACCTCAGTTCACATTGCCTGGTTTTTTGTCTTGTTTGCATTCTGTGCAATTTAAGGGTGTGGCATCCCCTTTGTTGAGCTG
The DNA here is from genome assembly GCF_046119375.1 of Phyllobates terribilis. Lineage (NCBI taxonomy): Eukaryota > Metazoa > Chordata > Amphibia > Anura > Dendrobatidae > Phyllobates > Phyllobates terribilis. The sequence goes on from NW_027362764.1 coordinate 457,273,786, forward strand.
ACTGGTATAAATGTAGCTTACCACGGGCCTGGGTGGTCTGGAGTTGGGACCCGGTCCTATTGGTCTACCCTTTTAAATGCATTACTTCAACTTTGATATACAGTAAGGTTTTTAATATAGGCAGTATAGGTACCGTCCCAATTTAGGGTCACCTTGCCGCTGGTCGGACGGCTTGTATACTTTTTTTGATCAAAAATAGTTCACTAAGTACCCTATATTTATTATGCAACTTTGCTTTACATTTATATATAATGATGGTAGGGTATGAGATATATTTTTGTCTTTTGTCTTTTGTAGGTTTTATAACCTCTTCATGCAGGGTGAGAAATAAAGGATATGAGGGTCTTTGCAGAGTTTATTTTGGAAAGTGACAGGAAATTGAAATGGGTTGTATTGCTAGCACAATGATAGCTTTACTTGATGTTTCTATTGCTATATCCAAATGCGGCAAATCTCTCTTTAAGATCTGATGCCTGCTCTTTGAAACCTTTATCTGAAGGCCTCATCTTCAAAAACTGTCCGATTGGAACAGCTCGTATTGTTGACCCCATGTGCACTGAGGAGGCATGCAACAATGTATTCACAGAGGTTTCTTTGTGAAACATCTGTTTGGATGAAATTATCCTCGTGAACCATCAGCATCAAGTCAAGGCATTCAATCTATTGCCTATGGAGCTTGTATATGAGTCGAATGTTGACACTGGTGTGACTTAATTCTGATATAAATTCATGAAGCTCACATTCAGTATCCTGCTATATTATCAAAAGGATATCAATGTACCTATAGCAACCCTAGACATGTGATGTAGCATATGTGCACACAAAGGAAAACACCCTTCTCCCAATAATCCAGGAAGAGGTAAGCCTACACTTATCGTGGTATCCTGCTTCTGCAGAAAACCTTCTTTAACCCCTTTCCGACCTGGTCAGTAATAGTACGCACCAGGTCGGAAAGGCCGGTTCAGCGAACCGGGCACATGTCAGCTGATTCTTACAGCTGACATGTGCCCGCAACAGCCGCGGATGGAATCACGATCCACCCGCGGCTGTTAACTAGTTAAATGCCGCTGTCAATCTCTGACAGCGGCATCTAACTCGCGCTTCCGGGAAGCGCGTCCTAGGCCCCGTGATCACGTGATCGCGGGTCACTGATGGGTTGTCATGACAACCCAGGGTCTGCAGCAGTCATGTCTCACTAGCTATGAGCGCCACCTAGTGGTCGGCGCTCATAGCACAGGAGCATTTCTCCTGCATACAGGCAATCTGCTCATCGCCTGTATGCAGTAGAAGCAATCAAACAACTGCTGCTTTTAGTCTCCTAAGGAGACTATTGAACCATGCAGAAAGTGTAAAAAAAAGTTTTTAAAAATATAAAAAAAATTAAAAATATATAAAAGTTTAAATCACCCCCCTTTTGCCCCATTCAAAATAAAATAATTAAAAAAAACCCCACATACACATATTTGGTATCGCCACGTTCAGAGTCGCCTGATCTATCAATATAATTAATAGAATTAATCCGATCGGTAAACGGCGTAATGAGAAAAAAATTTTATACGCCAGAATTACGTTTTTTTTGGTCACTGCAACATTGCAATAAAATGCAATAACGGGCAATCAAAACATTGGGCGCGCAAAAAATAAGCCCTCACCCGGCCCCAGATCCCGAAAAATGGAGACTCTATGGGTCTCGGAAAATGGAGCCATTTTTTTTTTTTTTTAGCAAACTTTGGATTTTTTTTTCACCACTTAAATAAAAAAGAACCTATACATGTTGGTGTCTACGAACTAATAATGGCCTGGAGAATAATGATGGCCAGTCAGTTTTATCAATCAGTGAACGTGGTAAAAAAAAGGACCCAAAAAACAACTGTGGAATTGCATTTTTTTGCAATTTCACTTCACTTGGAATTTTTTTACCCGTTTTCCAGCACACGATATGGTAAAACCAGTGATGGCATTTAAAAGTACAACTAGTCTCGCAAAAAATAAGCCCTCACATGGCCACATTTAACGAAAATTAAAAAGGTTCTTGCTCTGGGAAGAAGAAGAGCAAAAAATGAAAGCACAAAAACAGAAAGACTCAAGGTCGTTAAGGGGTTAAATATGAAGAAATGATGTGTCAGTATGAATTACAACAGTTCCAACACCAAAGTCCACATGTAAGCATCCAAATTACTCATGTCATGGAAGAAGCGGACAGTCTCTAACCTCTCACTATGTATTATATTGTATATAAAGATTCAACATCCGCCGCAAGAAGTAGCATATCTGGTTCCAGAAAGAGTCCACCAACATGATTAAGGATGCCTGTGGTGTCTCTGACATAGGAGGGCAGAGTTTCAACCAAAGTTTGCAAATAACATTAAATGAACTTACAGAATCACATAGCCCTCCTATGCCACAAACAGTCGGACATCTTGGTGGATTAACAGGGTCCTTATGTACAGTACAGACCAAAAGTTTGGACACACCTTCTCATTTAAAGAGTTTTCTGTATTTTCATGACTATGAAAACTGACATTCACACTGAAGGCATCAAAACTATGAATAAACACATGTGGAATTATGTACTTAACAAAAAAGTGTGAAACAACTGAAAATATGTCTTGTATTCTAGGTTCTTCAAAGTAGCCACCTTTTGCTCTGATGACTGCTTTGCACACTGTTAGCATTCTCTTGATGAGCTTCAAGAGGTAGTCACCGGAAATGGTCTTCCAACAATCTTGAAGGAGTTCCCAGAGATGCTTAGCACTTGTTGGCCCTTTTGCCTTTACTCTGCGGTCCAGCTCACCCCAAACCATCTCGATTGGGTTCAGGTCTGGTCACTGTGGAGGCCAGGTCATCTGGCGTAGCACCCCATCACTCTCCTACTTGGTCAAATAGCCCTTACACAGCCTGGAGGTGTGTTTGGGGTTATTGTCCTGTTGAAAAATAAATGATGGTCCAACTAAACGCAAACCGGATGGAATAGCATGCCGCTGCAAGATGCTGTGGTAGCCATGCTAGTTCAGTATGCCTTCAATTTTGAATAAATCCCCAACAGTGTCACCAGCAAAGCACCCCCACACCATCACACCTCCTCCTCCTCCATGCTTCATGGTGGGAACCAGGCATGTAGAGTCCATCCGTTCACCTTTTCTGCGTCGCACAAAGACACGGTGGTTGGAACCAAAGATCTCAAATTTGGACTCATCAGACCAAAGCACAGATTTCCACTGGTCTAATGTCCATTCCTTGTGTTCTTTAGCCCAAACAAGTCTCTTCTGCTTGTTGGCTGTCCTTAGCAGTGGTTTCCTAGCAGCTATTTTACCACAAAGGCCTGCTGCACAAAGTCTCCTCTTAACAGTTGTTGTAGTGGTGTGTCTGCTGCTTGAACTCTGTGTGGCATTGACCTGGTCTCTAATCTGAGCTGCTATTAACCTGCGATTTCTGAGGCTGGTGACTCGGATAAACTTATCCTCAGAAGCAGAGGTGACTCTTGGTCTTCCTTTCCTGGTGTGGTCCTCATGTGAGCCGGTTTCTTTGTAGCGCTTGATGGTTTTTGCAACTGCACTTGGGGACACTTTCAAAGTTTGCCCAATTTTTCGGACTGACTGACCTTCATTTCTTAAAGTAATGATGGCCACTTGTTTTTCTTTACTTAAAATTTGTATTATGGCAAGAAAAAAACAGCTAACAGTCTATTCAGTAGGACTATCAGCTGTGTATCCACCAGACTTCTGCACAACACAACTGATGGTCCCAACCCCATTTATAAGGCAAGAAATCCCACTTATTAAACCCGACAGGGCACACCTGTGAAGTGAAAACCATTTACGGTGACTACCTCTTGAAGCTCATCAAGAGAATGCCAAGAGTGTGCAAAGCAGTAATCAAAGCAAAAGGTGGCTACTTTGAAGAACCTAGAATATAAGACATATTTTCAGTTGTTTCACACTTTTTTGTTAAGTATATAATTCCACATTTGTTAATTAATAGTTTTGATGCCTTCAGTGTGAATGTGCAATTTTCATAGTCATGAAAATACAGAAAAATCTTTAAATGAGAAGGTGTGTCCAAACTTTTGGTCTGTACTGTACTTTGGGAAGTAAGTACAACTTTGAAGATACAGGACATCTGACCATCCAAGACCTTCCAAGACCTTTTTTTGTAATAATACACTGTTCAAATGCCCATTCGAGAATCCTAGAAATTTAAGCAAAGAAAAAGACCTGTGGGTTGTAGGTTAAGGGGGTGTATGTTTCCTTATTTCTTAGTTGTTTGAAGGCCTCCTTTTCCATAGACTAGAAATCATTTCCCTCCTTATCTGTTGGTTTGTACACCACATAATCAAACGATCTTAGAACCTGTAATGCATGTCATCCAGTATAGTACAGGTTTAGAATGTAGTTTCTTTCAAAAGCAGTTTATGAGAGAATAACTGTAAATTTTTCAAGGCCGTGAAAAAGTCTAAGTTATAACTGGGCACAAAAGTAAGGCCTAGCCCAAAGACTTCTTATCTTCTATCAGATAAAATGTGAGAATATAGGTTATTACCTCCAGATTATTTTATTTGTATTTTTTCTCCTTTAGGTGTGTGGGATCAGTTTCCGTTTCTTGTTGAATCTGCCCCTATTAGGTCTAAGTAGCCTGGTATACTCCGTGTTCTCCACAATATTTCTCCCTGTCTCTCCCATTTGTACCTTTTCATTGATTGAGGAGAGAGACGAGGGTAAGCCTGAATAAGTTTGGGAGGTAGATCTCATTTTAGAATAATGATTCCTCCACCTATAGACCCGATTACTCTGAGAATCCAGTAGGTCACATTGGCATTTTTTTTATTTGACCACTATAATCGCCTTTTCTCATTTCTGGAACTCACTATTGGGCTCACTATTGAATTTAGACACTAATTCAGGGATCAACTATTTTTTAACGTCTTGCACATTTATTTCCATATTAATGTCCTTCAGTGAGGTGTCATTAGATTGAACAGGGAGTTCCATGAAGCCTCTTGAGCACGTGGAAGCTAACTTTTCCCAATGAATTTTGAAAAGGTCATCATCAATAGCGAAGAAAGAGAAGATTTGGATGTGTAAGCCTCTTGGTATCAATCCTTTCAATAAATACTGCTCTAGCAATGCCTTCTTCCACCATAGCTGAGTTGTTTTGATCAATAGCTCCCTATATTTTTTAATTAGATCAGTAGTGCATCTATGATTGCCATCTAAAATGACATCTGAACCCTCACCGAAAACCGCATTAAGCTGTGTGAGCAACGCTTTTTCACATGCTCTAAAATCCATTTGTTCAGTGGAACAGGTTGTGAAAACACAGAATTTAACTATTATAATGGGCAGCATGGTGGCTCAGAGGTTAGCACTGTTGCTTTGCAGCACTGGAGTCCTGGATTGAAATCCCATAAAAGACAACATCTGCAAGTAATTTGTATGTTCTCCCCATGTTTGCACGGTGTTACCAATATCGCATCCGGGGAAGGTCACGCAGAACCACCTCCTGTGATATTTGTGTCAAACAGCTCTCTGCTGCCCCCTATCATATGGACAATTACACGATTGACCAACGATTAGTGGAGGAGGCCGCAGGCTGTTCCCACTTATAGTTATCGGAAAACTAACAGTGAGCGTATGGTATATACACCTTCGGATTCACACATGGAATATATGTATATATTCCTGTACGGTCGCTGATAACTCCACGAGAACCAAAAGATAGATCATTAGCTGCCACCACTGGTAATGTTTTCAATCAGGCTGACTGAAGGCCTGGTTTTTGAAGTGTATGGCTCCGAGGCCGAGTATACAGAACAGAACTATAAAATTTTATATTTAATCCAAAAGGGAGGCAGTGTTTATAAAAAATATATGCAGAAAAATGTATAAAGAAGATGAAACAATACAGAATATACAGTTACATAAAATAAAAGGGATTAACAAAAGAACTTACTATGCCGCTTGCAGAGACGAGTCAACTTGAGGCCATTAAGTGAATGGGTTTCTTGCATACACGATGTTTATCTCTGTACATAGAACACAGATCATAATTTGCCTTGATCTTTTATGAGCACCTGAGTTAAACCCACACACCCCCACCGTGATGATCTCATGTGGGCAAGGTTGTGGGCTGCCTTCAGCCTTCTAGGATTTTATGAAAATCCTACTTATGCGATAACTCCTATCCAGATAATAACAGAAGTTCGAGATTGCCGCCATATTTTTATATTTTTTTACTCTGATTTTATTGTTACCTAGAGAACAAACATGACTCAAGGTACAATTTTTCCACCCTCCTGACAGACGGTGGGAATCGCATTTCCCTCACCCTGCCCGGTTGTGGGACATACCTTCCCAACCCCCTGACAGACTTGGGGTACCATTTTCCCACCCCTCAGACAGGCTTTCGGTACCTCTCTCTTATCATCCTGACAGACATTGGAATACACATTTCCCTCTCCCTGCCTGTTTGTGGGATATATCTTCTCACCACCCAGATGGGCTGGGAATAATACCTTCCCTGCCCTCCTTGTTACCATAGGAGCTGTGATAACAAGTTAACCCCTAATCAGGAGCGTTTTCTGATGAGAAGAGTTGAAGAAATTCGACTTGCAGGTTCACTACAATTAGCTAAAGTAGAAATCCAAACTGGGGTGAGTGTTTCCTGTGTTACAATACAGAGTACACTTTAGAAGAATGGCATGCATGGATGTCATCTATGAAGGAAGCCTGTCCTAAGCCCATGCACAAAAAAATCTGCCTATAATTTGCCAGGGACCATGCTGAAAAATATGAAGACTACTGGGACTATGGGGACTCTATATTCTGGAGTGATAAAACCAAGATAAATAAATGGTTTTCCAACTGATGGTTTCAAAACTGTGGTGTGCTGAGAACAAAGAAAAATGCATGGTGCACACAGTGAAACATGGTAGTGGCAATTGTCACCCCATTTCCATATAGATTGTAAGCTTGCGAGCAGGGCCCTCAATCCTCCTGTAACTGTTGAAATGTGATTCATTGTATTGTTTATATTGTCTGCATATGTCCCTACTTAATTGTAAAGTGCTGCGAAATATGTTGGCGTTATATAAATAAAAATTATTATTATTATTATTACATGGGGCTGCATGAGTCCTTCTGGTGTAGAGGAGCTACATTTTATTGATGGGGATTCTAAAGAGACAAGTTCAGCATCAATCTCCATCCAGCATCCAGGCTCTACTAAAGGTTGTTGAAGAATAGAAAAATGTATACAGAATGTTGTAATACAGTATGTCGCCAACTTGTTCACTCCATGCCTAAAAGATTTGTTGCTGTCTTTAAAAATCATGACGGTCATACAAAATACTAGATGTAGTAGATCTTGTGGGGTGTATACATTTTTGCATCAACTAACTTGAATAAAACTGAAGATTTTATAATGAAAGTTATATTATTAAAGGGGTTTTCCCACAAATAAAAGTTCATTTTAATGAATAGATCTTGGAATAATAATAAGTTACACAATTGGATGTTTTTAAAATAAACGTTCCTGTGCTGAGATAATCTTATAAATGTTCCCCTGTGCAATGTTTGTGTCTGACCGTGTACGGAACATGGTCTGATCATACCACATCTTCTGGGCAGGGGAGGAAGCAAAAGAGTATACAGACATTAAAGCACGGGATCACATCTGATTCTTTCTGTGAGGCAAAAACATTTCCCTGCCTGGGAATATTTTACTTCAAACAAAGAATCATTTGTTATCTCCTGCTGTAATGTCTGTATACTCTTTTGCCTCCTCCCCTGACCAGGAGCTGTGGTATGATCAGACCATATTCCTGCACAGTCAGACACAGTCATTACACAGGGGGCACATTTACAAGATTATTTCCGCACAAGAACATTTTATTTAAACACATCCAATTGTGGAAGTTATTATCATTCCAAGATCAATTGATTGAAATTTACTTTTGTTTTTTGGGGGAAAACCCCTTTAACCTTACTTTCATATTATGGGTTAAAAAATGTTCTATGATACATCTTGTCAAAATTTCGGAAGTTTTTCTTGTGTTTAGTGAAATACTGATTAAAATCTTCAAAGGGGATATTCTTATTTTTATAATTTTTTTTATATAAATGTATTTTATTTTTTGTGTACATACATTATAGCACACCCTCGGTATTTCAATCAACTTTTCAGTGGTCTTGACATGGTTGGACTAGCTGGTGAATGGCTGACAGCTACAGCAAACACAAACATGTATGTATCTGCTTTCTTGGATATCCATATGAATTTTTATATAACTTGAATATCCCTATGAATTTTTCATAAACTGTGTTGTTGTTATTGCTTTGTTTTATTTTGTATTTTTGTAGGTTTACATATGAAATAGCACCAGTATTCATCATTATGGAATGGATATTAATAAAGAAAATGCATGAGTTGATTGGATGGAAAGAAATTGATGCTGATGGTATATTTTCTCCTGGTAAATTGATGCCTTTAAATATATTTCCAGTATATTCAATCTTCAAATCCTTTGTATGTATGAAAACAAATCACTTATGTTTTTGACAATAGAAACTGTACAATTTGGATTTCTGATATACAGTATATACATTTTTTTAGGGCTAGAAAAGAATTACTACAATAAAACATAAATACAAAATGATCTTAGAATCATTTGTGAAAGATGTAATATATGTTTAATGACATATTTAATATGACTTATGTGTTATTGCCTTTTTCAAGCAAAAGGGAGCTGTAAGGGTAAAATTACTTGCAAGAATGAAGGGAAAATGGGAGAATGTGTACAGCAATGGGCTACATTTCATATGCCCTATTTTAGCCTCTGATTACCAGTTAAGATGTGATCAGCAGTACCTAATGCTGTAGCTGGGCAATCTTACCAACTGCCCTAATTTTCAGAGACATTGTTAGTTTAATGTTAATTATGCATCCCAAGATTTCTTCAATTAATGTACAATTATTGAATGACCCAGATGATACTTAATTATAAGGACATCAAGCCAGTAGTCTTGAAGACTTTTGCTTTCCAAAAACCTATGTAAGGTTATGTCCATGATTTCTAGACCTCAAGGAAAGTCTGCCCATTTATATAAAGTTGGTAAAGGTACAAAAGAAATTTGACCTGCATATCTTACTAGTTTGTGTAAGCGTTGGTGCATTTTCTCTTCTGAACAAGCTACTCATCTGCCTTTTGGGTGACGCGAAAAGGAAAATCAATGAATAGTCAAGTCTTTTCCTTTAATGGACTTGGTTTACGAACCCGTGCACAAGGTTATAGAACTGTTCAATTTTGTACAAAGCAATATTAGGACCTCCTTCTGCGTATTAATAACTTACTGAAGACAAAGTTACAGTAGACATCCAATACACGTAAAGCAGATAATGTCAATTGAGGCAATGTTAACTGGAATACGTGAAATTTTGTGTTGGATGATGTTTTGTTTGCTATTTCCCATAACCTGAATAGAGGATTAAATGGTAAATAACAGATATTTAACGTATTATTATTACTCTTCCTCCTAGAAAATACTGTTTACTCATGACAACCTAAATTACTAGACTACAATGTGATCGCCTTGGGTATATTCTATAATTTATTTACATTGAATTATGTGCAAAATTGCAGCCATGTTTCCTTTTTTAGGTTTAACAGCTGTTGTTGCTTAATAATTAATTTTTTTTCTTCTTTTAGGTGGTACTATATCAAACCTGTACAGCATACTCATAGCTCGATACAAGTTTTTTCCTATTGTCAAAACAAAGGGAATGGCGGCTCTACCAAGGATTGTTCTCTTTACTTCTGAACACGTATGTGACGAATCCTGACCATGCAGATAGAGTTATTATAGCAATTAACCATCTAAAATGAGTCCTAAAATACAATTGGAAATAAATGCATATAAAAACATAACTTGTCCCACAGAAAAAATTCTTAGAGCTGTTTTGATTCATGTGACTTGATCATAGAGGCCAGGTGAAAACATATTTTTAGACAAGGCATGTCAAATTAATGTTGCACTGTGCTCTGGTCCCTGAATTTCTGAATTAATCAATTGCATGTGAGTACATGGCCTTATACCTGCGATTAACCCTGTTCCTACTTATTTATTTTATTTCTTTTGTAGAGTCACTACTCCTTTCAGAAAGCATCTGCTGTTCTTGGCATTGGATTAGAGAATGTGATAGCTGTTAGGTGTGATGAAAGGTGAGTTTCAGTTATTGCTTGATGAATAAATAATGGCTTTCTGTGTCATTTCTTTGTACTATAAAATTAACTAGTCTTTATTTTCTAATGTAAGAGCAGAAATAAACCTGTATGTATACATATGGATTCTCTGACGATATAAATATATATATATATATATATATATATATATATATATATATATATATATATATATACATCCACGTGGCAAATAAAATTATTTAAGCCATAGATTTTTTTTTCGAACAATGCAATCCCTTTATGTTTAAAGTCCTAATGAATGTTAAACATACGTTATATACTCTAGCCACATAGAGCTATTGTATATGTGGTCAAAATACACCCACTCTAGCCGATCAGCCTGATCATAAGCTTATACATGTTGTTCTTTTGTAGAATACTTTTTAGCAGCCTGTGTATACTTTTTTACTTATAGGAGCAAAGGAGGGAGCAGTAGATCGCAATAGTTTATATATCAAAAAAAGTTTATTATATCAAAAGATTAAAATATGTTATAGTATAGATATTTTCATATATATGGATACAGGACAAAAACTTTAGTACAAAAAGGTTTTTAGGAGACCTATGAGCCAGACTACTATGTTATTACTCCCCTGAACCTATAGACCTGGGGTCCTCAAACTTTTTAAACAGGAGGCCAGTTCACGGTCCCTCAGACCATTGGAGGGCCGGAATATAGTTTTTTAAAAAAACTATGAACAAATTCCTATGCACACTGCACATATTTTATTTTGAAGTGAAAAAAAACAATACAGGAACAAATACAATATTTAAAATGAAGAACAAGTAAAGTTAAATCAACCGGTATTTCAATAGGTAGGTAACTGTACCCAATAGGCAGCATAGGTTCCCAATAGGCAGGTAAATGTACCCAATAGGCAGCATAGGTCCCCAATAGGCAGGTAAATGTCCCCAATAGGCAGGTAAATATCCCCAATAGGCAGCATAGGTCCTCAATGGGCAGGTAAATGTTCCCAATAGGCGGGCTGTTTCCCCCTTATAATGCCATATGCAGGCTGTTCCCTCCCTTATAATGCCCCATGCTGGATGCCACCCCCCATATAATGCCCCATGCAGGATGTCCCTTTCTCACACCATATAATGCCCCATGCAAGATATCACTCCCCTGTCTTTATAATGCCCCATGCAAGATGTCACTTTCCCCCCCATATAATGCCCATGCAGGATGTCACCCCCCATATCATGCCACATGCAGGATGTCACCCCCCATATAATGCCCCATGCAGGATGTCACCCCCAATATAATGCCCCATGCAGCATGTCACCCTCCCCCCCATATAATGCCACATGCAGCATGTCACCCACCCATATAATGCCACATGCAGCATGTCACCCCCCCATATAATGCCCCATGCAGGATGTCAGCCCCCCATATAATGCCCCATGCAGCATGTCACCCCCCCATATAATGCCCCATGCAGCATGTCACCCTCCCCCCCATATAATGCCCCATGCAGGATGTCCCTTTCCCCCCCATATAATGCCCCATGAAGGATGTCACCCCCCATATCATGCCCCATGCAGGATGTCACCCCCCATATTATACCCCTTGCAGGATGTCACCCCCCATATTATACCCCTTGCAGGATGTCACCCCCCCATATAATGACCTATGCCTCCATACATAAAAAAAAAAAAAAAATCCAATACTCACCTCACTTCTCACCTGCTGCCGCTGCTCTACTCTGGTCTGGACTCCAGCGTTGCGGTGGCGTTGTCCCGCTCTGCACTGCCTGTGACGGCACTCGGGAGGGCGCGGTGTAAAGACGTCACCGCGCCCTCTGACCTGAGACGTCACAGGAAGCGCAGAGCAGGAAGACAGCGGATCTGGAGAGGCATGGGGAGAGGTGAGTATCAGCCTGCCGGGGCCCTGAGCAAGCGGGGGGAAGGGCGGGCAATGGCACCGCTCTCCTCTCCTCCGCCCACAGCCCGGCGGGCTGGATAAAAGTCCTCCGCGGGCCGCATGTGGCCTGCGGGCCATAGTTTGAGGACCGCTGCTATAGACTAAGGTAAAAGATTTGAGTAGTATGGGAGAGTATAGGAGACTTCCTTGTAATTACTATGTGAGGTCCAATTATAACCATGTGTAATGTTCTAAGGATAGCTCCAAAAAATTTAATAGAAAGAGTATATTACCTGTAGACATTGGGATGTAGTCTCGGGTGGCTCACTTGTTACCTTGACGCGCATTTCACCGCTGCTGCAGTTTCGTCAGGAGGTGTTGAATGCGCTGAAGTGTTGGGGTTTCATATATGCAGTTCTATTATGATAGGCGCACCACCGCCATGTTGCCGCGTCATCCAGGGAGGTCGCGCGCCCTGCCCGCATCACCACCTCCATGTGATCTGGTCATGCGACCGGAGCCGTAGCCATGGTGACGCATCGCAGCTACGGAGCACTCCTCCCGGAAGACGCCGCAGACCATCAGGTTAATGATAAGTATGATGTTTAAAGGTTTTTATTTTAATCAGATACATGTGTTGTTCTTATTATCTTAAAATGTTATGGGCTGTTATTGAGAATTCATGGGATAATGATCTAATTTTGAGATTGCTGATGTTATATTAATTGATTACATATGTATCTATAAGGACATATATCAATATGTGTATGTGCTTTTACTTAGCATAGTAAATATTTCCCAAATTTGTGAGAGCAGAAATGCTTCAAATATAGGGATATTTAGAATGTAAGTTTGTTATATATATATAAATTTGCATTAGTAAGGGTCAGTTCAGTGTCTCCTAATGAATATGCAAATTATGAATGTCTGACCAATGCAAGTGTATATATGAGCCAGGAAATATATCTAATAGTAGTAGATTATTAAAAAATAATAAACCTTTGATATTACCATAAGATTACATCTATAAGTATCACCCAAAAGATCATTCGAAGGTATATATTTTCTGTTTTTTCTGTCTCTCATTTATAGTCCAGATGGAGGGTGGTCATATGTCCAAATGCCTTGTATCCCAGTTGAAAGGGAGAAGCACCACTGGAATGGATCACATTTTTGCATGTTGTCCTCTGATTCTTCTTGTAATTGCGAATTTGATCCTTGTATATTGATCTTTCCTTTTATTTTCTTTCCATAGGTATGGTATGGCAGTGCTCTTGGAGTTCGCATCGCCATCCCTCTCCACTCTCCAGTCCTCAGATAAAACACACATAGCAAAATATGGGTAAGTAGAATATACTATTATTATCTGAGAAAATGTATCTGAGCCTGTATTTCCTTGTATATTGACTTTTTGTGATCATGTCTTTGAGATTTTTTGATTTTCTCCAGGTGACAGATGAGTATTTTGGGAGATGTTTAGCCAGGTCTTCTTCTGTTAATAAGATTGACCAATGTTTATCTAGTATCTGTAGAATATCTTGCCATCTGGAGTTAAATGTAGTAATAAATCTAATAGACTGTTTTTCTCGACTGGTAGTTTGTTTAGAATATGTTAAGGGTATGTGCACACGATGCAGAAATGCTCAGGATTTTTTCCTGAGCGTTTCTGCATCTCTCTGGCAGGAAAAAATGCATGCGGATTGTACATGCGGTTTCCTGCCAGGGACATGCGGAAATGAAGCGTTCTTCACTTTCATTTCCGCATGCGGGTTGACAAGCGCTTCCCAAGCGATTTTAGCATCACTTGGAAAGTGCTTGTCAACTTCACACTATATAAATCCATGCAACCGGCATGGATTTATATAGTGTGTGATGTCAAAAAATAAAAAATAAATCTATACTTTACCCTCTGATGGCCCCCGGTGTCCTGCTTCATCGGTCCCGGCTGCCGGCAGTGAAGACTGTAGGACCTTCCGACGTCAGCGTCATGTGACCCGTCACATGACTCTGACGTCAGCGAAGGTCCTTCATTCAACCGCGAAGTGCGCGGGAAGCCGGCAGGAGCGCTGCGCGGGCCGTCAGAAGGTGAGAATATATATATTTTTTATTTTATTCTTTTTTTTTTAATGGTACCTGGGTCTGGATGAGAGTCCTCTCATCCACACCCGGGTACCATCCGCACATTAGACCGCATGAAAAGCGCATCAACATATACAGTGATGCGGATTCCATGCGGTCTAATGCAAGTCAATGGCGGCAAAAGAGCAGCGTTTCCGCAAAATTAATTGACATGCTGTGGCATCATGGGCACAGCACATGCGGATTTCCATTGGGGAACATTGCTGCCCTTCTACCATGCGTTTTTCATGCGTTTCCACGGCGTTTACGCAACTGCAAAAACACCGCGGAAACGCATGAAAAACGCATCGTGTGAACTCAGCCTAATAGTTGGTTTCTAGGAGTAAATTTGGCCCTTCTGTAGCCAGCTCTAATTGTTTTGTGATTATAACCTCTGTTTTGCATATTAATTTTCAAGAGATTGGCTTGTTTTTCAAATTTATCATTGTCTGAACATAGGCGTTTCATACGTAAGAATTGTCCTATTGGTAATGCTCTCTTTGTCTGGGGAGGGTGGGAGGAGGAAGCATGAAGGAGTGTATTGGTGGCTGTTTCTTTTCGATAAACGTCTGTAGAAATGAATCCCTCCGGGGTAACCTCAATGTGTAGGTCGAGGAAATCTACACTAGTCTTACTGTAGTGCCATGTGAGTTTGATGTTTAGCTCATTATTATTGAGCTTTTCTAAGAAGGTAAGTAGGCCCGATTCGGAGCCTTGCCAGATAAATAAGATATCATCTATATATCTTGACCATGAGACCACGGCGTCCATCTCCTCCATATTCTGGATGGTTTTGCTATCCCACAGCCCCAGGAAAAGATTTGCATATGAGGGCGCACAAGTTGCCCCCATAGCAGTACCCCGGAGCTGTAGGAAAAATCTGTCTTTAAATGTGAAGAAGTTATGTGTTAGAGCAAAATGTAGAAGATCGATAATGAAATTTATTAACTCTCCATCCAAATTTGACACATCAAGAAAATATCGGGACGCCGTGATCCCATGGTCGTGACATATAGATGTATAGAGTGATTCGACGTCACATGTTACTAAAATCATATCTTCTTCAAGTTGTATGTCTGCAAGGCGTCGTAACATCTCTGTTGTGTCTTTGATGAAAGATGGTAACGTTTCAACACATTTTTGTAGATAGAAGTCTATGAATTTACATGTGCTCTCACATAGCCCACCTATCCCTGATACAATGTGGCACCCCGGAGGGTTCTGTTTGTTTTTATGAATTTTGGGTATTAGATAAAACGTCAGAACAATTGGAAAGTCGGGTATGAGACCTTTCAGCATATCGTTGGAGATAATTCCTTGTTGATGGCCCATTAGGAGAATGTAATCTAGTTCCATTTTGTATTTTTGCATAGGGTTTGACTCAAGTTTTTTGTAGCAGTTTAATTGATTGAGTTGTCTAAATACTTCTCTCTCGTACATATCTGCAGACCATATCACAACATTCCCCCCCTTATCTGCAGGTTTAATGACCAGATGTTTCATATCTTTTAGTTCTTTAATTGCTTTGTTTTGTTGGGATGTTAAATTATATAATGAGATATTTTCTGGTATTTGGGAAATTTCTTTTCTCATTAATTTTACAAATATGTCCACATTGGGGCATAATCCTATAGGGGGGAAATGTTGTGAGTAGCTATGCAGATATGTCGGGAGGTGCTGCTCTCCTATATCTTTCTGTTCCATTAGTATTTCCTCTAGATCTACCAATGCTGTTTGTTCTGTATCAGTGGGAAATATATTTCGTGATTGATTCGCAAAATATTTTTTATAATTTAATTTTCTGGCAAACAATTCTACATCTTTGATCATAATGAAAGAGTCGAAGCGTGCCGCCGGTGCAAAAGTTAGTCCCTTTTCCAACACCTGAATTTGTGCTTTAGTAAGGTGTGTATCTGATAGGTTAATTACCTTTAAATTCTGTACTGCTTTTTGTCTTTTTTGTAGAAGTTGCGTGTCCTTATTGGTAGACAAAGGGTAGCGTTTTTTTGGGCCTGGTAGTCTGGGTAGCTCACCTCTCCTGGCCCACCACGCTTGCCTAAAAAAGATTGTTCGCCACATGCTTCGTCTGATAGTAGTGATGTAGCTGATGATGATCTTGAAACCGGTCTGGAGTTGGGTTTTTTATATTGCCACTTATATACTTTTTTTTGGGAATAATCTTGGAAATCTCTCTGAAATCTTTTCCTGGGGCTGTGGGAGAGCAAAACCATCCAGAATATGGAGGAGATGGACGTCATGGTCAAGATATATAGATGATATCTTATTTATCTGGCAAGGCTCCGAATCGGGCCTACTTACCTTCTTAGAAAAGCTCAATAATAATGAGCTAAACATCAAACTCACATGGCACTACAGTAAGACTAGTGTAGATTTCCTCGACCTACACATTGAGGTTACACCGGAGGGATTCATTTCCACAGACGTTTATCGAAAAGAAACAGCCACCAATACACTCCTTCATGCTTCCTCCTCCCACCCTCCCCAGACAAAGAGAGCATTACCAATAGGACAATTCTTATGTATGAAACGCCTATGTTCAGACAATGATAAATTTGAAAAACAAGCCAATCTCTTGAAAATTAATCTGCAAAACAGAGGTTATAATCACAAAACAATTAGAGCTGGCTACAGAAGGGCCAAATTTACTCCTAGAAACCAACTATTGACATATTCTAAACAAACTACCAGTCGAGAAAAAACAGTCTATTAGATTTATTACTACATTTAACTCCAGATGGCAAGACATTCTACAGATACTAGATAAACATTGGTCAATCTTATTAACAGATGAAGACCTGGCAAAACATCTCCCAAAATACCCATCTGTCACCTGGAGAAAATCAAAAAATCTCAAAGACATGATCACAAAGTCATTATACAACACTGCAGAAGAATACGTTTTCTAATAAAGCAGGCCCAAAAAGGGGATCCTTTCAATGTGGAGGATGCATGGCATGCCAATACATAAAGATCATTTGCATTTTCTAACAGTGATGGCAGTAGATCCTTTACTATAACACACCATATCAATTGTAAAAAAGATAATGTGATCTACTACGCATACTGTCCATGCAAATTGATCTACATAGGGATGACAACCCGAGAACTGAGAGTCAGAATACTGGAACACATTAGAGATATCAAAAATGCTGCAGAAGCCACAGATTTAGGGATTCTCAAAACTATCCCCAAACATTTTAAAAAATGTCATAATAGCAACCCAAAACTGCTCAAAATACGAGGAATTGACCGAGTACATCTGGGTATCTGGGGAGCAAACTACAAAAAAGAACTTCTAAAAAAAGAAACAAAATGGATAGTGGTTCTGAACACAATAAC
Source organism: Phyllobates terribilis (assembly GCF_046119375.1). Classification (NCBI taxonomy): domain Eukaryota; kingdom Metazoa; phylum Chordata; class Amphibia; order Anura; family Dendrobatidae; genus Phyllobates; species Phyllobates terribilis. The sequence goes on from NW_027362764.1 coordinate 457,291,365, forward strand.
CCCTAATGGCCTAAATGAACATGCAAGTTTCAAACCCTTTTTGTGAATGCGTGAATTTTAAATTGCTAATACCTATGTTAAGTAATTTTATTTATATTTTCTATATTTTCCAGAGAGTTAGGGAAATACAGGCTCAGATACATATTCTCAGATAATAATAGTATATTCTACTTACCCATATTTTGTTATGTGTGTTTTTTCTGAGGACTGGAGAGTGGAGAGGGATGGCGATGTGAACTCCAAGAGCACTGCCATACCATACCTATGGAAAGAAAATAAAAGGAAAGATCAATATACAAGGATCAATTTTGCAATTACAAGAAGAATCAGAGGACAACATGCAAAAATGTGATCCATTCCAGTGGTGCTTCTCCCTTTCAACTGAGATACATGGCATTTGGACATATGACCACCCTCCATCTGGACTATAAATGAGAGACTGAAATCACAGAAAATATATACCTTCAAATGATCTTTTGGGTGATACTTATAGATGTAATCTTATGGTAATATCAAAGATTTATTATTTTTTAATAATCTACTACTATTAGATATATTTCCTGGCTCATATATACACTAGCATTGGTCAGACATTCATAATTTGCATATTCATTAGGAGACACTGAACTGACCCTTGCTATTACAGCTATATATATATATATATATAACAAACTTACATTCTAAATATCCCTATATTTGAAGCATTTCTGCTCTCACAAATTTGGGAAATATTTACTATGCTAAGTAACAGCACATACACATATTGATATATGTCCTTATACAGTAGATACATATGTAATCAATTAATATAACATCAGCAATCTCAAAATTAGATCATTATCCCATGTATTCTCAATAACAGCCCATAACATTTTAAGATAATAAGAACAACACATGTATCTGATTAAAAGAAAAACCTTTAAACATCATACTTATCATTAACCTGATAGAGCGCACACCGAGCATGCGCTGCGGCGTCTTCCGGAAGGAGTGCTCCATAGCTGCGATGCGCCACCATGGCTATGGCTCCGGTCACATGACCGGATCACGTGGAGGTGGTGACGCGGGCACGGCGCGCGGCCTCCCTGGATGACGCGGCAACATGGCGGTAGTGCGCCGCTCATATCGGGCCTATCATAATAGAACTGCATATATAAAACCCCAACACTTCAGCGCATTCAACACCTCCTGACAAAACTGCAGCAGTGGTGAAATGCGCGTCGAGGTAACAAGTGAGCCACCCGAGACTACATCCCAATGTCTACAGGTAATATAATCTTTCTATTAAATTTTTTGGAGCTATCCTTAGAACATTACACATGGTTATAATTGGACCTCACATAGTAATTACAAGGAAGTCTCCTATACTCTCCCATACTACTCAAATCTTTTACCTTAGACTATAGGTACAGGGGAATAATAACATAGTAGTCTGGCTCATAGGTCTCCTAAAAACCTTTTTGTACTGAAGTTTTTGTCCTGTATCCATATATATGAAAATATCTATACTATAACATATTTTAATCTTTTGATATAATAAACTTTTTTTGATATATAAAACAATTGTGATCTATTTCTCCCTCCTTTGCTCCTATAAGTAAATATGTCTAAGTTGGAGGGGATCCCCCTCATTTTCCTTAGGCTATTCCTTCAGTATGTATCTGTGTATACTTTTTGCAGGTAGAATTACAATGAAAGGTCACACATCTATTATAAAGCTGGAGGTACATATTACAGAATCACGCACTGCACATAGGTGGTGTTAGGAACTGACCTGCATTGGAGTAGTGATATTGCAACCACTAGGGGCAACACTGGCAGGTAGCGTAGTCAGGAAAAGCCAGGAATCGGTACACAGGAACAGCAGTATAGTCTGAAAGGATATAGCAGGTTGCGTAGTCAGGAAAAGCCAGGAATCGGTACACAGGAACAACAGTATAGTCTTGTACGAGGCAGCAGGTGAAGGGAGAGCTTGATTAAAGGCTGGGAGCTAAATAATCTCACACGGAAGGAGGTGCCAGGTTTAAATAGGGTGTTCATTCAGGAACTCACAGGATAAAGCCAATCAGGAACAACACAGGGTGGAGCCGCTCAACAAAAACACAGGTACTAGAATCTAGGTTAGCCAAGAACTGTCCAGCTAGCTGAATAGCTCAGTGGGAAGAGCTGCCGCCTGGTGCCCAAGTGCTGCTGGGTTCGAATCCTGACAGTAGTCCCCTCCTCGCAAGATGACCTCTGGAGATCTCAGACGCTGACTTCTCTGGATGTCTCTGATGAAAGTCACTTGTAAGCCTGGGTGCATGGACATTGCACTCCAGCTCTCATGAATTTTCTTCTGGTCTGTAACCCATACTTTGCACCAAATCTTGTAATCTTCCTCTAAATCTTCTGGAGACCAGAATTTTATCCACGATGTACTCTTCTTCACCATGGACTATTTCTGGTGTACGCGGTGGCTGAGTTTTTCCTGGAAACACTGAAAGGCTTGAGATACATGGAACACAGGGTGAATTTTCAGGCTGTTAAGAAGTTTTACACAGAAAGCAACTGGGTTAATGTGTGCAGAAATTTGAAAAGGTCCTATTAATTTTTGACCCACCCAATTTCAATGACACTAAGTTTGTTTTCAGATTTTTTTGTGGCTAGCCAAATCTTTCTGTAACAGATCAATTAGTTTTTTCTGAGCTTCTTCCAACTTTGTCAATCGGTCAGTTACAGCAGGATCCAAAGAATTAAATGGAAGATTAGGAATAAATACTGGATGCAAGCCATAATTAGCAAAAATGAACTTTGGTATGTAGAACTGTGTTATTTTAGGTGAATTCTGCTGTTGGTAAATAGTCCACCCAGTCACCCTGCAGGTAAGAAATAAAACAGTGCAGATATTGTTTGAGAGGATGGTTAGTTCTTTCAGTCTGGCCATTGGATTGTGAAGGGAAGGCACTAGACAAATTGACAGTAACTCCTAAAGCTGTACAAAAGCGTTTCCAAAATTTTGAAGTAAACTGAACACTAGAGATGAGCGGTGTTCGACTAGAACTGTTCGCCAATCTCAAATTCGAGCTGTTTTGGGCGGTGTTCGAGTTGTTCGACGAACCCGAACGATTTGCAAAAAATTCGGCTGTTCGAGGTTATGTTCGATAACTGTTCGTGCACCAAAAGCGTGTCCTGCATGTCTGGTGCTATTTAGAGCACCAATCATGCAGGGATTGTCTGCCACTCACTGTAATGCCACAGCCATGGTGGTTGTGGCATTACAGTGATTGCCCAAATCGATGGGAACAGTGCCAACAGTGAAACATGAAAAGCCGGCAATTCAGCAGCGGCATACACCGGTACCCGACAATTTAGAACCGAAAGAATAGAGCTTCACACATAGATTAGATAGATATAAACATGTCAGCCACATATATACGAAGTACAGTGAAAGTGCTGCTTACTGTACTTGTCATTTAGCGTAAAGGATTTATCAAAAAAAATAATAGTGTTTTCATGCACCGTCTCTTTAAAAAAGCCGGCCGGCAATTCAGCAGCGGTACCCGACAATTTAGAATAGAAAGAATAGAGAATCACACATAGATTAGATAGATAGAAACATGTCAGTCACATATATATGAAGCACAGTGACAGTGCTGCTTACTGTACTTGTCATTTAGCGTAAAGGATTTATCAAAAAAAATAATAGTGTTTTCATGCACCGTCTCTTTAAAAAAGCCGGCCGGCAATTCAGCAGCGGTACCCGACAATTTATAACAGACAGAATAGAGCTTCACACATAGATTAGATAGATAGAAACATGTCAGTCACATATATATGAAGTACAGTGATAGTGTTGGTTACTGTACTTGTCATTTAGTATTAAAATAAAGGATTTATTATTAAAAAAATTGGCGTGGGGTTCCCCTTAATTTTAGGCTCTAGCGGAGGTTAAGCAGACGGCTGGGGCAGATGTTTGAAGCCTGGGAAGGGGGTAATACCCACGGAGCTTCCCAGGCTACTAATATCAGCCCCCAGCTGAATACATAGCCTTTACTAGCTATTAAAATGGGGGACCCCCCAAAAAAAATGACGTGGGGTCCCCCCTAATTTAATAGCTAGCAAAGGCTAGGCAGACAGCTGGGGGCTGATATTAATAGCCCAGGAAGGGAGCCATGAATATTGGCCCCCTCCCAGGCTAGAAACACCAGCCGTCAGCCGCCCCAGAAATGGCGCATTCATAGGATGCGCCAATTCTGGCACTTAGCCTCGCTCTTCCACGCTGCCCTGGTGCGGTGGCAGGGGGTAATAGGGTTGGGGTTGATGTCAGCTTATAATGCCAGCTGACATCAAGCCCAGGTTAGTAATGGAGAGGCGTCTATAAGACACCCCCATTACTAACCCCATAGTCAAAGTTAAAAAAAACACAAACACCCAGAATAAAGTCCTTTAATTGAAATAAAGACACAATCCTTTATTGTTCTAAATTAAACCATACTTACCATCACGCCCATTCCAGCTGAAGCCAACGATCTCCTGCAATAAAAGAAAAATAATAAAGCAACCTCATCCTTACCTTTCCATGGTTCCCACGACAGCTTCAGCTCTGCTACATCGAGATGACAGGCTGGACCGCAGCAGAACGCTGCCATCCAGCCTCTCATCCCGCAGACACTGAGAAGCGCAGGCTTGCTTGCGCTGCTCAGCGTCTCTCTGTGACGACATCCAGATGAGCCGAGTTCATGTCCAATGAACTCGGCTCACCTCATGCACGTCACTGACAGCGTGGGAAAATTCTCACGCTGAAGCGGTGAGTGCAGGAGAATTCTCCCACGCTGTCAGTGACGTGCATAAGGTGAGCTCATGTCCAATGAACTCAGCTCACCTCCTGCACGTCACTGACAGCGTGGGAGAATTCTCCTGCACTCAGCGCTTCAGCGTGAGAATTCTCCCACGCTGAAGCGCTGAGTGCAGGAGAATTTTCCCACGCTGTCAGTGACGTGCATAAGGTGAGCTCATGTCCAATGAACTCAGCTCACCTCCTGCACGTCACTGACAGCGTGGGAGAATTCTCCTGCACTCAGCGCTTCAGTGTGAGAATTCTCCCACGCTGAAGCGCTGAGTGTAGGAGAATTTTCCCACGCTGTCAGTGACGTGCATGAGGTGAGCCGAGTTCATTGGACATTAACTCGGCTCATCTGGATGCCCTCACAGAGAGACACTGTGGAGCGCAAGCAAGCCTGCGCTTCTCAGTGTCTGCGGGATGACAGGCTGGATGGCAGCGTTCTGCTGCGGTCCAGCCTGTCATCTCGATGTAGCAGAGCTGAAGCTGTCATGGGAACCATGGAAAGGTAAGGATGATGTTGCTTTATTATTTTTCTTTTATTTCAGGAGATCGTTGGCTTCAGCTGGAATGGGCGTGATGGTAAGTATGGTTTAATTTAGAACAATAAAGAATTGTGTGTTTATTTCAATTAAAGGACTTTTTTCTGGGTGTTGTGTTTTTTTTAAATACTTTACTAGAAATTCATGGTGGTCATGTCTAATATTGGCGTGACCCCATGAATTTCGGGCTTAGGGCCAGCTGATAATGCCAAGCTGGCACTAACCCCTTTATTACCCAGTGAGCCACCGCATCAGGGCCCTGGATGAGTTGGGTACAGCGCCAGAAGATGGCGCTTCTATGAACGCGCCATTTTCCGGGGTGGCTGCGGACTGCAATTTGCAGCGGGGGTGGCCCAGAAAGCTTGGGCCTCCCTGCGCTGCGGATTCCAGCCCCCAGCTGCCTAGTTGTACCTGGCTGGACACAAAAACAGGGCGAAGCCCCACGTCAATTTCCTTTAAATTATTTCATGAAATAATTAAGAAAAAAAGGGCTTCCCTATATTGTTGTGTCCGGCCAGGTACAAATAGGCAGCTGGTGGTTGGGGGCAGCCCGTTCCTGCCTGCTGTACCTGGCTGGACACAAATATAGTGCGAAGCCCCACGTCAATTTTTTTTAAATTATTTCATGAATTTCCTGAAATAATTAAAAAAAATTGAAGTGGGGCTTCGCACTATATTTGTGTCCAGCCAGGTACAGCAGGCAGGAACGGGCTGCCCCCAACCACCAGCTGCCTATTTGTACCTGGCCGGACACAACAATATAGGGAAGGCCTTTTTTTCTTAATTATTTCATGAATTTCATGAAATAATTAAAAAAAAAGTACGTGGGGCTTCGCCCTATTTTTGTGTCCAGCCAGGTACAACTAGGCAGCTGGGGGCTGGAATCTGCAGCGCAGGGAGGCCCAAGCTTTCTGGTCCCCCCCCCCCGCTACAAATTGCAGTCCGCAGCCACCCCGGAAAATGGCGCGTTCATAGAAGCGCCATCTTCTGGCGCTGTACCCAACTCATCCACGGCCCTGGTGCGGTGGCTCACTGGGTAATAAAGGGGTTAGGGCCAGCTTGGTATTATCAGCTGGCCCCAAGCCCAAAATTCATGGGGTCACGCCAGTATTAGACATGACCGCCATGAATTTCTAGTAAAGTATTTAAAAAAAACACAACACCCAGAATAAAGTCCTTTAATTGAAATAAAGACACAATTCTTTATTGTTCTAAATTAAACCATACTTACCATCACACCCATTCCAGCTGAAGCCAACGATCTCCTGCAATAAAAGAAAAATAATAAACCAACCTCATCCTTACCTTTCCATGGTTCCCACGACAGCTTCAGCTCTGCTACATCGAGATGACTGGCTGGACCGCAGCAGAACGCTGCCATCCAGTCTGTCATCCCGCAGACACTGAGAAGCGCAGGCATGCTTGCGCTCCTCACTGTCTCGCTGTGACGGCATCCAGATGAGCCGAGGTCATGTCCAATGAACTCGGCTCACCTCATGCACGTCACTGACAGCGTGGGAAAATTCTCACGCTGAAGTGCTGAGTGCAGGAGAATTCTCCCACGCTGTCAGTGATGTGCATGAGGTGAGCTCATGTCCAATGAACTCAGCTCACCTCCTGCACGTCACTGACAGCGTGGGAAAATTCTCCTGCAATCAGCGCTTCAGCGTGAGAATTTTCCCACGCTGTCAGTGACGTGCATGAGGTGAGCCGAGTTCATTGAACATGAACTCGGCTCATCTGGATGTCGTCACAGAGAGACGCTGAGCAGCGCAAGCAAGCCTGCGCTTCTCAGTGTCTGCGGGATGACAGGCTGGATGGCAGCGTTCTGCTGCGGTCCAGCCTGTCATCTCGATGTAGCAGAGCTGAAGCTGTCGTGGGAACCTTGGAAAGGTAAGGATGAGGTTGCTTTATTATTTTTCTTTTATTGCAGGAGATCGTTGGCTTCAGCTGGAATGGGCGTGATGGTAAGTATGGTTTAATTTAGAACAATAAAGGATTGTGTCTTTATTTCAATTAAAGGACTTTATTCTGGGTGTTTGTGTTTTTTTTAACTTTGACTATGGGGTTAGTAATGGGGGTGTCTTATAGACGCCTCTCCATTACTAACCTGGGCTTGATGTCAGCTGGCATTATAAGCTGACATCAACCCCAACCCTATTACCCCCTGCCACCGCACCAGGGCAGCGTGGAAGAGCGAGGCTAAGTGCCAGAATTGGCGCATCCTATGAATGCGCCATTTCTGGGGCGGCTGACGGCTGGTGTTTCTAGCCTGGGAGGGGGCCAATATTCATGGCTCCCTTCCTGGGCTATTAATATCAGCCCCCAGCTGTCTGCCTAGCCATTGCTAGCTATTAAATTAGGGGGGACCCCACGTCATTTTTTTTGGGGGGTCCCCCATTTTAATAGCTAGTAAAGGCTATGTATTCAGCTGGGGGCTGATATTAGTAGCCTGGGAAGCTCCGTGGGTATTACCCCCTTCCCAGGCTTCAAACATCTGCCCCAGCCGTCTGCTTAACCTCCGCTAGAGCCTAAAATTAAGGGGAACCCCACGCCAATTTTTTTAATAATAAATCCTTTATTTTAATACTAAATGACAAGTACAGTAACCAACACTATCACTGTACTTCATATATATGTGACTGACATGTTTCTATCTATCTAATCTATGTGTGATGCTCTATCTTTCTGTTCTAAATTGTCGGGTACCGCTGCTGAATTGCCGGCCGGCTTTTTTAAAGAGACAGTGCATGAAAACACTATTATTTTTTTAAATAAATCCTTTACACTAAATGACAAGTACAGTAAGCAACACTGTCACTGTACTTCATATATATGTGACTGACATGTTTCTATCTATCTAATCTATGTGTGAAGCTCTATTCTTTCTGTTCTAAATTGTCGGGTACAGATGCTGAATTGCCGGCCGGCTTTTTTAAAGAGACGGTGCATGAAAACACTAATATTTTTTTTAATAAATCCTTTACACTAAATGACAAGTGCAGTAACCAACACTGTCACTGTGCTTCTTATATGTGTGACTGACATGTTTCTATCTATCTAATCTATGTGTGATGCTCTATTCCTTCTTTTCTAAATTGTCGGGTACCGGTGTATGCCGCTGCTGAATTTGCCGGCCGGCTTTTTTAAAGAGAGTGTCTTCTGAGCAGTTTGTCAGCTTTTGGACACCTTTGCAGGTGTTTTCTATGTGTTTCTATGTGTTTTTGTTTGCCTGCCATTGGTTTTAACGGTGTTCGACGGTGTTCTAAGGTGTTCGACGAACAGTTCGACGAACAGTTCCTCGAACATCCCGGTGTTCGACGAACCGAACCGAACCCGAACACTACGGGGGTGGCTCAACACTACTGAACACCTCTATCAAAAATTACATTGTCAGGAATTCCATGCAGCTTGAATATCTCTCTGGCCATTAATTCTGCAGTTTGTTCAGTGGTATGAATCGCTTTAGTAGGAATAAAATAGGCCATCTTTGTGAGTCGATCCACGACAACAAGGATAACAGTCATTTCTTTATATGGAGGTAGGTTCACGATAAAATCCATTGAGATTGATATCCAAAGCCTGGATGGAACTGGAAGAAGTTGAAGGAGTCCTAAAGGAGAAGATCATGGCGTTTTGTTCCGTGCACATGTTAAACAGGAGAAAACATATTTTCTCACATCCCTCCTACAACTAGGCCAGCAGAAAGAACGTAGCAATAGTTCTTAAGTTTTCATGACTCCAGGTTGTCCTTCAAGTTTGTAATCATGGACAAGTTTGAGGACTTCAAGTCAAGCAGATTCGAGGTCATGTATTTGGTGCTTTTGCATCCAAAGCCCCCCTTTAAATGAAAGATCAATGTCTTTAGAAAGATGGTTGAGAAAAAAAGTCAGTTTGGTATCCATCTTTAATTTTTGTAAAAAATTCTTTAGTGTCCAGTATTTTCACAATTTTTTTTGGATGAAGAATGGTATAGTCATTGTTAGACCTTTTCTGAGGTTCAGTAGATATCCTGGACAGAGCGTCAGCCTTGCCGTTTCTTGAACCTGGCCAATAAGAAATTACAAAATTAAACCTTGAGAAAAATAAGGCCCAGCATGCTTGTCTTACAGACAACCTCTTTGCTGTATGTATGAATTCTAAATTTTTGTAGTCAGTAAGGACAGTCACCAAATGATTTGCTCCTTCCAAAAGATGTCTCCATTCGGAGAAAGCAAATTTAATAGCTAAAAGTTCTTTATTTCCAATGTCATGGTTCTTTTCTGCATATGATATGGTATGAGAAAGAACTGCACATGGATGAAGCTGCATCATGTCTCCAATACGCTGTGAAAAAATGGCTCCCACTGCAGAGTCTGAGGCATCTCCTTCAACAACAACTGGCAGTTCGGGATTTGAATGGACTAGTAATGGTGCAGAAGTGAAAAGACTCTATAGTTTTTCAAAAGCCCCTTGTGCCTCTGGAGACCAGAAAACACTTTGGTTTTCTTTGTGAGTGAAGTAATTGACAAAATGATTTTTGAAAAGTTTTTAATGAATCTTCTATAGAAATTTGCAAATCCTATAAAACGCTGGACATCTTTTAAATTTGTTGGGGTAGGCCAGTCAACTACTGCTCTGATTTTACTGGGATCCATGCTCACACCTTCTGGGGAGATAATGTATCCTGATTTGTTCAAATTCACATTTTTTGAGTTAGATATAGATATGATCCTCCTGTAGTTGTTCCAGTCTTACTGGACATGCCTGCGATGCTCCTCCAAGGTATCTGAAAATATAAGAATGTCTTCGAGATAACAACAAATCAATCCAACAAATCTCAAAAAACATCATTAAAGAAGTGCTGAAAGGTGACAGTTGCATTGCTATGGCTGAAAGGCATGACCAGGTATTCAAAATGTCTATATCTAGTTCTAAAGGCAGTTTTCCACTCATCTCCCGTGTGAATTCGTATGAGCCCCCTCTTAGATTGAGTTTGGTCAAAATCTTTGCAGAACATAGTCTCTCCAGCAATCAGAAAATAAGGGGAGTGGGTAGCGATTTTTAATGGTAATTTTATTTAGTTTTCTGTAATCAATACATGGCCACAGGGTTGAGACTTTTTTTTCCACAAAAAATAAGGGTGCTCCAGCTGGCGAAAATGAAGATTGAATGAAGCATTTCTGTAAATTTTCATCTAGGTATTCTTTTAGTACTTTCAATTCTGGTTCAGAAAGATTGTAAATTTGCCCAAACGGAATGGATGCTTCAGGCAGCAATTCAATGGGACAGTCGTAAGAACGATGAGGAGGCAGTTGATCGGCTTTCTTCTTACTGCACTGAACTGCTGGTACTGAGGTGGTAGTTTATCATATTTCTGATGAGAAATCTCAGATACTTGAATTTGTTGGAGAACAGATAAATTAGCATGGCAATTGTTCTTACAGTACCAGAGGGAAAGGTAATGGTCCTCAATGCCAATTTGATAGAAGGGTTATGAGTTGAGAACCAGGGAATTCCTAGAGCAACTGGAAATTTTGGAGAGGAAATAAGGTGAAAACTAACAGCTTCATGATTTGGTTCAATAAAATTGTCTCGTGAGTAACAGGTCCAGAAGATAAAGGTGATCTAGCCACAGTTTCTATATTGATTGGCATGGGTTTAGTCCTACTTGCAATGTTATTATCAAGTGTGAACTGTAAGCCCATGAAATTCCCTCTTGCTCCAGAATCTAACACGGTAGAACATTGTATTTTTTGGCTCCCGATTATGCCCTGTATGGGAACGACAAAATGAGACTATGGTGATTGCATCTTTGCCTTTATCCTGCATTACAGATGAAATGGTCTGCATAACCAGATCTAGCCGTTCAGAAAGGTCTAAGTTGCTTGCAGTTTTGGCATTTGTGAAAGCTATAGTCCTTTTAGTAGGACAGTTAATGGAAAAATGTCCAGAGCCCCCACATTAGAGGCATAAATTTTCTGTATGTCGGCTCTCCTCCACTGCAGAGAGAGGTTTTTGGATGACATCAATTTGCATAGGTTCGAACACAATTTCCATTTCCTGTTGGTTTTTTAATGCTGATTGCGTAAAGGAGTAGTTAGGGTTGTTTTCAAGTACTCGCAGTCTTTCCTTCCTTCATTCAGTCTCTGATCAATTCGGATGCACAGTAGAATAAAGTCCTCTAAATTATCAGGAGTCTTGACTAGTGATGAGAGAATATGTTCAGTTAACCCTTTTGGCGAGTACGCTCTGGCGAGTACCGAGTATCTTCAACGTACTCGGTGATATGTTTGAATCACTCCCGTGTGCATGATTTGCGACTGTTTGACAGCTTTAATGCATGTGAGGAATGCTTGTTTCAAATCAAATCATGCACATGGGAGTGATTCAAACATATCACCGAGCATGCTGAAGATCATCGGTACTTGCCCGAGCATACTCGCCGAAAGGGTTAACCGAACATACTCGCTCATCACTAGTCTTTACACTTGCTATTTCATCCATTATAAGCTCTGATAATTGTCATCAAAATTGACTCCTCTGGGCAGCTAAATTCCATGTGGTGTCTGCCTCCCAGCGGCGGAATTCTGAGGTATATTCAGCTACAGAGCGCTGCCCTTGATGTAAATTATGCAACTTGGTTTCAGCTGTAGCACAATGATTCGGGTTATCAAACACTTGATCTATAGCTGTGATGAAGGAAACTAAGTCATTTAGGAGGTCACAATTCTTTTCCACATAAGGTGAAGCCCATGCAAGAGCTTCATCTGTCAGGAGATTAATGATGAGCAGAGCCTTTTTCCTGTAATTGGTAAAAGGAGAAGGGTTCATCTGGAAGTAGATATGACCTTGATTAAGGAATCAATGCTAATGATGACGATCCCCACTGAACTTAGTGGGCAGTGGCATTGAATATCTCAGAGGGAAGAGCTGCTGGGATCGAGTCCTGACAGGTGGTTATCACAGACCATATTCCTGCACAATGACTTCCATACTTGTTGAGAGTGCATGCCTAGAATACTCTACCATACAATTCAATTAGAGACTAAAGCTTTCTATGGTCCACTTGACTGCTGTTAATGAAGTAGATTAGTGCCTCAGGCAAGACGTTTACTCACATAATTATGTTTATGCACTAGAAATAAGAAAAAAACTTAAAAAATGTATATCTTAAACTTTTATCATCTGATTTTTTTCCCTTGGCCCTCTCCCACCACACTTTCATCTGACATATGAGGGATAGTTTTGTTGGGCAAGCTGTGCCTTTGAATAACTTCATTCATCTTACAATATTATGTATTGAAAAAATGGCGAATTTCCAAGTGGGGTTAATAGGTGTGAAAAGGAAGGAAGGGGGAGGTAAAGCTATACAGTACAGACATTTTGTTTTTTCAGCATTCACTGTGCTGTAAAAAATACCTGGCAATATGATTCTCCAGGTCACAGTGCTTTCAGCGATGTCAAGCGTAGTAACTGTGTGAAGAACAAATATTTAAATTACCCCCTTTTCTAACTTCAAAAATACGTTTTATGCATAAAATGTATATATTTTTTTATTTGTACTTTTTATTTCCTTTTTTATTTGCACTTTTAGTTCCTTTAGGAAACTTGAAAATTTGATAGTTTATTCTATGTACTACCATACTGACATATGGCAGTATATGGGGTAACTAGTATCCTACTATGACGCCCAGCAGGAAGCCGAGATGGCAGCGATGGGGGCCATCAGTGGGCTTCTGGTTGCAATGGTAACTGCATCCTACACCCTGCATATGACCTTTGAAAGATTTCTGGCAAAAAGTTGCAAATTTTAGCACCTTTTAAATGGATTGTTAATACATGAAGATTGTTGGCCTAAGAAACAGGCATTCCTCACATATATTAAAGCTGTCAAACAGTCGCAAATCATGCGCACAGAGTGACTCAAACATAACACCTGAACGTGCTGAAGATACTCAGAAAACACCCAAGCATGCTCATAAATCTCGAGTAACGAGCATGCTCGCTCATCACTAGTGGGCGTAACTAGACTGGCAAGACTAGTCAAGCGACATTCATGACATGAGCACATGAGATTGCCCCACTGTCCTATTAGAAACAAAGAAAAATATTTTAACCCCCATCACACACACACATTTTGCATTCACATGCGTTATGGAATATAATTAAGGAGGGATAGGTCATTTGGGAATCATAACACTGTCTTATTTAGGGCCATCCATGAAAATTAGTAGATGACTGAGATTTAGGTCTTAGGATTGATGTGAATAGCCAACCATTCCTTGCTCTGAATCTGTGGGCAGTCCACTAATCCAGCCAAATGAATATGTACTTTATTTAGGCTTCACTGTCTACAGTAGTGCTGCTCTCCGCATGAAAATAAAAATAAAAATGGATTTTTATAAGAAACCTCTTCTGTAAAGCTTGTATAAAGAAAATTGTTCAGAATGAGCAATCACCTGTTCTTGAGGAACTTGGATCCATGTTTCAGACAAGAGAACCAGTCACTAAACCTACAACCAGGAACTAGTTGCCCACCAAAAAGGATAACCAAGGTATGAGCATATTGGTATTGGGTCAGGGGATGCTGCTTAGAAAAAGTGGGCAGCCGGAACCATCCAAATGGTGGAAGAAGCCCAGATTTTATGCTTAGCGCAAATCAATTTGATTTTTTCGGCATTATTGCCCTTTACCATAGGAAAATTGTCAAAATAAGTTCGTTAATGGGAGCAAATAACCAAATATTCATGAATTTTAAAAGGTTATTCCCACAATCCCATTTGTGACTCAGTGTCTCTCAAACTGTTAGAATAAAACAGCTAATCAAACACAATTACCGTAATTTTAAAAAGTTATATCAACTCCACATTTCAACAATGACGTTTCTAATGCATTAACTCCTTCACGCACATGGACATAACTACATGTCCTGTGCTGGGGTTACATAGCTGGCATGTATCTCTAATAGCCACTGCCAGAGATGATTTTTTAACAATTTAGATGCCGTTGTCAGTCTCTGACAGTAGCATTTAAATTATGTCACAGCCTTTGCACGTGGGGCCATCATCCCCCTCCTCACTTGACACAACTGTGTGGTGCCAATGGGTTACTATGACTGCTAAGGGCCTGGTAAAGACAGCAGAAGACAGCTCTATGCTGAGCTTTAACCCCTTTACCCCCGAAGGTTGTTTGCATGTTAATGACCAGGCTAATTTTTACAATTCTGACCACTGTCACTTTATGAGGTAAAAACTCTGGAATGATTCAACGGATCCCACTGATTCTGAGACTGTTTTTTTCATGACATATTGTCCTTCATGATAGTGGTAAAATTTATTCGATATGACTTGTGTTTATTTGTGATAAAAAAATTGGAAATTTGATGAAAATTTAGAAAATTTGAATTTTCATGCCCTTAAATCAGAGATATGTCACATAAAATAGTTAATAAATAACATTTCCCACATGTCTACTTTACATTAGCACAATTTTGGAACCCAAAATTTTTTTGTTAGGAAGTTATAAGGGTTAAAAGTTGATCAGAGATTTCTCATTTTTCCAACAAAATTCGCATAACCATTTTTTTAGGGACCACATCACATTTGAAGTGACATTGAGGGGCCTCTATGACAGAAAATATGCAAAAGTGACACCATTCTAAAAACTTCACCCCTCAAAGTGCTCAAAGCCACATTCAAGAAGTTTATTAACTCTTCAGGTGCTTCACAGGAATTTTTGGAATGTGGAAGAAAAAAATGAATATTTAACTTTTTTCACAAAAATGTTACTTTAGATCCCAATTTCTTTATTTTCGCAGGGGTAACAGGAAAAAATGGCCCCCATAATTTGTTGTGGAATTTCTCTTGAGCACACCAATGCCCCATATGTGGGGGAAAACCACTGTTTGGGCACACGGCAGGGTTCAGAAGGGAAGGAGCACTGTGTGACTTTTTGAACGCAAAATTGGCTGGAATCGAGAGCGGACACCATGTTACGTTTGGAGAGCCCCTGATGCGCCTAAATAGTGGAAACCCCCCATAAGTGGCCCAATTTTGGAAACTAGACCCCTCAAGGATGTTATCAAGGGGTATAGTGAACACTTTGGACCCAGAGGTACAACACAGAATTTGATAACATTAGGTCATCATATTGAATAAGTTGTCATTAGTCTTGAGTACAAGTGCTCGCTACTTAAGTTTGTATTGGGTACTCGGGTATGCACCATGTATCGCGAGTGCTCGACTGACATACTCACGTCCCCGCCTCGCATGTTTCACGGTTGTTAGACACCCAAGAAAAAACATGCGAGGATCGCTCGTGCATGGCAGGCAATCCCCGTGAGGTGTTTTTGGCTGTGAAACATATGGGGCAGATACTCAAGCATGTCACTTGAGCACCCGCGATACTAGGTGCATACCCGAGCACCCGATGCAACCTCAAGTAGCGAGCACTTGCGCTCAACACTAGACGCCATATCTTCATAATTTTTTTTCTTTACTTTTGAAAAAATCCCAACCCCAGCACAACCCTAACCCTAGCCCAACCCTAAGCCTACCACAGCCCTAACCCTAGCACAACACTAACCCTAGCACAGCCCTAAGCCTAACCCTAGCACAATCCTAACTCTAGCACAGCCCTATCCCTAGCACAATCATAACCCTAGCACAACCCTAACCCTAAACATAGCACAACCCTAAACCTAGCACAACCCCAACCCTAAGCCTAGCACAACCCTAACCCTAATTCTAGCAAAACCCTAACCCTAACCCTAGCACAACCCTAATCCTAAAGTTTATTTTTACGCCTTTCCTCGTGTGGTATAAGTGATTAGACAACTTTATTGTTTGGGTCGGTACGATTATATCGATGCCAGATTCATATTGGGTTTTTATGTTTGGCTGCTGTCACACACTAAAAGATGGGTTTTTTTTATCGCAAAGACTAGTTTTTGCAATCCTTTTTTCATATTTTGGCTGACAGAGTCATGTAAAGGCTTGTTTTTTGCGGGACAAGTTGACATTTTTATTGGTACCATTTTCAGGCATGTGACATTTTTTGATCTATTTCTATGCCGATTTTTGGGAGGCAGAATAAACAAAAACCAACAATTCAGGAATTGTTTTTTTGTTTGTTTTTTTATGCCGTTCCGCGTGTGGTAAAATTGATAAGGTAGCTTAATTCTTGGGGTCAGTGCGTTTACAGCGGTACTACAGTTATATAGTTTTTTTATGCTTTGCCGCTTTTACACAATAAAAACTATTTCATGGAAAAAAATATTTCTTTGTATCGCTTTATTCTGAGAGCTATAACTTTTTTATTTTTAAGCTGATGGAGCTGTAGGGTGGCTTATTTTTTGCGGGAAAAGATTACGTTTTCAGTGGTACCATTTTTATTTACATTTGTCTTTTTGATCGCGTTTTATTCTATTTTTTGTTTGGCGGTATGATGATAAAGCATAGTTTTTTGCTTTGTTTTTTATTATTTTTTTAGCATGTTCAATAAAAGGGTTAACTAGTAGGACAGTTTTATAGGACAGGTCGTTCTGGACATGGGGATACCAAAGATGTGCACTTTTATTGGTTATTAGAAAAAAGTTAGCAGCAGATTTGCAGCAGAAAAAAATACAATGTGTGTGAACATAGCCTTACAATTATAAAGTCTCCAAAAAAGTGACTGTGGTTATTTACCAATATTTTTGGAGAAGTGTCCAAATTTAACTCAAATGTTGTACTTTTTTGCACAGGCCTTTAAAAACATGACCTTTCTATGTATGCTTAGCATAAAGGTGGTGGCTCTAAGCTCTATATTCTCACTCAACACGCTGATCATCATTGAAAGCTTCTCCAAATTTGAGTTTGACGAAGAATTAGAAATGTATTTCCTCTTTGGAATCTGAATTGGGTGCTTTTGAATTTAACTGAAACTCTCTGAGCCACTACAGAAAGCATGTACCAGATTTCTGAATCTAAGGAAGTATTTAGATTTGAGAGTCCTCAGTGGTTGATACCTTTTAATCGCTAACTGAAAAGATGGTAACAAGTCGCAAGCTTTCGAGACTACTCAGGCCTATTCAGGCATAGTATGACTCTATGGATTAACTCAGACATCCTTTTTTTGTGATGACAATTTCTACACATTGTCAGAAATATTTCCTTTTCGTAGTGCTCTAAAGACAAAGAATAATTACATACATTAGATGTGCTAAAATAGCCCATCTTATATCTGTCAGTCACTAGGTCTGAGAGGAAAGCCAATCTCTTCATTAATTTTCAAAGAGTCAATGAGGTCCAGAGAGTTTCAAAATCTTCTTGTGCTACCTGGCTCAAGTGCTTGATATGTGAAGCAAAAAATGAGTTGTAAAAACTCATCCTGAAGGATTCATTCTACAACATTGATTGCTGTTTACTTGGCTGAGAGATTTTCTGCGTCTTAAAGACAGATTTGTAGAGCAGCAGCTAGGAATGAGTAGCCTTGCCATTGTTAGCCCATGAGCTACCCTTTTTTATTTCATTCCTTGCATTGTGCTATTAATACAGTGAAATGTAAAGACAATTTTATTTATCATTAATTTAGTTTTAGAAGGTCAATATGACAGTGTGGTTATATTCCCTACCTTTTTTGTGGGAATATTATGTATGCGCATTCATAGCTGGTGTACATTTTCAATTTGTGGTGAGTAGTGTTGAGCGAACATGCTCGACACTGCTCGGTACTCGCCCGAGCATCACGCTACTCGGGATGTTCGGCGAGCACCGAGCATTTCCGGGTTACTTGGGCGGGAGCTCGGGTCTCCGCCCTGCATGTTTGGCGCTCTTTACAGAGCCAATGAACATGCAGTGATTGCCAGCCTGTCACTGTAATGCTGCAGCCATGTTGGTTGTGGGCATTGCAGTGATTGGCTGGCCGCACAGCATCACCTCGAGTATTTAAAACGGGGCGCCGCCATCTTGGACACAGTCACTCCGGATTAGACAGTGTAGGGACAGCGCTGCTGACTTAGGGAGAGATATAAACTGCGAAATAGTTAGTGTAGGGTCTGTAAAGGCTGCCAGAACAAACAAACAGTCCTTTTCTGGACTAATATCCATCCCAGATACCAGGCAGGCAGGCTGTATAGGAGACACAGTGGTTATACCAGCAAACGCTGCATTACAGTCCTGTGTGCTCCTGTTGCTGAAATTGCTGGACTTAGCACCAAGTGTCGGGGACCAGGAAAAATCCTTTTTTTTCCATCTAAATCCTCCTTTTTTTTCCTCCTTCACACTGTACAAATACCCGTCTTATTAACCTTTTGGTGTCGCCCCCCCCCCCCCCCCAAAAAAAGCGTGTCTCTGATTTTTCAGACACAAATATAACTGTTGAAAATAGTCTGGTGTAGGCTAGAGAAACAGAAGTGTTGTTTTGCACTTCTACGGTTCAAACCTCTGTATTATCCATTTTGGGCCATTTGTATCTAAAAAAAAAACAGTTTGAGTGTGTCGCTCACTGTTCAGCCGCAAATATCTCTATTTAAAAAAGTGTGGTATACCCCAGTAAACAATAACTGTGGGTTTGCCATCCCACGGTAAAAAATCTCTATTATTCAGCTTTTGGTAGTTTTTTCCGTAAAGAAAAACAGTAGTGTCTCCTGACTGTTGTGACACAAAAATATATCTGTTGAAAATAGTCTTGTGTAGGCCCGACATCCCAGTGTGGTTTTGCAGTTCCACGGGTCAAATCGCTGTACTATCCAGTTTTGGGCCTTTGGTATCTAAAAAAAAAGCAGTTTGAGTGTGTCGCTCACTGTTCAGCCGCAAATATCTCTATTTAAAAAAGTGTGGTATACCCCAGTAAACAATAACTGTAGTTTTCCTCTTCCACGGTTCTAATCTACTCTTTATTACCCTTTTTCCATTGATAGTGCAAGTGTAAGCTATTTTACTTCATTTACAATGGGCAAGGCGCGTGGCAAGGGACGTGGAAGTGGACGTTCTGGTGATGGTTCGTGCAGAGGACGGGGCCGTGGCCAAGGTGAAAATGTGCCACAACCAACAGCCACATCTTCTCGCTCCCACTTCTTGACCGAATTACTAGGGAAGCACAGAACAACACCAGTATTGAGAACTGATCAGTGTGAACAGGTTATTAATTGGATAGCAGACAATACTTCCAGTTACCTGGGCACCACCACCTCCGGTCTGTGTTCCACACGGTCAACTCTTAGTAGCCGTGTGTCTCGACCACATACTCCTCCTCACCCTGATGTCCTTCCTCCCACCATGCCGAGTGTCGTCAGACAGCAAGTGATCCCACACTTGGACACTCTGAAGAGCTGTTCACTGGTCCATTTCCATATTTGGGCCCCTCGCCTGATACGTTTGAGGTGGTGGAAGAGGAGATCCCATGTTGCGATGCCCAAATATTTGAACAGCCACGGCCACAGGAAGTCGACGTTGGCAATCTGTCACAAGAGGTGGACGATGACGAGACACAATTGCCAGGAAGTGAGGAGGAGGATCGTGGTGCGCAAGTGGAAGAGGAGGAGGTGGTGGATGATCTAGTAACTGACCCAACGTGGAAGGAGGACATGCAGAGTGAGGCCAGCAGCACACAGGGGGAGGGAGGCAGAGTACCCCAACAGGCAGGAAGAAGCAGTGTGGTGGCCGCAGACAGAAGGCAGGCAACCGTTCCCCATAACACCAACACGAGGGACGTTGCCAGTACAAGCGGTAGGTCTTCCAGAGTCTGGAATTTTTTTAAAGACTCTGCTGATAACCCCAAAAAGGCCATATGTTCCGCCTGCCATGCCAGCATCAGCAGGGGTGACAAAACTACCAGCCTGACCACCACCAGCATGATCAGGCACATGGCAGCAAAGCACCCGACTTTGTGGGGCGAAACCCAGGGTCCACGACCAGTGTCAGCGGGTGTCACCACTGCTTCTTCCACTGTTGTGCGTGCAATAGAACCCCCTGTTGTGTGTGCAAGGCAATCCCCTGTCCATACTGTATGTAAAGATGCCCCCTCCTCTCAGTCTTCACTTGTTATGGCAGTTTCTCAAGAAACAGCATCAACGTCCACGTCCACGTCCCACCGCAGCGTTCAATTGTCCATATCCCAGACCTTTGAACGAAAGCGGAAATTCGCAGCTAACGCCCCACAGGCCACAGTCCTAAATTCGCACATTTCACGACTGCTTGCATTGGAAATGCTGCCTTTTAGGCTGGTGGAGACGGAATCCTTCCGCAATCTTATGGCAGTGGCCGTCCCTCGGTACTCGGTCCCCAGCCGACACTATTTTGCCCGGTGTGCCTTCCCTGCACTACACAAGCACGTGTCCCAAAGCATCTGCCGTGCCCTCAACAACGCAGTTACTGGGAGAGTCCACCTGACAACGGACACGTGGACAAGTGCTTGTGGCCAGGGACGGTACATCTCTCTGACGGCACACTGGGTAAACATAGTGGAAGCCGGGACCCAGTCGGACCTTGGGACGGAACACATCCTCCCCACACTGAGGATTGCGGGCCCTATGTCAGTCAGAGTTGCCCCCACAGTGTACTGCTCCTGCGCATCCTCCTCCTCCTCCTCCTCCTCATGTTCAGCCTCCATCTCAGATATCACCACATCAGTTACAAGCTGGAAGCATTGCAGTACTGCCTCCGCCAAGCGGCAACAGGCTGTGCTGAAACTCATAAGCTTAGATGATAAACCTCACACTGCTTGTGAGTTGTGGACAGCTGTGAAAGAGCAGTCAGATCTGTGGCTGAGACCGCTGAACCTACATCCCGGCATGGTCGTGTGTGACAATGGCCTTAACCTGGTGGCGGCTCTGAGGCGAGGTGAGATCACACACGTACCATGCCTGGCTCATGTGCTTAACCTCGTGGTTCAGCGATTTCTTAAATCGTACCCCGAGTTGCCAGATCTGCTCGTGAAAGTACGCCGCCTGTCAGCTCATTTTCGCAAGTCGGCTACAGCTTCCGCCGACCTTGCTGTGTTGCAGCAGCGTTTGCAGCTTCCGGCACACAGACTGGTGTGTGATGTCCCCACACGTTGGAACTCTACCCTCCACATGTTGCAAAGGATTTGTGAGCAGAAGAGAGCAGTTGTGGAGTACCAGCTTCAACAAGGCCGTCGATATTCAGGTCAGACTCCACACATAAGACCTCAGGAGTGGACCTGGATGTCTGAAATATGTACCATCCTGACAAACTTTGAGGAGGCCACCAAGATGGTGAGTGGCGATGATGCCAACATTAGTGTCAGCATCCCACTTGTCTGTCTTTTGCAACGCTCTCTGCAGAGAATTAAAGAGGAGGCATTGCAGCCAGAGTATGATGAGATGGATCAAGAAGCCGTAGCGGGCGATTACACACAGCCCAGCCTCATCTCATCCCAACGTGCATTGGGGGACAATGAGGGAGAGGAGGAGGAGGAGGAAGAACAGGAGCTGCTATCATGCGTTGTAGACGGTAGTACCTGTACAAGTGTCATACCGTCGGTTCAGCGTGGGTGGCCTGAGGACAGGGGGGAGGAGGAAGAGGAGGAGGAGAGCATGGTCAGTCGTCATCTTGGTGAGGACACGGAAATCTTGCCCGTTACCAGTCTGGCACGCATGGCTGACTTTATGTTACGTTGCCTTAATCGTGACCCTCGCGTTGTCAAAATGTTGGCTGACAGTCATTACTGGTTGGTGACACTTGTAGACCCCCGCTACAAGGAGAACTTTCACTCTCTTATTCCTGAGGTGGAGAGGTCTACAAAAATGGGGCAATACCAGAAGGCCCTTGCTGCAGAACTGTTAAAAAAATTCCCATCTGAACACGCTAGCGGCAGAGGTCACAGTTCGTTGCCCAACCAAGGCGTACAGGCGAGAGAGATGCAACTCCAATCCAGCAGAGGCAGGGGAACACTGTCAACGTTCTGGGACAGTTTTCTGACACCCGCCCAGCTTACAGGCCCTGAGGCGCGGGGTACTCTCACAAGGAGTGGAAAGTTTCAAAAGATGGTGAGGGAGTACCTTGCCGATCGTACCAGCGTCCTCCGTGATTCCTCTGTGACTTTTAATTATTGGGTATCCAAGCTTGACACTTGGAATGAACTCGCTCTGTACGCCTTGGAGGTCCTGGCCTGCCCTGCCGCTAGCGTGTTATCGGAGCGTGTTTTTAGTGCCGCTGGGGGAATTATAACTGATAAGCGCACTTGCCTGTCAACTGACAATGCTGACAAGCTGACCCTTATCAAAATGAACAATGGCTGGATTGGGCCAGACTTCTCATCACCACCAAATGACAGCAGAGTAACATAAAGTCAAATCCACTGTGTTATTTCGGGAGGTGTATTCACATGCACCGCTTCACACCCACACATGGGTATGCGCTTCCTCGTTTTGGCTGTTTAATCTTCTTCTCCTTATCCTCAGCCTCCACCACCACTATACCACCAGGGTGCCAGCATTGCAAGTTCCTCCGTCCTTATTTTTGGCAGCTTTTGCTTGCAAGGCATAAGCAAATACTATGGGACACCCACTCCCCAATAATGGGACTTATGTTTGTAATATGCTGTTCTGCATGGCTCTTGTAAGGGGCATTGCAAGTTGCTCCGTCCTAATTTTTGGCAGCTTTTGCTAGGAAAGCATAAGCAAATACTATGGGACACCCACTCCCCAATAATGGGACTTATGTTTGTAATATGCTGTACTGCATGGCTCTTGTAAGGGGCATTGCAAGTTGCTCCGTCCTAATTTTTGGCAGCTTTTGCTGGGAAAGCATAAGCAAATACTATGGGACACCCACTCCCCAATAAAGGGACTTATATTTTTAATATGCTGTACTGCATGGCTCTTGTAAGGGGCATTGCAAGTTGCTCCGTCCTAATTTTTGGCAGCTTTTGCTGGGAAAGCATAAGCAAATACTATGGGACACCCACTGCCCAATAATGGGACTTATGTTTGTAATATGCTGTACTGCATGGCTCTTGTAAGGGGCATTGCAAGTTGCTCCGTCCTAATTTTTGGCAGCTTTTGCTGGGAAAGCATAAGCAAATACTATGGGACACCCACTCCCCAATAATGGGACTTAGGTTTGTAATATGCTGTAGTGCATGGCTCTTGTAAGGGGCATTGCAAGTTGCTCCGTCCTAATTTTTGGCAGCTTTTGCTGGGAAAGCATAAGCAAATACTATGGGACACCCACTCCCCAATAATGGGACTTATGTTTGTAATATGCTGTACTGCATGTCTCTTGTAAGGGGCATTGCAAGTTGCTCCGTCCAAATTTTTGGCAGCTTTTGCTGGGAAAGCATAAGCAAATACTATGGGACACCCACTCCCCAATAATGGGACTTATGTTTGTAATATGCTGTACTGCATGTGACGCGCCCCCTGGGCCGTGTGTACACGTGTGTGGGATACCCGGTGCCGGGTCTCTGGGGTCTGTAGTCTCCGTGGCGGTGACCCGGTCCCGTGGCTCAGGCTGGTCAAACCAGTGGCAGTCTTTCTTAGGTTTTGAGGTTAATTGTCCAACTGCGCCACCCGTGGATTGCGGTCAGGGAGTACCACCGCTGCGAGGCAGACCGCTGAGGCTGGTGTTGTGTGCGCAGCATAGAATGGGATAACTCCCCTCGGGA
This sequence comes from Phyllobates terribilis, assembly GCF_046119375.1. Classification (NCBI taxonomy): domain Eukaryota; kingdom Metazoa; phylum Chordata; class Amphibia; order Anura; family Dendrobatidae; genus Phyllobates; species Phyllobates terribilis. The sequence continues at coordinate 457,315,317 of NW_027362764.1, forward strand.
GGAGTATAGCCTCAGGGCAGTGAGTGTGGATGATGGGGGTGATGGTGCACGAGCGCAGCAGGAATGACTCAGAGTCTTTGCAGTGCAGTTCAGGGTCTTTACTGATGATTATAAGGTAGACCCTCCCGGGAGTACTGGCTAGCATAAGAGGCCTGGTCAGTCTGTGAGCAAGGAGGAGTTCCCCGGGCCAGGTGGAGTTGTAGGCCTCCCCGTCTGTCTGCACTCTTCCTGGCTACCTTGCTGTAAGCGGGTAGAAGTAGCCCACGTCCCTGAGTGTACTGTGTAGTGCTCACCCGCGTGGCTGGTGACTTGGGGCCTTCTGTTAGCCTCCGCTCCACGACGGTGGTGCTGGTCCCTTGCTTGTGACTGAGCCTCCGGGCTTCTATGGCCAGAGGACCTGAAATCCCCTGCCGGCTGGTTTCTGCTGCTGGATATATAAGTCCTCACAGCTTCGGACTCCTGTGTCCGGTTCCTATTGTCTTCTGCCAGGACGAGCTCTGCTCAGCTTCCAGCCCCTGGTCTTTAGCTCCTAGCTCCTACAGAGCTCCTTGCTGTTACTTTCCCTTGCTCTCACTCTGACTCTGACTGTTCTCTGACTCACTCAACCCCGCCCCAGATCCAGTTTATAAGGGCAGAATTCTCCCCTCCCAGGATTGGGGCAGGAGGATGTTGCATGTTTAAGGGATCTTGACCAGGAAACCTCCCACTTGCTCTCCGACGTAATATTTCTATTACTGTGGTGACCAGACCCCTGGGGTGCCACACATGGCTCTTGTTAGGGGCATTGCAGTTCCTCATAATTTTTGGAAAGCCTTCCATTCACTGCTTAGGCCAACAGTGCACGGGAGACCCAGTTGCTATAAATGGAAAAAAAGGTTTAGTTAACGCCCTCTGACCTCCATGTCATTTCCAAGGGGCATTGGAGTGGCTCAAAATTTTTGGTAGGCATTGCACTCACTGTATGCCCTATAACTGTGTAGCCGAACCGCTCCTTTTGTTACAGAAACATATCCTACAAGACATATCTGGTTGACTGGCCTGATATTGATGTGAATGGTCCCTGTTCCTCCTGCTCTTTCTCCTTTGCCGCTACCTCATCCATCATTTATCACCTGAAGCTTTGTTTTAACGGGAGTCATAGAACTTGGATAGTAGCAGGAAAACATCCAGCAATCCTCGGAGGAGGTAGGATATGCGCCAAAACGCTGACCACCTCAGGCCTAGCCGCTACTACATACATGCGATTGCATTACAACCAAACAAAGCAGATGCTAACTTCTATCATCCTCATCATGCTCCTCACCTTGGCACTCTCAACTCCCCTGATGGAGAAGCCAGGGCCCACCGGAGGAGTCTGATAGTCCAGTGGGCTCGGCCAATGCTGCCCTAAAGCAGGCCAGGCTAAGAAAAGTGTGGGAAAGGTTACCGGGACAAATAGGGGTGGCTGGGGACCGAGTATGGACACCCGGCCACCCCCTGGAGGCTGGGGAGCAAGCGGGGACACCCGGCCACCAGGCGGCTGGGGACTGAGTATGGATACCAGGCCGCCGACACAGCCATGGCGTGGTGGCCAGATTCCGCCTCCACATGCCTAAAAGGCCCAATTTCAAGTTCAAGCAAGCAAGCAGTATGGTATTGCAGCCTAGGGGTGGGTGGGTGGCAGGCTGCATACTTGAGCTTGTATTGCAAGGAATGGGGGAGGTACAATTGAACACTGCCCTGGGACTAGAACTTGCATGGGGATAGTTGCAAGTCTGCATCTTCTGATGCGGTAAGGATCACTTATGATGGGCACACTTTTAGACAGTGACCTGGGAGTCAGAGATGCTTCCAGGGGTCTTCCCCATGCTGTTCCCTTGTCTTTTCAGCACTTTATGCATGTGTCACACAGCACATGGCCAGATAAGGTTGTAAAATGTTAAAATGACATTTCACGGTGAATGCATTTGTCATAGTTGAAAGCAATACAAAAGTGCAAAAACGCATAAAAAATGCTACTTGTGAACATAGCCGAAGGTGTGGAGGAGTATTTTTGTTTTTGGTCATTTATTTTAACTTATACACAAGTCTTTACCCTGGAAAGGATGTTCCTTAACATATTTCACAGGAAAAAAGTTTCACTTTCGTTTTTGAACGTTTTATTGTGAGCCTGTAAAAGTGGCTTAATACCTCTGACCACGTTGTTGACAGCAGTGACCTGGGGGTCAGAAATGCTTCCTGGGGCGATCCCCATGCTGTCCCCATGTCATTTGAGCACTGTCACTATCGTTTTGGGCACTTGTTAGGCTTTTAAAAGACTGCCGGGGGTGCCACCGCAAAAATGCTCGAGTCTCCCATAGACTAACATTGGGCTCATTGCTCGGGTCGAGCACCCGAGTATCACGGCGAGCTCGGCCCGAGCTTCGAGCACCCGAGCATTTTAGTGCTCGCTCAACACTAGTGGTGAGCAAAGATCTGAAAAATTCTTAGAAAGACACGCTCCTTTTAAACTTGGGGCACCTTTCTCCTACAGGCCTCTATTTAAGGTCTGTCTATGAAATGCCAGCCTTTATTAACAACCACTGTGTTCACTATATAAGGAGGTGACTTTCCAGGTAAGTAGACCTCTAAATGGTAATTTTTTGGTTTGACGCTTATGGACTATTGCATGGGGAAATTGATTTCTTTGTATTTTAATTCATTGTGGAAACTAAAATCAAATTAAAAAATATGAGGTAGATTTTCAATAATTAAAACTAAATACTCGTGGTTCCTTTAAGAAATGTACAAAAAGAAAAATTTAGACCTAATAGGAAATTTTATGTAGACTGGTTTTGTTGTGCTACATGTTTCATTGTACACACATGGACAAAACCATTCTATTAAAGTAAGAAAAGCCCACAGTAGTCACTGAAATAACTTGAAATTGACAAGAGTAATTTTCAATTTAAATTTACTGAGTATCAACTAATGAAAATCAGGCATTGTTTTTGAATTCTGATTCAACAAAAAAAAAACTAATGAAAATGGCCTGGACAAAAATGATGGTACCCTTAAAAAATATTGAAAATAATTTGATCATAGGGACATGATAAACTAAGGTGTGTCCTGTAATCAACATCACAGGTGTCTACAAACTTGTAATCAATCAGTTTGTCTATTTTAAGGGTAGAAAGTAGTCACTGTGATATTTGGTATCATGATGTGTACCACACTGGATATGAAATAAAAGAAAGCTAAGGAGAAAGTTGTCTTAGGAGATTAGAAAGAAAAGTATAGACAAATGTTAAAGGTAAAGGCTATAAGACCATCTCCAAACAGCTTAATACTCTTGTTACTACAGTTGCACATATTATTCAAAAGTTTAAGATCTATGGGACTTTAGCCAATCTCCCTGGACATGGCTGCAAGTGGAAGATTGATGACAAATTGAGGAGACAGATAATACAAATGGTAGCAGAGAGAACACAAAAACTTAAAAAGAGATTGGAGATGAACTCCAAGGTCAAGGTACATTAGTGTTAGATCACCATCTATCGCTGTCTTGGCCAAAGTGGACTTCATGGAAGACAACCAAGGAGGAAACCACCGTTGAAAATAAATCATAAAAAAGCAAAACTAGAATTTGCCAAAATGTATGTTAGCAAGCCACAAAGCTTCTGAGAGAATGTCCTTTGGACAAGTGAGACAAAACTGCAGCTTTTAGGCATGTCACATCAGCTCTATATTTACAGATGCATAAATGAAGCATACAATGAAAAGAACATTGTACCTAGTGTAAAATACAGAGGACACTTGGTTATGTTTTGGAACTGTTGTGCTGCATCTGGCACAGGGTGTCTGTGGAGAATATCGTGAAAGACTATCAGGGTATTTTGGAGCACTTTGTGTTGCTAAGTGTCAAAATCTGAAATTGTGACGTGCATTTGTATTCAGCCTCTATAGTTTGACACTCCTAAAAAAATCCTGAGTGACCATTTGCCTCCAGAAGTCACACAATTAATAAATTGAGTCCACCTGTGTGTAAATTATTCTCAGTATAACTACAGCTGTTATGTGAAGGACTGATAAGTTTATTTGAGAACATTAGGGATCAAAAAGCCTCATGAAAACCAAAGAAAACACCAGACAGGTCAGGGATAAAGTTGTGTAGAAGAGTAAAGCAGGATTAGGTTATAAAAAAATAGCCAAAGCACTGAAAATCTCATGGAGCATTGTTCAATCCATCATCCAAAAATGGAAAGAGTATGGCACAACTGCAAACCTACCAAGACATGGCCGTCCACCTAAAAAGACACTACAAGCAAGGTGAGCACTAATTAGAGAAGGAGCCAAGAGGTCCATGGTCACTCTAAAGGAGCTGCAGAGATCCACAGATCAGGACGACTATTAGTTGCATACTTCACAAATCTGAGCTTTTTGGAATAGTGGCAAGAAGAAATCTATTTGTAAAGTAAGCCATAAAAATTCCCGTTTGCAAAATGTCACATAGGGGACAAAGCTAGAATGTGGGAGAATGTGCTCTGGTCATATGAGACCAAAGTAAAACTTTTTGGGTTAAATGCAAAATGCTATGTGGGGCAGAAGACTAACACTGTACATCACCCCCCAAAAAAATTCCCACTGTCAAACATGGGGGTGGCAGCATCATGCTGTGGAAATTATTTTCTTCAGCAGGGAAAGGGAAGCAGAGTTTCTGGGAAGATGGATAGAGCTAAATACATGGCAATCCTGGAGAAAACCTGTTAAAAGCTGCTAAAGACTTGAGACTGGGGCGTAGGTTCACCTTCCGGTAGAACAACAACGCTAACCCTACTGCCAGAGCTATAATGGAATGGTTTAGAATAAAGCATATTCATATGTTTTAATGGCACAGTCAAAGTCCAGACCTAAATCCCATTGGGAATCTGTGGCAAGACTTGAACGTTACCGTTCACAGTTGCTCGCTATCCAAGGTCATTTAACTAGAACTAGTTTGAAATGAAGAGTGGGCAAAAATTTCAGCCTCTAGATGTGCAAAGCCGGTAGAGATGTACCTCAAAACACTTGCAGCAGTAATTGCAGTGAAAGGTGGTCCTACAAAGTATTGAGTTAAAGGAGCTAAATAAACAATGTATGTCACAATTTTCAGATTTATATTTTTTAAATAATTAGAAAACCATATACTCTTTCCTTTACACTTCAAAAATACTTGCTACTTTGTGTTGGTATATCACATAAAATGCCAATAAAATACATTTAAGTTTGTAGGTGTAATGTGTAAAAATGTGGAAAAGTTCATAGGGTATGAATACCGTTTTCAAAGCACTGTATGTATGGACAAGATCAGAAGTCTCATTGAGTTACAAAATCATTTGTTTGCAGTGATTGCCTCAAAAGGTTGTGCAACTAAATATTAAGTTAAGGATGCCATCATTTTTGTCCAGACCATTTTCATCGTTCTTTTTTTTTTTTTAAACCACAATTCAAAATCATTGTTTGATTTTCATTAGTCAATATACAGCAAATTTAAATTGAAAATGACTTCTGTCAGTTACAAGTTATTTCTTACTTTAACAGAAGGGTGTGAACAATTTTGTCTTTGTGTTTAGCTGGAAAATGCAGCAGGGTTCATAGATTATGAAAGGGTCTTTCCCCTAATCTTATGGATGTCAAAGGCTTTACTTACTTGAGACAATCTGAGCCATTGGACCAGAGTGTCAATTTTTTAAGTTTCCCTAGCCATAACAGTTGATAACTGGAGGTTTTGGAAGCTACACCACAGGTCAACAGCCCAGCTCTACTAATACAGTAAAATGTTAATTTTTTAAGTATCACATATTTTTCTTCTCTACTTCCCACTCTCCAAGCATATAGTAAAAGCCACTGATTAAATAACTTTTTATTCAATGTCTTGTAGTAGCTGTCTCACTTATTAGCCAAAGAATAAGCCCAGAGCTTTGTCTTATTATTCTAGAGCTGTTGGCTTACACCACCCTCTGGCAGCCTTCCCAATAAATGGCAATGGGGAGAGGAGGGGTTTGGCAGCACATAAATATTGAGGACTCAGACAGGAGTGTATGCACATAATAGAAAGGACTTAACTCTCAGTGCTACAGAACAAATTTTATAGGAATAAATTGACAGCTGGAAGTTGTCATCTCCCTTGTCAAATGGAGATGCACCTACAGTCTGATATGATCAGCGCTAACTACACTACGTAAGGACATCCCTTCTTTTTAAAAGTACTAAATAGTTAATGTTTCAAAGCTTACTTGTAACACTGGGATGCATAGGATATAATATTATGACTGCTCTGTCTTGACAGGGGAAAAATGATGTCTTCTGATTTGGAGGAGAAGATAATGGCTGAGAAGAAAAAAGTGAGTTCTATATGTTAAGCAACGCTACACTATGGTCTTTAGGTATACTCTCCAGAAACAATTCTAAAGAGGTAGCCCTAAAATTCACATTGTTCAATTAATGTTTCAAAAATGTTTGATTTGTAGCAAATCGCCAGTTCTACTAAGCCTTTAAAGGGGTTGTCCGGTCAAAAGTGATAAGTCTGCAGTCACTCTGTGTGACTGCAGACTAGTGTTGAGCCACCCCCGTAGTGTTCGAGTTCGGTTCGGTTCGTCGAACACCCGTGTGTTCGCCGAACTGTTCGTCGAACTGTTCGTCGAACACCTTCGAACACCGTTAAAACCAATGGCAGGCAAACAAAAACACATAGAAAACACCTTCAGAGGGGTCCAAAAGCTGACAAACTGCTCAGAAGACATAACTAACACATGGAAAAGTGAAAAGTACATATAGTCATGCGAAAAGAAAAGAGGTGGAGGAGTAAAAGGAGGGGGAGACACAGATATAGGCATGTCATGCCCTTCTAAAATCCAAAAAGTGAGAAGCCGACACGGCCAGTCCTCTCCTGCCCGTGCCACCTCCGTGTCGCCGGGTTTGTGCCAGAGCCGCGGTGAACCCTGACGGCCAGCCCCCCTCTCCCAATACTGGTGCCTGTCCGCTGGTGGGTCGAGCAAGCCCCCCTGTGGTGGAGGCAGCTCTAAGCTTTTTAATTTAAATTGTCTCTCTAATTTGAATGAATACACTTTAAATCCATTTACAAGGATCTATTGGAGGGCAAGTCTCATGCCAGCAGCTGCGTAATTCCAGCTCCAGTAGCGTCCACTAAAGCTGCTGCAGTTCAAAAGCTTTTATAAGGATCGAGCTTGGCTGTCCACCGCAAGGCATCCTACTGCCAGTCCCAGCCCCTATGCCTTGGGGTGCCTCCTGATGCTCTTCAATGAGTATCCCGTGGTCCCGAAGCATTTCCTTTGAAAAAATTAAGTGTCCAAATTACAGGTGGTGTAGCTTGCTTAACAGCCGGGATAATCCGCTGACTAGCAGACACTGCTACTAGGCACAAAGTATTTCCTGGGCTAGATGCAGTTAAAAATTTGTAATTAGATACTCTCGTTGGATGCTGAGAAAGCATTCCATAGAGTCTCCTGGCACGCCATATATTATTCTCTTAAAAAGTTTGGGGTAGGGGTCTAGGGGACCCTTTTATAGCCAAAATCACGGCCCTGTATCGCAATACGTCACCTAGGCTGAAGATAAACGGAACTGTAGCACCCTGAGGGCTCGGTTGCTACAGAGGTATTGCACCTCACCCAGAGGTGTGATATCTCACTCTCAGGTAAGGATGGAGTGTGGATCAGGACCCGACACCTGCATGCATTACACCACATTGCCGTGGGGCAGGGCGACCAATATGCCCCTGAGATGGGCACGACAGTCTCTGTCCCTGGCTGGAGTGGGGGGAGGGAACACTGAGGAAGGGGAACCCTGTAGTGCAGGAGCAGGGAGGAAGCAGTTCCTGGGTGCATTGAGAAGGGAGTATAAAAGGTGGGCACCATCTTAGTTCAGTGCAGAGAAGTCTGAGCAGAAGTGACAAGGAGCAGGGGCTCTGCATGAGCTCTGCTCCGGAGGTGGGCCTAGTAACAGAGGCCCAGGCCTGGAAGAGGGAGAAGGAAGGAAGAGAAGCGGAGAAGGCTCCAGGAACGAGGAGCGAAGGGATCCCAGGGGTGCGGACGGGCGAGTCGCCACCGCACGCCCGAATTCACCTGCGTGGAGGGGTCAGGCCAAAGGGGGAGACCGGTCCCCGAAACTAGTGGAGGCAGGAAACGACCCTCAGCTCGAAACCGGAGGCTGTGACATTTTATGTGGCGCAGCCCCTCGCTACACCCGCTAGGAAGGCACCACATAGGGTCAGGGAAACTGGCGCCAAGTTTACCAAGAGGAGGCCTGAGGCAGCCGGACAGAAGGGTTGGTAAGAAAGGCCAGACAAAGGACACACAAAGGGGGTCCTGTGAAGCGCTCCAAAGTTATCTGGGAGTTGTCTGAGCCCCTCACCTGGTGAGCACAGTACGACGTGGGCAGCCGTTACCTGCAGACGTGGTCTGGATAATAAGAACTGTGAGTAAAGGCCCTGGACTGCATCACTGACTCCGTGTCGTTACTGCTGCTGCCCTGCACCATCACCCCCATCCTCCGCATACACTGCCCTGAGGCTATACTCCTCCCGTGGGGAGTTATGCTACGCTCTGCTGCACCCACACCAGACTCAGCGGTCTGCCCTACAGCGGCGGTTCACTCTGACCGCAATCCACGGGTGGCATAGTCGGACATTTAAACATCAAAACCACATAAATAGTTCCGCCACTGGTTTGACCACCCTGAGCCACGGAAACGGGTCGGCGCCACGGAGACTACAACCACCAGCATCCACCAAAAAGGGTCCGGCTCCGGGTGTCCCAAGGCCAAGGGGGCGCGTCAGAACATTTTCATCACCTTTCATAATCACCAATGGGACAAGGCAGGGATGTCCTCTGTCCCCTCTCTTATACATCCTAGTGACGGAGCACCTGCTCTCATCAATTCGCCATAACCCCAATATTAGGTGGATTGAGGTGGGAGGCACCGAGTACAAGTGCTCTCTATTTGCTGATGATGTCCTAGTATATATCACTCAATCACATATATCCATCCCTGCTGTTGTGGCTGAAATAGATCACTTTGTTACATGGTGAAATTTTAAAATCAATGCAGCAAAGTCTGAGGCCCTCGATGTCTCCCTCCCCAAATCCATACAGGATTCCATCCAGTCCAACTTTCCCTTTGCCTGGCCCTCACAGGGTATCAAATACTTAGGAATTCCTATTCATAGAGACCTCTCCCATCTATGTTATCTTAATTTTGGTCCCTTTATTGAACAACTCCATACAGACCACGGTTGGCAAGTTAGAACTGTAAGATTCACTACGTGAGCCACTGGTGTTTTGTGGAAAAGCACATGTACACTGTGTTCCAAATTATTATGCAAAAAGTGTTTAGGAGTGATAAGGGAAGAATTTGTTTGTTTGTCAGTTAAACTCATTGATGTTGATGTGTGTCAGGGCTCTTTATATCACTGTAAGCAATTGCAGACACCTGTGCTAATTAGTTTGGCAGGTGTGTCCAATGAAAGGCAAGACTACTTAAGAAGGCTGTCCCACATTATTAAGCAGCCTCCATTTTCTGCCAAAATGGGAAAGAAAAAGGATGTGTCGGCTGCTGAGAAGCTACAAATTGTGGAGTGTTTAGGTCAAGGCATGACTACAATCAACATTGTGCGATGATCAGGATGAAGTGTCTTGGCAATCAAGAAGTATGTAGCTGATTCACAGTACACACATGTGCGTGCTGATAAGGGCAAACTACAGGCAATTACGTCAGGTTAAAAGAGCAGCGGCAAAAAAGCCTTGTCATAGCAGCAGACAAGTTTTTGAAGCTGCTGTTGCCTCCAACGTCCCCCGAACAACAAGATGCAGGGTCCTTCAGAGGTTTGCAGCTGTGCATACGCCATCCTGTTGACCTACTCTATCCACTTCACACAAGCAGAAACGGCTCCAGTGGGCCAAACATTACATGAAGACTGATTTCAAAACTGTTTTGTTCACGGATGAGTGCCGTGCAACGCTCGATGGTCCAGATGGTTGGAGTGGAGGATGGCTGGTTGATGGACACCCCATGCAAACACGGCTACAGCGCCAACAAGGAGGAGGTGGAGTAATGTTTTGGGCTGGAATCATGGGGAGAGAGATTGTCGGCCCCTTAAGGATCCCTGAAGGGGTAAAGATGAACTCCATAGTGTATGTGGAGTTTCTCAAACAGCACTTCCTGCCATGGTTCAAGAAGAAGAACCGTGTATTCCACAGCAAGATCATTTTTATGCATGATAATGCACCGTCTCATGCTGCACATAACACATCTGCATCTCTGGCTGATATGGGCATAAAAGGGGACAAACTTATGGTGTGACCCCCATGCTCCGCTGACCTCTACCCCATTCAGAACCTCTGGAGCATCATCAAAAGGAGTGTCTATGATGGCGGGAGGCAGTTCACATCTAAGCAACAGCTCTGGGAGGGTATTCTGTCCTCATGCAAAACAATTGAAGCAGAAACCATCCAAAACCTGACAAATTCAATGGACGAGAGAGTTCAGAAGCTCCTTTCGAAAAAGGGTCCTATGTGCAAATGTAACATCACCTAGAATAAAGTTTTGAGTTGAAAACTGTTTGATTTCAGTTTCTAATAACCTGCTAATGCTTATAATTTCAAAAATTACCATTTTTTTGGTCTTTATTAAAATGATAAGGTTGATCGAAGAGTGTGGGGGAAGGCACTTATGTGTCTGGCGCATCTCGGAGCCCCAAAATTATTTTCCGAGCTAGATGCAGCTAAAAATTATTATTAATTTTAAATCTGGTGGAGTTTAGTATAGATGGCCTAATAGAATCAGTACTGCACACTGCTACAAAGCCCAAATTATTTTCCAGCCAAGATACAGATAAACATGATTAGTAATTTTAAATCTGGTGGAGCTTAGTATAGATGGCCTAATAGAATCAGTACTGCACACTGCTACAAAGCCCAAATAATTTTCCAGCCAAGATACAGATAAACATGATTAGTAATTTGAAAGCTTAAAATGGTTGGTGAGGTGATTTTAACCAATCATCAAGCTTTTACTCTCCCCAGGATGACACAGGGGTAGAAAAGTCGTTTCGGATCCATGATTTGTTCATCTTTATAAACGTGAGTCTGTCTACATTATCAGTGGAGAGCCGCGTACGCTTATCTGTCAGCACACCACCAGCCTCTGAACACACGTTCAGACAGAACGCTGGCTGCGGGGCATGACAAGATCTCCAAGGCGTAAGTGGCTAGCTCGGGCCATTTATCCAGATTGGAAGCGCAAAAAGAGCAAGGGTCCAGTGACACAGTCATGGCTTCAATGTTTACTTGGAGATACTCTTGTACCATCGTCTCTAGGCGTTGACTATGTGTCAGACTTCTTGTCTCCTGTGGCCTTGCAAAGGATGGGCTAAAAAAGTGGTGAAATGATTCCGCAAAATTGATGTTATCAGCAGATACTGTGTTTCTGTTACAGTTTGAGTGCTGAACACTCGACGGTCCCACGGTTGGCAAGTTGGAACTGTGAGATTCAGTACGTGCACCACTGGTGTTTTGTGGAAAAGCACATGTAAGATTCTGCTACAATCTCTGCCGATTAGAGATGAGCGTTGTTCTACTCGAACTGTTCGCCAATCTCAAATTCGTGCTGTTTTGGGCGGTGTTCGAGCCGTTCGGCGAACACAAACAATTTGAGAAAAATTCGGCTGTTCGAGGTTATGTTCGATAACTGTTCGTGCACCAAAATCATAACTGGATTTTTTCTCAGTAATGATGAAAATTAATGTTAATACGCAGTTTGAGTGTACAGCGGGGTGGGGGGAGGGGCAGGGGATGGATCTCTGCAGGAACAATGAAGATCTCCATTTTTTTTTCTCTTTCCCGCATTTGCAGTGGGGAGGTGCAATCTGTCAGCCTATCAGCAGCGCACACACGGAGCGAAGTGCTTTTTTTCACACAAGCAAGGGCATGTGTCATTGGCAGTGTATGTCACATGTCCTTGCCCTATAAGACCAAGCCATTTTCCCCGTCGCCACCATTTTCTCACTGCTGCAGCTGCGTGTTAGACGGCACCGCTGTTGCTGTGTGCGCTATACCTTGTTAATTTCAAGCCAATTTTCGCACAAATCTACAGATAGCTTGGGAGTAGGGAATAGTTGTGATTGCAGTCCTTTTAAGGACTAGGTTACAGCATTTCCTACGACTTTTATCAGGCAGGTCTGTGCTCTTAAATAGATAGATTGTGGGAGTAAAGACTAATTGTAATTGGAGTCCTTTTCAGGACTAGCTTACATCAGTTCCTATCAGTTTTTGCCAGGCAGGTCTGTGCCAGTGCTGTGCAACTTTTTTTCACAGCATTTGGCTGAATCTAGCAAAGCTAATCCTTTTTGGCCTATTGCAGAGTGTGTTAGTCAGTGGAGTAGCCTATCTGTGTTGCAAGATATACCACCTGTGTATAGAATACCAATTTTTTTACTGCACCTAGTGAAGTAAAATCTTTTGGGCATAGCATCATTCTATTAGTCCATCTATACTGACCTCCATCAGGTTGCAAATTGAATATAATTATTTTCTGCATCTAGCTCTGAAAAAATATTGGGCTTCTAGCTGTGTGTGGGACTTGTTCTATTAATCCATCTATACAGACCTCCATCAGGTTGCAAACTGAATATATTTTTTTCTACATCTACCTCTGAAAAAATATTGGGCTTCTAGCTGTGTGTGGGACTTGTTCTATTATCCATCTATACAGACCTCCATCAGGTTGCAAACTGAATATATTTTTTTCTGCATCTACCTCTGAAAAAATATTGGGCTTCTAGCTGTGTGTGGGACTTGTTCTATTAATCCATCTATACAGACCTCCATCAGGTTGCAAACTGAATATATTTTTTTCTGCATCTACCTCTGAAAAAATATTGGGCTTCTAGCTGTGTGTGGGACTTGTTCTATTAGTCCATCTATACTGACCTCAATCAGGTTGCAAACTGAATATATTTTTTTCTGCATCTACCTCTGAAAAAATATTGGGCTTCTAGCTGTGTGTGGGACTTGTTCTATTAATCCATCTATACAGACCTCCATCAGGTTGCAAACTGAATATATTTTTTTCTGCATCTACCTCTGAAAAAATATTGGGCTTCTAGCTGTGTGTGGGACTTGTTCTATTAATCCATCTATACAGACCTCCATCAGGTTGCAAACTGAATATATTTTTTTCTGCATCTACCTCTGAAAAAATATTTGGGCTTCTAGCTGTGTGTGGGACTTGTTCTATTAATCCATCTATACAGACCTCCATCAGGTTGCAAACTGAATATAATTTTTTTCTGCATCTACCTCTGAAAAAATATTTGGGCTTCTAGCTGTGTGTGGGACTTGTTCTATTAGTCCATCTATACTGACCTCCATAAGGTTGCAAACTGAATATAATTTTTTTCTGCATCTACCTCTGAAAAAATATTTGGCCTTCTAGCTGTGTGTGGGACTTGTTCTATTAGTCCATCTATACTGACCTCCATCAGGTTGCAAATTGAATATAATATTTTTCTGCATCTAGCTCTGAAAAAATGTTTGGCCTTCTAGCAGTGTGTGGGACTTGTTCTATTAGTCCATCTATACTGACCTCCATCAGGTTGCAAACTGAATATATTTTTTTCTGCATCTACCTCTGAAAAAATATTGGGCTTCTAGCTGTGTGTGGGACTTGTTCTATTAATCCATCTATACAGACCTCCATCAGGTTGCAAACTGAATATATTTTTTTCTGCATCTACCTCTGAAAAAATATTGGGCTTCTAGCTGTGTGTGGGACTTGTTCTATTAATCCATCTATACAGACCTCCATCAGGTTGCAAACTGAATATAATTTTTTTCTGCATCTACCTCTGAAAAAATATTTGGGCTTCTAGCTGTGTGTGGGACTTGTTCTATTAGTCCATCTATACTGACCTCCATAAGGTTGCAAACTGAATATAATTTTTTTCTGCATCTACCTTTGAAAAAATATTTGGCCTTCTAGCTGTGTGTGGGACTTGTTCTATTAGTCCATCTATACTGACCTCCATCAGGTTGCAAATTGAATATAATATTTTTCTGCATCTAGCTCTGAAAAAATGTTTGGCCTTCTAGCAGTGTGTGGGACTTGTTCTATTAGTCCATCTATACTGACCTCCATCAGGTTGCAAACTGAATATATTTTTTTCTGCATCTACCTCTGAAAAAATATTGGGCTTCTAGCTGTGTGTGGGACTTGTTCTATTAATCCATCTATACAGACCTCCATCAGGTTGCAAACTGAATATATTTTTTTCTGCATCTACCTCTGAAAAAATATTGGGCTTCTAGCTGTGTGTGGGACTTGTTCTATTAATCCATCTATACAGACCTCCATCAGGTTGCAAACTGAATATAATTTTTTTCTGCATCTACCTCTGAAAAAATATTTGGGCTTCTAGCTGTGTGTGGGACTTGTTCTATTAGTCCATCTATACTGACCTCCATAAGGTTGCAAACTGAATATAATTTTTTTCTGCATCTAGCACTGAAAAAATATTTGGCCTTCTAGCAGTGTGTGGGACTTGTTCTATTAGTCATCTATACTGACCTCCATCAGGTTGCAAATTCAAAATAATTTTTTGTCTGCATCTACCTCTGAAAAAAAATTTGGCCTTCTAGCAGTGTGTGGGACTTGTTCTATTAGTCCATCTATACTGACCTCCATCAGGTTGCAAACTGAATATAATTTTTTTCTGCATCTAACTCTGAAAAAATATTTGGCCTTCTAGCAGTGTGTGGGTCTCATTGTATTAGGCCATCTATACCAAGCTCCACCAGCTTTTCAATTAATAATAATTTTTCGCTGCATCTAGCCCTGAAAATAATTTTTCTTCCCAATAGTGGTAGCAATAGAAATATGGGGCGCGCTCCTGGCTTACAAAAATATACGCTTCATAACAAAAAACACCAGCTTAGCTCACTGCATTAATAAGATGGCATCATCGTCTCTCCCAGTGCTAGGCCTACTACCCAGGCTAGCATTCCTGTGCCTAAAACACAATGTATGGGTCCGCGCTAGCCACTATGCTGAGGGGTCTAAAGCTGCTGCTAACGCTTTATAACAATTCAATTGGCAGATTTTCACAGAGCTCTTCCACAATGCCCACCCATCGGGACAACAGTTGCCCACCTTCCCTATGGGATCTAGTGGCGAATAGTTGATGCCATTAATCAGAGCGTCAGTTGCCCCGTCGACGTGGCAAGCATACGGTAAGGCATGGGAAGAGTGGACACGACTAGTAGCAGGCAGACGGGTTGACCAATGTGAACAAGCCAGATCACAAGTCACCATAGAATTTCTCCACCAGCTAATGATGAGGGGCATATCAGGGGCGTCAGCGCAGCGGTGTCTGACCGGAGTAGCATTTCACTTCCAACTACTGAATTGGGGAGATGTGACAAAGATTCATCATCAGACAATCCATAAAAGGGTGGAAAAGGGGTCAGCCAAGTCAGGAGTGTAGACGTCCCGTCACGTGTCACTAAAACTGATTTCTCACATCATATCCCTAACACCATTAACATGACACTCACAATTTGAAGCAACACTACTGTCTACTGCATTTGTGATCGCCTTCTTCGGGGCGCTATGCATAAGCGAATTAGTCCCTCAATCCAAAATTAGCACCAGTGGAGGCTTATTACACCAGGACGTAGTCATAGGCAATAATGCAATACGTCTACGCATACACAAATCGAAAATGGTTCCAGCGGGCAGGGGCACTTGGGTACTTCTACAACCCACAAACGGTACACTGAGTCGGGTAACAATAGTAAAACCATATCTAACCATCAGATCACAAAGTAATTTGTTCCTATCACACATTGATGGGACGCCATTATCAAGATACCAGTTCCAAGCTATATTTAATAAATGCATAACATCGTCAAGGAACCACCCCAAAGATTACGGGACACACTCATTCCGCATAGGCGCGGCCACAGAAGCAGCAAGAGCAGGACTGTCAGAAACGGAAGTTCAGAGGATAGAGAGATGGTGATCCACGTGTTTGGCAAGATACATAAGACCGGACTTGTTATCCTAACGTGGTTTGTTTCTTTTACAGGTGACGCTAAGCCAACAGTGTGGGTGATAGGCCACTCGTATATATATATTGGGCAGATTAAAGGGCGAAAGTCCGCCCAGGCGGGAGGAAATTAGAGTTTCATAACACATATTTCAACTGGAGAGGTATTAGAGGCCTGCTATGGCCACAGGTACTAATGGAGGTAATCAAGGTAGGGAGAGAGGCAAGATGTCTGGTCATCTTAGTTATACAGGCCAGGGGAAACAACCTAGGTCATCACAAGAGCGCATAACTAATGGCAATAATGAAACTAGACACTGAGCGCTTCAGAGAATTTTTCACAAAACTAGGTATAGTATGGTCAGAGATTGTGCCGATAGCGGTATGGCAAGGTGCGCGAGACATCACGGCCATCTAACGGACAAGGCGGGTAATAAATATTCGGATGGCAAAATTTAGAAGAGACAGAGGCGGTGTAGTGGTACGACACCGACAACTGGAAGGAGATAAAGCAGGCCTCATACGGCCCGACGGTGTTCACTTAATGGATATTGGACTGGACATATTCCTGTCAGGACTCCAGGACGGAGTGGAACAAGCATTAAGAGTGATGGGTGGGGGTCAGAGTCCTGCATACGAGTACGCAGGATCCTCCGTGGCCTGGAAATAGAAAGGACATGTTGGAGAGTTACACTTGTTGGCCAAGTTGCCGGAGTGGAGACCCAGGGCATGCTGCAACAAGCTGAATTATTTTAGAAATAAAATGTCTTTCTAATGGAATGAGTATAAAGAGTTAATAAAGCTGTGACCGATCCTCACCCATCCAGTTGTAAGAGTTACATTATTGTATTGTCAAGGAAAGGGGGGCGGTAGGGGGGCTGAGCGTCTGGGTTTGGTTGGGGGTCCCCACAGTCTGCCTAGGCTAGATGCATTTAAAAATTCTTATTAGATACACAGGCGGTGCAGCTTGCTTCGCAGCTGGGCTACTACGCCCAAAGTATTGCCTAGGCTAGATGCAGTTAAAAATTCTACGCTGACTAGCAGACACTGAAGATTTGGAGCAGACCTCTGAGTAAACAGCTCTTCAGACTCAATCATCTGTGTTACCCCAAGCCATAGTGTATGTAGTTTCTTACAGTTAAAAGGGGGGGGGGAGCGACCCAACCCACCTGGAATTGACGATGCCAACGTCACGTAAGACACAGCAAGGGGACTCCAAAAAGAGTTTCCATTTTTTCCCAAAATTGTGGCACAGACACCACTTAACCCTAGAACGCATACCTGGGGCCTCGCAGTCCCGCCCTGTTAATTGTTTTCTATTTTCTGCAAGATTACTTTAGTTAGAATTTTGAAACTCTAGGTATTCTTCATGTATATAGTTGTTTGTCATTTGAGTTTGAGTTATTCAATGTTATTTGCACACGGGCCTAAAAGGCCCCAGGTATATGAAAGTGTAGATTTTTATGGTCATGCGTTCTAGGGTTAAGTGGCATCAATTGCCCCACAGTTGCTTAAAACGGTTGGTGAGGTGATATTACCAAATCCTCAAGCTTTTAGCCTCCCAAGGATAACACAGGATTAGAAAAGTCCTTGCGAATCCATGATTTGTTCATCTTTATGAACGTGAGTCTGTCTATATTCTCAGTGGACAGCCGCGTGCGCTTATCTGTCAGCACACCATCAGCAGCGCTGAACACACGTTCAGAGAGAACACTGGCTGCAGGGCATGACAAGATCTCCAAGGCGTGAGTGGCGAGCTCCGGCCATTTTTCCAGATTGGAATACCAAAATGAGCAAGGGTCCAGTGACACAGTCATGGCTTCGATGTTCACTTGGAGATACTCCTGCACCATCCTCTCTAGGCATTGACTATGTGTCAGACTTCTTGTCTCCTATGGCCTTGCAAAGGATGGTCTAAAAAAGTGGTGAAACGATTTCACAAAATTGCTGTTACCAGCAGATACTGTGTTACTGTTACGGTTTGAGTGATGAAGACTCGACAGTCCCGCGGTTGGCAAGTTAGAACTGTGAGATTCACTTCGTGCACCACTGGTGTTTTGTGGAAAAGCACATGTAAGATTCTGCAACAGCGTCTGCAGATACTCCTGCATGCGTCAATCCCTTTTTATGGCAGGAATTATTTCGGCAAATTTACTTTTGTACCGGGGATCTAAGAGTGTGGCAACCCAGTAGTCGAGATTACTTCGAATTCTGCAATCTGAGGGTCATGTTGCAGGTAGTGCAGCAAGAAGGCACTCATGTGTCTTGCGCATCCAGGAGGACCAAGTCCTTGTTGTGTTGGTAGCGAGGTAAGAATCATGCTTCTTTCCTCTGCCCTCTCCCCCCAACCTCGCACAACAGAAATGTGATCAAGGTCTCCCTCATCTGATGAGTCTTCCATGCCCATCGCCAGTTCATCCTCCACTTCTTCCTCGGCTCCTGCACCTTCCTCAACAGTTTGGCTGCTACCATGCGCCCTGTTTAATCCCTCTCCCTCACCCTCCCATGCCTGCCTCCTTGGTGCTGCCAACCGTCTGGACCTTGGAGATGTTATCCCTTCCGCATACGACTCCTCCTCTACTTCCTCCACCTCCTCTTGTCCGACCACCTGACTCTGAATTCTGTTTAATGTGTGCTCCAGCATGTAAATCACCGGAATAGTTATGCTGATAATGGCATCGTCGTCAGCACTAAACATCTTCGTCGCCATTTCAAAACTGTGCAGAAAGGTGTGTGGCGCCCCTGAGGGTGCAGTCACCACAGAGTTACTGCATCTCACCCAGAGGTGTGGTATCTCACCCTCAGGTAAGGAAGGCGTATGGCTCAGGACCCTAACACCTGCGTCCAACACATACCCGCAGTGGGGTTAGGGCGAGATTGCTCCTAAGGGAGAGCACAGTCCCAGGTCCCTAGCTGGTGGGAGGATCCTATGTAGTGGGTGCTTAGGGGAGCAGCTTAGGGGAGCACATGACAGGGAGAGTATAAATAGGAAGCCATCTTAGAAAGAGCAAACCAGTCAGAGGAGGAAAAGTGACAGGAGCAGAGGCTCGGCATGAGCTCTGCTCCGGAGGCGGGCCTAGCCTGGGAGGCCCAGGACTGAAGGAGAGAAGAGAGGAGTGGGAACAGGAAGGCTCCAGGAACCAAAGGGACCCTAGGGCTACGGGCCGTGCAGAAGGCCACCTGTACTCCCGCTGCTACCAGGAGGTAGAGGGGTCAGGCCAGATAAGGGGAACCGGTCCCTCAACTAGAGGAGAAACAGCAAGGCTCAACTAGAAACCGGAGGCTGCAGCATTTCATGTACTGCAGGCAAAAGTCCACACCAGTCTCACTAAGAAGGTAGCCACATAGGACCCAGGGGACGGAACACAAGTCGCCCGCCAAGGCCCGAGGATACCGGATAGAAGTGTCACTGGGTGTGAGGTGCAGGGAGAAGGCCAGAGAAAGGACACACAGAATGGGGTCCTGCTAAGTACTCCGGAGCTATCTGGGGGTGGACTGAGCCCCTCACTGAGTACGCACAGCACGACGGGTGAGATAGCTCTGGTACCTGTAATCTGGACTGCAACAACTGTGAGTAAAGATCTTGGGACTGCATCACACGGACTCTGTGTTCATTACTGACTCCCTGCACTACAACCACCATCATCCACCCACACTGCCCTGAAGCTACACTCTTCCTGTGGTGAGTAATAATACCATTGCAGCAAAACCACCAGCTTCAGAGGACTGTTCCGCAGCGGCGGCCCCTTTGGCCGCACTCCACAGGTGGCGTAGTCGGACATTATAAAATCCATATATACAAATTACCGTTGGATTGACCGCCCTGGGTCACGGACCGGGTCACCGCCACAGTGACTACAACCCCCAGCGTCTACCGGCCCGGCTCCGGGTACCCCACGGCCCAGGGGGCGCGTCAACTTCATAGGTCCCTGATCTGAGACCACTCCTGCTGTGTGATTTGCCCCACCTCTGGATCTCGTTGGCCCAGGCTATACGTCAGAAACTATTGCACCAGGGCTTGTCGGTGCTGCCACAGTCGCTGCAACATGTGCAGAGTTGAATTCCACCGTGTCGGCACATCGCATTTCAGCCAGTGAACTGGCAGGCCCAACGACTTCTGTAGAGATGTAAGTCGTTGAGCTGCGGGATGCGAACGGCGGAAGTGAGCACACAGCGACCGTGCCCTCTGCAGAAGGCCATCTAGTCCGGGATAGTGGGCTAAAAATTTATGGACAACCAGGTTCAACACGTGAGCCATACAAGGTACGTGTGTAACATTGCCCCGGCGAAGGGCCGCACCCAGGTTTGCAGCATTGTCGCACACGGCCTTCCCTGGTTGCAGGTCCAGTGGAGACAACCATTCATGAAACTGGGTCTCCAGAGCTGACCACAAGTCCTCAGCTGTGTGACTCACATTTCCCAGACATTTCAAAGTAAACACTGATGCCGTTGAGCCCTGCTGCCAGCATAGTAAGGAGGTGCGCAGTTAGAAAGCAGGTGGCATTACCAGACAGGCTTTGGGTGCAGGTGGAGGACCGAGAGGAGGTTGAGGAGGCAGAAGCAGTGGAGGAACTTCTAGATAAAGAGGATTGACGTACAACTCGCGGGGACGGCAAGACTTGGACAGCAGCCCCTTGTCCTGCTGTCACCATAGTTACCCAGTGCCCTGTCAGCGACATGTAACGCCCCTGTCCATGCCTACTCGTCCAAGTGTCTGTAGTGAAATGCACCCTGTCACACACAGAGTTTCTCAAAGAAGCGGTGATGTTGTGTGCGACATGCTGGTGGAGCGCAGGCACACCTTTCTTTGAGAAGTAGTGCCGACTGGGCATCTGGTACTGGGGCACTGCGACGGACATAAGGTCTCAAAAATCCACTGTGTCCTCCAGGCGGAAAGGCAGCATTTCTGTAGCCAACAGCTTGCAGATGGTGAAATTCAACCTCTTAGCTTTCTCATGGCTAGGAGGAAATGGTCTTTTACTTGCCCACATCTGAGGGACCAAGGGCTGGCTGTTGTGCTTTGACGGGGTTGAGTAGGGTGTCCCTGGCAAACTGCCGGTCTGTGAGGAAGATGCAGGCAGACATGTTAGGTTGCCTTGATCCAAAGGTGGTGCTCTCGATGTCAGAGAGCTCTCAACACCAGCAGGTGTTTCCACTTCCCAATGAACTGATGACCTGCCAATCACACTGGCTGTTGCAGGTAAAGAGGTGGCAGGTCTGCGTCCAAAAACATGTGTGACTGCTGTCCCCCCAGTCACAGAGGATGAAGAGGCCTCGGATGCACAAGATGGGGCAGACGGTGGTTGGCCCAGCCTGCTAGGCCGCATTGTAGCACAGTGAGCTTCCCACTGCAACTTATGCTTCATATCCATGTGACGCAAACTATGGATTTTTTGGCCTCTACTTAGCTTTTGGTGACAAATATTACAGATAACACGAGTTGGGTCGTCCTTATCGATCTGAATAAATGCCCAGGCTATGCAAGGCTTAGAGCCCATGCGACCTGAAGAGCCACTACGACTTGTGGTCAGAGGCGGAGTTGTGGTTGAGGATGCAGTTGTTGACGTGCTTCCAGTACTCCGTCTCTGTCCAGGAAGGCGCAACCTAACCTCGTCGTCAATAGCATCTGTGACGCCCCGCTGCGCTTGGTATCACAGATCCTAGAAGAGTGTATTGATGGAATCCTCCACAAGAGGCCCCCATAAACATTCACACATCGCCACCTTCCACCTCAGACCAGCAGAGGGAGCCCGTTAGGGATATAAATAGGGAAGGTGGAGCTAGGCAGTTCAGTTCCTCTGAAGAGTTCCTGCAGTAGAGAAGCCTAAGAGAGGTCAGTCTGCAGTGGAGCTCAGTCTAGTATAGAGAACTCAGTTAATAGTTCAGCAGTGGAGCACGAGGCTCCTGCTAGCTAGATTCAGGGAGCCCAGATAGAGCTTAAGGTGTGCCGGCGTCATAAGATCGGTGAAGCGCGGCAAGCTGCCGTTAGTGTGTATAGCCTATTGAGGGCCCGAGTAGGCCGAAGGCGAATGGCGAGTTAGTACATAAGGGGCAGAGGAGCTTAACCAGCTCACCCCGAAGCATTTACCGGACACCGGATCCGAGCTTACCGGGATCTCTATGACCCAGTAAGGCATAACCGGAATCCCTGGAGAACTACAAGTCCCAGGATCGCTAAGGTGCTGATACGTAACAGAGCCAGGAGACGCTTAGGCCCCGCATACTGGGAGCGTGAACTTCAAGAGAAGGCCCTACCACAACGTCAGCCAGCGCAGGACAGAGACAAAGTTAGGCCTAGCTCCAGGCAGGTCAGAAACTTACTGCGCAGAGGCAAGAAACAGGAGGCCCTACACCCGCTCATTGGGGAGGATCCTGATATGCACCCTTCAGCCTACAGTGCTCCAGGATGTGCCTGAATTTCCTCCAGTAAAAGGTACTGAAGTAACTACCGTGTCCGTTTCCGTTCTTGCTCTGACCCAGCTGGGTCTCGCCTGTCATGCATTCCCCCTGCATACGCTGCCCTGAGACCTAGCTCCACCTGTGGGGAGCTATACCATCGAGCTGCCTTATCACGGGCCTCAGTGGACTGCTGCAGCGCTGGTGCTTCTCACCAGATACCACAGGTGGTGTCACAAACTCTTATAAAATTAACAATTATCCACCCTTTTAAAGAGTGACCCCAGGGTACGGGCCAGGGAGCCGACCACCGCGACATCCCAAAGGCCAGGCAAAGGCCCGGGTGACCTCATCGACTGGCTGACTGTGGGTTGACAGTAAGTGGGATCTCCAACCTTGTCATCATCACCCTGTGTGTTATCACACCCGTCGTCCTCAAAGCCAACCTCTTCCTGCCCTGACCGAAAAGTCAAGTTGTCGCTCCAATCAGGTATTTGAGTCTCATCATCGTCTTCATCATTGTCTCCACCAACAGGAGTTACAGTTTGGGAACGAGGGTCTACATTATGCTCAGAACCTTCTTCATCTGGTCCTGGATCCGACTTATAAAGATTCTGGGCATCAGTGCAGATCATTTCCTCGTCTGGATTAACAGAAGCTCTGGAGCAGACCTCCGTTTCCCAGGCTATAGTATGAGTAAACAGCTGTGCAGACTCAACCATCTGTGTTACCCCATACTCAGACGGGCAGCTGGAGACTTGGGAGCTGTGAGGAAGCAAGTGCGATTGGGGTGACACCTCTGAGGACTGGAGTATTTGTGATGTTGAAGTTGAGGTGGAGGAGAGCCCACTTGAAGGAGCACTTGATATCCGCTGAAGCACCTGCTGTTTTTGTGCCTCATCTGGAATTTGTAGCGATGGGCGTGTCCGTAACAAAGGGATCGTATCACATTGTCCACGAAAAGAAGTCGACATAATAGTTTGGCTGGAAGATGGTCTTTCTTCTGCAGATGTTACTCCCCCCCCACCGCGGGGGGCTCGACCCACCAGCGGACAGGCACCAGTATTAGGAGAGGGGGGCTGGCCGTCAGGGTCCACCGCGGCTCTGGCACAAACCCGGCGACACGGAGGTGGCACGGGCAGGAACGGACTGGCCGTGTCGGCTTCTCACTTTTTGGATTTTAGAAGGGCATGACATATCTGTGTCTCCCCCTCCTTTTACTCCTCCACCTCTTTTATTTTCGCATGACTATATGTACTTGTCACTTTTCCATGTGTTAGTTATGTCTTCTGAGCAGTTTGTCAGCTTTTGGACACCTTTGAAGGTGTTTTCTATGTGTTTCTATGTGTTTTTGTTTGCCTGCCATTGGTTTTAACGGTGTTCGAAGGTGTTCGACGAACAGTTCGACGAACAGTTCGGCGAACACACGGGTGTTCGACGAACCGAACTCGAACACTACGGGGGTGGCTCAACACTACTGCTGATACTCCTGCATGCGTGCATCCCTTTCTATGGCAGGAATCATTTCTGCAAATTTACTTTTGTACCGGGGATCTAACAGTGTGGCAACCCAGTAGTCAGGATTATTTCTAATTCTGACAATTCGAGGGTCATGTTGCAGGTAGTGCAGCAAGAAGGCGCTCATGTGCGTTGCGCATTCAGGAGCACCAAGTCCCTGTTGTGTTGGTGGCGAGGTAACAATCATGCTTCCTTCCTCTGTCCTCTCCCCCCAACCTCGCACAACGGAAATGTGATCAAGGTCTCCCTCATCTGATGAGTCTTCCATCAGTTCGTCCTCCACTTCTTCCTGGGCTCCTGCACCTTCCTCACTAGTTTGGCTGCTACAATGTGCCCTGGTAAAACCATCTCCCCCACCCTCACATGCCTGCCGCCTTGGTGCTGCCGACCGTCTGGAACTTGCAGATGTTAGCCCTTCCGCATACAACTCCTCCTCCTCTACTTCCTCCACCTCCTCTTGTGCCACCACCTGACTCCGAATTCTGTTTAACATGTGCTCCAGCATGTAAGTCACCGGAAAAGTCATGCTGATAATGGCATCGTCAGCACTAAACATCTTCGTCGCCATTTCAAAACTGTGCAGAAGGGTGCATAGGTCCCTGATCTGAGACCACTCCTCCAGCGTGATTTGCCCCACCTCTGGATCTCGTTGGCCCAGGCTATACGTCAGTACATATTGCGCCAGGGCTTGTCGGTGCTGCCACAGTCGCTGCAACATGTGCAGAGTTGAATTCCACCGGGTAGGCACATCGCATTTTAGCCGGTGAAGTGGCAGGCCCAACGACTTCTGTAGAGATGTAAGTCGCTGAGCTGCGGGATGCGAACGGCGGAAGTGAGCACACAGCGACCGTGCCCTCTGCAGAAGGCCATCTAGTCCGGGATAGTGGACTAAAAATTGCTGGACAACCAGGTTCAACACGTGAGCCATACAAGGCACGTGTGTGGCATTGCCCCGGCGAAGGGCCGCACCCAGGTTTGCAGCATTGTCGCACACGGCCTTCCCTGGTTTCAGGTCCAGTGGAGACAACCATTCATGAAATTGGTTCTCCAGAGCTGACCACAACTCCTCAGCTGTGTAACTCACATTTCCCAGATATTTCAAAGTAAAAACCGCCTGATGACGTTGAGCCCTACTGCCAGCATAGTAAGGAGGTGTGCAGGATCCCTTCTGCGCAGTTAGAAAGCTTGTG
The DNA here is from genome assembly GCF_046119375.1 of Phyllobates terribilis. Classification (NCBI taxonomy): domain Eukaryota; kingdom Metazoa; phylum Chordata; class Amphibia; order Anura; family Dendrobatidae; genus Phyllobates; species Phyllobates terribilis. The sequence goes on from NW_027362764.1 coordinate 457,340,481, forward strand.
GCATGACCAGACAGGCTTTGGGTGCAGGTGGAGGACCGAGAGGGGGTTGAGGAGGCAGAAGCAGTGGAGGAACTTTGAGATAAAGAGGATTGACGCACAACTCGTGGGGACGGCAAGACTTGGACAGCTGCCCCTTGTCCTGCTGTCACCATAGTTACCCAGTGCCCAGTCAGCGACATGTAACGCCCCTGTCCATGCCTACTCGTCCAAGTGTCTGTGGTGAAATGCACCCTGTCACACACAGAGTTTCTCAAAGAAGCGGTGATGTTGTGTGCGATATGCTGGTGGAGCGCAGGCACACCTTTCTTTGAGAAGTAGTGCCGACTGGGCATCTGGTACTGGGGCACTGCAATGGACATAATGTCTCGAAAATCCTCTGTGTCCACCAGGCGGAAAGGCAGCATTTCTGTAGCCAAGAGCTTGCAGATGGTGAAATTCAACCTCTTAGCTTTCTCATGGCTAGGAGGAAATGGTCTTTTACTTGTCCACATCTGAGGGACCGAGGGCTGGCTATTGTGCTTAGACGTGGTTGATATAGGTGTCCCCGGCAAACTGCCGGTCTGTGAGGAAGATGCAGGCGGACATGTTAGGTTGCCTTGATCCAAAGGTGGTGCTATCGATGTCGGACAGCGCTATGCAAGGCTTAGCACCCATGCGACCTGAAGAGCCACCACGACTTGTGGTGAGAGGCAGAGTTGTGTTTGAGGATGCAGTTTTTGACGTGCTTCCAGTACTACGTCTCTGTCCAGGATGGCGCAACCTGACCTCGTCGTCACTAGCATCTTCCTCCACCTCCTCTGCTGACCTCATCTCTTGTCTGACTGTGGGTTGACAGTAAGTGGGATCTCCAACCTCATCAACATCACCCTGTGCGTTATCACACCCGTCGTCCTCAGAGCCAACCTGTTCCTGCCCTGACAAAAAACTAAAGTTGCCGCTCCAATCAGGTATTTGAGTCTCATCATTGTCTTCCTCATTGTCTCCACCAACAGGATTTACAGTTTGGGAATGAGGGTCTACATTATGGTCAGACCCTTCAGCGTCTGGTCCTGGATCCGACTCATAAAGATTCTGGGCATCAGTGTAGATCATTTCCTCGTCTGGATTCACAGAAGCCCTGGAGCCGACCTCTGATTCCCAGGCTATAGTATGAGTAAACAGCTCTGCAGACTCAACCATCTGTTCTACCTCATACTCAGACGGGCAGCTGGAGATTTGGGAGCTGTAAGGAAGCAAGTGCGATTGGGGTGACACCTTTGAGGACTGGAGTATTTGTGATGTTGAAGTTGATGTGGAGGAGAGCCCACTTAAAGGAACACTTGATATCCGTTGAAGCACCTGCTGTTTTTGTGCCTCATCTAGAATTTGTAGCGATTGACGTGGCCGTAAGAAAGGGATCTTATCACATTGTCCGCTAAAATAAGTAGACATTTTAGTTTGGCTGGAAGATGGTCTTTCTTCTGCAAATGTTACTGTTGCTTTAACACCTACCCCACGGACAAAACCTATTCCCCTTTCCACCAGCAGCAGGCCTTTTTCCACTCATTTTGGTGGTTAACTAATTCACAACTCTGGAGTTGTTTGCACAAAAAAACAATGGATGGGAACCGAGCAGAGCTGAGTGGCCAAACTGTGGTATTAGGCCAAAACTATTGGCTGGGTTAGATGCAGAAAAAAATTGTATTCAATTTGCAACCTGATGGAGGTCAGTATAGATGGACTAATAGAACAAGTCCCACACACAGCTAGAAGCCCAAATATTTTTTCAGAGCTAGATGCAGAAAAATATTATATTTAATTTGCAACCTGATGGAGGTCAGTATAGATGGACTAATAGACCAAGTCCCACACACTGCTAGAAGCCCAAATATTTTTTCAGAGCTAGATGCAGAAAAAAATTATATTCAATTTGCAACCTGATGGAGGTCAGTATAGATGGACTAATAGAACTAGTCCCACACACAGCTAGAAGCCCAAATATTTTTTCAGAGGTAGATGCAGAAAAAAATTATATTCAGTTTGCAACCTGATGGAGGTCAGTATAGATAGACTAATAGAACAAGTCCCACACACTGCTAGAAGGCCAAATATTTTTTCAGAGCTAGATGCAGACAAAAAATTATTTTGAATTTGCAACCTGATGGAGGTCAGTATAGATGGACTAGTAGAACAAGTCCCACACACTGCTAGAAGGACAAATATTTTTTCAGAGCTAGATGCAGAAAAAAATTATATTCAATTTGCAACCTGATGGAGGTCAGTATAGATGGACTAATAGACCAAGTCCCACACACTGCTAGAAGGTCAAATATTTTTTCAGAGCTAGATGCAGACAAAAAATATTTTTAATTTGCAACCTGATGGAGGTCAGTATAGATGGACTAATAGAACAAGTCCCACACACTGCTAGAAGCCCAAATATTTTTTCAGAGGTAGATGCAGAAAAAAATTATATTCAGTTTGCAACCAGATGGAGGTCAGTATAGATGGACTAATAGAACAAGTCCCACACACTGCTAGAAGGCCAAATATTTTTTCAGAGGTAGATGCAGAAAAAAATTATATTCAGTTTGCAACCTGATAGAGGTCAGTATAGATGGACTAGTGGAACAAGTCCCACACACTGCTAGAAGGACAAATATTTTTTCAGAGCTAGATGCAGAAAAAAATTATATTCAATTTGCAACCTGATGGAGGTCAGTATAGATGGACTAATAGAACAAGTCCCACACACTGCTACAAGCCCAAATTTTTTTTCAGAGGTAGATGCAGAAAAAAATTATATTCAGTTTGCAACCTGATGGAGGTCAGTATAGATGGACTAGTAGAACAAGTCCCACACACTGCTAGAAGGACAAATATTTTTTCAGAGCTAGATGCAGAAAAAAATTATATTCAATTTGCACCCTGATGGAGGTCAGTATAGATGGACTAATAGACCAAGTCCCACACACTGCTAGAAGGCCAAATATTTTTTCAGAGCTAGATGCAGACAAAAAATTATTTTTAATTTGCAACCTGATGGAGGTCAGTATAGATGGACTAATAGAACAAGTCTCACACACTGCTAGAAGGCCAAATATTTTTTCAGAGCTAGATGCAGATAAAAATTATTTTGAATTTGCAACCTGATGGAGGTCAGTATAGATGAACTAATAAAACAAGTCCCACACACTGCTAGAAGCCCAAATATTTTTTCAGAGGTAGATGCAGAAAAAAATTATATTCAGTTTGCAACCTGATGGAGTTCAGTATAGATGGACTAATAGAGAAAGTCCCACACACTGCTAGAAGGCCAAATATTTTTTCAGAGCTAGATGCAGACAAAAAATTATTTTGAATTTGCAACCTGATGGAGGTCAGTATAGATGGACTAGTAGAACAAGTCCCACAGACTGCTAGAAGGACAAATATTTTTTCAGAGCTAGATGCAAAAAAAAATTATATTCAATTTGCAACCTGATGGAGGTCAGTTTAGATGGACTAATAGAACAAGTCCCACACACTGCTAGAAGGCCAAATATTTTTTCAGAGCTAGATGCAGACAAAAAATAATTTTTAGTTTGCAACCTGATGGAGGTCAGTATAGATGGACTAATAGAACAAGTCCCACACACTGCTAGAAGCCCAAATATTTTTTCAGAGCTAGATGCAGATAAAAATTATTTTTAATTTGCAACCTGATGGAGGTCAGTATAGATGGACTAATAGAACAAGTCCCACACACAGCTAGAAGCCCAAATATTTTTTCAGAGCTTGATGCAGATAAAAAAATATTTTAAATTTGCAACCTGATGGAGGTCAGTATAGATGGACTAATAGACCAAGTCCCACACACTGCTAGAGTGCCAAATATTTTTACAGAGCTAGATGCAGACAAAAAAATATTTTTAATTTGCAACCTGATGGAGGTCAGTATAGATGGACTAATAGAACAAGTCCCACATGCTGCTAGAAGCCCAAATATTTTTTCAGACCTAGATGCAGACAAAAAATTATTTTGAATTTGCAACCTGATGGAGGTCAGTATAGATGGACTAGTAGAACAAGTCCCACACACTGCTAGAAGGACAAATATTTTTTCAGAGTTAGATGCAGAAAAAAATTATATTCAATTTGCAACCTTATGGAGGTCAGTATAGATGGACTAATAGAATGATGCTATGCCCAAAAGGTTTTACTTCACTAGGTGCAGTAAAAAAATTGGTATTCTATACACAGGTGGTGTATCTTGCAACACAGATAGGCTACTCCACTGACTAACACACTCTGCAATAGGCCAAAAAGGATTAGCTTTGCTAGATTCAGCCAAATGCTGTGAAAAAAACTTGCACAGCACTGGCACAGACCTGCCTGACAAAAACTGATAGGAACTGATGTAACTTAGTCCTGAAAAGGACTGCAATTACAATTAGTCTTTACTCCCACAACCTATCTGTAACGGGTCTGGGAGGCGGAACCTCTGAGCAACTATACAAGGGGGCGGTCCTTATAAGGAAGCGGGTGGCTCCCAGGGAAGACGGGCAGGTAGTCACGGCAAGTGACAGGGACAGTCTCTGGGTAGAAGGGCAGGTAGTCACGGCAAGTGACAGGGACAGTCTCTGGGTAGAAGGGCAGGTAGTCACGGCAAGTGACAGGGACAGTCTCTGGGTAGACTAGCAGACAGGTAGCAGGTGGACGCTCCCAGGTGAGCGGGCAAGAGTCTCTGGACGGGCAGGTGGTCACGGCAAGTGACGGCAGAGCCTCCAGGTAGGCTAGCAGGCAGGTAGCAGGTGAGCGCTCCCAGGTGAGCGGGCAAGAGTCTCTGGACGGGCAGGTGGTCACTGCAAGTGACGGCAGAGCCGCCAGGTAGGCTAGCAGGCAGGTAGCAGGTGAGCGTTCCCAGGTGAGCGGGCAAGAGTCTCTGGACAGGCAGGTGGTCCCGGCAAGTGACGGCAGAGCCTCCAGGTAGGCTAGCAGGCAGGTAGCAGGTGAGCGCTCCCAGGTGAGCGGGTAAGAGTCTCTGGACAGGCAGGTGGTCACGGCAAGTGACGGCAGAGCCTCCAGGTAGGCTAGCAGGCAGGTAGCAGGTGAGCGCTCCCAGGTGAGCGGGCAGGCTGGTCCATAGACAGACTGACAGGTGTCGGAAGGCAGACCGTCTGACCGCAGGCTTGCAAGCAGGTAAGCGGATATCAGGCAGGTATCAAGCAGGAATCTGGCAGGTGACTGGCAGGTAACAAGCAGGAATCTGGCAAGTGACTGGCAGGTAACTGGTAACGGGACCTGAGGGCTGAAGCAGAGTGAAGGCTTTGCAACAACATTGCTCGGGCACCTCCATTTTGGAGGAGGTGCCTTATATATGGTGAGGTCCTCCGGCCATTGGCCGGGGACTCCTTAGGACGGCGCGTGCGGCCCCTTTAAGAGAGGGGGAGCGCGCGCACGCCCTAAGCACAGTGGCCGGGAAGCAGCGCGCGCTGCCAGCAGAGCGGGAGGAGGACGCCGGGCACGGAGCGGAGAGGTGAGGGGAACAGCGTCCCTGCCTAGCAGGAGACAGGGACGCCGACGCTACACTATCTATTTAAGAGCACAGACCAGCCTGATAAAAGTCGTAGGAAATGCTGTAACCTAGTCCTTAAAAGGACTGCAATCACAACTATTCCCTACTCCCAAGCTATCTGTAGATTTGTGCGAAAATTGGCTTGAAATTAACAAGGTATAGCGCACACAGCAACAGCGGTGCCGTCTAACACGCAGCTGCAGCAGTGAGAAAATGGTGGCGACGGGGAAAATGGCTGGGTCTTATAGGGCAAGGACATGTGACATACACTGCCAATGACACATGCCCTTGCTTGTGTGAAAAAAAGCACTTCGCTCCGTGTGTGCGCTGCTGATAGGCTGACAGATTGCACCTCCCCACTGTAAATGCGGGAAAGAGAAAAAAAAATGGAGATCTTCATTATTCCTGCAGAGATCCATCCCCTGCTCCTCCCCCTGCTGTACACTCAAACTGCGTATTAACATTAATTTTCATCATTACTGAGAAAAAATCCAGTTATGATTTTGGTACACGAACAGTTATCGAACATAACCTCGAACAGCCGAATTTTTCTCAAATCGTTCGTGTTCGCCGAACGGCTCGAACACCGCCCAAAACAGCTCGAATTTGAGATTGGCGAACAGTTCGAGTCGAACAACGCTCATCTCTACTGCAGACTTATGAATCTGAATTCCCCCAGCGCAGGCACTGTGCACTGCAAGGATTCGCCGGTATGAGACCCGGTAATGTAGGGTATGTATGTTGTGGCACCCCAGGGGTCTGGTTTCCACAGTAATAGCAGTATTACGTCTGTGAGCAGGTGGGAGGTCTCCTGGGCAGGAATCCTAAGCATTCCACACCTCCTGCCCAGTCCTGGGAGGGGAAGAACTTCCCCTATATAAACTGGGGCTGAGGCACGGTTAGGGAGAGGAGTTCCAGACAGAGACGGAGTCTGGTCTGGACACGCAGAAACAGGGACAGATAGACATCAGGAGCTCTGTAGGAGCCAAGGAGAAGCGCCAGGGGCTGGAGCTGTGCAGAGCTCGCCCTGGGAGAAGGTACTAAAACCGGACACAGGAGTCCGAGGCTGTGGGGACTAAGATATACCCAGCAGCAGAATCCATCCGGCAGGGGATTCCAGGTCCTCTGGCCATAAAAGCCCGGAGGCTCAGTCACAACGAAGGGACCAGCACCGCCATCCCGGAGCGGAGGCTAACAGGAGGCCCCAGGTCACCAGCCATACGGGTGAGCACCACACGGTATACCCAGGGACGTGGGCTACTTGTAACCGCCGAAAGCAGGGTAGCCAGGAAGGGTACAGACTAACGGGAAGGCCTACAACTCCACCTGGCCAGGGGAACTCCGGCTTACTCGCAGACTAACCAGGCCCCAACTACTAGCCAGTACTCCCGGGGGAATTTGCCTTGTACCATCAGTAAAGACCCTGAAATGTACCCTCGCGTCTCCGTGCTTCCTTGTCGCACCATTAGTGCTGGGACATCCACACCATCACTCCCAACATCAACCTCATCCTCTGCCCTGAGGCCATACCCCTCCCGTTGGGGGTTATACCATCCACGCTGCACATCCGTACCACCGGCCTCAGCGGACTGCCCTGCAGCGGCGGCTTCATAGCCGCATTCAACGGGTGGCGTAGTCGGACACTAATACCATCATACCAATAACTGCCACTTAGTTTGACCACCCTGGGCACGGACCGGGTCACCGCCACATGAAGACTACTACCCCCATCGGATCCGGCCCCGGGTATTCCCCGCGCGCACGCGCACCGCACTACAGCACTGGCCCAGGGGGCGAGTCAATTTTGGCGTAGTCGGCAGGATTACGTGCCCGCAACCACCGGGTACTGCGTGCCTGAAAAAAAGAGACTTTTATACTTACCTGTGGTGAAGTTTCCCGCCGTCCGGAGTCGTTTCCCGCCATCTGGAGCCGATTCCCGCCATCCGACGCCATCTTCTGCCTTCTTCCCGCCATCCGTGGAGTTTTCCCGCCATTGGACGCCATCTTGAGGGCGCCGCGCGGGAAGAAGAGGGGCGTGGACTCCGAAAGCCCACGAGAACTGAAGTCCCGCCTCACGTCCGGACGTTGCGTAAGGTCCTGGAAGGAGCCCAGCAGACGCCGACGTCACAGGAGCGCGACGGAAGGTCCTCAACCCTGACGATCCACTGCGGAGCTGCGGCCTACGGAAGAGGATCATCGCAAGGTAGGCCACGGTCCACTAGGGGGGAGGAGGATGTCGGATACGGAGGAGAGCTTCACCGCCACAACCGCCGCCAGCACCACCGCTGCTGCGGTCATGCCTTTCACCATGCCCTATATCCCGGGGGCAGCCTGGCTACCCCAGTACTCAGGGGAGTCACATACCCTAAATGACTTCAGAGAAAGGCTGGATAGCCTCTTCCAGGTGTATCCCCTCACGGAGGCGCAAAAAGTGAGCATCCTGGTGGCCCAATTAATCGGGGCAGCCCAAAGGGAGGTAAAGTCCTGGCCACCTGGGAGGAAGAGGACTGTCAGAGACATACTAACCCGGCTGAAAGACACATTTGACACCCGCACCTCAGCCGAAATAAAACTAAGATTTTATGGGTGCAAACAACGGGCACATGAGAGTATAAGAGACTATGCTCTAAACCTACAAGAGGCCCTGAGAGCCATTAAGCAGGCAGACCCTGACAGCGTGGGAAATGAAGATAAGCTGTTGACTGAACAATTCATTGAGGGTCTACTGTGCAATGCCCACCGAACCCAGTTGCGGGCAATGGCCTTACAGGACCCTGACCTGGACTTTGCACAGTTCAAGGACAGAGCCATCCGGGTGCTCCGAGAACCGGCACCAGGTGGCGCTGTGACCCACAGGCGCCCTGCTATCACTTATCACCAGGAGACGGCGCCCTTGTCTGCAGGGCCTGTGGGAGCTGATGCGCAGGCTTTAAACAGTGACCCGGCTACAGACCTGCACCATCAGGTCCAAGAGCTGACTAAGAGCGTTGCCGCGCTAACCAGAACTGTGCAGTCTTTACAGGTCTCTTCTCCAGGAAAGATCCAGCTGGCATCCGGACCGGAGGACGTCCCGTGGCGCCGACTGAGGAGAACCCCACCGGCCAGAGGAAGACCCAGCGACAGATACAACGAGGACGGACGACCTATTTGCCGCCGCTGCAATCAACCCGGACATGTGGCAAGGTACTGTCATTTAAACGGGCACAACCTGGGGTAGAGGGCCAACCCCCAGGCATAAGACCATCAGGCCCATCAAACTGGCGTGATAAATACGTAGGGGGACGTCCAATCTTGCCTGTGGTACTGGATGGCATTCCTGTGAGTGCCCTACTAGACACTGGGTCACAGGTCACCACCATCCCGTACGTGCTCTTCAAGCAGTACTGGAATGATTCGGACATAACCCGCTACCCAGACGACGACCTGAGTATCATCGCCAGCAATGGTCAGCCCGTGCCGCAGGTAGGATTCAAGGAGGTGACCATTAAAATCGGTAAAGTCGAACTGGCGGCACAAGGACTGATTATAGTGGACATAGACCATCATGAGAGTCACCCTAGAATCACCCTGGGAACCAATGTAATTGAAAATTGTCTTGCAGAGGTGATTCTCATTTTACAGCAGGTTGCCAAGAACGCCAGTTCCGGCCAGCAGCGTGTGCTCCAAAAAGAGATCCGGGCACTGATGAAGCGGCAACAGGTGGAACTATCTGGTTGTGAGATAGGTAGCGTGAGAATGTGTGACCCGTTCCCTATTGCCATGCCCCCAAAAAGTGAGATGATGATTTGGTGCCGGGCAGCTATTGGTCTAAGAGGTAGAGACTACCAAGCAATGGTAGAACCCGTCTACTCAGACAGTAGGCCCACCATTTTGACAGCACGGGGGTGTTAGAACCTTGCTGTTAGGTTTTTTTTCCTTTGCTGGTCACATGACTTTGTTGGCCTATTTAATCCTGCTCCGCCCTTCTGGCTTTGCTGGACTTCATTGTATATCTACTTTCTAGCTAGCCTGTGCTCTGTATCTAACTCTGTTAGTTTGCTTGGTCTACGGACCTCTATGTTCTATTTATTTTGTTTGTTCGTCTGTCTGCTACTATTTCTGTTAGGAGGTGTCCCATATTCCTCCCAGTCCTTAGTACTTGTAGGGATTCCCTCCCCACATCTATAGGTCTTCGTACAGACTAGATTAGGACTTTAGCAGGTCTGATCGCAGGATCAGGTTCCCTGTTACATCGTAGGGATTCAGCTGAGTCTTATAGTAGGGACAGATCTCCTCTCTTTCCTTAGCTTTAGTAGCAGAACATAACAGTAAGTCCAGCCTGCAAATTCTCTAAGGAAAGATTTTTCTGTTCCATCATGGTGTCGGTTCAGGATTTGGCTCATCGCCTGCAGGGACTCTCTCTGGAGGTGGCCGAACTCCGTCAGCACGTGAGTAACTGTCCTGGAGCACATTTCTTGGAGCCTAAGGTATGTTTGCCGGATTTATTTTTTGGTGAACACCGAGAATTTTTTTCATTTAAAAATGCTTGGTTATTGTATTTTCGTTTGAGACCTAAGTCCTCTGGGGATGAATCCCAGCGCGTAGGGTTCATAATGTCACTTTTGCGCAAAGAGCCTCAGGAGTGGGCCTTTTCTTTGCAACCTAGTGATTCATGCTTCAGATCAGTGGATAGTTTTTTTTCTGCTTTGGGACTATTATATGATGATCCTGACCGTGTCGCATCAGCTGAGACTGAGTTGAGACGTCTAAAACAAGGATCGGGTAATGTGGAAAAATATTGTACACATTTTCGTCGTTGGTCCACTCAAACAGGGTGGAACGATTCTGCTCTGAAAAGTCTATTTCTTGCTGGGCTCCGTGAAAGGGTTAAAGACCTGCTAATTGCTTATCCTACACCTGAGGATTTGCAACAGGCTATGCAATTAGCTATACGGGTGGATAGAAGACTGCGTGCTAGGGTTAATGAGAGCAAATCCTCTGCTATGTCAGTTTCTGGTTATGATAATGTGTGTACTAACAGTGGTGAACCGATGGAGATTGGATCGGTGGCACCTCGCTCTCAAGAAAAAGACCGTCGTTTTTCGGAAGGCTTGTGCTTCTATTGTGGAAAATCTGGTCATTTGATTAAAGGCTGTGAGCTTCGGATGAAGAAAGAAAAAAAAATGGTCAGTCACGCCCATATTGCCTGTTTAAATTCCAAGGGTATATTTTTAGCTGCTTCCACGATTGCTCAGAAAAAATTAATGGAATTTCGGGTGTTTGTTGATTGCGGGTCTACACTGAATGTAATTGATGGGGGATTCGTGGAAAAACTCAATTTAAAACCTGAACCTTTATCATCCCCCATTGCTGTGGTTTCTGTGGATGGCTCCCCTTTGAAGAATATTACTCTCAAGGTCAGTGAATTTCCTCTCACTATTAATGGTGTTCACCATGAGAAATTGGATTTGGTAGTGTTGAATAACTTGCCTTCTCCAGTAATATTGGGTTTGCCCTGGTTAAAATTTCACAATCCTGTACTGGATTGGTCTACCAGTGAAATTAAATCCTGGAGCCATAAATGTTATGACAAGTGTTGTAATGGGCGTATTGCAGCTTTGGATAGGGGAGAATTGCCTGTTCCTATTCAGGATTTTTGGAGAGTTTTTTCTGAGAAGGAATCGCAGGTTTTGCCTCCCCATAGAGACTATGATTGTTCTATTGAATTTGTCCCTGGAGCGACTCTTCCTAAAAGTCGTTTATTTAACCTTACCATTCCTGAGAGGAAGGCTTTGGAGGAATACATACAGACAAGTTTGGCCGCCGGTCACATTAGGCCCTCTAAGTCTCCTGTGGCGGTTGGATTTTTTTTTGTAAAAAAAAAGGACGGCGGTTTACGTCCTTGTCTGGATTTTCGTGAGATTAACAAAATTACGGTACGCAATCCTTACCCACTGCCATTGATTCCTGATCTGTTTAACCAGTTATTGGGGGCCAAGTGGTTCTCTAAAATTGACCTTAAGGGGGCATACAATCTGTTGCGCATGAAGGAGGGTGATGAATGGAAGACTGCTTTTAACACTCCTGTGGGTCATTTTGAGAATCTGGTTATGCCTTTTGGTCTTACTAATGCTCCTGCATTTTTTCAGAATCTGATTAATGACATCCTTAGACCTTTGATCGGTAAAAATGTGGTTGTGTATTTGGATGACATTTTGATTTATTCGCCAGATCTGGAGTCTCATTGGCGGAGCGTGCGTGAGGTATTACAGTTATTAATGGACAATTCGCTTTTTGCTAAGCTGGAGAAATGTGAGTTCGCTGTACAGAGAATTAGTTTTTTGGGCTACATTATCTCCAGCAAAGGTTTTGAGATGGATCCGGTTAAGGTTCAGGCTGTGCAGGAATGGCCTAGGCCTATTGGTTTGAAATCGATACAGAGGTTTTTGGGTTTCGCCAATTACTACAGAAAATTCATAAAAAATTTTTCTAGTATTGTCAAACCTCTGACTGATCTCACCAGGAAAGGTGCTGATGCGGTTCAGTGGTCTTCTGAGGCCATTGAAGCTTTTGTGTATCTCAAGGAGAGGTTCACCTCTGCTCCCATCCTTATGCAGCCTGATGTTACTAGGCCGTTTTTGGTTGAGGTTGATGCTTCCTCTGTGGGGGTTGGCGCAGTATTGTCTCAGGATAACGGGGATGGATTACATCCCTGTGCCTTTTTTTCAAAAAAATTTTCGGAGACTGAACTGAATTACGATATTGGTAATCGGGAATTATTGGCTATTAAACTCGCATTTGAACACTGGCGCCACTTCTTGGAAGGTGCGGAATTTCCCGTTCAGGTTCTTACGGATCATAAAAATCTGATATATCTTGATGCTGCCAAGCGCCTGAATGCCCGTCAGGCTAGGTGGGCACTGTTTTTCTCGCGGTTTAATTTCTCCGTTACTTACATCCCTGGTACTAAGAATGTTAAGGCGGATGCCTTATCTCGCAGTTTTTCTCCCATAGTCGGTGCTGAGAAAGAGGAAAACATTTTACAAGAAGGTGTTGTGATAGCTGCTTTAGACTCCGTTTTGGAAGATGAGATTCTTAAAGCTCAGGAGAATGCCCCATCTAACAGTCCTCATGGGAGGTTGTTTGTGCCTGGGACCTTTAGGAGAGATTTGTTTGTTGAGTGTCACGAATCTCGGTTGGCAGGTCATCCCGGAATCTCTGAGACCAAGAGACTGGTGGGTCGCAGTTTTTGGTGGCCTGGATGGCAGAAGGAAGTCATTAAGTGGGTGCGCCAATGTACTATATGTGCTAGATCTAAGTCCTCACATACTCCTGCTGCGGGGTTGCTTTGTCCTTTGGAGGTCCCCAGTGCTCCTTGGACACATTTGGCTATGGACTTTATAACTGACCTTCCCCCCTCTGAGGGTTTTACTGTCATCTGGGTGGTCGTGGACCGTTTTAGCAAGATGTGTCACTTGGTTCCCTTCGTCAAACTGCCCTGCGCTAAAACTCTCGCTAAGGCCTTTGTCAAGGAAATTGTCAGACTTCATGGCGTTCCTACTGACATTGTTTCTGATAGGGGTCCTCAGTTCGTGGCTCGTTTTTGGCGTGCCTTTTGTGACAGGTTGGGAATTCATTTGTCGTGTTCGTCCGGATATCATCCTGAATCTAATGGCCAGACAGAAAGGAAAAACCAGGATGTTGAGCAGTTCTTGCGTTGTTTTGTGGCAGACAATCAAGAGGGGTGGTCTGAGTTTCTGCCACTTGCCGAATTTGCTCTGAACAATCATACATCTTCTTCTGCTGGTTGTTCGCCTTTTTTTTGTTGTTCTGGGAGACATCCGTCGTTTGGGTCGTTCTCCAAGTTGGGATCTGCCGTGCCTGAGGAGGAGAATTTCTCCGGTGATTTGGAAAGAGTTTGGACGGATGTGCGTGATAATCTTCAGGAGGCCAACAGAAAATCTAAAGACTACTTTGATAGGAAACGACAGGAGGTTTTGTTCGCTGTTGGTGACATGGTTTGGTTGTCCTCTAGGAATCTGCGGTTGAGGATTCCTTCTAAGAAATTGGGTCCCAAGTTTGTAGGGCCCTTTAAGGTGCTTCAGGTTGTCAACCAATCTGCTGTTAGGTTGGAGGTTCCTACCTCCTGGAGAATTAATCCGGTCTTTCATGTCTCTCTGTTAAAAAAAGCTGTTGTGTCGGATGGTGACGCCTCTGCCTCTGTTCCTCCGATGGTGGAGGACGGGGAATATGAAATTTCTCGCATCCTTGACTCTAGACGGTATAGAGGTAGTTTGCAGTATCTTGTGGCCTGGAAAGGTTTCGGACCCGAGGATAACTCTTGGGTGAGGTCAGATGATGTTTCCGCGTCCAGACTTATCAGAGCGTTTCACAGGAGATTTCCTGATAAGCCTGGTCCTAGGGGATCCGGAGGATCCTCTTAGAAGGGGGGGTACTGTTAGAACCTTGCTGTTAGGTTTTTTTTCCTTTGCTGGTCACATGACTTTGTTGGCCTATTTAATCCTGCTCCGCCCTTCTGGCTTTGCTGGACTTCATTGTATATCTACTTTCTAGCTAGCCTGTGCTCTGTATCTAACTCTGTTAGTTTGCTTGGTCTACGGACCTCTATGTTCTATCTATTTTGTTTGTTCGTCTGTCTGCTACTATTTCTGTTAGGAGGTGTCCCATATTCCTCCCAGTCCTTAGTACTTGTAGGGATTCCCTCCCCACATCTATAGGTCTTCGTACAGACTAGATTAGGACTTTAGCAGGTCTGATCGCAGGATCAGGTTCCCTGTTACATCGTAGGGATTCAGCTGAGTCTTATAGTAGGGACAGATCTCCTCTCTTTCCTTAGCTTTAGTAGCAGAACATAACAGGGGGGTGGTCGATGTACGCCATGGGAGGGTGCCCGTTCGCATCATAAATATCAGTGAGAGAGAAGTACACCTGCCCCGGTATGCCACGCTAGCTAAATTGTTCACCATAAACCAGAATTCTGTACAGGCCGTGGAACCCTTGCCTCCATCTCAACCAGAGGAAGGTAACGGCTCTAAGAAACCAGTGGGGGACTGGTGTCAGCAACTACATCTGGGTACTGACTCCACTCCCTCACACCAGAAACGAGGAGTCTATCGGGTGGTTCAAGAGTACGAGAGAGTGTTTAGTAAACACCCGTTAGACTTCGGGCGAGTAAAGGGGGTAGAACACCACATCCCCACGGGAGACCATCCTCCCATAAAGGAGAGATACCGACCCGTACCCCCTGCACACTACCAACACGCCAAGGGGATGCTTAGAGACATGAAGGAGGCTGGGGTAATCAGGGACAGCTGTAGCCCCTGGGCAGCTCCACTAGTCTTAGTGAAAAAGAAGGACAACACTATGAGAATGTGTGTAGACTACAGGAAGGTCAACCGTATCACACACAAAGATGCGTACCCGTTACCAAGGATAGAAGAGTCCTTAGCTGCATTAAAATCTGCTAACTTATTCTCTACTTTGGATCTCACTAGCGGGTACTGGCAGGTTCCTGTAGCAGAGGCAGACCGGGAGAAGACCGCATTCACCACCCCGATGGGTCTCAGCGAATTTAACTGCATGCCGTTCGGGCTCTGCAACGCACCAGGAACCTTCCAACGGTTGATGGAATGCTGTCTGGGACACCGGAACTTCGAGACGGTCCTGTTATACCTGGACGATGTCATCGTCTATTCCAAGACCTACGAGGACCACCTGAAACACCTGGCAGAAGTGTTCGAAGCTCTGGCAAACTACGGCCTAAAGGTGAAACCCTCCAAGTGTCACCTCCTGAAACCAAAGGTGCAATACCTGGGACACGTGGTGAGTGCTGACGGAGTGGCTCCTGACCCTGATAAGATCACCGTGATTAAGGACTGGCCAAGACCCTCCAGCATAAAGGAAGTGCGGCAGTTCCTCGGGTTGGTAGGCTACTACCGAAGATTCATTCCCGGTTTCATCAAAATGGCAGCCCCTATGCAGGACCTCCTGATAGGTCAATCTCGAAAAGCCAAAAACCAGAAGCCGCCCTTCAGGTGGGAAAAGCTGGAAGAGGAGTCCTTTTGCCAGCTGAAGATGGCCCTCCAGGGGGATGAAATCCTGGCATATCCAGACTACAGCCAGCCCTTTATCCTCCACACGGACGCAAGTAACATCGGGCTAGGAGCCGTGCTGTCCCAGATCCAGCAAGGAAAAGAACGGGTAATCGCTTACGCTAGCCGAAAGCTACGACCCACCGAGAGGAACCCTGAGAATTATAGCTCATTCAAGCTGGAGTTCCTGGCAGTAGTGTGGGCAGTGACCGAACGTTTCAAGCATTACCTTGCCTCCTCCAAATTCATCGTGTACACGGATAACAACCCGTTGACACACCTGGACACTGCAAGGCTCGGTGCTCTGGAACAGAGATGGATGGCTCGCCTGTCCAACTTTGAATTCACCATCAAATACCGGGCAGGACGCTCAAATGCCAACGCGGATGCCCTGTCTAGAATGCCGAACTTACCGGACGTAGGGGAAGATCCAGAAGATCTGGAAGAAGTTGAGCTCCCTGCGTTCCACCGTCATGGGATTACCCTGTATTCCAGCCGTGTGAAGGACAGGCGCTCCGCGACGTTCAATCCCTTGCCCCACTACAACTGGGCGGAGACGCAAGACAGTGATCCTGCAGTCCGCCTGGTGAAGGAAATGCTGACCCAAGCCGATGCCAGTCTGGACCCAGACGCCCCAGAGGAGACTAAGCAACTGTGGAAGGAGAAAAGTAGGCTGTTCCTCTACAGGGAGAAGTTGTGCCGGAGAATGGTTAACTCTCGAACGCATGAGTTGACCTGGCAGGTAGTGGTCCCCAGACGAGACGCGGCTATGATTCTCGAGGCGTACCACAACGGAGCAGGACATTTCGGGTGGAAGAAGCTGGAGTTCTTATTGCGTGAACGGTTCTACTGGGTAGGCATGAGAGGAGCCATCGAGAGGTGGTGCAGAGACTGTGGACCGTGCCACCTAAGAAGGAAGGACCGTGCCAGCCAGAAGACTCCCTTGCAGCCCATCATCACTCGACAGCCACTGGAACTGGTAGCCCTGGACCATGTGAAACTGGCTCCAAGCAGATCTGGGTATGTCTACGCCCTCACAATCGTAGATCATTACTCCCGGTTCCTGGTGGTGGTCCCGGTCAAGGACTTAACGGCTCAAACAGCAGCTAGAGCCTTCCAGCAGCACTTCTGCTGTCCACACGGGTACCCGGACCAAGTGCTGACAGACCAAGGGCCAGCCTTCGAAGCGGAAGTCTTCCAGGAGTTCTGCAACCTGTATGGCTGCACGAAGATAAGAACAACGCCCTATCACCCATAAACTAATGGACTCTGCGAGAAGATGAACCAGGTGGTGATAGACCTCCTGAAAACATTGCCCCTGGGAGAACGCAGTATGTGGCCTGAGAAGCTGCCTGATCTGGTGGACCTATACAACCACATCCCTGTAGGTTCTACCAACTGTACCCCGGCTTACCTAATGAGAGCGAGACCTGGTAAGCTGCCTATCGACCTGGATATGGGAGTCCTGACGCCCGAGGACACCTCGCCAGAGGCAGACTGGGATACAGGGCGGCAGCAGCAGTATCGGAAAGTGCAGGAGAGCGTGAGCGAAGTCTGTCTCAAGCTAGAGAAAGGCAAGAGAGGGCTTATAATCAGTATGCTCCCGCTGTTCCCCTGGTACCTGGAGAGCAGGTCTTGAAGAGGAAAAGACGGCTCCACAAGTTGGACGACCAGTGGGAGAAGGACCCGTACACCGTACTGCCATCAAGCCATGAGAGCCCAAAGATTTGCGTGATCAGTAAGGATGGAGGAGAAACCACAGCCGTTGTCTCCAGAGACCACCTGAAGAAGTGTCCCGAGCAGCTGCAAAGCCCTGAAGAAGATCAAGAAAACCCTCAACCCGCAGAGGAAAGGGAAGAAATGATCAGGACTGTACTCGGAGACTTCCCCCGGTCTTGGACACAAGTAAACGGTGCTGTCGTGGTACCCGTCCTCACCTTTCTCCAGCCAGCCCCGCAAGTGCCTACAGAAGAACCAGTAGAGCTGGAAGAGCAGCCGGCCCAAGAGGCAGAAGAGTCGACACCAGCAGTACAGGAGGATCAACCCTCTGCTAGTAGTGAGCCTGCCGTGCCCCTAGTGAGCCAAAGAGTGCGCAGAAAGCTGCCCAGCCTGCCCATAACACCTCCTACACCCTGTAGTACAGGACCAGTTAGTGAGCTCCGTAGGTCCACTAGGGTTACCAGAGGCCAGATGCCCGTACGTTGGAGAATCTAAGTTGGCTAGTTGCTTTAACTATTTTATGTTTACCTGTTTTGTTGTAGCCGTTGCTAATTATGTTTTTCAGTTACAGGTTTCTTTATATGGACTGACAGGTTATGGACAGTGAGTAACTGGAACTCTGTTGTAAATATGTTTGGAGCGTAACCCAGGAATGGACTACAGACTGTTAAAGACTCAGGGCAGGACAGACCCCTACCTGGTTACGGCTCCCTGTTCTTTGGTGAAATGGACACCCTTATTGCTTCCCGGTTACGGACACGCCGTGACCATCTCATGTATTTAATTGTTATTGTTTATACCCTGTTATGTTTAGTCCGGGAGTAGTAAATTTCACTAGGGGGGAATGTGGCACCCCAGGGGTCTGGTTTCCACAGTAATAGCAGTATTACGTCTGTGAGCAGGTGGGAGGTCTCCTGGGCAGGAATCCTAAGCATGCCACACCTCCTGCCCAGTCCTGGGAGGGGAAGAACTTCCCCTATATAAACTGGGGCTGAGGCAGGGTTAGGGAGAGGAGTTCCAGACAGAGACGGAGTCTGGTCTGGACACGCAGAAACAGGGACAGATAGACATCAGGAGCTCTGTAGGAGCCAAGGAGAAGCGCCAGGGGCTGGAGCTGTGCAGAGCTCGCCCTGGGAGAAGGTACTAAAACCGGACACAGGAGTCCGAGGCTGTGGGGACTAAGATATACCCAGCAGCAGAATCCATCCGGCAGGGGATTCCAGGTCCTCTGGCCATAAAAGCCCGGAGGCTCAGTCACAACGAAGGGACCAGCACCGCCATCCCGGAGCGGAGGCTAACAGGAGGCCCCAGGTCACCAGCCATACGGGTGAGCACCACACGGTATACCCAGGGACGTGGGCTACTTGTAACCGCCGAAAGCAGGGTAGCCAGGAAGGGTACAGACTAACGGGAAGGCCTACAACTCCACCTGGCCAGGGGAACTCCGGCTTACTCGCAGACTAACCAGGCCCCAACTACTAGCCAGTACTCCCGGGGGAATTTGCCTTGTACCATCAGTAAAGACCCTGAACTGTACCCTCGCGTCTCCGTGCTTCCTTGTCGCACCATTAGTGCTGGGACATCCACACCATCACTCCCAACATCAACCTCATCCTCTGCCCTGAGGCCATACCCCTCCCGTTGGGGGTTATACCATCCACGCTGCACATCCGAACCACCGGCCTCAGCGGACTGCCCTGCAGCGGCGGCTTCATAGCCGCATTCAACGGGTGGCGTAGTCGGACACTAATACCATCATACCAATAACTGCCACTTAGTTTGACCACCCTGGGCACGGACCGGGTCACCGCCACATGAAGACTACTACCCCCATCGGATCCGGCCCCGGGTATTCCCCGCGCGCACGCGCGCCGCACTACAGCACTGGCCCAGAGGGCGAGTCATATGTGATATACATACCCCTGGCCATTCAGCACCGCCTCGCTCCATACACTTGTATAGACCGAGGCCATGCCCCGTCTAGTGAAGCGGATGGAGAGAGGGCACATCCAACTAGAAGGCTTGGCCTCGCTCAATACAAGTGTATGGAGAGCGAGGCCGTGCCCACTGTCCGGGGTTATGTATAACACATACATACCCTCCGTTAACGGGTCTCATACCGGCAAATCCTCGAAGCGCATAGTGCTGGAGATTCATAAGTCTGCAGTCACACAGAGTGACTACAGACTTATCACTTTTGACCAGGCAACCCCTTTAATTGTCCAGAAAACATGCGTGATGCTCTGAGGTCTTTTAAGACTGTAATAAATCCCCTTTCAAGCTCCTTATTGCAAATACAGACTTAGACATGTCAGTGGCCTCACCAGATTCTACAGATTTTTTTTTGTATACAAAGCATGTATCAATCTAATCAGCTCTCCATTCTTTATAATATAATGCCTGTCAACAGGACTACATGTTCAGTTCCCTTTAAAATAATCCACGTTCCAGTTTGACTGCTGAATGTGACATTGCAAATCATTTGTTGCTCTGGCAAACTGTTATGTGAAGGAGCACGCTCTTTTGGCATTGCAAAAAACAAAAGAATAATTTAAAATGAGCAGTTACTTTCCTGGACATGGACGTCACATTCCACAGTCAGTTTTATATCTTTTAGGAAATTTTGCTCAAATAAATTAAGGACATATATCAAAATGCAAATTGTCTCTTCAAAGAGGAAGAGAACTAGAACTCTAGTGCCACCTATAGGATGTAGCAATCCTAGAAGTCAATATCGACCCTTTAATGAGTCTTGTCACGTGACTTAGAATAATAGTCAAAATTTCAATTTGCAGATTTGGGATACTGCCCCTTGTCAGTGCAAAGTGTGAGACATGGTTTGGCTGGGTGAGAGGCGTTTGATCGGTATCCAAGGGGTAACGTTTCTCCTTGCGGAGAGTGACATGTTAAGCATGTCAAGGTGAGGAGACTCTTAAGCCGCAATGCTCCTCTGGGAATTATGCAAATTGTCTCTTCAGAGAGGAAGCCAACTAGAACTCTAGTACCACCTATAGGAAGTAGCAATCCTAAAAGTCAATATTGACCCTTTAACAAGCCTTGTCACAAGACTTTAGGACATATATCATACAGGGAGCGTAAATTACTTTACAAAAATGTTAGGCAGCCAGGATATTTTAGGCATTGTCACTTACAACAATGCCCAGTTACAGTTGATGTGAAGCAATCCAGTAGGAGATTTTATGCTTGATGTACAGCTGCAACTCGTTGACAGCATGACTTTGTCCACCAAGCTTTTTATCTGAAAAAACACTTGGCAGTGTTTTACCTTGCATAAATGAAAAGAATGAAGATGATGTGTGGAATTAATGCTGTGCCCTGTAGTTGTTTTGGATTGGGTAATGTCTGTTGAAGAGGAGATGTAGGAGGATACAAATAACACTTGGCAGTGTAAACAGATGTTACTCCCAGTTGTAGAAGTTTTATACACTGTCCAGGTTGCGATGGAGCATCACTGCCGCTTAAAACATGCATCAAGTTGGCCATAAAACTCATGCATTGTCCCAGAACATAATACTGCACTAGGTGTCTACAGAGCAGTGCTTTTTATGAGTTCAAAGATAAGTTGAGAGAGTTGCCCAAATTCTGCGACATTTGAGAGCATAAAATGTTCACAATTTTCTGTGAGAAATAATGGAGGCTGGGTATCTTCAAACAATGCTGACTACACACCATAATATATTGAAAGGCTGATCCATGAGGTGGTACAGCAGTGACTACAACTCAACCAAATTGACAAGGTGCGAGCTTATATGGCACACAAGCATTTGAATGGGGGCATACATCTTTTTCCTCAACTCATAATCTGGGATGGACATTTGGAGGTACTGTGGTGGCGGAGCAGGAGAGGTAGTGAGTATGAAGATCAGAAGTGGTGGATGACTATGATGGTGATAACACTGACCAGCTACTACTTCAGAATGTGGTCTTGCAAACATAGTGCTCAGCTTTATGTGCTGATGGTGAGTCATAGTTCTTTATCTATGTGAGCCTGTACATCTATGGCTTATTTACTATCTGTAGACAATTAAAGTTTTGTCTGGTGGTAACGTGAAAAGAAAATGCCACACCTGAGATAGCCGCACTTTGGGCTTGCTGCCATTACCATGGAAAGAGCTTTCAGGTACTGTATAGCATTCTACATCAAGAAGCAAATTTTGCCCTGAAGGATTGTTTTTAGCCACACATCACATCTGCTGTGTATTGCCAAGGCCAACACCCTCCACCTCTAACATCACTACCTCCTGCACCCATATGGTTCCCAGGCCTCATCAAATCCATCTGACGCGCCCCCTGGGACATATTCCTTTTTGAGGGGAATACCCGGCACCGGATCAGATGGGGGGGTTGTAGTCTCCGAGCGGCTGTGACCCGGTCCCGTGCCCAGGGCGTCAAGCTCAGTGTGATGTGGCAGTTCTACAGATGTTACTAAAGTTCTTTTGTGTCGACTACGCCACCCGTTGTGATGCGGTCACTGTGGCCGCCGCTGCAGCAGGGTCCGCTGAGGCTGATGGTGGATGCGCAGCTTGGTGGGATAACCCCCAACGGGAGGGGTATAGCCTCAGAGGGGACAGGCGCAGAGGATGGGGGTTGTGGTGGTGCGGTGCAGCCGGCAATGAAGACAGACTCGGGTTGTGCAGTTAAGGGTGTTTACTTACTGCAGATGTTGTACTGGTCACTCCAGCTGCTAGTGACCACCCGAGCCGTGCTGCGTCCACCAGGTCCTGGATCCAGCCAACCCCCAAACAAGTCCGGAGCGTGGCCCTGAGCTCTCCCTCTGTCCTTTCTTCAGCCGTCCCCACCAGTGATTCACCTAGGTCCAGCTCCCTCGGGCCTTCTGTTGGGACACCCTTGGCCCTGGGTTCCCTGACCCTTCATGTGGTGT
The DNA here is from genome assembly GCF_046119375.1 of Phyllobates terribilis. Taxonomy (NCBI): domain Eukaryota; kingdom Metazoa; phylum Chordata; class Amphibia; order Anura; family Dendrobatidae; genus Phyllobates; species Phyllobates terribilis. The sequence goes on from NW_027362764.1 coordinate 457,362,730, forward strand.
GCCTTCGGGGTGAATATGGTGGGTGACCGTGGCAAACGCTGCCCACGATCTCCGGTCTCTGGCTAGGGATTGTTTTTGCCCCCACCAGCTTGGGTTCCGGTACCCTGATGCTGACTCCTCACCCGGTGCTCTAATTTGGGTTCTTGGGTCCCTTCAGTCTTCCCCCTCTGGGTCTTTCTCTGCTCCACTCTCTCTCTCTCCAGGGCTGCTGTTTCCTTCTCTCTCCTCTCCAACTCACTTTCTGCGTCTGAACTTGTCCTCTGCAGCTGACTGACCCTGATCTAAGTTGGTGCCCTCCTTATATATCCCTCTATGTGTGAGCTCAGGTGACCAGCACCCAATGAGCTCCTATCACTACCCAGACTGCTCCCCCTATCTGCCCCTACACTACATGGGATGTACCACCCCCCTCCCACTCCAGCCAGGAACAGGCTCGGTTGTACCTGCACATTTCTAAGTGGGAGTACCGTCGGCCTGCTCCTCTGAAATGGGATGTATGTAGTGCATGCAGTCTATCTGAGCTCAGTTCCACACTCCATCCTTACCCGGGAGTGGAATATCACACCTCTGGGTTGAGGTGCAATACCCCTGTAGCAGCCGAATCCTCAGGGTGCTACACATCCATCAATAGTCCATCCATCATCATCATCATCATATTCATTCATCCATCCTTATTCATATTTATTCATCCAAACATCTATCAATCCATCCATTCTACTGTTCATTCATCATAATCTCTGATTCTTCTCGCAGTTGCCTCTATAGAAAATGGCCTGAGCTCCTTGCTGTTTCTCCACACCCTTGAACTCCTGACCTACTTTCAAAATTTGACTTGTCTCAAAGGGCCGATACAACTGCTAGTGCACCTTCCGACATAGCTCACTGATCAAGCAACAGCGCTAGCTGTTTAAATTGTCTCCTGCAGCCTCAAGTTAACCAAGTACAAAGGCTGACTCTTAATGTCTTCCCATATTTCACCTGCATGAAATTGTTCTGGTGAAATATTTTCCTTAGTCACTGGGAGCTGTGCATTATGGGCTAAGATGCAAAACAGATACAAGTGTCTTTGATTGAATTTAAATTACTTTTTGGAAAACATTTAAATATTATGGCTGCAGAGAAGGTGGACTAAACAGAACACTGACTCAAGCTGAAGGTGCAACTGTCAGACATAACCTCATCCTGCTGTGACTGAAACTAATGATGTAACATATTCCATTATGCCCTTTGGTTCCTCCACATTTATAGCCTTGCCAGTGGAAAAGGAGGCAATGATTACCTGTGTTTGGTACTATCACCAGGACAGCTGCTACATGTGACTTCCACATTTTTAGTCATGGCATAGTGTATTTTTTTCTCACGCTACTGTGCCCATTGCTAGTGCCACTTTTCATTTATCATGCATTTTGGAAACATATAAAGTTAAAAAATTTTGATTTTATAGACATTTCTACAAATTTTTGAAAAATATAGAATCAACAGACGCTCTATCATGCAATGGGCGAAAAATGCTAATGCAACAGCACATCTGTAGTTTCTGTATGGCATATATGTGTTGTAAGAGTGTGACAGGGGATGTCATATGCCTCTCTTTCTTGAGACCGTATTTGTATAAAGTATGTGATTTTATTGAATTTTTGTGATTGTTATGATATGTGAAAGTCCATAGAGTCTATAAGTACTAAGTGATGTGGTTCTCCTAATCTGTTGTAATAAATATACAATATATTGATGTATTAGGTATTGGGTTAAGATTTAGAAAATAAGGTATAGTGCAAGATATAGGATAGTGCTTATAGTTTAGATTTGGATTGGGAAATATGCAGTTGAGGGCATATTAGATATAGGAAGTTCAGTGCATACTGTTTGAAGATGGTGTCTGAACTTAAGTAGGTGACAGATGAAGTTTCCCCAGCAACAGACTGCTGGGGAAAGACAGGTTAGCATACAGATAATATGGTTGGGACCAGCCCAACAGGGGAGTGAGCAAGGTCAGTCAAGAAGGAGTAACACTTCCTGATTAAGTTAGTTAGTGGGAGAGTTCAGTGTTAGTAACAAGAAAAGTGAAGTTCAAGGGCAGTGGAACTTCCTGCGGACATTCCTGGAATGTCTGAAGCCTCGGGCTTGAGTCAGTAGATATGAAGAGTGCTGACATTACTTCCATAATGCTGAAGATGGACGAGAAAACAGGTGATAGGGACATGACAGATCCCATGAGTACTGCGGAGCCTATCAGAAAATCCCTAGGGCTGAAAGGTCTAATACGCATAGGGATAAAACAGGCTGAAAGAATGGAAAATGTGAACATGTACTGTGCCAGGAACTTTAGTAACGGAAATGAAGGTTGTGCCCAATACTGCATGATTCTATCTGCTGAACTGAGACTGTTAAGTAAAGTTAGACTGGTTAAGCAGAATCGGGTGTCATCTGGTTCATGTGTAACAAAGGTGCTGGAATGCAACGCACAGAGACACAAGGAGGGAACAGTCAAGGGTTGATATAACCACTTTATATGTATAACAACTATTATGCAGGGGGGTTAGTAACAAGTGTAATAAACAGCAACTTGGAATAACAATAAGAAATATCTTTCATTGAATAACAGTAAAGTTCTTTGCAAAAGTGTGATGCACCCAGTCATAGGAGTCCTCACGTGAGTTCTCTTCATATGGTCCTAGCGAGGGTCACCTGTTATTCCCGCTAGGCCGCAAGTCTCTTCCGGATAAAGTCTATCAGATCCTGTTTAGCCTCCCACACATAAACCGGCCCCCTCCCAACCTGAAATCCTAATCCCAACTGTCCCCGGTACCGTAGGTGAGAGTTGGAAGTGACAGCCCTGTTCACTTGCGCGTTTCCTCCACAGTTGCTGGCCCGTCTCTCCTGTCGCAGTTCTTTCTCAGCTCTTCTTGGCTTGACCATCGATGGTAGTCTCTCACGCTTGCAATAAGGGGATACAGACCTTGGCTCTTGACAAATGGCGTCGGGTCCTGGGAACTTACTCAGCGTGGGGTGCAGGTCCTTTCTCTGACCAACATGCACAGGGCTCAGGGCACTTCTGTAAGGGGTCTGGAGCTTCTCAGGCTGTATCCGGCTCTGGTGCGATGCAGGCCTCCAGCTGAGGCCTGTCGCGCTGGGTTCTGCGGTCCCTCTGGAGCATGTCTGCTCCCCTCTGCAGCCTGACGCCAAATCCACCTGTGTCTTGGTGCACTGGACTTTTATATCCAAGAAATTCCTCCTGGAAGTCACCTGATCAGGTCCGGCATCTGAATTTTTTCCCCCTTCAACTCTTCTAGCATAACTTGGTCCCACTTTATTTCGCCTGTACAGCAGATGGCAATCTTTCCTCATCTCTGGCACATCCTGCAAGAATCCTCTTGATGGTTTGTTGTTCTCTACTACATATGTGTGGCTGCTCCTGGATCAAGGAGACAGCTGAGGCCTGCGGCCAAACCGTGAGTGTACTACGGCACACACACATTACATGGGAATTGGGACACTGTTTATTTGTAGGTTGCCAGGGTATGAACACAGCAGCCCCTTGCCCATAACTACCACCTTGTGCACCTTAAAATGTCTCACATTAGCAAACTTAAACAAACCTGTACAGTTAAATGTCTTGATTTAGTGTAATTTATTTTTAGATGTTTTGCTAAGCCAATTAAATCCCTCTGCCCGAAAGAACAGAAACAGGTATGTGGAAAGGAAAACATGGGTATTTCAATTTAATTGTGCAAGAATTTTAAACTTGGGTAGGAAATTTTGGTGCACAATAAGAATGCTTTGATAAGAAATATATTAACACTTATTTTTCAATTAACAAAATATAAAGTGAATGAATTCTAAGTGAAATTACTATTTGGTATGACCACCTTTTGCCTTTAAAACAGCATAATTTCTTCTAGGTACACATACACAGAGCATTTCAAGGAACTAGGAAGGGAGGTTGTTACAAACATCATGGAGAACTACTATTTACAGATCTACTAGGAATACTGTATAGGCTTGCAGAAATCCTTCTCTTTTTATGTTCTCCCACACAAACTCGATGTTGTGTTCATATCATCCCTTCAAAGACCCTGTGTTCTTCTTTATGCTGAAGATGGTTCAAAATAAAATTAGCTGTATGTTTGGGATTGTTGTCCTGCTGTAAAATACATTTCAAGCCAATCAAACTCCTCCCTTATAATATTGCATGATGGCTAAGTATCTGCCTGTATTGTCTGGAATTGAGGACATCAAGAATTTAATAAAGTTAGGGATCGCGGACTCACTGGTCGGCCAAGGAACCCTCAGAACTTACAGCAACTATTGGGACCAAACAACACTGATCTACTGATCGGACACCTCTGGAGAGATGTGGTCCTCATTGCATCCAAAAACAATAACTTTGACATAAAATACAAGGAGATGTGATATCAAACCATATGAACTGTGGTGCAAAAAAATAAAATGCAGCAGGCGCACAATGTTGATGAGTAAAAATTTGAAATATTGAGCTGTAACAGAAAGCAGTCTGTCTTCCATAGAGCTGAAGATAGATACAAAGTGTGTCTGCAGCACCAGTGAAGCATGGTGGAGGTTCCTCTCAAGTTTTCAGTCAACATCTTTAAAGGGGTTGCCCTCTACTGGAAAGCCCCTGCTTAATCATTGCAGGACCTGAATTAATATAAGAACAGTCTAATGTAGTTCCTGGTGGTGACATGACATTGCCATGTGTGGCTGTAGCCAAAGAGCAGCTGCTCATTAGCTGCAGCTCATGAATTTTCCATTACCATGGATATCCACTCTGATGAATTAAGAAAGTTTACTGCTGATGAGTGGCTGCTTATTGCTGCAGCCTGCACATGACAAAGTTGCATCAATACCGATAACAGTGGTGCCGATATTGCTAACACGGCACCGACGAGGGAGGTGACTTTTTTATTTTATTTTTTTAAATCATTATTTTAAATAAGATCCTGAACTGATTTAAGCTGGCTTGTCCAGTAGTGGAACAGCCATTTAAGATTTTTTTTCACCTTAAAGAAGAACAAGGAGCCTTGGAAGTAATGACATGTCCCCAACAAAGCCCTAATCTCAGCATTGAGTCTGTCTAGGATTACATGAAGAGACAAGTCTACATCCACAGAAGATTTGTGGTTAGTTCTCCAAGTTGTTTGGAACAACCTCTCTAGTTCCTTCAAAAACTGTGGATTCAAAACAGCATCAATTATTCTAGGAACACCTGCACAAAGGGTGGTCACACCAAATATGGAATTCATTTAAATCCTCTTTTGTTCATGAAATTAGCATTTTGTTAATTTAGTAGAAATAAATTATTAACCTTTGTTTTTACTTTGCATGATATTTTTCCACACCTGCCCAAACCATTTGCACTAGTGATGAGTGAATGTTCTCGCCACTGCTCGGTACTCGCCTGAGCATCACTGTGCTCGACAAGCTCGGCGAGTATTTCCAGGTTGCTCGGGCAGGAACTCAGGTCCCCTCCCTGCATGTTTGGCACTCTTTAAAGAGCCAATGGACATGCAGGGATTGCCTGTCATGCACTGTGATGCCGTAGCCATGTTGGTTGTGGGCATTACAGTGATTGGCTGGCCGCACAGCATCATCAGGTGTATATAAGACCGGGTGTCGCCATGCTCCTCACAGTCTACTCTGGAACCAGTCAGAGTAGGGAGAGCTGCTGCTGCGTCAGCGAAAGATTTGCTTCTTCATAGTTAGTATAGGTATTCCACAACATATATGTATATATCTAACTGAACTAACAGTCCTTCTGAGGACTAATCCAGCTGCATATATTCAGTGGTTATAGCAGGAGTTAGGCAGGTAGGCAATGTATGCGGCAGACTGCAGTGCATGATACAGCACAAGAGGGTCCATTGAACGTCCTGTTAGTATAGGTATTCCACAACATATATATATATATATATATATATATATATATATATAAATAAATATATATATATATATATATATATATATATATATATATATATATATATATATATATATATATATATATATACATCTGAACTAACAGTCCTTCTGAGGACTAATCCAGCTGCATATATTCAGTGGTGATAGTAGGAATTAGGCAGGCAGGCAGTGTATGTAGCAGACTGCAGTGCATATAGTGCAAAAGGGTCCATTGAACGTTCCTGCTGCTGCTGCTCTTACAGATATTTGTAGACATAGCCCCAGATATCAGGGGCCAGGGAAAAACTTTTTTTTTATCTTAATCCTGGTTATTTGCTTAAAAAGCAATCCAGAGTACACCATTTTTCTACTCCATTTGCTTGTTCTCACTGCAGAATAAAGCCCGATCTGTTCCATATTTTAGCGATAAAAATCCAGAAATTTAAAATGAACGTGGAAAATATTGGCCTCCTTTTCCATTCTGTTGTGTTGTGTCGGTCAAGCTATTCACACTAGGTGTCTGTGAAGAATAGTATTAGAAAATTACAGGCCTGCTAGTTTTTGCATTCCAAAATCAGCCATTTCTCGTGAACGTGGAAAATATTGTCCTCCATTAAAAATGGACAAGGTGCGTGGCAAAGGACGGGGAAGTGGACGTGATGGTGATAGTGCATGCCGAGGCCGAGGACGTGGCCGTGGGCAAGCTGAAATTGTGCCACAACAAACACCCACATGTTGTCGCTCGACCTTCCTGTCCCAATTAATAGGGGACTGCAGAACACCACTATTGAACACAGAGCAGTGTCAAAGGGTTATTGGTTGGATAGCAGATAATGCTTCCAGTCACTTTGCCACCATCACCACCACACTGTCTTCCCCACGATCAAGTCTCAGTAGCCGTGAGTCTGGACTGCATATTCCTCACCCTGATCCTCCTTATTCCCACCATGCCGAGTGCCCGGAGACCATTGATCCCACATTTGGACACTCAGAAGAGCTGATCACTTTTCCATTTGTAGATTCGGGCCTCTCACCTGGCCAGCTTCAAGCGAGTCAAGAGGAGAATGCGTGTTGCGATGTCCAAATATTGGAGCAGCCACGGTCACATGAAGACGACGGTGGGAAAGTGCAATTACTGTCGCAAAAGGTGGATGATGATGATGATGAGACACATTTGCCAGAAAGTCAGGAGGAGGACCAAGGTGCGGAAGTGGAAGACGAGCTGGTGGATGATATAGTAACTGACCCAACCCGCAGGGGGACATACAGAGCGAGGACAGCAGCACACATGGGGAGGGAGGAGTAGCACCACAACAGGCAGGAAGAAGCAGTGTGGTGGCCGCAGAAGGCGGGATAGTGCTCCTCGTAAGGCCAACACGACGGAAGTTGCCAGGACAACTGTTAGGTCTTCCCGAGTCTGGTTATTTTTTTTTTTAAACATTCTTTATTTTTTAACAAAATTTTGATCACAGGACTTGCATCATCACGACAAGCCAGTAGCATACAAAAGGGACTGGAAATCATATCTCCATGGCCTTCAAAATCACAGAAACCGTATTAATGCATTACAAAAACAAATAGCATATATAACAACAACAACAACATGCTCATAACCTCCTAGCCAGACCTTAATAATGAGAGAGGAAAAAAAATAAGGTAGCTAGACGTATGAATACTAGAAACAGTTTGTTGACCTCTAAATGAAATAGCAAGTCTCTTATTGCTTAGTGTTACTTAGGGTTCATCATTGGTATACACTCTCTACGAAAGGGTACACATAACATGTAGAGGGGTGGGGGGTTGGGGAATGGGTATAACCAGCATTACTGTAATACTAAATTTAAAAGAATAACATAAAATAAGTAGGCATTGAACCTTTCCTGAGGGTCTAATTAAGTCGACTCCCCCTACCTCCACTGGCTCCCCACTTTAGTAATTTAGAAGTGTCTACAAGCTTCTCAGCTAGTGAGTTCCTCTAAACGCCTTATCATGTTAACCTTATTTATCCACTCCAAATGAGTGGGGAAAGATTCTTGCTTCCAATGTAAGGAAATCAATTGTTTTGCTGCCCCCAACAATAGGGGGATCAATTCATGATTTCTTGGCTTGTAGTTATCTGTTGGACAGGATAATAGAATTTCTTTTGGGGTTTGTGTGTGTCTTATCAGGCCTAGTTTTTTTAAGGTCTCGTCTACTTTTCCCCAAAATGGTCTAATATTAGGGCATGACCAGAAAACATGTGTCATGTTACCCACATCTATCTTGCATCTCCAACATAAGTTAGAATCAATCAGACCAAAATGATGTAAAATTTCCGGGGTTCTGTACCAACGAGTTATACGAGTTCTCTTGTAAAGTTATGTATCTAGAAAAACCGTGTGAGTTGGAAAGAATGGAGTCGACTTCTTCTTCAGACAACGAGATATTCAGTTCCTTCTCCCAGGAGTATATGAAAGTGTGTTTTTGGGAAGACTGGGATAATGTCAAATGGTTATATATCTTCGAAATTTCCTTAGGAAATGGGAATGAAAGTCTACTTACCATGTCTATCCAAGAACCCTTTCTAATATTAGAGAATTTTGCTTTAAACAGTGAGAAGATGTGGGAAACATGTTTCTGCTGAAGGAAATTTTTGGGTCGCGCAGAGGTGCCGATTGGCCATGAGTCTATCATAGGGATTTTGTTTGAGAGGAATTGTTTAATTGAATAGTTTGGCAGATCCGACCAAAGGTTATCGGGATCTGTATACTTAGGGTCTAAGAAGTATGGGATAGTAGATATTGGGGCTTCAGTAAAAGGAATAATATCTCCTTGGAGTTCTTGAACTAGGTTACGTTTGATAGCCAGGGATGTGGATGTAATAGTGTCTCTCGACATCTCAGAGGCAGGGACCACATTTGCCCATATGTACTTATGATGGTTGCTACCTAGTGATAGATAGTACAGACATTGATTATCTCTTCTTTTAGAGGCGTTGGCCAGCTTAAGCCATCTATGTAAGTGTACTGCTTTATAATACCATAAGATGTCTGGAAGACCAATACCTCCTTTATGGTTTGGTTGGGATAGGATTTTGTGTGAAAGCCTTGATCTTTTGTGTTTCCATATGTATTGAGCTATAACCTGTTTTATGAAAGAAAAGAATGTCAGAGGGAGACTTATGGGAAGCATATTTATATTGTAGATAATTTTGGGAAGAATGTATGCTTTTACTATATTTTTCCTTCCTATCCAAGATAGCAGTGGGTTGTCATATGTTTTAAGGAGGGATTTCATTTTCTCTACAAGTGGTGTAAAGTTCTTATTGTATAGTAGATCTGGGTTGTTAGTAATCTGTATCCCTAAACATTTGATGCAGCTGTGCGGCAATTTGAAGGGAGCTGACTTCTGTAAATATTCAACATCAGATAAGGAAGGGATGTTTAGTGCTTCTCATTTTTCAGAGTTTATTTTAAAATTAGATAACTCCCCAAATTGTTTGACAATTGTCAAGAGCCTGGGGAACGCTTTACTGGATTAGATAGCATTAGGAGTAGATCGTCTGCAAAGACTGCTGTCAATAGTTCAGTATTTTTCATTTTAACCCCCTGTATATCCGGGTCCTGTCTGATTCCCTGGACGAGTGTTTCCATGAGAAGAATAAAAAAAGGTAGGGCGAGAGAGGTCATCCCTGCCTCGTCCCGTTCTGTATATGAAAACTTTGTGAGAGAGTACCGTTTACCCGAATTCTTGCAGAAGGCGAGGAATATAATGAGAGAATGGCATCCACGAATTTTTGTGAAAAAGCAAATTTTTCCAAAGTGTATGTTAAAAACTGCCAACTCACTCTGCCAAACGTTTTCTCTGCATCTGTGGAGAGTAAGGTCAGAGGGATCCCCTTTCTTCTAGTTTAGGCAATGGTGTGGATGATTTTAATGGAGTTGCCATTTCCCTCCCTCCCCCCCGACAAATCCCGCCTGATCATGATGGATTAAATATGGGAGCACACATTCCAATCTCCTAGCAAGGAGTTTAGCCCATAATTTAATGTCAGCATTCAAAAGTGAAATTGGATGGTAACTACTGCAAAGTGTTGGGTCCTTGCCCTCCTTGTGGATAATCGAAATATGCGCCTCTAAAGTTTGTCTAGTCGGGATACCACCTTCCAGAAATGCGTTAAACAAATCTACTAAGTGTGGAAGAAAGGATTTGATAAGTTTTTTATAATAAATTATGGGAGGGCCATCTGGTCCCGGAGATTTCCCGTTAGGAATGTTTTTTAACATCTCTAAAATTTCTTGTTGTGCAACTGCCCTTGTTAGCTTTTGTATGTCTTCTGGTTTAAGATTAGGGAGGTTCAACGGGTTTAATAATTCTTTAATTTTTATAGTGGCTGAACTTGGGCCAAGCATGGAAGACCGGGTTTCTATATTATATAGTTCTTGATAGTATGATTTAAAGGAGTGAGAAATGTCGGCAGTCTCATCACTTAAAGCTCCCTCCTTGGAACATATCTTCTTAATGAAAGAACGCTCCAGATTTTTCTTGAGCATGGAAGAAGTAAGTTTACTACCCCTGTTGCCATGGAGGTAAATTTTTTGCTTACATCTTTGAAAAATTTTGGCTGATTTTATATTTAATGCATCTTTAAGTTTCTTTCTCAAGTTCAAAAGTAGCTTCATTTTGAGCTTCATCCGCTAATGATTTTTTATGTATTTTTTCTAGGGTATTTATTTGATGGAGCAAAGATAGAACTTCTTTATCTCTAGATTTTTTTAAATGAGCGCTTAGGGATATCAGTTCTCCCCGAAGCTTTATGAGCTTCCCAGATCACTGGGATAGGGGGACCAGATCTCAAGTTTTCTTGGAAGTATGTTTCCAAAGACTTAGTAATCTTAGAGATATAATCTTCATTACTTACTAAAGTCTCGTTTAATCTCCATGTCATCTCTCTTTTTGGTAGTGAGAATATGGAGAGTTCCAAAAACACCGGAGCGTGGTCCGATAAGGTTATAGAACCTACCGAGGCAGACTTGATAAGAGGCAGAGAAGAGCTTTGAATAAACATATAGTGCAACCTATGATAAGTGGAATGTGGGTGGGAGAAAAAGGTATAATCTTTTGTAGATTTTGTAGGATTTAGGAATCTCCACGTATCAATTAGGTGTAGCGTATTTAGAGACATGTGTATTCTCCCTAGAGTCCTTTGTGAAAGAGTTGTTGTTCCTGAGGAAGCATCTAACAGAAGGTTTAATGGAGTATTTACAGTAGGTCATCCCCTACTATTAAAAGGCCTTCTTTAAAGGAGTTCAGAGCCTCCACAGTCTTAGCTAGCCTAAAAGATTGGCCTTGATTTGGGGTATAAATGTTGCACAGCACAGCACATGCTGCACATCTCGTATCTAAACAGCATAGACAATTGCCTTCAGATGACCCCAACGATAAAAGTATAAGGGGGTCAGATCGGGAGACCTTGGTGGTCATTCAACAGGCCCACGATGACCAATCCACTTTCCAGGAAACTGTTCATGTAGGAATGCTCGGACCTGACAGCCATAATGTGGTGGTGCACCATCTTGTTGGAAAAACTCAGGGAACGTGCCATCTTCAGTGCATAAAGAGGGCAACACATCATCATGTAGCAATTTCCGATATCCAGTGGCATTGAGGTTTCCATTGATGAAGAATGGCCCCACTATCTTTGTACCCCATATACCACACCATACCATCACGATACGAGATGTGCAGCATCTGAAACAATGGATACTGGAAGCCTGTGCTAGCATTTCTTCTGCGGTGCTGCTATCAGTGTGTCAAGAGTGGGAGAAGAGGGTTGCATTGACAATCCAACACAATAGGCAGCACTTTGAACACATTTTATAAGTGGTCATAAACTTGTAAAAAACTCATGAAAGAATAAAGTTATGTTAAAACCAAGCACACCATTGTTTTTCATATGAAATTCTCAATAAGTTTGATGTGTCACATGACCCTCTTCCCATTGAAAAAAAATAAGGTTGGACCCAAAATGGCCAACTTCAAAATGGCCACCATGGTCACCACCCATCTGGAAAAGTTTCCCCCCCCCATTTACTAATGTGCCACAAACAGGAAGTTAATATCACCAACCATTCCCATTTAATTTAGGTGTATACATATACAGTGCCTACAAGTAGTATTCAACCCCCTGCAGATTTAGCTGGTTTGATAAGATGCAAATAAGTTAGAGCCTTCAAACTGCAAACGAGAGTAGGTTTTATGAACAGAAGCATAAATCTTACAAACCAAAAAGTTATGTTGCTCAGTTGAATTTTATTAAATTTTAAACATAAAAGTGTGGGTCAATTATTATACAACCCCTATGTTTAATATTTTGTGGAATAACCCTTGTTTGCAATTACAGCTAATAATCGTCTTTTATAAGACCTGATCAGGCCGGCACAGGTCTGTGGAGTTATCTTGGCCCACTCCTCCATGCAGATCTTCTCCAAGTTATCTAGGTTCTTTGGGTGTCTCATGTGGACTTTATTCTTGAGCTCCTTCCACAAGTTTTCAATTGGGTTAAGGTCAGGAGACTGACTAGGCCACTCCAACACCTTGACTTTTTCCCTATTGAACCAGGCCTTGGTTTTCTTGGCTGTGTGCTTTGGGTCGTTGTCTTGTTGGAAGATGAAATTACGACCCATCTTAAGATCCTTGATGGAGGAGCGGAGGTTCTTGGCCAAAATCTCCAGGTAGGCCGTGCTATCCATCTTCCCATGGATGCGGACCAGATGGCCAGGCCCCTTGGCAGAGAAACAGCCCCACAGCATGATGCTGCCACCACCATGCTTGACTGTAGGGATGGTATTCTTGGGGTCGTATGCAGTGCCATCCAGTCTCCAAACGTCACGTGTGTGGTTGGCACCAAAGATCTCGATCTTGGTCTCATCAGCCCATAGAACCTTGAACCAGTCTGTCTCAGAGTCCTCCAAGTGATCATGAGCAAACTGTAGACGAGCCTTGACATGACGCTTTGAAAGTAAATGTACCTTATGGGCTCGTCTGGAACGGAGACCATTGTGATGGAGTACGTTACTTATGGTATTGACTGAAACCAATGTCCCCACTGCCATGAGATCTTCCCGGAGCTCCTTCCTTGTTGTCCTTGGGTTAGCCTTGACTCTTCGGACAAGCCTGGCCTCGGCACGGGAGGACACTTTCAAAGGCTGTCCTGGCCGTGGAAGGCTAACAGTAGTTCCATAAGCCTTCCACTTACGGATGATGCTCCCAACAGTGGAGACAGGTAGGCCCAACTCCTTGGAAAGGGTTTTGTACCCCTTGCCAGCCTTGTGACCCTCCACGATCTTGTCTCTGATGGCCTTGGAATGCTCCTTTGTCTTTCCCATGTTGACCATGTCTGAGTGCTGTTCACAAGTTTGGGGAGGGTCTTAAATAGTCAGAAAAGGCTGGCAAAAGAGATCTTTAATCCACACATGTGAAGCTCATTATTCTTGGTGCCTGAACTACTTCTTAATACTTTAGGGGGACCAAACAGAATTCTTGTGGTTTGAGGGGTTGAATAATAAATGACACTCTGAATTAACTTTTTACGTTTAAAAAAAAAAAACAAAAAAAACAAAAACAAAATTTGGTGCAGTGCATTTCCCACTTCCAGGCTGAACTACAGTACAAATGTCACAATGCCAAGTTAATTCCACATGTGTCAACCAGCTAAATCTGCAGGGGGTTGAATACTACTTGTAGGCACTGTAAATGATCCACCCTGTAGAACTATTATATAATTATTATACAACTTATCTACTGCAGGGGGGTATCATCCCAAAAATAGCAGACAAGATAGGTCAGGTGGTGATTGTTTGAACCCTCGTGTTAGTTTTTTCTATCTTGTGTTTTGCGGTCACGTAACCATCTGCCTATATATTCCAGCTCCGTCCTTATGGCTTTGCTGGACTTCAGTGTTGTTTGACTGTTTTGCTAGCCTGGTGCTTCGGTGCCTATCTCTGTCAGTTTGCTTGGTCCTCTTGGACCTCTAGTACTTTTTGTCAGTTTGTCTTTTGTGTTCTACAACAATTTCTGTTTAGGAGGTGTCCCATTTTTGTCCCAGTCCTTAGTTCTTTTAGGGACCCCTCCCTTAATTCTATAGGTCTTCGTTCAGACTAGCCGAGGACGAAGGCGGATCTGTTCACTAGGAACAGGCAGCCTGCTACATCATAGGGATTCAGCTTAGTCTTACTGTAGGGACAGCTTTCCCCTATCTTTCCTTAGTTCTTGTTGCAGATCATAAAAGTAAGTCCAGCCCAAAAAAACTAAAGGAAAGAAATTCGGGGATCAGTATGGTTTCCATCCAGGAGTTGGCTCAACGCCTGCAGGGATTGTCTCTGGAGGTGGCCGAGCTTTGGCAACACGTGAGTAGCTGTCCTGGAGGGCATTTTGTGGAACCGAAGGTAGGACTGCCTGATGTTTTTTATGGTAAACAGCAAGATTTTTTTTCCTTTAAAAATGCTTGCTTGTTATATTTTCGTTTGAGACCAAGATCCTCTGGGAATGAATCACAGCGCATTGGTTTTATTATGTCACTTTTGCGCAAAGAACCACAGGGTTGGGCCTTTTCTCTCCAGCCTAATGATCCGTGTTTAAGTTCTGTTGAATAATTTTTTTCTGCTATGGGGCTATTATATGACGATCCTGATCAAATCTCATCTGCTGAATCAGAACTTAGACGTTTGAATCAGGGGTCTGATGATGTTGAAAATTATTGCACACACTTCAGAAGATGGGCTTCAGAAGTTAAGTGGAATGATTCGGTGCTGAGATGTTTATTTCTTCCTGGTCTGAGTGAAAGGGTTAAGGATTTGCTATTTGCACTCCCTGCACGTGAGACTCTGCAGGAAGCTATGCAGTTAGCTGTTCGTATAGACAGGAGACTGAGGTGCAGGCTCAATGAGGTAAAGACTCCTGTAATGTCAGGTCCTAGTTCCCAGAAAATCTGCTCTGATGGTGGGGAACTGATGGAGGTTGGGGGGATGTCACTCCGCTCTTAGGAAAAAGACCGGAGATTCGCCGAGGGATTGTGTCTTTATTGTGGTAAAGGTGACCATTTGATTAAGTATTGTGAGCGTCATTTAAGTAAAGAAAAAAAAAAGGTCAGTTACGCCCGTATAGCTTGTTTACGCTCTGCAGGGGTATTTCTTTCTGGGAGTACTACTCTGCAGGGAGATTTGATTGAATTTCAGGTATTTGTGAATTGTGGTTCAACACTTAATGTGATTGATAAAGCATTTTTGGAAAACCTTAAATTGAAATCCAAACCTTTGTCGTCACCTATTTCTGTGGTTGCAATTGATAACACTCCTTTGAAATGTATTACTCACAAGACTGCTGCATTTCCTCTCACTATCAATAGAGTTCACCAAGAAATTTTGGACTTGGTGTTATGTTCTGCTACCAAAGCTAAGGAAAGAGAGGAGATCTGTCCCTACTATAGGACTCAGCTGAATCCCTACGATGTAACAGGGAACCTGATCCTGCGATCAGACCTGCTAAAGTCCTAATCTAGTCTGTACGGAGACCTATAGATGTGGGGAGGGAATCCCTACAAGTACTAAGGACTGGGAGGAATATGGGACACCTCCTAACAGAAATAGTAGCAGACAGACGAACAAACAAAATAGATAGAACATAGAGGTCCGTAGACCAAGCAAACTAACAGAGTTAGATACAGAGCACAGGCTAGCTAGAAAGTAGATATACAATGAAGTCCAGCAAAGCCAGAAGGGCGGAGCAGGATTAAATAGGCCAACAAGGTCATGTGACCAGC
Organism: Phyllobates terribilis; assembly: GCF_046119375.1. NCBI lineage: Eukaryota > Metazoa > Chordata > Amphibia > Anura > Dendrobatidae > Phyllobates > Phyllobates terribilis. The sequence continues at coordinate 457,378,445 of NW_027362764.1, forward strand.
AAAGGAAAAAAAACCTAACAGCAAGGTTCTAACAGTACCCCCCCTTCTAAGAGGATCCTCCGGATCCCCTAGGACCAGGCTTATCAGGAAATCTCCTGTGAAACGCTCTGATAAGTCTGGACGCGGAAACATCATCTGACCTCACCCAAGAGTTATCCTCGGGTCCGAAACCTTTCCAGGCCACAAGATACTGCAAACTACCTCTATACCGTCTAGAGTCAAGGATGCGAGAAATTTCATATTCCCCGTCCTCCACCACCGGAGGAACAGAGGCAGAGGCGTCACCATCCGACACAACAGCTTTTTTTAACAGAGAGACATGAAAGACCGGATTAATTCTCCAGGAGGTAGGAACCTCCAACCTAACAGCAGATTGGTTGACAACCTGAAGCACCTTAAAGGGCCCTACAAACTTGGGACCCAATTTCTTAGAAGGAATCCTCAACCGCAGATTCCTAGAGGACAACCAAACCATGTCACCAACAGCGAACAAAACCTCCTGTCGTTTCCTATCAAAGTAGTCTTTAGATTTTCTGTTGGCCTCCTGAAGATTACCACGCACATCCGTCCAAACTCTTTCCAAATCACCGGAAAAATTCTCCTCCTCAGGCACGGCAGATCCCAACTTGGAGAACGACCCAAACGACGGATGTCTCCCAGAACAACAAAAAAAAGGAGAACAACCAGCAGAAGAAGATGTATGATTGTTCAGAGCAAATTCGGCAAGTGGCAGAAACTCAGACCACCCCTCTTGATTGTCTGCCACAAAACAACGCAAGAACTGCTCAACATCCTGGTTTTTCCTTTCTGTCTGGCCATTAGATTCAGGATGATATCCGGACGAAAACGACAAATGAATTCCCAACCTGTCACAAAAGGCACGCCAAAAACGAGCCACGAACTGAGGACCCCTATCAGAAACAATGTCAGTAGGAACGCCATGAAGTCTGACAATTTCCTTGACAAAGGCCTTAGCGAGAGTTTTAGCGCAGGGCAGTTTGACGAAGGGAACCAAGTGACACATCTTGCTAAAACGGTCCACGACCACCCAGATGACAGTAAAACCCTCAGAGGGGGGAAGGTCAGTTATAAAGTCCATAGCCAAATGTGTCCAAGGAGCACTGGGGACCTCCAAAGGACAAAGCAACCCCGCAGCAGGAGTATGTGAGGACTTAGATCTAGCACATATAGTACATTGGCGCACCCACTTAATGACTTCCTTCTGCCATCCAGGCCACCAAAAACTGCGACCCACCAGTCTCTTGGTCTCAGAGATTCCGGGATGACCTGCCAACCGAGATTCGTGACACTCAACAAACAAATCTCTCCTAAAGGTCCCAGGCACAAACAACCTCCCATGAGGAGTGTTAGATGGGGCATTCTCCTGAGCTTTAAGAATCTCATCTTCCAAAACGGAGTCTAAAGCAGCTATCACAACACCTTCTTGTAAAATGTTTTCCTCTTTCTCAGCACCGACTATGGGAGAAAAACTGCGAGATAAGGCATCCGCCTTAACATTCTTAGTACCAGGGATGTAAGTAACGGAGAAATTAAACCGCGAGAAAAACAGTGCCCACCTAGCCTGTCGGGCATTCAGGCGCTTGGCAGCATCAAGATATATCAGATTTTTATGATCCGTAAGAACCTGAACGGGAAATTCCGCACCTTCCAAGAAGTGGCGCCAGTGTTCAAATGCGAGTTTAATAGCCAATAATTCCCGATTACCAATATCGTAATTCAATTCAGTCTCCGAAAATTTTTTTGAAAAAAAGGCACAGGGATGTAATCCATCCCCGTTATCCTGAGACAATACTGCGCCAACCCCCACAGAGGAAGCATCAACCTCAACCAAAAACGGCCTAGTAACATCAGGCTGCATAAGGATGGGAGCAGAGGTGAACCTCTCTTTGAGATACACAAAAGCTTCAATGGCCTCAGAAGACCACTGAACCGCATCAGCACCTTTCCTGGTGAGATCAGTCAGAGGTTTGACAATACTAGAAAATTTTTTTATGAATTTTCTATAGTAATTGGCGAAACCCAAAAACCTCTGTATCGATTTCAAACCAATAGGCCTAGGCCATTCCTGCACAGCCTGAACCTTAACCGGATCCATCTCAAAACCTTTGCTGGAGATAATGTAGCCCAAAAAACTAATTCTCTGTACAGCGAACTCACATTTCTCCAGCTTAGCAAAAAGCGAATTGTCCATTAATAACTGTAATACCTCACGCACGCTCCGCCAATGAGACTCCAGATCTGGCGAATAAATCAAAATGTCATCCAAATACACAACCACATTTTTACCGATCAAAGGTCTAAGGATGTCATTAATCAGATTCTGAAAAAATGCAGGAGCATTAGTAAGACCAAAAGGCATAACCAGATTCTCAAAATGACCCACAGGAGTGTTAAAAGCAGTCTTCCATTCATCACCCTCCTTCATGCGCAACAGATTGTATGCCCCCTTAAGGTCAATTTTAGAGAACCACTTGGCCCCCAATAACTGGTTAAACAGATCAGGAATCAATGGCAGTGGGTAAGGATTGCGTACCGTAATTTTGTTAATCTCACGAAAATCCAGACAAGGACGTAAACCGCCGTCCTTTTTTTTTACAAAAAAAAATCCAACCGCCACAGGAGACTTAGAGGGCCTAATGTGACCGGCGGCCAAGCTTGTCTGTATGTATTCCTCCAAAGCCTTCCTCTCAGGAATAGTAAGGTTAAATAAACGACTCTTAGGAAGAGTCGCTCCAGGGACAAATTCAATAGAACAATCATAGTCTCTATGGGGAGGCAAAACCTGCGATTCTTTCTCAGAAAAAACTCTCCAAAAATCCTGAATAGGAACAGGCAATTCTCCCCTATCCAAAGCTGCAATACGCCCGTTACAACACTTGTCATAACATTTATGGCTCCAGGATTTAATTTTACTGGTAGACCAATCCAGTACAGGATTGTGAAATTTTAACCAGGGCAAACCCAATATTACTGGAGAAGGCAAGTTATTCAACACTACCAAATCCAATTTCTCATGGTGAACACCATTAATAGTGAGAGGAAATTCACTGACCTTGAGAGTAATATTCTTCAAAGGGGAACCATCCACAGAAACCACAGCAATGGGGGATGATAAAGGTTCAGGTTTTAAATTGAGTTTTTCCACGAATCCCCCATCAATTACATTCAGTGTAGACCCGCAATCAACAAACACCCGAAATTCCATTAATTTTTCCTGAGCAATCGTGGAAGCAGCTAAAAATATACCCTTGGAATTTAAACAGGCAATACGGGCGTGACTGACCATTTTTTTTTCTTTCTTCATACGAAGCTCACAGCCTTTAATCAAATGACCAGATTTTCCGCAATAGAAACACAAGCCTTCCGAAAAACGACGGTCTTTTTCTTGAGAGCGAGGTGCCACCGATCCAATCTCCATCGGTTCACCACTGTTAGTACACACATTATCATAACCAGAAACTGACATAGCAGAGGATTTGCTCTCATTAACCCTAGCACGCAGTCTTCTATCCACCCGTATAGCTAATTGCATAGCCTGTTGCAAATCCTCAGGTGTAGGATAAGCAATTAGCAGGTCTTTAACCCTTTCACTGAGCCCAGCAAGAAATAGACTTTTCAGAGCAGAATCGTTCCACCCTGTTTGAGTGGACCAACGACGAAAATGTGTACAATATTTTTCCACATTACCTGATCCTTGTTTTAAACGTCTCAACTCAGTCTCAGCTGATGCGACACAGTCAGGATCATCATATAATAGTCCCAAAGCAGAAAAAAAACTATCCACTGATCTGAAGCATGAATCACTAGGTTGCAAAGAAAAGGCCCACTCCTGAGGCTCTTTGCGCAAAAGTGACATTATGAACCCTACGCGCTGGGATTCATCCCCAGAGGACTTAGGTCTCAAACGAAAATACAAAAAGCAAGCATTTTTAAATGAAAAAAATTCTCGGTGTTCACCAAAAAATAAATCCGGCAAACATACCTTAGGCTCCAAGAAATGTGCTCCAGGACAGTTACTCACGTGCTGACGGAGCTCGGCCACCTCCAGAGAGAGTCCCTGCAGGCGATGAGCCAAATCCTGAACCGACACCATGATGGAACAGAAAAATCTTTCCTTAGAGAATTTGCTGGCTGGACTTACTGTTATGTTCTGCTACCAAAGCTAAGGAAAGAGAGGAGATCTGTCCCTACTATAGGACTCAGCTGAATCCCTACGATGTAACAGGGAACCTGATCCTGCGATCAGACCTGCTAAAGTCCTAATCTAGTCTGTACGGAGACCTATAGATGTGGGGAGGGAATCCCTACAAGTACTAAGGACTGGGAGGAATATGGGACACCTCCTAACAGAAATAGTAGCAGACAGACGAACAAACAAAATAGATAGAACATAGAGGTCCGTAGACCAAGCAAACTAACAGAGTTAGATACAGAGCACAGGCTAGCTAGAAAGTAGATATACAATGAAGTCCAGCAAAGCCAGAAGGGCGGAGCAGGATTAAATAGGCCAACAAGGTCATGTGACCAGCAAAGGAAAAAAAACTTAATAGCATGGTTCTAACACTTGGTTGTTTTGGATAATTTGCCCTCTCCAGTTGTTCTAGGATTGCCTTGGTTAAAACTGCACAATCCTTTATTGAACTGGTCTACTAATGTGATTAAGTCTTGGAGGATCCTCATAAAAGTGGGGGTACTGTTAGAACCCTCCTGTTAGATTTTTCTATCTTGTGTTTTGCGGTCACATATCCATCTGCTTATATATTCCAGCTCCGCCCTTATGGCCTTGCTGGGCTTCAGTGTTCTTTGACTGTTTTGCTAGCCTGGTGCTTCGGTGCCTATCTCTGTCAGTTTGCTTGGTCCTCTTGGACCTCTAGTACTTTTTGTCAGTTTGTCTTTTGTGTTCTACAACAATTTCTGTTTAGTAGGTGTCCCATTTTTGTCCCAGTCCTTAGCTCTTTTAGGGACCCCTCCCTTAATTCTATAGGTCTTCGTTCAGACTAGCCGAGGACGAAGGCGAGTCTGTTCACTAGGAACAGGCAGCCCGCTACATCGCAGGGATTCAGCTTAGTCTTACTGTAGGGACAGCTTTCCCCTATCTTTCCTTAGTTCTTGTTGCAGATCATAACAGTGATACCTTTAGAAAACAAAAGACATTAAATATAACAAGAACTAGTGCGAAAACATTGCTCAAAACTATTCATAGAATATTTGCAAAGTACAACCAAAATATAGAAAGGAGTAATTCAGGAGGTGTCTCAAAAAGAGCTTTCTCAGTCATTTAGACAAATTGAGAAAGGCTCATCAGACCATCATCCATAAGGAAAGTTGACTTCATGTGCTAGACACAGATGGTGATAGTCCTATTCATCGCGGAGGTAAAAGTCTAGTTGGTTTCCCTCTGGCCCTAGTCGTGGTGCCTTTCCCCTGCACTGACCATTTTTCAGGCCTCTGTAGCTGAGGGAAGGTGAAATTTTCTTCATCCAATGGCATCCACGAGGGTATCTCAATAAGGTTGAATTTCTAGAATTTCCCATGAAGCTTGTAAATCCTCCGGGGTATGTATGGAAATTTGTTTACCATCTTTTAGTACAGCCAGGCCAAATGGGAAGAGCCACCTATACACTAGCTTATTGGCCCGTAGAGTGTCCAGAAGAGGTTTAATTTTTCTCCTCTTGGCCAAAGTGGAGGGTGCTATGTCCTGAAATATTTGTATCGGGCTGTTATCATAGGTTATTGGGCCCTCTTCTTTAATTTTGGACTGAACTGCCGCAGTGTCTACGAAGCTCAGCAGTCCACAGATTATGTCCCTTGGTGGGTCTGAGGTCTTTGGCTTTGGTCTCAGAGCCCTATGGACTCGTTCAATGGTGATGCTTTCGGCCCTTTCTGATCCAATGAGTGAAGTAAAGATCTCTTTAGCGACTTTCCCAAGAGTATCAGGAGTGAAGGATTCTGAGACTCCTTTTATCCTAAGGTTCTTACATCGGCTCCTATTTTCTTGATCTTCTATAGTGAGTAGAGCTGAGTTCAGTTGTTGTTTATGTTGGATCATTTGGTCCTTCAAGGTATCAGAGAAATCCAATAGAGCCGTCTGGACAGTTTCAAGTGTTTCAACCCTCTGGCCTACTTGTTTAAGATCTGATCTCAGGCCGGACAATTCTTGCATTAGTGGTTGAATCGCTTGCGCCAATGTTTTCTTCAAGAAAGATCTGGAGATAAATGCTGGATTAGAGGATTGAGAATCAGAATCCGTATCTTCACTGCCTTAGTCTGTTTCAGCCACGGAAGCAAGTATTGATGAGTTAGAGACTATTTTCCTAGAGCATTTTTGGGGTGTAGGAATTTTTTCTTTAGAAACTTGTCTAGTTCTCCCTGCTTACGAGGAGTAGCATTGCTTTCAGAGTCTTTCTTTTACACGCTCTTTGACTGATTTAACCATTCTGAAAAAGTGGTTTGAGCATGTATGAAAAGGTATCATTCCCTATTTTCGTTACATATTACACTGTCATGTCTAATACGGAGTGACCCAAAAGGATAGAAAGCGTCAGTCTTTGTTTACTTGCGGGGAATGTTTGATTAAACAAAGGTAGAAGGTCTTAATATTCAGTTCTGAAAAGTGAGTAATCTTTCCACCAATGACCAGTAGGTGTCTCTATGTTCCCTTATAAGAGCACTGGCGTTCAAGAGCTTTGCTGATCAGGGTAGTTTCCAGGTGTATATAAAGTTAAATTTAAAGTTTAGATTTCCTTCTTGGTAAGACCCTTAGAGGTCTTAGGGAATAAATGTTAGTACCGCTGAAGTTGAATAAAAGAATTAGGTTGTCTAGGGGGAATTAAGTATCCACAGTATTGCTTTGTTGTGAAAGCTGTAGTTCCATTGAAGAGCAATAGGTGTCAGCATGTCTCTTTGTAACTTAGATTAACAGATAAGAGTTCAGAATTATAGTGAAACTTCTTCAGTTATATTGAATAGAGATGAGCATTGTTCTACTCGAACTGTTCGCCAATCTCAAATTCGAGCTGTTTTGGGCGGTGTTCGAGCCGTTCGGCGAACACGAACGATTTGAGAAAAATTCGGCTGTTCGAGGTTATGTTCGATAACTGTTCGTGCACCAAAATCATAACTGGATTTTTTCTCAGTAATGATGAAAATTAATGTTAATACGCAGTTTGAGTGTACAGCGGGGTGGGGGGAGGGGCAGGGGATGGATCTCTGCAGGAATAATGAAGCTCTCCATTTTTTTTTCTCTTTCCCGCATTTGCAGTGGGGAGGTGCAGTCTGTCAGCCTAAGAGCAGCGCACACACGGAGAGAACTGCTGTTTTTCACACAAGCAAGGGCATGTGTCATTGGCAGTGTATGTCACATGTCCTTGCCCTATAAGACCAAGCCATTTTCCCCATCGCCACCATTTTCTCACTGCTGCAGCTGCGTGTTAGACGGCACCGCTCTTGCTGTGTGCGCTATACCTTGTTAATTTCAAGCCAATTTTCGCACAAATCTACAGATAGCTTGGGAGTAGGGAATAGTTGTGATTGCAGTCCTTTTAAGGACTAGGTTACAGCATTTCCTACGACTTTTATCAGGCAGGTCTGTGCTCTTAAATAGATAGATTGTGGGAGTAAAGACTAATTGTAATTGCAGTCCTTTTCAGGACTAGGTTACATCAGTTCCTATCATCAGTTTTTGCCAGGCAGGTCTGTGCCAGTGCTGTGCAAGTTTTTTTCACAGCATTTGGCTGAATCTAGCAAAGCTAATCCTTTTTGGCCTATTGCAGAGTGTGTTAGTCAGTGGAGTAGCCTATCTGTGTTGCAAGATATACCACCTGTGTATAGAATACCAATTTTTTACTGCACCTAGTGAAGTAAAATCTTTTGGGCATAGCATCATTCTATTAGTCCATCTATGCTGACCTCCATCAGGTTGCAAATTGAATATAATTTTTTTCTGCACCTAGCTCTGAAAAAATATTTGGCCTTCTAGCAGTGTGTGGGACTTTCTCTATTAGTCCATCTATACTGACCTCCATCAGGTTGCAAATTAAAAATAATTTTTATCTGTATCTACCTCTGAAAAAATATTTTGGCTTCTAGCTGTGTGTGGGATTTGTTCTATTAGTCCATCTATACTGACCTCCATCAGGTTGCAAACTGAATATAATTTTTTTCTGCATCTAGCTCTGAAAAAATATTTGGCCTTCTAGCAGTGTGTGGGACTTTCTCTATTAGTCTATCTATACTGACCTCCATCAGGTTGCAAATTAAAAATAATTTTTATCTGCATCTACCTCTGAAAAAATATTTGGGCTTCTAGCTGTGTGTGGGACTTGTTCTATTAGTCCATCTATACTGACCTCCATCAGGTTGCAAATTGAATATAATTTTTTTCTGCATCTAGCTCTGAAAAAATATTTGGGCTTCTAGCAGTGTGTGGGACTTGTTCTATTAATCCATCTATACAGACCTCCATCAGGTTGCAAACTGAATATAATTTTTTTCTGCATCTAGCTCTGAAAAAATATTTGGCCTTCTAGCAGTGTGTGGGATTTTTCTCTATTAGTCCATCTATACTGACCTCCATCAGGTTGCAAATTAAAAATAATTTTTATCTGTATCTACCTCTGAAAAAATATTTTGGCTTCTAGCTGTGTGTGGGATTTGTTCTATTAGTCCATCTATACTGACCTCCATCAGGTTGCAAACTGAATATAATTTTTTTCTGCATCTAGCTCTGAAAAAATATTTGGCCTTCTAGCAGTGTGTGGGACTTTCTCTATTAGTCTATCTATACTGACCTCCATCAGGTTGCAAATTAAAAATAATTTTTATCTGCATCTACCTCTGAAAAAATATTTGGGCTTCTAGCTGTGTGTGGGACTTGATCTATTAGTCCATCTATACTGACCTCCATCGGGTTGCAAACTGAATATAATATTTTTCTGCATCTAGCTCTGAAAAAATATTTGGCCTTCTAGCAGTGTGTGGGACTTTCTCTATTTGTCCATTATACTGACCTCCATCAGGTTGCAAATTAAAAATAATTTTTATCTGCATCTAGCTCTGAAAAAATATTTGGCCTTCTAGCAATGTGTGGGACTTTCTCTATTAGTCCATCTATACTGACCTCCATCAGGTTGCAAATTAAAAATAATTTTTATCTGCATCTACCTCTGAAAAAATATTTGGGCTTCTAGCTGTGTGTGGGACTTGTTCTATTAGTCAATCTATACTGACCTCCATCAGGTTGCAAACTGAATATAATTTTTTTCTGCATCTAGCTCTGAAAAAATATTTGGCCTTCTAGCAGTGTGTGGGACTTTCTCTATTAGTCCATCTATACTGACCTCCATCAGGTTGCAAATTAAAAATATTTTTTTTTCTGCATCTACCTCTGAAAAAATATTGGGCTTCTAGCTGTGTGTGGGACTTGTTCTATTAATCCATCTATACAGACCTCCATCAGGTTGCAAACTGAATATAATTTTTTTCTGCATCTAGCTCTGAAAAAATATTTGGCCTTCTAGCAGTGTGTGGGACTTTCTCTATTAGTCCATCTATACTGACCTCCATCAGGTTGCAAATTAAAAATGATTTTTATCTGCATCTACCTCTGAAAAAATATTTGGGCTTCTAGCTGTGTGTGGGACTTGTTCTATTAGTACATCTATACTGACCTCCATCAGGTTGCAAACTGAATATAATTGTTTTCTGCATCTAGCTCTGAAAAAATATTTGGCCTTCTAGCAGTGTGTGGGACTTGTTCTATTAGTCCACCTATACTGACCTCCATCAGGTTGCCAATTCAAAATAATTTTTTGTCTGCATCTAGCTCTGAAAAAATATTTGGCCTTCTAGCAGTGTGTGGGACTTTCTCTATTAGTCCATCTATACTGACCTTCATCAGGTTGCAAACTGAATATAATTTTTTTCTGCATCTAGCTCTGAAAAAATATTTGGCCTTCTAGCAGTGTGTGGGACTTGTTCTATTAGTCCACCTATACTGACCTCCATCAGGTTGCAAATTCAAAATATTTTTTTGTCTGCGTCTAGCTCTGAAAAAATATTTGGCCTTCTAGCAGTGTGTGGGACTTTCTCTATTAGTCCATCTATACTGACCTCCATCAGGTTGCAAACTGAATATATTTTTTTTCTGCATCTACCTCTGAAAAAATATTTGGGCTTCTAGCTGTGTGGGGGACTTGTTCTATTAGTCCATCTATACTGACCTCCATCAGGTTGCAAATCGAATATAATTTTTTTCTGCATCTAACCCAGCCAATAGTTTTGGCCTAATACCACAATTTGGCCACTCAGCTCTGCTCGGTTCCCATCCATTGTTTTTAGTGCAAACAACTCCAGAGTTGTGAATTAGTTAACCACCAAAATGAGTGGAAAAAGGCCTGCTGCTGGTGGAAAGAGGAATAGGCATGTTGGGAAGGGGAAAAAAGGTTGTGTCCGTGGGGTAGGTGTTAAAGCAACAGTAACATCTGCAGAAGAAAGACCATCTTCCAGCCAAACTAAAATGTCTACTTCTTTTAGCAGACAATGTGATAAGATCCCTTTCTTACGGCCACGCCAATCGCTCCAAATTCCAGATGAGGCACAAAAACAGCAGGTGCTTCAACGGATATCAAGTGCTCCTTTAAGTGGGCTCTCCTCCACATCAACTTCAACATCACAAATACTCCAGTCCTCAAAGGTGTCACCCCAATCGCACTTGCTTCCTCACAGCTCCCAAATCTCCAGCTGCCCGTCTGAGTATGAGGCAGAACAGATGGTTGAGTCTGCAGAGCTGTTTACTCATACTATAGCTTGAGAATCAGAGGTCGACTCCAGCGCTTCTGTGAATCCAGACGAGGAAATGATCTGCACTGATGCCCAGAATCTTTATGGGTCGGATCCAGGACCAGACGCAGAAGGTTCTGACCATAATGTAGACCCTCATTCCCAAACTGTAACTCCTGTTGGTGGAGACAATGAGGAAGACGATGATGAGACTCAAATACCTGATTGGAGCGACAACTTTAGTTTTTTGTCAGGGCAGGAACAGGTTGGCTCTGAGGACGACGGGTGTGATAACGCACAGGGTGATGATGATGAGGTTGGAGATCCCACTTACTGTCAACCCACAGTCAGCCAAGAGATGAGGTCAGCAGAGGAGGTGGAGGAAGATGCTAGAGACGACGAGGTCAGGTTGCGCCTTCCTGGACAGAGACGTAGTACTGGAAGCACGTCAACAACTGCATCCTCAAACACAACTCTGCCTCTCACCACAAGTCGTGGTGGCTGTTCAGGTCGCATGGGTGCTAAGCCTTGCATAGCCTGGGCATTTTTTCAGATCGATAAAGATGACCCAACTCGTGTTATCTGTAACATTTGTCAGCAAAAGCTAAGTAGAGGCCAAAAAATACATAGTTTGAGTACTTCATGCACCGGCACATGGACATGAAGCATAAGTTGCAGTGGGAAGCTCAGTGTGCTACAATGCGGCCTAGCCGGCCGGGCCAACCACCGTCTGCCATATCTTGTGCATCCGCGGCCTCTTCATCCTCTGTGACTGGGGGGACAGCAGTCACACCTGTTTTGGGGCGCAGACCTGCCACCTCTTTACCCGCAACAGCCAGCGTGATTGGCAGGTCATCATTTCCTTTGGAGGTGGTAACACCAGCTGGTGTTGAGCGCTGTCCGACATCGATAGCACCACCTTTGGATCAAGGCAACCTAACATGTCCGCCTGCATCTTCCTCACAGACCGGCAGTTTGCTGGGGACACCCTTATCAACGCCGTCTAAGCACAATAGCCAGCCCTCGGTCCCTCAGATGTGGACAAGTAAAAGACCATTTCCTCTTAGCCATGAGAAAGCTAAGAGGTTGAATTTCACCATCTGCAAGCTCTTGGCTACAGAAATGCTGCCTTTCCGCCTGGTGGACACAGAGGATTTTCGAGACCTTATGTCCGTCGCAGTGCCCCAGTACCAGATGCCCAGTCGGCACTACTTCTCAAAGAAAGGTGTGCCTGCGCTCCACCAGCATGTCACACACAACATCACCGCTTCTTTGAGAAACTCTGTGTGTGACAGGGTACATTTCACCACAGACACTTGGACGAGTAGGCATGGACAGGGGCGTTACATGTCGCTGACTGGGCACTGGGTAACTATGGTGACAGCAGGACAAGGGGCTGCTGTCCAAGTCTTGCCGTCCCCACAAGTTGTGTGTCAATCCTCTTTATGTCAAAGTTCCTCCACTGCTTCTGCCTCCTCAACCTCCTCTCGGTCTTCCACCTGCACCCAAAGCCTGTCTGGTCATGCCACAAGCTTTCTAACTGCGCAGAAGGGATCCTGCACACCTCCTTACTATGCTGGCAGTGGGTCTCAACGTCATCAGGCGGTTTTTACTTTGAAATGTCTGGGAAATGTGAGTCACACAGCTGAGGAGTTGTGGTCAGCTCTGGAGAACCAATTTCATGAATGGTTGTCTCCACTGGACCTGAAACCAGGGAAGGCCGTGTGTGACAATGCTGCAAACCTGGGTGCTGCCCTTCGCCGGGGCAATGTCACACATGTGCCTTGTATGGCTCACGTGTTGAACCTGGTTGTCCAGCAATTTTTAGCCCACTATCCCAGACTAGATGGCCTTCTGCAGAGGGCACGGTCGCTGTGTGCTCACTTCCGCCGTTCGCATCCCGCAGCTCAGCGACTTACATCGCTACAGAAGTCGTTGGTCCTGCCACTTCACCGGCTAAAATGCGATGTGCCTACCCGGTGGAATTCAACTCTGCACATGTTGCAGCGACTGTGGCAGCACCGACAAGCCCTGGTGCAATACGTTCTGACGTATAGCCTGGGCCAACGAGATCCAGAGGTGGGGCAAATCACGCTGGAGGAGTGGTCTCAGATCAGGGACCTATGCACCCTTCTGCACAGTTTTGAAATGGCGACGAAGATGTTTAGTGCTGACGATGCCATTATCAGCATGACTATACCGGTGATTTACATGCTGGAGCACATGTTAAACAGAATTCGGAGTCAGGTGGTGGCACAAGAGGAGGTGGAGGAAGTAGAGGAGGAGAAGTTGTATGCGGAAGGGCTAACATCTGCAAGGTCCAGACGGTCGGCAGCACCAAGGCGGCAGGCATGTGAGGGTGGGGGAGATGGTTTTACCAGGGCGCATGGTAGCAGCCAAACTAGTGAGGAAGGTGCAGGAGCCCAGGAAGAAGTGGAGGACGAACTGATGGAAGACTCATCAGATGAGGGAGACCTTGATCACATTTCTGTTGTGCGAGGTTGGGGGGAGAGAACAGAGGAAGGAAGCATGATTGTTACCTCGCCACCAACACAACAGGGACTTGGTGCTCCTGGATGCGCAACACACATGAGTGCCTTCTTGCTGCACTACCTGCAACATGACCCTCGAATTGTGAGAATTAGAAATAATCCTGACCACTGGGTTGCCACACTGTTAGATCCCCGGTACAAAAGTAAATTTGCAGAAATTATTCCTGCCATAGAAAGGGATGCACGCATGCAGGAGTATCAGCAGAGACTGTTGCAGAATCTTACATGTGCTTTTCCACAAAACACCAGTGGTGCACGTAGTGAATCTCACAGTTCCAACTTGTCAACCGTGGGACCGTAACAGAACCACAATATCTGCTGGTAACGTCAATTTTGCGGAATCATTTCACCTCTTTTTTAGCCCATCCTTTGCAAGGCCACAGGAGACAAGAAGTCTGACACATAGTCAACGCCTAGAGACGATGGTACAGGAGTATCTCCAAGTAAACACTGAAGCCATGACTGTGTCACTGGACCCTTGCTCCTTTTGGGCTTCCAATCTGGATAAATGGCCGGAGCTAGCCACTTACGCCTTGGAGATCTTGTCATGCCCCGCAGCCAGCGTTCTGTCTGAACGTGTGTTCAGCGCTGCTGGTGGTGTGCTGACAGATAAGCGCACGCGGCTCTCCACTGATAATGTAGACAGACTCACGTTCATAAAGATGAACAAATCATGGATCCGAAACGACTTTTCTACCCCTGTGTCATCGTGGAGAGAGTAAAAGCTTGATGATTGGTTAAAATCACCCTACCAACCGTTTTAAGCTTTCAAATTACTAATCATGTTTATCTGTATCTTGGCTGGAAAATAATTTGGGCTTTGTAGCAGTGTGCAGCACTGATTCTATTAGGCCATCTATAATAAGCTCCACCAGATTTAAAATTACTAATCATGTTTATCTGTATCTTGGCTGGAAAATAATTTGGGCTTTGTAGCAGTGTGCAGCACTGATCCTATTAGGCCATCTATACTAAGCTCCACCAGATTTAAAATGAATAATAATTTTTAGCTGCATCTAGCCCGGAAAATAATTTTGGGGCTCCGAGATGCGCAAGACACATAAGTGCCTTCTTGCTGCACTACCTGCAACATGACCCTCATATTGTCAGAATTCGAAGTAATCATGACTACTGGGTTGCCACACTCTTAGATCCCCCAAACTTTTCGATCAACCTTTTCATTTTAATAAAGACCAAAAAAATGGTCATTTTTGAAATTATAAGCATTAGTAGGTTGTTAGAAACTGAAATCAAACAGCTTTCAACTCAAAACTTTATTCTAGGTGATGTTACATTTTCACATAGGACCCCTTGTTCGAAAGGAGCTTCTGAACTCTCTCGTCCATTGAATTTGTCAGGTTTTGGATGGTTTCTGCTTCAATTGTTTTGCATGAGGACAGAATACCCTCCCAGAGCTGTTGCTTAGATGTGAACTGCCTCCCGCCATCATAGACACTCCTTTTGATGATGCTCCAGAGGTTCTGAATGGGGTAGAGGTCAGGGGAGCATGGGGGTCACACCATAAGTTTGTCCCCTTTTATGCCCATATCAGCCAGAGATGCAGATGTTTTATGTGCAGCATGAGATGGTGCATTATCATGCAAAAAAATGATCTTGCTGTGAAATACACGGTTCTTCTTCTTGAACCATGGCAGGAAGTGCTGTTTGAGAAAATCCACATACATTATGGAGTTCATCTTTAGCGCCTTCAGGGATCCTAAAGGGGCCGACAATCTCTCTCCCCATGATTCCAGCCCAAAACATTACTCCACCTCCTCCTTGTTGGCGCTGTAGCCGTGTTTGCGTGGGGTGTCCATCAACCAGCCATCCTCCACTCCATCCATCTGGACCATCGAGCGCTGCACGGCACTCATCCGTGAACAAAACAGTTTTGAAATCAGTCTTCATGTAATGTTTAGCCCACTGGAGCCGTTTCTGCTTGTGTGAAGTGGATAGAGGAGGTCGACAGGATGGCGTATGCACAGCTGCAAACCTCTGAAGGACCCTGCTTCTTGTTGTTCGGGGGACGTTGGAGGCACCAGCAGCTTCAAAAACTTGTCTGCTGTTATGACAAGGCTTTTTTGCCGCTGCTCTTTTAACCTGACGTAATTGCCTGTAGGAAAGAGTCCTCAATTTGCCCTTATCAGCACGCACACGTGTGTACTGTGAATCAGCTACATACTTCTTGATTGCCAAGACACTTCATCCTGATCATCGCACAATGTTGATTGTAGTCATGCCTTGACCTAAACACTCCACAATTTGTTGCTTCTCAGCAGCCGACACATCCTTTTTCTTTCCCATTTTGGCAGAAAATGTAGGCTGTTTAATAATGTGAGACAGCCTTCTTAAGTAGTCTTGCCTTTCATTGGACACACCTGCCAAACTAATTAGCACAGGTGTCTGCAATTGCTTACAGTGATATAAAGAGCCCTGACACACATCACCATCAATGAGTTTAACTGACAAACAAACAAATTCTTCCCTTATCACTCCTAAACACTTTTTGCATAATAATTTGGAACACAGTGTACATGTGCTTTTCCACAAAACACCAGTGGTTCACGTAGTGAATCTTACAGTTCTAACTTGCCAACCGTGGTCTGTATGGAGTTGTTCAATAAAGGGCCCAAAATTAAGATAACATAGATGGGATAGGTCTCTATGAATAGGAATTCCTAAGTATTTGATACCCTGTGAGGGCCAGCAAAGGGAAAGTTGGACTGGATGGAATCCTATATGGATTTGGGGAGGGAGACATCGAGGGCCTCAGACTTCGCTGCATTGATTTTAAAATTTGACCATGTAACAAAGTGATCTATTTCAGCCATAACAGCATGGATGGATATATGTGATTGAGTGATATATACTAGGACATCATCAGCAAATAGAGAGCACTTGTACTCGGTGCCTCCCACCTCAATCCACCTAATATTGGGGTTATGGCGAATTGATGAGAGCAGGTGCTCCATCACTAGGATGTATAAGAGAGGGGACAGAGGACATCCCTGCCTTGTCCCATTGGTGATTGTGAAAGGTGATGAAAATGTTCTGATGCACCCCCTGGGCCTTGGGACACCCGGAACCGGACCCTTTTTGGTGGATGCTGGTGGTTGTAGTCTTCGTGGCGGCGACCCGGTTCCGTGGCTCAGGGTGGTCAAACCAGTGGCGGAACTATTTATGTGGTTTTGATGTTTAAATGTCCGACTACGCCACCCGTGGATTGCGGTCAGAGTGAACCGCCGCTGCAGGGCAGACCGCTGAGGCTGGTGTTGTGGGTGCAGCAGAGCGTAGCATAACTCCCCACGGGAGGAGTATAGCCTCAGGGCAGTGTATGCGGAGGATGGGGGTGATGGTGCAGGGCAGCAGCAGTAACGACACGGAGTCAGTGATGCAGTCCAGGGCCTTTACTCACAGTTCTTATTATCCAGACCACGTCTGCAGGTAACGGCTGCCCACGTCGTACTGTGCTCACCAGGTGAGGGGCTCAGACAACTCCCAGATAACTTTGGAGCGCTTCACAGGACCCCCTTTGTGTGTCCTTTGTCTGGCCTTTCTTACCAACACTTCTGTCCGGCTGCCTCGGGCCTCCTCTTGGTAAACTTGGCGCCAGTTTCCCTGACCCTATGTGGTGCCTTCCTAGCGGGTGGAGCAAGGGGCTGCGCCACATAAAATGTCAGAGCCTCCGGTTTCTAGCTGAGGGTCGTTTCCTGCCTCCACTAGTTTCGGGGACCGGTCTCCCCCTTTGGCCTGACCCCTCCACGCAGGTGGATTCGGGCGTGCGGTGGCGACTCGCCCGTCCGCACCCCTGGGATCCCTTCATTCCTCGTTCCTGGAGCCTTGTCCGCTCCTCTTCCTTCCTTCTCCCTCTTCCAGGCCTGGGCCTCTGTTACTAGGCCCGCCTCCGGAGCAGAGCTCATGCAGAGCCCCTGCTCCCTGCCACTTCTGCTCAGACTTCTCTGCACTGAACTAAGATGGTGCCCACCTTTTATACTCCCTTCTCAATGCACCCAGGAACTGCTTCCTCCCTGCTCCTGCACTACAGGGTTCCCCTTCCTCAGTGTTCCCTCCCCCCACTCCAGCCAGGGACAGGGACTGTCGTGCCCATCTCAGAGGCATATTGGTCGCCCTGCCCCATGGCAATGTGGTGTAATGCATGCAGGTGTCAGGTCCTGATCCACACTCCATCCTTACCTGAGAGTGAGATATCACACCTCTGGGTGAGGTGCAATACCTCTGTAGCAACCGAGCCCTCAGGGTGCTACAGTTCCATTTATCTTCAGCCTAGGTGACGTATTGTGATACAGGGCCGTGATTTTGGCTATAAAAGGGTCCTCTAGACCCCTACCCCAAGCTTTTAAAGAGAATCATATATGGCGTGCCAGGAGACTCTATGGAATGCTTTCTCAGCATCCAACGAGAGTATCTAATTACAAATTTTTAACTGCATCTAGCCCAGGAAATAATTTGTGCCTAGTAGCAGTGTCTGCTAGTCAGCGGATTATCCCAGCTGTTAAGCAAGCTACACCACCTGTAGTTTGGACACTTAATTTTTTCAAAGGAAATGCTTCGGGACCACGGGATACTCAGTGAAGAGCATCAGGAGGCACCCCAAGGCATAGGGGCTGGGACTGGCAGTAGGATGCCTTGCGGTGGACAGCCGAGCTCGATCCTTATAAAAGCTTTTTAACTGCAGCAGCTTTAGTGGACTCTACTGGAGCTGGAATTACGCGGCTGCTGGCATGAGACTTGCCCTCCAATAGAACCTTGTAAATGGATTTAAAGTGTATTCATTCAAATTAGAGAGACAATTTAAACTAAAAAGCTTAGAGCTGCCTCCACCACAGGGGGGCTCGCTCGACCCACCAGCGGACAGGCACCAGTATTGGGAGAGGGGGGCTGGCCGTCAGGGTTCACCGCGGCTCTGGCACAAACCCGGCGACACGGAGGTGGCACGGGCAGGAGCGGACTGAACGTGTCGGCTTCTCACTTTTTGGATTTTAGAAGGGCATGACATGCCTATATCTGTGTCTCCCCCTCCTTTTACTCCTCCACCTCTTTTCTTTTCTCATGACTATATGTACTTGTCACTTTTCCATGTGTTAGTTGTGTCTTCTGAGCAGTTTGTCAGCTTTTGGACACCTTTGAAGGTGTTTTCTATGTGTTTCTATGTGTTTTTGTTTGCCTGCCATTGGTTTTAACGGTGTTCGAAGGTGTTCGACGAACAGTTCGACGAACAGTTCGGCGAACCGAACCGAACTCGAACACTACGGGGGTGGCTCAACACTAATATTGAACCTATGACTTCTGTACTGTAAATAAGGAGAATGTTAAGGGATGTTACTTGTAGAATCCTGAGGGAAATTCTGCTCCCTTCACATTGACTGTTGCGAAGGAAGGGGGTATGAGGGAGTAAAGGAGCCCCAAGATGGCGGATTTGGTGCCTTTTCCTTTAATGGCTCCCACTTCCAGCTTCAGCCATGACCCAGGGAGGAGATCACAGCCGTGTTGTCATGCTTCATTAATCTTCAGAGAGGCAGCACAGCGGCAGCAACTGTGCTGAGACCCACCGGAGCCTGCCAGATGTGAGGGAGGGCTCCTTTAAACTTCACTCCCCAGGATTCCCCGAGCACCGGAGGCAAGGGGGTGCGGTGAGGGAGAGCCGCGACGGGAAGCCAAGAGCTGCACTCCGGACCAGGGCCGGCACAGGGGATGTCCGGAGACGTGTGGGTTCCTACAATCCGGGGGGTTCCCCGCACTCCGATACTCCTCACCTCTTTTATCTCAGGTGCAGCCTCCTTCTCCCAGATTCTCTCAGGAGCTTCACGATGGCCGCCACTCAGAACGCTACCAGGCCTCCATCAAGGATCCACTGGAAGGGGCAATATAGTAACTCCTGTAAGGAGCATTTGGCTTCTGGTGGCTTCTTAGGCTCTCATCCACAATTATGCTTTAGTGGGAGATAGTATTTACTCTAAGAAGTGTGAAAAAGGATGCTTATTAAAGGTCAAGGAGCAGGAGCTGCAAAAGCACACGTCCTGTCTGCATTCAGCCTAGGCCATGCTCCCCGAGTCTGGTTATTTTTTAAAGACTCTGCAGATAACCCCAAAAAGGCCATTTGTACCACCTCCCAGGCCAGCATCAGCAGGGGTAGCAAAACTACCAGCCTGACCACCACCAGCATGATCAGGCATATGGCAGCAAAGCACCCGACTTTGTGGGCCGAACTCCAGGGTCCAGCAACAGTGCCTGCGGGTGACAACACTGCTTCTGCCACTGTTATGCATGCACGCCAATCCCCTGTCCATGGCACATGCCAAGATGCCTCCCGCCCTGTACCTGTCATTGCACATTCACAACTAGCAACATCAGCAATCGCATCCACGTCCTTGTCCCAGCGCAGCATTCAGTTGTCCATACCCCAGTCCTTGGAACGCAAGCGCAAATATGCAGCCAATGCCCCACAGGCCACACTACTAAATTCACACATTTTGGAAATGCTTGCGCTTGAAAAGTTGCCTTTTAGGCTTGTGGAGACGGAAGCTTTCCGCAACATGATGGCGACGGCCGTCCCTCAGTACTCGGTCACCAGCCGCCACTATTTTTTCCGGTGTGCAGTCCCCTCATTACACGAGCATGTGTCCCAAAACATTAGACGTGCCCTCAACAACGCAGTTGCTGGGAAAGTTCACCTAACAATGGACACGTGGACAACTGCTTGTGGGCAGGGACGGTACATGTCACTGACAGCACTCTGGGTTAATATATTGGAAGCCGGGACCCAGTCCCGCAGTCCTCCCGATGCCGAGGATTGCGGCCCTAGGTCAATCAAGGTTGTCTCCATATTCTACAGCTACTGCACATCCTCCTCCTCTTCAGCCTCCATCTCCGAAATGACCATATCAGTTGCAAGCAGGAAGCACTGCAGCACTGCCTCGGCCAAGTGGCAATAGGCTGTGCTGAAGCTAATATGCTTAGGTGACAAACCACACAACGTTGAAGAGTTGTGGACAGCTCTGAAAGAGCAGGCAGATCTGTGGCTGACACCACTGAACCTACAGCTAGGCATGGTTGTGTGTGACAATGGCCGGAACCTGGTGGCGGCTCTGAGATGAGGCCAGCTCACACACGTACCATGTCTAGCCAATGTGCTTAACCTCGTGGTTCAGCGGTTTCTCAAAACCTACCAGGATCTGTCAGATCTACTTGTCAAAGTACGTCACCTGTGTGCCCATTTTAGAAAGTCAGCTACAGCTTCTGCCGTGCTTCAGCAGCATTTGCAGTTTCCAGCTCACCGACTGATCTGCGATGTTGGGAAGGATTTGTGAGCAGAAGAGGGCAGTTGTTGACTACCAGTATCAACAAGGCCGTCGGTATTCAGGTCAGACTGCACACATAAGACCTCAGGAGTGGACATGGATGTCATACATATGTACAATCCTCCAAAACTTTGAGGACTCCACCAAGATGGTTGGCGGTAATGATGCCACAATTAGCGTCACCATCCCTCTTCTCTGTCTTCTGAAACGCTCTCTGCTCACAATTAAAGAGGATGCATTGCAGGCGGAGTACGATGAGATGGAGCAAGGAACCATACAGGGTTATTCCATACAGCCCAGCCTCATCTCATCCCAATGTGGATTGGGTGACAATGAGGAAGAGGAGGAGGAGGAAGAACAGGAGCTAATTTCCTGCGCTATAGACGGTACAACCTGCACAACTGTCATACCGTCTGTTTAGTGTAAATGGCCTGAGGACAGGGAGGAGAAGGAAGAGGAGGAGGAGGAGGAGAGCATGGTCAGTCGTCCTCTTGGTGAGGACACGGAAGTCTTGCCTCTTTACAATCTGGCACAGATGGCTGAGTTTATGTTACGCTGCCTTTCCCGTGACCCTCGCGTTGTCCAAATTTTGGGTGGCAGTCATTATTGGTTGGTGACCCACGATGCAAGGAGAACTTTCTGTCTCTTATTCCCTTGCAGGACAGGCCTAATATAATGGTGCAGTATGAGAAGGCTCTTGTTGTGGAATTATTAAAAAATTCCCATCTGAAAACGCTGGTGGCAGAGGTCACAGTTCGTTGGACAACCAAGGAGAACAGGCAAGAGAGACACAAATGCAGAGGAACACTGTCAAAGTTCTGGGACAGTTTACTCAGACCCTCCCATCACACAAGCGGAGTACTCTCCCAAGGAGGGAAAAGTTTCAGAAGATGCTGAGGGAGTACCTTGCCGACCATAACAAAGTCTTTCGTGATTCCTCTGTGCCTTATAATTATTGGGTATCCAAGCTGGACACGTGGCATGAACTGGCTCTCAATGCCTTGGAGGTCCTGGCTTGCCCTGCCGCTAGCATTTTGTCAGAGCGGATTTTTAGTGCCGCCGGTGGAATTATAACCGATAGGCACATACGGAGGTCAACTGAAAATGCGGACAGGCTGACTCTTATAAAAATGAACAAGGGGTGGATTGGGCCAGACTTCTCAACACCACCGAATGATAGCAGCGTAACATAAACACAAATACAGTGTCTTTTTTTAGGGAGGTCTAACTCTATTCCCATCCACCTCTGTCTTCACACCCAGACATGGGTATATGCTTCCTGATTTTGTCTATTTGCTCTTGTCCTCCTCCTTCTCGGCATCCTCATCCTCCACCACCATATTACCACCATATGTACCATATCAACATAACTACGTCTCTTGCAAGGTACATTGGAGTTCCTCCAAATTTTTGGCAGCTGTTGCTTCACTGCATAGGCAAACAGTATGGGAGACATACTTCCTAATAATGGGAGCATTTTTTTCAGGAGACCTTCCGACCTCTATGTCTCTTGCAAGGGGCATTGGGGTTCCTCCAAATTTTTGGTAGCCATTGCTTCACTGCATAAGCAAACAGTATGGGAGACACACTTCCTAATAATGGGAACATTGTTTTCAGGAGGCCCTCCGATCTCAACATCTCTTGCAACGGGCATTGGAATTCCTCCAAATTTTTGGCAGCCATTGCAGTCACTGCATGCGCAATAACAGTATAGGAGACCCACTCCTTACTAATGGCAACAACAAAGCATAGCCGACTGCTGGACTTTAAGAATAGTAAGGGCCACCTAATGGCCCTATAAAAATAGTCTTTGTGACTTTCAGAGTCCCTCCGTCATAAATGAAACAGGATTTGTCTGATGATGTGTCACACACCACATGGCCAGATAAGGTTGTAAAATGTTAAAATGACATTTCCCGGTGAATGCAAAAATGCATCAAAAACACTACGTGTAAACATAACCCAAGGTGTGGAGGTGCATTTTTCTTTTTGTATGTTTATTTTGCCTTATATACAAGTCATTACCCTGGAAAGGATGTTCCTTAACATCTTTCCCAGGAAAATCCATTTTTGTTTCGTTTTTGTATGTTTTATTGCGAGTCAGTAAAAGTGGCATAATACCTGTGACGTTGTTGACACCAGTGACCTGGGAGTCAGAAATGCTTCCAGGGGTATTCCCCATGCTGTTCCCATGTCATTTGAGCACTGTTCCCATCGATTTGGGCAATTTTTAGGCCCTCTGCAGACCGCCGGGGGGAGCTGCCGAAAAAATGCTCGAGTTTCCCACAGACTTACATTGGGCTCATTACTCGGACCAAGCACTCGAGCATACCAATTTTCTCAACTCGAACAATGAGTACCCGAGCATTTTACTGCTCGCTCATCACTAGTTTGCATGGTATGTGCATTAGCGTTTCATTAAAATATTTTAACCATTTAGCTTCTACAGCCTCTATATTTTACTGTACATAGCAGAATGAGTTAACGGTAGCCTTTTCCTTAGCCCTTACTCAAACAAAATTTACAAAATGTATTTTTTACAGACCTATTCAGGGGCCTTTATGTCAGAAAACACCCATAAGTTATACCATTTTAAAATCTGTACACCTCTAAGAATTCAAAACTGCATTAAGGAAGTTTAATCTTTCAGGTGCTTCACATGAATAAAAGCAAACTAAATTAAAATGTTATTTTAGGCTCAATTTTTTTTATATTCACAAGCTGTAGTGGGAGAAAAAAATGCACCTAAAATTGATTATTTGTGGTGAACATGGTGATAGTCAGAATTAACTATTTGGGCACACTGCATGGTACAGAAGGAGAAGTGCACCATTTATATTTTAGAGCACAATTTTGGCTGGAATAGATTGAGGTACTGCAAATGCGAGATGGCATCTGCAAAAGTGACCTTACCCCTTATTCCCCTCCGACAAACAAATAACTACAGTTTGGAAACTATGCCCCTCATGGAATTCATCTAGGGATGTAGTAACCTTTTTGGGCCCACAGGTGCTTCATGAAAGTTTATACTATTAGAATGTGAAAATAAAAATTGTTGTTTTAAAATGAGGCTTTATCCCAATGCTTTTAATTTTCACAGAGTAATAGGAGAAATTGTATCTACAATTTGTAAAGCAATTTCTTGAAAATGTGCAGTACTCTATATGTAGTGAAATGGTTGTTTGCACACGCGGCAGAGCTTGGAAGCTAAGATGCTATTGCTAGATGCTATTTGTTTTTTACAGCCCAAATTTGTCTAGAATAGTTTTGTGGGAGCCACCAGCACAATCCCAAGTTGCCAGAACAGCAAAAAAGTGACCCCTTTTTGAAACCTAAACCCACTGTTGAGCTGTGTGAAAATAAAAAAAATAAATTTGTTACAGAAATAGTTAGGTTTAGCTCAAAGTGTTTCTTCTTTACCATGGCTAAGAAGAAAGGGGTAAAAAATGTACCCTGTAATTTATGTAATTTCGCTCAAGTATGGCAATGCCCAATGCATGGTCATACACTGCTGTCTGTGCCTATGACAGGATTCAGAAATGGAGCTGCTTTTGGGGTGCTGAGTTTCTTGGAGTTGTTTGTGGGCAGCATTTGCAAAGCTCCTAAGTTAATACTCCTCATGGGAATGTTAGGTGCAGAAATGCTGCAGAAAATCTGCAACATCAAAAACTCACCAGTCACGGTAGCAAAATTAGATTACTTGTGCTTTTTGTATTTCATATTTTAAATTAAGCTGTTTTGTTCTTGATAGCTCCTGGTATTAGACTTCGACAAAACTTTATTGATTCAGCAGGAGTAGTTTTCAGTTGATCTGTGGGTCTATCTATGAATATTAAAACATGACATTTCATTTTGTATTAAAAATGATTGATTCCATAATCATAATTTATTAATTCAAAAATAAAAAACGCGACACATTCCCTTTAAGGCAATGCAAAAGATGTCTAAACAGGCTGCTGATTACCCAATGAACAATGGAAGCACATTCTCATCAGGTGAAATAGTCTCTCAGATTGTAAGCTTGCACGCAGGGCCCTCACTACTTTTGGTATCTGAGCCATGTTTATTCTGTGATGTCTTTTTGACTGTACACGTCCCCTCTAAAATTGTAAAATGCTGCAGAATATGTTTGTGCTATAAAAATTATTATTATTATTTTGTGCTGCACAATAGATATTTTTTTCTTGGTTGCTCATCATCCTGTGTAAACAGGACTTATGCTGTCGAAAACAATGGAAGTCTATTACAACTATGCATCTGATGCCAAATCGGCCTGTGCTGCAAACAAGTAGTTGGTCAGTGATTGTTTTGTGCCTCAGGTTGGACCCTTTGCGATACATACTGTGGAAATTAAACAGGTAAAAAGTTTTTATTGAATCTCTAACCTCAAAGGTGTCCATATTATTTAAGGTCTCTGTGGCTTTGCTAAACACTAGTGATGCGCGAACATGCTGTCTAACAGCCGTGAAACATGCAGCTGCAGCGATTCGAACATATTTTTCGAGCACGTCGAAGACACTCTGTTAGCATAACCCCTTGCCCGGGCATGTTTGCGCAACACTACTAAATGCCATCAGAAATGGCAATAGGCAAAACTATTTAGAGTCTGGGGACGTGATTTGCTACCATCAAAATTTACTGTGTTATAGTGATGTGCACTAAGAACTGGTTTCTCAGTCTTTGATATTCTAAGATTATGTGGAGCCCTGCTGCGCATTGATGCCACAGAACCCAGAAGGGTGCATGGATGGACTTCTCCACAAGAGGCCCTCACTACAATCACACACCTCCACCCTACCATCTCAGACCAGCAGAGGGAGCCCTGATAGGGATATATAAAGGGAGGGTGGAGGCAGGCAGCTCAGTGAGTCTTTAGGCAGAAGCCAGACAGAGGGTCTGGGAGTGTGCTGACGCTCAGAGAGCAGTGAAGAGACAGCGAGCTTTCTGCTGTGCTTAGGCGAGCCAAGGCCTGCAGCACGTGTGAAGGCCTAGTGAGAGCCTTGAGTGGGCCGAAGGCGAGAGGAGAAGGAAGAAGTAGAGAGAGGGCAGAGGAGCATACCAGGCTCACCTCAATATATATACCGGACACCGAGTCCGCGCCTACAGGGATATTCATACTCAGTGGGAACCACCGGAACCCCTGGAGGACTACAGTTCCCAGGCTCACCAAACGCTGGCTACAGTACCAGGGCTAGGAGTCACGGAAGTCCCAGTGTCCAGGGAGAGTGATCTCCAAAGAGAAGGCCCTACCACCAGGTCAGCAGGTGCAAAGAAAGACAGTAACCAAGCTAGGCCTAGCTCCAGGCAGGTCAGAAGCTTAGAGAAGAAAGCAACGGATCAGGAGGCCTTATACCCGCTCACTGGGGAGAGTGCAAAAGTGCACCCTTCACCTGGAGTACCCTGGACCGTGCCTGCAGCATCACCAGTAAAGGTACTGAAGCTTACCCCCGTGTGAGTGTCCGTCTTTCCTCTGGGACCGTCCTGCCATCTCCCCCCTGCACCACCATCCATTACACCCCACGCTGCCCTGGAGCTAGCTCTACCTGTGGAGAGCCACACCATCCCTGCTGCCGTAACACCAGCTCCAGAGGACTGCTCCGCAGCGGCGGCACCCCCTTAGCTGCATTCCACAGCTGGCGTCACAAACAGTCCAAATCCCCCATATCTATCCCCCTTTCACTGACCGCCCTGGGTCACGGACCGGGCCAGCTACCGTGATATTCCCCATACCGGCATCCATTTTTTTGTTAGTCCCCTTTAAGGAGCATGAAATATATCCGATAGATGTTTGACATTTTAGCCATTTGAAGGGTATAAATTTTTTCATAGTGACAACTGAGGCTTTCTACTAATAATAATAACCACTCTACAATTTCAATGACCACATGTATCACAATGTCTACATGTACAAAATAACTGCTAAATAGGAGTCCTTGGAGCTGGTGAACATATGCAAAGTATTGATTTTATGCTTGTGGGAAGTCATTGCCTGCTGCGCATACACGTGCGCTTCAAGTTGGGAATAGTTTAAAAGGAAATTCAAATAAAGATCAGAGATTAGGTTCAATTGCACCATTAAATGACATTTTTCATTTTTAGTATTGTATTACAACAGGTTAATTGTTATGCTGTAATGTGCAGAATATGATAATATTGTTCAGTGAGAAGTGCCTGATGAATGCGATATGTACAACCTATGACAAGTACTTTGTGTTCTCC
Source organism: Phyllobates terribilis (assembly GCF_046119375.1). Classification (NCBI taxonomy): domain Eukaryota; kingdom Metazoa; phylum Chordata; class Amphibia; order Anura; family Dendrobatidae; genus Phyllobates; species Phyllobates terribilis. The sequence goes on from NW_027362764.1 coordinate 457,405,335, forward strand.
ATTTCCTAGTTGGAAAGTGCTTTTCATTAATTTTTTGAACTGTCAGTCACTGCTTTTAAATATCTGTTGGAATAACTATTGTTTGCAGGGACATGTGCCATTCTACGTCAGTGCCACAGCTGGGACTACAGTGTATGGAGCATTTGATCCATTTGACAAGATAGCTGACATATGTGAGAAATATGGGCTTTGGATGCACGTTGATGTAAGATTCTTTAATTAAACTATACAAATTAGATAAGTATGGGAGACATTATAATGTTTAATGACTCATTTTTTATTGTGCCTTATAACCTTATTTGTACTCCTGTAGGCAGCATGGGGTGGTGGACTGCTACTGTCAAAAAAGCACAGGACAAAACTGAGTGGCATTGAAAGGTACAGTGTTTCAAGCTCTGTAGATAGTAAGGTGTACCATTAAAAAGGATGCCCCTATATTCTAAGCTATCTCCTATCTTCAGAAGCCCCCTTTATCCCAGGAACAGGGTGCAGAGCCCTGTCAGAATGGAGCAGAGGGTGAGCATGCCCACCTGCACCTCATTCATGGTCTATATCCCTGATGGAAATGAGGTATCTCAGCCCTGTAATAGTACAGCATAGGGAGCAGCATGTTCAGGCAACAAACTATACTACAGTATTATAGTTGTAAACTAAATCAGCTCCTTGAAATATAGTGTTGTGCCTAGTTTAATATAAATAAATATATATATGCAGCATACTCAATGTAAATTCCTGCTTAATTAAATTCAAAAGGCAGGTTTATATAGTCAGGTAAACAAAAGAAATGCAGATATTCAGGGTGGTCCTTATATGCACAATATATATAGCCTGCAGTCATGCAGGGCGAGTACAGAACTTGTTCATCAAGGTTGGGGGGTGCATGGATGAAAGTCTATGCTCATTGTCAATACAGGGAACAAGATGAAAGACACAGAAGACAAATGGTTTCCTTCACACATCTATCCTTTTTGGAACCTAAAGCAAGGCTTGATTAATTATCAGGGTACTTCATCCTGGAAAAAAACAGGATGCAGGACTTCTGTTTTACATGTATCTTTGTTTCACCTGGTTCCCCTGATATGACAGCCTCTGCACTATAGTTCAAAATATTATATTTTGCAAATCTCTGGTATAGATCTCCTTTGGAAACCATTTTTTAATTTTGCAGAACACATAACAATTTAGCAAGGTAATAGCAATAAAATCAATCAGTAAGCATAACATGGAATTGAATGCAAGATACTCCTATTATGCCCGATGACATATTGGACTTGATAAGAGACCATCATTTTTGCTATATGCTGTAACACTAAGGTAAGTTATGGCACTTGGGTGCCTCTCACCTCCCTTCAATGTGCTTGGAGTGTGGCATTCATCATCCAGTTCCGAAGGGCATTGTTCACAATGAAGAGGTCATCAGTGTGGGACGTGGCCAAAGTACGTCCACTTCTCTGCCTTTCTGTGACTCTTCCAGTCTCTCTTGATCTCTGTTGCAACCTACTGATGACACTCTGTGACACTCTAAGCTCAGTGGCCACTTTTATCTGAGAACATCCTGCTTGAAGCATCGCAATGGCGAGGTAATGTTGATCAATTGTTAGGTGTCGTCTTAGTCTCATGATGTCAAAATGTGAACACCATGATGAGAATGACTGTTTAAATACCAATTTTAATTGAACCCAGAAATGTATTGGGAATTTCATGAATCAAACACCTGTTGTGAACTATGCCAATAAGTTCCTTGCTAGAGAACAGCAAGTTGTGCAAAAAGTACTTAAACATTGAACAGTTGAACATGCGTACTCAAAGTTTAGATACAGCCACATTAAGTTCCCGTGAAAAGGTTAGAGTGCATTTTAGGTTCATCCTGAAATTTCACACGAAAGCCAAATATTCCTAACTTTTTGTGAGTAGTGTATATACATATATAGATAGATATATAAAGATACAATCATGGCCGAAAGTGTTGGCACCCTTGAAATTGTTTCAGAAAATGAAGTATTTCTCCCAGAATATTATTGCAATTACACATGTTTTATTATACACATGTTTATTTCCTTTGTGTGTACTGGAATAACACAAAAAACTGAGAAAAAGACAATTTGGGCATTATTTGACACAAAACCCTCAGAATAGGACAAACAAAATTGCTGGCACACTCAACTTAATATTTGGTTACACACCCTTTGGAATAAATAACTGCAATCAATTGCTTCCTATAACTATCAACAAGCTTCTTAAACCTCTCAACTGGAATTTTGGACCACTCTTCATTTGCAAACTGCTCCAGGTCTCTCATATTTGAAGAGTGTCTTCTCCCAAAAGCAATTTTTAGATCTCTCCACAGGTGTTCAACAGTGCTTTGTTTCCATCAATATCTGGGTGCTTCTTGAAGTACATGTTTGGGGTCATTGTCCTACTGGACCCATGACCTAGGACGCAAGCCCAGTTTTCTTTCACTGGGCACTGTATTGCGACACAAAATGCTTTAGTAATCTTCAGATTTCATAATGTCTTGCACATAGTCAAGGCACCCAGTGCCAGAGGCAGCAAAACATCCCCAAAACATCTTTGACCGTCCAATATATTTGACTCTGGGTACTGTGTTCTTTCTTTTTTTGTAGTTCTCATTCCATTTTTGGTAAGCAGTAGAATGATGTGCTTTAAAAAAAAAGCTTTATCTTGGTCTCATCTGTCCACAAGATGCTTTCCCAGAAGGATTTTAGCGTACTCACGTACATTCTGGCAAACTACAGTCTTGCTTTTTTATGTCTGTGTCAGCAGTGGGGTCCTCTTGGGTCTCCTGCCATAGCATTTCATTTCATTCAAACGTCGACAGATAGTTTGCACTGATATTGATGCACCCTGAGCTTGCAGGACAGCTAGAATTTCTTTGGAACTTGATCGGGGCTGCTCATCCACCATCCAGACTATCTTGCATTGCAACCTTTCATCAAATTTTCTCTACCGTCCAAATCCAGGAAGATTAGCTACAGAGCCATAGGTTATAAACTTCTTGATTATGTTGCGCACTGTGGACAAAAGAACATCAAGAGATGTGGAGATGGACTTGAATCATTTTCAACAATTTTGATTCTCAAGTCCTCGGACAGCTCTCTTCTCATCTTTCTGTTTTCCATACTTAGTGTGGCACATAGAGACACACAATTCAAAGATTGAGTTAACTTCTTCTCTTTATATCTGGTTTCAGGTGTGATTATCATATTGCCCACACCTGTTACTTGCCACAGGTGAGTTTGAATGAGCATTACATGCTTGAAACAAAGTCATTTACCCACAATTTTTGAAAGGTGCAAACAATTTTGTCCTGCCTTTTTTTAGGGTTTTGTGTGAAATGATGTTCAATTTGCCTTTTTTTCTCTGTTATTTTTGTGTTGTTCGAATACACACAAAGGAAATAAACGTGTATAACAAAACAAGTGTAATGGCAATAATTTTCTCAGAGAAAAACTTCTTTTTCTGGAACAAATTCAAGGGTGCCAAAACTTTCGACCATGACTGTATACATAGATATATACACTGCTCAAAAAATAAAGGGAACACTTAAACAACAGAATATAACTCCAAGTAAATCAAACTTCTGTGAAATCAAACTGTCCACTTATGAAGCAACACTGATTGACAATCAATTTCACATGCTGTTGTGCAAATGGAATAGACAATAAATGGAAATTATTGGCAATTATCAAGACACACTCAATAAAGGAGTGGTTCAGCAGATGGGGACCACTGACCACATCTCAGTAGCAATGCTTTCTGGCTGATGTTTTGGTCACTTTTGAATGTTGGTTGTGCTTTCACACTCGTGGTAGCATGAGACGGACTCTACAACCCACAGAAGTTGCTCATGTAGTGAAGCTCATCCAGGATGGCACATCAATGTGAGCTGTGGCAAGAAGGTTTGCTGTGTCTGTCAGCATAGTGTCCAGAGGCTGGAGGCTGGAGGCGCTACCAGGAGACAGGCCAGTACACCAGGCGACGTGGAGGGGGCCGTAGGAGGGCAGCAACCCAGCAGCAGAACCGCTACCTCCGCCTTTGTGCAAGGAGGAACAGGAGGAGCACTGCCAGAGCCCTGCAAAATGACCTCCAGCAGGCCACAAATGTGCATATGTCTGCACAAGTTAGAAACCGACTCCATGAGGGTTGTATGAGAGCCAGACGTCCACAGATGGGTGTTGTGCTCACAGCCCAACACCGTGCAGGATGCTTGGCATTTGCCACAGAACACCAGGATTGGCAAAGTCGCCACTGGCACCCTGTGCTCTTCACAGATGAAAGCAGGTTCACACTGAGCACATGTGACAGATGTGACAGAGTCTGGAGACGCCGTGGAGAGCGATCTGCTGCCTGCAACATCCTTCAGCATGACCGGTTTGGCAGTGGGTCAGTAATGATGTGGGGTGGCATTTCTTTGGATGGCCGCACAGCCCTCCATGTGCTCGCCAGAGGTAGCCTGACTGCCATTAGTTACTGAGATAAGATCCTCAGACTACTTGTGAGACCATATGCTGGTGCGCGTAGCCCCGGGTTCCTCCTAATGCAGGACAATGCCAGACCTCATGTGACTGGAATGTGTCAGCATTTCCTGCAATATGAAGGCATTGAAGCTATGGACTGGCCTGCCCGTTACCCAGACCTGAATCCGATTGAGCACATCTGGGACATCATGTCTCACTCCATCCACCAAAGTCACGTTGCACCACAGACTATCCAGGAGTAGTGTTGAGCCACCCCCGTAGTGTTCGGGTTCGGTTTGGTTCGTCGAACACCGGGATGTTCGTGGACTGTTCATCGAACACCTTAGAACACTCTCAAACACCGTCAAACACCGTTAAAACCAATGGCAGGCAAATAAAAGCACATAGAAAACACCTTCAAAGGTGTCCAAAAGCTGACAAACTGCTCAGAAGACACTCTCTTTAAAAAAGCCGGCCGGCAATTCAGCATCGATACCTGACAATTTAGAACAGAAAGAATAGAGCATCACATATAGATTAGATAGATAGAAACATGTCAGTCACATATATAAGAAGTACAGTAACAGTGTTGGTTACTGTACTTGTCATTTAGTGTTAAAGGATTTATTAAAAAAATAATAGTGTTTTCATGCACCGTCTCTTTAAAAAAGCCCGCCGGCAATTCAGCATCGGTACCCGACAATTTAGAACAGAAAGAATAGAGCATCACACATAGATTAGATAGATAGAAACATGTCAGTCACATATATAATAAGTACAGTGATAGTGTTGATTACTGTACTTGTCATTAAGTGTTAAAATAAAGGATTTATTAAAAAAAAAATTGGCGTGGGGTTCCCCGTAATTTTAGTCTCTAGCGGAGGTTAAGCAGACAGCTGGGGCAGATGTTTGAAGCCTGGGAAGGGGGTAATACCCACGGAGCTTCCCAGGCTACTAATATCAGCCCCCCAGCTGAATACCTAGTCTTTACTAGCTATTAAAATGGGGGATCCCCCCAAAAAATGATGTGGGGTCCCCCCTATTTTAATAGCTAGCAAAGGCTAGGCAGACAGCTGGGGGCTGATACTAATAGCCCAGGAAGGGTGCCATGAATATTGGCCCCCTCCTAGGCTAGAAACAGCAGCCCTCAGCCATCCCAGAAATGGCGAATCCATAGGATGTGCCAATTCTGGCACTTAACCTGGCTCTTCCCACTGCCCTGTAGCGGTGGCAGTGGGGTAATAGGGCTGGGGTTGATGTCAGCTTATAATGCCAGCTGACATCAAGCCCAGGTTAGTAATGGAGAGGCGTTTATAAGACACCCCCATTACTAACCTCATAGTCAAAGTTAAAAAAAAAAACACAACACCCAGAATAAAGTCCTTTAATTGAAATAAACACACAATTCTTTAATGTTCTAAATTAAACTATACTTACCATCACGCCCATTCCAGCTGAAGCCAATGATCTCCTGCAATAAAAATAAAATAATAAACCAACATCATCCTTACCTTTCCATGGTTCCCAGGACTGCTCCAGCTCTTCTACATTGACATGAAAGGCTGGATCGTAGCCGAAAGCTGCCATACAGCTTGCCATGCCGCAGACACTGAGAAGTGCAGGCATGCTTGCGCTCCTCAGTGTCTGGCTGTGACGGCATCCAGATGAGCCGAGTTCATGTCCAATGAACTCAGCTCACCTCATGCACGTCACTGACAGCATGGGAGAATTCTGCTGTGCATGTTGTGAGCGTGAGAGAATTCTCCTGCGCTCACGTCAAGCGCAAGCGCAGGAGAATTTTCCCACGCTGTCAGTGACGTGCATGAGGTGAGCTGAGTTCATTAGACATGATCTCGGCTCATTTGGATGCCGTCACAGCCAGACACTGAGGAGCGCAAGCATGCCTGCGCTTCTCAGTGTCGGCGGCATGGCAAGCTGGATGGCAGCTTTCGGCTGCGATCCAGCCTGTCATGTGAATGTAGCAGAGCTGGAGCCATCCTGGGAACCATCGAAAGGTAAGGATGATGTTGGTTTATTATTTTACTTTTATTGCAGAAGACATTGGCTTCAGCTGGAATGGGCGTGATGGTAAGTATGGTTTAATTTAGAACATTAAAAAATTGTGTGCTTATTTCAATTAAGGACTTTATTCTGGGTGTTGTGTTTTTTTTAAATACTTTGCTAGAAATTTATGGCGGTCATGTTTAATATTGGCGTGACCCCATGAATTTCGAGCTTAGGGCCAGCTGATGATACCAAGCTGGCCCTAACCCCTTTATTACCCAGTGAGCCACCACACCAGGGCCCTGGATGAGTTGGGTACAGCACCAGAAGATGGCGCTTCTATGAACGCGCCATTTTCTGGGGTGGCTGCGGACTGCAATTTGCAGTGGGGGGGGGGGCAGAAAGCTTGGGTCTCCCTGCGCTGCGGATTCCAGCCCCCAGCTGCCTAGTTGTACCTGGCTGGACACAAAAATAGGGCGAAGCCCCACGTTTTTTTTTTTAATTATTTCATGAAATTAATGAAATAATTAAAAAAAAAGGGCTTCCCTATATTGTTGAGTCCGGCCAGGTACAAAAAGGCAGCTGGTGCTTGGGGGCAGCCCGTTCCTGCCTGCTGTACCTGGCTGGACACAAAAATAGGGCAAAGCCCCACATCATTTTTTTTTAAATTATTTCATGAATTTCATGAAATAATTAAAAAAAAAAATACATGGGGTTTCACCCTATTTTTTTGTCCACCCAGGTACAGCAGGCAGGAACGGGCTGCCACCAACCACCAGCTGCCTATTTGTACCTGGCCGGACACAAAAATATAGGGAAGCCCTTTTTTTTTAATTATTTCATGAATTTCATGAAATAATTAAAAAAAAAAAAAAAACAGCTCGAATTTGAGATTGGCTAACAGTTCGAGTTGAACACCGCTTATCTCTATCCAGGAGTTGGCGGATGCTTTAGTCCAGGTCTGGCACGTGGAGGTTACACACAATACTGAGCCTCATTTTGACTTTTTTAAGGACATTACATCAAAGTTGAATCAGCCTGTAGTGTGTTTTTCCAATTTAATTTTGGGGGTGACTCCAAATCCAGGCCTCCATTTTTAATAAATTTGATTTCCATTGATGATTTTTGTGTGATTTTGCTGTCAGCATATTCAACTTTGAACAGAACAAAGTATTCAACGAGAATATTTCATTTATTCAGATCTACAGTAGGATGTGTTATTTGAGTGTTCCCTTTATTTTTTTGAGCAGTGTGTATATTTATATATTTATATATATATATATATATATATATATATATATATGTGTGTATATTTAAATCTGTATCTCTGTATCTATCTACTGTAGATATAGATTTATAGATATAGATATATTGTAGGAAGTCAGGTGGGACAGGGTTAAAACCGATCACTGGAGATCCTGTTTACATGCACCAGGCTAGCTATGACTAGATCCAGGCCCTGGATTTATTTGGTGTTCGGTCAGCTAGGGAAACTGAGCAGTGTTGAGCCACCCCCGTAGTGTTCGAGTTCGGTTCGATTGGTCGAACACCCGTGTGTTCGCCGAACTGTTCGTTGAACACCTTCGAACACATTTAAAACCAATGGCAGGCAAACAAAAACACATAGAAACACATAGAAAACACCTTCAAAGGTGTCCAAAAGCTGACAAACTGCTCAGAAGACACAACTAACACATGGAAAAGTGACAAGTACATATAGTCATGCGAAAAGAAAAGAGGTGGAGGAGTAAAAGGAGGGGGAGACACAGATATAGGCATGTCATGCCCTTCTAAAATCCAAAAAGTAAGAAGCCGACACGTTCAGTCCGCTCCTGCCCGTGCCACCTCCGTGTCGCCGGGTTTGTGCCAGAGCCGCGGTGAACCCTGACGGCCAGCCCCCCTCTCCCAATACTGGTGCCAGTCCGCTGGTGGGTCGAGCGAGCCCCCCTGTGGTGGAGGCAGCTCTAAGCTTTTTAATTTAAATTGTCTCTCTAATTTGAATGAATACACTTTAAATCCATTTACAAGGATCTATTGGAGGGCAAGTCTCATGCCAGCAGCCGCGTAATTCCAGCTCCAGTAGCGTCCACTAAAGCTGCTGCAGTTAAAAAGCTTTTATAAGGATCGAGCTCGGCTGTCCACCGCAAGGCATCCTACTGCCAGTCCCAGCCCCTATGCCTTGGGGTGCCTCCTGATGCTCTTCACTGAGTATCCCATGGTCCCGAAGCATTTCCTTTGAAAAAATTAAGTGTCCAAACTACAGGTGGTGTAGCTTGCTTAACAGCCGGGATAATCCGCTGACTAGCAGACACTGCTACTAGGCACAAAGTATTTCCTGGGCTAGATGCAGTTAAAAATTTGTAATTAGATCCTCTCGTTGGATGCTGAGAAAGCATTCCATAGAGTCTCCTGGCACGCCATATATGATTCTCTTAAAAAGCTTGGGGTAGGGGTCTAGGGGACCCTTTTATAGCCAAAATCACGGCCCTGTATCACAATACGTCACCTAGGCTGAAGATAAATGGAACTGTAGCACCCTGAGGGCTCGGTTGCTACAGAGGTATTGCACCTCACCCAGAGGTGTGATATCTCACTCTCAGGTAAGGATGGAGTGTGGATCAGGACCCGACACCTGCATGCATTACACCACATTGCCGTGGGGCAGGGCGACCAATATGCCTCTGAGATGGGCACGACAGTCCCTGTCCCTGGCTGGAGTGGGGGGAGGGAACACTGAGGAAGGGGAACCCTGTAGTGCAGGAGCAGGGAGGAAGCAGTTCCTTGGTGCATTGAGAAGGGAGTATAAAAGGTGGGCACCATCTTAGTTCAGTGCAGAGAAGTCTGAGCAGAAGTGGCAGGGAGCAGGGGCTCTGCATGAGCTCTGCTCCGGAGGGGGGCCTAGTAACAGAGGCCCAGGCCTGGAAGAGGGAGAAGGAAGGAAGAGGAGCGGAGAAGGCTCCTGGAACGAGGAATGAAGGGATCCCAGGGGTGCGGACGGGCGAGTCGCCACCGCACGCCCGAATCCACCTGCGTGGAGGGGTCAGGCCAAAGGGGGAGACCGGTCCCCGAAACTAGTGGAGGCAGGAAACGACCCTCAGCTAGAAACCGGAGGCTGTGACATTTTATGTGGCGCAGCCCCTCGCTACACCCGCTAGGAAGGCACCACATAGGGTCAGGGAAACTGGCGCCAAGTTTACCAAGAGGAGGCCCGAGGCAGCCGGACAGAAGGGTTGGTAAGAAAGGCCAGACAAAGGATACACAAAGGGGGTCCTGTGAAGCGCTCCAAAGTTATCTGGGAGTTGTCTGAGCCCCTCACCTGGTGAGCACAGTACGACGTGGGCAGCCGTTACCTGCAGACGTGGTCTGGATAATAAGAACTGTGAGTAAAGGCCCTGGACTGCATCACTGACTCCGTGTCGTTACTGCTGCTGCCCTGCACCATCACCCCCATCCTCCGCATACACTGCCCTGAGGCTATACTCCTCCCGTGGGGAGTTATGCTATGCTCTGCTGCACCCACAACACCAGCCTCAGCGGTCTGCCCTGCAGCGGCGGTTCACTCTGACCGCAATCCACGGGTGGCGTAGTCGGACATTTAAACATCAAAACCACATAAATAGTTCCGCCACTGGTTTGACCACCCTGAGCCACGGAACCGGGTCGCCGCCACGAAACTACAACCACCAGCATCCACCAAAAAGGGTCCGGCTCCGGGTGTCCCAAGGTCCAGGGGGTGCATCAGAACATTTTCATCACCTTTCACAATCACCAATGGGACAAGGCAGGGATGTCCTCTGACCCCTCTCTTATACATCCTAGTGACGGAGCACCTGCTCTCATCAATTCGCCATAACCCCAATATTAGGTGGATTGAGGTGGGAGGCACCGAGTACAAGTGCTCTCTATTTGCTGATGATGTCCTAGTATATATCACTCAATCACATATATCCATCCATGCTGTTATGGCTGAAATAGATCACTTTGTTACATGGTCAAATTTTAAAATCAATGCAGCGAAGTCTGAGGCCCTCGATGTCTCCCTCCCCAAATCCATATAGGATTCCATCCAGTCCAACTTTCCCTTTGCCTGGCCCTCACAGGGTATCAAATACTTAGGAATTCCTATTCATAGAGACCTCTCCCATCTATGTTATCTTAATTTTGGGCCCTTTATTGAACAACTCCATACAGACCACGGTTGGCAAGTTAGAACTGTAAGATTCACTACGTGAACCACTGGTGTTTTGTGGAAAAGCACATGTACACTGTGTTCCAAATTATTATGCAAAAAGTGTTTAGGAGTGATAAGGGAAGAATTTGTTTGTTTGTCAGTTAAACTCATTGATGGTGATGTGTGTCAGGGCTCTTTATATCACTGTAAGCAATTGCAGACACCTGTGCTAATTAGTTTGGCAGGTGTGTCCAATGAAAGGCAAGACTACTTAAGAAGGTTGTCTCATATTATTAAGCAGACTACATTTTCTGCCAAAATGGGAAAGAAAAAGGATGTGTCGGCTGCTGAGAAGCAACAAATTGTGGAGTGTTTAGGTCAAGGCATGACTACAATCAACATTGTGCGATGATCAGGATGAAGTGTCTTGGCAATCAAGAAGTATGTAGCTGATTCACAGTACACATGTGTGCGTGCTGATAAGGGCAAATTGAGCACTCTTTCCTACAGGCAATTACGTCAGGTTAAAAGAGCAGTGGCAAAAAAGCCTTGTCATAGCAGCAGACAAGTTTTTGAAGCTGCTGGTGCCTCCAACGTCCCCCGAACAACAAGATGCAGGGTCCTTCAGAGGTTTGCAGCTGTGCATACGCCATCCTGTCGACCTCCTCTATCCACTTCACACAAGCAGAAACGGCTCCAGTGGGCCAAACATTACATGAAGACTGATTTCAAAACTGTTTTGTTCACGGATGAGTGCCGTGCAGCGCTCGATGGTCCAGATGGATGGAGTGGAGGATGGCTGGTTGATGGACACCCCACGCAAACATGGCTACAGTGCCAACAAGGAGGAGGTGGAGTAATGTTTTGGGCTGGAATCATGGGGAGAGAGATTGTCGGCCCCTTAAGGATCCCTGAAGGGGTAAAGATGAACTCCATAATGTATGTGGAGTTTCTCAAACAGCACTTCCTGCCATGGTTCAAGAAGAAGAACCGTGTATTTCACAGCAAGATCATTTTTTTGCATGATAATGCACCATCTCATGCTGCACATAAAACATCTGCATCTCTGGCTGATATGGGCATAAAAGGGGACAAACTTATGGTGTGACCCCCATGCTCCCCTGACCTCTACCCCATTCAGAACCTCTGGAGCATCATCAAAAGGAGTGTCTATGATGGCGGGAGGCAGTTCACATCTAAGCAACAGCTCTGGGAGGGTATTCTGTCCTCATGCAAAACAATTGAAGCAGAAACCATCCAAAACCTGACAAATTCAATGGACGAGAAAGTTCAGAAGCTCCTTTCGAACAAGGGGTCCTATGTGAAAATGTAACATCACCTAGAATAAAGTTTTGAGTTGAAAACTCTTTGATTTCAGTTTCTAATAACCTGCTAATGATTATAATTTCAAAAATGACCATTTTTTTGGTCTTTATTAAAATGAAAAGGTTGATCGAAAAGTTTGGGGGATCTAAGAGTGTGGCAACCCAGTAGTCATGATTACTTCGAATTCTGACAATATGAGGGTCATGTTGCAGGTAGTGCAGCAAGAAGGCACTTATGTGTCTTGCGCATCTCGGAGCCCCAAAATTATTTTCCGGGCTAGATGCAGCTAAAAATTATTATTCATTTTAAATCTGGTGGAGCTTAGTATAGATGGCCTAATAGGATCAGTGCTGCACACTGCTACAAAGCCCAAATTATTTTCCAGTCAAGATACAGTTAAACATGATTAGTAATTTTAAATCTGGTGGAGCTTATTATAGATGGCCTAATAGAATCAGTGCTGCACACTGCTACAAAGCCCAAATTATTTTCCAGCCAAGATACAGATAAACATGATTAGTAATTTGAAAGCTTAAAATGGTTGGTAGGGTGATTTTAACCAATCATCAAGCTTTTACTCTCCCCAGGATGACACAGGGGTAGAAAAGTCGTTTCGGATCCATGATTTGTTCATCTTTATGAACGTGAGTCTGTCTACATTATCAGTGGAGAGCCGCGTGCGCTTATCTGTCAGCACACCACCAGCAGCGCTGAACACACGTTCAGACAGAACGCTGGCTGCGGGGCATGACAAGATCTCCAAGGCATAAGTGGCTAGCTCCGGCCATTTATCCAGATTGGAAGCCCAAAAAGAGCAAGGGTCCAGTAACACAGTCATGGCTTCAATGTTTACTTGGAGATACTCCTGTACCATCGTCTCTAGGCGTTGACTATGTGTCAGACTTCTTGTCTCCTGTGGCCTTGCAAAGGATGGGCTAAAAAAGTGGTGAAATGATTCCGCAAAATTGATGTTACCAGCAGATACTGTGGTTCTGTTACGGTTTGAGTGCTGAACACTTGACGGTCCCACGGTTGGCAAGTTGGAACTGTGAGATTCACTATGTGCACCACTGGTGTTTTGTGGAAAAGCACATGTAAGATTCTGCATCAGTCTCTGCTGATACTCCTGCATGCGTGCATCCCTTTCTATGGCAGGAATAATTTCTGCAAATTTACTTTTGTACCAGGGATCTAACAGTGTGGCAACCCAGTAGTCAGGATTATTTCTAATTCTCACAATTCGAGGGTCATGTTGCAGGTAGTGCAGCAAGAAGGCACTCATGTGTGTTGCGCATGCAGGAGCACCAAGTCCCTGTTGTGTTGGTGGCGAGGTAACAATCATGCTTCCTTCCTCTGTCCTCTCCCCCCAACCTCGCACAACAGAAATGTGATCAAGGTCTCCCTCATCTGATGAGTCTTCCATCAGTTCGTCCTCCACTTCTTCCTGGGCTCCTGCACCTTCCTCACTAGTTTGGCTGCTACCATGCGCCCTGGTAAAACCATCTCCCCCACCCTCACATGCCTGCCGCCTTGGTGCTGCCGACCGTCTGGACCTTGCAGATGTTAGCCCTTCCGCATACAACTCCTCCTCCTCTACTTCCTCCACCTCCTCTTGTGCCACCACCTGACTCCGAATTCTGTTTAACATGTGCTCCAGCATGTAAATCACCGGAATAGTCATGCTGATAATGGCATCGTCAGCACTAAACATCTTCGTCGCCATTTCAAAACTGTGCAGAAGGGTGCATAGGTCCCTGATCTGAGACCACTCCTCCAGCGTGATTTGCCCCACCTCTGGATCTCGTTGGCCCAGGCTATACGTCAGAACGTATTGCACCAGGGCTTGTGAGGTGCTGCCACAGTCGCTACAACATGTGCAGAGTTGAATTACACCGGGTAGGCACATCGCATTTTAGCCGGGGAAGTGGCAGGCCCAACAACTTCTGTAGAGATGTAAGTCGCTGAGCTGCGGGATGCGAACGGCGGAAGTGAGCACACAGCGACCGTGCCCTCTGCAGAAGGCCATCTAGTCTGGGATAGTGGGCTAAAAATTGCTGGACAACCAGGTTCAACACGTGAGCCATACAAGGCACGTGTGTGACATTGCCCCGGCGAAGGGCCGCACCCAGGTTTGCAGCATTGTGCACACGGCCTTCCCTGGTTTCAGGTCCAGTGGAGACAACCATTCATGAAATTGGTTCTCCAGAGCTGACCACAACTCCTCAGCTGTGTGACTCACATTTCCCAGACATTTCACAGTAAAAACCGCCTGATGACGTTGAGCCCTACTGCCAGCATAGTAAGGAGGTGTGCAGGATCCCTTCTGCGCAGTTAGAAAGCTTGTGGCATGACCAGACAGGCTTTGGGTGCAGGTGGAAGACCGAGAGGAGGTTGAGGAGGCAGAAGCAGTGGAGGAACTTTGACATAAAAAGGATTGACGCACAACTCGTGGGGACGGCAAGACTTGGACAGCAGCCCCTTGTCCTGCTGTCACCATAGTTACCCAGTGCCCAGTCAGCGACATGTAACGCCCCTGTCCATGCCTACTCGTCCAAGTGTCTGTGGTGAAATGCACCCTGTCACACACAGAGTTTCTCAAAGAAGCGGTGATGTTGTGTGCGACATGCTGGTGGAGCGCAGGCACACCTTTCTTTGAGAAGTAGTGCCGACTGGGCATCTGGTACTGGGGCACTGCGACGGACATAAGGTCTCGAAAATCCTCTGTGTCCACCAGGCGGAAAGGCAGCATTTCTGTAGCCAAGAGCTTGCAGATGGTGAAATTCAACCTCTTAGCTTTCTCATGGCTAGGAGGAAATGGTCTTTTACTTGTCCACATCTGAGGGACCGAGGGCTGGCTATTGTGCTTAGACGGGTTTATAAGGGTGTCCCCTGCAAACTGCCGGTCTGTGAGGAAGATGCAGGCGGACATGTTAGGTTGCCTTGATCCAAAGTTGGTGCTATCGATGTCGGACAGCGCTCAACACCAGCTGGTGTTACCACCTCCAAAGAAAATGATGACCTGCCAATCACGCTGGCTGTTGCGGGTAAAGAGGTGGCAGGTCTGTGCCCCAAAACAGGTGTGACTGCTGTCCCCCCAGTCACAGAGGATGAAGAGGCCACGGATGCACAAGATATGAAAGACGGTGGTTGGCCCGGCCGGCTAGGCCGCATTGTAGCACACTGAGCTTCCCACTGCAACTTATGCTTTATGTCCATGTGCCGGTTCATGCATGAAGTACTCAAACTATGTATTTTTTGGCCTCTACTTAGCTTTTGCTGACAAATGTTACAGATAACATGAGTTGGGTCATCTTTATCGATCTGAAAAAATGCGCAGGCTATGCAAGGCTTAGCACCCATGCAACCTGAAGAGCCACCACGACTTGTGGTGAGAGGGAGAGTTGTGTTCGAGGATGCAGTTGTTGACGTGCTTCCAGTACTACGTCTCTGTCCAGGAAGGCGCAACCTGACCTCGTCGTAACTAGCATCTTCCTCCACCTCCTCTGCTGACCTCATCTCTTGGCTGACTGTGGGTTGACAGTAAGTGGGATCTCCAACCTCATCATCATCACCCTGTGCGTTATCACACCCGTCGTCCTCAGAGCCAACCTGTTCCTGCCCTGACAAAAAACTAAAGTTGTCGCTCCAATCAGGTATTTGAGTCTCATCATCGTCTTCCTCATTGTCTCCACCAACAGGAGTTACAGTTTGGGAATAAGGATCTACATTATGGTCAGAACCTTCTGCGTCTGGTCCTGGATCCGATTCATAAAGATTCTGGGCATCAGTGCAGATCATTTCCTCGTCTGGATTCACAGAAGCGCTGGAGTCGACCTCTGATTCCCAGGCTATAGTATGAGTAAACAGCTCTGCAGACTCAACCATCTGTTCTACCTCATACTCAGACGGGCAGCTGGAGGTTTGGGAGCTGTGAGGAAGCAAGTGCGATTGGGGTGACACCTTTGAGGAATGGAGTATTTGTGATGTTGAAGTTGATGTGGAGGAGAGCCCACTTAAAGGAGCACTTGATATCCGTTGAAGCACCTGTTGTTTTTGTGCCTCATCTGGAATTTGTAGCGATTGGCGTGGCCGTAAGAAAGGGATCTTATCACATTGTCCGCTAAAAGAAGTAGACATTTTAGTTTGGCTGGAAGATGGTCTTTCTTCTGCAGATGTTACTGTTGCTTTAACACCTACCCCACGGACACAACCTTTTTTCCCCTTCCCAACACGCCTATTCCCCTTTCCACCAGCAGCAGGCCTTTTTCCACTCATTTTGGTGGTTAACTAATTCACAACTCAGGAGTTGTTTGCACAAAAAAACAATGGATGGGAACCGAGCAGAGCTGAGTGGCCAAACTGTGGTATTAGGCCAAAACTATTGGCTGGGTTAGATGCAGAAAAAAATTATATTCAATTTGCAACCTGATGGAGGTCAGTATAGATGGACTAATAGAACAAGTCCTACACACAGCTAGAAGCCCAAATATTTTTTCAGAGGTAGATGCAGAAAAAAAATATATTCAGTTTGCAACCTGATGGAGGTCAGTATAGATGGACTAATAGAGAAAGTCCCACACACTGCTAGAAGGCCAAATATTTTTTCAGAGCTAGATGCAGACAAAAAATTATTTTTAATTTGCAACCTGATGGAGGTCAGTATAGATGGACTAATAGAGAAAGTCCCACACACTGCTAGAAGGCCAAATATTTTTTCAGAGCTAGATGCAGACAAAAAATTATTTTGAATTTGCAACCTGATGGAGGTCAGTATAGATGGACTAATAGAGAAAGTCCCACACACTGCTAGAAGGCCAAATATTTTTTCAGAGCTAGATGCAGACAAAAAATTATTTTGAATTTGCAGCGTGAAGGAGGTCAGTATAGATGGACTAATAGAACAAGTCCCACACACTGCTAGAAGCCCAAATATTTTTTCAGAGCTAGATGCAGAAAAAAATTATATTCAGTTTGCAACCTGATGGAGGACAGTATAGATGGACTAATAGAACAAGTCCCACACACTGCTAGAAGACCAAATATTTTTTCAGAGCTAGATGCAGAAAAAAATTATATTCAGTTTGCAACCTGATGGAGGTCAGTATAGATGGACTAATAGAACAAGTCCCACACACTGCTAGAAGCCCAAATATTTTTTCAGAGCTAGATGCAGAAAAAAATTATATTCAATTTGCAACCTGATGGAGGTCAGTATAGATGGACTAATAGAATGATGCTATGCCCAAAAGATTTTACTTCACTAGGTGCAGTATAAAAATTGGTATTCTATACACAGGTGTTATATCTTGCAACACAGATAGGCTACTCCACTGACTAACACACTCTGCAAAAGGCCAAAAAGGATTAGCTTTGCTAGATTCAGCCAAATGCTGTGAAAAAAACTTGCACAGCACTGGCACAGACCTGCCTGGCAAAAACTGATAGGAACTGATGTAACCTAGTCCTGAAAAGGACTGCAATTACAATTAGTCTTTACTCCCACAATCTATCTATTTAAGAGCACAGACCTGCCTGATAAAAGTCGTAGGAAATGCTGTAACCTAGTCCTTAAAAGGACTGCAATCACAACTATTCCCTACTCCCAAGCTATCTGTAGATTTGTGCGAAAATTGGCTTGAAATTAACAAGGTATAGCGCACACAGCAACAGCGGTGCCGTCTAACACGCAGCTGCAGCAGTGAGAAAATGGTGGCGACGGGGAAAATGGCTTGGTCTTATAGGGCAAGGACATGTGACATACACTGTCAATGACACATGCCCTTGCTTGTGTGAAAAAAAGCACTTCGCTCCGTGTGTGCGCTGCTGATAGGCTGACAGATTGCACCTCCCCACTGTAAATGCGGGAAAGAGAAAAAAAAATGGAGATCTTCCCCCCACCCCGCTGTACACTCAAACTGCGTATTAACATTAATTTTCATCATTACTGAGAAAAAATCCAGTTATGATTTTGGTGCACGAACAGTTATCGAACATAACCTCGAACAGCCGAATTTTTCTCAAATCGTTCGTGTTCGCCGAACGGCTCGAACACCGCCCAAAACAGCTCGAATTTGAGATTGGCGAACAGTTCGAGTAGAACAACGCTCATCTCTATTTGTGTGTTGGAGTTGGTAAGTAACCAGCAAATGTGAACTGTCTGTGAGGTGAACATTTCTCTGTGGTAGTGGATCTCGAGAGAAGCCATTGTTGATTTACAGACTGTGCATAATAATGCCCGTACTTTGGTAAACATTTGGCATGTGGATAGATATAGATACTGGATATACAGTGCCATGAAAAAATATTCACACCACATGAACTTTTCCACATTATTTCACGTTATATCTACAAACGTAAATATGTTTTATTGGGATTTTATGTGATACACCAACACAAAGTAGCAAACATGTGAAGTACAAAGGAAATGATGTATGTTGTTTTAAATATTTTAAAATTATAAATCTGAAAATTGTGATGTGTATTTGTATTCAGGCTGAGTCAATATTTTGTTGGACTAATATTCGCTGCAGTTACTGCTGCAAGTCTTTTGGGGTATGTGTCTACCAACTTTGCACATCAAGAGGCTGATTTTTTTTCCCCATTCTTCTTTGCAAGCTAGCTCTAGCTCAGTGAGTTTAGATGAGAGCATCTATTATCAGTGTAACCCTAATATCGGCGCCTCTGCATGGTTCTCCTTCCCCCTCCATGCAGGGACTGCGATGTACTCACAGCCCCTGCAGCTCGGCGTGGTCCTTGTCATGTCTTCCTGCTTCTGTCTGTGTACTTCATGGCAGTGTGACTAATGCGCATACTCCCCTGTTCTTAAAGGGTCAGCGCGTGCACCTGCTAAGTTGCCCTAGCCAATAGCTGGGAGACATCTTCTATAAAATGCACCCTCCCAAATAAGGAAATGCCTAAGAAACATTGATTCATTAGTTGGTTAGTTTGGAGCTAGTGAGTTGTTAGGTCCATCTGGTCCCTGTGTGGTCAGGTCCTGAATCTGATTTCATGGTCCATGTGTGGCCAGTGCTCATACCTGATTCCCTGGTTCGAGTGCGGCCTGTGTCTGAACCTGATCCCCATGGTTCGTATGTGGCAAGTGCCTGAAACTGCTCCCCTGGTCTTTGTGTGGCCAGTGCCTGAACCCAAACCCCCTGGTCCTTGTGTGGCCAGGCCCTGAACTCTGAAGCCGCTCCGGCAGAACCTGAAGCAGTTCCTTGAGACCTGTGTGTCTGAACGTGTACCTATCCAGTACTCTGAGTTGTCCGGACTGTTATACCAGTCTCTGAATCCAGTCTTGTCTGTGACTCCGTGTCAATATCTGTCCTGCCCGAGGAGTAGTCTGAACAGAGCCCGAGTCCAGTCCGTGTCGGCAAAACTAACCCCTGGGGACAGCAGCAGTTGTACAAGGGACTGCCTAAGAGTGGTACCTGGTGGCTACTGTCAAGCCTGTCTCCACCATCAGGTGCTCCTGTCAACACCAAGTAGTCGCTTAGCTATGCCCCTCCTAGGCAAGTCCTATCCCGTGGCACATTGGGTCCACGAACTGCGTGTGTCACAAACAGAAGTTTGGAAACCTTGCAACAGATATTTTTATTCTATTTTTTATGTCTTTTTCCAATTTTTTTTTAAACTATATTACTTAGACTCTTTTATGGGACATTTTACAGTCGTTGGTCAAATATTCTGCAATACTCTTGTATTGCAGAGTATTATACCTGTTAGATTAACACTAACAAGAGATCTGTTAGACCCCGCTTATGGCAGGACCTAACAAATCGCTATTCCTGAAAGACTCTGAGGTCTTTCTTTGACCTCCAGTCTCCATGGCAACTATTGCAGCCAACAATCTTATCGAAGGTGGGCTGATATGGTGAGAGAGGAAACCTCCTCCCGCAAACAACTATCTAAATGCTCCAATTGCTATTAAGTCAATTGCTATTGACTAGAGGGTTAAGTCTTATACGACATGCGCCGTACATGTACGATGCATGGTATGTCTTCGCCTTTGATGCGGGCTCCGTCGATGAGCCTGCACCTTTCCGAGAACATGACAGCTGATTTAATCTGTTAAATGCCATTCTCAATCTGGTCGAGTCCAAAGCACGTCACTGATGCCGCCCATCACCCCCCTTTCATAACATTCTAAATAAAACAGTTAAAAAAAATATATACACATATTTGGTATCGCCACATTCAGAATCTCCCGATCTATCAATATATAAATAGAATTAATCTGATCGGTAAACTGCGTAATGAGAAAAAAAAAATCAAAATGCCAGAATTACATTTTTAGGTCACCACAACATTGCAATAACGGGTGATAAAAACATCATATCTACCCCAAAATAGAATCAATAAAAAAGTCAGCTCGGCATGCAAAAAATAAGCCCTCACCCAGCCCTAGATCCTGGAAAATGAAGACACTACGGGTCTTGGAAAATGGCGACTTTTTTAAATTTTTTTTTACATTTTGGATTTTTTTTTTCACCACTTAAATAAAAAAGAACCTATGCATGTTTGGTATCTTCAAAATCATAATGAGCTGGAGAATCAGAATGGCAGATCAGATTTAGCATTTAGTGAACATGGTAAAAAAAAACAATTGTGGGATTACACTTTTATTGCAATTTCAACACACTTGGGATTTTTTCCCATTTTCCACTACATTATATGTACTAAATAAAACAAATGGTACTATAAAACAAATGGTGTCATTCAAAAGTACAACTTGGCCTGCAAAAAATAATCCCTGGCCATATTGACCAAAAAATAAAAAGTTATGGCTCTCGGAAGAAGAGGAGTAAAAAACGAAAGCGCAAAAATGGAAAAGGGCCACACTGTGAAGGGGTTAAATAGCCAGAGACAGTGCCAGCACAAACTCTGACTATTCCTGAAGGAACACATCTGGAAGTTAGGCTGACCACTTGTGGTGATCATGCCAGGTGTTAGAACCTTGCTGTTAGGTTTTTTTTCCTTTGCTGGTCACATGACCTTGTTGGCCTATTTAATCCTGCTCCGCCCTTCTGGCTTTGCTGGACTTCATTGTATATCTACTTTCTAGCTAGCCTGTGCTCTGTATCTAGCTCTGTTAGTTTGCTTGGTCTACGGACCTCTATGTTCTATCTATTTTGTTTGTTCGTCTGTCTGCTACTATTTCTGTTAGGAGGTGTCCCATATTCCTCCCAGTCCTTAGTACTTGTAGGGATTCCCTCCCCACATCTATAGGTCTCCGTACAGACTAGATTAGGACTTTAGCAGGTCTGATCGCAGGATCAGGTTCCCTGTTACATCGTAGGGATTCAGCTGAGTCCTATAGTAGGGACAGATCTCCTCTCTTTCCTTAGCTTTGGTAGCAGAACATAACAGTAAGTCCAGCCTGCAAATTCTCTAAGGAAAGATTTATTTTTTTTTTTTTTTGTTCCATCATGGTGTCGGTTCAGGATTTGACTAAACACCTGCAGGGACTCTCTCTGGAAGTGGCCGAGCTCCGTCAGCACGTGAGTAACTGTCCTGGAGCATATTTCTTGGAGCCTAAGGTATGTTTGCCGGATTTATTTTTTGGTGAACATCGAGAATTTTTTTCATTTAAAAATGCTTGCTTATTGTATTTTCGTTTGAGACCCAAGTCCTCTGGGGATGAATCCCAGCGTGTAGGGTTCATAATGTCACTTTTGCGCAAAGAGCCTCAGGAGTGGGCCTTTTCTTTGCAGCCTAGTGATACATGCTTCAGATCAGTGGATAGTTTTTTTTCTGCTTTAGGATTATTATATGATGATCCTGACCGTGTGGCATCAGCTGAGACTGAGTTGAGACGTTTAAAACAAGGATCAGGTAATGTGGAAAAATATTGTACTCATTTTCGTCGTTGGTCCACTCAAACAGGGTGGAACGATTCTGCTCTGAAAAGTCTATTTCTTGCTGGGCTCAGTGAAAGGGTTAAAGACCTGCTAATTGCTTATCCTACACCTGAGGATTTGCAACAGGCTATGCAATTAGCTATACGGGTGGATAGAAGACTGCGTGCTAGGGTTAATGAGAGCAAATCCTCTGCTATGTCAGTTTCTGGTTATGATAATGTGTGTACTAACAGTGGTGAACCGATGGAGATTGGATCGGTGGCACCTCGCTCTCAAGAAAAAGACCGTCGTTTTTCGGAAGGCTTGTGTTTCTATTGCGGAAAATCTGGTCATTTGATTAAAGGCTGTGAGCTTCGTATGAAGAATGAAAAAAAAATGGTCAGTCACGCCCGTATTGCCTGTTTAAATTCCAAGGGTATATTTTTAGCTGCTTCCACGATTGCTCAGGAAAAATTAATGGAATTTCGGGTGTTTGTTGATTGCGGGTCTACACTGAATGTAATTGATGGGGGATTCGTGGAAAAACTCAATTTAAAACCTGAACCTTTATCATCCCCCATTGCTGTGGTTTCTGTGGATGGCTCCCCTTTGAAGAATATTACTCTCAAGGTCAGTGAATTTCCTCTCACTATTAATGGTGTTCACCATGAGAAATTCGATTTGGTAGTGTTGAATAACTTGCCTTCTCCAGTAATATTGGGTTTGCCCTGGTTAAAATTTCACAATCCTGTACTGGATTGGTCTACCAGTGAAATTAAATCCTGGAGCCATAAATGTTATGACAAGTGTTGTAACGGGCGTATTGCAGCTTTGGATAGGGGAGAATTGCCTGTTCCTATTCAGGATTTTTGGAGAGTTTTTTCTGAGAAAGAATCGCAGGTTTTGCCTCCCCATAAAGACTATGATTGTTCTATTGAATTTGTCCCTGGAGCGATTCTTCCTAAAAGTCGTTTATTTAACCTTACTATTCCTGAGAGGAAGGCTTTGGAGGAATACATACAGACAAGTTTGGCCGCCGGTCACATTAGGCCCTCTAAGTCTCCTGTGGCGGTTGGATTTTTTTTTGTAAAAAAAAAGGACGGCGGTTTACGTCCTTGTCTGGATTTTCGTGAGATTAACAAAATTACAGTACGCAATCCTTACCCACTGCCATTGATTCCTGATCTGTTTAACCAGTTATTGGGGGCCAAGTGGTTCTCTAAAATTGACCTTAAGGGGGCATACAATCTGTTGCGCATGAAGGAGGGTGATGAATGGAAGACTGCTTTTAACACTCCTGTGGGTCATTTTGAGAATCTGGTTATGCCTTTTGGTCTTACTAATGCTCCTGCATTTTTTCAGAATCTGATTAATGACATCCTTAGACCTTTGATCGGTAAAAATGTGGTTGTGTATTTGGATGACATTTTGATTTATTCGCCAGATCTGGAGTCTCATTGGCGGAGCGTGCGTGAGGTATTACAGTTATTAATGGACAATTCGCTTTTTGCTAAGCTGGAGAAATGTGAGTTCGCTGTACAGAGAATTAGTTTTTTGGGCTACATTATCTCCAGCCAAGGTTTTGAGATGGATCCGGTTAAGGTTCAGGCTGTGCAGGAATGGCCTAGGCCTATTGGTTTGAAATCGATACAGAGGTTTTTGGGTTTCGCCAATTACTATAGAAAATTCATAAAAAAATTTTCTAGTATTGTCAAACCTCTGACTGATCTCACCAGGAAAGGTGCTGATGCGGTTCAGTGGTCTTCTGAGGCCATTGAAGCTTTTGTGTATCTCAAGGAGAGGTTCACCTCTGCTCCCATCCTTATGCAGCCTGATGTTACTAGGCCGTTTTTGGTTGAGGTTGATGCTTCCTCTGTGGGGGTTGGCGCAGTATTGTCTCAGGATAACGGGGATGGATTACATCCCTGTGCCTTTTTTTCAAAAAAATTTTCGGAGACTGAATTGAATTACGATATTGGTAATCGGGAATTATTGGCTATTAAACTCGCATTTGAACACTGGCGCCACTTCTTGGAAGGTGCGGAATTTCCCGTTCAGGTTCTTACGGATCATAAAAATCTGATATATCTTGATGCTGCCAAGCGCCTGAATGCCCGTCAGGCTAGGTGGGCACTGTTTTTCTCGCGGTTTAATTTCTCCGTTACTTACATCCCTGGTACTAAGAATGTTAAGGCGGATGCCTTGTCTCGCAGTTTTTCTCCCATAGTCGGTGCTGAGAAAGAGGAAAACATTTTACAAGAAGGTGTTGTGATAGCTGCTTTAGACTCCGTTTTGGAAGATGAGATTCTTAAAGCTCAGGAGAATGCCCCATCTAACACTCCTCATGGGAGGTTGTTTGTGCCTGGGACCTTTAGGAGAGATTTGTTTGTTGAGTGTCACGAATCTCGGTTGGCAGGTCATCCCGGAATCTCTGAGACCAAGAGACTGGTGGGTCGCAGTTTTTGGTGGCCTGGATGGCAGAAGGAAGTCATTAAGTGGGTGCGCCAATGTACTATATGTGCTAGATCTAAGTCCTCACATACTCCTGCTGCGGGGTTACTTTGTCCTTTGGAGGTCCCCAGTGCTCCTTGGACACATTTGGCTATGGACTTTATAACTGACCTTCCCCCCTCTGAGGGTTTTACTGTCATCTGGGTGGTCGTGGACCGTTTTAGCAAGATGTGTCACTTGGTTCCCTTCGTCAAACTGCCCTGCGCTAAAACTCTCGCTAAGGCCTTTGTCAAGGAAATTGTCAGACTTCATGGCGTTCCTACTGACATTGTTTCTGATAGGGGTCCTCAGTTCGTGGCTCGTTTTTGGCGTGCCTTTTGTGACAGGTTGGGAATTCATTTGTCGTTTTCGTCCGGATATCATCCTGAATCTAATGGCCAGACAGAAAGGAAAAACCAGGATGTTGAGCAGTTCTTGCGTTGTTTTGTGGCAGACAATCAAGAGGGGTGGTCTGAGTTTCTGCCACTTGCTGAATTTGCTCTGAACAATCATACATCTTCTTCTGCTGGTTGTTCGCCTTTTTTTTGTTGTTCTGGGAGACATCCGTCGTTTGGGTCGTTCTCCAAGTTGGGATCTGCCGTGCCTGAGGAGGAGAATTTTTCCGGTGATTTGGAAAGAGTTTGGACGGATGTGCGTGGTAATCTTCAGGAGGCCAACAGAAAATCTAAAGACTACTTTGATAGGAAACGACAGGAGGTTTTGTTCGCTGTTCGTGACATGGTTTGGTTGTCCTCTAGGAATCTGCGGTTGAGGATTCCTTCTAAGAAATTGGGTCCCAAGTTTGTAGGGCCCTTTAAGGTGCTTCAGGTTGTCAACCAATCTGCTGTTAGGTTGGAGGTTCCTACTAGAGATGAGCGTTGTTCTACTCGAACTGTTCGCCAATCTCAAATTCGAGCTGTTTTGGGCTGTGTTCGAGCCGGTCGGCGAACACGAACAATTTGAGAAAAATTCGGCTGTTCGAGGTTATGTTCGATAACTGTTCGTGCACCAAAATCATAACTGGATCTTTTCTCAGTAATGATGAAAATTAATGTTAATACGCAGTTTGAGTGTACAGCGGGGCGGGGGGAGGGGCAGGGGATGGATCTCTGCAGGAACAATGAAGATCTCCATTTTTTTTTCTCTTTCCCGCATTTGCAGTGGGGAGGTGCAATCTGTCAGCCTATCAGCAGCGCACACACGGAGCGAAGTGCTTTTTTTCACACAAGCAAGGGCATGTGTGATTGGCAGTGTATGTCACATGTCCTTGCCCTATAAGACCAAGCCATTTTCCCCGTCGCCACCATTTTCTCACTGCTGCAGCTGCGTGTTAGACGGCACCGCTGTTGCTGTGTGCGCTATACCTTGTTAATTTCAAGCCAATTTTCGCACAAATATACAGATAGCTTGGGAGTAGGGAATAGTTGTGATTGCAGTCCTTTTAAGGACTAGGTTACAGCATTTCCTACGACTTTTATCAGGCAGGTCTGTGCTCTTAAATAGATAGATTGTGGGAGTAAAGACTAATTGTAATTGGAGTCCTTTTCAGGACTAGGTTACATCAGTTCCTATCAGTTTTTGCCAGGCAGGTCTGTGCCAGTGCTGTGCAAGTTTTTTTCACAGCATTTGGCTGAATCTAGCAAAGCTAATCCTTTTTGGCCTATTGCAGAGTGTGTTAGTCAGTGGAGTAGCCTATCTGTGTTGCAAGATATACCACCTGTGTATAGAATACCAATTTTTTTACTGCACCTAGTGAAGTAAAATCTTTTGGGCATAGCATCATTCTATTAGTCCATCTATACTGACCTCCATCAGGTTGCAAACTGAATATAATTTTTTTCTGCATCTAGCTCTGAAAAAAATATTTGGGCTTCTAGCAGTGTGTGGGACTTGGTCTATTAGTCCATCTATACTGACCTCCATCAGGTTGCAAATTAAAAATAATTTTTTTCTGCATCTAGCTCTGAAAAAATATTTGGGCTTCTAGCAGTGTGTGGGACTTGGTCTATTAGTCCATCTATACTGACCTCCATCGGATTGCAAATTGAATAAAAAAATTTTCTGCATCTAGCTCTGAAAAAATATTTGGGCTTCTAGCGGTGTGTGGGACTTGGTCTATTAGTCCATCTATACTGACCTCCATCAGGTTGCAAATTAAAAATAATTTTTTTCTGCATCTAGCTCTGAAAAAATATTTGGGCTTCTAGCAGTGTGTGGGACTTGGTCTATTAGTCCATCTATACTGACCTCCATCAGGTTGCAAATTAAAAATATTTTTTTTCTGCATCTAGCTCTAAAAAAATATTTGGGCTTCTAGCAGTGTGTGGGACTTGGTCTATTAGTCCATCTATACTGACCTCCATCAGGTTGCAAATTAAAAATAATTTTTTTCTTCATTTAGCTCTGAAAAAATATTTGGGCTTCTAGCAGTGTGTGGGACTTGGTCTATTAGTCCATCTATACTGACCTCCATCAGGTTGCAAATTAAAAATAATTTTTTTCTGCATCTAGCTCTGAAAAAATATTTGGGCTTCTAGCAGTGTGTGGGACTTGGTCTATTAGTCCATCTATACTGACCTCCATCAGGTTGCAAATTGAATAAAAAAATTTTCTGCATCTAGCTCTGAAAAAATATTTGGGCTTCTAGCAGTGTGTGGGACTTGGTCTATTAGTCCATCTATACTGACCTCCATCAGGTTGCAAATTAAAAATAATTTTTTTCTGCATCTAGCTCTGAAAAAATATTTGGGCTTCTAGCAGTGTGTGGGACTTGGTCTATTAGTCCATCTATACTGACCTCCATCAGGTTGCAAATTAAAAATAATTTTTTTCTGCATCTAGCTCTGAAAAAATATTTGGGCTTCTAGCAGTGTGTGGGACTTGGTCTATTAGTCCATCTATACTGACCTCCATCAGGTTGCAAATTAAAAATAATTTTTTTCTTCATTTAGCTCTGAAAAAATATTTGGGCTTCTAGCAGTGTGTGGGACTTGTTCTATTAGTCCTTCTATACTGACGTCCAGCAGGTTGCAAATTGAATATAATTTTTTTCTGCATCTAGCTCTGAAAAAATATTTGGGCTTCTAGCGGTGTGTGGGACTTGGTCTATTAGTCCATCTATACTGACCTCCATCAGGTTGCAAATTAAAAATAATTTTTTTCTGCATCTAGCTCTGAAAAAATATTTGGGCTTCTAGCAGTGTGTGGGACTTGGTCTATTAGTCCATCTATACTGACCTCCATCAGGTTGCAAATTAAAAATAATTTTTTTCTGCATCTAGCTCTGAAAAAATATTTGGGCTTCTAGCAGTGTGTGGGACTTGGTCTATTAGTCCATCTATACTGACCTCCATCAGGTTGCAAATTGAATAAAAAAATTTTCTGCATCTAGCTCTGAAAAAATATTTGGGCTTCTAGCGGTGTGTGGGACTTGGTCTATTAGTCCATCTATACTGACCTCCATCAGGTTGCAAATTAAAAATATTTTTTTTCTGCATCTAGCTCTGAAAAAATATTTGGGCTTCTAGCAGTGTGTGGGACTTGGTCTATTAGTCCATCTATACTGACCTCCATCAGGTTGCAAATTAAAAATATTTTTTTTCTGCATCTAGCTCTGAAAAAATATTTGGGCTTCTAGCAGTGTGTGGGACTTGTTCTATTAGTCCTTCTATACTGACGTCCAGCAGGTTGCAAATTGAATATAATTTTTTTCTGCATCTAGCTCTGAAAAAATATTTGGGCTTCTAGCGGTGTGTGGGACTTGGTCTATTAGTCCATCTATACTGACCTCCATCAGGTTGCAAATTAAAAATAATTTTTTTCTGCATCTAGCTCTGAAAAAATATTTGGGCTTCTAGCAGTGTGTGGGACTTGGTCTATTAGTCCATCTATACTGACCTCCATCAGGTTGCAAATTAAAAATAATTTTTTTCTGCATCTAGCTCTGAAAAAATATTCGGGCTTCTAGCAGGGTGTGGGACTTGGTCTATTAGTCCATCTATACTGACCTCCATCAGGTTGCAAATTAAAAATAATTTTTTTCTTCATTTAGCTCTGAAAAAATATTTGGGCTTCTAGCAGTGTGTGGGACTTGTTCTATCAGTCCTTCTATACTGACCTCCAGCAGGTTGCAAATTGAATATAATTTTTTTCTGCATCTAGCTCTGAAAAAATATTTGGGCTTCTAGCGGTGTGTGGGACTTGGTCTATTAGTCCATCTATACTGACCTCCATCAGGTTGCAAATTAAAAATAATTTTTTTCTGCATTTAGCTCTGAAAAAATATTTGGGCTTCTAGCAGTGTGTGGGACTTGGTCTATTAGTCCATCTATACTGACCTCCATCAGGTTGCAAATTAAAAATAATTTTTTTCTTCATTTAGCTCTGAAAAAATATTTGGGCTTCTAGCAGTGTGTGGGACTTGTTCTATTAGTCCTTCTATACTGACCTCCAGCAGGTTGCAAATTGAATATAATTTTTTTCTGCATCTAGCTCTGAAAAAATATTTGGGCTTCTAGCGGTGTGTGGGACTTGGTCTATTAGTCCATCTATACTGACCTCCATCAGGTTGCAAATTAAAAATAATTTTTTTCTGCATCTAACCCAGCCAATAGTTTTGGCCTAATACCACAGTTTGGCCACTCAGCTCTGCTCGGTTACCATCCATTGTTTTTTTGTGCAAACAACTCCAGAGTTGTGAATTAGTTAACCACCAAAATGAGTGGAAAAAGGCCTGCTGCTGGTGGAAAGGGGAATGGGCGTGTTGGGAAGGGGAAAAAAGGTTGTGTCCGTGGGGTAGGTGCAGAAGAAAGACCATCTTCCAGCCAAACTAAAATGTCTACTTCTTTTAGCGGACAATGTGATAAGATCCCTTTCTTACGGCCACGCCAATCGCTACAAATTCCAGATGAGGCACAAAAACAGCAGGTGCTTCAACGGATATCAAGTGCTCCTTTAAGTGGGCTCTCCTCCACATCAACTTCAACATCACAAATACTCCAGTCCTCAAAGGTGTCACCCAAATCGCACTTGCTTCCTCACAGCTCCCAAATCTCCAGCTGCCCGTCTGAGTATGAGGTAGAACAGATGGTTGAGTCTGCAGAGCTGTTTACTCATACTATAGCCTGGGAATCAGAGGTCGACTCCAGCGCTTCTGTGAATCCAGACGAGGAAATGATCTGCACTGATGCCCAGAATCTTTATGAGTCGGATCCAGGACCAGACGCAGAAGGTTCTGACCATAATGTAGACCCTCATTCCCAAACTGTAACTCCTGTTGGTGGAGACAATGAGGAAGACGATGATAAGACTCAAATACCTGATTGGAGCGACAACTTTAGTTTTTTGTCAGGGCAGGAACAGGTTGGCTCTGAGGACGACGGGTGTGATAACGCACAGGGTGATGATGATGAGGTCGGAGATCCCACTTACTGTCAACCCACAGTCAACCAAGAGATGAGGTCAGCAGAGGAGGTGGAGGAAGATGCTAGTGACGACGAGGTCAGGTTGCGCCTTCCTGGACAGAGACGTAGTACTGGAAGCACGTCAACAACTGCATCCTCAAACACAACTCTGCCTCTCACCACAAGTCGTGGTGGCTCTTCAGGTCGCATGGGTGCTAAGCCTTGCATAGCCTGGGCATTTTTTCAGATCGATAAAGATGACCCAACTCGTGTTATCTGTAACATTTGTCAGCAAAAGCTAAGTAGAGGCCAAAAAATACATAGTTTGAGTACTTCATGCATGAACCGGCACATGGACATGAAGCATAAGTTGCAGTGGGAAGCTCAGTGTGCTACAATGCGGTCTAGCCGGCCGGGCCAACCACCGTCTGCCATATCTTGTGCATCCGCGGCCTCTTCATCCTCTGTGACTGGGGGGACAGCAGTCACACCTGTTTTGGGGCGCAGACCTGCCACCTCTTTACCCGCAACAGCCAGCGTGATTGGCAGGTCATCATTTTCTTTGGAGGTGGTAACACCAGCTGGTCTTGAGAGCTGTCCGACATCGATAGCACCACCTTTGGATCAAGGCAACCTAACATGTCCGCCTGCATCTTCCTCACAGACCGGCAGTTTGCCGGGGACACCCTTATCAACCCCGTCTAAGCACAATAGCCAGCCCTCGGTCCCTCAGATGTGGACAAGTAAAAGACCATTTCCTCCTAGCCATGAGAAAGCTAAGAGGTTGAATTTCACCATCTGCAAGCTCTTGGCTACAGAAATGCTGCCTTTCCGCCTGGTGGACACAGAGGATTTTCGAGACCTTATGTCCGTCGCAGTGCCCCAGTACCAGATGCCCAGTCGGCACTACTTCTCAAAGAAAGGTGTGCCTGCGCTCCACCAGCATGTCGCACACAACATCACCGCTTCTTTGAGAAACTCTGTGTGTGACAGGGTGCAATTCACCACAGACACTTGGACGAGTAGGCATGGACAGGGGCGTTACATGTCGCTGACTGGGCACTGGGTAACTATGGTGACAGCAGGACAAGGGGCTGCTGTCCAAGTCTTGCCGTCCCCACGAGTTGTGCGTCAATCCTCTTTATGTCATTTTTCCTCCACTGCTTCTGCCTCCTCAACCTCCTCTCGGTCTTCCACCTGCACCCAAAGCCTGTCTGGTCATGCCACAAGCTTTCTAACTGCGCAGAAGGGATCCTGCACACCTCCTTACTATGCTGGCAGTAGGGCTCAACGTCATCAGGCGGTTTTTACATTGAAATGTCTGGGAAATGTGAGTCACACAGCTGAGGAGTTGTGGTCAGCTCTGGAGAACCAATTTCATGAATGGTTGTCTCCACTGGACCTGAAACCAGGGAAGGCCGTGTGCGACAATGCTGCAAACCTGGGTGCGGCCCTTCGCCGGGGCAATGTCACACACGTGCCTTGTATGGCTCACGTGTTGAACCTGGTTGTCCAGCAATTTTTAGCCCACTATCCCAGACTAGATGGCCTTCTGCAGAGGGCACGGTCGCTGTGTGCTCACTTCCGCCGTTCGCATCCCGCAGCTCAGCGACTTACATCTCTACAGAAGTCGTTGGGCCTGCCACTTCACCGGCTAAAATGCGATGTGCCTACCCGGTGGAATTCAACTCTGCACATGTTGCAGCGACTGTGGCAGCACCGACAAGCCCTGGTGCAATACGTTCTGACGTATAGCCTGGGCCAACGAGATTCAGAGGTGGGGCAAATCACGCTGGAGGAGTGGTCTCAGATCAGGGACCTATGCACCCTTCTGCACAGTTTTGAAATGGCGACGAAGATGTTTAGTGCTGACGATGCCATTATCAGCATGACTATTCCGGTGATTTACATGCTGGAGCACATGTTAAACAGAATTCGGAGTCAGGTGGTGGCACAAGAGGAGGTGGAGGAAGTAGAGGAAGAGGAGTTGTATGCGGAAGGGCTAACATCTGCAAGGTCCAGACGGTCGGCAGCACCAGGGCGGCAGGCATGTGAGGGTGGGGGAGATGATTTTACCAGGGCGCATGGTAGCAGCCAAACTAGTGAGGAAGGTGCAGGAGCCCAGGAAGAAGTGGAGGACGAACTGATGGAAGACTCATCAGATGAGGGAGACCTTGATCACATTTCTGTTGTGCGAGGTTGGGGGGAGAGGACAGAGGAAGGAAGCATGATTGTTACCTCGCCACCAACACAACAGGGACTTGGTGCTCCTGGATGCGCAACACACATGAGTGCCTTCTTGCTGCACTACCTGCAACATGACCCTCGAATTGTGAGAATTAGAAATAATCCTGACTACTGGGTTGCCACACTGTTAGATCCCCGGTACAAAAGTAAATTTGCAGAAATTATTCCTGCCATAGAAAGGGATGCACGCATGCAGGAGTATCAGCAGAGACTGTTGCAGAATCTTACATGTGCTTTTCCACAAAATACCAGTGGTGCACGTAGTGAATCTCACAGTTCCAACTTGCCAACCGTGGGACCGTCAAGTGTTCAGCACTCAAACCGTAACAGAACCACAGTATCTGCTGGTAACATCAATTTTGCGGAATCATTTCACCACTTTTTTAGCCCATCCTTTGCAAGGCCACAGGAGACAAGAAGTCTGACACATAGTCAACGCCTAGAGACGATGGTACAGGAGTATCTCCAAGTAAACATTGAAGCCACGACTGTGTCACTGGACCCTTGCTCTTTTTGGGCTTCCAATCTGGATAAATGGCCGGAGCTAGCCACTTACGCCTTGGAGATCTTGTCATGCCCCGCAGCCAGCGTTCTGTCTGAACGTGTGTTCAGCGCTGCTGGTGGTGTGCTGACAGATAAGCGCACGCGGCTCTCCACTGATAATGTAGACAGACTCACGTTCATAAAGATGAACAAATCATGGATCCGAAACGACTTTTCTACCCCTGTGTCATCCTGGGGAGAGTAAAAGCTTGATGATTGGTTAAAATCACCCTACCAACCGTTTTAAGCTTTCAAATTACTAATCATGTTTATCTGTATCTTGACTGGAAAATAATTTGGGCTTTGTAGCAGTGTGCAGCACTGATCCTATTAGGCCATCTATAATAAGCTTCACCAGATTTAAAATTAAAAATAATTTTTAGCTGCATCTAGCCCGGAAAATAATTTTGGGGCTCCGAGATGCGCAAGACACATAAGTGCCTTCTTGCTGCACTACCTGCAGCATGACCCTCATATTGTCAGAATTCGAAGTAATCATGACTACTGGGTTGCCACACTCTTAGATCCCCCAAACTTTTCGATCAACCTTTTCATTTTAATAAAGACCAAAAAAATGGTCATTTTTGAAATTATAAGCATTAGTAGGTTGTTAGAAACTGAAATCAAACAGTTTTCAACTCAAAACTTTATTCTAGGTGATGTTACATTTTCACATAGGACCCCTTGTTCGAAAGGAGCTTCTGAACTCTCTCGTCCATTGAATTTGTCAGGTTTTGGATGGTTTCTGCTTCAATTGTTTTGCATGAGGACAGAATACCCTCCCAGAGCTGTTGCTTAGATGTGAACTGCCTCCCGCCATCATAGACACTCCTTTTAATGATGCTCCAAAGGTTCTGAATGGGGTACAGGTCAGGGGAGCATGGGGGTCACACCATAAGTTTGTCCCCTTTTATGCCCATATCAGCCAGAGATGCAGATGTTTTATGTGCAGCATGAGATGGTGCATTATCATGCAGAAAAATGATCTTGCTGTGAAATACACGGTTCTTCTTCTTGAACCATGGCAGGAAGTGCTGTTGGAGAAAATCCACATACATTATGGAGTTCATCTTTAGCGCCTTCAGGGATCCTAAAGGGGCCGACAATCTCTCTCCCCATGATTCCAGCCCAAAACATTACTCCACCTCCTCCTTGTTGGCGCTGTAGCCGTGTTTGCGTGGGGTGTCCATCAACCAGCCATCCTTCACTCCATTCATCTGGACCATCGAGCGCTGCACGGCACTCATCCGTGAACAAAACAGTTTTGAAATCAGTCTTCATGTAATGTTTGGCCCACTGGAGCCGTTTCTGCTTGTGTGAAGTGGATAGAGGAGGTCGACAGGATGGCGTATGCACAGCTGCAGACCTCTGAAGGACCCTGCATCTTGTTGTTCGGGGGACGTTGGAGGCACAAGCAGCTTCAAAAACTTGTCTGCTGCTATGACAAGGCTTTTTTGCCGCTGCTCTTTCAACCTGACGTAATTGCCTGTAGGAAAGAGTCCTCAATTTGCCCTTATCAGCACGCACACGTGTGTACTGTGAATCAGCTACATACTTCTTGATTGCCAAGACACTTCATCCTGATCATCGCACAATGTTGATTGTAGTCATGCCTTGACCTAAACACTCCACAATTTGTTGCTTCTCAGCAGCCGACACATCCTTTTTCTTTCCCATTTTGGCAGAAAATGTAGGCTGCTTAATAATGTGAGAGAGCCTTCTTAAGTAGTCTTGCCTTTCATTGGACACACCTGCCAAACTAATTAGCACAGGTGTCTGCAATTGCTTACAGTGATATAAAGAGCCCTGACACACATCACCATCAATGAGTTTAACTGACAAACAAACAAATTCTTCCCTTATCACTCCTAAACACTTTTTGCATAATAATTTGGAACGCGGTGTACATGTGCTTTTCCACAAAACACCAGTGGTTCACGTAGTGAATCTTACAGTTCTAACTTGCCAACCGTGGTCTGTATGGAATTGTTCAATAAAGGGCCCAAAATTAAGATAACATAGATGGGAGAGGTCTCTATGAATAGGAATTCCTAAGTATTTGATACCCTGTGAGGGCCAGGCAAAGGGAAAGTTGGACTGGATGGAATCCTATATGGATTTAGGGAGGGAGACATCGAGGGCCTCAGACTTCGCTGCATTGATTTTAAAATTTTACCATGTAACAAAGTGATCTATTTCAGCCATAACAGCAGGGATGGATATATGTGATTGAGTGATATATACTAGGACATCATCAGCAAATAGAGAGCACTTGTACTCGGTGCCTCCCACCTCAATCCACCTAATATTGGGGTTATGGCGAATTGATGAGAGCAGGTGCTCCGTCACTAGGATGTATAAGAGAGGGGACAGAGGACATCCCTGCCTTGTCCCATTGGTGATTGTGAAAGGTGATGAAAATGTTCTGACGCACCCCCTGGGCCTTGGGACACCCGGAGCCGGACCCTTTTTGGTGGATGCTGGTGGTTGTAGTCTTCGTGGCGGCGATCCGGTTCCGTGGCTCAGGGCGGTCAAACCAGTGGCGGAACTATTTATGTGGTTTTGATGTTTAAATGTCCGACTACGCCACCCGTGGATTGCGGTCAGAGTGAACCGCCGCTACAGGGCAGACCGCTAAGGCTGGTGTTGTGGGTGCAGCAGAGCGTAGCATAACTCCCCACGGGAGGAGTATAGCCTCAGGGCAGTGTATGCGGAGGATGGGGGTGATGGTGCAGGGCAGCAGCAGTAACGACACGGAGTCAGTGATGCAGTTCAGGGCCTTTACTCACAGTTCTTATTATCCAGACCACGTCTGCAGGTAACGGCTGCCCACGTCGTACTGTGCTCACCAGGTGAGGGGCTCAGACAACTCCCAGATAACTTTGGAGCGCTTCACAGGACCCCCTTTGTGTGTCCTTTGTCTGGCCTTTCTTACCAACACTTCTGTCCGGCTGCCTCGGGCCTCCTCTTGGTAAACTTGGCGCCAGTTTCCCTGACCCTATGTGGTGCCTTCCTAGCGGGTGGAGCAAGGGGCTGCGCCACATAAAATGTCAGAGCCTCCGGTTTCTAGCTGAGGGTCGTTTCCTGCCTCCACTAGTTCGGGGACCGGTCTCCCCCTTTGGCCTGACCCCTCCACGCAGGTGGATTCGGGCGTGTGGTGGCGACTCGCCCATCCGCACCCCTGGGATCCCTTCATTCCTCGTTCCTGGAGCCTTCTCCGCTCCTCTTCCTTCCTTCTCCCTCTTGCAGGCCTGGGCCTCTGTTACTAGGCCCGCCTCCGGAGCAGAGCTCATGCAGAGCCCCTGCTCCCTGCCACTTCTGCTCAGACTTCTCTGCACTGAACTAAGATGGTGCCCACCTTTTATACTCCCTTCTCAATGCACCCAGGAACTGCTTCCTCCCTGCTCCTGCACTGCAGGGTTCCCCTTCCTCAGTGTTCCCTCCCCCCACTCCAGCCAGGGACAGGGACTGTCGTGCCCATCTCAGGGGCATATTGGTCGCCCTGCCCCACGGCAATGTGGTGTAATGCATGCAGGTGTCGGGTCCTGATCCACACTCCATCCTTATCTGAGAGTGAGATATCACACCTCTGGGTGAGGTGCAATAAGTCTGTAGCAACCGAGCCCTCGGTGCTACAGTTCCATTTATCTTCAGCCTAGGTGATGTATTGTGATACAGGGCCGTGATTTTGGCTATAAAAGGGTCCCCTAGACCCCTACCCCAAGCTTTTTAAGAGAATCATATATGGCGTGCCAGGAGACTCTATGGAATGCTTTCTCAGCATCCAACGAGAGTATCTACTTACAAATTTTTAACTGCATCTAGCCCAGGAAATACTTTGTGCCTAGTAGCAGTGTCTGCTAGTCAGCGGATTATCCCGGCTGTTAAGCAAGCTACACCACCTGTAGTTTGGACACTTAATTTTTTCAAAGGAAATGCTTCGGGACCACGGGATACTTAGTGAAGAGCATCAGGAGGCACCCCAAGGCATAGGGGCTGGGACTGGCACTAGGATGCCTTGCGGTGGACAGCCGAGCTCGATCCTTATAAAAGCTTTTTAACTGCAGCAGCTTTAGTGGACGCTACTGGAGCTGGAATTACGCGGCTGCTGGCATGAGACTTGCCCTCCAATAGATCCTTGTAAATGGATTTAAAGTGTATTCATTCAAATTAGAGGGACAATTTAAATTAAAAAGCTTAGAGCTGCCTCCACCACAGGGGGGCTCTCTCGACCCACCAGCGGACAGGCACCAGTATTGGGAGAGGGGGGCTGGCCGTCAGGGTTCACCGCGGCTCTGGCACAAACCCGGCGACACGGAGGTGGCACGGGCAGGAGCGGACTGGCCGTCTCAGCTTCTCACTTTTTGGATTTTAGAAGGGCATGACATGCCTATATCTGTGTCTCCCCCTCCTTTTACTCCTCCACCTCTTTTCTTTTCGCATGACTATATGTACTTGTCACTTTTCCATGTGTTAGTTGTGTCTTCTGAGCAGTTTGTCAGCTTTTGGACACCTTTGAAGGTGTTTTCTATGTGTTTCTATGTGTTTTTGTTTGCCTGCCATTGGTTTTAACGGTGTTCGAAGGTGTTCGACGAACAGTTCGACGAACAGTTCGGCGAACACACGGGTGTTCGACGAACCGAACCGAACTCTAACACTACGGGGGTGGCTCAACACTAGTTCCTACCTCCTGGAGAATTAATCCGGTCTTTCATGTCTCTCTGTTAAAAAAAGCTGTTGTGTCGGATGGTGACGCCTCTGCCTCTGTTCCTCCGGTGGTGGAGGACGGGGAATATGAAATTTCTCGCATCCTTGACTCTAGACGGTATAGAGGTAGTTTGCAGTATCTTGTGGCCTGGAAAGGTTTCGGACCCGAGGATAACTCTTGGGTGAGGTCAGATGATGTTTCCGCGTCCAGACTTATCAGAGCGTTTCACAGGAGATTTCCTGATAAGCCTGGTCCTAGGGGATCCGGAGGATCCTCTTAGAAGGGGGGGTACTGTTAGAACCTTGCTGTTAGGTTTTTTTTCCTTTGCTGGTCACATGACCTTGTTGGCCTATTTAATCCTGCTCCGCCCTTCTGGCTTTGCTGGACTTCATTGTATATCTACTTTCTAGCTAGCCTGTGCTCTGTATCTAGCTCTGTTAGTTTGCTTGGTCTACGGACCTCTATGTTCTATCTATTTTGTTTGTTCGTCTGTCTGCTACTATTTCTGTTAGGAGGTGTCCCATATTCCTCCCAGTCCTTAGTACTTGTAGGGATTCCCTCCCCACATCTATAGGTCTCCGTACAGACTAGATTAGGACTTTAGCAGGTCTGATCGCAGGATCAGGTTCCCTGTTACATCGTAGGGATTCAGCTGAGTCCTATAGTAGGGACAGATCTCCTCTCTTTCCTTAGCTTTGGTAGCAGAACATAACACCAGGTACAGCTTCTGTGCCCGCACATTCAGCTGGACCAGTATATTTCCAGCAACTACTTGGAAAATAGAATAGTTTCAATATGTTAAATGTATGGAAAGGGTAATTTGTATATTTTATAATAATGAGAAATATACAAAATGAAAAAAAGCAAAAATAGTCTTCCACCTAGTGATATGTAGTTTCTATGATTTAAATAACTATAAAATAACCCTCTATGGCCATTACTTCTGAGTTTCTTCATGCCAAAAAGATATTTTCTCATTTATGCTTTCAGTCAGACAATGAAAACAGAAAAAAGCAGATTTTCAAAAAATGATTCATTTAGCAGATCCCATTTTCCTCTCCACAGAGCTAATTCAGTGACCTGGAATCCACATAAAATGATGGGTGTTCCTCTTCAGTGTTCAACAATACTCTTTAGAGAGAAGGTACTGTAAGTTCACATTTTTCCTTACCCTTGTCTTAGTAATAGAGGAATTCTATTGGTGTTGTAAACAGAATACTTTATTGTAATTCCTAACATACCATGTTTAAGCATGCACAATTTATACAAGTACACCCTGACATTTCTGTAGGTCAATTTGTTTTACTGTTGAGATGCTTCGTCCTCATACAATCTAGACATGCATTAGCCTCACAGTTCTTGGTTTTATTAAAAAAAAATTGTCAAATTGGCATCATGTTAAAGTGATACATTATCATTATGTTGCCCAATAAATGTATTAATCAATTTATCTATTTTGTTTCTTTATTCTTTGTATTTATCTTGTACAAATAGTCGGGAGGAATTAGCAATGTAATTGTTGTCATTTGTTAAGAGATATTCATGGAACTAACTATATTGCTTCATCAAATTGCTTTTGGAATAAAAGCATCAGCCACTTTACAATTGATATGAATTTATAAGAAAAAATGGATGGGACTTTAGTCGTGAGCGCAACTTTATGAATATTTTTATTCCATATAGTATTTAACGGCTGCAATTTTTTAACTTCTGTATTTCTAAGGCTCAGTCCACACTGCGCCTGTACCCACTGTTGGGTAAAAACTCTCATGATTATTCGTCTGATTGTGTGCAGTCAGGAACGATACCAAGGCATCCGTATATCATAGTATTCCACTGTATAGAAATGTATGCCACATGATATATATTTCTTTGCAGTTGCACTCTGTAAAGGAAAGTACCATACCTGCCAGACGAAGGCAAAAAGCTCACAATTATGGCCTCTGTTGGATGAATTGCTGCCTATGACGACATTACAGTAACCATTGGGAAAAGCATCCAATGAAGACTTTAGGTTAGGTGCACAGACAAAGCGTGCACTTATTCTTACTTTGTAACTTGGAGATCTTTCTCTCTCAGGGTCTCCTGCAAGCTTGCAATGAGTCGTGTGCCAATTATCTTTTCCAACCAGACAAACAGTATGATATAAGCTACGATACAGGAGACAAGACTATCCAGTGTGGCAGACATGTTGATGTGTTCAAACTTTGGCTCATGTGGAAAGCAAAAGTAAGTGGTCTTAGCCTAAATATTAGTTTGTAGTCTATAGGGGTTCTCAAGAATATTGTTATGCTCTTGGGTTTGAACACTTGTGCCTGTGTTTTGTGGTCAGCTTCTTTGTCCTTTGAGCCACAGCAGACATACGTTTTCTCTGGGTGTTTAGGTTATTCTGGTTGCATTCTGTTCAGCATAACACAGATGTTTTCATTTGTCTGCCAATTCACCTTTTGGGTGCGGCTATATGTTCTTTCCACTTGCTGGTATTTCCTGCTGGTGATATTCTCATTTGGATGTTCAGCAATTTTGCTGTAGTTTAAAGCCAGTCAGTGAAATTCCAGCTAGGGTTAATCTCTTTGCTGTTTCTGTTCTTTGCTCTGCACCTATCTTCTGTTTCTTAGACAGTAGGCTGCATATTAGCTAACAGTATGTATTTTATACTTTATTTTGTATTCCATGATTTATTTTACTCACTCTTGGATTTTTCCTTTTTTCAACACACTTTCCCTTTTCTAGGTAATTAACACTCTGCTCTGATCCTAAAGAACCAGAGGGGTTCCTTAGGAGGAACGTGAAGCTCTCGACAGCCTTTTAGGCAGTATAGGTCCCAGATGCCATCTTCTAGTTTGTGGTTAGGACTATCTCTGCTCACGCAGGAACCACTAGGGACTGTGGGGTCAAGTTATTTCTAGTCTGTACAGAAAACGACAGGGTCAGTTGCAGATTTTAGCTTTACCTATTACCCAGAGGGAGTAGCTACACTAGTATAACATATATATCCATGGGAGAACCTCAATACATTGTCAAGCCACACATACATTGAGACTTTTTGCTGCAAAGTAGGCTTTCCCAGCTGAAACTGTCTCATGGATTCCATGAGACCAAATGTGAAGGTAAATGAGGAAGGAGGATTCCAACTTGCATAATTGCCAAATTTTATTTAAAACATTATTTCAAAAGATCCCATGTCAAGACAAGCATTGCGTTTTGAACACTAGCTGCATTCTTTATCAATTTCCCATGACACATTTATGTGCCTTGAGCACCGATGATAATGGAAGAAAGAATCACATGATAACAGTAAAATAAAATGTACAAAATAGAAATAATGAAAAGCAAATGCAAATACAAATGCACATGCACATACAATCACATGCACCGTACTCTTAACTTTCAGAAACAAATGTCATTATTGAATTTATAGGATTTACAAATGGATATTGTCCTTATATCTTCATCGACTACTGAAGCCTTCAATTTCAAAACATTCACACTTCTATCCGAATTGAGATCCGATTGCAAAGACCAATTTCAGAATGTTATGGAACATGAGCTGAAGTTTCACACCTCTGTTAATAAAATACCGCAACAGTCCAACTTTTCTTCTGAAAAGTATAAAGCATTAAATGATTTAAAGGGAACCTGTTACCAAAAAAATTCAATCCGATCTGCGGGCACCACGTTATAGAGAAGGAGGAGGTGAGTAGAATGATTTTGTGAGAAAAGATTCAGTATAACTGTGATTTATTCATTTATACGTCTGCTCTTTCTGAGATTTTCGGTCCAGTGGGTGGTCCTGGCAGTAACTGACAGCTTTATCTGTATGCACACTTATATAACAATAACTGTCAGTCACTGATAGTCCCGCCCACTGGACCAAAAATCACAGAAAGAACAGAGGATTAAATTATGAAAATACAGGTTAAACCTAATCTTTTCTCACAACCCTATACATCAATTTGCTTAGCTCCCCCTGATCTATAACATGATCCCTGAAAATTATACTGCACCGAACATCCAATATTACCTATCCTACATGGTCTCCGCAAGATCCACATCCAAGGCCACAGACTGCCTTCCAATGAGATCTATTGTTTCAGGTATAGATTATGTTACTGAACAACTTGGGGAATGGTTGGATGCATTGATTCAACCACTCGCTCAGGGATCTTCTGGTTTCCTTAAGGACTCCCGCGATATGCTTGAATAGATGTTGCGCCTACAATGTCGTCCTGAATATGTATGGCTAAGTTGTGACATTGTATCCTTATATACTTGTATACCTTATGATATAACTTTAGCTGCCTTGAAATTCCATTTGGCTCACTATAGTGGTTACATTGCAGATGTACATTGCAGGTGTGCGTGCATCATATTTGTCACTTATTTTTTGATAACTCACAATTTTTTTGCTTTTGATCATAATTTTTTTCTACAATATAAAGTTTCTATGGGTGCCAAATACTCCCCATCTCTTACCAAGTTGGTCATGTCCTATTGGGACCTCAATTATATGTACGCGGTTGCCAACCCCTTTCTTGCGGATGTGTTCTGGTATGGCAGAAACATTGACGATGTGCTCCTTATATGGAGGGGCGATGTATCTTCCATACCCGGATGCATTCAATACGTTAATAACAATTGTAATCTTTCATTTACATCTAATGTTTATCCCATGTCCATTTCCTTTCTGGTTCTCAAACTTGACGGCTCAAATCACAAAATTATAACTTCTACCTATTCTAAACCTTTATTGGACAACTCCATCCCATATGCTTCCAGCACTCATTCTAGACACACTATTAAGGCCATTCCCATAGGAGAATGCACAAGAGTAAAACGAAATTGTAGTGACATTAATAAATTAACTTCTGGACTTGCTAATTCCAAAACCAGACTAATGTAAAGAGGATACCCCTCATGGACTCTTAATAGAGCCACAGCTATAGTTCACAACAAAAACTGCAATGATTTCTTTAGTCATATTCAGAATCGTACGAGATCCATTAATACAAAATCAGTTCTTTCACTTCAGTATAGCCTAAAGTTCAACCAAATTAGATCTATAGATGCTCTTTCTAAATTTCATAATACTGGCTGTTCTATTGTTGCCAATAAAACCAGAACTTTAGGCAATATACTTTCATCAAGTCTTTTTAATTCTGTTAAAAACCGTCAGAATTGGTTTGATTGTGAGGGATTCTAGAGATGTGGTACCAATCGCTGCAGAACATGTCCACATGCGTATATATAACTTGAAACTACATTAATTTTGATGGATCACAACATTTCATTACTAAAAATTATATTAATTGTAATACCCAAAATGCAATCTATATTATACTATGTGTATTTTGTAATAAAATGTATGTTGGTTGCACCATCCGTAAATTGAAAGCATTTCCGAGCACTTCTCTGATATCAGTAAAATGTCCAATAGTCACCGTGCTGTTTCCCATGCATCTAGATATTTTATCCAGCAGCAGCAACGATCGAGTCCATCTTTTCAGGTAATTGGGATCGAAAAGGTTAATGTCACAGTTAGAGGTGGTGATATCAGGAGATGCCTACGTACCCGCAAGTCATTTTGGATTTACAACCTGGGTACTTGTATTACTAATGGTTTAAATGCACATAAGGGATTTGTTTCACTATAGAGTATATAAATTATGTTTTATTTCTTGCGTTTTCTGTATGTGCATTTGTATTTGCATTTGCTTTTTGCTATTTCTGATTTGTACATTTTGTTTTTATTTTATTGTTATCACTTGATTCTTTCTTCCATTATCATTGGTGCTCCAGGCACATAAATGCATGATGGGAAATTTGAGAATTGAGTTCGGACAAAGAACGCAGCTAGCGTTAAATGCATTGCTTGTCTTGACATGGGATCTTTTGAAATATTTTTTTCAATTAAATTTTGCAATTTTTATGAAGCTGAAACCCTCCTTTCTCATTTACCTTCAAAATTATAGCCCACCTAATTTTGAACTAGGAAAACGATATTGTTCTGTGTTGGCCTAAACTCAGTGTTCATATCATGATTACAACACCAAAAACCTGAAGTGGTTCTGAGCTGAAATCCAACTATATTATTATTATTCTTTGAAATAGGTATAAAACTAATTTTTATTTTGACTTCATTTAGGGTTCATATGGCTTTGAACTTCAAATTAACAAGTGTCTTGAAAATGCAGAATATCTGTATAAGAAGCTGAAATCTAGAGATAACTTTGAACTCGTCTTTGCTGATGAAGTAAGTCTCTGGCAATCAGATTTAGCAAT
This sequence comes from Phyllobates terribilis, assembly GCF_046119375.1. NCBI lineage: Eukaryota > Metazoa > Chordata > Amphibia > Anura > Dendrobatidae > Phyllobates > Phyllobates terribilis. Next base: position 457,448,825 of record NW_027362764.1, read on the forward strand.
GTGAGTTTACAGTAACTGAATGAAGTAATTCTAATTGTGAATGTACTGGAACATTTCTATTTGCCATGAAGTGTACAGAGTAAATGGACAACATTTTACCTAAGTGTTTAGGTAATATTCTTACAGACTTCTGCCACAAGTAGGCAGGGATTCTCAGTGTGCATGTTGTAGATCAGACCTGGGCAAAGTGTGGACCAAATCCAACTAGGACATCCAGAAGGCTAGATATTGTGGCGTCTCACAGCATACCGCTGCCCTCCCTACCTGGCGTCTCAATTTCATAGCTATCTGCATTCACCAGAGGCAGATATCGGTGAATAACAATGATGGAACAGAGAACTGTCAGCTTCTAATTCCATCATTGAGCCTGCGTGTCTGAGAGCACTGCAGGCACAATGACGTCACTACATCGCACCAGCTGTGCCTCAGTGCTCACCACACACTGGAGCAGCGGGGAGCAGAGTTAGGTGACTATCATTTATTCATTGTTATTGACAGTACATTCTCGGAAACTGTGGGGACATAATATTGTGTAAGGGGGCTTTTAGAGGACATAATACTGTGCAGGGGAGCTGTGTGTGGGTATAATACTGTGTAAGGGGGTTGTGTGGGGGTATAATACTGTGTAAGGGGGCTGTGTGGGGATATAATATTGTGCAAGTGGACTGTGTCGGGACATAATACTGTGCAAGGGGGCTGTGTAGGGACATGATACTGTGCAAGGGGGCCGTGTGGGGACATAATACTTTGTATGAAGGCTATCTGAGGACATAATAGTGTGCAAGGGAGGCTATTTGGGGACATTATACTGTGTATAAGAGCTGTGTGGGGAAGTCACACTGTGTAAGGGGGCTACATGGGCACATCATACTGTGTGGAGGGATCTCTGTGGTTACAGTGTGTGAGGGGGCATCATACTGTTTAAGGGGCTGTGTGGGGGCATCTTGCTATGTGGGTAGCTGGGTGGGGATGCCATACTGTGTGTGGGGTCATCATAATGTGTTGGAATCTGTTGATCAAGGTAAAATGGCTGAATTACATTTGGCCATCCACAACAGTCAGTCTCTTATGTTGCCTTTTGGGAAATTAAATGCCCACCCCTGTTGTAGATGAATGATTCTCATACTGTACAGGAGGGGAAAGCAAAAGAATGCAGGACAGAAATCATATAATGGCCAGAAATGGTGTTATTCTTGAAGTATACATTTGACTTCCTATTCTGAAATATCACCTGAAAGTGCAGTTACAGTTTGAAAAAAATATAGTAACTCTTTTCACTCCTTAAATGTAATTATTGATCAGTCTATACAAAGTTATGAATCTTTGTAATATATATAATTACCTTATTATTCTTTATTTTCTCTCAGACTCCAAAGGGCTGTTTCAATTGGCTGGTTCATTTGCTTAGAGTAGATAGTTTGAATGGCTGTCTATTCATACACCAGTGGCGACTCATTTACTTCCCTCCCTCGCGCTCACACAGGGAGAGTGTTTGTAAGTCATGACTGATCACGGGGGAGGGGAACAGAGAAGCTCACACTAATGTATGGATATTTGCTAGATCGCAGTTCAAACCATCTGCTCTAAGTGAATTAATAAGGCAATTGAAACGGCCCATTCAGCAGGGAGTTTGGGTACAAAAGAAGCAAAATAAGGTAATTTAGTATATTACAAATATTCACAACTTTGAATAAATTGAAATAAAGTTAAGTTCTTCATTCAAGTTTTTTTTTTCTTTCATTTTTAGTAATGAAATAGGTAATGGAGTAAGCACTGTTCTGCAGGAATAGTGCAGCTATGTATAAATGCAAAATGTATTTTATCCTCAAAGTTTGCAGTTCAAGCATCTGATAATTGTACATCTGCTTTTTTGAATTAATAAATTGAATGAATGTAACACCTTATGTTGTGCTAACCCTTTTTTTCAGCCAGAGCACTCCAATGTTTGTTTTTGGTATATACCACCTTGTCTGAAAGGCATACCAAGGGACAAAGAATGGAATACTAGATTGCATAAGGTAGAATAAGTCTTATTTTAGATATGTAAAAGAAAGATCTGAACAAATGTATTATTAAACAGTGACTCACTATAGTTAAAGGGTAACTTGTCAAGTCTCCTGACTGCACCTAACCGCTATTATGGCAATATAAATACAGATTTGATTAAAGAAGCATTGTGATTATTTTTTTTCTTTCCCGTTGGGAGCAGTAATGTGTGTATGTCTAGATTGAGAAAGTAAACTCTGCACCACATAGAAGACAAAGTGTGTTCCGGTAGGCTACAAATGCATTCACATGGTGCTGGAAGGGACCAGAATGCCACAAAAAACAGTAGAAGGTGGCAACCAGTGAGCATATTACTGCACTCATTACACATACACATGCTTGATAACAAAGGGAGAAAAGAAAAGAATGACCCGAGTGTTACTTTAATCCGGCAGTGTTTTATGTGCCAGGATTAAATGAGGCAGGATTAGTAAGGTGGGGCTTTTCTTGTCCTGTACTAGTCCTGCCTTTTATATTTTAATCACATCTTCTTGAGCATGATTGAGAGCCTACAAAACAGTCCTCCATACCATGGAGGTGTGATTGGAAAATCTAAGGCAGGTCTAGTCTGGGGGAAGAGATGCTTAGCTCTACTAGAATGGCTTCATTTGTATTTACCTAAAAATTAACTTTTATTTATAACCTCTAAAAAATTACTCATAAAATTACAAACAAGACGAAAAATCAGTGAAGTCTACATATATATTGCACCTTCTATAAACAAAAAAAAAGGGTTCGACCATTTATATGGTAATCTTAACTGCCAGTGCCTTTTCTTTTTGGTTAATATATATTTAGCCAGATGCCTATTCAAACGAGCACCACATTCACTTACTCCTAGTTCTCGGTGCAATATAACAGGCTATCCTTTAGCCACAGTTGTCATAAAAAGAAAGGGTCAAACCTTGCCCAAATCTTATGCAGCCTATAGTTCTCCTGGTAAATCTTTTGTATGTTTAGGGAGGTGGGGACGGGAGAAACCAGCAATCTATCTTCCAAACTTTTTATCCCTGGAAAACATACACATCCGAGATGTCTGGCAGATGAATATCTGGATTAAAGTTCCGCGACAATGCATACAGAAGGCTCCCTTGATGATTCCTAAACAATGAAATGCGTCCAGAGATCTTAGAATGGTTGATACACCACGCTGAATGACAGAGTAACCCTAGGATGGGGTCAGAGATGAATCTTTGACAAAATGGGTGAGATCAGTCCTGTATATATATTCATTCTTGAGACACCCGTATATTGTATTGATTGGGGTGAACAAGTTTATCCCTGGTAAACATACTAAGGTGTATGTTTACCAGGGATAAAAAGTTTGTTAGACGGATTGCTGGTTCCCCCCCCCCCCCCCACACCTACCTAAACATACAAAACATATGTTTAGACAATTGTGGCTAAAGGATAGCCTGTTATATTGCACCGAGAACTGGGATTAAGTGAATGTGGTGCTCAATGGATGAAGAGGAGGGATGATCGGCAATCCAACAGGTAAAACCAAAAAGCTTTATTGGGTCATCTTAAAATAGGAATGATAAAAACAGTCTATGACTAAGGGCACAACCCCAGCATCAGAAATGCATCAGATTGTTTTTATCATTCCTATTTTAAGATGACCCAATAAAGCTTTTTGATTTTACCTGTCGGAGTGCCGATCATCCCTCCTCTTCATCCATTGTGTTTGCTGTACTCACCAGCGGAACTGGCATCCTTCAGGGAAACGCACTTTCCTTGGTCTGGGATTCATTCAACGTGGAAGCTTGCTGATCCTCCCCTTTGAATGTGCTGCTCATTTGAATAGGCATATGTAAGGGACGGTGCCTTGTGTAAGCATTTACAGAAAAGATCCTGGAGAATATTTGGAATACTATGTTATTATTATTAATATTTATTATTATAGCGCCATTTATTCCATGGCGCTTTACATGTGAAAAAGGGGTATAATACATGAACAATTACAATAATCTTGAACACAATGTGACAGCGACTGGTACAGGAGGAGCGAGGACCCTGCCCGCGAGGGCTCACAATCTACAAGGGATGGGTGAGGATACAGTAGGTGAGGGTAGAGCTGGTCATGCAGCGGTATGGTGGAGCGGTGGTTACTGCAGGTTGTAGGCTTGTCGGAAGAGGTGGGTCTTCAGGTTCCTTTTGAAGATTTCCACGGTAGGCGAGAGTCTGATACGTTGGGGTAGAGAGTTCCAGAGTAGGGGGGAAGCACGGGAGAAATCTTGTATGCGATTGTGGGAGGAGGAGATAAGAGGGGAGTAGAGAAGGAGATCTTGTGAGGATCGGAGGTTGCGTGCGGGTATGTATTCGGGAGACTAGGTCAGAGATATATGGAGGAGACAGGTTGTGAATGGCTTTGTATGTCATGGTTAGGGTTTTGAACTGGAGTCTCTGAGCAATGGGGAGCCAGTGAAGAGATTGACAGAGAGGAGAGGCCGGGGAATAGTGGGGGGACAGGTTGATTAGTCGAGCAGCAGAGTTTAGGATAAATTGGAGGGGTGCGAGAGTGTTAGAGGGGAGGCCAGAGAGCAGGAGGTTGCAGTAGTCAAGGCGGGAGATGATGAGGGCGTGCACTAGTGTTTTTGCAGATTCATGGTTGAGGAATGTGCGGATCCGGAAGATATTTTTGAGTTGGAGTCGGCAGGAAATGAAAAGGGCTTGGATATGTGGTTTGAAGGAGAGTTCAGAGTCCAGGGTTACCCCAAGGCAGCCAGCTTGAGCGACTGGGGAGAGTGGGCAGCCATTGACGTTGATAGATAGGTCAGTTGGGGGGGTTGAATGAGATGGCAGAAAGATGATGAATTCTGTTTTGTCCATGTTAAGTTTTAGAAATCTGGCAGAGAAGAAAGATGAAATAGCAGACAGACATTGTGGGATTTTGGTTAGTAAGGAGGTGATATCGGGTCCAGAGAGGTAGATCTGTGTCTCATCAGCATAGAGGTGATAATGAAAGCCGTGAGACTCTATGAGCTGTCCCAGGCCGAAGGTGTAGATGGAGAAGAGCAGGGGTCCTAGAACTGAACCTTGGGGGACACCGACAGATAGGGGGCGAGATGAGGAGCTGGTGTGTGAGTGTGAGACACTGAATGTCCGGTCTGTTAGGTATGAGGAGATCCAGGATAGGGCCAAGTCTGTGATGCCAACAGATGAGAGTCTGTAGTAAGTGGGAATGGTCCACTGTGTCAAAGGCAGATGACAGGTCTAGGAGGAGGAGGACAGAGTAGTGCCACTTAGATTTGGCGGTTAGTAGGTCGTTGGTGACTTTAGTCAGTGCAGTTTCAGTAGAATGGTGCAGTCGGAAACCAGATTGTAGGCGGTCAAAGAGGGAGCAGGAGGAGAGGTGGGAGGACAGTTCAAAATGGACATGTTGTTCCAGTAGTTTTGAGGCATAGGGGAGAAGTGATATGGGGCGATAGCTAGACACAGAGGATGGGTCAAGGGAGGGCTTTTTGAGGATGGGTGTGATTGAGGCATGTTTGAAGTTGATATTGAGAAACTGAATGGGGGTAGTTGCTATAGGCTAAATGAACACTCCTCCACTAAGTCTAATAACTACTGGTGCACTGAATAGAAATCTTGTGGTCAGAAGAGTAATTTATATTTATGTAAACAATATGGTAATATTGAGGTGTTTAACTTGGCTAAAGATATAATAACCAAAAAGAAAAGGCACTGGCAGTAAGCATTATGGAAAATGGTCGAGCCCCCCCCCCCCTTTTTTTTTTTTATATATAGAAGGTGCAATTTACATGTAGACTTCACTGTTTGTTCGTCTTGAGCACTATTTGTAATTTTATGAGTAACTTTTTAGAGGTTTGAAATAAAAGTTAATTTTTATGTAAATCCCAAGCATCTGCTATACCTACTAATGATTTTCTTTTGGGTAATTAATTCTTTGACAATCCCCTTGCTTAAAACACTTCATTTGTATTTACAGTGGGTGAAACAAGTATTGAACACTTCACCAACATAGCAACCCATCCAATCCACACGGGCAAAGAAATCAAACCATGGATGTCCATAAATTAAGTTATGTTTATAAATAGAAGCCAACATGTCAGTTAACCAAAAAAAACAGGTTAGAATCCCGGATAACCGGGCCTTACCCAGACAGCCTACTCACAGCATATGTAAATCCAAACAGAGACTAAGAGTATAAATGGCTTACAAAAGAGGATTGTTTATTAATAGATAAATAAACAGTACAAAAATTCATTTTAAATATCATAAATGTAGGAAAGGGGGAAAAATAAGTGCAGAGTGCCTAAACCAAGGTCCCCAAAAGTTCACTGCATCCCATCCCAAATGCTGAGGAAGTTGCGGCCATCAGAATTTCAAGCCACACTCACCACTGCAGTAGTGGCCTGAATGGTTGTGGGAAAACCCTACTTGCCAAGTAGGAAACAGTATGTACTCACCGCAAAGTGGATGGGAATGCAGGGAAGGGGGGAATCTCAGGGTAGCAGGCGCACCTCGACACACGTTTCGCTGTCATAGGACAGCTTTCTCAAGAGGAAGTGTGCCTAAGAGTTTGCAGGACCTTAATATATACGCTTCAAATTGGTCACATGAGCAGTCATGTGACCACAAGGTATCAAAAGTGAACAAGCAAGAGTTTGTAGGACCTTAATATTTACACCCCAAATTGGTCACATGAGTAATCATGTGAACAGAAGGTATCAAAAATGAACAAGCAGGAGTTTGTAGGACCTTAATATATACGCCCCAGCTTGGTCACATGAGTAGTCATGTGACCAAAAGTAAACAAGCAGGACCTGCGGTGGCACATGCGCGGCAGTGCCGACATCCCGAGTGTGGGCCCTAGCCGTCACGCCCCCCGGCACGTCACCCATGACATGGAAGGGTCCGGAGTTAGTGCAAGGAGGATAATGACAGCGGATCAATGCCCGGGACCGGGAATTCTCGGCGCATGCGCACAGTGGTCACTGCGCCTCATCAATACTCCTAGATGTGAAGGCCCATCCAGACTAGCCCTGCAGAGGGTAGCAAGAATTAACCACCATTACCCCCAAAGGTATAATCAGAACATGCATACAGAAATAACACATATTACAATAATACATATATGTAAATATATCACTGTGTATAATTATAGTGTCCATAGAAATTTCCATATATTCATCCTGAATGACACTACACCGGAGCATCCAAGGCACCCATGTGGTCCACATGAAAACCCTCCAGGGGCAGAGGAAAATACCAGAATTTTCAAACATCGGGCCTGCAAACTCTATAGAGAAAAGAGGAAAAAGTGGAAAAACATTATTAAAACCAATTAGTTAAAAAGAACCCAAAAAAAGGGGGGAAAGAATTAAAAGCACAAAAAGCGTCATGCTAACCATTAGAAAAATAGGGTCTCCCAGAGTAGCAGGAGAACATTCTATCACTACAGAAATGATGAGAAAACCAAGCTCTCATTCAGGCCCCGTGGAGACACCATATCTAGGGTTGAAATCCATCTGGCCCATTTTTGGGCCAAAATCTGTTTTAAGAAACAGGCCACTGATCTGGCTGAACGCTTTTGTCATTGTGGCTACAGTAATAGATCCATCAGGCGTGGCTATGGGAGGGCAAGGAAAACCCCTCGAGGCCGCCTCCTCTACCCGGCCCCCCCCAGAGTGGGGTTGTACCAGAGAGGGTGCGTTACATTTCAACCTATAATAGGCAATGGGGGGCGATGCGGGAAATATTTGCCAAACACTGGGGGGTTCTTGGTATGGAGCCTTCCCTGCGTGACTGCCTTGGAGGATACCCGTTGATGACGGCCCAACGGGCAAAAAATCTCAGTGACCTGCTTGTGTCAAGCCATTATATCCCTCCTTTACAAAAATCCTTTTGGGTCCCGTGGACCCACAGTGGGCTGTTATCCATGTGGCTATTGTATGGCTTGCACGAATGTCATGCGCAGTGCTTCCTTTCTCTCCTCTGATGGCTCCCGTGAATTTAAAATTCTCAAGTATATTTTGTGCGGTTCTACCCACGTTATATACTATGCTACCTGTGGCTGCCAACTAATCTATGTTGGTTTGACCACAAGGGAGCTCAGGGTGAGAGTTCGGGAGCACGTGCACGACATTCGTAGCGCAAATACGGTTGCTGACCCCCGGGAGCTGAGGACGCTCCCGCGCCATTTCCATAAGTATCACGGCTGCGACCCCAGTTCTCTGAGGGTACGCGGCATAGCCATTTTACACTTGGGCTCACGGGGTGGGAATGCCAAACAGATTTTCGCCCAAAAAGAGGCCAGATGGATTTCAACCCTAGATACGGTGTCTCCACATTGCCTGAATGAGAGCTTGGTTTTCTCATCATTTCTGTAGTGATAGAATGTTCTCCTGCTCCTCTGGGAGCCCCTATTTTTCTAATGGTTAGCATGACGCTTTTTGTGCTTTTAATTCTTTCCCCCCTTTTTATGGGTTCTTTTTAACTAATTGGTTTTAATAATGTTTTTCCACTTTTTCCTCTTTTCTCTATAGAGTTTTCAGGCCCGATGTTTCAAAATTCCGGTATTTTCCTCTGCCCCTGGAGGGTTTTCATGTGGACCACATGGGTGCCTTGGATGCTCCGGTGTAGTGTCATTCAGGATGAATATATGGAAATTTCTATGGACACTATAATTATACACAGTGATATATTTACATATATGTATTATTGTAATATGTGTTATTTCTGTATGCATGTTCTGATTATACCTTTGGGGGTAATGGTGGTTAATTCTCGCTACCCTCTGCAGGGCTATTCTGGTTGGGGCTTTACATCTTGGAGTATTGATGAGGCGCAGTGACCACTGTGCGCATGCGCCGCAGCTTCCCGGTCCCGGGCGTTGATCCGCTGGCAGTATCCTCCTTGCACTAACTCCGGACCCTTTAATGTCATGGGTGACGTGATGGCTAGGGCCCACGCTCGGGATGTCGGCACTGCCGTGCATGCGCCACCGCAGGTCCTGCTTGTTTACTTTTGGTCACATGACTATTTATGTGACCAAGTTGGGGCATATATATTAAGGTCCTACAAACTCCAGCTTGTTCATTTTTGATACCTTCTGGTCTCATGATTACTCATGTGACCAATTTGGGGCATATATATTAAGGTCCTACAAACTCCTGCTTGTTCACTTTTGATACCTTCTGGTCACATGACTGCTCATGTGACCAATTTGGGGCATATATATTAAGATCCTACAAACTCCTGCCTGTTTACTTTTGATATCTTCTGGTCACATGACTACTCATGTGACTAATTTGGGGCATATCATAGAATCATAGAATCATAGAATGGTAGAGTTGGAAGGGACCTCCAGGAGGATTCTGAGGGCTTACAAGATTATTCATTGCTGGCAAAGTTTTATTTTGCTGTATTTCTTCATGGTTCTCCTGCGTGAGAGCCTGGTACTGGTTCCTGAGCAGTATGGGTGCTGACTGCCTCTCGATCCTCCTGCTTCTCTGTGTCACATGCTTCCATTCCTCTGTTTCGTCAGGTGCAGTTCGAATTTCTTCTCTTTCTGAATCATGAAGAGATAATTCTGCTCTGTCTAAGAACTCTTCACCTTCCTTAATGATTTTCAAGGTAGTTAACCTCTCCTCTAGATTTCGCAACTTTTCCTCCAACAGGGACACAAGCTTGCATTTCTGGCATGTGAAGTTTGGCTTTTCCACTGGCAAGTCTGTGAACATGTAGCAGGATATGCAGCTCACCAAATGGCTCCTGGACTCTTCCATGTTCTTACTGTTAATGTTCTGAAAACAGTGAAAAAAGCTTTAAAAAAAAGCATCAAAATGCGCGCGCCTACCGGCGCGCGGTTTACCGATGTCCTCTTTTCAGCTCCAACAGCCAAAATCCAGTGTTCTTTGAGCTCGCGGAGACTCTTCACTTACCCCAAAATGCAGTGGGAATATGCAAATTATCTCCTCAGGACTCCTCCCCTACAAAACTCCTGCTTGTTCACTTTTGATACCTTCTGGTCACATGACTGCTCATGTGACCAATTTGGGGCGTATATATTAAGATCCTACAAACTCCTGCCTGTTTACTTTTGATATCTTCTGGTCACATGACTACTCATGTGACTAATTTGGGGCATATCATAGAATCATAGAATCATAGAATGGTAGAGTTGGAAGGGGCCTCCTGGGTCATCTGGTCCAACCTCCTGCTCAAAGCAGGATTCACTAAATCATCTCAGACAGATGTCTGTCCAGCCTCTGTTTGAAGACGTCCATTGAAGGGGAACTCACCACCTCTCGTGGCAGCCTGTTCCACTCATTGATCACCCTAACTGTCAAAAAGTTTTTTCTAATATCTAATCTGTGTCTCCTCCCATTTAGTTTCATCCCATTGCTTCTAGTCTTTCCTTGTGCAAATGAGAATAAAGATGATCCTTCTACAATGTGACTGCCCTTGACATATTTGTAGACAGCTATTAAGTCTCCTCTCAGTCTTCTTTTTTGCAAGCTAAACATTCCCAAATCCTGCAACCGTTCCTCATAGGACATGGTTTGCAGACCAGTCACCATTCTGGTCGCTCTTCTCTGAACTTGCTCCAGTTTGTCTATGTCTTTTTTAAAATGTGGTGCCCAAAACTGTACACAGTATTCCAGATGAGGTCTGACCAAAGAGGAGTAAAGTGCGATAATGACTTCACGTGATCTAGACTGTATGCTTCTATTAATACATCCCAGAATTGTATTTGCCTTTTTTGCTGCTGCATCACACTGTTGACTCATGTTCAGTCTATGATCTATTAGTATACCTAAGTCTTTTTCACATGTACTGTTGCTTAGCTCTATTCCTCCCCTTCTGTATATGCTTTTTTCATTTTAATTGCCCAGATGTAGTACTTTGCATTTTTCCCTGTTAAAAACCATTCTGTTGGTTGCTGCCCACTGCTCCAGTTTATTTAGGTCTTTTTGAATCCTCTCTCTCTCTTCTCTAGTATTAGCTATCCCTCCTAGCTTTGTGTCATCAGCAAATTTAATCAGTTTACCCTCGATTCCTTCATCTAAATAATTGATAAAGATGTTGAACAATACAGGTCCCAGGACGGAGCCCTGTGGTACCCCACTTGAGACATTCATCCAGCTGGATGTGAAGCCATTTACAACCACCCTTTGAGTCCGATCACTAAGCCAGTTATGAATCCACCTAACAGTTGCCTGGTCCATTGCATACTTGGTCATTTTTTCAATAAGGATGGTGTGAGATACTTTGTCAAATGCTTTGCTGAAGTCCAGATATACTATATCTACAGCATTTCCCTGATCCACCCAGTCAGTGATTCTGTCATAGAAGGAAATTAAGTTAGTCTGACATGACTTGTTAGTTACAAACCCATGCTGACTCTGGTTAATCACTTCATTCTTATCCATGTACTTACATACATGTTGTTTAATAATTTGTTCAAAGATCTTTCCTGGTATAGAAGTCAGACTCACCGGCCTATAGTTCCCTGGGTCCACCTTCTTCCCCTTTTTGAAGATAGGAACAACATTTGCTCTTCTCCAGTCTTCTGGGACTTCTCCTGTTCTCCAAGAATTTTCAAAGATTATGGAGAGTGGTTCTAAAATTTCTTCTATGATCTCCTTCAGTACTCTGGGGTGTAATTCATCTGGACCTGGAGACTTGAACTCATTTATGTTAGCTAAATATTCCCTCACAATCTTTCTGTTTACAGATAACTTGGATTCCTCTATTCCTTTAAAAGGACAGTGAAGATCAGTTGATGTTACATTTTCTTTCTGAGAGAAAACAGATGCAAAATAGGAATTAAAAAGTTCGGCCTTCTCGACATCCTCTCTTACGATTTCTCCATTTTCATCCTGTAAAAATCCTATAGCATCTTTGACTTTTCTTTTACTTTTGACATACCCCCAAAATCCTTTTTTATTGCTTTTGACATCTCTTGCAAGCCTTAATTCATTGTCAGCTTTAGCTAACCTGATACGTGCCCTGCAGGATCTGCAGACTGCATTATAATCTTCTTTAGATATGCCTCCCTCTTTCCATTTAATAAACATTTCTTTCTTTCTTTTTAGCATGTGTTTAAGTTCTGTGTTCATCCATCCTGGTTTCCTTAAATGCTTCCCATTCTTCCTACTTTTCGGGATTGTTAACGATTGTGCTTTGAGAATCTCATTTTTAAAAATTTCGCATCCTTCCTGGACATTTTTGTCCTTAAGGACATCCAGCCATTGGATCCCTCCTATTCTCTTTCTGAGTCTCTTAAAATCTGCCTTTCTAAAATCTAACCTTGAAGTTTGAGTCTTCACATGTCTTCCTCCTCTAGTTATCCAAAATTCTATAATAGCATGATCGCTGCCTCCTAGCGTCCCAGCCACCTTTACCTCCTCAACCATTTCCTCCCTGTTTATAAGGATTAGATCCAAAGTAGCAGATCCCCTTGTTTTCTCCCCTACCTTTTGGAAGATAAAGTTGTCAGCAAGAGAGGATAAGAATTTGCTTGACCTGTTAGTTTTACTTGAGAGAGATTCCCAACAAATGTCTGGATAGTTGAAATCTCCCATGACCACTACGTCATATTTTTTGGAGAACTTGGTCATTTGATACATAAAGAGTTCATCCATATCTTCAGCTTGCCCAGGTGGCCTGTAGTAAATGCCTACAATGGTGTCCTTTCCGTTCTCTCCTTGTATTCTTACCCAAACAGTTTCCACAGAACTCCCAGTCTCTGAAGCTTCAATCTCTGTGCAGATATACGCTTTTCTAACATACAATGCGACACCTCCTCCTCGTTTATCAAGTCTGTTTCTTGCAAATAAGTTGTATCCTTTTAGCCTTTTATTCCAATCATGTGTATCGTCCCACCAAGTTTCAGTGATTCCAATGACATCATATTCCTTTTCCTGCATTAGTAGTTCCAATTCTCCTTGTTTGTTGCCCATGCTTTGTGCATTTGTATAAAAACATTTTAGTTTGTGATTGGTTTCTCTTCCTCCCATATGTTTATTATTTAAATTGTTTTGTCTTTGTTCTTCCTTTACACTTCCAGTAGCAGAGATCTCAATAGTATTTGTCAGCTGTATGGCTTTTTCTGGCCTTTTGCTTCCCTTCCCACATTGTTCTAGTTTAAAGCTCTCCTGATGAGTGTAGCAAGGCGACTTTCAAATACATGTTTTCCAGTCTTCGTAAGGTGCACCCCATCTCTAGCAAGTAGTCCATCGTATAGGTAATTCATTCCGTGATCCAGAAATCCAAATCCTTGTTGACGGCACCATCGACGTAGCCAGTTGTTCACCTGTAGAATCTTATTCCACCTCATTGTTCCATGGCCATCCACTGGGAGGATGGATGAGAAGACCACCTGCGCTCCCAATTCTTTCACTTTCTTGCCTAAGTCTTCAAAGTCACTGCAGATGGTTTCCAGGTCCTTTCTTGCGGTGTCATTTGTCCCCACATGTATTAGCAGGAATGGGTAGTGATCTGTAGGTCTGAATAGTCTTGATATCCTGTCAGACACATCTTTAATTTTTGCTCCTGGAAGACAGCACATTTCTCTTGAGGTTATGTCTGGTCTGCAGATAGCGGCCTCTGTTCCTCTTAACAGGGAATCCCCCATGACCACCACTCTCCGTTTTTTCTTCACAACATTCTTCTTTCTCCATCCAGGAGGATTCTGAGGGCTTACAAGATTATTCATTGCTGGCAAAGTCTTATTTTGCTGTATTTCTTCATGGTTCTCCTGCGTGAGAGCCTGGTACTGGTTCCTGAGCAGTATGGGTGCTGACTGCCTCTCGATCCTCCTGCTTCTCTGTGTCACATGCTTCCATTCCTCTGTTTCGTCAGGTGCAGTTCGAATTTCTTCTCTTTCTGAATCATGAAGAGATAATTCTGCTCTGTCTAAGAACTCTTCACCTTCCTTAATGATTTTCAAGGTAGTTAACCTCTCTTCTAGATTTCGCAACTTTTCCTCCAACAGGGACACAAGCTTGCATTTCTGGCATGTGAAGTTTGGCTTTTCCACTGGCAAGTCTGTGAACATGTAGCAGGATATGCAGCTCACCAAATGGCTCCTGGACTCTTCCATGTTCTTACTGTTAATGTTCTGAAAACAGTGAAAAAAGCTTTAAAAAAAAGCATCAAAATGCGCGCGCCTACCGGCACGCGGTTTACCGATGTCCTCTTTTCAGCTCCAACAGCCAAAATCCAGTGTTCTTTGAGCTCGCGGAGACTCTTCACTTACCCCAAAATGCAGTGGGAATATGCAAATTATCTCCTCAGGACTCCTCCCCTACAAAACTCCTGCTTGTTCACTTTTGATACCTTCTGGTCACATGACGGCTCATGTGACCAATTTGGGGCGTATATATTAAGGTCCTGCAAACTCTTATGCACACTTCCTCTTCAGAAAGCTGTCCTGTGACAGCGAAACGTGCGTCGAGGTGCGCCTGCTACCCTGAGGTTCCCCCCTTCACTGCGTTCCCATCCACTTTGCGGTGAGTACATACTGTTTCCTACTTGGTAAGTGGAGTTTTCCCACATCCATTCAGACCACTACTGCAGTGGTGAGTGTAGGTTGAAATTCTGATGGCTGCAACTTCCACAGCATTTGGGATGGGATGCAGTGAAGTTTTGGGGACCTTGGTCTAGGCACTCTGCACTTTTTTTTCCCCCTTTCCTACATTTATGATATTTAAAATGAATTTTTGTACTGTATATTTATCTATTAATAAACAATCCTCTTCTGTAAGCCATTTATACTCTTAGTCTCTGTTTGGATTTAAATTAAGTTATGTGTAATAATGAAAAATGACACAGGGAAAAAGTATTGAACAGATGAAGAAAGAGGTACAAAAAGCCATGGAAAGTCATGACATAAGCTAAAATCTATCAGTAATTAGAAAGAAATCCTGCCACTGTTCAACTGATGGCCAATAAAAAGGTGTCTCATTGCCAAGGTGCCACACAAGAAACATCTCATGATGGGTAAAACCAGTGAGTTGTCTCAAGACCTTCACAAGCTTATTGTTTGGTGATTGGTGATTTGTTCAATACTTATTTACCAACTGTATATATCCCTGTGGAAAAAAATATATTTGTTAAACATAGTTACTATGGCACATAAAACACATTGTCAGAATAATAGTAGCGACTGGGGTCAAATTATGGAACCTGATGGTTTCCCTTTTAAATGCAGATAATTCTTAATCATCTTTAGTATCGTAATGTCTAAACAGATGTTAAAATTGCTGGAAGGAAATAAAAGCGCAAAAAGAGGGCTTTAACTGATTAAACCAGTGCCAAATAAAAGGTTTTTAGCTCACCTTTATAGGTTGCCTCTTGCAACCTTATGCATGCTCATACCAGCTGCTGTACACTGCAGATAAGAAGACCAAGGGAAAAAAAATTGATTTTTCATGGTTTATCCTGCGCTGCTGGTAATATCACATGGAAAAGACATCTCAGGAATCCAGAGCTTCCATTAAGAGTTTTATTTCTGTTTGTCACATCTTTAAAATCAACACGTTTCAAAGTCTTACTGACTTATTCATCAGGACATGAGTATAACAGATCTATCCATATAACGTACAGCTTCATTTATATACTCTCTCAGAAGATATTATATCAGTGCTCCAAATGTTTTTTATATGTAACATCTGACAAGTAGTGAACTCTGACACTTGTCCTATGATGCGGTTCCTCTGAACCCCCTCTCCCCTCGCTTGTCATTTTTTTCTTTTCTGAGAGAGTATATAAATGAAGCTGTACATTCTATGGATAGATCTGTTATACTCATGTCCTGATGAAGAAGTCAGTAAGACTTCGAAACGTGTTGATTTTAACAGTGTGACAAACCGAAATAAAACTCATAATGGAAGCTCTGGATTCCTGAGATGTCTTTTCCACGTGGCATTACCAGCAGCGCAGGATAAACTGTAAAAAATCCAATTTTTTTCCAAATATCTAAACAGAAGCATGCAAACCACTATAGGTATTAAGGGATATTAATATATGCCCTAATTATCACCAGCTGTAAGTAATATATGTATGTGATAGTCAACATCATTCATCTAAATCCATGTTTCACTCATTAGTGAATTACGATACACCATGTGTCATTCGAATAGTTGCAAAGCTGATATTTGATTAAATATCTATTCCCAATTGGCTGTATGCTTTATCCACAAAAGGGTCCTAAATCCTTGTGGTTAATCCACCACATTATATAGATCCATTGTAAAACATGTCATATAATGATTGATCAAGATGCTGAGTTGACTTCTGCATCATGTCATCAACTTAGTTATTTCTGTATGTGCCATACACTAACCTAGTGTCTAAAAAATAAAATTCTAGTTATATTTTTGTTGTTAGCTTTATTACGCACTATTATATAAACCTGATGCTAAATTCCATTCTTAGAATTAATGGGTATTTCCACTAGTAAGACTACAAGGGACTATATACTGATGGCCAATACTGTCAACTTCATAAGTGTAAAATCCTTTAATAGTGATTATGCCTACAAATAACTATGTAATTAATGGGATTGTATTGGTACTAATGATAAGCGAGCATGTTCTGTTAACCATTCGGCAAGCATGCTCGGGTGCTCACGAAGTATTTGCGGCGTGCTCGAATGTTATGTTTGAGTCACTGTGTGTGCATGATTTGTTACTATTTGACAGCTTTAATACATGTGAGGAATGCCTAACAAACAGGCATTCCTCACATGTATTAAAGCTGTCAAACAGTCACAAATCATGCACATGGAGTGTCTCAAACATAACATTCGAGCACGCCGAAGATACTCGGAAAACACCCAAACATACTCGTAAATCTCGAGTAACGAGCATGCTCTCTCATCACTAATTGGTACCCATGCCAGTGATCACCCAAGGCCTGCTAGTAGCTCTCAAATTGTCTCTATTGAAGTGTATCTCTTAATAAATAGATCTTAGACCTGAGTTTAAGAGCTGGACTCATACAATTTTTGTTTTAATATTTGGTTGAAAAACTTTGAACATCCATGTCTAAATGACTATATATGAAAGTAAATAAATAAACAAACAACAATAGTTCATGAAAATAGCATAAGGTTCTTATTTAACATATTTTTTATAAAAAAAAATGTAAAACTCATCGCACCATGTCAAGGTGACCCTATTTGGGATGGTCCTAACCTCTAATATTAACACTTTACCATTTGTCAAGTGACATGCATGTGGATAAGGGCTGAGAAGGACTGAGCCCGGCTAGTAGACACCCAGCCATGGAGAACCACATGAATATAATATCCAAATATCCAGCTCAAAGGGAATGCAGGCCACACTTTTATATGGATATATACACAGGGTACAAACAAACTGAAACAAAAAAATTTAAAAAATAAACTGGGATATAAATTGCCTATATATATTTTGCATTTGATATATTTTTTTTTTAGGTTGCTGCAAAGATTAAAGCCCAGATGATGGAGGAAGGAACAGTAATGGTTAATTATCAGCCATTGAAGGAAAAGCCCAATTTCTTCCGTATGGTGTTTTCTAACCCCGCCTCTAGGAAATCTGATATAGATTTCCTTCTGGATGAAATTGAACGGCTTGGAAGATGCTTACAGTTTTAATGTAGTCCATAATTATGTATAATGAATATGCTGTTCAATAAATAAAATGCAAATTAGTTTTCTTGAATACCTATTCTTTGATTATATGTGATTGTTTGTTTTATTTGCATTAAAGGAGTTTTCCCACAAACAAAATACATTTTAATCAATAAATCTTGGAATGAAAATAATTTCCACAATTAAATGTGTTAAAAAATGTTCCTCTCCTGAGATAATCTTATAAATGTAGCCCCTACTATGTACTGTGGAATTTCTGTGTCTGACCGTGCAAGAACATGATTAGTGTTGAGCCACCCCCGTAGTGTTCGAGTTCGGTTCGTCGAACACCCATGTGTTCGCCGAACTGTTCGTCGAACTGTTCGTCGAACACCTTCGAACACCGTTAAAACCAATGGCAGGTAAACAAAAACACATAGAAACACATAGAAAACACCTTCAAAGGTGTCCAAAAGCTGACAAACTGCTCAGAAGACACAACTAACACATGGAAAAGTGACAAGTACATATAGTCATGCAAAAAGAAAAGAGGTGGAGGAGTAAAAGGAGGGGGAGACACAGATATAGGCATGTCATGCCCTTCTAAAATCCAAAAAGTGAGAAGCCGACACGGCCAGTCCGTTCCTGCCTGTGCCACCTCTGTGTCGCCGGGTTTGTGCCAGAGCCGCGGTGGACCCTGACGGCCAGCCCCCCTATCCCAATACTGGTGCCTGTCCGCCGGTGGGTCGAGGCCCCCCACGGTGGGGGGGGAGAGTAACATCTGCAGAAGAAAGACCATCTTCCAGCCAAACTAAGATGTCGACTTCTTTTCGTGGACAATGTGATACGATCCCATTCTTACGGACACGCCCATCGCTACAAATTCTAGATGAGGCACAAAAACAGCAGGTGCTTCAACGGATATCAAGTGCTCCTTCAAGTGGGTTCTCCATCACCTCAATTTCAACATCACAAATACTCCAGTCCTCAGAGGTGTCACCCCAATCGCACTTGCTTCCTCACAGCTCCCAAGTCTCCAGCTGCCCGTCTGAGTATGGGGTAACACAGATGGCTGAGTCTGCCCAGCTGTTTACTCATACTATAGCCTGGGAAACAGAGGTCTGCTCCAGAGCTTCTGTTAATCCAGATGAGGAAATGATCTGATCCGATGCCCAGAATCTTTATAAGTTGGATCCAGGACCAGATGAAGAAGGTTCTGAGCATAATGTAGACCCTTGTTCCCAAACTGTAACTCCTGTTGGTGGAGACAATGATGAAGACGATGATGAGACTCAAATACCTGATTGGAGCGACAACTTGACTTTTCGGTCAGGGCAGGAAGAGGTTGGCTCTGAGGGCGACGGGTGTGATAACACACAGGGTGATGATGACGAGGTTGGAGATCCCACTTACTGTCAACCCACAGTCAGACAGTCGATGAGGTCAGCAGAGGAGGTGGAGGAGGATGTGACTAGCCCTGGGGATGGGGATGACTCGGTACCCGGGCATTTGCCTGGCCTTGGGGATGTCGCGGTGGTCGGCTCCCTGGCCCGTACCCTGGGGTCTCTCTTTAAAAGGGTGGATAATTGTTAATTTTATAAGAGTTCATGACGCCACCTGTGGTATCTGGTGACAAGCACCAGCGCTGCAGCAGTCCACTGAGGCCGGTGATAAGGCAGCTCGATGGTATAGCTCCCCACAGGTGGAGCTAGGTCTCAGGGCAGCGTATGCAGGGGGAATGCAGGACAGGCGAGACCCAGCTGGGTCAGAGCAAGAACGGGAACGGACACGGTAGTCACTTCAGTACCTTTTACTGGTGGAAATTCAGGCACATCCCGGAGCACTGTAGGGTGAAGGGTGCATATCAGGATCCTCCCCAATGAGCGGTTGTAGGGCCTCCTGTTTCTTGCCTCTGCGTAGTAAGTTTCTGACCTACCTGGAGCTAGGCCTAACTTTGTCTCTGTCCTGCGCTGGCTGACCTTGTGGTAGGGCCTTCTCTTGGAGTTGACGCTCCCAGTATGCGGGGCCTAAGCGTCTCCTGGCTCTGTTACATATCAGCACCTTAGCGATCCTGGGACTTGTAGTTCTCCAGGGATTCCGGTTATGCCTTACTGGGTCATAGAGATACCGGTAAGCTCGGATCCTGTGTCCGGTATATGCTTCGGGGTGAGCTGGTTAAGCTCCTCTGCCCCTTATGTACTAACTCGCCACTCGCCTTCGGCCTACTCGGGCCCTCACTAGGCTATACACACTAACGGCAGCTTGCCGCGCTTCACTGATCTTACGGCACCGGCACACCTTAAGCTCTATCTGGGCTCCCTGAATCTAGCAAGCAGGAGCCTCTTTCTCCACTGCTGAACTATTAACTGCGTTCTCTAGACTAGACTGAGCTCCACTGCAGACTGACCTCTCTTAGGCTTCTCTACTGCAGGAACTCTTCAGAGGAACTGAACTGCCTAGCTCCACCTTCCCTATTTATATCCCTAACGGGCTCCCTCTGCTGGTCTGAGGTGGAAGGTGGAGATGTGTGAATGTTTATGGGGGCCTCTTGTGGAGGATTCCATCAATGCACTCTTGTAGGATCTGTGATACCAAGCGCAGCGGGGCATCACAGATGCTATTGACGACGAGGTTAGGTTGCGCCTTCCTGAACAGAGACGGAGTACTGGAAGCACGTCAACAACTGCATCCTCAACCACAACTCTGCCTCTGACCACAAGTCGTAGTGGCTCTTCAGGTCACATGGGCTCTAAGCCTTGCATAGCCTGGGCATTTATTCAGATCGATAAGGATGACCCAACTCGTGTTATCTGTAATATTTGTCAGCAAAAGCTAAGTAGAGGCCAAAAAATACATAGTTTGAGTACTTCATGCATGTACCGTCACATGGATATGAAGCATAAGTTGCAGTGGGAAGCTCACTGTGCTACAATGCGGCCTAGCCGGCTGGGCCAACCACCGTCTGCCCCATCTTGTGCATCCGCAGCCTCTTCATCCTCTGTGACTGGGGGGACAGCAGTCACACATGTTTTTGGACGCAGACCTGCCACCTCTTTACCTGCAACAGCCAGTGTGATTGGCAGGTCGTCAGTTCAATGGGAAGTGGAAACACCTGCTAGTATTGAGCGCTCTCCGACATCGAGAGCACCACCTTTGGATCAAGGCAACCTAACATGTCCGCCTGCATCTTCCTCACAGACCGGCAGTTGCCGGGGACACCCTACTCAACACCGTCTAAGCACAACAGCCAGCCCTCGGTCCCTCAGATGTGGAAAAGTAAAAGACCATTTCCTCCTAGCCATGAGAAAGCTAAGAGGTGGAATTTCACCATCTGCAAGCTGTTGGCTACAGAAATGCTGCCTTTCCACCTGGAGGACACAGAGGATTTTCAAGACCTTATGTCCGTCACAGTGCCCCAGTACCAGATGCCCTGTCGGCACTACTTCTCAAAGAAAGGTGTGCCTGCGCTCCACTAGCATGTCGCACACAACATCACCGCTTCTTTGAGAAACTCTGTGTGTGACAGGGTGCACTTCACAACAGACACTTGGACGAGAAGGCATGGACAGGGGCGTTACATGTCGCTGACTGGGCACTGGGTAACTATGGTGACAGCAGGACAAGGGGTTGCTGTCCAAGTCTTACCGTCCCCACGAGTTGTGTGTTAATCCTCTTTATCTCAAACTTCCTCCACTGCTTCTGCCTCCTCAACCTCCTCTCGGTCCTCCACCTGCACCCAAAGCCTGTCTGGTAATGCCACCTGCTTTCTAACTGCGCAGAAGGAATCCTGCACACCTCCTTACTATGCTGGCAGCAAGGCTCAACGCATCAGTGTTTACTTTGAAATGTCTGGGAAATGTGAGTCACACAGCTGAGGAGTTTTGGTCAGCTCTGGAGACCCAGTTTCATGAAAGGTTGTCTCCACTGGACCTGCAACCAGGGAAGGATATGTGCGACAATGCTGCAAACCTGGGTGCGGCACTTCGCCGGGGCAATGTCACACACGTGCCTTGTATGGCTCACGTGTTGAACCTGGTTGTCCAGCAATTTTTAGCCCACTATCCCGGACTAGATGGCCTTCTGCAGAGTGCACAGTCGCTGTGTGCTCACTTCCGCCGTTCGCATCCCACAGTTCAACGTCTTACATCTCTACAGAAGTCGTTGGGCCTGCCAGTTCACCGGCTGAAATGCGATGTGCCGACACGGTGGAATTCAACTCTGCACATGTTGCAGCGACTGTGGCAGCACCGACAAGCCCTGGTGCAATACGTTCTGACGTATAGCCTGGGCCAACGAGATCCAGAGGTGGGGCAAATCACGCTGGAGGAGTGGTCTCAGATCAGGGACCTATGCACCCTTCTGCACAGTCTTGAAATGGCGACGAAGATGTTTAGTGCTGACGATGCCATTATCAGCATGACTATTACGGTGATTTACATGCTGGAGCACATGTTAAACAGAATTCGGAGTCAGGTGGTGGGACAAGAGGAGGTGGAGGAAGTAGAGGAGGAGTCGTATGCGGAAGGGATAACATCTCCAAGGTCCAGACGGTTGGCAGCACCAAGGCGGCAGGCATGGGAGGGTGGGGGAGAGGGATTAACCAGGGCGCATGGTAGCAGCCAAACTGTTGAGGAAGGTGCAGGAGCCGAGGAAGAAGTGGAGGACGAACTGGCAATGGGCATGGAAGACTCATCAGATGAGGGAGACCTTGATCACATTTCTGTTGTGCGAGGTTGGAGGGAGAGGGCAGAGGAAGGAAGCATGATTCTTACCTCGCTACCAACACAACAAGGACTTGGTCCTTCTGGATGCGCAAGACACATGAGTGCCTTCTTGCTGCACTACCTGCAACATGACCCCTGGATTGTCAGAATTCGAAGTAATCCCGACTACTGGGTTGCCACACTCTTAGATCCTTGGTACAAAAGTATATTTGCCTAAATAATTCCTGCCATAAAAAGGTATTGACGAATGCAGGAGTATCTGTTGCAGAATCTTACATGTGCTTTTCCACAAAACACCAGTGGTGCACGTAGTGAATCTCACAGTTCTAACTTGCCAACGGTGGGACTGTCGAGTCTTCATCACTCAAACAGTAACAGTAACACAGTATCTGCTGGTAACAGCAATTTTGTGGAATCGTTTCACCACTTTTTTAGACCATCCTTTGCAAGGCCACAGGAGACAAGAAGTCTGACACATAGTCAATGCCTAGAGAGGATGGTACAGGAGAATCTCCAAGTGAACATCGAAGCCATGACTGTGTCACTGGACCCTTGCTCATTTTGGTATTCCAATCTTGAAAAATCGCCGGAGCTCGCCACTCACGCCTTGGAGATCTTGTCATGCCATGCAGCCAGCGTTCTCTCTGAACGTATGTTCAGCGCTGCTGGTGGTGTGCTGACAGATAAGCGCACGCGGCTGTCCACTGAGAATGTAGACAGACTCACGTTCATAAAGATGATCAAATCATGGATTCGCAAGGACATTTCTACCCCTGTGTCATCCTTGGGAGACTAAAAGCTTGGGGATTTGGTAAAATCACCTCACCAACCGTTTTAAGCAACAGTGGGGCAATTGATGCCACTTAACCCTAGTACGCATGACCATAAAAATCTACACTTTCACATACCTGGGGCCCTTTAGGCCCGTGTGCAAATAACGTGGAATAACTCAAACTCAAATGACAAACAACTATATACATGAAGAATACCTAGAGTTTCAAAATTCTAACTAAAGCAATCTTGCAGAAAATAGAAAACAATTAACTGGGTGGGCCTGCAAGGCCACAGGTATGCGTTCTAGGGTTAAGTGGTGTCTGTGCCACAATTTTGGGAGTCCCCTTGCTGTGTCTTACGTGACGTTGGCATCGTCAATTCCAGGTGGGTTGGGTCGCACCCCCCCCTTTTAACTGTAAGAAACTACATACACTATGGCTTGGGGTAACACAGATGGTTGAGTCTGAAGAGCTGTTTACTCAGAGGTCTGCTCCAAATCTTCAGTGTCTGCTAGTCAGCGTAGAATTTTTAACTGCATCTAGCCTAGGCAATACTTTGGGCGTAGTAGCCCAGCTGCGAAGCAAGCTGCACCGCCTGTGTATCTAATAAGAATTTTTAAATTAATCTAGCCTAGGCAGACTGTGGGGACCCCCAACCAAACCCAGATGCTCAGCCCCCCTACCGCCCCCCTTTCATGGACAACCCAATAATGTAACTCTTACAACTGGATGGGTGAGGATCGGTCACAGCTTTATTAACTCTTTATACTCATTCCATTAGAAAGGCATTTTATTTCTAAAATAATTCAGCTTGTTGCAGCATGCCCTGGGTCCCCACTCCGGCAAGTTGGCCCACAAGTGTAACTCTCCAACATGTCCTTTCTATTTCCAGGCCACGGAGGATCCAGCGTACTCGTATGCAGGACTCTGACCCCCACCCATCACTCTTAACGCTTGTTCCACTCCGTCCTGGAGTCCTGACAGGAATATGTCCAGTCCAATATCTATTAAGTGAACACCGTCGGGCCGTATGAGGCCTGCTTTATCTCCTTCCAGTTGTCGGTGTCGTATCACTACACCGCCTCTGTCTCTTCTAAATTTTGCCATCCGAATATTTATTACCCGCCTTGTCCATTCGATGGCCGTGATGTCTCGCGCACCTTGCCATACCACTATCGGCACAATCTCTGACCATTCTATAGCTAATTTTGTGAAAAATTCTCTGAAGCGCTCAGTGTCTAGTTTCATTATTGCCATTAGTTATGCGCTCTTGTGATGACCTAGGTTGTTTCCCCCGGCCTGTATAACTAAGATGACCGGACCTCTTGCCTCTCTCCCTACCTTGATTACCTCCATTAGTACCTGTGGCCATAGCAGGCCTCTAATACCTCTCCAGTTGAAATATGTGTTATGAAACTCTAATTTCCTCCCGCCTGGGCGGACTTTCGCCCTTTTTTGTGCCCAATATATATATGAGTGGCCTATCACTGACACCGTTGGCTTAGCGTCACATGTAAAAGAAACAAACCACGTTAGGATAACAAGTCCGGTCTTATGTATCTCGCCAAACACGTGGATCGCCATCTCCCTATCCTCTGAACTTCCGTTTCTGACAGTCCTGCTCTTGCTGCTTCCGTGGCCGCACCTATGCGGAATGAGTGTGTCCCGTAATCTTTGGGGTGGTTCCCTGCCGATGTTATGCATTTATTAAATATAGCTTGGAATAGGTATCTTGATAATGGCGTTCCATCAATGTGTGATACGAAGAAATTACTTTGTGATCTGATGGCTAGATATGTTTTTACTATTGTTACCCGACTCAGTGTACCGTTTGTGTGTTGTAGAAGTACCCAAGTACCCCTGCCCGCTGGAACCGTTTTCGATTGGTGTATGCGTACACGTATTGCATTATTGGCTATGACTACTTCCTGGTGTAATAAGCATCCACTGGTGGTAATTTTGGATTGAGGGACTAATTCGCTTATACATAGCGCCCCGAGGAAGGCGATCACAAATGCAGTAGACATTAGTGTTGCTTCAAATTGTGAGTGTCATGTTAATGGTGTTAGGGATAAGATGTGAGTTTTAGTGACACGGGACGGGACGTCTACATTCCTGACTTGGCTGACCCCTTTTCCACCCTTTTATGGATTGTCTGATGATGAATCTTTGTCACATCTCCCCAATTCAGTAGTTGGAAGTGAAATGCTTCTCCGGTCAGACACCGCTGCGCTGACGCCCCTGATATGCCCCTCATCATTAGCTGGTGGAGAAATTCTATGGTGACTTGTGATCTGGCTTGTTCACATTGGTCAACCCGTCTGCCTGCTACTAGTCGTGTCCACTCTTCCCATGCCTTACCGTATGCTTGCCACGTTGACGGGGCAACTGACGCTCTGATTAATGGCATCAACTATTCGCCACTAGATCCCATAGGGAGGGTGGGCAACTGTGAAAATCTGCCAATTGAATTGTTATAAAGCGTTAGCAGCAGCTTTATACCCCTCAGCATAGTGGCTAGCGCGGACCCATACATTGTGTTTTAGGCACAGGAATACTAGCCTGCGTAGTAGGCCTAGCACTGGTAGAGACGATGATGCCATCTTATTAATGCAGTGCGCTAGGCTGGTGTTTTGTGTTATGAAGCGTATATTTTTGTTAGCCAGGCGCGCGCCCCATATTTCTATTGCTACCACTATTGGGAAAAAATATTTTCAGGGCTAGATGCAGCTAAAAATTATTATTAATTTCAAAGCTGGTGGAGCTTGGTATAGATGGCCTAATACAATGAGTCCCACACACTGCTAGAAGCCCAAATATTTTTTCAGAGGTAGATGCAGATAAAAATTATTTTTAATTTGCAACCTGATGGAGGTCAGTATAGATGGACTAATAGAGAAAGTCCCACACACTGCTAGAAGGCCCAATATTTTTTCAGAGGTAGATGCAGAAAAAAATATATTCAGTTTGCAACCTGATGGAGGTCAGTATAGATGGACTAATACAACAAGTCCCACACACAGCTAGAAGCCCAATAATTTTTCAGAGGTAGATGCAGAAAAAAATATATTCAGTTTGCAACCTGATGGAGGTCTGTATAGATGGATTAATAGAACAAGTCCCACACACAGCTAGAAGCCCAATATTTTTTCAGAGGTAGATGCAGATAAAAATTAATTTTAATTTGCAACCTGATGGAGGTCAGTATAGATGGACTAATAGAGAAAGTCCCACACACTGCTAGAAGGCCCAATATTTTTTCAGAGGTAGATGCAGAAAAAAATATATTCAGTTTGCAACCTGATGGAGGTCTGTATAGATGGATTAATAGAACAAGTCCCACACACAGCTAGAAGCCCAATATTTTTTCAGAGGTAGATGCAGAAAAAAATATATTCAGTTTGCAACCTGATGGAGGTCTGTATAGATGGATTAATAGAACAAGTCCCACACACAGCTAGAAGCCCAATATTTTTTCAGAGGTAGATGCAGAAAAAAATATATTCAGTTTGCAACCTGATGGAGGTCTGTATAGATGGATTAATAGAACAAGTCCCACACACAGCTAGAAGCCCAATATTTTTTCAGAGGTAGATGCAGAAAAAAATATATTCAGTTTGCAACCTGATGGAGGTCTGTATAGATGGATTAATAGAACAAGTCCCACACACAGCTAGAAGCCCAATATTTTTTCAGAGGTAGATGCAGAAAAAAATATATTCAGTTTGCAACCTGATGGAGGTCTGTATAGATGGATTAATAGAACAAGTCCCACACACAGCTAGAAGCCCAATATTTTTTCAGAGGTAGATGCAGAAAAAAATATATTCAGTTTGCAACCTGATGGAGGTCTGTATAGATGGATTAATAGAACAAGTCCCACACACAGCTAGAAGCCCAATATTTTTTCAGAGGTAGATGCAGAAAAAAATATATTCAGTTTGCAACCTGATGGAGGTCTGTATAGATGGATTAATAGAACAAGTCCCACACACAGCTAGAAGCCCAATATTTTTTCAGAGGTAGATGCAGAAAAAAATATATTCAGTTTGCAACCTGATGGAGGTCTGTATAGATGTATTAATAGAACAAGTCCCACACACAGCTAGAAGCCCAAAATTTTTTCAGAGGTAGATGCAGAAAAAAATATATTCAGTTTGCAACCTGATGGAGGTCAGTATAGATGGACTAATACAAGTCCTACACACAGCTAGAAGCCCAATATTTTTTCAGAGGTAGATGCAGATAAAAATTATTTTTAATTTGCAACCTGATGGAGGTCAGTATAGATGGACTAATAGAGAAAGTCCCACACACTGCTAGAAGGCCCAATATTTTTTCAGAGGTAGATGCAGAAAAAAATATATTCAGTTTGCAACCTGATGGAGGTCTGTATAGATGGATTAATAGAACAAGTCCCACACACAGCTAGAAGCCCAATATTTTTTCAGAGGTAGATGCAGAAAAAAATATATTCAGTTTGCAACCTGATGGAGGTCTGTATAGATGGATTAATAGAACAAGTCCCACACACAGCTAGAAGCCCAATATTTTTTCAGAGGTAGATGCAGAAAAAAATATATTCAGTTTGCAACCTGATGGAGGTCTGTATAGATGGATTAATAGAACAAGTCCCACAAACAGCTAGAAGCCCAATATTTTTTCAGAGGTAGATGCAGAAAAAAATATATTCAGTTTGCAACCTGATGGAGGTCTGTATAGATGGATTAATAGAACAAGTCCCACTCACAGCTAGAAGCCCAATATTTTTTCAGAGGTAGATGCAGAAAAAAATATATTCAGTTTGCAACCTGATGGAGGTCTGTATAGATGGATTAATAGAACAAGTCCCACACACAGCTAGAAGCCCAATATTTTTTCAGAGGTAGATGCAGAAAAAAATATATTCAGTTTGCAACCTGATGGAGGTCTGTATAGATGGATTAATAGAACAAGTCCCACACACAGCTAGAAGCCCAATATTTTTTCAGAGGTAGATGCAGAAAAAAATATATTCAGTTTGCAACCTGATGGAGGTCTGTATAGATGGATTAATAGAACAAGTCCCACAAACAGCTAGAAGCCCAATATTTTTTCAGAGGTAGATGCAGAAAAAAATATATTCAGTTTGCAACCTGATGGAGGTCTGTATAGATGGATTAATAGAACAAGTCCCACTCACAGCTAGAAGCCCAATATTTTTTCAGAGGTAGATGCAGAAAGAAATATATTCAGTTTGCAACCTGATGGAGGTCTGTATAGATGGATTAATAGAACAAGTCCCACACACAGCTAGAAGCCCAATATTTTTTCAGAGGTAGATGCAGAAAAAAATATATTCAGTTTGCAACCTGATGGAGGTCTGTATAGATGGATTAATAGAACAAGTCCCACACACAGCTAGAAGCCCAATATTTTTTCAGAGGTAGATGCAGAAAAAAATATATTCAGTTTGCAACCTGATGGAGGTCTGTATAGATGGATTAATAGAACAAGTCCCACACACAGCTAGAAGCCCAATATTTTTTCAGAGGTAGATGCAGAAAAAAATATATTCAGTTTGCAACCTGATGGAGGTCTGTATAGATGGATTAATAGAACAAGTCCCACACACAGCTAGAAGCCCAATATTTTTTCAGAGGTAGATGCAGAAAAAAATATATTCAGTTTGCAACCTGATGGAGGTCTGTATAGATGGATTAATAGAACAAGTCCCACACACAGCTAGAAGCCCAATATTTTTTCAGAGGTAGATGCAGAAAAAAATATATTCAGTTTGCAACCTGATGGAGGTCAGTATGGATGGACTAATACAAGTCCCACACACAGCTAGAAGCCCAATATTTTTTCAGAGGTAGATGCAGATAAAAATTATTTTTAATTTGCAACCTGATGGAGGTCAGTATAGATGGACTAATAGAGAAATTCCCACACACTGCTAGAAGGCCCAATATTTTTTCAGAGGTAGATGCAGAAAAAAATATATTCAGTTTGCAACCTGATGGAGGTCTGTATAGATGGATTAATAGAACAAGTCCCACACACAGCTAGAAGCCCAATATTTTTTCAGAGGTAGATGCAGAAAAAAATATATTCAGTTTG
This sequence comes from Phyllobates terribilis, assembly GCF_046119375.1. NCBI lineage: Eukaryota > Metazoa > Chordata > Amphibia > Anura > Dendrobatidae > Phyllobates > Phyllobates terribilis. Next base: position 457,478,062 of record NW_027362764.1, read on the forward strand.
CAACCTGATGGAGGTCTGTATAGATGGATTAATAGAACAAGTCCCACACACAGCTAGAAGCCCAATATTTTTTCAGAGGTAGATGCAGAAAAAAATATATTCAGTTTGCAACCTGATGGAGGTCTGTATAGATGGATTAATAGAACAAGTCCCACAAACAGCTAGAAGCCCAATATTTTTTCAGAGGTAGATGCAGAAAAAAATATATTCAGTTTGCAACCTGATGGAGGTCTGTATAGATGGATTAATAGAACAAGTCCCACTCACAGCTAGAAGCCCAATATTTTTTCAGAGGTAGATGCAGAAAAAAATATATTCAGTTTGCAACCTGATGGAGGTCTGTATAGATGGATTAATAGAACAAGTCCCACACACAGCTAGAAGCCCAATATTTTTTCAGAGGTAGATGCAGAAAAAAATATATTCAGTTTGCAACCTGATGGAGGTCTGTATAGATGGATTAATAGAACAAGTCCCACACACAGCTAGAAGCCCAATATTTTTTCAGAGGTAGATGCAGAAAAAAATATATTCAGTTTGCAACCCGATGGAGGTCTGTATAGATGGATTAATAGAACAAGTCCCACACACAGCTAGAAGCCCAATATTTTTTCAGAGGTAGATGCAGAAAAAAATATATTCAGTTTGCAACCTGATGGAGGTCTGTATAGATGGATTAATAGAACAAGTCCCACACACAGCTAGAAGCCCAATATTTTTTCAGAGGTAGATGCAGAAAAAAATATATTCAGTTTGCAACCTGATGGAGGTCTGTATATATGGATTAATAGGACAAGTCCCACACACAGCTAGAAGCCCAATATTTTTTCAGAGGTAGATGCAGAAAAAAATATATTCAGTTTGCAACCTGATGGAGGTCTGTATAGATGGATTAATAGAACAAGTCCCACACACAGCTAGAAGCCCAATATTTTTTCAGAGGTAGATGCAGAAAAAAATATATTCAGTTTGCAACCTGATGGAGGTCTGTATAGATGGATTAATAGAACAAGTCCCACACACAGCTAGAAGCCCAATATTTTTTCAGAGGTAGATGCAGATAAAAATTATTTTTAATTTGCAACCTGATGGAGGTCAGTATAGATGGAATAATAGAGAAAGTCCCACACACTGCTAGAAGGCCCAATATTTTTTCAGAGGTAGATGCAGAAAAAAATATATTTAGTTTGCAACCTGATGGAGGTCTGTATAGATGGATTAATAGAACAAGTCCCACACACAGCTAGAAGCCCAATATTTTTTCAGAGGTAGATGCAGATAAAAATTAATTTTAATTTGCAACCTGATGGAGGTCAGTATAGATGGACTAATAGAGAAAGTCCCACACACTGCTAGAAGGCCCAATATTTTTTCAGAGGTAGATGCAGAAAAAAATATATTCAGTTTGCAACCTGATGGAGGTCTGTATAGATGGATTAATAGAACAAGTCCCACACACAGCTAGAAGCCCAATATTTTTTCAGAGGTAGATGCAGAAAAAAATATATTCAGTTTGCAACCTGATGGAGGTCTGTATAGATGGATTAATAGAACAAGTCCCACACACAGCTAGAAGCCCAATATTTTTTCAGAGGTAGATGCAGAAAAAAATATATTCAGTTTGCAACCTGATGGAGGTCTGTATAGATGGATTAATAGAACAAGTCCCACACACAGCTAGAAGCCCAATATTTTTTCAGAGGTAGATGCAGAAAAAAATATATTCAGTTTGCAACCTGATGGAGGTCTGTATAGATGGATTAATAGAACAAGTCCCACACACAGCTAGAAGCCCAATATTTTTTCAGAGGTAGATGCAGAAAAAAATATATTCAGTTTGCAACCTGATGGAGGTCTGTATAGATGGATTAATAGAACAAGTCCCACACACAGCTAGAAGCCCAATATTTTTTCAGAGGTAGATGCAGAAAAAAATATATTCAGTTTGCAACCTGATGGAGGTCTGTATAGATGGATTAATAGAACAAGTCCCACACACAGCTAGAAGCCCAATATTTTTTCAGAGGTAGATGCAGAAAAAAATATATTCAGTTTGCAACCTGATGGAGGTCTGTATAGATGGATTAATAGAACAAGTCCCACACACAGCTAGAAGCCCAATATTTTTTCAGAGGTAGATGCAGAAAAAAATATATTCAGTTTGCAACCTGATGGAGGTCTGTATAGATGTATTAATAGAACAAGTCCCACACACAGCTAGAAGCCCAAAATTTTTTCAGAGGTAGATGCAGAAAAAAATATATTCAGTTTGCAACCTGATGGAGGTCAGTATAGATGGACTAATACAAGTCCTACACACAGCTAGAAGCCCAATATTTTTTCAGAGGTAGATGCAGATAAAAATTATTTTTAATTTGCAACCTGATGGAGGTCAGTATAGATGGACTAATAGAGAAAGTCCCACACACTGCTAGAAGGCCCAATATTTTTTCAGAGGTAGATGCAGAAAAAAATATATTCAGTTTGCAACCTGATGGAGGTCTGTATAGATGGATTAATAGAACAAGTCCCACACACAGCTAGAAGCCCAATATTTTTTCAGAGGTAGATGCAGAAAAAAATATATTCAGTTTGCAACCTGATGGAGGTCTGTATAGATGGATTAATAGAACAAGTCCCACACACAGCTAGAAGCCCAATATTTTTTCAGAGGTAGATGCAGAAAAAAATATATTCAGTTTGCAACCTGATGGAGGTCTGTATAGATGGATTAATAGAACAAGTCCCACAAACAGCTAGAAGCCCAATATTTTTTCAGAGGTAGATGCAGAAAAAAATATATTCAGTTTGCAACCTGATGGAGGTCTGTATAGATGGATTAATAGAACAAGTCCCACTCACAGCTAGAAGCCCAATATTTTTTCAGAGGTAGATGCAGAAAAAAATATATTCAGTTTGCAACCTGATGGAGGTCTGTATAGATGGATTAATAGAACAAGTCCCACACACAGCTAGAAGCCCAATATTTTTTCAGAGGTAGATGCAGAAAAAAATATATTCAGTTTGCAACCTGATGGAGGTCTGTATAGATGGATTAATAGAACAAGTCCCACACACAGCTAGAAGCCCAATATTTTTTCAGAGGTAGATGCAGAAAAAAATATATTCAGTTTGCAACCTGATGGAGGTCTGTATAGATGGATTAATAGAACAAGTCCCACAAACAGCTAGAAGCCCAATATTTTTTCAGAGGTAGATGCAGAAAAAAATATATTCAGTTTGCAACCTGATGGAGGTCTGTATAGATGGATTAATAGAACAAGTCCCACTCACAGCTAGAAGCCCAATATTTTTTCAGAGGTAGATGCAGAAAGAAATATATTCAGTTTGCAACCTGATGGAGGTCTGTATAGATGGATTAATAGAACAAGTCCCACACACAGCTAGAAGCCCAATATTTTTTCAGAGGTAGATGCAGAAAAAAATATATTCAGTTTGCAACCTGATGGAGGTCTGTATAGATGGATTAATAGAACAAGTCCCACACACAGCTAGAAGCCCAATATTTTTTCAGAGGTAGATGCAGAAAAAAATATATTCAGTTTGCAACCTGATGGAGGTCTGTATAGATGGATTAATAGAACAAGTCCCACACACAGCTAGAAGCCCAATATTTTTTCAGAGGTAGATGCAGAAAAAAATATATTCAATTTGCAACCTGATGGAGGTCTGTATAGATGGATTAATAGAACAAGTCCCACACACAGCTAGAAGCCCAATATTTTTTCAGAGGTAGATGCAGAAAAAAATATATTCAGTTTGCAACCTGATGGAGGTCTGTATAGATGGATTAATAGAACAAGTCCCACACACAGCTAGAAGCCCAATATTTTTTCAGAGGTAGATGCAGAAAAAAATATATTCAGTTTGCAACCTGATGGAGGTCAGTATGGATGGACTAATACAAGTCCCACACACAGCTAGAAGCCCAATATTTTTTCAGAGGTAGATGCAGATAAAAATTATTTTTAATTTGCAACCTGATGGAGGTCAGTATAGATGGACTAATAGAGAAAGTCCCACACACTGCTAGAAGGCCCAATATTTTTTCAGAGGTAGATGCAGAAAAAAATATATTCAGTTTGCAACCTGATGGAGGTCTGTATAGATGGATTAATAGAACAAGTCCCACACACAGCTAGAAGCCCAATATTTTTTCAGAGGTAGATGCAGAAAAAAATATATTCAGTTTGCAACCTGATGGAGGTCTGTATAGATGGATTAATAGAACAAGTCCCACACACAGCTAGAAGCCCAATATTTTTTCAGAGGTAGATGCAGAAAAAAATATATTCAGTTTGCAACCTGATGGAGGTCTGTATAGATGGATTAATAGAACAAGTCCCACAAACAGCTAGAAGCCCAATATTTTTTCAGAGGTAGATGCAGAAAAAAATATATTCAGTTTGCAACCTGATGGAGGTCTGTATAGATGGATTAATAGAACAAGTCCCACTCACAGCTAGAAGCCCAATATTTTTTCAGAGGTAGATGCAGAAAAAAATATATTCAGTTTGCAACCTGATGGAGGTCTGTATAGATGGATTAATAGAACAAATCCCACACACAGCTAGAAGCCCAATATTTTTTCAGAGGTAGATGCAGAAAAAAATATATTCAGTTTGCAACCTGATGGAGGTCTGTATAGATGGATTAATAGAACAAGTCCCACACACAGCTAGAAGCCCAATATTTTTTCAGAGGTAGATGCAGAAAAAAATATATTCAGTTTGCAACCCGATGGAGGTCTGTATAGATGGATTAATAGAACAAGTCCCACACACAGCTAGAAGCCCAATATTTTTTCAGAGGTAGATGCAGAAAAAAATATATTCAGTTTGCAACCTGATGGAGGTCTGTATAGATGGATTAATAGAACAAGTCCCACACACAGCTAGAAGCCCAATATTTTTTCAGAGGTAGATGCAGAAAAAAATATATTCAGTTTGCAACCTGATGGAGGTCTGTATATATGGATTAATAGGACAAGTCCCACACACAGCTAGAAGCCCAATATTTTTTCAGAGGTAGATGCAGAAAAAAATATATTCAGTTTGCAACCTGATGGAGGTCTGTATAGATGGATTAATAGAACAAGTCCCACACACAGCTAGAAGCCCAATATTTTTTCAGAGGTAGATGCAGAAAAAAATATATTCAGTTTGCAACCTGATGGAGGTCTGTATAGATGGATTAATAGAACAAGTCCCACACACAGCTAGAAGCCCAATATTTTTTCAGAGGTAGATGCAGATAAAAATTATTTTTAATTTGCAACCTGATGGAGGTCAGTATAGATGGAATAATAGAGAAAGTCCCACACACTGCTAGAAGGCCCAATATTTTTTCAGAGGTAGATGCAGAAAAAAATATATTTAGTTTGCAACCTGATGGAGGTCTGTATAGATGGATTAATAGAACAAGTCCCACACACAGCAAGAAGCCCAATATTTTTTCAGAGGTAGATGCAGAAAAAAATATATTCAGTTTGCAACCTGATGGAGGTCTGTATAGATGGATTAATAGAACAAGTCCCACACACAGCTAGAAGCCTAATATTTTTTCAGAGGTAGATGCAGAAAAAAATATATTCAGTTTGCAACCTGATGGAGGTCTGTATAGATGGATTAATAGAGCAAGTCCCACACACAGCTAGAAGCCCAATATTTTTTCAGAGGTAGATGCAGAAAAAAATATATTCAGTTTGCAACCTGATGGAGGTCAGTATAAATGGACTAATACAACAAGTCCCACACACAGCTAGAAGCCCAATATTTTTTCAGAGGTAGATGCGGATAAAAATTATTTTTAATTTGCAACCTGATGGAGGTCAGTATAGATGGACTAATAGAGAAAGTCCCACACACTGCTAGAAGGCCCAATATTTTTTCAGAGGTAGATGCAGAAAAAAATATATTCAGTTTGCAACCTGATGGAGGTCTGTATAGATGGATTAATAGAACAAGTCCCACACACAGCTAGAAGCCCAATATTTTTTCAGAGGTAGATGCAGAAAAAAATATATTCAGTTTGCAACCTGATGGAGGTCTGTATAGATGGATTAATAGAACAAGTCCCACACACAGCTAGAAGCCCAATATTTTTTCAGAGGTAGATGCAGATAAAAATTATTTTTAATTTGCAACCTGATGGAGGTCAGTATAGATGGACTAATAGAGAAAGTCCCACACACTGCTAGAAGGCCCAATATTTTTTCAGAGGTAGATGCAGAAAAAAATATATTCAGTTTGCAACCTGATGGAGGTCTGTATAGATGGATTAATAGAACAAGTCCCACACACAGCTAGAAGCCCAATATTTTTTCAGAGGTAGATGCAGAAAAAAATATATTCAGTTTGCAACCTGATGGAGGTCTGTATAGATGGATTAATAGAACAAGTCCCACACACAGCTAGAAGCCCAATATTTTTTCAGAGGTAGATGCAGAACAAAATATATTCAGTTTGCAACCTGATGGAGGTCTGTATAGATGGATTAATAGAACAAGTCCCACACACAGCTAGAAGCCCAATATTTTTTCAGAGGTAGATGCAGAAAAAAATATATTCAGTTTGCAACCTGATGGAGGTCTGTATAGATGGATTAATAGAACAAGTCCCACACACAGCTAGAAGCCCAATATTTTTTCAGAGGTAGATGCAGGAAAAAATATATTCAGTTTGCAACCTGATGGAGGTCAGTATGGATGGACTAATAAGACAAGTCCCACACACAGCTAGAAGCCCAATATTTTTTCAGAGGTAGATGCAGATAAAAATTATTTTTAATTTGCAACCTGATGGAGGTCAGTATAGATGGACTAATAGAGAAAGTCCCACACACTGCTAGAAGGCCCAATATTTTTTCAGAGGTAAATGCAGAAAAAAAATATATTTAGTTTGCAACCTGATGGAGGTCTGTATAGATGGATTAATAGAACAAGTCCCACACACAGCTAGAAGCCTAATATTTTTTCAGAGGTAGATGCAGAAAAAAATATATTCAGTTTGCAACCTGATGGAGGTCTGTATAGATGGATTAATAGAGCAAGTCCCACACACAGCTAGAAGCCCAATATTTTTTCAGAGGTAGATGCAGAAAAAAATATATTCAGTTTGCAACCTGATGGAGGTCAGTATAGATGGACTAATACAACAAGTCCCACACACAGCTAGAAGCCCAATATTTTTTCAGAGGTAGATGCAGATAAAAAATATTTTTAATTTGCAACCTGTTGGAGGTCAGTATAGATGGACTAATAGAGAAAGTCCCACACACTGCTAGAAGGCCCAATATTTTTTCAGAGGTAGATGCAGAAAAAAATATATTCAGTTTGCAACCTGATGGAGGTCTGTATAGATGGATTAATAGAACAAGTCCCACACACAGCTAGAAGCCCAATATTTTTTCAGAGGTAGATGCAGAAAAAAATATATTCAGTTTGCAACCTGATGGAGGTCTGTATAGATGGATTAATAGAACAAGTCCCACACACAGCTAGAAGCCCAATATTTTTTCAGAGGTAGATGCAGAAAAAAATATATTCAGTTTGCAACCTGATGGAGGTCAGTATAGATGGACTAATACAACAAGTCCCACACACAGCTAGAAGCCCAATATTTTTTCAGAGGTAGATGCAGATAAAAATTATTTTTAATTTGCAACCTGATGGAGGTCAGTATAGATGGACTAATAGAGAAAGTCCCACACACTGCTAGAAGGCCCAATATTTTTTCAGAGGTAGATGCAGAAAAAAATATATTCAGTTTGCAACCTGATGGAGGTCTGTATAGATGGATTAATAGAACAAGTCCCACACACAGCTAGAAGCCCAATATTTTTTCAGAGGTAGATGCAGAAAAAAATATATTCAGTTTGCAACCTGATGGAGGTCTGTATAGATGGATTAATAGAACAAGTCCCACACACAGCTAGAAGCCCAATATTTTTTCAGAGGTAGATGCAGAAAAAAATATATTCAGTTTGCAACCTGATGGAGGTCTGTATAGATGGATTAATAGAACAAGTCCCACACACAGCTAGAAGCCCAATATTTTTTCAGAGGTAGATGCAGAAAAAAATATATTCAGTTTGCAACCTGATGGAGGTCTGTATAGATGGATTAATAGAACAAGTCCCACACACAGCTAGAAGCCCAATATTTTTTCAGAGGTAGATGCAGAAAAAAATATATTCAGTTTGCAACCTGATGGAGGTCTGTATAGATGGATTAATAGAGAAAGTCCCACACACAGCTAGAAGCCCAATATTTTTTCAGAGGTAGATGCAGAAAAAAATATATTCAGTTTGCAACCTGATGGAGGTCTGTATAGATGGATTAATAGAACAAGTCCCACACACAGCTAGAAGCCCAATATTTTTTCAGATGTAGATGCAGAAAAAAATATATTCAGTTTGCAACCTGATGGAGGTCTGTATAGATGGATTAATAGAACAAGTCCCACACACAGCTAGAAGCCCAATATTTTTTCAGAGGTAGATGCAGAAAAAAATAAATTCAGTTTGCAACCTGATGGAGGTCTGTATAGATGGATTAATAGAACAAGTCCCACACACAGCTAGAAGCCCAATATTTTTTCAGAGGTAGATGCAGAAAAAAATATATTCAGTTTGCAACCTGATGGAGGTCTGTATAGATGGATTAATAGAACAAGTCCCACACACAGCTAGAAGCCCAATATTTTTTCAGAGGTAGATGCAGAAAAAAATATATTCAGTTTGCAACCTGATGGAGGTCTGTATAGATGGATTAATAGAACAAGTCCCACACACAGCTAGAAGCCCAATATTTTTTCAGAGGTAGATGCAGAAAAAAATATATTCAGTTTGCAACCTGATGGAGGTCTGTATAGATGGATTAATAGAACAAGTCCCACACACAGCTAGAAGCCCAATATTTTTTCAGAGGTAGATGCAGAAAAAAATATATTCAGTTTGCAACCTGATGGAGGTCTGTATAGATGGATTAATAGAGAAAGTCCCACACACAGCTAGAAGCCCAATATTTTTTCAGAGGTAGATGCAGAAAAAAATATATTCAGTTTGCAACCTGATGGAGGTCTGTATAGATGGATTAATAGAACAAGTCCCACACACAGCTAGAAGCCCAATATTTTTTCAGAGGTAGATGCAGAAAAAAATATATTCAGTTTGCAACCTGATGGAGGTCTGTATAGATGGATTAATAGAACAAGTCCCACACACAGCTAGAAGCCCAATATTTTTTCAGAGGTAGATGCAGATAAAAATTATTTTTAATTTGCAACCTGATGGAGGTCAGTATAGATGGACTAATAGAGAAAGTCCCACACACTGCTAGAAGGCCCAATATTTTTTCAGAGGTAGATGCAGAAAAAAATATATTTAGTTTGCAACCTGATGGAGGTCTGTATAGATGGATTAATAGAACAAGTCCCACACACAGCTAGAAGCCCAATATTTTTTCAGAGGTAGATGCAGAAAAAAATATATTCAGTTTGCAACCTGATGGAGGTCTGTATAGATGGATTAATAGAACAAGTCCCACACACATCTAGAAGCCTAATATTTTTTCAGAGGTAGATGCAGAAAAAAATATATTCAGTTTGCAACCTGATGGAGGTCTGTATAGATGGATTAATAGAACAAGTCCCACACACAGCTAGAAGCCCAATATTTTTTCAGAGGTAGATGCAGGAAAAAATATATTCAGTTTGCAACCTGATGGAGGTCAGTATGGATGGACTAATAAGACAAGTCCCACACACAGCTAGAAGCCCAATATTTTTTCAGAGGTAGATGCAGATAAAAATTATTTTTAATTTGCAACCTGATGGAGGTCAGTATAGATGGACTAATAGAGAAAGTCCCACACACTGCTAGAAGGCCCAATATTTTTTCAGAGGTAGATGCAGAAAAAAATATATTTAGTTTGCAACCTGATGGAGGTCTGTATAGATGGATTAATAGAACAAGTCCCACACACAGCTAGAAGCCCAATATTTTTTCAGAGGTAGATGCAGAAAAAAATATATTCAGTTTGCAACCTGATGGAGGTCTGTATAGATGGATTAATAGAACAAGTCCCACACACAGCTAGAAGCCTAATATTTTTTCAGAGGTAGATGCAGAAAAAAATATATTCAGTTTGCAACCTGATGGAGGTCTGTATAGATGGATTAATAGAGCAAGTCCCACACAGAGCTAGAAGCCCAATATTTTTTCAGAGGTAGATGCAGAAAAAAATATATTCAGTTTGCAACCTGATGGAGGTCAGTATAGATGGACTAATACAACAAGTCCCACACACAGCTAGAAGCCCAATATTTTTTCAGAGGTAGATGCGGATAAAAATTATTTTTAATTTGCAACCTGATGGAGGTCAGTATAGATGGACTAATAGAGAAAGTCCCACACACTGCTAGAAGGCCCAATATTTTTTCAGAGGTAGATGCAGAAAAAAATATATTCAGTTTGCAACCTGATGGAGGTCTGTATAGATGGATTAATAGAACAAGTCCCACACACAGCTAGAAGCCCAATATTTTTTCAGAGGTAGATGCAGAAAAAAATATATTCAGTTTGCAACCTGATGGAGGTCTGTATAGATGGATTAATAGAACAAGTCCCACGTACAGCTAGAAGCCCAATATTTTTTCAGAGGTAGATGCAGAAAAAAATATATTCAGTTTGCAACCTGATGGAGGTCAGTATAGATGGACTAATACAACAAGTCCCACACACAGCTAGAAGCCCAATATTTTTTCAGAGGTAGATGCAGATAAAAATTATTTTTAATTTGCAACCTGATGGAGGTCAGTATAGATGGACTAATAGAGAAAGTCCCACACACTGCTAGAAGGCCCAATATTTTTTCAGAGGTAGATGCAGAAAAAAATATATTGAGTTTGCAACCTGATGGAGGTCTGTATAGATGGATTAATAGAACAAGTCCCACACAGCTAGAAGCCCAGTATTTTTTCAGAGGTAGATGCAGAAAAAAATATATTCAGTTTGCAACCTGATGGAGGTCTGTATAGATGGATTAATAGAACAAGTCCCACACACAGCTAGAAGCCCAATATTTTTTCAGAGGTAGATGCAGAAAAAAATATATTCAGTTTGCAACCTGATGGAGGTCTGTATAGATGGATTAATAGAACAAGTCCCACACACAGCTAGAAGCCCAATATTTTTTCAGAGGTAGATGCAGAAAAAAATATATTCAGTTTGCAACCTGATGGAGGTCTGTATAGATGGATTAATAGAACAAGTCCCACTCACAGCTAGAAGCCCAATATTTTTTCAGAGGTAGATGCAGAAAAATATATATTCAGTTTGCAACCTGATGGAGGTCTGTATAGATGGATTAATAGAACAAGTCCCACACACAGCTAGAAGCCCAATATTTTTTCAGAGGTACATGCAGAAAAAAATATATTCAGTTTGCAACCTGATGGAGGTCTGTATAGATGGATTAATAGAACAAGTCCCACACACAGCTAGAAGCCCAATATTTTTTCAGAGGTAGATGCAGAAAAAAATATATTCAGTTTGCAACCTGATGGAGGTCTGTATAGATGGATTAATAGAACAAGTCCCACACACAGCTAGAAGCCCAATATTTTTTCAGAGGTAGATGCAGAAAAAAATATATTCAGTTTGCAACCTGATGGAGGTCTGTATAGATGGATTAATAGAACAAGTCCCACACACAGCTAGAAGCCCAATATTTTTTCAGAGGTAGATGCAGAAAAAAATATATTCAGTTTGCAACCTGATGGAGGTCTGTATAGATGGATTAATAGAACAAGTCCCACACACAGCTAGAAGCCCAATATTTTTTCAGAGGTAGATGCAGAAAAAAATATATTCAGTTTGCAACCTGATGGAGGTCTGTATAGATGGATTAATAGAACAAGTCCCACACACAGCTAGAAGCCCAATATTTTTTCAGAGGTAGATGCAGAAAAAAATATATTCAGTTTGCAACCTGATGGAGGTCTGTATAGATGGATTAATAGAACAAGTCCCACACACAGCTAGAAGCCCAATATTTTTTCAGAGGTAGATGCAGGAAAAAATATATTCAGTTTGCAACCTGATGGAGGTCAGTATGGATGGACTAATAAGACAAGTCCCACACACAGCTAGAAGCCCAATATTTTTTCAGAGGTAGATGCAGATAAAAATTATTTTTAATTTGCAACCTGATGGAGGTCAGTATAGATGGACTAATAGAGAAAGTCCCACACACTGCTAGAAGGCCCAATATTTTTTCAGAGGTAGATGCAGAAAAAAATATATTTAGTTTGCAACCTGATGGAGGTCTGTATAGATGGATTAATAGAACAAGTCCCACACACAGCTAGAAGCCCAATATTTTTTCAGAGGTAGATGCAGAAAAAAATATATTCAGTTTGCAACCTGATGGAGGTCTGTATAGATGGATTAATAGAACAAGTCCCACACACAGCTAAAAGCCTAATATTTTTTCAGAGGTAGATGCAGAAAAAAATATATTCAGTTTGCAACCTGATGGAGGTCTGTATAGATGAATTAATAGAGCAAGTCCCACACACAGCTAGAAGCCCAATATTTTTTCAGAGGTAGATGCAGAAAAAAATATATTCAGTTTGCAACCTGATGGAGGTCAGTATAGATGGACTAATACAACAAGTCCCACACACAGCTAGAAGCCCAATATTTTTTCAGAGGTAGATGCAGATAAAAATTATTTTTAATTTGCAACCTGATGGAGGTCAGTATAGAAGGACTGATAGAGAAAGTCCCACACACTGCTAGAAGGCCCAATATTTTTTCAGAGGTAGATGCAGAAAAAAATATATTCAGTTTGCAACCTGATGGAGGTCTGTATAGATGGATTAATAGAACAAGTCCCACACACAGCTAGAAGCCCAATATTTTTTCAGAGGTAGATGCAGAAAAAAATATATTCAGTTTGCAACCTGATGGAGGTCTGTATAGATGGATTAATAGAACAAGTCCCACACACAGCTAGAAGCCCAATATTTTTTCAGAGGTAGATGCAGAAAAAAATATATTCAGTTTGCAACCTGATGGAGGTCAGTATAGATGGACTAATACAACAAGTCCCACACACAGCTAGAAGCCCAATATTTTTTCAGAGGTAGATGCAGATAAAAATTATTTTTAATTTGCAACCTGATGGAGGTCAGTATAGATGGACTAATAGAGAAAGTCCCACATACTGCTAGAAGGCCCAATATTTTTTCAGAGGTAGATGCAGAAAAAAATATATTCAGTTTGCAACCTGATGGAGGTCTGTATAGATGGATTAATAGAACAAGTCCCACACACAGCTAGAAGCCCAATATTTTTTCAGAGGTAGATGCAGAAAAAAATATATTCAGTTTGCAACCTGATGGAGGTCTGTATAGATGGATTAATAGAACAAGTCCCACACACAGCTAGAAGCCCAATATTTTTTCAGAGGTAGATGCAGAAAAAAATATATTCAGTTTGCAACCTGATGGAGGTCTGTATAGATGGATTAATAGAAAAAGTCCCACACACAGCTAGAAGCCCAATATTTTTTCAGAGGTAGATGCAGAAAAAAATATATTCAGTTTGCAACCTGATGGAGGTCTGTATAGATGGATTAATAGAACAAGTCCCACACACAGCTAGAAGCCCAATATTTTTTCAGAGGTAGATGCAGAAAAAAATATATTCAGTTTGCAACCTGATGGAGGTCTGTATAGATGGATTAATAGAACAAGTCCCACACACAACTAGAAGCCCAATATTTTTTCAGAGGTAGATGCAGAAAAAAATATATTCAGTTTGCAACCTGATGGAGGTCTGTATAGATGGATTAATAGAACAAGTCCCACACACAGCTAGAAGCCCAATATTTTTTCAGATGTAGATGCAGAAAAAAATATATTCAGTTTGCAACCTGATGGAGGTCTGTATAGATGGATTAATAGAACAAGTCCCACACACAGCTAGAAGCCCAATATTTTTTCAGAGGTAGATGCAGAAAAAAATATATTCAGTTTGCAACCTGATGGAGGTCAGTATAGATGGACTAATACAACAAGTCCCACACACAGCTAGAAGCCCAATATTTTTTCAGAGGTAGATGCAGATAAAAATTATTTTTAATTTGCAACCTGATGGAGGTCAGTATAGATGGACTAATAGAGAAAGTCCCACACACTGCTAGAAGGCCCAATATTTTTTCAGAGGTAGATGCAGAAAAAAATATATTCAGTTTGCAACCTGATGGAGGTCTGTATAGATGGATTAATAGAACAAGTCCCACACACAGCTAGAAGCCCAATATTTTTTCAGAGGTAGATGCAGAAAAAAATATATTCAGTTTGCAACCTGATGGAGGTCTGTATAGATGGATTAATAGAACAAGTCCCACACACAGCTAGAAGCCCAATATTTTTTCAGAGGTAGATGCAGAAAAAAATATATTCAGTTTGCAACCTGATGGAGGTCTGTATAGATGGATTAATAGAACAAGTCCCACACACAGCTAGAAGCCCAATATTTTTTCAGAGGTAGATGCAGAAAAAAATATATTCAGTTTGCAACCTGATGGAGGTCTGTATAGATGGATTAATAGAACAATTCCCACACACAGCTAGAAGCCCAATATTTTTTCAGAGGTAGATGCAGAAAAAAATATATTCAGTTTGCAACCTGATGGAGGTCTGTATAGATGGATTAATAGAACAAGTCCCACACACAGCTAGAAGCCCAATATTTTTTCAGAGGTAGATGCAGAAAAAAATATATTCAGTTTGCAACCTGATGGAGGTCTGTATAGATGGATTAATAGAACAAGTCCCACACACAGCTAGAAGCCCAATATTTTTTCAGAGGTAGATGCAGGAAAAAATATGTTCAGTTTGCAACCTGATGGAGGTCAGTATGGATGGACTAATACAACAAGTCCCACACACAGCTAGAAGCCCAATATTTTTTCAGAGGTAGATGCAGATAAAAATTATTTTTAATTTGCAACCTGATGGAGGTCAGTATAGATGGACTAATAGAGAAAGTCCCACACACTGCTAGAAGGCCCAATATTTTTTCAGAGGTAGATGCAGAAAAAAATATATTTAGTTTGCAACCTGATGGAGGTCTGTATAGATGGATTAATAGAACAAGTCCCACACACAGCTAGAAGCCCAATATTTTTTCAGAGGTAGATGCAGAAAAAAATATATTCAGTTTGCAACCTGATGGAGGTCTGTATAGATGGATTAATAGAACAAGTCCCACACACAGCTAGAAGCCTAATATTTTTTCAGAGGTAGATGCAGAAAAAAATATATTCAGTTTGCAACCTGATGGAGGTCTGTATAGATGGATTAATAGAGCAAGTCCCACACACAGCTAGAAGCCCAATATTTTTTCAGAGGTACATGCAGAAAAAAATATATTCAGTTTGCAACCTGATGGAGGTCAGTATAGATGGACTAATACAACAAGTCCCACACACAGCTAGAAGCCCAATATTTTTTCAGAGGTAGATGCAGATAAAAATTATTTTTAATTTGCAACCTGATGGAGGTCAGTATAGATGGACTAATAGAGAAAGTCCCACACACTTCTAGAAGGCCCAATATTTTTTCAGAGGTAGATGCAGAAAAAAATATATTCAGTTTGCAACCTGATGGAGGTCTGTATAGATGGATTAATAGAACAAGTCCCACACACAGCTAGAGGCCCAATATTTTTTCAGAGGTAGATGCAGAAAAAAATATATTCAGTTTGCAACCTGATGGAGGTCTGTATAGATGGATTAATAGAACAAGTCCCACACACAGCTAGAAGCCCAATATTTTTTCAGAGGTAGATGCAGGAAAAAATATATTCAGTTTGCAACCTGATGGAGGTCAGTATGGATGGACTAATAAGACAAGTCCCACACACAGCTAGAAGCCCAATATTTTTTCAGAGGTAGATGCAGATAAAAATTATTTTTAATTTGCAACCTGATGGAGGTCAGTATAGATGGACTAATAGAGAAAGTCACACATACTGCTAGAAGGCCCAATATTTTTTCAGAGGTAGATGCAGAAAAAAATATATTTAGTTTGCAACCTGATGGAGGTCTGTATAGATGGATTAATAGAACAAGTCCCACACACAGCTAGAAGCCTAATATTTTTTCAGAGGTAGATGCAGAAAAAAATATATTCAGTTTGCAACCTGATGGAGGTCTGTATAGATGGATTAATAGAGCAAGTCCCACACACAGCTAGAAGCCCAATATTTTTTCAGAGGTAGATGCAGAAAAAAATATATTCAGTTTGCAACCTGATGGAGGTCAGTATAGATGGACTAATACAACAAGTCCCACACACAGCTAGAAGCCCAATATTTTTTCAGAGGTAGATGCAGATAAAAATTATTTTTAATTTGCAACCTGTTGGAGGTCAGTATAGATGGACTAATAGAGAAAGTCCCACACACTGCTAGAAGGCCCAATATTTTTTCAGAGGTAGATGCAGAAAAAAATATATTCAGTTTGCAACCTGATGGAGGTCTGTATAGATGGATTAATAGAAAAAGTCCCACACACAGCTAGAAGCCCAATATTTTTTCAGAGGTAGATGCAGAAAAAAATATATTCAGTTTGCAACCTGATGGAGGTCTGTATAGATGGATTAATAGAACAAGTCCCACACACAGCTAGAAGCCCAATATTTTTTCAGAGGTAGATGCAGAAAAAAATATATTCAGTTTGCAACCTGATGGAGGTCAGTATAGATGGACTAAAACAACAAGTCCCACACACAGCTAGAAGCCCAATATTTTTTCAGAGGTAGATGCAGATAAAAATTATTTTTAATTTGCAACCTGATGGAGGTCAGTATAGATGGACTAATAGAGAAAGTCCCACACACTGCTAGAAGGCCCAATATTTTTTCAGAGGTAGATGCAGAAAAAAATATATTCAG
Organism: Phyllobates terribilis; assembly: GCF_046119375.1. Classification (NCBI taxonomy): domain Eukaryota; kingdom Metazoa; phylum Chordata; class Amphibia; order Anura; family Dendrobatidae; genus Phyllobates; species Phyllobates terribilis. The sequence goes on from NW_027362764.1 coordinate 457,495,053, forward strand.
TTTGCAACCTGATGGAGGTCTGTATAGATGGATTAATAGAACAAGTCCCACACACAGCTAGAAGCCCAATATTTTTTCAGAGGTAGATGCAGAAAAAAATATATTCAGTTTGCAACCTGATGGAGGTCTGTATAGATGGATTAATAGAACAAGTCCCACACACAGCTAGAAGCCCAATATTTTTTCAGAGGTAGATGCAGAAAAAAATATATTCAGTTTGCAACCTGATGGAGGTCTGTATAGATGGATTAATAGAACAAGTCCCACACACAGCTAGAAGCCCAATATTTTTTCAGAGGTAGATGCAGAAAAAAATATATTCAGTTTGCAACCTGATGGAGGTCTGTATAGATGGATTAATAGAACAAGTCCCACACACAGCTAGAAGCCCAATATTTTTTCAGAGGTAGATGCAGAAAAAAATATATTCAGTTTGCAACCTGATGGAGGTCTGTATAGATGGATTAATAGAGAAAGTCCCACACACAGCTAGAAGCCCAATATTTTTTCAGAGGTAGATGCAGAAAAAAATATATTCAGTTTGCAACCTGATGGAGGTCTGTATAGATGGATTAATAGAACAAGTCCCACACACAGCTAGAAGCCCAATATTTTTTCAGATGTAGATGCAGAAAAAAATATATTCAGTTTGCAACCTGATGGAGGTCTGTATAGATGGATTAATAGAACAAGTCCCACACACAGCTAGAAGCCCAATATTTTTTCAGAGGTAGATGCAGAAAAAAATATATTCAGTTTGCAACCTGATGGAGGTCTGTATAGATGGATTAATAGAACAAGTCCCACACACAGCTAGAAGCCTAATATTTTTTCAGAGGTAGATGCAGAAAAAAATATATTCATTTTGCAACCTGATGGAGGTCTGTATAGATGGATTAATAGAGCAAGTCCCACACACAGCTAGAAGCCCAATATTTTTTCAGAGGTAGATGCAGAAAAAAATATATTCAGTTTGCAACCTGATGGAGGTCAGTATAGATGGACTAATACAACAAGTCCCACACACAGCTAGAAGCCCAATATTTTTTCAGAGGTAGATGCAGATAAAAATTATTTTTAATTTGCAACCTGATGGAGGTCAGTATAGATGGACTAATAGAGAAAGTCCCACACACTGCTAGAAGGCCCAATATTTTTTCAGAGGTAGATGCAGAAAAAAATATATTCAGTTTGCAACCTGATGGAGGTCTGTATAGATGGATTAATAGAACAAGTCCCACACACAGCTAGAAGCCCAATATTTTTTCAGAGGTAGATGCAGAAAAAAATATATTCAGTTTGCAACCTGATGGAGGTCTGTATAGATGGATTAATAGAACAAGTCCCACACACAGCTAGAAGCCCAATATTTTTTCAGAGGTAGATGCAGAAAAAAATATATTCAGTTTGCAACCTGATGGAGGTCAGTATAGATGGACTAATACAACAAGTCCCACACACAGCTAGAAGCCCAATATTTTTTCAGAGGTAGATGCAGATAAAAATTATTTTTAATTTGCAACCTGATGGAGGTCAGTATAGATGGACTAATAGAGAAAGTCCCACACACTGCTAGAAGGCCCAATATTTTTTCAGCGGTAGATGCAGAAAAAAATATATTCAGTTTGCAACCTGATGGAGGTCTGTATAGATGGATTAATAGAACAAGTCCCACACACAGCTAGAAGCCCAATATTTTTTCAGAGGTAGATGCAGAAAAAAATATATTCAGTTTGCAACCTGATGGAGGTCTGTATAGATGGATTAATAGAACAAGTCCCACACACAGCTAGAAGCCCAATATTTTTTCAGAGGTAGATGCAGAAAAAAATATATTCAGTTTGCAACCTGATGGAGGTCTGTATAGATGGATTAATAGAACAAGTCCCACACACAGCTAGAAGCCCAATATATTTTCAGAGGTAGATGCAGAAAAAAATATATTCAGTTTGCAACCTGATGGAGGTCTGTATAGATGGATTAATAGAACAAGTCCCACACACAGCTAGAAGCCCAATATTTTTTCAGAGGTAGATGAAGAAAAAAATATATTCAGTTTGCAACCTGATGGAGGTCTGTATAGATGGATTAATAGAACAAGTCCCACACACAGCTAGAAGCCCAATATTTTTTCAGAGGTAGATGCAGAAAAAAATATATTCAGTTTGCAACCTGATGGAGGTCTGTATAGATGGATTAATAGAACAAGTCCCACACACAGCTAGAAGCCCAATATTTTTTCAGATGTAGATGCAGAAAAAAATATATTCAGTTTGCAACCTGATGGAGGTCTGTATAGATGGATTAATAGAACAAGTCCCACACACAGCTAGAAGCCCAATATTTTTTCAGAGGTAGATGCAGAAAAAAATATATTCAGTTTGCAACCTGATGGAGGTCAGTATAGATGGACTAATACAACAAGTCTCACACACAGCTAGAAGCCCAATATTTTTTCAGAGGTAGATGCAGATAAAAATTATTTTTAATTTGCAACCTGATGGAGGTCTGTATAGATGGACTAATAGAGAAAGTCCCACACACTGCTAGAAGGCACAATATTTTTTCAGAGGTAGATGCAGAAAAAAATATATTCAGTTTGCAACCTGATGGAGGTCTGTATAGATGGATTAATAGAACAAGTCCCACACACAGCTAGAAGCCCAATATTTTTTCAGAGGTAGATGCAGAAAAAAATATATTCAGTTTGCAACCTGATGGAGGTCTGTATAGATGGATTAATAGAACAAGTCCCACACACAGCTAGAAGCCCAATATTTTTTCAGAGGTAGATGCAGAAAAAAATATATTCAGTTTGCAACCTGATGGAGGTCTGTATAGATGGATTAATAGAACAAGTCCCACACACAGCTAGAAGCCCAATATTTTTTCAGAGGTAGATGCAGAAAAAAATATATTCAGTTTGCAACCTGATGGAGGTCTGTATAGATGGATTAATAGAACAAGTCCCACACACAGCTAGAAGCCGAATATTATTTCAGAGGTAAATGCAGAAAAAAATATATTCAGTTTGCAACCTGATGGAGGTCTGTATACATGGATTAATAGAACAAGTCCCACACACAGCTAGAAGCCCAATATTTTTTCAGAGGTAGATGCAGAAAAAAATATATTCAGTTTGCAACCTGATGGAGGTCTGTATAGATGGATTAATAGAACAAGTCCCACACACAGCTAGAAGCCCAATATTTTTTCAGAGGTAGATGCAGAAAAAAATATATTCAGTTTGCAACCTGATGGAGGTCTGTATAGATGGATTAATAGAACAAGTCCCACACACAGCTAGAAGCCCAATATTTTTTCAGAGGTAGATGCAGAAAAAAATATATTCAGTTTGCAACCTGATGGAGGTCAGTATAGATGGACTAATACAACAAGTCCCACACACAGCTAGAAGCCCAATATTTTTTCAGAGGTAGATGCAGATAAAAATTATTTTTAATTTGCAACCTGATGGAGGTCAGTATAGATGGACTAATAGAGAAAGTCCCACACACTGCTAGAAGGCCCAATATTTTTTCAGAGGTAGATGCAGAAAAAAATATATTCAGTTTGCAACCTGATGGAGGTCTGTATAGATGGATTAATAGAACAAGTCCCACACACAGCTAGAAGCCCAATATTTTTTCAGAGGTAGATGCAGAAAAAAATATATTCAGTTTGCAACCTGATGGAGGTCTGTATAGATGGATTAATAGAACAAGTCCCACACACAGCTAGAAGCCCAATATTTTTTCAGAGGTAGATGCAGAAAAAAATATATTCAGTTTGCAACCTGATGGAGGTCTGTATAGATGGATTAATAGAACAAGTCCCACACACAGCTAGAAGCCCAATATTTTTTCAGAGGTAGATGCAGAAAAAAATATATTCAGTTTGCAACCTGATGGAGGTCTGTATAGATGGATTAATAGAACAAGTCCCACACACAGCTAGAAGCCCAATATTTTTTCAGAGGTAGATGAAGAAAAAAATATAATCAGTTTGCAACCTGATGGAGGTCTGTATAGATGGATTAATAGAACAAGTCCCACACAAAGCTAGAAGCCCAATATTTTTTCAGAGGTAGATGCAGAAAAAAATATATTCAGTTTGCAACCTGATGGAGGTCTGTATAGATGGATTAATAGAACAAGTCCCACACACAGCTAGAAGCCTAATATTTTTTCAGAGGTAGATGCAGAAAAAAATATATTCATTTTGCAACCTGATGGAGGTCAGTATAGATGGACTAATACAACAAGTCCCACACACAGCTAGAAGCCCAATATTTTTTCAGAGGTAGATGCAGATAAAAATTATTTTTAATTTGCAACCTGATGGAGGTCAGTATAGATGGACTAATAGAGAAAGTCCCACACACTGCTAGAAGGCACAATATTTTTTCAGAGGTAGATGCAGAAAAAAATATATTCAGTTTGCAACCTGATGGAGGTCTGTATAGATGGATTAATAGAACAAGTCCCACACACAGCTAGAAGCCCAATATTTTTTCAGAGGTAGATGCAGAAAAAAATATATTCAGTTTGCAACCTGATGGAGGTCTGTATAGATGGATTAATAGAACAAGTCCCACACACAGCTAGAAGCCCAATATTTTTTCAGAGGTAGATGCAGAAAAAAATATATTCAGTTTGCAACCTGATGGAGGTCTGTATAGATGGATTAATAGAACAAGTCCCACACACAGCTAGAAGCCCAATATTTTTTCAGAGGTAGATGCAGAAAAAAATATATTCAGTTTGCAACCTGATGGAGGTCTGTATAGATGGATTAATAGAACAAGTCCCACACACAGCTAGAAGCCCAATATTATTTCAGAGGTAGATGCAGAAAAAAATATATTCAGTTTGCAACCTGATGGAGGTCTGTATAGATGGATTAATAGAACAAGTCCCACACACAGCTAGAAGCCCAATATTTTTTCAGAGGTAGATGCAGATAAAAATTATTTTTAATTTGCAACCTGATGGAGGTCAGTATAGATGGACTAATAGAGAAAGTCCCACACACTGCTAGAAGGTCCAATATTTTTTCAGAGGTAGATGCAGAAAAAAATATATTCAGTTTGCAACCTGATGGAGGTGTGTATAAATGGATTAATAGAACATGTCCCACACACAGCTAGAAGCCCAATATTTTTTCAGAGGTAGATGCAGAAAAAAATATATTCAGTTTGCAACCTGATGGAGGTCTGTATAGATGGATTAATAGAACAAGTCCCACACACAGCTAGAAGCCCAATATTTTTTCAGAGGTAGATGCAGAAAAAAATTTATTCAGTTTGCAACCTGATGGAGGTCTGTATAGATGGATTAATAGAAGAAGTCCCACACACAGCAAGAAGCCCAATATTTTTTCAGAGGTAGATGCAGAAAAAAATATATTCAGTTTGCAACCTGATGGAGGTCTGTATAGATGGATTAATAGAACAAGTCCCACACACAGCTAGAAGCCCAATATTTTTTCAGAGGTAGATGCAGAAAAAAATATATTCAGTTTGCAACCTGATGGAGGTCTGTATAGATGGATTAATAGAACAAGTCCCACACACTGCTAGAAGCCCAATATTTTTTCAGAGGTAGATGCAGAAAAAAATATATTCAGTTTGCAACCTGATGGAGGTCAGTATAGATGGACTAATACAACAAGTCCCACACACAGCTAGAAGCCCAATATTTTTTCAGAGCTAGATGCAGACAAAAAAATATTTTGAATTTGCAACCTGATGGAGGTCAGTATAGATGGACTAATAGAGAAAGTCCCACACACTGCTAGAAGGCCACATATTTTTTCAGAGGTAGATGCAAAAAAAAATATATTCAGTTTGCAACCTGATGGAGGTCTGTATAGATGGATTAATAGAACAAGTCCCACACACAGCTAGAAGCCCAATATTTTTTCAGAGGTAGATGCAGAAAAAAATATATTCAGTTTGCAACCTGATGGAGGTCAGTATAGATGGACTAATACAACAAGTCCCACACACAGCTAGAAGCCCAATATTTTTTCAGAGCTAGATGCAGAAAAAAATTATATTCAATTTGCAACCTGATGGAGGTCAGTATAGATGGACTAATAGAATGATGCTATGCCCAAAAGATTTTACTTCACTAGGTGCAGTAAAAAAATTGGTATTCTATACACAGGTGGTATATCTTGCAACACAGATAGGCTACTCCACTGACTAACACACTCTGCAGTAGGCCAAAAAGGATTAGCTTTGCTAGATTCAGCCAAATGCTGTGAAAAAAACTTGCACAGCACTGGCACAGACCTGCCTGGCAAAAACTGATAGGAACTGATGTAACCTAGTCCTGAAAAGGACTCCAATTACAATTAGTCTTTACTCCCACAATCTATCTATTTAAGAGCACAGACCTGCCTGATAAAAGTCATAGGAAATGCTGTAACCTAGTCCTTAAAAGGACAGCAATCACAACTATTCCCTACTCCCAAGCTATCTGTATATTTGTGCGAAAATTGGCTTGAAATTAACAAGGTATAGCGCACACAGCAACAGCGGTGCCGTCTAACACGCAGCTGCAGCAGTGAGAAAATGGTGGCGACGGGGAAAATGGCTTGGTCTTATAGGGCAAGGACATGTGACATACACTGCCAATCACACATGCCCTTGCTTGTGTGAAAAAAAGCAGTTCGCTCCGTGTGTGCGCTGCTGATAGGCTGACAGATTGCACCTCCCCACTGCAAATGCGGGAAAGAGAAAAAAAAATGGAGATCTTCATTGTTCCTGCAGAGATCCATCCCCTGCCCCTCCCCCCGCCCCGCTGTACACTCAAACTGCGTATTAACATTAATTTTCATCATTACTGAGAAAAAATCCAGTTATGATTTTGGTGCACGAACAGTTATCGAACATAACCTCGAACAGCCGAATTTTTCTCAAATTGTTCGTGTTCGCCGATCGGCTCGAACACCGCCCAAAACAGCTCGAATTTGAGATTGGCGAACAGTTCGAGTAGAACAACGCTCATCTCTATTCACTACGTGAACCACTGGTGTTTTGTGGAAAAGCACATGTACACTGTGTTCCAAATTATTATGCAAAAAGTGTTTAGGAGTGATAAGGGAAGAATTTGTTTGTTTGTCAGTTAAACTCATTGATGGTGATGTGTGTCAGGGCTCTTTACATCACTGTAAGCAATTGCAGACACCTGTGCTAATTAGTTTGGCAGGTGTGTCCAATGAAAGGCAAGACTACTTAAGAAGGCTGTCTCACATTATTAAGCAGCCTACATTTTCTGCCAAAATGGGAAAGAAAAAGGATGTGTCGGCTGCTGAGAAGCAACAAATTGTGGAGTGTTTAGGTCAAGGCATGACTACAATCAACATTGTGCGATGATCAGGATGAAGTGTCTTGGCAATCAAGAAGTATGTAGCTGATTCACAGTACACACGTATGCGTGCTGGTAAGGGCAAATTGAGGACTCTTTCCTACAGGCAATTACGTCAGGTTAAAAGAGCAGCGGCAAAAAAGCCTTGTCATAGCAGCAGACAAGTTTTTCAAGCTGCTGGTGCCTCCAACGTCCCCCGAACAACAAGATGCAGGGTCCTTCAGAGGTTTGCAGCTGTGCTTACGCCATCCTGTCGACCTCCTCTATCCACTTCACACAAGCAGAAACGGCTCCAGTGGGCCAAACATTACATGAAGACTGATTTCAAAACTGTTTTGTTCACGGATGAGTGCCGTGCAGCGCTCGATGGTCCAGATGGATGGAGTGGAGGATGGCTGGTTGATGGACACCCCACGCAAACACGGCTACAGCGCCAACAAGGAGGAGGTGGAGTAATGTTTTGGGCTGGAATCATGGGGAGAGAGATTGTCGGCCCCTTTAGGATCCCTGAAGGCGCTAAAGATGAACTCCATAATGTATGTGGATTTTCTCAAACAGCACTTCCTGCCATGGTTCAAGAAGAAGAACCGTGTATTTCACAGCAAGATCATTTTTTTGCATGATAATGCACCATCTCATGCTGCACATAAAACATCTGCATCTCTGGCTGATATGGGCATAAAATGGGACAAACTTATGGTGTGACCCCCATGTTCCCCTGACCCCTACCCCATTCAGAACCTCTGGAGCATCATCAAAAGGAGTGTCTATGATGGCGGGAGGCAGTTCACATCTAAGCAACAGCTCTGGGAGAGTATTCTGTCCTCATGCAAAACAATTGAAGCAGAAACCATCCAAAACCTGACAAATTCAATGGACGAGAGAGTTCAGAAGATCCTTTCGAACAAGGGGTCCTATGTGAAAATGTAACATCACCTAGAATAAAGTTTTGAGTTGAAAACTGTTTGATTTCAGTTTCTAATAACCTGCTAATGCTTATAATTTCAAAAATGACCATTTTTTTGGTCTTTATTAAAATGAAAAGGTTGATCGAAAAGTTTGGGGGATCTAAGAGTGTGGCAACCCAGTAGTCATGATTACTTCGAATTCTGACAATATGAGGGTCATGTTGCAGGTAGTGCAGCAAGAAGGCACTTATGTGTCTTGCGCATCTCGGAGCCCCAAAATTATTTTCCGGGCTAGATGCAGCTAAAAATTATTATTAATTTTAAATCTGGTGGAGCTTAGTATAGATGGCCTAATAGGATCAGTGATGCACACTGCTACAAAGCCCAAATTATTTTCCAGCCAAGATACAGATAAACATGATTAGTAATTTTAAATCTGGTGGAGCTTATTATAGATGGCCTAATAGAATCAGTGCTGCACACTGCTACAAAGCCCAAATTATTTTCCAGCCAAGATACAGATAAACATGATTAGTAATTTGAAAGCTTAAAACGGTTGGTAGGGTGATTTTAACCAATCATCAAGCTTTTACTCTCCCCAGGATGACACAGGGGTAGAAAAGTCGTTTCGGATCCATGATTTGTTCATCTTTATGAACGTGAGTCTGTCTACATTATCAGTGGAGAGCCGCGTGCGCTTATCTGTCAGCACACCACCGGCAGCGCTGAACACACGTTCAGACAGAACGCTGGCTGCGGGGCATGACAAGATCTCCAAGGCGTAAGTGGCTAGCTCCGGCCATTTATCCAGATTGGAAGCCCAAAAAGAGCAAGGGTCCAGTGACACAGTCATGGCTTCAATGTTTACTTGGAGATACTCCTGTACCATCATCTCTAGCGTTGACTATGTGTCAGACTTCTTGTCTCCTGTGGCCTTGCAAAGGAAGGGCTAAAAAAGTGGTGAAATGATTCCGCAAAATTGATGTTACCAGCAGATACTGTGGTTCTGTTACGGTTTGAGTGCTGAACACTTGACGGTCCCACGGTTGGCAAGTTGGAACTGTGAGATTCACTACGTGCACCACTGGTGTTTTGTGGAAAAGCACATGTAAGATTCTGCAACAGTCTCTGCTGATACTCCTGCATGCGTGCATCCCTTTCTATGGCAGGAATAATTTCGGCAAATTTACTTTTGTACCGGGGATCTAACAGTGTGGCAACCCAGTAGTCAGGATTATTTCTAATTCTCACAATTCGAGGGTCATGTTGCAGGTAGTGCAGCAAGAAGGCACTCATGTGTGTTGCGCATCCAGGAGCACCAAGTCCCTGTTGTGTTGGTGGCGAGGTAACAATCATGCTTCCTTCCTCTGTCCTCTCCCCCCAACCTCGCACAACAGAAATGTGATCAAGGTCTCCCTCATCTGATGAGTCTTCCATCAGTTCGTCCTCCACTTCTTCCTGGGCTCCTGCACCTTCCTCACTAGTTTGGCTGCTACCATGCGCACTGGTAAAACCATCTCCCCCACCCTCACATGACTGCCGCCTTGGTGCTGCCGACCGTCTGGACCTTGCAGATGTTAGCCCTTCCGCATACAACTCCTCCTCCTCTACTTCCTCCACCTCCTCTTGTGCCACCACCTGACTCCGAATTCTGTTTAACATGTGCTCCAGCATGTAAATCACCGGAATAGTCATGCTGATAATGGCATCGTCAGCACTAAACATCTTCGTCGCCATTTCAAAACTGTGCAGAAGGGTGCATAGGTCCCTGATCTGAGACCACTCCTCCAGCGTGATTTGCCCCAAAACTGGATCTCGTTGGCCCAGGCTATACGTCAGAACGTATTGCACCAGGGCTTGTCGGTGCTGCCACAGTCGCTGCAACATGTGCAGAGTTGAATTCCACCGGGTAGGCACATCGCATTTTAGCCGGTGAAGTGGCAGGCCCAACGACTTCTGTAGAGATGTAAGTCGCTGAGCTGCGGGATGCGAACGGCGGAAGTGAGCACACAGCGACTGTGCCCTCTGCAGAAGGCCATCTAGTCTGGGATAGTGGGCTAAAAATTGCTGGACAACCAGGTTCAACACGTGAGCCATACAAGGCACGTGTGTGACATTGCCCCGGCGAAGGGCCGCACCCAGGTTTGCAGCATTGTCACACACGGCCTTCCCTGGTTTCAGGTCCAGTGGAGACAACCATTCATGAAATTGGTTCTCCAGAGCTGACCACAACTCCTCAGCTGTGTGACTCACATTTCCCAGACATTTCAAAGTAAAAACCGCCTGATGACGTTGAGCCCTACTGCCAGCATAGTAAGGAGGTGTGCAGGATCCCTTCTGCGCAGTTAGAAAGCTTGTGGCATGACCAGACAGGCTTTGGGTGCAGGTGGAAGACCGAGAGGAGGTTGAGGAGGCAGAAGCAGTGGAGGAACTTTGACATAAAGAGGATTGACGCACAACTCGTGGGGACGGCAAGACTTGGACAGCAGCCCCTTGTCCTGCTGTCACCATAGTTACCCAGTGCCCAGTCAGCGACATGTAACGCCCCTGTCCATGCCTACTCGTCCAAGTGTCTGTGGTGAAATGCACCCTGTCACACACAGAGTTTCTCAAAGAAGCGGTGATGTTGTGTGCGACATGCTGGTGGAGCGCAGGCACACCTTTCTTTGAGAAGTAGTGCCGACTGGGCATCTGGTACTGGGGCACTGCGACGGACATAAGGTCTCGAAAATCCTCTGTGTCCACCAGGCGGAAAGGCAGCATTTCTGTAGCCAAGAGCTTGCAGATGGTGAAATTCAACCTCTTAGCTTTCTCATGGCTAGGAGGAAATGGTCTTTTACTTGTCCACATCTGAGGGACCGAGGGCTGGCTATTGTGCTTAGACGGGGTTGATAAGGGTGTGTCCGGCAAACTGCCGGTCTGTGAGGAAGATGCAGGCGGACATGTTAGGTTGCCTTGATCCAAAGGTGGTGCTATCGATGTCGGACAGCGCTCAAGACCAGCTGGTGTTACCACCTCCAAAGAAAATGATGACCTGCCAATCACGCTGGTTGTTGCGGGTAAAGAGGTGGCAGGTCTGCGCCCCAAAACAGGTGTGACTGCTGTCCCCCCAGTCACAGAGGATGAAGAGGCCGCGGATGCACAACATATGGCAGACGGTGGTTGGCCCGGCCGGCTAGGCCGCATTGTAGCACACTGAGCCTCCCACTGCAACTTATGCTTCATGTCCATGTGCCGGTTCATGCATGAAGTACTCAAACTATGTATTTTTTGGCCTCTACTTAGCTTTTGCTGACAAATGTTACAGATAACACGAGTTGGGTCATCTTTATCGATCTGAAAAAATGCCCAGGCTATGCAAGGCTTAGCACCCATGCGACCTGAAGAGCCACCACGACTTGTGGTGAGAGGCAGAGTTGTGTTTGAGGATGCAGTTGTTGACGTGCTTCCAGTACTACGTCTCTGTCCAGGAAGGCGCAACCTGACCTCGTCGTCACTAGCATCTTCCTCCACCTCCTCTGCTGACCTCATCTCTTGGCTGACTGTGGGTTGACAGTAAGTGGGATCTCCAACCTCATCATCATCACTCTGTGCGTTATCACACCCGTCGTCCTCAGAGCCAACCTGTTCCTGCCCTGACAAAAAACTAAAGTTGTCGCTCCAATCAGGTATTTGAGTCTCATCATCGTCTTCCTCATTGTCTCCACCAACAGGAGTTACAGTTTGGGAATGAGGGTCTACATTATGGTCTGAACCTTCTGCGTCTGGTCCTGGATCCGACTCATAAAGATTCTGGGCATCAGTGCAGATCATTTCCTCGTCTGGATTCACAGAAGCGCTGGAGTCGACCTCTGATTCCCAGGCTATAGTATGAGTAAACAGCTCTGCAGACTCAACCATCTGTTCTACCTCATACTCAGACGGGCAGCTGGAGATTTGGGAGCTGTGAGGAAGCAAGTGCGATTGGGGTGACACCTTTGAGGACTGGAGTATTTGTGATGTTGAAGTTGATGTGGAGGAGAGCCCACTTAAAGGAGCACTTGATATCCGTTGAAGCACCTGCTGTTTTTGTGCCTCATCTGGAATTTGTAGCGATTGGCGTGGCCGTAAGAAAGGGATCTTATCACATTGTCCGCTAAAAGAAGTAGACATTTTAGTTTGGCTGGAAGATGGTCTTTCTTCTGCAGATGTTACTGTTGCTTTAACACCTACCCCACGGACACAACCTTTTTTCCCCTTCGCAACACGCCTATTCCCCTTTCCACCAGCAGCAGGCCTTTTTCCACTCATTTTGGTGGTTAACTAATTCACAACTCTGGAGTTGTTTGCACAAAAAAACAGTGAATGGGAACCGAGCAGAGCTGAGTGGCCAAACTGTGGTATTAGGCCAAAACTATTGGCTGGGTTAGATGGAAAAAAAAATTATATTCGATTTGCAACCTGATGGAGGTCAGTATAGATGGACTAATAGAACAAGTCCCACACACAGCAAGAAGCCCAAATATTTTTTCAGCGGTAGATGCAGAAAAAAAATATATTCAGTTTGCAACCTGATGGAGGTCAGTATAGATGGACTAATAGAGAAAGTCCCACACACTGCTAGAAGGCCAAATATTTTTTCAGAGCTAGATGCAGACAAAAAATTATTTTGAATTTGCAACCTGATGGAGGTCAGTATAGGTGGACTAATAGAACAAGTCCCACACACTGCTAGAAGGCCAAATATTTTTTCAGAGCTAGATGCAGAAAAAAATTATATTTAGTTTGGAACCTGATGGAGGTCAGTATAGATGGACTAATAGAACAAGTCCCACACACAGCTAGAAGCCCAAATATTTTTTCAGAGGTAGATGCAGAAAAAAATTATATTCAGTTTGCAACCTGATGGAGGTCTGTATAGATGGATTAATAGAACAAGTCCCACACACAGCTAGAAGCCCAATATTTTTTCAGAGGTAGATGCAGAAAAAAAAAATATTTTTAATTTGCAACCTGATGGAGGTCAGTATAGATGGACTAATAGAGAAAGTCCCACAGACTGCTAGAAGGCCAAATATTTTTTCAGAGCTAGATGCAGAAAAAAATTATATTCAGTTTGCAACCTGATGGAGGTCAGTATAGATGGACTAATAGAACAAGTCCCACACACAGCTAGAAGCCCAAATATTTTTTCAGAGGTAGATGCAGATAAAAATTATTTTTAATTTGCAACCTGATGGAGGTCAGTATAGATGGACTAATAGAGAAAGTCCCACACACTGCTAGAAGGCCAAATATTTTTTCAGAGCTAGATGCAGATAAAAATTATTTTTAATTTGCAACCTGATGGTGGTCATTATAGTTGGACTAATAGAGAAAGTCCCACACACTGCTAGAAGGCCAAATATTTTTTCAGAGCTAGATGCAGAAAAAAATTATATTCAGTTTGCAACCTGATAGAGGTCAGTATAGATGGACTAATAGAACAAGTCCCACACACAGCTAGAAGCCCAAATATTTTTTCAGAGGTAGATGCAGATAAAAATTATTTTTAATTTGCAACCTGATGGAGGTCAGTATAGATGGACTAATAGAGAAAATCCCACACACTGCTAGAAGGCCAAATATTTTTTCAGAGCTAGATGCAGATAAAAATTATTTTTAATTTGCAACCTGATGGAGGTCAGTATAGATGGACTAATAGAGAAAGTCCCACACACTGCTAGAAGGCCAACTATTTTTTCAGAGCTAGATGCAGAAAAAAATTATATTCAGTTTGCAACCTGATGGAGGTCTGTATAGATGGATTAATAGAACAAGTCCCACACACAGCTAGAAGCCCAATATTTTTTCAGAGGTAGATGCAGAAAAAAAATATATTCAGTTTGCAACCTGATGGAGGTCTGTATAGATGGATTAATAGAACAAGTCCCACACACAGCTAGAACCCCTATATTTTTTCAGAGGTAGATGCAGAAAAAAAATATATTCAGTTTGCAACCTGATGGAGGTCAGTATAGATGGACTAATAGAGAAAGTCCCACACACTGCTAGAAGGCCAAATATTTTTTCAGAGCTAGATGCAGATAAAAATTATTTTTAATTTGCAACCTGATGGAGGTCAGTATAGATGGACTAATAGAGAAAGTCCCACACACTGCTAGAAGGCCAAATATTTTTTCAGAGCTAGATGCAGAAAAAAATTATATTCAGTTTGCAACCTGATGGAGGTCAGTATAGATGGACTAATAGAACAAGTCCCACACACAGCTAGAAGCCCAAATATTTTTTCAGAGGTAGATGCAGATAAAAATTATTTTTAATTTGCAACCTGATGGAGGTCAGTATAGATGGACTAATAGAGAAAGTCCCACACTCTGCTAGAAGGCCAAATATTTTTTCAGAGCTAGATGCAGATAAAAATTATTTTTAATTTGCAACCTGATGGAGGTCAGTATAGATGAACTAATAGAGAAAGTCCCACACACTACTAGAAGGCCAAATATTTTTTCAGAGCTAGATGCAGAAAAAAATTATATTCAGTTTGCAACCTGATGGAGGTCAGTATAGATGGACTAATAGAACAAGTCCCACACACAGCTAGAAGCCCAAATATTTTTTCAGAGGTAGATGCAGAAAAAAATTATATTCAGTTTGCAACCTGATGGAGGTCTGTATAGATGGATTAATAGAACAAGTCCCACACACAGCTAGAAGCCCAATATTTTTTCAGAGGTAGATGCAGAAAAAAAAAATATTTTTAATTTGCAACCTGATGGAGGTCAGTATAGATGGACTAATAGAGAAAGTCCCACAGACTGCTAGAAGGCCAAATATTTTTTCAGAGCTAGATGCAGAAAAAAAATATATTCAGTTTGCAACCTGATGGAGGTCAGTATAGATGGACTAATAGAACAAGTTCCACACACAGCTAGAAGCCCAAATATTTTTTCAGAGCTAGATGCAGATAAAAATTATTTTTAATTTGCAACCTGATGGAGGTCAGTATAGATGGACTAATAGAGAAAGTCCCACACACTACTAGAAGGCCAAATATTTTTTCAGAGCTAGATGCAGAAAAAAATTATATTCAGTTTGCAACCTGATGGAGGTCAGTATAGATGGACTAATAGAACAAGTCCCACACACAGCTAGAAGCCCAAATATTTTTTCAGAGGTAGATGCAGATAAAAATTATTTTTAATTTGCAACCTGATGGAGGTCAGTATAGATGGACTAATAGAGAAAGTCCCACACCCTGCTAGAAGGCCAAATATTTTTTCAGAGCTAGATGCAGATAAAAATTATTTTTAATTTGCAACCTGATGGAGGTCAGTATAGATGGACTAATAGAGAAAGTCCCACACACTGCTAGAAGGCCAAATATTTTTTCAGAGCTAGATGCAGAAAAAAATTATATTCAGTTTGCAACCTGATGGAGGTCAGTATAGATGGACTAATAGAACAAGTTCCACACACAGCTAGAAGCCCAAATATTTTTTCAGAGGTAGATGCAGATAAAAAATATATTCAGTTTGCAACCTGATGGAGGTCTGTATAGATGGATTAATAGAACAAGTCCCACACACAGCTAGAAGCCCAATATTTTTTCAGAGGTAGATGCAGAAAAAAAAAATATTTTTAATTTGCAACCTGATGGAGGTCAGTATAGATGGACTAATAGAGAAAGTCCCACAGACTGCTAGAAGGCCAAATATTTTTTCAGAGCTAGATGCAGAAAAAAATTATATTCAGTTTGCAACCTGATGGAGGTCAGTATAGATGGACTAATAGAACAAGTCCCACACACAGCTAGAAGCCCAAATATTTTTTCAGAGGTAGATGCAGATAAAAATTATTTTTAATTTGCAACCTGATGGAGGTCAGTATAGATGGACTAATAGAGAAAGTCCCACACACTGCTAGAAGGCCAAATATTTTTTCAGAGCTAGATGCAGATAAAAATTATTTTTAATTTGCAACCTGATGGAGGTCGTTATAGTTGGACTAATAGAGAAAGTCCCACACACTGCTAGAAGGCCAAATATTTTTTCAGAGCTATATGCAGAAAAAAATTATATTCAGTTTGCAACCTGATGGAGGTCAGTATAGATGGACTAATAGAACAAGTCCCACACACAGCTAGAAGCCCAAATATTTTTTCAGAGGTAGATGCAGATAAAAATTATTTTTAATTTGCAACCTGATGGAGGTCAGTATAGATGGACTAATAGAGAAAGTCCCACACACTGCTAGAAGGCCAAATATTTTTTCAGAGCTAGATGCAGATAAAAATTATTTTTAATTTGCAACCTGATGGAGGTCAGTATAGATGGACTAATAGAGAAAGTCCCACACACTGCTAGAAGGCAAACTATTTTTTCAGAGCTAGATGCAGAAAAAAATTATATTCAGTTTGCAACCTGATGGAGGGCTGTATAGATGGATTAATAGAACAAGTCCCACACACAGCTAGAAGCCCAATATTTTTTCAGAGGTAGATGCAGAAAAAATATATATTCAGTTTGCAACCTGATGGAGGTCTGTATAGATGGATTAATAGAACAAGTCCCACACACAGCTAGAACCCCTATATTTTTTCAGAGGTAGATGCAGAAAAAAAATATATTCAGTTTGCAACCTGATGGAGGTCAGTATAGATGGACTAATAGAGAAAGTCCCACACACTGCTAGAAGGCCAAATATTTTTTCAGAGCTAGATGCAGATAAAAATTATTTTTAATTTGCAACCTGATGGAGGTCAGTATAGATGGACTAATAGAGAAAGTCCCACACACTGCTAGAAGGCCAAATATTTTTTCAGAGCTAGATGCAGAAAAAAATTATATTCAGTTTGCAACCTGATGGAGGTCAGTATAGATGGACTCATAGAACAAGTCCCACACACAGCTAGAAGCCCAAATATTTTTTCAGAGGTAGATGCAGATAAAAATTATTTTTAATTTGCAACCTGATGGAGGTCAGTATAGATGGACTAATAGAGAAAGTCCCACACACTGCTAGAAGGCCAAATATTTTTTCAGAGCTAGATGCAGATAAAAATTATTTTTAATTTGCAACCTGATGGAGGTCAGTATAGATGGACTAATAGAGAAAGTCCCACACACTACTAGAAGGCCAAATATTTTTTCAGAGCTAGATGCAGAAAAAAATTATATTCAGTTTGCAACCTGATGGAGGTCAGTATAGATGGACTAATAGAACAAGTCCCACACACAGCTAGAAGCCCAAATATTTTTTCAGGGGTAGATGCAGATAAAAATTATTTTTAATTTGCAACCTGATGGAGGTCAGTATAGATGGACTAATAGAGAAAGTCCCACACACTGCTAGAAGGCCAAATATTTTTTCAGAGCTAGATGCAGAAAAAAAATATATTCAGTATGCAACCTGATGGAGGTCAGTATAGATGGACTAATAGAACAAGTTCCACACACAGCTAGAAGCCCAAATATTTTTTCAGAGCTAGATGCAGATAAAAATTATTTTTAATTTGCAACCTGATGGAGGTCAGTATAGATGGACTAATAGAGAAAGTCCCACACACTACTAGAAGGCCAAATATTTTTTCAGAGCTAGATGCAGAAAAAAATTATATTCAGTTTGCAACCTGATGGAGGTCAGTATAGATGGACTAATAGAACAAGTCCCACACACAGCTAGAAGCCCAAATATTTTTTCAGAGGTAGATGCAGATAAAAATTATTTTTAATTTGCAACCTGATGGAGGTCAGTATAGATGGACTAATAGAGAAAGTCCCACACCCTGCTAGAAGGCCAAATATTTTTTCAGAGCTAGATGCAGATAAAAATTATTTTTAATTTGCAACCTGATGGAGGTCAGTATAGATGGACTAATAGAGAAAGTCCCACACACTGCTAGAAGGCCAAATATTTTTTCAGAGCTAGATGCAGAAAAAAATTATATTCAGTTTGCAACCTGATGGAGGTCAGTATAGATGGACTAATAGAACAAGTTCCACACACAGCTAGAAGCCCAAATATTTTTTCAGAGGTAGATGCAGATAAAAATTATTTTTAATTTGCAACCTGATGGAGGTCAGTATAGATGGACTAATAGAGAAAGTCCCACACACTGCTAGAAGCCCAAATATTTTTTCAGAGCTAGATGCAGATAAAAATTATTTTTAATTTGCAACCTGATGGAGGTCAGTATAGATGGACTAATAGAGAAAGTCCCACACACTACTAGAAGGCCAAATATTTTTTCAGAGCTAGATGCAGAAAAAAATTATATTCAGTTTGCAACCTGATGGAGGTCAGTATAGATGGACTAATAGAACAAGTCCCACACACAGCTAGAAGCCCAAATATTTTTTCAGAGGTAGATGCAGATAAAAATTATTTTTAATTTGCAACCTGATGGAGGTCAGTATAGATGGACTAATAGAGAAAGTCCCACACCCTGCTAGAAGGCCAAATATTTTTTCAGAGCTAGATGCAGATAAAAATTATTTTTAATTTGCAACCTGATGGAGGTCAGTATAGATGGACTAATAGAGAAAGTCTCACACACTGCTAGAAGGCCAACTATTTTTTCAGAGCTAGATGCAGAAAAAAATTATATTCAGTTTGCAACCTGATGGAGGTCTGTATAGATGGATTAATAGAACAAGTCCCACACACAGCTAGAAGCCCAATATTTTTTCAGAGGTAGATGCAGAAAAAAAATATATTCAGTTTGCAACCTGATGGAGGTCTGTATAGATGGATTAATAGAACAAGTCCCACACACAGCTAGAAGCCCAATATTTTTTCAGAGGTAGATGCAGAAAAAAAATATATTCAGTTTGCAACCTGATGGAGGTCAGTATAGATGGACTAATAGAGAGAGTCCCACACACTGCTAGAAGGCCAAATATTTTTTCAGAGCTAGATGCAGACAAAAATTATATTCAGTTTGCAACCTGATGGAGGTCAGTATAGATGGACTAATAGAACAAGTCCCACACACAGCTAGAAGCCCAAATATTTTTTCAGAGGTAGATGCAGATAAAAATTATTTTTAATTTGCAACCTGATGGAGGTCAGTATAGATGGACTAATAGAGAAAGTCCCACACACTGCTAGAAGGCCAAATATTTTTTCAGATCTAGATGCAGATAAAAATTATTTTTAATTTGCAACCTGATGGAGGTCAGTATAGATGGACTAATAGAGAAAGTCCCACACACTGCTAGAAGGCCAAATATTTTTTCAGAGCTAGATGCAGAAAAAAATTATATTCAGTTTGCAACCTGATGGAGGTCAGTATAGATGGACTAATAGAACAAGTCCCACACACTGCTAGAAGCCCAAATATTTTTTCAGAGCTAGATGCAGAAAAAATTATATTCAATTTGCAACCTGATGGAGGTCAGTATAGATGGACTAATAGAATGATGCTATGCCCAAAAGATTTTACTTCACTAGGTGCAGTAAAAAAATTGGTATTCTATACACAGGTGGTATATCTTGCAACACAGATAGGCTACTCCACTGACTAACACACTCTGCAATAGGCCAAAAAGGATTAGCTTTGCTAGATTCAGCCAAATGCTGTGAAAAAAACTTGCACAGCACTGGCACAGACCTGCCTGGCAAAAACTGATAGGAACTGATGTAACCTAGTCCTGAAAAGGACTCCAATTACAATTAGTCTTTACTCCCACAATCTATCTATTTAAGAGCATAGACCTCCCTGATAAAAGTCGTAGGAAATGCTGTAACCTAGTCCTTAAAAGGACTGCAATCACAATTATTCCCTACTCCCAAACTATCTGTAGATTTGTGCGAAAATTGGCTTGAAATTAACAAGGTATAGCGCACACAGCAACAGCGGTGCCGTCTAACACGCAGCTGCAGCAGTGAGAAAATGGTGGCGACGGGGAAAATGGCTTGGTCTTATAGGGCAAGGACATGTGACATACACTGCCAATGACACATGCCCTTGCTTGTGTGAAAAACAGCAGTTCGCTCCGTGTGTGCGCTGCTGATAGGCTGACAGACTGCACCTCCCCACTGCAAATGTGGGAAAGAGAAAAAAAAATGGAGATCTTCATTATTCCTGCAGAGATCCATCCCCTGCCCCTCCCCCCACCCCGCTGTACACTCAAACTGCGTATTAACATTAATTTTCATCATTACTGAGAAAAAATCCAGTTATGATTTTGGTGCACGAACAGTTATCGAACATAACCTCGAACAATTTTTCTCAAATCGTTCGTGTTCGCCGAACGGCTCGAACACCGCCCAAAACAGCTCGAATTTGAGATTGGCGAACAGTTCGAGTAGAACAACGCTCATCTCTAAACATGATCTAATCATACCACATTTCCTGGGTAAGTGATGATGCAAAATAGAGTGTACAGACAGTACAGCAGGGGATCGCAAATGATTCTTTAAGTGAGTTAAACATTTCCCTGTCAGTTTCAAAATAGCCAGGAAATATTTTACCTCACAGAAAGAATCATCAGCTGTGATCCTATGCTGTCCTGTCTGTATACTCTTTTGCTTCCTCCCCTGCCCAGGAGCTGTAGTACTTTCAAACTATGTTCCTGCAAGGTTAGACACACCCATTACACATTACACAGCAGGGGCATATTTATAAGATTATCACAGTACAAGAACATTATTTTTAACACATCTAATTGTGGAACTTATTTTTATTATAAGATCTATTGATTAAAATGTATGTTGTTGAGGGGAAACCCCTTTAACCCCTTCACAACATGTGCCATATGTGTACAGCGCTGCGGGAAGTGTGTTCCCACAAACCACCCTACAAGTACGGTGCGATGATTGCTCCAGCTTACCAGTAGAGCCGGTGATATCATCAGCAGGTGACAACTATACATCATAGTTGACACCCTTCAATAATTGCCGTGATTGGTTCTAGCGTTGATCGCTGGCGTTTAACCCCTTTGATGATGTGTTGTGCGGATCGTCTCCATCGTGACCCCCGGCCAAATAATGGCAGCAGGGTCACCTAGGTAAGGTGCAGGACCTGACAAGCCTCTTGTCTGTGTCTGATTGACAGCTCAAATGCCCTGCAATGCAAAAGCATTGCAGAGTATTAGATCAGTGATCAGACAAGGAAAAGTTGATGTCTCATCACCGGACTCAGTAAAATAATTTAAAAAAGTGAAATAAAGTTTGTAAAAATGTGAAAAAATAAAAGTGGAAGTATGAAAAAAAATGGAAAAATGTTTTGCAAGTAAAAACACAGTTTTTTACAAAAAAAAATGAAGGAAAAAAGGTACATATATTTCATATCACTGCATCTGGATAGAAACAATCTATAAAACTGACATATTATTTAACCAGTTTGGTGAACACCGTAAAAAAAATAAATAAAAGAGGACAAAAATATAGCATTTTCGTCATACTGACACACAAAACATAGAATAAAAAGTGATCAAAGAAATCACTTAAAAAAAAATGGCATCAATAAAAGCGTCATCTTGTCCTGCGAAAAACAAGCCCTTATATAGCTCTATTGACAAAATAATAAAGTTACAGTTATCAGAATATGACAATGTAAAAACTAAATATGGTTTGTAAAAAAATTATTTGTGTGCAAAAGTAGCAAAACAAAAAAAATCATACATCTGGTATCACTGTGATTGTAATGGCCCTAATGACCCAAAGATTAAAGTTATCTGATAACTTTTATCGCACGATGAATGTTGTGAAAAAAGTAATAAATTGAAAACAAACCGCTAAAAAAATGTTATATAGTCCAAAATTATACGAATAAAAAAGTGAACTTATGCTACAAAACACAAGTCCCGACATAGCTCATTCAGTGGAAAAATAAAAAAGGTATCGTGTTAGCCAGTTGAAAAAAGATTATTGTCCTCAGTGGGAGAAACCAAGTAAAAATCTTCTAGTTATGATTAGAGATGAGCGTTGTTCTACTCGAACTGTTCGCCAATCTCAAATTCGAGCTGTTTTGGGCGGTGTTCGAGCCGGTCGGCGAACACGAACAATTTGAGAAAAATTCGGCTGTTCGAGGTTATGTTCGATAACTGTTCGTGCACCAAAATCATAACTGGATTTTTTCTCAGTAATGATGAAAATTAATGTTAATACGCAGTTTGAGTGTACAGCGGGGCGGGGGGAGGGGCAGGGGATGGATCTCTGCAGGAACAATGAAGATCTCCATTTTTTTTTCTCTTTCCCGCATTTGCAGTGGGGAGGTGCAATCTGTCAGCCTATCAGCAGCGCACACACGGAGCGAAGTGCTTTTTTTCACACAAGCAAGGGCATGTGTGATTGGCAGTGTATGTCACATGTCCTTGCCCTATAAGACCAAGCCATTTTCCCCGTCGCCACCATTTTCTCACTGCTGCAGCTGCGTGTTAGACGGCACCGCTGTTGCTGTGTGCGCTATACCTTGTTAATTTCAAGCCAATTTTCGCACAAATATACAGATAGCTTGGGAGTAGGGAATAGTTGTGATTGCAGTCCTTTTAAGGACTAGGTTACAGCATTTCCTACGACTTTTATCAGGCAGGTCTGTGCTCTTAAATAGATAGATTGTGGGAGTAAAGACTAATTGTAATTGGAGTCCTTTTCAGGACTAGGTTACATCAGTTCCTATCAGTTTTTGTCAGGCAGGTCTGTGCCAGTGCTGTGCAAGTTTTTTTCACAGCATTTGGCTGAATCTAGCAAAGCTAATCCTTTTTGGCCTATTGCAGAGTGTGTTAGTCAGTGGAGTAGCCTATCTGTGTTGCAAGATATACCACCTGTGTATAGAATACCAATTTTTTTACTGCACCTAGTGAAGTAATATCTTTTGGGCATAGCATCATTCTATTAGTCCATCTATACTGACCTCTATCAGGTTGCAAACTGAATATAATTTTTTTCTGCATCTAGCTCTGAAAAAATATTTGGGCTTCTAGCAGTGTGTGGGACTTGGTCTATTAGTCCATCTATACTGACCTCCATCAGGTTGCAAATTAAAAATAATTTTTTTCTTCATTTAGCTCTGAAAAAATATTTGGGCTTCTAGCAGTGTGTGGGACTTGTTCTATTAGTCCTTCTATACTGACCTACAGCAGGTTGCAAATTGAATATAATTTTTTTCTGCATCTAGCTCTGAAAAAATATTTGGGCTTCTAGCGGTGTGTGGGACTTGGTCTATTAGTCCATCTATACTGACCTCCATCAGGTTGCAAATTAAAAATAATTTTTTTCTGCATCTAGCTCTGAAAAAATATTTGGGCTTCTAGCAGTGTGTGGGACTTGGTCTATTAGTCCATCTATACTGACCTCCATCAGGTTGCAAATTAAAAATAATTTTTTTCTTCATTTATCTCTGAAAAAATATTTGGGCTTCTAGCAGCGTGTGGGACTTGTTCTATTAGTCCATCTATACTGACCTCCATCAGGTTGCAAATTAAAAATAATTTTTTTCTGCATCTAGCTCTGAAAAAAATTTGGGCTTCTAGCAGTGTGTGGGACTTGGTCTATTAGTCCATCTATACTGACCTCCATCAGGTTGCAAATTAAAAATAATTATTTTCTGCATCTAGCTCTGAAAAAATATTTGGGCTTCTAGCAGTGTGTGGGACTTGGTCTATTAGTCCATCTATACTGACCTCCATCAGGTTGCAAATTGAATAAAAAAATTTTCTGCATCTAGCTCCGAAAAAATATTTGGGCTTCTAGCGGTGTGTGGGACTTGGTCTATTAGTCCATCTATACTGACCTCCATCAGGTTGCAAATTAAAAATAATTTTTTTCTGCATCTAGCTCTGAAAAAATATTTGGGCTTCTAGCAGTGTGTGGGACTTGGTCTATTAGTCCATCTATACTGACCTCCATCAGGTTGCAAATTAAAAATAATTTTTTTCTTCATTTAGCTCTGAAAAAATATTTGGGCTTCTAGCAGTGTGTGGGACTTGTTCTATTAGTCCTTCTATACTGACGTCCAGCAGGTTGCAAATTGAATATAATTTTTTTCTGCATCTAGCTCTGAAAAAATATTTGGGCTTCTAGCGATGTGTGGGACTTGGTCTATTAGTCCATCTATACTGACCTCCATCAGGTTGCAAATTAAAAATAATTTTTTTCTGCATCTAACCCAGCCAATAGTTTTGGCCTAATACCACAGTTTGGCCACTCAGCTCTGCTCGGTTACCATCCATTGTTTTTTTGTGCAAACAACTCCAGTGTTGTGAATTAGTTAACCACCAAAATGAGTGGAAAAAGACCTGCTGCTGGTGGAAAGGGGAATAGGCGTGTTGGGAAGGGGAAAAAAGGTTGTGTCCGTGGGGTAGGTGCAGAAGAAAGACCATCTTCCAGCCAAACTAAAATGTCTACTTCTTTTAGCGGACAATGTGATAAGATCCCTTTCTTACGGCCACGCCAATCGCTACAAATTCCAGATGAGGCACAAAAACAGCAGGTGCTTCAACGGATATCAAGTGCTCCTTTAAGTGGGCTCTCCTCCACATCAACTTCAACATCACAAATACTCCAGTCCTCAAAGGTGTCACCCAAATCGCACTTGCTTCCTCACAGCTCCCAAATCTCCAGCTGCCCGTCTGAGTATGAGGTAGAACAGATGGTTGAGTCTGCAGAGCTGTTTACTCATACTATAGCCTGGGAATCAGAGGTCGACTCCAGCGCTTCTGTGAATCCAGACGAGGAAATCATCTGCACTGATGCCCAGAATCTTTATGAGTCGGATCCAGGACCAGACGCAGAAGGTTCTGACCATAATGTAGACCCTCATTCCCAAACTGTAACTCCTGTTGGTGGAGACAATGAGGAAGACGATGATAAGACTCAAATACCTGATTGGAGCGACAACTTTAGTTTTTTGTCAGGGCAGGAACAGGTTGGCTCTGAGGACGACGGGTGTGATAACGCACAGGGTGATGATGATGAGGTCGGAGATCCCACTTACTGTCAACCCACAGTCAGCCAAGAGATGAGGTCAGCAGAGGAGGTGGAGGAAGATGCTAGTGACGACGAGGTCAGGTTGCGCCTTCCTGGACAGAGACGTAGTACTGGAAGCACGTCAACAACTGCATCCTCAAACACAACTCTGCCTCTCACCACAAGTCGTGGTGGCTCTTCAGGTCGCATGGGTGCTAAGCCTTGCATAGCCTGGGCATTTTTTCAGATCGATAAAGATGACCCAACTCGTGTTATCTGTAACATTTGTCAGCAAAAGCTAAGTAGAGGCCAAAAAATACATAGTTTGAGTACTTCATGCATGAACCGGCACATGGACATGAAGCATAAGTTGCAGTGGGAAGCTCAGTGTGCTACAATGCGGTCTAGCCGGCCGGGCCAACCACCGTCTGCCATATCTTGTGCATCCGCGGCCTCTTCATCCTCTGTGACTGGGGGGACAGCAGTCACACCTGTTTTGGGGCGCAGACCTGCCACCTCTTTACCCGCAACAGCCAGCGTGATTGGCAGGTCATCATTTTCTTTGGAGGTGGTAACACCAGCTGGTCTTGAGCGCTGTCCGACATTGATAGCACCACCTTTGGATCAAGGCAACCTAACATGTCCGCCTGCATCTTCCTCACAGACCGGCAGTTTGCCGGGGACACCCTTATCAACCCCGTCTAAGCACAATAGCCAGCCCTCGGTCCCTCAGATGTGGACAAGTAAAAGACCATTTCCTCCTAGCCATGAGAAAGCTAAGAGGTTGAATTTCACCATCTGCAAGCTCTTGGCTACAGAAATGCTGCCTTTCCGCCTGGTGGACACAGAGGATTTTCGAGACCTTATGTCCATCGCAGTGCCCCAGTACCAGATGCCCAGTCGGCACTACTTCTCAAAGAAAGGTGTGCCTGCGCTCCACCAGCATGTCGCACACAACATCACCGCTTCTTTGAGAAACTCTGTGTGTGACAGGGTGCATTTCACCACAGACACTTGGACGAGTAGGCATGGACAGGGGCGTTACATGTCGCTGACTGGGCACTGGGTAACTATGGTGACAGCAGGACAAGGGGCTGCTGTCCAAGTCTTGCCGTCCCCACGAGTTGTGCGTCAATCCTCTTTATGTCATTTTTCCTCCACTGCTTCTGCCTCCTCAACCTCCTCTCGGTCTTCCACCTGCACCCAAAGCCTGTCTGGTCATGCCACAAGCTTTCTAACTGCGCAGAAGGGATCCTGCACACCTCCTTACTATGCTGGCAGTAGGGCTCAACGACATCAGGCGGTTTTTACATTGAAATGTCTGGGAAATGTGAGTCACACAGCTGAGGAGTTGTGGTCAGCTCTGGAGAACCAATTTCATGAATGGTTGTCTCCACTGGACCTGAAACCAGGGAAGGCCGTGTGCGACAATGCTGCAAACCTGGGTGCGGCCCTTCGCCGGGGCAATGTCACACACGTGCCTTGTATGGCTCACGTGTTGAACCTGGTTGTCCAGCAATTTTTAGCCCACTATCCCAGACTAGATGGCCTTCTGCAGAGGGCACGGTCGCTGTGTGCTCACTTCCGCCGTTCGCATCCCGCAGCTCAGCGACTTACATCTCTACAGAAGTCGTTGGGCCTGCCACTTCACCGGCTAAAATGCGATGTGCCTACCCAGTGGAATTCAACTCTGCACATGTTGCAGCGACTGTGGCAGCACCGACAAGCCCTGGTGCAATACGTTCTGACGTATAGCCTGGGCCAACGAGATTCAGAGGTGGGGCAAATCACGCTGGAGGAGTGGTCTCAGATCAGGGACCTATGCACCCTTCTGCACAGTTTTGAAATGGCGACGAAGATGTTTAGTGCTGACGATGCCATTATCAGCATGACTATTCCGGTGATTTACATGCTGGAGCACATGTTAAACAGAATTCGGAGTCAGGTGGTGGCACAAGAGGAGGTGGAGGAAGTAGAGGAGGAGGAGTTGTATGCGGAAGGGCTAACATCTGCAAGGTCCAGACGGTCGGCAGCACCAGGGCGGCAGGCATGTGAGGGTGGGGGAGATGATTTTACCAGGGCGCATGGTAGCAGCCAAACTAGTGAGGAAGGTGCAGGAGCCCAGGAAGAAGTGGAGGACGAACTGATGGAAGACTCATCAGATGAAGGAGACCTTGATCACATTTCTGTTGTGCGAGGTTGGGGGGAGAGGACAGAGGAAGGAAGCATGATTGTTACCTCGCCACCAACACAACAGGGACTTGGTGCTCCTGGATGCGCAACACACATGAGTGCCTTCTTGCTGCACTACCTGCAACATGACCCTCGAATTGTGAGAATTAGAAATAATCCTGACTACTGGGTTGCCACACTGTTAGATCCCCGGTACAAAAGTAAATTTGCAGAAATTATTCCTGCCATAGAAAGGGATGCACGCATGCAGGAGTATCAGCAGAGACTGTTGCAGAATCTTACATGTGCTTTTCCACAAAATACCAGTGGTGCACGTAGTGAATCTCACAGTTCCAACTTGCCAACCGTGGGACCGTCAAGTGTTCAGCACTCAAACCGTAACAGAACCACAGTATCTGCTGGTAACATCAATTTTGCGGAATCATTTCACCACTTTTTTAGCCCATCCTTTGCAAGGCCACAGGAGACAAGAAGTCTGACACATAGTCAACGCCTAGAGACGATGGTACAGGAGTATCTCCAAGTAAACATTGAAGCCACGACTGTGTCACTGGACCCTTGCTCTTTTTGGGCTTCCAATCTGGATAAATGGCCGGAGCTAGCCACTTACGCCTTGGAGATCTTGTCATGCCCCGCAGCCAGCGTTCTGTCTGAACGTGTGTTCAGCGCTGCTGGTGGTGTGCTGACAGATAAGCGCACGCGGCTATCCACTGATAATGTAGACAGACTCACGTTCATAAAGATGAACAAATCATGGATCCGAAACGACTTTTCTACCCCTGTGTCATCCTGGGGAGAGTAAAAGCTTGATGATTGGTTAAAATCACCCTACCAACCGTTTTAAGCTTTCAAATTACTAATCATGTTTATCTGTATCTTGACTGGAAAATAATTTGGGCTTTGTAGCAGTGTGCAGCACTGATCCTATTAGGCCATCTATAATAAGCTTCACCAGATTTAAAATTAAAAATAATTTTTAGCTGCATCTAGCCCGGAAAATAATTTTGGGGCTCCGAGATGCACAAGACACATAAGTGCCTTCTTGCTGCACTACCTGCAGCATGACCCTCATATTGTCAGAATTCGAAGTAATCATGACTACTGGGTTGCCACACTCTTAGATCCCCCAAACTTTTCGATCAACCTTTTCATTTTAATAAAGACCAAAAAAATGGTCATTTTTGAAATTATAAGCATTAGCAGGTTGTTAGAAACTGAAATCAAACAGTTTTCAACTCAAAACTTTATTCTAGGTGATGTTACATTTTCACATAGGACCCCTTGTTCGAAAGGAGCTTCTGAACTCTCTCGTCCATTGAATTTGTCAGGTTTTGGATGGTTTCTGCTTCAATTGTTTTGCATGAGGACAGAATACCCTCCCAGAGCTGTTGCTTAGATGTGAACTGCCTCCCGCCATCATAGACACTCCTTTTAATGATGCTCCAAAGGTTCTGAATGGGGTAGAGGTCAGGGGAGCATGGGGGTCACACCATAAGTTTGTCCCCTTTTATGCCCATATCAGCCAGAGATGCAGATGTTTTATGTGCAGCATGAGATGGTGCATTATCATGCAGAAAAATGATCTTGCTGTGAAATACACGGTTCTTCTTCTTGAACCATGGCAGGAAGTGCTGTTTGAGAAAATCCACATACATTATGGAGTTCATCTTTAGCGCCTTCAGGGATCCTAAAGGGGCCGACAATCTCTCTCCCCATGATTCCAGCCCAAAACATTACTCCACCTCCTCCTTGTTGGCGCTGTAGCCGTGTTTGCGTGGGGTGTCCATCAACCAGCCATCCTCCACTCCATTCATCTGGACCATCGAGCGCTGCACGGCACTCATCCGTGAACAAAACAGTTTTGAAATCAGTCTTCATGTAATGTTTGGCCCACTGGAGCAGTTTCTGCTTGTGTGAAGTGGATAGAGGAGGTCGACAGGATGGCGTATGCACAGCTGCAAACCTCTGAAGGACCCTGCATCTTGTTGTTCGGGGGACGTTGGAGGCACAAGCAGTTTCAAAAACTTGTCTGCTGCTATGACAAGGCTTTTTTGCCGCTGCTCTTTCAACCTGACGTAATTGCCTGTAGGAAAGAGTCCTCAATTTGCCCTTATCAGCACGCACACGTGTGTACTGTGAATCAGCTACATACTTCTTGATTGCCAAGACACTTCATCCTGATCATCGCACAATGTTGATTGTAGTCATGCCTTGACCTAAACACTCCACAATTTGTTGCTTCTCAGCAGCCGACACATCCTTTTTCTTTCCCATTTTGGCAGAAAATGTAGGCTGCTTAATAATGTGAGAGAGCCTTCTTAAGTAGTCTTGCCTTTCATTGGACACACCTGCCAAACTAATTAGCACAGGTGTCTGCAATTGCTTACAGTGATATAAAGAGCCCTGACACACATCACCATCAATGAGTTTAACTGACAAACAAACAAATTCTTCCCTTATCACTCCTAAACACTTTTTGCATAATAATTTGGAACGCGGTGTACATGTGCTTTTCCACAAAACACCAGTGGTTCACGTAGTGAATCTTACAGTTCTAACTTGCCAACCGTGGTCTGTATGGAATTGTTCAATAAAGGGCCCAAAATTAAGATAACAAAGATGGGAGAGGTCTCTATGAATAGGAATTCCTAAGTATTTGATACCCTGTGAGGGCCAGGCAAAGGGAAAGTTGGACTGGATGGAATCCTATATGGATTTAGGGAGGGAGACATCGAGGGCCTCAGACTTCGCTGCATTGATTTTAAAATTTTACCATGTAACAAAGTGATCTATTTCAGCCATAACAGCAGGGATGGATATATGTGATTGAGTGATATATACTAGGACATCATCAGCAAATAGAGAGCACTTGTACTCGGTGCCTCCCACCTCAATCCACCTAATATTGGGGTTATGGCGAATTGATGAGAGCAGGTGCTCCGTCACTAGGATGTATAAGAGAGGGGACAGAGGACATCCCTGCCTTGTCCCATTGGTGATTGTGAAAGGTGATGAAAATGTTCTGACGCACCCCCTGGGCCTTGGGACACCCGGAGCCGGACCCTTTTTGGTGGATGCTGGTGGTTGTAGTCTTCGTGGCGGCGATCCGGTTCCGTGGCTCAGGGCGGTCAAACCAGTGGCGGAACTATTTATGTGGTTTTGATGTTTAAATGTCCGACTACGCCACCCGTGGATTGCGGTCAGAGTGAACCGCCGCTACAGGGCAGACCGCTAAGGCTGGTGTTGTGGGTGCAGCAGAGCGTAGCATAACTCCCCACGGGAGGAGTATAGCCTCAGGGCAGTGTATGCGGAGGATGGGGGTGATGGTGCAGGGCAGCAGCAGTAACGACACGGAGTCAGTGATGCAGTTCAGGGCCTTTACTCACAGTTCTTATTATCCAGACCACGTCTGCAGGTAACGGCTGCCCACGTTGTACTGTGCTCACCAGGTGAGGGGCTCAGACAACTCCCAGATAACTTTGGAGCGCTTCACAGGACCCCCTTTGTGTGTCCTTTGTCTGGCCTTTCTTACCAACACTTCTTTCCGGATGCCTCGGGCCTCCTCTTGGTAAACTTGGCGCCAGTTTCCCTGACCCTATGTGGTGCCTTCCTAGCGGGTGGAGCAAGGGGCTGCGCCACATAAAATGTCAGAGCCTCCAGTTTCTAGCTGAGGGTCGTTTCCTGCCTCCACTAGTTCGGGGACCGGTCTCCCCCTTTGGCCTGACCCCTCCACGCAGGTGGATTCGGGCGTGCGGTGGCGACTCGCCCGTCCGCACCCCTGGGATCCCTTCATTCCTCGTTCCTGGAGCCTTCTCTGCTCCTCTTCCTTCCTTCTCCCTCTTGCAGGCCTGGGCCTCTGTTACTAGGCCCGCCTCCGGAGCAGAGCTCATGCAGAGCCCCTGCTCCCTGCCACTTCTGCTCAGACTTCTCTGCACTGAACTAAGATGGTGCCCACCTTTTATACTCCCTTCTCAATGCACCCAGGAACTGCTTCCTCCCTGCTCCTGCACTGCAGGGTTCCCCTTCCTCAGTGTTCCCTCCCCCCACTCCAGCCAGGGACAGGGACTGTCGTGCCCATCTCAGGGGCATATTGGTCGCCCTGCCCCACGGCAATGTGGTGTAATGCATGCAGGTGTTGGGTCCTGATCCACACTCCATCCTTATCTGAGAGTGAGATATCACACCTCTGGGTGAGGTGCAATACGTCTGTAGCAACCGAGCCCTCGGTGCTACAGTTCCATTTATCTTCAGCCTAGGTGACGTATTGTGATACAGGGCCGTGATTTTGGCTATAAAAGGGTCCCCTAGACCCCTACCCCAAGCTTTTTAAGAGAATCATATATGGCGTGCCAGGAGACTCTATGGAATGCTTTCTCAGCATCCAACGAGAGTATCTACTTACAAATTTTTAACTGCATCTAGCCCAGGAAATACTTTGTGCCTAGTAGCAGTGTCTGCTAGTCAGCGGATTATCCCGGCTGTTAAGCAAGCTACACCACCTGTAGTTTGGACACTTAATTTTTTCAAAGGAAATGCTTCGGGACCACGGGATACTTAGTGAAGAGCATCAGGAGGCACCCCAAGGCATAGGGGCTGGGACTGGCACTAGGATGCCTTGCGGTGGACAGCCGAGCTCGATCCTTATAAAAGCTTTTTAACTGCAGCAGCTTTAGTGGACGCTACTGGAGCTGGAATTACGCGGCTGCTGGCATGAGACTTGCCCTCCAATAGATCCTTGTAAATGGATTTAAAGTGTATTCATTCAAATTAGAGGGACAATTTAAATTAAAAAGCTTAGAGCTGCCTCCACCACAGGGGGGCTCTCTCGACCCACCAGCGGACAGGCACCAGTATTGGGAGAGGGGGGCTGGCCATCAGGGTTCACCGCGGCTCTGGCACAAACCCGGCGACACGGAGGTGGCACGGGCAGGAGCGGACTGGCCGTCTCGGCTTCTCACTTTTTGGATTTTAGAAGGGCATGACATGCCTATATCTGTGTCTCCCCCTCCTTTTACTCCTCCACCTCTTTTCTTTTCGCATGACTATATGTACTTGTCACTTTTCCATGTGTTAGTTGTGTCTTCTGAGCAGTTTGTCAGCTTTTGGACACCTTTGAAGGTGTTTTCTATGTGTTTCTATGTGTTTTTGTTTGCCTGCCATTGGTTTTAACGGCGTTCGAAGGTGTTCGACGAACAGTTCGACGTACAGTTCGGCGAACACACGGGTGTTCGACGAACCGAACCGAACTCGAACACTACGGGGGTGGCTCAACACTAGTTATGATGATACCTTTTAATGGCTAACAAAACAAAATGTGATGTTACAAAGCAAGCTTTTGTGACTACTTAGGTCTCCTTCATCAGGCATGGTACAACAAAGCAGCTGAAGAAGCACAAATATATACACAAAATGAGCAAAGACATAACATAATAAATGGACATTTAAATAAACAAACAAGCTGAGCTCAGAGACTGAATCCTTCATTAGCTTAGATAAGTGGTGTGAACGTTTTATTGTCCCAATATCCATGTAAGATCCTAGACCTGATGTCCTCACTGTCTCTGGAGCAGACTCCTCAGATTTTGTAATACATCATAAACCCTTGTGACAGATTTTGTCCTGTGCGGAGGGTATCAAAGATTGTCATAAATTTTAATTCACAGACCCTTCTGTGTTTTTGTGATTTGTTGATGCCTTTAAATTTAACTTTCATATTGTTTATGTTGTTGTCACGCAAGGTGTGGGAAAGACTAAGTACAACATAAAGGGAAGAGGGGAAGGGAGCCGAGACTCTTGGGAAAGGGGGAGTGGATACCTCCTAGGCTGATCTGATATCACCCTGTCTCCCCTATCATCCCTATATTGGTTCTTCACCAATCGCTGCACCAGAACCTATCCCTATATTTCCCTAGCGCTTGGCCCTGGATGGGGAAGAGCTTAGTCGATCCCCACTAACAACTAAAGACAACAAGGTAGACAGACACGGGGGAAAAATAACTTAGCTTGAGCCGACTTC
Source organism: Phyllobates terribilis (assembly GCF_046119375.1). Taxonomy (NCBI): domain Eukaryota; kingdom Metazoa; phylum Chordata; class Amphibia; order Anura; family Dendrobatidae; genus Phyllobates; species Phyllobates terribilis. The sequence continues at coordinate 457,528,439 of NW_027362764.1, forward strand.
AGAGAGATAACACACACGTCCTCTTAGCACCAGAGAGGAAGAAAACAGACTGCACTTGCTCCAAGCTTTCACAAGGAGACATGTGAATATCAACCGCACCACCCTGCAGCAAAGTGAAACTATTTAAACACCCAGGCAAGGGTGTCAATTACAGTAGGAGGGAGGTAGCCGCTGGGCCCTATATTGAAAAAGCTAAGAAGCTGTCGGTAAAGCCAAACAAAGAGATCTTCTGCAACCAACTGCAGGGCGACTGTCTGTCACATCTGACACACCCGTGACAGTTGTGTCCTGGACCACAGAAATGTTTACCCTCAGGTTGATGGGTTTTTTTTTGTCTGTAATCATGTGGCAATGAGATCTAATTCTTGCTCTCAGTTTCTGTCATGTTTCCACAACATAAAGACCCCCCAGTAGGACAAATAGTGCAAAAAATTAAGTACACCACATTGGAAGAGAAACATGTGAAAGTCCCAAGAATCTTATAGTTCTGCTGTGCACTGCAGATCTGTATCCAGTCTGTGGTCATTACATGAGTGCAGGTTTTGCAACTCTTCACATTGCAAAAATAGGCTCCTCTTGGTGTATCAGAGATTATTGAGCTTTTGATCACAATATTTCTTAAATGTGGAGGTTGACTGTAGCATAGCAAGGGAGGGTCTCTGAATATTATTTTTAGCCGGTCATCTTTGTGTAGGATATTGTGAAGATTTTTGGCAGTTTTTCTAGGCACTTCAAGCTGTGGGCACCACCAGACGTAAACGTACACACCAGAGGCGTGTATATATTTGTGTTTCTTCAGATACTTTGTTATACCATACCTGATGAAGAGACCTAAGTAGTCTCGGAAGCTTGCTTTGTAACAGCACTTACTTTATTTTTGTTTGCCATTAAAAAAAGGTATCATAACTACAAGATTATTATTTTGTTTCTCCCACTGAGAATAATCTCAGAACATAGTGATACAATAACAAATCAATTTTTTGTAAATCAGTGTTGTAGGAAAAATAACAATTTGTAAAAATACTAAAAAACCCACGTGTCGCTGCAAGTTTACTGACCCGATGAATAAAGTTATCTAATCACGTTTACCACACAGTGACCAGAGTAAAAGGCCTAAAAATAAATTAAATGCAATTCCTGAATTGCTTTTTATTTGTTCATTCTAATTCTCAAAAATTGTATTAAAAATCAAATAAAAATGTTATGTATGGGGGGGACATTGCAAAGAGATGTATACCATGCGATATTCGTCTCTTGGGTCTCTATGGTGGACGGATGCTTCAGTATCCATCCTGACAGTGCACACTAATGGGTACATACCTCTCGACCGTATGCACCTAACAGTGTCCACAAGCACAGTGTAGCCCTAGCCTTAGTTCAGGGTGATTGTATAACAATTTCAGCTGATTGTATAATTTCAATCTTATACTGAGGTAACTCATCAATTGTTAGTCCTGGAAAACCCTTTAAACAATCTATGCAGAACATGTCTTCAGAAGCACAAACTGGGCACTATGTATTAGGCACTAAAATGGCATATTTGCAACTATGTGTTGGCACTACAATTTCACATTTGCAATTTTTACTCTTCAACATAAATTATGCACTCGTTTCTGGAAAACGCCAGTGGGGTCAAAATAGTCACTACACTCCTAGATGATTTCCCTGAGTGTAATTTTCAAAATGGGGTAACATTTTGGGTATTTCTGCTGTTTTGGAAGCTTAGGGGTACTGCAAATGGTGCCCACACACTACTCCAGGAAACTCTGCTCCCTAAAAGCCAAATAGTGCTCTCTCTCTTCTGAGCCCTGCTGTTCCTCCAAACAAAAGTGCATGACCACGTATAGGGTATTTCCGCATTCCAAAGATATTGCTTTAGAAATGTTAGGGTCCATTTCCCCCTATTATTTTTTGTGAAAATTGAAAACTTGGGACTAAAATAACATTTTTGTGTAAAAAAAACAAATTGTTTCATTTTCACGTCCCAATGTTATATTATTCTGCAAAGTGCCTGTTGGTTCAATATGCTCACCACACCCCTAGATGGATTACTTGAAAGGTGTAGTTTCCAAAATGGGGTCATTTGTTGGGGTGTTACTGCTCTTCTGGCAACACACGTGCTCTACAAGTGCGGCATGGTGCCCATAAATCATAGAAGCAAAGTCTGCTTTCTTTTGGAGTTCTATGTGCCCTAACGGTTGTTTTCCCCAACATATGGGGAATGGGCTTACTCAAGAGAAATTGCCCAAAAAATCAGGCAGTCCATTTTCCCTTGTTAAAATTAAATATTTGCGGATAAAGCAACATTTTTGGGGAAAAAACATAATTAACTGTCCAATGTTTTAAAATGTCATGTAGTTTCCAAAATGGGGTCACTTGTGGGGGTTTTCCACCATTTAGGCACATCAGCGGCTCTATAAGTGTGATATGATGTCCTCTAACTATTCCAGACAATTTTGAGTTCCAAAAGTCAAATGGTGCTCCTTCCCTTCCAGCCCTGCCGTGTGCCCAGTAGTTTTCCAACACATGTGGGGTAGCGGTGTATTTAGGAGAAATTTCACACAAATTATATAGTCCATTTTCTCTTGTTACCCTTATGAAAATGAAATATTTGGGGCTAAAGCAACATTTTTGTGGGAAAAAAATTAAATTTTCATTTTTTTCCTTCCACATTTCTTTATTAACATTGAAGCACCTACAAGAATAATAAACTTCTTGAATGTGGTTTTGAGCACTTTGAGGGGTGCAGTTTTTAAATTGTTGTCACTTTTAGGTATTTTCTGTCACATAGGCATGTCAAAGTCACTTCAAATATAGAAAGCAGAAAAATCCAGCTCACAGATAAAATCCAAAAAAGTGCATTTTATTTTCCAAGGTACATGAAGCAAAGATTAAAATTGTGTGTTCACAAAAAAGAGAATACAGGCATCTTTTGACACGTTTTGAGCGGCAAGCGCTCTTTGTCAAGATACTAAGTGAACTGACAAGATTTAAAAACAATCTGAACATGTGCACACACCAATTTCCTGATTGCAAACAAATCAATTAAATCACAGGTGGGAAACCTCTGCAGCTAAACATATATTAGAATTTCCCATGCGTTGCTACAAAAGATTTAAATCTATTAATTTCTGTGTTACAAAATAACATTATACACATTAGACATTATGATAATAGTTTATATTGCCTCTATATTTTAGTCTGCAACGCAAGGAATCAGTATTAAATACATTCCATGAAAAATACATATTTTTTCAGATAACATGATAAATAACATATATTTCTTTCTGACTCTTATTTGTCTTTATTGGTGAGAGTTCATTTTCCGGATATATTAGATTACTTTCCTTTCGCAAGATATTTATCCCAATTATATATATCAAAGTCAGTGAGATCTCAAAGGGTTTTCTACTAGATTTCATAGAAAAGAGAGAAAGAAAGGGTTAACACATGCAGGATTTACACATACTTCCAAATCAGCACTTGCAAAATTTTCACATGCTTAAAGTTCAACACCTTCGATTTAAGTATCACATTGCACCATTAACTCTTTAGAGAAGGAAGGACGGTTGCATGGATTTATATAGTGTGACCAAGTTGTCAAGCACTTTTCCAAGTGATGCTAAAATTGCTTGGAAAAGCGCTTGATAACCCGCATGCAGAAATGCATGCAAAAACGCTTGACAAACGCTTCTACCTGGCAGGAAAAACGCATGTAAAATCTGCATGCGTTTTTCCTGCCAGGAAGATGCAGAAAAAATATGCAGCATTTCTGCATCGTGGGCACTGAGGCTGTGTGCCCACGTAGCGTTTTTCAAGCGTATATGCTGCGGAATTTCCGCAGCGTAAACGCTTGAAAAACGCATGTATATCCGCACCCCATGGTCCCCAATGGCATTCCGCAATGTCAATGCCCATGCTGCGGATTTTTCCGCAGCGTATATGCTGCGGTCAAAAATCCGCAGCATGTTCATTAATTTTGCGGAAGCGCAGCGGAATCAATGTGCGGATGGTACCCAAGTCTGGATGAGAGGAGACTCTCATCCAGACCTGGGTACCAAAGAACCTGTAAAAAAAAGAATAAAATTAAGTTTATACTTATCTTCTGATGTTTTCCCTCCGTCGCGCTGTTGTCTGAAGGACCTGCCACGTCATTGAGTCATGTGACCCACCACATGACTCAATGACGTCACCGCAGGTCCTGCACACAACAGCGTGAGCCGCTCAAGACTCCGGACGGGGCAGAGAATGCATCAGAAGGTGAGTATAAAGTTTATTTTTTTATTTTTTACCATTCTGAACAAGTTGTCAAGCACTTTTCCAAGTGATGCTTGGAGAAGTGCTTGATAACCCGCATGCGGAAATGCATGCAAAGACGCCTCACAAACGCTTCTACCTGGCGGGAAAACCGCATGTAATATCCGCATGCGATTTCCCCGCCAGGGAGAAGCGTAAAAAATATGCTTCAGGTCCGCAACGTGGGCACATAGCCTGAGCCTAAATCCTGCACGTGTTAACCCTTTCTTTTTCTTTTCTATGAAATCTAGTGGAAAACCCTTTGAGATCTCACTGACTTTGATATATATAATTGGGATAAATATCTTGTGAAAGGAAAGTAATCTAATATATCCGGAAAATGAACCGTCACACCAATAAAGACAAACAAGAGTCAAAAAGAAATATTATATGTTATTTATCATGTTATCTGAAAAAATATGTATTTTTCATGGAATGTATTTAATACTGATTCCTTGCATTGCAGAGTAAAATATAGAGGCAATATAAACTATTATCATAATGTCTCTGTGTATAATGTTATTCTGTAACACAGAAATTAATAGATTTAAATCTTTTGTAGCAACGTATGGGAAATTCTAATATATGTTTAGCTGCAGAGGTTTCCCACCTGTGATTTCATTGATTTGTTTGCAATCAGAAAATTGGTGTGTGCACATGTTCAGATTGTTTTTAAATCTTGTAAGTTCACTTGGATGGTATCTTGACAAAGAGCGCTTGAAGCTCAAAACGTGTCAAAAGATGCCTGTATTCTCTTATTTTTTTTGAACACACAATTTTAATCTTTGCTTCATGTACCTTGGAAAATAAAATGCACTTTTATGGACTTTATCTGTGAGCTGGATTTTTCTGCTTTCTCTATTGGATGATGCGCCCTGTCCAGGTGCTATCCGTGCTCCAGAAGTGTGGAACTGAAGGTGGTGAGCTGGATTTACTTCTGTGACTTTCACTTAAAAAAAAAGTCCTTAAAAAAGTTGGTTTTGTAAATTTTATTGGGAAAATGAAAAACTGCTGATTAAACTTTTAACCCTTCCAACTTCCTAACAAAAAACTTGTGCTTCAAAAATGATGCTGATGTAAAGTAAAGTGGGTGGTATAACTATCTGATTTAAGGGCATAAAAATACAAAGTTTGAAAATTGCAAAATTGAAAAATTTGTTCCCAAATTTTTGATATTTTCATAAATACTCGCAAATCATACTAACAAAAATTTACTACTAACATGAAGTACAATGTGTCAAGAAAAAGTTGTTTCAGAATCACTGGGGATATGTTGAAGCATTTCAGATTTATTACCACAAAGTGACACTGGGAAGAATTGAAAAATTTGGCCTGGTCATGAAGGTGAAAACAGGCTTAGGGGTGTAGGGATTAACTTAGTTTATTAATTATTTACTATTTTGATTTGTACTTTTTTTGTATACAGATATTTTAATTTCTTGCCACAATTGAAATTAATTTATTAATTAATTTATAGTGTTATTTTTTTATTTTTCTTAAGAATTTTAACCTAATACTTATTCAATAGACGGTCTAAAAATGTTTTACACATGCATAGTTCTGTATTTCTGTAATATGCATTTCATTACATAATTTGTGCATTATTAAGCTTCATTGAGGTTGTTTTGAAAATAAAACATTATTTCACATTTGATTTTTGTAAGTATTGTTTGTAGTCTTTAAAATCAGAATTATTTTCCGCAGTGTTTAGTTATATTGCTATTGATTAATGAGTGAGATACTGATGATATTAGAAGCAATGATTTTGCATTCTCCTTACATTTTCTTGTGCAAGATATATTGTACCAATTTACACCATAGAATCTATCAAGATCAATGGTAACAATTTTGTTCTTTTTGCTCATGTCCTATTAACCCCTTTAAAGCCCATGACGTACTAATACGCGTCTGTGCCCTGGGACTTAAGAGCCTGACCCATATTAGTACGTCATCGCGATCGCCGCTGTGATTGTCACAGCTGACACCCGGTACTATGTGCAGAGAGCGGTCCCGCACCGCTCCCGGCACATTAACCCCCGCAATGCTGCGATCGAAGTCGATCGCAGCATTGCGGTGGCTAAGGGGAGGTGATCGCAATACTCACCTCCTCTTCCGCGGCTTCCCGGGTGTTGCCATGACGGCCCGATGTCGTCATGACAACATCCGGGTCACCAGACAGCAGGAAGATTTTTTGGTCATGTGCAGTGCATGACCAAACAATCTTCTCACGGTGCAGCGCTGACTTCCTGTATAGCACAGGGATGGTGCTACATCCCTATGCTATGCAGGCAATCAGAATAAAAAAAGTGAAAGTCCCAGAGTGGGACAAAGTAAAAAAGTAAAAAAACTCTCAGAAAGTGAAAAAAATTTTTTTTAATTTTTTTTAAAAATATTAAAAAAAATAATCCACCAAAAATAAAAATATAATGTACCCATCAATAAATATTATTATGAAAAAAAACAAACAAAGAATAAAAGTACACATATTTGGTATCGCCACGTCCGTAACGACCTGACCTATAAAACTGTCCCACTATTTAACTCCTTCAGTGAACATGGTAAAAAAAACGAAGCAAAAAACAATGCTTTATCATCATAAAGCCAAACAAAAAATGGAATAACACGCGATCAAAAAGACGAATATAAATAAAAATGGTACCGCTGAAAACGTCATCTTGTCCCGCAAAAAAGAAGCTGCCATACAGCTCCATCGGCCGAAAAATCAAAAAGTTATAGCTCTCAGAATAAAGCGATGCAAAAAAATATTTTTTTCTATAAAATAGCTTTTATTGTGTAAAAGCGACAAAACATAGAAAGACAATATAAATGTTATACCGCTGTAAACGTATTGACCCAAAGAATAAAGCTACCTTATCAATTTTACCACACATGGAGTAGAATAAAAAAATTTAAAAAAAACAATTCCTGAATTGTTGTTTTTTGTTTATTCTGCCTCCCAAAAGCTGGAATAGAAAGCGATAAAAAAATGTTACGTGCCTGAAAATAGCACCAATAAAAACGTCAACTCATCCCGCAAAAAACAAGCCACCACATGACTCTATCAGCCAAAATATGGAAAAATTATAGCTCTCAAAATATGGCGATGCAAAAACTAGATTTTACAAAATATGTGTCTTTTAGTGTGTGACAGCTGTCAATCATAAAAACCCGATATCATTCAGGTATCTCTGTAGTCACACCGACCTGAAGAATAAGGTCGTCTAATCACTTATACCGCACTAGGAACGGCATAAAAAATAAACGCTAGGGCTAGTTTTGGGGTTAGGGTTGTGCTAATGTTAGGATTGGGCTAGGGTAGGGTTAGGGTGGGGTCAGGGTTGTTTTTTTTTTTCAAAAGCAAAAAAAAAAAAAAAAAAAAAAGATGACGATATGGCAACTAGTGTTGAATGCAAGTTCTCGCTACTTGAGTTTGCATTGGGTGCTCGGATATGTATTGAGTGCTCGAGTCTCCGCCCCATATGCTTCGCGGCCAAAAAAACCTTGCGGGGATTGCCTGCCATGCACGAGCGATCCCTGCATGTTTTTTTTGGGGTGTCTAATAACTGTGAAACATGCGGGCAGGGACTCGAGCATTTCACTTGAGCACCCGTGATACATGGTGCATACCTGAGTACCCGATGCAAACTCAAGTAGCGAGCACTTGCGCTCAAGACTAATGACAACTTATTCAATATGATGACCTAATGTCATCAAATTCTGTGTCGTACCTCTGGGTTCAAAATGTTCACTGTACCCCTTGATAAAATCCTTGAAGAGTGTAGTTTCCAAAATGGGGTCACTTGTGGGGGGTTTCAACTATTTAGGCACATCAGGGGCTCTCCAAACGCGACATGGCGTCCGCTCTTGATTCCAGCCGATTTTGCGATCAAAAAGTCACACAGTGCTCCTTCCCTTCTGAACTCTGCCGTGCACCAAAACACTGTATTTTCCCAACATATGGGGTATTGGCGTACTCAGGAGAAACTGCACAAAAGTTTTTAGGGTCCATTTTCTCTTCTTACCCTTGTGAAAATAAAAAAATTGGGGCTAAAACATCATTTTTGTGGAAAAATTTTGATTTTTTTATTTTCACAGCTCCATGTTATAAACTTCTGTAAAGGACTTGGGGGTTCAAGGTGCTCACCACATATCTAGATAAGTTCCCTGAGGGGTCTAGTTTCCAAAATGGTGTCACTTGTTGGGGGTTTCCACTGTTTAGGCACATCAGGGGCACATACGCTAATTATTCAAGCAAATTTTACAATCAAAAAGTCAAATGGTGCTCCTTCCCTTCCGAACCCTGCCGCGCGCCCAAACAGTGGTTTTCTCCCACATATGGGGTATCTTCTAACTCAGAAGAAATTGCACAACAAACTGCATAGTGCAATTTCTTCTGTTACCCTTATGAAAATGCAAAAGTGGGGGCTGAAAAACTTTTTTGCGGGAAAAATGTGAAAATTTTATTTTTACGGCTCAACGTTATAAACTTCTGTGAAGCACCTGGGGGTTCAAGGTGCTCACCACACATCTAGATAAGTTCCCTGAGGGGTCTAGTTTCCAAAATGGTGTCACTTGTGGGGATTTCCACTGTTTAGGCACATCAGGGGCTCCCCAAATGCAACATGGCGTCCTCTAATTATTCAAGCACATTTTACATTCAAAAAGTCAAATGGCGCTCCTTCCATTCCGAACCCTGCCGTGCGCCCAAACAGTGGTTTTCCCCCACATATAGGGTATCTGCTTACTCAGGAAAAATTGCACAACAAATTTTGGGGTCCATTTTTTCCTGTTACCCCTGCAAAAAAAAAAAAATTGGGTCTAAAGTAACATTTTTGTGAAAAAAGTTAAATGTTAATTTTTTTCTTCCACATTCCAAAAATTCCTGTGAAGCACCTGAAGGGTTAATAAAGTTCTTGAATGTGGTTTTGAGCACCTTGAGGGGTGCAGTTTTTAGAATGGTATCACTTTTGGGTATTTTCTGTCATAAAGACCCCTCAAAGTGACTTTAAATATGATGTGGTCCCTAAAAAAATGGTTTTGTAAATTTTTTTGGAAAAATGAGAAATCGCTGGTCAACTTTTAACCCTTATAGCTCCCCAATTAAAAAAAATTTGGGTTCCAAAATTGTGCTGATGTAAAGTAGACATGTGGGAAATGTTATTTATTAACTATTTTGTGTGACATACCTCTCTGATTTAAGGGCATAAAAATTCAAATTTTGAGAATTGCTAAATTTTCAAAATTTTCGCCAAATTTCCTTTTTTTTCACAAATAAACGCAAGTGATATCGAAGAAATTTTACCACAGTCATGAAGTACAATATGTCATGAAAAAACAATCTCAGAATCAGGGGGATCCGTTGAAGCGTTCCAGAGTAATTACCTCACAAAATGACAGTGGTCAGAATTGTAAAAATTGGCCTGGTCATTAACGTGCAAACCGCCTTGGGTTGTAAAGGGGTTAAAAAAGATGTGTGACAAAGAGTCTCCATATTGTCCCATTCTGCGGATTTGGAGGAATGTTGGTGGAATCTTGAAAAACACCTATCAGCTGGTTTCATTCAGAGCATTTTTGCTGGCCTTTTACTCATATAAGTGATAAAACAAGCAGAGGGTCCACTCCACCAACTGGAATAAAAGTTATATGTAAAGTATCCTCCATGGTGAATGCCATTTAAAAAAAAATGGCCAGAATACTGTGGCTTTGACAAGTTGGAAATGGAAGGCGGGAGGAAAAGCTAAAAGTGCTGTATCGATAAAGTACACCCACTCGTATACCCATTGTTTATATAGAGGTAATATGTACAATTGATATCAATATTATTCACCACCACTGCACATTAGGTTTATTAGCAAAATTTACAAACTTTCTGCTGTTTGCAATAAACCCATAAAATGACAACAATTTATATAGATCAAGACAACTAATACTTCTCCAAATTCAACAAAAAAATGCCATTTTTAATTAGTACTGCAGTCTGAGAATTATTCTATCCCTTCATGATGAGTGCATTTAGTACTTAGTAGAGATTCAGCATGAATATGGCACATTTGGATTTGTGATGGGAAAAATTAGCATTTTTTTCTTCAAATCTGCGAAAATCGGTAAAAGTGCGGGAAAGGATTGTGTTGCCACTATTTTTATCACTTTGGCAAGGATAGCGGTGGTGTATGATGAGCAGGGGGGTGTGTTTGATGAGGGTAGGGGGTGGGTAGAGCTCATAGGAGTCAGAGGAGAGGCGTACTTGTAATCTTAATTTTTTTTTTCCTGCTAACTTTCTGTACAAATTGCGGCTAGCCAATCAGGGTGCAGGAACCATCCACAATGTCCAGACATAAGGGCTTGAGCCATTGGCTGCAGAAATCATATGTGTCCCTCTCTATATATAAAGAGTGGACATGTTGCTTTAGTGCCATTTTGTGATTATAACAGGTCAGAGAAGCTAATCCTGACACTGCTCCTGGATTCATTAGAGATTTTAGCTAGTTAGCTAGGCGGTTGCTTCTAAGTCAGATCATTTAGATAGCTAGTGTCCTGTGTAGAGATGAGCGTTGTTCTACTCGAACTGTTCGCCAATCTCAAATTCGAGCTGTTTTGGGCGGTGTTCGAGCCGTTCGGCGAACACGAACAATTTGAGAAAAATTCGGCTGTTCGAGGTTATGTTCGATAACTGTTCGTGCACCAAAATCATAACTGGATTTTTTCTCAGTAATGATGAAAATTAATGTTAATACGCAGTTTGAGTGTACAGCGGGGTGGGGGGAGGGGCAGGGGATGGATCTCTGCAGGAACAATGAAGATCTCCATTTTTTTTTCTCTTTCCCGCATTTGCAGTGGGGAGGTGCAATCTGTCAGCCTATCAGCAGCGCACACACGGAGCGAAGTGCTTTTTTTCACACAAGCAAGGGCATGTGTGATTGGCAGTGTATGTCACATGTCCTTGCCCTATAAGACCAAGCCATTTTCCCCGTCGCCACCATTTTCTCACTGCTGCAGCTGCGTGTTAGACGGCACTGCTGTTGCTGTGTGCGCTATACCTTGTTAATTTCAAGCCAATTTTCGCACAAATCTACAGATAGCTTGGGAGTAGGGAATAGTTGTGATTGCAGTCCTTTTAAGGACTAGGTTACAGCATTTCCTACAACTTTTATCAGGCAGGTCTGTGCTCTTAAATAGATAGATTGTGGGAGTAAAGACTAATTGTAATTGGAGTCCTTTTCAGGACTAGGTTACATCAGTTCCTATCAGTTTTTGCCAGGCAGGTCTGTGCCAGTGCTGTGCAAGTTTTTTTCACAGCATTTGGCTGAATCTAGCAAAGCTAATCCTTTTTGGCCTATTGCAGAGTGTGTTAGTCAGTGGAGTAGCCTATCTGTGTTGCAAGATATACCACCTGTGTATAGAATACCAATTTTTTTACTGCACCTAGTGAAGTAAAATCTTTTGGGCATAGCATCATTCTATTAGTCCATCTATACTGACCTCCATCAGGTTGCAAATTGCATATAATTTTTTTCTGCATCTAGCTCTGAAAAAATATTGGGCTTCTAGCTGTGTGTGGGACTTGTTCTATTAATCCATCTATACAGACCTCCATCAGGTTGCAAACTGAATATATTTTTTTCTGCATCTACCTCTGAAAAAATATTGGGCTTCTAGCTGTGTGTGGGACTTGTTCTATGAATCCATCTATACAGACGTTCATCAGGTTGCAAACTGAATATATTTTTTTCTGCATCTACCTCTGAAAAAATATTGGGCTTCTAGCTGTGTGTGGGACTTGTTCTATTAATCCATCTATACAGACCTCCATCAGGTTGCAAACTGAATATATTTTTTTCTGCATCTACCTCTGAAAAAATATTGGGCTTCTAGCTGTGTGTGGGACTTGTTCTATTAATCCATCTATACAGACCTCCATCAGGTTGCAAACTGAATATATTTTTTTCTGCATCTACCTCTGAAAAAATATTGGGCTTCTAGCTGTGTGTGGGACTTGTTCTATTAATCCATCTATACAGACCTCCATCAGGTTGCAAACTGAATATATTTTTTTCTGCATCTACCTCTGAAAAAATATTGGGCTTCTAGCTGTGTGTGGGACTTGTTGTATTAGTCCATCTATACTGACCTCCATCAGGTTGCAAACTGAATATATTTTTTTTTGCATCTACCTCTGAAAAAATATTGGGCTTCTAGCTGTGTGTGGGACTTGTTCTATTAATCCATCTATACAGACCTCCATCAGGTTGCAAACTGAATATATTTTTTTCTGCATCTACCTCTGAAAAAATATTGGGCTTCTAGCTGTGTGTGGGACTTGTTCTATTAATCCATCTATACAGACCTCCATCAGGTTGCAAACTGAATATATTTTTTTCTGCATCTACCTCTGAAAAAATATTGGGCTTCTAGCTGTGTGTGGGACTTGTTGTATTAGTCCATCTATACTGACCTCCATCAGGTTGCAAACTGAATATATTTTTTTCTGCATCTACCTCTGAAAAAATATTGGGCTTCTAGCTGTGTGTGGGACTTGTTCTATTAATCCATCTATACAGACCTCCATCAGATTGCAAACTGAATATAATTTTTTTCTGCATCTACCTCTGAAAAAATATTTGGGCTTCTAGCTGTGTGTGGGACTTGTTCTATTAGTCCATCTATACTGACCTCCATAAGGTTGCAAACTGAATATAATTTTTTTCTGCATCTAGCACTGAAAAAATATTTGGCCTTCTAGCAGTGTGTGGGACTTGTTCTATTAGTCATCTATACTGACCTCCATCAGGTTGCAAATTCAAAATAATTTTTTGTCTGCATCTACCTCTGAAAAAATATTTGGCCTTCTAGCAGTGTGTGGGACTTGTTCTATTAGTCCATCTATACTGACCTCCATCAGGTTGCAAACTGAATATAATTTTTTTCTGCATCTAACTCTGAAAAAATATTTGGCCTTCTAGCAGTGTGTGGGTCTCATTGTATTAGGCCATCTATACCAAGCTCCACCAGCTTTTCAATTAATAATAATTTTTCGCTGCATCTAGCCCTGAAAATAATTTTTCTTCCCAATAGTGGTAGCAATGGAAATATGGGGCGCGCTCCTGGCTTACAAAAATATACGCTTCATAACAAAAAACACCAGCTTAGCGCACTGCATTAATAAGATGGCATCATCGTCTCTCCCAGTGCTAGGCCTACTACCCAGGCTAGCATTCCTGTGCCTAAAACACAATGTATGGGTCCGCGCTAGCCACTATGCTGAGGGGTCTAAAGCTGCTGCTAACGCTTTATAACAATTCAATTGGCAGATTTTCACAAAGCTCTTCCACAATGCCCACCCATCGGGACAACAGTTGCCCACCTTCCCTATGGGATCTAGTTGCGAATAGTTGATGCCATTAATCAGAGCGTCAGTTGCCCCGTCGACGTGGCAAGCATACGGTAAGGCATGGGAAGAGTGGACACGACTAGTAGCAGGCAGACGGGTTGACCAATGTGAACAAGCCAGATCACAAGTCACCATAGAATTTCTCCACCAGCTAATGATGAGGGGCATATCAGGGGCGTCAGCGCAGCGGTGTCTGACCGGAGTAGCATTTCACTTCCAACTACTGAATTGGGGAGATGTGACAAAGATTCATCATCAGACAATCCATAAAAGGGTGGAAAAGGGGTCAGCCAAGTCAGGAGTGTAGACGTCCCGTCCCGTGTCACTAAAACTGATTTCTCACATCATATCCCTAACACCATTAACATGACACTCACAATTTGAAGCAACACTACTGTCTACTGCATTTGTGATCGCCTTCTTCGGGGCGCTATGCATAAGCGAATTAGTCCCTCAATCCAAAATTAGCACCAGTGGAGACTTATTACACCAGGACGTAGTCATAGGCAATAATGCAATACGTCTACGCATACACAAATCGAAAATGGTTCCAGCGGGCAGGGGCACTTGGGTACTTCTACAACCCACAAACGGTACACTGAGTCGGGTAACAATAGTAAAACCATATCTAACCATCAGATCACAAAGTAATTTGTTCCTATCACACATTGATGGGACGCCATTATCAAGATACCAGTTCCAAGCTATATTTAATAAATGCATAACATCGGCAGGGAACCACCCCAAAGATTACGGGACACACTCATTCCGCATAGGCGCGGCCACAGAAGCAACAAGAGCAGGACTGTCAGAAACGGAAGTTCAGAGGATAGAGAGATGGTGATCCACGTGTTTGGCAAGATACATAAGACCGGACTTGTTATCCTAACGTGGTTTGTTTCTTTTACAGGTGACGCTAAGCCAACAGTGTGGGTGATAGGCCACTCGTATATATATTGGGCAGATTAAAGGGCGAAAGTCCGCCCAGGCGGGAGGAAATTAGAGTTTCATAACACATATTTCAACTGGAGAGGTATTAGAGGCCTGCTATGGCCACAGGTACTAATGGAGGTAATCAAGGTAGGGAGAGAGGCAAGATGTCTGGTCATCTTAGTTATACAGGCCGGGGGAAACAACCTAGGTCATCACAAGAGCGCATAACTAATGGCAATAATGAAACTAGACACTGAGCGCTTCAGAGAATTTTTCACAAAACTAGCTATAGTATGGTCAGAGATTGTGCGATAGCGGTATGGCAAGGTGCGCGAGACATCACGGCCATCGAACGGACAAGGCGGGTAATAAATATTCAGAGGGCAAAATTTAGAAGAGACAGAGGCGGTGTAGTGGTACGACACCGACAACTGGAAGGAGATAAAGCAGGCCTCATACGGCCTGACGGTGTTCACTTAATGGATATTGGACGGGACATATTCCTGTCAGGACTCCAGGACGGAGTGGAACAAGCGTTAAGAGTGATGGGTGGGGGTCAGAGTCCTGCATACGAGTACGCAGGATCCTCCGTGGCCTGGAAATAGAAAGGACATGTTGGAGAGTTACACTTGTTGGCCAAGTTGCCGGAGTGGAGACCCAGGGCATGCTGCAACAAGCTGAATTATTTTAGAAATAAAATGTCTTTCTAATGGAATGAGTATAAAGAGTTAATAAAGCTGTGACCGATCCTCACCCATCCAGTTGTAAGAGTTACATTATTGTATTGTCAAGGAAAGGGGGGCGGTAGGGGGGCTGAGCGTCTGGGTTTGGTTGGGGGTCCCCACAGTCTGCCTAGGCTAGATGCATTTAAAAATTCTTATTAGATAGACAGGCGGTGCAGCTTGCTTCGCAGCTGGGCTACTACGCCCAAAGTATTGCCTAGGCTAGATGCAGTTAAAAATTCTACGCTGACTAGCAGACACTGAAGATTTGGAGCAGACCTCAGAGTAAACAGCTCTTCAGACTCAATCATCTGTGTTACCCCAAGCCATAGTGTATGTAGTTTCTTACAGTTAAAAGGGGGGGGGGAGCGACCCAACCCACCTGGAATTGACGATGCCAACGTCACGTAAGACACAGCAAGGGGACTCCAAAAAGAGTTTCCATTTTTTCCCAAAATTGTGGCACAGACACCACTTAACCCTAGAACGCATACCTGGGGCCTCGCAGTCCCGCCCTGTTAATTGTTTTCTATTTTCTGCAAGACTACTTTAGTTAGAATTTTGAAACTCTAGGTATTCTTCATGTATATAGTTGTTTGTCATTTGAGTTTGAGTTATTCAATGTTATTTGCACACGGGCCTAAAAGGCCCCAGGTATATGAAAGTGTAGATTTTTATGGTCATGCGTTCTAGGGTTAAGTGGCATCAATTGCCCCACAGTTGCTTAAAACGGTTGGTGAGGTGATATTACCAAATCCTCAAGCTTTTAGCCTCCCAAGGATAACACAGGATTAGAAAAGTCCTTGCGAATCCATGATTTGTTCATCTTTATGAACGTGAGTCTGTCTACATTCTCAGTGGACAGCCACGTGCGCTTATCTGTCAGCACACCATCAGCAGCGCTGAACACACGTTCAGAGAGAACACTGGCTGCAGGGCATGACAAGATCTCCAAGGCGTGAGTGGCGAGCTCCGGCCATTTTTCCAGATTGGAATACCAAAATGAGCAAGGGTCCAGTGACACAGTCATGGCTTCGATGTTCACTTGGAGATACTCCTGCACCATCCTCTCTAGGCATTGACTATGTGTCAGACTTCTTGTCTCCTGTGGCCTTGCAAAGGATGGTCTAAAAAAGTGGTGAAACGATTTCACAAAATTGCTGTTACCAGCAGATACTGTGTTACTGTTACGGTTTGAGTGATGAAGACTCGACAGTCCCGCGGTTAGCAAGTTTGAACTGTGAGATTCACTTCGTGCACCACTGGTGTTTTGTGGAAAAGCACATGTAAGATTCTGCAACAGCGTCTGCAGATACTCCTGCATGCGTCAATCCCTTTTTATGGCAGGAATTATTTCGGCAAATTTACTTTTGTACCGGGGATCTAAGAGGGTGGCAACCCAGTAGTCAAGATTACTTCGAATTCTGCAATCTGAGGGTCATGTTGCAGGTAGTGCAGCAAGAAGGCACTCATGTGTCTTGCGCATCCAGGAGGACCAAGTCCTTGTTGTGTTGGTAGCGAGGTAAGAATCATGCTTCTTTCCTCTGCCCTCTCCCCCCAACCTCGCACAACAGAAATGTGATCAAGGTCTCCCTCATCTGATGAGTCTTCCATGCCCATCGCCAGTTCATCCTCCACTTCTTTCTCGGCTCCTGCACCTTCCTCAACAGTTTGGCTGCTACCATGCGCCCTGTTTAATCCCTCTCCCCCACCCTCCCATGCCTGCCTCCTTGGTGCTGCCAACCGTCTGGACCTTGGAGATGTTATCCCTTCCGCATACGACTCCTCCTCTACTTCCTCCACCTCCTCTTGTCCGACCACCTGACTCTGAATTCTGTTTAATGTGTGCTCCAGCATGTAAATCACCAGAATAGTTATGCTGATAATGGCATCGTCGTCAGCACTAAACATCTTCGTCGCCATTTCAAAACTGTGCAGAAAGGTGTGTGGTGCCCCTGAGGGTGCAGTCACCACAGAGTTACTGCATCTCACCCAGAGGTGTGGTATCTCACCCTCAGGTAAGGAAGGCGTATGGCTCGGGACCCTAACACCTGCATCCAACACATACCCGCAGTGGGGTTAGGGCGAGATTGCTCCTAAGGGAGAGCACAGTCCCAGGTCCCTAGCTGGTGGGAGGATCCAATGTAGTGGGTGCTTAGGGGAGCAGCTTAGGGGAGCACATGACAGGGAGAGTATAAATAGGAAGCCATCTTAGAAAGAGCAAGCCAGTCAGAGGAGGAAAAGTGACAGGAGCAGAGGCTCGGCATGAGCTCTGCTCCGGAGGCGGGCCTAGCCTGGGAGGCCCAGGACTGAAGGAGAGAAGAGAGGAGTGGGAGCAGGAAGGCTCCAGGAACCGAAGGGACCCTAGGGCTACGGGCCGTGCAGAAGGCCACCTGTACTCCCGCTGCTACCAGGAGGTAGAGGGGTCAGGCCAGATAAGGGGAACCGGTCCCTCAACTAGAGGAGAAACAGCAAGGCTCAACTAGAGACCGGAGGCTGCAGCATTTCATGTACTGCAGGCAAAAGTCCACACCAGTCTCACTAAGAAGGTAGCCACATAGGACCCAGGGGACGGAACACAAGTCGCCCGCCAAGGCCCGAGGATACCGGATAGAAGTGTCACTGGGTGTGAGGTGCAGGGAGAAGGCCAGAGAAAGGACACACAGAAGGGGGTCCTGCTAAGTACTCCGGAGCTATCTGGGGGTGGACTGAGCCCCTCACTGAGTACGCACAGCACGATGGGTGAGATAGCTCTGGTACCTGTAATCTGGACTGCAACAACTGTGAGTAAAGATCTTGGGACTGCATCACACGGACTCTGTGTTCATTACTGACTCCCTGCACTACAACCACCATCATCCACCCACACTGCCCTGAAGCTACACTCTTCCTGTGGTGAGTAATAATACCATTGCAGCAAAACCACCAGCTTCAGAGGACTGTTCCTCAGCGGCGGCCCCTTTGGCCGCACTCCACAGGTGGCGTAGTCGGACATTATAAAATCCATATATACAAATTACCGTTGGATTGACCGCCCTGGGTCACGGACCGGGTCACCGCCACAGTGACTACAACCCCCAGCGTCTACCGGCCCGGCTCCGGGTACCCCACGGCCCAGGGGGCGCGTCAACTTCATAGGTCCCTGATCTGAGACCACTCCTGCTGTGTGATTTGCCCCACCTCTGGATCTCCTTGGACCAGGCTATACGTCAGAAACTATTGCACCAGGGCTTGTCGGTGCTGCCACAGTCGCTGCAACATGTGCAGAGTTGAATTCCACCGTGTCGGCACATCGCATTTCAGCCGGTGAACTGGCAGGCCCAACGACTTCTGTAGAGATGTAAGTCGTTGAGCTGCGGGATGCGAACGGCGGAAGTGAGCACACAGCGACCGTGCCCTCTGCAGAAGGCCATCTAGTCCGGGATAGTGGGCTAAAAATTTATGGACAACCAAGTTCAACACGTGAGCCATACAAGGCACGTGTGTAACATTGCCCCGGCGAAGGGCCGCACCCAGGTTTGCAGCATTGTCGCACACGGCCTTCCCTTGTTGCAGGTCCAGTGGAGACAACCATTCATGAAACTGGGTCTCCTGAGCTGACCACAAGTCCTCAGCTGTGTGACTCACATTTCCCAGACATTTCAAAGTAAACACTGATGCCGTTGAGCCCTGCTGCCAGCATAGTAAGGAGGTGCGCAGTTAGAAAGCAGGTGGCATTACCAGACAGGGTTTGGGTGCAGGTGGAGGACCGAGAGGAGGTTGAGGAGGCAGAAGCAGTGGAGGAACTTCTAGATAAAGAGGATTGACGTACAACTCGCGGGGACGGCAAGACTTGGACAGCAGCCCCTTGTCCTGCTGTCTCCATAGTTACCCAGTGCCCAGTCAGCGACATGTAACGCCCCTGTCCATGCCTACTCGTCCAAGTGTCTGTGGTGAAATGCACCCTGTCACACACAGAGTTTCTCAAAGAAGCGGTGATGTTGTGTGCGACATGCTGGTGGAGCGCAGGCACACCTTTCTTTGAGAAGTAGTGCCGACTGGGCATCTGGTACTGGGGCACTGCGACGGACATAAGGTCTCAAAAATCCACTGTGTCCTCCAGGCGGAAAGGCAGCATTTCTGTAGCCAACAGCTTGCAGATGGTGAAATTCAACCTCTTAGCTTTCTCATGGCTAGGAGGAAATGATATTTTACTTGTCCACATCTGAGGGACCGAGGGCTGGCTGTTGTGCTTTGACGGGGTTGAGTAGGGTGTCCCTGGCAAACTGCCGGCCTGTGAGGAAGATGCAGGCGGACATGTTAGGTTGCCTTGATCCAAAGGTGGTGCTCTCGATGTCAGAGAGCTCTCAACACCAGCAGGTGTTTCCACTTCCCAATGAACTGACGACCTGCCAATCACACTGGCTGTTGCAGGTAAAGAGGTGGCAGGTCTGCGTCCAAAAACATGTGTGACTGCTGTCCCCCCAGTCACAGAGGATGAAGAGGCCGCGGATGCACAAGATGGGGCAGACGGTGGTTGGCCCAGCCTGCTAGGCCGCATTGTAGGACAGTGAGCTTCCCACTGCAACTTATGCTTCATATCCATGTGACGGTACATGCATGAAGTACTCAAACTATGGATTTTTTGGCCTCTACTTAGCTTTTGCTGACAAATATTACAGATAACACGAGTTGGGTCATCCTTATCGATCTGAATAAATGCCCAGGCTATGCAAGGCTTAGAGCCCATGTGACCTGAAGAGCCACTACGACTTGTGGTCAGAGGCGGAGTTGTGGTTGAGGATGCAGTTGTTGACGTGCTTCCAGTACTCCGTCTCTGTCCAGGAAGGCGCAACCTAACCTCGTAGTCAATAGCATCTGTGACGCCCCGCTGCGCTTGGTATCACAGATCCTAGAAGAGTGTATTGATGGAATCCTCCACAAGAGGCCCCCATAAACATTCACACATCTCCACCTTCCACCTCAGACCAGCAGAGGGAGCCCGTTAGGGATATAAATAGGGAAGGTGGAGCTAGGCAGTTCAGTTCCTCTGAAGAGTTCCTGCAGTAGAGAAGCCTAAGAGAGTTCAGTCTGCAGTGGAGCTCAGTCTAGTCTAGAGAACTCAGTTAATAGTTCAGCAGTGGAGCATGAGGCTCCTGCTAGCTAGATTCAGGGAGCCCAGATAGAGCTTAAGGTGTGCCGGCGTCATAAGATCGGTGAAGCGCGGCAAGCTGCCGTTAGTGTGTATAGGCTATTGAGGGCCCGAGTAGGCCGAAGGCGAGTGGCGAGTTAGTACATAAGGGGCAGAGGAGCTTAACCAGCTCACCCCGAAGCATTTACCGGACACTGGATCCGAGCTTACCGGGATCTCTATGACCCAGTAAGGCATAACCGGAATCCCTGGAGAACTACAAGTCCCAGGATCGCTAAGGTGCTGATACGTAACAGAGCCAGGAGACGCTTAGGCCCCGCATACTGGGAGCATGAACTTCAAGAGAAGGCCCTACCACAAGGTCAGCCAGCGCAGGACAGAGACAAAGTTAGGCCTAGCTCCAGGCAGGTCAGAAACTTACTGTGCACAGGCAAGAAACAGGAGGCCCTACACCCGCTCATTGGGGAGGATCCTGATATGCACCCTTCACCCTACAGTGCTCCAGGATGTGCCTGAATTTCCTCCAGTAAAAGGTACTGAAGTGACTACCGTGTCCGTTTCCGTTCTTGCTCTGACCCAGCTGGGTCTCGCCTGTCCTGCATTCCCCCTGCATACGCTGCCCTGAGACCTAGCACCACCTGTGGGGAGCTATACCATCGAGCTGCCTTATCACGGGCCTCAGTGGACTGCTGGAGCGCTGGTGCTTCTCACCAGATACCACAGGTGGTGTCACAAACTCTTATAAAATTAACAATTATCCACCCTTTTAAAGAGTGACCCCAGGGTACGGGCCAGGGAGCCGACCACCGCGACATCCCAAAGGCCAGGCAAAGGCCCGGGTGACCTCATCGACTGGCTGACTGTGGGTTGACAGTAAGTGGGATCTCCAACCTTGTCATCATCACCCTGTGTGTTATCACACCCGTCGTCCTCAAAGCCAACCTCTTCCTGCCCTGACCGAAAAGTCAAGTTGTCGCTCCAATCAGGTATTTGAGTCTCATCATCGTCTTCATCATTATCTCCACCAACAGGAGTTACAGTTTGGGAACGAGGGTCTACATTATGCTCAGAACCTTCTTCATCTGGTCCTGGATCCGACTTATAAAGATTCTGGGCATCAGTGCAGATCATTTCCTCGTCTGGATTAACAGAAGCTCTGGAGCAGACCTCCATTTCCCAGGCTATAGTATGAGTAAACAGCTGTGCAGACTCAACCATCTGTGTTACCCCATACTCAGACGGGCAGCTGGAGACTTGGGAGCTGTGAGGAAGCAAGTGCGATTGGGGTGACACCTCTGAGGACTGGAGTATTTGTGATGTTGAAGTTGAGGTGGAGGAGAGCCCACTTGAAGGAGCACTTGATATCCGCTGAAGCACCTGCTGTTTTTGTGTCTCATCTGGAATTTGTAGCGATGGGCGTGTCCGTAACAAAGGGATCGTATCACATTGTCCACGAAAAGAAGTCGACATGTTAGTTTGGCTGGAAGATGGTCTTTCTTCTGCAGATGTTACTCCCCCCCCACCGCGGGGGGCTCGACCCACCAGTGGACAGGCACCAGTATTAGGAGAGGGGGGCTGGCCGTCAGGGTCCACCGCGGCTCTGGCACAAACCCGGCGACACGGAGGTGGCACGGGCAGGAACGGACTGGCCGTGTCGGCTTCTCACTTTTTGGATTTTAGAAGGGCATGACATGCCTATATCTGTGTCTCCCCCTCCTTTTACTCCTCCACCTCTTTTATTTTCGCATGACTATATGTACTTATCACTTTTCCATGTGTTAGTTATGTCTTCTGAGCAGTTTGTCAACTTTTGGACACCTTTGAAGGTGTTTTCTATGTGTTTCTATGTGTTTTTGTTTGCCTGCCATTGGTTTTAACGGTGTTCGAAGGTGTTCGACGAACAGTTCGACGAACAGTTCGGCGAACACACGGGTGTTCGACGAACCGAACTCGAACACTACGGGGGTGGCTCAACACTAGTCCTGTGTTGCTGTGAAATCGACCTTCCAGCAGATTTTTCTTCTTGTGCAATTAGTGACGTCCAGACAAAGACAGCAAGGCACATTTCATAGAAGTCTGTTGTGCACTGCTTCTATTGTGCTCCATGCACATCTACACCTTTAAAAAAAAAATCAATTTTTTTCAGTTGCTAACGTGGTGCAGCACAAAGCCCACCTTGTCATTTTGTGGCGGTGAAAATCCAGCTGTATGCAAAGCTCATGCAGAGTAAAAAAAACAATTTTTTTCAGTTGCTAACGTAATGCAGCACTCCATATCTCACCTTGTCATATAGTGCTGCTGAAATTCAGCTGTGTACAGAGCTGTTGCAGATTAAAAAAATCTATTTTTTTCTGTGAAAAACGTGATGGATGCTAGATCTGAGTTTGAGTTTGAAATGTCTAAGAGCATAAAGTCTATTGTATACAGACCTCATCCACGGTGAAAAAAAACACTTTATTCTGTTACTAATGTGATACAGCAGGCTAGATGTCAGTTAGAAGATTTTCTCCAAGAAATTTCAATGTTATACAGGCCTCATCCACACTAAAAAAATACTTTCTTCTGATATTAATGTGATACAGTAGGGGAGATCTCAGTATGAAATTGTTTGGAGCATATCTTCTATGTTATACAGGCCTCATCCACACTAAAAAAAATACTTTCTTCTGTTACTAATGTGGTACAGCCAGCTAGATGTCAGTTTGAAATAGTTTGGAGCATATCTTATATGTTATACAGGCCTCATCCACAGTAAAAATACTTTCTTCTGTTACTAACGTGATACAGTAGGATGTCCTACACCTCAACATCACACACAGTACAGTCCACAGAGGTGGCACCCCAATTACCCTTGCTTACTCCTGCGTCACAACTCTCCAACTGCCCAATTGACTGTAGGGAATCACAGATGGTTGAGTCTGCAGAGCTGTTCACACATGCTATGCCATGGGCATCAGAAGTGTACTCTCAAGATTCACAGAGTCAAGAGGAGGAAATCATCAGCACCGATGTCCACATTTTTTTTAGGTTGGATCCGGGGCAGGACGAAGTGGGGTCCGCGCAGCATCCTGATCCTTGTCACCAGATGTTAACCCCTGGGGGGAGGTGATCCTGATGAGACTCAGATACCGGAGGCTCACATGGACTGTACTGTGCTGTCAAAGCAAGAAGAGGAGGAGGGTAACTCTCAGGGCAAGGAATGGGATAACACAGAGAATGATGATGAGTTTGTAGATCCCACTTGGTGTGATCCCAGAGGCACACAGCTGAGTACCTCATCTGAGGAGGTGGGGGAAGAGGAAGATGAGGAGGTTACGTTGTGCCCTACGGCACAGACACGGAGTGATGGAACCACGACGAGCGCTGCATCCTTAGCTACAACTGTGGCTGTGGCAAGCGCGGTCGCAGGTCTGCAGCTTGCAGGGGCAGTAATGGTTGCCTAGTCTGGGCCTTTTTTGACACCGTAAAGGATGAGCTAACTCACGTTGTCAGGCAACTTTGCAAAAAAAACTTCGGTTCTTTACACGTTCCAGTCAAGCTGAGTGACAGCCCGTCAGCTGTAATGGAAGCGGACATGCCTGCTGTTTTTGTTTCACCGAGCAAACCACATCTTTCTCAATCCACCATAACATCTCCACCTGCACCTCACTCACAGTCCAGCAGTTTGTCCCGTTCACCATAATCCACCCTCTCTCAGCACTGCAGCCAGCCCTCGTTCCCACAGTTGTGGTCACGTAAAAGATTGTTTCATCCTACATATGACAAATATGTAGGATGAAAGCTGGGCTACTACGCGCAAAGTATTGCCTGGGCTAGATGCAGTTAAAAATTCTACGCTGACTAGCAGACCTCTGAGTAAACAGCTCTTCAGAGTCAACCATCTGTGTTACTCCAACCAATAGTGTATGTAGTTTCTTACAGTTAAAAGGGGGGGGGCAACCCAACCCACCTGGAATTGACGATGCCAACGTCACGTAAAACACAGCAAGGGGACTCCAAAAAGAGTCTCCATTTTTTCCAAAAATTGTGGCACAGACACCAATTAAGTGGCATCAATTGCCCCAGAGTTGCTTAAAACAGTTGGTGAGGTGATTTTACCAAATCCTCAAGCTTTAAGTCTCCCTAGGATGACACAGGGGTAGAAAAGACCTTGCGGATCCTAGATTTGTTCATCTTTATGAACGTGAGTCTGTCTACATTCTCAGTGGACAGCCGCATGCGCTTATCTGTCAGCACACCACCAACAGCGCTGAACACACGTTCAGAGAGAACGCTGGCTGCAGGGCATGACAAGATCTCCAAGGCGTGAGTGGCGAGCTCAGGCCATTTTTCCAGATTGGAATCCCAAAATGAGCAAGGGTCCAGTGACACAGTCATAGCTTCGATGTTCACTTGGAGATACTCCTGTACCATCCTCTCTAGGCGTTGACTATGTGTCAGACTTCTTGTCTCCTGTGGCCTTGCAAAGGATGGTCTAAAAAAGTGGTGAAACGATTCCACAAAATTGCTGTTACCAGCAGATACTGTGTTACTGTTACGGTTTGAGAGATGAAGACTAGTGTTGAGCCACCCCCGTAGTGTTCGAGTTCGTTTCGGTTCGTCGAACACCTTCGAACACCGTTAAAACCAATGGCAGGCAAACAAAAACACATAGAAACACATAGAAAACACCTTCAAATGTGTCCAAAAGCTGACAAACTGCTCAGAAGACACAACTAACACATGGAAATGTGACAAGTACATATAGTCATGCGAAAAGAAAAGAGGTGGAGGAGTAAAAGGAGGGGGAGACACAGATATAGGCATGTCATGCCCTTCTAAAATCCAAAAAGTGAGAAGCCGACACGTTCAGTCCGCTCCTGCCCGTGCCACCTCCGTGTCGCCGGGTTTGTGCCAGAGCCGCGGTGAACCCTGACGGCCAGCCCCCCTCTCCCAATACTGGTGCCTGTCCGCTGGTGGGTCGAGCGAGCCCCCCTGTGGTGGAGGCAGCTCTAAGCTTTTTAATTTAAATTGTCTCTCTAATTTGAATAAATACACTTTAAATCCATTTACAAGGATCTATTGGAGGGCAAGTCTCATGCCAGCAGCCGCGTAATTCCAGCTCCAGTAGCGTCCACTAAAGCTGCTGCAGTTAAAAAGCTTTTATAAGGATCGAGCTCGGCTGTCCACCGCAAGGCATCCTACTGCCAGTCCGAGCCCCTATGCCTTGGGGTGCTTCCTGATGCTCTTCACTGAGTATCCCGTGGTCCCGAAGCATTTCCTTTGAAAAAATGAAGTGTACAAACTACAGGTGGTGTAGCTTGCTTACCAGCCGGGATAATCCGCTGACTAGCAGAAACTGCTACTAGGCACAAAGTATTTCCTGGGCTAGATGCAGTTAAAAATTTGTAATTAGATACTCTCGTTGGATGCTGAGAAAGCATTCCATAGAGTCTCCTGGCACGCCATATATGATTCTCTTAAAAAGCTTGGGGTAGGGGTCTAGGGGACCCTTTTATAGCCAAAATCACGGCCCTGTATCGCAATACGTCACCTAGGCTGAAGATAAATGGAACTGTAGCACCCTGAGGGCTCGGTTGCTACAAAGGTATTGCACCTCACCCAGAGGTGTGATATCTCACTCTCAGGTAAGGATGGAGTGTGGATCAGGACCCGACACCTGCATGCATTACACCACATTGCCGTGGGGCAGGGCGACCAATATGCCCCTGAGATGGGCACGACAGTCCCTGTCCCTGGCTGGAGTGGGGGGAGGGAACACTGAGGAAGGGGAACCCTGTAGTGCAGGAGCAGGGAGGAAGCAGTTCCTGGGTGCATTGAGAAGGGAGTATAAAAGGTGGGCACCATCTTAGTTCAGTGCAGAGAAGTCTGAGCAGAAGTGGCAGGGAGCAGGGGCTCTGCATGAGCTCTGCTCCGGAGGCGGGCCTAGTAACAGAGGCCCAGGCCTGGAAGAGGGAGAAGGAAGGAAGAGGAGCGGAGAAGGCTCCAGGAACGAGGAACGAAGGGATCTCAGGGGTGCGGACGGGCGAGTCGCCACCGCACGCCCGAATCCACCTGCGTGGAGGGGTCAGGCCAAAGGGGGAGACCGGTCCCCGAAACTAGTGGAGGCAGGAAACGACCCTCAGCTAGAAACAGGAGGCTGTGACATTTTATGTGGCGCAGCCCCTCGCTACACCCGCTAGGAAGGCACCACATAGGGTCAGGGAAACTGGCGCCAAGTTTACCAAGAGGAGGCCCGAGGCAGCCGGACAGAAGGGTTGGTAAGAAAGGTCAGACAAAGGACACACAAAGGGGGTCCTGTGAAGCACTCCAAAGTTATCTGGGAGTTGTCTGAGCCCCTCACCTGGTGAGCACAGTACGACGTGGGCAGCCGTTACCTGCAGACGTGGTCTGGATAATAAGAACTGTGAGTAAAGGACCTGGACTGCATCACTGACTCCGTGTCATTACTGCTGCTGCCCTGCACCATCACCCCCATCCTCCGCATACACTGCCCTGAGGCTATACTCCTCCCGTGGGGAGTTATGCTACGCTCTGCTGCACCCACAACACCAGACTCAGCGGTCTGCCCTGGAGCGGCGGTTCACTCTGACCGCAATCCACGGGTGGCGTAGTCGGACATTTAAACATCAAAACCACATAAATAGTTCCGCCACTGGTTTGACCGCCCTGAGCCACGGAACCGGGTTGCCGCCACGGAGACTACAACCACCAGCATCCACCAAAAAGGGTCCGGCTCCGGGTGTCCCAAGGCCCAGGGGGCGCGTCAGAACATTTTCATCACCTTTCACAATCACCAATGGGACAAGGCAGGGATGTTCTCTGTCCCCTCTCTTATACATCCTAGTGACGGAGCACCTGCTCTCATCAATTCGCCATAACCCCAATATTAGGTGGATTGAGGTGGGAGGCACCGAGTACAAGTGCTCTCTATTTGCTGATGATGTCCTAGTATATATCACTCAATCACATATATCCATCCATGCTGTTATGGCTGAAATAGATCACTTTGTTACATGGTCAAATTTTAAAATCAATGCAGCGAAGTCTGAGGCCCTCGATGTCTCCCTCCCCAAATCCATATAGGATTCCATCCAGTCCAACTTTCCCTTTGCCTGGCCCTCACAGGGTATCAAATACTTAGGAATTCCTATTCATAGAGACCTCTCCCATCTGTTATCTTAATTTTGGGCCCTTTATTGAACAACTCCATACAGACCACGGTTGGCAAGTTAGAACTGTAAGATTCACTACGTGAACCACTGGTGTTTTGTGGAAAAGCACATGTACACTGTGTTCCAAATTATTATGCAAAAAGTGTTTAGGAGTGATAAGGGAAGAATTTGTTTGTTTGTCAGTTAAACTCATTGATGGTGATGTGTGTCAGGGCTCTTTATATCACTGTAAGCAATTGCAGACACCTGTGCTAATTAGTTTGACAGGTGTGTCCAATGAAAGGCAAGACTACTTAAGAAGGCTGTCTCACATTATTAAGCAGCCTACATTTTCTGCCAAAATGGGAAAGAAAAAGGATGTGTCGGCTGCTGAGAAGCAACAAATTGTGGAGTGTTTAGGTCAAGGCATGACTACAATCAACATTGTGCGATGATCAGGATGAAGTGTCTTGGCAATCAAGAAGTATGTAGCTGATTCACAGTACACACGTGTGCGTGCTGATAAGGGCAAATTGAGGACTCTTTCCTACAGGCAATTACGTCAGGTTGAAAGAGCAGCGGCAAAAAAGCCTTGTCATAGCAGCAGACAAGTTTTTGAAGCTGCTTGTGCCTCCAACGTCCCCCGAACAACAAGATGCAGGGTCCTTCAGAGGTTTGCAGCTGTGCATACGCCATCCTGTCGGCCTCCTCTATCCACTTCACACAAGCAGAAACGGCTCCAGTGGGCCAAACATTACATGAAGACTGATTTCAAAACTGTTTTGTTCACGGATGAGTGCCGTGCAGCGCTCGATGGTCCAGATGGATGGAGTGGAGGATGGCTGGTTGATGGACACCCCACGCAAACACGGCTACAGCGCCAACAAGGAGGAGGTGGAGTAATGTTTTGGGCTGGAATCATGGGGAGAGAGATTGTCGGCCCCTTTAGGATCCCTGAAGGCGCTAAAGATGATCTCCATAATGTATGTGGATTTTCTCAAACAGCACTTCCTGCCATGGTTCAAGAAGAAGAACCGTGTATTTCACAGCAAGATCATTTTTCTGCATGATAATGCACCATCTCATGCTGCACATAAAACATCTGCATCTCTGGCTGATATGGGCATAAAAGGGGACAAACTTATGGTGTGACCCCCATGCTCCCCTGACCTCTACCCCATTCAGAACCTTTGGAGCATCATTAAAAGGAGTGTCTATGATGGCGGGAGGCAGTTCACATCTAAGCAACAGCTCTGGGAGGGTATTCTGTCCTCATGCAAAACAATTGAAGCAGAAACCATCCAAAACCTGACAAATTCAATGGACGAGAGTTCAGAAGCTCCTTTCGAACAAGGGGTCCTATGTGAAAATGTAACATCACCTAGAATAAAGTTTTGAGTTGAAAACTGTTTGATTTAAGTTTCTAACAACCTGCTAATGCTTATAATTTCAAAAATGACCATTTTTTTGGTCTTTATTAAAATGAAAAGGTTGATCGAAAAGTTTGGGGGATCTAAGAGTGTGGCAACCCAGTAGTCATGATTACTTCGAATCCTGACAATTTGAGGGTCATGCTGCAGGTAGTGCAGCAAGAAGGCACTTATGTGTCTTGCGCATCTCGGAGCCCCAAAATTATTTTCCGGGCTAGATGCAGCTAAAAATTATTATTAATTTTAAATCTGGTGAAGCTTTAGTATAGATGGCCTAATAGGATCAGTGCTGCACACTGCTACAAAGCCCAAATTATTTTCCAGTCAAGATACAGATAAACATGATTAGTAATTTTAAATCTGGTGGAGCTTATTATAGATGGCCTAATAGAATCAGTGCTGCACACTGCTACAAAGCCCAAATTATTTTCCAGCCAAGATACAGATAAACATGATTAGTAATTTGAAAGCTTAAAACGGTTGGTAGGGTGATTTTAACCAATCATCAAGCTTTTACTCTCCCCAGGATGACACAGGGGTAGAAAAGTCGTTTCGGATCCATGATTTGTTCATCTTTATGAACGTGAGTCTGTCTACATTATCAGTGGAGAGCCACGTGCGCTTATCTGTCAGCACACCACCAGCAGCGCTGAACACACGTTCAGACAGAACGCTGGCTGCGGGGCATGACAAGATCTCCAAGGCGTAAGTGGCTAGCTCCGGCCATTTATCCAGATTGGAAGCCCAAAAAGAGCAAGGGTCCTGTGACACAGTCGTGGCTTCAATGTTTACTTGGAGATACTCCTGTACCATCGTCTCTAGGCGTTGACTATGTGTCAGACTTCTTGTCTCCTGTGGCCTTGCAAAGGATGGGCTAAAAAATTGGTGAAATGATTCCGCAAAATTGATGTTACCAGCAGATACTGTGGTTCTGTTACGGTTTGAGTGAGGAACACTTGACGGTCCCACGGTTGGCAAGTTGGAACTGTGAGATTCACTACGTGCACCACTGGTATTTTGTGGAAAAGCACATGTAAGATTCTGCAACAGTCTCTGCTGATACTCCTGCATGCGTGCATCCCTTTCTATGGCAGGAATAATTTCTGCAAATGTACTTTTGTACCGGGGATCTAACAGTGTGGCAACCCAGTAGTCAGGATTATTTCTAATTCTCACAATTCGAGGGTCATGTTGCAGGTAGTGCAGCAAGAAGGCACTCATGTGTGTTGCGCATCCAGGAGCACCAAGTCCCTGTTGTGTTGGTGGCGAGGTAACAATCATGCTTCCTTCCTCTGTCCTCTTCCCCCAACCTCGCACAACAGAAATGTGATCAAGGTCTCCCTCATCTAATGAGTCTTCCATCAGTTCGTCCTCCACTTCTTCCTGGGCTCCTGCACCTTCCTCACTAGTTTGGCTGCTACCATGCGCCCTGGTAAAACCATCTCCCCCACCCTCACATGCCTGCCGCCTTGGTGCTGCCGACCGTCTGGACCTTGCAGATGTTAGCCCTTCCGCATACAACTCCTCCTCCTCTACTTCCTCCACCTCCTCTTGTGCCACCACCTGACTCCGAATTCTGTTTAACATGTGCTCCAGCATGTAAATCACCGGAATAGTCATGCTGATAATGGCATCGTCAGCACTAAACATCTTCGTCGCCATTTCAAAACTGTGCAGAAGGGTGCATAGGTCCCTGATCTGAGACCACTCCTCCAGCGTGATATGCCCCACCTCTGGATCTCGTTGGCCCAGGCTATACGTCAGAACGTATTGCACCAGGGCTTGTCGGTGCTGCCACAGTCGCTGCAACATGTGCAGAATTGAATTCCACCGGGTAGGCACATCGCATTTTAGCCGGTGAAGTGGCAGGCCCAACGACTTCTGTAGAGATGTAAGTCGCTGAGCTGCGGGATGCGAACGGCGAAAGTGAGCACACAGCGACCGTGGCCTCTGCAGAAGGCCATCTAGTCTGGGATAGTGGGCTAAAAATTGCCGGACAACCAGGTTCAACACGTGAGCCATACAAGGCACGTGTGTGACATTGTCCCGGCGAAGGGCCGCACCCAGGTTTGCAGCATTGTCGCACACGGCCTTCCCTGGTTTCAGGTCCAGTGGAGACAACCATTCATGAAATTGGTTCTCCAGAGCTGACCACAACTCCTCAGCTGTGTGACTCACATTTCCCAGACATTTCAATGTAAAAACCGCCTGATGACGTTGAGCCCTACTGCCAGCATAGTAAGGAGGTGTGCAGGATCCCTTCTGCGCAGTTAGAAAGCTTGTGGCATGACCAGACAGGCTTTGGGTGCAGGTGGAAGACCGAGAGGAGGTTGAGGAGGCAGAAGCAGTGGAGGAACTTTGACATAAAGAGGATTGACGCACAACTCGTGGGGACGGCAAGACTTGGACAGCAGCCCCTTGTCCTGCTGTCACCATAGTTACCCAGTGCCCAGTCAGCGACATGTAACGCCCCTGTCCATGCCTACTCGTCTAAGTGTCTGTGGTGAAATGCACCCTGTCACACACAGAGTTTCTCAAAGAAGCGGTGATGTTGTGTGCGACATGCTGGTGGAGCGCAGGCACACCTTTCTTTGAGAAGTAGTGCCGACTGGGCATCTGGTACTGGGGCACTGCGACGGACATAACGTCTCGAAAATCCTCTGTGTCCACCAGGCGGAAAGGCAGCATTTCTGTAGCCAAGAACTTGCAGATGGTGAAATTCAACCTCTTAGCTTTCTCATGACTAGGAGGAAATGGTCTTTTACTTGTCCACATCTGAGGGACCGAGGGCTGGCTATTGTGCTTAGACGGGGTTGATAAGGGTGTCCCCGGCAAACTGTCGGTCTGTGAGGAAGATGCAGGCGGACATGTTAGGTTGCCTTGATCCAAAGGTGGTGCTATCGATGTCGGACAGCGCTCAACACCAGCTGGTGTTACCACCTCCAAAGAAAATGATGACCTGCCAATCACGCTGGCTGTTGCGGGTAAAGAGGTGGCAGGTCTGCGCCCCAAAACAGGTGTGACTGCTTTCCCCCCAGTCACAGAGGATGAAGAGGCTGCGGATGCACAAGATATGGCAGACGGTGGTTGGCCCGGCCGGCTAGGCAGCATTGTAGCACACTGAGCTTCCCACTGCAACTTATGCTTCATGTCCATGTGCCGGTTCATGCATGAAGTACTCAAACTATGTATTTTTTGGCCTCTACTTAGCTTTTGCTGACAAATGTTACAGATAACACGAGTTGGGTCATCTTTATCGATCTGAAAAAATGCCCAGGCTATGCAAGGCTTAGCACCCATGCGCCCTGAAGAGCCACCACGACTTGTGGTGAGAGGCAGAGTTGTGTTTGAGGATGCAGTTGTTGACGTGCTTCCAGTACTACGTCTCTGTCCAGGAAGGCGCAACCTGACCTCGTCGTCACTAGCATCTTCCTCCACCTCCTCTGCTGACCTCATCTCTTGGCTGACTGTGGGTTGACAGTAAGTGGGATCTCCAACCTCATCATCATCACCCTGTGCGTTATCACCCCCGTCGTCCTCAGAGCCAACCTGTTCCTGCCCTGACAAAAAACTAAAGTTGTCGCTCCAATCAGGTATTTGAGTCTTATCATCATCTTCCTCATTGTCTCCACCAACAGGAGTTACAGTTTGGGAATGAGGGTCTACATTATGGTCAGAACCTTCTGCGTCTGGTCCTGGATCCGACTCATAAAGATTCTGGGCATCAGTGCAGATCATTTCCTCGTCTGGATTCACAGAAGCGCTGGAGTCGACCTCTGATTCCCAGGCTATAGTATGAGTAAACAGCTCTGCCGACTCAACCATCTGTTCTACCTCATACTCAGACGGGCAGCTGGAGATTTGGGAGCTGTGAGGAAGCAAGTGCGATTGGGGTGACACCTTTGAGGGCTGGAGTATTTGTGATGTTGAAGTTGATGTGGAGGAGAGCCCACTTAAAGGAGCACTTGATATCCGTTGAAGCACCTGCTGTTTTTGTGCCTCATCTGGAATTTGTAGCGATTGGCGTGGCCGTAAGAAAGGGATCTTATCACATTGTCCGCTAAAAGAAGTAGACATTTTAGTTTGGCTGGAAGATGGTCTTTCTTCTGCAGATGTTACTGTTGCTTTAACACCTACCCCACGGACACAACCTTTTTTCCCCTTCCCAACACGCCTATTCCCCTTTCCACCAGCAGCAGGCCTTTTTCCACTCATTTTGGTGGTTAACTAATTAACAACTCTGGAGTTGTTTGCACAAAAAAACAATGGATGGGAACCGAGCAGAGCTGAGTGGCCAAACTGTGGTATTAGGCCAAAACTATTGGCTGGGTTAGATGCAGAAAAAAATTATATTCAATTTGCAACCTGATGGAGGTCAGTATAGATGGACTAATAGAGAAAGTCCCACACACTGCTAGAAGGCCAAATATTTTTTCAGAGCTAGATGCAGAAAAAAATATATTAAGTTTGCAACCTGATGGAGGTCTGTATAGATGGATTAATAGAACAAGTCCCACACACAGCTAGAAGCCCAATATTTTTTCAGAGGTAGATGCAGAAAAAAATATATTCAGTTTGCAACCTGATGGAGGTCAGTATAGATGGACTAATACAACAAGTCCCACACACAGCTAGAAGCCCAATATTTTTTCAGAGGTAGATGCAGAAAAAAATATATTCAGTTTGCAACCTGATGGAGGTCTGTATAGATGGACTAATACAACAAGTCCCACACACAGCTAGAAGCCCAATATTTTTTCAGAGGTAGATGCAGAAAAAAATATATTCAGTTTGCAACCTGATGGAGGTCAGTATAGATGGACTAATACAACAAGTCCCACACACAGCTAGAAGCCCAATATTTTTTCAGAGGTAGATGCAGAAAAAAATATATTCAGTTTGCAACCTGATGGAGGTCTGTATAGATGGATTAATAGAACAAGTCCCACACACAGCTAGAAGCCCAATATTTTTTCAGAGCTAGATGCAGAAAAAAATTATATTCAATTTGCAACCTGATGGAGGTCAGTATAGATGAACTAATAGAATGATGCTATGCCCAAAAGATTTTACTTCACTAGGTGCAGTAAAAAAATTGGTATTCTATACACAGGTGGTATATCTTGCAACACAGATAGGCTACTCCACTGACTAACACACTCTGCAATAGGCCAAAAAGGATTAGCTTTGCTAGATTCAGCCAAATGCTGTGAAAAAAACTTGCACAGCACTGGCACAGACCTGCCTGGCAAAAACTGATAGGAACTGATGTAACGTAGTCCTGAAAAGGACTCCAATTACAATTAGTCTTTACTCCCACAATCTATCTATTTAAGAGCACAGACCTGCCTGATAAAAGTCGTAGGAAATGCTGTAACCTAGTCCTTAAAAGGACTGCAATCACAACTATTCCCTACTCCCAAGCTATCTGTAGATTTGTGCGAAAATTGGCTTGAAATTAACAAGGTATAGCGCACACAGCAACAGCGGTGCCGTCTAACACGCAGCTGCAGCAGTGAGAAAATGGTGGCGACGGGGAAAATGGCTTGGTCTTATAGGGCAAGGACATGTGACATACACTGCCAATGACACATGCCCTTGCTTGTGTGAAAAAAAGCACTTCGCTCCTTGTGAGCGCTGCTGATAGGCTGACAGATTGCACCTCCCCACTGTAAATGAAAGAGAAAAAAAAAATGGAGATCTTCATTGTTCCTGCAGAGATCCATCCCCTGCCCCTCCCCCCACCCCGCTGTACACTCAAACTGCTTATTAACATTAATTTTCATCATTACTGAGAAAAAATCCAGTTATGATTTTGGTGCACGAACAGTTATCGAACATAACCTCGAACAGCCGAATTTTTCTCAAATTGTTCGTGTTCGCCGAACAGCTCGAACACCGCCCAAAACAGCTCGAATTTGAGATTGGCGAACAGTTCGAGTAGAACAACGCTCATCTCTAATGAAGACTCGACAGTCCCACGTTTTGCAAGTTAGAACTGTGAGATTCACTACGTGCACCACTGGTGTTTTGTGGAAAAGCACATGCAAGATTCTGCAACAGCCTCTGCTGATACTCCTGCATGCGTGAATCCCTTTCTATGGCAGGAATTATTTCGGCAAATTTACTTTTGTACTGGGGATCTAAGAGCACCAAGTCCTTGTTGTGTTGGTAGCGAGGTAAGAATCATGCTTCTTTCCTCTGCCCTCTCCCCCCAACCTTCCACAACAGAAATGTGAACAAGGTCTCCCTCATCTGATGAGTCTTACATGCCCATTGCCAGTTCGTCCTCCACTTCTTCCTCGGCTCCTGCACCTTCCTCAACAGTTTGGCTGCTACCATGCACCCTGGTTAATCCCTCTCCCCCACCCTTCCATGCCTGCCGCCTTTGTGCTGCCGACCGTCTGGACCTTGGAGATATTATCCCTTCCGCATGCGACTCCTCCTCTACTTCCTCCACCTCCTCTTGTCCCACCACCTGACTCTGAATTCTGTTTAATGTGTGCTCCAGCATGTAAATCACCAGAATAGTCATGCTGATAATGGCATCGTCGTCAGCACTAAACATCTTCGTCGCCATTTCAAAACTGTGCAGAAGGGTGTGTGGCGTCCCTGAGGGTTCAGTCGCCACAGAGGTACTGCCTCTCACCCAGAGGTGTGGTATCTCACCCTCAGGTAAGGAAGGAGAATGGCTCGGGACCCTAAAACCTGCATCCAACACAAACCCGCAGTGGGGGTAGGGCGAGATTGCTCCTAAGGAAGAGCACAGTCCCAGGTCTCTAGCTGGTGGGAGGGTCCTATGTAGTGGGTCTGGGTGGAGAAAGCAGCTTAGGGGAGCACATGACAGGGAGAGTATAAATAGGATGCCATCTTAGAAAGAGCAAGCCAGTCAGAGGAGAAGTGACAGGAGCAGAGGCTCTGCATGAGCTCTGCTCCGGAGGCGGGCCTAGCCTGGGAGGCCCAGGACTGAAGGAGAGAAGAGAGGAGTGGGAGCAGGAAGGCTCCAGGAACCGAAGGGACCCTAGGGGTACAGGCCATGCAGAAGGCCACCCGTACGCCCGCTGCTACCAGGAGGTAGAGGGGTCAGGCCAGATAAGGGGAACCGGTCCCTCAACTAGCGGGGAAGCAGCAAGGCTCAACTAGAAACCGGAGGCTGCAGCATTTCATGTATTGCAGTCCAAAGTCCACACCAGTCTCACTAAGAAGGTAGCCACATAGGACCCAGGGGACGGAACACGCGTTGCCCGCCAAGGCCCGAGGATACCGGATAGAAGTGTCACTGGGTGTGAGGTGCAGGGAGAAGGCCAGAGAAAGGACACACAGAAGGGGGTCCTGCTAAGTACTCCGGAGCTATCTGGGGGTGGACTGAGCCCCTCACTGAGTACGCACAGTATGATGGGGGAGATTGCTCTGGTACCTGTAATCTGGACTGCAACAACTGTGAGTAAAGATCTTGGGACTGCATCACACGGACTCTGTGTTCATTACTGACTCCCTGCACTACAACCACCATCATCCACCCACACTGCCCTGAAGCTACACTCTTCCTGTGGGGAGTAATAATACCTTTGCTGCAAAACCACCAGCTTCAGAGGACTGTTCCTCAGCCGCGGCCCCTTTGGCCGCACTCCACAGGTGGCATAGTCGGACATTATAAAACCCATATATACAATTTACCCTTGGATTGACCGCCCTGGGTCACGGACCGAGCCGCCGCCACAGTGACTACAACTCCCAGCGTCTAACGGCCCGGCTCCGGGTACCCCACGGCCCAGGGGGTGAGTCAACTTCATAGGTCACTGATTTGAGACCACTCCTGCAGCGTGATTTGCCCCACCTCTGGATCTTGTTGGCCCAGGCTATACGTCAGAACGTATTGCACCAGGGCTTGTCGGTGCTGCCACAGTCGCTGCAACATGTGCAGAGTTGAATTCCACTGTGTCGGCACATCGCATTTCAGCCGGTGAACTGGCAGGCCCAACGACTTCTGTAGAGATGTAAGTCGTTGAGCTGCGGGATGCGAACAGCGGAAGTGAGCACACAGCGACCGTGCCCTCTGCAGAAGGCCATCTAGTCCGGGATAGTGGGCTAAAAATTGCTGGACAACCAGGTTCAACACGTGAGCCATACAAGGCACGTGTGTGACATTGCCCTGGCTAAGGGCCGCACCCAGGTTTACAGCATTGTCGCACACGGCCTTCCCTGGTTGCAGGTCCAGTGGAGACAACCATTCATGAAACTGGGTCTCCTGAGCTGACCACAACTTCTCAGCTGTGTGACTCACATTTCCCAGACATTTCAAAGTAAACACCGCCTGAGCCCTGCTGCCAGCATAGTAAGGAGGTGTGC
Source organism: Phyllobates terribilis (assembly GCF_046119375.1). Lineage (NCBI taxonomy): Eukaryota > Metazoa > Chordata > Amphibia > Anura > Dendrobatidae > Phyllobates > Phyllobates terribilis. The sequence continues at coordinate 457,565,842 of NW_027362764.1, forward strand.
AGGATTCCTCTGCGCAGTTAGAAAGCAGGTGGCATGACCAGACAGGCTTTGGGTGCAGGTGGAGGACCGAGAGGAGGTTGAGGAGGCAGAAACATTGGAGGAACTTCTAGATAAAGAGGATTGACGTGCAACTCGTGGGGACGGCAAGACTTGGACAGCAGCCCCTTGTCCTGCTGTCACCATAGTTAGCCAGTGCCCAGTCAGCGACATGTAACGCCCCTGTCCATGCCTACTCGCCCAAGTGTCTGTGGTGAAATGCACCCTGTCACACACAGAGTTTCTCAAAGAAGCGGTGATGTTGTGTGCGACATGCTGGTGGAACGCAGGCACACCTTTCTTTGAGAAGTAGTGCCGACTGGGCATCTGGTACTGGGGCACTGCGATGGACATAAGGTCTCGAAAATCCTCTGTGTCCACCAGGCGGAAAGGCAGCATTTCTGTAGCCATCAGCTAGGAGATGGTGAAATTCAACCTCTTAGCTTTGTCATGGCTATGAGGAAATGGTCTTTTACTTGTCCACATCTGAGGGACCGAGGGCTGGCTGTTGTGCTGAGACGGGGTTGAGTAGGGTGTCCCCGGCAAACTTGCCGGTCTGTGAGGAAGATGCAGGCGGAAAAGTTAGGTTGCCTTGATCAAAAGGTGGTGCTCTCGATGTTGGAGAGCGCTCAACACCAGCTGGTGTTTCCAATTCCAGATGAAATGATGACCTGCCAATCACACTGGCTGTTGCGGGTAAAGAGGTGGCAAGTCTGCGTCCAAAAACATGTGTGACTGCTGTCCCCCCAGTCACAGAGGATGAAGAGGCCGCGGATGCACAAGATGGGGCAGACGGTGGTTGGCCCGGCCCGCTAGGCCACATTGTAGCACAGTGAGCTTCCCACTGCAACTTATGCGTCATATCCATGTGACGGTTCATGCATGAAGTACTCAAACTATGGATTTTTGGCCTCTACTTAGCTTTTGGTGACAAATATTACAGATAACACGAGTTGGGTCATCCTTATTGATCTGAAAAAATGCCCAGGCTATGCAAGGATTAGAGCCCATGCGACTTGAAGAGCCACTACGACTTGTGGTCAGAGGCAGAGTTGTGGTTGAGGATGCAGTTGATGACGTGCTTCCAGTACTCCGTCTCTGTCCAGGAAGGCGCAACCTAACCTCGTTGTCAATAGCATCTGTGACACCCAGCTGCGCTTGGTATCACAGATCCTAGAAGAGTGCATTAATGGAATACTCCACAAGAGGCCCCCATAAACATTCACACATCTCCACCTTCCACCTCAAACCAGCAGAGGGAGCCCATTAGGGATATAAATAGGGAAGGTGGAGCTAGGCAGTTCAGTTCCTCTGAAGAGTTCCTGCAGTAGAGAAGCCTAAGAGAGGTCAGTCTGCAGTGGAGCTCAGTCTAGTCTAGAGAACTCAGTTAATAGTTCAGCAGTGGAGCACGAGGCTCCTGTTAGCTAGATTCAGGGAGCCCAGTTAGAGTTTAAGGTGTGCCAGCGCCATAAGATCGGTGAAGCGCGGCAAGCTGCCGTTAGTGTGTATAGCCTAGTGAGGGCCCGAGTAGGCCGAAGGCGAATGGAGAGTTAGTACATAGGGGGCAGAGGAACTTAACCAGCTCACCCCGAAGCATTTACCGGACACCGGATCCGAGCTTACCGGGATCTCTATAACCCAGTAAGGCATAACCGGAATCCCTGGAGAACTACAAGTCCCAGGATCGCTAAGGTGCTGATACGTAACAGAGCCAGAAGACGCTTAGGCCCCGCATACTGGGAGCATGAACTCCAAGACAAGGCCCTACCACAAGGTCAGCCAGCGCAGGACAGAGACAAAGTTAGGCCTAGCTCCAGGCAGGTCAGAAACTTACTACGCAGAGGCAAGAAACAGGAGGCCCTACACCCGCCCATTGGGGAGGATCCTGATATGCACCCTTCACCCTACAGTGCTCCGGGATGTGCCTGAATTTCCACCAGTAAAAAGTACTGAAGTGACTACCGTGTCCGTTCCCGTTCTTGCTCTGACCCAGCTGGGTCTCGCCTGTCCTGCATTCTACCTGCATACGCTTTTCTGAGGCCTAGCTCCATCTGTGGGGAGCTATACCATCGAGCTGCCTTATCACCGGCCTCAGTCCACTGCTGCAGCGCTGGTGCTTCTCACCAGATACCACAGGTGGCGTCACGAACTCTTATAAAATTAACAATTATCCACCCTTTTAAAGAGTGACCCCAGGGTACGGGCCCGGGAACCGACCACCGCGACATCCCAAAGGCCAGGCAAAGGCCCGGGTACCGAGTCATCCCCATCCCCTGGGCTAATCACATCCTCCTCCACCTCCTCTGCTGACCTCATCGACTGGCTGACTGTGGGTTGACAGTAAGTGGGATCTCCAACCTCGTCATCATCACCCTGTGTGTTCTCACACCCGTCGTCCTCAGAGCCAACCTCTTCCTGCCCTGACCGAAAAGTCAAGTTGTCGCTCCAGTCAGGTATTTGAGTCTCATCATCATCTTTATCATTGTCTCCACCAACAGGAGTTACAGTTTGGGAACGAGGGTCTACATTATGCTCAGAACCTTCTTCATCTGGTCCTGGATCTGACTCATAAAGATTCTGGGCTTCAGTGCAGATCATTTCCTCCTCTGGATTAACAGAAGCTCTGGAGCAGACCTCCGTTTCCCAGGCTATAGTATGAGTAAACAGCTGTGCAGACTCAACCATCTGTGTACCCCATACTCAGACGGGCAGCTGGAGACTTGGGAGATGCGAGGAAGCAAGTGCGATTGGGGTGACACCTCTGAGGACTGGAGTATTTGTTATGTTGAAGTTGAGGTGGAGGAGAGCCCACTTGAAGGAGCACTTGATATCCGTTGAAGCACCTGCTGTTTTTGTGCCTCATCTGGAATTTGTAGCGATGGGCGTGTCCGTAAGAAAGGGATCGTATCACATTTTCCACGAAAAGAAGCAGACATCTTAGTTTGGCTGGAAGATGGTCTTTCTTCTGCAGATGTTGCTCCCCCCCACCGTGGGGGGGCTCGACCCACCAGCGGACAGGCACCAGTATTGGGAGTGGGGGGCTGGCCGTCAGGGTCCACCGCGGCTCTGGCACAAACCCGGCAACACGGAGGTCGCACGGGCAGGAACGGACTGGCCGTGTCGGCTTCACACTCCAGCGTAGTCCCTCTGCCCGCTCGCGCCCGTAATCTCAAAGGGATGCGCAAGCGGCTTTTCTTCCCAGGGCTGTTCCCCGCCCAGCACGAACGTGGGGGAGCTCAGGTCGGACTCCCACTGTACTTCCTTACGTCCCTCGCCCTCTTTCCTTCTTCCGTTCTCCATCTAACCCCTCGGCTCTGTGGTGTCCGCTCTCCCTCCAGCTCTCTCCTTCTCACAGGTGGACTACCGCGTGTATTCACACTGTGGCGAATCTTTTGGGCCCAGGCATAAGAAGTTGTCGAGGTAATGGATAATATGTGCCCCCTTAGAAACGTCCATTACAATCCATTCGAGGAAGCAACTAAACGCCTCAAATAGTGAGCCGGATCTGGAGCACCCCATGGGCAAACAGCAATCTATATAGTAACATAGTAACATAGTTTTTAAGGTTGAAGGAAGACTAAGTCCATCTAGTTCAACCCATAGCCTAACATGTTGATCCAGAGGAAGGCAAAAAAAACCATGTGGCAAACACTAAGCTCCACATTAGGGAAAAAAATTCCTTCCCGACTCCATACGACAATCAGACTAGTTCCCTGGATCAACGCCCTATCAAGGAATCTAGTATTTATAACCTGTAATATACTTTTCAAGAAAGGCATCCATGCCCTTCTTAAATTTTAACAGTGAATCACTCATTACAGCATCATGCGGCAGAGAGTTCCATAGTCTCACTGCTCTTACAGTAAAGAATCCCCGTCTGTGATTATGATTAAACCTTCTTTCCTCCAGACGTAGAAGATGCCCCCTTGTCCCCGTCTCTGGCCTCAGAGTAAAAAGATCAGTAGAAAGGTCTTTGTACTGTCCCCTCATATACTTGTACATAGTAATAAGATCACCCCTAAGCCTTATTTTTTCCACAGTAAATAACCCCAAGTGTAATAACCTGTCTTGGTATTGCAGACCCCCCAGTCCTCTAATAACCTTGGTCACTCTTCTCTGCACCCTCTCTAGTTCAGCTATGTCTTTCTTATACACCGGAGACCAGAACTGTACACAGTATTCTAAGTGTGGTCGCACTAATGACTTGTATAGAGGTAAAATTATGTTCTCCTCATGAGCATCTATGCCTCTTTTAATGCATCCCATTATTTTATTTGCCTTTGCAGCAGCTGCCTGACACTGGCCACTAAACGTGAGCTTGTCGTCCACCAATACACCCAGGTCTTTTTCAGTTACAGTTTTGCCCAGTGTTTTACAATTAAGCATATAATTATACATTTTATTTCCTCTGCCCAAGTGCATTACCTAACATTTATCCCCATTAAAGCTCATTTGCCATTTATCAGCCCAAGCTTCTAGTTTACATAGATCCTCCTGTAATATAAAATTGTCCTCCTCTGTATTGATTACCCTGCAGAGTTTAGTGTCATCTTCAAATATTGAAATATTACTCTGTATGCCCCCTACAAGGTCATTAATAAATATGTTAAAAAGAAGGTTGCCCAATACTGACCCCTGTGGTACCCCACTGTTAACTGAGACCCAATCTGAGTGTTTTCCATTAATAACCACCCTTTGTTTCCTATCACTAAGCCAATTCTTAACCCACATACATATATTTTCCCCTATCCCCATTTTTCTTAATTTATGTATCAACCTTTTGTGTGGAACCGTATCAAAAGCTTTTGAAAAGTCCATATACACAACATCCACTGCATTTCCTTGGTCCAGTCCAGAACTTGCCTCCTCATAAAAGCTGATCAGATTAGTTTGACAGGAACGGTCCCTCGTAAACCCATGTTGATATTGGGTCATGAGGTTATTCTTCTTCAGATACTCTAGTATAGCATCTCTTAGGAAACCCTCCAGGATTTTACCCACAGTAGAGGTTAAGCTTACCGGCCTATAATTTCCAAGTTCAGTTTTTGTCCCCTTTTTGAATATTGGCACCACATTTGCTATACGCCAGTCTTGTGGTACAGACCCTGTTATTATGGAATCTTTAAAGATGAAAAATAATGGTCTATCTATGACGCTACTTAATTCCTGCAGTACTCATGGGTGTATCCCATCCGGGCCCGGGAATTTGTCAACTTTAGTGATTTTTAGACGCCGCCGTGCTTCCTGCTGGGTTAAGCAAGTGACATTTAATGGAGAATTTTTGTTATCACTAATCATGTTTTCTGTCATGCGATTTTCTTGTGTAAATATGGTTGAAAAAAAAATCATTTAGCATATTGGCTTTTTCCTCATCCTCATCCACCATTTCACGCAGACTATTTTTAAGGGGGCTAACAGTATCATTTTTTAGTTTTTTACTATTTATGTAGTTAAAGAATATTTTGGGGTTATTTTTACTTTCTCTGGCAATGATTCTCTCTGCCTCAATCTTTGCTGCCTTGATTTGTTTTTTGCATAATTTATTTAATTTTCTATATTTATTTAATGCCTCATCACTACCTACTTGCTTTAGTTCTCTAAATGCTTTCTTTTTGTCACTTATTGCGCCCCTTACAGCTCTATTTAGCCATAGTGGTTTCTCCTATTTCTAGCATGTTTATTCCCAAAAGGTATATATTGTGCACAGGTCCTATTCAGTATGTTAATAAATGTCTCCCATTTGCTTTGTGTAGCTTTATGTCTCAGGATATCGTCCCAGTTTATTGCACTAAGATCATCTCTCAACCGTTGGAAATTTGCCTTCCTGAAGTTTAGTGTCCTTGTAACCCCTCTACTACACATCTTATTAAAGGTTACATGAAAACGTATTATTTTGTGATCACTATTACCCAAGTGACCCCCAACTCGTATATTTGATATGCGGTCTGGCCTATTGGTTAATATTAGGTCTAGCAGTGTCCCCCTTCTTGTTGGGTCCTGAACCAGTTGTGAAAGGTAATTGTCTCTCATAGTTGTCAAAAACCTATTACCTTTGCTTGAACTACATGTTTCTGTCCCCCAATGTATTTCAGGGTAGTTGAAGTCTCCCATAATAATGACTTCTCCTTGAGTCGCTGCTTCATCTATTTGCTTTACGAGGATATTCTCTGCTACTTCATTATTTTTGGAGATTTAAAACAAACCCCTATCAGTAATTTATTATTTTTTCCCCCTCCCCTTATCTCCACCCACAGGGACTCTACATTTTCATTAGATTCACATATATCCTCCCGCAAGACAGGTTTTAAGGATGATTTTACATATAAACACCCCCCCCCATGCTTGTTTGTACGGTTATTTCTGAACAGACTATAGCCCTGTAAATTAACTGCTCAGTCATGGCTCTCGTCCAGCCACATCTCAGATATCCCTACCATGTCATAATTATTTTTCAACAAAATTAATTCTAATTCCTCCATTTTGTTGGTGAGGCTTTTGGCATTAGTGTACATGCATTTTATGTATCTCTCTGTACCTCTATTCCTTCTTACTTTATTGACTGTTCTAACCCCACCCCCAATTTCTTTATTTGTGCCCAGGTCACTATCTGCACTATCTTCCCCACCTATAAAATGGATACCCTCCCCCCCAATCCCTAGTTTAAACACTCCTCCAACCTTCTAGCCATTTTCTCCCCCAGCACAGTTGCACCCTCCCCATTAAGGTGCAGCCGGTCCCTAGCGTAGAGTCTGTAGCCAACTGAGAAGTTGGCCCAGTTCTCCAGGAACCCAAATCCCTCCTTCCTACACCAGTTCTTGAGCCACTTATTTATCTCCCTAATCTCCCGTTGCCTCTCTGGCGTGGCACGTGGTACCGGTAGTATTTCAGAGAATACCACCTTGGAGGTCCTTGCTTTCAGCTTGCAGCCTAATTCCCTGAAATCATCTTTAAGGACCTTCCACCTACCTTTAACTTTGTCATTTGTGCCAACGTACACCATGACCACTGGGTCCTCACCAACCCCTCCCAGTAATCTGTCAACCCGATCAGCGATGTGCCGGACTCGAGCGCCAGGTAGGCAGCACACTGTTCGACGATCCCTGTCTTTGTGACAGATTGCCCTATCTGTTCCCCTAATAATTGAGTCCCTCACTACCAGCACCTGCCTGGCCTGCCCTACTCTCCTATTTCCCTCTTTACTGGAGTTGACACTCCTCCGGCTTTCAGGGGACATGCCTTGCTGCTGTAGTGCTACCCCTGTACCGTCACTCCCCTCATCTTCCAACTTTGCAAACTTATTGGGGTGTGCCAGATCAGGACTAGCCTCCCAGGCACTCTTCCCTCTACCCCCCCTTCTAACTGTCACCCAACTAGCGACTTCACTGTCCTGCAGCTCCCGACTACCACCCTCCCCCACATCTACCCCAGTGAGCTGCTGCTCGGTGAGCAGCAGACTCCTTTCCATGTTGTCAATGGATCTCAGTGTTGCCAGCTGCTCATTTAGATCCAGTATCTGGGCTTCCAAATGCACAACGTGCACACATCTCGCGCAGCAGTAAGCAACGCCGACCGGCTGTTCAAGGAATGCATACATGTGGCAAGCTGTACACTGGATAGCATTGTCAATAATGGAGCTCATTTCCTAATGGGGATTGCAATAGACAGAATGTTAAGTAAAAAGAAAAGTAAAGAATTAATGAAATACAGACAGCAATTCAGTCCAAAGTCCTCCCTTCCAAACTCCCTGAATCCAAGTCACTGAAAAACAAGTCACACACTTACTTTCGTTTGCACTTACGCTCCGGTCACACTTAGCTCGTTCACACTCACAAATTAAGAGATTTAAAGAGGTTTTTTTTTTTCCCTTTTCCAGCAATGCACCCTTCACCTCAATGCACTTCCAAAGGACTGGATGCCCAACCAGCTGCCCCTTATAAACCCTTAATTATGACCCCTTCCCCTTAATTAACCCCTTGTGAGTAAAGCTACACCTCAGGATTTTAGTGCAATATAGTTAACCCTTAAATACACAGGTAGTAAACAAAGAAACTAAAACTGTAGTGAGAAAATAGGTTATAAAAAGCTCAATAAATCTAAACAGGTAGAAAAGCACTCAGCAGGTCACAATGCAGCACTCACTGCAATTCACACAGGTATTTTCTGCAGGATTCCCAAATACCTCTTCACTGAAAAACAAGTCACACACTTACTTTCGTTCGCACTTATGCTCCGGTCACACTCAGCTCGTTCACACTCGCAAATTAAGAGATTTAAAGAGTTTTTTTTCTTTTGTTTTCCCTTTTCCAGCAATGCACTCTTCATCTCAATGCACTTCCAAAGGTATAGTATGCTCCTTCCCAGAAGCAGCCCAATAGGTGGACACTATTCGGAGGCACAGGTAGTAAGTAACCTGAACGCCGCATCAATGTCTGTTTTGGCCATTAGGGTGACCCTTCCCAACTTCTTGATCCGCCTGATTGCCTTGTCAAAGGATGTACAGTATATACTACTGTACTTGGTTCCGCGTTGATGTTGTCGTTTACGGACCTGCCCCTTGGATATGACAAATGGTGGATTAGTCCGAATGTATTGGGTTCCGTTTTTGGCACAACTCACAATGGGGATACCACTACGTCTTGTAAGGAAAGTGTTCTGAATGGAACCGCCATTCTACCTAAAGATATTTCTTTTTTTAATTTTCTTGTCACGACATCTGGGTGTTGGTAGGCTGATTTTAGATTTTTACTCCAGCCTTACTTGATTTTAGAAGGGCATGACATGCCTATATCTGTGTCTCCCCTTCCTTTTACTCCTCCACCTCTTTTCTTTTCGCATGACTATATGTACTTGTCACTTTTCCATGTGTTAGTTGTGTCTTATGAGCAGTTTGTCAGCTTTTTGACACCTTTGAAGTGTTTTCTATGTGTTTTCTATGTGTTTCTATGTGTTTTTGTTTGCCTGCCATTGGTTTTAACAGTGTTCGACGGCGTTCGACGAACAGTTCGACGAACAGTTCGGCGAACATACGGGTGTTCGATGAACCAAACCGAACTCGAACACTACGGGGGTGGCTCAACACTACTGCTCATATATACGACCGAAAAGTCGAGGTTTGTTTAATTGTTCCCTCCACAGAACAAAATCGCAAAACTTCTGTGGCTCATTTTAAATAATTTTGATAATTTGGGGGTGACACTCCTTGTGCTTTTGGGTCAGAGGTAGTGTTGAGCGAGTATGTTCTGTTAACCCTTTCGCCGAGTATGCTCAGGCCGTGCTCCAAGTATTTACAGCTGCTCGGTGATATGTTTGAATCGCTCCCGTGTGCATGATTTGCGACTGTTTGACAGTTTTAATACATGTGAGGAATGTCTATTTCTTACACATTCCTCACATGTAATAAAGCTGTTAAACTGTTGCAAATCATGCACACGGGAGCGATTCAAACAAATCACCGAGCAGCTGTAAATACTCAGAGCTCGGCCCGAGCATACTCGGAGCAGAACATACTCACTCAACACTAGTCAGAGGTATACGAAGATTTCCATGCTCAAACTCAGGGTTTCATATGCTCCTTTATTCTATGTTCACATCATGTTTGGGTGAAACAAAAAAGGAGATGCACAGATAATATTTCTTTATGCATAGTCGTCGTGGTATCATCTTTTTGGAATATAATTATCCAAGGTGGTTTGATCCCACCAAATGCTCAATTCTAAAAAATACAGTTTTTCTGCCTCATGGATTAACCATAGTCTAAAATTCCAACCACAGTCTATAATGAAGATTTTGTTATTGATTGGAATTTGGTCCTGTCCAATTGCTCCACACAATTAATGCAACTCATAATCAAATATGAAAATTTAGAATTAACTAGGATCCAAACAAATTTAAAGGAACATCTAAACGCAAATAAAATCCACTCTGTCTACTGAACATTTTGACCATTTTCATAAAGATCTAAAACTTAAAATAAATAAATTGGAGGATTCTATTATTTCTACCAAGAAAAACAAATTTATTTGATCTCTTTGACTATCATAAAAACCAAGTCTATGAGGGGGGCCGGTGGGAGTGACCAGCAATATCAACATAATAAATCCTAAAAAAACGCAATAATCCTAGTGTGCACTGTTCCCAAAGAAATCAAGTGACTTTTTCATCATCACATAGTGAATGCTTCCACAGATATCTTCCTTGATTCAAGAGATCAATTTAATTATCATAACAAATCACAGTAAAGCAAATCACAATCAAATTATTATAAAAAATCCTGTAAACCAACTAAATGCCAAAAAATGAGGAAGACTAACTGGTCGAAAACACCACCTCAAATTTCTTCAAGAACCGACTGAGCAGCTTCAATTTATCACAAAAATGTTAGATATTTTTAACATTTCATCCAAACATCTTTCTAGACATAGAAAATAGTGTCTTATAACGTGGAATAAACTTTGTACCCACTAACCATAAATCCAACAATTTTTCTGTTATCAAAGACATTAATACATTTATAAGAGATCTGACTATTAAAAAAACATGTTTTCAAAGAAGGATCTAATGATTGCCATGAAGCTGAACCAAATAAATTGATAAACCACTTCAAAGAAAAAAACTTCATGGAACAACTCAGTCTAATTTGCCTTATGGATTTATACCCAGATGAAAAACCTTCTGTCAAGAATATCACAATATCACAGGCCGGGAAGGTCACACAGTACCACACGCTGTGTGCCCTCTATAGTCTGGACAATTACACGATTGGCCGGCAATTAACGATGAGGCCGCAGGCTATTTGTACTAACAGACTGGTTATCGGAAAACCAACAGTGAGCATATTGTATATACACCTCTGGATTCCAACGCATAGAATATGCATACATGTATGTGCCCTTGTACGATCACCGCTAACTCCACGATAACCCCAGACTAATCGCCGCCACCACCAGTCATTTTTACAGGCTGACTGGAGGCCTGGTTCTTTTTCTGTTAGTGTGTAGCTTTGAAGCACAGTTTACAGAATAAAAGGAACAGAACTATTACATTTTATATTTAATCCAAAGGGAGGCAGGGTTTATGGAAAATATACAAAAGATTTGAGAAAGTGGACAAAACAATACAGCCTATACAGTTACATAAAATAAAAGGGGTAAAACAAAAGAAACTTAATACTACACCGATCACAGATATGATTCGGCCTAGTCAAGGGGAGCGCTTCATTTGGAGAACATTCAGCAGATGGGAATCATGCCTACACCGAAATGTATCTCTCTACAGGAACCCAGATCATAATTCAGCTTGATCTTTTAACAGCCCCTGAGTTACACCCACACACCATCCCCATGATGGCCTCAAGAGGGCAGGGTTGAGGACTATCCTCAGCCCTTTAGGTTTATTTTATGAAATCCCCAACTTATGTGATAACTTAACCAATCAAAAAGCGTCAATAGAGGGCACTCCAAAAGGGCACAAAAGCCATCATTGTCAATTGACTGCAGTAATATAATATATATTCCCTTTGTAGGGTTAAACCACTGGGCTCCTACAGTGCATGTATCTAATGGTACTATATATAATATGCTTCCATATGATAATGGACTGTCATCCACTATGGTATAGGGTATAAGACTTAAAGGTTTTTGCAGGCTGCTATATTATATATATATTAGTGATGAGCGAGCATGCTCGCTACTACTCGGTGCTCGCCCGAGCATCTCACTGCTCGAGATGCTCGGCGCTCGCCGAGTATTTCCGGGTTGCTCGGGCGGGAACTCGGGTCCCCTCCCTGCATGTTTGGCTCTCTTTAGAGAGCCAATGAACATGCAGGGATTGCCTGCCATGCACTGTAATGCTGTAGCCATGTTGGTTGTGGGCATTACAGTGATTGGCTGGCTGCACAGCGTCATCAGGTCTATATCAGACCTGGCGCCGCCATGCTCGTCACAGTCACTCCTGATCAGACAGTGTAGGGAGAGCTGCTGCTGTGTCATGGAGAGATTTGATTGTGTATTAGGTAGTGTAGGGAGAAAAACCGTACATTACACATATCCATCTTAACAAACAGTCCTTCTGAAGACTAATCCATCTGCAGAGATATCAGGCAGGCAGGGTGTATAGGCAGGCAGTGTATATAGCAGACTGCAGTGCATATAACACAAGAGGCTCCTTTCCAATTTTGCCTTCTGCTGCTGTTAGATATTTCTAGACAAAGGCCCAGGTCTCAGGGGCCAGGAATACTTTTCTTTGCATCTTAATCCTCATTATTTGCTTAAAAAGCAATCCAGAGAACACTGTTTTTTCTGCGCCATTTGCTTGTTTTGGGAGAAGTGCTGCTGTGTCAGGGACAGATTTGCTTGTGTATTAGGTAGTGTAGGGAGAAAAACCGTACATTACACATATCCATCTTAACAAACAGTCCTTCTGAGGACTAATCCATCTGCAGAGATATCAGGCAGGCAGGGTGTATAGGCAGGCAGTGTATATAGCAGACTGCAGTGCATATAGCACAAGAGGCTCCATTTCAATTCTGCCTTCTGCTGCTGTTAGATATTTCTAGACAAAGGCCCAGGTCTCAGGGGCCAGGAATACTTTTCTTTGGATCTTAATCCTCATATTTGCTTAAAAAGCAATCCAGAGAACACTGTTTTTTCTGCGCCATTTGCATGTTGGCACTGCAGAATACAGCCAGGTCCTTTCCATATTAGAGCGCTAGAAATCCAGCTATTTAAAACAGTGTTTTCTCTGTCAAACGGATCACATATACATTGTCAGAAAATACTGCCATTTCTGGCCTCCATTAAAAATTTCCTTTAGTGTGTCAATGAAGCAATTCATCGCACCTACAGGCCAGGTATTTAAAACTCTGTTTTCTCCATCACACGGATCACATAAAAAATCGTTCCAAACTCAGTCATTTGTAGTGAGCGTGGAAGATACTGTCCTCCATTTAAAATGGGCAAGGCACGTGACAAGGGACGGGGAACTGGACATGATGCTAATGGTGCATGCAGAGGCCGAAGACAAGGCCATGGGCAAGCCGAAATTGTGCCACAACAAACACCCACATCTTCTTGCCTGACCTTCCTGTCCCAATTTCTAGGGGACCGCAGCACACCACTATTGAATCCAGAGCAGTGTCAAAAGGTTGTTGGTTGGATAGCGGATAATGCTTCCAGTCACTTAGCCACCACCACCACCACCTTGTCTTCCACGCGGTCAAGTCTCAGTAGCCGTGAGTCTGGACCGCATATTCCTCACCCTGATCCTCCTTCCTCCCACCATGCCGAGTACCCAGAGACAACTGATCCCACACTTGGACACTCTGAAGAGCTGTTCACTTTTCCATTTATAAATTCGGGCCTCTCGCCCGGTCCACTTGAAGGGGGGCAAGAGGAGATCGCGTGCAGCGATGCCCAAATATTTGAGCAGCCATGGTCACACGAAGGCGACGGTGGGAAAGTGTCACAAGAGGTGGACGATGATGAGACACAGTTGCCGGAAAGTCAGGAAGAGGACCAGGGTGCGGAAGTGGAAGACAAGGTGGTGGATGATATAGTATCTGACCCAACCTGGCAGGAGGACATGCAGAGCGAGGACAGCAGCACACAGGGGGAGGGAGGCAGAGCACCCCAACAGGCAGGAAGAAGCAGTGTGGTGGCTGCAGACAGAAGGCAGGCAACCGTTCCCCGTAGCACCAACACAAAGGAAGTTGCCAGTATAACTGTTAGGTCTTCTCGAGTCTGGTTGTTTTTTAAAGACTCTGCCGATAACCCCAAAAAGGCCATTTGCATCACCTGCCAGGCCAGCATCAGCAGGAGTGGCAAAACGACCAGCCTGACCACCACCAGCATGATCAGGCACATGGCAGCAAAGCACCCGACTTTGTGGGCTGAACCCCAGGGTCCAGGAACAGTCTCTGCGGGTGGCACCATTGCTTCTTCCACTGTTGTGCATTCAAGCCAATCCCCTGTCCATGGTGCATGCGAAGGAGCCTCTTTCCCTGCACCTGTCGTTGCACACTCTAAAGTAGCAGCATGAGGAAGCACGTCGATGTCCTTGTCCGAGCGCAGCGTTCATTTGTCCATACCCCAGCCCTTGGAACGCTAGTGCAAATATGCAGCCAACACCCCACAGGCCACACTACTAGATTCTCACATTTCACGACTGCTTGCGCTCGAAATGTTGCCTTTTAGGCTCGTGGAGACTGAAGCATTCCGCAACCTGATGGCAGTGGCCATCCCTCGGTACTTGGTCCCCAGCCGCAACTATTTGTCCCGATGTGCCGTCCCCGCATTACACAAGCACGTGTCTCAAAACATTAGCCATGCTCTGAACACAGTTACCAGTAAAGTCCACCTAACCACGGACACATGGACAAGTGCTTGTTGGCAGGGATGGTACATCTCGCTGACGGCAAACTGGGTTAACATAGTGGAAGCCGGGACCCAGTCGGACCTTGGGACGGTACACGTCCTCCCGACGCCAAGGATTGCGGGCCCTAGGTCAATCAGGGCTGCCCCCATGGTCTACAGCTCCTGCACCTCATCCTCCTCAGCCTCCTCCTCCTCTTCAGCCTCCATCTCCAAAATGACCACATCAGTCACAAGCTGAAAGCACTGTAGCACTGCCTCAGGTAAGCGGCAACAGGCTGTGATGAAGCTAATATGCTTAGGTGAAAAACAGCACAATGCTGAAGAGTTGTGGACAGCTCTGAAAGAGCCGGTAGATCTGTGGCTCACACCGCTGAACCTACAGCCAGGCATGGTCGTGTGTGACTATGGCCGGAACCTGGTGGCGGCTCTGAGGCAAGGCGATCTCACACACCTACCATGCCTGGCCCATGTGCTTAACCTCGTGGTTCAGCGGTTTCTCAAATCCTACCCGGAGCTGCCGGATATGCTTGTTAAAGTACGCCACCTGTGTGCCCATTTTAGAAAGTCAGCTACAGCTTCCGCCGCCCTTGCAGTGTTTCAGCAGAGTTTGCAGCTTCCAGCTCACAGACTGCTGTGTGATGTCCCCACGCGTTGGAACTCTACACTGCAGATGTTGGGAAGGATTTGAGAGAGGAAGAGGGCAGTTGTTGACTACCAGCATCAACAAGGCCATCGGTATTCAGTTCAGACTCCACACATAAGACCTCAGGAGTGGACATGGATGTCAGACATATGTACCATCCTCCAAAACTTTGAGGACTCCACCAAGATGGTGAGCGGCGATGACGCCATAATTAACATCACAATCCCGCTTCTCTGTCTTCTGAAATGCTCTCTGCTCACAATCAAAGAGAATGCCTTGCAGGCGGCGCACGATGAGATGCAACAAGGAACCATACAGGGTGATTACACACAGCCAAGCCTCATCTCATCCCAATGTGGATTGGGTGACAATGAGGAAGAGGAGGAGGAGGAGGAGGAAGGACAGGAGCTAGTTTCATTCACTATAGACAGTACTACCTGCACAGCTGTCATACCGTCTGTACAGCGTGGATGGCCAGAGGACAGAGAAGAGGAGGAGGAGGAGGAGAGCATGGTCAGTCATCCTCTTGGTGAGTACACGGAAGTCTTACCTGTTAGTAGTCTGGCACGCATGGCTGAGATTATGTTACGCTGCCTTTCCCATGACCCTTGTGTTCTCAAAATTTTGGGTAACAGTCATTACTGGTTGGTGATACTTCTAGACCCACGCTGCAAGGAGAACTTTATATCTCTTATTCCTTCGCAGACAGGTCTACAAAAATGGGGCAGTAGCAAAAGGCCCTTGATGCGGAGCAATTAAAAATTTCCCGTCTGAAAACGCTGGCGGCAGAGGGCACATTTCCTTGGACATCCAAGGAGTACAGGCGAGAGAGACACAACTTCAATCCTCCAGAAGCAGGGGAACACTGTCAACGTTCTGGGAGAGTTTTCTCAGACCCTCCCATCGCAAAAGCCCTGAGGCGCGGGGTATCCTCATAAGTAGTGCAAAGTTTGTGTAGATGCTGATGGAGTACCTTGCCGACCGTACCAACATCCTCCGTGATTCCGCTGTGCCTTATAATTATTGGGCATCCAAGCTGGATATGTGGAATGAACTGGCTCTCTATGCCTTGGAGGTCCTGGCCTGCCCTGCCATCAGCGTTTTATCAGAGCAGGTTTTTAGTGCCGCTGGTGGAATTATAACTGATAAGCGCATCCACCTGTCAACTGAAAATGCTGACAGGCTGACTCTTATAAAAATGAACAAGGGCTGGATTGGGCCAGACTTCTCAACACCACCGAATGATAGCAGCATAACATAAACTCAAATCCAGTGTCTTTGCTTGGGAGGTGTATTCCCATGCACCTTTTCACACCCACACATGTGTATACGCTTCCTGATTTTGTCTAGTTGCTCTTGTACTCCTCCTTTTCCTCATCCTCCACCACCATATCACCAGGGTGACCGAGGTCCGTGATGCAACACCCACATAATTTTTTTAAAGGGTTTTCATGATGCCCGTGAAATTTTTTTTTCATACAGTATGTTCATGTATACCCCCCAGGGATAAATTTTTGTCAGCCCATACACTTAGTGCATGGGCATTAAAAGTATTGGATGCCCGCTCCTTTCTAATGGGAACATTTTTTTATGATGCCCTCCTCCACGTCTCTTCCAAGGGGCATTTAAGTGCCTCCAAGTTTTTGGCTGCCCTTGCATTCACTGCATAGGCCAACACTATGGGAGACTCTCTCCTTTCTAATATGAATTTGTCGTTACTGTGTCCCTGCTCTATGTGTCTTTAAATTCTTAGTGGGGTTTTTCCTAAAATTGGTCAGCCGTTGGACTCACTGCATACTCTATAACTGTATCGCAGATTCTCTCCTTTCTAATGGGAACATATCGTACTTGTTACTGTGGCCCTGCTCCATGTGTCTTTAAATTCTTAGTGGGGTTTTTCCTAAAATTGGTCAGCCGTTGGACTCACTGCATACCCTATAGCTGTATAGCAGACCCTCTCCTTTCTAATGGGAACATGTCGTACCTTGTTACTGTGACCCTGCTCTATGTGTCTTTAAATTCTTAGTGGGGTTTTTCCTAAAATGAGTCAGCCGTCGAACTCACTGCATACCCTATAACTGTATAGCAGACCCTCTCCTTTCTAATGGGAACATGTCGTACCTTGTTACTTTGGCCCTGCTCTGTGTGTCTTTAAATTCTTAGTGGGGTCTTTCCTAAAATTGGTCAGCCGTTGGACTCACTACACACCCTATAATTGTATAGCAGACCCTCTCCTTTCTAATGGGAACATGTCGTACCTTGTTACTGTGGCCCTACTCTGTGTGCCTTTAAATTCTTAGTGGGGTCTTTCCTAAAATTGGTTAGCCGTTGGACTCACTGCATACCCTATAACTGTATAGCAGACTCTCTCCTTTCCAATGGGAATATGTCGTACCTTGTTACTTTGGCCCTGCTCTGTGTGTCTTTAAATTCTTAGTGGGGTCTTTCCTAAAATTGGTCAGCCGTTGGACTCACTGCATACCCTATAACTGTATAGCAGACCCTCTCCTTTCTAATGGGAACATGTCGTACCTTGTTACTGTGGCCCTGCTCCATGTGTCTTTAAATTCTTAGTGGGGTTTTTCCTAAAATTGGTTAGCTGTTGGACTCACTGCATACCCTATAACTGTATAGCAGACTCTCTCCGTTCTAATGGGAACATCTTGCACCTTGTTACTGTGGCCCTGCTCTGTGTCTTTAAATTCTTTGTGGGGTTTTTCCCAAATTTTGTCAGCCCTTGCATTCACAGCATGGGCATTACCACTATAGTAGACCCGCTCCTTTATAATGGAAACATTTTTTTTGCTGAGACCCTCCTCTATGTCTCTTCAAAGGGGTATTGGGTTGCGTCCAAATTTTTGGCAGCCCTTGCAGTCACTGGATATGCAATAACAGTATAGGAGACCCAGTTGTTAATAATGGGAACAACAAAGCATAGCCGGCTGATGGCTCTCTAACAATAGCTAGGGCCGACTGCTGGCCTTGTAAGAATAGTACGGGCCGTCTGATGTCCCTATAAAAATAGTCTTTATGACTTTGAGTTTCTCCATCATAAATAAAAAAGGATGCGTCTGATGATGTGTCACACACCACATTGCCAGATAAGGTTGTAAAATGTTAAAATGACATTTCCCAGTGAATGCATTTGTCTTAAAAAATAACGTAAAAAAAACAAAACAAAACGATCTTTCTTTAGTATAAAAAACAGCGTCACCAATTTAACCTCAATGTAATCACATTGTTCAGCTCATGCACCTCCTCCTCCATTTCCGAAATGACCACATCAGTCACAAGCTGACAGCACTGCAGCACTGCCTTGGCCAAGCAGCAACAGGCTGTGCTGAAGATAACATGCTTAATGCTTAATTTACAAACCGCCGAGCGCTGCAGAGATGTTGAAAGCTGTAACACAGCAGCCTGATCTGTGGCTCTCACCGCTGAACATACAGCCAGGCATGGTCGTGTGTGACAATGGGCGGAACCTGGTGACGGAGAAATGACAGCCGGGGTAGATACAGTTTCCCTCTATGCCAGTCCTTTCACCGAGCTAAAGAATATGGCTGTGGTGAATTACAACTCCCACTGAGAAGCTGTTTCAGATTGAAAAACATTGTGCCCACCAGAGGATTTGATTCTGAGGGCTAACCTTTCTCACCCGCTCAAGAGCCCCATAGCAGCTGCAAAGTTAGCGCTATCATGAACTCTCCTGAGGTAGAAGCCAGTGTGACGCGCCCCCTGGGCCTGTGCTGCTTCTGCTGCGCAGGGGGATACCCGGAGCCGGATCTGCTGGGGATAGTAGTCCTCGTGGCGGTGACCCGGTCCGTGCCCAGGGTGTCAAACTAAGCGGCGGAGTTTAGTATAAGATGTTATAGTGTTCGACTACGCCACCAGTTGAATGCAGTTATGAAACCGCCGCTGCAGGGCAGACCGCTGAGGCCGGTGGTACGGTTGTGCAGCGTGGATAGTATAACCCCCAACGGGAGGGGTATGGCCTCAGGGCAGCGGACGTGGATGATGGGGATAGTAGAATTGCTCGCAGGCACCAGGAACCACTCAGAGACGGTGCGGTGTAGTTCAGGGTCTTTACTGGTGGCAAAGGTAGACCCTCCCGGGAGTACTGGCTAGCGATCGGGGCCTGGTCAGTCCGTGAGCAGATAGGATCTCCCCTGGCCAGGCGGAGTTGTAGACCTCCCCACTAATTGTACTCTTCCTGGCTACCTTGCTAGAAGCGGGTAAAAGTAGCCGACGTCCCTGAGTGTACCGTGTGGTGCTCACGCGTATGGCCGGTGACTCGGGGCCTTCTGGTAGCCTCCACTCCACGACAGCGGTGCTGGTCCCTTGCGTGTGACCGTGCCTTCGGGTTTCTTGGCCAGAGGACCTGAAATCCCCTGCCGGTCGGTTTCTGCTGCTGGGTATGGCTCAGTCCCCACAGCCTCGGACTCCGTGTCCGGTGAGATCTCTTCAGTCAAGACGAGCTCTACAGCTTCCAGTCTCTGACCCCTTTTATCACTGCTCCCACAGAGCTCCTGATCTTGCTCTCCCTGTATCAGCTCCACTCCAGACCAGACTGTGTCTCTGTCTGGGACTCCTCTTCTTCTCTCTAACCCCGCCTCAGCCCCAGTTTATATAGGGGAAGTTCTTCCCCTCCCAGGACTGGGCAGGAGATGTTGCATGCTTAGGATTCCTGACCAGGAGACCTCCCACCTGCTCACAGACGTAATATTGCTATTACTGTGGTAACCAGACCCCTGGGGTTCCACATTCCCCCCTAGTAAAATTTAGTACTCCGGGACTAAACATATTTTTGAAAACATAACAGGGTATAAACAGGAGCAATACAATAAGGAAAAACACATTAAGGTGGTCACGGCATGTCCGCAACCGGGTGCAATTTTTGAAGCAAAAAGGGTGTCCATTTCACCAAAGAACAGGGAGCCGTAACCAGGTAGGGGTCTGTTCTGCCCCGAGTCTTTAACAGTCTTTAGTCCGTTCCTGGGTTACGCTCCAAACATATATACAACAGAATTCCGGTTAATCCACAAAAGATACCTATAAAATAACTAGAAAAAACATAATTATTTACAAGCAACAGTAAACAGGTAAATACCAATAAAACAGTCTGAACACTTTAGATCCTCCAACGTACGGGCAACTGGCCTCTAGTGGCCCTAGTAGACCTACGGAGCTTACTGTCCGGTCCTGAGCTACAGGGTGTAGGAGCTGTCAAAGGTAAGCTGGGCAGCTGTCTACGGACTCTTTGGCTCACTAGGGGCACGGCAGGCTCACTATAAGCAGAGGGTCGATTCTCCTGGTCTGCTTGTGTGGGGTCTTCTGCCTCCTAGACCGGCTGCTCTTCCAGCTCTACCTGTTTTTCCGTAGGCACTTGGGATGCTGGCTGGAGGAAGGTGAGGACGGGTACCACAACAGCGCCATTTACTTGTGTCCAAGACCGAGGGAAGTCTCCGAGTACAGTACTGACCATCTCTTCCCTTTCCTCTGCGGGTCGAGGGTTTTCGTGATCTTCTTCAGGGTTTCGTAGTTGCTCGGGACACTTCTTCAGATGATCTCGGGAGACAATGGCTGTGGTTTCTCCTCCATCCTTACTGATTGTGCAGATTTTTGGGTTTTCATGGCTTGATGGCAGTATGGTGTACGGGTCCTTCTCCCACTGGTCGTCCAACTTGTGGAGCCGTCTTTTCCTCTTCAAGACCTGCTCTCCAAGTACCAGGGGAACAGCGGGAGCATGCTGGTTGTAAGTCTTCTCCTGTCTTTCTCTTGCTTGACAGAGACTTCGCTCAACGCTCTCCTGTACTTTCCGGTACTGCTGCTGCCTCTCTGTGTCCCAGTCTGCTTCTGGTGAAGTGTCCTCGGGTGTCAGGACTCTCATATCCAGATCAACAGGCAGCTTACCAGGTCTTGCTCTCATTAGGTAAGCCGGGGTACAGTTGGTAGAACCTACAGGGATGTGGTTGTATAGGTCCACCAGATCAGGCAGTTTCTCAGGCCACAGACTGCGTTCTTCCAGGGGCAATGTTTTCAGAAGGTCTATCACCACCTGGTTCATCTTCTCGCAGAATCCATTGGTTTGCGGATGATAGGGTGTTGTTCTTATCTTCCGGCAGCCATACAGAGTGCAGAACTCCTGGAAGACTTCCGCTTCAAAGGCAGGTCCTTGGTCCGTCAGCACCTGCTCTGGGTATCCGTGTGGATGGCAGAAGTGCTGCTGGAAGGCTCTAGCTGCTGTTTGAGCCGTTAAGTCCTTGACGGGGACTACAACCAAGAACCGGGAGTAGTGATCCACGATGGTTAACGCATAGACGTAGCCACTTCTGCTGGGGGTCAGTTTTACATGGTCCAAGGCTACCAGTTCCAACGGCTGCCTGGTGACGATGGACTGCAGGGGAGTCTTCTGGCTGGCACGGTCCTTCCTTCTTAGGTTGCATGGGCCACCGTCTCTGCACCACCTCTCGATGGTTCCTCTCATGCCTACCCAGTGGAACCGCCCGCGCTGCAGGAACTCCAGCTTCTTCCATCCGAAGTGCCCAGCTCCGTCGTGGTATGCCTCCAGTACCATTGCCGCGTCTCTTCTTGGCACCACTACTTGCCAGACCAGTTCATGCGTCCGGGAGTTAACCATTCTGCGGCACAACTTTCCCTTGTAAAGAAACAGTCGACTCTTCTCAGCCCACAGTTGCTTGGTCTCCTCCGGAGCGTCTGGGTCAAGGCGGGCATCTGGCTGAGTCAGCATCTCCTTCACCAGTCGGACGGCGGGGCCACTGTCTTGCGTTTCTGCCCAGTTGTAATGAGGTAAGGGGTTGAACGTAGCGGATTGCTTACCCCTTACACGGTGGGAATACGGGGTAGTCCCATGACGGTGAAACGCGGGGAGTTCAACTTCTTCCAGTTCCCCTGGATCTTCCCCTACGTCCGGTAGGTTTGGCATTCTGGACAAGGCATCCGCGTTGGTATTGGAGCGTCCTGCCCGGTATTTGATCGTGAACTCATAGTTGGACAGGCGGGCCATCCATCTCTGCTCCAGGGCACTGAGTCTTGCAGTGTCCAGGTGTGTCAACGGGTTGTTATCCGTGTACACGGTGAACCGGGAAGAGGCGAGGTAGTGCTTAAAGCGTTCGGTGACTGCCCACACCACTGCCAGGAACTCTAGCTTGAATGAGCTGTAATTCTCAGGGTTTCTTTCGGTGGGTCGCAGTTTTCGGCTGGCGTAAGCAATTACCCGTTCTCTCCCCTGCTGGATCTGGAACAGTACGGCTCCCAGCCCGATGTTACTTGCGTCGGTGTAGAGGATAAAGGGCTGGCTGTAATCAGGGTACGCCAGGATTTCATCCCCCGTGAGGGCCATCTTCAGCTGGCGGAAGGACTCTTCTTCCAGCTTCTCCCATCTGAAGGGCGGCTTCTGGTTCTTGGCCTTCCTGGACTGGCCTATCAGGGGGTCCTGCATAGGAGCTGCCTTTTTGGTGAAACCGGGAATGAATCTTCGGTAGTAGCCTACCAACCCGAGGAACTGCCGCACTTCCTTCACGCTGGAGGGTCTTGGCCATTCCTTAATCGCGGTGATCTTATCAGGGTCGGGGGCCACTCCGTCAGCACTCACCACGTGTCCCAGGTACTGCACTTTTGGTTTTAGCAGGTGACACTTCGACGGTTTCACCTTCAGACCGTAGTTTGCCAGGACTTCAAACACCTCCGCCAGGTGTTTCAGGTGGTCCTCGTAGGTTTTGGAATAAACTATAACATCGTCCAGGTACAGCAGGACCGTCTCAAAGTTCCGGTGTCCCAGACAGCATTCCATCAATCGTTGGAAGGTTCCAGGTGCGTTGCAGAGTCCGAACGGCATGCAGGTAAACTCGCTAAGTCCCATCGGGGTGGTGAATGCGATCTTCTCCCGGTCCGCCTCTGCTACAGGAACCTGCCAGTACCTGCTAGTGAGATCCAAAGTGGAGAAGAAGTTAGCAGATTTTAAAGCAGCCAAAGACTCCTCTATCCTTGGTAAGGGGTACGCATCTTTGTGTGTGATACGGTTGATTTTCCGGTAATCTACACACATTCTCATAGTGTTGTCTTTCTTTTTAACCAAGACTAGTGGAGCTGCCCAGGGGCTACAGCTATCCCTGATTACCCCAGCCTCCTTCATGTCTCTAAGCATCCCCTTGGCGTGTTGGTAGTGTGCAGGGGGTACGGGTTGGTATCTCTCCTTTATGGGAGGATGATCTCCCGTGGGGATGTGATGTTCCACTCCCTTTACTTGCCCGAAGTCCAGCGGGTGTTTACTGAACACTCTCTCGTATTCCTGGATCACCCGGTAGACTCCCTGCTTTTGGTGTGAGGGAGTGGAGTCAGTACCCAAATGCAGTTGCTGACACCAGTCCTCCATTTGTTGCTTAGAGCCGTTACCTTCCTCTGGATGAGATGGAGGCAAGGGTTCCACGGACTGTACAGAATTTTGGTTGATGGTATACAATTTGGCTAGCGTAGCATACTGGGGCAGGTACACTTCCCTCTTCCCGATATTTATTATGCGAACGGGCACCCTCCCATGGCGTACATCAACCACCCCCCGTGTTGTCAAAATGGTGGGCCTACTGTCTGAGTAGACGGGTTCTACCATTGCTTGGTAGTCTCTACCTCTGAGACCAATAGCTGCCCGGCACCAAATCATCATCTCACTTTTTGGGGGCATGGCAATAGGGAACGGGTCACACATTCTCACGCTACCTATCTCACCACCGGAGAGTTCCACTTGTTGCCGTCGCATCAGTGCCCGGATCTCTTTTTGGAGCACTCGCTGCTGGCCGGAGCTGGCGTTCTTGGCACCCTGCTGTAAAATGAGAATCACCTCCGCAAGACAATTTTCAATCACATTAGTTCCTAAAGTTATCTTTGGGTGACTCTCGCGCTTGTCAATGTCTACAATGATCAGTCCCTGTGCTGCCAGTTCGACTTTACCGATTTTAATGGTCATCTCTTTAAATCCGATCTGTGGCACGGGCTGACCATTGCTGGCGATGATACTCAAGTCGTCGTCTGGGTAGCGGGTTATATCCGAGTCATTCCAGTACTGCTTGAAGAGCACGTACGGGATGGTGGTGACCTGTGACCCGGTGTCAAGTAGGGCACTCATAGGAATGCCATCCAGTACCACAGGCAAGACTGGACGTCCTCCCACGTATTTGTCACGCCAGTTCGATGGGCCTGGTGATCTTATTCCTAGGGGTTGGCCCTCTACCCCAGGTTGTGCCAGTTTAAAGGACAGTACCTTGCCATATGTCCGGGTTGATTGCAGCAGCGGCAGATGGGTTGTCCGTCCTCGTTGTATCGGTCGCTGGGTCTTCCTCTGGCCGGTGGGGTCCTCCTTGGTCGGCGCCATGGGATATCCTCCGGTCCGGATGCCAGCTGGATCTTCCCTGGAGTAGAAACCTGTAAAGACTGCACAGTTCGGGTTAGCGCGGCAACGCTTTTAGTTAGCTCTTGGACCTGATGGTGCAGGTCTGTAGCCGGGTCATTGTTTAAAGCCTGCGCATCAGCTCCCACAGGCCCTGCCGACAAGGGCGCCGTCTCCTGGTGGTAAGTGGTAGCAGGGCGTTTGTGGGTCACAGCGCCACCTGGTGCCGGTTTTCGGAGCACCCGGATGGCTCTGTCCTTGAACTGTGCAAAGTCCAGATGAGGGTCCTGTAAGGCCATGGCCCGCAACTGGGTTCGGTGGGCATTACAATGTAGACCCTCTATAAATTGTTCAGTCAACAGTTTGTCTTCGTTTCCCACACCGTCAGGGTCGGCCTGCTTAATGGCTCTCAGGGCCTCTTGTAGGTTTAGTGCATAGTCCCTTATATTCTCATGTGCTCGCTGCTTGCACCCGTAGAATCTAAGCTTGATCGGCTTAGGTACGGGTATCAAAGGTGTCCTTCAGCCGGGCTAGTATCTCTGCGACAGTCCTCCTCCTCCCAAGTGGCCAGGACTTTACCTCCCTTTGGGCTTCCCCTGTTAATTGAGCCACCAGGATGCTCACTTTTTGCTCTTCTGTGAGGGGGTACACCTGGAAGAGGCTATCCAGCCTTTCTCTGAAGTCATTTAGGGTATGGGACTCCCCTGAGTACTGGGGTAGCCAGGCTGCCCCCGGGATGTAGGGCATGGTGAAAGGCATGACCGCAGCAGCGGTGGTGCTGGCGGTGGCTGTAGCAGTGAAGCTCTCCTCCGTATCCGACATCCTCCTCCCCCCTAGTGGACCGTGGCCTACCTTGCGATGATCCTCTTCCGTAGGCCGCGGCTCCGCAGTGGATCGTCAGGGTTGAGGACCTTCCGTCGCGCTCCTGTGACGTCGGCATCTGCTGGGTTCCTTCCAGGACCTTACGCAAAGTCCGGACGTGAGGCGGGGCTTCAGTTCTCGCGTGCTTTCGGAGTCCACGCCCCTCTTCTTCCCGCGCGGCGTCCTCGAGATGGCGTCCAACGGCGGGAAAACTCCACGGATGGCGGGAAAAAGGCAAAAGATGGCGTCGGATGGCGGGAATCTTCACCACAGGTAAGTTTAACAGTCTTTTTCAGGCACGCAGTACCCGGTGGTTGCGGGCACGAAATCCTGCCGACTACGCCAAAGTTGACGTGCCCCCTGGGCCTGTGCTGCTTCTGCTGTGCAGGGGGATACCCGGAGCCGGATCTGCTGGGGATAGTAGTCCTCGTGGCGGTGACCCGGTCCGTGCCCAGGGTGTCAAACTAAGCGGCGGAGTTTAGTATAAGATGTTATAGTGTTCGACTACGCCACCCGTTGAATGCAGTTATGAAACCGCCGCTGCAGGGCAGACCGCTGAGGCCGGTGGTACGGTTGTGCAGCGTGGATAGTATAACCCCCAACGGGAGGGGTATGGCCTCAGGGCAGCGGACGTGGATGATGGGGATAGTAGAATTGCTCGCAGGCACCAGGAACCACTCAGAGACGGTGCGGTGTAGTTCAGGGTCTTTACTGGTGGCAAAGGTAGACCCTCCCGGGAGTACTGGCTAGCGATCGGGGCCTGGTCAGTCCGTGAGCAGATAGGATCTCCCCTGGCCAGGCGGAGTTGTAGGCCTCCCCACTAATTGTACTCTTCCTGGCTACCTTGCTAGAAGCGGGTAAAAGTAGCCGATGTCCCTGAGTGTACCGTGTGGTGCTCACCCGTATGGCCGGTGACTCGGGGCCTTCTGGTAGCCTCCGCTCCACGACAGCGGTGCTGGTCCCTTGCGTGTGACCGTGCCTTCGGGTTTCTTGGCCAGAGGACCTGAAATCCCCTGCCGGTCGGTTTCTGCTGCTGGGTATGGCTCAGTCCCCACAGCCTCGGACTCCATGTCCGGTGAGATCTCTTCAGTCAGGACGAGCTCTACAGCTTCCAGTCTCTGACCCCTTTTATCACTGCTCCCACAGAGCTCCTGATCTTGCTCTCCCTGTATCAGCTCCACTCCAGACCAGACTGTGTCTCTGTCTGGGACTCCTCTTCTTCTCTCTAACCCCGCCTCAGCCCCAGTTTATATAGGGGAAGTTCTTCCCCTCCCAGGACTGGGCAGGAGATGTTGCATGCTTAGGATTCCTGACCAGGAGACCTCCCACCTGCTCACAGACGTAATATTGCTATTACTGTGGTAACCAGACCCCTGGGGTTCCACAAGTGCACACCAGAGGATTCTCTGTTGGGACCGTCTAACCCTGCTGAGAAGCAGTCCTGGCTAAGAAAAGTGTGTGGGAAGGTTCCCGGACACTCTATGGCTGCTTTTTTACTGAGGAGGAAACACACGCAAACATGGGGAGAAAATACAAAGTCATTGCAGATGTTGTCCTTGCTGGGATTTGAACCCAGGATCCCAGCGCTGCAAGACTTCAGTGCTAACCACTGATCCAATGCGCTGCCGTTCGCCCTCTAATATCTAACAGGCTGGAGAAACTTGCACCTACTGCCACTCTTTCTTCAGCTCCTTTGTGAGAAAATGTATTTGGGCAGCCACTCAGTCTTACTTTAAGAAATGAAGGTCAGTCAGTGCGAAAAATTGGGAAAACTTTGAAATTATCCCCAAGTGTAGTTGCAAAAACCATCAAGCGCTACAAAGAAACTGGCTCACATGAGGACCGCCCCAGGAAAGGAAGACCAAGAGTCACCTCTGCTTCTGAGGATAAGTTTATCCGAGTCACCAGCCTCAGAAATCGCAGGTTAACAGCAGCTCAGATTAGAGACCAGGTCAATGCCACACAGAATTCTAGCAGCAGACACATCTCTTCAACAACTGTTAAGAGGAGACTTTGTGCAGCAGGCCTTCATGGTAAAATAGCTGCTAGGAAACTACTGCTAAGGACAGACAACAAGCAGAAGAGACTTGTTTGGGCTAAAGAACACAAAGAATGGACATTAGACCAGTGGAAACCTGTGCTTTGGTCTGATGAGTCCAAATTTGAGATCTTTGGTTCCAACCACCGTGTCTTTGTGCGACGCAGATAAGGTGAACAGATGGACTGTACATGCCTTGTTCCCACAGTGAAGCATGGAGGAGGTGTGATGGTGTGGGGGTGCTTTGCTGGTGATACTGTTGGGGATTTATTCAAAATTGAAGGCATACTGAACCAGCATGGCTACCACAGCATCTTGCAGCGGCATGCTATTCCATCCGGTTTGTGTTTAGTTCGACCATCATTTATTTTTCAACAGGACAATGACGCCAAACACACCTCCAGGCTGTGTAAGGGCTATTTGACCAAGAAGGAGAGTGATGGGGTGCTACGCCAGATTATCTGGCCTCCACAGTCACCAGACCTGAACCCAATTGAGATGGTTTGGGGTGAGCTGGACCGCAGAGTGAAGGCAAGAGGGCCAACAAGTGTTAAGTATCTCTGGGAACTCCTTCAAGATTGTTGGAAGACCATTTCCGATGACTACCACTTGTAGCTCATCAAGAGAATGCCAAGAGTGTGCAAAGCAGTCATCAAAGTAAAAGGTGGCTACTTTAAAGAACCTAGAATACAACACATATTTTCAGTTGTTTCACACTTTTTTGTTAAGTATATAATCACACATGTGTTAATTCATAGTTTTCATGCCTTCAGTGTGAATGTCCAGTTTTCATAGTCAAGAAAATACAGAAAAATCTTTAAATGAGAAGGTGTGTCCAAACTTTTGGTCTGTACTGTATATAATCACCATCTGGGACTGTTTTGAGCTCTTATGGGATTAATAAAGCGGCTAATATGCCACTATAATACAACAATGCTGGCCAGTATGTGAGTGCATATCTCTGCTTTTACATTCACCTTTTATCTGTTTTTGTCATTCTATTATGTCATGTATGTGGTTATTGTATTTAATAAAGATTTGTTTTTGATATTTTGGCTGATTACTCCGTATTTTGTGTAAGATTTGTTGTGCGATAACTTCACTCCTGATGGTCACAGAAGTTCAAGATTGCTGCCATATTCCATATTTTCCATTGGGATTTTACCTTTCTACAGATAGTAAACATGGCATAACTTTTGTCAGTTGTCTGTTCACTGTGGATTTGTTGCTCATAGGCAAGGGTTACAGTTATGAAAAATGATGTGTCTTCTTCCTCTATTAGCCCTGGCACTAAAAATATATGACTCATCACAATCAAAAAACTTGTTTAGATGGAACACTGCACGTCTCACAATGCAGATCTTCAGCAGTGAAAAGCCATGAATTCATAATGGGCTTCAGTTTACACAGCCATGCATAGCACTTTTGTTTTTTTAAATATGGTTTCCTTCTTAAAGACTGCAATATGTCATGGTTAATGACGACCTGTTACCCTCGTGATGATTAATTCAAAATGTCAGCCTCCAGAAAAAAACAGTTTAGATGGAGCACTGCACATGTCACAATGAAGACCTTCAGCAGTGAAAAGCAATGTTGTCATAATGGGCTTCAATTTATCTCTCTGGGAGCTGCCATGACAGTTACATTGCATATTAACCCCTTAACGATCGCCATAACACATTTTCACGGTGGCAGTTAAGGGTAATTATTCCTCAGTGCTGTGAAAATGCGTCGCTGAGGAATAAGGCTATAGCACCCCCAGAGTCGGATATTCTCTGGGGTCTTAGCTACCGGGTGTAGCTGAGACCCTGGAGAATATCATCAGGGGCAGTTTTCCCAGTCCTCGATCACGTGAATGCCACTATTCACTGGAAAAAAAAGTGTGCCCAGGGTTACAATGATTTATCTCTCCTCTGACATGATATACATGTCAGAGGAGAGAGAAATGGAGCCCCCTGAGCCCTCCCGGTACATCAAACGTCCCCTAGATCTCCTGATCTGTCCCCTGGCCCTCCGTCATCTTTCTTTAAACAAAAATGGCGGGCGCATGCACAGTGCACCCGCCGAGATCTGCTCAGCAACAATAAAGAATTTTCCCTATTGGTTCCTTTTGATCACTGTGATAAACCCTGTCAGTGATCAAAAGAAAAAAAATCATAAATCAAATCCCCCTTTGTCCCTCCTTAGTTAGATAAAAATGATAAAATATATATATATTTTTTCCATTCTTTGCAGTTAGGTTTAGCCTTAGGGTTGTGTTACGGTTAGAGTTATGGTTGTGTTAGGGTTAAGGTTGTGTTAGGGTTGTATTAGGGTTGGGATTAGGGTTTAAGTATATGCTGAAATCTGCCTGGTATCTAGAAATGCATCCAGTCCCCGCTTGAACTGGTGTAGTGAATCCGACATTACCGTCTCCTCACTCAGTGAATTCCATATTCTCACTGCTCTTACCGTAAAGAACCCCTTCCTATGCTGGTGCTGAAACCTTTTCTCTTCCAGTCTTAGTGAGTGCCCTCTTGTTACCGTAATATCCCTCCTTTTTAACAAATCCCGGGCAAGATCTCTATACTGTCCCCTAACATATTTGTACACATTTATTATGTCCCCCCTCAACCTTCTCTTTTCCAGGCTGAATAGTTCTAGTTTTGCCAACCTCTCTGGGTATTGCAGTCCCTCCATTCCCTTTATTAATTTTGTTGCCCTCCTTTGTACCTTTTCAAGCTCATTTATATCCTTTCTATATATTGGGGCCCATAACTGAGCACAGTATTCCAAGTGTGGTCTGACCAGTGCTTTGTACAGTGGAAGAACAATGTTCTCATCCTTTGCAGCTATACCTCTTCTGATACATCCCATTACCCTGTTTGCCCTTACAGCAGCGGCCTGACTTTGGGCACTCCAATTTAGTTTGCTATCAATCAAGATGCCCAAGTCCTTCTCCATCTCTGAATTCCCCAATGATTTCCCATTCAGTGAGTACTGGTGACTTCCATTTTTCCTTCCCATATGTATGACCTTACATTTCTCCTCATTAAACCTCATTTGCCATTTAATGCCCCACCTACCCAGCTTTTCCAAATCCCTCTGTAGGTCTGCACTGTCCTCTTTTGTATTAATTGTTTTACATAACTTTGTGTCATCTGCAAATATTGATATTTTACTATTTATCCCGTTGACTATGTCGTTAATAAAGATATTAAATAACATTGGGCCTAGTACAGACCCCTGTGGTACCCCACTAGTGACGCTTACCCAATCTGAGTATATTCCATTTATAACCACCCTCTGCCTTCTATCCTTTAGCCAGTTAGCTACCCACTTGCAGACATTTTCCCCCAGCCCCATCATTCTCATTTTGTATACCAACCTATTATGTGGCACGCTATCGAACGCTTTTGAGAAGTCGAGATACACGACATCCACTGGTTCCCCTTGATCTACTCGAGAGCTAACCTCCTCGTAGAAGTCAATCAGGTTTGTTTGGCAGGAGCGATTCCTCATGAATCCATGTTGGTTCGGGATTAAAAGATTATTAGCATCAAGATGCTCCGTAATTGCCTCTTTAATGAAGCTTTCAAAAATTTTGCCCACAACGGACGTCAGACTCACCGGCCGATAGTTTCCGGCGTCACTTTTCGCTCCCTTTTTGAATATTGGCACTACATTCGCCTGTCGCCAATCAAGTGGCACAGACCCAGTCTCAACAGAGTCCTTAAATATAAGATATAACGGTCTGTCTATCACATTACTTAGTTCCCTTAGTACCCGTGGGTGTATGCCATCAGGTCCTGGTGATTTGTTTATTTTAATGTTACTGAGGCGTTTCTGTACCCCAGCTTGGGCTAGATTAGTCATACTTAGTGGAGGATTAAGCTTGTCACTTCTCATTTCTCCTGTTAGTTCGATTTCCTTTGTGAAAGTTGTCGAAAAAAAATTATTTAATAGATTAGCTTTATCCTCATCTTTCTCTATGATTTTGCCTTCCTCACTTTTTATCGGTCCAATATTATCCGATTTAATCCTTTTACTATTTATATACGTAAAGAACAGTTTGGGATTTGATCTACTTTCCCTAGCAATACGTCTCTCTGTTTCCTCCTTCGCTATTTTTATTTGTTTTTTACAGGTTCTCGTTTTTTCCTTGTAACACATTAGTGCCTCCTTACTGTTTTCCTGTTTTAATCTCTTGAATGCCTCTTTTTTGCTATTTAACGCCCCTTTTACGTTCTTGTTCAACCATATTGGTTTCCTCTTATTTCTGGCCCTTTTATTCCCATACGGTATATACCTCTCGCACTGAGTATTCAGAATTCTTTTGAAGGTTTCCCATTTACTATTCGTATTCCTTTGATTAAGAACTTTGTCCCAGTCAATAAGTTGAAGGCTTTCTTTCAGCTGATCAAACTTCGCCCTCCTAAAGTTTAATGTTTTTGTTGTTCCCTTATTGATAACCCTACTGAAGGGCATTTTGAAGTCGATAATATTATGGTCGCTATTACCTAGGTGCCCCCCTATCTGTACCTCAGTTATTCTATCAGGCCTATTAGTCAATATTAAGTCCAACACGGCCTTCCCTCTCGTTGGTTCCTGCACTAGTTGGGAGAGATAATTATCCTTAATATTTGTCAAGAACCTTTTTCCTTTCTGAGATCTACAGGTTTCTGTTTCCCAGTCAATATCCGGGTAGTTGAAATCCCCCATTACAATCACTTCATTATGTTTTGCTACTTTGTCTATTTGTCCTAAGAGCAGATTCTCATTCTCCTCTGTTATATTTGGTGGCTTATAGCAGACCCCCAGTAATATTTTATTATTATTTTTAGTTCCCTCTATCTCTACCCACATGGACTCGACCCACTCTTCTCCCTCTCCTATATCTTCCCTTAGTCTGGGTTTTAGACATGACTTTACATATAAGCAGACTCCTCCGCCTTTCCCCTGTTTCCGGTCCCTTCTAAATAAACTATAATCTAATAAATTTACCGCCCAGTCGTAGCTATCGTCTAGCCAAGTCTCTGTTATACCTACGATGTCATACCTCTCCTCCGATATAAGCGCCTGCAGCTCATCCGCCTTATTGGTCAGGCTTCTTGCGTTGGTCAGCATGCAAGATAAAACTTTGGGGTTATTTAGCATCCTATTCTTCTCTAACGATCTAACTGTACTATCCCCACCCCCCTCTCCACCCTCATTATATTCACTTCTCCCCTTCCCCCTTGCTTGCCTCACATCCCACCTATTTCCTTGATTTCCCCCCCCGTCTCTAGTTTAAAAACTCCTCCAACCTATTAGCCATCTTCTTCCCCAGCACCGCTGCACCCTCCCCATTGAGGTGCAGCCCGTCCCTACGGTAGAGCCTGTAGCCGACCGCGAAGTCGGCCCAGTTCTCCATGAACTCAAACCCTTCTGCCTTGCACCAACTCTTTAGCCACTTATTCACCTCCCTAACTTCCCGTTGGCGCTCCTGTGTGGCTCGCGGGATAGGTAGTATTTCTGAGAAAACTACCTTGGAGGTCCTTGCCCTAAGCTTCCTACCTAGGTCCCTGAAATCATTTTTAAGGACCCTCCATCTACCACTCACTTTGTCATTGGTGCCGATGTGGACCATGACCGCTGGGTCTTCGCCAGCCCCACCCAGTAACCTGTCAACCCGATCCGCGATGTGCCGGACTCGAGCGCCAGGGAGGCAGCACACCGTTCGGCGATCCCGGTCTTTGTGACAGATTGCCCTGTCTGTCCCCCTAATAATAGAGTCACCCACTACCAGAACCTGTCTTGCCTGCCCTACACTTCCCCCCTCCCCCTCATTACTGGAGCATACACTCCCCCGGCGGTCAGAGGATCTGTCGTGCTCCAATAATGCCGGTTCTGACCTAGCCTTCCTATACTTCTTCCCTCTATCCCTCCTAACTGTTATCCAGCTCCCTGCCTGTTCAGCCTGCACTTCCCCTCTATGCTCCACCCCCAGTATTGACCCATTGAGTGTCTGCTCGGTGAGCAGCAAACTCCGTTCCATGTTGTCGATGCTCCTCAGTACCGCTATCTGAGCACTTAGATCCAGAATTTGGGCTTCCAAGTGCACGATATGCTCACATCTCTCGCAGCAGTATGGATCCTCGAGCGGTTGCTCACGGAATGCATACATTGCGCAAGATGTATACTGCACGGCTCCGGCCAAAATGGACGTCATTCTAAATATGGGGATACAGTCAGTATATATATACAAGTACAAAACACAATTATTTATATATAGGTGTATGGACGGGGATCAATTAGGGATGTGCAAGTGTATCAATTAGATATCGGCGGGGGATCAGTTAAGTATCAAGTATGGACGGGGGAATCAGATAAGTAGGTCAGGTGGATTAATTAAGTAAAAAGTAAAGTAAAGAAAGAATGAAATACAGTCAGCAATTCAGTCCCAAGTCCTCCCTTCCAAACTCCCTGAATCCAAAGTCACTGAAAAACAAGTCACACACTTACTTTCGTTCGCACTTACGCTCCGGACACACGCAGCTCGTTCACACTCGCAAACGCAATTCACACAGGTATTTTCTGCAGGATTCCCAAATACCTCTTCATTTCGTTCTCACTTACGCTCCGGACACACGCAGCTCGTTCACACTTGCAAACTAAGAGATTTAAAGAGTTTTTTTTTTTTTTTTTTTCTTCCTTTTCCAGCAATGTACCCTTCACCTCAATGCACTTCCAAAAAGTGCATTGTGCTGGAGTTGGGATTTTTTCAAATGTAAATAAAAAAAAATTATGATACAGAGACTAATGTTGAGTTCAAGTGCTCGCTACTTGAGTTTGCATCGGGTACTCGGGTATGCACCACGTATTGCGGGTGTTCGAGTTAGTTGCTTGAGTCTTCGCCCCGCATGTTTTGCGGCTGTTAAACAGCCAAAAAGAGCCCGCGGGGATTGCCTGCCATACACAAGCAATCCCCGCATGTTTTTTTGGGTGTCTAACAACCGTGAAACTTGCGGGATGGGTACTCAAGCATGTCATTCAAGCACCCGCGATACTTGGTACATACCTGAGTACCCGATGCAAACTCAATAGCGAGCACTTGTGCTCAAGACTAATGACAACATATTCAATATGATGACCTAATGTTATCAAATTCTGCGTCGTACCTCTGGGTTCAAAATGTTCACTATACCTCTTGATAAAATCATTGAGGGGTGTAGTTTCCAAAATGGGGTCACTTGTGGGGGGTTTCCATTGTTTAGGCACATCATGAGCTCTCCAAACGCGACATGGTGTCCGCTCTCGATTCCAGCCAATTTTGCGTTCAAAAAGTCACACAGTGCTCCTTCCCTTCTGAACCCTGTCGTGCGCCGAAACAGTGTTTTTTCCCCACCTATGGGGTATCAGCTTACTCAGGAGAAATTGCACAATACATAGTATTGTGCAATTTCTCCTGTTACCCTTATGAAATTGCAAAATTGGGGGCTGAAAAACATTTTTTGTGGGAAAAATGTGAAAATTGTACTTTTACGGCTCAATGTTATAAACTTCTGTGAGTTCAAGGTGCTCACTACACATTTAGATAAGTTCTTTGTAGGCGCTTGTGTAGAGAGCTGCAGACAACACCAGCCCAAATCAGGGTTCCAAGGTACATCAACAGGTGGATAGGGCAGAAGAAAGGTGTATAGATATCCGCGCTCCTCTGTATTAAAAGATGATCCGGTGATCAAAGGGTTAATGCAAATATTTTTTATTAATAAACTACATTAATACGCATTTCACGGACGTCCTGTCCGCTTCCTCAGTGAGTAGCTGATACACAGATGTTCCTAGTATCCCTTATATACAGGCAATCAAGAGGAAAAAAAAATAAAAATTTGTGCCGAGGCACCAATTCGTTGCATTTGGTAGAAAAGCAAATCGGTATACATATGTTCAAAAACATGTTAAGAAGTCTTATTATGTTGTAATCCAATATAAATGAATTAAAATGAATAAAAAATCTGAAAGTTGTTAAATAGTGTCTTCATGCTTGGAGTATTATGTAAAAAAAAAAAATTGGTTTAAAACACTTCTCATGGAATAGAACCCATGCTTCCAGGTCAGTATTGCACTACTGCACCTTGCAGGATACTGATAAGAGCCCCTGCTCCAAAAAATCTGACCCTCACACAGTGAGAGAAGGACGGGATCTGTTTTTTTGTATATGTGAATTAATGAAGAGTACCTGCTCCATATACATGGAACGCACATGCCGCTCACCCATGTGTCAGAGGAGCAAGGGCAGGAGACAACACGTATAGACAGCATCCCGCATGTATCGCCAGGACGCGAGATGCAGTCATAATCATAATTTTTACATTATTTCTCATTGTGAATTGTAAATAAAATGGGGAAAAAAATAAATAAATAAATAAATGAAACAAACACAAAAACATTGGAATTAACTTAAAACAAGACTCAATAAGATTTGAACAAATTTAAATAGATCCAGTAAAAACCACACTAAGCGAGGGCTAAAACATTAATACTGACTAAAAGCAACATTTAGATGGAATTTAGATAAAAACCTCTGAGACTTCATTAAGCCCACGGGGTTTTAATGTATCTAATTTGCAGATCCACTAAATTTAAAATGGCAGCCTCTGTAAAAAAAACTTTTTTAGATGGAACACTGCACGTATCACTATGAAGAACTTCAGCAGTGAAATGCCGTGATGTCATACTATGCTTCAGTTTATCTCTCTGGGAGCTGCCATGACAGTTACATTGCATATTAAGTGACAGTCATGCAAAGTACTTTTGTTTTTTTAAATATGGCTTCCTTCTTAAAGAGTGCAAGATGTTATGGTTAATAAGGACATGTTACCCACGTGAGGAGTAATTCAAAATGTCAGCCTCCAGATCAAAAGCTAGTTTAGATGGAACACTCCACATGTCACATCGCAGACCTTTTCACATGCTTGGCGTCCCCCGGATGCCAAGAATTCCCCGCCTATCTGTTTAGTAAACCCAGAAATCCCCGCCTATCATTTTATTATGCATATCCCTCCCCCTCCCCTGCAAGTCACAGGGCCCTGTGACGTGCACGCGTCTCACTCACTTCCCGCGCATGCACAGAGCATCAGGAGCGCTTCTTTTCCTCCCGGCCCCATTGTTCTCTGCAGTGTTCTAATAAGGAGGCGCCAGGGAGTCACAGTGACGGGGCCTCATGGGGCCGGGAGGAAAAGAAGCACTCCTGATGCTCTGCGCATGCGCAGGAAGTGAGTGAGACGCGTACACGTCACAGGGGCCTTTGACGTGCAGGGGAGGGGGGGAATATGCATAATGAGTGAGCACTAAAATGCTCGGGTAATCGTTGCTCGGGTCGAGCAAATTGGAGTGCTTGAGTGCTCGAGCCCCACGTAAGTCTATGGGAAACTCGAGCATTTTTCCGATTGCTTCCCCTGCCGTCTGCAGAAGGCCTAAAAATTGCCCAAATCGATGGGAACAGTGCACAAATGACATGGGAACAGCATGGGGAAGACCCCTGGAAGCATTTCTGACTCCCAGGTCACTGCTGTCAACAATGTTGTCAGAGGTATTACGCCACTTTTACAGACTCACAATAAAACATACAAAACCAAAATGGATTTTCCTGGGAAATATGTTAAGGAACATCCTTTTCAAGATAATGACTTGTATATAAGGCAAAATAAATAACCAAAAACAAAAATGCTCCTCCACACCTTGGGCTATGTGCGCACATAGCATTTTTGATGCGTTTTTGCAATTTTGCATTGCTTTCAACCAAGACAAATGCATTCAACGGGAAATGTAATTTTAACATTTTACAACCTTATCTGGCCATGTGGTGTGT
The DNA here is from genome assembly GCF_046119375.1 of Phyllobates terribilis. Taxonomy (NCBI): domain Eukaryota; kingdom Metazoa; phylum Chordata; class Amphibia; order Anura; family Dendrobatidae; genus Phyllobates; species Phyllobates terribilis. The sequence goes on from NW_027362764.1 coordinate 457,603,021, forward strand.
GACATGGGAACAGCATGGGGAAGACCCCTGGAAGCATCTCTGACACCCAGGGCTCTGCCTAGAACTGTGGTCATCTCATCAGACGTGATCCTATATTACTGTGGTAATAATACAGCCATTTTTGGCAACGTGACAAATCTTAACTGCATTTAAAATGAGCAAGGTGTGTGTCAATGGACGGGGAAGTGGATGTTATGGTGATCGTGCATGCAGAGGCCGTGGGCAAGATGAAACTGTGCCTGCTGAGGGAGCATAACAAACACCCACGTCATGTCGAACTACCTTCCTGTCCCAATTTCTAGGGGGCTGCAGAACAACACTATTGAAGCCAGAGCAGTGTGAAAGGTTGTTGCTTGGATAGCAGATAATGCTTCCAGTAAGTTTGCCACCACCATGTGTTCCACATGGTCCAGTCTCAGTAGATGTGAGTCTGGATCACATTATTATTATTACTTTATCGCCATTTATTCCATGGCGTTCTTCATGTGAAAAAGGAGTATAGATCGCAAAAACAATTACAATAATCTTGAATAAAAATGTGACAGCAACTGGTACAGGAGAGGTGAGGAGAGGACCCTGCCTGCGAGGGCTCACAGTCTGCAAGGCATGGGTGAAGATACAGTAGGTGAGGATAGAGCAGTATGGTGGAGCGAGGGTTACTGGAGTTTGTACGCATGTGGTGGGTCTTCAGGTGCTTTTCAAGGTTTCAACAGTAGACGAGAGTCTGAAATGGTGGGGTAGAGAGTTACAGAGAAGGGGGGATGCACGGGAGAAATCTTGCATGCGATTGTCGGAAGAGGAGAAAAGAGGGGAGTAGAGAAGGAGATCTTGTGAGTATCAGAGGTTGCATGCAGATAAGTACTAGGAGACTAGGTCACAGGTGTATGGAGGAGACAGGTTGTGGATAGCTTTGCATTCCAAGGTTAGGGTTTTGAACTGGAGTCTTTGGGTAATGGGGAGCCAGTGAAGGGATTGACAGAGAGGAGATGCCAGGGAATAGCAAGGGGACAGGTGGATTAGTCAGGCAACAGAGTTTAGGATAAATTGGAAGAATGCGAGAGTGTTAGAAGGGAGGCCACAGAGCAAGAGGTTGCAGTCGTCGAGAAGGGAGATGATGAGTGCGTGCACTAGTATTTTTGTAGATTCGTGGTTGAGGAATGTGCAGATTCGGGAGATTTTTTTTACTTGGAGTCGGCATCTTCCTCACCCTGATTCTCCTTCCTCCCACCAATCAGAGTGCCCTGAGACAACTGATCCCACACTTGGACACTCCGAAGAGCTGTTTTGTTCATCTTTCCATTTATAGTTTCTGGCCTCTCACTCGGTCCTCTCGGAAGTGGAAAGAGCTTAGATATGTAGTTTGAAGGAGAAATTAGAGTCCAGAGTTACCCCAAGAGCTGTTCACTTTTCCATCGATAGATTCTGGCATCTCGACCGGCCAACTTCGAGCAGGGCAACAGAAGATTGCATGTAGTGATTTGAGCAGTCATGGTCACCCAAAGGTGATGGTGGGAAAGTGCAATTACTGTCGCAAGAGGTGGATAATGATGACACACAATAGATAGAAAATCAGGAGGAGGACCAGGGTGTGGAAGTGGAAGACAAAGCAGTGGATGATGAAGTCACTGACCCAACCTGGCAAGGGGACATGCAGAGCGAGTACAGCAGCACACAGGGGGAGGGAGGTGTAGCACCACAACAGGCAAGAACAAGCAGTGTAGTGGCCACAAACACAAGGCGGCAACTGCTCCCCGAAACACCAACACGACGGAAGTTGCCAGAACAACTGTTAGGTCTTCCCTAGTCTGGTTCTTTTTTAAACACTGTTTAGATAACCCCAAAAAGGCCATTTGCAACATCTGCCAGGCCAGCATCAGCAAGAACACCAAATCTACCAGCCTGACCACCACCAACATGCTCAGGCACATGACAGCAAAGCACCTGACTAGCTGGGCCGAACACCAAGGTCCAGAAACAGTGTCTGCAGGTGACACCACTGCCTCTTCCACTGTTGTGCGTGTACGCCAATCCCCTGTCCATGGTGCATGTGAAGATGCCTCCTGCCCTGCACCTGTCATTGCATACTTGCAATCATCACCGTCCATGTCCTTGTCCCTTTGCAGCGTTCAGTTGTCCCTATCACAGTCCTTGGAATGTAAGTGCAAGTATGCAGCCAGCCATTCACCCACCCACAGGCTGCAATATTAAACTGCCACATTTCTGGACTGCTTGCACTTGAAATGTTGCCTTTTAGGCTCGTGGAGGAGGAAGCTTTCCACAACCTCATGGTGGCGGTGGCCAGGTGTCTGTACTCGGTCCCCAGCTGCCACTATTTCTCTCGGTGTCGTCTCCGCCTTCCACAAGCGCGAGTCCCAGAACATTACCCATGCCCTCTCCAGTGCACTTAAGTGGGAAGGATCGCCTAACCACAAACATGCAGACAAGTGAATGTGGCCAGAAACGGCGCATCTCACGGGAGCATGTCACTGGGTTAATATTGTTCTCGGTTTCCTAGACAACGACCAAATTATTCATGATGGTTGGATCATCCATCTCCTTAGCTTTGTGTTACTTGAAATGCAAGCGCAAATATGCAGCCAACCACCCACCCACAGGCCGCAATACTAAACTGCCACATTTCTGGATTGCTTGCTTGCACTTGCCTCTCAGGCTCATGGAGGCGAAAGCTTACAAAAACCTCATGGTGGCGGCGGCCGGGTGTCCATACTCAGTCCCATACCCTACCCCTAGTGCACTTAAGTGGGAAGGACCGCCTAACCACAAACACGTGGACAAGTGAATGTGGCCACAGCATTTCTTCAGAAAAAGATATAGCTGGCAGCACCCCACACATCGGACGTACGTCTCCACAGTACAAGGAACCCACTTGGTGAACAACAGCAGAAGAGCAGAAAAAACAGACAGCATACACTTCAGGGTGTCATAAGGATATAAACCTTTTTTATTCCGCCATGTCAAAAAGACCACACAACGTTTCGACTCCAAGAAGTCTTTATCAAGTGCATACACATAATCCAACATGGTGGCCATATATAGTGTGGTCAACAACAAAGACCAATTACTACACAAAGCCCACCCACTAAAACATCATCACATACTGTACATATAAAATAACATATATCAGAGTATTTCAAAATACATACAAACATTATAGCAATATACCTTTACATAGAAATAGATGGAAAATACAATGCTTAACAAGTATGTAAACACATTTATCCTTTATTAGTAGACGTTATCCCGCTAGTGAAGTCCGTACTTATAAACAGAGAGCTTTAGGGTTAAATCGTGATAATTAGAGAAAAAATATTCATAAAAAAAAACCCTTTTAAAAAGGATTACTTTCGTATTTACTTTTGGTCCGGTGAGTGGACGGATCTCGGATATTGTAAATAAATATTGGTCTCTTTTGATGAAGGGCTTGCCTGAAATTGTGGATTTCAGATCTCGACCTCTTCTTTCTTATAGAAAGATAAATTGGTAAAATCAAATTTTGGTCCAATTAAAAGATCAATTCAAACCAAACTGAGCACACCGAGGTCTCGGAATTTTCCCTGCCTGGGTTGCGCCTGTTGTGGGAATATAGTCAAGAAGAAATCATTTTGTCATCCACTGACCGGTAAAAAGTATTTGATAAATGATAGGTATACATGTTGTGACAGAGTCACTGGTATGGTTTACGAGGGGAGGTATGTGTCACGCAGGTTACTGGCCTGTGTGAACTGAAACCAATAGACTTTCTGCCAGCATGTTATATGCTGAAGGTTAACTCTTTTAAAGGGCGTGGTTTTATGGGAATGACGTAGAGATGGGAGGGAATTCATTCCCCATACCTTCGCCTCAGGGTGTGGCTGAGCAAGGTTTAAATGATCAGTCACCATTTTTGTTTCTGTTGTTGAGTTTGGAGTGGCAAGGACTCCAGACTGGAAGGCCACAGCTCAGAGAGGAGCTGAAAGCTGGGACTACAACCTGTGTGGCTAATCCCACACTGCTATGGACTGTGTTATTGGTTATCTTTTTGTTTTGTTCTTTTGACAGTAAGGCTATGTTTATTTTTGCTGGAGTGCAGAGCTTTATGCCACATATTAAAGCCTGCAGAGAAAACACGGTTCCTGAGTCTACTTCCAGAAGCGGCCTAGTAAGGCGTCCTACCACAATGTTCATCAAGTTATGTTGTCTATGAGATCTCCTGTCCTTGTGGAAAGGTCTACATGGGAGAGACAACTATTGAAATACGGGCATGTATTTCGAAACATAAAAGCACAATAAGAACAGGGCTCACTGAATTGCCCGTTCCCAAACATTTTTTGGAAAACAGACATTCAGTGAACCAATTAAGATTTAGAGTCAGGGGCGGAACTACTGCCCGTGCAGCCGGTTCATTGAACGGGGGCCCCGAGGGAGAGGGGGCCCCTCCAGCAGGGCCGCCATCAGGGCATGACTGCCCTGACTCCAGTATGGGGCCCGGCCGGTAGGGGCCCCCTCGGAGCCCCGTTGGGGGCCCCCCTCTTGTGCGACTCTCTCCTCATGGGGTCCCCGGTCCCATGCTAAGCGCCAGGTCCGGGACATCTCAGCGCTGCGCTGCGCTCCTGCAGCAGCGCCTTCATGATTCCCCTGACTTCCGGTCATGTGACGGCACCGTCACATGGCCAGAAGTCAGGAGAACCTGGTGGCAGCGACATGGACGAGCGGTGCACATGTGGGGGAGGGGGATGAGAGAGGTGCACACCGTGGTGGATTACAATTTATATTTGGAATGGTAGGTTGCATAATAACTAACCATATATTGATGGTGGATGCACGTCTGTATTCAACTGCGTAATGTAGAAGTTGGGGAATGTGCTCTAGATAACTGTGTTATTTTATGCAGAGACGAGTCCTGGCTGGAAGACGTGATGGCGGTCTGTGCTGGATGAAGGAGAAAAGCGTAGCTGAAGGACTTCACCTAGAGACGTCACCAGTGAGTCAGTGTATTACATGTACACTTACACTATATACTATGTACCGGGCTCCTGTGTATAATGTCACTGGTGATCACTGTATTACCTGTACACTATATACAGAGCTCCTGTGTATAATGTCACTGGTGATCACTGTATTACCTGTACACTGACACTATATACAGAGCTCCTGTGTATAATGTCACTGGTGATCACTAGATTACCTGGTCACTTACATTATACATACCATGTATAGAGCTCCCGTGTATAATGACATTTATGGTAATATTAGTAATGTGGTGGTAATATGTGGTCTGGTCATGGTGTGGCGGTATTCCCTGTATGTGGTATTATTGGTCATTTAAAAAAAAATGTATATGACACATTCCCTTAAAGAAAACTAAATAAAAATATATCTAAAAAGAGTATTGGATATTTTAAGAAAATTTTAATAGGTTAGAGTAGGGCCCGGCCAGAAGAGTCTACCTTATCGTGGCGGCTTTAAAAATCTTTTGGCCAAAACAAAAGCTGATGGCTATGTATGTGGCGCCGTCACATGGCCGAACGTCAGGAGAACCTGGTGGCAGCGACGTGGACGAGCGCCAGGATTCTGCAGGGATCGCATGGGGGTAAGTATAACAAGTTTTATTTTTTTTAAATACAATTAATTAACTAGGAGTGGGGGGGATCAGAGATGCACGGGGGGGATGAGAGATGCACAGGGGGATGAGGGATGCACATGGGAGGGCTGAGAGATGCACATGGGAGGGCTGAGAGATGCACATGGGGGGGATGAGAGATGCACATGGGGGGGATGAGAGATGCACATGGGGGAGTGAGAGATGCACATGGGAGGGGGATGAGAGATGCACATGGGAGGGGGATGAGAGATGCACATGGGGGGATGAGAGATGCACATGGGGGGGATGAGAGATGCACATGGGGGGGTGAGAGATGCACATGGGGGGTGAGAGATGCACATGGGGGAGGATGAGAGATGCACATGGGGGGAGGATTAGAGATGCACATGGTGGGGATGAGAGATGCACATGGGGGGATGAGAGATGCACATGGGGGGGTGAGAGATGCACATGGGGGGATGAGAGATGCACATGGGGTGGATGAGAGATGCACATGAGGGGGGATGAGAGATGCACATGGGAGGATGAGAGATGCACATGGGGGGATGAGAGATGCACATGGGGGGATGAGAGATGCACATGGGGGGGTGAGAGATGCACATGGGGGGGATGAGAGATGCACATGGGGGGAGGATGAGAGATGCACATGGGGGGGATGAGAGATGCACATGGGGGGATGAGAGATGCACATGGGGGGGTGAGAGATGCACATGGGGGGGATGAGAGATGCACATGGGGGGGATGAGAGATGCACATGGGGGGGATGAGAGATGCACATGGGGGGATGAGAGATGCACATGGGGGGGATGAGAGATGCACGGGGGGGTGAGAGATGCACGGGGGGGTGAGAGATGCACGGGGGGGATGAGAGATGCACGGGGGGGATGAGATGCACGGGGGGGTGAGCTGCACATGGGGGGATGAGAGCTGCACATGGGGGGGTTATGTTTACATAACTTTGTTGCCTTATGAAGGGCAGGGGGGGGCCCCCAAAAATTTCTTGCACAGGGGCCCACTACAGTCTGTGTCCACCCCTGTTTAGAGTTATTGACAGTGTACCTCCCTTGAGGAGGAAGGGTGACAGATTGAAAATATTAAAGAGAAAAGAATTGAAGTGGATCTTTGACTTGAGGAGCTTGCAATCCACTGGTATGAATATAGAATTTAACTCACAAAGTTGTTTACCCTGATTTTTCCTTGGTGCTCTCTTTGCTAGGTGATTTTAATGACTATCTCTTTTCTCATTTTTTAAGGTGGAAGATGCTAAAGGAGGGGGGACTCATGGATGAAGGTGTGGAAGGATATACTGGATATACTGACTTCAAAGGATTGATGGAGTTTTGGAAATAACTTATTTACAATTATAATTAATAAATATTGGATTATATGCTAATGTTGCTATGGTTATTCTTCCTTCACCTCATGCACGAGATGCCCCTATTCTTTAATGGATTTCTTTTTTTATTTTCCCCTCTTCTTCCCTTTTCTTTTTTGCTTGATATTTTTGTACCCCTTTTTGTAGTTATATTATATAGGTTGGATGCACGTGCTGCAACCAATAGTTGTTTTTCTATGTATGAAAAAGGTTTTGACCAGGATTGGCTATGTATGTCTGGTATAGATATGATGATATGATTAGATTAACATGGGGTTGTTTCTGGCATGTTTTGCCTGGATCAGTAGCCTGGGTTGGTTAAATATGGGTAATAGATGCCTGCTTCATTAATAGAACTTGCGCAGTAAACATCAAGTGATGTATACGCTTCCATGCTATTTTTGAAAGCATGGGTTAAAAATATAGGATTGTGGATGTATATACCACGGTAGTGGTGGTCATGTGAATGCAAATTGATTTTAAGGACTGTGGGCGGGTACAGTACATCGCGACAGTAGCGGTCATGTGACCGCATTTTGTGCAATGTTTAGGGCTTGTGTCCTGGTTGCTAAGGTTACAGGGATCATGTGGGCAGTGATGTCAGTTCCTGGGCGTGGTAATCAGTGAGTGCGGTCATGTGATCGCAATCTCTGTGTGATAGCTTGTGCACTTACAACATACAAGGGATAGGAGGTGGTGATAGGTTCTTTGGTGTCCATGGAGATGACACTCTATGAGGGGATTGGTTTATTTTATCCATGCCACCAGGTGAGACATATTTTTAGCATTAAGGTTGTTCATCGATGACCCTACAGAAGGTGATTGGTGGTCGGTGTCCGGGGCTCTGATGCATCTCACTGATTGGTTAGTGGGCGTTTTATACCTAGGATACATGTATTTACATACTTGTTAAGCATTGTATTTTCCATCTATTTATGTAACGGTATATTGCTATAATGTTTGTATGTATTTTGAAATACTCTGATGTATGTTATTTTCTATGTATGTGATGATGTTTTAGTGGGTGGGTTTTGTGTAGTGATTGGTCTATGCTGCTGACCACACTATATATGGCCACCATGTTGGATTATGTGTATGCACTTGATAAAGACTCCTTGGAGTCGAAACGTTGTGTGGTCTTTTTGACATTGCGGAATAAAAAAGGTTTATATCCTTATGATACCCTGAAGTGGATGCTGTCTGTTTTTCCTGCTCTTCAAGAGAATGTGGCCAGGGACGGTTCATCTCACTGACTCATTCCACTGGGTTAATATTGTGGAAGCCGGGACCCAGTGGGACCCTGGGACAGAACACGCCCTCCCGACGCAGAGTATCGCGGGCCCTGGGTCAATTAGGGTTACCCCTACATTCTACAGCTCCTGCACCACCTCCTCCCCCTCCTCTTCAGCCTCCATCTCCATCACTTGATTTATTTTTGTAGGACATGTTCCAGATTATTTACTTAAACTTCATGTGTGCCAATAACAATAAGCAGGACTGTATTCTTAGGCGACAAACCGCACATCGTTGCAGAGTTGTTGAAAGCTGTATCAGAGACCCTTGTGTCGGCTCTGAAGCTAGGCAAGCTCGCACATGTACCATGCCTGGCCCAAGTGCTCAACTTAGTGGTTCTGCTGTTTCTCAAAATCTACACAGATCTGCCAGAGCTGCTTGTGAAAGTAAAACGCGTGTGTGCCCATTTCAGAAAGTCAGCCCTGGCAGAGGTCAGCAGCGTTTGGAATGATTTTGAGCAGCAGAGAGCAGTTGTTGAGCACTAGCTTCAACACGTCCGTCGGCATTCAGGTCAGCCTCCGCACATAAGAGCTGATGAGTGGACATGGATGTCTGACATCTGTGCCCTCCTCCAAAACTTTGAGGATTCCACGAAGATGGTGAGCGGCGATGACGCCATAATTAGCTTCACCATTCCGCTTCTGTGTCTACTGAAAAGCTCACTGATCACAATTAAAAAGGAGGCAATGCAGTCGGAGCAAGGAACTATACAGGGTGATGCTACCCAGCCCAGTCTCATCTCAACGTGGATTGGGTGATAATAAGGAGGAGGAGGAAGAAAGCATAGACAGTAATACTCTTGGTGAGCGCAGGGAAGTCATGGCTGTTGGCAGTCTGGCACACAAGGCTGACTTTATGTTCCCCTGCCTTTACCATGAGCATCATATTGTACACATTTTGGGCATTACAGAAAACTGGTATGGCACAAGAGTATTCTTGGAAACGGAGGTGTGAGGTTTTGATTAAGGAGGATGTCTGTCATAGATCAGTTGCAGAATGGAGGGCACAGGAGGGGTGATACACAGAAATGAGGGAAGAGATATAGGCCAGTGCAGAACTGTGGACAGCTTGGTGGGTTAGAGAGATGAGTTTGTATTGTATTCTGTAGTGATTGTTTAACCTAACCCGTGCAATGACTGGCACAAGGTAGAGCCGTCGATGAAGCTTCTTGATAGAAATACGACCCTGGCTGCTGCATTCAGAAGGGATTGGAGAGGAAACAGTTTGTTTTAGAGGAAGACTGATTAGAAGAGAGCTGCACTAGTGAATAAGAGTGACAGTAAGAGTTTTTGCAATATCAAAGGTGAGAAAAGGTTGACTTCTGGAGAAGTTTTTATGGTGCAGGTGATATGGGCAAGTGAGTGATTTTCTACGTTGAATAAAGGAAAGTTGTGTGTCAAATATGACTCCAAGATAGCAGGCGTGCAGGTGGGAGTTATGGTGGCAACACATAAAGGAAATTACAAAGTCAGGTATAGGTAGGTTAGTAAAGGGAGGAAACCGAATGTGTTCATTTTTGGGAGATATTAAGTTCAGGCTCTTGTTGAAGAATTATAACAAAAAAAAAATTCCCATCTGACAACACTGGCGGCAGAGGTCACAGTCAGACAGTTCATTGGACAACCAAGTACAAGCGAGGAAGACACAAAAAAGATGCAGAAGAGGCTGTAGAACGCTGTCAAAAGCCTGTAACAGTTTTCTCAGACCATCCCAGCGTCCAGGCCCTGATACACATTGTACTCTGACTAGGAGGGAAAAGTTTTGGAAGATGCAAGCTGGACTCGTGGCATGAACTGTCTTTCTATGCCTTGGAGGTCCTGGCCGCTACCGTTTTGTCAGAGATAGTTTTTAGTGCTGCCGGGGGTATTATAACTGATAAAACTGATAGGTGCATCCGCCTGTCAACTGAAAATGATGACATTCTGACTCTTATAAAAATGAACAAGGGCTGAATTGGGCCAGACTTCTCAACACTACCAGATGACAGCATCAAACATAAACTCAAATCCAGTGGTTATTTTTTGTGGGCCTATTCCCATGCACACCCATGCCCAGACATGGGTATTCCCTTCAGGAATTGTTCTATTTTATGTCGCCCTCCTCCTTCTCCTCATCCTCCACCACCATATCACTAGGGAGTCCGTGATGCAACACCCACATAATTATTTTAAGGGTGTTTCTGATTAGAGAAGAGCAAATATTTCAATATTTGTTTCGGATTACAATCGCCATTTTTGCAATATTCGCCAATGTAATTGTCGAATATTCGCCGAACATTGCCAAAAGCCATTGGATTCAATGGGTGCCAAAACCAAACATATACATAACACCTTCAAACGGGACCAAAAGCTGTCAAAACACATCAATTTAGGGGCAGTCACCAGGAAAGCGCCATCAACTGACCCAGAGTACAAGTAGTATAATTATTATTATTTATTATTATAGCACAATTTATTCCATTGCGCTTTACATGTGAAAAGAAGTCACTGACTGGTACAAGAGCAGAGAGGACCCTGCCTGTGAGGGCGCACAAACAGTCAATAAGGGATGGGTGAGGATACAGTAGGCGAGGGTACAGTTGGTCGTGCAGCTGTATGGTGGAGCGAGGGTTACTGTAGGTTGTAGGCTTGTCAGAAGAGGTGGGTCTTCAGCTTCCTTTTAAAGGTTTCAGCAGTAGGCGAGAGTCTGATATGTTGAGGTACACAGTTCAAGAGTAGAAGGGATGCATGGGAAAAATCTTGTATGCGATTGTGGAAAGAGGAGAGAAGATGGGAGTAGAGAAGGAGATATTGTGAGGATTGGAGGTTGCGTGCAGGTATGTACCAGGAGACTAGGTAACAGATATATGGAACAGACAGGTTATGGATGGCTTTGCATGTCATGGTTACGGTTTTGAACTGAAGTCTCTGGCCAATGGGGTGTCAGAGAAGGGATCATAGATTGCAATCTTATAGATTGCTGGAGCCAGTCCACAGTAAAAAAGAAGCCATAGAGTGTCCGGGAACCTTCCCACACACTTTTCTTAGCTAGGGCTGCTTCTCAGCAGGGTTGGAGGGGCCCACCAGAGAACTGGAGACTCCTCCGGTGGGCCCTGGCTTCTTCTTCAGGAGAGTTCATAGTGCTGAGGTGAGGTTGTGATGATGATTGAGGCCACCATCTCCTTAGCTTGCTGCTGGTACTTTTCTATGGGAATCAGCTTGGCTCCAACCAGCCTGAAATATTTCCAGTGAACTATGGCACGACGCAATGGTATTAGCAGTGTCCCCAGTACCAGTAGCGAAGCCATCCACGATTTCCTTTTCTTCTGCCTAAATACATTAGTTTCTCAAAAAGGAGCTGAAGATTATGAGTGGCAATAGGTGCAAGTTTCTCCAGCATGTTAGATATCAGAGGGAGACCAGAGAGGGCAGCACAATGGCTCAGTGGTTAGCACCTAAGCCTTGCAGTGCTGGGATTCTGGGTTCAAATCCCACCAAAGACAACATCTGCAAGTATTTTGCATGTTCTCCTTGTGTTTGCATGGGTCTCCACCTCAGTAAAACAGCAACCATAGAGAGTCCAGGGACCTTCCCTCACACTTCTCTTAGCCAGGGCTGCATCTCGGCAGGGTATACAGACCCACCAGAGAATCCTCGGGTGGGCCGTGGCTTCTCCATCAGGAGAGTTCATGATAGCGCAAAATTTGCAGCTGCTATGGGGCTCTTGAGCGGGGGAGAAAGGTGGACCCTCAGAATCAAATCCTCTGGTGGGCCCAATGTATTTCAGTCTGGCACTGCTTCTCAGTGAAAGTTGAATTTCACCACTAGAGATGAGCGGTGTTCGACTCGAACTGTTCGCCAATCTCAAATTCGAGCTATTTTGGGCGGTGTTCGAGCGGTTCGGCGAACACGAACGATTTGAAAAAAATTCGGCTGTTCGAGGTTATGTTCGATAACTGTTCATGCACCAAAATCATAACTGGATTTTTTCTCAGTAATGCTGAAAATTAATGTTAATACGCAGTTTGAGTGTACAACGGGGCGGGGCGGGGGAGGGGCAGGGGATGGATCTCTGCGGGAATAATGAAGATCTCCATTTTTTTTTCTCTTTCCCGCATTTACAGTGGGAAGGTGCAATCTGTCAGCCTATCAGCAGCGCACACACGGAGCGAACTGCTTTTTTTCACACAAGCAAGGGCATGTGTCATTGGCAGTGTATGTCACATGTCCTTGCCCTATAAGACTCAGCCATTTTCCCCGTCGCCACCATTTTCTCACTGCTGCAGCTGCGTGTTAGACGGCACCGCTGTTGCTGTGTGCGCTATACTTTGTTAATCTCAAGCCAATTTTCGCACAAATCTACAGATAGCTTGGGAGTAGGGAAGAGTTGTGATTGCAGTCCTTTTAAGGACTAGGTTACATCATTTCAAACGACTTTTATCAGGCAGGTCTGTGCTCTTAAATAGATAGGTTGGGAGTAAAGACTAATTGTAATTGCAGTCTTTTTCAGGGCTAGGTTACATCAGTTCCTATCACTTTTGGCCAGGCAGGTCTGTGCCAGTGCTGTGCAAGTTTTTTTCACAGCATTTGGCTAAATCAAGCAAATCAAATCCTTTTTGGCCTCTTGCAGTGTGTGTTAGTCAGTGGAGTAGCCTATCTGGTTTGCAAGCTACACCACCTGTGTATAGAATTCAAATTTTTTTACTGCACCTAGTGAAGTAATACCTTTTGGGCATAGCATCATTCTATTAGTCCATCTATACTAACCTCCACCAGGTAGCAAATTCAATATAATATTTTTCTGCATCGAGCTCTGAAAAAATATTTAGGCTTCTAGCAGTGTGTGGGACTTGTTCTATTAGTCCATCTATACTGACCTCCATCAGGTTGCAAATTCAATATAATTTTTTTCTGCATCTAGCTCTGAAAAAATATTTCAGCTCCTAGCAGTGTGTGGGACTTGTTCTATTAGTCCATCTATACTAACCTCCATCAGGTTGCAAATTCAATATAATTTTTTTCTGCATCTAGCTCTGAAAAAATATTTAGGCTTCTAGCAGTGTGTGGGACTTGTTCTATTAGTCCATCTATACTGACCTCCATCAGGTTGCAAATTCAATATAATTTTTTTCTGCATCTAGCTCTGAAAAAATATTTCAGCTTCTAGCAGTGTGTGGGACTTGGTCTATTAGTCCATCTATACTAACCTCCACCAGGTTGCAAATTAAAAATAATTTTTATCTGCATCTAGCTCTGAAAAAATATTTAGGCTTCTAGCAGTGTGTGGGACTTGTTCTATTAGTCCATCTATACTGACCTCCATCAGGTTGCAAATTCAATATAATGTTTTTCTGCATCTAGCTCTGAAAAAATATTTCAGCTTCTAGCAGTGTGTGGGACTTGTTCTATTAGTCCACCTATACTGACCTCCATCAGGTTGCAAATTCAATATAATTTTTTTCTGCATCTAGCGCTGAAAAAATATTTAGGCTTCTAGCATTGTCTGGGACTTGTTCTATTAGTCCATCTATACTGACCTCCATCAGGTTGCAAATTCAATATAATTTTTTTCTGCATCTAGCTCTGAAAAAATATTTCAGTTTCTAGCAGTGTGTGGGACTTGTTCTATTAGTCCATCTATACTGACCTCCATCAGGTTGCAAATTCAATATAATTTTTTTCTGCATCTAGCTCTGAAAAAATATTTAGGCTTCTCGCAGTGTGTGGGACTTGGTCTATTAGTCCATCTATACTAACCTCCACCAGGTTGCAAATTAAAAATAATTTTTATCTGCATCTAGCTCTGAAAAAATATTTGGTGGTACTCATTGTATTAGGCCATCTATACCAAGCTCCACCAGCTTTGAAATTAATAATAATTTTTAGTTGCATCTAGCCTTAAAATAATTTTTCTTCCCAATAGTGGTAGCAATAGAAATATGGGGCGCACGCCTGGCTAACAAAAATATACGCTTCATAACAAAAAGCACCAGCCTAGCGCATTGCATTAATAAGATGGCATCATCGTCTCTCCCAGTGCTAGGCCTACTATGCCGGCTAGCATTCCTGTGCCTAAAACACAATGTATGGGTCCGCGCTAGCCACTATGCTGAGGGGTCTAAAGCTGCTGCTAACTCTTTATAACAATTCAATTGGCAGATTTTCACAGCGCTCTTCCCCAACGCCCACCCATCGGGCAACAGTTGCCCACCCTCCCTATAGGATCTAGTGCCGAATAGATGATGCCAATAATCAGAGCGTCAGTTGCCCCGTTGACGTGGCAAGCATACGGTAAGGCATGGGAAGAGTGGACACGACTAGTAGCAGGTAGACGGGTTGACCAATGTGAACAAGCCAGATCACAAGTCACCATAGAATTTCTCCACCAGCTAATGATGAGGGGCATATCAGGGGCGTCAGCGCAGCGGTGTCTGACCGGAGTAGCATTTCACTTCCAACTACTGAATTGGGGAGATGTGACAAAGATTCATCATCAGACAATCCATAAAAGGGTGTAAAAGGGGTCAGCCAAGTCACGAGTGTAGACGTCCCGTCCCGTGTCAGTAAAACTGATTTCTCACATCATATCCCTAACACCATTAACATGACACTCATAATTTGAAGCAACACTACTGTCTACTGCATTTGTGATCGCCTTCTTCGGGGCGCTATGGAGGCTTATTACACCAGGACGTAGTCATAGCCAATAATGCAATACGTCTATGCATACGCCAATCGATAACGGTTCCAGCGGGCAGGGGCACTTGATTACTTCTACAACCCACAAACGGTACACTGAGTCGGGTAACAATAGTAAAAACATATCTAGCCATCAGATCACAAAGTAATTTCTTCCTATCACACATTGATGGAACGCCATTATCAAGATACCAGTTCCAAGCTATATTTAATAAATGCATAACATCGTCAGGGAACCACCCCAAAGATCACGGGACACACGCATTCCGCATAGGCGCTGCCACGGTAGCAGCAAGAGCAGGACTGCCAGAAACGGAAGTTCAGAGGATAGGGAGATGGCGATCCACGTGTTTGGCGAGATACATAAGACCAGACTTGTTATCCTAACGTGGTTTGTTTCTTTTACAGGTGACTCTAAGCCAACAGTGTGGGTGATAGGCCACTCGTATATATATTGGGCAGAAAAAAGGGCGAAAGTCCATCCAGGCGGGAGGAAATTAGAGTTTCATAACACATATTTCAACTGGAGAGGTATTAGAGGCCTGCTATGGCCACAGGTACTAATGGAGGTAATCCAGGTAGGGAGAGAGGCAAGAGGTCTGGTCATCTTAGTTATACAGGCCGGGGGAAACAACCTAGGTCATCACAAAAGCGCATAACTAATGGCAATAATGAAACTAGACACTGAGCGCTTCAGAGAATTTTTCACAAAACTAGCTATAGTATGGTCAGAGATTGTGCCGATAGCGGTATGGCAAGGTGCGCGAGACATCACAGCCATCGAACGGACAAGGCGGGTAATAAATATTCGGATGGCAAAATTTATAAGAGACAGAGGCGGTGTAGTGATACGACACCGACAACTGGAAGGAGATAAAGCAGGCCTCATACGGCCCGACGGTGTTCGCTTAATGGATATTGGACGGGACATATTCCTGTCAGGACTCCAGGACGGAGCGGAACAAGCGTTAAGAGTGATAGGTGGGGGTCAGAGTCCTGCATACGAGTACGTAGGATCCTCCGTGGCCTGGAAATAGAAAGGACATGTTGGAGAGTTACACTTGTTGGCCAACTTGCCGGAGTGGAGACCCAGGGCATGCTGCAACAAGCTGAATTATTTTAGAAATAAAATGCCTTTCTAATGGACTGAGTATAAAGAGTTAATAAAGCTGTGACCGATCCTCACCCATCCAGTTGTAAGAGTTACATTATTGTATTGTCAAGGAAAGGGGGGCGGTAGGGGTGCTGAGCGTCTGGGTTTGGTTGGGGGTCCCCACAGTCTGCCTAGGCTAGATGCATTTAAAAATTCTTTTTAGATACACAAGCGGTGCTGCTTGCTTCGCAGCTGGGCTACTACGCCCAAAGTATTGCCTAGGCTAGATGCAGTTAAAAATTCTACGCTGACTAGCAGACACTGAAGATTTGGAGCAGACCTCTGAGTAAACAGCTCTTCAGACTCAACCATCTGTGTTACCCCAATCCATAGTGTATGTAGTTTCTTACAGTTAAAAGGAAGGGGGAGCGACCCAACCCACCTGGAATTGACGATGCCAACGTCACGTAAGACACAACAAGGGGACTACAAAAAGAGTCTCCATTTTTTCCCAAAATTGTGGCACAGACACCACTTAACCCTAGAACGCATACCTGGGGCCTCACAGGCCCGCCCTGTTAATTGTTTTCTATTTTCTGCAAGATTACTTTAGTTAGAATTTTGAAACTCTAGGCATTCTTCATGTATATAGTCGTTTGTCATTTCAGTTTGAGTTATTCCATGTTATTTGCACATGGGCCTAAAAGGCCCCAGGTATGTGAAAGTGTAGATTTTTAATGGTCATGCGTTCTAGGGTTAAGTGGCATCAATTGCCCCACAGTTGCTTAAAACGGTTGGTGAGGTGATTTTACCAAATCCTCAAGCTTTTAGTCTCCCCAGGATGACACAGGGGTAGAAAAGTCCTTGTGAATCCATGATTTGTTCATCTTTATGAACGTGAGTCTGTCTACATTCTCAGTGGACAGCTGCATGCGCTAATCTGTCAGCACACCACCAGCAGCGCTGAACACACGTTCAGAGAGAACGCTGGCTGCAGGGCTTGACAAAACCTCCAAGGCGTGAGTGGCGAGCTCCGGCCATTTTTCCAGATTGGAATCCCAAAATGAGCAAGGGTCCAGTGACACAGTCATGGCTTCGATGTTCACTTGGAGATACTCCTGTACCATCCTCTCTAGGCGTTGACTATGTGTCAGACTTCTTGTCTCCTGTGGCCTTGCAAAGGATGGTCTAAAAAAGTGGTGAAACGATTCCACAAAATTGCTGTTACAAGCAGATACTGTGTTACTGTTACGGTTTGAGTTATGAAGACTCGACAGTCCCACGGTTGGCAAGTTAGAACTGTGAGATTCACTACGTGCACCACTGGTCTTTTGTGGAAAAGCACATGTAAGATTCTGCAACAGCGTCTGCAGATACTCCTGAATGCGTAAATCCCTTTTTATGGCAGGAATTATTTCGGCAAATTTACTTTTGTACCGGGGATCTAAGAGTGTGGCAACCCAGTAGTCAGAATTACTTAGAATTCTGACAATCCGAGGGTCATGTTGCAGGCAGTGCAGCAAGAAGGCACTCATGTGTCTTGCGTATCCAGGAGGACCAAGTCCTTGTTGTGTTGGTAGCGAGGTAAGAATCATGCTTCCTTCCTCTGCCCTCTCCCCCCAACCTCGCACAACAGAAATGTGATCAAAGCCTCTCTCATCTGATGAGTCTTCCATGCCCATCGCCAGTACGTCCTCCACTTCTTCCTCGGCTCCTGCACCTTCCTCAACAGTTTGGCTGCTACTATGCGCCCTGGTTAATCCCTCTCCCCCACCCTTCCATGCCTGTCGGTGCTGCCGACCGTCTGGACCTTGGAAATGTTATCCCTTCCGCATACGACTCCTCCTCTACTTCCTCCACCTCCTCTTGTCCCACCACCTGACTCTGAATTCTGTTTAATGTGTGCTCCAGCATGTAAATCTCCAGAATAGTCATGCTGATAATGGCATCGTCGTCAGCACTAAACATCTTCGTCGCCATTTCAAAACTGTGCTGAAGGGTGTGTGGCGCCCCTGAGGGTTCAGTCGCCACAGAGTTACTGCATCTCACCCAGAGGTGTGGTATCTCACCCTCAGGTAAGGAAGGCGTATGGCTCGGGACCCTAACACTTGCATCCAACACAAACCCGCAGTGGGGGTAGGGCGAGATTGCTCCTAAGGGAGAGCACAGTCCCTGGTCCCTAGCTGGCGGGAGGGTCCTATGTAGTGGGTGCTTAGGGGAGCAGCTTCGGGGAGCACATGACAGGGAGAGTATAAATAGGAAGCCATCTTAGAAAGAGCAAGCCAGTCAGAGGAGGAAAAGTGACAGGAGCAGAGGCTCTGCGTGAGCTCTGCTTCGGAGGCGGGCCTAGCCTGGGAGGTCCAGGACTGAAGGAGAGAAGAGAGGAGTGGGAGAAGGAAGGCTCCAGGAACCGAAGGGACCCTAGGGGTACGGGCCGTGCAGAAGGCCACCCGTACTCCCGCTGCTACCAGGAGGTAGAGGGGTCAGGCCAGATAAGGGGAACCGGTCCCTCAACTAGCGGAGAAACAGCAAGACTCAACTAGAAACCGGAGGCTGCAGCATTTCATGTACTGCAGGCCAAAGTCCACACCAGTCTCACTTAGAAGGTAGCCACATAGGACCCAGGGGACGGAACACACGTCACCCGCCAAGGCCCGAGGATACCGGATAGAAGTGTCACTGGGTGTGAGGTGCAGGGAGAAGGCCAGAGAAAGGACACACAGAAGGGGGTCCTGCTAAGTACTCCGGAGCTAACTGGGGGTGGACTGAGCCCCTCACTGAGTACGCACAGCACGACGGGTGAGATTGCTCTGGTACCTGTAATCTGGACTGCAACAACTGTGAGTAAAGATCTTGGGAGTGCATCACACGGACTCTGTGTTCATTACTGACTGCCTGCACTACAACCACCATCATCCACCCACACTGCCCTGAAGCTACACTCTTCCTGTGGGGAGTAATAATACCATTGCTGCAAAACCACCAGCTTCAGAGGACTGTTCCGCAGTGGCGGCCCCTTTGGGTGCACTCCACAGGTGGCGTAGTCGGACATTATAAAACCCATATATACAAATTACCCTTGGATTGACCACCCTGGGTCACGGACCGGGTCACCGCCACAGTGACTACAACCCCCAGCGTCTACCGGCCCGGCTCCGGGTACCCCAAGGCCCAGGGGGCGCGTCAACTTCATAGGTCCCTGATCTGAGACCACTCCTGCAGCGTGATTTGCCCCACCTCTGGATCTCGTTGGCCCAGGCTATACGTCAGAACTAGTGTTGAGCATTCCGATACTGAAATATCGGGTATCGGCCGATATTCGCGGTATCGGAATTCCGATACTTAATTCCGATACTATTGCAATATCGTATACCGGAATCGGAAGTTCCCATAATGCAATGAGACATTTTCATTTTATTCAGCCAATGAGGATCCTAAGAAGTGTGGGCACATCCTGTTAGGCATGTAGGCATCTTAACTAATGGCATGGCTGTGATTGGCTGCTGAAATGATGTCATGATGCACTATAAAAGCCACCGCCGCCATTTTGAGCTCACTCTGCTGTGAATTCAGTTAGGGATAGGACGCTGTTGTTCTGAGGGACAGTTTTAGCTACCTATTTGCTCTATACTGCTTTACCCAAGCTACTTTCTAAATCACTGTGCCTTGCAGTGCTAGTGCACAGTTCCCTGTGCTGTTCACCGCTATCTGCAAGGTCTGTGTGTGTGAGTGCAGCTCACCCTGTAGTGTGTGCTTCAGCCAAGTCTGGTTGTAGTGCACTCAGTGTGTGTCACTGCCTCATACATTGTCCTTTTTTGCCAATTCATAATTTTTCCTGATATCTCCTATTAGTGTGGTGGTTCCATCTGTATTCAGCTAAATTGGTTCCAAACACACTATATAGGAGTAGATAGAGAAATTTTTTTCCGTCTTGCAGCACTAGTGCACAGTGCTCTGCATCTGTACTGTTCACCGCTGTCTGCAAGGTCTGGTGTGTGAGTGCAGCTCACCCTGTAGTGTGTGCTTCAACCCCGTCTTTTTGTAGTGCACTCAGTGTGTGTCACTGCCTCATACATTGTCCTTTATTGCCAATTCATAATTTTTCCTGATATCTCCTATTAGTGTGGTGGTTCCATCTGTATTCAGCTAAATTGGTTCCAAACACACTATATAGGAGTAGATAGAGAATTTTTTTCCGTCTTGCAGCACTAGTGCACAGTGCTCTGCATCTGTACTGTTCACCGCTGTCTGCAAGGTCTGGTGTGTGAGTGCAGCTCACCCTGTAGTGTGTGCTTCAACCCCGTCTGGTTGTAGTGCACTCAGTGTGTGTCACTGCCTCATACATTGTCCTTTATTGCCAATTCATAATTTTTCCTGATATCTCCTATTAGTGTGGTGGTTCCATCCATATTCAGCTAAATTGATTCCAAACACACTATATAGGAGTAGATAGAGGAGCCTTTCTGCAGCATTGGGCCCTGCAGCCCCAGCCAGATTAGTATTAGCCTATTTTTTGCAGCCTCATCTATTGCATTGTAGGTTACCTTCCTACATTGTAATAGCTACAAAAAGTTTGTGATACTATCGTTATTACATCTTTAGGCACATCCAGTGTCTTTTTGTGACAAAAAAAACCTAAATAAAGTTCACCAAACACTCCACTTTACAGTTGTGTAGGCCACATTAGCTCATATTAAAGTCTAGTCCACACTTTATAAAATTAGTGTTTCTTATACCTGTTAGCAGCTGTTCAGGAATAAGCACACTAAGCCCTTAGTACTTTTCTGCCTATCTTTATCAGTCTACCAAGATGAAGAAGGCAGGGAGTAAGGCATGTGGTCGTGGTCGTGGGCGTGGGCGTGGAGTTTCTGCAGGGAGAGGACGTGAGGATTCTGTGCCTGCAGGGAGAGGACGTGGGGATTCTGTGCCTGCTGCGGGCACCAGTGACTCAGCATCCCCCAGTTTTACCAGGGAACAGTCCTTTATGCGCAGCTTTGTAGGAGCTAGCCGTACCCCACTGCTGCGCGAGGACCAAATTGAAGCCGTTGTCGGATGGATGGCAGCTAACGCATCGACTTCAATTAGTTCCAGATCCTCTCAGGTCCTGAGCACTGAAGAGCACCCATCTGTCTCTTCACCACCTGCCAAATTGCTCAGGCAGTCAGAGAGCCCTGGACAGGAGCCATCTCTACTTCTGTTCTCTGAATCTCTTGGCTTGGAAAGAGGGGGCCAGCCAAGCAGAATTCGAGAATTTGAAGAAGAGGTAGTATGCAGTGATGCGCAACCGTTTTGTCTCTCTGAATCTGAAGAGGCGGGTGGGCCAGTGCCTATGGTCAGCAGCACACCTCAGTACGCATCTGATGATGAGACTCAGGTGCCACTTTCTGGTGCGTACTGTGCTGTCGAGACTACCCAGGAGAAGCAGTTGTTTGAAGAGGGTGGTGTAGATGATGAGGTCCTTGACCCATCATGGCGTGAGGGACAGGAAGGTGGTGGGAGCAGCTCTGAGGAAGAGATTCCCCGAACGGCCCAAAAAGGAGGGAGAGGGAGGGGGCAGACTTGGTTGCCTGTAGCCTCCACTTCGGCACCCATTAGGAGCATGGCTCTTCCAAAATCCAAAGCGGGCGCTCCCAAGACTTGCAGTGCCTGGTCCTTTTTTGACACAGTTGCAGATGACATTTGCTTTGTCAAATGCAAGCTGTGTAATCAGAAGGTGAAAAGAGGGAAAAGTGTCAGCAACCTCAATACCACAAATATGTGGAAACATGTGCGGACCAAGCACGTGGTGGAGTTACACAAACACACTGAAGACCTAGGCCAACCTACAGCGCCACCTACCACCTCTTCAGCTCGTGTTGTAGCCTCTTCCTCCAGCTCACACACAGCTGGTTCGGCTTCCTCACAGGATCGCCATGGAAGAATCTCTGGCACTGTTGTACAGAGACACAGTGTAATTCCACCCACAGCACCACTTTCCCAGTCATCCTCACACTCCCAGGCCAGTCTACAGCCATCGTTAGCACAGGCATGGGAGAAAAGGCGCCCATACTCGGCAAACCACCCCCGAGCACAGGCTCTGAATGCTGGCATTGCTAAACTACTGGCCCTTGAAATGCTATCATTCAGGCTGGTGGAGACTGACACATTCCGTAACTTTATGGCATTGGCAGTCCCACAATACAACGTGCCCAGCCGCTTTTATTTCAGCAGGCAAGCCGTCCCTGCCCTGCAACATCATGTGGAGGGAAAAATTAAACATGCGCTACAAAACGCCGTCAGTAGCAAGTTCCACCTGACCACTGATGCGTGGACCAGTAAGCATGGACAGGGACGATACCTTTCCCTCACTGCCCATTGGGTAAATGTTGTGGAGCCGGGTACAGATCTTGAGAGTGGCGCTGTACGTGTTCTGCCAACTCCAAGGATTGCAGGAATCCAGTCTGTACACATTGACTCCTCCTCATACTCCAGTTCCTCTGAATCAGCGCTGCAGGAGCCGTCACGGTCTACCTCCACATCGACCCGTGAACGGTTACCTGTTATGATGACCGATATGAGCACAGCCGTGGCCAAACGTCAACAGGCCGTATTAAAATTAATTTCTTTGGGGAATCGAAGCCACACAGCGCAGGAGCTCTGGAATGCCATCAAGCAGCAGAGTGACGTGTGGTTTGTGCCAGCGAATCTCCAGCCAGGCATGGTAGTGTGTGACAATGGCCGAAATCTGGTGGCAGCTCTGGGCCTAGGCAACCTCACTCACATCCCATGTCTGGCACATGTGCTCAACTTGGTCGTGCAGAGTTTTTTGAGGGACTATCCGGATCTTGATGCACTGCTTCACAAGGTCCGCATAGAGTGCGCTCACTTGCGGCGTTCCAGCAATGCAAGATCACGCATTGCAGCTCTGCAGCGCCGATTATGTCTTCCGGAACATCGCATCATATGTGACCTACCCACCAGGTGGAATTCAACGTTACATATGTTGGAGAGGTTGTGTGAGCAGCAGGCAGCAGTAATGGAGTACCAGCTGCAGCAGGCGCAAACAAGTCGCAGTGCGCGCCGTTCACACTTCACCACCACTGAGTGGGCCTCTATGAAGGACATTTGCCACGTTTTGCGTGCCTTCGATTATTCCACGCGGATGGCGAGTGCAGATGATGCACTAGTCAGCATGACTATCCCCCTTATCTGCCTGCTTGAAAAAACACTGCAAGCACTAAGGGACGAGGTTTTGGAAGAGGTGGAGGATGAGGAGTCACAAATGCCATCTGCTTCTCTACAGTCTGCGCAACGTGGTTCCTCACAAAGGCCTAGGCAGGGGACACTTTGTGAGGAGGATGAGGAGGAGTCAATGGATGAGGAAGACATCTGTCCAGAGGAGGGAGGTACACAATGCTCTAGTAGTCAGTATCTAGAGCGAGGGTGGGGTGATGCAGAGCAGGCAGAGATCACGCCTCAAGCAGGGGACAGCGTTTCTTGGCCAGTTGGCAGTCTGCAGCACATGGTTGATTTCATGCTGCAGTGCCTCAGAAACGACCGCCGCATCGCCCACATTCTCAACACGGCTGATTATTGGGTGTCCACCCTCCTAGATCCTCGCTACCGGGACAACTTACAAAGCCTCATAACACCATTGAACCGGGAGCGTAAAATGCGGGAGTACCAAGACGCACTGGTGCATTCCATCATGTTCTCCATTCCAACCGAGAGCAGTGCTGCTAGTGCTTTACAAAGCAGCTCAGTGCGTCGAGGCAGTGGAGGAAGCTCTGCACAAAGAGGGAGCAGAAGCAGCGCCTCAGCACAAGGCAAGACCAGTATGGCCGAAATGTGGCAAAGTTTTGTGTCCCCGCCGCCACAAATGTCTACACCATCACAGACAGCTCCAGTCAGCAGGAGGCAACGTTTCCGTCAGATGGTGACAGACTACATGTCTTGCCCTCTTAGTGTACTCCCAGACGGCTCTTCTCCCTTCAAGTTTTGGGTCTGTAAGCTGGATACATGGCCAGAGCTTAGTCAGTATGCACTGGAGGTGCTAGCTTGCCCTGCTGCTAGTGTATTATCGGAACGCGTCTTTAGTGCCGCAGGTGGTGTACTAACAGACCGTCGCATGCGACTATCCTCCGATAACGTTGACCGGCTTACTTTTCTCAAAATGAACAAGGCCTGGATCTCTCATGAATTTGCCAGTCCTCTTCCAGAATAAATAATTGGTTGGCAACAGTATCCAGGTCTCCTGTTCTGTTCATGTTTCTACCACCTGAACTGTAATCCCTGAGCTCCAACACCGCCAGTTGGCGCTCGGAAGTGCCGTCTGCACAGTCAACACTTGCTGCCGTGTTATTGGGGTTCAGTAACGTCAGCTGTTCTCCTGCTGTGCGGACGGCAATTTCTCCTGATTTGTCCACATCCACTGTACTACACATTTTAAAGTTGCTCCAATTACTCCTCTGGCTCCTCTGTTTTCATTCTTATCCCTGGGCTCCAGCACCGCCAGTTGGCGCTCGGAAGTGCTGTCTGCACAGTCAACACTTGCTACCATGTTATTGGGGTTCAGTAACGTCAGCTGTTCCCCTGCTGTGCGGACGGCAATTTCTCCTGCTCTGTCCACATTCTCACTACTACAGATTTTAAAGTTGCTCCAATTACACCTCTGGCTCCTCTGTTTTCATTCTTATCCCTGGGCTCCAGCACCGCCAGTTGGCGCTCGGAAGTGCCGTCTGCACAGTCAACACTTGCTGCGGTGTTATTGGGGTTCGGTAACGTCAGCTGTTCCCCTGCTGTGTTCACGGCAATTTCTCCTGCTCTGTCCATATTCACTGTGCTACTTATTTAAAACTTGCTCCAATTACACCTCTGGCTCCTCCGTTTTTAGTATTTACCCTGGGCTCCAACACCGCCAGTTGGCGCTCGGAAGTGCTGTCTGCACAGTCAACACTTGCTGCCGTGTTATTGGGGTTCAGTAACGTCAGCTGTTCTCCTGCTGTGCGGACGGCAATTTCTCCTGCTTTGTCCACATCCACTGTACTACACATTTTAAAGTTGCTCGAATTACACCTCTGGCTCCTCTGTTTTCATTCTTATCCCTGGGCTCCAGCACCGCCAGTTGGCGCTCGGAAGTGCCGTCTGCACAGTCAACACTTGCTGCCGTGTTATTGGGGTTCAGTAACGTCAGCTGTTCTCCTGCTGTGCGGACGGCAATTTCTCCTGCTTTGTCCACATCCACTGTACTACACATTTTAAAGTTGCTCGAATTACACCTCTGGCTCCTCTGTTTTCATTCTTATCCCTGGGCTCCAGCACCGCCAGTTGGCGCTCGGAAGTGCCGTCTGCACAGTCAACACTTGCTACCATGTTATTGGGGTTCAGTAACGTCAGCTGTTCCCCTGCTGTGTTCACGGCAATTTCTCCTGCTCTGTCCATATTCACTGTGCTACTTATTTAAAACTTGCTCCAATTACACCTCTGGCTCCTCCGTTTTTAGTATTTACCCTGGGCTCCAACACCGCCAGTTGGCGCTCGGAAGTGCTGTCTGCACAGTCAACACTTGCTGCCGTGTTATTGGGGTTCAGTAACGTCAGCTGTTCCCCTGCTGTGCGGACGGCAATTTCTCCTGCTCTGTCCACATTCTCACTACTACAGATTTTAAAGTTGCTCCAATTACACCTCTGGCTCCTCTGTTTTCATTCTTATCCCTGGGCTCCAGCACCGCCAGTTGGCGCTCGGAAGTGCTGTCTGCACAGTCAACACTTGCTACCATGTTATTGGGGTTCAGTAACGTCAGCTGTTCCCCTGCTGTGCGGACGGCAATTTCTCCTGCTCTGTCCACATTCTCACTACTACAGATTTTAAAGTTGCTCCAATTACACCTCTGGCTCCTCTGTTTTCATTCTTATCCCTGGGCTCCAGCACCGCCAGTTGGCGCTCGGAAGTGCCGTCTGCACAGTCAACGCTTGCTGCCGTGTTATTGGGGTTCAGTAACGTCAGCTGTTCTCCTGCTGTGCGGACGGCAATTTCTCCTGATTTGTCCACATCCACTGTACTACACATTTTAAAGTTGCTCCAATTACTCCTCTGGCTCCTCTGTTTTCATTCTTATCCCTGGGCTCCAGCACCGCCAGTTGGCGCTCGGAAGTGCTGTCTGCACAGTCAACACTTGCTACCATGTTATTGGGGTTCAGTAACGTCAGCTGTTCCCCTGCTGTGCGGACGGCAATTTCTCCTGCTCTGTCCACATTCTCACTACTACAGATTTTAAAGTTGCTCCAATTACACCTCTGGCTCCTCTGTTTTCATTCTTATCCCTGGGCTCCAGCACCGCCAGTTGGCGCTCGGAAGTGCCGTCTGCACAGTCAACACTTGCTGCGGTGTTATTGGGGTTCGGTAACGTCAGCTGTTCCCCTGCTGTGTTCACGGCAATTTCTCCTGCTCTGTCCATATTCACTGTGCTACTTATTTAAAACTTGCTCCAATTACACCTCTGGCTCCTCCGTTTTTAGTATTTACCCTGGGCTCCAACACCGCCAGTTGGCGCTCGGAAGTGCTGTCTGCACAGTCAACACTTGCTGCCGTGTTATTGGGGTTCAGTAACGTCAGCTGTTCTCCTGCTGTGCGGACGGCAATTTCTCCTGCTTTGTCCACATCCACTGTACTACACATTTTAAAGTTGCTCGAATTACACCTCTGGCTCCTCTGTTTTCATTCTTATCCCTGGGCTCCAGCACCGCCAGTTGGCGCTCGGAAGTGCCGTCTGCACAGTCAACACTTGCTGCCGTGTTATTGGGGTTCAGTAACGTCAGCTGTTCTCCTGCTGTGCGGACGGCAATTTCTCCTGCTTTGTCCACATCCACTGTACTACACATTTTAAAGTTGCTCGAATTACACCTCTGGCTCCTCTGTTTTCATTCTTATCCCTGGGCTCCAGCACCGCCAGTTGGCGCTCGGAAGTGCCGTCTGCACAGTCAACACTTGCTACCATGTTATTGGGGTTCAGTAACGTCAGCTGTTCCCCTGCTGTGTTCACGGCAATTTCTCCTGCTCTGTCCATATTCACTGTGCTACTTATTTAAAACTTGCTCCAATTACACCTCTGGCTCCTCCGTTTTTAGTATTTACCCTGGGCTCCAATACCGCTAGTTGCTGCTCAGAAGTGCCGTCTGCACAGTCAACGCTTGCTCCAGTGTTATTGGGATTCAGTAACGTCAGCTGATCCCCAGCTGTGTGTCCGGCAAATTCTCCTGCTTTGTCCACATCCACTGTAGTACGGATTTAAAACCTCCTCCAAATACACCTCTGGCTCTTCTGTTTTTAGTATTTACCCTGGGCTCCAGCACCGCCAGCTGGTTCTCGGCAGTTCCATTGGCTCTTGTACCTTCTGCTACCCATCCGGGTTCCAGTACCGTCAGCTGGTTCTCGGCAGTGTCTTTGGCACGGGTACTCCCTCCTGCCCAGCCTGGTTCCAGCACGCCAGCTGTTTCCGGGTAGTGTCAACGTCACTTTGCCTCCAATGCGTTGTCCTGTCGTGTTGCGGTCGGGTTAGCCGACTCTATGGTGCCTGCAGTTTAGGTGACTCCTATGTGGGCTGCGGGATCTGGCAATGAAGGCTGGTTCCATAGTGCCAATAGGACAAGCACCCTCTGTAGGACTGTGGGTTTTGGTAACTGCGGCCGGCTCGCGGCCTTGAACTTTTTTTTTACATGGGTACCTTCTGCTACCCATCCGGGTTCCAGTACCGTCAGCTGGTTCTCGGCAGTGCCTTTGGATTAGGTGCCTCCTTCTCGGTATCCAAGTTCCACCAACGTCTGCTGGTCCTTGGTAGTGCTTTCTGGCACAGGTACCTCCTGCTTAGTAACCGAGTTCCAGTAACATCAGCTGGTCCTCGGTAGTTCCATTGGCTCTTGTACCTTCTGCTACCCATCCGGGTTCCAGTACCGTCAGCTGGTCCTCGGTAGTTCCATTTGCTCTTGTATCTTCTGCTACCCATCCGGGTTCCAGTACCGTCAGCTGGTCCTCGGTAGTTCCATTTGCTCTTGTATCTTCTGCTACCCATCCGGGTTCCAGTACCGTCAGCTGGTTCTCGGCAGTGCCTTTGGATTAGGTGCCTCCTTCTCGGTATCCAAGTTCCACCAACGTCTGCTGGTCCTTGGTAGTGCTTTCTGGCACAGGTACCTCCTGCTTAGTAACCGAGTTCCAGTAACATCAGCTGGTCCTCGGTAGTTCCATTGGCTCTTGTACCTTCTGCTACCCATCCGGGTTCCAGTACCGTCAGCTGGTCCTCGGTAGTTCCATTTGCTCTTGTATCTTCTGCTACCCATCCGGGTTCCAGTACCGTCAGCTGGTTCTCGGCAGTGCCTTTGGATTAGGTGCCTCCTTCTCGGTATCCAAGTTCCACCAACGTCTGCTGGTCCTTGGTAGTGCTTTCTGGCACAGGTACCTCCTGCTTAGTAACCGAGTTCCAGTAACATCAGCTGGTCCTCGGTAGTTCCATTGGCTCTTGTACCTTCTGCTATCCATCCGGGTTCCAGTACCGTCAGCTGGTCCTCGGTAGTTCCTCAGCTTTCTTGTACCTTCTGCTACATTTCCAAGTTCAAGCTTTTTGAAATGGTTCTTGGTAATCACTCTGGATCTCCCTGACGAGGACCCTGAAGACGAGGACCCTGAAGACCAACCCTAAGAAGACGAGGACCCCGAAGACAATGACCCTGAAGACGAGGACCCTGAAGACCACCCCGAAGAAGACGAGGACCCTGAAGACCACCCCGAAGAAGACGAGGACCCTGAAGACCACCCCGAAGAAGACGAGGACCCCGAAGACGAGGACCCAGAAGACCAACCCGAAGAAGACGAGGACCCCGAAGACGAGGACCCCCGAAGACGACGACCCTGAAGACCACCCCGAAGAAGACCAAGAAGATGACCCTGAAGAAGTTGACCAAGAAGACAAAGAAGAGAAGACAAGCACCAAGATACAGAAAAACAAGAGACAGAAAACCAAGAAGCAGAAATACAAGAAGCTGCAGAACAAAAAGCGGAAGAACATTAAGCATAAGACTAAAAATCAGAGCAAAAGATAATATCTAAATTTAAAGCAGAAGATGACTAAGCAGTGTATGGGGGTGAGTCCGTTCCTCCTCGTGGTGCCCCTGGAAAAGACCTGCTGCTGCAGGCCAAACTGAACGCGGACAAATCCTGTTGTAAATCTTTTGTGACGGGCAGAACGAAAGGTGTAATGTCCAACCTTTTATAGATAACAACTACAGGAATGCCTGTCACAAATAAGAATATGATGAAGAAGAAGAATATGAAGAAGATGAAGAAGTAGAATATGAAGAATGTAAAAAAAAGAATAATACGAAGAAGGTGAAGAAGAAGAAGGTGAAGAAGAAGTGGATGAAAAAGATGCTGAGGATGATGAAGGAGAAAGTGTGGGAGAAGTAAAAAAGAAGGTGAAGAGCATGGAAGTAGTGAAACATAAATATCTGACAAAATATAAAAATACTTAACATAGTTAATATTTCCGTAACTCAGAACATAATAAAAAAATATTAATTCCTGCTATTCCATTTGACTGGGCTAAACCTCTATGCCTTTATTGTCTCCCCCACCTCCCCCAATACATTCTACATTATTCTTAGTTGTTTTCCTTCATGTAGAAATAACCTACAAGGAAAGAAAGGGTTTATTTTAATTCCGATATTTATGTCCCATTGACTTGCATTGGTTTCCGGTATCGGAATCGGCGATATCCGATACTTTTTCGGTATCGGTCCGATCCAATCCGATCCGATATTTCCCGATATCGGAAGGTATCGCTCAACACTAGTCAGAACGTATTGCACCAGGGCTTGTCGGTGCTGCCACAGTCGCTGCAACATGTGCAGAGTTGAATTCCACCGTGTCGGCACATCGCATTTCAGCCTTTGGACTGGCAGGCCCAACGACTTCTGCGAACGGCAGAAGTGAGCACACAGCGACCGTGCCCTCTGCAGAAGGCCATCTAGTCCGGGATAGTGGGCTAAAAATTGATTGACAACCAGGTTCAACACGTGAGCCATACAAGGCACGTGTGTGACATTGCCTCGGCTAAGAGCTTCACCCAGGTTTGCAGCATTGTCGCACACGGCCTTCCCTGGTTGCAGGTCCAGTGGAGACAACCATTCATGAAACTGGGTCTCCAGAGCTGACCACAACTCCTCAGCTGTGTGACTCACATTTCCCAGACATTTCAAAGTAAACACTGATGCCGTTGAGCCCTGCTGCCAGCATAGTAAGGAGATGTGCAGGATTCCTTCTGCACAGTTAGAAAGCAGGTGGCATTACCAGACAGGCTTTGGGTGCAGGTGGAGGACCGAGAGGAGGTTGAGGAGGCAGAAGCAGTGGAGGAACTTCGAGATAAAGAGGATTGACGCACAACTCGTGGGGACGGTAAGACTTTGACAGCAGCCCCTTGTCTTGCTGTCACCATAGTTACCCAGTGCCCAGTCAGCGACATGTAACGCCCCTGTCCATGGCTACTCGTCCAAGTGTCTGTGGTGAAATGCACCCTGTCACACACAGAGTTTCTCAAAGAAGCGGTGATGTTGTGTGCGACATGCTGGTGGAGCGCAGGCACACCTTTCTTTGAGAAGTAGTGCCGACTGGGCATCTGGTACTGGGGCACTGCGACGGACATAAGGACTCGAAAATCCTCTGTGTCCTCCAGGCGGAAAGGCAGCATTTCTGTAGCCAACAGCTTGAAGATGGTGAAATTCAACCTCTGAGCTTTGTCATGGCTAGGAGGAATTGGTCTATTACTTTTCCACATCTGAGGGACCGAGGGCTGGCTGTTGTGCTTAGACGGGGTTGAGTAGGGTGTCCCCGGCAAACTGCCAGTCTGTGAGGAAGATGCAGGCGGACATGTTAGGTTGCCTTGATCCAAAGGTGGTGCTCTCGATGTCGGAGAACGCTCAACACCAGCTGGTGTTTCCACTTCCCAATGAACTGATGACCTGCCAATCACACTGGCTGTTGTGGGTAAAGAGGTGGCAGGTCTGCGTCCAAAAACATGTGTGACTGCTGTCCCCCCAGTCACAGAGGATGAAAAGGCTGCGGATGCACAAGATTGGGCAGACGGTGGTTAGCCCGGCCCGCTAGGCCGCATTGTAGCACAGCGAGCTTCCCACTGCAACTTATGCTTCATATCCATGTGACGGTACATGCATGAAGTACTCAAACTATGTATTTTTTGGCCTCTACTTAGCTTTTGGTGACAAATATTACAGATAACACGAGTTGGGTCATCCTTATCGATCTGAAAAAATGCCCAGGCTATGCAAGGCTTAGAGCCCATGAGACCTGAAGAGCCACTACGACTTGTGGTCAGAGGCAGAGTTGTGGTTGAGGATGCAGTTGTTGACGTGCTTCCAGTACTCCGTCTCTGACCAGGAAGGCGCAACCTAACCTCATCGTCAATATCATCTGTGACGGCCCGCTGCGCTTGGTATCACAGATCCTAGAAGAGTGCATTGATGGAATCCTCCATAAAAGGCCCCCATAAACATTCACACATCTCCACCTTCCACCTCAGACCAGCAGAGGGAGCACGTTAGGGATATAAATAGGGAAGGTGGAGCTAGGCAGTTCAGTTCCTCTGAAGAGTTCCTGCAGTAGAGAAGCCTAGGAGAGGTCAGTCTGCAGTGGAGCTCAGTCTAGTCTAGAGAACTCAGTTAATAGTTCAGCAGTGGAGCACGAGTCTCCAGTTAGCTAGATTCAGGGAGCCCAGTTAGAGCTTAAGGTGCGCCGGCGCCATAAGATCGGTGAAGCGTGGCAAGTTGCCGTTAGTGTGTATAGCCTAGTGAGTAGGCCGAAGGCGAGTGGAGAGTTAGTACATAGGGGGCAGAGGAGCTTAACCAGCTCACCCGGAAGCATTTACCGGACAACAGATCCGAGCTTACCGGGATCTCTTTGACCCAGTAAGGCATAACAGGAATCCCTGGAGAACTACAAGTCCCAGGATCGCTAAGGTGCTGATATGTAACAGAGCCAGGAGACGCTTAGGCCCCGCATACTGGGAGCGGGAACTCCAAGAGAAGGCCCTACCACAAGGTCAGCCAGCGCAGGACAGAGACAAAGTTAGGCCTAGCTCCAGGCAGGTCAGAAACTTACTACGCAGAGGCAAGAAACAGGAGGCCCTACACCCGCTCATTGGGGAGGATCCTGATATGCACCCTTCACCCTACAGTGCTCCGGGATGTGCCTGAATTTCCACCAGTAAAAGGTACTGAAGTGACTACTGTGTCCTTTCCCGTTCTTGCTCTGACCCAGCTGGGTCTCGCCTGTCCTGCATTTCCACTGCATACGCTGCCCTGAGACCTAGCTCCACCTGTGGGGAGCTATACCATCGAGCTGCCTTATCACTGGCCTCAGTGGACAGCTGCAGCGCTGGTGCTTCTCACCAGATACCACAGGTGGCGTCACGAACTCTTATAAAATTAACAATTATCCACCCTTTTAAAGAGTGACCCCAGGGTACGGGCCAGGGAGCCGACCACCGCGACATCTCCAAGGCCAGGCAAAGGCCCGGGTACCGAGTCATCCCCATCCCCTGGGCTAGTCACATCCTCCTCCACCTCCTCTGCTGACCTCATCGATTGGCTGACTGTGGGTTGACAGTAAGTGGGATCTCCAACCTCGTCATCATCACCCTGTGTGTTCTCACACCCGTCGTCCTCAGAGCCAACCTCTTCCTGCCCTGACCAAAAAGTCAAGTTGTCGCTCCAATCAGGTATCTGAGTCTCATCATCGTCTTCATCATTGTCTCCACCAACAGGAGTTACAGTTTGTGAACGAGGGTCTACATTATGCTCAGAACCTTCTTCATCTGGTCCTGGATCTGACTTATAAAGATTCTGGGCATCAGTGCAGATCATTTCCTCATCTGGATTAACAGAAGCTCTGGATCAGACCTCCGTTTCCCAGCCTATAGTATGAGTAAACAGCTGTGCAGACTCAACCATCTGTGTTACCCCATACTCAGACAGGCAACTGGAGACTTGGGAGCTGTGAGGAAGCAAGTGCGATTGGGGTGACACCTCTGAGGACTGGAGTATTTGTGATGTTGAAGTTGAGGTGGAGGAGAGCCCACTTGAAGGAGCACTTGATATCTGTTGAAGCACCTGCTGTTTTTGTGCCTCATCTGGAATTTGTAGCGATGGGTGTGTCCGTAAGAAAGGGATCGTATCACATTGTCCACGAAAAGAAGTAGACTTCTTAGTTTGGCTGGAAGATGGTCTTTCTTCTGCAGATGTTACCCACCAGCGGACAGGCACCAGTATTGGGAGGGGGGGGCTGGCCGTCAGGGTCCATCGCGGCTCTGGCACAAACCCGGCGACACGGAGATCGCACGGGCAGGAACGGACTGGCCGTGTCGGCTTCGCACTTTTTTGGTTTTAGAAGGGCATGACATGCCTATATCTGTGTCTCCCCCTCCTTTTACTCCTCCACCTCTTTTCTTTTCGCATGACTATATGTACTTGTCACTTTTCCATGTGTTAGTTGTGTCTTCTGAGCAGTTTGTCAGGTTTTGGACACCTTTGAAGGTGTTTTCTATGTGTTTCTATGTGTTTTTGTTCGCCTGCCATTGGTTTTAACGGTGTTCGAAGGTGTTCGACGAACAGTTCGACGAACAGTTCGGCGAACATACGTGTGTTTGACGAACCGAACCGAACTCGAACACTACGGGGGTGGCTCAACACTATTCACCACTGCCATATTCTTTAGCTCGGTGAAAGGACTGGCATAGAGGGAAACCATATCTATTCGAGCTGTCATTTCTCCGTCACCAGGCACTGCCCATTGTCACACACGACCATGCCTGGCTGTATGTTCAGCGGTGAGAGACACAGATCAGGCTGCTGTGTTACAGCTTTCAATAACTCTGCAGCGTTGGGCAGTTTGTCACCTAAGCATTAAGCATATTATCTTCAGCACAGCCTGTTGCCGCTTTGCCAAGGTAGTGCTGCAGTGCTTTCAGCTTGTGACTGATGTGGTAATTTCGGAGATGGAGGCCAAACTGGAGGAGGAGGTGCAGGAGCTAAACAATGTGATTACATTGAGGTTACATTGGCGAGTCTGGTTTTTATATTAAAGAAAGATCATACTGTGTTTTTTTTTTTTTTCACTTCTCTTCAAATGTGTATGGAGTGCATCCTAATTTTTGGCAGCCCTTGAAATTGTTGCATATGCAATAACAGTATAGGAGACACACTCCTTAATAATGGGAAGGACAATTCAATAGATTCTTTATTTTAGAATATTAACTGTCTTATCTGAAATTCTTTTACGGGTGAAGTATCGCATTATGGATAGCGTATTACGTCGATCCAGCCAGGTATTATTGCCTTATACTGCGTGCTGCTGATGCTGCCCAAAAAAAATTAAAATCTATTCTATTCCCTATTGATAACGCTGTTAGATGCATTTACAATAGGAACAGGTGCTGCTGCTAGGTGGTATCATCACCAGCTACATATGAGTGTTCATTCTGGTCGCATAAATGTCTTCCACAGTCCATAACTTTATTTTTTTTCATTTCTTTGGCCTTATATACAAGTCATTACCCTGGAAAGAATGTTTCTTAACATTTTTTCCATTTTAGCTTGTTTTTTTGAATGTTTTTTTTTTTTGTCAGTCCGCAAAAGTGGCGTAATACTCTGACAACATTGTTCACAGATATGCTATTTGTCAGCGGCCAACTGAGAATAGGTTTGAACCCACAACTGCAATACTTTAAATGGAGTGTAATATTTGACACGCTCACAATAATTGCTGGATTATTAGGGCAGTCATATGGGACAATGTCTGATGGCCACAGTTTCAGGCAGACGCCTAATAGTATGGTATTTGTCAGCGACCAAGTGTTAATTGGTTCAAGAAAACACAGGTGGCTGACTTTAAAAGGAGTGGAATATTTGGCACGCTCAACAAAATTTCTTTATTATTATGGCAGTCAAATGGATCACGTGTGTCTGATCATTGAAAAAAGTTCCTCTGCTTCCACAATACAGTAATATGAATAAAACTAAAAAAATTTGTCTGTATTCTGCGAACAAGCTAATGAAGCTGTAAAATGGTGTACATTGACACACTGCTACAATTTATAAATGGAGAACCACGTTTTTAAATAGCAGGTCTGTAGTTTCCTAATACTATTCTTCAGAGACCTAGTGTGAATAGCTTAACTGACACACTGTAACGAAATGGAAGGCAGAAATGGCTGATTTTGAAACATTGTTATATGTGATATGTCTGACAGAGAACAACGGTTTTAAATAGCAGGCCTGTAATTTACTACTATTATTCTACACAGAGACCTAGTGTGAATAGTTTGACCAACACACTGCAACAAAATGAAAATGGAAGAAATGGCTGATTTTGGAACACTGTTATAGGTGTTAAGTCTGACAGAGAACCACGGTTTTAAATAGCAGGCCTGTAATTTACTAATACTATTCTTCACAGACACCTAGTGTGAATAGCTTGACTGACACACTGCAACAGAATGGAAAAGGAGGCCAATATTTTCCATGTTCAGTTCAAATTTCTGGATTTTTATCGCTGAAATATGGAACAGATCTGGCTGTATTCTGCAGTGCTAACTAGCAAATGGAGCAGAAAAATGGTGTACTCTGGATTGCTTTTTAAGCAAATAACCAGGATTAAGATAAAAAAAAATTTGGGCTGGCTCCTTATATCTGTGGCTATGTCTACAAACATCTGTAATTATTACAGCAGCAGCAGGTTCAATGGTCCCTCTTGCGCTATATGCACTGCAGTCTGCCACATACACTGCCTGCCTGCCTAACTCCTGCCTAGCACTGATTATATGCATCTGGATTAGTCCTCAGAAGGACTGTTAATTCATATGGATATATATATATATGTTATGGAATACCTATACTAAATCTCCTTGACTCAGCAACACCTCTCCCTACTCTGCCTGTTTCCGGGATAGACTGTGACTAGCATAGCTGCACCAGGTCTTATATAGACCTGATGACGCTGTGAGGCCAGCCAATCACTGTAATGCCACAACAGGTATGTATAGATTTACTTTTCTATAACTTGTATGCCCATATTAGAGGTCTCAAATCTCCCAGAGGGTGACAGATTCCCTTTAAAGACTGGAAGATGCCATGGTTAATGAGGACATGTTACACGTTCATTCAAAATGTCAGCCTTCAGAAAACCTTGTTTAGATGGAATACTGTATGTTTCACAATGAAGACCTTTAGCAGTGAAAAGCCATGATGTCTTAAAGGGCTTCAGTTTATCCATCTGGGAGCTGACATGAAAGTTAGATTGCTTATTCAGTGACGCAGCCATGCATAGTACTTTTGCTTTTTTATGTATGGTCTCCTTTTTATGTAGGGTTACCCAGGCCAGGGTAAATTCAAAACGTCAGCCACCAGAAAAAAAGCATTTTTGCACGTGTCACAATGAAGACCTTCAGCAGTGAAAAGCAATGATGTCATAATGGGCTTCAATTTATCTCTTTGGGAGTTGCCATGACAATTACATTGCATATTAAGTGACACAGCCATGAAAAGTACTATTATTTTTTAAGTATGGTTTTCTTCTTACAGACTGCATGTGACCACACAGCTTTTCTTCTTAATTATACCAGACAAATTCAGTAAGCCAGGAGCTATATGCTTTTATCTTTATGTTAACTTTTGCATTGGTGTTCTACTTTGGTTAAGTAACACAGGCTATTGTTTGAATAATCCTGAATGTTGACACTAGGCATGAGCGAATATTTCAATGGTTTGGTTCGGAAAAGATCGTCCAACATTTCCAAATCCCATAGGAGTCAATGGGGGGAACCAAAACAGTGCATATACAACATCTAGAAATGGGACCAAAAGCTGCCAAAACACATAAAATTAGGTGTGGACACAGGGGAAGTGCCATCAATTGATCCAGAGTACAAGAACTATAATTATTATTAATGTGACAGCGAAATTTATTCAGTTGCACGTTACATGTCAAAAGGGGTCACCAACGCGTACCACAGGAGAGAGACCCCTGCCTGTGAGGGTGCACTGTCACAGATGTGGTTTATGGAACCACTGTGTCACGGACTAAGCGAGCACTGGACTGTTCACTAGAGCCTCTGATGGTGAGGTTAGACTTGGCTCCCGATGAACGCCAGGTGCCACTCCAATACAGACCAACGGACGCGCAGCAGCTGGACTCTGTAGAACAGACTAGATGGTGCAGCAGGCAGAGTCTGTATTAGAGTGCAGCATACAGAGTCTGTCAAGTCTGTGTACCCATTTGGGGAGAATAATATCTCCACCAAATACTCAATTTCACTACAGTATAACTATAGAAATGCATGGCGACCAAAACCTCTTCCACTACAGTCAACCCATTCAGGATTCCCCACATTTCCAAAAATTAGTGGCAGACGCCAGCAAAGTGTAAACAATTTCACTACAGTAGAAATAGTGTAAATGAGACACACATCTCTTCCAGTACAGACAAGCCAAGAGATGGAGACTAGTGATAAGTGAGCATACTAGCAAGTACTCGGTACTCGCCCAAGCATCTCAGAACTCGAGATGCTAGGAGCTCGCCGAGTACTTGCGAGATGCTCGGGTGGATGTTCGGGTCTCCTCCCTGCATGTTTGGCGATCTTTAGAGCGCCAATCAACATGCAGGGATTGCCTGCCATTTACTGTAATGCCGCAGCCATGTTGGTTGTGGCATTACAGTGATTGGCTGGCCGCACGGCGTCATCAGGTCTATATCAGACCTGGTGCCACTGTGCTCGTCAGTCTACTCCGCAATCAGGCAGTGTATGGAGAGGTGCTGCTGAGCTAGGGAGAGATTTGGTTGTGTATTAGGTAGTGTAGGGAGAAAACAAGTACATTACACATATCCATCTCAATAAACAGTCCTTCTGAGGACTAATCCATCTGCAGAGATATCAGGTAGGCAGTGTATATAGCAGACTTCAGTAAATATAGCACAAGAGGCTCCATTCCAGTTCTGCCTTCTGCTACTGTAAGAGATTTCTAGACATAGGCCCAGGTCTCAGGGGCCAGGAATTATTTTTTTGGGGATCTTAATCCTCATTATTTGCTTAAAAAGCAATCCAGAGAACACCGTTTTTCTGTGCCATTTGCTTGTTGATACTGCAGAATACAGCCAGGTCCTTTCCATATTACAGCGCTAAAAATCCAGCTATTTAAAACTGTGGTTTGTCCATCACACGGATCACATAAAATTGCGCTGAAAATACTGAAACTTTTGGCCTCCATTCAAATTTTTTTTCAATGTGTCAGCAAAGTTTTTGACACCGGTTTGCTGTTCAAAATAGTTACCTACAGGCCAGGTATTTAAAACTGTAGTTTGTCCGTCACACGGATGACATATATGTTTTTTGAAAATTTTGCCATTTCTGGCCTCCATACTAATTTTTTTTCACTGTGTCAGCAAAGTTTTTGACACCGGTTTGCTGTTCAAAATAGTTACCTACAGGCAAGGTATTTAAAACTGTGGTTTGTCCGTCACACGGATCACATATACGTTTGTTCGAAATTCAGCCATTTGTAGGGAGCATGGAAGATATTGTCCTCCATTTAAAATGGGCAAGGTGCGTGGCAAGGGATGGGGAACTGGACGTGATGGTGATGGTGCATGCAGAGGCCGAGGCCGGTGCCTTGGGCAAGCTGAAATTGTGCCACAACAAACACCAACATCTTCTTGTCCAACCTTCCTGTACCAATTCCTAGGGGACCGCAGCACACCACTATTGAACCCAGAGCAGTGACAAAAGGTTGTTGGTTGGATAGCGGATAATGCTTCCAGTCACTTTGCCATCACTACCACCACCACCCTGTCTACCACACGGTCAAGTCTCAGTAGCCGTGAGTCTGGACTGCATATTCCTCACCCTGATCCACCATGCCGAGTGCCCGGGGACAACTTATCCCACACTTGGACACTCCAAAGAGCTGTTCACTTTTCCATTTATAGATTCGGGCCTCTCGCCCGGTCCACTTAAAGTGGGGAGGAGGAGATCACTTGTAGCGATGCCCAAATATTTGAGCAGCCACGGTCACACGAAGACAAGGGTGGGAAAGTGTCGCAAGAGGTGGATGATGATGAGACACAATTGTCAGAAAGTCAGGAGGAGGACCAGGGTGCAGAAGTGGAAGGCAAGGTGGTGGATGATATAGTAACTAACCCAACCTGGCAGGAGGACATGCAGAGCGAGGAGAGCAGCACACAGGGTGAGGGAGGCAGAGCACCCCAACGGGCAGGAAGAAGCAGTGTGGTGGTCGCAGACAGAAGACAGGCAACCATTCCCCGTATCACCAACACGAAGGAAGTTGCCAGTACAACTGTTAGGTCTTCCTGAGTTGGGGTGTTTTTTAAAGACTCTGCCGATAACCCCAAAAAGGCCATTTGCACCACCTGCCAGGCCAGCATCAGCAGGGGTGGCAAAATGACCAGCCTGACCACCACCAGCATGATCAGGCACATGGCAGCAAAGCACCCGACTTTGTGGGCCAAACCGCAGGGTCCAGGAACAGTGTCTGCAGGTGGCAATACTGCTTCCTCCGCTGTTGTGCATGCAAGCCAATCCACTGTCCATGGTGCATGCGAAGATGCTACCTGCCCTGCACCTGTCGTTGCGCACTCTCAAGTAGCAGCATCAGGAAGCACGTCAACATCCTTGTCCCAGTGCTGAGTTAAGTTGTCCATACCCCAGTCCTTGGAACGCAAGCGCAAATAAGTAGCCAACGCCCCACAGGCCACACTACTAAATTCCCACATTTCATGACTGCTTGCACTCGAAATGTTGCCTTTTAGGCTTGTGGAGATGGAAGCATTCCGCAACCTGATGGCAACGGCCATCCCTCGGTACTCGGTCCCCAGCTGTCACTATTTCTCCCGGTGTGCCGTCCCTGCATTGCACAAGCACATGTCCCAAAACATTAGCCGTGCCCTCAACAACGCAGTTACTGGGAAAGTCCACCTAACCATGGACACGTGGATAAGTGCTTGTGGAAAGGGACGGTACATCTCGCTGATGGCACACAGTCGACCTTGGGATGGAACACGTCCTCCCGATGTCAAGGATTGCGGGCCCTAGGTCAATCAGGGTTGCCCCTACAATCTACAGCTCCTGCACCTAATCCTCCTCACCCTCCTCCTCCTTTTCAGCCCCCATCTCTGAAATGACCACAACAGTCACAAGCTGGAAGCACTGCAGCACTGCCTCTGCCAAGCGGCAACAGGCTGGGCTGAAACTAATATGCTTAGGTGACAAACCACACAATGCTGAAGAGTTGCTCTGAAAGAGCAGGCAGATCTGTGGCTGACACCGCTGAACCTACAGCCAGACATGGTCGTGTGTGACAATGGCCGGAACCTGGTGGCAGCTCTGAGGCGAGGCGAGCTCATACACCTACCATGCCTGGCCCATGTGCTTGACCTCGTGGTTCAGCGGTTTCTAAAATCCTACCCGGAGCTGCCGGATCTTCTTGTTAAAATACGCCGCCTGTGTGCCCATTCTAGAAAGTCACCTACAGCTTCGGCCGCCCTTGCCATGTTTCAGCACTGTTTGAAGCTTCCGGCTCACAGACTAGTGTGTGATGTCCCTATGCGTTGGAACTCTACACTGCAGATGTTGGGAAGGATTTATGAGCAGAAGAGGGCAATTGTTGAGTACCAGCATCAACAAGGCTTCGGTATTCAGTTCAGACACCACACATAACACCTCAGGAGTGGACATGGATGTCAGACATATGTACCATCCTCCAAAACTTTGAGGACTCCACCAAGATGGTGAGCGGTGATGACGCCATAATTAGTGTCACCATCCCACTTCTCTGTCTTCTGAACTGCTCTCTGCTCACAATCAAAGAGGATGCATTGCAGGCGGAGTACGATGAGATGCAACAAGGAACCATACAGGGTGATTACACACAGCCCAGCCTCATCTCATCCCAACATGCATTGGGTGACATTGAGGAAGAGGAGGAGGAGGAGGAAGAACAGGAGCTAGTTTCATGCGCTATAGACGGTACTACCTGCACAACTGTCATACCGTCTGTTCAGCATGGTTGGCCAGAGGACAGAGAGGAGGAGGAGAGCATGGTCAGTCATCGTCTTGGTGAGGACACAGAAGTCCTGCCTGTTAGCAGTCTGGCACACAAGGCTGAGCTTATGTTACGCTGCCTTTCCCATGGCCCTCACGTTTTCAAAATTTTGGGTGACAGTCATTACTGGTTGATGACATTTCTAGACCCCCGCTACAAAGAGAACTTTATATCTCTTATTCCTGAGGCGTACAGGTCTACAAAAATGGGGCAGCACCAGAAGGCCCTTGTTGCGGAACTATTAAAACAATTCCCATCTGAAAACGCTGGCGGCAGAGGTCACAGTTAGTGTTGAGCCACCCCCGTAGTGTTCGGGTTCAGTTCGGTTCGTCGAACACCGGGATGTTTGTGGAACTGTTCGTCGAACACCTTAGAACACTGTTGAACACCATCGAACACCGTTAAAACCAATGGCAGGCAAACAAACACACATAGAGAACACCTTCAAAGGTGTCCAAAAGCTGACAAACTGCTCAGAAGACACTCTCTTTAAAAAAGCTGGCCGGCAATTCAGCATCGGTACCCGACAAGTTAGAACAGAAAGAATAGAGCATCACACATAGATTAGATAGATAGAAACATGTGAGTCACATATATAAGAAGTACAGTGACAGTGTTGGTTACTGTACTTGTCATTTAGTGTTAAAGGATTTATTAAAAAAATAATAGTGTTTTCATGCACCGTCTCTTTAAAAAAGCCGGCCGGCAGTTCAGCATCGGTACCTGACAATTTAGAATAGAAATAATAGAGCATCACACATAGATTAGATAGATTGAAACATGTCTGTCACATATATAATAAGTACAGTGATAGTGTTGATTACTGTACTTGTCATTTAGTGTTAAAATAAAGGATTTATTAAAAAAACAATTGGCGTGGGTTTCCCCGTAATTTTAGTCTCTAGCGGTGGTTAAGCAGATGGCTGGGGCAGATGTTTGAAGCCTGGGAAGGGGGTAATACCCACGGAGCTTCCCAGGCTACTAATATTAGCCCCCAGCTGAATACCTAGCCTTTACTAGCTATTAAAATGGGGGACCCAAAAAAAATGACGTGGGGTCCCCCTTATTTTAATAGCTAGCAAAAGCTAGGCAGACAGCTGGGGGCTGATATTAATAGCCCAGGAAGGGTGCCATGAATATTGGCCCCCTCCCAGGCTAGAAACACCAGCCGTCAGCCACCCCAGAAATGGCGCATCCATAGGATGCGCCAATTCTGGCACTTAGCCTCTCTCTTCCCACTGCCCTGTAGTGGTGGCAGTGGGGTAATAGGGCTGGGGTTGATGTCAGCTTATAATGCCAGCTGACATCAAGCCCAGGTTAGTAATGGAGAGGCGTCTATAAGACACCCCCATTACTAACCCCATAGTCAAAGTTAAAAAAAAACACAAACACCCACAATAAAGTCCTTTAATTGAAATAAACACACAATTCTTTCACGTTCTAAATTAAACCATACTTACCGTCACGCCCATTCCAGCTGAAGCAAACGATCGCCTGCAATAAAAGTAAAATAATAAACCAATCTCATCCTTACCTTTCCATGGTTCCCAGGATGGCTCCAGCTCTGCTACATTCACATGACAGGCTGGATCGCAGCCGAAAGCTGCCATCCAGCTTGCCATGCCGCAGACCAGTGGCGTACCGCCAATGGCGGCAGACCACGCCACTGCTATGGGGCCCGTGGCCGGAGGGGGCCCGTGAGGGCCCCAAGCAGCGTGAGAACGAGGAGTATAGGTGAGTAAGAGGTTGCGGCGGCAGAGGAGCGGGTTGCGGCAGTGCAGGAGCGGGGCACACGCTGTAGCCTCTGCTGCAGCTATCACGTGTCCCCGCTGCTAAAGGGACATGAATATTCCCTCTTCTCCACTCCCATGGGCGTGGAGAAGACAGAATATTCATTCTCTTTAGTAGCAGCATGGAGGAGCGCTGAGCCCCGGCTCCTGCTGTCAGTGCAGAGGAGTGAAT
Organism: Phyllobates terribilis; assembly: GCF_046119375.1. Taxonomy (NCBI): domain Eukaryota; kingdom Metazoa; phylum Chordata; class Amphibia; order Anura; family Dendrobatidae; genus Phyllobates; species Phyllobates terribilis. The sequence goes on from NW_027362764.1 coordinate 457,646,174, forward strand.
GTGCCGGCAGCAGCTCGCCTCTGTGTCTGAGAGCGCCCGCTGCTCAGATGCCGACATGAGCTGCTGCAGACAGGACTCGGCTCTGGAGCAGGGGTGAGGAAGGAAGGTGAGTATAAGTGTTTATTGTTTTATGTGTGCAGTGATTGGGGGGAGGATGAGGAAGCCACACATACCAGGAATGGGGGATTGTGGAGGCCACACCTACCAGGAATGGGGGATTGTGGAGGCCACACATACCAGGAATGGGGGATTGTGGAGGCCACACATACCAGGAATGGGGGATTGAGGAGGCCACACATACCAGGAATGGGGGATTGAGGAGGCCACACATACCAGGATTGGGAGATTGAGGAGGCCACACATACCAGGATTTGGGGAATGAGGAGGCCACACATAACAGGATTTGGAGATTGAGGAGGCCATACATACCAGGATTGGGAGATTGAGGAGGCCACACATACCAGGATTTGGAGATTGAGGAGGCCACACATACCAGGATTTGGGGATTGAGGAGGCCACACATACCAGGATTTGGGGATTGAGGAGGCCACACATACCAGGATTTGGGGATTGAGGAGGCCACACATACCAGGATTGGGAGATTGAGGAGGCCACACATACCAGGATTTGGAGATTGAGGAGGCTACACATACCAGGAATAGGGGATTGAGGAGGCCACACATACCAGGATTTGGGGATTGAGGAGGCCACACATACCAGGATTTGGAGATTGAGGAGGCCACACATACCAGGATTGGGGGATTGAGGAGGCCACACATACCAGGATTTGGGGATTGAGGAGGCCACACATACCAGGATTTGGGGATTGAGGAGGCCACACATGCCAGGGATTGGGGGATTGAGGAGGCCACACATGCCAGGGATTGGGGGATTGAGGAGGCCACACATGCCAGGGATTGGGGGATTGAGGAGGCCACACATGCCAGGGATTGGGGGATTGAGGAGGCCACACGTACCAGGATTGGGGGATTGAGGAGGCCACACGTACCAGGATTGGGGGATTGAGGAGGCCACACGTACCAGGATTGGGGGATTGAGGAGGCCACACGTACCAGGATTGGGGGATTGTGGGATTGAGGAGGCCACACATACCAGGGATTGTGGGATTGAGGGGGCCACACATACTAGGGATTGTGGGATTGTGGGGGCCACACATACCAGGGATTGTGGGGGGCACACATACTAGGGATTGTGGGATTGTGAGGGCCACACATACCAGGGATTGAGAAGGTTACACATACCAGGGATTGTGGGGGTCACACATACCAGGGATTGTGGGATTGAGGGGGCCACACATACGAGGATGGGGAAATTTACCAGTAGCTGCTGCATTTCCCACCCTAGGCTTATACTCAAGTCAATAGGTTTTCCCATTTTTATGCGGTAAAATTAGGGGCCTCGGCTTATATTCGGGTCGGCTTATTTAATATATACTGTATTTTAAAATCAGTGAGTACGTGGTGCCCATAATACTGCAGGACTGTGGCGTGCATTATACTATATGGGGGCTGCATTTTACCCTATGGGGTGTGTAATATACTGTATGGAGGACTATGGGGAATGCATTATATTCTATGGAGGACTATGGGAAGTTCATCGTACTATATGGAGGATTATGGGGGAGCATTATACTATATGGAAGATTATTGGTGGTGCATTATACTATATGGAAGGCTATGGGGGGGGCCATTATAATATTTTGAGGGCTATGTGGGGGGCCATTATACTGTATGAAAGCAATTATACAGTGTGAAGGTTTGTGTGGGTCATTATACTGTTTGGAGGGCTGTGTGGGGGCCATGAGAGTGTATGGAGGGCTCTGTGGGGTTCACAGTTGGGGGATTATACTGTGTTAGGGTCACCATACTTTGCCGTGGGAGTTGAAGTGGGGTACAATAGGGTCATTATACTGTGCATGTGGAGGAATGCACCATAGGGGTATCATACTGTTTGGGGGGCACTTTTGTTGGCATCATACTTTATGGGGGCAATGAAGGAGGAATCTACGACTTCAGAAGGAGGAAAATTACTATGTAAAGGCTGGAAAGTTATGAGATCTGCTCTTCTGTGACACAGACAAATATTTATTTTTTGTAGGGGGGTAGGGCCCAATTAGAGCTTCTGCTATGGGGCCCCATGACTTCTATGTACGCTGCGATCCAGCCTGTCATCTCAATGCCATCCCAGCGTGGGAGAATTCTCCTGCTCAAGTGCTGAGCGCAGGAGAATTATCCCACGCTGTCAGTGACGTGCATGAGGTGAGCTGAGTTCATTGGACATGAGCTCACCTCATGCACGTCACTGACAGCGTGGGAAAATTCTCCTGCGCTCAGCGCTTCAGCAGGAGAATTCTCTCACACTCACTGCAAGCGCAGAAGACTTTTCCCACGCTGTCAGTGACGTGCATGAGGTGAGCTGAGTTCATTGGACATGACCTCGGCTCATCTTTATGCCGTCACAGCCAGACACTGAGGAGCGCAAGCATGCCTGCGCTTCTCAGTGTCTGCGGCATGGCAAGCTGGATGGCAGATTTCGGCTGTGATCCAGCCTGTCATGTGAATGTAGCAGAGCTGGAGCCGTCCTGGGAACCATGGAAAGGTAAGAATGATGTTGGTTTATTATTTTACTTTTATTGCAGAAGACATTGGCTTCAGCTGGAATGGGCGGTAATGGTAAGTATAGTTTAATTTAGAACAATAAAGAATTGTGTGTTTATTTCAATTAAAGGACTTTATTCAGTGTGTTTGTGATTTTCTTTTAACTTTGTCTATGGGGTTAGTAATGGGACTGTCTTATAGACGCCTCTCCATTACTAACCTGGGCTTGATGTCAGCTGGCATTATAAGCTGACATCAATCCCAGTCCTATTACCCCACTGCCACCGCTACAGGGCAGTGGGAAGAGCGAGGCTAAGTGCCAAAATTGGCGCATCCTATGGATGCGCCATTTCTGGGGTGGCTGACGGCTGGTGTTTCTAGCCTGGGAGGGGGCCAATATTCATGGCACCCTTCCTGGGCTATTAATATCAGCCCCCAGCTGTCTGCCTAGCCTTTGCTAGTTATTAAAATAGGGGGGACCCCACGTCATTTTTTTGTGGGTCCCCCATTTTAATAGCTAGTAAAGGCTAGGTATTCAGCTGGGGGCTGATATTAGTGGCGTGGGAAGCTCTGTGGGTATTACCCCCTTCCCAGGCTTCAAACATCTGCCCCAGCCGTCTGCTCAACCTCCGCTAAAGACTAAAATTACGGGGAACCCCACGCCAATTTTTTTTTTAAATAAATCCTTTATTTTAACACTAAATGACAAGTACAGTAATCAACACTATCACTGTACTTCTTATATATGTGACTGACATGTTTCTATGTATCTAATCTATGTGTGATGCTCTATTCTTTCTATTCTAAATTGTCGGGTACAGATGCTGAATTGCCGGACGGCTTTTTTAAAGAGACGGTGCATGAAAACACTATTATTTTTTTTAATAAATCCTTTAACACTAAATGACAAGTACAGTAAGCTGAGCGCTGCCATCCAGCTTGTCATCCTTCAGAGACACTGCAGAGCGCAGGCATTATGGGAACTTCCGATTCCGGTATTCGATATTCTAAAAGTATCAGAACTCAGTATCAGAACTCCGATACCGCGAATATCGGTCGATACCCGATATTTCAGTATCGGAATGCTCAACACTAACTTTAACATATTGTCTGCAAATCTTGCAAGATAAAGACATGGAGCAATACTATGATAATATCCTAATTACGTGTTATACCAAGCCATGCAAGTTGATTAAATGCTCAAACAATGAGTCATGAGCCCCTTCCACCTTGATCCCTGAGCCTTGACCTGTGAATGATGGCTGCGAGGATAGCTGTGACCTATAAAAAAAGAGGTCTCGATTTCTATTCGGTATCATTCTACAGCATGTCAGCTTAGGGGACTTTGGCCCCAGCTGGAGGAATACAGATAGGCTTCATTGACCATTGCTGAACCCTCAAAGACTTTTTAAAAAATCCAAGTTGTGACCATCAGGTCACCTGGCCCCAGACTTCACTGCTGAAGTCTGGGGCCAACAAAATTCAAACACGTGGGCAGTGCCAGCCCTGACTGATGTGGCACCACCTATGACTGAATGTGAGGATCACACCCCGATGACTGAATGAGCAGGTATGATTATAAGTATATAAAATGTTATAAACTCATTATAGTTGCCCCAGTTTTAATTAAAAAAGCATTGCTTTAAGGAACAAACAGCAGCATGAAAACCAAGGAACACACCAGACAGGTCAGAGATAAAACTATGGAGAAGAGTAATGCAGGGTTAGGTTATAAAAAAAATAATACAAGCTCTGAACATCTCATGGAGCACTGTTCAATCCATTATCACAAAATATATGGAGTATGGCACAACTGTAAACCTACAAAAACATTGTCGTCCACCAAAACTGATATCATAAACAAGGAGAGCTCTGATTAGAGAAGAAACCAAGAGTCCCATGATCACTATGGAGGAGCTGCATAGATATACAGATCAAGTGGGAGAATCTGTCCAGAGGACAAATATTAGTTGCATACTTCAAAAATCTGGACTTTATGGAAAAGTCGAAAGAAGAAAACCATTTTTTTAAAGCGAGCAATGAGAAGTCCTGTTTGCAGTTTGCAAAAAAGCATGTAAGGGATACAACTAACTTGTGGAGGAAGGTCCTCTGGTCAGATGAGACAAAAATAGAACTTTTTGGGGTAAATGCGAAACGCTATGTATGGTGGAAAACTAGCATTGCTCATCACCCTGTAAATACCATCCCCAAAGTCAAACATGGTGGTGGCAGCATCATGCTGTTGAGATGCTTTTTTCAGCAGAGACAGGAAAGCTGGTCAAAGTTGATGGGAACATCAATGGAGCTAAATAAATGGCAATTCTGGATGAAAACCTATTAGAGACTATAAAAAGGCTTGAGACTGATGTGTAGGTCGACCTTCCATTAGCACAAGGATCCTAAACATCCTGTGGGAGCTACACTGGAATGTTCATGTGTTTGAAAGACCTAGTCAAAGTCCAGACCTAAACCCTGTTAAGAATCTGTGGCAAGACTTGAAAATTGTTGTTGACATAGACTGTCCATCCAATCTCACTGAGCTAGCACTAGTTTGCAAAGAACAATGGGCAAAAATTTCAGCATTTAGAAGTTCAAAGCTGGTAGAGACGTACTCCAAAATACTTGCAGCAATAATTGCAGCAAAAGGTGGTTCTGCAAAGTAAAGACTCAGGGGGGCTAAATACAAATGCACTTGACAATTTTCAGATTTATATTTTTAAATATTTAGAAAACCTTGTATAATTCTCTTTCACAAATACTTGCTACTTTTTGGTGGTATATCACATAAAATCCAAATAAAATACCTATAAGTTTGTGGATTTAACTTGAAAAAAGTTCAGAGGGGGAGGAATACTTTTTCAAGGCACTGTAACTTTATCATAATCAAAACAGTGCAACTTGTTTGTCTCCATAAATAAGATGATAATTTTTGAATAGCTTGATAAAAAGCCTTTGTAACTGCTTTATTATTTTCTGATTAACAAACCAGTTATGGACCCAAAGAAAGGATAATTTTTTCTCTTGTAGTTGAGAGACAATTACTTTTCTCTTTTCTGACATTCAAAACATACAGATCATTTGGTTTGTTTCTTTAATGAAGGGAATACGTTTTTGAAAATTAGTTCTTCTTTATTTATCAAAGTGCAAAGCTCTTTATAATCCCTAAATAGGGATAATTGTTTCACAAATCCATGCAGAAATGCCATGGCTTCTTCTGTTTACACAGTCTGACTACTAGCAACAACATTACATGTATTTTCCCCTCTCCCCAAAATGGATAATTTTCAGACTGTTTATACAATTTAAGTAGCCTAAAAAGCCTGATACTGCAGTGTGTTGTTAATTATGCCATTGGTTGCCTCTGAGAAGCTCTGGAGAGGGACAGAAGTGCACACAAAAGAGGTGTTCTGTCTACTCATGAGCAGCTAAGGGAATGTTCATAGAGTTATTTTAGTTGCGACCTGTAGAGGTTACCAGTTGTCTGTTTATGTTGTTTAGAAGCTGCACATCATCTAGTAATACTCTTATAGTCAAAAGAGTCTGTCCCCTTTAAGAATAATGTGTGCAGAGGGACCGCCCCCCTCCTTCCTCAGGGAGAAAGAGTTCCTGTAATCAGTTTTCCCGGGCTTTCAGGGAAGCAGATAAGACGTGTGTCTGGCTCTACACTCTCTACAACTTTCCCCTGTCAGATGATTCCGGTAAGAGCAAATACAGTTACATGTTTTGTGTGAAATACTAAGAAGTGAAATGTATTGTGCTCTGAAATACACCATTTAGTTAATGCCTCTTGCACTGTACTCAGGTTGATGCATTCTGTATAGAATAGAGCCTGTGGCAGTGATCTTTACCCCAGTTATTCCAGTTTACTGTAACCTGTATTATCACTATGTTAGTGTTAGTTTCTTTAATGTACCCAGTGCTGACTGTCATCATTCTGTATTGTGTTATAGTTTTTACCACTATCAAGTTCATACCATCACCATTAAATCAAGATTACAGAACGATACAGTCTATTTAATTGAGTATGAATGAGGGTTAAGCTGTATGCTAAATCCCCCACAGCATCATATGCGGAGGAAGGCAGAACAGTAAAAATGGACCCTGGCCGCAGGCGGTGGTTGAACAGACTGTACGGGGCCGCTAACACCCACGCTGCACCGCATATGGGCATTACAGCAGCCGCCATACAGCCACAGAGAACAAGATCCCAGCTCCCCCCCAGCAAGCACGATGCTATTCCCTCCACATGGAAGCCCGTCCGCATATAGACTCAGTTTTCCGCCAAAGTATTCAGCAGTCTACAGCAAAGCGCGCCATGTCTCGAAGCGCTACATCCTCACTCAAAACGAGGTCACGAGCAGCCTCTAGCAAGTCATCAATAGCAGAGCTTGCCGCAGTCACTTGCTCCGAAGCCGAGGCGGCCAAAGCGAGATCCCTCTTCGCCGTGCAAGAGATGCAATTAGATTTGAGACTAGCAGAGCAAGAAGCAGAGAATGCGCGTCTGCGAGTGTCTCTGGAAAGACTTGCCACCGACAGAGAGGCAGCGGCCGCAATAGCCAAGGCAGAGTATTTGGAAGCAATGGAGTATCCTGATTATGAGAAACGCAGCAGCGTTCTGGGACCAGATCTAGATGAGCAGGATCCAGTACAGCGCGTCTCAGAGAACGTCAACCGACATCATGGAAAATATGACAGCCCTCACGAATTACATCGACCAGCCTATGCCGATTACCAACGATCCAACCCTGAACTTCGCTACTACAAATGAGAAGACGTCCAGCATGGAGATGTCGGACACAGCCACAGTTCCGCTGAGCAGAAGGTACAGCCCCCCTCCCACCTCAAAGAGACACCTTCCTCTCCAGAGAGTTATCATACAGACTATCCGAATCCAGAAACGCCCGACAGGTATGGTGATACACCGCACACTATACGTGACTATAACACACCAGCTCGTACCAGCGATAACCAAGCCACCATAGACTTTGTAAAGCTCCTTGCACACCGGGAGCTGATCACACAGGGACTTGTAAAGTTCACTGATCGAGCTGAGAACTATAGGTCATGGCGAGCCTCGTTCCAGAATGCCATCAGAGGTTTGGACCTTTATTACAGCGAGGAGTTAGACCTCCTAGTAAAGTGGCTTGGAAGTGAGTCCACTGAACATGCCAAAAGAATCAGAGACATTAATATAAAGCATCCACACACAGGTTTACGCAAGATGTGGGAAAGACTTGATGAGTGTTATGGGTCAATAGAGGCAATAGAAAATGCTTTATATAAGAGAATTGATGATTTTCCCGAAAAAGTGTCTAAGGGTTACCAAAGACTCAGGGAACTAAGCGATTTGTTAGCGGAGCTACAGGTGGCTCAGGCGGAAGGAGATTTACCTGGATTGGCATTCCTGGACACCGCCGCCAGGGGTGTCAATCTGATTGTTCAAAAACTTCCTGACAAACTACGAGATAAGTGGGTCACATATGGTTCGCGTGATAAACAGACTCATAACATACCGTTCCCCCCCCCTTTACAGTGTTTGTGGATTTTGTCACCCAACAAGCTAAAATCAGAAATGACCCTAGCTTCGACTTAATTTTGTCATGTCCCACTGCCCCCAGTGTCAAAGCTAGTAGAACACCAGTGGCAGTCCACAAAACTAACATTACTTCCGCAGGTCCTCCTCACAAGGCAAATAGTTCCCCTCAAGAAGAGAATAAACCTCAAGACGTCAGTAAACAGTGTCCTCTACGCAGGGAACCACATCCTCTCCCAAATTGCAAAGCCTTCAGGGAGAAGTCTTTAGAGGATCGCAAAGAGTTCCTCAAAGAAAATAACATGTGCTTCAAATGTTGTGCCACAACCTCTCACCTTGCCAGGAACTGTGAAGCTAGCGTGAAATGTGCAGAATGCAGTAGCATGGACCACAATACAGCCTTGCACCCTGGACCACCCCCTCGAGTGTTGTCGCAGCCAGAGGAGCATGATGGAAGACAGAAGAACACAGACGAAGGCACCCCCGAGGTCACCTCTAAATTCTAAATGTACAGAGATCTGCGGAGGGCTTGTGGGAGGAAGATCCTGTTCAAAAATCTGCCTTGTCCGAATCTACCCAGCAGGCTGCAGGGACAAAGGAATCAAGATATACTCGATCCTGGATGACCAAAGTAACAGGTCTCTAGCCAAGTCTTCTTCGACAACTTCAGCATTGTAGGCCCCAGTTCTCCCTACTCCCTGAAGACGTGTTCAGGTACAGTTGAGATGGCGGGGAGGAAAGCTACCGGATACATAGATGGCCAGACCTGCCTATTGCTACCGACCATCCTGGAGTGTGACCAAATTCCCGACAACAGGTCTGATACCTTCACCGGAGGTGGCGATACATCACCCCCATCTGAAGCGTATAGCTCACCTGATACCTGAGTTGGACCCAGAAGCTCCAATAGCTTTACTCCTGGGGAGAGCTATACTAAGAGTCCACAAGTCTAGAGAGTCTATCAATGGCTTCTAGAATGCTCCGCACTCACAGAGGCTTGACCTTGGTTGGGTCATAATAGGCGACGTCTGTCTAGGAGGAGCACACAAGCCGACCTCAGTCAACAGTATGCTCACCAGCGCGCTAGAAAATAGACGTCCATCTCTCTTCCAACCATGTCCAGATAGTCTGCTGGTAAAGGAGTTACCAAGCAGCACTCCCCTGCCTTACCCTTTCTCATCTCCTTCCAATGAAGACCACGCTTGTGAAAGTGAACAAGACCACATAGGATGTGCAGTTTTCTGCAGGACTAAGGAAGACAACAAGACAGCAGTGTCCAAGAAGACAGGATGTTCTTGGACGTCATGAATCGAGAGATAGTCAAAGACAAGTCAAACAGTTGGGTCGCACATCTACCATTCCGACCCCGGAGAAGACGTCTACCCAACAACAGGGAACTGGTCTACAGTCGATTCATCTCCTTCGGACACAAGCTTCGGAAGTCGCCTGAGACGAAGATATTCCAGAACAACAACGCGAAGATTGCTCCTGCACTTCGGCATTCAGAGGAGTGTTGGTACTTACCCATCTTCGGAGTGTACCATCCTAAGAAGCCAGGTCAGATAAGAGTGGTATTCGACTCAAGCGCCAAATGCGAAGACGTCTCGTTGAACGAAGTCCTATTGTCAGGCCCAGACCTCAACAACAGGCTCCTAGAGGTGCTACTCTGTTTCCGCAGAGATACGGTAGCATTTATTTCTGACATACAACAGATGTTCCACTGTTTCCTCGTCAAGGAGGAACATAAAAACTACTTGAGGTACTTCTGGTACCGCGATAATGACCTCGATAAGGACATCACAGAGTACTGGATGAGGGTCCACATCTTCTGGAACAGTCCCTCCCCAGCAGTCGCTATCTACGGCCTCCGAAATTTTGCCAAAGCGGGCAAAGAAAGGTATGGATCAGATGTCAGATCCTTCGTAGAAAAGGACTTCTACATTGACGACTGTCTAAAGTCCACACCAACAAACAAGGTTGCAATCAGCAACCTGAAGAGGGCTCAAGAAATGCTCGCTCTGTCTAACCTGAGGATACATAAGATCGCCTCCAACAGCAGAGAATTGATGGAAGCCTTTCCTTCTCAAGACTATTCCAGTGATCTGAAGGACTTAGACCTAAGCATCGACTCCCTTCCCATGCAGCGGAGCCTTTGATTGCTTTGGGATTTGAAGACGGATGCCTTCACCTTTCAGATCAACAAAGACAAGAAACCCTTCACTCGCAGAGGAGTTCTTTCCTTCGTGAATAGCCTGTATGAAGTTTGATTGGGACGATCCACTCCCAGCAGAAAAGGCAGACTTGGACAGAGTGGAGGAAGTCTCTTGAAGCCTTGACCGACCTTTGTGTGAAACAGCCCGATGCTCTTGTGCCATCCACAGAAGTCAAGACTCAAAGACTTTGTATCTTCTGTGACGCATCAGTCAAAGCGATCGCAGCAGTAGAGTATCTCAAGACCACAGATGTGAGCGAACAAAGCCATATCGGGTTCGTCATGAGTCGGACAAAGCTGGCACCACTCTGTGAACACACGATACCCAGACTGGAACTCTGTGCTGCCGTCCTTGCAGTTGAGTTGGCCGAACTTATCTCGGAAGAGTGGAATCTGCAGATCAAAAATGCCAAATTCTACACGGATAGCAAGGTGGTACTGGGATACATCTGCAACAAGACACAATGCTTCTACGTCTACGTTAGCAATCTGGTACTGAGGATAAGAAGATCCACTTGCTCTAATCAGTGGCACTACGTGTCTACTCACCACAATCCTGCAGACTATGCGACTAGATCTGTTGCACCCAGTCATCTTAAGGACACTACGTGGTTCACAGGCCCTTCCTCCTAGTACTATTCGACGCCACATAGCAGCAAGCCTGATACATTCGAACTAGTGGATCCGGATGCCGACGAAGAGCTTCGTCCTCAAGTGTCTGCCCTACATACAGTGATTTCAGGTCATCACCTCGAATCTCATCGGTTCAGCAGGTTCTCAACCTGGAAGTCACTCGTTCGAGCCATTGCTTGCCTACTTCATGTGGCTCAGTCCTACAAGTCTGCAATACCTACGAGTCAGAGACCTTGTAAAGGTTGGCATCACTGCAAACATGCATTCACTGCCCCCAACCTAGAAAAGGCCAAGATTACGATTAGTGTTGAGCCACCCCCGTAGTGTTCGAGTTCGGTTCGGTTCGTCAAACACCCGTGTGTTCGCCGAACTGTTCGTCGAACTGTTCGTCGAACACCTTCGAACACCGTTAAAACCAATGGCAGGCAAACAAAAACACATAGAAACACATAGAAAACACCTTCAAAGGTGTCCAAAACCTGACAAACTGCTCAGAAGACACAACTAACACATGGAAAAGTGACAAGTACATATAGTCATGCGAAAAGAAAAGAGGTGGAGGAGTAAAAGGAGGGGGAGACACAGATATAGGCATGTCATGCCCTTCTAAAATCCAAAAAGTGAGAAGCCGACACGTTCAGTCCGCTCCTGCCCGTGCCACCTCCGTGTCGCCGGGTTTGTGCCAGAGCCGCGGTGAACCCTGATGGCCAGCCCCCCTCTCCCAATACTGGTGCCTGTCCGCTGGTGGGTCGAGCGAGCCCCCCTGTGGTGGAGGCAGCTCTAAGCTTTTTAATTTAAATTGTCTCTCTAATTTGAATAAATACACTTTAAATCCATTTACAAGGATCTATTGGAGGGCAAGTCTCATGCCAGCAGCCTCGTAATTCCAGCTCCAGTAGCGTCCACTAAAGCTGCTGCAGTTAAAAAGCTTTTATAAGGATCGAGCTCGGCTGTCCACCGCAAGGCATCCTACTGCCAGTCCGAGCCCCTATGCCTTGGGGTGCCTCCTGATGCTCTTCACTGAGTATCCCGTGGTCCCGAAGCATTTCCTTTGAAAAAATGAAGTGTCCAAACTACAGGTGGTGTAGCTTGCTTAACAGCCGGGATAATCCGCTGACTAGCAGACCCTGCTACTAGGCACAAAGTATTTCCTGGGCTAGATGCAGTTAAAAATTTGTAATTAGATACTCTCGTTGGATGCTGAGAAAGCATTCCATAGAGTCTCCTGGCACGCCATATATGATTCTCTTAAAAAGCTTGGGGTAGGGGTCTAGGGGACCCTTTTATAGCCAAAATCACGGCCCTGTATCGCAATACGTCACCTAGGCTGAGGATAAATGGAACTGTAGCACCCTGAGGGCTCGGTTGCTACAGAGGTATTGCACCTCACCCAGAGGTGTGATATCTCACTCTCAGGTAAGGATGTAGGGTGGATCAGGACCCGACACCTGCATGCATTACACCACATTGCCGTGGGGCAGGGCGACCAATATGCCCCTGAGATGGGCACGACAGTCCCTGTCCCTGGCTGGAGTGGGGGGAGGGAACACTGAGGAAGGGGAACCCTGTAGTGCAGGAGCAGGGAGGAAGCAGTTCCTGGGTGCATTGAGAAGGGAGTATAAAAGGTGGGCACCATCTTAGTTCAGTGCAGAGAAGTCTGAGCAGAAGTGGCAGGGAGCAGGGGCTCTGCATGAGCTCTGCTCCGGAGGCGGGCCTAGTAACAGAGGCCCAGGCCTGGAAGAGGGAGAAGGAAGGAAGAGGAGCGGAGAAGGCTCCAGGAACGAGGAACAAAGGGATCTCAGGGGTGCGGACGGGCGAGTCGCCACCGCACGCCCGAATCCACCTGCGTGGAGGGGTCAGGCCAAAGGGGGAGACCGGTCCCCGAAACTAGTGGAGGCAGGAAACGACCCTCAGCTAGAAACAGGAGGCTGTGACATTTTATGTGGCGCAGCCCCTCGCTACACCCGCTAGGAAGGCACCACATAGGGTCAGGGAAACTGGCGCCAAGTTTACTAAGAGGAGGCCCGGGGCAGCCGGACAGAAGGGTTGGTAAGAAAGGCCAGACAAAGGACACACAAAGGGGGTCCTGTGAAGCACTCCAAAGTTATCTGGGAGTTGTCTGAGCCCCTCACCTGGTGAGCACAGTACGACGTGGGCAGCCGTTACCTGCAGACGTGGTCTGGATAATAAGAACTGTGAGTAAAGGCCCTGGACTGCATCACTGACTCCGTGTCATTACTGCTGCTGCCCTGCACCATCACCCCCATCCTCCGCATACACTGCCCTGAGGCTATACTCCTCCCGTGGGGAGTTATGCTACGCTCTGCTGCACCCACAACACCAGCCTCAGCGGACTGCCCTGGAGCGGCGGTTCACTCTGACCGCAATCCACGGGTGGCGTAGTCGGACATTTAAACATCAAAGCCACATAAATAGTTCCGCCACTGGTTTGACCGCCCTGGGCCACGGAACCGGGTTGCCGCCACGGAGACTACAACCACCAGCATCCACCAAAAAGGGTCCGGCTCCGGGTGTCCCAAGGCCCAGGGGGCGCGTCAGAACATTTTCATCACCTTTCACAATCACCAATGGGACAAGGCAGTGTTGTTCTCTGTCCCCTCTCTTATACATCCTAGTGACGGAGCACCTGCTCTCATCAATTCGCCATAACCCCAATATTAGGTGGATTGAGGTGGGAGGCACCGAGTACAAGTGCTCTCTATTTGCTGATGATGTCCTAGTATATATCACTCAATCACATATATCCATCCATGCTGTTATGGCTGAAATAGATCACTTTGTTACATGGTCAAATTTTAAAATCAATGCAGCGAAGTCTGAGGCCCTCGATGTCTCCCTCCCCAAATCCATATAGGATTCCATCCAGTCCAACTTTCCCTTTGCCTGGCCCTCACAGGGTATCAAATACTTAGGAATTCCTATTCATAGAGACCTCTCCCATCTATGTTATCTTAATTTTGGGCCCTTTATTGAACAACTCCATACAGACCACGGTTGGCAAGTTAGAACTGTAAGATTCACTACGTGAACCACTGGTGTTTTGTGGAAAAGCACATGTACACTGTGTTCCAAATTATTATGCAAAAAGTGTTTAGGAGTGATAAGGGAAGAATTTGTTTGTTTGTCAGTTAAACTCATTGATGGTGATGTGTGTCAGGGCTCTTTATATCACTGTAAGCAATTGCAGACACCTGTGCTAATTAGTTTGGCAGGTGTGTCCAATGAAAGGCAAGACTACTTAAGAAGGCTGTCTCACATTATTAAGCAGCCTACATTTTCTGCCAAAATGGGAAAGAAAAAGGATGTGTCGGCTGCTGAGAAGCAACAAATTGTGGAGTGTTTAGGTCAAGGCATGACTACAATCAACATTGTGCGATGATCAGGATGAAGTGTCTTGGCAATCAAGAAGTATGTAGCTGATTCACAGTACACACGTGTGCGTGCTGATAAGGGCAAATTGAGGACTCTTTCCTACAGGCAATTACGTCAGGTTGAAAGAGCAGCGGCAAAAAAGCCTTGTCATAGCAGCAGACAAGTTTTTGAAGCTGCTTGTGCCTCCAACGTCCCCCGAACAACAAGATGCAGGGTCCTTCAGAGGTTTGCAGCTGTGCATACGCCATCCTGTCGACCTCCTCTATCCACTTCACACAAGCAGAAACGGCTCCAGTGGGCCAAACATTACATGAAGACTGATTTCAAAACTGTTTTGTTCACGGATGAGTGCCATGCAGCGCTCGATGGTCCAGATGGATGGAGTGGAGTATGGCTGGTTGATGGACACCCCACGCAAACACGGCTACAGCGCCAACAAGGAGGAGGTGGAGTAATGTTTTGAGCTGGAATCATGGGGAGAGAGATTGTCGGCCCCTTTAGGATCCCTGAAGGCGCTAAAGATGAACTCCATAATGTATGTGGATTTTCCCAAACAGCACTTCCTGCCATGGTTCAAGAAGAAGAACCGTGTATTTCACAGCAAGATCATTTTTCTGCATGATAATGCACCATCTCATGCTGCACATAAAACATCTGCATCTCTGGCTGATATGGGCATAAAAGGGGACAAACTTATGGTGTGACCCCCATGCTCCCCTGACCTCTACCCCATTCAGAACCTTTGGAGCATCATTAAAAGGAGTGTCTATGATGGCGGGAGGCAGTTCACATCTAAGCAACAGCTCTGGGAGGGTATTCTGTCCTCATGCAAAACAATTGAAGCAGAAACCATCCAAAACCTGACAAATTCAATGGACGAGAGAGTTCAGAAGCTCCTTTCGAACAAGGGGTCCTATGTGAAAATGTAACATCACCTAGAATAAAGTTTTGAGTTGAAAACTGTTTGATTTCAGTTTCTAACAACCTGCTAATGCTTATAATTTCAAAAATGACCATTTTTTTGGTCTTTATTAAAATGAAAAGGTTGATCGAAAAGTTTGGGGGATCTAAGAGTGTGGCAACCCAGTAGTCATGATTACTTCGAATTCTGACAATATGAGAGTCATGCTGCAGGTAGTGCAGCAAGAAGGCACTTATGTGTCTTGCGCATCTCGGAGCCCCAAAATTATTTTCCGGGCTAGATGCAGCTAAAAATTATTATTAATTTTAAATCTGGTGAAGCTTTAGTATAGATGGCCTAATAGGATCAGTGCTGCACACTGCTACAAAGCCCAAATTATTTTCCAGTCAAGATACAGATAAACATGATTAGTAATTTTAAATCTGGTGGAGCTTATTATAGATGGCCTAATAGAATCAGTGCTGCACACTGCTACAAAGCCCAAATTATTTTCCAGCCAAGATACAGATAAACATGATTAGTAATTTGAAAGCTTAAAACGGTTGGTAGGGTGATTTTAACCAATCATCAAGCTTTTACTCTCCCCAGGATGACACAGGGGTAGAAAAGTCGTTTCGGATACATGATTTGTTCATCTTTATGAACGTGAGTCTGTCTACATTATCAGTGGAGAGCCGCGTGCGCTTATCTGTCAGCACACCACCAGCAGCGCTGAACACACGTTCAGACAGAACGCTGGCTGCGGGGCATGACAAGATCTCCAAGGCGTAAGTGGCTAGCTCCGGCCATTTATCCAGATTGGAAGCCCAAAAAGAGCAAGGGTCCAGTGACACAGTCGTGGCTTCAATGTTTACTTGGAGATACTCCTGTACCATCGTCTCTAGGCGTTGACTATGTGTCAGACTTCTTGTCTCCTGTGGCCTTGCAAAGGATGGGCTAAAAAAGTGGTGAAATGATTCCGCAAAATTGATGTTACCAGCAGATACTGTGGTTCTGTTACGGTTTGAGTGCTGAACACTTGACGGTCCCACGGTTGGCAAGTTGGAACTGTGAGATTCACTACGTGCACCACTGGTATTTTGTGGAAAAGCACATGTAAGATTCTGCAACAGTCTCTGCTGATACTCCTGCATGCGTGCATCCCTTTCTATGGCAGGAATAATTTCTGCAAATTTACTTTTGTACCGGGGATCTAACAGTGTGGCAACCCAGTAGTCAGGATTATTTCTAATTTTCACAATTCGAGGGTCATGTTGCAGGTAGTGCAGCAAGAAGGCACTCATGTGTGTTGCGCATCCAGGAGCACCAAGTCCCTGTTGTGTTGGTGGCGAGGTAACAATCATGCTTACTTCCTCTGTCCTCTCCCCCCAACCTCGCACAACAGAAATGTGATCAAGGTCTCCCTCATCTGAGGAGTCTTCCATCAGTTCGTCCTCCACTTCTTCCTGGGCTCCTGCACCTTCCTCACTAGTTTGGCTGCTACCATGCGCCCTGGTAAAACCATCTCCCCCACCCTCACATGCCTGCCACCTTGGTGCTGCCGACCGTCTGGACCTTGCAGATGTTAGCCCTTCCGCATACAACTCCTCCTCCTCTACTTCCTCCACCTCCTCTTGTGCCACCACCTGACTCCGAATTCTGTTTAACATGTGCTCCAGCATGTAAATCACCGGAATAGTCATGCTGATAATGGCATCGTCAGCACTAAACATCTTCGTTGCCATTTCAAAACTGTGCAGAAGGGTTCATAGGTCCCTGATCTGAGACCACTCCTCCAGCGTGATTTGCCCCACCTCTGGATCTCGTTGGCCCAGGCTATACGTCAGAACGTATTGCACCAGGGCTTGTCGGTGCTGCCACAGTCGCTGCAACATGTGCAGAGTTGAATTCCACTGGGTAGGCACATCGCATTTTAGCCGGTGAAGTGGCAGGCCCAACGACTTCTGTAGAGATGTAAGTCGCTGAGCTGCGGGATGCGAACGGCGAAAGTGAGCACACAGCGACCGTGCCCTCTGCAGAAGGCCATCTAGTCTGGGATAGTGGGCTAAAAATTGCTGGACAACCAGGTTCAACACGTGAGCCATACAAGGCACGTGTGTGACATTGCCCCGGCGAAGGGCCGCACCCAGGTTTGCAGCATTGTCGCACACGGCCTTCCCTGGTTTCAGGTCCAGTGGAGACAACCATTCATGAAATTGGTTCTCCAGAGCTGACCACAACTCCTCAGCTGTGTGACTCACATTTCCCAGACATTTCAATGTAAAAACCGCCTGATGACGTTGAGCCCTACTGCCAGCATAGTAAGGAGGTGTGCAGGATCGCTTCTGCGCAGTTAGAAAGCTTGTGGCATGACCAGACAGGCTTTGGGTGCAGGTGGAAGACCGAGAGGAGGTTGAGGAGGCAGAAGCAGTGGAGGAACTTTGACATAAAGAGGATTGACCCACAACTCGTGGGGACGGCAAGACTTGGACAGCAGCCCCTTGTCCTGCTGTCACCATAGTTATCCAGTGCCCAGTCAGCGACATGTAACGCCCCTCTCCATGCCTACTCGTCCAAGTGTCTGTGGTGAAATGCACCCTGTCACACACAGAGTTTCTCAAAGAAGCGGTGATGTTGTGTGCGACATGCTGGTGGAGCGCAGGCACACCTTTCTTTGAGAAGTAGTGCCGACTGGGCATCTGGTACTGGGGCACTGCGACGGATATAAGGTCTCGAAAATCCTCTGTGTCCACCAGGCGGAAAGGCAGCATTTCTGTAGCCAAGAACTTGCAGATGGTGAAATTCAACCTCTTAGCTTTCTCATGGCTAGGAGGAAATGGTCTTTTACTTGTCCACATCTGAGGGACCGAGGGCTGGCTATTGTGCTTAGACGGGGTTGATAAGGGTGTCCCCGGCAAACTGCCGGTCTGTGAGGAAGATGCAGGCGGACATGTTAGGTTGCCTTGATCCAAAGGTGGTGATATCGATGTCGGACAGCGCTCAACACCAGCTGGTGTTACCACCTCCAAAGAAAATGATGACCTTCCAATCACGCTGGCTGTTGCGGGTAAAGAGGTGGCAGGTCTGCGCCCCAAAACAGGTGTGACTGCTGTCCCCCCAGTCACAGAGGATGAAGAGGCCGCGGATGCACAAGATATGGCAGACGGTGGTTGGCCCGGCCGGCTAGGCCGCATTGTAGCACACTGAGCTTCCCACTGCAACTTATGCTTCATGTCCATGTGCCGGTTCATGCATGAAGTACTCAAACTATGTATTTTTTGGCCTCTACTTAGCTTTTGCTGACAAATGTTACAGATAACACGAGTTGGGTCATCTTTATCGATCTGAAAAAATGCCCAGGCTATGCAAGGCTTAGCACCCATGCGACCTGAAGAGCCACCACGACTTGTGGTGAGAGGCAGAGTTGTGTTTGAGGATGCAGTTGTTGACATGCTTCCAGTACTACGTCTCTGTCCAGGAAGGTGCAACCTGACCTCGTCGTCACTAGCATCTTCCTCCACCTCCTCTGCTGACCTCATCTCTTGGCTGACTGTGGGTTGACAGTAAGTGGGATCTCCAACCTCATCATCATCACCCTGTGCGTTATCACACCCGTCGTCCTCAGAGCCAACCTGTTCCTGCCCTGACAAAAAACTAAAGTTGTCGCTCCAATCAGGTATTTGAGTCTTATCATCGTCTTCCTCATTGTCTCCATCAACAGGAGTTACAGTTTGGGAATAAGGGTCTACATTATGGTCAGAACCTTCTGCGTCTGGTCCTGGATCCGACTCATAAAGATTCTGGGCATCAGTGCAGATCATTTCCTCGTCTGGATTCACAGAAGCGCTGGAGTCGACCTCTGATTCCCAGGCTATAGTATGAGTAAACAGCTCTGCAGACTCAACCATCTGTTCTACCTCATACTCAGACGGGCAGCTGGAAATTTGGGAGCTGTGAGGAAGCAAGTGCGATTGAGGTGACACCTTTGAGGACTGGAGTATTTGTGATGTTGAAGTTGATGTGGAGGAGAGCCCACTTAAAGGAGCACTTGATATCCATTGAAGCACCTGCTGTTTTTGTGCCTCATCTGGAATTTGTAGCGATTGGCGTGGCCGTAAGAAAGGGATCTTATCACATTGTCCGCTAAAAGAAGTAGACATTTTAGTTTGGCTGGAAGATGGTCTTTCTTCTGCAGATGTTACTGTTGCTTTAACACCTACCCCACGGACACAACCTTTTTTCCCCTTCCCAACACGCCTATTCCCCTTTCCACCAGCAGCAGGCCTTTTTCCACTCATTTTGGTGGTTAACTAATTAACAACTCTGGAGTTGTTTGCACAAAAAAACAATGGATGGGAACCGAGCAGAGCTGAGTGGCCAAACTGTGGTATTAGGCCAAAACTATTGGCTGGGTTAGATGCAGAAAAAAATTATATTCAATTTGCAACCTGATGGAGGTCAGTATAGATGGACTAATAGAGAAAGTCCCACACACTGCTAGAAGGCCAAATATTTTTTCAGAGCTAGATGCAGAAAAAAATATATTCAGTTTGCAACCTGATGGAGGTCTGTATAGATGGATTAATACAGCAAGTCCCACACACAGTTAGAAGCCCAATATTTTTTCAGAGGTAGATGCAGAAAAAAATATATTCAGTTTGCAACCTGATGGAGGTCAGTATAGATGGACTAATACAACAAGTCCCACACACAGCTAGAAGCCCAATATTTTTTCAGAGGTAGATGCAGAAAAAAATATATTCAGTTTGCAACCTGATGGAGGTCTGTATAGATGGATTAATAGAACAAGTCCCACACACAGCTAGAAGCCCAATATTTTTTCAGAGGTAGATGCAGAAAAAAATATATTCAGTTTGCAACCTGATGGAGGTCAGTATAGATGGACTAATACAACAAGTCCCACACACAGCTAGAAGCCCATTATTTTTTCAGAGGTAGATGCAGAAAAAAATATATTCAGTTTGCAACCTGATGGAGGTCTGTATAGATGGATTAATAGAACAAGTCCCACACACAGCTAGAAGCCCAATATTTTTTCAGAGGTAGATGCAGAAAAAAATATATTCAGTTTGCAACCTGATGGAGGTCTGTATAGATGGATTAATAGAACAAGTCCCACACACAGCTAGAAGCCCAATATTTTTTCAGAGGTAGATGCAGAAAAAAATATATTCAGTTTGCAACCTGATGGAGGTCAGTATAGATGGACTAATACAACAAGTCCCACACACAGCTAGAAGCCCATTATTTTTTCAGAGGTAGATGCAGAAAAAAATATATTCAGTTTGCAACCTGATGGAGGTCTGTATAGATGGACTAATACAACAAGTCCCACACACAGCTAGAAGCCCAATATTTTTTCAGAGGTAGATGCAGAAAAAAATATATTCAGTTTGCAACCTGATGGAGGTCAGTATAGATGGACTAATACAACAAGTCCCACACACAGCTAGAAGCCCAATATTTTTTCAGAGGTAGATGCAGAAAAAAATATATTCAGTTTGCAACTTGATGGAGGTCTGTATAGATGGATTAATAGAACAAGTCCCACACACAGCTAGAAGCCCAATATGTTTTCAGAGGTAGATGAAGAAAAAAATATATGCAGTTTGCAACCTGATGGAGGTCAGTATAGATGGACTAATACAACAAGTCCCACACACAGCTAGAAGCCCAATATTTTTTCAGAGCTAGATGCAGAAAAAAATTATATTCAGTTTGCAACCTGATGGAGTTCAGTATAGATGGACTAATAGAATGATGCTATGCCCAAAAGATTTTACTTCACTAGGTGCAGTAAAAAAATTGGTATTCTATACACAGGTGGTATATCTTGCAACACAGATAGGCTACTCCACTGACTAACACACTCTGCAATAGGCCAAAAAGGATTAGCTTTGCTAGATTCAGCCAAATGCTGTGAAAAAAACTTGCACAGCACTGGCACAGACCTGCCTGGCAAAAACTGATAGGAACTGATGTAACCTAGTCCTGAAAAGGACTCCAATTACAATTAGTCTTTACTCCCACAATCTATCTATTTAAGAGCACAGACCTGCCTGATAAAAGTCGTAGGAAATGCTGTAACCTAGTCCTTAAAAGGACTGCAATTACAACTATTCCCTACTCCCAAGCTATCTGTAGATTTGTGCGAAAATTGGCTTGAAATTAACAAGGTATAGCGCACACAGCAACAGCGGTGCCGTCTAACACGCAGCTGCAGCAGTGACAAAATGGTGGCGACGGGGAAAATGGCTTGGTCTTATAGGGCAAGGACATGTGACATACACTGCCAATGACACATGCCCTTGCTTGTGTGAAAAAAAGCAGTTCGCTCCGTGTGTGCGCTGCTGATAGGCTGACAGATTGCACCTCCCCACTGTAAATGCGGGAAAGAGAAAAAAAAAATGGAGATCTTCATTGTTCCTGCAGAGATCCATCCCCTGCCCCTCCCCCCACCCCGCTGTACACTCAAACTGCGTATTAACATTAATTTTCATCATTACTGAGAAAAAATCCAGTTATGATTTTGGTGCACGAACAGTTATCGAACATAACCTCGAACAGCCTAATTTTTCTCAAATTGTTCGTGTTCGCCGAACGGCTCGAACACCGCCCAAAACAGCTCGAATTTGAGATTGGCGAACAGTTCGAGTAGAACAACGCTCATCTCTAATTACGATACTTCGTGTACTACAAAGGGAAGTCTACGACAAAAAAATAAACAACCTCAACAAGGGACAACCTGTTCTTAGAGACAGCGCGCTGAAGAAGCTCGACCCGATAGTCGACCAAAACGGACTGTTGAGAATAGGTGGCCACCTTCAAGAAGCCGAGGTAGAAGTTTCAGAGAAACACCCGGTAATAGTTCCGGGACGTCATCATGTCACGACCCTTCTTATTCAACATCATCATGTCCTAGTGAGACACCAAGGACGTTTGTTTACCGAAGGGAACCTACGCACAGCCGGACTATGGATAATTGGAGCAAAAGGAAGAGTAAGCAAACTCATCTTTAACTGCGTTACGTGCCCCAAACCGTGGCATGTTTCAAAAGCAGAAGCTGGCCAATCTTCCACCTGACAGACTTAGTACTGAACTCCCCTTCACCAACGTCGGACTAGATGTGTTCGGCCCTTGGTCCTTGGCTACAAGACGCACTAGGAAAGTCCATGTCGAAGCAAAGTGTTGGGCAGTTCTATTCACATGTCTGTCCATCAGAGCTGTCCATATTGAAGTAATCAAATCTATGGACACATTGAGCTTCATAAATGCATTTCGACGCTTCATCACTATCAGAAGCCCTGTGAAGCATATTCGCTCTGACAGACGCACGAACTTCGTCGGAGCAGCCAGAGAACTCCAAATCCCTTCCAATATAGATGTTGATAATGTAGAAAGGTACTTAGGTGAGCAAGGATGCACTTGGACTTTCAACCTACCACATTCTTCGCACATGGGAGGTGCCTGGGAAAGGATGATAGGGATAGCACGCAAAATACTAGACTCTATCTTCTTGCAAGCGAACATCAGACTCACACATGAGAGTTTGATTACGTTCTTGGCTGTGGTCTCAGCTATCATCAATGCCAGGCCGCGGACAATACTTTCCAGCGATTCCGGAGACCCGATAGTCCTTACTCCTGCAGTATTGCTCACACAGAAAACCTGTGTCCCAAGTGCTCCACTTGGAGAGTTCAACGACAAAGACCTCTACAGAAGACAATGGAGGCAAATACAAAGCATGTCTAATGCCTTTTGGAACAGATGGAGAAAACAGTATCTCTCCACTCTACAAATCAGGACGAAGTGGCAGAATGACCATCCTAACTAGTGATGAGCGAACGCGCTTGCCACTGCTCGGTACTCGCTCGAGCATCATGGTGCTCGACAAGCTTGGCGCTGGCGAATATTTCCGGGT
This sequence comes from Phyllobates terribilis, assembly GCF_046119375.1. Classification (NCBI taxonomy): domain Eukaryota; kingdom Metazoa; phylum Chordata; class Amphibia; order Anura; family Dendrobatidae; genus Phyllobates; species Phyllobates terribilis. The sequence goes on from NW_027362764.1 coordinate 457,669,406, forward strand.
TGCTCGGGCGGGAACTCTGGTCCCCTCGCTGCATGTTTGGCGCTCTTTAGAGAGCCAATGAACATGCAGGGATTGCCATGCACTGTAATGCCATAGCCATGTTGGTTGTGGGCATTACAGTGATTGGCTGGCCGCACAGCGTCATCAGGTCTATACACGACCTGGCATCGCCATGCTCGTCACAGTCACTCCGGATCAGACAGTGTAGGGAGAGCTGCTGCTGTGTCAGGGAGAGATTTAATCATGTATTAGGCAGTGTAGGGAGAAAAACCGTACATTACACATATCCATCAAACAGTCCTTTTGAGGAATAACTAATCCATCTGCAGAGATATCAGGCAGGCAGTGTACATAGGCAGGCAGGGTATATAACAGACTGCAGTGCACATAGGACAAGAGGCTCCATTCCTGTTCTGCCTTCTGCTGCTGTTATATTTCTAGAAATAGGCCCAGGTCTCAGGGGCCAGGAATAATTTTTTTTGCATCTTAATCCTCATAATTTGCTTAAAAAGTAATCCAGAGAACATGGTTTTTCTGCGCCATTTGCTTGTTGGCACTGCAGAATACAGCCAGGTCCTTTCCATATTACAGCGCTAAAAATCCAGCTATTTAAAACTGTGTTTTCTCCGTCACATGGCTCACATATACGTTTTCAGAAAATACTGCCGTTTCTGGCCTGCATTAAATTTTTTTTTCAGTGTGTCAGCAAAGTTTTTGACACTGGTTTGCTGTTCAAAACAGTTACCTACAGGCCAGGTATTTAAAACCGTGTTTTCTCCGTCACACGGCTCACATATACGTTGTCAGAAAATGCTGCCATTTCTGGCCTCCATTAAAAAATGTTTTCAGTGTGTCAGTGAAGCAATTCACAGCAGTTTGCTGTTCATTTACTTACCTACAGGCCAGGTATTCAAAACTGTGTTTTCTGCGTCACACGGATCACATATACATTTTCAGAAAATAAAGCCATTTCTGGCCTCCATTAAAAAAAATTTTCAGTGTGTCAGAGAAGCAATTCACAGCAGTGTTCTGTTCAAACTATTTACCTACAGGCCAGGTATTTAAAACTGTGTTTTCTCCGTCAAACGGCTCACATATAAGTTCGCTCCAAACTCAGTCATTTGTAGTGAGCGTGGAAGATACTGTCCTCCATTTAAAATGGGCAAGGCACGTGGCAAGGGATGGGGAACTGGACGTGATGATAATGGTGCATGCAGAGGCCGAGGACAAGGCGAAGCCGAAATTGTGCCACAACAAACACCCGCATCTTCTCGTCTGAAGTTCCTGTCCGGTCTAGGGGACCGCAGCACACCACTGTTGAACCCAGAGCAGTGTCAAAAGGTTGTTGGTTGGATAGCGGATAATGCTTCCTGTCACTTCGCCACCACCACCTCCACTCTGTCTTCCACACGGTCATGTCTCAGTAGCCGTGAGTCTGGACCGCATATTCCTCACCCTGATCCTCCTTCCTCCCACCATGCCGAGTACCCAGAGACAACTGATCCCACACTTGGACACTTTGAAGAGCTGTTCACTTTTCCATTTATAGATTCGGGCCTCTCGCTCGGTCCACTTGAAGCGAGGCAAGAGGAGATCGCGTGTAGCGATGCCCAAATATTTGAGCAGCCACAGTTACAAGAAGGCGACGGTGGGAAAGTGTCACAAGAGGTGGACGATGATGAGACATAATTGCCAGAAAGTAAGGAGGAGGACCAGGGTGCGGAAGTGGAAGACAAGGTGTTCGACGATATAGTAACTGACCCAACCTGGCAGGAGGACATGCAGAGTGAGGACAGCAGCACACAGAGTACCCTAACAGGCAGGAAGAAGCAGTGTAGTGGCTGCAGACAGAAGGCAGGCAACCGTTCCCCGTAACACCAACACAAAGGAAGTTACCAATACAACTGTTAGGTCTTCCCGAGTCTGGTTGTTTCTTAAAGACTCTGCCGATAACCCCAAAAAGGCCATTTGCACCACCTGCCAGGCCATCATCTGCAAGGGTGGCAAAATGACCAGCCTGACCACCACCAGCATGATCAGGCACATGGCAGCAAAGCACCTGACTTTGTGAGCCGAACCCCAGGGTCCAGGAACAGTGTCTGCGGGTGGCACCATTGCTTATTCCGCTGTTGTGGATGCAAGCCAATCCCCTCTCCATGGTGCATGCAAAGATGCCTCCTGCCCTACACCTGTCGTTGCACACTCTCAAGTAGCAGCATCAGGAAGCACGTCCATGTCCTTGTTCCAGCGCAGCGTTCAGTTGTCCATACCCCAGTCCTTGGAATGCAAGCGCAAATATGCAGCCAACGCCCCACAGGCCACACTACTAAATTCTCACATTTCACGACTGCTTGCGCTCGAAATGTTGCCTTTTAGGCTCGTGGAGACTGAAGCATTCCGCAACCTGATGGCGGCGGCCGTCCCTTGGTACTCGGTCCCCAGCTGCCACTATTTCTCCCGGTGTGCCATCCCCGCATTACACAAGCACGTGTCCCAAAACATTAGCCGTGCTCTCAACAACGCAGTTACCGGTAAAGTCCACCTAACCACGGACATGTGGACAAGTGCTTGTAGGCAGGGACGGTACATCTCGCTGACGGCACACTGGGTTAACATAATGGAAGCCGGGACCCAGTCAGACCTTGGGACGGAACACATCCTCTGGACACCAAGGATTGGGGGCCCTAGGTCAATCAGGGTTGCCCCCATGGTCTATAGCTCCTGCACCTCATCCTTCTCAGCCTCCTCCTCCTCTTCAGCCTCCATCTCCGAAATAACCACATCAGTCACAAGCTGGAAGCACTGCAGCACTGCCTCGGCCAAGCAGCAACAGGCTGTGCTGAAGCTAATATGCTTAAGTGAAAAACCGCACAATGCTGAAAAGTTGTGGACAGCTCTGAAAGAGCAGGCAGATCTGTGACTCACACCGCTGAACCTACAGCCAGGCATGGTCGTGTGTGACTATGGCCGGAACCTGGTGGCGGCTCTGAGGCGAGGCGAGCTCACACACGTACCGTGCCTGGCCCCTGTGCTTAACCTCGTGGTTCAGCGGTTTCTCAAATCCTACCAGGAGCTGCCGGATCTGCTTGTTAAAGTACACCACCTGTGTGCCCATTTTAGAAAGTCAGCTACAGCTTCCGCCGCCCTTGCAGTGTTTCAGCAGTGTTTGCAGCTTCCGGATCACAGACTGGTGTGTAATGTCCCCATGCAATGGAACTCTGCACTGAAGATGTTGGGAAGGAATTATGAGCAGAAGAGGGCAGTTGTTGAGTACCAGCATCAACAAAGCCATCGGTATTCAGTTCAGACTCCACACATAAGACCTCAGGAGTGGACATGGATGTCAGACATATGTACCACCCTCCACAACTTTGAGGACTCCACCAAGATGGTGAGCAGCGATGACGCCATAATTAGCGTCAACATCCCGCTTCTCTGTCTTCTGAAATGCTCTCTGCTCACAATCAAAGATGATGCATTGCAGGCAGAGCATGATGAGATGGAGCAAGGAACCATACAGGGTGATTACACACAACCAAGCCTCATCTCATCCCAACGTGGATTGGGTGACAATGAGGAAGAGGAGGAGGAGGAGGAGGAGGAAGGACAGGAGCTATTTTCATGCACTATAGACGGTACTACCTGCACAGCTGTCATACCATCTGTTCAGTGTGGATGACCAGAGGACAGAGAGGAGGAGGAGGAGGAGAGCATGGTCAGTAATCCTCTTGGTGAGTACATGGACGTCTTGCCTGTTAGTAGTCTGGCACGCATGGCTGAGTTTATGTTACGCTGCCTTTCCCATGACCCTCGCGTTCTCAAAATTTTGGGTGACAGCCATTACGTGTTGGTGACACTTCTAGACCCACGCTACAAGGAGAACTTTATATCTCTTATTCCTGAGGCGGACAGGTCTACAAAAATGGGGATGTACCAGAAGGCCCTTGCTGCGGAACTATTAAAAAAATTCCCATCTGAAAACGCTGGTGGCAGAGGGCATACTTCGTTAGACAACCAAGGAGTACAGACGAGAGAGACACAGCTTCAATCCAGAAAAGGCAGGGGAACACTGTCAAAGTTCTGGGAGACTTTTCTCAGACCCTCCCATCGGACAGGCCCTGAGGCGCGGGGTATTCTCACAAGGAGTGCAAAGTTTGGGAAGATGTTGAGGGAGTACCTTGCCGACCGTACCAACGTCCTCCGTGATTCTGCTGTACCTTATAATTATTGGGTATCCAAGCTGGATACGTGGAATGAACTGGCTCTCTATGCCTTGGAGGTACTGGCCTGCCCTGCCGCTAGCGTTTTATCATAGCAAGTTTTTAGTGCCGCTGGTGGAATTATAACTGATACGCGCATCCACCTGTCAACTGAAAATGCTGACAGGCTCACTCTTATAAAAATGAACAAGGGCTGGATTGGGCCAGACTTCTCAACACCTCCGAATGATAGCAGCGTAACATAATTCCAATCCTGTGTCTTTTCTTGAGAGGTGTATTCCCATGCACCTTTTCACACCAACACATGGGTATGCGCTTCCTGATTTTGGCTATTTGCTCTTGTCCTCCTCCTTCTCCTCATCCTCCACCACCATATCACCAGGGTGACCGTGGTCCGTGATGCAACACCCACCGAATTTTTTTAAAGGGTGTTTATGATGCCCGTAAAAAAATTTTTTATACAGTATGTTCATGTATACCCCCCCAGGGGTAAATGTTTGTCAGCCCATACATATAGAGCATGGGCATTACAAGTATAGGAGGCCCGCTCCTTTCTAATGGGAACATTTTTTTATGAGGCCCTCCTCCACGTCTCTTCCAAGGGGCATTGAAGAGCCTCCAAATTTTGTGCAGCCCTTGCATTCACTGCATAGGCCAACACTATGGAAGACTCTCTCCTTTCTATTGGGAATTTGTCGTTACAGTGGCCCTTCTCTATGTGTCTTTAAATTTTTAGTGGGTTTTTTCCTAAAATTTTCAGCCGTTGGACTCACTGCATAACCTATAACTGTATGGCAGACTCTCCTTACTAATGGGAACATGTCATACCTTGTTACTGTGGCCCTGCTCTGTGTGTCTTTAAATTCTTAGTGGGGTTTTTCCTAAAATTGTCAGCTGTTGGGCTGACTGCATACCCTATAACTGTATAGCAGACTCTCTCCTTTCTAATGGGAACATGCTGTACCTTGTTACTGTGGCCCTGCTCTATGTGTCTTTAAATTCTTAGTGGGGTTTTTCCTAAAATTGTCAGCCGTTGGACTCACTGCATACCCTGTAACTGTATAGCAGACCCTCTCCTTTCTAATGGGAACATGTTGTACCTTGTTACTGTGGCCCTGCTCTATGTGTCTTTAAATTCTTATTGGGGTTTTTCCCAAATTTTGGCTGCCCTTGCAGTCACAGCATGGGCATTTCCACTTATAGGAGATCCTCTATAATCAGTTTTCCCGGGCTTTCAGGGAAGCAGATAAGACGTGTGTCTGGCTCTACACTCTCTACAACTTTCCCCTGTCAGATGATTCCGGTAAGAGCAAATACAGTTACATGTTTTGTTTGAAATACTGTAAAGTTAAGTGTATTGTGCTCTGAGATACACCATTTAGTTAATGCCTCCTGCACTGTACTCAGGTTGATGCATTCTGTATAGAATAGAGCCTTTGGCAGTGATCTTTACCCCAGTTACTCCTGTTTCCTGTAACCTGTATTATCACTATGTTAGTGCTAGTTTCTTTAATGTACCCAGTACTGACTGTCATTATTCTCTTTTGTGTTATAGTTTTTACCACTAGCAAGTTCATACCATCACCATTAAATCAAGATTACACAACGCTACAGTCTATTTAATTGAGTATGAATGAGGGTTAAGCTGTATGCTAAATCCCCCACAGCATCATACGTGGAGGAAGGCAGAACAAGAGGGCAATACCGTTTCTTGAAGATTAAGTGAAGGCGATGGTAGTGCTCATCTGAAGGTGTACTGTTGTGTGCAGGCACAACACCTATGAAAGCGTGGAAAGATGCTGCTGCTACCCTATGGCTGGAGGAAAGGGATCTACCAGATAGTATTAATCAAAATTTTCCATTTTTGCTATTCTAACACATTTCTGTACCAGACCTATGCTTTTCTGAAGGTATGAAAACATTGACAAAGGCATCAGTCTAGCGCAGAAATGTGTTAGTATTAATAAAAACTGATTTTGAAACCCAAGGGTCTTCATTCCCGCAGTCTCCCTTTTTGCTATTGGTTACCTCTAGTCACAATCAGTTTTCCCTAGCCTTTTTAGATGGTAATGTGCTTGATTATGAAATATTAACATGTAGTTGCTTAGCAGTGGAAACACATGCCAAGTAGCTCCACGTGCAGTTGTTTCTAATGTTAATACCAGAGGAGGTTAGGAATTTTCCAGTTATTGAGTAAGCAAAGTATTAGAGATTTTATGCACTAAGTGCCTCAACACATGGCTACCCTGATGGATATTGTCTTGTTGCAATGATGGCATCCTATTATTCTTTTTTCTTTCTTGTAATTTATCTTTATCCGTCAGAATTTTTCAAGAATAATAAAGTCATAGGGCACATATGTGCCACAGTAGAACAGTAGTAACAATAACCAACAGAGAAATGCATCAATAAATATGGATATACAGAGCACAAAGAACTACTTGAACTTTTAAAAACATGAATCCATAACAGTAAAACCAAATGTGCATTCTAGTACCGACTGATCCATTTTCTAATAACATAAAAAAATTCTATTATTCTTTAACAAATGTTTGTAAGTGCAGACTTCATGGCTAGGTGCTTGATTTTACTTAAGAGCGCTGTCCAAATATTTTTATAAATAAAATACATATTTTACTGAAACATCTTTTACTTATTAATTCAATTTATGGTATTATTTTTTTTCTATGCAACATCGCCACCTAGTGTTGCAACAAATAAATGTAGACTAAGTTACATTACATTTATAATAAGATTAATTCACAGCCCCTCTGCTGTAAGCTGTTCAAAGTCCTGAACATTTGCACTTATTCATTTACTGAAATGCATTTTTCAATTACCACAAGGATTAAACAGATGTTTAAAGGATAATGAGAAGATTAAAAATGCCAAATGTGTTTTATACAGTCAGGCATCTTAACTGACTTGTTTCTTAGTTTTGTTTGGCGTTATTAATAGATTATATTTATTTATTAATAATTTAAAGTGAAATAAAAACAAACAGAAAATGCTTTGAGCAAATCTCGAAATGAATATGGAAAATCATTATACAACATAAAATGCTGTGTGCTAAGGAATATCTTAAAAGATTGTCCACCCTACTGATTCTAAAATGTTACTCATAATTAAGCAAAGCAATAGCATCTGTAATGGTATAATTAACATTAAATAAGAAAAACATAATACTGTTGTTCCCTTAATAAGGACTAAAATTAATCAACCTTAATAAAATCCTAATCTTATGATTTTCATTCAAGATTTAGAATGATACATGAACTTGGGGAATATTTCTAAATGCCTAACATGGGTGGGATAAAATAAACTAATTATTTTAATAAAACATTCTACATTTTGGAGGTGAGTAAATGAAAAAAATACAATCAGTTTACCATCTTCTGAAGTCCACCATTGATTGTAGATCCATGCATGGACATGTCCGAGCCACACAAACAATCCAGAATTGAAGAGCAATATCCAGCACTGAAATTTACCTGTGTTTTATAAAAATATTTAGATTTGAGAGTCCTCAGTTGCTGAAACCTTTTAATGGCTAATTGGAAAGATGGTAACAAATTGCAAGCTTTTGAGACTATGCATTATTTCTGTGTCTTGTTTTGTATAAATGTGTGACTCTTCAGATTTTGTATTATACTATGCCTGATGAAGAGACTTGAGTAGTCACGAAAGCTTGCAATTTGTTACCACCTTTTCAGTTAGTCATTAAAAGGTATCAACCACTGAGGACTCTCAAATCAAAATATTTTTCTATCTACTGGCTAGCACGGTACAAAGATATATATTTTTCCTGTACCTGTGTTTTATACAGATGCAATCCATACAGAAGAAACCACAGCTTTTTAACAAGCTGTGGTCCAAAGATTATTATTAAGTCTTCCAAAAATATACTTTTCTTGTCAACAGCAATAGGTTTGTTGTTGGAAAGTGAAGAAACAATGGCTTTTAAAAATCCATCCAAAAATTATACCTTTTTTGGGAGCAGTTTAAGGTTTTCTATATTTACGCTACGCAGTATAGGGTTTCAAACAGCAGTATAGTATGTATAAAAAATGCAATGGACAGGCAGTAAGATTCTATTGTAATAATTAACATCAACCTTAGATGAATGAACCCATCTGTTGCATTGCATACCCTCTCTGATTGTATGTTGGAGGCTCGACAACGTGGTAGACCGTGCCTGTTTTTGCCATCGGTCCAATATCCTGACTTAGAAATCAGTTGGATTAGTCCTCAAGGAAAGGACAGAAAGCAGGTACGACTGAGCCTGTTTGTGCATCTTTGTTTCTGGTATGCATCATGTTGGCACAGCAAATGAAAAAAATCAGGTCTACAGTGGGTACGGAAAGTATTAATATTTGTAATCGCTATACTCGTAACGAGTACTTTTTAATAATCACATATTCATTCTGAATAGTACAATGTAAGTCAATGGGAAATGCGAGTAATTTTCTGCTGGACCCTACAAAGGGGTCTGGAGACCTGAGGAAAAGGCTGAAATGGATGGAAAAGTGATGAAACAGAATGAGAAGAGCCTGGAGAATATGCCTGCATGCTTTTCTGACTCACATATAGTTTCTGGGAATAAGTTTCTCTAGACATTTTGGAGGTCCCTCTTGTGTACATTTGAGAGTGCCCTCACTTATTCATATTGTAGGACCCTCACTATTATTTAACTCACTTAAGGGCTGAGACTACAGAGAAAAAGGCCAAGAGACATGGAGTACTAGAAGGTAGCAGTGAGTGCGGCCTGCGATTCTCAGGTATGGCTGAACTCTGTGAACTGGAAAAGTAAAGCTGCACTAGTCAACTGGATGACGAGCTCAAATATATCACTTGTGCAAGTCAATGGACAAAGGATATATGGTGCCTCCCCTCCAGGATGGGTTGGAGAAGCTTCTCCAAATTAATCAGAGATTTTGATTGTCAATATTCCCAAGATTATATAGCAAAAGAAGACTTCTTGATACTGTACTACTTGGTCCAGTGCAAAATGTGCATCGTAATTCCAAAAATTACTCATGGGGGCTGTGTCATAGGTGCAGGAAGATTCCATGACAAGGGCCTTTCTTGACAAACATTATCTATGATGGAGTACTGTAGTAGTTGTGGTCCTCAATTCAAGTTTTCAGAGGGCCATCAGTCGGTCATCAACAGTCAGTGTAAATTTCTATTGAATATGTATCCCTAACTCAGTCACAATGTGGCACAAGCCAGGCATATTTTTTGCCAAATAGGGTGACTGACAGTACATTTCTATTGAATATGTATTCTCTATCTCAGTCACAATGTGGCACAACCTGTGACAAGGGCCTCCAATGACAAATATTAGTTTGGTAGGACCACTGTACATTCCAGATTTATTCACTGCACAATGTGCATAGGGTTTGTAAAAATTAGCCCTATGGGCTGAGTCATGGTTGACACAGGAAGCCACCATCCCAAGGGCCTCCAATCACAAATAGTAGTTAAGCTGGAGTAGGAATACTGTCCTGGTTTGTCCACTGCACAATGTGCATAGGGTTTGTAAAAATTAGCCCTATGTGCTGAGTCCTGGTTGACTCACTATTTTTGCTGTGACAGCTAGCTTGGCTTGTGCCATCAACATCTGAAAATCTGTCAACAAAACCCAAAATGCCCAAAAAGCCTGTTGTTAAGGAACGTGGACGTGGTGTTGTCTGTGGTACTCGAGAAGGCACTCAGTCTTTGTCAGGTCAGAAGAAGCTTGATGCATCCACTATGTTCCTGGGAAAATTTCCCGGTCTGGAACTTAAACGTGTGTGGAAGCCAGAAGAGTGGGAGCAGATTCTGTCTTGGATAGCAGACAAGGCCTCTACGCATTTGTCAAGCAGCAACAAATTTTCCACGACCACACAGTCTATTGTGGATACGCAGAAGGCTGGCCCATCCAACCCTGAAGCTGGTTCTCCTTCCTCCCGCCATTATCAGTCGCAGGAGACATATGACCCCAAGTTTGGCCACTCCGAGGATCTGTTTGGTACGGATCCTTTGATTGGCTCTGGCCTATCACCGTGCAGCATTGAAGAGGGACAAGAGGAGGTGGCGTGCGTTGATGCTCAAGTCTTTGAGGACCTACGGCCAGGAGAAAGCCACTTGGAGGAATGTCATTTACTGTCTCCAGAGGTGGAGGCTGATGATGATGAGACACAGTTGCCATCAGGTCAGCCTACAATGTCAACTGGGAATGAGGATGAGATGGAAGGATGGAAGGTGAGGTGGTCGATGATGAGTCCACTGATCCGACCTGCACCTTTGGCACGCAAAGCCATGACAGCAACACAGAGGAAGATGGATATGTAGCACCAACACAGGCACCAAGGGGTCATGGTTTGCCCAGAGTGAGAACTGGGTCAACTGTTCCCAACAACACCCCCACTGTGCACCAAGTCAGGGCAGGGGGGCGTTCAGCTGCCTTGTGGAATTTTTTTCTGAAAGTCCTTGAGAGAAAAGCATTGTAGTCTGTAGCATCTGCCATACCAAGTTGAGCAGAGGCCAGGGAAAAGGCAACCTGAGCACCACCAGTATGCAAAACCACCCCAGTAGGTGGGCGGAACACCAGGGTACCAAATCTGAGCCTGCGGGTCAAACCAATGCCATATCGCCTGGGCTATGTCCTTCAGAATCTGCTGTTCAGGAAGCAGGCACTCATACCTCCTGCCCACAAGCTGCAGTTGCTCACACACACAACAAGCATCAACCACATCCACTTTCTTGTCCCAGCGAAGCGTCCAATTTTCCGTGCCTGAGAGCTTGGAATCAAAGCGTAAATACCTAGCCACGCACCAACAGGCACAAATACTAAACTCGCACATTGCCAAATTGCTAGCTGTGGAGATGTTGCCACTTAGGCTTGTGGGAACACAGTCTCTCCGTGATCTCTTGGCTGTGGCTGCCCAACGATACAGTGTTCCCAGCCGCCACTATTTTGCCCGGTGTGCGGTCCCTATGTTACACACGAATGTGTTAAACAATCTGAACCGTGCTCTCACCAACGCCATAACCGGGAAGGTCCACCTAACAACAGACACCTGGACAAGTTGTTGTGAACAGGGACGATACATTTCTGTCACGGCACGCTGGGTGAACTTGGTGGAGGGTGGGACAAAGGCGCAAACTGGAACATCACACATCCTACCCACGCCAAGAATAGTGGGCCCAACTTCTGTCAGGGTTTCCACCTCTTCATATTCCACTTCCTCTCTCCCCTCCTCCTGCTCCTCATCCTCTGCTGTATTACTCTCCCCATCACTGCCAAGCTGGGACCTGTGCTGCAGCACATCAGCAAAGCGGCAACACGCTCTGCTGAAGCTTATATGTTTAGGTCAGAAAGCACACACTGCAGCAAAGCTGTGGCAAGCTTTAAAATAACAGACCGATCAGTGACTCTACCTGCAGCCCCTCCAACCCGGTCTGGTCGTCTGCGATAATGGGTGTAGCCTGGTGGCTCATCTGCTGAACCTAGTTGTTCAGAAATTTCTGAAAACTTACCATGACTTGCCGCACCTACTTGAGAAGGTGCGCCGTATTAGCGCCCATTTCCGCCATTCCTCTACCACTTTTGCTGTTTTTACAGTGCTGCAAAAGTGGTTCAATTTGCCAAGTCAGTGACTCATTTGCGACCTGCCCAACTCAACCTATAATTTGTTAGCAAGGAGTTGTGAACAGCAGAGGGCAGTAGCTGAATACCAGCTTAAACATGCCCGTCAGACTGAGAGTCAGCCATCACACATAACAACTGTTGAGTGGGTGTGGATCGCTGACATTTGTCACATTCTTGAGAATTTTGAGTACTGCACCAACCTCCTGAGCGGTGATCAGGCTATTATCAGCGTAACCATCCCCCTGCTGTGTCTCTTGAAACAATCACTGCATAATCTCAAAGAGGAAGCTTTGAGTGCCCAGCATGTTGGTATGGAGCCAGATTTCCCAATGGGTGATACTACCCAGCCAGGCCAATATTCTCAGGCAACATTGGGTGATGAGGAGGAAGATGAGGAGGATGAGGAGGGAGAGGACTTGTTTTTCTGTGCTACCAAGGGAACTTGTAATGCTATAGAGGGGACACCCAACCCAAGCTTCATGTCTGTCCAGCCTGGATGGGCTGGAGAGGCGGAGGTGGAGGAGGAGGAGGAGGCGAATCAGCATGAGGAGAGGATGGGTACTGTGTCTACTGCTGGGGACACAGAAAATTTGCCTTTTTGCAGCTTGGCCAACATGGCACAGCTCATGTGTAAGTGTCTGTGGCAAGACCCTTGCATGATTCACATTTTATCCAACAATAATAATAATTTTTATTTCTATAGTGCCAACATATTCCGCAGCTCTTTACAATTAAGCGGGGACATGTACATACAATAAATTCAATACAAGGTAAGACAGTTTAAACAGTTACATTAGGAGTGAGGTCCCTGCTCGCAAGCTTACATTCTACAAAGAAATGGGTGGACACAATAGGTGAAAAATGCTTGTTATTTCAGGTCTGGCAATTATAATAAGTAGGGATTTTTATATAAAGCTGCATGACCCAGTCATCAGACAGTATGCTTAAGTGCAATAATCAAGTATTGAGTGCAGTTATCGTGTGCATGGAGAGTGTGGAGACAGATGAATAGTAGGGTGCAGATTCTGAATAATATTTAGAAGAAGGAAACAGCGGAAAGTTAGTTTACTGAGTAGTTGAGGTGGTAGGCTTGCTTAAAGAGATGGGGGCTAGGCATCAGTTGGATCGTCTGGGGTAGAGCATTCCAGAGAACTGGTGCATCACGAGAGAAGTCTTGGAGATGGAGATGCGAGGTTCGGATTATGGGGGATGTTAGTCGTGGGTCATTTGTAGAACAGAGGGCACGTGTAGGGCGATAGACAAAGATGATAGAGGAGAAATAAGGCGGTGCAGAACTGTGGAGAGCTTTGTGGGTGAAAGTGATGAGTTTATATTGGACCCTATAGCGAATGGGAAATCAGTGTAATGACTGGCAGAAGATAGAGGCATCGTTGAAGCGGCTACCGCATTCAGGACGGATTGGAGAGGAGAAAGTTTGCTAAGAGGGAGACCGGTGATTGGTGGCCCTTGGGATGGTGGCTTCCAAAATAGTGGGTAAAATGGCCTGGTGCGTGCTTGCTAGCAGGCTGTAGGAAATGTTTGTACTACTGCTTTGTGTAGGGCACTAAACGCCTTTTTAAGTGGACTAATGTGGACAGCAGAAGGCAGGCTGTCACCCCAAAAACAGTGGGGAAAATGGGCTGGTGCATGCTTGGTAGCAGGCAGTAGGAAATGTTTGAACTACTGCTTTGTGTAGCCACTAAATGCTTTCTAAGTGGACTAATGTGGACAGAAGACAGGCTGTCACCCCAAAAACAGTGGGGAAAATGGCCTGGTGTGTGCTTGGTAGCAGGCAGTAGGAAATGTTTGGACTTCTGCCAGGGGCGTTCATAGGAATCATGGGGCCCCATAGCAGAAGTTCTAATTGGGCCCCCCCAAAAAAAAAACAACTGTAAATAATTGTCGTGGTCACACAAGAGCAGATCTCTCAACTTTCCATCCGTTACGTAGTAATTTTCCCCCTGCTGTAGTCCTAGATCCCTCTTTCATTGCCCCATAAAGTGACATGCCAACAAAAGTGTCCCCCAAACACAGTATGATACCCCCATTGTGAATTCCTCCACATGAGCAGTATAATGTCCCTACTGTACCCACCTCAACTCCCAGGGCAAAGTATGCTGACCCCAACACAGTATGATCCCCCAACTGTGACCCCTTAGAGCTAGAGAGGATGATACGTAATAATGGAACTATATAACTAAGGACAACGCTATACATAAGTGAGTACACTATATACTGAGTATGCTATACATAATACGGCTACATTTCTGCATCTGTGTGCAGTGTCGGTGTGCTGTCCACTGTTACAGACGCATTGAGCATGTCCTATTCTGATCCTCAAAATCGGATCAGAACAGGACAGTCTCTGACTCTCACAGATCTCATTCTCAGATCCAAGATTTTCATGGATGTGTTATGTATCTATAAAACTCTACGAGTCTGTGGACCATGCGATAAAAAATTTTGGCAGCACACGGACATTTCACACAAATGTAAGAATGCAGCCTAAGAGATTTTACAGATAACATTATCACTCCAAGTCACACAGTGCAGATACAGAATAATATTTACATCCAGGAACTTACCGCTAACGTCTCATCTAATCAGAGTCAGTTTCTGCTGCTTCTTCTCCATCTGGTCAGACCTTCATGTTGACATCTCCCAGCCACAACTCATCTTGTCAGTACAGCCCTAAAAATAACAAGGTCACATATATTGTATATATACTTGTGTCTCCCCCACACTGCGCCCCTGAATACAGATATGTATCCCCCATTAATATACTATTAGCCACTTAGTAATCAAAATACAAAGTGATCAGCAGCACTGTGGCCCCCATTAACTATAATCTCTGCCACCCAATAATATAAATTATTCAGTCTCTGTGACTCTCCCCAATTAACTGTAAGGATATGTGCACACGGAAAATATACAAGGCTTTGCAGTACAGGCAAAGTGAAACCCTCATCATTGCTCTCTCCCAGAATCCCCATCATTGCTCTCTCCCAGCACCCCCATCATTGCTCTCTCCTAGCACCCCCCATCATTGCTCTCTCCAGCCACATCATTGCTCTCCCCATTGCCACCATCCCCATCATTGCGCTCCCCAGTCCCACTATCCCCATCATTGCTCTCCCCAGCCCCACCATCCCCATCATTGCTCTCCCCTGCTCCATCAGCCCCATAATTGCTCTCCCCAACCTCACCATTCCCCATAATTGCTCTCCCCATTGCCACCGTCCCCATCATTGCTCTCCCCAGTCCCACCATCCCCATCATTGCTTTCCCCAGCCCCATCATTGCTCTCCCCTGTCCCATCAGCCCCACCCATCATTGCTTTCCCCAGCCCACCATCCCCATCATTGCTCTCTCGAGCTCCATCAGCCCCATCATTGCTCTCCCCAGCCTCACCATCCCCATAATTGCTCTCCCCATTGCCACCGTCCCCATCAATGCTCTCCTCAGTCCCACCATCCCCATCATTGCTTTCCCCAGCCCCATCAGCCCCATCATTGCTCTCCCCAGCCCCACCATCCACATAATTTATCTCCTCAGCCCCATCAGCCCCATCATTGCTTTCCCCAGCCTCACCATCCCCATAATTGCTCTCCCCATTGCCACCGTCCCCATCATTGCTCTCCCCAGTCCCACCATCCCCATCATTGCTTTCCCCAGTCCCACCATCCCCATCATTGCTCTCACCAGCTCCAATATCCCCATCATTGCTCTCCCCTGCCCCATCAGTTCCATCATTGCTCTCCCTAGCACCACCATCCCCATAATTGCTCTCTCCAGCTCCATCAGCCCCATCATTGCTCTCCCCAGACCCACCATCCCCATCATTGCTCATTCCATTGCCACCACCCCCATCATTGCTCTCCCCAGCCCCACCATCCCCATCATTGCTCTCCCCAGCTCCATCAACCCCAACATTGCTCCCCCCAGCCCCACATCCCCATCATTGCTCTCCCCAGCCCCATCATCCCCATCATTGCTACCCCCAGCCCCATCATTGCTCTCCCTAGCACCACATCCCCATCATTGCTCTCCCCAGCCCCATCATCCCCATCATTTCTCTCCCCATCCCTCTCATTGCTCTCCCCAGCCCCACCATTGCTCTCCCCCACCTCCCCTCATGCTCCTTCTCCTCTGCCAAGCGTTTTAAGTAAAAAAAAAAAGAAAACAACTTACCTCTCAGCACGCTCCCCTGCAGCATCCTCCTAGTTGCTGGCAGCTTTCTTCTTGACCCAGGCGAGCGCTGCATGATGATGTCATCAAGCTGCATGCATCTGTGTTAAGGAGGAAGCAGAGAATGGATCACTCCAGCTTCCCTGCCATTTTCCTCCTGTCAGCAGCAGAGCTGCAGGGAATGCTCCATGCCCGCCGCGTGCAGGGAGCAGCTGCACCGACGGCGGTATGTCCTCCCCTGGACTGCTATGGGGCCCCCTCGCGTCACAGGCCCCATAGCAGTCACGTGGCCTGCCGCCATTGGCGGTACGCCACTGACTACTGCTTTGTGTAGGGCACTAAACACTTTTTTAAGTGAACTAATGTGGACAGAAGGCAGGCTGTCACCCCAAAAACAGTGGGGAAAATGGGCTGGTGCATGCTTTGTAGCAGGCAGTAGGAAATCTTTGGACTGCTGCTTTGCATTGGGCACTAACAGCCTTTTTAAGTGGACTAATGTGGACAGCAGAAGCCAGGCTCTGACCCATAAAACAGCGGGGAAAATAGATTGTTGCTTTTAAAGGAAAGGCAGCACAAAATGCTACTACTCTGTGTGTGCAGGAAAAATATTGCTTTGCCTCTGACAAGAGCTGTTTTAAGATGGACACTGGAAGAATACTTTAACCTCTCCCTACCTAATACACAAGCTCTCCCCTGTACTCTGACTTTGTTGTGTGTCTTCAGCTCTGAAAAGAGCTATTTTTTGGTGGTATTTAGAGATGAGCGATGTTCGACTCGAACTGCTCGCCAATCTCAAATTCGAGCTGTTTTGGGCGGTGTTCGAGCCGTTCGGCGAACACGAACAATTTGAAAAAAATTCGGCTGTTCGAGGTTATGTTCGATAACTGTTCGTGCACCAAAATCATAACTGGATTTTTTCTCAGTAATGCTGAAAATTAATGTTAATGCGCAGTTTGAGTGTACAGCGGGGCGGGGGGAGGGGCAGGGGATGGATCTCTGCAGAAATAATGAAGATCTCCATTTCTTTTTCTCTTTCCCGCATTTACAGTGGGGAGGTGCAATTAGTCAGCCTATCAGCAGCGCACACACGGAGCGAACTGCTTTTTTTCACACAAGCAAGGGCATGTGTCATTGGCAGTGTATGTCACATGTCTTTGCCCTATAAGACCCAGCCATTTTCCCCGTCGCCACCATTTTCTCACTGCTGCAGCTGCGTGTTAGACGGCACCGCTGTTGCTTTGTGCGCTATACTTTGTTAATTTCAAGCCAATTTTCGCACAAATCTACAGATAGCTTGGGAGTATGGAATAGATGTGATTGCAGTCCTTTTGAGGACTAGGTTACATCATTTCCTACGACTTTTATCAGGCAGGTCTGTGCTCTTAAATAGATAGGTTGGGAGTAAACACTAATTGTAATTGCAGTCCTTTTCAGGGCTAGGTTACATCAGTTCCTATCACTTTTTGCCAGGCAGGTCTGTGCCAGTGTTGTGCAAGTTTTTTTCACAGCATTTGGTTAAATCTAGCAAAGCAAATTCTTTTTGGCCTCTTGCAGTGTGTGTTAGTCAGTGGAGTAGCCTATCTGTGTTGCAAGCTACACCACCTGTTTATAGAATACAAATTTTTTTACTGCACCTAGTGAAGCAAAACCTTTTGGGCATAGCATCATTCTATTAGTCCAGTCTGCATCAAGCTCTTAAAAAATATTTCGGCTTGTAGCAGTGTATGGGACTTGTTCTATTAGTCCATCTATACTAACCTCCACAAGGTTGCAAATTCAATATAATTTTTATCTGCATCTAGCTCTGAAAAAATATTTCAGCTTGTAGCAGTGTGTGGGACTTGTTCTATTAGTCCATCTATACTAACATCCACCAGGTTGCAAATTCAATATAATTTTTATCTGCATCTAGCTCTGAAAAAGTATTTGGGCTTCGGCTTGTAGCAGTGTGTGGGACTTGTTCTATTAGTCCATCTATACTAACCTCCACCAGGTTGCAAATTCAATATAATTTTTAATCTGCATCTTGCTCTGAAAAAATATTTGGGCTTCGGCTTGTAGTAGTGTGTGGGACTTGTTCTGTTAGTCCATCTATACTAACCTCCACCAGGTTGCAAATTCAATATAATTTTTATCTGCATCTAGCTCGGAAAAAATATTTGGGCTTCGGCTTGTAGCAGTGTGTGGGACTTGTTCTATTAGTCCATCTATACTAACCTCCACCAGGTTGCAAATTCAATATAATTTTTATCTGCATCTTGCTCTGAAAAAATATTTTGGCTTGTAGCAGTGTGTGGGACTTGTTCTATTTGTCCATCTATACTAACCTCCACCAGGTTGCAAATTCAATATAATTTTTATCTGCATCTAGCTCTGAAAGTATATTTGGGCTTCGGCTTGTAGCAGTGTGTGGGACTTGTTCTATTAGTCCATCTATACTAACCTCCATCAGGTTGCAAATTCAATATAATTTTTATCTGAATCTAGCTCTGAAAAAATATTTTGGCATGTAGCAGTGTGTGGGACTTGTTCTATTAGTCCATCTATACTAACCTCCACCAGGTTGCAAATTCAATATATGTTTTTTCTGCATCTAGCTCTAAAAAATATTTGGGCTTCGACTTGTAGCAGTGTGTGGGACTTGTTCTATTAGTCCATCTATACTAACCTCCACCAGGTTGCAAATTCAATATCATTTTTATCTGCATCTTGCTCTGAAAAAATATTTCGCCTTGTAGCAGTGTGTGGGACTTGTTCTATTAGTCCATCTTTACTAACCTCCACCAGGTTGCAAATTCAATATAATTTTTATCTGCATCTAGCTCTGAAAAAATATTTGGGCTTCGGCTTGCAGCAGTGTGTGGGACTTGTTCTATTAGTCCATCTATACTAACCTCCACCAGGTTGCAAATTCAATATAATTTTTATCTGCATCTAGCTCTGAAAAAATATTTGGCCTTTGGCTTGTAGCAGTGTGTGGGACTTGTTCTATTAGTCCATCTATACTAACCTCCACCTGGTTGCAAATTCAATATAATTTTTATCTGCATCTAGCTCTGAAAAAATATTTCGGCTTGTAGCAGTGTGTGGGACTTGTTCTATTAGTCCATCTATACTAACCTCCACCAGGTTGCAAATTCAATATAATTTTTATCTGCATCTAGCTCTGAAAAAATATTTTGGCTTGTACCAGTGTCTGAGACTTGTTCTATTAGTCCATCTATTCTAACCTCCATCAGGTTGCAGATTCAATATAATTTTTATCTGCATCTAGCTCTGAAAAAATATTTGGGCTTCGGCTTGTAGCAGTGTGTGGGACTTGTTCTATTAGTCCATATATACTAACCTCCACCAGGTTGCAAATTCAATGTAATTTTTATCTGCATCTAGCTCTGAAAAAATATTTTGGCTTGTAGCAGTGTGTGGGACTTGTTCTAATAGTCCATCTGTAGTAACCTCCACCAGGTTGCAAATTCAATATAATTTTTATCTGCATCTTGCTCTGAAAAAATATTTTGGCTTGTAGCAGTGTGTGGGACTTGTTCTATTAGTCCATCTATACTAACCTCCACCAGGTTGCAAATTCAATATAATTTTTATCTGCATCTAGCTCTGAAAGTATATTTGGGCTTCGGCTTGTAGCAGTGTGTGGGACTTGTTCTATTAGTCCATCTATACTAACTTCCATCAGGTTGAAAATTCAATATCATTTTTATCTGAATCTAGCTCTGAAAAAATATTTTGGCATGTAGCAGTGTGTGGGACTTGTTCTATTAGTTCATCTATACTAACCTCCACCAGGTTGCAAATTCAATATAATTTTTTTCTGCATCTAGCTCTGAAAAAATATTTGGGCTTTGACTTGTAGCAGTGTGTGGGACTTGTTCTATTAGTCCATCTATACTAACCTCCACCAGGTTGCAAATTCAATAAAATTTTTATATGCATCTTGCTCTGAAAAAATATTTCGGCTTGTAGCAGTGTGTGGGACTTGTTCTATTAGTCCATCTATACTAACCTTCACCAGGTTGCAAATTCAATATAATTTTTATCTGCATCTAGCTTTGAAAAAATATTTGGGCTTCGGCTTGCAGCAGTGTTTGTGGGTCTTGTTCTATTAGTCCATCTATACTAACTTCCACCAGGTTGCAAATTCAATATAATTTTTATCTGCATCTAGCTCTGAAAAAATATTTTGGCTTGTAGCAGTGTGTGGGACTTGTTCTATTAGTCCATCTATACTAACCTCCACCAGATTGCAAATTCAATATAATTTTTATCTGCATCTAGCTCTGAAAGTATATTTGGGCTTTGGCTTGTAGCAGTGTTTGGGACTTGTTCTATTAGTCCATCTATACTAACCTCCATCAGGTTGCAAATTCAATATAATTTTTATCTGAATCTAGCTCTGAAAAAATATGTTGGCATGTAGCAGTGTGTGGGACTTGTTCTATTAGTCCATCTATACTAACCTCCACCAGGTTGCAAATTCAATATAATTTTTTCTGCATCTAGCTCTGAAAAAATATTTGGGCTTTGAGTTGTAGCAGTGTGTGGGACTTGTTCTATTATTCCATCTATACTAACCTCCACCAGGTTGCAAATTCAATATAATTTTTATCTGCATCTTGCTCTGAAAAAATATTTCGGCTTGTAGCAGTGTGTGGGACTTGTTCTATTAGTCCATCTATACTAACCTCCACCAGGTTGCAAATTCAATATAATTTTTATCTGCATCTAGCTCTGAAAAAATACTTGGGCTTCGTCATGCAGCAGTGTGTGGGACTTGTTCTATTAGTCCATCTATACTAACCTCCACCAGGTTGCAAATTCAATATAATTTTTATCTGCATCTAGCTCTGAAAAAATATTTGGCCTTCGGCTTGTAGCAGTGTGTGGGACTTGTTCTATTAGTCCATCTATACTAACCTCCACCAGGTTGCAAATTCAATATAATTTTTATCTGCATCTAGCTCTGAAAAAATATTTGGGCTTCGGCTTGCAGCAGTGTGTGGGACTTGTTCTATTAGTCCATCTATACTAACCTCCACCAGGTTGCAAATTCAATATAATTTTTATCTGCATCTAGCTCTGAAAAAATATTTGGCCTTCGGCTTGTAGCAGTGTGTGGGACTTGTTCTATTAGTCCATCTATACTAACCTCCACCAGGTTGCAAATTCAATATAATTTTTATCTGCATCTAGCTCTGAAAAAATATTTCGGCTTGTAGCATTGTGTGGAACTTTTTCTATTAGTCCATCTATACTAACCTCCACCAGGTTGCAAATTCAATATAATTTTTATCTGCATCTAGCTCTGAAAAAATATTTTGGCTTGTAGCAGTGTGTGGGACTTGTTCTATTAGTCCATCTATTCTAACCTCCATCAGGTTGCAGATTCAATATAATTTTTATCTGCATCTAGCTCTGAAAAAATATTTGGGCTTCGGTTTGTAGCAGTGTGTGGGACTTCTTCTATTAGTCCATATATACTAACCTCCACCAGGTTGCAAATTCAATGTAATTTTTATCTGCATCTAGCTCTGAAAAAATATTTTGGCTTGTAGCAGTGTGTGGGACTTGTTCTATTAGTCCATCTATACTAACCTCCACCAGGATGCAAATTCAATATAATTTTTATCTGCATCTAGCGCTGAAAAAATATTTGGGCTTCGGCTTGTAGCAATGTGTGGGACTTGTTTTATTAGTCCATCTATACTAACCTGCACCAGGTTGCAAATTCAATATAATTTTTATCTGCATCTAGCTCTGAAAAAATATTTGGGCTTCGGCTTGTAGCAGTGTGTGGGACTTGTTCTATTAGTCCATCTATACTAACCTCCACCAGGTTGCAAATTCAATATAATTTTTAATCTGCATTTTGCTCTGAAAAAATATTTGGGCTTTGGCTTGTAGCAGTGTGTGGGACTTGTTCTGTTAGTCCATCTATACTAACCTCCACCAGGTTGCAAATTCAATATAATTTTTATCTGCATCTAGCTCTGAAAAAATATTTGGGCTTCGGCTTGTAGCAGTGTGTGGGACTTGTTCTATTAGTCCATCTATACTAACCTCCACCAGGTTGCAAATTCAGTATAATTTTTATCTGCATCTTGCTCTGAAAAAATATTTCGGCTTATAGCAGTGTGTGGGACTTGTTCTATTAGTCCATCTATACTAACCTCCACCAGGTTGCAAATTCAATATAATTTTTATCTACCTCTAGCTCTGAAAAAATATTTGGCCTTCGGCTTGTAACAGTGTGTGGGACTTGTTCTATTAGTCCATATATACTAACCTCCACCAGGTTGCAAATTCAATATAATTTTTATCTGCATCTAGCTCTGAAAAAATAATTTGGCTTCGGCTTGTAGCAGTGTGTGGGACTTGTTCTATTAGTCCACCTATACTAACCTCCACCAGGTTGCAAATTCAATATAATTTTTATCTGCATCTAGCTCTGAAAAAATATTTCGGCTTGTAGCAGTGTGTGGGACTTGTTCTATTAGTCCATCTATACTAACCTCCACCAGGTTGCAAATTCAATATAATTTTTATCTGCATCTATCTCTGAAAAAATATTTTGGCTTGTAGCAGTGTGTGGGACTTGTTCTATTAGTCCATCTATTCTAACTTCCACCAGGTTGCAGATTCAATATCATTTTTATCTGCATCTAGCTCTGAAAAAATATTTGGGCTTCGTCTTGTAGCAGTGTGTGGGACTTGTTCTATTAGTCCATCTATACTAACCTCCACCAGGTTGCAAATTCAATGTAATTTTTAGCTGCATCTAGCCCGTAAAATAATTTTGGGCTTAGTAGCAGTGTGTGGTACTCATTGTATTAGGCCACCTATACCAAGCTCCACCAGCATTGAAATGAATAATAATTTTTAGCTGCATCTTGCCTGTAAACTAATTTTTGGCATTTTAGCAGTGTGTGGTACTCATTCTATTAGGCCATCTATACTAAGCTCCACCAGCTTTGAAATTAATAAGAATCTTTAGCTACATCTTGCCTGGAAAATAATTTTTGGCATAGTAGCAGTGTGTGGTACTCATTGTATTAGGCCATCTATACCAAGCTCCACCAGCTTTGAAATTAATAATAATTTTTAGCTGCATCTAGCCCGGAAAAAAATTTTTCTTCCCAATAGTGGTAGCAATAGAAATATGGGGCGCGCTCCTGGCTAACAAAAATATACGCTTCATAAAAAAAACACCAGCCTAGCGCACTGCATTAATAAGATGGCATCATCGTCTCTCCCGTTTACGCCAGCTAGCATTCCTGTGCCTAAAACACAATGCATGGGTCCGCGCTAGCCACGATGCTGAGGGGTCTAAAGCTGCTGCTAACGCTTTATTACAATTCAATTGGCAGATTTTCACAGAGCTCCTCCCCAACGCCCACCCATCGGGCAACAGTTGCCCACCCTCCCTATGGGATCTAGTGGCGAATAGTTGATGCCATTAATCAGAGCGTCAGTTGCCCCGTCGACATGGCAAGCATACGGTAAGGCATGGGAAGAGTGGACACGACTAGTAGCAGGCAGATAGGTTGACCAATGTGAACAAGCCAGATTACAAGTCACCATAGAATTTATCCACAAGCTAATGATGAGGGGCATATCAGGGGCGTCAGCGCAGCGGTGTCTGACCGGAGTAGCATTTCACTTCTAACTACTGAATTGGGTAGATGTGACAAAGAGATTCATCATCAGACAATCCATAAAAGGGTGTAAAAGGGGTCAGCCTAGTCAGGAGTGTAGACGTCCTGTCCCGTGTAACTAAAACTGATTTCTCACATCATATCCCTAACACCATAAACATGACACTCACAATTTGAAGCAACACTACTGTTTACTGCATTTGCGATCGCCTTCTTCGGGGCGCTATGCATAAGCGAATTAGTCCCTCAATCCAAAATTACCACCAGTGGAGGCTTATTACACCAGGACGTAGTCATAGCCAATAATGCAATACGTCTACGCATACGCCAATTGAAAACGGTTCCAGCGGGCAGGGGCACTTGGCTACTTCTACAACCCACAAACGGTACACTGAGTCGGGTAACAATAGTAAAAACATATATAACCATCAGATCACAAAGTAATTTCTTCTTATCACACATTGATGGAACGCCATTATCAAGATACCAGTTCCAAGCTATATTTAATAAATGCATAACATCGGCAGGGAACCACCCCAAATATTACGGGACACACTCATTCCGCATAGGCGCTGCCACGGTAGCAGCAAGAGCAGGACTGCCAGAAACGGAAGTTCAGAGGATAGGGAGATGGCGATCCACGTGTTTGGCGAGATACATAAGACCAGACTTGTTATCCTAACGTGGTTTGTTTCTTTTACAGGTGACTCTAAGCCAACAGTGTGGGTGATAGGCCACTCGTATATATATTGGGCAGAAAAAAGGGCGAAAGTCCATCCAGGCGGGAGGAAATTAGAGTTTCATAACACATATTTCAACTGGAGAGGTATTAGAGGCCTGCTATGGCCACAGGTACTAATGGAGGTAATCCAGGTAGGGAGAGAGGCAAGAGGTCTGGTCATCTTAGTTATACAGGCCAGGGGAAACAACCTAGGTCATCACAAGAGCGCATAACTAATTGCAATAATGAAACTAGACACTGAGCGCTTCAGAGAATTTTTCACAAAACTAGCTATAGTATGGTCAGAGATTGTGCCGATTGCGGTATGGCAAGGTGCGCGAGACATCACGGCCATCGAACGGACAAGGCGGGTAATAAATATTTGGATGGCAAAATTTAGAAGAGACAGAGGCGGTGTAGTGATAGAACACCGACAACTGGAAGGAGATAAAGCAGGCCTCATACGGCCCGACGGTGTTCACTTAATGGATATTGGACTGGACATATTCCTGTCAGGACTCCAGGATGGAGTGGAACAAGCGTTAAGAGTGATGGATGGGGGTCAGAGTCCTGCATACGAGTACGCAGGATCCTCCGTGGCCTGGAAATAGAAAAGACATGTTGGAGAGTTACACTTGTTGGCCAACTTGCCGGTGTGGAGACCCAGGGCATGCTGCAACAAGCTGAATTATTTTAGAAATAAAATGCCTTTCTACTGGAATGAGTATAAAGAGTTAATAAAGCTGTGACTGATCCTCACCCATCCAGTTGTAAGAGTTTCATTATTGTATTGTCAAGGAAAGGGGGGCGGTAGGGGTGCTGAGCATCTGGGTTTGGTTGGGGGTCCCCACAGTCTGCCTAGGCTAGATGCATTTAAAAATTATTATTAGATACACAGGGGGTGCAACTTGCTTTGCAGCTGGGCTACTACGCCCAAAGTATAACCTAGGCTAGATGCAGTTAAAAATTCTACGCTGACTAGCAGACACTGAAGCTTTGGAGCAGACCTCTGAGTAAACAGCTCTTCAGACTCAACCATCTGTGTTACTCCAAGCCATAGTGTATGTAGTTTCTTACAGTTAAAAGGGGGGGGGAGCGACCCAACCCACCTGGAATTGACGATGCCAACGTCACGTAAAACACAGCAAGGGGACTCCAAAAAGAGTCTCCATTTTTTCCAAAAATTGTGGCACAGACACCATTTAAGTGGCATCAATTGCCCCAGAGTTGCTTAAAACGGTTGGTGAGGTGATTTTACCAAATCCGCAAGCTTTTAGTCTCCCCAGGATGACACAGGGGTAGAAAAGTCCTTGCGGATCCATGATTTATTCATCTTTATGAACGTTAGTCTGTCTACATTCTCAGTGGACAGCCGGGTGCGCTTATATGTCAGCACACCACCAGCAGAGCTGAACACACGTTCAGAGAGAACGCTGGCTGCAGGGCATGACAAGATCTCCAAGGTGTGAGTGGCGAGCTCCGGACATTTATCCAGATTGGAAGCCCAAAATGAGCAAGGGTCCAGTGACACAGTCATAGCTTCGATGTTCACTTGGAGATACTCCTGTACCATCCTCTCTAGGCGTTGACTATGTGTCAGACTTCTTGTCTCCTGTGGCCTTGCAAAGGATGGTCTAAAAAAGTGGTGAAACGATTCCACAAAATTGCTGTTACCAGCAGATACTGTGTTACTGTTACGGTTTGAGTGATGAAGACTCGACAGTCCCATGAAGACCCTCCCATGCCTACCGCCTTGGTGCTGCCGACCTTCTGGACCTTGGAGATGTTATCCCTTCCGCATACGACTCCTCCTCTACTTCCTCCACCTCCTCTTGTCCCACCACCTGACTCTGAATTCTGTTTAACGTGTGCTCCAGCATGTAAATCACCAGAATAGTCATGCTGAAAATGGCATTGTCGTCAGCACTAAACATCTTCGTCGCCATTTCAAAACTGTGCAGAAGGGTGTGTGGCGCCCCTGAGGGTTCAGTCGCCACCGAGGTACTGCATCTCACTCAGAGGTGTGGTATCTCACCTTCAGGTAAGGAAGGAGTATGGCTCGGGACCCTAACACCTGCATCCAACACATACCCGCAGTGGAGGTAGGGCGAGATTGCTCCTAAGGGAGAGCACAGTCCCAGGTCTCTAGCTGCTGGGAGGGTCCTATGTAGTGCGTGTGGGTGGAGAAAGCAGCTTAGGGGAGCACATGACAGGGAGAGTATAAATAGGAAGCCATCTTAGAAAGAGCAAGCCAGTCAGAGGAGGAGAAGTTACCGGAGCAGAGGCTCTGCATGAGCTCTGCTCCGGAGGCGGGCCTAGCCTGGGAGGTCCAGGACTGAAGGAGAGAAGAGAGGAGTGGGAGAAGGAAGGCTCCAGGAACCGAAGGGACCCTAGGGGTACGGGCCGTGCAGAAGGCCACCCGTACGCCCTCTGCTACCAGGTGGTAGAGGGGTCAGGCCAGATAAGGGGAAACGGTCCCTCAACTAGCGGAGAAACAGCAAGGCTCAACTAGAAACCGGAGGCTGCAGCATTTCATGTACTGCAGGCCAAAGTCCACACCAGTCTCACTAAGAAGGTAGCCACATAGGACTCAGGGGACAGAACACACGTCGCCCACCAAGGCCCGAGGATACCAGATAGAAGTGTCACTGGGTGTGAGGTGCAGGGAGAAGGCCAGAGAAAGGACACACAGAAGGGGGTCCTGCTAAGTACTCCGGAGCTATCTGGGGGTGGACTGAGCACCTCACTGAGTACGCACAGCACGACGGGGGAGATTGCTCTGGTACCTGTAATCTGGACTGCAAAAACTGTGAGTTAAGATCTTGGGGCTGCATCACACGGACTCTGTGTTCATTACTGACTCCCTGCACTACAACCACAATCATCCACCCACACTGCCCTGAAGCTACACTCTTTCTGTGGGGAGTTATAATACCATTGCTGCAAAACCACCAGCTTCAGAGGACTGTTCTGCAGCGGCGGCCCCATTGGCCGCACTCCACAGGTGGCGTAGTCGGACATTATAAAACCCATATTATAAAACCCATATATACAAATTACCCTTGGATTGACCGCCCTGGGTCACGGACCGGGTCACCGCCACAGTGACTACAACCCCCCAGCGTCTACTGGCCCGGCTCCGGGTTCCCCACGGCCCAGGGGGCGCGTCAACTTCATAGGTCCCTGATCTGAGACCACTCCTGCAGCGTGATTTGCCCCACCTCTGGATCTCGTTGGCCCAGGCTATACGTCATAACGTATTGCACCAGGGCTTGTCGGTGCTGCCACAGTCGCTGCAACATGTGCAGAGTTGAATTCCACCTTGTCGGCACATCGCATTTCAGCCGGTGAACTGGCAGGCCCAATGACTTCTGTAAAGATGTAAGTCGTTGAGCTGCGGGATGCGAACGGTGGAAGTGAGCACACAGCAACCGTGCCCTCTGCAGAAGGCCATCTAGTCTGGGATAGTGGGCTAAAAATTGCTGGACAACCAGGTTCAACACGTGAGCCATACAAGGCACGTGTGTGACATTGCCCTGGCTAAGGGCCGCACCCAGGTTTGCAGCATTGTCGCACACGGCCTTCCCTGGTTGCAGGTCCAGTGGAGACAACCATTCATGAAACTGGGTCTCCAGAGCAGACCACAACTTCTCAGCTGTGTGACTCACATTTCCCAGACATTTCAAAGTAAACACCGCCTGATGCCGTTGAGCCCTGCTGCCAGCATAGTAAGGAGGTGTGCAGGATTCCTTCTGCGCAGTTAGAAAGCGGGTGGCATTACCAGACAGGCTTTGGGTGCAGGTGGAGGACCGAGAGGAGGTTGAGGAGGCAGAAGCAGTGGAGGAACTTCTAGATAAAGAGGATTGACGTACAACTCGTGGGGACGGCAAAACTTGGACAGCAGCCCCTTGTCCTGCTGTCACCATAGTTAGCCAGTGCCCAGTCAGCGACATATAATACCCCTGTCCATGCATACTCGCCCAAGTTTCTGTGGTGAAATGCACCCTGTCACACACAGAGTTTCTCAAAGAAGCGGTGATGTTGCTTGCGACATGCTGGTGGAGCACAGGCACACCTTTCTTTGAGAAGTAGTGCCGACTGGGCATCTGGTACTGGGGCACTGCGACGGACATAAGGTCTCGAAAATCCTCTGTATCCACCAGGCAGAAAGGCAGCATTTCTGTAGCCAACAGCTTGCAGATGGTGAAATTCAACCTCTTAGCTTTCTCATGGCTAGGTGGAAATGTTCTTTTACTTGTCCACATCTGAGGGACCGAGGGCTGGCTGTTGTGCTTAGACGGGGTTGAGTAGGGTGTCCCCGGCAAACTTGCCGGTCTGTGAGGAAGATGCAGGCGGAAAAGTTAGGTTGCCTTGATCCAAAGGTGGTGCTCTCGATGTCGGAGGGCGCTCAACACCAGCTGGTGTTTCCACTTCCAAATGAAATGATGACCTTCCAATCACACTGGCTGTTGCGGGTAAAGAGGTGGCAAGTCTGCATCCAAAAACATGTGTGACTGCTGTCCCCCCAGTCACAGAGGATGAAGAGGCCGCGGATGCACAAGATGGGGCAGACGGTGGTTGGCCCGGCCCGCTAGGCCGCATTGTAGTACACTGCAACTTATGCTTCATATCCATGTGACGGTTCATGCATGAAGTACTCAAACTATGGATTCTTTGGCCTCTACTTAGCTTTTGGTGACAAATATTACAGATAACACGTGTTGGGTCATCCTTATCGATCTGAAAAAATGCCCAGGCTATGCAAGGCTTAGAGCCCATGCGACCTGAAGAGCCACTATGACTTGTGGTCAGAGGCAGAGTTGTGGTTGAGGATGCAGTTGTTGACGTGCTTCCAGTACTCTGTCTCTGTCCAGGAAGGCGCAACCTAACCTCGTCGTCAATAGCATCTGTGACGCCCAGCTGCGCTTGGTATCACAGATCCTAGAAGAGTGCATTGATGGAATCCTCCACAAGAGGCCCCCATAAACATTCACACATCTCCACCTTCCACCTCAGACCAGCATAGGGAGCCCGTTAGGAATATAGATAGGGAAGGTGGAGCTAGGCAGTTCAGTTCCTCTGAAGAGTTCCTGCAGTAGAGAAGCCTAAGAGAGGTCCGTCTGCAGCGGAGCTCAGTCTAGTCTAGAGATCTCAGTTAATAGATCAGCAGTGGAGCACGAGGCTCCTGTTAGCTAGATTCAGGGAGCCCAGTTAGAGCTTAAGGTGTGCCGGCGCCATAAGATCGGTGAAGCGCGGCAAGTTGCCGCTAGTGTGTATAGCCTAGTGAGGGCCCGAGTAGGCCGAAGGCGAGTGGAGAGTAAGTACATAGGGGGCAGAGGAGCTTAACCAGCTCACCCCAAAGCATTTACCGGACACTGGATCTGAGCTTACCGGGATCTCTATGACCCAGTAAGGCATAAATGGAATCCCTGGAGAACTACAAGTCCCAGGATCGCTAAGGTGCTGATACGTAACAGAGCCAGGAGACGCTTAGGCCCCGCATACTGGGAGCGTGAACTCCAAGACAAGGCCCTACCACAAGGTCAGCCAGCGCAGGACAGAGACAAAGTTAGGCCTAGCTCCAGGCAGGTCAGAAACTTACTGCGCAGAGGCAAGAAACAGGAGACCCTACACCAGCTCATTGGGGAGGATCCTGATATGCACCCTTCACCCTACAGTGCTCCGGGATGTGCCTGAATTTCCACCAGTAAAAGGTACTGAAGTGACTATCGTGTCCGTTCCCGTTCTTGCTCTGACCCAGCTGGGTCTCGCCTGTCCTGCATTCCCCCTGCATACGCTTTTCTGCGGGGAGCTTTACCATCGAGCTGCCTTATCACCGGCCTCAGTGGACTACTGCAGTGCTGGTGCTTCTCACCAGATACCACAGGTGGCGTCACAAACTCTTATAAAATTAACAATTATCCACCCTTTTAAAGACTGACCCCAGGGTACGGGCCCGGGAGCCGACCACCGCAACATCCCAAAGGCCAGGCAAAGGCCCGGGTACCGAGTCATCCCCATCCCCTGGGCTAGTCACATCCTCCTCCACCTCCTCTGCTGACCTCATCGACTGGCTGACTGTAGATTGACAGTAAGTGGGATCTCCAACCTCGTCATCATCACCCTGTGTGTCCTCGAACCCGTCGTCCTCAGAGCCAACCTCTTCCTGCCCTGACCGAAAAGTCAAGTTGTCGCTCCAATCAGGTATTTGAGTCTCATCATCGTCTTCATCATTGTCTCCACCAACAGGAGTTACAGTTTGGGAACGAGGGTCTACATTATGCTCAGAACCTTCTTCATCTGGTCCTGGATCCGACTCATAAAGATTCTGGGCTTCAGTGCAGATCATTTCCTCATCTGGATTAACAGAAGCTGTGGAGCAGACCTCCGTTTCCCAGGCTATAGTATGAGTAAACAGCTGTGCAGACTCAACCATCTGTGTTACCCCATACTCAGACGGGCAGCTGGAGACTTGGGGGCTGTGAGGAAGCAAGTGCGATTGGGGTGACACCTCTGAGGACTGGAGTATTTGTGATGTTGAAGTTGTGGTGGAGGAGAGCCCACTTGAAGGAGCACTTGATGTCCGTTGAAGCACCTGCTGTTTTTGTGCCTCATCTGGAATTTGTAGCGATGGGCGTATCCGTAAGAAAGGGATCGTATCACATTGTCCACGAAAAGAAGTAGACATCTTAGTTTGGCTGGAAGATGGTCTTTCTTCTGCAGATGTTACTCCCCCCCACCGCGGGGAAGCTCGACCCACCAGCGGATAGGCACCAGTATTGAGAGAGGGGGGCTGGCTGTCAGGGTCCACCGCAGCTCTGGCACAAACCCGGCGACACGGAGGTCGCACGGGCAGGAACGGACTGGCCATGTCGGCTTCGCACTTTTTTGGTTTTAGAAGGGCATGACATGCCTATATCTGTGTCTCCCCCTCCTTTTTCTCCTCCACCTCTTTTCTTTTCGCATGACTATATGTACTTGTCACTTTTCCATGTGTTAGTTGTGTCTTCTGAGCAGTTTGTCAGGTTTTGGACACCTTTGAAGGCGTTTTCTATGTGTTTCTATGTGTTTTTGTTTGCCTGCCAATGGTTTTAACGCTGTTCGAAGGTGTTCGACGAACAGTTCGGCGAACACGCGGGTGTTCGATGAACCGAACCGAACTCGAACACTACGGGGGTGGCTCAACACTAGTGGTATTATGGAGCTAGTGAGCGGCTCCCTTAAACACTAACTTAATATATGCTACAGGGCTTTTGTTTTATCAAGAGGACTAAAACACTCTCTCTAGCAGCTCAGCGATCGCTCCCTATGCTTATAGAACGAAGGCTCCAGACTCAATGTGCACAAAATGGCGGCGGCAGGGCTTAAATAGACCCTATGACGCTGGGCGGCCAGCCAATCACATTATTGCCACAACCAAGATGTCTTCGGCATTACTGTGATTGGTTAAGAAGCCCAGCTTGTTTAGTGGCTGCAAAGAAGGCGCCAAAACTGCAGAGCGGGATATCCGAATATAGCAAGGCAAGTACACAAATACTCGCAATATAAAGAGTAACCCGAATACCGTACAATCCGTGCGAATAACGGATAGTAACGAATACACTCACTCATCACTAGCCATAATGTATATACTGTAATTGCTGCCGCTGCGTTTGCTGTCTTTGGTAGGGTTAACACTGGAAAAGGCAGGGGACATTCACTCTACAAGTAACAGAGAGTGGTCTCCTGTTCAAACATGTGGTTGGCAGGTGTCTAGTTGGCAAAAGAGAACACGCCTTTCCTAATAATGCGCTAATTTTGACTTTTTTGGAAGCCAAACAAAATTCCCCCACTTAGATTTTATAGCAAGGGTCTAAAAACAAATCTACCCAATAGTCATAGCTTTGTCTTGATCATGTGATATGATAGTATGTGTGACAGCTTGCTTTACAATTTGTTCTGCCTTTTATGGCTTTCTATTCCAATGTACGTTACCAGTCTGTGAGCTGGGACATCTTCTTAATATCCAGATTCACCAGAGCATAGTTAATATATTCAGTTTCTTTTTTTAATACATACAGGTGCTTCTCACAAAATTAGAATATCATCAAACAGTTAATTTATTTTAGTTCTTCAATACTAAAAGTGAAACTCATATATTATATAGAGTCATTACAAACAGAGTGATCTATTTCAAGTGTTTATTTCTGTTAATGTTGATGATTATGGCTTACATGCAATGAAAACACAAAAGTCATTATCTCAGTAAATTAGAATACTTTATAACACCAGTTTGAAAAATTATTTTAAAATCCGAAATGTTGGCCTACTGAAGTGTATGTTCAGTAAATGCACTCAATAATTGGTCGGGGCTCCTTTTGCATCAATTACTGCATCAATGCTGCGTGGCATGGAGGCGATCAGCCTGTGGCACTGCTGAGGTGTTATGAAAGTCCAGGTTGCTTTGATAGCAGCCTTCAGCTCATCTGCGTTGTTGGGTCTGGTGTCTCTCATCTTCCTCTTGACAATACCCCATAGATTCTCTATGAGGTTAAGGTCAGGCGAGTTTGCTGGCCAATCAAGCACAATGATACTGTTGCTTTTAAACCAGGTATTGGAACTTTTGGCAGTGTGGACTGGTGCCAAGTCCTGCTGAAGAATGAAATTTCCATCTCCAAAAGCTTGTCAGCAGAGGGAAGCATGAAGCATTCTAAAATTTCTTGGTAGCTGGCTGCGCTGAATTTGGTCTTGATAAAACACAGTGGACCTACACCAGCAGATGACAAGGCTCCCCAAACCATCACTGATTGTGGAAACTTCACACTAGACCTCAAGCAGCTTGGCTTCTGTGCCTTTCCACTCTTCCTCCAGACTCTGGGACCTTGATTTCCAAATGAAATGCAAAATTTACTTTCATCTGAAAACAACACCTTGGACGACTAAGCAACAGTCTGGGTCTTTTTCTCCTTGGCCCAGGTAAGATGCTTCTGGCATTGTCTATTGATCATTAGTGACTTGACACAAGGAATGTAACACTTGTAGCCCATGTCCTGGATACATCTGTGTGTGGTGGCTGTTGAAGCAATGACTGCAGCAGCAGTCCACTCCTTGTAAATCTCACCCAAATTTTTGAATGGCCTTTTCTTAACAATCCTTTCAAGGCTGCGGTTATCCCAGTTGCTTGTGGACCTTTTTCTATCACACTTTTTCAACTTTCCATTAATATGCTTGGATACAGCACTCTGTGAACAGTCAGCTTCTTTAGCAATGACCTTTTGTGGCTTACCCTCCTTGTGGAGTGTGTCAATGACTGCCTTCTGGACATCTGTCAAGTCAGCAGTCTTCCCCATGATTGTGGAGCCTTCTAAAACAGAAAAAGGGACCTTTTTAAATGCTTAGGAAGCCTTTGCAGGTGTTTTTGTTAATTATTCTAATTTACTGAGATGATGATTTTTGTGTTTTCATTGGCTGTAAGCCATAATCATCAACATTAACAGAAATAAATACTTGAAATAGATCACTCTGTTTGTAATGACTCTACACAATGCATGAGTTTCACTTTTTGTATTGAAGAACTAAAATAAATTAACTTATTGATTAATTCATTAATTTTTTGAGAAGCACCTGTATGTATTATAGTTCCTCCTTATCAACTGTGTTGTGCCATTTTATGTGATAGCTGCAAAACATTATAGCGTCATGTGATCCTTTTCTGCCTGATGCAATCTTCTGCAATGTATAAAATGGCAGCAGCAATTTTAGGCGATTTGCTTAAATTTGCCAGGTTCAGCAAATTTCTAAAACTTTGAATTCAATTGGCATTAAAGCTATTCGCTCATCTCTACTGCATATAAGACGCTAGAAAAATAATATCTAAAAAAATATTTTTATTTTCCATACATAGAGTTTTCTCTTTGGTGTACAGTTTATCTGTGCTCTGTTGGTTCAGGGCCCACATGTTCAACTGGTGTGACCAGTTGTCATGCTTTACAACAAGAGTATTTTTTATATATGGGCACCGTGTGTGACAAGAGTTTTTTATTTATAAGAACGCATTGTAAGTTGGGAGTGTGGCGACCACCAAGGCTGTGCACCCTATTGCCTACTCATTTTTCTCAAATTTTTTTATATAGATCAAAGTACAATGGTTGCAAAAGTATTCACCCTCCTTGGATTTTTTTGTGTTTTGCTACCTCAAAACCTGGAATTTCATTTGCTTTTTTTGAGAGTTTGCACCAGTTTTTGTAAAGAACATGCCTATAACTGTGAACATTTGGTTTTCTTTTTTTGTGAAGCAAACAACAAATAGGACAAAATAACTGAAAACTTCAGTGTACATAACTATTCACCCCTCTAAAGTCAGTACTTTGTAGAGTCTTCTTTTGTCGAAATTACAACTACAAGTCGATTTGGGTAAGTCTCTATGAGCTTTCCACATCTTGCCCCTGGGATTTTTGCTCATTCCTCAAGGCAAAACTGCTCCGGCTCTTTCAAGTTAGATGGTTTCCTCTGGTGAACAGCAATTTTTAACTCTGACCACAGATTCTCAATTGGAATAAGGTCTGGGCTTTGACTAGGCCACTCCCAAACATTTACACGTTTCCCTTTAAACCACTCGAGTGGTGATTTAGCAGTATGCTTTTGGTCATTGTCTTGTTGGAAGGTGAACCTTGGTCCCAGTCTCAAATCACTTACAGACTGAAAGACTGCTCTATCATATCCCTGTATGTCGCACCATCCATCTTCCCCTCGACTAGGACCATTTTTCCTGTTCCTGCTGCCGAAAAATATCCCAACAGCATGATGCTGCCACCAACATGTTTCACTATGGGGATGGTGTTCTTGGGGTGATGAGCTGTGTTGGCTTGGCGCCAGACATAGCGTTTATCTTGGTGAGTAAAAAGTCTAATTTTGGTCTCATTTGACCACAGCACCTTCCTCCATATATTTGGGGAGTCGCCCACATGTCTTTTGGCAAACTCAAACGAGCCTGACAATTTTTGCGAGTAACTAAAGTGTTTTTTCTGCCCATTCTTCCATAAAGGCCACATTTCATGGAGTGTATGGCTTATTGTGGTCGTATGGACAGATACTCCAGTCTCTCTTTGGGAACTCTGCAGCTTTTTCAGGGTTACCTTTGGTCTCTGTGCTGCCTCTCTGATTAATGCCCTCCTTGCTTGGTTTGAGAGTTTTGGTTGGGGGCCCTCTCTTGGCAGGTTTGTTGTGGTACTTTCCATTTGATGATAATGTATTTGATGGTGCTCTGGGGTATCATCAGATATTGAGATATTTTTTTATAACCCTGACTTGTACTTCTCAACAAATTTGTCCCTGATTTGTTTGCAGAAATCCTTGGTCTTCATGGTGTTGTTTGGTTAGTGGTGCCTCCTGCTTAATGCTGTTGCAGCCTTTGTGGCCTTTCAGAAAAGGTGTGTATATACTGACAGACTATGTGACACTTAAATTGCACACGGGTTGACTTCCTTTCACTAAGCATGTGACTTATGAAGGTAATTGCTTGCACCAGAAATTTTTAGGGGCTTCACAGCAAACGGGGTGAATACATATGCACATACCAATTTTTAGTTATTTGATCCCATAAATTTAATTGATTCCTTTATTTCTCTCACTTCACTTCACCAACTTAGACTATTTAGTACTGATGCATCATACACAAATCTGATTACAAAAATATTTAAACACAGGTTATAATGTAACAAAATAAGTAAAAAGCCAATGGGGGCTTAATACTTTCACAAGCCACTGTATAACTTGATTCTGCTCTTTCCCAGTTAATTTGAGGCTTGGGCACATGGAGAGGAGAATCTGTTAAGTAAGGGTCACTTTTGAGATGAGGTCACCTTGCTGCTGGTAGCTGGGTTTATGCAATTTTGATCAAACCTTTAAATAAAGTACGACAGATTGTTTACATATGTTGCTATAGCAGAGTTCATATATGTATTAATTGCTGATACAATATCTATGCTGATGCATAGTATTTGCATTCATATGTTTGTATTTCAGCTACAGTGTAAGTACACGTGCGTAATGATTTAATGCTGTAGGTTGTGTTAGTCAAAATCTATGTTTTTTGCATTATGCATTGGAGAAGTGTGTGTTACCTTCAAAGCCATGCACCCTATTAACCATCCATCTTTCCCAAACTGTTTTAATTAGAGCAACGTACATCCTGATCCTGTTATTTACCTGTTATTTTGAGGCCTAGGCACAGGAAGAGGAGAATCTATAGAGTTAGGATTTCATTTGGAATGAGGTCACCTTGTTGCTGGTGGGCTGGTTTACATAATTTTGATCACAACTATTAACTGCGAAATAAGCAAAACTCACCATATAGCATTGTAACAATTAGTGCTAAGATTAATTATCATAGACAAATTATTTTACAATACAGATATACTTGACAAGAAGATTTTCTTTTTAAACTGAGTTTGTCCTTAATATAAATACTGAATGAAACACAGCAAGTACCGTTTGAAGTTGTCTGAAATTGAATCTCACTCACCTATGCTTTAATTCTTTAAGATATGACAGTTAATACTCCACTTTTCTCATGCATATCTATTAGCAGAATAAAATTTCAATTAAAATAGATTTAATACCAGAACATTTTTTGGCTTTTTAACAGTTTATTTTTCAACTGTCTAGAATCAAAAGTACTTAACAGCTCTATAATTTATGATCAATTATGGATGTTGTTTAAATATCAAGCTATTCACTTTTGACATTTCTCTTATAGACAACTTAATATTTTATGAGTTTTGGAAAAAAAACTTTTTGAATTATTTAATAGTTGGTGAAAAGTTCTGTATCTCTGGATGGTGGTTTAAATTTGAGAGTAAAAATTAAAGTATTTGTATACTTGTATTTTTACTTAGCTATGTTATTTAAAATATATGGCATGCTTATACTGTAGTATGAATGATACAATGTAAAAAGTTCTAGATGTAAAATGTACTTTGCTATACACTTTGCATAACAAGTTTTATTAGATCTGCTGCATTTTACCTCTTTGATGCTGACATGACATCTTCTCTTTATATTACTGGAAATGGCGCAAGTGCATTCACCACTAGAATAAGCAGTCTTCTGATATAGTATGGTATTTATTAACTAATGAGTTAATTATTAGAAACTAGTTATCAACATGGAAGGTCTCCAGCTTATTTTATTTTATATACAGTATATACAGCGGGTATTAAAAGGTTGACGGTTTGTTGGAAAATTCACTGTTATTTGAAATGGTCAATAATTCTCTCCACCTTGATTAAAGTTTTAGTTACAGCTGTCGAAAAATAGCATAATGCTGCCTCCACCAGTCTCTACAACTTACTACGTTTAGGTAGGGCTCTCTTTCCCTTTTTCCTTCACATCTTTCTACCCAGGAACAATCACTGTGGGTATAGTGATATCATGAAGATGAGCAATGCTGGTTTTGTGCCAAATATTAAGGCCAAAAATTTCAACTTTGGTCACATGAGACCATGACGTGTTAAGCAACATGCTTTTGACAGACTTGATGGTAGATTTTTGTAAAACATAGCTTGGATGTTTTTCTTTGTAAGAAAAGGCTTCCATCTTGCCACCTTACCTCACTGGTCAGATATATAAAGAATACGGGAGTTTGTTGTCACATGCAGTACACAACCATTTTTCTCCAGAAACACCCGCTGCAGATGGAGTACTGTTTTTTATCCTTTTTGTTTAGATTAATGCTAATATTTGCATGTCTGAAAAATTTGAAGGTAAGATACTGATTTTTTGATCAAGCAGTCATTTTACGGTAGAGGTTCCTTTAGGCTCCTAGATATATTAGTTTTAATAAAATCAAGGAGTATTTCAAAAAATTGTAAGAATATTGAGACTGAAAACATTAAGAAAGAAATCTAATTTTATAACTATGTATAACCATGCACATTACAAATATTTTAGCCAATCATTAGTCAATCATCAAGAGTGACCCTATGCTGGTAATTTGGTTTTATAGTAGACAATGGGTCACATTCACATGGAGTTACAATTTATGGAATGATAGCTCCTAGTCAATTAAAAAATTTTAGGGGATAATTTATTATATGCAGTATTTTTTTGTTCACAAATCTGAATGGATCTTTCAGATCAATATGATGACTGATGGGCATAAAATGTTTCAATCTGCAGTTACTAGTGAGGTATATTTTTCATCAAACAGTTTTTAAATTGATCTACACTATTTGCCATTCATATGTTAATATGTAGCTTCAATTTAAAATATGTCAGCATGGCAGCAGTTCGTCATAGAATGACCAACGATAGATGGAATATTAGTAAGGGTTTTAGAACAGATTTCTGAATCTCATCCTAATAGGTCAATTAGTAAATAGGGAATCGTATTCGATTCTTTGCTTACTGTGG
Organism: Phyllobates terribilis; assembly: GCF_046119375.1. Classification (NCBI taxonomy): domain Eukaryota; kingdom Metazoa; phylum Chordata; class Amphibia; order Anura; family Dendrobatidae; genus Phyllobates; species Phyllobates terribilis. Next base: position 457,708,229 of record NW_027362764.1, read on the forward strand.
TGCAGTGAAAGGTGTAGTACTGGATGGAAGGTATATTTCTCCCAGCAAGATAAAATGCGGCCTGTATTTTCCCTAACTCTCCGGGTTTTCAGCGCAACACCTGACATACACAGCTGCAGCAATCAAGCCTGCATAAGCCAGTGAGGGGGGAAATCTCAGTGTGTGAGGAGCTAGGCTGGAGTGAGCCTGAATTTGTATTGCTGTTTGGATACATGCTGGAAAGGTCTGTGACAAAGATTCAAGCAACCCTGGGAATGGCACCTGGTGGTCGCCTGTGGCCTGCAACTAACCACATCACTAGTGGTGACCAGGCGACTGCTTAGTTAAGCCCGTCCCATGCAAGGGTGAGTGTGAGACCGGTGGTTCTCCAAGTTGGAGTACATTTACGTTGTTTTTTTTCCCTTCCTGCCACCTGCTCTTTAAAGTGTGAATAAAACACTGAAGTTTGGACTTTAAGCCTGTGTGTTGCCTCATTACTGCGTTCCTGCCTCTGCCTACAAGAGCAAATCCCTAAAATTGGTTGGTGAATGCGAGCAACGCAGTGAGGCCAGCACTGTATTTTTTTTGCTCTGGACTCGCTTTATGTCCTGGGTGAAAGGAGTGGCGCAGACCCAGTTAGGGAAATCTGCAAAAATGGAGGCCACACTAAAAGTGCTTATGGAGGCCATGCAACAGAGGCAGCGGGCTACGCAGCAGCAGCAGCAGGAAGCCACGCAATGGCAGCTGATATTTAACCAACAACAGCAGGAAACCAATTAGCAACCAGTTGTTGATACAGCACATCACGACATCGCAGACAACAGGAACTCCACGGGGAATCCATGATGTCCGGAAAGCGGTTCGTACAGCGATCCCTAAAATGGAGAAATCTGATGACGTCGAGACGTATCTGGAGGTGTTCGAAAGAGTGGCTGAGAGGGAGAGACTACCACGGGACCAATGGGCAGAAGTCATTGCTCCGTTTCTGGCCCCGGGACCTATGAAAGCCTATTAGGACCTACCCCCTGAGCAGATGGCGGACTACACGATCGTAAAGGGTGAGATACTGGCACATCTTGGGGTAAATGTGTTAGTCCGGGCCCAGCGGGTACATCAGTGGGAGTTTAACCCCTCCAAGCTGGCTCGGTCCCAATATTATGACTTGTTGCACTTAATACAAAAGTGGTTGCAGCTTGAGGTACTGTCTCCCAAGGCCATGCTGGACCGCATAGTGACTGATAAATGTTGGAGGGCTTTTCCCCACTCCCTACAATCATGGGTGGGTCAGGCGTCCCCCATTGATGCGCTCCAGATGAAGGACCTTATAGAATGATATGATGTTACCAAAGAGCTCCAAGGAGGGACTCCCCGGAAGGTGACGGGAAGGACCCCTAAGTCCCTACCCCTGACCCGGCGAGCGCAGCCCAGGAGGGCTGCTCAAGACTTTTCTGGGGGAGAAAGGGGCCCCATAGTCTGCTGGTGGTGCCAGGAGCCAAGCCATTTGAGAGCTGACTGCCCCCACTTGGCTGAGTCCATGGACACAAACTTTGGGTACCACCAATCCCGTTATGCCGAACAGATTTGCACGACTGGCACCCCGGGGGGTCCCAGTAATGAACATTTATGTAAGGTTGATGTGGAGGGCACCCCGGCTGTGACCCTACTGGACTCAGGGAGTCTTGTGACTCTGGTACGAGCCAACCTAGTACTAACCAGCGAGTAGACTGATCGGAAAATTGGGGTGTTGTGCATACATGGGGACTTAAAAGACTATACTACTGCACTAGTGGTGATAAACACGCCAGCGGGGAGGCGGTTCCACTACGTGGGGGTTGTGATTAATTTACATTATGAACTGATACTTGGAAGAGACTTTCCTTTACTTTCTGTACTTTGGCTAACATTTTTCCCACCCAGTGAACAACCGTTGACACCGGTGGCAGCCAGATTACATCCTGCAGAAGTGGGGTAAAAACCTGGTGGCTCAGAGGAAGAGGTGCTGGCGGTAGGGGTAACCTCAACTTTGGTGGAGGAGGGGGAAAATTCTCCCATAGAAGTGTTGGCTGGAGACGTGGAAGACTTGCCGCCGGGACCTGAATTGTCAGACTAAAATGTCTCTGGCAACAATTTTGGTATGGTGCAACTCTGAAACCCTACTTTGGCTCGGGCTAGGGAAAATGTGCTGTTTATTAATGGGGAACCCCAACAGCCTGGGGCAGCTACAGTGTTGACACATTTTGAAGTGACCCGAGACTTGTTGTATCGAATTGAGAAAATACGTGGGGAAATGATAGAGCAATTACTGGTACCACAGGCATATCGTAGGCTGGTAATGGACCTAGCGCATGCCCATGTACTGGGTGGGCATTTGGGCCAAAAGAGAACCCTAGACCGAATTTTGCAGCAGTTTTACTGGCTAGGAGTCCATGAAGAAGTTAAACGGTATTGTAATTCCTGTCCAGTGTGCCAGGTAGCCAGTCCCCAGCCACACTTTTGGAGTCCTTTGGTGCCTCTGCCAATTATAGAGGTACCTTTCGAAAGAGTGGCAATGGATCTGGTTGGTCCTGTCAATAAGTCGGCAAGGGGTCACCAACATATCCTGGTAGTTCTAGATTTTGCCACCCGATATCCTGAAGCAGTTCCGTTGCGCCATGCGTCAGCTAAACACATAGCAAAAGAACTCATGGGTATGTTCTCTCGGGTGGGGATTTCTCAAGAGATTTTAACAGACCAGGGAACCCCCTTTATGTCAAAAATTATGAAAAAACTCTGCCGCTTGTTAAATGTTAAACAGTTGCGCACATCAGTCTATCATCCCCAAACAGATGGCCTGGTGGAAAGGTTCAATAAGACACTAAAGAGCATGCTTAAAAAACAGTCTCCAAAGATGGGAAGGACTGGCATTTCTTACTGCCATATTTGTTGTTTGCAGTGCGTGAGGTGCCCCTGGTTTCTATGGGGATTGCTCGATATAGCCAAAGAGGCTTAGGAAAACTAACCGACCCCACACAAGAGTGTAACAGAACATGTTGCAAGAATGAAGGAAAGAATGGAGACAGTCCTACCACTGGTATGGGAACATATGGAAGCGGCACAAAAGTCTCAGAGTCGGGTTTATAACCGGGAGGCTCAGGTAAGAACCTTTAGTCCGGGGGATTGGGTAGATAGCAAATTCCTTGCAAGGTGGCAGGGGCCCTACTAGATAATGGAGAAGGTGGGGCTGGTAAACTGCAAGGTACACCAACCAGGACGAAGGAAGCCAGAGCAGGTCTACCATATAAATTTGCTTAAACCATGGAAAGATAGAGAACACCCTGGTGGGGATAGCCCGTTGCCCGCATTTCCTGCAGAGAAGGCTCCATTACTCCAGGGATGTTGAGAGGAGCCTCCACCATAGTTAAGATAGCGGATACTCTGTCCCCTAAACAGGTTCAGGAGGCCTGGGAGTTCGTTAGACAAAATACAGATGTTTTTTCTGAACTCCCTGGACGTACCTCCCTAATCCAACATGACATTATCATGGAGCCGCAGGCCAAAATCCGACTAAAGTCATATAGAGTGCCTGAGGCTCGGCGACAAGCTATATCAGAGGAGGTGAAAACTATGCTGCAGTTAGATGTCATTGAAGAGTCCCAAAATGAGTGGGCTAGCCCAATAGTAATAATACCTAAGCCTGATGGAACGCTATGGTTCTGTAATGACTTCTGTAATGAAGTTTCGAAATTTGACGCCTACCCCATGCCCCGGGTAGATGAATTGATAGAGCGGCTGGGTACGCACGGTACTTTTCAACCATTGACCTCACAAAAGGGTACTGGCAGGTGCCCCTAAAGGAGGCGGCTAAGGAAAAAACAGCCTTTGTGATGCCCAAAGGGCTGTTCCAGTATTAAGTATTACCCTTTGGTTTGCATGGCGCGCCGGCGACGTTCCAAGCAGTTAATGGATATTATTCTCCGTCCCAATCACCGTTATGCCTCAGCCTATCTAGATGACATTGTTATGTACAGTGAAGACTGGGAAAGTCACATACCATAGGTACAGGTGGTAATAAATTCCCTCCGACAAGCAGGGATAATCGCCAACCCAAAGAAATGTTCCAGAGGGTTGGAAGAAGCCCGGTACTTGGGTTATGCCATTGGGAGAGGAGTTCTCAAACCCCAAGTAAACAAAGTAGAGGCGATTCAGAACTGGCCCCGTCCCCTCACAACAAAGCAAGTGAGAGCTTTTCTAGGTTTAGTGGGTTATTACAGGCGATCTATTCCCAACTTTGCCACCTTGTCAGCTCCTTTAACAGACTGCTTGAAAGGGAGAAAGTCCGTGATGGTCCGCTGGAATGATCAGACAGAGGAGGCTTTTGCAAAACTAAAGTCTGTACTGTGTCATACACCGGTTCTGGTTACACCAAGTTTCAAAAGGGAGTTCATTGTGCAGACCGATGCCTCGGAGATGGGTCTTGGTGCCGTGCTGTCTCAAGAGGTTAACGCGGAAGAGCATCCCGTTAGTTTCCTGAGCAGGAAGCTTACCCCAGCCGAAACAAGGTACAGTATAGTAGATAGAGAGTGCCTGGCCATTAAGTGGGCACTTGAGTCTCTCCGCTATTACTTGCTGGGGAGGACATTTAATATGGTGACCAATCATTCACCTCTTACATGGATGAGTCAAGCTAAGGAGAGGAATACGTAAGTCACTAGGTGGTTTCTGTCTCTCCAAAATTTCAAGTTTTCAGTGGAATATCAGGCAGGAAGACTGCTGGGGAATGAGGATGCCCTGTCCAGACTCCACTGTATGACATGTGTCCACCCCCATAGGGTTGAACAAAGGGGGGATGTATGTGGTGCAGTGAAAGGTGTAGTACTGGATGGAAGGTATATTTCTCCCAGCAAGATAAAATGTGGCCTGGATTTTCCCTAACTCTCCGGGTTTTCAGCGCAACACCTGACATACACTGTTGCAGCAATCAAGCCTGCATAAGCCAGTTAGGGGGGAAATCTCAGTGTGTGAGGAGCTAGGCTGGAGTGAGCCTGGATTTGTATTGCTGTTTGGATACATGCTGGAAAGGTCTGTGACAAAGATTCAAGCAACCCTGGGAATGGCACCTGGTGGTCGCCTGTGGCCTGCAACTAACCACATCACTAGTGGTGACCAGATGACTGCTAGTTAAGCCCGTCCCATGCAAGGGTGAGTGTGAGACCGGTGGTTCTCCAAGTTGGAGTACATTTACATTGTTTTTTTTTCCCTTTCCACCACCTGCTCGTTAAAGTGTGAATAAAACACTGAAGTTTGGACTTCAAGGTTGTGTGTTGCCTCATTACTGTTTTCCTGCTGCTGCCTACCAGAGCAAATCCCTACATCACATACTTTAATGCCAGAAGGTCTAAATAAAATGACCGAAAATACAGAATAATGCTTTTCTCTTTTTAATGATATATTTGATTATTTGCTGTATGTTTGTGATATGTATTTTTGGTAATTTATTGTATACTACTCTCTATCATGAGTCTGATCTTTTACCTTTTGATCATGTCCTCAATTCAGGTGATGTGACATCACTGACAGGTCCTTTAAAGCACTATTCCAGCGTGTTTTTTTAACTTTACCTCGGGAGTGGTGTCACTAACCTAAGTTTCCTGCCCCTAGTATTATACTCACCAGCAGCCATATTCATCGTCTTCTGGAGGTTGTGACCTGCTGGAACCTTCCAGTGTTTGCCGGGTGATCCAGAAGTCACTACTCAATGTAAGTCTATGAGAGCCATAACAAGGCTCTGATAGACTTGCATTGAGAGCTTGTGACTGTTACCCCTGACTTTCGGTCAGTCAGGAGCTGTGGACATAAGATAGCAACTTGGGACCGGAGCGGTGCCGGCAACAGCTGATGATGGCAGCTGGTGAGTATAATACTAGGGTCAGGGAACTTAGATTAATTGCACCACTCCAGCCTTGAAATAAAGGCTAGGACGCTGGGGCATCATACTGTGTGAGTGCTGTGGATGTATCATACTGTGTGAAGGGTTGTGGAGGCATCATAGTGTGTGGATCAGTGGCACATTGCAAATGGTGGCAGACCATGTGGCCACTATGGGGCCTGTGTGTCGAGGGGGCCTGGTGCCAGAGTCGGCACTGGCCCCCCTCTTGAATTTCAATTTCAACTGTATCAGCATTGTCAATGCCAATACAGTTGAAAGCAATAATGGAAGATGTTTGCTCCCTCCCCTCATTTTCCTTCAGCATCTGAGATCTGACATCTCAGCTCAGTGAGTGCGATGAGGTGATTACATGGTGCCCACTGTGTGGAGATGTGCGGCGCTTCAGACCATGCTCTGAGGAGACTGGAGCAGCGGGGGACCAAGGGGTGATGAGCATTTATTATTATTTTCTTTTAATCAATGAGTACATTGTGTGGCGCATTATACTATATGAAGTGCAATGGGTGCACATTATACTATATGAAGGGCAATGGGGGTGCATTATACTATATGAAGTGCAATGGGGGCGCATTATACTATATGGAGGGCAATGGGGGTGCATTATACTATATGGAGGACTATGGGAATGCATTATACTATAGGGAGGGAAATGGGGGTGTATTATACTATATGGAGGCGCACTATACTATATGGAGTGCAATGGTTGCACATTATACTCCCACATTATACTATATGAAGTGTAGTGGGGGTGCATTATACTATATGAAGTGCAATGGGGGTGCATTATACTAAATGTAGGGCAATGGGTGTGCATTATACTATATGGAGGGCAATGAGGCACACATTATACTGTATGGAAGCACATTACACTATATGAAGAGCAATAGGGGTGCATAATACTATATGGAGGTGCATTATAGTAGTTGAAGTGCAAAGGGGCACATTATACTATATGAGCGCATTAAACTATAATGTGGGTGCATTATACTATATGGAGGGCAATGAGGATGCATTATAATATATGGAGGTCAATGGGGGTGCATTACACTATATGGAGGGCAATGGGTGCATTATACTATATGGAAGGCAATGGGAGCACATTATACTACATGGAGGGCAATGTGGGGCCTATTATACTATATGGAAGGCTATGTGGGGCCCATTATACTATATGGAGGGCTATGTGAAGCCCATTATACTATACGGAAGTTTATGTGGGGGCCAACATACTACTTGAATGGCTACGTGGGACCCATTATACTATGTAGGGGCCATTATAATATTTGGAGGGCTATGTGGGAGCCTTTATACTTTATGTAGGGCTATGTGGGGGTCATTATACTGTTTGCAGGGCTGTGGGTGGGTACTATTATACTGTTTGCAGGGCTATGTTGTGGTGGGCATTATACTGTTTGCAGGGCTATGTGGGGGGCATTATACTGTTTACAGGGCTATGTGGGGGGCCATTATACTGTTTACAGGGCTATGTGGGGCCATCATTCTGTTTGCAGGGCTATGTGGGGTCCATTTTACTGTTTGCAGGACTATGTGGGTGTCCATTATACTGATTGCAGGGCTATGTGAGAGTCCACTAAAACTGTTTCCAATGCTATGTGGGTGTTCATCATACTGTTTTCAGAGCTATGTGGGTGTCCATTAAAACTGTTTTCAGTGTTTTGTGGTGGGCCATTATACTGTTTGAAGAGCTAGTGGGACCATTATACTGTAAACAAGCAAGTGTGAAGGTTTGTGTGGATCCTTGTGTGTGGGCAATTATGCTGTTTGGAGGGCTGTGTGGACAGGTATTGGGCCCATTATACTGTATGGAGGGTTGTGTTGAGGTCACAGTTGGAGCATCATATTATGTTGGGATCACCATACTTTGACGGGGAGGTACAGTAGGGTAATCATACTGTGCATTGGAAGGGTATTGTGGAGGAATTCACTGTGAGGTATAATACTGTATTTGGGTGTGACATTTGTTGGTATCCTACTTTATGGGGGTTTCAATAGAAGAACAATTACTTAAGGGCTGCAAAATTGTGAGATATACGCTCCCATAACCCAGAGAAGGGGGGCGGGGCCTAATTAGAACTTCTGCTATGGGCCCCCACAACTTCTATTTATGTCTCTGGTGTGCGGAACTATGGGACATCATACTTTGTTGGGGAGATCATCTATATATATAATCGCCTAATTCTGTCTGTTAGTCTGTAATGGAAGTCTCACGTCACTGATTGGTCGCGCCAGCCGCCCACGACCAATCAGCAACAGGCGCAGTCCGGCCGCCAATTGGCATGGGATTTGAACCACGCTTCGCTGATTGGTCGCGGCCGGGCGTGACCAATCAGCGATATTGGCGCGGCTACTTTAAATTAACCCCCCTATGTATCCCCCCGGGGCCCCTAATGAATTTCGTAAATACCTCATGTTGCCAATACTGCCTGTGCGTGTCACTATCGCTGACCGCGCACAGGCAGCACGTGACCCCTGGCTGCAGCCGGCTCTTGCTTCCGCTTACGTCACGACTATCTGCGGCTGTAGCCAGGGGTCTCCTGTTTCACGTTCCACAGTGAGTGACAGGTTGTGGGCGTGGTTATTCCCCATCGCGTCACACCAGGCATCCACCGCGCGCCCATTCATTGAGAGAAGCAAGAGCCGGCTGCAGCCGGGGGTCACATGCTGCCTGCACAGGCAGTATGGGCAACATGAGGTATTTACAAAATTCATTAGGGGCCCCGGGGGGATACATTGGGGGGTTAATTTAAAGTAGTGGACAAACAAGTTCTGTCAGTCACAGTGCCACATAGTTCACTCAAGTTTACTGAACAAGTTCTGTCAGTCACAGTGCCGCGTAGTTCAGTCACGTTTACTGAACAAGTTCTGTCAGTTACAGTGCCACGTAGTTCAGTCACGTTTACTTAACAAGTTCTGTCAGTCACAGTGCCACGTAGTTCAGTCACGTTTACTGAACACGTTCTGTCAGTCACAGTGTGACATAGTTCACTCACGTTTACTGAACACGTTCTGTCAGTCACAGCGCGCTGAACAGATACTTCTTTACTGTACGCTATCACTATTTACGCTTCCTGTCTTCCAATGGGTCGTAAGCGAAAATATGCCAATGAGGATGACAGAAAAGCAGCAGCATCAGCAAGGCAACGACAACGTCAAGAGCAAGAGACACTTCAACAAACTGCAGCCAGACAAGCCCAGGTTGCAGAATCTCACAGATAACGTCACCAACAGGAAACACCACAACAAACTGCTACATGACAGGTACAAGTAGCTGATTCACAGGGACAACGTCGGGAACAGGAGACACCACAACACCCTGCTGCTAGGCAGGAACACGATGCGGAATCCCACAGACAACGTCGGGTGAATGAATCTCCACAATCCAGGGCAAACAGACAACAACACGATCACCAAATTCATAAAAAACTAATGCTCTACCAACTAAGGCAAGCCCAGCAGAATATTCAGCAACTTGCACGTTACGTAACAGACAACGAAACTACAATTATTGAACACTACTGTGGGAATATGAATGCAGTTTGCTCTAAATGCGACTCTGAATTTTATTGATGAAAAACCATCTGACAATCAGTTTACTCAATGCTGCCAAAAAGGAAAAGTTATGCTACCACGACCTCACTACTCAGATCTGTTTTGAGCAGTTGATAAAAGGAACGCATCAACACAGTAGAAATTTTAAGGAAAATATCAGAAGCATCAACAGTTCTCATGCGTTTGCTTCATTTGGTGCCAACATTGCACCGCCCCCTGGATGAACCTGAAAGAAAACGGAAAGTGTGATGCTGAACTGATGAACCAAATTGCTATACATTTACAAAAAATCAGCCCATTTGCTGCCGCATATCGCATGCTAAAAGACATCGAAGCTGAGGAGGAACAGAGGGCTATACAAAATGGGACTGAAATGCCTTCTATTATCATGGCCATTAAACAAGAACGTAAACAGGATCCCCGACTTTACAACAAACCACGTGTAAGTGAGGTTGCAGTTGTTTTTCAAAACGATGACGGTGAGCCTCCTTTTCAAAGTGATAAATTAGTCCATCTTAAGCCAGACCAAAACAACCCTTTGGTTCTTAAGACACAACGAATTAGCATTTTGCACAGCAACCTTGATGCTCTTCTGTATTCACTATTCTTTCCAAGAGGTGATCAAGGATGGCATGAAAACCTACACCACCAAGGACCTTCAAGAAGAATTACACAACTGCAGTACTTCAATCCTATTTTAAACAGTGGGAAACTAACACAACAGTACTTAGTCGATGCATACGTTAAAATTGAAGCTAATCGTCTAAATTTCATATTAATGAACCAAAAACAACTTAATGTTGAAGACTACTGTGTTCTTCAAGAACATTTGCAAAAACAATCAATTCAAAAGGGAATTCCAATTGGAAAAACAATATTTCTCCCGTAGTCATTTGAAGGTAGCCCCCGCAACATGCAACATCGTTATCAAGATGCAATAGCAATAGTAAAAAAGTATGGAAGACCTGACATTTTTGTGACAATGACCTGTAATCCTAAATGGCCGGAAATTACCGAAAATCTAGAACCCTGGCAACAAGTTGAACACAGGCTGGACTTAGTCGCACGCGTATTTTCACTGAAACTCAGCAGCCTTTTGAAAGACATCAAAAATGGGCTTTTTGGAACAGTTGTAGCAATGGTACATGTCATAGAGTTTCAGAAACGAGGTCTCCCACATGCGCATATACTAATTATCTTAGACGCGGATTCCAAGTTTCTCACGGAGGAAGAAATTGACAACATAGTGAGGGCTGAAATTCCTAACCAAGAAAAGAATCCTGAACTGTATAATATTGTAGTCTGTCATATGGTTCATGGCCCATGCGGTGTAGCAAATCCAAATAGTCCATGCATGGAAAACGGAAAGCACACTGTTAAAGACTTGGGTGGCTACCCATCCTACCGGCGACAACACATTGATAACATTGTTCGCAACAAAAAAATTATAAATAACTCATGGATAGTTCCATACAACCCTTACTTATCAAAATGCTACAACTGTCACATTAACGTAGAAATCTTTGCTACAATAAAAAGTGTAAAATATCTTTTCAAGTACACCTACAAGGGGCATGACAAAGCTAACATCGAAATACAACAGAAAACAGTCAATCACGATGAATCATCAACTTTTGTTGACTCAAGATATGTGAGTGCTTCAGAAGCTGCTTGGAGGATATTTGCGTTTCTATTCACAGTCCCATGCCATTATATGTTTAGGTATTCATTTACCAAATCAACAGCAGCTTTATTTCTTTGAAGATGCTCAAGTCAAAGATGTCTCAAAAACTTTAAGCACAACGTCAACATTAATGGAATGGTTTTTGCTGAACCAATGTGACAAAAATGCAAGGCAGTATTTGTATAGAGAGATTCCAGAGCATTACATTTTGAATAAAACTATGAATCCAAGACAACGAGGACTTAGCAAAATAATTGGACGCATGTATACTGTTAGTGTCAAGGATCAAGAAAGATATTGCCTTCAGCTGTTACTACTGCATGTGAAAGGAGCTACAAGTTATGACGATTTGAAAACAGTTAACGGAGTATTGAACAATACAATTAAAGCTGCAGCTTTGGCTTTAGGACTTCTATTGGATGATACTGTGTGGAGATTTACTTTAGAAGACACAGTTACCCTACATATGCCTAAGCAACTTTGTGAATTGTTTGCCTACATCTGCGTATTTGGACCGCCTACAAATCTGGCTCAACTTTGGACAAATTTCAAAGAACATATAATCGAGGATTACTGCTTACGTCTTCACAACAGAAGTGGAAATTGTCAAAATTGCGAATCTTATGCCATGCAAGATGTCCAAAATGTCTTTCTACTGCATGGAAAAACATTTTCAGACTTTAATTTGCCACAGCCAACAATTCAAGTTCCACAAGTTCCAGAGTATGACGAAGCTTACGAATTATAGTTGGCAGCAGAAAAGAGAAACTCCTTAAATGAACAACAACGGATTGCATATGACACTATTGTGAGCGCTATAGAAAACCAAGCAGATGCAAGGCCAAAATTTTTCTTTAATGCATCATGATAGAGGGTTGGGAAAAAGTCATATTGCCATCGGCTACAACATGTATTGCAGCAAACCTTTTACGAGGAGGTTGCACTATCCATTCACTCTTTGGGATACCAGTTCCAGTCAACGAAATCTCCGTTTCCAGAATAAAACAAGGCACATTTGCAGGAAGACAACGCAAATCTTTTGATACTTGATGAGTGCACCATGGCATCCAAATACACTTTGAGCTTAATTGACAGACTTCTGCGTGAAGTAATGACTACAAATGTTGCTGAAAAAAATGAAATTCCGTTTGGAGGTAAAGTTTTTGTCATTGGCGGAGATTTTAGCCAATGCCTTCCAGTCATACCAAATGGAACAAGAACAGATGTTATCGAGTCCAGCTTAAAAATGGCTGACCTTTGGAAACAGTTTAATAAACTCCAACTAATTAACAACATGCGATCTTCTGACCCACAGTACAGCAAGTGCCTTCTTAAACTTGGTAACGGTGAACTTAGCAGCAAATACAACCTTGGAGAAGACATTGCTGAAATACCAGAAGACATGTTGTGCACTTACTGCATCGTATGTGATGTTTTTGGACAATGCGTTGAAATTGATGTGAACGACCAAAGCAGTGTTGAGAGGGCCTCTTCCCATGCAATTCTCTGTCCCAAGAACGATGACGTGGCTCTGCTAAATTCCCGTGTGATGGATAGAATGCCTGGAGAGTATAAGTTGTACAAAAGTGATGATTCAGTGGATGTAGACAATGAAGATGAAAGAGAGCATTATCCAGTTAAATTTTTAAATAGTCTTACGACATCAGGAATGCCATCCCACAGACTACAACTCAAAGTTGGAACAATCGTAATGTTGCTGTGGAATCTAAATACAAAAAATGGTCTATGTAATGGAACTCGCCTTATTGTTACTGGACTCCATTCTCAAGTAATTCAAGCAAGAGTGATCACTGGATCAGCAAAAGGAGACAAAGTGTTCATTCCACGCATTGATTTATGTTCTTCGGACACCAGTCTTCCATTTAGGCTTCGGCGTCGACAGTTTCCAGTAAAACCAGCTTTTGCCATGACAATAAACAAGTCACAAGGTCAAACTCTACACCATGCTGGCATATATCTACCGGAGCCCGTTTTTGGTCAAGGACAACTCTACGTTGCATTTTCAAGAGTTAAAATGAGATCCAACGTCAAGGTGCAAGCTCTTCATACACCTTTACAAAGAAAGTTGCTTATAGATAGTCAAAACGTATTCACAAGAAATATGGTGTACAAATATATTCTTGTATATTATGTAGATTTATGTATATTCTTAAATCTTCATAAATAAACTACATACATATTCTAGAATACCCGATGCGTTAGAATCGGGCCACTATCTAGTTTGCTATAAAAGCCAAAGCTTCTTCTGTATACACCACATGCGTATAAACAGATATCTATCTAAAAAATGGATAATTTAAAAAAAATAATTTTAAAACACATAAAAAGTTCTAAAGTTCAGTGTGTTGTTAAACAGGATGTTGGATACCACTATTTACCTTCCGTTTACCTATAGCCATATATATTCAGATTAGTGATGAGCGAGCATGCTCGCCACTGCTCGGTACTCGCCCAAGCATCTCGCTGCTCGAGATGCTGGGCACTCGGCAAGTACTTATGGGATGCTCGGGCGGGAGCTTGGGTCCCCACCCCGCATGTTTGGCACTCTTTAAACAGCCAGGCAGGGATTGCCTGCCACTCACTGTAATGCCTTAGCCATGTTGGTTGTGGCATTACAGTGACTGGCTGTATAGCGTTGTCGGGTCTATATAAGACCCGTCACCCTATGCTCATCACAGTCTACCCTTCAGACAAACAGAGTAGGGAGATGTACTGCTGAGTGAGGGACAGAATTGTCAGTTTATTACTTAGGTAGAGGTATTCCATAGCAAGATATATATCCATCTGAACTAATAGTCCTTTAAAGGACTAATCCACCTGCATATATTACTGGTGATAGCAGGAGTTAGTCAGGCAGAGTTTGTGGACACTGTATACAGCACAATAGAGTCCATGTTCTGTTTGCTGCTACTGTTACAGATATCCATAGCCCTAGATATCAGGGATAATTTTTTTTGCTCTTAATCCTGATTATTTGCTTAAAAAGCAATACAGTACACCATTTTACTGCTCCATTTGCTTGATAGCAGAATACAGCCAGATATTTTTTAGTTTATTCGCATTGCTGTATTGTGGAAGCAGAGAAACTTTTCCATCATCAGACATTATCCCATATTACTGCTGTAATAATTGTCCCATATTTTTGGAGCGTGCCAAATATTACACTCCAGTTAAAGTCTGCCGCTTGGGTGTTGTTCATCCTACTCACACTTGGTCGCTGACCAATACCACATCCATAAAGCCACTTCCTAAAACCGTGGTCATCAGGCGTGATCCCATATTACTGGGGTAATACTTGTGACATTTTTTTGGAGCATGCCAAATATTACCTTCCATTTAAAGTCTGCCACTTGGGTATTGTTCATCCTATTCACACTTGGTCGCTAACCAATACCACATCAATAAGGCCACTTCCTAAAACCGTGGTCATCAGGTGTGATCCCATATTACTGCGGTAATAATCGTGACATTTTTTGGAGAGGGACAAATTTTACAATCTATTTAAAATGGGCAAAGCACGTTGCAAGGGACGAGGAAGAGGACATGAAGGTGATGGTTCACGCAGAGGCCAAGGCCTTGGGCAAGATGAGGGAGCATAGCAAACACCCACATCATGTTGAACTATCTTCCTTGCCCAATTACTAGGGGACTGCAAAACACCACTCTTGAAGCCAGAGCAGTGTGAAAAGGTTGTTGGTTGGATAGCAGATAATGCTTCAAGTCAGTTTGCCATCACCATCGCCCTGTCTTCTACACTTTCATGTCTCAGGAGTAGTGTTGAGCATTCCGATACTGAAATATCGGGTATCGACCGATATTCGCGGTATCGGAGTTCCGATACTGAGTTTCGATACTTTTAGAATATCGAATACCGGAATCGGAAGTTCCCATAATGTCAGCGCTCTGCAGTGTCTCTGAAGGATGACAAGCTGGATGGCAGCGCTCAGCTTACTGTACTTGTCATTTAGTGTTAAAAGATTTATTAAAAAAATAGCGCAGGAGAATTTTCCCACGCTGTCAGTGACGTGCATGAGGTGAGCTGAGTTCATTGGACATGAACTCGGCTCATCTGGATGCCGTCACAGCCAGACACTGAGGAGCGCAAGCATGCTTGTGCTTCTCAGTCTCTGTGGCATGGCAAGCTGGATGGCAGCTTTCGGCTGCGATCCAGCCTGTCATGTGAATGTAGCAGAGCTGGAGCCGTCATGGGAACCATGGAAAGGTAAGGATGAGGTTGCTTTATTATTTTACTTTTATTGCAGGAGATCGTTGGCTTCAGCTGGAATGGGCGTGATGGTAAGTATGGTTTAATTTAGAACAATAAAGAATTGTGTCTTTATTTCAATTAAAGGACTTTATTCTGGGTGTTTGTGTTTTTTTTTAACTTTGACTATGGGGTTAGTAATGGGGGTGTCTTATAGACGCCTCTCCATTACTAACCTGGGCTTGATGTCAGCTGGCATTATAAGCTGACATCAACCCCAACCCTATTACCCCACTGCCACCGTTACAGGGCAGTGGGAAGAGCGAGGCTAAGTGCCAGAATTAGCGCATCCTATGGATGCGCCATTTCTGGGGGGGCTGACGGCTGGTGTTTCTAGCCTGGGAGAGGGCCAATATTCATGGCACCCTTCCTGGGCTATTAATATCAGCCCCCAGCTGTCTACCTAGCCTTTGCTAGCTATTAAAATAGGGGGGACCCCACGTCATTTTTTTTGGGGGGGTCCCCCATTTTAATAGCTAGTAAAGACTAGGTATTCAGCTGGGCGCTGATATTAGTAGCCTGGGAAGCTCCGTGGGTATTACCCCCTTCCCAGGCTTCAAACATCTGCCCCAGCCATCTGCTTAACCTCCGCTAGAGACTAAAATTACGGGGAACCCCACGCCAATTTTTTTTTTAATAAATCGTTAATTTTAACACTAAACAACAAGTACAGTAATCAACACTATCACTGTACTTCTTATATATGTGACTGACATGTTTCTATCTATCTAATCTATGTGTGATTCTCTATTCTTTCTATTTTAAATTGTCGGGTACCGCTGCTGAATTGCAGGCCGGCTTTTTTAAAGAGACGGTGCATGAAAATACTGTTATTTTTTTAAATAAATCCTTTACACTAAATGACAAGTACAGTAAGCAACACTGTCACTGTACTTCATATATATGTGACTGACATGTTTCTATCTATCTAATCTATGTGTGATGTTCTATTCTTTCTGTTCTAAATTGTCGGGTACCGGTGTATGCCGCTGCTGAATTGCCGGCTTTTCATGTAATACATTCTACATTATTCTTAGCTGTTTTCCTTCTTGTAGAATTAACCTACAAGGAAAGAAAGGGTTTATTTTAATTCCAATATTTGTGTCCCATTGACTTGCATTGGTTTCCAGTATCGGAATGGGCGATATCCGATATTTTTTGGGTATCGGTCCGATCCAGTCCGATCCGATATTTCCCGATATTGGAAGGTATCGCTCAACACTACTCAGGAGCCGTAAGTCTGGACCACATACAGTACAGACCAAAAGTTTGGACACACCTTCTCATTTAAAGATTTTTCTGTATTTTCATGACTTTGAAAATTGTGCATTCACACTGAAGGCATCAAAACTATGAATTAACACATGTGGAATTATATACTTAACAAAAAAGTGTGAAACAACTGAAAATATGTCTTATATTCTAGGTTCTTCAAAGTAGCCACCTTTTGCTTTGATGACTGCTTTGCACACTCTTGGCAATCTCTTGATGAGCTTCAAGAGGTAGTCACCGGAAATGGTTTTCACTTCACAGGTGTGCCCTGTCAGGTTTAATAAGTAGGATTTCTTGCCTTATAAATGGGGTTGGGACCATCAGTTGTGTTGTGCAGAAGTCTCGTGGCTATACAGCTGATAGTCCTACTGAATAGACTGTTAGAATTTGTATGATGGCAAGAAAAAAGCAGCTAAGTAAAGAAAAACGAGTGGCCATCATTACTTTAAGAAATGAAGGTCAGTCAGTGCGAAAAATTGGGAAAACTTTGAAAGCATGGACAGTCATCCTCTTGGTTAGGGCAGGGAAGACTTGGCTGTTACCAGTCTGGCACACATGGCTGACTTTATGTTCCTCTGCCTTTCCCGTGATCCTTGCGTTGTACACATTTTGGCCGATAGTAATTATTGGTTGGTCATGCTTCTAGACCCATGCTACAAGGAGAAATTTCTATCTCTCCTTCCAGTGGTGGAGAGGTCTAGTAAAATGTTGTAGTACCAAAAGGCCATTTTTGAGGAATTAGTAAAAGAATTCCCATCTGAAAACACTGGCAGCAGAGGTCACAGTTCCCTGGACAAACAAGGAGTACAGGCAAGGGAGACACAAATATGATGCAGCAGAGGCAGAGGAACACTGTCAAAGGTGTGGGACAGATTTCTCAGACCCTACCAGCGCCCAGACCCTGATGTGTGTGGTACTCTGACAAGGAGGGAAAAGTTTTGGAAGATGCTGAAGGAGTAACTTGCCGACTGTACCAACATCCTTGGTGATTTCTCTGTGCCTTATAACTATTGGATATCCAAACTGGACACATTGCATGAACTGGCTCTCTGTGCATTGGAAGTCCTGGCCTGCCCTGCTGGTAGCGTTTTGTCCGAGCGGGATTTTAGTGCCCCCGGGGGCATTATAACTGATAGGGGCATCTGCCTGTCAACTAAAAATGCTGACAAGCTGACTCTTATAAAAATGAACAAGGGCTGGATTGGGCCAGACTTCTCAACACCACCGGATGATAGCAGCGTAACATAAAGTCAAATCCAGTAGCTTTTTTTTGGTGGGAGGGAGGGGTCTATTCCAATGCTCCTTTTCACACCGAGACATGGGTATACATTCCCTGATTTTGGCAATTTTCTGTTGTCCTCCTCCTTCTACCACTCCTCATCCTTCACCATACTATCACCAGGGTGACCGTGATGTAACACCTACATAATTTTTTGTAAGGGTATTTATGATGCCCGTAGGAAATTATTCTAGAGGCCTACTTCTAACATTCTGTATGTTATACAGTATGTTCATGTATACCCTCCAGGGGTTTTTCATCCTATGAACTTAGTGCATGGGCATTACCAGTATAGGGGACCCACTCCTTAATAATGGGAATAATTTTTTTAATGAGGCCCTCCTCTACATATCTTCAAAGGGGTATTGGAGTGCTTCCAAATTCTTGACAGCCCTTGCAGTCACTGCATACGCAATAACAGTATAGGAGACCCGCTCCTTTATACTGGGAACTTTTCTTTACTGAGGCCCTTCTCTATGTCTCTTCAAAGGGGTATTGGAGTTTTTCCAAATTTTAGGCAGACCTTGCAGTCACTGCACACGCAATAACAGTATAGGAGACCTGCTCCTTTATAATGGGAACCTTTTTTTACTAAGGCCCTCCTCTGTGTCTATTCAAAGGGGTATTGAAGTTTTTCCTAATAGTCACTGCATATGAAATAACAGTATAGGACACCTGCTCCTTTATAATGGGAACAGTTTTTTTTACTGAGGCCCTCCTCTATGTCTCTTCAAAGGGGTATTGGGTTTTTTCCAAACTTTGGGCAGCCCTTGCAGTCACTGCATATGAAATAACAGTATAGGAGACCAGCTCCTTTATAATGGGAACAGATTTTTTTTTTACTGAGGCCCTCCTCTATGTCTCTTTAAAGGGGTATTGGGGTTGTTCCAAACTATGGGAAGCACCTGCAGTCACTGCATACGCAATAACAGTATAGGAGACCTGCTCCTTAATAATGGGAACAACAAAGCATAGCCGGTTGATGGCCCTCTAACAATAGTGAGGGCCGACTGCTGGCCCTTTAACAAAAGTAAGTGCCGCCTGGTGGACATGTAAAAATAGGTTTTGCAACTTTCAGAGTCCCTCCTTCATAAATGAAACAGGATATGTATGATGATGTGTCACACACCACATGGCCAGATAAGTTAGTAAAATGTTAAAATGACATATACTGATGAATGTATTTTTCACTGTTGAAAGCAATGCAAAAGTGAAAAAACGAATCTTGTGAACATAGCCCAAGGTGTGGAGGAGTATTATTTTGTGTGTTTTTTTTGCCTTATATACAAGTCATTACCCTGGAAAGAATGTCCCTTAACATGTTTTTCCAGGAAAATCCATTTTGGCTTCATTTTTGTGTGTTTTATTATTAGTCTGTAAAAGTGGCGTAATACTCTGACAACATTGTTCACAGCAGTGACCTGGGAGTCAGAGATGCCCCTTGCTGTTTCCATGTCATTTCAGAACTGTTCCCATTGATTTGGGCAATTTTTAGGCCCCTTGCAGACCTCCTGGGGAAGCCGCCGAAAAAATGCTTGAGTTTCCCATTGACTTACATTGGGCTCGTTGCTCGGGTCGAGCACCTGAGCATTACAATTTGTTCGACCCAAGCAATGAGTAACCAAGCATTTTAGTGCTCGCTCGTCACTAAGTGAGGTCTATTTGACATTATGAGGGAGTTTTTACATTAAAGAGCTTGAAAAGAGTACAGTCCAATGGTACCTTAGAGTGTCATACACATCTTTTTAGGAAATTTCCAGGCTTTGCTGTACTTTTACCTTGTGCAAATAGTTTTGCTGCAAATGAAAAATTCCTGACAAAGGTAAGTAAAACTCGGGAATTCAAATTTCATAAGAACTTCATAATGAGCACAGATTTTTCTTTTGTGCTCTATTTATTTTTTATTTTTTTCCAAAAGCAACAACTTTTTTATTTTTCCATTGACCAAACCATACGAGGGCTTGTTGCTTTTGTGGGATGAGATGCTGTATTTAATGACACTATTCATTTTACCATATAATGTGTTGAAAAACAGGAAATAATTCCAAGTGGCATGAAATAGTGAAATAGAAGTGATTCAGCCTTTGGTTTTTGAGTTTTGCTTTTTCGGTGCTCATTATGTGGTAAAAGTGACCTGGCAACATGATTATTCAAGTTTGCATGATTACAGCAATATAAATTTTTGAAAGACATAGCTTTTTAACTTTTACAACAATAAGCGTTTGTGAGGACTTTTTTTGTGTAATGAGTTGTAGTTTTTATTGGTATAATTTTGGGATACATGCAGTAAAATGTTTTGATCATTTTTTATTCCATTGTATGAAATAAAATAAAAAATCATTCAATATATCTATTCAGAAAACAAACCAAAATGCCAGTTCAGGTGTTTTAATTCTTTACTTTATTTCAAAAATTTGTAATAATATTTTGGAAATATTTTTTATAAAACTTTAATTATTTCTTTAGTCCCTCAAAAATAATTTAAACTACCATCATTTGATTACTTGTACTCAATATAGAAATACTTTATTATCAAATAAAATGATAATCTCATATAAAGGCCAACCACAAACTCGGCTTAATGGCAGTACAGTCATGGTGATGATGATAAATTATTTGTACAATGCAGTCGTGCACACAACATAACAATTTAAACACCACTCTCAGAATCAGCTCTTCTCCACAGAAATGAATGGGAAAAAAAACCTCAAAAGAGGTGCGGCACTGATTTTGCAGAAAAGTTGACGTTTTCCTAAATCCTTTACAACCCTTTTTGGAATGATCAATTTGGAATGTTTACAAACCTCTCACCAACAGTTCTGTTTCCTTACACTGCCACCTTATAGGACCAAAATCACTATACAGTGACTTAAAAATGAATGGGATGCCTGTGCAACATATAAATGTGTAGGGTTCCCCACACCAAGTAATTTTCTTTCAAGTTGCTCCATTCCACTGACAAATTGGTGAGTGTACTAAATAAGAGATTCTATGATATTTTTGCCCTTTAGAAACGTGAAAAGTAACTAACTTAGAATCATGTGAAACTTAAATTGTTTTTTTTTTCTTTTTTTTATTGATTAATCTCAATTAATTAATCAAAGCTCATAGGTGCAGGATATTGTCATTTTGGAATCAATCTCTTCATAGCAGTATTCATGATTTGAAGTGTTAAGCAAAATAAGCCTTGTATCTTCGAACCTATAATGAAATGACACAGACTGCTTAAAATTATCCTAAAAAAGTAATTTAAGCCACAACATTAAATTTTCTTGTCACTTTTCAAGTTATGCCTTGTATTTGCTGTCTGTCTGCTCTATAAATCATAACGATGTTGTAGCATTGAAATAATAGTAAATCCTTCATGGCTGACACCAAAAATATACACAAAAAACTAACAGTTTCTTAAATGTAATAAAGTGTACATGAAAAGCTAATTTCATTTAAATTATCTTTCGTCTGCATCCTGTGCTAATATATTTTTGTTATTTGATAGCAAGACTAAATCTTTTTTCATAGAAGGAAGGTAAAACTGGCCATATAACTAGTGTTGAGCCACCCCCGTAGTGTTCGAGTTCGGTTCGTCGAACACCCGTGTGTTCGCCGAACTGTTCGTCGAACTGTTCGTCGAACACCTTCGAACACCGTTAAAACCAATGGCAGGCAAACAAAAACACATAGAAACACATAGAAAACACCT
The DNA here is from genome assembly GCF_046119375.1 of Phyllobates terribilis. Lineage (NCBI taxonomy): Eukaryota > Metazoa > Chordata > Amphibia > Anura > Dendrobatidae > Phyllobates > Phyllobates terribilis. The sequence goes on from NW_027362764.1 coordinate 457,729,924, forward strand.
TCAAAGGTGTCCAAAAGCTGACAAACTGCTCAGAAGACACAACTAACACATGGAAAAGTGACAAGTACATATAGTCATGCGAAAAGAAAAGAGGTGGAGGAGTAAAAGGAGGGGGAGACACAGATATAGGCATGTCATGCCCTTCTAAAATCCAAAAAGTGAGAAGCCGACACGTTCAGTCCGCTCCTGCCCGTGCCACCTCCGTGTCGCCGGGTTTGTGCCAGAGCCGCGGTGAACCCTGACGGCCAGCGCCCCTCTCCCAATACTGGTGCCTGTCCGCTGGTGGGTCGAGCGAGCCCCCCTGTGGTGGAGGCAGCTCTAAGCTTTTTAATTTAAATTGTCTCTCTAATTTGAATGAATACACTTTAAATCCATTTACAAGGATCTATTGGAGGGCAAGTCTCATGCCAGCAGCCGCGTAATTCCAGCTCCAGTAGCGTCCACTAAAGCTGCTGCAGTTAAAAAGCTTTTATAAGGATCGAGCTCGGCTGTCCACCGCAAGGCATCCTACTGCCAGTCCCAGCCCCTATGCCTTGGGGTGCCTCCTGATGCTCTTCACTGAGTATCCCGTGGTCCCGAAGCATTTCCTTTGAAAAAATTAAGTGTCCAAACTACAGGTGGTGTAGCTTGCTTAACAGCCGGGATAATCCGCTGACTAGCAGACACTGCTACTAGGCACAAAGTATTTCCTGGGCTAGATGCAGTTAAAAATTTGTAATTAGATACTCTCGTTGGATGCTGAGAAAGCATTCCATAGAGTCTCCTGGCACGCCATATATGATTCTCTTAAAAAGCTTGGGGTAGGTGTCTTGGGGACCCTTTTATAGTCAAAATCACGGCCCTGTATCACAATACGTCACCTAGGCTGAAGATAAATGGAACTGTAGCACCCTGAGGGCTCGGTTGCTACAGAGGTATTGCACCTCACCCAGAGGTGTGATATCTCACTCTCAGGTAAGGATGGAGTGTGGATCAGGACCCGACACCTGCATGCATTACACCACATTGCCGTGGGGCAGGGCGACCAATATGCCTCTGAGATGGGCACGACAGTCCCTGTCCCTGGCTGGAGTGGGGGGAGGGAACACTGAGGAAGGGGAACCCTGTAGTGCAGGAGCAGGGAGGAAGCAGTTCCTGGGTGCATTGAGAAGGGAGTATAAAAGGTGGGCACCATCTTAGTTCAGTGCAGAGAAGTCTGAGCAGAAGTGGCAGGGAGCAGGGGCTCTGCATGAGCTCTGCTCCGGAGGCGGGCCTAGTAACAGAGGCCCAGGCCTGGAAGAGGGAGAAGGAAGGAAGAGGAGCGGAGAAGGCTCCAGGAACGAGGAATGAAGGGATCCCAGGGGTGCGGACGGGCGAGTCGCCACCGCACGCCCGAATCCACATGCGGAGAGGGGTCAGGCCAAAGGGGGAGACCGGTCCCCGAAACTAGTGGAGGCAGGAAACGACCCTCAGCTAGAAACCGGAGGCTGTGACATTTTATGTGGCGCAGCCCCTCGCTACACCCGCTAGGAAGGCACCACATAGGGTCAGGGAAACTGGCGCCAAGTTTACCAAGAGGAGGCCCGAGGCAGCCGGACAGAAGGGTTGATAAGAAAGGCCAGACAAAGGACACACAAAGGGGGTCCTGTGAAGCGCTCCAAAGTTATCTGGGAGTTGTCTGAGCCCCTCACCTGGTGAGCACAGTACGACGTGGGCAGCCGTTACCTGCAGACGTGGTCTGGATAATAAGAACTGTGAGTAAAGGCCCTGGACTGCATCACTGACTCCGTGTTGTTACTGCTGCTGCCCTGCACCATCACCCCCATCCTCCGCATACACTGCCCTGAGGCTATACTCCTACCGTGGGGAGTTATGCTACGCTCTGCTGCACCCACAACACCAGCCTCAGCGGTCTGCCCTGCAGCGGCGGTTCACTCTGACCGCAATCCACGGGTGGCGTAGTCGGACATTTAAACATCAAAACCACATAAATAGTTCCGCCACTGGTTTGACCACCCTGAGCCACGGAACCGGGTCGCCGCCACGAAGACTACAACCACCAGCATCCACCAAAAAGGGTCCGGCTCCGGGTGTCCCAAGGCCCAGGGGGTGCATCAGAACATTTTCATCACCTTTCACAATCACCAATGGGACAAGGCAGGAATGTCCTCTGTCCCCTCTCTTATACATCCTAGTGACGGAGCACCTGCTCTCATCAATTCGCCATAACCCCAATATTAGGTGGATTGAGGTGGGAGGCACCGAGTACAAGTGCTCTCTATTTGCTGATGATGTCCTAGTATATATCGCTCAATCACATATATCCATCCATGCTGTTATGGCTGAAATATATCACTTTGTTACATGGTCAAATTTTAAAATCAATGCAGCGAAGTCTGAGGTCCTCGATGTCTCCCTCCCCAAATCCATATAGGATTCCATCCAGTCCAACTTTCCCTTTGCCTGGCCCTCACAGGGTATCAAATACTTAGGAATTCCTATTCATAGAGACCTCTTCCATCTATGTTATCTTAATTTTGGGCCCTTTATTGAACAACTCCATACAGACCACGGTTGGCAAGTTAGAACTGTAAGATTCACTACGTGAACCACTGGTGTTTTGTGGAAAAGCACATGTACACTGTGTTCCAAATTATTATGCAAAAAGTGTTTAGGAGTGATAAGGGAAGAATTTGTTTGTTTGTCAGTTAAACTCATTGATGGTGATGTGTGTCAGGGCTATTTATATCACTGTAAGCAATTGCAGACACCTGTGCTAATTAGTTTGGCAGGTGTGTCCAATGAAAGGCAAGACTACTTAAGAAGGCTGTCTCACATTATTAAGCAGCCTACATTTTCTGCCAAAATGGGAAAGAAAAAGGATGTGTCGGCTGCTGAGAAGCAACAAATTGTGGAGTGTTTAGGTCAAGACATGACTACAATCAACATTGTGCGATGATCAGGATGAAGTGTCTTGGCAATCAAGAAGTATGTAGCTGACTCACAGTACACACATGTGCGTGCTGATAAGGGCAAATTGAGGACTCTTTCCTACAGGCAATTACGTCAGGTTAAAAGAGCAGCGGCAAAAAAGCCTTGTCATAGCAGCAGACAAGTTTTTGAAGCTGCTGGTGCCTCCAACGTCCCCCGAACAACAAGATGCAGGGTCCTTCAGAGGTTTGCAGCTGTGCATACGCCATCCTGTCGACCTCCTCTATCCACTTCACACAAGCAGAAACGGCTCCAGTGGGCCAAACATTACATGAAGACTGATTTCAAAACTGTTTTGTTCACGGATGAGTGCCGTGCAGCGCTCGATGGTCCAGATGGATGGAGTGGAGGATGGCTGGTTGATGGACACCCCACGCAAACACGGCTACAGCGCCAACAAGGAGGAGGTGGAGTAATGTTTTGGGCTGGAATCATGGGGAGAGAGATTGTCGGCCCCTTTAGGATCCCTGAAGGCGCTAAAGATGAACTCCATAATGTATGTGGATTTTCTCAAACAGCACTTCCTGCCATGGTTCAAGAAGAAGAACCGTGTATTTCACAGCAACATCATTTTTTTGCATGATAATGCACCATCTCATGCTGCACATAAAACATCTGCATCTCTGGCTGATATGGGCATAAAAGGGGACAAACTTATGGTGTGACCCCCATGCTCCCCTGACCTCTACCCCATTCAGAACCTCTGGAGCATCATCAAAAGGAGTGTCTATGATGGCGGGAGGCAGTTCACATCTAAGCAACAGCTCTGGGAGGGTATTCTGTCCTCATGCAAAACAATTGAAGCAGAAACCATCCAAAACTTGACAAATTCAATGGACGAGATAGTTCAGAAGCTCCTTTCGAACAAGGGGTCCTATGTGAAAATGTGACATCACCTAGAATAAAGTTTTGAGTTGAAAACTGTTTGATTTCAGTTTCTAATAACCTGCTAATGCTTATAATTTCAAAAATGACCATTTTTTTGGTCTTTATTAAAATGAAAAGGTTGATCGAAAAGTTTGGGGGATCTAAGAGTGTGGCAACCCAGTAGTCATGATTACTTCTAATTCTGACAATATGAGGGTCATGTTGCAGGTAGTGCAGCAAGAAGGCACTTATGTGTCTTGCTCATCTCGGAGCCCCAAAATTATTTTCCGGGCTAGATGCAGCTAAAAATTATTATTAATTTTAAATCTGGTGGAGCTTAGTATAGATGGCCTAATAGGATCAGTGCTGCACACTGCTACAAAGCCCAAATTATTTTCCAGTCAAGATACAGATAAACATGATTAGTAATTTTAAATCTGGTGGAGCTTATTATAGATGGCCTAATAGAATCAGTGCTGCACACTGCTACAAAGCCCAAATTATTTTCCAGCCAAGATACAGATAAACATGATTAGTAATTTGAAAGCTTAAAACGGTTGGTAGGGTGATTTTAACCAATCATCAAGCTTTTACTCTCCCCAGGATGACACAGGGGTAGAAAAGTCGTTTCGGATCCATGATTTGTTCATCTTTATGAACGTGAGTCTGTCTACATTATCAGTGGAGAGCCGCGTGCGCTTATCTGTCAGCACACAACCAGCAGCGCTGAACACACGTTCAGACAGAACACTGGCTGCGGGGCATGACAAGATCTCCAAGGCGTAAGTGGCTAGCTCCGGCCATTTATCCAGATTGGAAGCCCAAAAAGAGCAAGGGTCCAGTGACACAGTCATGGCTTCAATGTTTACTTGGAGATACTCCTGTACCATCGTCTCTAGGCGTTGACTATGTGTCAGACTTCTTGTCTTCTGTGGCCTTGCAAAGGATGGGCTAAAAAAGTGGTGAAATGATTCCGCAAAATTGATGTTACCAGCAGATACTGTGGTTCTGTTACGGTTTGAGTGCTGAACACTTGACGGTCCCACGGTTGGCAAGTTGGAACTGTGAGATTCACTACGTGCACCACTGGTGTTTTGTGGAAAAGCACATGTAAGATTCTGCAACAGTCTCTGCTGATACTCCTGCATGCGTGCATCCCTTTCTATGGCAGGAATAATTTCTGCAAATTTACTTTTGTACTGGGGATCTAACAGTGTGGCAACCCAGTAGTCAGGATTATTTCTAATTCTCACAATTCGAGGGTCATGTTGCAGGTAGTGCAGCAAGAAGGCACTCATGTGTGTTGCGCATCCAGGAGCACCAAGTCCCTGTTGTGTTGGTGGCGAGGTAACAATCATGCTTCCTTCCTCTGTCCTCTCCCCCCAACCTCGCACAACAGAAATGTGATCAAGGTCTCCCTCATCTGATGAGTCTTCCATCAGTTCGTCCTCCACTTCTTCCTGGGCTCCTGCACCTTCCTCACTAGTTTGGCTGCTACCATGCGCCCTGGTAAAACCATCTCCCCCACCCTCACATGCCTGCCGCCTTGGTGCTGCCGACCATCTGGACCTTGCAGATGTTAGCCCTTCCGCATACAACTCCTCCTCCTCTACTTCCTCCACTTCCTCTTGTGCCACCACCTGACTCCGAATTCTGTTTAACATGTGCTCCAGCATGTAAATCACCAGAATAGTCATGCTGATAATGGCATCGTCAGCACTAAACATCTTCGTCGCCATTTCAAAACTGTGCAGAAGGGTGCATAGGTCCCTGATCTGAGACCACTCCTCCAGCGTGATTTGCCCCACCTCTGGATCTCGTTGGCCCAGGCTATACGTCAGAACGTATTGCACCAGGGCTTGTCGGTGCTGCCACAGTCGCTGCAACATGTGCAGAGTTGAATTCCACCGGGTAGGCACATCGCATTTTAGCCGGTGAAGTGGTAGGCCCAACGACTTCTGTAGAGATGTAAGTCGCTGAGCTGCGGGATGCGAATGGCGGAAGTGAGCACACAGTGACAGTGCCCTCTGCAGAAGGCCATCTAGTCTGGGATAGTGGGCTAAAAATTGCTGGACAACCAGGTTCAACACGTGAGCCATACAAGGCACGTGTGTGACATTGCCCCGGCGAAGGGCCGCACCCAGGTTTGCAACATTGTCATACACGGCCTTCCCTGGTTTCAGGTCCAGTGGAGACAACCATTCATGAAATTGGTTCTCCAGAGCTGACCACAACTCCTCAGCTGTGTGACTCACATTTCTCAGACATTTCAAAGTAAAAACCGCCTGATGACGATGAGCCCTACTGCCAGCATAGTAAGGAGGTGTGCAGGATCCCTTCTGCGCAGTTAGAAAGCTTGTGGCATGACCAGACAGGCTTTGGGTGCAGGTGGAAGACCGAGGGGAGGTTGAGGAGGCAGAAGCAGTGGAGGAACTTTGACATAAAGAGGATTGACGCACAACTTGTGGGGACGGCAAGACTTGGACAGCAGCCCCTTGTCCTGCTGTCACCATAGTTACCCAGTGCCCAGTCAGCGACATGTAACGCCCCTGTCCATGCCTACTCGTCCAAGTGTCTGCGGTGAAATGTACCCTGTCACACACAGAGTTTCTCAAAGAAGCGGTGATGTTGTGTGCGACATGCTGGTGGAGCGCAGGCACACCTTTCTTTGAGAAGTAGTGCCGACTGGGCATCTGGTACTGGGGCACTGCGACGGACATAAGGTCTCGAAAATCCTCTGTGTCCACCAGGCGGAAAGGCAGCATTTCTGTAGCCAAGAGCTTGCAGATGGTGAAATTCAACCTCTTAGCTTTCTCATGGCTAGGAGGAAATGGTCTTTTACTTGTCCACATCTGAGGGACCGAGGGCTGGCTATTGTGCTTAGACGGGGTTGATAAGGGTGTCCCCGGCAAACTGCCGGTCTGTGAGGAAGATGCAGGCGGACATGTTAGGTTGCCTTGATCCAAAGGTGGTGCTATCGATGTCGGACAGCGCTCAACACCAGCTGGTGTTACCACCTCCAAAGAAAATGATGACCTGCCAATCACGCTGGCTGTTGCGGGTAAAGAGGTGGCAGGTCTGCGCCCCAAAACAGGTGTGACTGCTGTCCCCCCAGTCACAGAGGATGAAGAGGCCGCGGATGCACAAGATATGGCAGACGGTGGTTGGCCCGGCCGGCTAGGCCGCATTGTAGCACACTGAGCTTCCCACTGCAACTTATGCTTCATGTCCATGTGCCGGTTCATGCATGAAGTACTCAAACTATGTATTTTTTGGCCTCTACTTAGCTTTTGCTGACAAATGTTACAGATAACACGAGTTGGGTCATCTTTATCGATCTGAAAAAATGCCCAGGCTATGGAAGGCTTAGCAACCATGCGATCTCAAGAGCCACCACGACTTCTGGTGAGAGGCAGAGTTGTGTTTGAGGATGCAGTTGTTGACGTGCTTCCAGTACTACGTCTCTGTCCAGGAAGGCGCAACCTGACCTCGTCGTCACTAGCATTTTCCTCCACCTCCTCTGCTGACCTCATCTCTTGGCTGACTGTGGGTTGACAGTAAGTGGTGTCTCCAACCTCATCATCATCACCCTGTGCGTTATCACACCCGTCGTCCTCAGAGCCAACCTGTTCCTGCCCTGACAAAAAACTAAAGTTGTCGCTCCAATCAGGTATTTGAGTCTCATCATCGTCTTCCTCATTGTCTCCACCAACAGGAGTTACAGTTTGGGAATGAGGGTCTACATTATGGTCAGAACCTTCTGCGTCTGGTCCTGGATCCGACTCATAAAGATTCTGGGCATCAGTGCAGATCATTTCCTCGTCTGGATTCACAGAAGCGCTGGAGTCGACCTCTGATTCCCAGGCTATAGTATGAGTAAACAGCTCTGCAGACTCAACCATCTGTTCTACCTCATACTCAGACGGGCAGCTGGAGATTTGGGAGCTGTGAGGAAGCAAGTGCGATTGGGGTGACACCTTTGAGGACTGGAGTATTTGTGATGTTGAAGTTGATGTGGAGGACAGCCCACTTAAAGGAGCTCTTGATATCCGTTGAAGCACCTGCTGTTTTTGTGCCTCATCTGGAATTTGTAGCGATTGGCGTGGCCGTAAGAAAGGGATCTTATCACATTGTCCGCTAAAAGAAGTAGACATTTTAGTTTGGCTGGAAGATGGTCTTTCTTCTGCAGATGTTACTGTTGCTTTAAAACCTACCCCACGGACACAACCTTTTTTCCCCTTCCCAACACGCCTATTCCCCCTTCCACCAGCAGCAGGCCTTTTTCCACTCATTTTGGTTGTTAACTAATTCACAACTCTGGAGTTGTTTGCACAAAAAAACAATGGATGGGAACCGAGCAGAGCTGAGTGGCCAAACTGTGGTATTAGGCCAAAACTATTGGCTGGGTTAGATGCAGAACAAAATGATATTCAATTTGCAACCTGATGGAGGTCAGTATAGATGGACTAATAGAACAAGTCCCATACACAGCTAGAAGCCCAAATATTTTTTCAGAGGTAGATGCAGAAAAAAATTGTATTCAGTTTGCAACCTGATAGAGGTCAGTATAGATGGACTAATAGAACAAGTCCTACGCACAGCTAGAAGCCCAAATATTTTTTCAGAGGTAGATGCAGAAAAAAAATATATTCAGTTTGCAACCTGATGGAGGTCAGTATAGATGGATTAATAGAGAAAGTCCCACACACTGCTAGAAGGCCAAATATTTTTTCAGAGCTAGATGCAGACAAAAAATTATTTTTAATTTGCAACCTGATGGAGGTCAGTATAGATGGACTAATAGAGACAGTCCCACACACTGCTAGAAGGCCAAATATTTTTTCAGAGCTAGATGCAGATATAAATTATTTTTAATTTGCAACCTGATGGAGGTCAATATAGATGGACTAGTAGAGAAAGTCCCACACACTGCTAGAAGGCCAAATATTTTTTCAGAGCTAGATGCTGAAAAAAATTATATTCAGTTTGCAACCTGATGGAGGTCAGTATAGATGGACTAATAGAACAAGTCCCACACACAGCTAGAAGGCCAAATATTTTTTCAGAGGTAGATGCAGATAAAAATTATTTTTAATTTGCAACCTGATGGAGGTCAGTATAGATGGACTAATAGAGAAAGTCCCACACACTGCTAGAAGGCCAAATATTTTTTCAGAGCTAGATGCAGAAAAAAATTATATTCAGTTTGCAACCTGATGGAGGTCAGTATAGATGGACTAATAGAACAAGTCCCACACACAGCTAGAAGCCCAAATATTTTTTCAGAGGTAGATGCAGAAAAAAATGATGTTCAGTTTGCAACCTGATGGAGGTCTGTATAGATGGATTAATAGAACAAGTCCCACACACAGCTAGAAGCCCAAATATTTTTTCAGAGGTAGATGCAGAAAAAAATTATATTCAGTTTGCAACCTGATGGAGGTCAGTATAGATGGACTAATAGAGAAAGTCCCACACACTGCTAGAAGGCCAAATATTTTTTCAGAGCTAGATGCAGACAAAAAATTATTTTTAATTTGCAACCTGATGGAGGTCAGTATAGATGGACTAATAGGACAAGTCCCACACACAGCTAGAAGCCCAAATATTTTTTCAGAGGTAGATGCAGAAAAAAATTATATTCAGTTTGCAACCTGATGGAGGTCTGTATAGATGGATTAATAGAACAAGTCCCACACACAGCTAGAAGTCCAATATTTTTTCAGAGCTAGATGCAGACAAAAAATTATTTTTAATTTGCAACCTGATGGAGGTCAGTATAGATGGACTAATAGAGAAAGTCCCACACACTGCTAGAAGGCCAAATATTTTTTCAGAGCTAGATGCAGATATAAATTATTTTTAATTTGCAACCTGATGGAGGTCAGTATAGATGGACTAATAGAGAAAGTCCCACACACTGCTAGAAGTCCAAATATTTTTTCAGAGCCTAATGCAGAAAAAAATTATATTCAATTTGCAACCTGATGGAGGTCAGTATAGATGGACTAATAGAATGATGCTATGCCCAAAAGATTTTACTTCACTAGGTGCAGTAAAAAAATTGGTATTCTATACACAGGTGGTATATCTTGCAACACAGATAGGCTACTCGACTGACTAACACACTCTGCAATAGGCCAAAAAGGATTAGCTTTGCTAGATTCAGCCAAATGCTGTGAAAAAAACTTGCACAGCACTGGCACAGACCTGCCTGGCAAAAACTGATAAGAACTGATGTAACCTAGTCCTGAAAAGGACTGCAATTACAATTAGTCTTTACTCCCACAATCTATCTATTTAAGAGCACAGACCTGCCTGATAAAAGTCGTAGGAAATGCTGTAACCTAGTCCTTAAAAGGACTGCAATCACAACTATTCCCTACTCCCAAGCTATCTGTAGATTTGTGCGAAAATTGGCTTGAAATTAACAAGGTATAGCGCACTCAGCAACAGCGGTGCCGTCTAACACGCAGCTGCAGCAGTGAGAAAATGGTGGCGACGGGGAAAATGGCTTGGTCTTATAGGGCAAGGACATGTGACATACACTGCCAATGACACATGCCCTTGCTTGTGTGAAAAAAAGCACTTCGCTCCGTGTGTGCGCTCCTGATAGGCTGACAGATTGCACCTCCCCACTGTAAATGCGGGAAAGAGAAAAAAAAATGGAGATCTTCATTATTCCTGCAGAGATCCATCCCCTGCCCCTCCCCCCACCCCGCTGTACACTCAAACTGCGTATTAACATTAATTTTCATCATTACTGAGAAAAAATCCAGTTATGATTTTGGTGCACAAACAGTTATCGAACATAACCTCGAACAGCCGAATTTTTCTCAAATCGTTCGTGTTCGCCGAACGGCTCGAACACCGCCCTAAACAGCTCGAATTTGAGATTGGCGAACAGTTCGAGTCGAACAACGCTCATCTCTACATATAACTTAGTTATTACTTGTAAATGATGAGAAAAATTAATGAATGGTTAAATTTTCTTATCTTTTCTTCACCTGAGAGATGAGTAGTCCATGGATGTGTCCAGCGACCAGGGCCGGCTCCAGGTTTTCGTGGGCCTTGGGTGAAAGAGTCTCAGTGGGTCCCTTTAACACATACCACGATTCATGATGCACAGATACGGCAGAGAAATATAACTTTACTACGAGGCCAAAGATTTCACTTACTTCTTACCTTACATGAGTGATATGTGTAGTAAATTCTACAATAGCTCAGAAACCGGCGAATCCTCACAGCGCACACTGCGTGCCCTGGGGGAATACAAATGTTTTTATTTTACACAGACAGTATAGTTCTCCATACAGTATTATGGGCACCACATAGTCCTCCATACAGTATTATGGGCACCACATAGTCCTCCATACAGTATTATGAGCACCACATAGTCTTCCATATAGTACTATGGGCACCACATAGTCCTTCATACAGTATTATGGGCACCACATAGTCCTTCATACAGTATTATGAGCACCACATAGTCCTCCATACAGTATTATGGGTATCACATAGTCCTCCATACAGTATTATGGGCAACACATAGTCCTCCATTCAGTATTATGAGCACCACATAGTCTTCCATACAGTATTATGAGCACCACATAGTGCTCCATACAGTATTATGAGCAACCCATATATTGTTCCATTCAGTATAATGTGCCCTATATATTGCTCCATACAGTATAATAAGCCCCATATACTGCTCCATACAGTATAATGAGCCCCACATATTGCACCATGTAGTATAATAAGCTCGATATATTGCTCCATACAGTGTAATGAGCCTCATTTATTGTTCCATTCAAAATAATGGGCCCCATAAAGCGCTCCATAGTGTCCCATAGAGCTGTCACATAGTGTGTTCCTGGCTGTGGTTTTGTAAAAATACACCCTGATACAGAGGCATATCACCCTAATATAGTTCACAACTGTCCTTCTTCAAGCCATCATCCACAGGTCAAGGATCAGGGATGATGATATTAACTCACATTTCCTGAGTATCCACAGCTCATCCCCCAATGTTGACTTGCAAACATTGAAGGATAAGCTATAACCACTCAAACAATACAAGTCAACAAGCTGCATGGGCTGGTATTATGTGTAATCAACATATTAGCAAGCAGCATTGTTCAATGACCCTGTCTTGCAAAGATAACAGTACAATAAACTGTAGGAGCTGATATAAAATGTAAATAGCAGCCATTCATCAATTTACAAATATCAAGTCAACCTACAAGAAGAGTTAATGACATGCCCCCTGGGCCATGGGGTACTCGGCAGCCGGGCCTCTGGCTGCTGGGGGATATCACGGTGGCTGGACCCGTCCGTGACCCAGGGCGGTCAGTAAAAAGGGGGAAATAGTTTATAGGGGATTTGGGAAAGTTCATGATGCCACCTGTGGAATGTGGCTAAGGGGTGCCACCGCTGCGGGCAGTCCTCTGGAGCTAGTGTTACGGCAGCAGGGATGGTGTGGCTCTCCACAGGTAGAGCTAGCTCCAGGGCAGCGTGGGGTGTATAATGGATGGTGGTGCAGGGGAGAGACGGCAGGACAGTCCCGAAGGAAAGACGGACACTCACACGGGGGTAAGCTTCAGTACGTTTACTGATGATGCTGCAGGCATGGTCCAGGGTACTCAAGGTGAAGAGAGCACTTTTGGACTCTCCCCAGTGAGCGGGTATAGGGCCTACTGATCCGTTGCTTTACTCTCTAAGCTTCTGGCCTGCCTGGAACTAGGCCTAGCTTGGTTACTGTCTCTCTTGGCACCTGCTGACTTGGTGGTAGGGCCTTCTCTTTGGAGATCACTCTCCCTGGACTCTGGGACCTCCGTGACTCCTAGCCCTGGTACTGCAATCAGCGTTTGGTGAACCTGGGACCTATAGTCCTCCAGGGGTTCCGGTGGTTCCTACTGAGTATAAATGTCCCTGTAAACAGTTTTTGGGCTGCACACAATCCTCAGCCACCGAGTCCTTTTTTTATACCCTTACGGGTAACTAAATGCAACAAGAAAAGTGTCCATGTCACCTAAATTGTCCATTGTATGTAGTGTTGAGCGATACCTTCCGATATCGTGAAATATCTGATCGAATTAGATCGGACCGATACCCAAAAAATATTGGATATCGCCGATTCCAATACCGGAAACCAATACAAGTCAATGGGACACAAATATCGGAATGAAAATAAACCCTTTCTTTCCTTGTAGGTTAATTCTACATGAAGGAAAACTACTAAGAATAATGTAGAATGTATTGGGGGAGGTGGGGGAGACATTAAAGGCATACAGGTTTAGCCCAATCAAATGGAATAGCAGGAATTAATTTTTTTTTTAAGACGTTCGGAGTTACAAAGATATTGACTATGTTAAGCTTTTTTATATTTTGTCAGGTATTTATGTTTAACTACTTCCATGCTCTTCACCTTCTTTTTTACTTCTCCCACAATTTCTCCTTCATCATCATCAGCAGCAGCAGCTTTTTCATCAAATTCTTCATCTTCTTCTTCTTCACCTTCTTCCTATTATTCTTTTTTTTTACATTCTTCATATTCTTCTTATTCAACTATTATTCTTCTTCATATTCTACTTCTTCATCTTCTTCATATTCTTCTTCTTCATCATATTCTTATTTGTGACAGGCATTTCTGTAGTTGTTATCCCTAAAAGTTTGAAGATTACACCATCCGTTCTGCCTGTCACAAAAGATTTACAACAGGATTTGTCCGCGTTCAGTTTGGCCTGCAGCAGCAGGTCTTTTCCAGGGGCACCACGAGGAGGAACGGACTCACCCCCATACACTGCTTAGTCTTCTTCTGCTTATAATTTAGATAATATCTTTTGCTCTGATTTTTAGTCTTATGCTTATTGTTCTTCTGCTTTTTGTTCTGCAGCTTCTTGTTCTTCTGCTTCTTGGTTTTCTGTCTCTTGTTCTTCTGTATCTTGGTGGTTGTCTTCTTGTTTTTTTTGTCCTCTTGGTCATCTTCTTCAGGGTCATCTTCTTGGTCTTCTTCGGGGTGGTCTTCAGGGTCGTCGTCTTCGGGGTCCTCGTCTTCTTCGGGGTGGTCTTCAGGGTCGTCGTCTTCAGGGTCGTCGTCTTTGGGGTCCTCGTCTTCTTCGGGGTGGTCTTCAGGGTCGTCGTCTTCATGGTCGTCGTCAGGGAGATCCAGAGTGATTACCAAAAACCATTTCAAAAAGCTTGAACTTGGAAATGTAGCAGAAGGTACAAGAAGGCTGAGGAACTGCCGAGAACCAGCTGACGGTACTGGAACCCGGATGGGTAGCAGAAGGTACAAGAGCCAATGGAACTACCGAGGACCAGCTGATGGCACTGGAACCCGGTTACTAAGCAGGAGGTACCTGTGCCAGAAAGCACTACCAAGGACCAGCAGACATTGGTGGAACTCGGATACAGAGAAGGAGGCACCTAAGCGAAAGGCACTGCCGAGAGCCAGCTGACGGTACTGGAACCCGGATGGGTAGCAGAAAGTACAAGAGCCAATGGAACTACCGAGGACCAGCTGATGTACTGGAACCCGGTTACTAAGCAGGAGGTACCTGTGCCAGAAAGCACTACCAAGGACCAGCAAACATTGGTGGAACTCGGATACCGAGAAGGAGTCACCTAAGCCAAAGGCACTGCCGAGAACCAGCTGACAGTACTGGAACCCGCATGGGTAGCAGAAGGTACACATGAAAAAAAAAGTAGCAAGGCCGCGAGCCGGCAGGAGTTACCGAAACCCACAGTCCTACAGGGGGTGCTTGTCCTGTTGGCACTATGAAACCAGCCTTCATTACCAGATCCCGCTGCCCACATAGTAGTCACCTAAACTGCAGGCACCATAGAGTCGGATAACCCGACCGCAACATGACAGGACAACGTATTTGAGGCAAAGTGACGTTGACACTACCCGGAAACAGCTGGCGTGCTGGAACCAGGCTGGGCAGGACGGAGTACCCGTGCCAAAGACACTGCCGAGAACCAGCTGATGGTACTGGAACCCGGATGGGTAGCAGAAAGTACAAGAGCCAATGGAACTACCGAGGACCAGCTGACGGTACTGTAACCCAGTTACTAAGCAGGAGGTACCTGTGCCAGAATGCACTACCAAGGACCAGCAAACGTTGGTGGAACTCGGATACCGAGAAGGAGCCACCTAAGCCAAAGGCACTGCCGAGAACCAGCTGACGGTACTGGAACCCGGATAGGTAGCAGAAGGTACACATGAAAAAAAAAGTAGCAAGGCCGCGAGCCGGCCGGAGTTACCGAAACCCACAGTCCTACAGGGGGTGCTTGTCCTATTGGCACTATGGAACCAGCCTTCATTACCAGATCCCGCAGCCCATATAGTAGTCACCTAAACTGCAGGCACCATAGAGTTGGCTAACCCGACCGCAACACGACAGGACAACGTATTGGAGGCAAAGTGACGTTGACACTACCCGGAAACAGCTGGCATGCTGGAACCAGGCTGGGCAGGAGTGAGTACCCGTGCCAAAGACACTGCCGGGAAACAGCTGGTGGTGCTGGAACCCAGGGTAAATACTAAAAATAGAGAGGAGCCAGAGGACTAATTGGAGCAAGTTTTAAATTAGTAGTAGAGTGGATGTGGACAAAGCAGGAGAATTTGCCGGACACACAGCAGGGGATCAGATGACTTTACTGAACCCCAATAACACAGGAGCAAGTGTTGACTGTGCAGACGGCACTTCTGAGCAGCAACTGGCGGTGTTGGAGCTCAGGGATAATACTGAAAACAGAGGAGCCAGAGGTGTAATTGGAGCAAGTTTTAAATTAGTAGTAGAGTGGATGTGGACAGAGCAGGAGAATTTGCCGGACACACAGCAGGGGATCAGCTGACTTTACTGAACCCCAGTAACACTGGAGCAAGTGTTGACTGTGCAGATGGCACTTCTGAGCAGCAACTGGCGGTGTTGGAGCTTAGGGATAATATTGAAAACAGAGGAGCCAGAGGTGTAATTGGAGCAAGTTTTAAATTAGTAGTAGAGTGGATGTGGACAGAGCAGGAGAATTTGCCGGACACACAGCAGGGGATCAGCTGACGTTACTGAACCCCAATAACACTGGAGCAAGTGTTGACTGTGCAAACGGCACTTCAGAGCAGCAATTGGTGGTGTTGTAGCTTAGGGATAATACTGAAAACAGAGAGGAGCCAGAGGTGTAATTGGAGCAAGTTTAAAATCTGTAGTAGTGTGGATGTGGACAGAGCAGGAGATATTGCCGGGCACACAGCAGGGGATCAGCTGACGTTACTGAACCCCAATAACACTGGACCAAGCATTGACTGTGCAGACGGCACTACTGAGCAGCAACTAGCGGTGTTGGAGCTCAGGGTAAATACTAAAAACAGAGTGGAGCCAGAGGCCTAATTGGAGCAAGTTTAAAATCTGTAGTAGTGTGGATGTGGACAGAGCAGGAGATATTGCCGGGCACACAGCAGGGGGATCAGCTGACGTTACTGAACCCTAATAACACTGGACCAAGGGTTGACTGTGCAGACGGCACTTCTGAGGAGCAACTGGCGGTGTTGAAGCTCAGGGTAAATACTGAAAACAGAGGAGCCAGAGGCCTTATTGGAGCAAGTTTAAAATCTGTAGTAGTGTGGATGTGGACAGATCAGGAGATATTGCTGGGCACACAGCAGGGGATCAGCTGGCGTTACTGAACCCCAATAACACTGGACCAAGCGTTGACTGTGCAGACGGCACTTCTGAGCAGCAACTAGCGGTGTTGAAGCTCAGGGTAAATACTGAAAACAGAGGAGCCAGAGGCCTAATTGGAGCAAGTTTAAAATCTGTAGTAGTGTGGATGTGGACAGAGCAGGAGATATTGCTGGGCACACAGCAGGGGATCAGCTGACGTTACTGAACCCCAATAACACTGGACCAAGTGTTGACTGTGCAGACGGCACTTCTGAGCAGCAACTGGCAGTGTTGGAGCTCAGGGATTACAGTTCAGGTGGTAGAAACATGAACACAACAGGAGACCTGGATACTGTTGCCAACCAATTATTTATTCTGGAAGAGGACTGGCAAATTCATGCGAGATCCAGGCCTTGTTCATTTTCAGAAAAGTAAGCCGGTCAACGTTATCGGAGGATAGGCGCTTGCGACGGTCTGTTAGTACACCACCTGCGGCACTAAAGATGCGTTCCGATAATACACTAGCAGCAGGGCAAGCCAGCACCTCCAATGCATACTGGCTAAGCTCTGGCCATGTATCCAGCTTAGAGACCCAAAACTTGAAGGGGGAAGAGCCGTGTGGGAGTACACTGAGAGGGCAAGACATGTAGTCTGTCACCATCTGCCGGAAGCGTTGCCTCCTGCTGACTGGAGCCGTCTGTGATGGTGTAGACATTTTTGGCGGGGACACAAAACTTTGCCACATTTGGGCCATACTGGTCTTGCCTTGTGCTGAGGCCCTGCTTCTGCTCCCTCTTTGTGCAGAGCTTCCTCCACTGCCTCGACGCACTGAGCTGCTTTGTAAAGCACTAGCAGCACTGCTCTCGGGTGGAATGGAGAACATGATGGAAAGCACCAGTGCGTCTTGGTACTCCCGCATTTTATGCTCCCGGTTCAACGGTGTTATGAGGCTTTGTAAGTTGTCCCGGTAGCAAGGATCTAGGAGGGTGGACACCCAATGATCATCCGTGTTGAGAATGTGGGCGATGCGGCGGTCATTTCTCAGGCACTGCAGCATGAAATCAACCATGTGCTGCAGACTGCCAACTGGCCAAGAAACGCTGTCCCCTGCTTGAGGCGTGATCTCTGCCTTCTCTGCATCACCCCACTCTCGCTCTAGATACTGACAACTAGAGCATTGTGTACCTCCCTCCACTGGACAGATGTCTTCCTGCTCCATTGACTCCTCCTCATCCTCCTCACAAAGTGTCCCCTGCCTAGGCCTTTGTGAGGAACCATGTTGCGCAGACTGTACAGAAGCAGATGGCATTTGTGACTCCTCATCCTCCACCTCTTCCAAAACCACCTCCCTTAGTGCTTGCAGTGTTTTTTCAAGCAGGCAGATAAGGGGGATAGTCATGCTGACTAGTGCACTCGCCATCCACGTGGAATAATCGAAGGCACGCAAAATGTGGCAAATGTCCTTCATAGAGGCCCACTCAGTGGTGGTGAAGTGTGAACGGCGCGCACTGCGACTTGTTTGCGCCTGCTGCAACTGGTACTCCATTACTGCTGCCTGCTTCTCACACAACCTCTCCAACATATGTAACGTTGAATTCCACCTGGCGGGTAGGTCACATATGATGCGATGTTCCGGAAGGCGTAATCAGCGCTGCAGAGCTGCAATGCGCGATCTTGCGTTGCTGGAACGCCGCAAGTGAGTGCACTCTATGCGGACCTTGTGCAGCAGTGCATCAAGATCCGGATAGTGCCTCAAAAAACTCTGCACGATGAAGTTGAGCACATTTGCCAGACATGGGATGTGAGTGAGGTTGTCTAGTCCCAGAGCTGTCACCAGATTTCGGCCATTGTCACACACTACCATGCCTGGCTGGAGATTCGCTGGCACAAACCACACGTCGCTCTGCTGTTTGATGGCATTCCAGAGCTCCTGCGCTGTGTGTCTTCGATTCCCCAAAGAAATTAATTTCAATACGGCCTGTTGATGTTTGGCCACGGCTGTGCTCATATCGGTCGTAACAGGTAACCGTTCACAGGTCGATGTGGAGGTAGACTGTGACTGCTCCTACAGTGCTGATTCAGAGGAACTGGAGTATGAGGAGGAGTCAATGTCTACAGACTGGATTCCTGCAATCCTTGGAGTCTTGGAGTTGGCAGAACACGTACAGAGCCACTCTCAAGATCTGTACCCGGCTCCACAAAATGTACCCAATGGGCAGGGAGGGAAAGGTATCGTCCCTGTCCATGCTTACTGGTCCACGCATCGGTGGTCAGGTGGACCTTGCTACTGACGGCGTTTTGTAGCGCATGTTTAATTTTTCCCTCCACATGCTGTTGCAGGGCAGGGACGGCTTGCCTGCTGAAATAAAAGCGGCTGGGCACGTTGTATTGTGGGACTGCCAATGCCATCAGGTTACAGAAGGTGTCAGTCTCCACGAGCCTGAATGATAGCATTTCAAGGACCAGTAGTTTTGCAATGCCAGCATTCAGAGCCTGTGCTCGGGGGTGGTTTGCCGAGTATGGGTGCCTTTTCTCCCATGCCTGTTCTAACGATGGCTGTAGACTGGCCTGGGAGTGTGAGGATGACAGGGAATGGGGTGCTGTGAGTGGAATTACACTGTGTCTCTGTACAACAGTGCCAGAGGTTCTTCCATGGCGATCCTGTGAGGAAGCCGAACCAGCTGTGTGTGAGCTGGAGGAAGAGGCTACAACACGAGCTGAATAGGTGGTAGGTGGTGCTGTAGGTTGGCCTAGGTCTTCAGTGTGTCTTTGTAACTCCACCACGTGTTTGGTCCGCACATGTTTCCACTTATTTGTGGTATTGAGGTTGCTGACACTTTTCCCTCTTTTCACCTTCTGATTACAAAGCTTGCATTTGACAAAGCAAATGTCATCTGCAACTGTGTCAAAAAAGGACCAGGCACTGCAAATCTTGGGAGCGCCCGTTTTAGGTTTTGGAAGAGGCATGCTCCTAATGGGTGCTGAAGTGGAGGCTACAGACAACCGAGTCTGCCCCCTCCCTCTCCCTCCTTTTTGGGCTGTTCGGGGAATCTGTTCCTCAGAGCTGCTCCCACCACCTTCCTGTCCCTCACGCCATGATGGGTCAAGGACCTCATCATCTACACCACCCTCTTCAAACAACTGCTTCTCCTGGGTAGTCTCGACAGCACAGTACGCACCAGAAAGTGGCACCTGAGACTCATCATCAGATGCGTACTGAGGTGTGCTGCTGACCATAGGCACTGGCCCACCCGCCTCTTCAGATTCAGAGAGACAAAATGGTTGCGCATCACTGCATACTACCTCTTCTTCAAATTCTAGAATTCTGCTTGGCTGGCCCCCTCTTTCCAAGCCAAGAGATTCAGAGAACAGAAGTAGAGATGGCTTCTGTCCAGGGCTCTCTGACTGCCTGGGCAATTTGGCAGGTGGTGAAGAGACAGATGGGTGCTGTTCAGTGCTCAGGACTAGAGATGAGCGGTGTTCGACTTGAACTGTTCGCCAATCTCAAATTCGAGCTGTTTTGGGCGGTGTTCGAGTCGTTCAACGAACGCGAACGATTTGCAAAAAATTCGACTGTTCGAGGTAATGTTCGATAACTGTTTGTGCACCAAAAGCATGTCCTGCATGTCTGGCGCAATTTAGAGCACCAATCATGCAGGGATTGTCTGCCACTCACTGTAATGCCACAGCCATGGTGGTTGTGGCATTACAGTGGTTGCCCAAATCGATGGGAACAGTGCTCACAGTGAAACATGAAAAGCTGGCAATTCAGCAGTGGCATACACCGGTACCCGACAATTTAGAACCGAAAGAAAAGAGTATCAAACATAGATTAGATCGATAGAAACATGTCAGTCACATATATAAGAAGTAAAGTGACAGTGTTGGTTACTGTACTTGTCATTTAGTGTTAAAGGATTTATTTAAAAAAATACTAGTGTTTTCATGCACCGTCTCTTTAAAAAAGCCGGCCGGCAATTCAGCAGCGGTACCCGACAATTTAGAGCAGAAAGAATAGAGCATCACACATAGATTAGATAGATAGAAACATGTCAGTCACATATATAAGAAGTACAGTGATAGTGTTGATTACTGTACTTGTCATTTAGTGTTAAAATAAAGGATTTATTAAAAAAAAAATTGTCGTGGGGTTCCCATAATTTTAGTCTCTAGCGGAGGTTCAGCAGACGGCTGGGGCAGATGTTTGAATCCAGGGAAGGGGATAATACCCACAGTGATTCCCAGGCTACTAATATCAGCCCCCCAGCTGAATACCTAGCTTTTACTAGCTATTAAAATGGGGGACCCCCCCAAAAAATGACGTGGGGTCCCCCCCTATTTTAATAGCTAGCAAAGGCTAGGCAGACAGCTGGGGGCTGATATTAATAGCCCAGGAAGGGTGCCATGAATATTGGCCCCAACCCAGGAAAGAAACACCAGCCGTCAGCCGCCCCAGAAATGGCGCATCCATAGGATGCGCCAATTCTGGCACTTAGCCTCGCTCTTCCCACTGCCCTGTAGCGGTGGCAGTGGGGTAATAGGGCTGGGGTTGATGTCAGCTTATAATGCCAGCTGACATCAAGCCCAGGTTAGTAATGGAGAAGCGTCTATAAGACACACCCATTACTAACCCCATAGTCAATGTTAAAAAAACCCACAAACACCCAGAATAAAGTTCTTTAATTGAAATAAAGACACAATTCTTTATTGTTCTAAATTAAACCATACTTACCATCACGCCCATTCCAGCTGAAGCCAACGATCTCCTGCAATAAAAGTAAAATAATAAAGCAACATCATCCTTACCTTTCCATGGTTCCCACGATGGCTCCAGCTCTGCTACATTCACATGACAGGCTGGATCGCAGCAGAAAGCTGCCAACCAGCTTGCCATGCCGCAGACACTGAGAAGCGCAGGCGTGCTTGCGCTCCTCAGTGTCTGGCTGTGACGGCATAAAGATGAGCCGAGGTCATGTCCAATGAACTCAGCTCACCTCATGCACGTCACTGACAGCGTGGGAAAATTCTCCTGCGCATGCGGTGAGTGCAGGAGAATTTTCCCACGTTGTCAGTGATGTGCATGAGGTGAGCTCATGTCCAATGAACTCAGCTCACCTCATGCACGTCACTGACAGCGTGGGAAAATTCTCAGCGCTCAGCGCTTGAGCAGGAGAATTCTCCCATGCTGGGATGGCATTGAGATGACAGGCTGGGTCACAGCTGAACGCTGCAATCCAGCTTGTCATCCTTCAGAGACACTGCAGAGCGCAAGGATGGTATCGCCGCGTCCGGAACGACCTGACCTATAAAATTGTCCCAATAGCTAACCCCTTCAGTGAACACGTTAAAAAATAAATAAATAAAAAACGAAGCAAAAAACAATGCTTTATCACCATACTGCCAAACAAAAAATGGAATAACACATGATCAAAAAGACAAATATAAATAAAAATGGTACCGCTGAAAACGTCATCTCGTCCTGCAAAAAACAAGCTGCCATACAGCTCCATCAGCCAAAAATAAAAAAGTTATAGCTCTCAGAATAAAGCGATGCTAAAAAAAAATTTTTTCTATAAAATTGCTTTTATTATGTAAAAGTGCAAAACATAGAAAAACGATACAAAAGTGGTACTGCTGTAAACGTACTGACCCAAAGAAAAAAGCTGCCTTATCAATTTTACCACACGCGGAACAGAATGAAAAAAAAACAAAAAAAAAAACAATTCCTGAATTGTTGGTTTTTGTTTATTCTGCCTCCCAAAAATCTAAATAGAAAGCGATCAAAATATGTCACGTGCCTGAAAATGGCACCAATAAAAACGTCAACTTATCCCGCAAAAAACAAGCCATCACATGACTCTGTCTGCCAAAATCTGGAAAAATTTATAGCTCTCAAAATATGGCGATGCAAAAACTAGATTTTACAAAAAATGCGTCTTTTAGTGTGTGCGACAGCTGTCAATCATAAAAACCCCATATGATTCTGGTATCGCTGTAGTCGCACCGACCTGAAGAATAAAGTCGTCTAATCACTTATACCGCATGAGGAACGGCATAAAAAATAAACTCTCGGGTTAGGGTTGCGCTAGGGTTAGGGTTGGGCTAGGGTTAAGGCTGGGGTTGGGGTTAGGGTTGGGGTTAGGGTTGTGATGGGGTTGGGATTTTTTTCAAAAGTAAGAAAAAAAAGATGACGATATGGCGACTAGTGTTGAGCGCAAGTGCTCACTACTTGAGTTTGCATCGCGTGCTTGGGTATGCATTGAGTATCGTGGGTATTTGAGTGACATGCTCAAGTGTCCGCCCCATATGCTTCGCGGCCAAAAAAACTTTGCGGGGATTTCCTGCCATGCACGAGCGATCCTCGCATGTTTTTTTTTTGGTATCTAATAACCGTGAAACATGCGGGGCAGGGACTCGAGCATGTCACTCGAGCACTCGCAGTACAAGGTGCATACCTGAGTACCCGATGCAAACTCAAATAGCGAGCACTTGCGCTTAAGACTAATGACAACTTATTCAATATGATGACCTAATGTTATCAAATGCTGTGTCGCACCTCTGGGTTCAAAATGTTCACTATACCCCTTGATAAAATCCTTGAGGGGTCTAGTTTCCAAAATGGGGTCACTTGTGGGGGGTTTCCACTGTTAAGGCACATCAGGGGCTCTCCAAACACGACATGGTGTCCGCTAACAAATTGAATGGAAAATCGGCTCAAATTGTTAGCGGACACCATGCTGCGTTTGGAGAGCCCCTGTGTGCCTAAAAATTTGAGCTCCCGCACAAGTGACCCCATTTTGGAAACTAGACCCCCTAAGGCACCTATCTAGATGCATAGTGAGCACTTTGAACCCCCAGGTGCTTCACAAATTGATTCGTAAAAATGAAAAAGTGGAAAAAAAAACACTTTTTTATTTTTACGGATTAATTTTTGAAGCACCTTGGGGTTCAAAGTGCTCACTATTCATCTAGATACATGCCTTAGGGGGTCTAGTTTCCAAAATGGGGTCACTTGTGGGGGAGCTCCAATTTTTAGGCACACAGGGGATCTCCAAACGCGACATGGTGTCAGCTAACAAATTGAATGGCAAATCGTCTCAAATTGTTAGTGGACACCATGTTGCGTTTGGAGAGCCCCTGTGTGCCTAAACATTGGAGCTCCCCCACAAGTGACCCCATTTTGGAAACTAGACCCCATTTTGGAAACTTGATGCATGGTGAGCAATTGGAACCCCCAGGTGCTTCACAAATTAATCCGTAAAAATAAAGTGTTTTTTATTCCACTTTTTCATTTTTACGGATTAATTTGTGAAGCAGCTGGGGGTTCCAAGTGCTCACTATGCATCTAGATAGGTGCCTTGGGAGGTTTAGTTTCCAAAATGGGGTCATTTGTGGGGAAGCTCCAATGTTTAGGCACACAGGGGCTCTCCAAACGCAACATGGCGTCCGCTAATTATTCAAGCAAATTTTACAATCAAAAAGTCAAATGGCGCTCCTTCCCTTCCGAGCCCTGCCGTGCACCCAAACAGTGGTTTTTCCCCACATATGGGGTATCTGAGTGCCCAGGGGAAATTGCACAACAAATTTTGGGGTCCATTTTTTCTTGTTACCCCTGCGAAAATAAAACAAATTGGGTCTAAAGTAACATTTTTGCAGAAATTCTTTAGTAACCTTGGCCAGATCTGTGCCTTGCCTCAATTCTGTCTTGAGCTCCTTGGGCAGTTCATTTGAGCTCATGATTCTCATTTGGTCTGACATGCACTGGGGGCTGTGAGGTCCTATATAGACATGTGTGTGTCTTTCCAAATCAAGTCCTATCAGTTTAATTAAACACAGCTGGACTCCAATGAAGGAGTAGAACCATCTCAAGGAGAATCACAAGGAAATGGATAGCATGTGACTTAAATATGAGTGTCTGAGCAAAGTGTCTGAATACTTATGACCATGTGATATGTCAGTTTTTCTTTTTTAATAAATTTGCAAAAATTTCTACATTTCTATTTTTTTCAGTCAAGATGGGGTGCAGAGTGTACTTTAATGAGAAAAAAAATGAACTTTTTAGAATTTACCAAATGGCTGCAATGAAACAAAGAGTGAAAAATTTAAAGGGGTCTGAATAATTTCCGTACCCACTATATATAACAGAATGGGGGACCAATATACCAGGAAGGGGCCCAGGATGGGGGACATATATACCAGGATGGGGATGGGGGACATGTATACCAGGAAGGGGCCCAGGATGGGGGACATATATACCAGGATGGGGATGGGGGACATGTATACCAGGAAGGGGCCCAGGATGGGGGACATATACAGTTGAAGCCAGAAGTTTACATACATTATATAAAAAGACACATATGCATGTTTTTCTCAATATCTGACATGAAATCAGAATAAACCTTTCTTGTTTCAGGTCAATTAGAATTATCATAATTTTTAATATTTGCCAAATGACAGAATAATGAGAAGGATATCTCAGATGTTTGACCCAAGTCATTCAATTTAAGGGCAATGGTACCAAATACTAATGAAATATATGTAAACTTTTGACTTTGCAGGAAGTAATAATAATGCCTTAGAACATTCTCTCTCTCATTATTCTGTCATTTGGCAAATATTAAAAATTATGATAATTCTAATTGACCTAAAACTTAGACTTTCCCATGATGCTACACAAAGAAGCAGGGTGTTTCAGGTGTGCATTAAAATACATCCACAGGTGTGTCTCTAATTAACTCAGATGTTGCCAAAAAATCTATCAGAAGCTTCCGAACACATGACATCATCATATTGCAGTCCAGAATTGTTTAAAGGCATAGTAATCTTAGTGTATGTTTAACTTTTGACTTTGCAGTAAGTACTAAAAATGCCTTAAAACATTCTCTCTCTCTTATTATTCTGACATTTGGCAAATATTAAAAATTATGGTAATCCTAATTGACCTAAAACGGGAAAGGTTTATTCTGATTTCATGTCAAATATTGAGAAAAACATGCATATGTGTCTTTTTAAATAGTGTATGTAAACTGCTACTTTCAACTGTATGCCAGAATGAGGGACATTAGTACATAATAAAAGGGGGGAGTGAGTACATACACTATGTCTTTATAGGATTTTGAACGCTACAAGAGCCCATACATCTGATCAACATGTAGGGGGGGGGGCAGTATCAAATTTTGCACTAGGGTCAATAGGACTCTAATTATGCCACTGAATTGATTAGCATAATTGGACCGATTTTATTGGATGAGAGAAAAACAGTTGTGTGACCCTAGCCTTTGGATAAGTTCCAGCAATAAGTTTTTGATGCTGCTTATTTTTGCTGTGCAAACAAGGCAGCGTCTTACAGTTCCAGCAATTGGATAGGATTTATAGAAATGACATGCCAACTGTGCTTTTTTTTAAGCTGCATAAACTGACCTGTGGTGTGTTTTTGAAATCCATAATATGCCAATTTCTGTTGTGGGTACGCTCAGATTTTTGTGCAGATGTTCCTCATTGTGTAGACAATAGATGCAGGTAAAAACATCTGCAGGTACAATATGCATATGCATTCTTAGTGTGTTTCAGCTGCAGAAACACACAAAAATGTATGTAAAACATACATGACTGAATCAATAAAGTTTTGTCAAAGACAAATACCATGAACTATCAAAAATAAAGCAACTTTATTAAAAGAGTGACATCAAAAAGAGACAAAAACCGCATAATCAAAAACGCAATACAATCACACGTAAAAAAATGCACTCAAAATCGCAATGAAAAATAACACAAGTAACCTAATCTAGTTAGTAGGTGTAGCAATGCTGAAGAAAATCTTCAACATCAAAAAACCACCAAATACTCATCGTAGGAATGTAACCTTAGCGACCGCTTCCTGGTATTGCAGATCAACTCCTAGTCATTTGATCAGCATCAATTCAGCTGATATTCAGAACCTAGGAGCAGTCATCAGCCCCTTCATGTTTCATGGCATATACAGTATATCGGTCATAGGCGAGTTTGGGTTTGTGTAAAGCAGGCTCAGGAACTGAGCTCACACCACACAAGACAGGTGCCCACTGCATAATTAAGCTGTTGCCTGCCTCTAAAAGCAGTGATTGGAGCTCGTTCCAATTTCTGCTGTTATCTCTGTAAATTTCACTGTCAATCATTGACAGTAGAATTGACCGCATTTTTCAGACTATAAGATGCACCGGACCATAAGACGCACCTAGGTTTTAAAGGAGGAAAATAGAAAAAAATTAAACCAAAAAATGTGGTCAAGATGTACTGTTATGGGGGAGGGGGTCTGCTGCTGACGCTGTTATAGAGGTAATGTCCCCCAATTCGGTATCCTCCATGCTGGTATATACACACGTGGTCAAAATTGTTGGTACCCGTCGTTTAATGAAAGAAAAACCCACAATGGTCACAGAAATAACTTGAATCTGACAAAAGTAATAATAAATTAAAAATCTATCAAAATGAACAAATTAAAGTCAGTCATTGCTTTTCAACCCTGCTTTCACAGAATTTAAAAATAGATTAAACTCATGAAATAGTCCTGGACAGAAATGATGGTACTCCAAAAAATAATGTGACAAAAGGGACATGTTAAATCAAGCTGTGTCCACTAATTTGCACCACAGGTGTCTACAATCTTGTAATCAGTCAGTGGGCTAGTATATAGGGCTACAGATACTCACTGTGCTGTTTGGTGACATGGTGTGTACCACACTCAACATGGACAAGAGGAAGCAAAAGAAAGCGTTGTCTCAGGAGATTAGAAAGAAAATTATAGACAAGCATGTTAAAGGTAAAGGTTATAAGACCATCTCCAAGCATCTTGATGTTCCTGTGACTACAGTTGCACATATTATTCAGAAATTTAATATCAATGGGACTGTAGCCAACCTCCCTGGACATGGCCGCAGGAGGAAAATTGATGACAAATCAAAGAGGCGGATAATACGAATGGTAACAAAGAGCCCAGGATAACTTCTAAAAAGATTAAAGGTGAACTTCAAGCTCAAGGAATATCAGTGTCAAATCGCACCATCCGTCGTTGTTTGATCCAAAGTGGACTTCATGGGAGACAACCAAGGAGAACACCATTGTTGAAAAGAAATCATAAAAAAGCCAGACTGGAATTTGCCAAATTACACCTTGACAAGCCACAAAGTTTCTGGGAGAATGTCCTATTGTCAGCTATATACTTTATACTTACGGAGATCGATAGCGTGGGTCGGAGTGAAGACAAATATGATATATCGTATTAACAGGATATATTGAAGCAGGCAAGCATATATTATAGCAGGCAGGTATAGGCAATAAGCGATCAGTAAACAGTCTCTGGAAATGGTTGTGATGTCAGTACAAACCGATAGATGTCCCAGGTCCAGAAACGCACAGTCCACGAGATCCTGAGCCCGGACCAGGCTCCTTGCAGAGAGCAGGCTGAACTGCAGGTGGATGCAGAGCGGGTCTTTGCACACAGGTGAAAGTCCGGATAAATGGCAGGCAGGTAACAGGTGGGGAATCCCAATGTAGAGAAGCAACAGGCACGATGCAAGTCCTTCAAGCTTGGCAGCAGGTAAGATACAAGATACACAAGCAAAGTATAGTTGGCCAGAGTCTCTTTATATATATAGCAAACAGGAAACAGGAGATATCAGACAGGAAACAAGATGGCCCTGAGGCTGTCAACTCCATTTTGGATAAGGGCAGAACCAAACAGAACAGGTACATGCAGCTCCATCTTGGATAAGGGCAGCACAGGTACATGCGGCTCCATTTTGGATAAGGGCAAAAACCGGACAGAACAGATACATGATTCAGATCCTTACATTACTCCCCCCTTAAAGGGCGTCCTCCGGACAACCTTTGAGCCGGTTTGTTGGGGTATCTGCTGTGGAACAGTTCAATCAAACGAGTAGCGTGGATGTTCTCCCCAGGTTCCCAAGAATTCTCCTCCGATGGATAGCCTTGCCATTTCACCAGGTACTGGAGCCGTCCTCTATGAATCCGAGAATCAATGATCCCCTCCACGATGAATTCCTCTTGCCCGTCAATAAGAACTGGATTGGGTGGAACAGGTATGCGTCCGGGAAAAGGATTTGGTACTACCTGTTTGAGCAGAGAGACATGAAAAACAGGGTGTACTTTCAAGGATTTTGGCAACTTGAGTTGGCAGGCTACAGGGCTTACCAATTTGCCGATTTTGTATGGCCCAACATACTTCTGCCCCAATTTAGACGTTGGAGTTCTTAGTTTTAAGTTCTTTGTTGAAAGCCAAACCATGTCTCCTACCTTGTATGTTGGTGCTGGCTTGCGGAACCTATCTGCCGCCTTCTTATATCTTTCTTGAGCTGTGGCCAGCGTTTCTTTTAAGACTTCTAGATTCTGTTGAAGAAGCGTAATCCGATCGGCTACTGCGGGTACGGATGTATCTATTGGAAACCGTGGAAGAATGCTGGGATGATACCCCTTGTTAGCAAAGAACGGAGACTGTTTGGTGGACACACTCTGTGAATTATTATACGTGAATTCGGCCAACGGAAGTAAGTTTACCCAATTATCCTGCAAATGACACACGTAACAACGCAGATACTGCTCCAAAGTCTGGTTTTTCCGTTCCGTTTGGCCGTTAGACTGCGGATGAAAAGCAGATGACAGATTTACCTTAATGTCCAGAGCAGCACAAAAGCTTCGCCAAAATTTTGAAGTAAATTGGACCCCTCGATCTGATATCACTTCATCAGGAACTCCATGTAGGCGAAAAACCTCTTGTACAATAAGATCTGCTGTCTGTTTCGCTGTTGGTAAGCCGGTACAGGGAATGAAATGAGCAGCTTTGGTTAAGCGGTCAACTACTACTAGGATAGTGTTCTTTCCTTTTGACATAGGCAACTCTACAATAAAATCCATTGAAATAGACCCCCAGGAACGGGATGGAATAGAAAGGGGTTGCAACAGTCCAGTAGGTGAGGAGCGAGGAACCTTTGATATTGCACATACCTCACAAGATGAGACGTAATGCTGAAAGTCTTTCCGATAAGTTGGCCACCAGAAGAAGCGAGACAAGAATTCCTGAGTCTTCTGAACTCCTCTATGACCAGCGATCTTAGAGTCATGCATTAATTTTAGCACCCTTAATGTAACCGTTTCCAGAATATACAGGAGTTGTCCCTGGAACCAAAGTCTATTTCTCAAAATTAGATTTACCTGGCTGGACGGTTGAATCAGGAACGGGTCTGCAGCGTACGCCTCCCTGATAGCCGTTAATAGATCTTGATTGTGTAACAGACCTATAAAGTTATTGTAACATACCTGGCGGCACCCTTGCATGGTGGTCCATCTCCCACTGTGCAAGAGCGCGCACTTGATCTCCAGTCCAGAATGTCTCTCTGGCTTCCCTCCATGCTGTCTGTTTGTGTCTGTTTCTGCTGCTTAAGGGCGGCGCCGGATCACTTCCTGCTTTTTGTACCTGCTGTGGGTCACACCCCTTGTGCGTCCTCAGCCTATTGCTGTCTGTCACCTGGTATATAACCCAGCTGCTCCAATCAATCCCGGCCTGAGCATTGTGTTTCATTCAGTGTGTGCTTGCACTCTGAAGGTGCCAGGTCCCGTTCTGTGTTCTCTTGTCTGCCTATCCTGGAGGCTGTATTTCCAGGCCTGTCTGAACATGCTCCTAGCCTGTTCCTCCCGCCTTCTAGGGGCCGATTACCTAGACCCGCTCCTGTATCTTGTCTGTCCTGTCTGAACTCGCTCCTAGCCTGTTCCTCCCGCCATCTAGGGGCCGATTACCTAGACCCGCTTCTGTATCTTGTCTGTCCTGTCTGAACTCGCTCCTAGCCTGTTCCTCCCGCCATCTAGGGGCCGATTACCTAGACCCGCTCCTGTATCTTGTCTGTCCTGCCTGAACTCGCTCCTAGCCTGTTCCTCCCGCCTTCAAGGGGCCGTTTACCTAGACCCGCTCCTGTATCTTGTCTGTCCTGTCTGAACACGCTCGTTGCCTGTTCGTCCCGCCTCTCTGGGGGCCGTATTCCCAGACCCGCTCCTGTATCCCGCTGCAGTGTCGGTCTCTTCCGTACACTCAGTTCCAGTCTGAACTCTCTCCTATCCTTTACCTGTTTTGCCTCTATGTCCGTTCCTTTCCTTTTTCTGCAGAGTCTGAACTCGTACCTAACTCCTGCTTGTTGTCTCTGTACTCCCGTTTGTGTGTTTGTGGTCCACTCGCTACTTCACTGCAAGTACCTTGTGGATATCTGGCTCTGCCTTTCCCTTCCTGTCTGTTCCGTGTGAACAGAGCCCTGCTCCCCCTGCTCAGTCTCGCTCCGCTCTGACTCCTTTGCTCACTGCTCCGGCAGTCTCGCTCCGCTCTGACTCCTTTGCTCACTGCTCCGGTAGTCTCGTCCTGCTCTGCTCTTGCTCACTGCTCCTGGCGGTCTCGTCCTGCTCTGCTCTTGCTCACCGCTCCAGGCGGTCTCGTCCTGCTCTGCTCTTGCTCACCGCTCCAGGCGGTCTCGTCCTGCTCTGCTCTTGCTCACCGCTCCAGGCGGTCTCGTCCTGCTCTGCTCTTGCTCACCGCTCCTGGCGGTCTCGTCCTGCTCTGCTCTTGCTCACCGCTCCAGGCGGTCTCGTCCTGCTCTGCTCTTGCTCACCGCTCCAGGCGGTCTCGTCCTGCTCTGCTCTTGCTCACCACTCCAGGCGGTCTCGTCCTGCTCTGCTCTTGCTCACCGCTCCAGGCGGTCTCGTCCTGCTCTGCTCTTTCTCACCGCTCCAGCCGGTCTCGTCCTGCTCTGCTCTTGCTCACCGCTCCAGGCGGTCTCGTCCTGCTCTGCTCTTACTCACCGCTCCAGGCGGTCTCGTCCTGCCCTGCTCTCGCTCACCTCTCTGGATGGCCTCACTCTGCTGTGTTTGTCTGCCACATCTGTGGTTCTGTTCCAGAGTCCCAGTGTGTACTGGGTCCTATCCCGCCTGTGTTCCTACCGGCTAGTGCCTTCCTGTCTTCACTCTAGCCGTGCTTGCCTGTACCCCCCTGCCTGCATACCCGCCTGCCCGCATATCAGTCGTGTCTGCCTATTCCCACCAGTCTCTGTGCCAGCCTAACCAGTCTGTTCCTGTATTCCCCTGTGTGGGTCAACAGCCGTGTCCGGGGTCTGTCCTGGAGTAGCACCTGGTCCCTCTGCTCGGTTCCTCCTGGGTGCACTGGCGTCGTATGCCGTCGTGCGACCCTGGTCGGATCGGGTGAATACCTAGTTACGCCCCTCCAGGCATTCACTCTCCGGCACGGTCCAGTGGAATCACACGCACACGCCGCTCAGCCTGGGCGTGTGCATTACAGCATACTCAGGCCATGGTTCCCGTTGAGCCCCACGGCCTTCGCTCTCTGAGACGTTTTCCAGCGAATACTTGCATTAAAAATAAATAAATACAATTTTTTTTTCTCTAGCTGAGATCCTGGCTAATTACGCACCCGTCCAGATGGATCTATCTGCTCTCGTTCCTGCGGATCCGCCACGTTACTATGGGCATCCAAGACAAAGTCGTGCATTTGTGTAGCAATGCATGCTACACTTCAAGTTCTACCCTCTATGTTTTCCCACCGATCGGGTTAAGGTGGCATTCATTATGTCTAACCTAGCGGGTGATGCCTTGGAATGGATCAACCCCCTATGGGAAACACAGGATCCTATCGTCCTGGACATAATGGCCTTCCTGGTGGCCTTTCTAATGGTCTTCGATGATCCTAACCCGGAGGCTCCTGCTGAAGCTTCACTTCCCAATATCCCGGAGCAGCCCCGATGGGTAATGTGTGTGGGTAGCACAATAGTCCTCCAGCCCAATGAGACTACTGCCCACCCAGAATCCTCACAGGGTGACTACGCTCTCCGGAATACTTCTCCCAACCTCAAGAGGCAGTCCAGACGTGCTAGACGTAGAGGCAAGCCGTCACGCCAGGGTCTGTCCTCCCTGAGACCTCCTGACCCCAACCTTGAAGTCCCTACTGAAGCTTCATTTCCCTGTATCCCGGAGAAGCCCCAACGGGTAATGTGCGTGGGTAGTGCACCAGTTCTCCTGCCCATCCAGACTCCACACAGGAGAACTTCCTGCACCCGGCATCAAATGCTTCACCCACTTTAACCGGTGTGCATGTCCAAGGATGCTCCGAAGCTATGATTACCTCAGAGTCTGTGCACCTCTACTACCTGGTGGAGGACCCCCAGTTGCCTCCTGAATCCTCCGGGATACCACTCGATGACAAATGGAGAGAGACTTCTCTACACCTGGTACTCGATACTTTGTCCGCTCCGTCCTGTGAGCCTGACAATGGGTACCCCAAAGTGGTAGTTACCCCCGAGTCTCTACACCCCTCCGACCAGGCTGAGGACCTCCAGTTGTCTCCGGAACCCTTCGGGGTGGTACCTGGTAGCGAAAGGACAGAGACTCTCCTATTCTCTGTACCTGATACCTCGCTCGCTTCGTCCAGTGAGTCCAACCTAGTGTACTCTGAAGCAGAGGTTGCCCATGAGTCTCTACACCCCTCTGACCAGGCGGAGGACCTCCAGTTGTCTCCAGAACCCTTCGGGGTGCTACCTGGTAGCGAAAGGACAGAGAATCTCCTATACTCTGTACCTGATACCTCGCTCGCTTCGTCCAGTAAGTCCAACCTAGTGTACTCCGAAGCAGATGTTTTCTCCGAGCCTCTGCACTCTTCTGACCCGGCGGAGGACCTCCAGTTGTTTCCTGAATCCTCCGGGGTACCACCAGATAACAAAGAGACAGTGATTTTTCCTCATCCTGTACCTGATAACCCGTCTATTTCTTCCTGTGAGCTTGACAAGATGTACCTCGAAGCAGAGTTTACCCCCAAGTCTCTGCTCCCCTCCAACCCAGTGGAGGACTTCCAGTTGTCTCCTGTACCCTCTGGGGTGCCACCTGAAAATATGTGGAGAGAGACTTCCTTGTGTGCTGTTCCTGGTACTCCACCCGTTTCATCTGTTGCTGAGGATGGCTGGATAGGAGGTAGCATCCTAGCTAACCAGATGAGACCAGTTTTTCCTGTGGACAGTGGGAGTGATCTCCTTGAAGTGAAGGATTGGCCCTCGAATTCCCTGCGGAAGATTCTGGCAGGCCTGAAGAAGAGGGGGCGTAAGGGGGGGGTACTGTAACATACCTGGCGGCGCCCTTGCATGGTGGTCCATCTCCCACTGTGCAAGAGCGCGCACTTGATCTCCAGTCCAGAATGTCTCTCTGGCTTCCCTCCATGCTGTCTGTTTGTGTCTGTTTCTGCTGCTTAAGGGCGGCGCCCGATCACTTCCTGCTTTTTGTACCTGCTGTGGGTCACACCCCTTGTGCATCCTCAGCCTATTGCTGTCTGTCACCTGGTATATAACCCAGCTGCTCCAATCAATCCCGGCCTGAGCATTGTGTTTCATTCAGTGTGTGCTTGCACTCTGAAGGTGCCAAGTCCCGTTCTGTGTTCTCTTGTCTGCCTATCCTGGAGGCTGTATTTCCAGGCCTGTCTGAACACGCTCCTAGCCTGATCCTTCCGCCTTCTAGGGGCCGATTACCTAGACCCGCTCCTGTATCTTGTCTGTCCTGTCTGAACTCGCTCCTAGCCTGTTCCTCCCGCCATCTAGGGGCCGATTACCTAGACCCGCTCCTGTATCTTGTCTGTCCTGTCTGAACTCGCTCCTAGCCTGTTCGTCCCGCCTTCTAGGGGCCGATTACCTAGACCTGCTCCTGTATCTTGTCTGTCCTGTCTGAACACGCTCCTTGCCTGTTCGTCCCGCCTCTCTGGGGGCCGTATTCCCAGACCCGCTCCTGTATCCCGCTGCAGTGTCGGTCTCTTCCGTACACTCAGTTCCAGTCTGAACTCTCTCCTATCCTTTACCTGTTTTGCCTCTATGTCCGTTCCTTTCCTTTTTCTGCAGAGTCTGAACTCGTACCTAACTCCTGCATGTTGTCTCTGTACTCCCGTTTGTGTGTTTGTGGTCCACTCGCTACTTCACTGCAAGTACCTTGTGGGTGTCTGGCTCTGCCTTTCCCTTCCTGTCTGTTCCGTGTGAACAGAGCCCTGCTCCCCCTGCTCAGTCTCGCTCCGCTCTGACTCCTTTGCTCACTGCTCCGGCAGTCTCGCTCCGCTCTGACTCCTTTGCTCACTGCTCCGGCAGTCTCGTCCTGCTCTGCTCTTGCTCACCGCTCCAGGCGGTCTCGTCCTGCTCTGCTCTTGCTCACCGCTCCAGGCGGTCTCGTCCTGCTCTGCTCTTGCTCACCGCTCCAGGCAGTCTCGTCCTGCTCTGCTCTTGCTCACCGCTCCTGGCGGTCTCGTCCTGCTCTGCTCTTGCTCACCGCTCCAGGCGGTCTCGTCCTGCTCTGCTCTTGCTCACCGCTCCAGGCGGTCTCGTCCTGCTCTGCTCTTGCTCACCGCTCCAGGCGGTCTCGTCCTGCTCTGCTCTTGCTCACTGCTCCAGGCGGTCTCGTCCTGCTCTGCTCTTGCTCACCACTCCAGGCGGTCTCGTCCTGCTCTGCTCTTACTCACTGCTCCAGGCGGTCTTGTCCTGCCCTGCTCTCGCTCACCTCTCTGGGCGGCCTCACTCTGCTGTGTTTGTCTGCCACATCTGTGGTTCTGTTCCAGAGTCCCAGTGTGTACTGGGTCCTATCCCGCCTGTGTTCCTACCTGCTAGTGCCTTCCTGTCTGCATTCTACCCGTGCTTGCCTGTACCCCCCTGCCTGCATACCCGCCTGCCCGCATACCAGTCGTGCCTGCCTATTCCCACCAGTCTGTGTGCCAGCCTAACCAGTCTGTTCCTGTATTCCCCTGTGTGGGTCAACAGCCGTGTCCGGGGTCTGTCCTGGAGTAGCACCTGGTCCCTCTGCTCGGTTCCTCCTGGGTGCACTGGCGTCGTATGCCGTTGTGCGACCCTGGTCGGATCGGGTGAATACCTAGTTACGCCCCTCCAGGCATTCACTCTCCGGCACGGTCCAGTGGAATCACACGCACACGCCGCTCAGCCCGGGCGTGTGCATTACAGTTGTCTTCCGAGAGTATGGTTCTTGGAGGTGCAGCCGGGTTTATATCAACCAAATGAATTCTGGATAATGCATCTGCTTTCCCATTACGAGAACCCGGCCTATAGGAGATAACAAAATCAAACTGATTAAGAAAAAGATTCCACCGAGCCTGTCTGGGTTTTAGACACCTTGCCGACCTCATGAATTCAAGGTTACGATGGTCCGTAAGTACGACAATTTGTTGGGATGCCCCCTGTAGCAAGTGTCTCCATTCTTTGAATGCCGTTATAATGGCCAACAATTCTTTGTTTCCAAAGCACAGGCATGCAAAAGATCTTTCTCACCTGTTCTCTGCGAAAGTATAGCCCCTATAGCACAGTCCGAGGCATCCACTTCCACTATGAAGGCCCGATCCGGGTCCGTATGTATGAGAATGGGAGCTGACGTTAATTTAGACTTCAACCTGTCAAATGCTGTCTGCCCTTGTGGCGACCAGACCAAGGGCATCTTTTTCCGTGTCAGTTGGGTAATGGGTGAGACAATCTCCGAGAAATTTTTAATAAACCGTCTGTAGAAATTGGCGAATCCAATAAATCGTTGCACCTCCTTTAGTGTGTTGGGAATTGGCCATTCTTGAATGGCTTGAGTCTTGCTTGCTTCCATGCTGAGACCCTGGGGAGAAATAACATACCCCAAAAATTGAATTTCCCACTTGCATTTCTCCAACTTGATGTACAACTGATTTTGCCGTAGACGATCCAACACCATTCTCACATGCCGTTGATGATCCTCGAAGTTGCTGGAAAAAATTAAAATGTCATCCAAATAAACCACAACAAAAATATCGAGTATGTCTCTAAATATATCGTTTGCCAAGTGTTGAAAAGTAGCCGGTGCATTACGAAGTCCGAAAGGCATAACAAGGTACTCAAAATGTCCGTAACGTGACTGGAAAGCTGTTTTCCATTCATTACCAGGGCGAATCCGTACTAAATTGTATGCTCCACGAAGGTCTAATTTTGTGAAGCTTTTGGCATGTTGTATCCTCTCAAGTAATTCAGGAATTAGTGGAAGTGGATCAGAATTTCTGACCATAATTTTGTTGAGCTCACGATAATCAATACATGGTCGAAGTGAGCCGTCCTTCTTTTTCACGAAGAAGATTGGGGCACCGGCTGGAGAGGAAGATGGTTGTATAAACCCCTTAGTTAAATTCTCATCGATATACTCTTTGAGAGCTTTTAGTTCAGGTCCAGCCAAAGGATAAATGCTACCGAATGGAATCGCGGCGCCAGGTAAGAGTTCTATGGGGCAATCATACTGCCGGTGTGGTGGCAGCTTGTCCGCATTCTTTTTATCACATACATCTGCAAAATCTTGATATTCAATTGGTAGTTTTAGATCACTTACACATGCTGACCCGATTAAAGCTGATTCCCTGGAAGACATCTGTCGTTCTGGAAACTGCAATTCCTTTGTTGCGCAGTTGATAGTAGGGTTTTGTAATTGTAGCCATGGTAAGCCTAAGATTACAGGAAAGAGGGGAGAAGAGATCAGCAAAAATGACAGTCTTTCTGCATGGTCCGCCCCCATACGAACCTTCAATGCTCCTGTTTCAAGGTCAACAGGCCCAGATGCTAACGGGGACCCATCCACGGTCTCCATTAATACCGGTGCGATTCTCCTCTGTGGACGTATACCGTGTTTTTTAGCGAATGCTATGTCCATGAAATTACCACTGGCTCCAGAGTCAACCATAGCAGAACTAGTAACCCAGCCGGACTGAATCTTTATCTTGAGAGGAATGTAGCAGTGTGAATTTTTCTTTGAGCTCTCCGAGGCCGAAGTAGTGGAGCCTACTGAAAGAACGGCTGCATTCACAGGTGAAGATGTTTCTGAAGCACAGTCGGAGAAATCGTAATCCTGGTCGGTTTCTTTATTCCGAGGATGAATTTGATGAGAAATTACTGAGGCTTCGTCTGAGACGTCGTATTCGATCACTGCAGCCGTAGTCCTGCAAATTTTACTGGGACAATTTGAAATATAGTGACCAGATTTTCCGTAATAGAAGCATAAATTTTCTCTGAAACGATGTTCCTTGCGTGCGTCAGGCCGAGTTCTTTGAATTGCATCCACCTGCATAGGTTCCGACTCCACCTGAAGAGAGGACTTATTCTGAGTTTCTCTGGAGGGAGGAGAAAAAGATAGCAAGTTGTTACGATTAGCATCTGCCCATCTCTCTGCCGATGTTCTGTGAGGGGAACATCTATCCGAACACAATGGTTGATAAAGTCTCCCAGTGCAAGAGGTGACTCCCCTCGTGCCAGCTCATCCTTAATTGCAGCGGATAAACCCCTGCTAAACACTGCATATCTTGCGGAGTCGCACCACGTAGTGTCCAGCACCCACCTCCGAAACTCCATTGCATATTCTACGACAGAGTGCTTTCCCTGTTGGAGTGTCAATAGTGCGGCTTCTGCTGTGGCACTCCGATTGGGGTCCCCAAACATTTGACCCATTCAGTGAATTTAAACACATATCATCGGTTTCAATCAGAGGATTTGCCCAGGCAAGAGTTTTGTTAGTTAACAGCATTATCATGGTTAATACTTTCGCTCGTTCAGTTGGGAAGTGAGCTGCCTGTGTAGAAAAATAAAGTTGACACTGAT
Organism: Phyllobates terribilis; assembly: GCF_046119375.1. Lineage (NCBI taxonomy): Eukaryota > Metazoa > Chordata > Amphibia > Anura > Dendrobatidae > Phyllobates > Phyllobates terribilis. The sequence continues at coordinate 457,768,097 of NW_027362764.1, forward strand.
TTAAAAACCCACGGAATTTTTCTCTTTCTCCACCAAACCTGAATGGTGGGAGTTTAGGAAAAGCCAGAGCCGAAGTTGGCATTGATACTGGAACCGGAGCTGCGGCTGTAGTCTCTTGAGTTGACAGGCGATTTGCTAATGCGTGAATGGACGAATCGGCCACATTAGCATTATGATTAATTTGAGTCTCTAATGCAGCTAGTTTTGTTTTAGTAGCCTGCATGTCCCCATGAAGTCCTGTGATATATGTGCATATTTTCTTTAGATGCACCTCCACAGTATTTGACCCAGCGAACTCCATTCTTTTGAGGCTTGTGTATTCTGTCAGCTATATACTTTATACTTATGGAGATCGATAGCGTGGGTCGGAGCCAAGACAAACAAGATATATCGTATTAACAGGATATATTGAAGCAGGCAAGCATATATTATAGCAGGCAGGTATAGGCAATAAGCGATCAGTGAACAGTCTCTGGAAACGGTTGTGATGTCAGTACAAACCGATAGATGTCCCAGGTCCAGAAACGCACAGTCCACGAGATCCTGAGCCCGGACCAGGCCCCTTGCAGAGAGCAGGCTGAACTGCAGGTGGATGCAGAGCGGGTCTTTGCACACAGATGAATCCCAATGTAGAGAAGCAACAGGCACGATGCAAGTCCTTCAAGCTTGGCAGCAGGTAAGATACAAGATACACAAGCAAAGTATAGTTGGCCAGAGTCTCTTTATATATATAGCAAACAGGAAACGGGAGATATCAGACAGGAAACAAGATGGCCCCCGAGGCTGTCAACTCCATTTTGGATAAGGGCAGAACCAAACAGAACAGGTACATGCAGCTCCATCTTGGATAAGGGCAGCACAGGTACATGCGGCTCCATTTTGGAAAAGGGCAAAAACCGGACAGAACAGATACATGATTCAAATCCTTACACCTATGGACAGATGAGACAAAAATGGAAGTTTTTGGCAAGGCACATCAGCTCTATGTTTACAGATGGAAAAATGAAGCATATCAAGAAAAGAACACATTCCCTACTGTGAAACATGGAGGAGGCTCTGTTATGTTTTGGGGCTGCTTTGCTGCATCTGGCACAGGGTGTCTTGGATCTGTGCAGGGTACAATGAAATCTCAAGACTTTCAAGGGATTCTAGAGAGAAATATGCTGCCCAGTGTCCGAAAGCTTGGTCTCAGTCGCAGGTCATGAGTCTTGCAACAGGATAATGTCCCAAAACACACAGCTAAAATACCCAAGAATGGCTAAGAGAAAAACACAGGATTATTCTGAAGTCGCCTTCTATGAGCCCTGACCTAAATCCTATTGAGCATCTTTGGAAAGAGCTGAAACATGCCATCTGGATAAGGCAACCTTCAAACACGAGACAACTGGAGCAGTTTGCTCATGAGGAGTGGGCCAAAATACCTGTCGAGAGGTGCAGAAGTCTCATTGACAGTTACAGGAATCGTTTGATTGCAGTGATTGCCCAAAAGGTTGTTTAACAAAATATTAAGTTAAGAGTACCATCATTTCTGTCCAGGCCTATTTCATGAGTTTATTTATTTTTTTAATTCTGTGGAAGCAGGGTTGAAAAGCAATGACTGACTTTCATTTGTTCATTTTCATAGATTTTTAATTTATTATTACTTTTGTCAGATTCAAGTTATTTCTGTGACCATTGTGAGTTTTTCTTTCATTAAACGAGGGGTAACAACAATTTGGACCACGTGTGTATATTCCCCCATCCTGGTATATATGGTCCCCTCTTCCTGTTATACGTGGCCCCCATTCCCATCCTGGTAGACATTGTCCCCCATCCTGGTATGTATTGCACCCTCATCCCCATCCTGGTATGCATGGCACCCCCATCTTGGTATACATGGCACCTCCATCCTGCTATATATGGCCCCCATCCTGGTATGCATTGCACCCCCATCCCCATCCTAGTATGCATGGCCCCCTTCATCCTGGTATACATGGCACCCTCATCCCCATCCTGGTATGCATGGCGCCCCCATCCTGGTATGCATGACACCCCAATCCTGGTATGCATTGCACCCCCATCCCCATCCTGGTATGCATGGCCCACTCATCCTGGTATACATGGCACCCCCATCCCCATCCTGGTATGCATGGCACCCCCATCCTGGTATGCATGTGCAAGCGGGAAGACCGGGGTGTAAGTACTTTCAGAGCAAGGGATCCGGAACTGCCGGGGCCGTGCCTCTGGTTGCAGGGGGAAGACAGACTGCGAGGACAGGAGTCAGGTGACTGGGAAGCTGGGGGCGTGTACAGAGTGAGAGCTGGGAGGTCAGGTGACCGAGAGACTGGTGGCGTGGGTAGAGAGAGCAAGAGACGAGTACATTTGCGCGGGAAAGCGGAGCTGGGTCCTGCTCAGCAGAGCAGTGTGAGAGGGTCCAGGCTCCTGGCTCCAGGACTGGGAGCAAGAGCCAAGTGCAGTGGACTGGAGGAGTCAAGCCGACTAGAGAAGAGACGCAGGGTCGGTGGAGCCGGGCACGTGAGGTGCCGTGTTATTGACTAGGGGCTCAGCGGGTAAAACCGGAGACCGCCCGCTGCCGCCAGAAGATGGAGCATTGTTTGGGTGGGGAAGCCTCAAGAAATCAACACCGGCCCCAGCTGGCAACTGCCTTGTGGAGGAAAAGAGTCAGCTAAGTGTAAAAACTGTCGTTTACAACCGTTTCGTCTCTGCTATATCTAGTTAAACTGTGAACTGTCAGTTAAAGACTTTTACCTGCTACTTTCCTTGTTTTTCCCCATATTTTCCCCTGTTACTCCCTGCGTGGAGATTTACCATGTTATTATAAACTTCTCCTGTTTATTAACCCTGTATTGGCTGCTCTGTGTTTCTGTGTCGCTGCATCTAAAGTACCCGTGTTACACATGACACTCCCATCCTGGTATGCATGGCACCCCCATACTGGTATGTATGGCACCCCCATACTGGTATGTATGGCACCCCCATCCTGGTATGCAATGCACCCCTATCATGGTATGCATGGCATCCCCATCTCCATCACCATGCACACAAAAAAAACTAAAAGGATTCTACTAACCTTCCCTCTCTCTGCTCCAGCGCTGCATCCTGTTCTTCTGCCAGCAGCTGATCTCAGTGTATGAGCTACGCATGATGTCACTGCCATGCACCCTCAGACACTGAGATCAGCAGCTAGAATACTCACTGCTCCCCACACCGGGACTATGGACATGGGGAGCACTGAATATTCACTCACCTAAATAGCGTGCACAGTGTCAGCCCAGCCACAGCTCCTGCTGCGGCTTAGTGATCACATGAGCCTGCTATTAAGGAGCATGAATATTCACTACTCCCCATGCCCATGGGAGTGGGGAAAAGTGAATATTCATGCACTTTAAAAGTGGTCACACGTGACTGCAGAGCCGCTGCAGGAAGCTGGCGGCTGGGCTGACACAGTACGCGTTATTAAAGAGAATTAATATTCACTGCTCCTCACGCACTTGAGCATGGGGAGCACTGAATATTCATTTTCTTTTATCAGTGGGCACACGCAAAACCTGCAGCCTCCGGATCCTGCCTCCTGTGCTCCTCTCATCCGCCGCTGTCGTTTACCCCTGCCCGATCCACAGCAACAATTATACATTTGGACTGTTATGTACAGTATGATTTTGGAGGAAAAAAGTGCATCTTATAGTCCAAAAAAGTTGCAATGTTCTAGTTGTGCTTTCATTCAGGTAACCATTAGACCCCCGAAAAGTAATTGTGGATTGTTGAGGGGTTGCTGAAGGCCATCTTGGTACTCCTGTGAGGAACAGATTAAAGTTCCTAATGGGAATTTTGCAAGGTCACTTTTACCGCACTTTAACCACATCAATGGCAGAATTTTTTTTTCACCATTTCATCTCTCTTGGAATTTTTTTCCTGTTTTCGAGTACGTCATATGGTAACGTGAATGGTGTAATTTAAAACAACTCATGCTATATAAAACAGACCCTTATCGGTCTATGTCGATGGAAAAAATAACAAAGGTATGGCTCTGTGAAGAACAGTAGGAAAAATAGAAAAGTAATAATAAAAATTTGCTGCAACATTAAAGTGTCACACAGTGTGAGGTAGGAGTGGTGTTTCACTTTCTACACTGCTTACATCAGGCAGTTGCTGGAGCTGGTAACAATTGGATTCCCAACAATCTGATATTGATCAACTGTCCCAAGTTCCTGCACTACTTCTTTTTTTAGTTTTCCAGAATCATGTAATTTTTGAACAAATTATACAATTTCTACAGCACTAGTGCATTATTACTCTATTATTTTAAAGGGAATCTGTCAGCATGTTCTTGCTATATAATCTGATGACTAGAGATGAGCGTTGTTCTACTCGAACTGTTCGCCAATCTCAAATTCGAGCTGTTTTGGGCGGTGTTCAAGCCGTTCGGCGAACACGAACAATTTGAGAAAAATTCGGCTGTTCGAGGTTATGTTCGATAACTGTTCGTGCACCAAAATCATAACTGGATTTTTTCTCAGTAATGATGAAAATTAATGTTAATACGCAGTTTGAGTGTACAGCGGGGTGGGGGGAGGGGCAGAGGATGGATCTCTGCAGGAACAATGAAGATCTCCATTTTTTTTTCTCTTTCCCGCATTTGCAGTGGGGAGGTGCAATCTGTCAGCCTATCAGCAGCGCACACACGGAGCGAAGTGCTTTTTTTCACACAAGCAAGGGCATGTGTCATTGGCAGTGTATGTCACATGTCCTTGCCCTATAAGACCAAGCCATTTTCCCCGTCGCCACCATTTTCTCACTGCTGCAGCTGCGTGTTAGACGGCACCGCTGTTGCTGTGTGCGCTATACCTTGTTAATTTCAAGCCAATTTTCGCACAAATATACAGATAGCTTGGGAGTAGGGAATAGTTGTGATTGCAGTCCTTTTAAGGACTAGGTTACAGCATTTCCTACGACTTTTATCAGGGAGGTCTGTGCTCTTAAATAGATAGGTTGTGGGAGTAAAGACTAATTGTAATTGGAGTCCTTTTCAGGACTAGGTTACATGAGTTCCTATCAGTTTTTGCCAGGCAGGTCTGTGCCAGTGCTGTGCAAGTTTTTTTCACAGCATTTGGCTGAATCTAGCAAAGCTAATCCTTTTTGGCCTATTGCAGAGTGTGTTAGTCAGTGGAGTAGCCTATCTGTGTTGCAAGATATAACACCTGTGTATAGAATACCAATTTTTTTACTGCACCTAGTGAAGTAAAATCTTTTGGGCATAGCATCATTCTATTAGTCCATCTATACTGACCTCCATCAGGTTGCAAACTGAATATAATTTTTTTCTGCATCTAGCTCTGAAAAAATATTTGGGCTTCTAGCAGTGTGTGGGACTTGGTCTATTAGTCCATCTATACTGACCTCCATCAGGTTGCAAATAAAAAATAATTTTTTTCTTCATTTAGCTCTGAAAAAATATTTGGGCTTCTAGCAGTGTGTGGGACTTGTTCTATTAGTCCTTCTATACTGACCTCCAGCAGGTTGCAAATTGAATATAATTTTTTTCTGCATCTAGCTCTGAAAAAATAGTTGGGCTTCTAGCGGTGTGTGGGACTTGGTCTATTAGTCCATCTATACTGACCTCCATCAGGTTGCAAATTAAAAATAATTTTTTTCTGCATCTAGCTCTGAAAAAATATTTGGGCTTCTAGCGGTGTGTGGGACTTGGTCTATTAGTCCATCTATACTGACCTCCATCAGGTTGCAAATTAAAAATAATTTTTTTCTGCATCTAGCTCTGAAAAAATATTTGGGCTTCTAGCAGTGTGTGGGACTTGGTCTATTAGTCCATCTATACTGACCTCCATCAGGTTGCAAATTAAAAATAATTTTTTTCTTCATTTAGCTCTGAAAAAATATTTGGGCTTCTAGCAGTGTGTGGGACTTGTTCTATTAGTCCTTCTATACTGACCTCCAGCAGGTTGCAAATTGAATATAATTTTTTTCTGCATCTAGCTCTGAAAAAATAGTTGGGCTTCTAGCGGTGTGTGGGACTTGGTCTATTAGTCCATCTATACTGACCTCCATCAGGTTGCAAATTAAAAATAATTTTTTTCTGCATCTAGCTCTGAAAAAATATTTGGGCTTCTAGCAGTGTGTGGGACTTGGTCTATTAGTCCATCTATACTGACCTCCATCAGGTTGCAAATTAAAAATAATTTTTATCTGCATCTACAGTACCTCTGAAAAAATATTTGGGCTTCTAGCAGTGTGTGGGACTATTTGTATTAGTCCATCTATACTGACCTCCAACAGGTTGCAAATTCAAAATAATTTTTTTCTGCATCTAACCCAGCCAATAGTTTTGGCCTAATACCACAGTTTGGCCACTCAGCTCTGCTCGGTTACCATCCATTGTTTTTTTGTGCAAACAACTCCAGAGTTGTGAATTAGTTAACCACCAAAATGAGTGGAAAAAGGCCTGCTGCTGGTGGAAAGGGGAATAGGCGTGTTGGGAAGGGGAAAAAAGGTTGTGTCCGTGGGGTAGGTGTTAAAGCAACAGTAACATCTGCAGAAGAAAGACCATCTTCCAGCCAAACTAAAATGTCTACTTCTTTTAGCGGACAATGTGATAAGATCCCTTTCTTACGGCCACGCCAATCGCTACAAATTCCAGATGAGGCACAAAAACAGCAGGTGCTTCAACGGATATCAAGTGCTCCTTTAAGTGGGCTCTCCTCCACATCAACTTCAACATCACAAATACTCCAGTCCTCAAAGGTGTCACCCAAATCGCACTTGCTTCCTCACAGCTCCCAAATCTCCAGCTGCCCGTCTGAGTATGAGGTAGAACAGATGGTTGAGTCTGCAGAGCTGTTTACTCATACTATAGCCTGGGAATCAGAGGTCGACTCCAGCGCTTCTGTGAATCCAGACGAGGAAATGATCTGCACTGATGCCCAGAATCTTTATGAGTCGGATCCAGGACCAGACGCAGAAGGTTCTGACCATAATGTAGACCCTCATTCCCAAACTGTAACTCCTGTTGGTGGAGACAATGAGGAAGACGATGATAAGACTCAAATACCTGATTGGAGCGACAACTTTAGTTTTTTGTCAGGGCAGGAACAGGTTGGCTCTGAGGACGACGGGTGTGATAACGCACAGGGTGATGATGATGAGGTCGGAGATCCCACTTACTGTCAACCCACAGTCAGCCAAGAGATGAGGTCAGCAGAGGAGGTGGAGGAAGATGCTAGTGACGACGAGGTCAGGTTGCGCCTTCCTGGACAGAGACGTAGTACTGGAAGCACGTCAACAACTGCATCCTCAAACACAACTCTGCCTCTCACCACAAGTCGTGGTGGCTCTTCAGGTCGCATGGGTGCTAAGCCTTGCATAGCCTGGGCATTTTTTCAGATCGATAAAGATGACCCAACTCGTGTTATCTGTAACATTTGTCAGCAAAAGCTAAGTAGAGGCCAAAAAATACATAGTTTGAGTACTTCATGCATGAACCGGCACATGGACATGAAGCATAAGTTGCAGTGGGAAGCTCAGTGTGCTACAATGCGGCCTAGCCGGCCGGGCCAATCACCGTCTGCCATATCTTGTGCATCCGCGGCCTCTTCATCCTCTGTGACTGGGGGGACAGCAGTCACACCTGTTTTGGGGCGCAGACCTGCCACATCTTTACCTGCAACAGCCAGCGTGATTGGCAGGTCATCATTTTCTTTGGAGGTGGTAACACCAGCTGGTGTTGAGCGCTGTCCGACATCGATAGCACCACCTTTGGATCAAGGCAACCTAACATGTCCGCCTGCATCTTCCTCACAGACCGGCAGTTTGCCGGGGACACCCTTATCAACCCCGTCTAAGCACAATAGCCAGCCCTCGGTCCCTCAGATGTGGACAAGTAAAAGACCATTTCCTCCTAGCCATGAGAAAGCTAAGAGGTTGAATTTCACCATCTGCAAGCTCTTGGCTACAGAAATGCTGCCTTTCCGCCTGGTGGACACAGAGGATTTTCGAGACCTTATGTCCGTCGCAGTGCCCCAGTACCAGATGCCCAGTCGGCACTACTTCTCAAAGAAAGGTGTGCCTGCGCTCCACCAGCATGTCGCACACAACATCACCGCTTCTTTGAGAAACTCTGTGTGTGACAGGGTGCATTTCACCACAGACACTTGGACGAGTAGGCATGGACAGGGGTGTTACATGTCGCTGACTGGGCACTGGGTAACTATGGTGACAGCAGGACAAGGGGCTGCTGTCCAAGTCTTGCCGTCCCCACGAGTTGTGCGTCAATCCTCTTTATGTCAAAGTTCCTCCACTGCTTCTGCCTCCTCAACCTCCTCTCGGTCTTCCACCTGCACCCAAAGCCTGTCTGGTCATGCCACAAGCTTTCTAACTGCGCAGAAGGGATCCTGCACACCTCCTTACTATGCTGGCAGTAGGGCTCAACGTCATCAGGCGGTTTTTACATTGAAATGTCTGGGAAATGTGAGTCACACAGCTGAGGAGTTGTGGTCAGCTCTGGAGAACCAATTTCATGAATGGTTGTCTCCACTGGACCTGAAACCAGGGAAGGCCGTGTGCGACAATGCTGCAAACCTGGGTGCGGCCCTTCGCCGGGGCAATGTCACACACGTGCCTTGTATGGCTCACGTGTTGAACCTGGTTGTCCAGCAATTTTTAGCCCACTATCCCAGACTAGATGGCCTTCTGCAGAGGGCACGGTCGCTGTGTGCTCACTTCCGCCGTTCGCATCCCGCAGCTCAGCGACTTACTTCTCTACAGAAGTCGTAGGGCCTGCCACTTCACCGGCTAAAATGCGATGTGCCTACCCAGTGGAATTCAACTCTGCACATGTTGCAGCGACTGTGGCAGCACCGACAAGCCCTGGTGCAATACGTTCTGACGTATAGCCTGGGCCAACGAGATTCAGAGGTGGGGCAAATCACGCTGGAGGAGTGGTCTCAGATCAGGGACCTATGCACCCTTCTGCATAGTTTTGAAATGGCGACGAAGATGTTTAGTGCTGACGATGCCATTATCAGCATGACTATTCCGGTGATTTACATGCTGGAGCACATGTTAAACAGAATTCGGAGTCAGGTGGTGGCACAAGAGGAGGTGGAGGAAGTAGAGGAGGAGGAGTTGTATGCGGAAGGGCTAACATCTGCAAGGTCCAGACGGTCGGCAGCACCAAGGCGGCAGGCATGTGAGGGTGGGGGAGATGGTTTTACCAGGGCGCATGGTAGCAGCCAAACTAGTGAGGAAGGTGCAGGAGCCCAGGAAGAAGTGGAGGACGAACTGATGGAAGACTCATCAGATGAGGGAGACCTTGATCACATTTCTGTTGTGCGAGGTTGGGGGGAGAGGACAGAGGAAGGAAGCATGATTGTTACCTCGCCACCAACACAACAGGGACTTGGTGCTCCTGGATGCGCAACACACATGAGTGCCTTCTTGCTGCACTACCTGCAACATGACCCTCGAATTGTGAGAATTAGAAATAATCCTGACTACTGGGTTGCCACACTGTTAGATCCCCGGTACAAAAGTAAATTTGCAGAAATTATTCCTGCCATAGAAAGGGATGCACGCATGCAGGAGTATCAGCAGAGACTGTTGCAGAATCTTACATGTGCTTTTCCACAAAATACCAGTGGTGCACGTAGTGAATCTCACAGTTCCAACTTGCCAACCGTGGGACCGTCAAGTGTTCAGCACTCAAACCGTAACAGAACCACAGTATCTGCTGGTAACATCAATTTTGCGGAATCATTTCACCACTTTTTTAGCCCATCCTTTGCAAGGCCACAGGAGACAAGAAGTCTGACACATAGTCAACGCCTAGAGACGATGGTACAGGAGTATCTCCAAGTAAACATTGAAGCCACGACTGTGTCACTGGACCCTTGCTCTTTTTGGGCTTCCAATCTGGATAAATGGCCGGAGCTAGCCACTTACGCCTTGGAGATCTTGTCATGCCCCGCAGCCAGCGTTCTGTCTGAACGTGTGTTCAGCGCTGCTGGTGGTGTGCTGACAGATAAGCGCACGCGGCTCTCCACTGATAATGTAGACAGACTCACGTTCATAAAGATGAACAAATCATGGATCCGAAACGACTTTTCTACCCCTGTGTCATCCTGGGGAGAGTAAAAGCTTGATGATTGGTTAAAATCACCCTACCAACCGTTTTAAGCTTTCAAATTACTAATCATGTTTATCTGTATCTTGACTGGAAAATAATTTGGGCTTTGTAGCAGTGTGCAGCACTGATCCTATTAGGCCATCTATACTAAAGCTTCACCAGATTTAAAATTAAAAATAATTTTTAGCTGCACCTAGCCCGGAAAATAATTTTGGGGCTCCGAGATGCGCAATGCACATAAGTGCCTTCTTGCTGCACTACCTGCAGCATGACCCTCATATTGTCAGAATTCGAAGTAATCATGACTACTGGGTTGCCACACTCTTAGATCCCCCAAACTTTTCGATCAACCTTTTCATTTTAATAAAGACCAAAAAAATGGTCATTTTTGAAATTATAAGCATTAGCAGGTTGTTAGAAACTGAAATCAAACAGTTTTCAACTCAAAACTTTATTCTAGGTGATGTTACATTTTCACATAGGACCCCTTGTTCGAAAGAAGCTTCTGAACTCTCTCGTCCATTGAATTTGTCAGGTTTTGGATGTTTTCTGCTTCAATTGTTTTGCATGAGGACAGAATACCCTCCCAGAGCTGTTGCTTAGATGTGAACTGCCTCCCGCCATCATAGACACTCCTTTTAATGATGCTCCAAAGGTTCTGAATGGGGTAGAGGTCAGGGGAGCATGGGGGTCACACCATAAGTTTGTCCCCTTTTATGCCCATATCAGCCAGAGATGCAGATGTTTTATGTGCAGCATGAGATGGTGCATTATCATGCAGAAAAATGATCTTGCTGTGAAATGCACGGTTCTTCTTCTTTAACCATGGCAGGAAGTGCTGTTTGAGAAAATCCACATACATTATGGAGTTCATCTTTAGCGCCTTCAGGGATCCTAAAGGGGCCGACAATCTCTCTCCCCATGATTCCAGCCCAAAACATTACTCCACCTCCTCCTTGTTGGCGCCGTAGCCGTGTTTGCGTGGGGTGTCCATCAACCAGCCATCCTCCACTCCATCCATCTGGACCATCGAGCGCTGCACGGCACTTATCCGTGAACAAAACAGTTTTGAAATCAGTCTTCATGTAATGTTTGGCCCACTGGAGCCGTTTCTGCTTGTGTGAAGTGGATAGAGGAGGTCGACAGGATGGCGCATGCACAGCTGCAAACCTCTGAAGGACCCTGCATCTTGTTGTTCGGGGGACGTTGGAGGCACAAGCAGCTTCAAAAACTTGTCTGCTGCTATGACAAGGCTTTTTTGCCGCTGCTCTTTCAACCTGACGTAATTGCCTGTAGGAAAGAGTCCTCAATTTGCCCTTATCAGCACGCACACGTGTGTACTGTGAATCAGCTACATACTTCTTGATTGCCAAGACACTTCATCCTGATCATCGCACAATGTTGATTGTAGTCATGCCTTGACCTAAACACTCCACAATTTGTTGCTTCTCAGCAGCCGACACATCCTTTTTCTTTCCCATTTTGGCAGAAAATGTAGGCTGCTTAATAATGTGAGAGAGCCTTCTTAAGTAGTCTTGCCTTTCATTGGACACACCTGCCAAACTAATTAGCACAGGTGTCTGCAATTGCTTACAGTGATATAAAGAGCCCTGACACACATCACCATCAATGAGTTTAACTGACAAACAAACAAATTCTTCCCTTATCACTCCTAAACACTTTTTGTATAATAATTTGGAACGCAGTGTACATGTGCTTTTCCACAAAACACCAGTGGTTCACGTAGTGAATCTTACAGTTCTAACTTGCCAACCGTGGTCTGTATGGAGTTGTTCAATAAAGGGCCCAAAATTAAGATAACATAGATGGGAGAGGTCTCTATGAATAGGAATTCCTAAGTATTTGGTACCCTGTGAGGGCCAGGCAAAGGGAAAGTTGGACTGGATGGAATCCTATATGGATTTGGGGAGGGAGACATCGAGGGCCTCAGACTTCGCTGCATTGATTTTAAAATTTGACCATGTAACAAAGTGATCTATTTCAGCCATAACAGCATGGATGGATATATGTGATTGAGTGATATATACTAGGACATCATCAGCAAATAGAGAGCACTTGTACTCGGTGCCTCCCACCTCAATCCACCTAATATTGGGGTTATGGCGAATTGATGAGAGCAGGTGCTCCGTCACTAGGATGTATAAGAGAGGGGACAGAGGACATCACTGCCTTGTCCCATTGGTGATTGTGAAAGGTGATGAAAATGTTCTGACGCACCCCCTGGGCCTTGGGACACCCGGAGCCGGACCCTTTTTGGTGGATGCTGGTGGTTGTAGTCTTCGTGGCGGCGACCCAGTTCCGTGGCTCAGGGCGGTCAAACCAGTGGCGGAACTATTTATGTGGTTTTCATGTTTAAATGTCCGACTACGCCACCCGTGGATTGCGGTCAGAGTGAACCTCCGCTACAGGGCAGACCACTGAGGCTGGTGTTGTGGGTGCAGCAGAGCGTAGCATAACTCCCCACGGGAGGAGTATAGCCTCAGGGCAGTGTATGCGGAGGATGGGGGTGATGGTGCAGGGCAGCAGCAGTAACGACACGAAGTCAGTGATGCAGTTCAGGGCCTTTACTCACAGTTCTTATTATCCAGACCACGTCTGCAGGTAACGGCTGCCCACGTCGTACTGTGCTCACCAGGTGAGGGGCTCAGACAACTCCCAGATAACTTTGGAGCACTTCACAGGACCCCCTTTGTGTGTCCTTTGTCTGGCCTTTCTTACCAACACTTCTGTCCGGCTGCCTCGGGCCTCCTCTTGGTAAACTTGGCGCCAGTTTCCCTGACCCTATGTGGTGCCTTCCTAGCGGGTGTAGCGAGGGGCTGCGCCACATAAAATGTCAGAGCCTCCGGTTTCTAGCTGAGGGTCGTTTCCTGCCTCCACTAGTTCGGGGACCGGTCTCCCCCTTTGGCCTGACCCCTCCACGCAGGTGGATTCGGGCGTGCGGTGGCGACTCGCCCGTCCGCACCCCTGGGATCCCTTCATTCCTCGTTCCTGGAGCCTTCTCCGCTCCTCTTCCTTCCTTCTCCCTCTTCCAGGCCTGGGCCTCTGTTACTAGGCCCGCCTCCGGAGCAGAGCTCATGCAGAGCCCCTGCTCCCTGCCACTTCTGCTCAGACTTCTCTGCACTGAACTAAGATGGTGCCCACCTTTTATACTCCCTTCTCAATGCACCCAGGAACTGCTTCCTCCCTGCTCCTGCACTACAGGGTTCCCCTTCCTCAGTGTTCCCTCCCCCCACTCCAGCCAGGGACAGGGACTGTCGTGCCCATCTCAGGGGCATATTGGTCGCCCTGCCCCACGGCAATGTGGTGTAATGCATGCAGGTGTCGGGTCCTGATCCACACTCCATCCTTACCTGAGAGTGAGATATCACACCTCTGGGTGAGGTGCAATACGTCTGTAGCAACCGAGCCCTCAGGGTGCTACAGTTCCATTTATCTTCAGCCTAGGTGACGTATTGTGATACAGGGCCGTGATTTTGGCTATAAAAGGGTCCCCTAGACCCCTACCCCAAGCTTTTTAAGAGAATCATATATGGCGTGCCAGGAGACTCTATGGAATGCTTTCTCAGCATCCAACGAGAGTATCTAATTACAAATTTTTAACTGCATCTAGCCCAGGAAATACTTTGTGCCTAGTAGCAATGTCTGCTAGTGAGCGGATTATCCCGGCTGTTAAGCAAGCTGCACCACCTGTAGTTTAGACACTTAATTTTTTCAAAGGAAATGCTTCGGGACCATGGGATACTTAGTGAAGAGCATCAGGAGGCACCCCAAGGCATAGGGGCTGGGACTGGCAGTAGGATGCCTTGCGGTGGACAGCCGAGCTCGATCCTTATAAAAGCTTTTTAACTGCAGCAGCTTTAGTGGACGCTACTGGAGCTGGAATTACCGCGGCTGCTGGCATGAGACTTGCCCTCCAATAGATCCTTGTAAATGGATTTAAAGTGTATTCATTCAAATTAGAGAGACAATTTAAATTAAAAGCTTAGAGCTGCCTCCACCACAGGGGGGCTCGCTCGACCCACCAGCGGACAGGCACCAGTATTGGGAGAGGGGGGCTGGCCGTCAGGGTTCACCGCGGCTCTGGCACAAACCCGGCGACACGGAGGTGGCACGGGCAGGAGCGGACTGGCCGTGTCGGCTTCTCACTTTTTGGATTTTAGAAGGGCATGACATGCCTATATCTGTGTCTCCCCCTCCTTTTACTCCTCCACCTCTTTTATTTTCGCATGACTATATGTACTTGTCACTTTTCCATGTGTTAGTTATGTCTTCTGAGCAGTTTGTCAGCTTTTGGACACCTTTGAAGGTGTTTTCTATGTGTTTCTATGTGTTTTTGTTTGCCTGCCATTGGTTTTAACGGTGTTCGAAGGTGTTCGACGAACAGTTCGACGAACAGTTCGGCGAACACACGGGTGTTCGACGAACCGAACCGAACTCGAACACTACGGGGGTGGCTCAACACTACTGATGACAGCAAGAGGTAGCAGCTGAGACTCTGAATTCAGTGATGTGTCACTTATTAGGCTGTGTGCTGTTGTTTGCTTATAATAATTTTTTTATTACAAGGAGATTATCATTGGCCTTACCATAGTGCACATGATCCTTGGTCTGACCACTCCCCCTTTTCTCATAAGCAGCTCACTGTAAGGTTGTGTGCGGAATTTCCGCAGCGTAAACGCTTGGGAAACGCTTGGTAAACCTTCCCCCATGGTCTCCAATGCAATTCCGCACTTTCAATGCCCATGCTGCGTATTTTTCCTCAGCGTTCATGCTGCGCTCAAAAATATGCAGCATGTCCATTAATTTTGCGGACGCGCAGCGTAATCGCCGCCATTGACTTGCATTAGAATGCGCCAATTCCGCAAGACTGCATCTGTACTTGCGTAATTGGCGCGTTCTAATGTGCGGATGGTACCCAAGTCTGAAGGAGAGGAGACTGTCATCCAGACCTGGGTACCATACAATCTGTAAAAAAAAGAATTTAAATTAAAAAATAAAGTTTATACTCACCTTCTGATGTCCTCCCGGTGTTTTGTCCACACCGTCCGGTCTCTTGCAATGCTCGCGCTGTTGTGAAGGACCTGTCATGACGTCACTGAGTCATGTGACCCATCACATGACTCAATGACGTCACCGCAGGTCCTTCACACCACCGCGAGCATTGCAAGAGACCGGACGCAGCAGAGATGACACCGGGAAGACACCGGAAGGTGAGTATAATCTTTTTTTTTTATTTTTTACCATTCTTATTCTTTTTTTTAACTATTACTTGGTCACACTATATAAATCCATGCCGGTTGCATGGATTTATATAGTGTGACCAACTTGTCAAGCACTTTTCCAAGTGATGCTCAAAATCGCTTGGAAAACTGCTTGAAAAAACGCATGCGAAAACGCATGTAAAAACGCTGAAAAAACGTTTCTCTCTGGCAGAAAAAACGCATGTAAATCTGCATGCGTTTTTTTCTGCCAGAGAGAGGCAAAAACGCTCTGCATCAAATCTGCTACGTGGGCACATAGCTTTAATATACAAGGTACACAGATAGTCAGTGTACACTGGGCAAGGTTAGCTTTCTGAGCTCAGCAACATGCCACATCTAAAAACTCTGTGTCACAACTGCTGCACCCAGTAGAATAAGCGATACATAATTGGAATCAGGCTCATTTGCCCTATATTATGCAACTTTCAGATTAAATAGCAAAAACCTGCTGACATAAACTTATGTTTTCATAGTGGGCTCATGCAGACGTCCATGAATATTGGTCACATCTCAGACTGCAATGCATGGGTTGGCCATAGGTCTCCCGACCCGAGCTTGAGAGTTTCATAGAAATACATGAAGCTATTATGCTTTCGGTTGGAGACCCATGGCCAGTTTGCAGATTAATGGTCCGTGCTCAGACCGATTTGCATGGGCGTCTGAGTGAGCTCTTAAGATGTGCATATATTTTAGTTTCTTCTTAAAATTAATGCTACTTCGGCAAATATTTGCTTTTTGTTGATCTAAAAGGTAATATTACACATTTCATTAATCAACTATATAAATTAAAGATTATTAGAAAAAAATATAAAGATGTAGAAAGGTATGTAACCTTTTCAGTTTACTATTTTACATAGCCAACAGTGTTTCTTTGCCTTTTAAATGTTGAACTTCTTCTATAGTATACTTTTATAATATTTTTATCATTATGAATTACTGTAACTGTTGCTCTAGCTTTAATAAAATACTACCTTTCTACCCAAAGGAATGGGCTATGGCTACTTTCCCAATCTTCAGTAATATATAATATACAATTCCATTTAGTTCCGCAAGCTGACATTTTTTGCAAGTGATCCAACTTCAGCTAAGAATGTATTACCGTGTTAAAAGGTACATTGCAATAGTTTATAGTATTTAAAATTTATTGTAGAACCGAAACACAAGAGTATATCATACTTGCACAGGTTTTATTGGAGCTTAAGGGTTTAAATAATGGCCTGACCTCTCTGAAATTTTGGTTTGATTATACTACTGCGCTAAACCTAATACTCCTTCCAGCTTAACACTCCACAATTAGGTTGACTGATATGACAACTACAAATTCTTTTTCTAAAACCTTCTGAGGGGACATATTTATTCTTCTGCTTCTGTGTTCTAAAAGAACTTAGTATTAGAAAAGTACCGTATGCCTTTAGAAAAGAAGAGTAACAGGAACTGTTTTCTCTATGGTACATTTCTTTGCTTTGTATGTTGATTGTGAATAATATGTATAATCTTTAGAGAGAACATCCTTAGTTTAAATAAAGAATAGTTTAGAACTTTTACTAGATATATGATAAGGGAAATGCCAGATTGGTTTGTTGATTTTGTCATATCATTAGTTGATTTTGTCAAGTTTATATGGGCGGCAGGGGCGTACATAGAAATCATGGGGCCCCATAGCAGAAGATCTAATTGGGCCCCCCTCCCAAAAGAAAAATAATACATGAATATTTGTCTGTGTCACAGAAGAGCAGATCTCACAACTTTCCCGCCTTTACATGGTAATTTTCCTCCTGCTGAAGTCCTAGATTCCTCTTTTATTGCCCCATAAAGTATGATGCTAATAAAACTGCCCCCCAAACACAGTATGATACCCCAATGGTGAATTCCTTCACATTAGCCTCCACATTCACAGTATAATGACCCTATTGTACCCCACTTCAACTCCCAGGGCAAAGTATGGTGACCCTAACACAGTATAATCTCTCAACTGTGACTCCCACACAGCCCTCCATGCAGTATAATGCGCCTACATACAGTATAGTGGCCCGCACTAGCCCTCCAAACAGTATGATGGACCCCACACAGCTCTCCAAACAGAAGGATGGACCCCACACAAACCTTCACACCGTATAATTGCTTTCATACAGTATAATGGCCCCCCACATAGCCTTCAAAATATTATAATGGCCCCATATAGCCTTCCATATAGTATAATACTCCACCCATAACCCTCCATATAGTATAATGCGCCCCCTATAATCCTCCATATATTAGAATGCGTCCCCATAATCCTCCATATAGTATAATGAACTTCCCATGGTCCTCTGTAGAATATAATGCACTCCCCATAGTCGTCCATACAGTATATTACACACCCCATAGGGTAAAATGCAGCCGTCATATAGTATAATGCACCCCATAGTCCTGCAGTATTATGGACACCACGTAGTCATTGATTTAAAAATGCTGTATATTTTAAATAAGCCAACCCGCGTATAAGCCGATGTCCCTAATTTTACCACAAAAAACTGGGGAAATGTATTGACTTGAGTATAATGCTAGGGTGGGAAATGCAGCAGCTACTGGTAAATTTCCCCATCCTGGTATGTATGGCACCACTCATCCCCCAATCCTGGTATGTATGGCACCCCTCATCCCCCAATCATGGTATGCATGGCCTCCTCATCCCCAATCCTGGTATGCATGGCCCTCTCATCCCCCAATCCTGGTATGTATGGCTCCCTCATCCCCCAATCCTGGTATGCATGGCCTTCTCTTCCCCCAATCTTGGTATGCATGGCCTCCTCATCCTCCAATCCTGGTATGTATGGCACCCCTCATGCCTCAATCTTGGTACGCATGACCCCCTCATCCCCCAATCCTGGTATGTGTGGGCCCCCTCATCCCCCAATTCTGGTGTGCATGGCCTCCTTATCCCCCCAATCCTGGTATGCATGGCCCTCTCATCCCCCAATCCTGGTATGCATGGCCCCTCATCCCCCAATCCTGGTATGTATGGCCCCTCGTCCCCCAATCCTGGTATGCATGGCCTCCACTTCCCCCAATCCTGGTATGCATGGCCTCCTCATCTCCCAATCCTGGTATGCATGGCCTCCTCATCCCCAAAATCTGGTATGTTTGGCCCCCTCATCCCCCAATCCTGGTATCTATGGCCCCCTCATCCTCCAATTATGGTATGCATGGCCTCCTCTTCCCCCAATCCTGGTATTCATGGCCTTCTCATCCCCCAATCCTGGTATGTATGGCCCCCTCATTCCCAGTCCTGGTATGTATGGCACCCTCATCCCCCAATCCTGGTATGCATGGCCTCCTCATTCCCCATTCCCGGTATGTGTGGCTTCCTCATCTCCGAATCCTGGTATGCATGGCACCCTTCATCCCCCAATCCTGGTATGTGTAGCCCCCTCATCCCCCAATCCTGGTATGTGTGGCCCAATCACTTTACATATAAAAAAAATAAACACTTAAACTCATCTTCCTTCCTCATCTCTGCTCCAGCGCTGCTGCGTCCTGTCTGCCAGCAGCTCATGTCGGCATCTGAGCAGTGCACGCTCTCAGACGCCGAGGTGAGCTGCTGCTGCCGGCACATTCGCTCCTCTCCACGCCGGGACTATGTGCGTGGAGAAGAGTGAATATACACTACCGTTCAAAAATTTGAGGTCATTTAGAAATTTCATTATTTTTGAAAGAAAAGCACACTTTTTTTCAATAAAGCTAGCATTAAATGAATCAGAAATACACTTTATACAGTGCTAATGTGGTAAATAACTATTTTAGCTTCAAACGTCTTGTTTTTATTGCAATATCTACATAGGTGTATAGAGGCCCATTTCCAACAACAACCACTCCAGTGTTTTAATGGTACATTGTGTTTGCTAACTGTGTAAGAAGTCTAATGGATGTTTAGAAAACCCTAGAAAACCCTTACACAAGTATGTTAGCCCAGCTGAAAACGGTTTGGCTGATTTGAGAAGCTATAAAATTGACCTTCCTTTGAGCTAGTTGAGAATCTGGAGCATTGAGTTTGTTCTATGAAACTCTCAAAATGGCCAGAAAAAGAGAATTTTCATGTGAAACTCGACAGTCTATTCTTGTTCTTAGAAATGAAGGCTAATCCATGCGAGAAATTGCCAAGAAACTGAAGGTTTCTTACAACGGTGTGTACTACTCCCTTCAGAGGAGAGCACAAAAAGGCTCTAACCAGAGTAGAAAGTGGGAAGCCCCGCTGCACAACTGAGCAACACGACAAGTACATTAGAGTCTCTAGTTTGAGAAATCGACGCCTCACAGCTCCTCAACTGGCAGCTTCATTAAATAGTATACATAAAACGCCAGTGTCAACGTCTACAGTGAAGAGGCAACTCTGGGATTCAGTGCAAAGTGGCAAAGAAAAAGCCATATCTGAGACTGGCTAATAAAAGGAAAAGATTAATATGGGCAAAAGAACACAGACATTGGACAGAGGAAGAATGGAAAAAAGTTTCATGGACAGAAGAATCAAAGTTTGAGGTGTTTGGATCACACAGAAGAACATTTGTGAGACGCAGGACAACTGAAAAGATGCTGGAAGAGTGCCTGACGCTATCTGTCAAGCATGGTGGAGGTAATGTGATGGTCTGGGGTTGCTTTGGTGCTGGTAAAGTGGGAGATTTGTACAAGGTAAATGGGATTTTGAATAAGGAAGGCTATCACTCCAGTTTGCAACGCTATGCCATACCCTGTGGAGAGCACTTGATTGGAGCCAATTTCATCATACAACAGGACAATGACCCAAAGTACCTCCAAATTATGCATGAATGATTTAGGAAAGAAGCAGGCAGCTGGTATTCTATCTGTAATGGAGTGGTCAGCGCAGTCACCAGATCTCAACCCCATTGAGCTGTTGTGGGAGCAGCTTGACCGTATGGTACGCAAAAAGTGCCCATCAAGCCAATCCAACTTGTTGGAGGGGCTTCAGGAAGCATAGTGTGAAATTTCTCAAGATTACCTGAGCAAATTAACAGCTAGAATGCCAAAGGTCTGCAATGCTGTAATTTCTGCAAAGGGAGCATTCTTTGACGAAAGCAAAGTTTGAAGGAGAAAATTATTCTTTCAAATAAAAATCATTATTTCTAACCTTGTCAATGTCTGGACTATATTTTCTATTCATTTTGCATCTCATTTGATAAATAAAAGTGTGAGTTTTCATGGAAAACACAAAATTGTCTGGGTGACCCCAAACTTTTGAATGGTAGTGTACATTTTCTTTAGTAGTGGGCACTGTCAGTGCTCTTCCACGCCCGCTACTAAAAATAATGAATATTCCCTCTTCTCCACGCCCATGGAAGTGGAGAAGAGGGCATATTAATTTCCCTTTAGCAGCGGGCACAAGCGGTAGCAGCAGTAGTGGCTAGTGAGCCCTTGTCCTTCACCGCCGCAACCTCCCTCCCCCCCCAATACTCACCTATCCTCCTCATTCTCCCTGCTTTGGGGCCCCCCTGTTCAAGGGCACCCAGCTCACGGTCCCCAAAGCAGTGGCGTGGCCTGCCAGCATTGGCGGTACATCACTGATGGGCGGTGTTTAGGCTTTGTTTACAGTGGTATTAGGACAAACTCTCTCAAGATTCAATTGCTCTTTGAAGGCTAAAATTGCATACTGTGTTATGTTACTGTAAAATTTCCTATAAAAATTGGAAAATCTGTTAAGATTAGATATGAGCAAATATTTTGAAATTCAATTTTGCTTACTTCACCAAATTTCCTCCAGATATTGGATTTGCAGCAAATACATTTGTACGAATCTCAACACTGGAAAGCTTGTAATTGCTCAAAAAATGCAGTGGACCATTCCCTCTTACTACAGACTCTCTCATCTCTTGGCATCACAGAGTTGGCCCTATCTTGGATCTTCTCATACCCTTCTCACCCCATAGATCTTCTCGCCACATGTATCAGTGTCCCCCAATGTTCAAATCTAGGACCCCTGCTCTTCTCCATCTACACCTTCAGCCTGGGATAGCTCATAGAGTCCACAGCTTTCAGTATTACCTCTATGCTGATGACACACAGAGCTACTGGACTTGATATCACCTCCTTACTAACCAGTATCCCACAATGTGTGTCCACTGTTTAATCTTTCTTCTCGGCTAGATTTCTAAAAGTTAACATGGATAAAACCAAATTCATCATATTTTCATCCTCATTCAACCCCCCAACTGACCTATCCATCAAAGTCAATGGCTGCCCACTTTCCCCAGTCCCACAAGCTTAACTCTGATCTCTCCTTCAAGCGTGAGATCCAAGTCCTTACCACCTCCTGCTGACTCCAACTCCAAAATATCTCCCAGATCTGCATATTCATCAACCATGAATCTGCAAAAACACTAGTGCACGCCCTCATGTGAGCCATCACAGACAAGGCCCTCTCTCCTCCTGTACCACTCGGTGACTCTTCTTTGTTCAAGATTATTGTACTTATTGTTTGCTATGTATACCCCTTTTAACACGCAAAGCGCCATGGAATAAATGGCCAGGTCCAGGAAAAGGATGACAAACTAGTGTCTCTTGGATATGGCAGTTAGTAGCTCGTTGGTGACTTTAGTCTCAGTGGAATGATGCAGTTGGAAGCCAGATTGTAAGCGATCAAAGAGGGAGCAGGAGGAGAGGCGGGAGGAGAGTTCAAAATGAATGTGTTGTTCCAGTAGTTTTGAGGCATAGGGGAGAAGTGAAATGTGGCAATAGCTAGACCCAGAGGATGGGTCAAGGTAGGGCTTTTTGAGGATGGGTGTGATTGTGGTATGTTTGAAGCATGAGGGGAAGACACCAGTTGTTAATGACAGGTTGAAGAGGTGGGTTAGGGTTGGGTTGAAGACTGTGGTAAGGTTTGGAATGAGGTGGGACAGGATTGGGTGAAGTTGACAGTTGGTGAGATGTGATTTGGAGAGTAAAAAGGAAATTTGATCTTCTGTGACAGCGGAGAAGCTAATTTTGGAGGAGGATGATTGAGTAGATATGAGAAGGACTGTGGGGGATTTAAGCAAAAGCTTTACTTTACATTGTCAATCTTCTGCTTTAAGAATAAGGCAAAGTCTTCAGCTGAGAAGAGAGGAGAGGGAGGTGGAGCTGGTGGATGGAGCAGAGATTTGAAAGTACTGAATAGCTGTTTAGGGTTGTGAGACTAGGAATATATATGAGATGAGAAGTAGGTTTGTTTAGCTGCAATGAGTAATTGTGCAGCATTTTGACAGCTTCTATTACAGGACGAGCTACTCGACACCCTTTCTTTGGCAGCCGCACAGCTGTATGCCTTGTAGATGAGGGCCATAAAGATCATGTGCTCCAGTGAATGGAAAGCGCTGCATCAAGTGGATTCTCCTCCTCTTCCTCTATTACCCCAATTACCCCTGATTCTCCCCACATCACAATTCTCCAACCACCCAACTGACTGTGGGGATTACTGTGGGGAATATACTTGCCACAGGAAAAGAAGGACAAATATAATCTGTTTTTGTTTCTAATACTGCTGGGACAGTTGCTGCCAGCAGCACTTGTGGTGATGCAGCTAGCGGCTAAATTTTTCACCCTACCATATCCATTGCCCATGCCACATACATTTTGGACACAAGGATATTGTTTAATTCATTTCTGAACTTTGTTGATAAACTTAGTCATCCCTAAAAAAATATGTCATCCATCAGAAATACCAGGCACTGGTGGGCTTCATTTCATTGACAAAAAGAAAAATTCAACAGTTCCCTGTTATATCTGTGAAATACTGTATGTGTGTGTCTCCAATTTGACAGTTTAAACAGGTGTGGTTGACCTGACCAGTTAAATGTCTCAATTTACTGTAATAATTTATTTACAATGTTTAAGTTAAAGCACATGCGTTTCCCAAAGTCAGAAAGAAAAAATGTCTTCATCTTCTCCTTCTGTCAGTCCATGCAAATCGAACTGCACTCAGATGTCATTCGAGGGCAGTGGAATGGTTTCCATGGACGTATTGACTTGCATGGCCGATTGCTATTTTAATATCGGATTAAGGTGTATGGCCCTATAGAATAACATTAGTCCGAGTATGATCTGATGTTTTGTCGGCTTGCACTCAGACCAAAAATACGAGTATATGCACGAGCCCTAACACTAAAGTAGTACACCATAATCACAGAACTTTTTCTTTCTCTATTCTGCAAGCCCTGAGCTTCTATCTCTACACAGTAGAATCCTAAAATGTCATTCCTTGGTTGACCCCTATTTTTTGTACTGGCTATGATAGCCTACCAAATTGGCTATGCTAGACCATATGAACTGATTGCTACAGGGTATTATGGAGAGCCCGCACAGCAGCATCTGACAGCATTAGCATGCTCAGTTAGTCTTCAACAGTGTCTGAAATGGAGCTGGACACATTTTTTGTGTGTAGTCTACACAAAACAAATCGCAGAATGCTCAAATTCGGTGGGACCAAGAATTTCCGGAAATTTGACTTAAATTTGATTCTCCACGGATCAATCAGCTCATCCCTATCCATTACATTAATTATCAACGTAATTAATGATCATTCTAATTGACTCACGTAGTGGCATTTACAATAAGGAATTATGGCACTTACATGTGGCTCTGTGTATATAGATGTGGGCTGTGTTCCCCAAGACTCATGAAGTGTATTTGGAAATACAGTTTTTTTTGTCCTGCAAGAAAACAAATCCCTATATGATTATTTGGGCACAAAATAAAATAAAAACATTGTAGCTGTTAGTAGAAGAGGATGAAAGCAAAAAAAAAAAGAAAAATGAAAAATAGTCATGAGAAAAGAGTTGAACGGTATCTCTTCATCAAATATGAGCCCCTAAACTGCCACAATAGTGTTTTACATGATAATAAAACGCTATGGTAAATAGTCATGGGGTGGTCCCAGTCTCAAGAGAATTTATACAGTACAGTATACAGTAGCTTGCAAGACATCTCTTTTGCTTTCCAAAGTATGAGTAATGTGCCAAAATAGCTGACAAAGTGTATCACTGTAAGCTGACGGAACTTGCTTGCAATCTAGGATAACATGGCTATTCCTGAAACCAGGACCTCCCAGTCTATTCACAGGGGGGTGCATTCTACTCTATAACTCTTTCTTTCAAGCTAAAGTTGCCATTTTAAAATGACATCTTTACAAGCTTAATTTTATTACCATGTAAAATACCATGGTGGCAATCTAAGTACTTCATGTATGACTCCATGATGAAGCAGAACACATGAAAAAGCGAAACATGCGTAGAGACACAGAGGGTTCTGTTCTTGTGCTGACCTCTCCTTTGGTGCTTTCTAACTGGTATGTTCAATTTGATCACCACAATCCTGATGTGTTTATTCCTTTGTCACATGTTGTGACTCATGATTTATCTAATAATTTGTGATTTTCTACATGTTCGTGCCTTCTTTGCTATAAGGACTTATGTAATGTTTTTGTGG
Source organism: Phyllobates terribilis (assembly GCF_046119375.1). NCBI lineage: Eukaryota > Metazoa > Chordata > Amphibia > Anura > Dendrobatidae > Phyllobates > Phyllobates terribilis. The sequence continues at coordinate 457,792,964 of NW_027362764.1, forward strand.
TTATTTGTAGACTTTATATCGTTACTGTACAAATCCTCTTATTGAATCTTTTATGCACCGGTTGTATGTGTCAGCCCTACTCTTTGCTGTAATCATCTTTTAACATTGTCTATGTGTCATTTTCTATTCATTATTATATGTAGAATACGCAGAAACCTCGCACGTCTAGACACTCACACACTCTCTGAATCCATTCTACCACTGACATCCATATCTTCACTCCATGACACAGACAGCGCCACTGCCTTCTACAATGCCACTCTCACATCAGCTATTGATGCGGTCACCCCTCTCATGCGTGGTAGAGCTCGACAAATCAATAGACAACCCTGGCACAATAACCTCACTAAAAAGCTTTGGCAAATGTCCAGGGTTGCGGAGCGGCATTGGAAGAAAAAACATTCACAAAATGACTTCACTGCATTCAAACAAACAACACTCACTTTCAAATCAACCCTCACCTCTGCTAAACAAGCCTACTTCACAACCCTTGTATCTTCCGTATCCTATAATCCCAAACTGTTATTCAACACTTTTAACTCCCTCCTCCACCCTCCACTGCCCCCTCTGACCACTCTCATCTCTGCTGAGGATTTTGCCACACACTTCAAAAATAAGATCGATCAAACAAGGCAAGTATTTATTGTTCAACCACCACAACCCCTTTGTATATCAGACCAATGCCCTTCCCCTATAACCTCCCTCTCCAACATCTCAGAAGGGGAGCTTACTCACCTCCTCTCCAAATCAAATCTCACCACTTGTGCACTTGACCCCATCCCATCCCACCTCCTCCCCAACCTCACTACCATACTTATCCCGGCCCTAACCCACCTCTTCAACCTATCACTAACCTCTGGTACCTTGCCTTCTGCTTTCAAACATGCCACAATCACGCTTATCCTCAAGAAGCCATTCCTCGACCAGACCACTACGTCAAGCTATCGCCCCATATCGCTGCTCCCATTTGCTTCCAAACTTCTTGAGCAACATGTTAACGCTAAACTTTCTTCCCATCTCTCATATAAATTGCTCTTCAACAACCTACAATCTGGTTTCCATCCCCATCTTTCCACTGAAACTACCCTGACTAAAATTACTATCGACCTACTTACAGCTAAAGCTAACAGACAATTTTTTATACTCCTCCTTCTAGACCTGTCCTCTGCTGTTGACACAGTTGACCACTGCCTCCTACCACAGATCCTCTCATCCTTTGGCATCAAAGACCTTGCCCTATTCTGGATCTCCTCATACCTTTCCAACCGCACATTTAGTGTCTCCCACTACCACACTACCTCCTCATCCTGCCTCTTTCTGTTGGAGTACCTCAAGGCTCTGTCCTAGGACCCCTACTCTCCTCCATATATAGCCTTGGCCTGGGACAACTCATAAATTCCCATGGCTTCCAGTATCACTAATACACTGATGACACTCAGATCTACCTCTCTGGCCCAGACATTGCCTCTCTGCTGTCCAGAGTCCTAAAGTGTCTATCAGCCATATCCTCCTTCTTCTCCTCTCGCTTCCTCACGCTCAATGTGGACAAAACTGAGCTCATCATCTTTCCTCCATCTCACTTATCTTCCCTACCTGATCTATCTATCACAGTAAATTACATCATGCCTTCCCCTGTACAGGACATCTGCTGCCTCGGAGTAACCCTTGACTCTGCCCTGTCCTTCAAACCGCACATTCAAGCTCTTTCCACCTCTTGTCGCCTCCAGCTCAAAATATTTCCAGAATCCGTCCTTTCCTCAACCCTCAATCTACTAAAATGCTTGTGCATGCACTCATCATCTCCTGCCTGGACTACTGCAACATCCTCCTCTGGCCTACCTGCTAACACTCTTACATCACTCCAATCCGTTCTTAACTCTGCTACCCAACTAATTAATCTCTCTCCTTGTTACCCCTATGCTTCTCCCCTCTGAAAATCTCTTCACTGGCTCCCATTTCCCCAGCATATCCATTTCAAACTACTAACACTGACCTACAAAGCCATCCATAACCTTTCTCCTTCGTACTGAACTAATCTCCAGATATTTTCCGTCACATAATCTCTGGTCCTCCCAAGACCTCCTTCTCTCCTCCACACTTATTTGTTCCTCACCAAATCGCCTCCAAGAAGTCTCCCGAATATCCCCCATCCTCTGGAATTCTGTGCCCCAACAAGTCCGGAACATGAAAACCCTTCTCTTCAAGAAAGCTTACAGCCTGCCATGACCCCGCTGCCTCCTCAGCACCACTGGAGCTGCTGTCTTACCAACACCAGACCTGCGCCTCACCAACACTGGAGCTGCTGTAACCCCCCACCTACTGTCTCCTTCCCCACCATCCTGTAGAATGGAAGCCCGCAAGGGCGGGGTCCTCCTCCCTCTGTACCAGTCTATCATTATTTATTTGTTAGTCTGTATTTTGTATGTAACCCCTTCTCATGTACAGCACCATGGAATCAATGGTGCTATATAAATAAATAATAATATGTATTAAGAAAAGGTTTGGCATATTTGAAGCATTTCAGACTCCAATTTCCTTCTCCTGTATACAAAATATGTGATAGCAGGTTGTTAAAATTTTGAGTCCGGAATATATATACACACGTGGTCAAAATTGTTGGTACCCCTCTTTTAATGAAAGAAAAACCCACATAAATAACTTGAATCTGACAAAAGTAATAATAAATTAAAATGAACAAATGAAAGTCAGACATTTCTTTTCAACCCTGCTTCCACAGAATTTAAAAAAAAAAATTAAATTAAACTCATGAAATAGGCCTGGACAAAAATAATAGTACTCCAGAAAATAATGTGACAAAGGGGACATGTTAAATCAAGTTGTGTCCACTAATTAGCATCACAGGTGTCTACAATCTTGTAAGCAGTAAGTGGGCCTGTATATAGGGCTTAGATACTGACTGTGCTGTTTGGTGACATGGTGTGTACCACACTCAACATGGACCAGAGGAAGCAAAGGAAAGAGTTGTCTCAGGAGATTAGATAGAAAATTATAGACAAGCATGTTAAAGGTAAAGGCTATAATACCATCTCCAAGCATCTTGATGTTCCTATGACTACAGTTGCACATATTATTCAGAAATTTAAGATCCATGGGACTGTAGCCAACCTCCCTGGACATGGCCGCAGGAGGAAAATTGATGACAAATCAAAGAGATGGATAATACGAATGGTAACAAAAGAGCCCAGGATAATGTCTAAAGAGATTAAAGGTGAACTTCAAGCTCAAGGAACATCAGTGTCAGATCGCACCATCCGTCGTTGTTTAATCCAAAATGGACTTCATAGGAGACGACCAAGCAGAACACCATTGTTGAAAAAAAATCATAAAAAAGCCAGACTGGAATTTGCCAAACTTCATCTTGACAAGCCACAAATCTTCTGGACAGATGAGGCAAAAATGGAAGTTTTTGGCAAGGCACATCAGCTCTTTGTTCCTAGATGGAAAAATGAAGCATATCAAGAAAAGAACACATTCCCTACTGTGAAACATGGAGGAGGCTCTGTTATGTTCTGGGGCTGCTTTGCTGCATCTAGCAAAGGGTGTCTTGAATCTGTGCAGGATACTATGAAATCTCAAGACTATCAAGGGACTCTAGAGAGAAATGTGCTGCCAGGGTCAGAAAGCTTGGTCTCAGTCACAGGTCATGGGTCTTGCAACAGGATAATGTCCCAAAACACACAGCTAAAAATACCCAAGAATGGCTAAGAGGAAAACACGGGACTATTCTGAAGTGTCCTTCTATGAGCCCTGACCTAAATCCTATTGAGCATCTTTCGAAAGAGCTGAAACATGCCGTCTGGAAAAGGCAACCTTCAAACATGAGACAACTGGAGCAGTTTGCTCATGAGGAGTGGGCCAAAATACCTGTCAAGAGGTGCAGAAGTCTCATTGACAGTTACAGGAATCGTTTGATTGCAGTGATTGCCTCAAAAGGTTGTTCAACAAAATATTAAGTTAAGAGTACCATCATTTCTGTCCAGGCCTATTTCATGAGTTTAATTTTTTTTTAATTCTGTGGAAGCAGGGTTGAAAAGCAATGTCTGACTTTCATTTGATCATTTTCACAGATTTTTAATTTATTATTACGTTTGTCAGATTCAAGTTATTTCTGTGACCATTGTGGGATTTTCTTTCATTAAACGAGGGGTACCAACAATTTTGACCACGTGTATATATATACTGAATATACATACACAGTACAGACCAAAAGTTTGGACACACCTTCTCATTTAAAGATTTTTCTGTATTTTCATGACTATGAAAATTGTACATTCACACTGAAGGCATCAAAACTATGAATTAACACATGTGGAATTATATACTTAACAAAAAAGTGTGAAACAACTGAAAATATGTCTTATATTCTAGGTTCTTCAAAGTAGCCACCTTTTGCTTTGATGACTGCCTTGCACACTCTTGGCATTCTCTTGATGAACTTCAAGAGGTAGTCACAGGAAATGGTTTTCACTTCACAGGTGTGCCCTGTCAGGTTTAACAAGTGGGATTTCTTGCCTTATAAATGGGGTTGGGACCATCAGTTGTGTTGTGCAGAAGTCTTGTGGATACACAGCTAATAGTCCTACTGAATAGACTGTTAGAATTTGTATTATGGCCAGAAAAAAGCAGCTAAGTAAAGAAAAACGAGTGGCCATCATTACTTTAAGAAATGAAGGTCAGTCAGTCCGAAAAATTGGGAAAACTTTGAAAGTGTCCCCAAGTGCAGTTGCAAAAACCATCAAGCGCTACAAAGAAATTGGCTCACATGAGGACCGCCCCAGGAAAGGAAGACCAAGAGTCACCTCTTCTTCTGAGGATAAGTTTATCCGAGTCACCAGCCTCAGAAATCGCAGGTTAACAGCAGCTCAGATTAGAGACCAGGCCAATGCCACACAGAGTTCTTGCAGCAGACACATCTCTTCAACAACTGTTGAGGAGACTTTGTGCAGCAGGCCTTCATGGCAAAATAGGTGCTAGGAAACCACTGCTAAGGACAGGCAACAAGCAGAAGAGACTTGTTTGGGCTAAAGAACACAAGGAATGGACATTAGACCAGTGGAAATCTGTGCTTTGGTCTGATGAGTCCAAATTTGAGATCTTTGGTGCCAACCACTGTGTCTTTGTGCGACGCAGAAAAGGTGAACGGATGGACTCTACATGCCTGGTTCCCACCGTGAAGCATGGAGGAGGAGGTGTGATGGTGTGGGGGTGCTTTGCTGGTGACACTGTTGGGGATTTATTCAAAATTGAAGGCATACTGAACCAGCATGGCTACCACAGCATCTTGCAGCGACATGCTATTCCATCCGGTTTGCGTTTAGTTGGACCATCATTTATTTTTCACAAGGACAATGACCCCAAACACACCTCCAGGCTGTTTAAGGGCTATTTGACCAAGATGGTTAGTGATGGGGTGCTACGCCAGATGACCTGGCCTCCACAGTCACCAGACCTGAACCCAATCGAGATGGTTTGGGGTGAGCTGGACCGCAGAGTGAAGGCAAAAGGGCCAACAAGTGCTAAGCATCTCTGGGAACTCCTTCAAGATTGTTGGAAGACCATTTCCAGTGACTACTAGAGATGAGCGTTGTTCTACTCGAACTGTTCGCCAATCTCAAATTCGAGCTGTTTTGGGCGGTGTTCGAGCCGGTCGGCGAACACGAACAATTTGAGAAAAATTCGGCTGTTCGAGGTTATGTTCGATAACTGTTCGTGCACCAAAATCATAACTGGATTTTTTCTCAGTAATGATGAAAATTAATGTTAATACGCAGTTTGAGTGTACAGCGGGGCGGGGGGAGGGGCAGGGGATGGATCTCTGCAGGAATAATGAAGATCTCCATTTTTTTTCTCTTTCCCGCATTTACAGTGGGGAGGTGCAATCTGTCAGCCTATCAGCAGCGCACACACGGAGCGAAGTGCTTTTTTTCACACAAGCAAGGGCATGTGTGATTGGCAGTGTATGTCACATGTCCTTGCCCTATAAGACCAAGCCATTTTCCCCGTCGCCACCATTTTCTCACTGCTGCAGCTGCGTGTTAGACGGCACCGCTGTTGCTGTGTGCGCTATACCTTGTTAATTTCAAGCCAATTTTCGCACAAATATACAGATAGCTTGGGAGTAGGGAATAGTTGTGATTGCAGTCCTTTTAAGGACTAGGTTACAGCATTTCCTACGACTTTTATCAGGCAGGTCTGTGCTCTTAAATAGATAGATTGTGGGAGTAAAGACTAATTGTAATTGGAGTCCTTTTCAGGACTAGGTTACATCAGTTCCTATCAGTTTTTGCCAGGCAGGTCTGTGCCAGTGCTGTGCAAGTTTTTTTCACAGCATTTGGCTGAATCTAGCAAAGCTAATACTTTTTGGCCTATTGCAGAGTGTGTTAGTCAGTGGAGTAGCCTATCTGTGTTGCAAGATATACCACCTGTGTATAGAATACCAATTTTTTTACTGCACCTAGTGAAGTAAAATCTTTTGGGCATAGCATCATTCTATTAGTCCATCTATACTGACCTCCATCAGGTTGCAAACTGAATATAATTTTTTTCTGCATCTAGCTCTGAAAAAATATTTGGGCTTCTAGCAGTGTGTGGGACTTGGTCTATTAGTCCATCTATACTGACCTCCATCAGGTTGCAAATTAAAAATAATTTTTTTCTTCATTTAGCTCTGAAAAAATATTTGGGCTTCTAGCAGTGTGTGGGACTTGTTCTATTAGTCCTTCTATACTGACCTACAGCAGGTTGCAAATTGAATATAATTTTTTTCTGCATCTAGCTCTGAAAAAATATTTGGGCTTCTAGCGGTGTGTGGGACTTGGTCTATTAGTCCATCTATACTGACCTCCATCAGGTTGCAAATTAAAAATATTTTTTTTCTGCATCTAGCTCTGAAAAAATATTTGGGCTTCTAGCAGTGTGTGGGACTTGGTCTATTAGTCCATCTATACTGACCTCCATCAGGTTGCAAATTAAAAATAATTTTTTTCTTCATTTATCTCTGAAAAAATATTTGGGCTTCTAGCAGCGTGTGGGACTTGTTCTATTAGTCCATCTATACTGACCTCCATCAGGTTGCAAATTAAAAATAATTTTTTTCTGCATCTAGCTCTGAAAAAATATTTGGGCTTCTAGCAGTGTGTGGGACTTGGTCTATTAGTCCATCTATACTGACCTCCATCAGGTTGCAAATTAAAAATAATTTTTTGTCTGCATCTAGCTCTGAAAAAATATTTGGGCTTCTAGCAGTGTGTGGGACTTGGTCTATTAGTCCATCTATACTGACCTCCATCAGGTTGCAAATTGAATAAAAAAAATTTCTGCATCTAGCTCTGAAAAAATATTTGGGCTTCTAGCGGTGTGTGGGACTTGGTCTATTAGTCCATCTATACTGACCTCCATCAGGTTGCAAATTAAAAATAATTTTTTTCTGCATCTAACCCAGCCAATAGTTTTGGCCTAATACCACAGTTTGGCCACTCAGCTCTGCTCGGTTACCATCCATTGTTTTTTTGTGCAAACAACTCCAGAGTTGTGAATTAGTTAACCACCAAAATGAGTGGAAAAAGGCCTGCTGCTGGTGGAAAGGGGAATAGGCGTGTTGGGAAGGGGAAAAAAGGTTGTGTCCGTGGGGTAGGTGAAGAAGAAAGACCATCTTCCAGCCAAACTAAAATGTCTACTTCTTTTAGCGGACAATGTGATAAGATCCCTTTCTTACGGCCACGCCAATCGCTACAAATTCCAGATGAGGCACAAAAACAGCAGGTGCTTCAACGGATATCAAGTGCTCCTTTAAGTGGGCTCTCCTCCACATCAACTTCAACATCACAAATACTCCAGTCCTCAAAGGTGTCACCCAAATCGCACTTGCTTCCTCACAGCTCCCAAATCTCCAGCTGCCCGTCTGAGTATGAGGTAGAACAGATGGTTGAGTCTGCAGAGCTGTTTACTCATACTATAGCCTGGGAATCAGAGGTCGACTCCAGCGCTTCTGTGAATCCAGACGAGGAAATGATCTGCACTGATGCCCAGAATCTTTATGAGTCGGATCCAGGACCAGACGCAGAAGGTTCTGACCATAATGTAGACCCTCATTCCCAAACTGTAACTCCTGTTGGTGGAGACAATGAGGAAGACGATGATAAGACTCAAATACCTGATTGGAGCGACAACTTTAGTTTTTTGTCAGGGCAGGAACAGGTTGGCTCTGAGGACGACGGGTGTGATAACGCACAGGGTGATGATGATGAGGTCGGAGATCCCACTTACTGTCAACCCACAGTCAGCCAAGAGATGAGGTCAGCAGAGGAGGTGGAGGAAGATGCTAGTGACGACGAGGTCAGGTTGCGCCTTCCTGGACAGAGACGTAGTACTGGAAGCACGTCAACAACTGCATCCTCAAACACAACTCTGCCTCTCACCACAAGTCGTGGTGGCTCTTCAGGTCGCATGGGTGCTAAGCCTTGCATAGCCTGGGCATTTTTTCAGATCGATAAAGATGACCCAACTCGTGTTATCTGTAACATTTGTCAGCAAAAGCTAAGTAGAGGCCAAAAAATACATAGTTTGAGTACTTCATGCATGAACCGGCACATGGACATGAAGCATAAGTTGCAGTGGGAAGCTCAGTGTGCTACAATGCGGTCTAGCCGGCCGGGCCAACCACCGTCTGCCATATCTTGTGCATCCGCGGCCTCTTCATCCTCTGTGACTGGGGGGACAGCAGTCACACCTGTTTTGGGGCGCAGACCTGCCACCTCTTTACCCGCAACAGCCAGCGTGATTGGCAGGTCATCATTTTCTTTGGAGGTGGTAACACCAGCTGGTCTTGAGCGCTGTCCGACATCGATAGCACCACCTTTGGATCAAGGCAACCTAACATGTCCTCCTGCATCTTCCTCACAGACCGGCAGTTTGCCGGGGACACCCTTATCAACCCCGTCTAAGCACAATAGCCAGCCCTCGGTCCCTCAGATGTGGACAAGTAAAAGACCATTTCCTCCTAGCCATGAGAAAGCTAAGAGGTTGAATTTCACCATCTGCAAGCTCTTGGCTACAGAAATGCTGCCTTTCCGCCTGGTGGACACAGAGGATTTTCGAGACCTTATGTTCGTCGCAGTGCCCCAGTACCAGATGCCCAGTCGGCACTACTTCTCAAAGAAAGGTGTGCCTGCGCTCCACCAGCATGTCGCACACAACATCACCGCTTCTTTGAGAAACTCTGTGTGTGACAGGGTGCATTTCACCACAGACACTTGGACGAGTAGGCATGGACAGGGGCGTTACATGTCGCTGACTGGGCACTGGGTAACTATGGTGACAGCAGGACAAGGGGCTGCTGTCCAAGTCTTGCCGTCCCCACGAGTTGTGCGTCAATCCTCTTTATGTCATTTTTCCTCCACTGCTTCTGCCTCCTCAACCTCCTCTCGGTCTTCCACCTGCACCCAAAGCCTGTCTGGTCATGCCACAAGCTTTCTAACTGCGCAGAAGGGATCCTGCACACCTCCTTACTATGCTGGCAGTAGGGCTCAACGTCATCAGGCGGTTTTTACATTGAAATGTCTGGGAAATGTGAGTCACACAGCTGAGGAGTTGTGGTCAGCTCTGGAGAACCAATTTCATGAATGGTTGTCTCCACTGGACCTGAAACCAGGGAAGGCCGTGTGCGACAATGCTGCAAACCTGGGTGCGGCCCTTCGCCGGGGCAATGTCACACACGTGCCTTGTATGGCTCACGTGTTGAACCTGGTTGTCCAGCAATTTTTAGCCCACTATCCCAGACTAGATGGCCTTCTGCAGAGGGCACGGTCGCTGTGTGCTCACTTCCGCCGTTCGCATCCCGCAGCTCAGCGACTTACATCTCTACAGAAGTCGTTGGGCCTGCCACTTCACCGGCTAAAATGCGATGTGCCTACCCGGTGGAATTCAACTCTGCACATGTTGCAGCGACTGTGGCAGCACCGACAAGCCCTGGTGCAATACGTTCTGACGTATAGCCTGGGCCAACGAGATTCAGAGGTGGGGCAAATCACGCTGGAGGAGTGGTCTCAGATCAGGGACCTATGCACCCTTCTGCACAGTTTTGAAATGGCGACGAAGATGTTTAGTGCTGACGATGCCATTATCAGCATGACTATTCCGGTGATTTACATGCTGGAGCACATGTTAAACAGAATTCGGAGTCAGGTGGTGGCACAAGAGGAGGTGGAGGAAGTAGAGGAGGAGGAGTTGTATGCGGAAGGGCTAACATCTGCAAGGTCCAGACGGTCGGCAGCACCAAGGCGGCAGGCATGTGAGGGTGGGGGAGATGATTTTACCAGGGCGCATGGTAGCAGCCAAACTAGTGAGGAAGGTGCAGGAGCCCAGGAAGAAGTGGAGGACGAACTGATGGAAGACTCATCAGATGAGGGAGACCTTGATCACATTTCTGTTGTGCGAGGTTGGGGGGAGAGGACAGAGGAAGGAAGCATGATTGCTACCTCGCCACCAACACAACAGGGACTTGGTGCTCCTGGATGCGCAACACACATGAGTGCCTTCTTGCTGCACTACCTGCAACATGACCCTCGAATTGTGAGAATTAGAAATAATCCTGACTACTGGGTTGCCACACTGTTAGATCCCCGGTACAAAAGTAAATTTGCAGAAATTATTCCTGCCATAGAAAGGGATGCACGCATGCAGGAGTATCAGCAGAGACTGTTGCAGAATCTTACATGTGCTTTTCCACAAAATACCAGTGGTGCACGTAGTGAATCTCACAGTTCCAACTTGCCAACCGTGGGACCGTCAAGTGTTCAGCACTCAAACCGTAACAGAAACACAGTATCTGCTGGTAACATCAATTTTGCGGAATCATTTCACCACTTTTTTAGCCCATCCTTTGCAAGGCCACAGGAGACAAGAAGTCTGACACATAGTCAACGCCTAGAGACGATGGTACAGGAGTATCTCCAAGTAAACATTGAAGCCACGACTGTGTCACTGGACCCTTGCTCTTTTTGGGCTTCCAATCTGGATAAATGGCCGGAGCTAGCCACTTACGCCTTGGAGATCTTGTCATGCCCCGCAGCCAGCGTTCTGTCTGAACGTGTGTTCAGCGCTGCTGGTGGTGTGCTGACAGATAAGCGCACGCGGCTCTCCACTGATAATGTAGACAGACTCACGTTCATAAAGATGAACAAATCATGGATCCGAAACGACTTTTCTACCCCTGTGTCATCCTGGGGAGAGTAAAAGCTTGATGATTGGTTAAAATCACCCTACCAACCGTTTTAAGCTTTCAAATTACTAATCATGTTTATCTGTATCTTGACTGGAAAATAATTTGGGCTTTGTAGCAGTGTGCAGCACTGATCCTATTAGGCCATCTATAATAAGCTTCACCAGATTTAAAATTAAAAATAATTTTTAGCTGCATCTAGCCCGGAAAATAATTTTGGGGCTCCGAGATGCGCAAGACACATAAGTGCCTTCTTGCTGCACTACCTGCAGCATGACCCTCATATTGTCAGAATTCGAAGTAATCATGACTACTGGGTTGCCACACTCTTAGATCCCCCAAACTTTTCGATCAACCTTTTCATTTTAATAAAGACCAAAAAAATGGTCATTTTTGAAATTATAAGCATTAGCAGGTTGTTAGAAACTGAAATCAAACAGTTTTCAACTCAAAACTTTATTCTAGGTGATGTTACATTTTCACATAGGACCCCTTGTTCGAAAGGAGCTTCTGAACTCTCTCGTCCATTGAATTTGTCAGGTTTTGGATGGTTTCTGCTTCAATTGTTTTGCATGAGGACAGAATACCCTCCCAGAGCTGTTGCTTAGATGTGAACTGCCTCCCGCCATCATAGACACTCCTTTTAATGATGCTCCAAAGGTTCTGAATGGGGTAGAGGTCAGGGGAGCATGGGGGTCACACCATAAGTTTGTCCCCTTTTATGCCCATATCAGCCAGAGATGCAGATGTTTTATGTGCAGCATGAGATGGTGCATTATCATGCAGAAAAATGATCTTGCTGTGAAATACACGGTTCTTCTTCTTGAACCATGGCAGGAAGTGCTGTTTGAGAAAATCCACATACATTATGGAGTTCATCTTTAGCGCCTTCAGGGATCCTAAAGGGGCCGACAATCTCTCTCCCCATGATTCCAGCCCAAAACATTACTCCACCTCCTCCTTGTTGGTGCTGTAGCCGTGTTTGCGTGGGGTGTCCATCAACCAGCCATCCTCCACTCCATTCATCTGGACCATCGAGCGCTGCACGGCACTCATCCGTGAACAAAACAGTTTTGAAATCAGTCTTCATGTAATGTTTGGCCCACTGGAGCCGTTTCTGCTTGTGTGAAGTGGATAGAGGAGGTCGACAGGATGGCATATGCACAGCTGCAAACCTCTGAAGGACCCTGCATCTTGTTGTTCGGGGGACGTTGGAGGCACAAGCAGCTTCAAAAACTTGTCTGCTGCTATGACAAGGCTTTTTTGCCGCTGCTGTTTCAACCTGACGTAATTGCCTGTAGGAAAGAGTCCTCAATTTGCCCTTATCAGCACGCACACGTGTGTACTGTGAATCAGCTACATACTTCTTGATTGCCAAGACACTTCATCCTGATCATCGCACAATGTTGATTGTAGTCATGCCTTGACCTAAACACTCCACAATTTGTTGCTTCTCAGCAGCCGACACATCCTTTTTCTTTCCCATTTTGGCAGAAAATGTAGGCTGCTTAATAATGTGAGAGAGCCTTCTTAAGTAGTCTTGCCTTTCATTGGACACACCTGCCAAACTAATTAGCACAGGTGTCTGCAATTGCTTACAGTGATATAAAGAGCCCTGACACACATCACCATCAATGAGTTTAACTGACAAACAAACAAATTCTTCCCTTATCACTCCTAAACACTTTTTGCATAATAATTTGGAACGCGGTGTACATGTGCTTTTCCACAAAACACCAGTGGTTCACGTAGTGAATCTTACAGTTCTAACTTGCCAACCGTGGTCTGTATGGAATTGTTCAATAAAGGGCCCAAAATTAAGATAACATAGATGGGAGAGGTCTCTATGAATAGGAATTCCTAAGTATTTGATACCCTGTGAGGGCCAGGCAAAGGGAAAGTTGGACTGGATGGAATCCTATATGGATTTAGGGAGGGAGACATCGAGGGCCTCAGACTTCGCTGCATTGATTTTAAAATTTTACCATGTAACAAAGTGATCTATTTCAGCCATAACAGCAGGGATGGATATATGTGATTGAGTGATATATACTAGGACATCATCAGCAAATAGAGAGCACTTGTACTCGGTGCCTCCCACCTCAATCCACCTAATATTGGGGTTATGGCGAATTGATGAGAGCAGGTGCTCCGTCACTAGGATGTATAAGAGAGGGGACAGAGGACATCCCTGCCTTGTCCCATTGGTGATTGTGAAAGGTGATGAAAATGTTCTGACGCACCCCCTGGGCCTTGGGACACCCGGAGCCGGACCCTTTTTGGTGGATGCTGGTGGTTGTAGTCTTCGTGGCGGCGATCCGGTTCCGTGGCTCAGGGCGGTCAAACCAGTGGCGGAACTATTTATGTGGTTTTGATGTTTAAATGTCCGACTACGCCACCCGTGGATTGCGGTCAGAGTGAACCGCTGCTACAGGGCAGACCGCTAAGGCTGGTGTTGTGGGTGCAGCAGAGCGTAGCATAACTCCCCACGGGAGGAGTATAGCCTCAGGGCAGTGTATGCGGAGGATGGGGGTGATGGTGCAGGGCAGCAGCATTAACGACACGGAGTCAGTGATGCAGTTCAGGGCCTTTACTCACAGTTCTTATTATCCAGACCACGTCTGCAGGTAACGGCTGCCCACGTCGTACTGTGCTCACCAGGTGAGGGGCTCAGACAACTCCCAGATAACTTTGGAGCGCTTCACAGGACCCCCTTTGTGTGTCCTTTGTCTGGCCTTTCTTACCAACTCTTCTGTCCGGCTGCCTCGGGCCTCCTCTTGGTAAACTTGGCGCCAGTTTCCCTGACCCTATGTGGTGCCTTCCTAGCGGGTGGAGCAAGGGGCTGCGCCACATAAAATGTCAGAGCCTCCGGTTTCTAGCTGAGGGTCGTTTCCTGCCTCCACTAGTTCGGGGACCGGTCTCCCCCTTTGGCCTGACCCCTCCACGCAGGTGGATTCGGGCGTGCGGTGGCGACTCGCCCGTCCGCACCCCTGGGATCCCTTCATTCCTCGTTCCTGGAGCCTTCTCCGCTCCTCTTCCTTCCTTCTCCCTCTTGCAGGCCTGGGCCTCTGTTACTAGGCCCGCCTCCGGAGCAGAGCTCATGCAGAGCCCCTGCTCCCTGCCACTTCTGCTCAGACTTCTCTGCACTGAACTAAGATGGTGCCCACCTTTTATACTCCCTTCTCAATGCACCCAGGAACTGCTTCCTCCCTGCTCCTGCACTGCAGGGTTCCCCTTCCTCAGTGTTCCCTCCCCCCACTCCAGCCAGGGACAGGGACTGTCGTGCCCATCTCAGGGGCATATTGGTCGCCCTGCCCCACGGCAATGTGGTGTAATGCATGCAGGTGTCGGGTCCTGATCCACACTCCATCCTTATCTGAGAGTGAGATATCACACCTCTGGGTGAGGTGCAATACGTCTGTAGCAACCGAGCCCTCGGTGCTACAGTTCCATTTATCTTCAGCCTAGGTGACGTATTGTGATACAGGGCCGTGATTTTGGCTATAAAAGGGTCCCCTAGACCCCTACCCCAAGCTTTTTAAGAGAATCATATATGGCGTGCCAGGAGACTCTATGGAATGCTTTCTCAGCATCCAACGAGAGTATCTACTTACAAATTTTTAACTGCATCTAGCCCAGGAAATACTTTGTGCCTAGTAGCAGTGTCTGCTAGTCAGCGGATTATCCCGGCTGTTAAGCAAGCTACACCACCTGTAGTTTGGACACTTAATTTTTTCAAAGGAAATGCTTCGGGACCACGGGATACTTAGTGAAGAGCATCAGGAGGCACCCCAAGGCATAGGGGCTGGGACTTGCACTAGGATGCCTTGCGGTGGACAGCCGAGCTCGATCCTTATAAAAGCTTTTTAACTGCAGCAGCTTTAGTGGACGCTACTGGAGCTGGAATTACGCGGCTGCTGGCATGAGACTTGCCCTCCAATAGATCCTTGTAAATGGATTTAAAGTGTATTCATTCAAATTAGAGGGACAATTTAAATTAAAAAGCTTAGAGCTGCCTCCACCACAGGGGGGCTCTCTCGACCCACCAGCGGACAGGCACCAGTATTGGGAGAGGGGGGCTGGCCGTCAGGGTTCACCGCGGCTCTGGCACAAACCCGGCGACACGGAGGTGGCACGGGCAGGAGCGGACTGGCCGTCTCGGCTTCTCACTTTTTGGATTTTAGAAGGGCATGACATGCCTATATCTGTGTCTCCCCCTCCTTTTACTCCTCCACCTCTTTTCTTTTCGCATGACTATATGTACTTGTCACTTTTCCATGTGTTAGTTGTGTCTTCTGAGCAGTTTGTCAGCTTTTGGACACCTTTGAAGGTGTTTTCTATGTGTTTCTATGTGTTTTTGTTTGCCTGCCATTGGTTTTAACGGTGTTCGAAGGTGTTCGACGAACAGTTCGACGAACAGTTCGGCGAACACACGGGTGTTCGACGAACCGAACCGAACTCGAACACTACGGGGGTGGCTCAACACTAGTGACTACCTCTTGAAGCTCATCAAGAGAATGCCAAGAGTGTGCAAAGCAGTCATCAAAGCAAAAGGTGGCTACTTTGAAGAACCTAGAATATAAGACATATTTTCAGTTGTTTCACACTTTTTTTGTTAAGTATATAATTCCACATGTGTTAATTCATAGTTTTGATGCCTTCAGTGTGAATGTACAATTTTCATAGTCAAGAAAATACAGAAAAATCTTTAAATGAGAAAGTGTGTCCAAACTTTTGGTCTGTACTGTATATATATGTATATCTTCCGGACACCATATCTATAATATAACGGGAAATGCGTGTCTCTGTCTGAAGCCTTTATAGACTGCGCATGCGTGACACGCAGTCTGGCTCCAGACAGAGGCACATATCCAGCCGTTACAGGTAAGAGGAGTGTATGGTACCGGAGATCGCGGTGTGCGTAGACACTGAATGCATACCGTGATCTCCGGTGCCATACTTACATACTTACCTGACCGGAGGAGCGTTGCCGTGGTGCCTCTCTTCGCCGGAGACCGGGGCAGGAGTGAGGCGTCAGATCAGCGCATGCGCATAGCACTATCCGGCGCCATTTTCTCACGACACATTTGCAGTGTGTCTTCAGCAAAATGGCGCCGGAGAGCGCGGTATGGGCACGCACGTACTCCGGCGCCACATTCCTCCCCCGGCCTCTGGCAGAACAGGACACAGCAGCCCTGGAGCACAGGGAAGAAAGGTGAGTATAAGTGTTTATGTATTTGTATGTGTGTACTGAGTGAAAGGGATGAGGGGGTCACACATACCAGGATTGGGGGATGAGGGGGCCACATATACCAGGATTGGGGGATGAGGGGGAAACACATACTACTATTGGGGGGTGAGGGGGCCACACATACCAGGATTGGGGGTGAGAGGGCCACACTTACCAGGATTGTGGGATGAGGTGTACCACACATACCAGGATTGTGGGGTGAGGGGACCATGCATAACAAATTGGGGCGTGAGGGGACCATGTATACCAGGATTGTGGGGTGAGGCGACCATGTATACCAGTATTGTGGGGTGAGGGGATCATGCATACCAGGATGAGGGGTACAAAACATACCAGGATTGGGGGGTGAGGGAACCATGCATACCAGGATTGGGGGGTGAGGGGACCATGCATACCAGGATTGCGGGGACCATGCATACCAGGATTGGGGGGGTGAGGGATGCCACACATACGAGGATTGCGGGTGAGGGGACCATGCAAACCAGGATGAGCGGTACCACACGTACCATTATTGGGGGATGAGGGGACCATGCATACCAGAATTGGGGGGTGAGCGGACCATGCATACCAGGATTGGGGGGTGAGGGGACCATGCATACCAGGATTGGGGGGTAAGGGGTGCCATGCATACCAGGATAGGAATGAGGGGTACCATGCATACCAGGATGAGGGTTGGGGTACCATGCATACCAAGATGAGGGGTACCATGCATACCAGGATAAGGATGAGGCGTGCCATGCATACTAGGATAAGGGATTGGGTGCCATGCATACCAGGTTTCTGGGATGAGGAGGCCATACATACCAGAATAGGGATGAGGGGTGCCATGCATACCAGGATGAGGGTTTCTATTCATACCAGGATAGGGATGAGGGGTACCATGTATACCAGGATTGGGGATGAGGGGCCCATGCATACCAGGATAGGGATGAGGAGTGCCATGCATACCAGGATAGGGGTGAGGAGTGCCATACATACCAGGATGGAGGTGAGGGAGCCATGTATACCAGGAGTGGGGATGACTGAGCCATGCATAGCAGGATTGGGAATGAGGGTTGCCATGAATACCAGGATTGGGGATGAGGGAGCCATGCATACCAGGATTGGGGATGAGGGAGCCATGAATACCAGGATTAGGGATCAAGGGTGCCATGCATACCAGGATTGTGGGGTGAGGGGACCATGCATACCACGATTGGGGGTGAGGGGACCATGCATACCACGATTGGGGGTGAGGGGATCATGCATACCAGGATTGTGGGGTGAGGGGACCATGCATACCCGGATTGTGGGGTGAAGGGATCATGCATACCAGGATGAGGGGTACAAAACATACCAGGATTGGGGGTGAGGGGACCATAAATACCAGGATTAGGGGGTGAGGGGACCATGCATACCAAGATTGTGGGGTGAGAGGTACCACACATAACAGGATAGCGGGGTGAGGGAACCATGCATACCAGGATGAGAGATACCACACATGCCATTATTGGGGGATGAGGGGACCATGCATACCAGGATTGGGGGGTGAGGGGACCATGCATACCGTATTGGGGGTGAGGGGACCATGCATACCAGGATTGGGGGGTGAGGGGTGCCATGCATACCAGAATAGGGATGAGGGGTACCATACATATCAGGATAGGAATGCGGGGTACCATGCATACCAGGATGAGGGATGGGGTGCCATGCACACCAGGATGAGGGGTACCATGCATACCAGGATAAGGATGAGGGGTGCCATGCATACTAGGATGAGGGATTGGGTGCAATGTATACCAGGTTTCTGGGATGAAGAGGCCATACATACCAGAGTAGGGATGAGGGGTGCCATGCATACCAGGATAGGGATGAGGAGTGCCATGCATACCAGGATAGGGATGAAGAGTGCCATGCATACCAGGATTGGGGATGATGGAGCCTTGTATACCAGGATTTTGGATGAGGGTGCCATGTATACCAGGATTGGGAATGAGGGAGCCATGCATACCAGGATTGGGGATGAGGGAGCCATGCATACCAGGATTGGGGATGAGGGGTGCCATGCATACCAGGATTGGGGATGAGGGGTGCCATGCATACCGGGAATGGGGATGAAGAGTGCCATGCATACCGGGATTGGGGATGAGCGGTGCCATGCATACCAGGATTCGGATGAGGGGCTGTGCATACCAAGATAGGGATGAGGAGTGCCATGCATACCAGGATGGGGGTGAGGAGTGCCATGTATACCAGAATGTGGGTTAGGGTCCCATGCATACCAGGATGAGGGATACCATGCATACCAGGATAGGGATGAGGAGTACCACACATACCAAGATTGGGAATGAGGGGTGCCACGCATACCAGGATTGGGGGTGAGGGGTGCCATGCATACAAGGATTGGGGGTGAGGGGTGCCATGCATACCAGGATTGGGGGTGAGGGGTTCCATGCATACCAGGATTGGGGGTGAGGGGAGCCATGCATACCATAATGGAGATCAGGGGTGCCATGCATACCAGGATAGGATGGTGGGAACAGGATGGGGGCAGCACAAATACCAGAAGGGGGGCAGCACATACCAGAACGGGAGACCATATACCAATAAAAATGCTTGCCACCCGGGAGTAGAACGGGTTCAATAGGTAGTTACACTGCTCAAAAAAATAAACGGAACACTTAAACAACAGAATATAACTCCTAGTAAATCAAACTTCTGTGAAATCAAACTGTCCACTTAGGAAGCAACACTGATTGACAATCAATTTCACATGCTGTTGTGCAAATGGAATAGACAATAGATGGAAATTATTGGCAATTATCAAGACACACTCAATAAAGGAGTGGTTCTGCAGGTGGGGACTACAGACCAAATCTCAGTACCAATGCTTTCTGATTGATGTTTTGGTCACTTTTGAATGTTGGTTGTGCTTTCACACTCGTGGTAGCATGAGACAGACTCTACAACCCACAGAAGTTGCTCAGAAAGTGCAGCTCATCCAGGATGGCACATCAATGAGAGCTGTGGCAAGAAGGTTTGCTGTGTCTGTCAGCGTAGTGTCCAGAGACTGGAGGCGCTACGAGGAGACAGGCCAATACACCAGGAGACGTAGAGGGGGCCGTAGGAGGGCAACAACCCAGCAGCAGGACCACTACCTCCGCCTTTGTGCAAGGTGGAAAAGGAGGAGCACTGCCAGAGCCCTGCAAAATGACCTCCAGCAGGCCACAAATGTGCATGTGTCTGCACAAACGGTTAGAAACCGACTCCATGAGGGTGGTATGAGGGCCCGATGTCCACAGATGGGAGTTGTGCTCACAGCCCAACACCATGCAGGATGTTTGGCATTTGCCACAGAACACCAGGACTGGCAAAGTCGCCACTAGCACCTTGTGCTCTTCACAGATGAAAGCAGGTTCACACTGAGCACATGTGACAGACGTGACAGAGTCTGGAGATGCCGTGGAGAGTGCAACATCCTTCAGCATGACCAGTTTGACAGGGTCAGTAATGGTGTGAGGCGGCATTTCTTTTGAGGGTCGTACAACCCTCCATGTGCTCGCCAGAGGTAGCCTGACTGCCGTTAGGTATCGAGATAAGATCTTCAGACCCCTTGTGAGACCATATTCTGGTGCAGTTGGCCCTGGGTTCCTCCTAAAGCAGGACAATACCAGACCTCATGTGGCTGGAGTGTGTCCGCAGTTCCTGCAAGATGAAGGCATTGAAGCTATGGACTGGCCCACCCATTCCCCAGACCTGAATCCGATTGAGCACATCTGGGACATCATGTCTCACTCCATCCACCAACGTCACGTTGCAACTCAGACTGTCCAAGAGTTGGCGGATGCTTTAGTCCAGGTCTGGGAGGAGATCCCACAGGAGACCATCCGCAACCTCATCAGGAGTAGAGATGAGCGTTGTTCGACTCGAACTGTTCGCCAATCTCAAATTCGAGCTGTTTTGGGCGGTGTTCGAGCCGTTCGGCGAACACGAACGATTTGAGAAAAATTCGGCTGTTCGAGGATATGTTCGATAACTGTTCGTGCACCAAAATCATAACTGGATTTTTTCTCAGTAATGTTGAAAATTAATGTTAATACGCAGTTTGAGTGTACAGCGGGGTGGGGGGAGGGGCAGGGGATGGATCTCTGCAGGAATAATGAAGATCTCCATTTTTTTTTCTCTTTCCCGCATTTACAG
The DNA here is from genome assembly GCF_046119375.1 of Phyllobates terribilis. Classification (NCBI taxonomy): domain Eukaryota; kingdom Metazoa; phylum Chordata; class Amphibia; order Anura; family Dendrobatidae; genus Phyllobates; species Phyllobates terribilis. The sequence continues at coordinate 457,813,633 of NW_027362764.1, forward strand.
TGGGGAGGTGCAATCTGTCAGCCTATCAGGAGCGCACACACGGAGCGAAGTGCTTTTTTTCACACAAGCAAGGGCATGTGTCATTGGCAGTGTATGTCACATGTCCTTGACCTATAAGACCAAGCCATTTTCCCCGTCGCCACCATTTTCTCACTGCTGCAGCTGCGTGTTAGACGGCACCGCTGTTGCTGTGTGCGCTATACCTTGTTAATTTCAAGCCAATTTTCGCACAAATCTACAGATAGCTTGGGAGTAGGGAATAGTTGTGATTGCAGTCCTTTTAAGGACTAGGTTACGAAATTTCCTACGACTTTTATCAGGCAGGTCTGTGCTCTTAAATAGATAGATTGTGGGAGTAAAGACTAATTGTAATTGCAGTCCTTTTCAGGACTAGGTTACATCAGTTCCTATCAGTTTTTGCCAGGCAGGTCTGTGCCAGTGCTGTGCAAGTTTTTTTCACAGCATTTGGCTGAATCTAGCAAAGCTAATCCTTTTAGGCCTATTGCAGAGTGTGTTAGTCAGTGGAGTAGCCTATCTGTGTTGCAAGATATACCACCTGTGTATAGAATACCAATTTTTTTACTGCATCTAGTGAAGTAAAATCTTTTGGGCATAGCATCATTCTATTAGTCCATCTATACTGACCTCCATCAGGTTGCAAATTGAATATTATTTTTTTCTGCATCTAGCTCTGAAAAAATATTTGGGCTTCTAGCAGTGTGTGGGACTTGTTCTATTAGTCCATCTATACTGACCTCCATCAGGTTGCAAACTGAATATAATTTTTTTCTGCATCTAGCTCTGAAAAAATATTTGTCCTTCTAGCAGTGTGTGGGACTTTCTCTATTAGTCCATCTATACTGACCTCCATCAGGCTGCAAATTAAAAATAATTTTTATCTGCATCTACCTCTGAAAAAATATTTGGCCTTCTAGCAGTGTGTGGGACTTGTTCTATTAGTCCATCTATACTGACCTCCATCACGCTGCAAATTCAAAATAATTTTTTGTCTGCATCTAGCTGTGAAAAAAGATTTGGCCTTCTAGCAGTGTGTGGGACTTTCTCTATTAGTCCATCTATACTGACCTCCATCAGGTTGCAAATTAAAACTAATTTTTATCTGCATCTACCTCTGAAAAAATATTTGGGCTTCTAGCTGTGTGTGGGACTTGTTCTATTAGTCCATCTATACTGACCTCCATCAGGTTGCAAACTGAAAATAATTTTTTGTCTGCATCTAGCTCTGAAAAAATATTTGGCCTTCTAGCAGTGTGTGGGACTTTCTCTATTAGTCCATCTATACTGACCTCCATCAGGTTGCAAATTAAAAATAATTTTTTGTCTGCATCTAGCTCTGAAAAAATATTTGGCCTTCTAGCAGTGTGTGGGACTTTCTCTATTAGTCCATCTATACTGACCTCCATCAGGCTGCAAATTAAAAATAATTTTTAACTGCATCTACCTCTGAAAAAATATTTGGCCTTCTAGCTGTGTGTGGGACTTGTTCTATTAGTCCATCTATACTGACCTACATCAGGTTGCAAACTGAATATAATTTTTTTCTGCATCTACCTCTGAAAAAATATTTGGCCTTCTAGCAGTGTGTGGGACTTTCTTTATTAGTCCATCTATACTGACCTCCATCAGGTTGCAAATTAAAAATAATTTATATCTGCATCTAGCTCTGAAAAAATATTTGGCCTTCTAGCAGTGTGTGGGACTTTCTCTATTAGTCCATCTATACTGACCTCCATCAGGTTGCAAATTCAAAATAATTTTTTGTCTGCATCTAGCTCTGAAAAAATATTTGGCCTTCTAGCAGTGTGTGGGACTTTCTCTATTAGTCCATCTATACTGACCTCCATCAGGTTGCAAACTAAATATATTTTTTTTCTGCATCTACCTCTGAAAAAATATTGGGCTTCTAGCTGTGTGTGGGACTTGTTCTATTAATCCATCTATACAGACCTCCATCAGGTTGCAAACTGAATATAATTTTTTTCTGCATATAGGTCTGAAAAAATATTTGTCCTTCTAGCAGTGTGTGGGACTTTCTCTATTAGTCCATCTATACTGACCTCCATCAGGCTGCAAGTTAAAAATAATTTTTATCTGCATCTACCTCTGAAAAAATATTTGGCCTTCTAGCAGTGTGTGGGACTTGTTCTATTAGTCCATCTATACTGACCTCCATCACGCTGCAAATTCAAAATAATTTTTTGTCTGCATCTAGCTCTGAAAAAATATTTGGCCTTCTAGTAGTGTGTGGGACTTTCTCTATTAGTCCATCTATACTGACCTCCATCAGGTTGCAAATTAAAAATAATTTTTATCTGCATCTACCTCTGAAAAAATATTTGGGCTTCTAGCTGTGTGTGGGACTTGTTCTATTAGTCCATCTATACTGACCTCCATCAGGTTGCAAACTGAAAATAATTTTTTGTCTGCATCTAGCTCTGAAAAAATATTTGGCCTTCTAGCAGTGTGTGGGACTTTCTCTATTAGTCCATCTATACTGACCTCCATCAGGTTGCAAATTCAAAATAATTTTTTGTCTGCATCTAGCTCTGAAAAAATATTTGGCCTTCTAGCAGTGTGTGGGACTTTCTCTATTAGTCCATCTATACTGACCTCCATCAGGCTGAAAATTAAAAATAATTTTTAACTGCATCTACCTCTGAAAAAATATTTGGCCTTCTAGCTGTGTGTGGGACTTGTTCTATTAGTCGATCTATACTGACCTACATCAGGTGCAAACTGAATATAATTTTTTTCTGCATCTAGCTCTGAAAAAATATTTGGCCTTCTAGCAGTGTGTGGGACTTTCTTTATTAGTCCATCTATACTGACCTCCATCTGGTTGCAAATTAAAAATAATTTATATCTGCATCTAGCTCTGAAAAAATATTTGGCCTTCTAGCAGTGTGTGGGACTTTCTCTATTAGTCCATCTATACAGACCTCCATCAGGTTGCAAATTAAAAATAATTTTTTGTCTGCATCTAGCTCTGAAAAAATATTTGGCCTTCTAGCAGTGTGTGGGACTTTCTCTAGTAGTCCATCTATACTGACCTCCATCAGGTTGCAAACTAAATATATTTTTTTTCTGCATCTACCTCTGAAAAAATATTGGGCTTCTAGCTGTGTGTGGGACTTGTTCTATTAATCCATCTATACAGACCTCCATCAGGTTGCAAACTGAATATAATTTTTTTCTGCATCTACCTCTGAAAAAATATTTGGGCTTCTAGCTGTGTGTGGGACTTGTTCTATTAGTCCATCTATACTGACCTCCATCAGGTTGCAAATTAAAAATAATTTTTTTCTGCATCTACCTCTGAAAAAATATTTGGGCTTCTAGCTGTGTGTGGGAATTGTTCTATTAGTCCATCTATACTGACCTCCATCAGGTTGCAAACTGAATATAATTTTTTTCTGCATCTAGCTCTGAAAAAATATTTGGCCTTCTAGCAGTGTGTGGGACTTTCTCTATTAGTCCATCTATACTGACCTCCATCAGGTTGAAAATTAAAAATAATTTTTATCTGCATCTACCTCTGAAAAAATATTTGGCCTTCTAGCAGTGTGTGGGACTTTCTCTATTAGTCCATCTATACTGACCTCCATCAGGTTGCAAATTAAAAATGATTTTTTGTCTGCATCTAGCTCTGAAAAAATATTTGGCCTTCTAGCAGTGTGTGGGACTTTCTCTATTAGTCCATCTATACTGACCTCCATCAGGTTGCAAATTCAAAATAATTTTTTGTCTGCATCTAGCTCTGAAAAAATATTTGGCCTTCTAGCAGTGTGTGGGACTTTCTCTATTAGTCCATCTATACTGACCTCCATCAGGCTGCAAATTAAAAATAATTTTTATCTGCATCTACCTCTGAAAAAATATTTGGCCTTCTAGCTGTGTGTGGGACTTGTTCTATTAGTCCATCTATACTGACCTCCATCAGGTTGCAAACTGAATATAATTTTTTTCTGCATCTACCTCTGAAAAAATATTTCGGCTTCTAGCTGTGTGTGGGACTTGTTCTATTAGACCATCTATACTGACCTACATCAGGTTGCAAACTGAATATAATTTTCTTCTGCATCTAGCTCTGAAAAAATATTTGGCCTTCTAGCAGTGTGTGGGACTTTCTCTATTAGTCCATCTATACTGACCTCCATCAGGTTGCAAATTAAAAATAATTTATATCTGCATCTAGCTCTGAAAAAATATTTGGCCTTCTAGCAGTGTGTGGGATTTTCTCTATTAGTCCATCTACACTGACCTCCATCAGGTTGCAAATTAAAAATGATTTTTTGTCTGCATCTAGCTCTGAAAAAATATTTGGCCTTCTAGCAGTGTGTGGGACATTCTCTATTAGTCCATCTATACTGACCTCCATCAGGTTGCAAATTCAAAATAATTTTTTGTCTGCATCTAGCTCTGAAAAAATATTTGGCCTTCTAGCAGTGTGTGGGACTTTCTCTATTAGTCCATCTATACTGACCTCCATCAGGCTGCAAATTAAAAATAATTTTTATCTGCATCTACCTCTGAAAAAATATTTGGCCTTCTAGCTGTGTGTGGGACTTGTTCTATTAGTTCATCTATACTGACCTCCATCAGGTTGCAAACTGAATATAATTTTTTTCTGCATCTAGCTCTGAAAAAATATTTGGCCTTCTAGCAGTGTGTGGGACTTTCTCTATTAGTCCATCTATACTGACCTCCATCAGGTTGCAAATTAAAAATAATTTATATCTGCATCTAGCTCTGAAAAAATATTTGGCCTTCTAGCAGTGTGTGGGACTTTCTCTATTAGTCCATCTACACTGACCTCCATCAGGTTGCAAATTAAAAATAATTTTTTGTCTGCATCTAGCTCTGAAAAAATATTTGGCCTTCTAGCAGTGTGTGGGACTTTCTCTATTAGTCCATCTATACTGACCTCCATCAGTTTGCAAACTGAATATATTTTTTTTCTGCATCTACCTCTGAAAATATATTGGGCTTCTAGCTGTGTGTGGGACTTGTTCTATTAATCCATCTATACAGACCTCCATCAGGTTGCAAACTGAATATAATTTTTTTCTGCATCTACCTCTGAAAAAATATTTCGGCTTCTAGCTGTGTGTGGGACTTGTTCTATTAGACCATCTATACTGACCTCCATCAGGTTGCAAACTGAATATAATTTTCTTCTGCATCTAGCTCTGAAAAAATATTTGGCCTTCTAGCAGTGTGTGGGACTTTCTCTATTAGTCCATCTATACTGACCTCCATCAGGTTGCAAATTAAAAATAATTTTTTTTCTGCATCTACCTCTGAAAAAATATTTGGGCTTCTAGCTGTGTGTGGGACTTTCTCTATTAGTCCATCTATACTGACCTCCATCAGGTTGCAAACTGAATATTATTTTTTTCTGCATCTAGCTCTGAAAAAATATTTGGCCTTCTAGCAGTGTGTGGGACTTTCTCTATTAGTCCATCTATACTGACCTCCATCAGGTTGCAAACTGAATATATTTTTTTTCTGCATCTACCTCTGAAAAAATATTGTGCTTCTAGCTGTGTGTGGGACTTGTTCTATTAATCCATCTAAACAGACCTCCATCAGGTTGCAAACTGAATATAATTTTTTTCTGCATCTACCTCTGAAAAAATATTTGGGCTTCTAGCTGTGTGTGGGACTTGTTCTATTAGTCCATCTATACTGACCTCCATCAGGTTGCAAACTGAATATAATTTTTTTCTGCATCTAGCACTGAAAAAATATTTGGCCTTCTAGCAGTGTGTGGGACTTTCTCTATTAGTCCATCTATACTGACCTCCATCAGGTTGCAAATTAAAAATAATTTTTTGTCTGCATCTAGCTCTGAAAAAATATTTGGCCTTCTAGCAGTGTGTGGGACTTTCTCTATTAGTCCATCTATACTGACCTCCATCAGGTTGCAAACTGAATATAATTTTTTTCTGCATCTACCTCTGAAAAAATATTTGGGCTTCTAGCTGTGTGTAGGACTTGTTCTATTAGTCCATCTATACTGACCTCCATCAGGTTGCAAACTGAATACAATTTTTTTCTGCATCTACCTCTGAAAAAATATTTGGGCTTCTAGCTGTGTGTGGGACTTGTTCTATTAGTCCATCTATACTGACCTCCATCAGGTTGCAAATTGAATATAATTTTTTTCTGCATCTAACCCAGCCAATAGTTTTGGCCTAATACCACAGTTTGGCCACTCAGCTCTGCTCAGTTCCCATCCATTGTTTTTTGTGCAAACAACTCCAGAGTTGTGAATTATTTAACCACCAAAATGAGTGGAAAAAGGCCTGCTGCTGGTGGAAAGGGGAATAGGCGTGTTGGGAAGGGGAAAAAAGGTTGTGTCCGTGGGGTAGGTGTTAAAGCAACAGTAACATCTGCAGAAGAAAGACCATCTTCCAGCCAAACTAAAATGTCTACTTCTTTTAGCGGACAATGTGATAAGATCCCTTTCTTACAGCCACGCCAATCGCTACAAATTCCAGATGAGGCACAAAAACAGCAGGTGTTTAAACGGATATCAAGAGCTCCTTTAAGTGGACTCTCCTCCACATCAACTTCAACATCACAAATACTCCAGTCCTCAAAGGTGTCACCCCAATCGCACTTGCTTCCTCACAGCTCCCAAATCTCCAGCTGCCCGTCTGAGTATGAGGTAGAACAGATGGTTGAGTCTGCAGAGCTGTTTACTCATACTATAGCCTGGGAATCAGAGGTCGACTCCAGCGCTTCTGTGAATCCAGACGAGGAAATGATCTGCACTGATGCCCAGAATCTTTATGAGTCGGATCCAGGACCAGACGCAGAAGGTTCTGACCATAATGTAGACCCTCATTCCCAAACTGTAACTCCTGTTGGTGGAGACAATGAGGAAGACGATGATGAGACTCAAATACCTGATTGGAGCGACAACTTTAGTTTTTTGTCAGGGCAGGAACAGGTTGGCTCTGAGGACGACGGGTGTGATAACGCACAGGGTGATGATGATGAGGTTGGAGATCCCACTTACTGTCAACCCACAGTCAGCCAAGAGATGAGGTCAGCAGAGGAGGTGGAGGAAGATGCTAGTGACGACGAGGTCAGGTTGCGCCTTCCTGGACAGAGACGTAGTACTGGAAGCACGTCAACAACTGCATCCTCAAACACAACTCTGCCTCTCACCACAAGTCGTGGTGGCTCTTCAGGTCGCATGGGTGCTAAGCCTTGCATAGCCTGGGCATTTTTTCAGATCGATAAAGATGACCCAACTCTTGTTATCTGTAACATTTGTCAGCAAAAGTTAAGTAAAGGCCAAAAAATACATAGTTTGAGTACTTCATGCATGAACCGACACATGGACATGAAGCATAAGTTGCAGTGGGAAGCTCAGTGTGCTACAATGCGGCCTAGCCGGCCGGGCCAACCACCGTCTGCCATATCTTGTGCATCCGCGGCCTCTTCATCCTCTGTGACTGGGGGGACAGCAGTCACACCTGTTTTGGGGCGCAGGCCTGCCACATCTTTAACCGCAACAGCCAGCGTGATTGGCAGGTCATCATTTTCTTTGGAGGTGGTAACACCAGCTGGTGTTGAGCGCTGTCCGACATCGATAGCACCACCTTTGGATCAAGGCAACCTAACATGTCCGCCTGCATCTTCCTCACAGACCGGCAGTTTGCCGGGGACATCCTTATCAACCCTGTCTAAGCACAATAGCCAGCCCTCGGTTCCTCAGATGTGGACAAGTAAAAGACCATTTCCTCCTAGCCATGAGAAAGCTAAGAGGTTGAATTTCACAATCTGCAAGCTCTTGGCTACAGAAATGCTGCCTTTCCACCTGGTGGACTCAGAGGATTTTCGAGACCTTATGTCCGTCGCAGTGCCCCAGTACCAGATGCCCAGTCGGCACTACTTCTCAAAGAAAGGTGTGCCTGCTCTCCACCAGCATGTCGCACACAACATCACCGCTTCTTTGAGAAACTCTGTGTGACAGGGTGCATTTCACCACAGACACTTGGACGAGTAGGCATGGACAGGGGCGTTACATGTCGCTGACTGGGCATTTGGTAACTATGGTAACAGCAGGACAAGGGGCTGCTGTCCAAGTCTTGCTGTCCCCACGAGTTGTGCGGCAATCCTCTTTATGTCAAAGTTCCTCCACTGCTTCTGCCTCCTCAACCTCCTCTCGGTCTTTCACCTGCACCCAAAGCCTGTCTGGTCATGCCACAAGCTTTCTAACTGCGCAGAAGGGATCCTGCACACCTCCTTACTATGCTGGCAGTAGGGCTCATCGTCATCAGGCGGATTTTACTTTGAAATGTCTGGGAAATGTGAGTCACACAGCTGAGGAGTTGTGGTCAGCTCTGGAGAACCAATTTCATGAATGGTTGTCTCCACTGGACCTGAAACCAGGGAAGGCCGTGTGCGACAATGCTGCAAACCTGGGTGCGGCCCTTCGCCGGGGCAATGTCACACACGTGCCTTGTATGGCTCACGTGTTGAACCTGGTTGTCCAGCAATTTTTAGCCCACTATCCCAGACTAGATGGCCTTCTGCAGAGGGCACGGTCGCTGTGTGCTCACTTCCGCCGTTCGCATCCCGCAGCTCAGCGACTTACATCTCTACAGAAGTCGTTGGGCCTGCCACTTCACCGGCTAAAATGCGATGTGCCTACCCGGTGGAATTCAACTCTGCACATGTTGCAGCGACTGTGGCAGCACCGACAAGCCCTGGTGCAATACCTTCTGACGTATAGCCTGGGCTAACGAGATCCAGAGGTGGGGCAAATCACGCTGGAGGAGTGGTCTCAGATCAGGGACCTATGCACCCTTCTGCACAGTTTTGAAATGGCGACGAAGATGTTTAGTGCTGACGATGCCATTATCAGCATGACTATTCCGGTGATTTACATGCTGGAGCGCATGTTAAACAGAATTTGGAGTCAGGTGGTTGCACAAGAGGAGGTGGAGGAAGTAGAGGAGGAGGAGTTGAATGCGGAAGGGCTAACATCTGCAAGGTCCAGACGGTCGGCAGCACCAAGGCGGCAGGCATGTGAGGGTGGGGGAGATGGTTTTACCAGGGTGCATGGTAGCAGCCAAACTAGTGAGGAAGGTGCAGGAGCCCAGGAAGAAGTGGAGGACGAACTGATGGAAGACTCATCAGATGAGGGAGACCTTGATCACATTTCTGTTGTGCGAGGTTGGGGGGAGAGGACAGAGGAAGGAAGCATGATTGTTAACTCGCCACCAACACAACAGGGACTTGGTGCTCCTGGATGCGCAACACACATGAGTGCCTTCTTGCTGCACTACCTGCAACATGACCCTCGAATTGTGAGAATTAGAAATAATCCTGACTACTGGGTTGCCACAGTGTTAAATCCCCGGTACAAAAGTAAATTTGCAGAAATTATTCCTGCCATAGAAAGGGATGCACGCATGCAGGAGTATCAGCAGAGACTGTTGCAGAATCTTACATGTGCTTTTCCACAAAACACCAGTGGTGCACGTAGTGAATCTCACAGTTCCAACTTGCCAACCGTGGGACCGTCAAGTGTTCAGCACTCAAACCGTAACAGAACCACAGTATCTGCTGGTAACATCAATTTTGCGGAATCATTTCACCACTTTTTTAGCCCATTCTTTGCAAGGCCACAGGAGACAAGAAGTCTGACACATAGTCAACGCCTAGAGACGATGGTACAGGAGTATCTCCAAGTAAACATTGAAGCCATGACTGTGTCACTGGACCCTTGCTCTTTTTGGGCTTCCAATCTGGATAAATGGCCGGAGCTAGCCACTTACGCCTTGGAGATCTTGTCATGCCCCGCAGCCAGCGTTCTGTCTGAACGTGTGTTCAGCACTGCTGGTGGTGTGCTGACAGATAAGCGCACGCGGCTCTCCACTGATAATGTAGACAGACTCACGTTCATAAAGATGAACAAATCATGGATCCGAAACGACTTTTCTACCCCTGTGTCATCCTGGGGAGAGTAAAAGCTTGATGATTGGTTAAAATCACCCTACCAACCGTTTTAAGCTTTCAAATTACTAATCATGTTTATCTGTATCTTGGCTGGAAAATAATTTGGGCTTTGTAGCAGTGTGCAGCACTGATTCTATTAGGCCATCTATAATAAGCTCCACCAGATTTAAAATTACTAATCATATTTATCTGTATCTTGACTGGAAAATAATTTTGGCTTTGTAGCAGTGTGCAGCACTGATCCTATTAGGCCATCTATACTAAGCTCCACCAGATTTAAAATTAATAATAATTTTTAGCTGCATCTAGCCCGTAAAATAATTTTGGGTCTCCGAGATGCGCAAGACACATAAGTGCCTTCTTGCTGCACTACCTGCAACATGACCCTCATATTGTCAGAATTCGAAGTAATCATGACTACTGGGTTGCCACACTCTTAGATCCCCCAAACTTTTCGATCAACCGTTTCATTTTAATAAAGACCAAAAAAATGGTCATTTTTGAAATTATAAGCATTAGCAGGTTATTAGAAACTGAAATCAAACAGTTTTCAACTCAAAACTTTATTCTAGGTGATGTTACATTTTCACATAGGACCCCTTGTTCGAAAGGAGCTTCTGAACTCTCTCGTCCATTTAATTTGTCAGGTTTTGGATGGTTTCTGCTTCAATTGTTTTGCATGAGGACAGAATACCCTCCCAGAGCTGTTGCTTAGATGTGAACTGCCTCCCGCCATCATAGACACTCCTTTTGATGATGCTCCAGAGGTTCTGAATGGGGTAGAGGTCAGGGGAGCATGGGGGTCACACCATAAGTTTGTCCCCTTTTATGCCCATATCAGCCAGAGATGCAGATGTTTTATGTGCAGCATGAGATGGTGCATTATCATGCAAAAAAATGATCTTGCTGTGAAATACACGGTTCTTCTTCTTGAACCATGGCAGGAAGTGCTGTTTGAGAAAATCCACATACATTATGGAGTTCATCTTTAGCGCCTTCAGGGATCCTAAAGGGGCCGACAATCTCTCTCCCCATGATTCCAGCCCAAAACATTACTCCCCCTCCTCCTTGTTGGCGCTGTAGCCGTGTTTGCGTGGGGTGTCCATCAACCAGCCATCCTCCACTCCATCCATCTGGACCATCGAGCGCTGCACGGCACTCATCCGTGAACAAAACAGTTTTGAAATCAGTCTTCATGTAATGTTTGGCCCACTGGAGCCGTTTCTGCTTGTGTGAAGTGGATAGAGGAGGTCGACAGGATGGCGTATGCACAGCTGCAAACCTCTGAAGGACCCTGCATCTTGTTGTTCGGGGGACGTTGGAGGCACCAGCAGCTTCAAAAACTTGTCTGCTGCTATGACAAGGCTTTTTTGCCGCTGCTCTTTTAACCTGACGTAATTGCCTGTAGGAAAGAGTCCTCAATTTGCCCTTATCAGCACGCACGCGTGTGTACTGTGAATCAGCTACATACTTCTTGATTGCCAAGACACTTCATCCTGATCATCGCACAATGTTGATTGTAGTCATGCCTTGACCTAAACACTCCACAATTTGTTGCTTCTCAGCAGCCGACACATCCTTTTTCTTTCCCATTTTGGCAGAAAATGTAGGCTGCTTAATAATGTGAGACAGCCTTCTTAAGTAGTCTTGCCTTTCATTGGACACACCTGCCAAACTAATTAGCACAGGTGTCTGCAATTGCTTACAGTGATATAAAGAGCCCTGACACACATCACCATCAATGTGTTTAACTGACAAACAAACAAATTCTTCCCTTATCACTCCTAAACACTTTTTGCATAATAATTTGGAACACAGTGTACATGTGCTTTTCCACAAAACACCAGTGGTTCACGTAGTGAATCTTACAGTTCTAACTTGCCAACCGTGGTCTGTATGGAGTTGTTCAATAAAGGGCCCAAAATTAAGATAACATAGATGGGAGAGGTCTCCATGAATAGGAATTCCTAAGTATTTGATACCCTGTGAGGGCCAGGCAAAGGGAAAGTTGGACTGGATGGAATCCTATATGGATTTGGGGAGGGAGACATCGAGGGCCTCAGACTTCGCTGCATTGATTTTAAAATTTGACCATGTAACAAAGTGATCTATTTCAGCCATAACAGCATGGATGGATATATGTGATTGAGTGATATATACTAGGACATCATCAGCAAATAGAGAGCACTTGTACTCGGTGCCTCCCACCTCAATCCACCTAATATTGGGGTTATGGCGAATTGATGAGAGCAGGTGCTCCGTCACTAGGATGTATAAGAGAGGGGACAGAGGACATCCCTGCCTTGTCCCATTGGTGATTGTGAAAGGTGATGAAAATGTTCTGATGCACCCCCTGGGCCTTGGGACACCCGGAGCCGGACCCTTTTTGGTGGATGCTGGTGGTTGTAGTCTTCGTGGCGGCGACCCGGTTCCGTGGCTCAGGGTGGTCAAACCAGTGGCGGAACTATTTATGTGGTTTTGATGTTTAAATGTCCGACTACGCCACCCGTGGATTGCGGTCAGAGTGAACCGCCGCTGCAGGGCAGACCGCTGAGGCTGGTGTTGTGGGTGCAGCAGAGCGTAGCATAACTCCCCACGGGAGGAGTATAGCCTCAGGGCAGTGTATGCGGAGGATGGGGGTGATGGTGCAGGGCAGCAGCAGTAACAACACGGAGTCAGTGATGCAGTCCAGGGCCTTTACTCACAGTTCTTATTATCCAGACCACGTCTGCAGGTAACGGCTGCCCACGTCGTACTGTGCTCACCAGGTGAGGGGCTCAGACAACTCCCAGATAACTTTGGAGCGCTTCACAGGACCCCCTTTGTGTGTCCTTTGTCTGGCCTTTCTTACCAACCCTTCTGTCCGGCTGCCTCGGGCCTCCTCTTGGTAAACTTGGCGCCAGTTTCCCTGACCCTATGTGGTGCCTTCCTAGCGGGTGTAGCGAGGGGCTGCGCCACATAAAATGTCACAGCCTCCGGTTTCTAGCTGAGGGTCGTTTCCTGCCTCCACTAGTTTCGGGGACCGGTCTCCCCCTTTGGCCTGACCCCTCCACGCAGGTGGATTCGGGCGTGCGGTGGCGACTCGCCCGTCCGCACCCCTGGGATCCCTTCATTCCTCGTTCCTGGAGCCTTCTCCGCTCCTCTTCCTTCCTTCTCCCTCTTCCAGGCCTGGGCCTCTGTTACTAGGCCCACCTCCGGAGCAGAGCTCATGCAGAGCCCCTGCTCCCTGTAACTTCTGCTCAGACTTCTCTGCACTGAACTAAGATGGTGCCCACCTTTTATACTCCCTTCTCAATGCACCCAGGAACTGCTTCCTCCCTGCTCCTGCACTACAGGTTCCCCTTCCTCAGTGTTCCCTCCCCCCACTCCAGCCAGGGACGGGGACTGTCGTGCCCATCCCAGAGGCATATTGATCGCCCTGCCCCACAGCAATGTGGTGTAATGCATGCAGGTGTCGGGTCCTGATCCACACTCCATCCTTACCTGAGAGTGAGATATCACACCTCTGGGTGAGGTGCAATACCTCTGTAGCAACCGAGCCCTCAGGGTGCTACAGTTCCATTTATCTTCAGCCTAGGTGACGTATTGTGATACAGGGCCGTGATTTTGGCTATAAAAGGGTCCCCTAGACCCCTACCCCAAGCTTTTTAAGAGAATCATATATGGCGTGCCAGGAGACTCTATGGAATGCTTTCTCAGCATCCAACGAGAGAACCTAATTACAAATTTTTAACTGCATCTAGCCCAGGAAATACTTTGTGCCTAGTAGCAGTGTCTGCTAGTCAATGGATTATCCCGGCTGTTAAGCAAGCTACACCACCTGTAGTTTGGACACTTAATTTTTTCAAAGGAAATGCTTCGGGACCACGGGATACTCAGTGAAGAGCATCAGGAGGCACCCCAAGGCATAGGGGCTGGGACTGGCAGTAGGATGCCTTGCGGTGGACAGCCGAGCTCGATCCTTATAAAAGCTTTTTAACTGCAGCAGCTTTAGTGGACGCTACTGGAGCTGGAATTACGCGGCTGCTGGCATGAGACTTGCCCTTCAATAGATCCTTGTAAATGGATTTAAAGTGTATTCATTCAAATTAGAGAGACAATTTAAATTAAAAAGCTTAGAGCTGCCTCCACCACAGGGGGGCTCGCTCGACCCACCAGCGGACAGGCACCAGTATTGGGAGAGGGGGGCTGGCCATCAGGGTTCACCGCGGCTCTGGCACAAACCCGGCGAAACGGAGGTGGCACGGGCAGGAGTGGACTGAACGTGTCGGCTTCTCACTTTTTGGATTTTAGAAGGGCATGACATGCCTATATCTGTGTCTCCCCCTCCTTTTACTCCTCCACCTCTTTTCTTTTCGCATGACTATATGTACTTGTCACTTTTCCATGTGTTAGTTGTGTCTTCTGAGCAGTTTGTCAGCTTTTGGACACCTTTGAAGGTGTTTTCTATGTGTTTCTATGTGTTTTTGTTTGCCTGCCATTGGTTTTAACGGTGTTCGAAGGTGTTCGACGAACAGTTCGACGAACAGTTCGGCGAACACACGGGTGTTCGACGAACCGAACCGAACTCGAACACTACGGGGGTGGCTCAACACTAATCAGGAGCATGCCCAGGCGTTGTAGGGAGGTCATACAGACACGTGGAGGCCACACACAATACTGAGCCTTATTTTGACTTGTTTTAAGGACATTACATCAAATTGGATCAGCCTGTAGTGTGTTTTTCCACTTTAAATTTGGGGGTGACTCCAAATCCAGGCCTCCATTGGTTAATAAATTTGATTTCCATTGATTATTTTTGTGTGATTTTGCTGTCAGCGCATTCAACTTTGTATAGAACAAAATATTCAATGAGAATCAGCGCCGGACAGGAGTACCTGGGGCCCACCAGGGAAAAATCAATCTTGGGGCCCACCAGCACCATGCAGTTACCGTATATAGGAATAACATAAGTCCACAAACTCTTTCAAAATGAATCAACTTTATTAACCAATAAATAGCCAATATAATGAATAAATAACAAACTAAAGAAACACTCCTGGCAAAAGAGTAACACTGTTATCTTATTCACATCAATGTGTGATAAAGTGCCATAACAGAACAATAACAATAAATAATTTCAAGGTACATTCTCTTAAAGTATAAGTGCCACAAATTGAACCTGCATCTATCTAGCATCCCAGCAGCCAGCATCATTGTAGCAGCACCAAACTTGGCCCACTGGGAAAACTTAAGGAATTCTGTAAGCATTTTGGAAGTTTGTATTGCACGTTTTCTTCTCCTCTATAATACAGTACCATTCAATTGTTAGTGAAAGGCCCAAAACAACAGATAAACACACACTAACAGTCATTCAGCAGCAAAATTACAAAAGATTTTTTTTTCAGAACAGAAGATGACATTGCATACGTATTAATAATGCCATCATAGTCTAAGTTCCTTGAAATGTCATACTCAATGTTCAACAGAAGGAGTGACTCTAAAAGCTCCTGTCCAGTCGAAGATCTTAGACGATTTTTTACAATTTTCTGCTTTGAGAACACTCTTTCACATGAAAAAGAGTGTCTTGTAAACTGCAAAAATGTTTGTGTAAGCAGCAGAATGTAAATTGTAGTCATATAAAAGTCTGTAGCAGCAGGAAAGACAGTTTTTTTGCGGGACGAGTTGTACTTTCAGATGCAATCATTTATTTTACCATATAGTGTACGGGGAAATGGCATCAAAAATTCCAAGTGCATTTAAATTGCAAAAACAGAGCAATTACACGTTTGTTTATTGGGATTTTTAGTCACCATGTTCACTATATGGTAAAACCGACATGACAGTGTGATGCCTCAGGTCAGTACGAGTTCGTATATACCAAACATGTATATCTTTACTGGTATCTAAGTGGTGAAAACAAATTCACAAGTTTTAAAAAAAAAATCACACTTTTCGCTCCATGTTCTGCGCACCGAAGTGTTCTCATTTTTTTGGATCTGGGGCTGTGTGATGGCTTATTTTTTGCGTCTTGATCTGCCTTGCATCTCTGCTGCTGTGTAGTAGTCACAACACAGCGAGAGGTTAAACATCCAAGTATTTAATATGTATTGCAAATAAAGAATGTTCCCATTCTTAATATCTGAAAAAAACAAATGACTGACAACAATCCACTATACCTAGACTAATAATACCATATAGAAGAGAGAAATACCGCCACACCATGACCAGAACACATACCACCACATAGTGATCAAATACTACCAAGTACAAGGTATATATACTGCCACACCATGAGAAGACCACATATTACCACCACATAGTGACTGTCTGAATAATACCACATACAAGGGACAAAAACCGCCACGCCATGACCATGGCACATAATGGCACCAGATAGTGACTGATAATGAAAATGTAAAAAAGCTCTGTATATAGAGCCAGAGTACAGATAATGTAGAGATTATCAGTGACATTATACACAGGAGCTCTGTGTGTAGTGTCAGTGTAGAGGTAATACAGTGATCACCAGTGACATTATGCACAGGAGTTCTGTATATAGTGTCAGTGTGTGTGTATAGGTAATACACATACTCACCAGTGATGTCTCTAGGTGAAGTTCTTTGTCTGCAGACCGATATATCACATCTTCTATTCAGGACTTATCTCTGCAGAAAATAACATAGTTAGCTATAACTGATCACTTCCAGAGCACAATCCACACTTTTCCCAAGATTTCTACACTACATGAAATGACAAAAAAAGAAACATAGTGCCACACTACACAGTAACAGTGCTCCAGTGTCATTCTGTGCCTGCTCATCTCTGTCAGCAGACATATTTGTGTGATGGCAAAGATGTAGCAGAGCTGAAGACAGAAGACCTATGGATTACGTTGGAGTGAGGATCTTTCTTTATTAAAGATGGAGTCCCTAAATGTGTTTTATTTTTAATAAAAAAAAAAAAATTCTGGCTTTTTTTTTCTGTTTACTAGAATTTCATGGTGGCTATGTCTAATTTGGCGTGACACCATGAATTTCAGGCTTAGTACCAGCTGATAATTCAAAGCTGGTCTGCAGGGGCGTACATAGGAATCATGGGGCTCCATAGCAGAAGTTCTAAATGGGCCCCCTCCCTCCACAAAAAAATGTAAATAATTGTCGGGGTCACAGAAGAGCAGATCTCACAACTTTTCATCCTTTACATAGTAATTTTCCTCCTGCTGAAGTCCTAGATTCCTCTTTCATTGCCCCATAAAGTGTGATGCCAACAAAAGTGCCCCCAAAACACAGTGTGATACCCCCATGGTGAATTCCTTCACATGCGCAGTATAATGACCCTACTGTACCCCACCTCAACTCCCAGGGCAAAGTATGCTGACCCCAACATAGTATGATCCCACAACTGTGACCTACTAGAGCTAGAGAGGATGGTATATAATAAGGGAGAGTGTTATACATAATAAAAGAGGAAACTATATAACTAAGGATGGCGCTATACATAATAAGTGAGTACACTATATACTAAGGGAGTATGCTATACATGATAAGTGAGTACACTATATACTAAGGGAATATGCTATACATAATACGGCTACATTTCTGCATCTGTGTGCAGTGTCGGTGTGCTGCCCTGTTACAGATTCATTAAGCATGTCCTATTCTAATCTTCAAAATCAGATCAGAACAGGACATTCTCTGACGCTCACAGATCTCATTCTCAGATCCGTGATTTTCATGGATGTGTGAATGAATCTATAAAACTCTACGAGTCCGTGGACCATCCGATAAAAAAAATCTGGCAGCTCACGGACATTTCACACGAATGTGAGAATGCAGCCTAAGAGATTTTACAGACAACATTATCACTCCAAGTCACACAGTCCAGATACAGAATAATATTTACATCCAGGCACTTACCGCTGACGTCTCATCTGATCAGAGTCGGTTTCTGCTGCTTCTTCTCCATCTGGTCAAACCTTCATGTCGATATCTCCCAGCCACGACTCGTCTTGTCACGATGATCTCCTGCCTAGAAAATAACAAGGTCACATATATTGTATACATACATGTGTCTCCCCAGCACTGCGCCCCTGACTACAGATATGTACCCCCCCATTAATATACTATTAGCCACTTAGTAATCAAAATATAAAGTGATAAGCAGCACTGTGCCCCCTATTAACTATAATCTCCACCAGCCAATAATATAAATTATTTAGTCTCTGTGACTCTCCCCAATTAACTGTAAGGCTATGTGCACACGGAAAATATACAAGGCTTTACAGCACAAGCAAAGTGAAACCCCCATCATTGCTCTGTCCCAGCACCTCCATCATTGCTCTGTCCCAGCACCTCCATCATTGGTCTGTCCCAGTCCCCCTGTCATTGCTCTCTCCCAGCACCCCCGTCATTGCTCTCTCCCAGCACCCCATCATTGCTCTGTCCCAGCACCTCCATCATTGCTCTGTCCCAGCACCCCGATCACTGCTCTCTCCCAGCATCCCCGTCATTGCTCTCTCCCAGCACTCCCGTCATTGCTTTCTCCCAGCTCCCCGTTATTGCTCTCTCCCAGCACCCCCGTCATTGATCTCTCCCAGCAGCCCCATCATTGCTCTCTCCCAGCACCCCCATCATTGCTCTGTCCCAGCACCCCCATCATTGCTCTCTCCCAGCACCCCCATCATTGCTCTGTCCCAGCACACCGTCATTGATCTTACTGAGCACCCCGTCATTGCTCTCTAACAGCAAATCCCGTCATTGCTCTCTCACAGCACCATCATTCCTCTCACAGCACCCCCATCATTGCTCTCTCCCAGCACTCCCATCATTGCTCTCTCCCAGCAAACCGTCATTGCTCTCTCCTTCCCCACATCCCTATCATTGCTCTCCCCAGCCCCACTATCCCCATCATTGCTCTCTCCAGCCCCATCACTGCTCTCCCCATCTCCACCATCCCCATCATTGCTCTCCCCAGCCCCATCATTGCTCTCCCCAGCCCCATCATTGCTCTCCCCAGCCCCCTCATCCCCACCATTGCTCTCCCCAGCCCCCCATCACCATAATTGCTCTCCCCAGCACCACCATCCCCATCATTGCTCTCTCCAGCCCCATCATTTCTCTCCCCAGCCCGACTATCCCCATCATTGCTCTCCCCAGCCGCATCATTGCTCTCCCAAGCCCCATAAGCCCCATCATTGCACTCCCCAGCCCCATCCTTGCTCTCCTTAACCCTATCATTACTCTCCCCAGCCCCATGAGGCCCATTATTGCTCTTCCCAGCCCCATCATTGCCCTCTCCCCAGCCCCATCACTCCTCTCCCCAGCCCCATAAGCCCCATTATTGCTCTCCCCAGCCCCACCATCCCATAATTTCTCTCCCCAGACCCATTTTTGCTCTCCCCAGCCCCACCATTCCATAATTTCTCTCCCCAGACCCATTATTGCTCTCCTCATCCCCACCATCCCATCATTGTTCTCCCCACCTCCCCTCCCCAGCGGTAAAAAAAACAAAAAACAACAACTTACCTCAGCTCGCTCCCCTGCAGCATCCTCCTGGTTGCCGACAGCTTCCTGCCTGACCCAGGCGCACGCAGCATGATGACATCATCAAGCTGTGCGCGCCTGGGTCAGGGAGGAAGCAGAGGATGGATCCGTTCAGCTTCACTGCCATTCTCCTCCTGTCAGCAGCGGAGCTGCAGGGATCGCTCCCTGCCCGCCGCTGGCAGGGAGCAGATGCGCTGGCGGGCCCCCCGGCGCAGCAGAACTGGCAGCGTTATGTCCGCCCCTGGACTGCTATGGGGCCCCCACGGCTCACGGGCCCCATAGCAGTCACGTGGCCTGCCTCCATTGGTGGTACGCCACTGCTGGCCTGGTACTAATCCTATTATTACCCAGGGTGCCACTCACCACCAGGGCCGCTGGAAGAGCCAGGTAAAGCACCTGGAAATGGTGCTATGATGAATGCTCCATTTTCAGGGGTGGCTGCGGGCTGTGATTTTCAGCGTGGGGGGCCAAGAACGCTTGGGCCTTACCATGCTGCGATTCCCAGCCCACAGCTGCCTTGTTTTATCTGGCTGGCGATCAACATATTGCGGGAGCTGGGCAATGGGCATGATTATCAAATAATATATACCTGACAGGAGCCCATAGATTCTGCTGGCTCAAATAATATATACCTGACAGGAGTCGATACATTCTGCTGCCTCGAATAATATATACCTGACAGGAGCCCATAGATTCTGCTGCCTCCAATAATACAGTTATATGAAAAAGTTTGGGCACCCCTATTAATCTTAAGCTTAATGTTTTATAAAAATTGGTGTTTTTCCAACAGCTATTTCAGTTTGATATATGTAATAACTGTTGGACACAGTAATGTTTCTGCCTTGAAATGAGGTTTATTGTACTAACAGAAAATGTGCAATCTGCATTCAAACAAAATTTGACAGGTGCATAAGTATGGGCACCTCACCAGAAAAGTGACATTAATATTTAGTAGATCCTCCTTTTGCAAAAATAACAGCCTCTAGTCGCTTCCTGTAGCTTTTAATGAGTTCCTGGATCCTGGATGAAGGTATTTTTGACCATTCCTCTTTACAAAACAATTCCAGTTCAGTTAAGTTTGATGGTCGCCGAGCATGGACAGCCCTCTTCAAATGATCCCACGGATGTTCCATGATATTCAGGTCTGGGGACTGGGATGGCCATTCCAGAACATTGTAATTGTTCCTCTGCATGAATGCCTGAGTAGATTTGGAGCGGTGTTTTGGATCATTGTCTTGCTGAAAGATCCATCCCCTGCATAACTTCAACTTTATCACTGATTCTTGAACATTATTGTCAAGAATCTGCTGATACTGAGAGGAATCCATGCATCCCTCAACTTTAACAAGATTCCCGGTGCCGGCATTGGCCACACAGCCCCAAAGCATGATGGAACCTCCACCAAATTTTACTGTGGGTAGCAAGTGTTTTTCTTGGAATGCTGTGTTTTTTTGCCACCATGAATAACGCCTTTTTGTATGACCAAACAACTCAATCTTGGTTTCATCAGTCCACAGGACCTTCTTCCAAAAAAAAAATTGGCTTCTCCAAATGTGCTTTTGCATACCTCAGCCGACTCTATTTGTGGTGTGCTTGCAGAAACGGCTTATTTTGAATCACTTTTGCATCACTCTCCCATACAGCTTCTCCTTGTGCAAAGTATAGTTGACCGATGCACAGTGACACCATCTGCAGCAAGTTGATGCTGCAGCTCTTTGGAGGTGGTCTGAGGATTGTCCTTGACTGATCTCACCATTCTTCTTCTCTGTCTTTCTGATGTTTTTCTTGGCCTGCCACTTCTGGCCTTAACAAGAACTGTCCCTGTGTTCGTCCATTTCCTTACTATGTTCCTCACAGTGGAAACTGACAGGTTAAATCTCTGACACAGCTTTTTGTATCCTTCCCCTGATCAACTATGTTGAATAATATTTGTTTTCAGATCATTTGACAGTTGTTTTGAGGAGCCCATGATGCCACTCTCAGAGGAGATTCAAACAGGAGAACAACTTGCAAGTGGCCACTTTAAGTAGCTTTTCTCATGATTGCATACACCTGGCTATGAAGTTCAAAGCTCAATGAGGTTACAAAACCAAAAAAGTGCTTTAGTAAGTCAGTAAAAAGTAGGTAGGAGTATTTAAAACAAGAAAATGATAAGGGTGCCCATACTTATGCACCTGTCAAATTTTGTTTGAATGCAGAGTGCACATTTTCTGTTAGTACAATAAACCTCATTTCAAGGCAGAAACATTACTGTGTCCAACAGTTATTACGTATACCAAACTGAAATAGCTGTTGCAAAAACACCAATTTTAAGAAAACATAAAGCTTAAGATTAATAGGGGTGCCCAAACTTTTTCATACAACTGTATATACCTGACAGGAGCCCATAGATTCTGCTGCCTCCAATAATATATACCTGACAGGAGGCCATAGATTCTGCTGCCTCCAATAATATATACCTGACAGGAGCCCATACATTCTCCTGCCTCCAATAATATATACCTGGTAGGAGCCCATAGATTCTGCTGCCCCCAATAATACATACCTGACAGGAGCCCATAGATTCTGCTGCCTCCAATAATATATACCTGACAGGAGCCCACATATTCTGCTGCCTCCCATGATATATACCTGACAGGAGCCCATAGATTCTGCTGGCTCCAATAATATATACCTGACAGGAGCCCATACATTCTGCTGCCTCCCATGATATATACCTGACAGGAGCCCATACATTCTGCTGGCTCCAATAATATATACCTGACAGGAGCCCATACATTCTGCTGGCTCCAAAAATATATACCTGACAGGAGCCCATACATTCTGCTGGCTCCAATAATATATACCTGGTAGGAGCCCATAGATTCTGCTGCCGTTGCCTTGGGCGACGCCGGGTCCGTCCTCCACAGTGCGCACAGGAAGCAGTCCCAGGGCGATGACGTCATCGCCCTGAGACTGACCTCCTGCGCACGCGCCGGCAGTGTCTCGCTGCGCAGAGGAGGCAGAGGGGCACTGCGGCAGCAGGCAGAGCAGAGAGATCGCTCTCCCTGCTTTGCCACTGCAGAGGGCCCATTACTAATCATATCGGAAGTGCTGCCGATATGATTAGCAAACTGGAGGGGCCCTCTGTTCTCTGTACAGGGCCCAGGGGAGGTAGGGGCGTGGCTAGGGGGCGTGGCCATCGGGACTCGGGGCCCACCGGGGGTTTTCCCGATCCTCGGTGGGCCAGTCTGCCCCTGATGAGAATATTTCATTCATTCAGATGTAGGATGTGTTATTTGAGTGTTCCCTTTATTTTTTTTGAGCAGTGTTTATATTGCTGTATACTGCTAATCAAACTCTCAGAATAAACATCCTATATATAGCACGGTGGCTCAGTGGTTAGCATTGTTGCTTTGCAGCAAAGGGGTCCTGGGTTGAAATCCACCACGGACAACATCTGCAAGGAATTTTTTATGTTCTCCACGTGTTTATGTGGGTTTCCTCCAGGTTCACAGCTTTCCTCTCACATTCCAAAGACATACTGATACGGAATATAGATTGCGAGCCCCAATGGGGACAGTGATGATAATGTTTATAAATTCTGTGGAATTAATGGCGCTAAATAAGAGAGTAATATAAATGAATATGATATTTTTTATTCAGAGAGTTTAATTAGCAGTGAGTAGCACTAATTCGCACAACCTGTTATTTTAGGCACTGGACCTCCAGTTTCAAGTGGCAACAAATTGACCCTGGAACTATGCACTGGGCATAGTGACCTGTCTGAAGGCAGACAGGTCACTATGTCTGCCTTCAGACATAGTTAATAGTTATTCATAGGGACGATACATTATAGAACCATGGTGATCAATTGTCAGCCAATGGGGTGTGGTCCCCAAGGTCATGAGTCATCCCTGTGAGAGTGTAGATATGTACAAACTGTTTTGAGGGACCATGCTGTCATATTATAAATGAAAAAAAAGTTTCTTAAGCACAGAGAGTATTTTAGTATTTTAGTTTTAGTCCCCTCAAATCCATTTTTTTACTCCTAAATAATTTTTTCTTTATTCTCTTTTTATTTGAACCATTGCTTATTAGCAGACTAATAGCTAAGAAACATAACAGCTAAAGATAATAAGTAAAATGCAAGCTTACAAAAGACTGTTGCTACGACAACAAATGTCAAGTTTCAAGGTATTCTGGACGCACATTATAATAACATTTTCATCCTAAAACTCCAACTTAGAGAAGCCAACTTTGTTTTGTTTTTCAACTGTAGAACCAGAATTTACGGAGCAAACATTGTTGTGAATTGTAACATTGTGATACTCAAAATTAGGCTATGGCCCCACTATCAGCATTTGGTCAGTATTCGGTCAGTATTTTTTCTCAGGAGTAGGAGACAAAACCAGGAGTGGGTGATAAATACAGAATTGGTGACTTGTTTCTATTATACCTTTTCTCTGATTGTTCCTCACCTGGTTTTGGCTCCCACTCCTGAGAAAAAAATACTGACCGAATACTGATAGTGGGGCTGTGGCCTAACCTGCACAGTAACCAGGGTAAGTACTGCAAAAGTACATGTATCTGTTTGCATTAAGGGCATTGGCCAAAAATCCCCAATATTTTATTAATGGTTTCTGAATCTATGGTAAAATACAATGGGTTGCATTCAAAAAATGTTTCAATAAATGTTTTTTTCTCTATAAGAGACAATACATTAACGAGATTACATTTCCCGAATGTATACAGTATAGTATAATAAAATATATTCAGAATGTATTTCATTAGGTTCACACAAATTGGATTGAATATTTCTGAGCTTTCAAACCGACAACAGACATTTTCACTTGATATATTTCTTTTGACATAATTCTGTTTTAGGTTAATGGATATAGGCTATAAAACCATTGGATCACTTTAGGAAATGAATAAATTAGAACGTGAAAAAGTCACATTTCCATAATAAATACTAGTGACAAGGAAGTTGTATAAAAGGGACTTGCTGTACAAGACATCCAAAAGAACAAAGTTCTAGTTCTGAAATAAAGGTACAACTAATTTTTCATTCAATTGTTATATATAATTAGATGAAGTAAAATATCTACATTACAATTTTTATTAGCAGTCCAGAATGAACTATAATAAAGGTTCAGCAAGGATTACATTTATTTATTTAAAGGGAATCTATCAGCAAGATTTCACACCCAAATTATTTATATGCGCATGTAGGCTTAGATTGTTCCACAGGAGAACAAGTGAATTCTTGGGTGTGCAGGAGTGAGCCCGCTAAACTCCTATATGGGCAATAATTGGCACAGTACACATGGTTCATCATGTACAAAGACAGCATCTCATTTAACTACCCACTGTATTACCATATTCAAGTATAAGTACATTTATGTAAGAGGATAATGTAATATTTGCGAGCAGCTGAACAGTGGCCACCAAAATTGATCTCACTGCCCTTTAGTACCTCATTCGGAAATTGTGTGCATATAGCTATTTGAAAGACAGGTCCAGCAGTACCTTTACATGTTGTGTTGATGATAATGAAGACTACAAAGTAATAAAAATCCTTGCAACCAGTAAATAAGTGTTTTGTCAGTTCATCGGGTGATTGCCATCCTGTTTATATTCTCATTTGATGATTATTATCTTGTCTAAGTTGGCCCTTAGACAGGACATGAACACATATGATTAGATTAGAATTCATCAAATTGCACAAATTGTACTGAGAAATGTAATTTTCTGGGAGTTTATTCTCCACAAATTGAATGTCACTTATTGTGCTATGGGGTCTGGAAAAACCCCAGAGAACAATAAATGTAAAATGTAGAAAAAAAAGGAAAAAAACTCCTCACCTCACCCCTAATTTTGCACACAACCCTTCGTTTGGTTCTTGGCACCTCTTCTTACCGCTGCCAAGCACGGAAACCCCCAGTATATTCATAGTACGCCGATAGTTCCAGTCATCAGTAGACCTGTGACCTATATGTACAGGCGAGACAGAGGAAACATCTGACTATAAGAGCTTGCATTCTACAGGAGAGAGAAAGCAGACCCCGATGGCCATAAGAGACTATTGTAACGGGTCCGGGAGGCGGAACCTCTGAGCTATTATACAAGGGGGCGGCCCTTGTAAGGGAGCGGGTGGCAGTCTCTGGGTAACGGGTAGGTACGACCTGTGATGGCAGAGCCTCCGGGTAGGCTAGCAGGCAGATGGTAGATGTGTGCTCCCAGGTGAGCAAGCGAGAGTCTCTGGAATAGCAGGTGGTCACGGCACGTGACGGCGGGACCTCCGGGCTGGCAAGTAGGCAGGTAACGGAGATGCGCTCCCAGGTGAGCGGGCAAGAGTCTCTGAGATAGCTGGTGGTCACAGCACGTGACAACGGAGCCTCCGGGCTGGCAAGCAGGCAGATAACGGAGAAGCGCTCCCAGGTGAGCGGGCAAGCTGGTCCATAGACAGACTGACCGGAGTAGTAAGGCAGACCGTCGGACCTCAGGCAAGCAGGCAGGTAGCAAGTATTCAGGCAGGAATCAGGCAGGTAACTAGCAGGAAACTGGCAGGAAACTGGCAGGTAACTGGCAGGTAACTGGCAACGGGACCTGAGGGCTGAAGCACAGGTGAGACACAGGTGCAAACAACATTGCTCGGGCACCTCCATTTTGGAGGAGGTGCCTTATATATGATGAAGTCCTCCGGCCATTGGCCGGGGACTCCTTAGGACGGCGCGCGCGGTCCCTTTAAGAGGAGGGGAGCGCGCGCGCGCGCGCCCTAAGCACAGGTGCCGGGAAGGAGCGCACGCTGAGAGCAGAGCGGCAGGAGGACGCCGGGAAGGAGCGCGCGCTGACAGCAGAGCGGGGAGAGGACGCCGGGCATGGAGCAGAGCGGTGAGGGGAGCAGCGTCCCTGCCTAGCAGAGGGCAGGGACGCCAGCGCTACAGTACCCCCCCCTTTAGGCCCCCCCTTTTTTAGGCCAGACAGAAATTTAGCTAGGATGAGAGGGGCATGGATGTTCTCCCGGGGCTCCCACGTTCTCTCCTCAGGACCAAACCCCTTCCAATCTACCAGAAAAAAGGTCTTTCCTCTTACCCTTTTGGTGGCAAGAATGTTCTCTACCTCAAACTCGTCCTCAGCAGAAACCGGAGCAGGAGGCGTACCTGTAGACTTGGAAAAAGAGTTAAGCACTACAGGTTTGAGGAGAGACACATGGAAGGAGTTAGGGATCCGTAAGTTGGCCGGGAGTTTCAATTTATAGGCCACCGGGTTGATCTGACTGATGACCTCCAGTGGGCCGATGAACCGAGGCCCTAACTTATAGGAAGGGATCTTGAGCCGGACATATTTGGACGAGAGCCAGACTTTATCCCCAGGGCGGAATTGAGGAGGGTCCAGACGTTTTTTGTCAGCGTGTCTTTTCATACGCTCGGATGACAGAAGGAGTGCGGACCGGGTACTCTCCCATATGGAGGAAAATTTGTTAACAAGAGATTCCGCAGCCGGATTGTCCGCCGAGGTGGAGACGGGAAACGGGATCCGAGGATGCTGACCGTAGACTACAAAAAACGGGGATTTGGAGGAAGACTCGCTCTCGTGATTGTTGTACGAGAATTCGGCCCATGGCAGGAGATCCACCCAGTCAGAATGGTGGGCATTAACGAAGTGCCGAAGGTAACTGGTCAGGTTCTGATTGATCCGCTCCACTTGACCATTAGACTGTGGGTGGTAAGCGGAGGAGAAGTCCAGGGTGACGTCCAGCAATTTACAAGTGGCTCTCCAGAAACGGGAAGTGAACTGTACCCCACGATCCGACACGATGTGACGGGGCAGGCCATGAAGACGGAAGATGTGGCGGATAAAGTCTTTAGCCAGCTCGGGTGCAGACGGAAGACCTGGCAGTGGAATGAAGTGAGCCATCTTGGAGAAGCGGTCAGCGACCACCCAAATGACCGTACAACCGGCAGAGACGGGTAGATCAGTAATGAAGTCCATCGCTATATGCTGCCAGGGGGCAGCAGGTACTGGCAGAGGTAGGAGGCGGCCGGCCGGCAGGTGTCTCGGAACTTTGTTGCGGGCGCAGGACACACAGGCAGAAACAAAGTCTATTACATCCTTGTGCAGGTTAGGCCACCAGTAGTGCCGGGTAATAAGCTGGAGGGTCTTTTTCTGACCGGCGTGGCCAGCTAGTTTAGACGAATGACCCCAGTGTAGGATCTTCTCCCGATCAGGTACTGGTACGAACGTCTTACCAGGAGGAAGACGATTTAGACTCACGGGAGCCACCTGCATTACTCTGGCGGGATCGATGATATGTTTCGGATCCTCCTCGAGATCAGACACCAGAAAGGACCGAGACAAGGCGTCCGCCTTGACGTTTTTGTCAGCCGGGCGAAAATGAAGGACAAAATCAAAACGAGCAAAAAACAAGGACCACCGGGCTTGGCGCGGGTTAAGTCTCTGGGCATGCTGGAGGTAAGCCAAGTTCTTGTGGTCAGTGTAAATTATTACCGGGTGAAGAGCCCCCTCGAGCAGGTAACGCCACTCCTCCAATGCCAGTTTGATGGCCAATAACTCTCGGTCTCCTATGGAATAGTTGCGCTCAGAGGAGGAGAAGAGTTTAGAGAAGAAGCCACAAGTTACCATCCTCCCGGAAGATGATTTTTGAGTAAGTACCGCTCCGGCTCCAGAGGAGGAGGCGTCAACTTCCAGGAAGAACTGTTTGTTGCCATCTGGGCGATGCAGCACCGGGGCGGAAGAGAAGGCCTGTTTAAGGGAAAGAAAGGCCTCCTCTGCTTCGGGTGGCCACTCTTTGGGATTAGTACCTTTACGGGTGAGCGCAGAAATTGGGGCCGTCCGGGAAGAGAAGTGTGGTATGAAGAGGCGGTAGTAGTTGGCGAAGCCCAGGAATCGCTGAATGGCCTTCAACCCCTCCGGTCGGGGCCATTTCTCGATGGCAGACAGTTTCTCAGGATCCATTTGTAGGCCGGTCTGAGAGATAATGTAGCCCAGAAACGGAAGCGAGGTCTGCTCAAAGAGGCACTTCTCAAATTTAGCGTAGAGATGGTTCTGCCTTTGCCTGAGCAGGACCTGACGAACGTCCCTCCGGTGAGTCTGGAGATCCGGAGAGAAGACCAAGATGTCGTCCAGGTACACCACTACGCAGGAGTAGAGAAGGTCCCGGAAGATGTCATTGACCAACTCTTGAAAGACGGCAGGAGCGTTACAGAGACCAAAGGGCATTACCAGGTATTCATAGTGGCCGTCCCGGGTGTTGAATGCCGTCTTCCATTCATCCCCCTGACGAATACGAACCAGGTTGTACGCCCCACGAAGGTCCAGTTTGGTGAAGATCCTAGCCCCCCTCAGGCGATCAAATAATTCTGGAATGAGCGGAAGGGGGTACTTATTCTTCACCGTGATCAGGTTTAGGCCTCTATAGTCTATACAGGGACGGAGAGAGCCGTCCTTCTTTTTGACGAAAAAGAAGCCTGCTCCCGCCGGGGAGGTAGATTTCCGGATGAATCCTCTGGCCAGATTCTCCTCAATATATTCGGACATTGACCGGGTCTCAGCAGCGGATAAAGGATAGATACGCCCACGGGGAGGAGTAGTACCGGGTAGCAGATCGATGGGACAGTCGTATGGTCTATGTGGTGGTAATGTCTCTGCCTCCTTTTTATTAAAGACATCTGCATAAGACCAATAAGGAATCGGAAGTCCAGGTAGATTAGCTGGGGTAGGAGAGGGACGGACGGGATGGACGGGAACCAGGCAGGTTTTATGACAGTCTTGTCCCCAGCGAAGGACCTCTCCGGTTTGCCAGTCTAGCACGGGTGCATGTCTCTGGAGCCAGGGCAGACCTAGCAAGAGGGCGTGAGAGAGTCCAGGCAGAACATGAAAGGAGATACTTTCAGAATGCAGCATTCCCACCTGCAGGGTAATGGATTCGGTGATGAGTTGAATGGGGCGAGGTAAGAGGCCCCGATCCACGGCAGCGACAGACAAGGGTACAGCCAGAGGTTTGGTAGGGATGCGGTATTTCTCAACCAGGGACTGTGAAATAAAGTTCCCGGCTGCTCCAGAGTCAAGTTGGGCTAGTTCGAAATAACGGTTCTCCCCGTAGATGATCGAAACTGACAACAGCAGGGATGGAGAGGATTTATTCTTGTCTAGGTGGACCTCTCTGAGCGAACCTAGACACAGGCGTTTCCCGACCTCTCCGGGCAGGCACGGATCCGGTGCTCCTTACTGCCACAGTAGAAGCAGCTCCCCTCGGCACGGCGTGAGTCCTGACGGGTTTTGACCATCTTGGTCTGGTCGACCTGCATAGGCTCAGGAGAGTGTACCTGGGGAGAGATGGAGGGAATGACGGGTTTCTGGGAAGTAGGAGCTAAACGTGGAATCCTTCTCTCACGGGTGACCTCTTTGGCACGCTCCTGGAACCGTAGGTCAATCCGGGTGGCAAGGGTTATTAGATCATCGAGAGAGATAGGAATGTCCCGACCAGCAAGTTCATCTTTAATACGACCGGACAGACCCTCCCAGAAGACGGATACCAGAGCGTCGTTATCCCAGGCCAGCTCCGAGGCAAGGGTGCGGAACCGTATGGCATATTGGCCCACGGTGAGACCCTCCTGACGGAGGCGTAGCAGAGAGGATGCGGATGAGGTCTTCCGTCCGGGTTCGTCGAAGACTTTCCGGAAAGCCGAGAGAAAAGCAGGCAAGTTGGACACCAGGGGGTCTCTTCTCTCCCATAGAGGATTTAGCCAGGCCAGGGCCTCCCCGGTGAGATGGGACATGATAAAGGCAATTTTGGCCCGGTCGGAATTAAACTGATGGGACAAAAGTTCAAAGTGCAGGGTGCACAGATTTATGAAGCCCCGAGCCTGGACGGGGTCGCCTCCGAAGCGAGGAGGTGCAGAAAGCCGGGGTCCGGGGTAGGATACCATAGTATTAGTGGGCAGCGGAGCTGCCGGATTGCAAGATATGGCACTGGCGGAGGTTGTTGGTGGATCAGACAGGGTGTTCAGGCGAGTATTAACATTCCGCAGATGACCCAGGATGGCCTCCTGTTGGGACTTCTGATGGGACAGTTCAAGACAGAGGTCCGAGAGCGAGGGAGCTTGGGTGCCACCGGGTTCCATGGCCCGAGCAAACTGTAACGGGTCCGGGAGGCGGAACCTCTGAGCTATTATACAAGGGGGCGGCCCTTGTAAGGGAGCGGGTGGCAGTCTCTGGGTAACGGGTAGGTACGACCTGTGATGGCAGAGCCTCCGGGTAGGCTAGCAGGCAGATGGTAGATGTGTGCTCCCAGGTGAGCAAGCGAGAGTCTCTGGAATAGCAGGTGGTCACGGCACGTGACGGCGGGACCTCCGGGCTGGCAAGTAGGCAGGTAACGGAGATGCGCTCCCAGGTGAGCGGGCAAGAGTCTCTGAGATAGCTGGTGGTCACAGCACGTGACAACGGAGCCTCCGGGCTGGCAAGCAGGCAGATAACGGAGAAGCGCTCCCAGGTGAGCGGGCAAGCTGGTCCATAGACAGACTGACCGGAGTAGTAAGGCAGACCGTCGGACCTCAGGCAAGCAGGCAGGTAGCAAGTATTCAGGCAGGAATCAGGCAGGTAACTAGCAGGAAACTGGCAGGAAACTGGCAGGTAACTGGCAGGTAACTGGCAACGGGACCTGAGGGCTGAAGCACAGGTGAGACACAGGTGCAAACAACATTGCTCGGGCACCTCCATTTTGGAGGAGGTGCCTTATATATGATGAAGTCCTCCGGCCATTGGCCGGGGACTCCTTAGGACGGCGCGCGCGGTCCCTTTAAGAGGAGGGGAGCGCGCGCGCGCGCGCCCTAAGCACAGGTGCCGGGAAGGAGCGCGCGCTGAGAGCAGAGCGGGAGGAGGACGCCGGGAAGGAGCGCGCGCTGACAGCAGAGCGGGGAGAGGATGCCGGGCACGGAGCAGAGCGGTGAGGGGAGCAGCGTCCCTGCCTAGCAGAGGGCAGGGACGCCAGCGCTACAACTATACTCTACAGGAGAAAGAAAAAGAAATCTACTGACTACTGTGAGAAGCTTGTGGAATGATATCCCAAACCTTTGACCTAAGTCATTCAGTTTAAGGGCAATGGTACCAAATACTAATGAAATGTATGTAAACTTTTGACTTTGCAGTAAGAAATAAAAATCCCTTAAAACATTCTCTCTTTCTCATTATTCTGGCATTTGACAAATATTCAAAATTATGGTAATCCTAATTGACCGAAAACAGGAAAGGTTTACTCTGATTTCATGTCAGATACTGAGAAAAACATGCATTTGTGTCTTTTTATATAGTGTATGTAAACTTCTAGTTTCAACTGTACCTATACAAGGTATGATAATCTGTAAGATGTCATAGCTGCAGGGCAATTTTGGAAGGCCTTTACAACAACACAAAATGACATTAGCCTGCTCTCTGAGTCTTCAGCAGTAGTGTTGAGCCACCCCCGTAGTGTTCGAGTTCGGTTCGGTTCGTCGAACACCCGTGTGTTCGCCGAACTGTTCATCGAACACCTTCGAACACCATTAAAACCAATGGCAGGCAAACAAAAACACATAGAAACACATAGAAAACACCTTCAAAGGTGTCCAAAAGCTGACAAACTGCTCAGAAGACATAACTAACACATGGAAAAGTGACAAGTACATATAGTCATGTGAAAAGAAAGAGGTGGAGGAGTAAAAGGAGGAGGAGACACAGATATAGGCATGTCATGCCCTTCTAAAATCCAAAAAGTGAGAAGCCGACACGGCCAGTCCGCTCCTGCCCGTGCCACCTCCGTGTCGCCGGGTTTCTGCCAGAGCCGCGGTGAACCCTGACGGCCAGACCCCCTCTCCCAATACTGGTGCCTGTCCGCTGGTGGGTCAAGCGAGCCCCTCTGTGGTGGAGGCAGCTCTAAGCTTTTTAATTTAAATTGTCTCTCTAATTTGAATGAATACACTTTAAATCCATTTACAAGGATCTATTGGAGGGCAAGTCTCATGCCAGCAGCCGCGTAATTCCAGCTCCAGTAGCGTCCACTAAAGCTGCTGCAGTTAAAAAGCTTTTATAAGGATCGAGCTCGGCTGTCCACCGCAAGGCATCCTACTGCGAGTCCCAGCCCCTATGCCTTGGGGTGCCTCCTGATGCTCTTCACTGAGTATCCCGTGGTCCCGAAGCATTTCCTTTGAAAAAATTAAGTGTCCAAACTACAGGTGGTGTAGCTTGCTTAACAGCCGGGATAATCCGCTGACTAGCAGGCACTGCTACTAGGCACAAAGTATTTCCTGGGCTAGATGCAGTTAAAAATTTGTAATTAGATACTCTCGTTGGATGCTGAGAAAGCATTCCATAGAGTCTCCTGGCACGCCATATATTATTCTCTTAAAAATTTTGGGGTAGGGGTCTAGGGGACCCTTTTATAGCCAAAATCACGGCCCTGTATCACAATACGTCACCTAGGCTGAAGATAAATGGAACTGTAACACCGTGAGGGCTCAGTTGCTACAGAGGTATTGCACCTCACCCAGAGGTGTGATATCTCACTCTCAGGTAAGGATGGAGTGTGGATCAGGACCCGACACCTGCATGCATTACAGCACATTGCCGTGGGGCAGGGGGACCAATATGCCCCTGAGATGGGCACGACAGTCCCTGTCCCTGGCTGGAGTGGGGGGAGGGAACACTGAGGAAGGGGAACCCTGTAGTGCAGGAGCAGGGAGGAAGCAGTTCCTGGGTGCATTGAGAAGGGAGTATAAAAGGTGGGCACCATCTTAGTTCAGTGCAGAGAAGTCTGAGCAGAAGTGACAGGGAGCAGGGGCTCTGCATGAGCTCTGCTCCGGAGGTGGGCCTAGTAACAGAGGCCCAGGCCTGGAAGAGGGAGAAGGAAGAGGAGCGGAGAAGGCACCAGGAATGAGGAACGAAGGGATCCCAGGGGTGCGGATGGGCGAGTCGCCACCGCACGCCTGAATCCACCGGCGTGGAGGGGTCAGGCCAAAGGGGGAGACCGGTCCCCGAAACTAGTGGAGGCGGGAAACGACCCTCAGCTAGAAACCGGAGGCTGTGACATTTTATGTGGCGCAGCCCCTCGCTACACCCGCTAGGAAGGCACCACATAGGGTCAGGGAAACTGGCGCCAAGTTTACCAAGAGGAGGCATGAGGCAGCCGGACAGAAGGGTTGGCAAGAAAGGCCAGACAAAGGACACACAAAGGGGGTCCTGTGAAGCGCTCCAAAGTTATCTGGGAGTTGTGTGAGCCCCTCACCTGGTGAGCACAGTACGACGTGGGCAGTCGTTACCTGCAGAAGTGGTCTGGATAATAAGAACTGTGAATAAAGGCCCTGAACTGCATCACTGACTCCGTGTCGTTACTGCTGCTGCCCTGCACCATCACCCCCATCCTCCGCATACACTGCCCTGAGGCTATACTCCTCCCGTGGGGAGTTATGCTACGCTCTGCTGCACCCACAACACCAGCCTCAGCAGTCTGCCCTGCAGCGGCGGTTCACTCTGACCGCAATCCACGGGTGGCGTAGTCGGACATTTAAACATCAAAACCACATAAATAGTTCCGCCACTGGTTTGACCGCCCTGAGCCACGGAACCAGGTCGCCGCCACGGAGACTACAACCACCAGCATCCACCAAAAAGGGTCCGGCTCCGGGTGTCCCAAGGCCGAGGGGGCGCGTCAGAACATTTTCATCACCTTTCATAATCACCAATGGGACAAGGCAGGGATGTCCTCTGTCCCCTCTCTTATACATCCTAGTGACGGAGCACCTGCTCTCATCAATTCGCCATAACCCCAATATTAGGTGGATTGAGGTGGGAGGCACCGAGTACAAGTGCTCTCTATTTGCTGATGATGTCCTAGTATATATCTCTCAATCACATATATCCATCCCTGCTGTTATGGCTGAAATAGATCACTTTGTTACATGGTCAAATTTTAAAATCAATGCAGCGAAGTCTGAGGCCCTCAATGTCTCCCTACCCAAATCCATACAGGATTCCATCCAGTCTAACTTTCCCTTTGCCTGGCCCTCACAGGGTATCAAATACTTAGGAATTCCTATTCATAGAGACCTCTCCCATCTATGTTATCTTAATTTTGGGCCCTTTATTGAACAACTCCATACAGACCACGGTTGGCAAGTTAGAACTGTAAGATTCACTACGTGAACCACTGGTGTTTTGTGGAAAAGCACATGTACACTGTGTTCCAAATTATTATGCAAAAAGTGTTTAGGAGTGATAAGGGAAGAATTTGTTTGTTTGTCAGTTAAACTCATTGATGGTGATGTGTGTCAGGGCTCTTTATATCACTGTAAGCAATTGCAGACACCTGTGCTAATTAGTTTGGCAGGTGTGTCCAATGAAAGGCAAGACTACTTAAGAAGGCTGTCCCACATTATTAAGCAGCCTACATTTTCTGCCAAAATGGGAAAGAAAAAGGATGTGTCGGCTGCTGAGAAGCAACAAATTGTGGAGTGTTTAGGTCAAGGCATGACTACAATCAACATTGTGTGATGATCAGGATGAAGTGTCTTGGCAATCAAGAAGTATGTAGCTGATTCACAGTACACACGTGTGCGTGCTGATAAGGGCAAATTGAGGACTCTTTCCTACAGGCAATTACGTCAGGTTAAAAGAGCAGCGGCAAAAAAGCCTTGTCATAGCAGCAGACAAGTTTTTGAAGCTGCTGGTGCCTCCAACGTCCCCCGAACAACAAGATGCAGGGTTCTTCAGAGGTTTGCAGATGTGCATACGCCATCCTGTCGACCTCCTCTATCCACTTCACACAAGCAGAAACGGCTCCAGTGGGCCAAACATTACATCAAGACTGATTTCAAAACTGTTTTGTTCACGGATGAGTGCCGTGCAATGCTCGATGGTCCAGATGGATGGAGTGGAGGATGGCTGGTTGATGAACACCCCACGCAAACACGGCTACAGCGCCAACAATGAGGAGGTGGAGTAATGTTTTGGGCTGGAATCATGGGGAGAGAGATTGTCGGCCCCTTTAGGATCCCTGAAGGGGTAAAGATGAACTCCATAATGTATGTGGAGTTTCTCAAACAGCACTTCCTGCCATGGTTCAAGAAGAAGAACCGTGTATTCCACAGCAAGATCATTTTTATGCATGATAATGCACCGTCTCATGCTGCACATAACACATCTGCATCTCTGGCTGATATGGGCATAAAAGGGGACAAACTTATGGTGTGACCCCCATGCTCCCCTGACCTCTACCCCATTCAGAACCTCTGGAGCATCATCAAAAGGAGTGTCTATGATGGCGGGAGGCAGCTCACATCTAAGCAACAGCTCTGGGAGGGTATTCTGTCCTCATGCAAAACAATTGAAGCAGAAACCATCCAAAACCTGACAAATTCAATGGACGAGAGAGTTCAGAAGCTCCTTTCGAACAAGGGGTCCTATGTGCAAATGTAACATCACCTAGAATAAAGTTTTGAGTTGAAAACTGTTTGATTTCAGTTTCTAATAACCTGCTAATGCTTATAATTTCAAAAATGACAACTTTTTTGGTCTTTAATAAAATGAAAAGGTTGATCGAAGAGTGTGGGGGATCCAAGAGTGTGGCAACCCAGTAGTCAGGATTACTTCGAATTCTGACAATCTGAGGGTCATGTTGCAGGTAGTGCAGCAAGAAGGCACTTATGTGTCTTTCGCATCTCGGAGCCCCAAAATTATTTTCTGGGCTAGATGCAGCTAAAAATTATTATTAATTTTAAATCTGGTGGAGCTTAGTATAGATTGCCTAATAGAATCAGTACTGCACACTGCTACAAAGCCCAAATTATTTTCCAGCCAAGATACAGATAAACATGATTAGTAATTTTAAATCTGGTGGAGCTTAGTATAGATGGCCTAATAGAATCAGTACTGCACACTGCTACAAAGCCCAAATAATTTTCCAGCCAAAATACAGATAAACATGATTAGTAATTTGAAAGCTTAAAATGGTTGGTGAGGTGATTTTAACCAATCATCAAGCTTTTACTCACCCCAGGATGACACAGGGGTATAAAAGTCGTTTCGGATCCATGATTTGTTCATCTTTATAAACGTGAGTCTGTCTACATTATCAGTGGAGAGCCGCGTGCGCTTATCTGTCAGCACACCACCAGCAGCGCTGAACACACGTTCAGACAGAACGCTGGCTGCGGGGCATGACAAGATCTCCAAGGCGTAAGTGGCTAGCTCCGGCCATTTATCCAGATTGGAAGCCCAAAAAGAGCAAGGGTCCAGTGACACAGTCGTGGCTTCAATGTTTACTTGGAGATACTCCTGTACCATCGTCTCTAGGCGTTGACTATGTGTCAGACTTCTTGTCTCCTGTGGCCTTGCAAAGGATGGGCTAAAAAAGTGCTGAAATGATTCCGCAAAATTGATGTTACCAGCAGATACTGTGTTTCTGTTACGGTTTGAGTGCTGAACACTCGACGGTCCCACAGTTGGCAAGTTGGAACTGTGAGATTTAGTACGTGCACCACTGGTGTTTTGTGGAAAAGCACATGTAAGATTCTGCAACAGTCTCTGCTGATACTCCTGCATGAGTGCATCCCTTTCTATGGCAGGAATAATTTCGGCAAATTTACTTTTGTACCGGGGATCTAACAGCGTGGCAACCCAGTAGTCAGGATTATTTCTAATTCTCACAATTTGAGGGTCATGTTGCAGGTAGTGCAGCAAGAAGGCACTCATGTGTGTTGCGTATCCAGGAGCACCAAGTCCCTGTTGTGTTGGTGGCGAGGTAACAATCATGCTTCCTTCCTCTGTCCTCTCCCCCCAACCTCGCACAACAGAAATGTGATCAAGGTCTCCCTCATCTGATGAGTCTTCCATCAGTTCGTCCTCCACTTCTTCCTGGGCTCCTGCACCTTCCTCACTAGTTTGGCTGCTACCATGCGCCCTGGTAAAACCATCTCCCCCACCCTCACATGCCTGCCGCCTTGGTGCTGCCGACCGTCTGGACCTTGCAGATGTTAGCCCTTCCGCATACAACTCCTCCTCCTCTACTTCCTCCACCTCCTCTTGTGCCAGCACCTGACTCCGAATTCTGTTTAACATGTGCTCCAGCATGTAAATCACCGGAATAGTCATGCTGATAATGGCATCGTCAGCACTAAACATCTTCGTCGCCATTTCAAAACTGTGCAGAAGGGTGCATAGGTCCCTGATCTGAGACCACTCCTCCAGCGTGATTTGCCCCACCTCTGGATCTCGTTGGCCCAGGCTATACGTCAGAACGTATGGCACCAGGGCTTGTCGGTGCTG
Organism: Phyllobates terribilis; assembly: GCF_046119375.1. Lineage (NCBI taxonomy): Eukaryota > Metazoa > Chordata > Amphibia > Anura > Dendrobatidae > Phyllobates > Phyllobates terribilis. The sequence continues at coordinate 457,851,459 of NW_027362764.1, forward strand.
CCACAGTCGCTGCAACACGTGCAGAGTTGAATTCCACCGGGTAGGCACATCGCATTTTAGCCGGTGAAGTGGCAGGCCCAACGACTTCTGTAGAGATGGAGGAACTTTGAGATAAAGAGGATTGACGCACAACTCGTGGGGACGGCAAGACTTGGACAGCAGCCCCTTGTCCTGCTTTCACCATAGTTACCCAGTGCCCAGTCAGCGACATGTAACGCCCCTGTCCATGCCTACTTGTCCAAGTGTCTGTGGTGAAATGCACCCTGTCACACACAGAGTTTCTCAAAGAAGCGGTGATGTTTTGTGCGACATGCTGGTGGAGCGCAGGCACACCTTTTTTTGAGAAGTAGTGCCGACTGGGCATCTGGTACTGGGGCACTGCGACGGACACAAGGTCTCGAAAATCCTCTGTGTCCACCAGGCGGAAAGGCAGCATTTCTGTAGCCAAGAGCTTGCAGATGGTGAAATTCAACCTCTTAGCTTTCTCATGGCTAGGAGGAAATGGTCTTTTACTTGTCCACATCTGAGGGACCGAGGGCTGGCTATTGTGCTTAGACGGGGTTGATAAGGGTGTCCCCGGCAAACTGCCGGTCTGTGATAAAGATGCAGGCGGACATGTTAGGTTGCTTTGATCCAAAGGTGGTGCTATCGATGTTGGACAGCGCTCAACACCAGCTGGTGTTACCACCTCCAAAGAAAATGATGACCTGCCAATCACGCTGGCTGTTGCGGGTAAAGAGGTGGCAGGTCTGCGCCCCAAAACAGGTGTGACTGCTGACCCCCAGTCACAGAGGATGAAGAGGCCGCGGATGCACAAGATATGGCAGACGGTGGTTAGCCCGGCCGGCTAGGCCGCTTTCTAGCACAGTGAGCTTCCCAGTGCAACTTATGCTTCATGTCCATGTGCCGGTTCATGCATGAAGTACTCAAACTATGTATTTTTTGGCCTCTACTTAGTTTTTGCTGATAAATGTTACAGATAACACGAGTTTGGTCATCTTTATCGATCTGAAAAAATGCCCAGGCTATGCAAGGCTTAGCACCCATGCGACCTGAAGAGCCACCACGACTTGTGGTGAGAGGCAGAGTTGTGTTTGAAGATGCAGTTGTTGACGTGCTTCCAGTACTACGTCTCTGTCCAGGAAGGCTCAACCTGACCTCGTCATCACTAGCATTCTCCTCCACCTCCTCTGCTGACCTCATCTCTTGGCTGACTGTGGGTTGACAGTAAGTGGGATCTCCAACCTCATCATTATCATCCTGTGCGTTATCACACCCGTCGTCCTCAGAGCCAACCTGTTCCTGCCCTGACAAAAAACTAAAGTTGTCGCTCCAATCAGGTATTTGAGTCTCATCATCGTCTTCCTCATTGTCTCCACCAACAGGAGTTACAGTTTGGGAATGAGGGTCTACATTATGGTCAGAACCTTCAGCGTCTGGTCCTGGATCCGACTCATAAAGATTCTGGGCATCAGTGCAGATCATTTCCTCGTCTGGATTCACAGAAACGCTGGAGCCGACCTCTGATTCCCAGGCTATAGTATGAGTAAACAGCTCTACAGACTCAACCACCTGTTCTACCTCATACTCAGATGGGCAGCTGGAGATTTGGGAGCTGTGAGGAAGCAAGTGCGATTGGGGTGACACCTTTGAGGACTGGAGTATTTGTGATGTTGAAGTTGATGTGGAGGAGAGCCCACTTAAAGGAACACTTGATATCCGTTGAAGCACCTGCTGTTTTTGTGCCTCATCTGGAATTTGTAGCGATTGGCATGGCCCTAAGAAAGTGATCTTATCACATTGTCCGCTAAAAGAAATAGACATTTTAGTTTGGCTGGAAGATGGTCTTTCTTCTGCAGATGTTACTCTTGCTTTAACACCTACCCCACGGACACAACCTTTTTTCCCCTTCCCAACATGCCTATTCCCTTTTCCACCAGCAGCAGGCCTTTTTCCACTCATTTTGGTGGTTAACTAATTCACAACTCTGGAGTTGTTTGCACAAAAAAACAATGGATGGGAACCGAGCAGAGCTGAGTGGCCAAACTGTGGTATTAGGCCAAAACAATTGGCTGGGTTAGATGCAGAAAAAAATTATATTCAATTTGCAACCTGATGGAGATTAGTATAGATAGACTAATAGAACAAGTCCCACACACAGCTAGAAGCCCAAATATTTTTTCAGAGGTAGATGCAGAAAAAAATTATATTCAGTTTGCAACCTGATGGAGGTCAGTATAGATGGACTAATAGAACAAGTCCCACACACTGCTAGAAGGCTAAATATTTTTTCATAGCTAGAGGCAGAAAAATATTATATTCAATTTGCAAGCTGATGTAGGTCAGTATAGATGGACTAATAGACCAAGTCCCACACACTGATAGAAGCCCAAATATTTTTTCAGAGGTAGATGCAGAAAAAAATTATATTCAGTTTGCAACCTGATGGAGGTCAGTATAGATGGACTAATAGAACAAGTCCCACACACTGCTAGAAGGCTAAATATTTTTTCATAGCTAGAGGCAGAAAAATATTATATTCAATTTGCAAGCTGATGTAGGTCAGTATAGATGGACTAATAGACCAAGTCCCACACACTGATAGAAGCCCAAATATTTTTTCAGAGGTAGATGCAGAAAAAAATTATATTCAGTTTGCAACCTGATGGAGGTCAGTATAGATGGACTAGTAGAACAAGTCCCACACACTGCTAGAAGGACAAATATTTTTTCAGAGCTAGATGCAGATAAAAATTATTTTGAATTTGCAACCTGATGGAGGTCAGTATAGATGGACTAGTAGAACAAGTCCCACACACTGCTAGAAGGCCAAATAATTTTTCAGAGCTAGATGCAGACAAAAAAATATATTTAATTTGCAACCTGATGGAGGTCAGTATAGATGGACTCATAGAACAAGTCCCACACACTGCTAGAAGCCCAAATATTTTTTCAGAGGTAGATGCAGAAAAAAATTATATTCAGATTGCAACCTGATGGAGATCAGTTTAGATGGACTAATAGAACAAGTCCCACACACTGCTAGAAGGCCAAATATTTTTTCAGAGCTAGATGCAGATAAAAATTATTTTTAATTTGCAACCTGATGGAGGTCAGTAAAGATGGACTAATAAAACAAGTCCCACACACTGCTAGAAGCCCAAATATTTTTTCAGAGGTAGATGCAGAAAAAAATTATATTCAGTTTGCAAGCTGATGGAGGTCAGTATAGATGGACTAGTAGAACAAGTCCCACACACTGCTAGAAGGACAAATATTTTTTTCAGAGCTAGATGCAGATAAAAAATATTTTTAATTTGCAACCTGATGGAGGTCAGTATAGATGGACTAGTAGAACAAGTCCCACACACTGCTAGAAGGACAAATATTTTTTCAGAGCTAGATGCAGAAAAAAAATTATTTTGAATTTGCAGCCTGATGGAGGTCAGTATAGATGGACTAGTAGAACAAGTCCCACACACTGCTAGAAGGACAAATATTTTTTCAGAGCTAGATGCAGAAAAAAATTACATTCAATTTGCAACCTGATGGAGGTCAGTATAGATGGACTAATAGAACAAGTCTCACACACAGCTAGAAGCCCAAATATTTCTTCAGAGGTAAATGCAGAAAAAAATTATATTCAGTTTGCAACCTGATGGAGGTCAGTATAGATGGACCAATAGAACAAGTCCCACACACTGCTAGAAGGCCAAATATTTTTTCAGAGCTAGATGCAGAAAAATATTATATTCAATTTGCAACCTGATGGAGGTCAGTATAGATGGACTAATAGACCAAGTCCCACACACTGCTAGAAGCCCAAATATTTTTTCAGAGCTAGATGCAGAAAAAAATTATATTCAATTTGCAACCTGATGGAGGTCAGTATAGATGGACTAATAGAACAAGTCCCACACACAGCTAGAAGCCCAAATATTTTTTCAGAGGTAGATGCAGAAAAAAATTATATTCAGTTTGCAACCTGATGGAGGTCAGTATAGATGGACTAATAGAACAAGTCCCACACACTGCTAGAAGGCCAAATATTTTTTCAGAGCTAGATGCGGACAAAAAAATATTTTGAATTTGCAACCTGATGGAGGTCAGTATAGATGGACTAGTAGAACAAGTCCCACACACTGCTAGAAGGACAAATATTTTTTCAGAGCTAGATGCAGAAAAAAATTATATTCAATTTGCAACCTGATGGAGGTCAGTATAGATGGACTAATAGACCAAGTCCCACACACTGCTAGAAGGCCAAATATTTTTTCAGAGCTAGATGCAGACAAAAAAATATTTTTAATTTGCAACCTGATGGAGGTCAGTATAGATGGACTAATAGAAAAAGTCCCACACACTGCTAGAAGCCCAAATATTTTTTCAGAGGTAGATGCAGAAAAAAATTATATTCAGTTTGCAACCTGATGGAGGTCAGTATAGATGGACTAATAGAACAAGTCCCACACACTGCTAGAAGGCCAAATATTTTTTCATAGCTAGAGGCAGAAAAATATTATATTCAATTTGCAAGCTGATGGAGGTCATTATAGATGGACTAATAGACCAAGTTCCACACACTGATAGAAGCCCAAATATTTTTTCAGAGGTAGATGCAGAAAAAAATTATATTCAGTTTGCAACCTGATGGAGGTCAGTATAGATGGACTAATAGAACAAGTCCCACACACTGCTAGAAGGACAAATATTTTTTCAGAGCTAGATGTAGATAAAAATTATTTTGAATTTGCAACCTGATGGAGGTCAGTATAGATGGACTAGTAGAACAAGTTCCACACACTGCTAGAAGGCCAAATATTTTTTCAGAGCTAGATGCAGACAAAAAAATATTTTTAATTTGCAACCTGATGGAGGTCAGTATAGATGAACTTATAGAACAAGTCCCACACACTGCTAGAAGCCCAAATATTTTTTCAGAGGTAGATGCAGAAAAAAATTATATTCAGTTTGCAACCTGATGGAGATCAGTATAGATGGACTAATAGAACAAGTCCCACACACTGCTAGAAGGCCAAATATTTTTTCAGAGCTAGATGCAGATAAAAAATATTTTTAATTTGCAACCTGATGGAGGTCAGTAAAGATGGACTAATAAAACAAGTCCCACACACTGCTAGAAGCCCAAATATTTTTTCAGAGGTAGATGCAGAAAAAAATTATATTCAGTTTGTAACCTGATGGAGGTCAGTATAGATGGACTAGTAGAACAAGTCCCACACACTGCTAGAAGGACAAATATTTTTTCAGAGCTAGATGCAGAAGAAAAAATATTTTGAATTTGCAGCCTGATGGAGGTCAGTATAGATGGACTAGTAGAACAAGTCCCACACACTGCTAGAAGGACAATTTTTTTTTCAGAGCTAGATGCAGAAAAAAATTACATTCAATTTGCAACCTGATGGAGGTCAGTATAGATGGACTAATAGAACAAGTCTCACACACAGCTAGAAGCCCAAATATTTATTCAGAGGTAGATGCAGAAAAAAATTATATTCAGTTTGCAACCTGATGGAGGTCAGTATAGATGGACTAATAGAACAAGTCCCACACACTGCTAGAAGGCCAAATATTTTTTCAGAGCTAGATGCAGAAAAATATTATATTCAATTTGCAACCTGATGGAGGTCAGTATAGATGGACTAATAGACCAAGTCCCACACACTGCTAGAAGCCCAAATATTTTTTCAGAGCTAGATGCAGAAAAAAATTATATTCAATTTGCAACCTGATGGAGGTCAGTATAGATGGACTAATAGAACAAGTCCCACACACAGCTAGAAGCCCAAATATTTTTTCAGAGCTAGATGCAGAAAAAAATTATACTCAATTTGCAACCTGATGGAGGTCAGTATAGATGGACTAATAGAACAAGTCCCACACACAGCTAGAAGCCCAAATATTTTTTCAGAGGTAGATGCAGAAAAAAATTATATTCAGTTTGCAACCTGATGGAGGTCAGTATAGATGGACTAATAGAACAAGTCCCACACACTGCTAGAAGGCCAAATATTTTTTCAGAGCTAGATGCAGACAAAAAATTATTTTAAATTTGCAACCTGATGGAGGTCAGTATAGATGGACTAGTAGAACAAGTCCCACACACTGCTAGAAGGCCAAATATTTTTTCAGAGCTAGATGCAGAAAAAAACTATATTCAATTTGCAACCTGATGGAGGTCAGTATAGATGGACTAATAGAAAAAGTCCCACACACAGCTAGAAGCCCAAATATTTTTTCAGAGGTAGATGCAGAAAAAAATTATATTCAGTTTGCAACCTGATGGAGGTCAGTATAGATGGACGAATAGAACAAGTCCCACACACTGCTAGAAGGCCAAATATTTTTTCAGAGCTAGATACAGATAAAAATTATTTTTAATTTGCAACCTGATGGAGGTCATTATAAATGGACTAGTAGAACAAGTCCAACACACTGCTAGAAGGACAAATATTTTTTCAGAGCTAGATGCAGAAAAAAAATTATATTCAATTTGCAACCTGATGGAGGTCAGTATAGATGAACTAATAGAACAAGTCCCACACACTGCCAGAAGGCCAAATATTTTTTCAGAGCTAGATGCAGAAAAAAATTATTTTTAATTTGCAACCTGATGGAGGTCAGTATAGATGGACTAATAGAACAAGTCCCACACACTGCTAGAAGCCCAAATATTTTTTCAGAGCTAGATGCAGATAAAAATTATTTTTAATTTGCAACCTGATGGAGGTCAGTATAGATGGACTAATAGGACAAGTCCCACACACTGCTAGAAGGCCAAATATTTTTTCAGAGCTAGATGCAGACAAAAAAATATTTTTAATTTGCAACCTGATGGAGGTCAGTATAGATGCACTAATAGAACAAGTCCCACACGCTGCTTGAAGCCCAAATATTTTTTCAGAGCTAGATGCAGAAAAAAATTATTTTGAATTTGCAACCTGATGGAGGTCAGTATAGATGGACTAGTAGAACAAGTCCCACACACTGCCAGAAGGACAAATATTTTTTCAGAGCTAGATGCAGAAAAAAATTATATTCAATTTGCAACCTTATGGAGGTCAGTATACATGGACTAAAAGAATGATGCTATGCCCAAAAGGTTTTACTTCACTAGGTGCAGTAAAAAAATTGGTATTCTATACACAGGTGGTGTATCTTGCAACACAGATAGGCTTCTCCACTGTCTCGTACACTCTGCAATAGGCCAAAAAGGATTAGCTTTGCTAGATTCAGCCAAATGCTGTGAAAAAAACTTGCACAGCAGTGGCACAGACCTGCCTGGCAAAAACTGATAGGAACTGATGTAACTTAGTTCTGAAAAGGACTGCAATTACAATTAGTCTTTACTCCCACAACCTATCTATTTAAGAGCACAGACCAGCCTGATAAAAGTCATAGGAAATGCTGTAACCTAGTCCTTAAAAGGACTGCAATCACAACTATTCCCTACTCCCAAGCTATCTGTAGATTTTTGTGAAAATTGGCTTGAAATTAACAAGAAATAGCGCACACAGCAACAGCGGTGCCGTCTAACACGCAGCTGCAGCAGTGAGAAAATGGTGGCGATGGGGAAAATGGCTGGGTCTTATAGGGCAAGGACATGTGACATTCACTGCCAATGACACATGCCCTTGCTTGTGTGAAAAAAAGCACTTCGCTCTGTGTGTGCGCTGCTGATAGGCTGACAGATTGCACCTCCCCACTGTAAATGCGGGAAAGAGAAAAAAAATGGAGATCTTCATTATTCCTGCAGAGATCCATCCCCTGCCCCTCCCCCCGCCCCGCTGTACACTCAAACTGCGTATTAACATTAATTTTCATCATTACTGAGAAAAAATCCAGTTATGATTTTGGTGCACGAACAGTTATCGAACATAACCTCGAACAGCTAAATTTTTCTCAAATTGTTCCTGCTCGCCGAACAGCTCGAACACCGCCCAAAACAGCTCGAATTTGAGATTGGCGAACAGTTCGAGTCGAACAACGCTCATCTCTATTCAGCAGTATAGGAAATGGTGCTGAACAAACTTTTCCTAAGGCTTCTTGATATTTTATAGAGAAGTGCATAAAGACAACTTCTGAAAAGCACTATACCGATTGTACATTCTATGGAAAAAAATGCTGTTAAAACTATGAGTGAAAGGGGTAATCTTGTGTTGTCTCTTGAGCAGCTCCAAGTTATGCACTCTCCATACAGTCTCCTTCATGAGTGACATTTCTGGTAACACTGTTCCACAGCCAAATTGATTAAAAAATCAAAACAGTTGAACTGAACTAATTTTGTGGTGAGGACAATGAATATGATGCTTAAACTTGCTGATTGACTCTAATTTTTAAGATCCAGGTGAGGATGTAGTTACTTATGACACCTTTCATGCACGCTTATAGAAAAATTGCGTTTTTATTATTTCATCATAATTATTGCATTGTTAGTAGCTAGTCTATTACATCATCTATTTAGTCTATTGAGCCTTCAGCATTCTATCATATTAGGGTGATGAACAATCAAAAAACTCCAACTCCGCTCCGATGACATAATCCTAATTACAGTTGCATCACCTACTTTCATAAATGCTCTCTGTGTAAGGTATACAGTTTTAGGATTTATTAGATTAGTTTCTCACCATATTGACATGTTGCTATGTTTTTTTTCAGATATGCCTCATTCTTGCATTGCAAAGCAGATAGTTTTGCTACATATGTGGAGAAGTCTCTTTTGCATCACAATTGCGAAACTTGACTACCATGATAAGGAAAGCCTACAACCTGTATTGTGGCTACAGAATAGGAGATCAGTATAACAGTTGGGCTCCACACATATGCAGCAATATATGTGCATCACATCTTACCCAGTGGTTGCATGAGAAGAGGCAATCTATGCTTTTGCAGTCCCAATGACCGGGAGAGATCCAACCGATCACACTACCAATTACTATTTCTGCATGGTTCCCCCTCATTAGGAAAAGAGTTTCAAGGAAGAAGAAGTGTATTTTACAGTGTCCAAACATTTCATCAGCAATATGCCCAGTTCTCCATACAGAAGAACTGCCGGTTCCAAAAGATACTAAAACATTTTCAGTTGAGTCAAGTGAAGAAGAAGAGGGTGCTTGGAGTCATGAAGCATCTTCCTCTCACAACCAATACTTTCTGTCAGGAACCTCAACCGAACCACACCTTATAACACAAAGTGAACTGAATTATCTTGTTAGAGATTTGGATCTGCCCAAAACTAAGGCTGAGCTCTTAGGTTACAGGCTAAAGCAGTGGAATCTCCTAGTGGGTGAAGTTCGGATTTCTTTGTTCCACAACTGTGATAAAGATCATGTCCAATTCTTTGTCATGGAGGATGATCTTGTGGCATGCAACAACATTAACAGTTTAATACAAGCTCTGAAGATGTCATAATCCAGAGCAATGGAGGCTCTTCATCGATTTGTCCAAAATGCGCTACCTTCAATTCCAGTTGGTTATGCAATCCACAATAAAGAAATCTATGACAACTTGAAACAGTTTTTCAGGTACCTAAACTATGACCAACATTTGTGGCCCCTCTGTGGTGATTTAAAGGTGGATGCCCTCTTACTTGGTCTCCAGGGTGGATAAACAAAGTACTTCTGTTTTCGGTGTGAGTGGAATAGTTGTGTAAGAGAATATCACTACAATAAAAGAAACTGGTCTCTTCAACATTCCCTTCAGGCAGGGAGTAAAAATGTCCTGCATCCAGCACTTGTTGACCCATATAAGATCTTGTTACCACCATTGCATATCTAGTTGGGACTAATGAACTTTGTAAAGGCATTGGATAAAAATGTAAAAGCATTCAAGTATCTTCTTGATAAATTTCCATTGTTGCAAAAAGCAAATATAAAGGAAGGACTTCAGATCCGTAAGATTCTTCAAGATGAGTTTCTCCATTTGTTGCAGTGCAAGGAAAAGGCTGCATGGGTAGCATTTGCATTAGTGGTAACTAATTTTTTGGGAAACTCAAGAGCAGATAACTATGAAGAGTTGGTGAAAAATCTCATTAAAACATATAAGGATCTTGACTGTAACATGTTCTTAAAGATTCATTTCTTAAACTGGCATTTAGACTTTTTTATACCAAACTGCAAAGCAGTGAGCGATGAGCTTGATGAGAAATTTCACCAAGATATTGTGAGTAGGAAGAAAAGATTTAAAAGAAAATGGAATCCATCAATGCTTGCAAATTACTGTTGGATAATTGTAAGATATGATCTGAAAAGGAGTCACTGAATGAGGACCAATTTCTGTAACTGTTTATAATTCGCAATAGTGTTCGGACATGTTTTGGTTATTTGAATTATTGATGAATTTCCTCTAAAAAAATATCAGGAAATTGACATAACAAAATAGTTTGTATCTTTTTATATGAAACATAATAATGATTCAAAGTACTGAAATTTGTATGCATTAATTATTCTTAGCTGTAAAAGGAAAACTATTTGATTGTCACGGGGATGCTGCGACAGAGTGGGGCCAGAAGGTCGCGACGTCTGGTTACATGTACATCTGCACTGGTTAGAACTGCTTTACCTTCCAATTAGCAGTTCAGGTTTTCCTTGTTAAGTTCTTGCAAGGGTTAAACAGTCATGTTTGTCTCCTGAAGCATTCTATCCTGAGTTGTCTCAACTGTTCAGAATTCATCACTTCCCTCTGGTTTAAATACTCTCCTCTAATCTTCAGTTGTTGCCAGTGATAGCTTGAACTACCTGGTTTGGAGCTGGAGGAGTGAGCTAAAAAAGGAGCAGGCGTTTGGAGTTGTTTCAGGAGATACAGGTGCATCTCACTAAATTAGAATATCATCAAAAAGTTAATTTATTTCAGTTCTTCAATACAAAATGTGAAACTCATGTTATATAGAGTCATTACAAACAGAGTGATCTATTTCAAGTGTTTATTTCTGTTAATGTTGATGATTATGGCTTACAGCCAATGAAAACATAAAAGTCATTGCCTCAGCAAATTAGAATACTTTATAATAACAGTTTGAAAAATGATTTTAAAATCTGAAATGTTGGCCTACTGAAATGTATGTTCAGTAAATGCACTCAATACTTGGTCGGGGCTCCTTTTGCATCAATTACTGCATCAATGTGGCGTGGCATGGAGGTGATCAGCCTGTGGCACTGCTGAAGTGTTATGGAAACCCAGGTTACTTTGATAGCAGCCTTCAGCTACTCTGCATTGTTGAGTCTGGTGTCTCTCATCTTCCTCTTGACAATACCCCATAGATTCCCTATGGGGTTAAGGTCAGGCGAATTTGCTCGCCAATCAAGCACAGTGATACTGTTGTTTTTAAATCAGTAATGGTATTTTGGCAGTATGGACAGGTGCTAACTCCTGCTGGAGAATAAAATTTCCATCTCCAAAAAGATTGTCGGAAGAGGGAAGCATGAAGTGCTGTAAAATTTCCTGGTAGACGGTTGCGCTGACTTTGGTCTTGATAAAACACAGTGGACCTACACCAGCAGATGACATGGCTCCCCAAACCATCACTGATTGTGGAAACTTCACACTAGACCTCAAGCAGCTTGGATTGTGTGCCTCTCCATTCTTCCTCCAGACTCTGGGACCTTGATTTCCAAATGAAAATTGGAACTCTGGGACCTCGTAAATAAGCCAGAGAAACCCCCAAAATATCCATTTTAGAGTTTGTTCACACATACTGTTGTGGCTTTTTTTCACTTTTTACAATTGGGAGGGTCCTGACTTATACATTTTGTAGGTCCCTCTGTCAAACATCATTTTTAGTTCGCTATTCCCCAGCACTTTACAAGCACAGCTAGAACGTATCAGTAGGTATGTTGATCTCTGTAACATGCGTTTTCGAAGGACAGCTGTTAATTAGACATTTGGGCGGTTCCTCCATCATTGACACTCACATAGTGGAATACATGTTCCATGGCAGTTTACAATGTGCCCATTGTAGCGTTGAGCTTGACCCTCCTCCTCCTCTTCCTCCTCCACCACCATGTGATACTGCGGCCCTAAATTCAAATGTTCAGAGGGCCTGCAGTAGGCAGGAAAGCTGAGTTTTGTGAGAGCCCTTGTGTGGCCCTGTAACATATATTTTGAAGTGCCCTTCTCTAAAAATTTTGGAGGTCCCTCTTGTGTACATTTGAGAGTGCCCTCACTTATTCGTATTGTAGGGCCCTCACTCTATTATTTAGCTCATTTAAGGGCAGAGATTACAGAGAAAAAGGCCAAGAGACATGGAGTTCTAGAAGGTAGCATTGAGTGCGGCTTGCGATCATCAGGTATGGCTGAACTCTGTGAACTGGAAAAATAAAGCTGCACTAGTCAACTGGATGATGAGCTCAAATATATCACTTGTGCAAGTCAATGGACAAAGGATATATGGTCCCCACCTCCAGGATGGGTTGGAGAAGCTTCTCCAAATGGCTCAGAGATTTTGATTGTCAATATTCCCCAGATTATATAGTAAGAGAAGACTTTTTGATACTGTACTACTTGGTCCAGTGCGGAATCTGTATTGTATTTCCAAAAATTACTCATGGGGGCTGTGTTATAGGTGCAGGAAGATTCCATGACAAGGGCCTCCCTTGACAAACATTATCTATGATAGAGTACTGTTGTAGTTGTGGCCCTCATGTCAAGTTTTCAGAGGGCCATCAGTTGGTCATCAACAGTCAGTGTAAATTTCTATTGAATATGTATCCCCTATCTCAGTCACAATGTGACACAACCTGTGACAAGGGCCTCCAATGACAAATATTAGTTTGATAGGACCACTGTACATTCCAGATTTGTCCACTGCACTATGTGCATATGGTTTGTAAAAATTAGCCCTATGGGCTGAGTCATGGCTGACGCAGGAAGCCACCATCCCAAGGGCCTCCAATCACAAATAGTAGTTAGGCTGGAGTAGGAATACTGTCCTGGTTTGTCCACTGCACAATGTGCATAGGGTTTGTAAAAATTAGCCCTATGGACTGAGTCATGGTTGACTCACTATTTTGACTGTGACAGCCAGCTTGGCTTGTGCCATCAACATCTGAAAATCTGTCAACAAAACCCAAAATGCCAAAAAAGCCTGTTATTAAGGAACGTGGATGTGGTGTTGTCAGTGGTGCGTGAGAAGGCGCTCAGTCTGTGTCAAGTCAGAAGAAGCTTGATGCCTCCACTATGTTCCTGGAAAAATTTCCCAGTCTGGAACGTAAACGTGTGTAGAAGCCTGAAGAGTGACAGCAAATTCTGCATTGGATAGCAGACAAGGCCTCTACGCATTTGTCAAGCAGCAACAAATCTTCCACGACCACACAGTCTACAGTCGATGCACAAAAGACTGGTCCATCCAATCCAGAAGCTGTTTCTCTTTTCTCCCGCCATTATCAGTCACATTACCTACTTGAGAAGGTGCACCGTATTAGTGCCCATTTCCGCCATTCCTCTACCACTTTTGCTGCTCTTACAGCACTGCAAAAGTGCTTGAATTTGCCAAGTCACCGACTCATTTCCGACCCGCCCACGCGGTGGAACTCAACCTATCATGTGTTGGCGAGGATTAGTGAACAGCAGAGGGCAGTAGCTGAATACCAGCTTCAACATGCCCGTCAGACTGAGAGTCAGCCACCACACATAACAACTGTCGAGTGGGTGTGGATCGCTGACATTTGTCAGGTTCTTGAGAACTTTGAGTACTGCACCAACCTCGCGCGCGGTGATCAGGCTATTATCAGCGTAACCATCCCGCTGCTGTGTCTCTTGAAACAATCACTGTATAATCTCAAAGAGGAAGCTTTGAGTACCCAGCATGAGCCAGATTTCCCAATGGGTGATACTATCCAACACAGCCAATATTCTGAGGCAACATTGGGTGCTAAGGAGGAAGATGAGGAGGATGAGGAGGGAGAGGACTTGTCTTTCTGTGATACCGAGGGGACTCGTAATGCTACAGAGGGGACACCCAACCCAAGCTTCATGTCTGTCCAGAAAGAAATTCAATAGAATCCGGCACTCATTTGCAGAGATTTATTAGTAATTACAGAATCGTGTATATACAATTCATCGACGTTTCGCTCTCTACGACTTTCTTCAGTTCATACACTAAAGATCATTTCAAGTATGCATAAATGAAACTATGTATATATAAAGAGAGATTCCGGCTCAACAGGACTCAAGCGACAGCCCCTATGTGATCAGAGATTCCACTAGTATCAAATGTAAGGTGCATTGGCGGCACTTGTAGTAGAATGGGCGGAGACCCGTCTAAGGTGCCCCATGGATATGGATCAGGGTTCAAAGAGTCAGGAGAGGATGCCTCTATGGCATGTGGACACGGCTCCACATGCCATAGAGGCATCTTCTATTGAATTTCTATACTGAATGGAGTGGGATCCTATCCGTGCACCATACTTTAATGGAGTGCCGTTCTTCCCTCTATAAATTCATGTCTGTACAGCCTGGATGGGCTGGAGAGGAGGAGGTGGATGAGGAGGCGAATCAGCGTGAGGATAGGATGAGTACTGTTTCTACTATTGTGGACACAGAACATTAGCCTTTTTGCAGATTGGCCCACATGGCACAGCTCATGTGTAAGTGTCTGTGGCAAGACAACTCGCGTGATACACATTTTATCCAACAATAATAATAATAATAATTTTTATTTATATAGCGCCAACATATTCAGCAACACTTTACAATTAAGCGGGTACATGTACATACAATAAATTCAATACAAGGTAAGACAGTTTAAACAGTTACATTAGGAGTGAGGTCCCTGCTCGCAAGCTTACATTCTACAAGGAAATGGGTGGACACAATAGGTGAAAAGTGTTTGGTAATTATAATAAGTTGGGATTTTCATATAAAGCTGCATCATCCGGTCATCAGCCAGTATGCTTAAGTGCAATAATCAAATATTGAGTGCAGTTATTGTGTGCATGGAGGGTGTGGAGACAGATGAATAGCAGTGTGCAAATTCTGAATAATATTTAGAAGGAGGGAACAGGGAAAAAGTTAGTTTACTGAGTAGTTTAGGTGGTAGGCTTGTTTAAAGAGATGGGTTTTTAAAGTGCGCTTGAAGGCGTGGGGAATAGGCATCAGTCGGATCGTCTGGGGTAGAACATTCCAGAGAACTGGTGCAGCACGAGAGAAGTCTTTGAGACGGAGGTGAGAGGTTCAAATTATGAGGGATGTTAGTCTTACGTCATTTGTAGAACGGAGGGCACGTGTAGGGTGATAGACAGAGATGAGAGAGGAGATATAAGGCGGTGCAGAACTGTGGAGAGCTTTGTGAGTGAGAGTGATGAGTTTATTTTGGACCCTGCAGTGAATGGGCAACCAATGTAATGACTGGCACAAAATGGAGGCATCGGTGAAGGGTCTGGACAGAAATACGACCCTGGCTGCCGCATTCAGGATGGATTGAAGAGGAGAAAGTTTGGTAAGAGGGAGACTGATCAGAAGAGTGTTAGCAGTTTCAAAGATGAGAAAAGGTCGGATTCTGGAGATGTTTTTAAGGTGCAGGTGAGAAGAGCGACCTATACTGGTTGGCCACCTTTCTCGATCCACGGTACAAGGAGAAATTTCCTTCTCTCCTTTTGGAGTCACCAAAGAGTTTTACAATGGAATCATTCAAGAGGGTCATTGTAGATCAGTTGCTGAAAACATCACCCTCAGACCATGCTGGTGGCAGAAGTACCGTCTCTTTTCAACACCAAGGGATAATGGGGAGAGACACGAACAACAACTCCTAGAGAGTAGAGATGAGCGGTGTTCGACTAGAACTGTTCGCCAATCTCAAATTCGAGCTGTTTTGGGCGGTGTTCGAGTTGTTCGACGAACCCGAACGATTTGCAAAAAATTCGGCTGTTCGAGGTTATGTTCGATAACTGTTCGTGCACCAAAAGCGTGTCCTGCATGTCTGGCGCTATTTAGAGCACCAATCATGCAGGGATTGTCTGCCACTCACTGTAATGCCACAGCCATGGTGGTTGTGGCATTACAGTGATTGCCCAAATCGATGGGAACAGTGCCAACAGTGAAACATGAAAAGCCGGCAATTCAGCAGCGGCATACACCTGTACCCGACAATTTAGAACCGAAAGAATAGAGCTTCACACATAGATTAGATAGATAGAAACATGTCAGTCACATATATATGAAGTACAGTGACAGTGTTGCTTACTGTACTTGTCATTTAGCGTAAAGGATTTATCAAAAAAAATAATAGTGTTTTCATGCACCGTCTCTTTAAAAAAGCCGGCCGGCAATTCAGCATCTGTACCCGACAATTTATAACAGAAAGAATAGAGCATCACACATAGATTAGATAGATAGAAACATGTCAGTCACATATATATGAAGTACAGTGATAGTGTTGGTTACTGTACTTGTCATTTAGTATTAAAATAAAGGATTTATTATTAAAAAAATTGGCGTGGGGTTCCCCTTAATTTTAGGCTCTAGCGGAGGTTAAGCAGATGGCTGGGGCAGATGTTTGAAGCCTGGGAAGGGGGTAATACCCACGGAGCTTCCCAGGCTACTAATATCAGCCCCCAGCTGAATGCATAGCCTTTACTAGCTATTAAAATGGGGGACCCCCCCCAAAAAAATGACGTGGGGTCCCCCTAATTTAATAGCTAGCAAAGGCTAGGCAGACAGCTGGGGGCTGATATTAATAGCCCAGGAAGGGAGCCATGAATATTGGCCCCCTCCCAGGCTAGAAACACCAGCCGTCAGCCGCCCCAGAAATGGCGCATTCATAGGATGCGCCAATTCTGGCACTTAGCCTCGCTCTTCCACGCTGCCCTGGTGCGGTGGCAGGGTGTAATAGGGTTGGGGTTGATGTCAGCTTATAATGCCAGCTGACATCAAGCCCAGGTTAGTAATGGAGAGGCGTCTATAAGACACCCCCATTACTAACCCCATAGTCAAAGTTAAAAAAAACACAAACACCCAGAATAAAGTCCTTTAATTGAAATAAAGACACAATCCTTTATTGTTCTAAATTAAACCATACTTACCATCACGCCCATTCCAGCTGAAGCCAACGATCTCCTGCAATAAAAGAAAAATAATAAAGCAACCTCATCCTTACCTTTCCATGGTTCCCACGACAGCTTCAGCTCTGCTACATCTAGATGACAGGCTGGACCGCAGCAGAACGCTGCCATCCAGCCTGTCATCCCGCAGACACTGAGAAGCGCAGGCTTGCTTGCGCTGCTCAGCGTCTCTCTGTGACGACATCCAGATGAGCCGAGTTCATGTCCAATGAACTCGGCTCACCTCATGCACGTCACTGACAGCGTGGGAAAATTCTCACGCTGAAGCGGTGAGTGCAGGAGAATTCTCCCACGCTGTCAGTGACGTGCATAAGGTGAGCTCATGTCCAATGAACTCAGCTCACCTCCTGCACGTCACTGACAGCGTGGGAGAATTCTCCTGCACTCAGCGCTTCAGCGTGAGAATTCTCCCACGCTGAAGCGCTGAGTGCAGGAGAATTTTCCCACGCTGTCAGTGACGTGCATAAGGTGAGCTCATGTCCAATGAACTCAGCTCACCTCCTGCACGTCACTGACAGCGTGGGAGAATTCTCCTGCACTCAGCGCTTCAGTGTGAGAATTCTCCCACGCTGAAGCGCTGAGTGCAGGAGAATTTTCCCACGCTGTCAGTGACGTGCATGAGGTGAGCCGAGTTCATTGGACATTAACTCGGCTCATCTGGATGCCCTCACAGAGAGACACTGTGGAGCGCAAGCAAGCCTGCGCTTCTCAGTGTCCGCGGGATGACAGGCTGGATGGCAGCGTTCTGCTGCGGTCCAGCCTGTCATCTCGATGTAGCAGAGCTGAAGCTGTCATGGGAACCATGGAAAGGTAAGGATGATGTTGCTTTATTATTTTTCTTTTATTTCAGGAGATCGTTGGCTTCAGCTGGAATGGGCGTGATGGTAAGTATGGTTTAATTTAGAACAATAAAGAATTGTGTGTTTATTTCAATTAAAGGACTTTTTTCTGGGTGTTGTGTTTTTTTTAAATACTTTACTAGAAATTCATGGTGGTCATGTCTAATATTGGCGTGACCCCATGAATTTCGGGCTTAGGGCCAGCTGATAATGCCAAGCTGGCCCTAACCCCTTTATTACCCAGTGAGCCACCGCATCAGGGCCCTGGATGAGTTGGGTACAGCGCCAGAAGATGGCGCTTCTATGAACGCGCCATTTTCCGGGGTGGCTGCGGACTGCAATTTGCAGCGGGGGTGGCCCAGAAAGCTTGGGCCTCCCTGCGCTGCGGATTCCAGCCCCCAGCTGCCTAGTTGTACCTGGCTGGACACAAAAACAGGGCGAAGCCCCACGTCAATTTTCTTTAAATTATTTCATGAAATAATTAAGAAAAAAAGGGCTTCCCTATATTGTTGTGTCCGGCCAGGTACAAATAGACAGCTGGTGGTTGGGGGCAGCCCGTTCCTGCCTGCTGCACCTGACTGGACACAAATATAGTGCGAAGCCCCACGTCAATTTTTTTTAAATTATTTCATGAATTTCCTGAAATAATTTAAAAAAATTGAAGTGGGGCTTCGCACTATATTTGTGTCCAGCCAGGTACAGCAGGCAGGAACGGGCTGCCCCCATCCACCAGCTGCCTATTTGTACCTGGCCGGACACAACAATATAGGGAAGGCCTTTTATTCTTAATTATTTCATGAATTTCATGAAATAATTAAAAAAAAAATACGTGGGGCTTCGCCCTATTTTTGTGTCCAGCCAGGTACAACTAGGCAGCTGGGGGCTGGAATCTGCAGCGCAGGGAGGCCCAAGCTTTCTGGGCCCCCCCCCGCTACAAATTGCAGTCCGCAGCCACCCCGGAAAATGGCGCGTTCATAGAAGCGCCATCTTCTGGCGCTGTACCCAACTCATCCAGGGCCCTGGTGCGGTGGCTCACTGGGTAATAAAGGGGTTAGGGCCAGCTTGGTATTATCAGCTGGCCCCAAGCCCAAAATTCATGGGGTCATGCCAGTATTAGACATGACCGCCATGAATTTCTAGTAAAGTATTTAAAAAAAACACAACACCCAGAATAAAGTCCTTTAATTGAAATAAAGACACAATTCTTTATTGTTCTAAATTAAACCATACTTACCATCACACCCATTCCAGCTGAAGCCAACGATCTCCTGCAATAAAAGAAAAATAATAAACCAACCTCATCCTTACCTTTCCATGGTTCCCACGACAGCTTCAGCTCTGCTACATCGAGATGACTGGCTGGACCGCAGCAGAACGCTGCCATCCAGTCTGTCATCCCGCAGACACTGAGAAGCGCAGGCATGCTTGCGCTCCTTACTGTCTCGCTGTGACGGCATCCAGATGAGCCGAGGTCATGTCCAATGAACTCGGCTCACCTCATGCACGTCACTGACAGCGTGGGAAAATTCTCACGCTGAAGTGCTGAGTGCAGGAGAATTCTCCCACGCTGTCAGTGATGTGCATGAGGTGAGCTCATGTCCAATGAACTCAGCTCACCTCCTGCACGTCACTGACAGCGTGGGAAAATTCTCCTGCAATCAGCGCTTCAGCGTGAGAATTTTCCCACGCTGTCAGTGACGTGCATGAGGTGAGCCGAGTTCATTGGACATGAACTCGGCTCATCTGGATGTCGTCACAGAGAGACGCTGAGCAGCGCAAGCATGCCTGCGTTTCTCAGTGTCTGCGGGATGACAGGCTGGATGGCAGCGTTCTGCTGCGGTCCAGCCTGTCATCTCGATGTAGCAGAGCTGAAGCTGTCGTGGAAACCATGGAAAGGTAAGGATGAGGTTGCTTTATTATTTTTCTTTTATTGCAGGAGATCGTTGGCTTCAGCTGGAATGGGCGTGATGGTAAGTATGGTTTAATTTAGAACAATAAAGGATTGTGTCTTTATTTCAATTAAAGGACTTTATTCTGGGCGTTTGTGTTTTTTTTAACTTTGACTATGGGGTTAGTAATGGGGGTGTCTTATAGACGCCTCTCCATTACTAACCTGGGCTTGATGTCAGCTGGCATTATAAGCTGACATCAACCCCAACCCTATTACCCCCTGCCACCGCACCAGGGCAGCGTGGAAGAGCGAGGCTAAGTGCCAGAATTGGCGCATCCTATGAATGCGCCATTTCTGGGGCAGCTGACGGCTGGTGTTTCTAGCCTGGGAGGGGGCCAATATTCATGGCTCCCTTCCTGGGCTATTAATATCAGCCCCCAGCTGTCTGCCTAGCCTTTGCTAGCTATTAAATTAGGGGGACCCCACGTCATTTTTTTGGGGGGGTCCCCCATTTTAATAGCTAGTAAAGGCTATGTATTCAGCTGTGGGCTGATATTAGTAGCCTGGGAAGCTCCGTGGGTATTACCCCCTTCCCAAGCTTCAAACATCTGCCCCAGCCGTCTGCTTAACCTCTGCTAGAGCCTAAAATTAAGGGGAACCCCACGCCAATTTTTTTAATAATAAATCCTTTATTTTAATACTAAATGACAAGTACAGTAACCAACACTATCACTGTACTTCATATATATGTGACTGACATGTTTCTATCTATCTAATCTATGTGTGATGCTCTATCTTTCTGTTCTAAATTGTCGGGTACCGCTGCTGAATTGCCGGCTGGCTTTTTTAAAGAGACAGTGCATGAAAACACTATTATTTTTTTAAATAAATCCTTTACACTAAATGACAAGTACAGTAAGCAACACTATCACTGTACTTATTATATATGTGACTGACATGTTTCTATCTATCTAATCTATGTGTGAAGCTCTATTCTTTCTGTTCTAAATTGTCGGGTACAGATGCTGAATTGCCGGCCGGCTTTTTTAAAGAGACGGTGCATGAAAACACTAATATTTTTTTTAATAAATCCTTTACACTAAATGACAAGTGCAGTAACCAACACTGTCACTGTGCTTCTTATATGTGTGACTGACATGTTTCTATCTATCTAATCTATGTGTGATGCTCTATTCCTTCTTGTCTAAATTGTCGGGTACCGGTGTATGCCGCTGCTGAATTTGCCGGCCGGCTTTTTTAAAGAGAGTGTCTTCTGAGCAGTTTGTCAGCTTTTGGACACCTTTGCAGGTGTTTTCTATGTGTTTCTATGTGTTTTTGTTTGCCTGCCATTGGTTTTAACGGTGTTCGACGGTGTTCTAAGGTGTTCGACGAACAGTTCGACGAACAGTTCCTCGAACATCCCGGTGTTCGACGAACCGAACCGAACCCGAACACTACTGGGGTGGCTCAACACTACTAGAGAGTTGGGGGGAAATGTGCACAAATTGGGAAATTTTTAATAAGCCAGCACAACAGCAAGGGCTATCTGTGCTTGTAACAATGCCAAGGAGGGATAAGTTGCAGAACATGGTCAAGGGGGTATTTAAGTGACCATACGTGCGTCATTTCTGACTCTTCAGTTCCCTTTAATTATTGGGTGTCTAAGCTGAACACTTAATTGCAAAAAGAACTTCGGCATTCCATACATGAATATATAAGAAATATTGTATCTAGACTAATGTCACTTTGAAAAATGAAGGTTTTTTGCGCATAATTTGGCCAATTTATGTTTGCCCATCAACCACGACAAGGTCACCTTCGTATGATGGGAAACTACGCTACGCTACCACTGGATATGCCACTCTTGGGCTGTAAGCCTGTATGAACAATATGTCTCTGCTTGGGCTTTTAACCTACAATGTATGGGCTGGTAGAGCTAGTACTAGCAAGAACTGTTTGGACTCCTGCTTTGCGTAGGGAACTAAACGCCTTTTTAAGTGGACTAATGTGGACAGCAGAAGCCAGGCTCTGACCCCTAAAACAGCAGAGAAAATAGACCTGTGCTGTAAAAAAAAAGGCAGCACAAAAGGCTACTACTCTGTGTGCTGGAAAAATATTGCTTTGCCTCTGACAAGAGCTGTTTTAAGATGGACACTGGAAGAACACTTTAAGCTACCTAATACACAATCTCTCCCTCCCTGTACTCTGACTTTGTTGTGTGTCTTCAGCTCTGAAAAGCTATTTTTTGGTGGTATTGTGGAGCTATTGAGCGGCTCCTTTAAATTGTCCCTGCTCGAGTAAATTGTCCCTCCCTCCTCTACACTGAACTAGTATACACTGCAGGTAGCCCTTAAAAGGGATTTTGTTTTATCAAGAGGCCTAAACACTAGTGTTGAGCCACCCCCGTAGTGTTCGAATTCGGTTCGGTTCGTCGAACACCCGTGTGTTCGCTGAACTGTTCGTCGAACTGTTCGTCGAACACCTTCGAACACCGTTAAAACCAATGGCAGGCAAACAAAAACACATAGAAACACATAGAAAACACCTTCAAAGGTGTCCAAAAGCTGACAAACTGCTCAGAAGACATAACTAACACATGGAAAAGTGACAAGTACATATAGTCATGCGAAAAGAAAAGAGGTGGAGGAGTAAAAGGAGGGGGAGACACAGATATAGGCATGTCATGCCCTTCTAAAATCCAAAAAGTGAGAAGCCGACACGGCCAGTTCGTTCATGCCTGTGCCACCTCCGTGTCGCCGGGTTTGTGCCAGAGCCGCAGTGGACCCTGACGGCCAGCCCCCCTCTCCCAATACTGGTGCCTGTCCGCTGGTGGGTCGAGCGAGCCCCCCTGTGGTGTAGGCAGCTCTAAGGTTTTTAATTTAAATTGTCTCTCTAATTTGAATGAATACACTTTAAATCCTTTTACAAGGATCTATTGGAGGGCAAGTCTCATGCCAGCAGCCACGTAATTCCAGCTCCAGTAGCGTCCACTAAAGCTGCTGCAATTAAAAAGCTTTTATAAGGATCGAGCTCAGCTGTCCACCGCAAGGCGTCCTACCGCCAGTCCCAGCCCCTATGCCTATTGCACCTCACCCAGAGGTGTGATATCTCACTCTCAGGTAAGGATGGAGTGTGGATCAGGGGCTCTGCATGAGCTTTGCTCCGGAGGCGGGCCTAGTAACAGAGGCCCAGGCCTGGAAGAGGGAGAAGGAAGGAAGAGGAGCGGAGAAGGCTCCAGGAACGAGGAACGAAGGGATCCCAGGGGTGCGGACGGGCGAGTCGCCACCACACACCCGAATCCACCTGCGTGGAGGGGTCAGGCCAAAGGGGGAGATCGGTCCCCGACACTAGTGGAGGCGGGAAACGACCCTCAGCTAGAAACCGGAGGCTGTGACATTTTATGTGGCGCAGCCCCTCGCTACACCCGCTAGGAAGGCACCACAGAGGGTCAGGGAAACTGGCGCCAAGCTTACCAAGAGGAGGCCCGAGGCAGCCGGACAGAAGGGTTGGTAAGAAAGGCCAGACAAAGGACACACAAAGGGGGTCCTGTGAAGCGCTCCAAAGTTATCTGGGAGTTGTCTGAGCCCCTCACCTGGTGAGCACAGTACGACGTGGGCAGCCGTTACCTGCAGAAGTGGTCTGGATAATAAGAACTGTGAGTAAAGGCCCTGGACTGCATCATTGACTCCGTGTCGTTACTGCTGCTGCCCTGCACCATCACCCCTATCCTCCGCATACACTGCCCTGAGGCTATACTCCTCTAGAGGGGAGTTATGCTACGCTCTGCTGCACCCACAACACCAGCCTCAGCGGTGTGCCCTGCAGCGGCGGTTCACTCTGACCGCAATCCACGGGTGGCGGAGTCGGACATTTAAACATCAAAACCACATAAATAGTTCCTCCACTGGTTTGACCGCCCTGAGCCACGGAACCGGGTCGCCGCCACGGAGACTACAACCACCAGCATCCACCAAAAAGGGTCCGGCTCCGGGTGTCTCAAGGCCCAGGGGGCGCGTTAAAACATTTTCATCACCTTTTATAATCACCAATGGGACAAGGCAGGGATGTCCTCTGTCCCCTCTCTTATACATCCTAGTGACGGAGCAGCTGCTCTCATAAATTCGCCATAACCCCAATATTAGGTGGATTGAGGTGGGAGGCACCGAGTACAAGTGCTCTCTATTTGCTGATGATGTCCTAGTATATATCACTCAATCAAATATATCCATCCCTGCTGTTATGGCTGAAATAGATCACTTTGTTACATGGTCAAATTTTAAAATCAAAGCAGCGAAGACTGAGGCCCTCGATGTCTCCCTCCCCAAATCCATACAGGATTCCATCCAGTCCAACTTTCAGTTTGCCTAGCCCTCACAGGGTATCAAATACTTAGGAATTCCTATTCATAGAGACCTCTCCCGTCTATGTTATCTTAATTTTGAGCCCTTTATTGAACAACTCCATACAGACCACGGTTGGCAAGTTAGAACTGTAAGATTCACTATGTGAATCACTGGTGTTTTGTGGAAAAGCACATGTACACTGTGTTCCAAATTATTATGAAAAATTGTTTAGGAGTGATAAGGGAAGAATTTGTTTGTTTGTCAGTTAAACTCATTGATGGTGATGTGTGTCAGGGCTCTTTATATCACTGTAAGCAATTGCAGACACCCTGTGCTAATTAGTTTGGCAGGTGTGTCCAATGAAAGGCAAGACTACTTAAGAAGGCTGTCCCACATTATTAAACAGCCTACAGTTTCTGCCAAAATGGGAAAGAAAAAGGATGTGTCGGCTTCTGAGAAGCAACAAATTGTGGAGTGTTTAGGTCAAGGCATGACTACAATCAACATTGTGCGATGATCAGGATGAAGTGTCTTGGCAATCAAGAAGTATGTAGCTGATTCACAGTACACACGTGTGCGTGCTGATAAGGGCAAATTGAGGACTCTTTCCTACAGGCAATTACGTCAGGTTAAAAGAGCAGCGGCAAAAAAGCCTTGTCATAGCAGCAGACAAGTTTTTGAAGCTGCTGGTGCCTCCAACGTCCCCCGAACAACAAGATGCAGGGTCCTTCAGAGGTTTGCAGCTGTGCGTACGCCATCCTGTCGACCTCCTCTATCCACTGCACACAAGCAGAAACGGCTCCAGTGGGCCAAACAATACATGAAGACTGACTTCAAAACTGTTATGTTCACGGATGAGAGCCGTGGAACGCTCGATGGTCCAGATGGATGGAGTGGAGGATGGCTGGTTGATGGACACCCCACGCAAACACGGCTACAGCGCCAACAATGAGGAGGTGGAGTAATGTTTTGGGCTGGAATCAAGGGGAGAGAGATTGTCGGCCCCTTTAGGATCCCTGAAGGCGTAAAGATGAACTCCATAATGTATGTGGAGTTTCTCAAACAGCTCTTCCTGCCATGGTTCAAGAAGAAGAACCGTGTATTTCACAGCAACATCATTTTCATGCATGATAATGCACCGTCTCATGCTGCACATAACACATCTGCATCTCTGGCTGATATGGGCATAAAAGGGGACAAACTTATGGTGTGACCCCCATGCTCCCCTGACCTCTACCCCATTCGGAACCTCTGGAGCATCATCAAAAGGAGTGTCTATGATGGCGGGAGGCAGTTCACATCTAAGCAACAGCTCTGGGAGGGTATTCTGTCCTCATGCAAAACAATTGAAGCAGAAACCATCCAAAACCTGACAAATTCAATGGATGAGAATGTTCAGAAGCTCCTTTCGAACAAAGGGTCCTATGTGCAAATGTAACATCACCTAGAATAAAGTTTTGAGTTGAAAACTGTTTGATTTCAGTTTCTACTAACCTGCTAATGCTTATAATTTCAAAAATGACCATTTTTTGGTCTTTATTAAAATGAAAAGGTTGATCGAAGAGTGTGGGGGATCTAAGAGTGTGGCAACCCAGTAGTCAGGATTACTTCGAATTCTGACAATCTGAGGGTCATGTTGCAGGTAGTGCAGCAAGAAGGCACTTATGTGTCTTGCGCATCTCGGAGTCCCAAAATTATTTTCCGGGCTAGATGCAGCTAAAAATTATTATTAATTTTAAATCTGGTGGAGCTTAGTATAGATTGCCTAATAGAATCAGTACTGCACACTGCTACAAAGCCCAAATTATTTTCCAGCCAAGATACAGATAAACATGATTAGTAATTTTAAATCTGGAGGAGTTTAGTATAGATGGCCTAATAGAATCCGTACTGCACACTGCTACAAAGCCCAAATTATTTTCCAGCCAAGATACAGATGAACATGATTAGTAATTTGAAAGCTTAAAATGGTTGGTGAGGTGATTTTAACCAATCATCAAGCTTTTACTCTCCCTAGGATAACACAGGGGTAGAAAAGTCGTTTCGGATCCATGATTTGTTCATCTTTATGAACGTGAGTCTGTCTGCATTATCAGTGGAGTGCCGCGTGCGCTTATCTGTCAGCACACCACCAGCAGCGCTGAACACACGTTCAGACAGAACGCTGGCTGCGGGGCATGACAAGATCTCCAAGGCGTAAGTGGCTAGCTCCGGCCATTTATCCAGATTGGAAGCCCAAAATGAGCAAGGGTCCAGTGACACAGTCATGGCTTCAATGTTTACTTGGAGATACTCCTGTACCATCGTCTCTAGGCGTTGACTATGTGTCAGACTTCTTGTCTCCTGTGGCCTTGCAAAGGATGGGCTAAAAAAGTGCTGAAATGATTCCGCAAAATTGATGTTACCAGCAGATACTGTGTTTCTGTTACGGTTTGAAAGCTGAACACTCGACGGTCCCACGGTTGGCAAGTTGGAACTGTGAGATTCACTACATGCACCACTGGTGTTGTGTGGAAAAGCACATGTAAGATTCTGCAACAGTCTCTGCTGATACTCCTGCATGCGTGCATCCCTTTCTATGGCAGGAATAATTTCTGCAAATTTACTTTTGTACCGGGGATCTAACAGTGTGGCAACCCAGTAGTCAGGATTATTTCTAATTCTCACAATTCGAGGGTCATGTTGCAGGTAGTGCAGCAAGAAGGCACTCATGTGTCTTGCGCATCCAGGAGTACCAAGTCCCTGTTGTGTTGGTGGCGGGGTAACAATCATGCTTCCTTCCTCTGTCCTCTCCCCCCAACCTCGCACAACAGAAATGTGATCAAGGTCTCCCTCATCTGATGAGTCTTCCAACAGTTCGTCCTCCACTTCTTCCTGGGCTCCTGCACCTTCCTCACTAGTTTGGCTGCTACCATGCACCCTGGTAAAACCATCTCCCCCACCCTCACATGCCTGCCGCCTTGGTGCTGCCGACCGTCTGGACCTTGCAGATGTTAGCCCTTCCGCATACAACTCCTCCTCCTCTACTTCCTCCACCTCCTCTTGTGCCACCACCTAACTCCGAATTCTGTTTAACATGTGCTCCAGCATGTAAATCACCGGAATAGTCATGCTGATAATGGCATCGTCAGCACTAAACATCTTCGTCGCCATTTCAAAACTGTGCAGAAGGGTGCATAGGTCCCTGATCTGAGACCACTCCTCTAGCCTGATTTGCCCCACCTCTGAATCTCGTTGGCCCAGGCTATACGTCAGAACGTATTGCACCAGGGCTTGTCGGTGCTGCCACAGTCGCTGCAACATGTGCAGAGTTGAATTCCACCGGGTAGGCATATCGCATTTTAGCTGGTGAAGTGGCAGGCCCAACGACTTCTGTAGAGATGTAAGTCGCTGAGCTGCGGGATGCGAACGGCAGAAGTGAGCACACAGCGACCATGCCCTCTGCAGAAGGCCATCTAGTCCGGGATAGTGGGCTAAAAATTGCTGGACAACCAGGTTCAACACGTGAGCCATACAAGGCACGTGTGTGACATTGCCCCGGCGAAGGGCCGCACCCAGGTTTGCAGCATTGTCGCACACGGCCTTCCCTGGTTTCAGGTCCAGTGGAGACAACCATTCATGAAATTGGTTCTCCAGAGCTGACCACAACTCCTCAGCTGTGTGTCTCACATTTCCCAGACATTTCAAAGTAAACACCGCCTGATGACGTTGAGCCCTACTGCCAGCATAGTAAGGAGGTGTGCAGGATCCCTTCTGCGCAATTAGAAAGTTTGTGGCATGACCAGACAGGCTTTGGGTGCAGGTGGAGGACCGAGAGGTGGTTGAGGAGGCAGAAGCAGTGGAGAAACTTTGAGATAAAGAGGATTGATGCACAACTCGTGGGGACGGCAAGACTTGGACAGCAGCCCCTTGTCCTGCTGTCACCATAGTTACCCAGTACCCAGTCAGCGACATGTAACGCCCCTGTCCATGCCTACTTTTCCAAGTGTCTGTGGTGAAATGTACCCTGTCACACACAGAGTTTCTCAAAGAAGCGGTGATGTTGTGTGCGACATGCTGGTGTAGCGCAGGCACATCTTTCTTTGAGAAGTAGTGCCGACTGGGCATCTGGTACTGGGGCACTGCGACGGACATAAGGTCTCGAATATCCTCTGTGTCCATCAGGTGGAAAGGCAGCATTTCTGTAGCCAAGAGCTTGCAGATGGTGAAATTCAACCTCTTAGCTTTCTCATGGCTAGGAGGAAATGGCCTTTTACTTGTCCACATCTGAGGGACCGAATGCTGGCTGTTGTGCTTAGATGGCGTTGAAAAGGGTGTCCCCGGCAAACTGCCGGTCTGTGAGGAAGATGCAGGCAGACATGTTAGGTTGCCTTGATCCAAAGGTGGTGCTATCGATGTCGGACAGCGCTCAACACCAGCTGGTGTTACCACCTCCAAAGAAAATGATGACCTGCCAATCACGCTGGCTGTTGCAGGCAAAGAGGTGGCAGGTCTGCGTCCCAAAACAGGTGTGACTGCTGTCCCCCCAGTCACAGAGGATGAAGAGGCCGCAGATGCACAAGATAGGGCAGACGGTGGTTGGCCCGGCCGGCTAGGCCGCATTACAGCACAGTGAGCTTCCCACTGCAACTGATGCTTCATGTCCATGTGCCGGTTCATGCATGAAGTACTCAAACTATGTATTTTTTGGCCTCTACTTAGCTTTTGTTGCCAAATGTTACAGATAACACGAGTTGGGTCTTCTTTATCGATCTGAAAAAATGCCCAGGCTATGCAAGGCTTAGCACCCATGCGACCTGAAGAGCCACCACGACTTGTGGTCAAAGGCAGAGTTGTGTTTGAGGATGCAGTTGTTGACGTGTTTCCAGTACTACGTCTCTGTCCAGGAAGGCGCAACCTGACCTCGTCGTCACTAGCATCCTCCTCCACCTCCTCTGCTGACCTCATCTCTTGGCTGACTGTGGGTTGACAGTAAGTGGGATCTCCAACCTCATCATCATCACCCTGTGTGTTATCACACCCGTCATCCTCAGAGCCAACCTGTTCCTGCCCTGACAAAAAACTAAAGTTGTCGCTCCAATCAGGTATTTGAGTCTCATCATCGTCTTCCTCATTGTCTCCACCAACAGGAGTTACAGTTTGGGAATGAGGGTCTACATTATGGTCAGAACTTTGTGCGTCTGGTCCTGGATCCGACTCATAAAGATTCTGGGCATCAGTGCAGATTATTTCCTCGTCTGGATTCACAGAAGCGCTGGAGCCGACTTCTGATTCCCGGGCTATAGTATGAGTAAATAGCTCTGCAGATTCAACCATCTGTTCTACCTCATACTCAGACGGGCAGCTGGAGATTTGGGAGCTGTGAGGAAACAAGTGCGATTGGGGTGACACCTCTGAGGACTGGAGTATTTGTGATGTTGAAGTTGATGTGGAGGAGAGCCCACTTAAAGGAGCACTTGATATCCGTTGAAGCACCTGCTGTTTTTGTGCCTCATCTGGAATTTGTAGCGATTGGCTTGGCCCTAAGAAAGGGATCTTATCACATTGTCCGCTAAAAGAAGTAGACATTTTAGTTTGGCTGGAAGATGGTCTTTCTTCTGCAGATGTTACTGTTGCTTTAACACCTACCCCACGGACACAACCTTTTTTCCCCTTCCTAACACGCCTATTCCACTTTCCACCAGCAGCAGGCCTTTTTCCACTCATTTTGGTGGTTAACTAATTCACAACTCTGGAGTTGTTTGCACAAAAAAACAATAGATGGGAACCGAGCAGAGCTGAGTGGCCAAACTTTGGTATTAGGCCAAAACTATTGTCTGGGTTAGATGCAGAAAAAAATTATATTCAATTTGCAACCTGATGGAGGTCAGTATAGATGGACTAATAGAACAAGTCCCACACACTGCTAGAAGGCCAAATATTTTTTCAGAGCTAGATGCAGATAAAAATTATTTTTAATTTGCAACCTGATGGAGGTCAGCATAGATGGACTAATAGAACAAGTCCCACACACTGCTAGAAGACCAAATATTTTTTCAGAGCTAGATGCAGATTAAAATTATTTTTAATTTGCAACCTGATGGAGGTCAGTATAGATGAACTAATAGAACAAGTCCCACACACTGCTAGAAGGCAAATTATTTTTTCAGAGCTAGATGCAGATAAAATTTTTTTTTAATTTGAAACCTGATGGAGGTCAGTATAGATGGACTAATAGAACAAGTCCCACACACTGCTAGAAGGCCAAATATTTTTTCAGAGCTAGATGCAGATAAAAATTATTTTTAATTTGCAACCTGATGGAGGTCAGTATAGATGGACTAATAGAATGATGCTTATGCCCAAAAGGTTTTACTTCACTAGGTGCAGTAAAAAAATTGGTATTCTATACACAGGTGGTGTAGCTTGCAACACAGATAGGCTACTCCACTGACTTACACACTCTGCAATAGGCCAAAAAGGATTAGCTTTGCTAGATTTAGCCAAATGCTGTGAAAAAAACTTGCACAGCACTGGCACAGACCTGCCTGGCAAAAACTGATAGGAACTGATCTAACTCAGTCCTGAAAAGGACTGCAATTACAATTAGTCTTTACTCCCAACCTATCTATTTAAGAGCACAGACCTGCCTGATAAAAGTCATAGGAAATACTGTAACCTAGTCCTTAAAAGGACTGCAATCACAACTATTCCCTACTCCCAAGCTATCTGTAGATTTGTGCGAAAATTGGCTTTAAATTAACAAGGTATAGCGCACACAGCAACAGCGGTGCCGTCTAACACGCAGCTGCACCAGTGAGAAAATGGTGGCAACGGGGAAAATGGCTGGGTCTTATAGGGCAAGGACATGTGACATACACTGCCAATGACACATGCCCTTGCTTGTGTGAAAAAAAGCACTTCGCTCCGTGTGTACGCTGCTGATAGGCTGACAGACTGCACCTCCCCACTGTAAATGTGGGAAAGAGAAAAAAAATGGAGATCTTCATTATTCCTGCAGAGATCCATCCCCTGCCCCTCCCCCCACCCCTCCACCCGCCCCACTGTACACTCAAACTGCGTATTAACATTAATTTTAATCATTACTGAGAAAAAATCCAGTTATGATTTTGGTGCACGAACAGTTATCGAACATAACCTCGAACAGCCGAATTTTTTTCAATTCGTTCGTGTTCGCCGAACGGCTCGAACACCGCCCAAAACAGCTCGAATTTGAGATTGGCGAACAGTTCGAGTCGAACAACGCTCATCTCTACTAAACACTCTCCCTAGCAGCTCAGCGATCTCTCCCTATGCTTGTAGATCACAGGCTCCGGAAGCAATGTGCACAAAATGGCAGCGACAGGGCTTAAATAGACCCTATGACACTGGGCGGCCAGCCAAGCACAGCAATGCCACAACCAAGATGTCTGCGGCATTACTGTGAATGATTAAGAAGCCCATCATGTTTAGTGGTTGCAACGGAAGCGCCAAAACTGCAGGGCGGGACATCCGAATATAGCGAGGCGAGTATACAAATACTCGCAATATAACGAGTATCCCAAATACAGTACTATCCATGCAAATAGTGAATGGTAACAAATACACTAGCTCATCACTAGTAATGACTATATAATATGAGTTTCACTTTTTGTATTGAAGAACTGAAATAAATTAACTTTTTGATGATATTCTAATTTAGTGAGATGCACCTGTATGTGTGTAGTTGATTTGTGTGTGTCTCCCAGTCTCTATTCCCATTTGGTTTGCCTCACTAGCTCCTTCCCAGTTTCCCACTCGATTGTTTAAGAGTGTTTTTGTATGATTGCAGTTTTCTTTTATCCATGTCTGCTTCCCCTCTGTCATCTTCTTCTTCTTCTTCTCCAGGGGAAACCTTGGGACTGGGCATTTTCCCTTTCATCTGGTTCCCAGTTGCTCCAGACAGTCAAGGAATTTTTTTGTGCTCTGGAGCTCATTTATGATGATCCCGACCACGACTCTCTGGCTGAATCAAAATTACGTCAACTTCAGCAGGGAGACAGGCCAGCGGAGGAGATTTTGTCCGAGTTCCATAGATGGTCCTCAAACACTAGGTGGAATGATTCCAATTTTGTTAGGGGCTCTCTGAGAGGGTGAAGGATGCCTTTGTTCTGAGAGAGACAAAAAGAGACACCGCAATTTTCATGGGGTCATGTGTCTAATGAACCTAGGTCTGAGAACACTGAGGAACCCATGAAGTTGGGGGGGGAACAACTCATAGCATTGGTTTTCTAGCATTTTTTTTGTGGCGGGAAAAGTAATTTTTTGGTACATGCCCATCCATACGTAACCCCAAAGAGCCACCGGAAAACTAAGGAGCCCAGGTTGTTTGGAGGTTAGTAACCTGGGTGTACATATTTCCCCCGATGGTAGGTTGCAATTCTTTCTACCTGCTGAGATCCTATTAGGTGGAAGAAAGGTGTTTACTTCCTCCTTTTTGGATAGTGAGGTTGAGTTAATCTGGTTGACACCTGGTTCGTCTGGACCCAGGGTCTTATTGTTCATAAGTTGTCAAAACATATACTCATAATTGCAATAGATTCTATACCCTTGAGCCAGGGGTATTTTACTCAGGTTTGTTGAAGATACACATCTACAGGTAAGGGCCATGTACATGGAATCCATAAATTGTTATGTGCTAGAGGGCTTGCCCTCCACAGTGGTTCTTTAACTTTCTTGGCTGATGTTACACAATCACGTGGTGGACTGGCAGGCACAGGAAATAGTAAGGTGGAGAAAGTACTGTCATGATAACTATAAATGCACCCATATATTCATGGTAGCTACCAGGCCACTGCTGGAGAATCTATCTGATTTTGAGAATGTGTTTTCGGAACAAGGGTGACAGGAACTACCACTTTATTGACCATATAATTGCTCTATCAATTTAATTTCTGGTCCCAAGTTGCCTAAGGGCAAGCTATATAATATTTTGGGTCCTGAAAGACAGGTCATAAAAGATTACAGTGGCATGTAAAAGTTTGGGCACCCATGGTCAAAATTACTATTATTGCGAACAGTTAAGCAAGTTGAAGATTAAATGATTTCCAAAAGGTCTAAAGTTAAAGATGACACTCCCCCTCTCCCGTCTCCAAGATTTCTCGCGTGCTGCGCCAATTCTTTGGAATGCACTTCCCAGGACAGTTTGATTAATTCCCAATACCCACAGTTTCAAGGTGACCCTAAAAACCCATTTCTTTAGACTGGCGTATCGCCTCCACACACTATCTGTCCGTCCCAGTTTTCCCCCATATTAAAATCTTCTTCAATTTCAGGTTCATACCAACCATGCACTTAATAGCCTCGGTCAGGACTGTACACATACTGGCTGGCGACCAGTCCATGTATTATTATTTATCCTATTTAGTATATCAAGGCTGCATTATACAATATATGTACATTCTACTTTTTGTGTCTCCCCCATTTCCTCATAGACTGTAAGCTTGCAAGCAGGGCCCTCACTCCTTTCGATATGAGATATGCTTATTCTGTATTGTCTGTATAAAATTTGTAAAGTGCTACGGAATATGTTGGCGCAATAAAAATAAAAATTATTGATAATGAGGATACCCAATAGTACATATATTAATTCTCATACCTCATGAAAATAAATCAAAAAATGGTAATTCTTGTGCTATCAAAGTTTGGAAGTTTATTACATCAAAGAATACGAAATTACACAGCCAACAAAAAAACCCTTATATAAAATAGCCACTAAAAGACCCATTTAAAAGACTTGGGCAGTGTGGTTTTAGATGAAAATATTATTTGGCATCATGATTATGTCATCAAAATTAAGTGGTGAACATGATACAAGAGTTCAAATCATATATTCCAGAGATAGAATTACATGGATAACATATATTATAAATTACATATATTTACAGCTTTATGATAACAACCATTTATAACAGTGATTATCGTTGAAATACATGATTCTAGAATGGCTATTAGAAGCTAGTAAATGTATCACACATAATTTAAAATTTGTATCATGATTATTATCTCAATGGGTCCAGAAATCAAACAGTTATAAGATATAAACAGCCACCCAGAGATAGATCAGGATAGTAAGGGCAAAGAAAATGGCTGTGACCCCCACAGCTTGATGAAGAATTATTTAGTCAGCAGTGAATATACAGACCATGTGCCATCTTATTGGAAACCACACTGCCTCGTACCCCAATGCGCGTTTCGCCTTCTGCTTCATCGGGGGGGTACTGAGGCAGTGCCATACCTGGGTTTTTATCTAGTGAATAGATTCAGATCACCTGGAGCATCCTATGATAATGGGCGTGTGTATTCCGCCCATCGCACATCGCACTCCCATGGTCGGCGGCCCGGAAGTCCGGCTGCGCATGTCCGCAAAGCCAGACTTCTGATTGGACGCCAGGCGCCGGAGGCGAGGTCATGATGACGCGGCGCACACGCGCACCACATGAGGAATCACAAGGTGCCATTTTAGGTTAGGGCAAAGTTCCCCCAATGCCCATTTATGACCGCATACAGTACATTACATACAAGAAAATGACAAGAGACTCATATACATATATATCGTGTATCGTTTGTTGCTTCAAAGGGTATTTTCTTTATTTATAATGATTCGTCATACAGTCAGGATTTAAAATCTTAAAGATAGAAATAGCAATATTATTTGCAGATACCCATAAGTTCAAATCATCATATTCAATCATTAATGTAATAAGAGCAACAGAATAATCTATCCCAAATATATATTTCTTGTTCATTAATTGTTCCAATATTTTGTATAGTCCCATGATCAATCATAAGATAATTTTAATAATTAAAGAATGTACAATTCCCAGGAATAGCAACGTAGTATAGTGGTAAGTGAGAGCATAGTACAGCAATGTCACGATCACTCCAAGAATAGGGCAAAGCTCACTAGATCATTCAAACTATTGGGTTTGACAGTATCCAGAATAGTACTCCATTTTACTTCCGTTTTATATACTGTAGCAGTTTCTTAGCATCTCCTCCTCTCGCACCTAGATGGATTTGATCGATCCCTCGAAAATGTAGAAGATGCCAATTACAATTGTGGGACTCATGAAAATGATTAGGTATGTTTTTTAATTTGGCTATTTGTTCTGAATTGGAAATTTTAGCGCCATTTTTAATGTCCCATATATGCTCAAGGGTTCTGACATGAAATTCTCTAGATATTAATCCTACATAAATTAACTTAAAGGGACAGATTGCCCAGTAAATTACATCAGTTGAGCGACAAGTTATACGATGAAGAATTTTAAAAGTACGAGTACTAGAGGAATCATGAAAGTCAAAGGCTCTGTCTACCTGGGGACATGCCCCACATGAACCATAGGGGTAACAACCCCATTTTGGACTACGGCAGCCAAAAAAAGACCCTTCTACTGAAGGTGGTTTATAATGGCTTCTTACCAGTATGTCGTTTAAATTTTGAGACCTTTAAGGGGTTACCAAGGTTTTCAGAGATATAATGTTTTTAAGAATGGGATCCGACATTAATACTGGCCAGTATCTTGTAAATATTGCAGACATCTCCCTCCATTGTGCATGATATGGAGTTATCAGTCTGACCTGATCATCTTTTTTCTTTTGTTTATTTCTCAGAAGTTGATCCGTTGGGGTCGTTGCTGCTCTACTATATCCCTGTTGGATAACATTATTGTTATAGTTATGGGCTTTAAAACGTTTTTTCAATTCACCGGCTTGATTCTCAAACAAGGCACTAGAGCAGTGTTTCCCAAACTCCAGTCCTCATGGACCCCAGCAGGTCATGTTTTCAGGATTTCCTTAGAATTACACAAGTGGTGGAAGTATCATGAAGGCTTCAGCAATTCTTTCACTCCTGCAACACTATGGAAATCCTGAAAGCATCTGTGGGGGTCCATGAGGACTGGAGTTTGGGAAACACTGCACTAGAGGAACATATTCGCCGAGCCCGGAGGAATTGACCAGTAGGAATAGATTTAATTACTTGAGGAGAATGAGAGGATTTTGCACTCAGCAGTGAATTTACTGCCGTTTTTTTTCTATATACAGGGTGGTCCAAAAGTAGGTGGACAGAAAGTGTAATAAGGTTATGAATGGGGAGATTTATCAAGCACTAAATTGCAGTCGCCTGTCTGGATCATCCTCCAACAAGCCATGAATTAGACGTGGACGATAAGCTTTCCACCCAATAGATTTCAGGATTAGCATGATAGAAGCTCGTGAAATTCCCAATTCCAAAGAAGCTCTTCTGGTGGACTTTTCTGGACTCTGAACAAATGTTTCAGCAACAAGTTGTTTATTATATTCTGTACAGACTGTTTTGGGTCGACCAGTTTTTGGAGCATTAAGGATTGAGCCAGTGGCATTGAATTTGTCATGAATGCAGTAAATGGTCTCTTTGGGGCTTGAGTACCAAATGTTCCAACCCAATTTGCTCTAACGATTTCAGCATTTTGAGATTTCCAATACTCTGTTAAAATCCATTTTCTTTGATCTGTATTTAAATTATTTGCCATTATGTGTTATCTGAATTATCTGAAAACAGATTTGGGGTAGATCTGTGAAAACTAGATCTGTGAAACTGGCTCAGTTGCCCTTAGCAACCAATCAGATTCCACCTTTCATTTTCCAAAGAGTCTGTGAGGAATGAAAAGTTAAATCTGATTGGTTGCTAAGGGCAACTGAGCCAGTTTCACTTTACACCATGTTTGATAAATCTCCCCCTTCATAACCTTATTACACTTTCTGTCCACCTACTTTTGGACCACCTTGTATGTCAGTTGAAATTTGACTATCCATCTCCTTCCTGATTTTTAAATCAAGAAATTAAATCTCCAAAGGGCTCGATGAATATGTCAGTCGTATGTTCCATTCATTTCTATTCAATTCATCAAGAAAACTCTCCAGTTGGTGCACCTCCCCCTGCCATATCAAGAAAAGATCATCAATGAAGCGGACCCACATGTGGACTGCTACATCATCTTTATCCGGGTAGTTTATGCCATGTTCCCAATACCCCAGGAAGAGGCACGCATATGGGGGCGCACAGGATGCCCACAGAGTCGTGTCCCTCTCCTGGAAATATGAGTTATTCTGTCTTTAAAAAGGAAAAAAAAAGTTACGTGTGAGGATATACCACAGCAACTGGAGAAGTAGTTCAATTAACTGATGATCCATGTTGGTCAGACCCAGGAAGAATTTGACTGCTGCTAGGCCGTCCTCATGGTTTATCGACATATATAAGGACTCAACGTCTGCAGTTGCCTTGATAATATCATGGTCAAAGGTTATGTCCTGGAGTCTGACCAACAGGTCTGTTGAATCTTTGATGTATGACGGAAGATTTTGTACAAGTGGCTTTAGATAATGATCAAGAAATTTACAAACTGGTTCACACAGCCCTTTCTTGCCTGACACTATTGGCCACCCTGGAGGTTCAATAATACTTTTATGAACCTTTGGGAGAAGGTATAGGGTAGGTGTAGTCAGATTATCTGTAATCAATCCCTCAAAGATAGATTTTGGGATAATATTTTTCTCCACTGCAGTTATCAGAATATTCATCAGTTCCCTATTGAACTTCAGTGCAGTATTGCAATCTGTCCCTTTAAGTTAATTTATGTAGGATTAACATCTAGAGAATTTCGTGTCAGAACCCTTGAGCACATACGGGACATTAAAAATGCGGCTAAAATTTACGATCCAGAACAAATAGCCAAATTAAAAAACATCCCTAAACATTTTCGTGAGTCCCACAATTGTAATTGGCGTCTTCTACGTTTTCGAGTGATCGATCAAATCCATCTTGGTGCGAGAGGAGGAGATGCTAAGAAACTACTATATAAAATGGAAGTAAAATGGATTACTATTCTGGATGCTGTCAAACCCAATGGTTCGAATGATCTAGTGAGCTTTGACCCATTCTTGGCGCGATCGTGACATTGCTGGGATTTTATTGTTACTGTACTAACCACTCCCGTACCACTATACTACGTTGCTATTCCTGGGATTTGTAGATTCTTTAATTATTAAAATTATTATCTTATGATTGGTCATGGGACTATATAAAATATTGGAACAATTGATGAACAAGAAATATATATTTGGGATAGATTATTCTGTTGCTCTTATTATATTAATGATTGAATATGATGATTTGAACTTTTGGGTATCTGCAAATAATATTGCTATTTCTATCTTTAAGATTTTGAATCCTGACTGTGTGACGAATCATTATAAATGAAGAAAATACCCTTTGAAGCAACAAACGATAAACAATATATGTATATGAGTCTCTTGTCATTTTCTTGTATGTAATGTACTGTATGCGGTCATAAATGTGCATTGGGGGAACTTTGCCCTAACCTAAAATGGCGCCTTGTGATTCCTCATGTGGTGCGCGTGTGCGCCGCGTCATCGTGACCTCGCCTCCGTCGCCCGGCATCCAATCAGAACTCTGGCTTTGCGGACATGCGCAGCTGGACTTCCAGGACGCCGGCCGGCCGATGGGCGGAATACATGCGCCCGTGATCATGGGATGCTCCAGGTGATCTGAATCTATTCACTAGATAAAAACCCAGGTATGGCACTGCCTCAGTACTCCCCGACGAAGCAGAATGCGAAACGCGCTTTGGGGTACGAGGCAGTGTGGTCTCCAATAAGATGGCACGTGGTCTGTATATTCACTGCTGACTAAATAGATCTTCATCAAGCTGTGGAGGTCACAGCAATTTTCTTTACCCTTACTATCCTGATCTATCTCTGGGTGGCTGTTTATATCTTATAACTGTTTGATTTCTGGACCCATTGAGATAATGATCATGATACAAAATTTAAATTATGTGTGATACATTTATTAGCTTCTATTAGCCATTCTAGAATCATGTATTTCAACTATAATCACTGTTATAAATGGTTGTTATCATAAAGCTGTAAATATATGTAATTTATAATATATGTTATCCATGTAACTCTATCTCTGGAATATATGAATTGAACTCTTGTATCATGTTCACCACTTAATTTTGATGACATAATCATGATGCCAAATAATATTTTCATCTAAAACCACACTGCCCAGGTCTTTTAAATGGGTCTTTTAGTGGCTATTTTATATAAGGGTTTTGTTTGTTGGCTGTGTAATTTTGTATTATTTGATGTAATAAACTTACAAATTTTGATAGCACAAGAATTACCATTTTTTGATTTATTCTAATGAGGTATGAGAATTAAAAAAAAAACTGTGTATATGGCAGACTGCAGGGTATGATACAGCACAAGAGGGTCAATTGAACGTCCTGTCTGCTGCTGCTGTAATAATTACAGATATTTCTAGACATAGAAAGGTAATTTTTTTTATCCTAATCCTGGTTATTTGTTTAAAAAGCAATCCAGAGTACACCATTTTCTGCTTCATTTGCTTGTTGGCACTGCAGAATTCAGCCAGATCCTTCCAATATTACTGCGATAAAAATCCAGAAATTTGTAGTGAGCGTGGAAAATATTGGCCTCCATTTAAATTTTGTTTCAGTGTGTCAGTGAAGTTATTGACACGAGGTCGCTGTGATAAAAAAGTAACCTACAGGCCAGCTTTTTAAAACTGTGGTTTTTCATCACATGTATCACATATACAGTAAGTGTACTCCAAATTCAGCTATTTCTGGCCTCGATTTAAATTTTGTTTCAGTGTGTCAGTGAAGTTATTGACACCAGGTCGCTGTGAAAAATAGTTACCTACGGGCAAGCTATTTAAAACTGTGGTGTTCCGTCACACGTATCACATATAAGTGCACTCCAAATTCAGCCATTTCTGGCCTCCATTTATATTTTGTTGCTGTGTGTCAGTGAAGTTATTGACACCAGGTCGCTGTGAAAAATAGTAACCTACAGCCAGCTATTTAAAACTGTGGTTTTCTGCCACACGTATCACATATCACTGCAGTTCAAATCCAGCCATTTGTAGTGAAAGTGGAAAATATTGTCCTCCATTTAAAATGAGTAAGGCAAGTGGCAAGGGACGGGGAAGTGGACGTGATGGTGATGGTGCATGCAGAGGACGAGGCCGAGGTCGTGGACAAGGTGAAATTGTGCCAAAACAAACACCCACATCTTGTCGCTCGACCTTCCTGTCCTAATTAATAGGGGACAGCAGAACACCACTATTGAACACAGAACAGTGTGAAAAGGAAGTGGAAGATGAGGTGGTGGACGATGAAGTCACTGACCCAACCTTGCAATTTGACATGCAGAGCGAGGACAACAGCACACAGGGGGAGGGAGGCATAGCACCACAACAGGCAAGAACAAGCAGTGTGAAGGCCACAGACAGAAGGCGGGCAACCGTTCCCCATAACATCAACACGATGGAAGTTGCCAATACAACTGTTAGGTCTTCCCAAGTCTGGTTGTTTTTTAAAGACTCTGCCAATAACCCCAAAAAGGCCATTTGCACCACCTGCCAAGCCAGCATCAGCAGGGGTAGCAAAACTAGCAGCCTGACCACCACCAGCATGATCAGGCACATGGCAGCAAAGCACCCGACTAAGTGGGCCGAATCTCAGGGTCCAGCAACAGTGCCTGCGGGTGACACCACTGGTTGTTCTGCTGTTGTGCATGCACGCCTATTCCCTGTCCATGACGCATGCCAAGATGCCTCCCACCCTGCACCTGTCATTGAACACTCTCATCTAGCACCATCAGCAAGCACATCCACGTCCTTGTCTCAGAGCAGCATTCAGTTGACCCTACCCCAGTCCTTGGAATGCAAGCGCAAATATGCAGCTAACTCCCCACAGGACACACTACTAAATTCATGCATTTCGCGAATGCTTGAGCTCGAAATGTTGCATTTTAGGGTCATGGAGATGGAAGCTTTCTGCAACCTCATGGCGGCAGCCGTCCCTCGATACTCGGTCCCCAGCCTCCACTATTTCTACCGGTGTGCCGTCCCCGCATTACATGAGCATGTGTCCCAAAATATTAGCCATGCCCTCAACAATGCAGTTACTGGGAAATTCCACCTAACCACAGACACGTCGACAAGTGCTAGTGGGCAGGGACGGTACATCTCACTGATGGCACACTGGGTTTAAATAGTGGAAGCTGGGACCCAGTCGGACCTTGTGATGGAACACATCCTCCCGACGGCAAGGATTGCGGGCCCTAGGTCAATTAGGGTTGCCCCCACATTCTACAGCTCCTGCACCTCATCCTTCTCCTCCTCTTCAGCCTCCATCTCCAAAATGCCCACATCAGTCACAAGCTGGAAACACTGCAGCACTGCCTCAGCCAAGCAGCAACAGGCTGTGCTGAGGCTAATATGCTTAGGTGACAAACCGCACAATGCTGAAGAGTTGTGGACAGTTCTGAAAGAGCAGGCAGATCTGTGGCTGATGCCGCTGAACCTACAACCAGTCATGGTCGTGTGTGACAATGGCCGGAACCTGGTGGCGGCTCTGAGGTGAGGCGAGTTCACACACGTACCCTGCCGGGCCCATGTGCTTAACCTCGTGGTTCAGCGATTTCTCAAAACCTACCCGGATCTGCTTATCAAAGTACGCCACCTGTGTGCCAATTTTAGAAAGTCAGCTACAGTTTTCGCCGCCCTTGCAGTTCTTCAGCAGCATTTGCAGATTCCGGCTCACCGACTGGTGTGTGATGTCCCCACGCGTTGGAACTCCACATTGCAAATGTTGGGAAGGATTTGTGAGCAGAAGAGGGCAGTTGTTGACTACCAGCATCAACAAGGCCATCGGTATTCAGGTCAGACTCCACACATAAGAACTCAGGACTGG
Organism: Phyllobates terribilis; assembly: GCF_046119375.1. Classification (NCBI taxonomy): domain Eukaryota; kingdom Metazoa; phylum Chordata; class Amphibia; order Anura; family Dendrobatidae; genus Phyllobates; species Phyllobates terribilis. The sequence continues at coordinate 457,893,414 of NW_027362764.1, forward strand.
ACATGGATGTCAGACATCTGTACCATCTTCCAAAACTTTGCGGACTCCACCAAGATGGTGAGCCGCGATGACTCCATAATTAGCGTCACCATCCTGCTTCTATGTCTTCTAAAATGCTCTCTGCTCTCAATTAAAGAAGATGCATTGCATGCAGAGCACGATGAGATGGAGCAAGGAACCATGCAGGGTGATTACACACAGCCCAGCTTCATCTCCCAAATGCTCGAGTTTCCCATAGACTTACATTGGGCTCGTTACTCGGACCGAGCACTCGAGCATTCCAATTTGCTTGACCCGAGCAACGAGTACCCAAGCATTTTAGTGCTCGCTCATCACTACAGACGAGTCAAAATGTGTTTCGGTATTAAATTAATGTAAAGGGTGTCAATACCAGTGACACAGCAACCTTTAGGTTTTCTATTTTTCCCTCCCATTGTTTTTTGATTTAAATTATTATTTATCATTTGCTCTTTTGTATTCAACACGAAGTGCTCTATACAAAAAAACTGTTTCACTTGATTCTTTTTTTTCAGGAGATATTCCACATTATGTACTTACCATAAAAAAAAAGATGAGCAGGACTGTATATAGCATGAGCCACACGTGGCCTCTCTTTATACAGCATGAGCCTCATATAGCCTCTCTATATACAGCATGATCCCCACATAGCTTCCTACATACAGTCTGAGCCCCACATAGCCTCCCATATACAGTGTGAGCCCCACATGTATATGGGCCACTGTTTCAGCCCTTCGGCTGTCTCAGTCTGCAGGCCTGACTGGGAAAGCCAGAGGCCCACATATGGCCCTTAGGCCGCATTTTGCCCACATCTGCTCCAATGGGTTAATATTAGACCTGTACACATGCCACCAGAATACAATAGCAAGTTGTACGATCTCGCTTGTGGTAAGTTATTCTACCTACATTTTCTGGTCCCATCTTATTTTGTAAAAAATTTGGCCTTTTATTCTGTTTCATCTGTAATTTAAAAAGTCTCTTTCTATTTTTGGAATTCCTATTTTAATTGTCTACTCTAGACAGAGTACACCCCAAGACCATTCTGCCATTGTTGCTGCATGTTTATTACTGGCTTTTAGCAGGGGATTCATGAAGCACAGATACCGCAGAGAAATATATATATATACAGTACAGACCAAAAGTTTGGACACACCTTCTCATTTAAAGATTTTTCTGCATTTTCGTGACTTTGAAAATTGTACATTCACACTGAAGGCATCAAAGCTATCAATTTACACATGTTGAGTTATATACTTAACAAAAAAGTGTGAAACAACTAAAAATATGTCTTATATTCTAGGTTCTTCAAAGTAGCCACCTTTTGCTTTAATGACTGCTTTGCACACTCTTGGCATTCTCTTGATGAGCTTCAAGAGGTAGTCACCGGAAATTATCTTGAAGGAGATCCCAGAGATGCTTAGCACTTGTTGGCCCTTTTGCCTTCACTCTGCAGTCCAGCTCACCCCAAACCATCTCGATTGAGTTCAGGTCTGGTGACTGTGGAGGCCAGGTCATCTGGCATAGCACCCCATCACTCTCCTTCTTGGTCAAATAGCCCTTACACAGCCGGGAGGTGTGTTTGGTGTCATTGTTCTGTTGAAAAATAAATGATGGTCCAACTAAATGCAAACCGGATGGAATAGCATGCCGCTGCAAAATGCTGTGATAGCCATGCTGGTTCAGTGTGCCTTCAATTTTGAATAAATCCCCAACAGTGTCACCAGAAAAGCACCCCCACACCATCACACCTCCTCCTCCATGCTTCACGGTGGGAACCAGGCATGTAGAGTCCATCCGTTCACCTTTTCTGCGTCGCACAAAGACACGGTGGTTGGAACCAAAGATCTCAAATTTGGACTCATCAGACCAAAGCACAGATTTCCACTGGTCTAATGTCCATTCCTTGTGTTCTTTAGCCCAAACAAGTCTCTTCTGCTTGTTGCCTGTCCTTAGCAGTGGTTTCCTAGCAGCTATTTTACCATGAAGGCCTGCTGCACAAAGTCTCCTCTTAACAGTTGTTGTAGAGATGTGTTTGCTGCTAGAACTCTGTGTGGCATTGACCTGGTCTCTAATCTGAGCTGCTGTTAACCTGCGATTTCTGATGACTGGTGACTCGGATAAACTTATCCTCAGAAGCAGAGGTGACTCTTGGTCTTCCTTTCCTGGGGCGGTCCTCATGTGAGACAGTTTCTTTGTAGCGCTTGATGGTTTTTGCAACTGCACTTGGGGACACTTTCAAAGTTTGCTCAATTTTTCAGACTGACTGACCTTCATTTCTTAAAGTAATGATGGCCACTCATTTTTCTTTACTTAACTGTTTTTTTCTTGCCATAATACAAATTCTAACAGTCTATTCAGTAGGACTATCAGCTGTGTATTCACCTCACTTCTGCACAACACAACTGATGGTCCCAACCAAATTTATAAGGCAAGAAATCCCACTTATTAAACCTGACAGGGCACACCTGTGAAGTGAAAATCATTTCCGGTGACTACTTCTTGAAGGTCATCAAGAGAATGCAAAGAGTGTGCAAAGCAGTCATCAAAGCAAAAGGTGGCTACTTTGAAGAACCTAGAATATAAGACATATTTTCAGTTGTTTCACACTTTTTTGTTACGTATATAATTCCACATGTGTTAATTCATAGTTTTGATGCCTTCAGTGTGAATGTACAATTTTAAAAGTTCTGAAAATACAGAAAAATCTTTAAATGAGAAGATGTGTCCAAACTTTTGGTCTGTACTGAACATACTGTATATAGTACAATGCCAAAGATTTCACTTCTTACATTACATGACCGATATCTATTGTAAATTCCACAATAGCTCAGAAACCGGCGAATCGCTCCACATACTGGCCCCCATAAAATGCTCCATACGGAATACTGGCCCCCATATAACACTCCATAAAGAATACTGGCCCCCATATAACGCTCCATACAGAATACGGGCCCCCATAAAATGCTCCATACAGAATACTGGCCCCTATAAAACGCTCCGTACAGGATACTGGCCCCCACATAACGCTCTTTACAGGGTACTGGTCCCCTTATAATGCTCCATACAGGATACTGGCCCCCATATAATGCTCCATACAGGCTGTTCCCCCCTTATAATGCCCCATGTTGGATGTCACCCCCCATATAATGCCCCATGTAGGATATCACTTCTGCCCCCCATATAATGCCACATGCAGGATGTCACCCCCCCAAATAATGCCCCATGCAGGATGTCACCCCCCATATAATGCCCCATGCAGGATGTCACTTCTCCCCCCCATATAATGCCCCATGCCGGATGTCCCTTCCCCCCATATAATGCCTCATGCAGGATGTCCCTTCCCCCCTCATATAATGCCCCATGCAGGATATCACCCCCCTCTCTTTAAAATGCCCCATGCAGGATGTCACCCCCATATAATGCCCCATGCAGGATGTCATCCTCCCCCCCATATAATGCCCCATGCCTCCATACATTTAAAAAAAATCAAATACTCACCTCACTCCTCCTCACCTGAAGCCGCTGCTCAGGACCGGACTCCAGAGTCGCCGGCATCTTCCCTCTCTGCACTGCCTGTGATGGCTCAGGGGAGAGCGTGGTGGAAAGACGTCACCGCACCCTCTGACCTGAGACGTCACAGGGAGTGCGCAGCAGGAAGACAGCGGATCTGCAGAGGCACGAGGACAGGTAAGAATCCGGGTGCCGGGGCCCTGAGCAAGCGGGGAAGAAGGGGGGGCGCTGGCACCGCTCTTCTCTGCCCATAGCCCGGCGGGGTGCCCGACTGCGAGTGGGCCCCCCACCTGCTCAGGGCCCTGGCACTTGCCCGGGTGCTGACACCAGCCCTGGCTTTGAGCCTACATGTAGCAACATCGCAACCTAGCATTTTAAGTTTCAATAAATTACTTTTCATTTTGGGTTAAGGTTACTATAAAATCAAAAATGTAAAACAACAACAAAAAAGGCAACAATAAGAAGTTAAGGTTTTGAAAGTGTTTGACTAGTTGCATTTAACAGTTGTTGGCGCCACAACAATACTGCTTAGGATTATATTTTTTTTAAGAGTTGGAGGATTTTAAAGTAAAAATTTGGTGTTTATTAACAAAGTTTATAAACAAATTTTATACTTTGGCCCAAAATGTATGTAAACTCTAATTTGGCAAAGGCCTCAAATGTGGAATGACAAAAAATGCCCTATTATGTAGAGTGTAAACTCTTGTAGTCATCTGGGTCGTCTCTCTCCTGTCCACCACATGTTTTTTTCCAAGTAATTATAAACTTTCCAATATTGAGATTTGTACAAATTTATTCTACACAAATTAAAATTTTTAGTAAAATTCAGGTAAGTCGTCAAACTCAAACATTTAAAGATCCCCTCGTTTCTAGTTAATATACATCTAATGACATAGTACAATAGTATAGACTGTACATCTTTAATACTCTGATTATGATTACTACAGGTGTAGAGTTGCCACTCAGTCAGGTTGCTTTTCTTATTCTTCTAACATTGGCATTACTTCGATTGTATCTCTTATAAATGATGGGTATTGCAGAAATTTGTCAATATATTGTGAAAGATTAGACATGCGTGATCCAGTCCTTGAGATTATAGGCTCCCAAGAAGATTTATTGAATTCTTATGTATTTGGGAAATACAATAAAATCTTCTCCCTTGTGTTTTATTATTGCACAATTTTGCACACTCATTATATTCCTCTGTAGGTTGTTGTACAGTTAGTGGGGTTTTCTAGTTTCTATTCCCTGCTCAGTTACTAACTTTCAATTTTTGAAGTTCTAGCAATAATATCTTCTTCTAAGTTATCTAATTTCATACAAATACTAGTTTTAATTTTTTATATTGCTCATCCTAGACAAATAGGTGCATTTCTTTGTGAATGTCATAAATGTTTGGCTTCTAATTAAGTGATACTTTCTTCCATGCATTGTATAACTAATTGAACAAAGCTAAAGATTGTGCTAGAAATGAAAGTTTCATTAAATAAATCTCCAACTGGAGTTTTAGTCTATGTTAATCCTTTTGGGGTTATACCAGTTTTCACTTACGCCGTTAATGATTTGATTTCCCACTGTTGTCTCAATTTTTTATTCAACACTTTTTCCAATCTCCTAAGGGTTTCTACTATAGTTTTATCCACATATTTAGTTTGCGTTACATTTTTATCTCTTTTATCTTTTATCAGTAGACTGAAATTCAAAAGTCATTAATTTGTCACTTTGTTCTTCATATACTCCCATTGTGTTTGTATTTACAGTGGTGTGAAAAAGTATTTGCCCCCTTCCTGATTTCTTATTCTTTTGCATGTTTGTCACACTTACATTTTTCAGATCACAAAACACATTTAAATATTAGACCAAAATAACACAAGTACACAAGTAAACAAAAAATGCAGGTTTTAAATGAAGGTCTTTATTATTAAGGGAAAAGAAATCAAAACCTACAGGGCCCTGTGTGCAAAAAAGTGATTGCCCTCCCCCTTAAAACATAAATTAACTGTGGTTTATCACATCTTTGGGAAGCTGAGTTAAATTTCCCTAGCCACACACAGGCCTGATTACTGCCACAGCTGTTCTCAATCAAGAAATCACTTAGATAGGACCTTCCTTGCAAAGTGAAGTAGACCAAAAGATCTTCAAAAGCTACACATCACACTTCGATCCAAAGAAATTCATGAACAAAAGAGAAACAAAGTAATTGAGATCTATCAGTCTGGAAAAGGTTATAAAGCCATTTCTAAAGCATTGGGAGTCCAGCGAACTACAGTGGGAGCCATTATCCAACAGTGGTGAACCTTCCCAGGAGTGGGCGGCCAGCCAAAATTGCCCCAAGAGCAGAGCGACGACTCATCCAAGAGGTCACAAAAGACCTCACAACATTGTCCAAAGAACTAAAGGCCTCACTTGCCTCAGCTAAGGTCAGTGTTCATGACTCCATGATAAGAAAGAGACTAGGCAAAAATGGCATGCATGGCAGAGTTCCAAGATGAAAACCACTGCTGAGTAAAAAGAACATAAAGGCTTGTCTCAGTTTTGCCAGAAAACATCCTGATGATCGCCAAGACTTTTGGGAAAATACTTTATGGACTTATGAGACAAAAGTTAAACTTTTTGGAAGGTGCATGCCCCATTACATCTGACGTAGAAGTGACACAGCACTTTAGAAATGTAACATCAAACCTACAATAAAATATGGTGGTGTTCTGGGGCTGTTTTGCTGCTTCAGGACCTGGAAGATTTGCTATGGTAAACGGAACCATGAATTCTGCTGTCTACCAAAAAATTCTGAAGGAGAATGTCTAGCCATCTGTTTGTGACCTCAAGTTGAAGTGCACTTGGGTTATGCAGCAGGACAATGATACAAAACACACCAGCAAGTTCACCTCTGAATGGCTTAAGAAAAACAAAATTAAGATTTTGGAGTGGCCTAGTCAAAGTCCTGATCTTAATCTGATGATTGAGATATTGTGGCATGACCTTAAAAAGGTGGTTCATGCTCGGAAACCCACCAATGTTGCTGAATTGCAACAATTTTGCATAGATGAGTGGGCCAAAATTCCTCCAGAGCATTGTAAAAGACTCATTGTCAGTTATCAGAAACGCTTGATTGCAGTTGTTGTTGCTAAGGGTGGCCCAACCAGTTATTAGGTTTAAGGGGCAATCACTTTTTCATACAGGGGCCCTTTAGGTTTGGATTTCTTTTCCCTTAACAATAAAGACATTCATTTAAAAACTGGATTTTGTGTTTACTTGTGTTATCTTTGTTTATTATTTAAATTTGTTTTGTGATCTGAAACATTTAAGTGTGACAAACATGCAAAAGAATAACAAATCAGGAAAGGGGAAAACATTTTTTCAAACAACTGCATGAGATACTCAAAAATGGTTTTAAAATCATTAAAGACCAAAAGTACCAAAGATATGGATGTCACGCATAATAGTACACCAATGAACTGGACCACAGTACTCTGATACATACAGTTAAATAGTTCGAGAAATAAAAATATTACATCACAAGTACCAGAAGGTTTAAATCCCTCTAATGAATAGATATACTGTATTTTTTGGACTATAAGACTCACCGGACCATAACACCCACCCCAAATTTTGGGGTGGAATATAGAAAAAATATATATTTTTATAAGATGGGGGTCCGTCTTATAGTCTTAATAGGTACAGTATCTTACCTGGGGGGTGGTGGAGCAAAGGTCACAGGAGGCAGGGTCCTTCAGGAATCCGGTGCTCCAGCAGCAGGGAGTTGCAGTGGAGCAGGATTGCAGGGCCCTCCGTTCCCTCCCTCAGGAACCTGGCTGCTGCAGCAGAAGAGATGGCTGGGGCCTGATTCCTGGCTTGGGGCCGGTGCCTGGCTGGGGGGCTGGGGCCTGACTGAGGCCCAGTGCATGGCTGGGGGCCTGGCTGAGGCCCAGTGCATGGCTGGGGGCAGGTGCCTGGGCCTGGCTGAGGGCCGGGGCCAGTGTTTGGCGATAGGGGCCTGCCTGAGGGCCGGGACCGGGGTCTGGCTGCATGCCGTCGAGGCCTGCCTGGGGACCGGGACCTCGGTTTGAATGTTTAATTCTGTCTCACTTTGTCCACAATAAATTAACTTTACATTTAATTGAGTGTGCGATGAAATAATTCTCTACAGTTACTAGGCACTAGCTGCCTATTGCATCAGCACCTCTACCCAGACAGAGTGCACGCAAATTTTGCTTAATTAACATCAGTTGACATTACACAGCTGAAATCAACCTCAAAAACTATTACATTGATTGCCACCGCACCAGGGCAATCAGGAAGAGCCGAGGCTAAGCTTCAGAATTGGGGCATCTAATGCATTTGGCTGTGGAAGGTGAAAAAATGGGTGTAAAAATGCATAATGGTAACACCCAGGGTCTTACCTTCTTCAGCATTGAGATAGTAAAGCATCCAGATACAGGTGGAGACTGGAGAAAAAAAACTGTTACTTAGGGAGGCCTTTTGGATACTCAAACTGGATACTACACAACAATTACAGAAGTGACACTATGCTTATTTATTGATATCCTGCTTTAGTACTTTTGCTCATATTCCTAATAGTGTGTAAGGTTGCAGCTGGACAGGTCGTGGACGGGAGGTATGTGTCCCCAAGGTGCCAAGCCTTGGTGATGTAGGACTCGGAAAAGCAGGCTCCAGCACACATAGTGTTGAGAGGTGTTTAATGCGCCCAATTTATAGGGCCGGGTATTATGAGTAGAGATGAGCGTTGTTCTACTCGAACTGTTCGCCAATCTCAAATTCGAGCTGTTTTGGGCGGTGTTCGAGCCGTTCGGCGAACATGAACAATTTGAGAAAAATTCGGCTGTTCGAGGTTATGTTCGATAACTGTTCGTGCACCAAAATCATAACTGGATTTTTTCTCAGTAATGATGAAAATTAATGTTAATACGCAGTTTGAGTGTACAGCGGGGTGGGGGGAGGGGCAGGGGATGGATCTCTGCAGGAACAATGAAGATCTCCATTTTTTTTTCTCTTTCCCGCATTTGCAGTGGGGAGGTGCAATCTGTCAGCCTATCAGCAGCGCACACACGGAGCGAAGTGCTTTTTTTCACACAAGCAAGGGCATGTGTCATTGGCAGTGTATGTCACATGTCCTTGCCCTATAAGACCAAGCCATTTTCCCCGTCGCCACCATTTTCTCTCTGCTGCAGCTGCGTGTTAGACGGCACCGCTGTTGCTGTGTGCGCTATACCTTGTTAATTTCAAGACAATTTTCGCACAAATATACAGATAGCTTGGGAGTAGGGAATAGTTGTGATTGCAGTCCTTTTAAGGACTAGGTTACAGCATTTCCTACGACTTTTATCAGGGAGGTCTGTGCTCTTAAATAGATAGGTTGTGGGAGTAAAGACTAATTGTAATTGGAGTCCTTTTCAGGACTAGGTTACATGAGTTCCTATCAGTTTTTGCCAAGCAGGTCTGTGCCAGTGCTGTGCAAGTTTTTTTCACAGCATTTGGCTGAATCTAGCAAAGCTAATCCTTTTTGGCCTATTGCAGAGTGTGTTAGTCAGTGGAGTAGCCTATCTGTGTTGCAAGATATAACACCTGTGTATAGAATACCAATTTTTTTACTGCACCTAGTGAAGTAAAATCTTTTGGGCATAGCATCAATCTATTAGTCCATCTATACTGACCTCCATCAGGTTGCAAACTGAATATAATTTTTTTCTGCATCTAGCTCTGAAAAAATATTTGGGCTTCTAGCAGTGTGTGGGACTTGGTCTATTAGTCCATCCATACTGACCTCCATCAGGTTGCAAATTAAAAATATTTTTTTTCTTCATTTAGCTCTGAAAAAATATTTGGGCTTCTAGCAGTGTGTGGGACTTGTTCTATTAGTCCTTCTATACTGACCTCCAGCAGGTTGCAAATTGAATATAATTTTTTTCTGCATCTAGCTCTGAAAAAATAGTTGGGCTTCTAGCGGTGTGTGGGACTTGGTCTATTAGTCCATCTATACTGACCTCCATCAGGTTGCAAATTAAAAATAATTTTTTTCTGCATCTAGCTCTGAAAAAATATTTGGGCTTCTAGCAGTGTGTGGGACTTGGTCTATTAGTCCATCTATACTGACCTCCATCAGGTTGCAAATTAAAAATAATTTTTTTCTGCATCTAGCTCTGAAAAAATATTTGGGCTTCTAGCAGTGTGTGGGACTTGGTCTATTAGTCCATCTATACTGACCTCCATCAGGTTGCAAATTAAAAATAATTTTTTTCTGCATCTAGCTCTGAAAAAATATTTGGGCTTCTAGCAGTGTGTGGGACTTGGTCTATTAGTCCATCTATACTGACCTCCATCAGGTTGCAAATTAAAAATAATTTTTTTCTTCATTTAGCTCTGAAAAAATATTTGGGCTTCTAGCAGTGTGTGGGACTTGTTCTATTAGTCCTTCTATACTGACCACCAGCAGGTTGCAAATTGAATATAATTTTTTTCTGCATCTAGCTCTGAAAAAATAGTTGGGCTTCTAGCAGTGTGTGGGACTTGGTCTATTAGTCCATCTATACTGACCTCCATCAGGTTGCAAATTAAAAATAATTTTTATCTGCATCTACAGTACCTCTGAAAAAATATTTGGGCTTCTAGCAGTGTGTGAGACTATTTGTATTAGTCCATCTATACTGACCTCCATCAGGTTGCAAATTCAAAATAATTTTTTTCTGCATCTAACCCAGCCAATAGTTTTGGCCTAATACCACAGTTTGGCCACTCAGCTCTGCTCGGTTACCATCCATTGTTTTTTTGTGCAAACAACTCCAGAGTTGTGAATTAGTTAACCACCAAAATGAGTGGAAAAAGGCCTGCTGCTGGTGGAAAGGGGAATAGGCGTGTTGGGAAGGGGAAAAAAGGTTGTGTCCGTGGGGTAGGTGTTAAAGCAACAGTAACATCTGCAGAAGAAAGACCATCTTCCAGCCAAACTAAAATGTCTACTTCTTTTAGCGGACAATGTGATAAGATCCCTTTCTTACGGCCACGCCAATCGCTACAAATTCCAGATGAGGCACAAAAACAGCAGGTGCTTCAACGGATATCAAGTGTTCCTTTAAGTGGGCTCTCCTCCACATCAACTTCAACATCACAAATACTCCAGTCCTCAAAGGTGTCACCCAAATCGCACTTGCTTCCTCACAGCTCCCAAATCTCCAGCTGCCCGTCTGAGTATGAGGTAGAACAGATGGTTGAGTCTGCAGAGCTGTTTACTCATACTATAGCCTGGGAATCAGAGGTCGACTCCAGCGCTTCTGTGAATCCAGACGAGGAAATGATCTGCACTGATGCCCAGAATCTTTATGAGTCGGATCCAGGACCAGACGCAGAAGGTTCTGACCATAATGTAGACCCTCATTCCCAAACTGTAACTCCTGTTGGTGGAGACAATGAGGAAGACGATGATAAGACTCAAATACCTGATTGGAGCGACAACTTTAGTTTTTTGTCAGGGCAGGAACAGGTTGGCTCTGAGGACGATGGGTGTGATAACGCACAGGGTGATGATGATGAGGTCGGAGATCCCACTTACTGTCAACCCACAGTCAGCCAAGAGATGAGGTCAGCAGAGGAGGTGGAGGAAGATGCTAGTGACGACGAGGTCAGGTTGCGCCTTCCTGGACAGAGACGTAGTACTGGAAGCACGTCAACAACTGCATCCTCAAACACAACTCTGCCTCTCACCACAAGTCGTGGTGGCTCTTCAGGTCGCATGGGTGCTAAGCCTTGCATAGCCTGGGCATTTTTTCAGATCGATAAAGATGACCCAACTCGTGTTATCTGTAACATTTGTCAGCAAAAGCTAAGTAGAGGCCAAAAAATACATAGTTTGAGTACTTCATGCATGAACCGGCACATGGACATGAAGCATAAGTTGCAGTGGGAAGCTCAGTGTGCTACAATGCGGCCTAGCCGGCCGGGCCAATCACCGTCTGCCATATCTTGTGCATCCGCGGCCTCTTCATCCTCTGTGACTGGGGGGACAGCAGTCACACCTGTTTTGGGGTGCAGACCTGCCACCTCTTTACCCGCAACAGCCAGCGTGATTGGCAGGTCATCATTTTCTTTGGAGGTGGTAACACCAGCTGGTGTTGAGCGCTGTCCGACATCGATAGCACCACCTTTGGATCAAGGCAACCTAACATGTCCGCCTGCATCTTCCTCACAGACCGGCAGTTTGCCGGGGACACCCTTATCAACCCCGTCTAAGCACAATAGCCAGCCCTCGGTCCCTCAGATGTGGACAAGTAAAAGACCATTTCCTCCTAGCCATGAGAAAGCTAAGAGGTTGAATTTCACCATCTGCAAGCTCTTGGCTACAGAAATGCTGCCTTTCCTCCTGGTGGACACAGAGGATTTTCGAGACCTTATGTCCGTCGCAGTGCCCCAGTACCAGATGCCCAGTCGGCACTACTTCTCAAAGAAAGGTGTGCCTGCGCTCCACCAGCATGTCGCACACAACATCACCGCTTCTTTGAGAAACTCTGTGTGTGACAGGGTGCATTTCACCACAGACACTTGGACGAGTAGGCATGGACAGGGGCGTTACATGTCGCTGACTGGGCACTGGGTAACTATGGTGACAGTAGGACAAGGGGCTGCTGTCCAAGTCTTGCCGTCCCCACGAGTTGTGCGTCAATCCTCTTTATGTCAAAGTTCCTCCACTGCTTCTGCCTCCTCAACCTCCTCTCGGTCTTCCACCTGCACCCAAAGCCTGTCTGGTCATGCCACAAGCTTTCTAACTGCGCAGAAGGGATCCTGCACACCTCCTTACTATGCTGGCAGTAGGGCTCAACGTCATCAGGCGGTTTTTACATTGAAATGTCTGGGAAATGTGAGTCACACAGCTGAGGAGTTGTGGTCAGCTCTGGAGAACCAATTTCATGAATGGTTGTCTCCACTGGACCTGAAACCAGGGAAGGCCGTGTGCGACAATGCTGCAAACCTGGGTGCGGCCCTTCGCCGGGGCAATGTCACACACGTGCCTTGTATGGCTCACGTGTTGAACCTGGTTGTCCAGCAATTTTTAGCCCACTATCCCAGACTAGATGGCCTTCTGCAGAGGGCACGGTCGCTGTGTGCTCACTTCCGCCGTTCGCATCCCGCAGCTCAGCGACTTACATCTCTACAGAAGTCGTTGGGCCTGCCACTTCACCGGCTAAAATGCGATGTGCCTACCCGGTGGAATTCAACTCTGCACATGTTGCAGCGACTGTGGCAGCACCGACAAGCCCTGGTGCAATACGTTCTGACGTATAGCCTGGGCCAACGAGATTCAGAGGTGGGGCAAATCACGCTGGAGGAGTGGTCTCAGATCAGGGACCTATGCACCCTTCTGCACAGTTTTGAAATGGCGACGAAGATGTTTAGTTCTGACGATGCCATTATCAGCATGACTATTCCGGTGATTTACATGCTGGAGCACATGTTAAACAGAATTCGGAGTCAGGTGGTGGCACAAGAGGAGGTGGAGGAAGTAGAGGAGGAGGAGTTGTATGCGGAAGGGCTAACATCTGCAAGGTCCAGACGGTCGGCAGCACCAAGGCGGCAGGCATGTGAGGGTGGGGGAGATGGTTTTACCAGGGCGCATGGTAGCAGCCAAACTAGTGAGGAAGTTGCAGGAGCCCAGGAAGAAGTGGAGGACGAACTGATGGAAGACTCATCAGATGAGGGAGACCTTGATCACATTTCTGTTGTGCGAGGTTGGGGGGAGAGGACAGAGGAAGGAAGCATGATTGTTACCTCGCCACCAACACAACAGGGACTTGGTGCTCCTGGATGCGCAACACACATGAGTGCCTTCTTGCTGCACTACCTGCAACATGACCCTCGAATTGTGAGAATTAGAAATAATCCTGACTACTGGGTTGCCACACTGTTAGATCCCCGGTACAAAAGTAAATTTGCAGAAATTATTCCTGCCATAGAAAGGGATGCACGCATGCAGGAGTATCAGCACAGACTGTTGCAGAATCTTACATGTGCTTTTCCACAAAATACCAGTGGTGCACGTAGTGAATCTCACAGTTCCAACTTGCCAACCGTGGGACCGTCAAGTGTTCAGCACTCAAACCGTAACAGAACCACAGTATCTGCTGGTAACATCAATTTTGCGGAATCATTTCACCACTTTTTTAGCCCATCCTTTGCAAGGCCACAGGAGACAAGAAGTCTGACACATAGTCAACGCCTAGAGACGATGGTACAGGAGTATCTCCAAGTAAACATTGAAGCCACGACTGTGTCACTGGACCCTTGCTCTTTTTGGGCTTCCAATCTGGATAAATGGCCGGAGCTAGCCACTTACGCCTTGGAGATCTTGTCATGCCCCGCAGCCAGCGTTCTGTCTGAACGTGTGTTCAGCGCTGCTGGTGGTGTGCTGACAGATAAGCGCACGCGGCTCTCCACTGATAATGTAGACAGACTCACGTTCATAAAGATGAACAAATCATGGATCCGAAACGACTTTTCTACCCCTGTGTCATCCTGGGGAGAGTAAAAGCTTGATGATTGGTTAAAATCACCCTACCAACCGTTTTAAGCTTTCAAATTACTAATCATGTTTATCTGTATCTTGACTGGAAAATAATTTGGGCTTTGTAGCAGTGTGCAGCACTGATCCTATTAGGCCATCTATACTAAAGCTTCACCAGATTTAAAATTAAAAATAATTTTTAGCTGCATCTAGCCCGGAAAATAATTTTGGGGCTCCGAGATGCGCAAGGCACATAAGTGCCTTCTTGCTGCACTACCTGCAGCATGACCCTCATATTGTCAGAATTCGAAGTAATCATGACTACTGGGTTGCCACACTCTTAGATCCCCCAAACTTTTCGATCAACCTTTTCATTTTAATAAAGACCAAAAAAATGGTCATTTTTGAAATTATAAGCATTAGCAGGTTGTTAGAAACTGAAATCAAACAGTTTTCAACTCAAAACTTTATTCTAGGTGATGTTACATTTTCACATAGGACCCCTTGTTCGAAAGGAGCTTCTGAACTCTCTCGTTCATTTAATTTGTCAGGTTTTGGATGGTTTCTGCTTCAATTGTTTTGCATGAGGACAGAATACCCTCCCAGAGCTGTTGCTTAGATGTGAACTGCCTCCCGCCATCATAGACACTCCTTTTAATGATGCTCCAAAGGTTCTGAATGGGGTAGAGGTCAGGGGAGCATGGGGGTCACACCATAAGTTTGTCCCCTTTTATGCCCATATCAGCCAGAGATGCAGATGTTTTATGTGCAGCATGAGATGGTGCATTATCATGCAGAAAAATGATCTTGCTGTGAAATACACGGTTCTTCTTCTTGAACCATGGCAGGAAGTGCTGTTTGAGAAAATCCACATACATTATGGAGTTCATCTTTAGCGCCTTCAGGGATCCTAAAGGGGCCGACAATCTCTCTCCCCATGATTCCAGCCCAAAACATTACTCCACCTCCTCCTTGTTGGCGCTGTAGCCGTGTTTGCGTGGGGTGTCCATCAACCAGCCATCCTCCACTCCATCCATCTGGACCATCGAGCGCTGCACGGCACTCATCCGTGAACAAAACAGTTTTGAAATCAGTCTTTATGTAATGTTTGGCCCACTGGAGCCGTTTCTGCTTGTGTGAAGTGGATAGAGGAGGTCGACAGGATGGCGTATGCACAGCTGCAAACCTCTGAAGGACCCTGCATCTTGTTGTTCGGGGGACGTTGGAGGCACAAGCAGCTTCAAAAACTTGTCTGCTGCTATGACAAGGCTTTTTTGCCGCTGCTCTTTCAACCTGACGTAATTGCCTGTAGGAAAGAGTCCTCAATTTGCCCTTATCAGCACGCACACGTGTGTACTGTGAATCAGCTACATACTTCTTGATTGCAAAGACACTTCATCCTGATCATCGCACAATGTTGATTGTAGTCATGCCTTGACCTAAACACTCCACAATTTGTTGCTTCTCAGCAGCCGACACATCCTTTTTCTTTCCCATTTTGGCAGAAAATGTAGGCTGCTTAATAATGTGAGAGAGCCTTCTTAAGTAGTCTTGCCTTTCATTGGACACACCTGCCAAACTAATTAGCACAGGTGTCTGCAATTGCTTACAGTGATATAAAGAGCCCTGACACACATCACCATCAATGAGTTTAACTGACAAACAAACAAATTCTTCCCTTATCACTCCTAAACACTTTTTGTATAATAATTTGGAACGCAGTGTACATGTGCTTTTCCACAAAACACCAGTGGTTCATGTAGTGAATCTTACAGTTCTAACTTGCCAACCGTGGTCTGTATGGAGTTGTTCAATAAAGGGCCCAAAATTAAGATAACATAGATGGGAGAGGTCTCTATGAATAGGAATTCCTAAGTATTTGATACCCTGTGAGGGCCAGCAAAGGGAAAGTTGGACTGGATGGAATCCTATATGGATTTCGGGAGGGAGACATCGAGGGCCTCAGACTTCGCTGCATTGATTTTAAAATTTTACCATGTAACAAAGTGATCTATTTCAGCCATAACAGCATGGATGGATATATGTGATTGAGTGATATATACTAGGACATCATCAGCAAATAGAGAGCACTTGTACTCGGTGCCTCCCACCTCAATCCACCTAATATTGGGGTTATGGCAAATTGATGAGAGCAGGTGCTCCGTCACTAGGATGTATAAGAGAGGGGACAGAGGACATCACTGCCTTGTCCCATTGGTGATTGTGAAAGGTGATGAAAATGTTCTGACGCACCCCCTGGGCCTTGGGACACCCGGAGCCGGACCCTTTTTGGTGGATGCTGGTGGTTGTAGTCTTCGTGGCGGCGACCCAGTTCCGTGGTTCAGGGCGGTCAAACCAGTGGCGGAACTATTTATGTGGTTTTCATGTTTAAATGTCCGACTACGCCACCCGTGGATTGCGGTCAGAGTGAACCGCCGCTACAGGGCAGACCACTGAGGCTGGTGTTGTGGGTGCAGCAGAGCGTAGCATAACTCCCCACGGGAGGAGTATAGCCTCAGGGCAGTGTATGCGGAGGATGGGGGTGATGGTGCAGGGCAGCAGCAGTAACGACACGGAGTCAGTGATGCAGTTCAGGGCCTTTACTCACAGTTCTTATTATCCAGACCACGTCTGCAGGTAACGGCTGCCCACGTCGTACTGTGCTCACCAGGTGAGGGGCTCAGACAACTCCCAGATAACTTTGGAGCACTTCACAGGACCCCCTTTGTGTGTCCTTTGTCTGGCCTTTCTTACCAACACTTCTGTCCGGCTGCCTCGGGCCTCCTCTTGGTAAACTTGGCGCCAGTTTCCCTGACCCTATGTGGTGCCTTCCTAGCGGGTGTAGCGAGGGGCTGCGCCACATAAAATGTCAGAGCCTCCGGTTTCTAGCTGAGGGTCGTTTCCTGCCTCCACTAGTTCGGGGACCGGTCTCCCCCTTTGGCCTGACCCCTCCACGCAGGTGGATTCGGGCGTGCGGTGGCGACTCGCCCGTCCGCACCCCTGGGATCCCTTCATTCCTCGTTCCTGGAGCCTTCTCCGCTCCTCTTCCTTCCTTCTCCCTCTTCCAGGCCTGGGCCTCTGTTACTAGGCCCGCCTCCGGAGCAGAGCTCATGCAGAGCCCCTGCTCCCTGCCACTTCTGCTCAGACTTCTCTGCACTGAACTAAGATGGTGCCCACCTTTTATACTCCCTTCTCAATGCACCCAGGAACTGCTTCCTCCCTGCTCCTGCACTACAGGGTTCCCCTTCCTCAGTGTTCCCTCCCCCCACTCCAGCCAGGGACAGGGACTGTCGTGCCCATCTCATTGGCATATTGGTCGCCCTGCCCCACGGCAATGTGGTGTAATGCATGCAGGTGTCGGTTCCTGATCCACACTCCATCCTTACCTGAGAGTGAGATATCACACCTCTGGGTGAGGTGCAATACGTCTGTAGCAACCGAGCCCTCAGGGTGCTACAGTTCCATTTATCTTCAGCCTAGGTGACGTATTGCGATACAGGGCCGTGATTTTGGCTATAAAAGGGTCCCCTAGACCCCTACCCCAAGCTTTTTAAGAGAATCATATATGGCGTGCCAGGAGACTCTATGGAATGCTTTCTCAGCATCCAACGAGAGTATCTAATTACAAATTTTTAACTGCATCTAGCCCAGGAAATACTTTGTGCCTAGTAGCAGTGTCTGCTAGTGAGCGGATTATCCCGGCTGTTAAGCAAGCTGCACCACCTGTAGTTTAGACACTTAATTTTTTCAAAGGAAATGCTTCGGGACCATGGGATATTTAGTGAAGAGCATCAGGAGGCACCCCAAGGCATAGGGGCTGGGACTGGCAGTAGGATGCCTTGCGGTGGACAGCCGAGCTCGATCCTTATAAAAGCTTTTTAACTGCAGCAGCTTTAGTGGACGCTACTGGAGCTGGAATTACCGCGGCTGCTGGCATGAGACTTGCCCTCCAATAGATCCTTGTAAATGGATTTAAAGTGTATTCATTCAAATTAGAGAGGCAATTTAAATTAAAAAGCTTAGAGCTGCCTCCACCACAGGGGGGCTCGCTCGACCCACCAGCGGACAGGCACCAGTATTGGGAGAGGGGGGCTGGCCGTCAGGGTTCACCGCGGCTCTGGCACAAACCCGGCGACACGGAGGTGGCACGGGCAGGAGCAGACTGGCCGTGTCGGCTTCTCACTTTTTGGATTTTAGAAGGGCATGACATGCCCATATCTGTGTCTCCCCCTCCTTTTACTCCTCCACCTCTTTTATTTTCGCATGACTATATGTACTTGTCACTTTTCCATGTGTTAGTTATGTCTTCTGAGCAGTTTGTCAGCTTTTGGACACCTTTGAAGGTGTTTTCTATGTGTTTCTATGTGTTTTTGTTTGCCTGCCATTGGTTTTAACGGTGTTCGAAGGTGTTCGACGAACAGTTCGACGAACAGTTCGGCGAACACACGGGTGTTCGACGAACCGAACCGAACTCGAACACTACGGGGGTGGCTCAACACTAATTATGAGCAACTGAAAGAGCTGGGTGGGATCGGCTGCTCACTTACCTCTAGTCCAGGTCTTGGAAGGTCTGATTTAAGATAGCTGCACCTGTCTCAGTCTTTCTGTGTGTTGTGCAAGGTGAGCAAGACTTGCATGTGCTGCTCAGACTCTGCTGGAGGCAGAGAAAGGCACTTTATTTAAACGGCTGGGGCCATGCTGTACGGAGTGGTTATTTTGAGTTTTTGTTCAGTTATATCTTTTTTTGTGCCAAAAAGAGGCTGTTATGTTTTGTTTTCCTGACTGGTTTATGGACACATAATAAACCACCAGTTTGATTTGAACCTGTGGACTGCATCCCTATGTGAACCTGCGTATACCCAGAGCTGATCCTTTACAAGTGCTATATTAATTATTTTGTTTTAGATTAATCACACATGTTGCGTAACTGTTTATTTTCACATGTTTTTTTGCACTTCCATGATAAGTTGCCTATTGTCTTAAACAAGTTCCTTTATAAACTGTGTGCAAGCTCTGGCATCACACTCCTCGCTTTGGTAATCATTACATACATTGCTGCACTACGTATTTACATATATCCTGTGTTTAAATGACTATCCACCTTACTCCCCGGCTGGGAAATTAGTTTTTATAGGCTATTTATTGAATGAAATATTCTATATTACTTTGCTATTACACTTGTATCCAGGAGCTATGTAAACAGTACAGACCAAAAGTTTGGACACACCTTCTCATTTAAAGATTTTTCTGTATTTTCATGACTATGAAAATTGTACATTCACACTGAAAGCATCAAAACTATGAATTAACACATGTGGAATTATAAACTTAACAAAAAAGTGTGAAACAACTGAAAATATGTCTTATATTCTAGGTTCTTCAAAGTAGCCACCTTTTGCTTTGATGACTGCTTTGCACACTCTTGGCATTCTCTTGATGACCTTCAAGAGGTAGTCACCGGAAATGGTTTTCACTTCACAGGTGTGCCCTGTCAGGTTTAATAAGTGCGATTTCTTGCCTTATAAATGGGTTTGGGACCATCAGTTTTGTTGTGCAGAAGTCAGGTGGATACACAGCTGATAGTCCTACTGAATAGACTGTTAGAATTTGTATTATGGCAAGAAAAAAGCAGCTAAGTAAAGAAAAACGAGTGGCCATCATTACTTTAAGAAATGAAGGTCAGTCAGTCTGAAAAATTGGGAAAACTTTGAAAGTGTCCCCAAGTGCAGTTGACAAAAACCATCAAGTGCTACAAAGAAACTGTCTCACATGAGGACCGCCCCAGGAAAGGAAGACCAAGAGTCCCCTATGCTTCTGAGGATAAGTTTATCCGAGTCACCAGCCTCAGAAATCACAGGTTATCAGCAGCTCAGATTAGAGACCAGGTCAATGCCACACAGAGTTCTAGCAGCAGACACGTCTCTTGAACAACTGTTAAGAGGAGACTTTGTGCAGCAGGCCTTAATGGTAAAATAGCTGCTAGGAAACCACTGCTAAGGACAGGTAACAAGCAGAAGAGACTTGTTTGGGCTAAAGAACACAAGGAATGGACATTAGACCAGAGGAAATCTGTGCTTTGGTCTGATGAGTCCAAATTTGAGATCTTTGGTTCCAACCACTGTGTCTTTGTGCGATGCAGAAAAGGTGAACAGATGGACTCTACATGCCTGGTTCCCACTGTGAAACATGGAGGAGGAGGTGTGATGGTGTGGGGGTGCTTTTCTGGTGACACTGTTGGGGATTTATTCAAAATTGAAGGCATACCGAACCAGAATGTCTACCACAGCATCTTGCAGCGGCATGCTATTCCATCCGGTTTGCGTTTAGTTGGACAATCATTTATTTTTCAACAGGACAATGACCCCAAACAGACCTCCAGGCTGTGTAAGAGCTATTTGACCAAGAAGGAAAGTGATGGGGTGCTACGCCAGATGACCTGGCCTCCACAGTCACCACACCTGAACCCAATCGAGATGGTTTGGGGTGAGCTGGACCGCAGAGTGAAGGCAAAAGGGCCAACAAGTGCTAAGCATCTCTGGGAACTCCTTCAAGATTGTTTGAAGACCATTTCCGGTGACTACCTCTTGAAGCTCATCAAGAGAATGCCAAGAGTGTGCCAAGCAGTCATCAAAGCAAAAGGTGGCTACTTTGAAGAACCTAGAATATAAGACATATTTTCAATTGTTTCACACTTTTTTGTTAAGTAAATAATTCCACATGTGTTAATTCATAGTTTTGATGCGTTCAGTGTGAATGTACAGTTTTCAAAGTCATGAAAATACAGAAAAATCATTAAATGAGAAGGTGTGTCCAATCTTTTGGTCTGTACTGTATGTATATAAATTTATTTTCTGCTATTATTACCTCTGCTGGTTGTTAATGCTATTACAATCCTGAATTTTAAGTATTATAATTATATTTACCACTTCTACAAATTTTAAAATACTACTATACTCACTGAAGTAGCTGAACTATGCTCTAAGCGTTCCTAGAAGACCTGATACTTTGATGCTGTGTTGATGGAAAAGTTGGTCACTCCAATTATTGATTTGATTCAGATTTCCTTTTTATTTACTCATTTTGCATTGTGTTAATTCACACAAACAAACTATTAATGCTTTTGTTTTTTAAAGCATTCTTTCAAGAGATGAGAGAATGCATTTGAGTGCAGTTTTTTTTATTTACTTCTGCATCCATTCAGCAAAATATCAGCCAGCTTTTTCATATATTCACTGTTTGCATACATCTTAGCACTTACGATGTGCTGCTGAATTGCTGTGTTCTTCGTATGTATGTATATATATTGTAGGGTTTCACTCTCTCTGGTATGTATTAGGCCTTATGGAGTGTTCACACAGGCAATGAAGTTTTGGTGCAAACACAAGCAGTTTTTATTGCTTTCCACAGGTTGTACAGCACCAAAACAAGCTCATAAATATAAATCCCTAGCTTTGTCTAGGCGCTAACTAAATAAAAAAACAGACCCTGGTTACATATATGGCTGAACTAGCCCCAGCTCGGTCAAACAAAACAGCTATTGTCCATAGCAACAATTATATTTACGAATCTCTGCACATGGCCTGTGCAGACTCTTCTAGGAGAGAGATCCTTGCATGTCTCTATTTTCAGCGTCAAGACACAATCAGACTGCTCAGATGAACACCTAACCTGTTTATATGGAGAATTAGCCAAGCATATTAATTCTGAGTTTGTTTTCTTGTGATATATTGTACTTCATGATAGTGGTAAAATTTGTTGGCTACAACTTGCATTTATTTGTAAAAATATCGGAAATTTGTCAAAAATGTGGAAAATTTTGCAATTTTCAAACTTTTTATTTTTATGCCCTGAAACCAGAGAGCTATGTCACACAAAATAGTTAATAAATAAAATTTCCCTTATGTCTACTTTACATCAGCACAATTTTTTAAACATTATTCTTTTTTGTTAGGTAGTTAAAAGGGTTAATACTTGATCAGCAAATTCTCATTTTCCAACAAAAATTACAAAACCATTTTTTTAGGGACCACGTCACATTTCAAGTAACTTTGGGGGCCTATATGACAGAAAACACCCAACAGACACACCATTTTAAAAAACTGCACCCCTCAAGGTGCTCAAAACCACATTTAAGAAGTTTATTAACCCTTCAGGTGATTCAGAGGAACTGAAGCAATGTGGAAGAAAAAAAAATAATATTTAACTTTTTTTCACAAAAAGTTGAATTTAGACTCAATTGTTTTATTTTAGCAAGGGTATCAGGAGAAAATGGACCCCAAAATTTGTTATACAATGTCTCCCGAGTACGCCGATACCACATATGTGGGATAAAACTACTGTTTTGGCACTTGGCAGGGCTTGGAAGGGAAGGAGCACCATTTGACATTTTAAATTGAAAATTATCTGGAATCAAGAGTAGATGCCATGTCCCCTGATGTACCTAAACAGCTGAAACTCCCCAAAAGTGACCCAATTTTGGAAACTATACCCCTGAAGGAATTTATCTAGATGTTTGGTGAGCACCTTGAAGACCCTGGTGCTTCACAGAAGTTTATAACGTTGAGTCGTGAAAATAAAAAATCTAATTTTTTTCCCACAAAAGTGTTCTTCTAGCCCCATTTTTTTATTTTCACAAGGATGACAGGAGAAAATGTTTGTGAAATTATTCCTGAGTACATCAGTACCCAATATGTGGGGGGAGACTACTATTTGGGCGCACGGCAGGGCTCGCGAACAATTTGACTTTTTGGACGCAAAAATGGCTGATATCAAGAGCAGATGCCATGTTGTGTTTCGTGATCCTCTTATGTGCCTAAACAGTGTAAATCCCCCACAAGTGACCATATTTTGGAAACTAGACCCCTCAAGGAATTTATGTAGATGTGTGGTAAGCACCTTGATGCTCTAGGTGCTTCACAAAAATGTATAACGTTGAGCAGTGAAAATAAAAAAAATAATAATTTTTTGAACAAAAATATACTTTTATACCCAAATTTTTTATTTTCACAAGGCAAATAGGAGAAATGGACACCAATATTTGTTGTAGGAATTCTCCTGAGGACGCTGATATCCAATCTGTGGGGGAAAACTACTGTTAGTGCACATGGCAGGGCTCTGAAGGGAAGGAGTGACGTTTTGGAAAGCAGACTGAATGAAAGGTCAGGTGGCATCATGTTGTTTTGGAGAGCCCCTGATGTGGCTAAACAAAGGAAAGCCCCCACAAGTGACCCCATTTTGGAAACAAGACCCCTAAATAATTTATCTACATGTGTGGTGAGCACCTTGAAACCCCAAGTTCTTCACAGACATTTATGACCTTGAGCCGTGGAAAAAAATCTAATTTTTTCCACAAAAATGTTCTTTAAGCAAGAATTTTTAGATTCACAATGGTAACAGGAGAAAATGGACCCCAAAATTTGTTTTCCAATTGCTCCTGAGTAAACTGATACCCCATATGTGGGGGGAAAACTGCTGTTTGGGCACATGGTATGGCTCAGAAAGGAAAGGAGTGACATTTGGAACACAATCTTTGATGGAATGGTCTGTGGGCGTCATGTTGCATTTGGTAATCCCCTGATGTGCCTAAACAGGGGAAAATCCCATTTTGAAAACTAGTCCCCCTAAGGAATTTATGTCGATGTGTGGTGAGTAGTGATGAGCGAGCATGCTCGCTACTGCTCGGTGCTCGCCCGAGCATCTCTCTGCCCGAGATGGTCGGCGCTCGCCGAATATTTCCGGGGTTGCTCGGCGGGAGCTTTGGTCTCCTGCCTGCATGTTTAGTGCTCTTTAATTCACTCCGGAATTAGACAGTGTAGGGAGAGGTGCTGCTGAGTCATGGAGAGATTTGCCTGTGTATTAGGTAGTGTAGGGAGAAAAACCGTACATTACACATATCCATCTTAACAAACAGTCCTTTTGAGGACTAACTAATCCATCTGCAGAGATATCAGGCAGGCAGTGTATATAGGCAGGCAGGGTATATAGCAGACTGCAGTGCATATAGCACTAGAGGCTCCATTCCAATTCTGCCTTCTGCTGCTGTTAGATATTTCTATACAAAG
This sequence comes from Phyllobates terribilis, assembly GCF_046119375.1. NCBI lineage: Eukaryota > Metazoa > Chordata > Amphibia > Anura > Dendrobatidae > Phyllobates > Phyllobates terribilis. The sequence goes on from NW_027362764.1 coordinate 457,917,507, forward strand.
GCCCAGGTCTCAGGGGCCAGGAATACTTTTCTTTGGATCTTAATCCTCATTATTTGCTTAAAAAGCAATCCAGAGAACACCGTTTTTCTGTGCCATTTGCTTGTTGGCACTGCAGAATACAGCCAGGTCCTTTCCATATTACGCTAGAAATCCAGCTATTTAAAACTGTGTTTTCTCCGTCAAACGGATCACATATACGTTGTCAGAAAATACTGCCATTTCTGGCCTCCATTAAAAATTTCCTTTATTGTGTCAGTGAAGCAATTCACAGCAGTTTGCTGTTCAAACTACTTACCTACAGGCCAGGCATTTAAAACTCTGTTTTCTCCGTCACACAGATCACATATACGTTTTCAGAAAATACTGCCATTTCTGGCCTCCATTAAAAATTTCCTTTAGTGTGTCAGTGAAGCAATTCACAGCAGTTTGCTGTTCACACTACTTACCTACAGGCCAGGTATTTAAAACTCTGTTTTTTTCGTCACACGGAACACATATACGTTGTCAGAAAATACTGCCATTTCTGACCTCCATTAAAAATTTCTTTCAGTGTGTCAGTGAAGCAATTCACAGCAGTTTGCTGTTCAAACTACTTATCTACAGGCCAGGTATTTAAAATTCTATTTTCTCCATCACAACGAATACATATAAGTTCGCTCCAAACTCAGTCATTTGTAGTGAGCGTGGAAGATACTGTCCTCCATTTAAAATGGGCAAGGCACATGGCAAGGGACAGGGAACTGGACGTGATAGAAATGGTGCATGCAGAGGCCGAGGACAAGGCCGGGGGCAAGCTGAAATTGTGCCACAACAAACACCCACATGTTCTCGCCTTACCTTCCTGTCCCAATTTCTAGGGGACCGCAGCACACCACTATTGAACCCAGAGCAGTGTCAAAAGGTTGTTGGTTGGATAGCGGATAATGCTTCCAGTCACTTAGCCAATACCACCACCACTACCCTGTCATCCACACGGTCAAGTCTCAGTAGCCATGAGTCTGGAACGCATATTCCTCACCCCGATTCTCCTTCCTCCCACCATGCCGAGTGACCAGAGACAACTGATCCCACACTTGGACACTCTGAAGAGCTCTTCAATTTTCCATTTATAGATTCGGGCCTCTCGCCCGGTCCACTTGAAGGGGGGCAAGAGGAGATCACGTGTAGCGATGCCCAAATATTTGAGCAGCCACGGTCACATGAAGGCGACGGTGGGAAAGTGTCACAAGAGGTAGACGATGATGAGATACAATTGCCAGAAAGTCAGAAGGACCAGGGTGCGGAAGTGGAAGATGAGGTGGTGGATGATATAGTAACTGACCCAACCTGGCATGAGGACATGCAGAACGAGGACAGCAGCACACAGGGGGAGGGAGGCAGAGCACCCCAACAGGCAGGAAGAAGCAGTGTGGTGGCCGCAGACAGAAGGCAGGCAACCGTTACCCTTAACACCAACACGAAGGAAGTTGCCAGTACAACTGTTAGGTCTTCCCGAGTCTGGTTGTTTTTTAAAGACTCTGAAAATAACCCCAAAAAGGCAATTTGCACCACCTGCCAGGCCAGCATCAGCAGGGGTGGCAAAACGACCAGCCTGACCACCACCAGAATGATCAGGCACATGGCAGCAAAGCACCCGACTTTGTGGGCCAAACCTCAGGGTCCAGGAACAGTGTCTGCAGGTGGCACCATTGCTTCTTCTGTTGTTGTGCATGCAAGTCAATCCCCTGTCCATGGTACATGCGAAGATGCCTCCTGCCCTGCACCTGTCATTGCGCACTCTCAAGTAGCAGCATCAGGAAGCATGTCCATGTCCTTGTCCCAGTGCAGCGTTCAGTTGTCCATACCCCAGTACTTGGATTGCAAGCGCAAATATGCAGCCAATGCCCCACAGGCCACACTACTAAATTCTCACATTTCACAACTGATTGCGCTCGAAATGTTGCATTTTAGGCTAGTGGAGACAGAAGTATTCTGCAAACTGATGACGGCGGCCGTCCCTCGGTACTCGGTCCCCAGCCGCCACTATTTCTCCTGTTGTGCCGTCCCCGCATTACACAAGCACGTGTCCCAAAACATAAGCCTTGCCCTCAACAATGCAGTTACCGGGAAAGTCCACCTAACCACGGACACGTGGACAAGTGCTTGTGGGCAGGGATGGTACATCTCGCTGACGGCACACTGGGTTAACATAGAGGAAGCCAAGACCCAGTCGGACCTTGGGACGGAACACGTCCTCCCGATGCCAAGGATTGCGGGCCCTAGGTCAATCAGGGTTGCCCCCACGGTCTAAAGCTCCTGCACCTTACCCTCCTCAGCCTCCGCCTCCTCTTCAGCTTCCATCTCCGAATTGACCACATTAGTCACAAGTTGGAAGCACTTCAGCACTGCCTCGGCCAAGCGGCAACAGGCTGTGCTGAAGTTGATGTGCTTAGGTGACAAACCGCACAATGCTGAAGAGTTGTGGACAGCTCTGAAAGAGCAGGCATATCTGTGGCTGACACCGCTGAACCTACAGCCAGGCATAGTTGTGTGTGACAATGGCCGGAACCTGTTGGCGGCTCTGAGGTGAGGCGAGCTCACACATGTACCATGCTTGGCCCATGTGCTTAACTTCGTTGTTCAGCGGTTTCTCAAATCCTACCCGGACCTGACGGATCTGCTTGTTAAAGTACGCCGCCTGTGTGCCCATTTTAGAAAGTCAGCTACAGCTTCCACCGCCCTTGCCATGTTTCAGCAGCGTTTGCAGCTTCCGGCTCACAGACTGGTGTGTGATGTCCCAATGCATTGGAACTCTACACTGCAGATGTTGGGAAGGATTTATGAGCAGAAGAGGGCAGTTGTTGAGTACCAGCATCAACAAGGCCGTCGGTATTCAGTTCAGACTCCACACATAAGACCTCAGGAGTGGACATGGATGTCAGACATATGTACCATAATCCAAAACTTTGAGGACTCCACCAAGATGGTGAGCGGCGATTACACCATAATTAGCGTCACCATCCCACTTCTCTGTCTTCTGAAATGCTCTCTGCTCACAATCAAAGAGGATGCATTGCAGGTGGAGCACGATGAGATGGAGCAAGGAACCATCCAGGGTGATTACACCCAGCCAAGCCTCATCTCATCCCAACATGGACTGGGTGACAATGAGGAAGAGAAAGAGGAAGAACAGGAGCTAGTGTCCTGCGCTATAGTACTACCTGCACAACTGTCATACTGTCTGTTCAGCTTGGATGGCCTGACGACAGGGAGGAGGAAGAGGAGGAGGAGGAGGAGAGCATGGTCAGTCGGCCTCTTGGTGAGGACACGGAAGTCTCGCCTCTTTCCAGTCTGGCACACATGGCTGAGTTTATGTTACGCTGCCTTTCTTGTGACCCTCGCATTGTCCAAATTTTGGGTGACAGTTATTACTGGTTGGTGACACTTCTAGACGCACGCTAGAAGGAGAACTTTCTGTCTCTTATTCCCTTGCAGGACAGGCCTAATAAAATGGTGCTGTACGAGAAGGCCCTTGCTTTTTTTTTCGGAAAATGGTGAGGGAGTACCTTGCTGACCCTTGCAATGTCCAAATTTTGGGTGACAGTCATTACTGGTTGGTGACACTTCTAGACCCACGCTACAAGGAGAACTTTATATCTCTTATTCCTTAACAGGTCTACAAAAATGGGGCTGTACCAGAAGGCCCTTGTTGCGGAACTATTAAAAGAATTCCCATCTGAAAATGCTGGTGGCAGAGGGCACACTTCGTTGGACAACCAAGGTGTATAGGTGAGAGAGACACAACTCTAATCCAGCAGAGGCAGGGGAACACTGTCAAAGTTCTGGGAGAGTTTTCTCAGACCCTCCCATCGCACAGGCCCTGAGGCGTGGGGTACTCTCACAAGGAGTGCAAAAGTTTTGGAAGATGCTGAGGGAGTACCTTGCTGACCGTATCAACGTCCTCCGTGATTCCTCTGTGCCTTATAATTATTGGGTATCCAAGCTGTATACGTGGAATGAACTGGCTCTCTATGCCTTGGAGGTCCTGGCCTGCCATGCCGCCAGCGTTTTACCAGAGCGGGTTTTTTGTGCCACTGGTGGAATTATAACTGATAAGCGCATCTGCCTGTCAACTGAAAATGCTGACAGGCTGACTCTTATAAAAATGAACAAGGGCTGGATTGGGCCAGACTTCTCAACACCACCGAATGATAGCAGCGTAACATAAACTCAAATCCAGTGTCTTTTCTTGGGAGATGTATTCCCATGCACTTTTTCACACCCAGACATGGGTATACGCTTCCTGATTTTGGCTATTTGCTCTTGTCCTCCTCCATCTCCACATCCTCCAACACCATATCACCAGGGTGACCGTGGTCCGTGATGCAACACCCACATAATTTTTTTAAAGAGTGTTTATGATGCCCATAAAAATTTTTTTCATACAGTATGTTCATGTATACCCCCAAGGGGTTAATGGTTGTCAGCCCATACGCTTAGTGCATGGGCATTACAAGTATAGGAGGCCCGTTCCTTTCTATTGGGAACATTTTTTATGAGACCCTCCTCCACGTCTCTTCCAAGGGGCATTGAAGTGCCTCCAATTTTTGGCAGTCCTTGCATTCACTGCATAGGCCAACACTATGGGAGACTCTCTCCTTTCTAATGGGAATTTGTCATTACTGTGGCCCTGGTCTGTGTGTCTTTAAATTCTTAGTGGAGCTTTTCCTAAAATTGTTCAGCCGCTGGACTCACTGCATACTCTATAACTGTATAGCAGACCCTCTCCTTTCTAATGGGAACATATCGTACTTGTTACTGTGGCCCTGCTCTGTGTGTCTTTAAATTCTTAGTGGGGTTTTTCCTAAAATTGGTCAGCCTTTGGACTCAATGCATACCCTATAACTGTATAGCAAACTCTCTCCTTTCTTATGGGAATTTGTCGTTACTGTGGCCCTTCTCTATGTGTCTTTAAATTCTTAGTGTGGTTTTTCCTAAGATTGGTCAGCCTTTGGACTCACTGCATACCCTATAACTGTATAGCAGACTCTCTCCTTTCTAATGGGAATTTGCCGTTACTGTGGCCCTTCTCTATGTGTCTTTAAATTCTTAAGGGGTTTTTCATAAAATTGTTCAGCCGTTGGACTCACTGCATACCCTATAACTGTATAGCAGACCCTCTCCTTTCTAATGGGAACATGTCATACTTGTTACTGTGCCCCTTCTCTGTGTGTCTTTAAATTCTTAGTGTGGTTTTTCCTAAAATTGGTCAGCCTTTGGACTCACTGCATACCCTATAACTGTATAGCAGACTCTCTCCTTTCTTTTGGGAATTTGTCATTACTGTGGCCCTGCTCTATGTGTCTTTAAATTCTTAGTGGGGTTTTCCCAAATTTTGGCAGCCCCTGCAGTCACAGCATGGGCATTACCACTATAGGAGACCAGCTCCTTTATAATGGGAATATTTTTTTACTGAGACCCTCCTCTATGTCTCTTCAAAGGGGTATTGGGTTGCGTCCAAATTTTTGGCACCCCTTGCAGTCACTGGATACGCAATAACAGTATAGGAGACCCATTTGTTAATAATGGAAACAACAAAGCATAGCCGGCTGATAGCTCTCTAACAATAAAGAAAGCCGACTGCTGGCCTTTTAAGAATAGTAAGGGCCGTCTGCTGGCCCTATAAAAATAGGCTTTATTACTTTCATAGTCCCTCCATCATAAATAAAACAGGATGTGTCTGATGATGTGTGACACACCACATTGCCAGTTAAGGTTGTAAAATGTTAAAATGACATTTCCCGGTAAATGCATTTGTCTTAAAAAATAACGTAAAAAACCAAAACAATAGGATCTTTCTTTAGTATAAAAAACAGCGTCACCAATTTAACCTCAATGTAATCACATTGTTCAGCTCCTGCACCTCCTCCTTCATCTCCGAAATGACCACATCAGTCACAAGCTGACAGCACTGCAGCACTGCCTTGGCCAAGCGGCAACAGGCTGTGCTGAAGATAACATGCTTAATGCTAAATTGACAAACTGCCCAGCGCTGCAGAGTTGTTGAAAGCTGTAACACAGCAGTCTGATCTGTGGCTCTCTCCGCTGAACATACAGCCAGGCATGGTCGTGTGTGACAATGGGCGGAACCTGGTGATGGAGTAATGACACCCAGAGCAGATATGGTTTTCCTCTATGCCAGTCCTTTCACCGAGCTAAATACAATTCTCACCAAAAAAATCTGTGGACTGGCTCTGTACCATCCCTGGCCACATTCACCTGTCCACGTTTTTGTGGTTAGGCGGTCCTTCCCAGTAAGTGCACTGAGGGAGAGGGCAAGGGTAATGCTGTGAGACCCATGCTTGTGGAAGGCGGAGATGAAACCGGGAAAAATAATGGCGGCTTGGGACCGAGTATGGATACCCGGCGGCCACCGGCATGAGGTTGTGAAAAGCTTCCGACTTCACGAGCCTAAAAGGCCACATTTCAAGTGAAAAAAGCTTTAGAGGACTTCCTGGGAGAAATGACAGCTGGGTAGATATGGTTCCCCAAGTCCTTTCACCAAGCTAAAGAATATGGCTGTGGAGAAATACAAGTCAGCAAAAAAAGCTGAGGACTGGCTCCGTACCATCTCCGGCCACATTCACCTGTCCACGTGTTTGTGGTTGGGCGGTCCTTCCCAGTAAGTGCACTGGGGAGAGCATGGGTAATGTTGTGGGACCCGTGCTTGTGGAAGGCGTAGATGACACCGGGAGAAACAGTGGCTGCTGGGGACAGAGTATGGACACACGGCCACCGCCGGCATGAGGTTGTGAAAAGCTTCTACATCCACAAGCTTAAAAGGCCATATTTCAAGTGCAAGCAGCTGCCCTGAAATCCGGCAGTTTAGTGTTGCGGCCTGTGGGTGGGTGGGTGGGATTCTGGCGGCATACTTACGCTTGCATTCCAAGTAACAGAAAACTAAGCAGATGGTGGCATCTATCATCATCATGGCCTCACCTCGGCACTATGAACTCTCCTGAAGGAGAAGCCAGGGCCTGCAGGAGGAGTCTCCGGTTCTCTGGTGGGCCCGTCCAACCCTGCCGAGAAGCAGCCCTGGCTAAGAAAAGTGTTGGGGAAGGTTCTATGGCTGCTTTTTTAATGTGGATCGGACATCCTTATGCATGTTATTTCTTAAACCGCATTGTAGATCAGGCCATTGTCCAACTCTGTATTCATGAAATTAAATGCGCAAAGAAACATGTTTGTGTGTCAAAGCACCACCGACAAGTGTGAGTTGATGTTGAATGGGCTGCCATTGCTTCTGCAGCAAGCTGCATTAGAGTACTTCCTGGGAGAAATGACACCCAGGGTAGATGCGGTTTCCCTCTATGCCAGTCCTTTCACCGAGCTAAATACAACTCTCAGCCATAAAAGCTGTGGACTGGCTCCATACCATCCCTGGCCACATTCACCTGTCCACGAGGACTTCCTGGGAGAAATGATGGCTGGGTAGATATGGTTTCCCAAGTCCTTTCACCAAGCTAAAGAATATGGCTGTGGTGAAATACAACTCAGCAAAAAAAGCTGTGGACAGGCTCCGTACCGTCCCTGGACACATTCAGCTGTCCACGTGTTTGTGGTTAGGCGGTCCTTCCCAGTAAGTGCACTGGGGAGGGCACGGGTACTGTTGTGGGACCCGTGCTTGTGGAAGGTGGAGACGACACCAGGAGAAAAAGTGGCGGCTGGGGACCAAGTATGGACACGCGGCCACCGCCGGCATGAGGTTATGAAAAGCTTCTGCCTCCACGAACCTAAAAGGCCACATTTCAAGTGCAAGCAGCTGTCAAAAAATTGGCAGTATAGTATTGCAGCCTGTGTGTGGGTGGGTAGATGACTGCATACTTTCGCTTGCATTCCAAGGAATGGGGTAGGGACAACTGAACGCTGCACTGGGACAAGGACGTGGACGGTGATTGTTGCAAGTCTGCAACGACAGGTGCATGGCGGGAGGCATCGTTGCATGTGCCAAGGATCAATTATGATGGGCACACTTTTAAGCAGTGTCCTGGGAGTCAGAGATCCTTCCAGAGGTCTTCCCCATGCTGTTCCCATGTCTTTTCAGCACTGTATGCATGTGTCTGATGATGTGTCACACACCACATGACCAGATAAGGTTGTAAAATGTTAAAAGGACATTTCCCAGTGAATGCATTTGTCACGGTTGAAAGCAATGCAAAAGTGAAAAAAACGCATCAAAAACGCTACGTGTGAACATAGCCCAAGGTGTGGAGGAATATTTTTGGTTTTGGTTATTTATTTTGCCTTATATGCAAGTCATTACCCTGGAAAGGATGTTCCTTAATACATTTCCCAAGAAAATCCATTTTGGTTTTGTTTTTGTATGTTTTATTGTGAGTCCGTAAAAGTGGCATAATACTCTGACAACGTTGTTGACAGCAGTGACCTGGGCGTCAGAAATGCTTCCAGGGGTCTTCCCAATGCTGTTCCCATGTCATTTGAACACTGTTCCCAACGATTTGGGCAATTTTTAGGCCCTCTACAGACCGCCGGGGGTAGCCTCCTGAAAAATGCTCGAGTTTCCCATAGACTCACATTGGGCTCGTTGCTCGGGTCGAACACCCGAGTATTCCAATTTGCTCGACCCGAGCAACGAGTACCCGGGCAATTTAGTTCTCAGTCATCACTAGTTGTGAGCACTTTGAACCCATTTGTGCTTCACAGAAATTTATAACTTTGAGACATGAAATTAAAAAAAATCATAAAAATTTTCTTTTAGTCCCACATTTTCTATTTTCACAAGGATGACAGGAAAAATTGGACCCAAAACGTATGTAATTTCTCCTGAGTACGCTGTGTACCACTGTTTGGACAAATGGTAGGGCTTGGAAAGGAAGGAGTGACGTTTACAATGTAAGCTTTGATGGAATGGACTGTGGGTGTGATGTCGCGTTAGGCTGATGAGCCTATTCACCAATCTGCGCCTGTGCAATAAATAAATAATAATAAAAAAGATTGCGTTGGTCCCCCTATTTTTGATAACCAGCGCAGGTAAATTTGGTAAAGGTATAACTCCTATTTAACTAAGGGGATGACAAAGGGGGATTTGATTTATTAATTTTTGGTGTTTTATCACTTAGATAGAGTCTATTACAGTGATCAAAAGTAAACAATAGGAAAAATTCCCCATTGTTGCCTTGTACCGGCCGGCAGATCTTGGCAGGCACACTGCACATGCGCCCGCTATTTTTTTCAAGAAGATGATGTGGAGGGCCAGGGGATGAGGCAGGAGGGACTGGCGGAGGTACCATGGTAGCTTGGGGGACATCATTTCTTCATCTTCTGACATGTATATCATGTCAGAAGAGAGAAAAACATTTTTTAATAGTGGGCATAGTTTTTTGTATCATGATCGGGAACCGGAACATCCGGCCCTGAGCATGTTCTACTCCTGGTAGCTGAGACCCCGGAGATTTTCTGACGCTGGATGGCCCTTTACCCTTTTTCCTGATTGCCATTTTAAAATGGCAATGAGGGAATAAGGCCCCTTAACGGTCACTGGATTCATGCATATTAGCGGTTATTAAGGGATTAAAGGACTTTTTCAATGTGTGTCTTTATTTAATTTCCACTATGGGGTCTTATAGATGCCTCTACGTTACTAACATATGGACTTGATTCCAGTGGCCATAAAACAGGTGACATCAACTCCACAACTATTACCCTATTTGCCACCGCAGCAGTGGAAAGAGCCGGGCAAAGAGCCCGAATTGGCACATCTAGTAGATGCCACTTTTCTGGAGTGGCTGTTGGCTGCTATTTTTAGGCTGGGGAGGGCCAACATACGTGGTCCCCTCCCAGTCTGAGAATACTAGCTCCAGCTGTCTGTTTTAGCTTCGTTTGTTTCAAAAATAAGGCGGATACCACACCTTTTCTTTTAATTATCTATTTCAATAATTAAAAAACACTCCATGGGGACCTGTCTATTTTTGATAACCAGCCAATATAAAGCTGACAACTGGGAACTGCAGACCGCAACTGTCAGCTTTACCTATGTTGGTTATCTAAAATATAGGGGAACCCACACCATTATTTTTCATTATTAATTATTGCACGGGCGCCGGCTGATATCAATGAGACCAGGTGTATGCTGATGAGAGTAGTGTGGCACCCTGCTACCCACAGGTACCACAGAACCCAAAAGGGTGCATGGACGGACTTCTCCACTAGAGGCCCTCATTACATAACAGACACCTCCACCCTTCCACCTCATACCACCAGAGGTAGCCCTGTTAGGGATATATATATACTGGAGGGTGGAGTTAGGTAGTCACAGTGTGCTGACACTTTAGATCAGTGAAGGAGCAGCATGTCTGCTGCTGCGTTGAGGGCCCCGAGTGTGGCCGAGGCAAGGAGAGAGGAGTTAAGGGGGCAGAGGAGCATCTGAAGCTCACCGCAGGACACAAGCCGGACACCGGGTCCGCGCCTACAGGGTCCTCTACACCCAGTAGAGACAACCGGCATACCAGGAGGATTCCAGATCCCTGGTCAACCTGAAGCTACCATCATTTTACAGAACCAGGAACCACAAAGGCCCCAGCATCCAGGGATAGTGGTAGCCGGAGAAAAGTTCTATTACCAAGCAGACAGATGAGAGAGTGAAACAGCATAGAAGCTAGGCCTAGTTGCAGGCTGGCCAGAAGTTTTAGAGAGGAAGAAACGGACTAGGAGGCCTATTACCCGCTCACTGGGGAGAGTCCAGAAGTGCACCCTTCCTACTAGGTACCCTTGACCATACCTGCCGTTACACCAGTAAAAGTACTGAAGCGAACTCCGCCTGTGGGGAGCAGAAACATCCCAGCTGCCATCCCATCACCCCCGGAGGTCTGCAGCAGCGCTGGTACCCATTACCAGGAGCCACAGGTGGCGTCACGTGACAAAGCTGTTAACAAACCCCCTTTTAAAGAGTGAGCCCAGGGTACGAGTCCGGGAGCCGACTGCCGTGACCTGCCAAGAAGGTAAAGGCCCGGGTACCGAGTTTCCCCCATATTCCCCCCTGGGCGTGTGATCTCTTCCTGGCATCACGAACAGGATTTCGTGCCCGTTGCCACTGGGTACTGTATGCCGTATTTGAACTGTGTTTGAACTGTGGTGAACACCGCCGCAATTCCCGCGTCGCCGCGTGGGAAGAAAAGGGGCGTAACTGCAGGAACCAGAGAGGCGTGACCGTTGGTAGAGCGCGAAGCTCAATCCCGGCCTCGCGCTCTGACGCAGCACCAGGAAACATCAGGTCCTGGATGGAGACCATGATCTGCGGAGCTGCGGCCTACCTGATAAAAGTAAGGAAGGTAGGCTACGGTTTACTAGGGGGGGCGCAATCATGGCCGACGACCAGCAAGACGCCGGAGGACCGGTTAACACTCTCGATGCTCAACTCGCGCCCGGCGCTGCTCAGGCGGGAGCGGCCGCCCCACCAGCAGGGGTCATGATTCCAGTGATACCCATGGCCCTGCCGTACGTCCCTGGAGCAAAATGGCTTCCCCAGTATGACGGCAAACCAGACACCCTGTCTGGGTTCGAAAGGAAAATATGGGGTGTATTGGACATGTACTCAATGACTGGTAAACAGAGAGCCGCTGTTGTGCTGGGACAATTGACTGGTGCCGCAGAGCGGGAAAGTGAAACCTGGCCAGCTGCAGACCAGGTATCAGTATCTATTATATTTAAGAGACTGCAAACTGTCTTTGAAAACCTCACTGAGACAGATCTTCGGATGAGGTTCTACCACTGTACCCAGAAACCTGAGGACAGTATCCGGGACTGTGCCTGGCATTTACAAGAGGCCCTGCGGGCCCTGAAACAGGTTAGTCAAGCCAGCATACGTGATGAGGACAAAATGCTGACAGAACAATTCATCCGGGGGTTAAGGTCCCAGGAGGAGAGCAGAACTGTACGGTGGTGGGCCTTAGATCATCCAAATGCCACCTTTGAAGCCCTGAAGGACATGGCTATTAAGGGCCTTCAGCCCCTGGAAACATCAGATACTGCTACCCAGTGTTACCAGGGTGGGGCCACCCCAATGCCCACAGCACTCACTGCCCCTTCATTAGCGGCTGAGGCAAAATTGCAAGGAGCGTCCCCTAGTGAGCTGGACAGCCTGCGCTCTGAAGTGCGTCAGCTAAGTAAAACCCTGGCCACTGTCCTGAGCGCCCTGCAGCTACAGACGGAGCCTGAGCTGGAAGGAAGGATCCTACTCGCCGATAGTCCTGAGGATGTCCCCTGGATGAGGAGAAGAGGGAGGACAGTGCCACCCAGTGGGAGGACCAACGACCGACCTCGCCCTCCAGGTGAACTCATTTGCTACCGTTGCCATAAGGCAGGCCACACTACACGGATCTGTCCTTTAAACGGGCAAACCCTGGGGCCAAGGGCCGACACCCAGGAGTAGATCAACCAGGCCCATCGAGCTGGTACGACCGGTTTGTAGGAGGGAGGCCTTTCCTGTCCATTGTGCTGGAAGGCATAGCAACACTTGCACTACTGGACACCGGGTCACAGGTAACCATCATACCTGATGTCCTCTACAAAAGGTACTGGTCCATAGATGAACTCCACCCGCCAGCCCCAAACCTCTCTGTGTATGCCTCCAATGGCCTTCCTCTTAGCCTAGTTGGGGTTAAGGACGTGACAGTGAAGGTGGGAAGAGTGGAACTAAAGGACCAAGGACTGATTGTAATAGAGTCTAACCCTGGTGATACAAACCCATATATGATACTTGGCACAAATGTTGTTGGTAACTGTTTGGGAGAAGTGTTGTTTTTACTCCAACACATTGCTGACACTGACAAACCAGGGCAGAGGAAGGTACTCCAGAGAGAGATTCGAGCCCTCCTGTACCAGCAACAGGTAAAACTAACAGGTGGTGAGATTGGTAATGTATGGGTGACAGACCCGATACCCATTGTGATTCCCCCAATGAGTGAAATGCTGATTTGGTGTAGGGCAGCAATAGGTCTCAAGGGACAGAACTACCAGGTGGTAGTAGAGCCCGTAAACTCAGAGCACAGACCTACACTCCTAACTGCTAGAGGGGTAGATGATGTGCGCAATGGGAGGGTACCCGTTCGCCTCCAAAATTGTGGGGAGGAGGAAGTTAAATTGCCAAGATACGCCACTGTTGCCAGACTGTATACTGTGAATAATAATGCCATACACACGTGGAATCCTTGACCCCACCACATGCAGTGGAGGACAATGACTCCAAAACTCAGCTGGAGGAATGGTGTCAACAGCTCCATGTTGGAACTGACGCCACTCCTGTTCATCAAAAACACGGTGTTTACAGAGTGGTTCAGGAATATGAACAGGTGTTTAGTAAACACCCACTTGATTTTGGAAGGGTCAAAGGGGTACAACACCACATACCCTCAGGTAACCATCCACCCATTAAGGAGCGTGACAGACCCATACCACCAGCACACTACCAAAAAGCAAAAGAAATGTTGCATGACATGAAAAAGGCAGGGGTAGTAAGGGATAGCTGTAGCCCCTGGGCAGCTCCCCTGGTCTTGGCCAGAAAGAAGGACGGTAGCATGAGGTTGTGTGTAAATTATAGACAAATTAATCGAATAACACATAAAGATGCATACCCTTTGCCCCGTATAGAGGAATTCCTGGCTGCACTGAAATCTGCCAATTATTTCTCTACATTGCATCTCACTAGCGGGTACTGGCAAGTCTCTGTTGCTGAGGAAGACCGGGAGAAGACAGCCTTCACCACCCCAATGGGATTATGCGAATTCAGCAGCATGCCATTTGGACTCTGCAATGCACCTGGAACGTTCCAGAGGTTGATGGAGTGTTGCTTGGGACACCGGAACTTCCAGTAGACGGGCATGGCGTCAGGAGATGGAACAGGATCCTTGATGTGAACAACTGGCTGAGATGATGGTGCAGACAACAAGGATTTGGATTCTTGGACCACGGTGTGAATTACCTCTATGACTGACTCCTTGCCAGAGACGGACTACACCTCAACAAACCCAGGAAACACACATTCGCCAGGAGACTCGCAACACTCATCAGGAGGGCATTAAACTAGAAGAAGAGGGGATGGGAAGAAAAACGCCGGACACGAACATGCAACCAGAGAACATACTAATGAAAGATATGAAGTGCGACAAAGAAGGTCCAAGACAAGATACTTGGAAGGGAGGTAAGAAAATTTCTAATACAATCCACAGGGAGAAGATTGGAACAAAACAAAATCGTGTAAACTGCATGCTAGCAAATGCCAGGAGCCTGACAAACAAGATGGATGAACTGGAAGCAGAAATATCTACAGGTAACTATGACATATTGGGAATAACAGAGACATGGTTAGATGAAAGCTATGACTGGGCAGTTAACTTACAGGGTTACAGTCTGTTTAGAAGGGATCGAAGAAGTCGGAAAGGGGGTGGAGTCTGTCTATATGTAAAGACGTGTCTAAAGCCTACAATATGGGAGGATGTATGGGAGGGAAATAAGGAGGTCGAGTCCTTATGGGTGGAGATACATGGGGCAAAAAACAATAATAAAATTATCATAGGAGTCTGTTATAAACCACCAAATAGAGCAGAAGCCACGGAAAGTCTATTAATGAGACAAATAGACGAAGTAGCAAAAAATAACGAGGTGATTATTATGGGGGACTTCAACTACCCCGATATAGACTGGGAAACCGAAAGCTGTAGATCTCAGAAAGGAAACAGGTTTCTGTCAATTATCAAAGACAATTATTTGTCACAACTTGTGCAGGAACCAACTAGAGGGACGGCCCTTTTAGACTTAATATTAACTAACAGGCCAGACAGAATAACTGAGGTGCAGGTTGGGGGGCACCTGGGAAATAGTGACCACAACATTATACAATTCCACATGTGCTTCAGTAGGGTGCCCAGCAAGGGAGTCACAAAAACACTGAACTTCAGGAGGGCAAAGTTTGATCAGCTAAGAGATGCCCTTCACCTTATAGACTGGGATAGTATCTTTAGTAATAGGAGCACAGATAGAAAATGGGAAATTTTCAAAACAGTCCTACATAGTCACTGTAGAAGGTACATACCTTATGGGAATAAAAGGGCTAGGAATAGGAGGAAGCCAATGTGGCTAAATAAGGAAGTCAAGAGCGCAATGAAAAACAAAAAAAGGGCTTTCGGTAAACTTAAACAAGAAGGCAGCGAGGAAGCGCTAATATCTTATAGGGAAAAAAACAAAATCTGTAAGCAACAAATAAGAATAGCAAAAGAGGAGACAGAGAGACTAATTGCCAAGGAAAGTAAAACGAATCCCAAACTGTTCTTTAACTATATAAACAGTAAAAGGATTAAAACTGATGGAGTTGGCCCATTGAAAAATAACCTGGGTAAAATCATAGAGGGCGATGAGGGTAAAGCAAACCTACTCAATAGCTTCTTCTCCACTGTTTTCACAAAAGAAAACAATTTATCGGAGGAAATGCAGAGTGATAAAGTAAACCCTCCGCTAAATATCACCCACCTAACCCAGGAGGAAGTTCAGAAACGCCTAAATAATATCAAAATAGACAAGTCACCAGGCCCAGGTGGCATACACCCCCGGGTACTAAAAGAATTAAGTAATGTGATAGACAGACCGCTGTATCTTATATTCAAGCACTCTTTATGGACAGAGACTGTCCCACTAGACTGGCGCCAAGCAAATGTGGTTCCCATATTCAAAAAGGGGTCTAAAAGTGACCCTGGGAACTATAGACCAGTCAGCTTAATATCTGTTGTGGGTAAATTGTTTGAAGGATTTCTTAGAGATGCTATTGTAGAATATCTTAATGATAATAACTGTCTAACTCCATATCAACATGGATTCATGAGGGATCGATCCTGCCAAACAAACCTGATTGCCTTCTACGAGGAGGTGAGCTCACAGCTGGACCGGGGAGAGTCAGTGGATGTTGTATACCTTGACTTCTAAAAAAGCGTTTGATACCGTGCCACACAAAAGGTTGGTATATAAAATGAGAATGCTTGGTCTGGGGGATAATGTGTGCAAGTGGGTAAATAGCTGGCTGAGTGATAGAAAGCAGAGGGTGGTTATCAATGGAGTAAGCTCAGGGTGTGTCAGGGTTACTAGCGGGGTGCCTCAAGGGTCTGTCTTGGGCCCTATATTATTTAATATATTTATTAATGATCTAGTGGAAGGGTTGCATAGTAAAAAGCAATATTTGCAGATGATACTAAACTTTGTAAAGTAGTTAATACAGATGAGGATAGGGCACAGCTACAGGAGGATTTAGATAAATTGGGGAGTTGGGCCAAAAAATGGCAAATGGGGTTCAATGCCGAAAAATGCAAGGTCATGCACATGGGAAAGAAAAACAGCAGTCACCCATACATATTAAATGGGAAACCGTTGGGGAAATCTGACATGGAGAAGGACCTGGGCGTCTTGGTTAATAGCAAATTAAATTGGAGTGCCCAGTGTCAGGCAGCAGCTGCGAAGGCAAATAGAGTCATGGCATGCATCAGAAGAGGAATAGGGGCATATGATGAGAACATTGTTCTTCCTCTGTATAAAGTGCTGGTAAGGCCGCACTTAGAATATTGTGCACAGTTCTGGGCTCCGGTGCTCAGGAAAGACATATTGGAGCTAGAGAGGGTACAAAGGAGAGCGACTAAGGTAATAAAGGGAATGGAGGGACTAGAATACCCAGAGAGGTTGTCAAAATTAGGCCTATTTACGTTGGAAAAGAGAAGTCTTAGGGGAGACCTCATAAACATGTATAAATACATCAGGGGGCAGTACAGAGATCTCTCCCATGACCTGTTTATACCAAGGATGGTGACAAAGACAAGGGGGCACACTATGCGTCTGGAGGAAAGGAGGTTCCTGCACCAGCATAGAAGGGGATTCTTTACGGTCAGAGCCGTGAGACTCTGGAACTCTCTGGGAGAGGAAGTGGTGATGTCCAACTCAATGAGTTCAAGAGAGGCCTGGACGCCTTTCTTGAGATCAATAAAATTACATCTTATGCTTAGTGATAGTTAATTAATCCAGGGATTTAATCTGACGGCCAGATTGGAGTCGGGAAGTGAATTTTTCTCAATGATGTAAATTGGCCTATACCGCATGTTTTTTTTTTGCCTTCCCCTGGATCAACGCTGCGGAATAGCTACAGTGCACAAGAAATAGGCTGAACTGGATGGACGCTTGTCTTTTTTCGGCCTTATAAACTATGTAACTATGTAACTATCAGATAATATGTAATGAACATATACAAATGTATACAGGATAGATACTATTGGGCTGAGGCGTATGTATCAGAAATATTATTCAACTATCTGATCAGAAAGAAACCCTAGCAAAGTCCAACAAGAAGTGTATATGATGTCCTTGTCAAACAAAGAATAACCCTTCAGATCATAAATGGCCAGTCATGTGGCAGTGCAATTAAAACCCCAAAACATCCATATACCTCAGTCACATTTCTATGGACATTGAATATCCTATATATGTATATAGCCTGAACACTTGTGTACTTAGCTTATGGGCATTTTCTTCCAACGCGTTTCCCCCCTCTTTTGGTCATTCAGGGATTCATCAGGTTATTCTTTCAATCAGGACAAGAAAAGGAGACCATAAGCTGTACTGCAATGAGGACACAGCCCCCTACATACAGTATGAGCCCGCACATACAGTGCTGGCCAAAAGAATTGGCACCCCTGCAATTCTGTCAGATAATACTCAGTTTCTTCCTGAATATGATTGCAATCACAAATTCTTTGGTATTATTTTCTTCATTTATTTTGCTTGCAAGGAAAAAACACAAAAGAGAATGAAGCAAAAATCAAATCATTGATCAATTCACACAAAACTGGAAAAAAGGGGCGCACAAAAGTATTGGCACCCTCAGCCTAATACTTGGTTGTACAACCTTTAGCCAAAATAACTGCGAACAACCGCTTCCGGTAACCATCAATGAGTTTCTTACAATGCTCTGCTGGAATTGTAGACCATTCTTCTTTGGCAAACTGCTCCAGGTCCCTGATATTTGAAGGGTGCCTTCTCCAAGCTGCCATTTTGAGATCTCTCCACAGGTGTTCTATGGGATTCAGGTCTGGACTCATTGCTGGCCACCTTAGAAGTCTCCATTGTTTTCTCTAAAACCATTTTATAGTGCTTTTGGAAGTGTGTTTTGGGTCATTGTCCTGCTGGAAGACCCATGACCTCTGAGGGAGACCCAGCTTTCTCACACTGGGCCCTACATTATGCTGCAAAATTTGTTGGTAGTCTTCAGACTTCATAATGCCATGCACACGGTCAAGCAGTCCACTGCCAGAGGCAGCAAAGCAACCCCAAAACATCAGGGAACCTCCGCCATGTTTGACTGTAGGGACCGTGCTCTTTTCTTTGAATGCCTCTTTTTTTATCCTGTACACTCTATGTTGATGCTTTTTCCCAAAAAGCTCTACTTTTGTCTCATCTGACCAGAGAACATTCTTCCAAAACATTTTAGGCTTTCTCAGGTAAGTTTTGGCAAACTCCAGCCTGGCTTTTTTAGGTCTCGGGGTACGAACTGGGGTCTTCCTGGGTATCCTACCATACAGTCCCTTTTCATTCAGATGCCGTCGGATAGTACGGGTTGACACTGTTGTACCCTCGGACTGCAGGGCAGCTTGAACTTGTTTGGATGTTAGTCGAGGTTCTTTATCCACCTTCCGCACAATCTTGCGTTGAAATCTCTTGTCAATTTTTCTTTTCCGTCCACATCTAGGGAGGTTAGCCACAGTGCCATGGGCTTTAAACTTCTTGATGACACTGCGCACGGAAGGCACAGGAACATTCAGGTCTTTGGAGATGAACTTGTAGCCTTGAGATTGCTCATGCTTCCTCACAATTTGGTTTCTCAAGTCCTCAGACAGTTCTTTGGTCTTCTTTCTTTTCTCCATGCTCAATGTGGCACACACAAGGACACGGGACAAAGGTTGAGCCAACTTTAATCCATGTTAACTGGCTGGAAGTGTGATTTAGTTATTGCCAACACCTGTTAGGTGCCACAGGTAAGTTACAGGTGCTGTTAATTACACGAATTAGAGAAGCATCACATGATTTTTCAAACAGTGGCAATATTTTTGTCCACCCCCTTTTTTAGGTTTGGTGTGGAATTATATCCAATTTGGCTTTAGGACAATTCTTTTTGTGTTTTTTCATTGAAGACAAATTAAATGAAGAGAATAATACCAAAGAATTTGTGATTGCAATCATTTTCAGGAAGAAACTGAGTATTATCTGACAGAATTGCAGGGGTGCCAATACTTTTGGCCAGCACTGTAGCTCCCTAGATACAGTATGAGCCCCACATGCATATATACATTATACATATACATATATTATATATATATATGTATATATATATATATATATATATATATATACTGTGTATATATATACAGTACAGACCAAAAGTTTGGACACACCTTCTCATTTAAAAATTTTTCTGTATTTTCATGACTATGAGGATTGTACATTCACACTGAAGTCATCAAAACTATGAATTAACACATGTGGAATTATATACTTAACAAAAAAGTGTGAAACAACTGAAAAAGGAGGAGGACAAGAGCAAATAGACAAAATCAGGAAGCATAGACCCATGTCTGGGTGTGAAGACAGAGGTGTATGGGAATAGAGTTAGACCTCACAAAAAAACCACTGTATTTGAGTTTATGTTACGCTGTGATCATTCGGTGGTGTTGAGAAGTCTGGCCCAACCCAGCTCTTGTTCATTTTTATAACAGTCTGCCTGTCAGCATTTTCAGTTGACAGGTGGATGCGCCTATCAGTTATAATTCCTTCCGCAACATTAAAATCTGCTCTGACAAAACGCTAGCGGCAGGGCAGGCCAGGACCTCCAAGGCATGGAAAGCCAATTCATGCCACGTTGGATACCCAATAATTATAAGGCACAGAGGAATCACGGAGGATGTTGATATGGTCAGCAAGGTACTCCCTCACCATGTTCTGAAACAAAGCAAGGGCTTTCTTGTACTGCACCATTTTATTAGGCCTGTCCTGCAAGGGAATAAGAGACAGAAAGTTCTCCTTGTAGCGTGCGTCTAGAAGTGTCACCAACCAGTAGTGACTGTCACCCAAAATGTGGACAATGCGAGTGTCACGCGAAAGGCAGCGTAACATAAACTCAGCCATGTGTGCCAGACTGCAAAGAGGCAAGACTTCCGTGTCCTCACCAAGAGGCCGACTGACCATGCTCTCCTCCTCATCCTCCTCCTCTTCCTCCTCCCTGTCGTCAGGCCATCCACGCTGAACAGACAGTATGACAGTTGTGCAGGTAGTACTGTCTATAGTGCAGGACAATAGCTCCTGTTCTTCCTCCTCCTCTTCCTCATTGTCACCCAAATCACATTGGGATGAGATGAGGCTGGGCCGTGTGGAATCACCCTGTATGGTTCCTTGCTCCATCTCATCGTGCTTCGCCTGCAATGCATCCTCTTTAATTGTGAGCAGAGAGCGATTTAGAAGACAAAGAAGTGGGATGTTGATGCTAATTATGGCGTCACCGCCGCTCACCATCTTGGTGGAGTCCTCAAAGTTTTGGAGGATGGTACATATGTCTGACATCCATGTCCACTCCTGAGGTCACATGTGTTGTCTGAACTGAATACCAATGGCCTTGTTGATGCTGGTAGTCAACAACTGCCCTTTTCTGCTCACAAATCCTTCCCAAAATCTGCATTGTAGAGTGGGGACATCGCAAATCAGTCTGTGAGCTGGAAGCTGCAAACGCTGCTGAAGCATGGCAAGGGCGGCGTAAGCTGTAGGTGACTTTCTAAAATGGGCACACAAGCGGCGTCCTTTGATAAGAAGATCCTGCAGATCTGGGTAGGTTTTGAGAAACCGCTGAACCACGAGGTTAGGCACATGGGCCAGGCTCGGTACGTGTGTGAGCTCGCCTCAGAACCGCCGCCACATTCAGGCCATTCTCACACACAACTATGCCTGGCTGTAGGGTCAATGGTGTCAGCCACAGATCTGCCTGCTCTTTAAGTGCAGTCCACAACTCTTCAGCATTGTGCGGTTTGTCACCTAAGCATATTAGCTTCAGCACAGCCTGTTGTCGCTTGGCCGAGTCAGTGCTGCAGGGCAACCCTGATTGACCCAGGGCCCACAATCATCGGCGTCGGGAGGACGTGTTCCATACCAAGATCCAACTGGGTCCCGGCTTCCACTATATTAACCCACTGTGTCGTCAGCGAGATGTACCATCCCTGCCCACAAGCACTTGTCCACGTGTGATGGTTAGGTGGACTTTCCCAGTAACTGCGTTGTTGACGGCACAGCTAATGTTGTGGGACCTATGCTCGTGTACTGCAGGGATGGCACACCAGGAGAAATAGTGGCGGCTGGGGACCGAGTACCGAGGGACAGCCGCCTCCATCAGGTTTCAGAAAGCTTCCAACTCCACGAGACTAAAAGGCAACATTTCGAGCTCAAGCATTCGCGAAATGTGTAAATTCAGTAGTGTGGCTTGTGGGGCGTTGGCTATGTATTTGCGCTCGCGTTCCAAGGACTGGGGTAGGGACAACTGAACACTGCGCTGGGACAAAGACATGGACGTGCTTGCTGATGGTTCTAGTTGAGAGTGTGCAATGACACATGCAGGGCAGGAGGCATCTTGGCATGCGCCATGGACAGGGGATTGGCGTGCACGCACAACAGCGGAAGAAGCAGTGGTGTCACCCGCAAACACTGTTTCTGGATCCTGGGGTTCGGCCCACTTAGTCGGGTGTTTTGCTGCCATGTGCCTGATCATGCTGGTGGTGGTCAGGCTGCTAGTTTTGCTACCCCTGCTGATGCTGGCCTAGCAGGTGGTACAAATGACCTTTTTGGGGTTATCTGCAGAGTCTTTAAAAACAACCAGACTCGGGAAGACCTAACAGCTGTACGGGCAGCTTCCGTCGTGTTGGTGTTATGAGGAACACTTTACCGCCTTGTGTCTGCGGCCACCACACTGCTTCTTCCTGCCTGCTTTGGTGCTACGCCTCCCTCCCCGTGTGTGCTGCTGTCCTTGTTTTGTATGTCCCCCTGCCAGGTTGGGTCAGTTACTATATCAACCACCACCTCGTCTTCCACTTCCTCACCTTGGTCCTCCTCCTGACTTTCTGGCAATTGTGTCTCATCATCATCATCCACCTCTTGCGACAGTAATTGCACTTTCCCACCATTGCTTTCGTGTGACCATGGCTGCTCCAATATTTCGGCATGCTACAAGCATTCTCCTCTTGACCCGCTTGAAGCAGGAGGGGCGAGAGGCCCGAATCTACAACTGAAAAAGTGAACAGCTCTTCACTTGGGATGAGTGTGGGATCAGTTGTCTCCAGGCACTCGGTATGGTGGGAGGAAGGAGGCTCAGGGTGAGGAATATGTGGTCCAGACTCACGGCTACTGAGACTAGAAAGTGTGGAAGACAGGGTGGTGGTGGTGGTGGCAAAGTGACTGGAAACATTATCTGCAATCCAGACAACAACCTTTTGACACTTCTCTGGGTTCAATAGTAGTGATGAGTGAGCATGCTCACCACTGCTCGGTACTCGCCTGAGCATCTCAGTACTCGAGATGCTCGGAGCTCGCCGAGTACTTGCGCGATGCTCTGGCGAGTCCTCGGGTCCCCGTCCTGCATGTTTGGCGCTATTTAAAGTGCCAATCAACATGCAAAGCTTGCCTGCCACTCACTGTAATTCTACAGCCATGTTGGTTGTGACATTACAGCGATTGCCCAAATCGATAGGAACAGTGCTCAGTGAAACATGAACAGCCAGCAATTCATCAGCCGCATACAATTATAACATCGGTACCCGATAATTTAGAACAGAAAGAATAGAGCATCACATATAGATTAGATTGATCGAAACATGTCAGTCACATATATAATAAGTACAGTGACAGTGTTGGTTACTGTACTCGTCATTTAGTGTTAAAATAAAGGATTTATTTAAAAAAAATGGCGTGGAGTTCCCTGTAATTTTAGTCTCTAGCGGAGGTTAAGCAGGTGGCTGGGGCAGATGTTTGAAGCCTGGGAAGGGGGTTATACCCACGGAGCTTCCCAGACTACTAATATCAGCCCCCAGCTGAATACCTAACCTTAACTAGCCATTAAAATGGGGGCCTCAAAAAAAATGACATGGGGTCCCCCCTATTTTAATAGCTAGCAAAGGCTATGCAGACAGCTGGGGGCTGATATTAATAGCCCAGGAAGGGTGCCATGAATATTGGCTCCCTCCCAGGCTAGAAACACCAGCCCTCAGCCGCCCCAGAAATGGCGCATCCATAGGATGTGCCAATTCTGTCACTTAGCCTCGCTCTTCCCACTGCCCTGTAGCAGTGGCAGTGGGGTAATAGGGCTGGGGTTGAAGTCAGCTTATAATGCCAGCTAACATCAAGCCCAGGTTAGTAATGGGGAGGCATCTATAAGACGCCCCCATTACTAACCCCATAGTGAAAGTGAAAATAAACACCAACACCAAGAATAAAATCTTTTATTTGAAATAAACACACAATACTTTAATATTCTAAATTAAACTCTACTTACCATTGCGCCTATTCCAGCTGAATCCCATGTCTCCTGCAATAAAAGTGAAATAATTAACAACCCTCATCCTTACCTTTCCATGGTTCCCACGACGGCTCCAGCTCTGCTACATTGAGATGGCAGGCTGGATCGTAGCAGAAAGCTGCCATCCAGCTTGCCATGCCGCAGAGACTCTAAGAAGCCTTGTGCTACTCAGTGTCTCGCTGTGACCTGCATCCAGATGAACTTGACTCACCTCATGCACGTCACTGACAGCGTGGGAGAATTCTCCTGCGCATGCGGTGCCAGCAAATGACATCTGCTTAACCTCCGCTAGAAACTACAATTATGGGGAACCCCACGCAAATTTTTTTTTTAATAAATCTTTTATTTTAACACTAAATGACAAGTACAGTTACCAAAACTGTCACTGTAATTATTATATATGTGACTGACATGTTTCTATCTACCTAATCTATGTGTGATGCTTTATTCTTTCTGTTCTAAATTATCGGGTACCGATGTTATAACTGTATGTGGCAGATGAATTGCCGGCTTTTTTAAAGAGACGGGTGAATGAAAATCGGAGGGCACTAGTGTGTTCCGAGTGCCCTGCTATGTTTTTCATGCACCCTCCTATATACCCTGCCTGCATGTCTGCCTATATATTCTGCATGCCTGCCTGACATGTTTCATTGTGCACTGTTCCCATCGATTTGGGCAATATTTTACCTTCTGCAGACCGAAAGAAAATTGCTCGAGTTTCCCATAGACTTACATTGGGCTCGTTGCTCGGGTCGAGCACCCGAGCATCACGATGTGCTTGGCCCGAGCTTCGAGCACCCGAGCATTTTAGTGCTCGCTCATCACTATTCAATAGTGGTGTATTGCAGTCCTCTAGTAATTGGGACAGGAAAGTCAACCGACAAGATATGGGTATTTATTGTGGCACAATTTCAGCTTGCCCACGGCCACGTCCTTGGCCTCGACCTCTGCATGCACCATCACCATCACTTCCCCATCCCTTTCCACGCACCTTGCCCATTTTAAATGGAGGACAATATTTTCCACGTTCACGAGAAATGGCTGATTTTGGAATGCAGTTATATGTTATAAGTCTGACAGAGAACCACAGTTTTAAATAGCAGGCCTGTAATTTACTAATATTATTTTACACAGAGACCTAGTGTGAATAGCTTGACCAACACACTGCAATGAAAATGGAAGAAATGGCTGATTTTGGAACACTGTTATAGGTAATATGTCTGACAACGAACCACGGTTTTAAATAGCAGGCCTGTAATTTACTAATATTATTCTTCACAGAGACCTAGTGTGAATAGCTTGACCAATGGCCAACACACTGCAACGAAATGAAAATGGAAGAAATGGCTGATTTTGGAACACTGTTATAGGTAATATGTCTGACAAAGAACCACGGTTTTAAATAGCTAGCCTGCAATTTACTAATACTATTCTTCACAGACACCTAGTGTGAATAGCTTGACCAACACACTGCAACAGAATGAAAAAGGAGGCCAATATTTTCCACACTCAGTTCAAATTTCTGGATTTTTATCGCTGAAATATGGAACAGATCTGGCTGTATTCTGTAGTGCTAATAAGCAAATGGAGCAGAAAAATAGTGTACTCTTTATTGCTTTTTAAGCAAATAACCAGGATTTAGATCAAAATAAAATTTGCCTTGGCCCCTGATATCTGGGGCTACGTCTACAAGTATCTGTAATTATTACAGCAGCAGAAGACAGGACATTCAATGGACCCTCTTGCGCTATATGCACTGCAATCTGCCACATACCCTGCCTCCCTAGGTTGAAAAGCAATGTCTGACTTTCATTTATTCATTTTCATAGAGTTTTAACTTATTATTACTTTTGTCGGATTCAAGTTATTTCTGTTACCATTGTGGGTTTTTCTTTCACTAAACGAGGGGTACCAACAATTTTGACTACTTGTGTATATGT
Organism: Phyllobates terribilis; assembly: GCF_046119375.1. Taxonomy (NCBI): domain Eukaryota; kingdom Metazoa; phylum Chordata; class Amphibia; order Anura; family Dendrobatidae; genus Phyllobates; species Phyllobates terribilis. Next base: position 457,943,073 of record NW_027362764.1, read on the forward strand.
TGTGGAATACCTATACTAACAGGACGTTTAATGGACCCTCTTGAACTGTATCATGCACTGCAGTCTGCCACATACACTGCCTACCTGCCTAACTCCTGCTATTACCACTGAATATATGCAGCTGGATTAGTCCTAAGAAGGACTGTTAGTTCAGATGGATATAGATATATGTTGTTGGATACCTATACTAACTGTAAACAAGCAAATATCTTCCTGACGCAGCAGCAGCTTTCCCTACTCTGTCTTATTCTGGGGTACACTGTGATGAGCATGGTGGCGCCCGGTTTTATATACACCTGATGATGCTGTGCGGCCAGCCAATAACTGTAATGCCCACAACCAACATGGCTGCGGCATTACAGTGCATGGTAGGCTATCCCTGCATGTTCATTGGCTCACTAAAGAGCGCCAAACAAGAGGGGCCCTGAGTTCCCACCCGAGCAACCTGGAAATACTCGCCAAGCCCCGAGCTCGTCGAGCACAGTGATATTGGGGCGAGTACCGAGCAGTGGCGATTATGGGATCCAGTTTTGGGCTCCACATTTTAATAAGGATATTCAGAAGATAGAGTCAGTTCAAAGGTGGGCAACTAGATTATTACAAGGGATGGAAGGCCTCTCATATGATGAGAGGTTGAGAAAGTTGAGCTTGTTTAGCTAAGAAAAACGATGCCTCAGAGGGGATCTCATTTACATGTAGAAATATATGTGTGGTAAAATAAATAAGGCAAAACAAATATACAAAAACAAAAATGTTCTTCCACACCTTGGGCTATGTTCACACGTAGCGTTTTTGATGCGTTTTTGCACTTTTGCATTGCTTTCAACCAATACAAATGCATTCACCAGAAAATGACATTTTAACATTTTACAACCTTATCTGGCCATGTGGTGTGTGACTCATCATCAGACACATCCTGTTTCATTTATCATGGAGGGACTCTGAAAGTCACAAAGGCTATTTTTATAGGGCCATCAGGTGGCCCTTACTATTCTTAAAGTGTCAGCAGTTGGCTATGCTTTGTTGTTCGCATTTTTAACGAGTGGGTCTCCTATACTGTTATTGCGTATGCAGTGACTGCAACGGCTGCCAAAAATTTGGAGGAACTCCAATGCCCATTGCAAGAGACGTAGAGGTCGGAGGGCTTCCTGCAAAAAATGCTCCCACAGGGATCTGCTGCAGACCCCGGGTTGTCATGCCAACCCATCAGTGTCCCGCGATTATGTGACGGGGTCACCGATGGACAGGGTAAGTGACGCGCTTCCGGCATGGCACTGTTAAATGCTGCTGTCAGAGATTGACAGCGGCATTTAACTGGTTAACAGCCACGGGTAGATCACGATTCCACCCCCGGCTGTTGCGGGCACATGTCAGCTGTATAAATCAGCTGACATGTGCCCGATTCAGTGCCAGCTCAGCACCGGGGCCCGCGCTGAATCGGGGGTTACAACGTGGTCCGTACTATTAAGTACCACGTTCTAAATTTGAGTTTTGGAATTGACAGACTCCCTTTAAATGGTAGACTGAGAGCTTTATCTTTGCCTCTGTGTGTATAGACTCTATCCACAAAAGGAAGAGACATATTTTAGCAAAAAATGTAACAGCATTCCAGTTGTTTGTCATTAGTATTGATTACAAAATTAGTAAAAATATTATTTAATAAACTGGTAAACCTTGTTTCAAGCCAATAGTTTGGGTATAAAGACTATCTTCATAAAGTACATTTCAAAAATGTATATGTATTATTAAATTACTTATCTCAATCTATTTTGTAAAAGAAACCACTGTTTCACATATGTAAAACTAGCTTTTACCCGCGGCTTCGCTCGCATGGAATTTGGTCTGCCACATTAAGTTTCGTGACAGATCATTTTAATAGTAAAAAAAAATAATCTTAATAGTAAAAAAAAAATAATCTTAATAGTAAAAAAAAATAATCTTATTTAGTTACTCGTACATCCAAAATTTCAGATGTCTAACTTCAAAACTGACGGATTCCATACAATCTTTGAACCCCTATAATATTAAGAGGGAAACTCTTGAGGGTGGAATTATCAAAATTCCTTTCTTAGTGCTCATTTAAGCTATAATAGAACCTATCTGCAAATTTCAAGATGCTAAGTTCAGTGGTTTCGGCTGTGCGTTGACCGCTAGGTGTGTCAGTCAATCAGGTTTATAGTTTTATATAATCTTCGCCTGTATGGTGTGTTTATAAAAAGTAGCCCTATGTCCTTCCCCAGGCTTGAAATTATCCATATCAAATTTCATCACAAACGGATTACTAAACACTGATTAATAAACAGGACGGACTGAAGTTACTTGCGTTTAATATTGTTCGTGTTAGTAAAGAATTAGTATGTAATTGGAATAATGGACATCTGCAGGTAATTTATCTATGTGTTTTTACTGCAATATACTCCTGTAAACTATGTTATTTGATTTATTTCATTCAGCGAAAATATGTAGATTTTATGATTTAGAAACACGTGAGCAAGCTACGTATAACTGACCGTGGGAAAAACAGGGCGTGCCTAAATGTATCCCCGCTACCTTCAAAGTTTGCCCTTGCGATTTATTGATGGTCATAGAAAATGCAACTTTAAGTGGGAACTGCAAACGTTTGAAATTAAAGGGTAAGTTATTGGGTATTATTGGGATGCGTGGTATAAGAATATTTTCACCCTTAGCTTCTCCAGTTAAAATTGTGGCCTTCACAATGTGCCTGCCTAGTTCAGTGACTCGCAATCTAGTGCCATTACATAATCTCGGGGCGTCCAAGTTGCGCATTAACAAAACGGGTATACCGACCTTTAATTCGAGCTTATGAGATGGGACACCGGATAGCTCCAAAGAGTTAAGAAACTCCACGGGGTAGCTCGTACAGTCTTCAGATGACATGACTGTGTCGATAGAGTTGTAGGTTGTTGCATCGCTGGTTACTTGGTCCAAGATAATTTTATTGATTTTCGCAACTGTTTCATTTCTTGGTGCTAGTATAGTTCTTTCACATAGCCAATTTTCATCGTGGATGTTTTGTTGCAAATTTGGAAAAACTTGAGCAATAAGTGCGTCTTCCGAATCCACAACATGACAAAATTGGTTAGTGAATAGAACCATACCTTCTTCGTCAGTTTCGATTCGACTTTCACCGATCTCGGGCAGTTTCTCAGCGTACGCGCCCGACTCAAGATCACTGAATAACTGGACACGCATGTTGGTGGTGAGGTGCAGCTTTTCAACTTTGGTCCATAAATATGAGGATTTCAGACATGCGTTAATTTCGTCTGCTGCAGTGCCTCGCTCGATGACAGGCAAAGTTTGCCTAAAGTCCCGAGCCAATAAAACAACCACACCACCCATTATTGTTTGTTTACTGTGTAATTATTGTAGACAACGATCAAGAGCTTCGATGGCGCGTTTGTGTGACATTGTGCACTCGTCCCACACGATTAGTTTGCACTGTTGCAACAGGAGGCCACGGGAGCTGCTCTTGCTGATATTACACGCTGGGGTTTCTTCGTTCACCAGATTAAGAGGTAATTTAAAGACTGAATGTGCCGTCCGTCCACCGCTTAGCAATGTTGCAGCAATTCCAGAGGAAGCCACAGCTAATGCAACGTTATGACCGCTACGAATTTTTGCTAAAAGTAAATTAAGCAAGAAAGTTTTTCCTGTACCACCCGGGGCATCAAGGAAAAAAAGTCCGCCTTCACCATTCTCAACTCGTCCTACTATTTTGTGATAAATCTCTCTTTGATCAGGTAGCAAACGTGGCTCAGTTTTGCAAACGTGAGCGTCTAACTGGTTGGTATCATAGATTAGCTCTTTTATCATCTCGTTCGACAGCTCTCCTCTACGCCGCGGTGAGGGTTGACCAAAATCGGACAATTTCTTTCCAGAAATTATTAATATTTTGTCCTCGATAAGCCCCAACGCCTCATTGAAACAGATATCATCGTTAACGTGATCCATTCTTTCAAATCTGTGCATGATATCCTCTGATAACGCAGTTTTATACTTGTGCCAGAGTTGTAGAGGATTGGATAAACCGCAAGTGCATATCAATATGGCAAACAGCTCTCTTATTTGCGCCGGGGAGCGACATAGCACGGCCTCTTCTAAGGTAGTATCCCAGTGGTTATCATCTTCCAACAACCCCATCTTCTCACACACCTGCAGAAAAGTTGCAAGTTCTTGACCTTCAAATGTTTTTAAATCTGAGAAGTTGGTTGGACCCCTTATTACATTCAGCAGCATACACAAGCAATAACATTCAAAATTGCTAACGTGCACCGTGTAAATGCGACCTAGAGCGTCTCCTGCCTTCACACCTGGCCAGCCATCGACAGGTGTTCCTTGTAAACGACGTTTCCATTGCTTCCGTGCCAGATTCCAAGTTTAGTAGTGAAGCACGTCAATGTAAAGTAATGTTTTTGCAAACGTATCACTTTGGCACAATAGGAAAAATGCAGTTAGTGTAGTTTTAGGTGGTGCTTCTAATCTCTCTCTAAAATTATTTTCCGTAAAGTAAACCCTCTCGCCATTGGGTAAATGAATCGCGAGATGAGTGACTGTTGGGTGTCTCTCGTGCAGAGGCAGACCTAAGATCCGCCATGCTGCTTCGTTACTACTAACATATCGGCCGGTTCTAAAGGTCTGCACCTCATCTCTTGGATCAATGTTAACATTCCCTTGCTGGCGGATGTTAAAAATAGCCTGGTCGCTACCCTTATTAATATATTTACAAATATATTTTATCGCCTGTACCGTATTACAGAACTCTACATTTAAATGAGAATTAAAAATTTTTGATAAGAGTGGAGAATATGGGACCACCCAGCTATTGTCCACCAATATTTCCTGTGTTACTCTACGGGATTTTATAATCGTCGTGCGTCCACCATTCTCTGGTGCTCTGCGCCTGTACAAAGGATAACCTTTGTCATTGGTTTGAGTATCTTTTAAAAGCTTCCTCGGATATTTTTTGGTACATTTTCCTTCCTTCATGCATGGCGATGAAGAATTGAATGTACCACATGGCCCGTGAATCATATTCTTTGCCACTGTATCATAGAGCTTTTGATCGGTTTCGGGGTTTGGTATCTCAGCACATATGATTTCGTCAATTTGTTTCGGATGTAATTTTTCCTTTAACCACAGCAGTAAGTGCACATGAGGCAAACCTCACTTTTGCCACTCGATCGAGTACATGAAGCATTGCATATCACCAAATATGTTAACTTTTGTAAGTAGAGCTACCAAATTCTGTACTTTTATTCTAAATACTCGGGCTGTTAAGTCATGTCTGTCCATTGAATTTTGATCAGCCAAAAGCTCTTTGGTGATTTCTGGCCAAGCGGGGTTGCAAGTCATTGTAATAAATAAATCAGGCCTCCCATAATTACATACGTATGTGAACGCATCTTGTGTGTATTCGTGTAGGTATCTCGGGCTATTTTCAAATGATGACGGGAGAATCACCATCTAACCTAAGTTATTTGGATCCAAATCCGCATCATTTCTTATTGCATCTTGCAAGTGAATATAATTTTCTGCGCGCAGTTTTTTTTTATTTAAAGAAATTAACCTTAAGCGCTCACTTTCCATTTTTACATACATGTCGACCAGAAACTGATGAAGTAGGAGCCTACACTTAAGCATCAAATTAAAATCGCTGCGACGGACCATCAAGTGAAAGGCATAAAAATCTTTGCAGGACACCTTTTTGCTTGGCATTGCTTGTTTGGTAATTGGATTTATCTGAAGAATATCAATTCTGTACCCCTCTTGTCCTTTCCAAAAAATTATTGGGTACTCGAGAGCGTCATAGAATCTATGTGTATCGGGAACCCTAGTGAGCATGCCATCGCGCGGCTGCACAACGATGTCCCGAGACATAGTTTGTTCGCTGCTAACTATTACAGCAGCTATTTCATTTGTAGTAGGAGTATTGAATTGTCTCTCATGTAGACCACGTGGTACACGGTCTGGGTGAATCACTATTTTGAAATTATTGTCATTGATCATTCTGTCTCTAGCCGTTTTAAATTCATGCACCAAAATGTTGTGGTCGTGAAGTACTCGTTGTAATTTTTTAACTATGTTTCTATCTACGCTTTGCACGCACTCAGCATGCCTGTTGATTTGTTCTTCTTCGTCACCTATGAAATAAACTTGTAAAAATTGTGGTTGCGAAATGGATGTAGGAATTAAAGAACCGAGACGGTGGTATACTTGTCCTTGTATTGTAAAGGTCGGGCAAAACCATGGCATTGAGACAATTTGATCTGCTCCAAAAGACGTCATATGAAAGCACATGTTGTATTTTCTTATATAATTTAGAAAAAGGCGAGATTCATCAGTTTCATTAGAGAAAAGCTCTTTTAAAGGTTGAACTGGCTCTTCTATATAAGGAAGAGCTACTTTCCCGCCCAAACAACACATACCTGCTGCTTCCTCTTTCCACTTAAGAGCTCCGCAATATTTGCAATCTATGGTCATTGCTTCTATTTTTATAAGCTTGTGAGTTTCATAATCAAGAGTCTCGTCATACACAAATGCAGCTTTATTAAACAATATCCATGTATTTCTTGTAAATGTTTGACGTCGCTGTGCTGCCCTTTCAGCAACAGTGCGTCTGCGAGATTCGGCCATTTCATAAGTTTCAGTGGCTCTTTGGGACGCCATATAAGTCGCTTGCTGCTGACGTCGAGCTTGGGACTGTTCTGGAGTTTCAGCAGCCCGTTGAGACGCCAGATACTCCGCATGCTGTTCACGTCGGGCTTGGGACTGTTCTTGAGTTTTAGCAGCCCGTTGAGGTGCCAAAAACTCTGCATTCCGTTCATGTCGGGCTTGGGATTGTTCTGGAGTCTCTGCAGCTCTATGTGCCGCACAACGCACCGCCTGCTCAAGCCTTCGTTGCTCGTCTAATTATTTTCATAGCTCGGGCTTTATTAGAGCTTTGCGAAATGTTAGACTTACGCTTTCGCGGCATTTTTATAAGTACTAATTACAAAATAGGTACTTAGTAAAGTTCAAACAAAATACTAAAACAATCTAATTAGTTATATTACGATCGCTGTACAGACGATATCAGTTGTATATGACTGGTCTATGAGGAGCAGCTGTGGCGCGGTTACCCATAGCAACCATTACCAGTGCTATGTGGGAGCTGAGAGCAGCCTGCTGGTGCTGTGCGTGACATGCTGCGCTGCACACACACAGGGCTGTGCTGCACACAGGAGGGGAGGACGCCATCTGTGTAGCGCTGCTGCCGGTGCTGTCAGGCTGCAGTGTGTGCATCCTCCATGGAGCCGCGCTCAGGTTACTGCCCCTCCCCGTGTGTGAGTCACTTCCCCTCCGTCCAGGTGAGGCGCTCGGAACTTTCCCGGCTGCAGCAGCTGGCGCAGGTTAGCGCATGTTTTATTATACGGTGTTATGTGGAGGGACAATGGCGGCGGGGACCCCCTGTGTGAGGACAATGACGGCCCGGTGCCCCCAGGCAACCTGCAGGAGGAAGCCTCACACTCTCCCCGGGCTGTGGGCGCGGGCAGGCCATGCTGGGACGTGTAGTTCCCTAGTAACCTGTTCCTGACATATGGGCTGTTTTCTGGCCTATTTTTTTTTTTTTTTTTTAAGTCTGAGAAAATGTCATAAATTATCCTTCTCCCTTCAGCTGTTTCCAGAGTGTAATGTATCAGGGTGAGCTCATGACTGACAGCTGCCAGAGTTTCTAGGAAATGTCAGTCCCTGGGGGTCGTGTGTGAGCCCCCTGTGCCACACTTGTACCTGGCCACGGTATATGATCACCCCTGTATTCTGACTGTGGACAGGCGGCAACTGTGACCTCACTATACAATGATCCACTATGGGCAAATTATTGTATTATCAATCTCTTCTGACTGCTGTAAATCAGCCATTTAAATATCACCTGTGTATGTGTGTATATAAGAGTTTGATAAATATACTAAAAAGTTTGATAAATATACTAAAATGTGCATTGTAAAATAGTATCTAATTTAATTAAATTTATGGTTCACAATTTTGGTCATAGTGGCTTCCACATAAAAGGTAGATATATGCTGTCACGGACTTTTATTTAGAACTATTCAAGACAAACAATTCTACGGTACATCATCTTTGTGTAACTCCAACGGTTTAGGCAGCGTACGCCAAGATAGCTCTCAGAGGCCAGATTTTTTTCCGACTTAATTGACATGTATCGTTATATTACGACCAAAATTACATAAAATCATTACAAATTGTAGCCTATATGTTATTCCGATGTATAATCTATATTACTGTAAAGTTTCATGCAAATCCGTCCAGTAGTTTTTTCGTGAAAGAGTAACAAACATACATACTCACAAACTTTCGCATTTATAATATTAGTAGGATTGAACGAAGATCATGGTCATACTTGTCAAATGCATCAATGAGAAATACATAAACATTACTTGCATGAATAATATAATGATCGTATTTTATACATAGCTTAATGACCAGCATATATACTAAATTTTACCGATGTTTTTCAATAAACTTGAAATAGATATTGTCCACTAGAGGGCAGTCATATGCTTTACAAGTGCAGAATGAAGAAAACACAAATTGTGCATAACATAAAAGAATGATATATAACTATAAAATTTTAAACAATACATTATTAAATATATAAATATTACTAATTTACAGTATACTATAAATATGTGAAATTGTTTATTGTCAATTTATAGATAAAACACTATTTATAGTGTATATATACAGTATATATATATATATATATATATATATATATATATAGTGCCTTGAAAAATTATTCAAACTCTCTGAACTTTTCCACATTTTTTTCACATGACACCCATAAATTTAAGTGTATTTTATTAGGATTTTATGTGATATATCAACACAAAGTGACAAGTATTTGAGAAGTGTAAAGAAAATGATACATGATTTTCTAAATATTTTAAAAATACAAATCTGAAAATAGTGACGTGCATTTTTATTCAGCCCCCTTCAGTCAAAACTTTGTATTACCAAAGTTTTTTGGGTGTCTCTACCAACTTTGAACAAGGTATAGAAACTAGGGAGCAAAAATAGCACAATAGGGTTTTATCCCATAATAAAATAATGGATGTAGAGTACTTGTTCACCTGGTGGGGATAAAATACACAACACGTTCTGAGCAATAACACCAGCTGCTGCAAACCATGGGTCATAAAACCAAGATGATTTTTATTATGGATTTACAAGTGTTTTTTCTGCTCTGCTGGTGAAGTTCCATGGATGAAAACAAGACACTCAAGATGAAAAAAAAAGTGATTTTAATATATACGCGTTTCAAAGTTATCCAACTTATCCAATTACAGACTTAATTCACACAGATTCAACATTCAAAAATGGTTCCTTAATCCCTTTACCCACCAAGCCTTTTTTCACCTTCATGACCAAGCAAAATTTTACAATTCTGACCACTGTAATTATATGAGGTAATAACTCTGGAACGCTTCAACAGATCTCACTGATTCTGAGACTGTTTTTGCGTGACATATTGCACTTCATGACAGTGGTAATATTTGTTCCATATTTTTTGCATTTATATGGAAAAAAAATGAAATATTGGCAACTTTTTTTACATTTTGAAGTTGTCAAAATGTAATTTCTGTGCCCTTAAATCAGAGAGTTAAGTCACACAAAATAGTTAATAAATAACATTTCCCACATGTCAACTTTACATCAGCACAAATTTTGAAACCTAATTTTTTTGTAGAAAGTTATGGTTAAAAATTGACCAGTGATTTCTCATTTTTCCAACAAAATTTACAAAACCATTTTTTTATGGACCATATCCCATTTCAAGAGACTTTTACGAGACAGAAAATACCCAAAAGTGACACCATTCTAAAAGCTGTACCCCTTTCGGAGCTCAATACCACATTGAAGAAGTTTATTAACCCTTTAGGTGCTTCAGAGGAATTTTTAGAATGCAAAAGAAAAAAATAAACATTTAACCTTTTTCACAAAAAAATTACTTTGAACCCAATTTTTTTATTTTTGCAAGGGTAACAGGAGATAATGGACCCCAAAATTAGATGTTTCTTCTTAACATGATAATACACCATATGTGGCGAAAAAAAACACTGTTTGGGCGCACGGCAGGGCTTGGAAGGGAAGTAGTGCCATTTAACATTCTGAATGCAAAATTTGTTTGAATAATTGACGCCATTTTATGTCTCTTGGGGGTTGGGGGTTTTTGACAGAGGTTTGATGACTATCCTCTAGTAGCTAACCCACCCCCGGATACAAATCCTAGTGTTTATTTTAGTCTCCATACTGCAGGGTAGATGAGAATTTTCTTTTAACTAACTCTATTGATTATAAGAGAGAGAGACCTAAAGATTATACACAAGGTAACTCGTACCTAAGTTGAAGTGTCCATTTTTCTCTTTTTTTTTAGGTGGCACTATAAAATTTTAATCATTAGTATTATTACAAGTTACGTTTTAAATGTTTTCATATATGCTATTTCTGACTTGAGTGGGAACATTGGTTATTGATGGAGTTATTACTCCCACTTTATGCAGTTTTTTTGTATTGCCATGTCACATTGGCAGAGCCCCTAAGGAGCCAGAACAGCATAACCCCTCATGAGAGACCCCCTTTTACAAACTACACCTCTCAATGAATTTATCTAGGTGTGCAGTGAGCATGTTGACACCACATGTACCTCACAGAGCTTTATACCTCTGGGCGGTGAAGAAAGAATAATTACATTTTTACCATCAAAGTTTTGCTTTAGCCCCTGATTTTACATTTTCACACTGGGAAATGGGTAAAAATTGCACCAAAATATGGTACACAATTTCTGCTGAATGTAGAAATACCCCATATATGGCTGTGCAGTACTGCTTAGCCACACAGCGAGACTCGGGAGGGATTTAGCGCTAAATGCCTCCTGGGGAGCAGATTTTCCTAGAATAGTATGCGGACTCCATATACAAAGTCTCTAAGTGCTAGAAGAGCAGAATCCCCCTTCAAGTGACCCCACTTTGGAAATCATACCCTTTTGTTAATTTATCCACAGGTGTGGTGAGGATTTTAACTACATGAGTGTTTTCCAGAAACCAGCAGCAGTGGAGGTAGCTTAGTGAAAATTGCAAACTGCCATTGTAGTCAGCAGTATGTTGTAGTCCCCAATATGTTATAGTGACCAGTATGTTGTAGTGACCAGTACATTGTAGTGACCAGTACGTTGTGCTCAGCTGATGCTTCTGGAGACATGCACTTATAAATTAGGCAGGCTCTCATTGCTACAAAAATGCCAAACATGAGGATGCTAAATGTGGTTTAGGCACACTGGGGCTCAGAAGGGAGGGGGTATTTGGATTTGGGAGCACAGAATTTGCTGAATTTCTTTTGGGGTGAGGAGTCATTTCTTTTTTTTGGCCTCTTTTTTTTTTTTATGGTGTTCACTAATGGGGACTTGGTGGGACAGTTTTGTAGGTCAGGTCCCAGGTGTGGCAATACCAAATATGAACTTTTATTGTTTGTTTTTTTTTTCATAAAAGTATTTATTTATGGGTACAATATATTTTTTATTTCTTTGTTATTATTTTTTGATTTTTTTAAAAATATTTTTACACTTTTTTCACTTTTTTTTTACTTTTTCACGTAGTCCCACTATAGGATTTTCACTTTCTGTAGTCTGATCATTCAATGCAGAGCACTGCAGAAGCACTGCTATGCCTTATAAATGTCAGTGCTGTAGACACAAGTTAGTTAGTTAGATCATGTAGAGTGCATGATCTTTCTTGCTATTGCTCAGTGATCCGGATGTCATCATGACGACATCGGGTCACCATTGCAACAATCGACCTCCCACAATGACATCCAAGGGCAGAGAGGCTTTCCTCCCTCTGCCTGCTCTCTAAATGCTGTGATCACAGCATTTAGGGGGTTAAAGTGGCAGAAGCGGTGCGGGCACCGCTCCTGGCACTGAGAGCCGAGAGTCAGCTGTCAGAAACAACTGACACCTGTGCAGCCTCAGTGCACGCAAAATCACCATGACATATTCATATGTCAAAGTTTGTTTAGTACCAGATGACCTGGACGTATGGATATGTCTAAGGTTGTAAAGGGGTTAAACGTGGACTATCATGCCATTGTACTACTAAATATGACAAGGATTGTAAACAACTGCATATGATTCCTTTTAAACACATTTCCCTGTATACTCAAATTAGCATGGAACAATCAAATAGAAAAGAAATATACTAGATATATAAACTCAATACACTTAAACTAAATGGGCTCAATGAAGTCACAGATATTTTCCTTTGCTATACAGTGGGGCAAGACGACTCGCCCGGCTGCAGTCGGAAGTAGACACAGGAAAGGTTTCATCTGCAGGTTTATTATATCAGCATAAAGCACTGCAGACTTCAGGGAACTAAACCCAGTCTTGCTGGCATAAATGTAAAACAAAAAAAAAATGGTATCACAGTCCACATGTGTGTGGGTTCACCTGAACCAATTTGCAGCACCCTTCAGTTCGTCCTGAACTGAAGTTCCACAACCTGGAGACTTTTCTCTCCAAACTCACAACAACAGAAAAAAAACAGAGACTGAGCATTTAACATTGCTCAGCCACAACCTGAGGTGAAGATAGGGTGAATGACTTCCCTCCTGTCTCTATGTCATTCATACAAAACCACTCCCTTCACAATGGTCATTTAACCCCCCAACATATAACATGTTGGAGAAAAGTTGTAGGTTCAGTTCACTAAGGCTAGCAGCCGGAGTGAAACATATCTCCGCTCACATATAACACCAGTGACTCTGTCACAACAGTCATAGCTGAAATAGTTGGCACACTTGAAATTGTTCCAAAAAATGAAGTATTTCTCTGAGAAAATAATTGCAATTACATTTGTTTTGTTATACACATATTTATTTCCTTTGTGTGTATTGAAGCAACAAAAATAAAAAAAACCAGAGAAAAAAAATGCAAATTTAACATAATTTCACAGAAAACTCCAAATGGCTGGGCAAAATTTTTGGCACATTTCCAAAATTGTGAGTAATCAACTTTGTTTCAAGCACATGATGCTCTTTCAAACTCACATGTTTTAAATAACAGGTGTGGGCCATATGAAACTCACACCTGAAGCCAGACAAAAAGGGGAAAAATTGACTCAGTATTTGCATTGTATGTCTGTGTGTGCCACACCAATCATGGAAAACAGAAAGAGGAGAAGAGAACTGTCTGAGGACTTGAGAAGCAAAGTTGTTTAAAAATATCCATAATCTTAAGGTTACAAGTCCATCTCCAGAGATCTTGATGTTCCTTTGTCGATGGTGTGCAACATAGTCAAGAAGTTTACAACTCATGGCACTGTAGCTAATCTCCCTGGATGTAGATGGCAGAGAAAAATTGATTAAAAGTTGCAATACAGGACAGTCAGGATGGTGGATAAGCAGCCTCAATTTAGTTCCAAGGAAGTTCAAGCTGTCCTGCATGGATAGGGTCTATCAGTGGCAGTGTGAACTATCCATTGACATTTGAATGAAATCAAATTCTATAACAGGAGACCACTGCTGACACAGGGACATAAATATGCTAGACTGCAGTTTGCCATAATGTATGTGAGTAAGCCAAAATCCTTCTGGAAAAGGGTCCTGTGGACAGATGAGACCATGATAGAGCTATTTTGGTAAGCACATGATTCTATTGTTTACTGAAAACAGAATGAGGTCTACAAAGAAAAGAACACAGTACCTACAGTCAAATATGTTTTGGGTTTGTTTTACTACCCATGGCACTGAGATCCTTGACTGTGTACAAGGCATCATGAAATCTGAAGATTAAAAAACTATTTTGGGTCACATTGTAGTGCCCACTGTCAGAAAGCTGGGTTTGCATCCTCGGTCATGGGTCTTCCAACAGGACAATAACCCCAAACATACTTCAAAAAGCTCCCAGAAATGGATGGAAACAAGGTACTGGAGAGTTTTGTAGTAGCCAGCAATGAGTCCAGATCCAAGTCCCATTGAACACCTGTGGAGAGATCCTGCTGTGATTAAAATTTCCATAGGCCGATGGGTGGAGAGCTGACTGACTGTTACTTCCAAACAGAAAACAGGTGTTAACAGGTGCAAGCTAAAAGTAGCCACGGCCATTTACAGTGGGCAAAATAAGTATTTGATACACTGCCGTTTTTGCAAGTTTTCCCCCCTACAAAGAATGGAGAGGATTAGAACTTTTATCGTAGGTACACTTCAACTGTGAGAGACCTATTGTAGCGCCGGCGTCCCTGCCCTCTGCTAGGCAGGGACGCTGTTCCCCTCACCCCTCTGCTCCGAGCCCGGCGTCCTCCTCCCTCTCTGCTGGCAGCGCGCGCTCCTTCCCGGCCACTGTGCTTAGGGCGCGCGCGCGCTCCCTCCCTCTTAAAGGGGCCGCGCGCGCCGTCCTAAGGAGTCCCCGGCCAATGGCCGGAGGACTTCACCATATATAAGGCACCTCCTCCAGAATGGAGGTGCCCGAGCAATGTTGTTGCACTGTTCACTACTCTGCTTCAGCCCTCAGGTCCCGTTGCCAGTTACCTGCCAGATTCCTGCCAGTTTGCTGTCTGATTCCTGCCTGATATTCTGCTTACCTGCCTGCTAGCCTGAGGTCCGATGGTCTGCCTACCAACTCCTGTCAGTCTGTCTATGGACCAGCTTGCCCGCTCACCTGGGAGCGCTCCTCTGCTACCTGCCTGCTAGCCTGAGGTCCGACGGTCTGCCCTCCAACTCCTGTCAGTCTGTCTATGGACCAGCTTGCCCGCTCACCTGGGAGCGCACATCTGCTACCTGCCTGCTAGCCTACCTGGAGGCTCCGCCGTCACGTGCTGTGACCACCTGCCATTCCAGAGACTCCTGCCCGCTCACCTGGGAGCGCACACCTGTTATCTGCCTGCTAGCCTACCTGGAGGCTCCGCCGTCACGTGCTGTGACCACCTGCCATTCCAGAGACTCTCGCTTGCTCACCTGGGAGCTCACATCTACCATCTGCCTGCTAGCCTACCTGGAGGCTCTGCCATCACAGGTCGTACCTACCCTTTACCAGAGACTGCCCCGGTCACTTGCCGTGACCTCCTTCCCGTTCATCCAGAGACTGCCCCGGTCACTTGCCGTGATCTCCTGCCCGTTCATCCAGAGACTGCCCCGGTCACTTGCCGTGACCTCCTGCCCGTTCATCCAGAGACTGCCCCGGTCACTTGCCGTGACCTCCAGCCCGTTCACTCAGAGACTGTCCCGGTCACCTGCTGTGACTGCCTGCCCGTCTTCCCTGGTCGCCACCCGCTCCCTTACAAGGACCGCCCCCTTGTATAGTAGCTCAGAGGTTCCGCCTCCCAGACCCGTTACAGTTTGCTCGGGCCAAGGAACCCGGTGGCACCCAAGCTCCCTCACTCTCGGACCTGTGTCATGAACTGTCCCGTCAGAGGTCCCAACAGGAGTCCATCCTGGGTCACCTGCGGAATGTCAATACTCGCCTGGACACTCTGACTGCTCCACCAGCAACCACCGCCAGAGCCATGACTCACAATCCGGCAGCTCCGCTGCCCACCAATACTACGGTATCCTACCCCGGACCCCGGCTTTCTGCACCTCCTCGCTTCGGAGGCGACTCCGCTCAGGCTCGGGGCTTTATAAATCAGTGCACCCTGCACTTTGAACTCCTGTCCCTCCAGTTTAACTCCGACCGGGCCAAAATTGCCTTCATCATCTCCCATCTCACCGGGGAGGCCCTGGCCTGGCTAAATCCTCTATGGGAGAGAGGGGACCCCCTGGTGTCCGACTTGCCTGCCTTTCTCACGGCTTTCCGGAAAGTCTTCGACGAACCTGGACGGAAGACCTCATCCGCATCATCTCTGCTACGCCTCCGTCAGGGAAGTCTCACCGTGGGCCAATATGCCATACGGTTCCGTACCCTTGCCTCGGAGCTGGCCTGGGATAACGACGCTCTGGTATCTGTCTTCTGGGAGGATCTGTCCGGCCGTATCAAAGATGAACTTGCCGGTCGAGACATTCCTACCACTCTCGATGACCTAATAACTCTTGCCACCCGGATTGACCTACGGTTCCAGGAGCGTGCCAAAGAAGTCACCCGTGAGAGGAGGTTTCCACGTCTAGCTCCTACTTTTCAGAAATCCGTCACTCCCTCCGTTTCTCCCCAGGTACACTCTCCTGAGCCTATGCAGGTCGACCAGACCAAGATGGTCAAAACCCGTCAGGACTTACGCCGTGCCGAGGGGAGCTGCTTCTACTGTGGCAGTAAGGAGCACCGGATCCGTACCTGCCCGGAGAGGTCGGGAAACGCCTGTGTCTAGGTTCGCTCAGAGAGGTCGACCTAGACAAGAATAAATCCTCTCCATCTCTGCTGCTGTCAGTCTCAATTATCTGCGGGGAGAATCGTTATTTCGAACTAGCCCAACTTGACTCTGGAGCGGCCGGGAATCTTATTTCACAGGCCCTAGTAGAAAAATACCGCATTCCCACCAAACCTCTGGCTATACCATTATCTGTCGCTGCTGTGGATGGGGGCATCTTACCACGTCCCATCCAACTCATCTCCGAATCCGTAACTCTGCAGGTGGGAATGCTGCATTCTGAGAGCATCTCTTTTCATGTTCTGCCTGGACTCTCTCACGCCCTCTTACTAGGTCTACCTTGGCTCCAGAGACATGCACCCGTGCTTGACTGGCAGACCGGAGAAGTCCTTCGCTGGGGACAGGACTGTCATAAGACTTGTTTGGTTCCTCTTCATCCCGCCCGTCCTTCTCCTACCCCAACTAATCTACCTGGACTTCCGATTCCCTATTGGTCATTTGCTGATGTCTTTAATAAAAAGGAGGCAGAGACATTACCCCCTCATAGACCATACGACTGTCCTATCGACCTGTTACCCGGTACTACGCCTCCCCGTGGGCGTATTTACCCATTGTCCGCTGCTGAGACCCGGTCGATGTCCGAATATATTGAGGAAAATTTGGCCAGGGGATTCATCCGGAAATCTACCTCCCCGGCGGGAGCAGGCTTCTTTTTCGTAAAAAAGAAGGACGGCTCTCTCCGTCCCTGTATAGACTATAGAGGCCTTAACCAGATCACGGTGAAGAATAAGTACCCCCTTCCGCTCATTCCAGAATTATTCGATCGTCTGAGGGGGGCTAGAATCTTCACCAAACTGGACCTCCGTGGGGCGTACAACCTGGTCCGTATCCGTCAAGGGGATGAATGGAAGACTGCATTCAACACCCGGGACGGCCACTATGAATATCTGGTAATGCCCTTTGGTCTCTGTAATGCTCCTGCCATCTTTCAAGAGTTGGTCAATGACATCTTCCGGGATCTTCTCTACTCCTGCGTAGTGGTGTACCTGGACGACATCTTGGTCTTCTCTCCGGATCTCCAGACTCACCGGAGAGACGTTCGTCAGGTCCTGCTCAGGCTCAGGCAGAATCACCTCTTCGCTAAATATGAGAAGTGCCTCTTTGAGCAGACCTCGCTTCCGTTTTTGGGCTACATTATTTCTCAGACCGGCCTTCGAATGGATCCAGAGAAACTGTCTGCCATCGAGAAATGGCCCCGACCGGAGGGGTTGAAGGCCATTCAGCGGTTCCTGGGCTTCGCCAACTACTACCGCCTCTTCATACCGCACTTCTCTTCCCGGACTGCCCCAATTTCCGCGCTCACCCGTAAGGGCACTAATCCCAGAGAGTGGCCACCCGAAGCAGAGGAGGCCTTTCTTTCCTTAAAACAGGCCTTCTCTTCCGCCCCGGTGCTGCATCGCCCAGATGGCAACAAGCAGTTCTTCCTGGAGGTTGACGCCTCCTCCTCTGGAGCCAGAGCGGTACTTACCCAAAAATCATCTTCCGGGAGAATGGTAACTTGTGGCTTCTTCTCCAAACTCTTCTCCTCTTCTGAGCGCAACTATTCCATAGGAGATCGAGAGTTATTGGCTATCAAGCTGGCATTGGAGGAGTGGCGTTACCTGCTCGAAGGGGCTCTTCACCCGGTAATAATTTACACTGACCACAAGAACTTGGCTTACCTCCAGCATGCCCAGAGACTTAACCCGCACCAAGCTCGGTGGTCCTTGTTTTTTGCTCGCTTTGATTTTATTCTTCATTTCCGCCCAGCTGACAAAAACATCAAGGCGGACGCCTTGTCCCGATCCTTTCTGGTGTCTGATCTCGAGGAGGAACCGAAACAAATCATCGATCCCGCCAGAGTAATGCAGGTGGCTCCCGTGAGTCTAAATCGTCTCCCTCCCGGTAAGACATTCGTATCAGTACCTGTTCGGGAGAAGATCCTACACTGGGGTCACTCGTCTAAACTAGCTGGCCACGCCGGTCAGAAAAAGACCTTCCAGCTTATTACCCGGCACTACTGGTGGCCTACCCTGCACAAGGACGTAATAGACTTTGTTTCTGCCTGTGTGTCCTGCGCCCGCAGCAAGGTTCGGAAACATCTGCCAGCCGGTCGCCTCCTTCCGCTCCCAGTACCTGCTGCCCCCTGGCAGCATATAGCAATGGACTTTATAACTGATCTCCCCGTCTCTGCCGGTTGTACGGTCATTTGGGTGGTCGCTGACCGCTTTTCCAAGATGGCTCATTTCGTTCCCCTGCCAGGCCTCCCGTCTGCACCCGAGCTGGCTAAAGACTTTATCCGCCACATCTTCCGTCTTCATGGCCTGCCCCTCCACATCGTGTCGGATCGTGGGGTACAGTTCACCTCACGCTTCTGGAGAGCCACTTGTAAACTGCTAGACGTCACCCTGGACTTCTCTTCCGCTTACCACCCACAGTCTAATGGTCAAGTGGAGCGGATCAATCAGAACCTGACCAGTTACCTCCGGCACTTCGTTAATGCCCACCATTCAGACTGGGTGGATCTCCTGCCATGGGCCGAATTTTCTTACAACAATCACGAGAGCGAATCTTCCTCCAAATCCCCGTTTTTTGTTGTCTTCGGTCAGCATCCTCGGATCCCATTTCCCGTCTCCACCTCGGTGGACAATCCGGCTGCGGAATCTCTTGTTAACAAATTTTCCTCCATATGGGAGAGTACCCGATCCGCACTCCTTCTGTCATCTGAGCGTATGAAAAGACATGCTGACAAAAAACGCCTGGATCCTCCTCAATTCCGTCCAGGGGATAAGGTCTGGCTCTCGTCCAAGTATGTCCGGCTCAAGATTCCTTCCTATAAGTTAGGGCCTCGGTTCATCGGTCCTCTGGAGGTCATCAGTCAGATCAACCCGGTGGCCTATAAGTTGAAACTCCCGGCCAACTTGCGGATCCCTAACTCCTTCCATGTATCTCTCCTCAAACCTGTGGTACTTAACTCTTTTTCCAAGTCTGCAGGTACGCCTCCTGCTCCGGTTTCCGCTGAAAACCAATTTGAGGTAGAGAACATTCTGGCCACCAAAAGGGTAAGAGGGAGGACCTTTTTTCTAGTAGATTGGAAGGGGTTTGGTCCTGAAGAGAGAACGTGGGAGCCCCGGGAGAACATCCATGCCCCTCTCATCCTAGCTTAATTTCTCTCTGGCCTAAAAAAGGGGGGGCCTAAAGGGGGGGGTACTGTAGTGCCGGCGTCCCTGCCCTCTGCTAGGCAGGGACGCTGTTCCCCTCACCCCTCTGCTCCGAGCCCGGCGTCCTCCTCCCGCTCTGCTGGCAGCGCGCGCTCCTTCCCGGCCACTGTGCTTAGGGCGCGCGCGTGCTCCCTCCCTCTTAAAGGGGCCACGCGCGCCATCCTAAGGAGTCCCCGGCCAATGGCCGGAGGACTTCACCATATATAAGGCACCTCCTCCAAAATGGAGGTGCCCGAGCAATGTTGTTGCACTGTTCACTACTCTGCTTCAGCCCTCAGGTCCCGTTGCCAGTTACCTGCCAGATTCCTGCCAGCTTGCTGTCTGATTCCTGCCTGATATTCTGCTTACCTGCCTGCTAGCCTGAGGTCCGACGGTCTGCCTACCAACTCCTGTCAGTCTGTCCATGGACCAGCTTGCCCGCTCACCTGGGAGCGCTCCTCTGCTACCTGCCTGCTAGCCTGAGGTCCGACGGTCTGCCCTCCAACTCCTGTCAGTCTGTCTATGGACCAGCTTGCCCGCTCACCAGGGAGCGCACATCTGCTACCTGCCTGCTAGCCTACCTGGAGGCTCCGCCGTCACGTGCTGTGACCACCTGCCATTCCAGAGACTCCTGCCCGCTCACCTGGGAGCGCACACCTGTTACCTGCCTGCTAGCCTATCTGGAGGCTCCGCCGTCACGTGCTGTGACCACCTGCCATTCCAGAGACTCTCGCTTGCTCACCTGGGAGCTCACATCTACCATCTGCCTGCTAGCCTACCTGGAGGCTCTGCCATCACAGGTCGTACCTACCCTTTACCAGAGACTGCCCCGGTCACTTGCCGTGACCTCCTGCCCGTTCATCCAGAGACTGCCCCGGTCACTTGCCGTGATCTCCTGCCCGTTCATCCAGAGACTGCCCCGGTCACTTGCCGTGACCTCCTGCCCGTTCATCCAGAGACTGCCCCGGTCACTTGCCGTGACCTCCAGCCCGTTCACTCAGAGACTGTCCCGGTCACCTGCTGTGACTGCCTGCCCGTCTTCCCTGGTCGCCACCCGCTCCCTTACAAGGACCGCCCCCTTGTATAGTAGCTCAGAGGTTCCGCCTCCCAGACCCGTTACACCTATTCTAAGAAAGAATCTAGAAAATCACATTGTATGATTTTTAAATAATTAAATTGCATTTTATTGCATGAAATAAGTATTTGATCGCCTACTAACCAGCAAGAATTCTGGCTCTCACAGACCTGTTAGTTTTTCTTTAAGAAGCCCTTCTACTCTGCACTCATTACCTGAATTAATTGCACATGTTTGAACTCGTTACTTTTATAAAAGACACCTGTCCACACACTCACTCAATCACACTCCAACCTTTTCAAAATGGCCCAGACCAAAGAGCTGTCTAAGGACATCAGGGAAAAAATTGTAGACCTGCATAATGCTGGGATGGGCTACAGGACAATAGGCAAGCAGCTTATTGAGACGGCAACAACTGTTGGCGCAGTTATATTTGGGATTCCATGTTTGGGATTATTGTCTTGCTGAAGTGTCCACCCTCATTTTTATCTTCATCATCCTGGTAGATGGCAGCAGATTTTTTTCAAGAATGTCTCGGTACATTTGTCCATTCATCCTTCCTTCAAATATATGAAGTTTCCAATGCTGTATGCTGAAAAACAGACCCACACCATGATGTTCCCACCTCCAAACTTCACTTTTGGTTTGGTGTTTTGGGTGTGATATGTAGTGCCTTTTGGCCTACAAACATAGTGTGTATTATAGCATTCAAAAACTTCAATTTTGGTCTCATCTGACCAGACTATATTCTTCCAGTATTTCCCAGGCTTGTCTAAATGTTGTTGAGCAAACTTTAAACTCGATTGAACATGCTTTTTGTGCAGCAATGGAGTCTACCTTTTTCCGGTGTCATTTCTCAATATTACATATAACTTAATTTATGGACATCTATAGCTTGATTTCATTGCCTTTGTGGATTGGATGTGCTGTTATCAACATCTGGTGAGAATGTCATGTCAATGCGCTGCTGTTTTTCCAGTCAAGGAACCAAGGACAAGATTTGTTAGAAGTTGATTAATGCCAATGCATTTCAAAGTTAACCTACTCCTTCTTGAGGACAACCACATGTAGTTGGTCCTTGGATCCTTGACTGTAAAATCAGCAGCCCAGAGAAATTCTGCTTTCCTGGTATCTTGGCATGTTGATTCATGGTGGATGCTAAGGTACATGTGGTTGTCCTGAAGAAGAAGTTAATTGACTTTAAAACGCGTTGACATTAAACCACTTTTAGCAAATCTTGGTACTTGGATCCTAGACTGGAAAATCAGCAGTGCAGAGAAAATCCACTTTCCTGGTATCTTGGCACATTGAGTCATCATTGATGCTGCAGCAGCTGATATCAGACACCGTATATTGGTTGTGTCACATACAACCGCACCAGGTGAACATTTATTATATGTTTACCAATCCTGTCTACTTGGGTAAGACCCCCTGTGCACTTTACATTTCCTTATAGCATCAATTTCTTGGCAGTAACACCTTTAGAAAGATATTTACTTGGAAAAAGCACATGCGTAATACTTATTTCACCCGTTTTACACACACATATACATGCATATATATATACACTGCTTAAAAAAATAAACAGAATACTCAAATAACACATCCTAGATCTGAATTAATGAAATATTGTCATTGAATACTTTGTTCTGTACAAAGTTGAATGTGCTGACAACAAAATCACACAAAAATCATCAATGGAAATCAAATTTATTAACCAATGGAGGCCTGGATTTGGAGTCACCCCCAAAATTAAAGTGGAAAAATACACAACAGGCTGATCCAACTTTGATGTAATGTCCTTAAAACAAGTCAAAATGAGGCTCAGTATTGTGTGTGGCCTCTACGTGCCTGTATGACCTCCCTACAACGCCTGGGCATGATCCCGATGAGGTTGCAGATGGTCTCCTGTGGGATCTCCTCCCCGACCTGGACTAAAGCATCCGCCAACTCCTGGACAGTCATTGGTGCAACGTGACGTTGGTGGATGGAGCGAGACATGATGTCCCAGATGTGCTCAATCAGATTCAGGTCTGGGGAATGGGCGGGCCAGTCCATAGCTTTAATGCCTTCATCTTGCAGGAACTGCTGACGCACTCCAGCCACATGAGGTCTGGCATTGTCCTGCATTAGGAGGAACCCAGGGCCAACCGCACCAGCATATGGTCTCACAAGGGGTCTGAGGATCTCATCTCGGTAACCTAATGGCAGTCAGGCTACCTCTGGCGAGCACATGGAGGGCTGTGCAGCCCTCCAAAGAAATGCCACGCCACACCATTACTGACCCACTGCCAAACCGGTCATGCTGAAGGATGTTGCAGGCAGCAGATCGCTCTCCACGGCGTCTCCAGACTCTGTCACATCAGTCACATGTGCTCAGTGTGAACCTGCTTTCATCTGTGAAGAGCACAGGGCACCAGTGGTGACTTTGCCAATCCTGGTGTTCTGTGACAAATGCAAAGCGTCTTGCACAGTGTTGGGCTGTGAGCACAATTTGTGCAGACACATGCACATTTGTGGCCTGCTGGAGGTCATTTTGCAGGGCTCTGGCAGTGCTCCTCCTGTTCCTCCTTGCACAAAGGCAGGGGTAGCAGTCCTGCTGGTGGGTTGTTGCCCTCCTAGGGCCCCCTCCACATCTCCTGGTGTACTGGCCTGTCTCCTGTTAGTGCCTGCAGCCTCTGGACACTACGCTGACAGACACAGCAAACCTTCTTGCCACAGCTCACATTGATGTGTCATCCTGGATGAGCTGCACTACCTGAGCAACTTCTGTGGGTTGTAGAGTCCGTCTCATGCTACCACGAGTGTGAAAGCACAACCAACATTCAAAAGTGACCAAAACATCCGCCAGAAAGCATTGGTACTGAGATGAGGTCTGTGGTACCCACCTGCAGAGCCACTTCTTTATTGAGTGTGTCTTGATAATTGCCAATAATTTCCATCTATTGTCTCTTCCATTTGCACAACAGCATGTGAAATTGATTGTCAATCAGTGTTGCTTCCTAAGTGGACAGTTTGATTTCACAGAAGTATGATTTACTTGGAGTAAATTGATTTACTTACTTCTGTTGTTTAAGTGTTCCCTTTATTTTTTTGAGCAGTGTATATATATATATATATATATATATATGTATATATATATATATATATATATACATATACATATACCCAGGGTGGGCCATTTATATGGATATACCTAAATAAAATGGGAATGGTTGGTGATATCAACTTCCTGTTTGTGGCACATTAGTATATGGGAGGGGGAAAACTTTTCCAGGTGGGTGGTGACCATGGCGGCCATTTTGAAGTCAGCCATTTTGGATCCAACTTTATTTTTTTCAATGGGAAGATTGTCATGTGACACATCAAACTTATTGAGAATTTCATAAGAAAAACAATGGTGTGCTTGGTTTTAACATAATTTTATTCTTTCATGAGTTATTTACAAGTTTATGAAAACTTATAAAATGTGTTCAAAGTGCTTCCCATTGTGTTGGATTGTCAATGCAACCCTCTTCTCCCACTCTTGACACACTGATAGCAACACCGCAGAAGAAATGCTTGCACAGGCTTCCAGTATCCGTTGTTTCAGATGCTGCACATCTCAAATCTTCACAGCATAGACAATTGCCTTCAGATGACCCCAAAGATAAAATTCTAAGGGGGTCAGATCGGGAGACTTTGGTGGCCATTCAATTGGCCCATGATGACGAATCCACTTTCCAGGAAACTGTTCATGTAGGAATGCTCGGACCTGACACCCATAATGTGGTGGTGCACCATCTTGTTGGAAAAACTCAGGGAACGTGCCATCTTCAGTGCATAAAAAGAGCAACACATCCATCATGTAGCAATTTCAGATATCCAGTGGCATTGAGGTTTCCACTGATGAAGAATGGCCCCACTATCTTTATACCCCATATACCACACCATACCATCAATTTTTGAGTTCCAACAGTCTTGGAGGGATCTATCCACTGTGGGTTAGTGTCAGTCCAATAGCGGTGGTTTGGTTTGTTAACTTCACCATTCACAAAAAAGTTTGCCTCATCACTGAACATAATGTTCTGTGTAAACTGAGGGTCCTGTTCCAATTTTTGTTTTGCCCATTCTGCAAATTCAGTGTGCTGATCTGCGTCATCCTCATTGAGATGCAGCTGCAGCTGGATTTTGTAAGGGTGCCATTTGTGAGTAGCTAATATCCGCCGAAGGGATGCTCGACTGATGCCAATCTCCAGTGAGATGCGGCGAGTGATACACTGTGGGCTCTTGCTGAATGAAGCTAGGACAGCCACTGATGTTTCTTCATTAGTGATAGTTTTCGTGCGTCCACATTTTGGCAAATCCAACACTGAACCTGTTTCACGAAACTTGGCAAGCAGTTTGCTAACTGTAGCATGGGAGATGGGTGGTCTTGTAGGGTGTCTTGCAATGAAATCTGCTGCAATGACCTGGGTACTGCGATCACCAGACATCAACACAATTTCTATCCGCTCCTCACGTGTTAACTTCTGTGACATGTCAATGACTATAAACAAAGAGAAACTTGTAAATAACTCAAGAAAGAATAAAGTTTTGTTAAAACCAAGCACACCATTGTTTTTCTTATGAATTTCTCAATAAGTTTGATGTGTCACATGACCCTCTTCCCACTGAAAAAAAATAAAGTTGGATCCAAAATGTCCGACTTCAAAATGGCCACCATGGTCACCACCCATCTGGAAAAGTTTTCCCCCTCCCATATACTAATGTGCCACAAACAGGAAGTTGATATCACCAACCATTTCCATTTTATTTAGGTGTATCCATGTAAATGGCCCACCCTGTATATATATATTTATACTGTACAGCAAGCAAACAGACCATAGCAATCAAGAGAGTCAGGCTCTGATCCATAACTTTTATAGGATTTATAGACATGCCCTCTTTAGGGTAGAGGTCAGGAGAGGTGAAGAGGTGAGCATTGACCATCACTTTATGTGAGTTCTCTTTTAACTACTGTATATAGTGGTACTATCGGTCCTCCTCCTGCCTGTGACAATAATGAAATGGTTGCTTCTGAATAATACCTACATTAGGCTTAACTGGCCATACACATTAAATGACTGTCAACTGAATAATACTTTGACAAATTGCTTTACCATTTTAGTTGCATCTCGCATACACAGGAGCACTTGTTCAGCTGACTACTTCTGTGTTATCTATGATAAAATGGCTTATCTCTGGGAGATCAATATGATTGGCAGTCCAAAATCAGACATGTGTGATTGACATCTCCCCCAACCATCAGTCAGCTGGCGCTGCCAAACACATTATACCATTGCCTAAACTTGTTGATATTTGCAGATTTGGCCAACATTAGTTTTCTGTGTATGGAGGCCTTTAGTGATCAAAATTTCTAAATCTCAAAACTTTTTTTAATGTGTACAGTGACTTGGATAAGAAAATGGTCATGTAGGTGTTGTGTAATTGTCGTATGGAGAATGACTACAGTCATCACTCAACACCGCTCCCTACACTGTGAGCATCAGCTATAAGCATGCCCCTTTACGTTGATTTACAGCTTGCCCTGCACAGGTGCATTGCAGAGATTGCTGTTAAAGTGCTGGATATGCTTAAAGCTATGAATGATGACTGTAATCGTTCCCTGCATCACTCCCATGACTGAAAGCTGGTGGTTCCTGGGAGGAAAGAAGTTCATTTTCTACCTGTAACTGCATTTTGATTAAGGTGGCTAGGCAGCATTGGAATGTTATTTACCTTCAGAATAATCCTAGCTCTGAAGGTCAATAGTGTTTTCAAAGGTGTCAGGTTCCATTTGATTCTATTGGTATTGTGACAGTGTCACTGGTTTTATATGTGAGGGGAGGCATGTGTCACTCAGGATGCTCTCCTGTGTGAACTAAGACCTACTTTATTTCTGCGAGCATGTTATATGCTGGTGGGTTTACTCTGTTAAAGGGTGTGCGGTTTTATGGGAATGGCAAAGAGGGCGGGGCGCCATTCCCCCTACCTCCCCTCAGGGTGTGATTGAGCAATGTGTAAAAGTTCAGTCTTTTCTTTTTTTCCTCTGGAGTGTGGTCTGGAGAGGGAAGTCTCCAGACAGTGTTGTGGAAGCTGCAGAGCTTTTCACAAGGACTTTGCCAGTGAAGTTTGTGCTACCGAGAGCGGGTGGAACCCGCTCACCTATGGACTGAGCTACATTTTGTTTTGTTTTCCCGTTTGACTCAAAGGGGACTTGTTTATTTTTCCTGTGGAACCCTGCATGAGTTTATGCAAAATAATAAACCAGCAGAAAGGAAACCTGAGAACGTGTGTCCTGAGTCTGCCTCTGAGAGAGCCGAGCGAGTCGTCCTGCCACAGTTGGTGTGAGAGTGAGTGCAAGATTCCAGGAACACGTGTACCTACCACAAAGACCGGTGGATGTCCTGGGTGAAGGCTGGCAGCCAGCCAGAGGAGAGAAGTCCGGCAGCAGAGGAGCTCTTTAAGCACCTGGTCCAGAGTTAGCAGAGGATGCAGCAGCAACACTGCAGGCCCAGCAGAGCATGCAGCAGCACAAGGAGATGAGCAAACTGTTGCTTCAGCAGATCCAGTTGCAGCAAAAGTCGTAGCAGCACCAGCAGGAGGTACAAAAGCAGATACAGCTTCTGGCGGACGCCATCCAGAGCAGAGCGGCCGCCCCACCCCCAAGGCCGACTGATGATTCTCACGTCAGGAAGGCGGTAAGGCGGGCCATGCAGAAGATGACCCCTGGGGATGATGTAGAAGCATTTCTGACTGTTTTTGAGAGGGTGGCTGATCGGGAGAAACTTCCACCAGGACAGTGGGCAGAGGTTCTGGCGCCATATTTATCAGGTGAACCCCAAAAGGCATATTTCGACTTGGTGCTGCAAGATGCTAAGGAGTATCCCAAGTTAAAGACAGAGATCTTAGCACGCCTGGGAGTAAATATGGCGGTGAGAGCCCAAAGAGTTCATCACTGGACGTATGCTAGCGACAAACCCCCTCGCTCACAGATGTTTGACCTACTGCATCTTGTTCAGAAGTGGCTACAACCGGAGTCCTCCACTTCGACCCAGATAGTAGAGCGGGTGGTGATTGACCGATTCATGCATTCCCTTCCCAAGCCAGTACAGACCTGCGTTGCCCAGGGTCATCCCCAGAACGCAGATGACTTCATCGGCCTGGTAGAGAGGTACCAGGTAGTTGAAAGATCCTTCGGGAAACTGGATGCAGTCATTTTTCCATATTGGGATACCCAAAAGGGAGTGGGTTCAGCATGGAAGAGGTCTAGAGCCACCACTGGGGGACATCCCACTCCCACTGAAGGTGCCGTTAGGACTGTTAGTAAAGATATAGTCTGTTGGCGGTGTCACAACCTTGGACACGTAGCCGCCTGGTGTCAAATATCCCCTGAGCCCATGGACTGCAGCCTAGGCAGACGGGTCTCCTATCATGCCTATCCAGGGTATAGCGTGGACTGTCGACCTGGCGAGGGGCCGCAGGCATGTGCATTGTCCATTAATGGAGTAAAAGTGCTTGGGCTGCTGGACTCCGGGAGTCTGGTGACCTTGATCAAAGCTACCCTTCCCCACCAGTTGATGTCTATTTCTTACACATTCCTCACATGTATTAAAGCTGTCAAACAGTTGCAAATCATGCACACGGGAGTAGCAGCTGTAAATACTCGGTACTCGCCCAAGCATACTCAGTGAAAGGGTTAACAGAACATACTTGCTCATCACTAGTGCTAATCCCTACCATTGGGAGCAAGTTCCTCTCCGAATGGCAAGGTCTGTATGAGGTGGTGGAGAAAGTCAGCGAAGTTAATTATAAAGTCCACCAGCCTGGCCGAAGAAAGGCACATCAAATATATCATGTGAATTTGCTCAAGCCGTTGTGGGACCGGGAACCTGTGGAAACCCCTTGCATGGGAGCCGCACCATAAGGCAAGGTGGAGGAGGTCACTATTGCAGAGACTCTATCACCGGCCCAGAAGCAACAGTGTCGAGAATTGCTACAGCGGAATCGGGAGCTGTTCTCAGAGTTACCGGGGCATAGTCATGTGGTAGAGAATGATGTGCTAACAGAGCCACGCGTACGAGTAAATCTGAAGCCCTATCGGATTCCGGAAGCACGCCGGGAGGTGATCTCGGCTGAGGTGAAGAGGATGTTAGACCTTGGGGTAATAGAGGAGTCAAAGAGTGGGTGGTCGAGCCCAATCGTCCTCGTGCTGAAACCCAATGGAGAGTGGAGGTTTTGTGATGACTACCGCCGGCTGAATGAGGTATCCAAGTGTTACGCATACTCGATGCCGTGCGTCGAAGAACTCATCGAGAGGCTTGGACCGGCGAGGTACATCACCACTATTGACCTGACAAAGGGCAACTGGCAGATCCCCGTGTCCCAGACGGCTAAGGAAAAGACGGCATTCTCAACACCTGATGGGTGTTTTCAATACACTCGGATGCCGTTCGGACTACAGGGGGCCCCAGCCACTTTCCAGAGGGCAATGGATTGGATTCTAGCCCCACATAAGAAGTATGCCGCTGCCTACCTTGACGACATTGTGGTCTTTAGCCCAGAATGGGCTAGTCACCTACCTAAACTACAGGCCGTTCTGTAGGCGCTAAGGGAGGCAAGATTTACCATAAATCTGAGAAAGTGTGCCATCGGAAAAGGTACCTGGGCTATGTCATTGGGAGAGGCGAAATAAAGCCGCAAATCAAGAAAGTGGAGGCAATTCAAACTTGGTCGCAACCACTCTCAAAGAAGCAGGTGAGAGCGTTCCTGGGAATGGTGGGTTATTACCGGCAGTTTATCACGAATTTCGCCATGATGGCCGCACCACTAATGGATCTTCTAAAAGGCACCAAATCAACCATGGTGAAATGGACGGAAGAAACGGAGACCGCCTTTCAACAGTTGAAGCTAACACTGTGTACGCAGCCGGTCCTGGTCGCGCCAGACTTTAAGAAAGAATTTGTGGTCCAGACAGATGCTTCAGAGGTTGGTCTAGGGGCTGTACTCTCTCAAGAGATAAATGAGGAAAAACATCCCATTCTCTATCTGAGCCGAAAGCTGTCCTCCTGCGAGAAGGACTACGCCATAGTAGAGAAAGAGTGTTTAGCCATAAAATGGGCCGTGGATACACAGAAATATTACCTACTAGGCCGGAAGTTTAAATTAGTATCAGAACATGCCCTGTTGAGATAGTTGAGGGAGAAGAGGGGTAAAAATGCCAGGGTAACTAGATGGTTCCTAGGGCTCCAAGATTTTAACTTTCATGTGGAGCATAGGCCCGGGAAGTTACATGGGAATGCAGATGCCCTCTCTAGGATACCCTGCCTGGTGTCAGAAGGTGCCCACATCCCCGGCTTTGGGCAGAGGGGGGGAATATGTGACAGTGTCACTGGTTTTATTTGTGAGGAGAGGCAAGTGTCACTCAGGATGCTCTCCTGTGTGAACTAAGACCTACTTTATTATGTTATATGCTGGTGGGTTTACTCTGTTAAAGGGTGTGCGGTTTTATGGGAATGGCAAATAGGGCGGGACGCCATTCCCCCTACCTCCCCTGAGGGTGTGGCTGAGCAATGTGTAAAAGCTCAGTCCTTTTTTTTTTCTCTTGAGTATGGTCTGGAGAGGGAAGTCTCCAGACAGTGTTGTGGAAGCTGCAGAGCTTTTGACAAGGACTTTGCCAGTGCAGTTTGTGCTACTGAGAATGGGTGGTACCTGCTCACCTATGGACTGAGATACATTTTGTTTTGTTTTCCCGTTAAACCCAAAGGGGTCTTGTTTATTTTTCCTGTGGAACCTGCATGAGTTTATGCAAAAGAATAAACCAGCAGAAAGGAAACCTGAGAACGTGTGTCCTGAGTCTGCCTCCGAGAGAGCCGAGCGAGTCGTTCTGCCACAGTATATATTTTGATATTAGAATGAAAAAACAGAAATGTCTTCATGTTTATTTCCTGTAGCACTAACCTTTTGTGACACTATCATATTTTTCATCCTTTTTCCCATTCAAGTAATTTTTATGGCTATATTTATAGCTTAGATTTTGTAGTTTGTGCCTGCCAAGCACTAACTTGCTAACATCAAGTGACTCATACTGACAAGTGAAGTACAGTATTTCATATTTCTACTTTTGATATTTTTACTGCTATAAGACAAATGTCAAATACATCTTTGATGTCTAATATTGGAGCTCTGGAAAGCGCATAACAAACATGTATTCCATTGTACTCGACTACTTCATCTTTAGTTTTACCCCCAGAGAAACATTCAAACACTGGTATATAATAAATCCTCTCTCATTCTTCATCTTCAATTTAAAGGGGTTTTCCAATGAACAAAAGTTGATTTTAATAAATAGATCTTGGAATAATAATAACTTCCACAATTGGATGTGTTTAAATAAAATGTTCCTGTGCTGAGATAATCTTATAAATGTGCCCCTGCTGTCTACTGTGTAATGGCTGTGTCTGACCATGCGGGAACATTGTCGGATCATACCACAGCTCCTGGGCAGGGGAAGAGAAGAAATGTATACAGACAGGACAAATTGTGATCGCAAATGATTTTTTCTTTTAAGTAAAACATTGTTTAAAAACAAGCAGTGAAATGTTTTACCTCACAAAAAGAATCAGCTGTGATCCCGTGCTGTAATGTCTGTATAATCTTCTGTTTCCTCACCTGACCAGGAGATGTGGTATGATCAGACCATATCCCTGACCGGTCAGACAAAGCCATTACACAGTACACAGCAGGGGCACATTTATAAGATTATCTCAGCACAGGAACATTTTACTTAAACACATCCAATTGTGGAACTTATTATTATTCCAAGATCTATTGATTAAAATCAACTTTTGTTCATTGGAAAACCCCTTTGAGTTCTGTTCACACATGCAGTTTAAACCTGTTTTGTTGACTTTCCACCACTCCTAATGGATAGTATAACATATGTAGGGGTTCACTCCATCTAGCATTAGCCCTGGGTAGTGTTCACACAGGCAATGTAGTTTTGGTCCAAACACGTGCATTTTTTATTGCTTTCCACAAGTTGCACAGCACCAAAACAAACTGATAAACATAAAACCCTAGTCTTGTCCAGGCGCTAACTAAACAGAACAGACCCTGGCTATTCATATACGGCTGAGTTAGCCACAGGTCTGTGAGATGGAGATGTGTGGACATTACTGTGGTATCAGCCTCAAGCCACAAGAGGTCTCTGTTGCCTCTAAATTGACTCTATGGGAACTTGATGGTGTTTGAGTTTGCAAAAACAAGTAGTGAGGAGAGCAGATTGTGGTGATGCATCCAAGGAGCTTGGTGTGTGCAGCATGCTGGGAGCGTAACAGAACTTTGAGTGAAGGTGAAGCTTTGCCTGTGACTCTGGCCAAAGAGAAAGAATCACTATGGGGGGACAACTACGGTTGGATGCAGAGTTTGATTCCCCCCAAGGCATCTGAGTGACATGAAGGGCCTTCTGCTAGTCTGTCAAACTGAAAATTGCGCTCCTGTGACAAGGTCAGGACCTTCTCCTCAGTCTCCCAGTTAAGTGCCCGATCAGACAGCTGCTTCAGAGAACAGTTAACAGCCGGTAAGTCCTGAGATCAGGCCCCACCACAAGCATCCCGGTGGATGCGTGCACGAGAATAGCAGGAAGAGTTTGGCGCCAAACACAGGCTAGCTGTTAGAGACATTATTTGCTGGCAGGTCTGGGTGAACCTTAGCTAGAGACTCCCCACTGTGGTGAGCTTATGTATAGATAGAATAACAGTATTGTAAACATAGAAAGTTGTTAAGCATGTGAACTTTTGCGCTGCAACCACTGCAGGAGCCACCTCATGCACCCATCTAATTAAATCATTGCTCTGGGTAACACTCAGTTACCGCACTAGGCAGAACCACTGGTTAGACAAATTATAGTTCATCTGTTAGTACATCCTAGTCCTGTCAGTTGTGCAGCGCAGGGGTCCTAGCTATCCTGAGCTAGGTGTGTGAGACATTTATTTGTGTTCCTTTCTTGCATTGCCAGGGAAACCCAGTTTCTGTTTTAGTAAATAGGTGATCCCCAACAAATTGTCTTTTAGCATCCTTCGTCCTCAGATCACTGTATTCTGAGAGAGACCTTCCCAGTACACGGTCGAAAACTTGGCCGGACAGGACTCGAAGACTCGGAAACTTTGAAGGACATGGTGCAGGCTCTGCGTGTAGAACGGAAGTATCTTCGATTGGAAGTGTCCCAGATGCGGATGAGATCCGTGCAACCTCAAGAGATGACACCGCCCTCCCGAGCTCCTCCGTCGGTCCCGAATTGGTCGTGGAGGAGGAACCATTGAAGCGCCCCTGGTGCTCGAAGATCCAGGGGATCCCGCTGTTGAAATTGTTAACAATTTGACCATCTTACCAGGGACTGCGATGCCGGAACTGATTTCGAGGTGGTGGCGCCAGCATTAAACTACCGACCGCTGCAGTAGCTGGGCGTCCTGCAGTGGCCCCCAATCAGCCAAGCCCTTCACGTGGAGAATGTGACTTGTATTCCTGCAGTCCAGTGTCAGAGGCTGATTTTGCAGGACAGAAAATTAGGTGTTTGGTGGACACCGGGTCTGAATGCACTATCATGCCCCTCGAGGTCTTCGAAAGTCATTTCGGCCATATGATGGAGCCTGAAGACGGCAGCATTATTTGACTTACAGCAGCCAAAAATTGACAGTTGCTCGTGAAGGGAATTGTGTGGATGAGAGTGATGCTATGTTGCCAAGACATCGGTACAAAAGGAGTGGTCCTGGTCAATAATCCCCCTAGGAGAGGAAAGGACGTAACCTTGGGGATGAACATATTACGAGAACTGGACCACCGCCTGTTCTTGAAGGAAGGACTCCAATACTGGCAATGCATTACAATCTACTGGCCAACCAAAGGGTCCTTCAGTGGATGGTGAGAAGTTGTGGCTTTCAGAAAAGTGCCACGTCTGGCCGACCGGTAGGTCTCATGAAGGTTCCCTCCTGTGCACCAGTGGTGATCGCACCGAACAGATAACAACTCCTTTTGTTGCCTGTGGGAACCTTGCAGAGGATGAAAGGTCTAGAAGTACTGATTGAGCCAATGTTCGACGAATCATCCCAGACAAAACCTTTGGTGGCCCGTGCACTAGCGACGGCGAAAGATGGCTGCTTGCCCATCCGTTTCATTAACACGCTGGATAGCGAAGTTACTATACCCGGGGATACGCTGCTGTCAGAAGTCTATGTGCCTGATGGAGAGATCCTCCGAAGAACAGGGTTTGAACTCCGGCCCGATAGGAG
The DNA here is from genome assembly GCF_046119375.1 of Phyllobates terribilis. NCBI lineage: Eukaryota > Metazoa > Chordata > Amphibia > Anura > Dendrobatidae > Phyllobates > Phyllobates terribilis. The sequence continues at coordinate 457,977,067 of NW_027362764.1, forward strand.
TTCAGCCTGTATTTAAGCGGTTGAACTGACCAGGAAGGAAGACCGGACTCAACAGAGGCTCCTAGAAGATACCCTATGGAAATTCCAGGAGGCCTTCTCCTTTCATGGCGAAGATTTTGGGTCTTCCCCTACCATCAAGCATGAGATTCCAACCGGGGACACGCCCCCAATTCGGGAACATTATTGGCAGATCCCTCCAAAGATGTATCAAGAAGTAAAGAACATGATAGCCAACATGCTGGACAACCAGGTCATACGAGAGAGCCAGAGTCCAAATGTAGCGGCAGTGGGCATAGTATGTAAAAAGGACCGGTCCCTTCGATTCTGTGTCGATTATAGAAAATTGAATGCTCACACTGTACGGGACGCCTACCCTCTTCCTCGGATTGAGGAATCTATATCAGCGCTGGGTCGGGCTAAGTACTTTTTTACCCTCGACTTGGCCAGCGGATACTAGCAAGTCCCGGTGGCTGAGAAAGACAAGGTGAAGACAGCGTTCATAATACCCATGGGACTCTATGAACTTAACAGGATGCCATTTGGTCTTTCCAATCCGCCGGGAACCTAATGGAGCATTGCTTGGGCGACCTCAACTTCGAGTCAGTGTTGATCTACATGAACGATGTGGTGGTGTTCAGGACATGGTTTGAGGATCATCTTCAGAAGCTTCGGCAGGTCCTGCAGCGACTTCGTGATCATGGGTTGAAGATCAAGCCTCAAAAATGTCAATTATTTCAAGACCGTATAGAATACCTGGGTCATGTGGTGACTCCTGAAGGAGTACAACCAGCTGCCATTAAGGTTGACACTGTCCAGAAGTGGCCTCAGCCGAGAACGTTGAGAGAGGTGAGAGCCTTTTTGGGTCTAGCGGGATGCTACTGATGGTTTGTCTCCTAGTTCGCTCATCTGGTACCTTAAATGAACTCCTGAGAGGCATAGCTTGAGAACCCAAGAATTGCCCTGTTCAGTGGAGCTCTCAGCAACAGAAGGCCTTTGAGGAGGTGAAAGCTGCCCTAACCAGCGCACTGATCCTGGCTTACGCCCAATTTGATGCTCCGTTCCTGCTCTACACCGATGGGAGCCTGCATGGTTTGGGAGCAGTGTTGTGGCAGGTACAAGATGGCCGGGAGAGAGTGATCACATATGAAAGACGTTCTTTGAGAGAGACAGAACGTAACCCCGCAAATTATAATTTTTTCAGGCTAAAGCTGCTTGGCTTGGTTTGGGTCGTGATTAGTGTTGAGCCACCCCCGTAGTGTTCGAGTTCGGTTCGGTTCGTCGAACACCTTTGTGTTCGCCGAACTGTTCGTCGAACTGTTCGTCGAGCTGTTCGTCGAACACCTTCGAACACCGTTAAAACCAATGGCAGGCAAACAAAAACACATAGAAACACATAGAAAACACCTTCAAAGGTGTCCAAAAGCTGACAAACTGCACAGAAGACATAACTAACACATGGAAAAGTGACAAGTACATATAGTCATGCAAAAAGAAAAGAGGTGGAGGAGTAAAAGGAGGGGGAGACACAGATATAGGCATGTCATGCCCTTCTAAAATCCAAAAAGTGAGAAGCCGACACGGCCAGTCCGTTCCTGCCCGTGCCACCTCCGTGTCGCTGGGTTTGTGCCAGAGCCGCGGTGGACCCTGACGGCCAGCCCCCCTCTCCCAATACTGGTGCCTGTCCGCTGGTGGGTCGAGCCCCCCCGCGGTGGGGGGGGAGTAAAATCTGCAGAAGAAAGACCATCTTCCAGCCAAACTAACATGTCGACTTATTTTCGTGGACAATGTGATACGATCCCTTTGTTACGGACACGCCCATCGCTACAAATTCCAGATGAGGCACAAAAACAGCAGGTGCTTCAGCGGATATCAAGTGCTCTTTCAAGTGGGCTCTCCTCCACCTCAATTTCAACATCACAAATACTCCAATCCTCAGAGGTGTCACCCCAATCGCATTTGCTTCCTCACAGCTCCCAAGTCTCCAGCTGCCCGTCTGAGTATGGGGTAACACAGATGGTTGAGTCTGCAGAGCTGTTTACTCATACTATAGCCTGGGAAACGGATGTCTGCTCCAGAGCTTCTGTTAATCCAGATGAGGAAATGATCTGCACTGATGCCCAGAATCTTTATAAGTCGGATCCAGGACCAGATGAAGAAGGTTCTGAGAATAATGTAGACCCTCGTTCCCAAACTGTAACTCCTGTTGGTGGAGACAATGATGAAGACGATGATGACACTCAAATACCTGATTGGAGCGACAACTTGACTTTTCGGTCAGGACAGGAAGAGGTTGGCTTTGAGGACGACGGGTGTGATAACACACAGGGTGATGATGACAAGGTTGGAGATCCCACTTACTGTCAACCCACAGTTAGCCAGTCAATGAGGTCACCTGGGCCTTTGCCTTGCCTTGGGGATGTCGCGGTTGTCGGCACCCTGGCCCGTACCTTGGGGTCACTCTTTAAAAGGATAATTGTTAATTTTATAAGAGTTCGTGACGCCACCTGTGGTATCTGGTGAGAAGCACCAGCGCTGCAGCAGTCCACTGAGGCCCGTGATAAGGCAGCTTAATGGTATAGCTCCCGACAGGTGGAGCTAGGTCTCAGGGCAGCGTATGCAGGGGGAATGCAGGACAGGCGAGACCCAGCTGGGTCAGAGCAAGAACGGGAACGGACACGGTAGTCACTTCAGTACCTTTCACTGGAGGAAATTCAGGCACATCCCGGAGCACTGTAGGGTGAAAGGTGCATATCAGGATCCTCCCCAATGAGCGGGTGTAGGGCCTCCTGTTTCTTGCCTCTGCGTAGTAAGTTTCTGACCTGCCTGGAGCTAGGCCTAACTTTGTCTCTGTCCTGCGCTGGCTGACCTTGTGGTAGGGCCTTCTCTTGGAGTTCACGCTCCCAGTATGCGGGACCTAAGCGTCTCCTGGCTCTGTTACGTATCAGCAACTTAGCGATCCTGGGACTTGTAGTTCTCCAGGGATTCCGGTTATGCCTTACTGGGTCATAGAGATCCCGGTAAGCTCGGATCCGGTGTCCGGTAAATGCTTCGGGGTGAGCTGGTTAAGCTCCTCTGCCCCTTATGTACTAACTCGCCACTCGCCTTCGGCCTACTCGGGCCCTCACTAGGCTATACACACTAACTGGAGGCTTGCAGCGCTTCACCGATCTTATGGCGCCGGCACACCTTAAGCTCTATCTGGGCTCCCTGAATCTAGCTAGCAAGAGCCTTGTGCTCCACTGCTGAAATATTAACTGAGTTCTCTAGACTAGACTGAGCTCCACTGCAGACTGACCTCTCTTAGGCTTCTCTACTGCAGGAACACTTCAGAGGAACGGAACTGCCTAGCTCCACCTTCCCAATTTATATCCCTAACGGGCTCCCTCTGCTGGTCTGAGGTGGAAGGTGGAGATGTGTGAATGTTTATGGGGGCCTCTTGTGGAGGATTCCATCAATACACTCTTCTAGGATCTGTGATTCCAAGCGCAGCGGGGCGTCACAGATGCTATTGACGACGAGGTTAGGTTGCGCCTTCCTGGACAGAGACGGAGTACTGGAAGCACGTCAACAACTGCATCCTCAACCACAACTCTGCCTCTGACCACAAGTCGTAGTGGCTCTTCAGGTCGCATGGGCTCTAAGCCTTGCATAGCCTGGGCATTTATTCAGATCGATAAGGATGACCCAACTCGTGTTATCTGTAATATTTGTCACCAAAAGCAAAGTAGAGGCAAAAAAATCCATAGTTTGAGTACATCATGCATGTACCGTCACATGGATATGAAGCATAAGTTGCAGTGGGAAGCTCACTGTGCTACAATGCGGTCTAGCAGGCTGGGCCAACCACCGTCTACCACATCTTGTGCATCCGCGGCCTCTTCATCCTCTGTGACTGGGGGGACAGCAGTCACACATGTTTTTGGACGCAGACCTGCCACCTCTTTACCTGCAACAGCCAGTGTGATTGGCAGGTCGTCAGTTCATTGGGAAGTGGAAACACCTGCTGGTGTTGAGCGCTCTCTGACATCGAGAGCACCACCTTTGGATCAAGGCAACCTAACATGTCCGCCTGCATCTTCCTCACAGACCGGCAGTTTGCCGGGGACACCCTACTCAACCCAGTCAAAGCACAACAGCCAGCCCTCGGTCCCTCAGATGTGGAAAAGTAAAAGACCATTTCCTCCTAGCCATGAGAAAGCTAAGAGGTTGAATTTCACCATCTGCAAGCTGTTGGCTACAGAAATGCTGCCTTTCCGCCTGGAGGACACAGTGGATTTTCAAGACCTTATGTCCGTCGCAGTGCCCCAGTACCAGATGCCCAGTCGGCACTACTTCTCAAAGAAAGGTGTGCCTGCGCTCCACCAGCATGTCGCACACAGCATCACCGCTTCTTTTGAGAAACTCTGTGTGTGACAGGGTGCATTTCACCACAGACACTTGGACGAGTAGGCATGGACAGGGGCGTTACATGTCGCTGACTGGGCACTGGGTAACTATGGTGACAGCAGGACAAGGGGCTGCTGTCCAAGTCTTACCGTCCCCACGAGTTTTGCGTCAATTCTCTTTATCTCGAAGTTCCTCCACTGCTTCTGCCTCCTCAACCTCCTCTCGGTCCTCCACCTGCACCCAAAGCCTGTCTGGTAATGCCACCTGCTTTCTAACTGCGCAGAAGGAATCCTGCACACCTCCTTACTATGCTGGCAGCAGGACTCAACGGCATCAGTGTTTACTTTTAAATGTCTGGGAAATGTGAGTCACACAGCTGAGGACTAGTGGTCAGCTCTGGAGACCCAGTTTCATGAATGGTTGTCTCCACTGGACCTGCAACCAGGGAAGGCCGTGTGCGACAATGCTGCAAACCTGGGTGCGGCCCTTCGCCGGGGCAATGTCACACACGTGCCTTGTATGGCTCACGTGTTGAACCTGGTTGTCCATAAATTTTTAGCCCACTATCCCGGACTAGATGGCCTTCTGCAGAGGGCACGGTCGCTGTGTGCTCACTTCCGCTGTTCGCATCCCGCAGCTCAACGACTTACATCTCTACAGAAGTCGTTGGGCCTGCCAGTTCACGGGCTGAAATGCGATGTGCCGACACGGTGGAGTACAACTCTGAACATGTTGCAGCGACTGTGGCAGCACCAACAAGCCCTGGTGCAATACGTTCTGACGTATAGCCTGGGCCAACGAGATCCAGAGGTGGGGCAAATCACGCTGCAGGAGTGGTCTCAGATCAGGGACCTATGAAGTTGACGAGCCCCCTGGGCCGTTGGGTACCCTGAGCCGGGCCGGTAGACGCTGGGGGTTGTAGTCACTGTGGCGGTGACCTGGTCGGTGACCCAGGGCAGTCAATCCAATGGTAATTTGTATATATGGATTTTATAATGTCCGACTACGCCATCTGTCTAGTGCGGCCAAAGGGGCCGCCGCTGCGGAACAGTCCTCTGAAGCTGGTGGTTTTGCAGCAATGGTATTATTACTCACCACAGGAAGAGTGTAGCTTCAGGGCAGTGTGGGTGGATGATGGTGGTTGTAGTGCAGGGAGTCAGTAATGAACACAAAGTCCGTGTGATGCAGTCCCAAGATGTTTACTCACAGTTGTTGCAGTCCAGATTACAGGTACCAGAGCAATCTCACCCGTCGTGCTGTGCGTACTCAGTGAGGGGCTCAGTCCACCCCCAGATAGCTCCGGAGTACTTAGCAGGACCCCCTTCTGTGTGTCCTTTCTCTGGCCTTCTCCCTGCACCTCACACCCAGTGACACTTCTATCCGGTATCCTCGGGCCTTGGCGGGTGACTTGTGTTCCGTCCCCTGGGTCCTATGTGGCTACCTTCTTAGTGAGACTGGTGTGGACTTTTGCCTGCAGTACATGAAATGCTGCAGCCTCTGGTTTCTAGTTGAGCCTTGCTGTTTCTCCTCTAGTTGAGGGACCACTTCCCCTTATCTGGTCTGACCCCTCTACCTCCTGGTAGCAGCGGGAGTGTACGGGTGGCCTTCTGCACGGCCCGTAGCCCTAGTGTCCCTTCGGTTCCTGGAGCCTTCCTGCTCCCACTCCTCTCTTCTCTCCTTCAGTCCTGGGCCTCCGAGGCTAGGCCCGCCTCCGGAGCAGAGCTCATGCCGAGCCTCTGCTACTGTCACTTTTCCTCCTCTTACTGGCTTGCTCTTTCTAAGATGGCTTCCTATTTATACTCTCCCTGTCATGTGCTCCCCTAACCTGCTCCCCTAAGCACCCACTACATAGGACCCTCCCACGAGCTAGGGACCTGGGACTGTGCTCTCCCTTAGGAGCAATCTCGCCCTACCCCCACTGCGGGTATGTGTTGGATGCAGGTGTTAGGGTCCCGAGCCATACGCCTTCCTTACCTGAGGGTGAGATACCACACCTCTGGGTGAGATGCAGTAACTCTGTGGCGACTGAACCCTCAGGGGCGCCACACACCCTTCTGCACAGTTTTGAATTGCCGACGAAGATGTTTAGTGCTGACTACGATGCCATTATCAGCATGACTATTCCGGTGATTTACATGCTGGAGCACACATTAAACAGAATTCAGAGTCAGGTGGTGGGACAAGAGGAGGGGGAGGAAGTAGAGGAGGAGTCGTATGCAGAAGGGATAACATCTCCAAGGTCCAGACGGTTGGCAGGCATGGGAGGGTGGGGGAGAGGGATTAACCAGGGCGCATGGTGGCAGCCAAACTGTTGAGGAAGGTGCAGGAGCCGAGGAAGAAGTGGAGGATGAACTGGTGATAGGCATGGAAGACTCATCAGATGAGGGAGACCTTGATCACATTTCTGTTGTGCGAGGTTGGGGGGAGAGGGCAGAGGAAGGAAGCATGATTCTTACTTCGCTACCAACACAACAAGGACTTGGTCCTCCTGGATGCGCAAGACACATGAGTGCCTTCTTGCTGCAGTACCTGCAACATGACCCTCAGATTGCAGAATTCGAAGTAATCCCGATTACTGGGTTGCCACACTCTTAGATCCCCGGTACAAAAGTAAATTTGCCGAAATAATTCCTGCCATAAAAAGGGATTGACGCATGCAGGAGTATCTGCAGACGCTGTTGCAGAATCTTACATGTGCTTTTCCACAAAACACCAGTGGTGCACGAGGTGAATCTCACAGTTCTAACTTGCCAACCGTGGGACTGTCGAGTCTTCATCACTCAATCCGTAACAGTAACACAGTATCTGCTGGTAACAGCAATTTTGTGGAATCGTTTCACCACTTTTTTAGACCATCCTTTGCAAGGCCACAGGAGACAAGAAGTCTGACACATAGTCAATGCCTAGAGAGGATGGTGCAGGAGTATCTCCAAGTGAACATCAAAGCAATGACTGTGTCACTGGACCCTTGCTCATTTTGGTATTCCAATCTGGAAAAATGGCCGGAGCTCGCCACTCACGCCTTGGAGATCTTGTCATGCCCTGCAGCCAGTGTTCTCTCTGAACGTGTGTTCAGCGCTGCTGATGGTGTGCTGACAGATGAGCCCACGTGGCTGTCCACTGAGAAAGTAGACAGACTCACGTTCATAAAGATGAACAAATCATGGATTCGCAAGGACTTTTCTATCCCTGTGTTATCGTTGGGAGACTGAAAGCTTGAGGATTTGGTAATATCACCTCACCAACCGTTTTAAGCAACTGTGGGGCAATTGATGCCACTTAACCCTAGAACGCATGACCATAAAAATCTTTCATATACCTGGGGCCTTTTAGGCCCGTGTGCAAATAACATGGAATAACTCAAACTCAAATGACAAAAAACTATATACATGAAGAATACCTAGAGTTTCAAAATTCTAACTAAAGTAATCTTGCAGAAAATAGAAAACAATTAACAGGGCGGGACTGCGAGGCCCCAGGTATGCATTCTAGGGTTAAGTGGTGTCTGTGCCACAATTTTGGGAAAAAATGGAGACTCTTGCTGTGTCTTACGTGACGTTGGCATCGTCAATTCCAGGTGGGTTGGGTCGCCCCCCCCCCCTTTTAACTGTAAGAAACTACATACACTATGGCTTGGGGTAACACAGATGGTTGAGTCTGAAGAGCTGTTTACTCAGAGGTCTGCTCCAAATCTTCAGTGTCTGCTAGTCAGCGTAGAATTTTTAACTGCATCTAGCCTAGGCAATACTTTGGGCGTAGTAGCCCAGCTGCGAAGCAAGCTGCACCGCCTGTGTATCTAATAAGAATTTTTAAATGCATCTAGCCTAGGCAGACTGTGGGGACCCCCAACCAAACCCAGACGCTCAGCCCCCCTACCGTCCCCCTTTCCTTGACAATACAAAAATGTAACTCTTACAACTGGATGGGTGAGGATCGGTCACAGCTTTATTTACTCTTTATACTCATTCCATTAGAAAGGCATTTTATTTCTAAAATAATTCAGCTTGTTGCAGCATGCCCTGGGTCTCCACTCCGGCAACTTGGTCAACAAGTGTAACTCTCCAACATGTCCTTTCTATTTCCAGGCCATGGAGGATCCTGCGTACTCTTATGCAGGACTCTGACCCCCACCCATCACTCTTAACGCTTGTCCCACTCCGTCCTGGAGTCCTGACAGGAATATGTCCAGTCCAATATCCATTAAGTGAACACCGTCGGGCCGTATGAGACCTGCTTTATCTCCTTCCAGTTGTCGGTGTCGTACCACTACACCGCCTCTGTCTCTTCTAAATTTTGCCATCCGAATATTTATTACCGCCTTGTCCGTTCGATGGCCGTGATGTCTCGCGCACCTTGCCATACCGCTATCGGCACAATCTCTGACCATACTATAGCTAGTTTTGTGAAAAATTCTCTGAAGCGCTCAGTGTCTAGTTTCATTATTGCCATTAGTTAGGCGCTCTTGTGATGACCTAGGTTGTTTCCCCCGGTCTGTATAACTAAGATGACCGGACATCTTGCCTCTCTCCCTACCTTGATTACCTCCATTAGTACCTGTGGCCATAGCAGGCCTCTAATACCTCTCCAGTTGAAATATGTGTTATGAAACTCTAATTTCCTCCCGCCTGGGCGGACTTTCGCCCCTTTTTTCTGCCCAATATATATACGAGTGGCCTATCACCCACACTGTTGGCTTAGCGTCACCTGTAAAAGAAACAAACCACGTTAGGATAACAAGTCCGGTCTTATGTATCTCGCCAAACACGTGGATCACCATCTCCCTATCCTCTGAACTTCCGTTTCTGACAGTCCTGCTCTTGCTGCTTCCGTGGCCGCGCCTATGCGGAATGAGTGTGTCCCGTAATCTTTGGGGTGGTTCCCTGCCGATGTTATGCATTTATTAAATATAGCTTGGAACTGGTATCTTGATAATGGCGTTCCATCAATGTGTGATAGGAAGAAATTACTTTGTGATCTGATGGTTAGATATGTTTTTACTATTGCTACCCGACTCAGTGTACCGTTTGTGGGTTGTAGAAGTACCCAACTGCCCCTGCCCGCTGGAACCGTTTTTGATTTGTGTATGCGTAGACGTATTGCATTATTGGCTATGACTACGTCCTGGTGTAATAAGCCTCCACTGGTGGTAATTTTGGATTGAGGGACTAATTCGCTTATGCATAGCGCCCCGAAGAAGGCGATCACAAATGCAGTAGACAGTAGTGTTGCTTCAAATTGTGAGTTTCATGTTAATGGTGTTAGGGATATGATGTGAGAAATCAGTTTTAGTGACACGGGACGGGACGTCTACACTCCTGACTTGGCTGACCCCTTTTCCACCCTTTTATGGATAGTCTGATGATGAATCTTTGTCACATCTCCCCAATTCAGTAGTTAGAAGTGAAATGCTACTCCGGTCAGACACCGCTGCGCTGACGCCCCTGATATGCCCCTCATCATTAGCTGGTGGAGAAATTCTATGGTGACTTGTGATCTGGCTTGTTCACATTGGTCAACCCGTCTGCCTGCTATTAGTCGTGTCCTCTCTCTCCCATGCCTTACCGTATGCTTGCCACGTCGACGGGGCAACTGACGCTCTGATTAATGGCCTCAACTATTCGCCACTGGATCCCATAGGGAAGGTGGGCAACTGTTGCCCGATGGGTGGGCGTTGTGGAAGAGCTCTGTGAAAATCTGCCAATTGAATTGTTATAAAGCATTAGCAGCAGCTTTAGACCCCTCAGCATAGTGGCTAGCGCGGACCCATACATTGTGTTTTAGGCACAGGAATGCTAGCCTAGGTAGTAGGCCTAGCACTGGGAGAGACGATGATGCCATCTTAATAATGCAGTGCACTAGGCTGGTGTTTTTTGTTATGAAGCGTATATTTTTGTAAGCCAGGAGCGCGCCCCATATTTCTATTGCTACCACTATTGGGAAGAAAAATTATTTTCAGGGCTAGATGCAGCTAAAAATTATTATTAATTTAAAAGCTGGTGGAGCTTGGTATAGATGGCCTAATACAATGAGTCCCACACATTGCTAGAAGGCCAAATATTTTTCCAGAGGTAGATGCAGAAAAAAATTATATTCAGTTTGCAACCTGATGGAGGTCAGTATAGATGGACTAATAGAACAAGTCCCACACACTGCTAGAAGGCCAAATATTTTTTCAGAGCTAGATGCAGATAAAAATTATTTTTAATTTGCAACCTGATGGAGGTCAGTATAGATGAACTAATAGAACAAGTCCCACACACAGCTAGAAGCCCAAATATTTTTTCAGAGGTAGATGCAGAAAAAAATTATATTCAGTTTGCAATCTGATGGAGGTCAGTATAGATGGATCAATAGAACAAGTCCCACACACTGCTAGAAGGCCAAATATTTTTTCAGAGCTAGATGCAGATAAAAATTATTTTTAATTTGCAACCTGATGGAGGTCAGTATAGATGGACTAATAGAGAAAGTCCCACACACAGCTATAAGCCCAAATATTTTTTCAGAGGTAGATGCAGAAAAAAATTATATTCAGTTTGCAACCTGATGGAGGTCAGTATAGATGGACTAATAGAACAAGTCCCACACACAGCTAGAAGCCCAAATAATTTTTCAGAGGTAGATGCGGAAAAAAATTATATTCAGTTTGCAACCTGAAGGAGGTCAGTATAGATGGACTAATAGAACAAGTCCCACACACTGCTAGAAGGTCAAATATTTTTTCAGAGGTAGATGCAGAAAAATATTATATTCAATTTGCCACCTGATGGAGGTCAGTATAGATGGATTAATAGAACAAGTCCCACACACAGCTAGAAGCCCAAATATTTTTTCAGAGGTAGATGCAGAAAAAAATTATATTCAGTTTGCAACCTGATGGAGGTCAGTATAGATGGACTAATAGAACAAGTCCCACACACTGCTAGAAGGCCAAATATTTTTTCAGAGCTAGATGCAGATAAAAATTATTTTTAATTTGCAACCTGATGGAGGTCAGTATAGATGGACTAATAGAACAAGTCCCACACACAGCAAGAAGCCCAAATATTTTTTTAGAGCTAGATGCAGAAAAAAATTATATTCAGTTTGCAACCTGATGGAGGTCAGTATAGATGGACTAATAGAACAAGTCCCACACACTGCTAGAAGGCCAAATATTTTTTCAGAGCTAGATGCAGATAAAAATTATTTTTAATTTGCAACCTGATGGAGGTCAGTATAGATGGACTAATAGAGAAAGTCCCACACACAGCTATAAGCCCAAATATTTTTTCAGAGGTAGATGCAGAAAAAAATTATATTCAGTTTGCAACCTGATGGAGGTCAGTATAGATGGACTAATAGAACAAGTCCCACACACAGCTAGAAGGCCAAATATTTTTTCAGAGCTAGATGCAGAAAAAAATTATTTTCAATTTGCAACCTTATGGAGGTCAGTATAGATGGACTAATAGAATGATGCTATGCCCAAAAGGTTTTACTTCATTAGGTGCAGTAAAAAAAATTTGTATTCTATACACAGTTGGTGTAGCTTGCAACACAGATAGGCTACTCCACTGACTAACACACTCTGCAATAGGCCAAAAAGGATTAGCTTTGCTAGATTTAGCCAAATGCTGTGAAAAAAACTTGCACAGCACTGGCACAGACCTGCCTGGCAAAACTGATAGGAACTGATGTAACTTAGTCCTGAAAAGGACTGCAATTACAATTAGTCTTTACTCCCACAACCTATCTATTTAAGAGCACAGACCTGCCTTATAAAAGTCGTAGGAAATGCTGTAACCTAGTCCTTAAAAGGACTGCAATCACAACTATTCCCTACTCCCAAGCTATCTGTAGATTTGTGCGAAAATTGGCTTGAAATTAACAAGGTATAGCACACACAGCAACAGCGGTGCCGTCTAACATGCAGCTGCAGCAGTGAGAAAATGGTGGTGACGGGGAAAATGGCTGGGTCTTATAGGGCAAGGACATGTGACATACACTGCCAATGACACATGCCCTTGCTTGTGTGAAAAAAAGCACTTCGCTCCGTGTGTGCGCTGCTGATAGGCTGACATATTGCACCTCCCCACTGTAAATGCGGGAAAGAGAAAAAAAAAATGGAGATCTTCATTATTCCTGCAGAGATGCATCCCCTGCCCCTCCCCCCGCCCCGCTGTACACTCAAACTGCGTATTAACATTAATTTTCATCATTACTGAGAAAAAATCCAGTTATGATTTTGGTGCACGAACAGTTATCGAGCATAACCTCGAACAGCCGAATTTTTTTTAAATCGTTCGTGTTCGCCGAACGGCTCGAACACCGCCCAAAACAGCTCGAATTTGAGATTGGCGAACAGTTCGAGTCGAACAACGCTCATCTGTAGTCATGACCAAACGATTTGTGGAGTACTTAACGGGGGCTGAAGTGGTAGTTATGACGGATAACAATCCACTGGCCCACCTGGAGAACGCCAAACTGGGGGCGCAGGAGCAGAGGTAGATGGCACGGCTGACTAAGATCAACTACCATATCAAGTTCCGATCAGGAAGGGAGAATGGAAACGCAGACGCCTTATCTGTTAGAAGCTCATGCTTTTTTTTTCCATCTTGTGTTTTGCATTCACGTGACCACCTGCCTTTATATTGCAGCTCCGCCCTTCTGGCTGTGCTGGACTTCAGTGTTGTTTGACTGTCTTTCTAGCCTTGTGCTTCGGTGCCTATATCTGTCAGTTCACTTGGTCCTTCTGGGACCTCTTGTACCTTTTTGTCTCTTTGTCTTTTTGTGTTCTGCAACAACTTCTCTGTTTAGGAGGTGTACCATTTTTGTTCCAGTCCTTAGTTCTTTTAGGGACCCCTACCCTTATGCTATAGGTCTTCATTCAGACTAGCCGAGGAATAAGGCGGGTCTGTTCGCTAGGAACAGGCAGCCCGCTACATCATAGGGATTCAGCTTAGTCTTACTTCCCCTATCTTTCCTTAGTACATGTTGCAGATCATAACAGTAAGTCCAGCCCCCAAAAAAACTAAAGGAAAGAAATTCGGGGATCAGTATGGCTTCCGTCCAAGTTTTGGCTCAACGCTTGCAGGGATTGTCTCTGGAGGTGGCCGAGCTCCAGCAACACGTGAGTAGCTGTTCTGGAGTGCATTTTGTGGAACCCAAGTTAGGACTGCCTGATGTTTTATATGGTAAACAGCAAGATTTTTTTTCCTTTAAAAATGCTTGTTTGTTATATTTTCATTTGAGACCAAGGTCCTCTGGGAATGAATCACAGCGCATTGGTTTCATTATGTCACTTTTGTGCAAAGAACCACAGGGGTGGGCCTTTTCTCTCCAACCTAATGATCCATGTTTAAGGTCTGTAGAAGAATTTTTTTTCGGCTATGGGTCTATTATATGATGATCTTGATCGAATCTCATCTGCTGAGGCAGAGCTCAGGCATTTGAATCAGGGGTCAGGTGATGTTGAAAATTATTGCACACACTTCAGAAGATGGGCTTCAGAAGTCAAATGGAATGATCCTGCTCTGAAATGTCTATTTCTTGCTGGTCTGAGTGAAAGGGTTAAGGATTTGCTGATTGCATTCCCCGCACCTGAGACTCTGCAGGATGCCATGCAATTAGCTGTTCGTGTCGATAGGAGGCTGAGATTTAGGCAGAATGACGTAAAGACTCCTGTAATGCCAGGTCCTAGTCCCCAGAAAATCTGCTCTGATGGCGGAGAACCGATGGAGGTTGGGGCGAAGTCACTCTCCTCTCGGGAAAGAGACCGGAGATTCGCCGATGGATTGTGTCTTTATTGTGGTAAAGCTGACCATTTGATTAAGTATTGTGAGCTTTGTTTAAGTAAAGAAAAAAAAAAGGTCAGGTACGCTCATATAGCTTGTTTACGCTCTGTAGGAGTATTTCTTTCAGAGAGTACTACTTTGCAGGAAAATTTGATTGAATTTCAGGTATTTGTCGATTGTGGTTCAACACTTAATGTGATTGATAAAGGGTTTTAGGAAAAACTTAAATTGAGATCCAAACCTTTGTCATCACCTATTTCTGTGATTGCAATTGATAACACTCCCTTGAAATGTATTACTCACAAGGTTGCTGCATTTCCCCTCACTATCAATGGAGTTCACCAAGAAATTTTGGACTTGGTTGTATTAGATAATTTACCCTCTCCGGTCGTTCTAGGTTTGCCTTTGTTAAAACTGCACAATCCTTTACTGGACTAGTCTACTAATGTGATTAAGTCTTGGAGTCCGAAGTGCTATGATAAATGTTGTAATGGTCGCATTGCGGCTGTGGAAAAAGGGGAATTACCGGTACCTATTCAAGATTTTTGGAGGGTTTTTCGGAGGAGGAGTCGCAAGTTTTACCTCCTCATAGGGATTATGATTGCGCCATTGAGTTTGTTCAGGGAGCTACTCTTCTCAAGAATCGCTTGTTTAATCTGACTATCCCTGAAAGAAAGGCCTTGGAGGAGTACATACAGGCTAGCCTGCCTGCTGGTCACATTAGACATCTAAGTCGCCTGTGGCAGTTGGATTTCTCTTTGTTAAAAAAAAGGATGGCGGTTTAAGACCATGTCTGGATTTTCGTGAAATTAATAAGATTACCGTACGCAATTCCTACCCATTGCCGTTAATTTCTGACTTGTTTAAGCAGTTCATGGGGGCCAAGTGGTTCTCTAAAATTGATCTCCAGGGGGCATACAATTTGTTACGAGTGAAGGAGGGTGATTGTAGCGTCGGCGTCCCTGCCTCCTGCTAGGCAGGGACGCTGTTCCCCTCACCTCTCCGCTCCGTGCCCGGCATCCTCCTCCCGCTCTGCTGGCGCGCTGCTTCCCGGCCACTTTGCTTAGGGCGCGCGCGCGTGCGCTCCCCCTTTCTTAAAGGGGCCGCGCGCGCCGTCCTAAGGAGTCCCCGGCCAATGGCCGGAGGACCTCACCATTTATAAGGCACCTCTTCCAAAATGGAGGTGCCCGAGCAATGTTGTTGCAAAGCCTTCACTCTGCTTCAGCCCTCAGGTCCCGTTGCCAGTTACCTGCCAGTCACCTGCCAGATTCCTGCTTGATACCTGCCTGATATCCGCTTACCTGCTTGCAAGCCTGCGATCCAACGGTCTGCCTTCCGACATCTGTCAATCTGTCTATGGACCAGCCTGCCCGCTCACCTGGGAGCGCTCACCTGCTACCTGCCTGCTAGCCTACCTGGAGGATCTGCCGTCACTTGCCGTGACCACCTGCCAGGCCAGAGTCTCTTGCCCGCTCACCTGGGAGCGCTCACCTGCTACCTGCCAGCTAGCCTACCTGGAGGCTCTGCCGTCACTTGCCGTGACCACCTGCCTGTCCAGAGACTCTTGCCCGCTCACCTCGGAGCGCTCACCGGCTACCTGCCTGCTAGCCTACCTGGAGGCCCTGCCGTCACTTGCTGTGACCACCTGCCTGTCCAGAGACTCTTGCCCGCTCACCTTGGTGTGCTCACCTGCTACCTGCCTGCTAGCCTACCTAGAGACTGTCCCTGTCACTTGCTGTGACTACCTGCCCTTCTACCCAGAGACTGTCCCTGTCACTTGCCGTGACTACCTGCCCTTCTACCCAGAGACTGTCCCTGTCACTTGCCGTGAATACCTGCCCGTCTTCCCTGGTAGCCACCCGCTTCCTCACAAGGACTGCCCCCTTGTAGAGTTGCTCAGAGGTTCCGCCTCCCAGACCCGTTACAGTTTGCTCGGGCCATGGAACCCGGTGGCACCCAAGCTCCCTCGCTCTCGGACCTATGTCATGAACTGTCCCGTCAGAAGTCCCAACAGGAGTCCATCCTGAGTCATCTGCGGAATGTCAACTCTTTCCTGGACACTCTGACTGCTCCACCAGCAACCACCGCTAGTGTCATGACTCGCAGCCCGGCAGCGCCGCTGCCCACCAATACCATGGCATCCTGCCCCAGACCCCGGCTTTCTACACCTCCACGCTTCGGAGGCGACCCCGCTGAAGCTTGGGGCTTCATAAACCAGTGCACCCTGCACTTTGAACTCCTGTCCCACCAGTTTATCTCCGACCGGGCCAAAGTAGCCTTCATCATGTCCCATCTCACGGGGGAGGCACTGGCTTGGCTAAATCCTCTATGGGAGAGAGGAGACCCCCTGGTGTCCAACAAGCCAGCCTTTCTCATGGCTTTCCGGAAAGTCTTTGACGAACCCGGACGGAAGACCTCTACCGCATCATCTCTGCTATGCCTCCATCAAGGAAATCTCACCGTGGGCCAATATGCAATACGGTTCCGTACCCTTGCTTCGGAGCTGGCCTGGGATAACAACGCCCTGGTGTCTGTCTTTTGGGAGGGTCTGTCCGGCCGTATTAAAGATAAACTCGCCGGTCGGGACATACCTACCACTCTCGACGACTTAATAACTCTTGCCACCCGGATTGACATCCGGTTCCAGGAACACGTCAAAGAGGTCACCCGTGAGAGGAGGTTTCCACGTCTAGCCTCTGCCTTTCAGAAACCTGTCACTTCTCCCGCTACTCCCCAGGCGCACTCACCCGAGCCTATGCAGGTCGACCAGACCAAGATGGTCAAAACCCATCAAGAGTTACGCCGTGCCGAGGGGAGCTGCTTCTACTGTGGCAGTAAGGAGCACCGGATCCGTACCTGCCCGGAGAGGTTGGGAAACGCCTGTGTCTAGGATCGCTCAGAGAGGTCGTCCTAGACAAGAGTAAACCCTCTCCATCTCTGTTGCTGTCGATCTCTATCATCTGTGGGGAGAACCGTTATTTTGAACTAGCCCAACTTGACTCTGGAGCTGCCGGAAATCTCATTTCTCAGTCTCTGGTAGAAAATTACCGCATTCCCACCAAACCTTTAGCTGTACCCTTATCTGTCGCTGCCGTGGATGTGGGCCTCTTACCACATCCCATCCAACTCATCACCGAATCCATAACCCTGCAGGTGGGAATGCTGCACTCTGAGAGCATCTTCTTTCATGTTCTGCCTGGACTCTCTCACGCCCTCTTACTAGGCCTACCTTGGCTTCAGAGACATGCACCCGTGCTTGATTGGCAGACCGGAGAAGTCCTTCGCTGGGGACAGGACTGCCATAAGACTTGTTTAGTTCCCGTCCATCCTGTCCGTCCTTCTCCTACTCCAGCCAATCTACCTGGTCTTCCGGCTCCTTATTGGTCGTATGCGGACGTCTTTAATAAAAAGGAGGCAGAGACATTACCCCCTCATAGACCATACGACTGCCCAATCGACCTGATGCCCGGCGCTACTCCTCCCCGTGGGCGCATTTACCCTTTGTCCGCTGCTGAGACCCGATCCATGTCAGAATATATTGAGGAGAATCTGGCCCAGGGATTCATCCGGAAATCTACTTCCCTGGCGGGAGCAGGTTTCTTCTTTGTCAAAAAGAAGGATGGCTCACTCCGTTCCTGTATAGACTATAGAGGCCTTAACCAGATCACGGTGAAGAATAAATACCCCCTTCCGCTCATTCTGGAATTATTTGACCGTCTGAGGGGGGCTAGAATCTTCACCAAGCTGGACCTCCGTGGGGCGTATAACCTGGTCCGTATCCTTCAGGGGGATGAATGGAAGACGGCATTCAACACCTGGGACGGCCATTATGAATACCTGGTAATGCCCTTCGGTCTCTGTAACGCTCCCGCCGTCTTTCAAGAGTTGGTCAATGACATCTTCCGGGACCTTCTCTACTCCTGCGTAGTGGTGTACCTGGACGACATCTTGGTCTTCTCTCCGGATCTCCCCACACACCGGAGGGATGTTCGTCAGGTTCTGCTCAGGCTCAGGCAGAACCACCTCTACGCCAAATATGAGAAGTGCCTCTTTGAACAGACCTCGCTTCCGTTTTTGGGCTACATAATTTCTCAGACCGGCCTACGAATGGATCCTGAGAAACTGTCTGCCATCGAGAAGTGGCCTCGACCAGAGGGGTTGAAGGCTATTCAGCGGTTCCTGGGCTTCGCCAACTACTACCGTCTCTTCATACCGCACTTCTCTTCCCGGACTGCCCCAATCTCTGCGCTCACCCGTAAGGGCACTAATCCCAGAGAATTGCCGCCCGAAGCTGAGGAGGCCTTTCTTTCCTTAAAACAGGCTTTCTCTTCCGCCCCGGTGCTGCATCGCCCGGACGGCAACAAACAATTCTTCCTGGAAGTTGACGCCTCCTCCTCTGGAGCCGGAGCGGTACTTGCCCAAAAATCGTCTTCCGGGAGAATGGTAACTTGCGGCTTCTTCTCCAAACTCTTCTCCTCTTCCGAGCGCAACTATTCTATAGGAGACCGAGAGTTATTGGCCATTAAGCTGGCATTGGAGGAGTGGCGTTACCTGCTCGAGGGGGCTCTTCACCCGGTAATAATTTACATGGACCACAAGAACTTGGCTTACCTCCAGAGTGCCCAGAGACTTAACCCGCGCCAAGCCCGGTGGTCCTTGTTTTTTGCTCGCTTTGATTTTATTCTTCATTTTCGCCCGGCTGACAAAAACATCAAGGCTGACGCCTTGTCCCGATCCTTCCTGGTGTCTGATCTTGAGGAGGAACCTAAACACATCATCGATCCCGCCAGAGTAATGCAGGTGGCCCCCGTGAGTCTAAATCGTCTCCCTCCCGGAAAGACGTTCGGAACGGTACCTGATCGGGAGCAGATCCTACACTGGGGTCACTCGTCTAAGCTTGCTGGCCATGCCGGTCAGAAAAAGACCCTCCAGCTTATCACCCGGCACTACTGGTGGCCTACCCTGCACAAGGACGTAATAGACATTGTTTCTGCCTGTGTGTCCTGCGACCGCAACAAGGTTCCGAGACACCTGCCAGCCGGTCGCCTTCTTCCTCTTCCAGTACCTGCTGCTCCCTGGCAGCATATAGCTATGGACTTTATAACAGATCTCCCTGTCTCTGCCGGTTGTACGGTCATTTGGGTGGTCGCTGACCGCTTTTCCAAAATGGCTCATTTCATTCCCCTGCCAGGCCTCCCGTCTGCACCCGAGCTGGCTAAAGACTTTATCTGCCACATCTTCCGTCTCCATGGCCTGCCCCTCCACATCGTGTCGGATCGTGGGGTTCAGTTCACCTCACGCTTCTGGAGAGCCACATGTATGCTGCTAGACGTCACCCTGGACTTCTCCTCCGCATACCACCCACAGTCCAATGGTCAAGTGGAGCGGATCAATCAGATCCTGACCAGTTACCTCCGGCACTTCGTTAATGCCCACCATTCAGACTGGGTGGATCTCCTGCCATGGGCCGAATTTTCTTACAATTATCACGAGAGCGAATCTTCCTCCAAATCCCCGTTTTTTGTAGTCTTCGGTCAGCATCCTCGGATCCCATTTCCCGTCTCCACCTCGGTGGACAATCCGGCTGCGGAATCTCTCGTTAGCAAATTTTCCTCCATTTGGGAGAGTACCCGATCCGCACTCCTTCAGTCGTCCGAGCGGATGAAAAAACAAGCTGACAAAAAACGCGTGGATCCTCCACAATTCCATCCTGGAGATAAAGTCTGGCTCTCGTCCAAGTATGTCCGGCTCAAGATTCCTTCCTACAAGTTAGGGCCTCGGTTCATCGGCCCACTAGAAGTTATCAAACAAATCAACCCAGTGGCCTATAAATTGAAACTCCCGGCCAACTTGCGGATCCCTAACTCCTTCCATGTATCTCTCCTCAAACCCGTGGTACTTAACTCTTTTTCCAAGTCTACAGGTACGCCTCCTGCTCCGGTTTCCGCTGAAAACGAGTTTGAGGTAGAGAACATTCTGGCCACCAAAAGGGTAAGAGGAAAAACTTTTTTTCTGGTAGATTGGAAGGGGTTTGGTCCTGAGGAGAGAACGTGGGAGCCCCAGGAGAACATCCATGCCCCTCTCATCCTTGATAAATTTCTGTCTGGCCTAAAAAAAGGGGGCCTAAAGGGGGGGGACTGTAGCGACTGCGTCCCGGCCTCCTGCTAGGCAGGGATGCTGTTCTCCTCACCTCTCCGCTCCGTGCCCGGCGTCCTCCTCCCGCTCTGCTGGCAGCGCGCGCTGCTTCCCGGCCACTGTGCTTAGGGCGCGAGCGCGCGCGCTCCCCCTCTCTTAAAGGGGCCGTGCGCGCCGTCCTAAGGAGTCCCCGGCCAATGGCCGGAGGACCTCACCATATATAAGGCACCTCCTCCAAAATGGAGGTGCCCGAGCAATGTTGTTGCAAAGCCTTCACTCTGCTTCAGCCCTCAGGTCCCGTTGCCAGTTACCTGCCAGTCACCTGCCAGATTCCTGCTTGATACCTGCCTGATATCCGCTTACCTGCTTGCAAGCCTGCGGTCTGACAGTCTGCCTTCCGACACCTGTCAGTCTGTCTATGGACCAGCCTGCCCGCTCACCTGGGAGCGCTCACCTGCTACCTGCCTGCTAGCCTACCTGGAGGCTCTGCCGTCACTTGCCGTGACCACCTGCTAGGCCAGAGTCTCTTGCCAGCTCACCTGGGAGCGCTCACCTGCTACCTGCCAGCTAGCCTACCTGGAGGCTCTGCTGTCACTTTCCGTGACCACCTGCCTGTCCAGAGACTCTTGCCCACTCACCTGGGAGCGCTCACCTGCTACCTGCCTGCTAGCCTACCTGGAGGCCCTGCCGTCACTTGCCGTAACCACCTGCCTGTCCAGAGACTCTTGCCCACTCACCTGGGAGCCACCCGCTTCCTCACAAGGACCGCCCCCTTGTAGAGTTGCTCAGAGGTTCCGTCTCCCAGACCCGTTACAGTGATGAATGGAAAACTGCTTTTAACACTCCGGTAGGTCATTTTGAGAATCTGGTGATGCCTTTTGGTCTTACCAATGCACCTGCATTTTTTCAGAACCTTATTAATGACATCCTGAGACCTTTGATTGGTAAGAATGTGGTTGTGTATTTGGATGATATTTTGATTTATTCACCAGATCTAGAGACCCATTGGCAGAGTGTACGTGAAGTTTTGCAGTTATTAAGTGATAATTATCTCTTTGCTAAGCTGGAGAAATGTGAGTTCGCTGTGCAGAAAATTAGTTTTTTGGGCTACATTGTCTCCAGCCAGGGCTTTGAGATGGACCCAGTGAAGGTTCATGCTGTGCAGGAATGGCCTAGGCCTATTGGTTTGAAATCTATACAGAAATTTTGGGGTTTTGCCAATTATTACAGGAAATTCATTCAGAATTTTTCTGTAATTGTTAAGCCTCTAACCGATCTCACCAGGAAAGGTGCAAATATGGTCCAGTGGACTACTGAGGCCATTGAAGCGTTTAAGCATCTCAAAGAGATGTTCAGCTCTGCCCCTATCCTTATGCAGCCTGATGAGACCAAGCCTTTTTTGGTCGAGGTCAATGCTTCATCGGTGGGGGTCGGAGCAGTTTTGTCTCAGGAGAATAGGGATGGAGTACATCCTTGTGCCTTCTTTTCGAAATTTTTTTCGTAAACCGAACTGAATTATGATGTTGGAAATCGGGAGTTGCTGGCTATTATACTCGCGTTTGAACATTGGCGTCATTTTTTGGAAGGAGCTAGATTTCCTATTCAGGTGTTTACAGATCATAAGAATTTGATCAATCTGGATGCTGCCAAGCGCTTGAATGCCCGTCAAGCTAGGTGGGCACTTTTTTTTTCTCGGTTTCATTTTTCTGTTACCTATATCCCTGGTACTAAGAATGTTAAAGCCAATGCTTTATCTCGCAGCTTCTCTCCTACGGTCGGTGCCGAGGAGGAGAGCATTTTACAGAAAGAAGTTGTGGTGGCGGCATTGGACTCCATTTTGGAGAATGGGATGATGCTCCATCTAACACTCCCCATGGGAGGTTGTTCATGCCTAGAACCTTTAGGAGAGGTTGGTTTGTGGAGTGTCATGAGTATCAGTTGCAGGTCATCCAGGAATTTCGGAGACTAAGAGACTCATCAGTCACAGTTTTTGGTGGCCTGGATGGCAGAAGGAAGTCATCAAGTGGGAGCGTCAATGTACAGTGTGTGCTAGGTCAAAGGCTACACATACTCCTGCTGCGGGGTTGCTTTGCCCTCTGGAGGTTCCTAGTGTGCCTTGGACTCATCTCACAATGGATTTTATTACTGATCTTCCTGTGTCAGAGGGTTTTACTGTCATCTGGGTGGTCGTGGACCGTTTTAGTAAGATGTGTCATTTGGTTTCATTCATTAAGTTGCCCTGCGCCAACACACTTGCTAAGCAGTGATGAGCGAGCACTAAAATGCTCGGGTGCTCGAAGCTCGGGTCGAGCACATTGGAAAACTCGGGTGCTCGACCCGAGCAACGAGCCCAATGTAAGTCTATGGGAAACTCGAGCATTTTTCTGGTGGTCCCCCAAGGCGGTCTGCAGAAGGTCAAAAATTGCCCAAATCGATGGGAACAGTGCTCAATTAAACGTCAGGCAGGCAGAATATATAGGCAGACAGGCAGGCAGGCAGGGTATATAAGAGGGTGCATGAAAAACATAGCAGGGCACTTGGAACACACTAGTGCCCTCCGATTTTCATGCACCCGTCTCATTAAAAAAGCCGGCCGGCAATTCATCAGCGGCATACACCGGTACCCAACAATTTAGAACAGAAAGAATAGAGCATCACACATAGATTAGATAGATAGAAACATGTCAGTCACATATATAGTAAGTACAGTGCCAGTGTTTGTTACCGTACTTGTTATTTAGTCTTAAAATAAAGGATTTATAAAAAAAAAATAATAGTGTTTTTGTCTCTTTATAAAAGCCGGCCGGCAATTCATCAACGGCATACACCGGTACCAGACAATTTAGAACAGAAAGAATAGAGCATCACACATAGATTAGATAGAAACATGTCAGTCACGTATATAATAAGTATAGTGATAGTGTTGATTACTGTACTTGTCATTTAGTGTTAAAATAAAGGATTTATTAAAAAAAAAAATTGGCGTGGGGTTCCCAGTAATTTTAGTCTCTAGCGGAGGTTAAGCAGACGGCTGGAGCAGATGTTTGAAGCCTGGGAAGGGGGTAATACCCACGGAGCTTCCCAGGCTACTAATATCAGCCTCCAGCTGAATACCTAGCCTTTACCAGCTATTAAAATGGGGGACCCCCCCAAAAAATGACATGGGGTCACCCCTATTTTAATAGCTAGCAAGTGTTAGGCAGACAGCTGGGGGCTGATATTAATAGCCCAGGAAGGGTGCCATGAATATTGGCCCCCTCCCAGGCTAGAAACACCAGCCGTCAGCCACCCCAGAAATGGCGCATCCATAGGATGCACCAATTCTGGCACTTAACGTCGCTCTTCCCACTGCCCTGTAGCGGTGGCAGTGGGGTAATAGGGTTGGGGTTGATGTCAGCTTATAATGCCAGCTGACATCAAGCCCAGGTTAGTAATGGAGAGGCGTCTATAAGACACCCCCATTACTAACCCCATAGTCAAAGTTAAAAAACCCACAAACACCCAGAATAAAGTCCTTTAATTGAAACAAACACACAATTCTTTGATGTTCTAAATTAATCCATGCTTACCATCACACCCATTCCAGCTGAAGCCAACGATCTCCTGCAATAAAAATAAAATAAAAAATCAACCTCACCCTTACCTTTCCATGGTTCCCAGGATGGCTCCTGCTCAGCTAGATTCACATGACAGGCTGGATCGCAGCCGAAAGCTGCCATCCAGCTTGCCATGCCGCAGACACTGAGAAGCGCAGGCATGCTTGCACTCTGCAGTGTCTCTGAAGGATGACAAGCTGGATAGCAGCACTCAGCTGCGATCCAGCCTGCCATCTCTATGCCATCCCAACGTGGGAGAATTCTCCTGCTGAAGCGCTGAGCACAGGAGATTTCTCCCACGCTGTCAGTGACGTGCATGAGGTGAGCTGAGTTCATTGGACATGAACTCGGCTCATCTGGATGCCGTCACAGCCAGACACTGAGGAGCGCAAGCATGCCTGCGCTTCTTAGTGTCTGCGACATGGCAAGCTGGATGGCAGCTTTCGGCTGCGATCCAGCCTGTCATGTGAATGTAGCAGAGCTGAAGCTGTCCTGGGAACCATGGAAAGGTAAGGATGAGGTTGCTTTATTATTTTACTTTTATTGCAGAAGACATTGGCTTCAACTGGAATGGGCGTGATGGTAAGTATGGTTTAATTTAGAACATTAAAAAAATTGTGTGTATATTTCAATTAAAGGACTTTATTCTGCGTGTTGTGTTTTTTTTTAAATACTTTACTAGAAATTCATGGCGGTCATGTCTAATATTGGTGTGACCCCATGAATTTCGGGCTTAGGGCCAGCTGATAATACCAAGCTGGCCCTAACCCCTTTATTACCCAGTGAGCCACCGCACCAGGGCCCTGGATGAGTTGGGTACAGCGCCAGAAGATGGTGCTTCTATGAACGCGCCATTTTCTGGGGTGGCTGCGGACTGCAATTTGCAGCGTGTGGGGCCCAGAAAGCTTGGGCCTCCCTGCACTGCGGATTTCAGCCCCCAGCTGCCTAGTTGTACCTGGCTGGACACAAAAATAGGGCGAAGCCCCACGTATTTTTTTTTTTAATTATTTCAAGAAATTCTTGAAATAATTAAAAAAAGGGCTTCCCTGTATTTTTGTTTCCAGCCAGGTACAAATAGGCATCTGGGGGATGGGGACAGCCCGTTCCTGCCTGCTGTACCTGGCTGGACACAAAAATAGGGCGAAGCCCACGTATTTTTTTTTTAATTATTTCATGAAATCCATGAAATAATTTTAAAAAAATTGACATGGGGTTTCGTCCTATTTTTGTGTCCAGCCAGGTACAGCATCCAGGAATGGGCTGCCCCCAACCACCAGCTGCCTATTTGCACCTGGTCGGACACAACAATATAGGGAAGCCCTTTTTTTTTTATTATTTCATGAATTTCATGAAATAATTATAAAAAAATACTTGGGGCTTCGCCCTATTTTTGTGTCCAGCCTGGTACAACTAGGCAGTTGGGGGCTGAAATCCGCAGCGCAGGGAGGCCCACGCTTTATGGGCCCCACACGCTGCAAATTGCAGTCCGCAGCCACCCCAGAAAATGGCGCGTTCATAGAAGCCTTATCTTCTGGTGCTGTACCCAACTCATCCAGGGCCCTGGTGCGGTGGCTCAATGGGTAATAAAGGGGTTAGGGCCAGCTTGGTATTATCAGCTAGCCCTAAGCCCGAAATTCATGGGGTCACACCAATATTAGACATGACCGCCATGAATTTCTAGTAAAGTATTTAAAAAAAAAACAACAACCATAAAAAAGTCCTTTAATTGAAATAAACACAATTTTTTAATGTTCTAAATTAAACCATACTTACCATCACGCCCATTCCAGCTGAAGCCAATGTCTTCTGCAATAAAAGTAAAATAATAAAGCAACCTCTTCCTTACCTTTCCATGGTTCCCAGGATAGCTTCAGCTCTGCTACATTCACATGACAGGCTGGATCGCAGCCGAAAGCTGCCATCCAGCTTGCCATGCCGCAGACTTTGAGAAGCGCAGGCATGCTTGCGCTCCTCAGTGTCTGGCTGTGACGGCATCCAGATGAGCCGAGTTCATGTCCAATGAACTCAGCTCACCTCATGCACGTCACTGACAGCGTGGGAGAAATCTCCTGCGCTCAGAGTTTCAGCAGGAGAATTCTCCCAAGCTGGGATGGCATTGAGATGACAGGCTGGATCGCAGCTGAGCGCTGCCATCCAGCTTGTCATCCTTCAGAGACACTGCAGAGCGCAAGCATGCCTGCGCTTCTCAGTGTCTGCGGCATGGCAAGCTGGATGGCAGCTTTCGGCTGCGATCCAGCCTGTCATGTGAATGTAGCAGAGCTGAAGCTGTCCTGGGAACCATGGAAAGGTAAGGATGATGTTGGTTTATTATTTTACTTTTATTGCAGAAGATCGCTGGCTTCAGCTGCAATGGGCGTGATGGTAAGTATGGTTTAATTTAGGACATTAAAGAATTATGTGTTTATTTCAATTAAAGGACTTTATTCTGGGTGTTTGTGTTTTTTTTTACTTTGACTATGGGGTTAGTAATGGGAGTGTCTTATAGATGCCTCTCCATTACTAATCTGGGCTTGATGTCAGCTGGCATTATAAGCTGACATCAACCCCAACCCTATTACCCCACTGCCACTGCTACAGGGCAGTGGGAAGAGCGAGGCTAAGTGCCAGAATTGGCGCATCCTATGGATGCGCCATTTCTGGGGTGGCTGAGGGCTGGTGTTTCTAGCCTGGGAGGGGGCCAATATTCATGGCACCCTTCCTGGGCTATTAATATCAGCCCCCAGCTGCCTGCCTAGCCTTTGCTAGCTATTAAAATAGGGGGGACCCCATGTCATTTTTTTGGGGGGTCCCCCATTTTAATAGCTGGTAAAGCCTAATTATTCAGCTGGGGGCTGATATTAGTAGCCTGGGGAGCTCCGTGGGTATTACCCCCTTCCCAGGCTTCAAACATCTGCCCCAACCGTCTGCTTAACCTCCGCTAGAGACTAAAACTACGGGGAACCCTACACCAATTTTTTTTTTAATAAATCCTTTATTTTAACACTAAATGACAAGTACAGTAACCAACACTGTCACTCTACTTATTATATATGTGACTGACATGTTTCTATGTTTCTATGTGTGATGCTCTATTCTTTCTGTTCTAAATTGTCGGGTACCGATGTAACCCGGCTGGCTTTTTTAAAGAGACTGGTGCATTGAAAACACAATTTTTTTTTTTTTTTAATAAATCCTTTATTTTAACACTAAATAACAAGTGCAGTAACCAACACTGTCACTGTACTTATTATATATGTGACTGACATGTTTCTATCTATCTAAACTATGTGTGATGCTCTATTCTTTCTGTTCTACATTGTCGGTTACCGGTGTATGCCGCTGATGAATTGCCGGCTTTTCATGTTTCACTGTGAGCACTGTTCCCATCCATTTGGGCTATCACTGTAATGGCACAACCACCATGGCTGTGATATTATAGTGAGTGGCAGACAATCCCTGCATGATTGGTGCTCTAAATAGCGCCAAACATGCAGGACGGGGACCAGAGCTCCAACCCGAGCATCGCGCAAGTACTCGGCGAGCTCCGAGCATCTCTAGTACTGAGAAGCTCGGGCGAGTATCGAGCAGTGGCGAGCATGCTCGCTCATCACTATTGCTAAGGCGTTTGTTAAGCAGATTGTCAAGCTTCATGGCGTTCCCACGGATATTGTTTCTGATAGAGGACCTCAGTTTGTGGCTCGCTTTTGGCATGCTTTTTGTGACAGGTTGGGAGTCCATTTGTCATTTTCGTCTGGGTATCATCCTGAGTCTAATGGAGAGACTGAAAGAAAGAGCCAGGGTGTTGAACAGTTTTTGCGTTGTTTTGTGGAGGACAATCAAGAGGTGTGGTCTGAGTTTCTGCCTCTCGCAGAATTTGCTCTTAACAATCATACATCCTCTTCTGCTGGGTGTTCTCCTATTTTTTGTTGTACTGGGAGACATCCGTCTTTTGGTTCGTTCTCCAAATTGGGGTCGGCTGTGCCGGAGGAGGAGAATTTTTCCCGTGATTTGGAGAGAGTTTGGACTAATGTATATTGCAACCTTCAAGAGGCTAACAAGAAGTCCAAGAAGTAATTTAACAGTAAAAGTAAGGAGGTTTTGTTTACTGTGGGTGACATGGTTTGGCTGTCCTCAAAGAACCTGCGGTTGAGGATTCCCTCTAAAAAACTGGGTACTAAGTTTGTGGGTCCATTTAAAGTGCTTCAGGTTGTTAACCCGTCTGCGCTTAGGTTGGATTTCCCTACTTCCTGGAAGATTAATCCTGTGTTTCATGTTTCCTTGTTGAAAAAGGCTGATGTATCACATAGGTATTCCACTGTTACAGCTCCTCCTGTGGTGGAAGACGGCGTATATGAAATTCCTCGTATCTTGAATTCTAGATGGCATAGAGGAAGATTACAGTATCTTGTCTCCTGGAATGACTTCGGTCCCAAAGATAACTCCTGGGTAAGGGCGGATGATGTCTCTGCTCCTAGGCTTGTTAGAGCTTTCCACAGGAGGTTTCCGGATAGGCCTGGGCCTGGAGGATCCGGAGGATCCTCATAAAAGAGGGGGTACTGTTAGAACCCTCCTGTTTGTTTTTTCCATCTTGTGTTTTGCGGTCACGTGACCACCTGCCTTTATATTCCAGCTCCGCCCTTCTGGCTGTGCTGGACTTCAGTGTTGTTTGACTGTCTTTCTAGCCAGGTGCTTCGGTGCCTATCTCTGTCAGTTCGCTTGGTCCTTCTGTGACCTCTTGTACCTTTTTGTCTGTTTGTCTTTTTGCGTTCTGCAACAACTTCTCTGTTTAGGAGGTGTCCCATTTTTGTTCCAGTCCTTAGTTCTTTTAGGGACCCCTCCCCTTATGCTATAGGTCTTCGTTCAGACTAGCCGAGGACTAAGGCGGGACTGTTCATTAGGAACAGGCAGTTCGCTACATCGTAGGGATTCAGCTTAGTCTTACTGTAGGGACAGCCTTCCCCTATCTTTCATTAGTACATGTTGCAGATCATAACACTATCTCAGGTTCCGATGGGGCCACCGGCCGGGAATATCAACATTGACCTGGAGGACACAGAGATGACTGACCTGGGCTGACTGCCTGTCCTCCGGAGCATGGTACATTCAAGTGGGATGGTCTCTGGAATGCCAATGTGTCACCCTGGCCTGGATGCCACAAATGTATAATAAAGCTGTGTCTGAGAGCAAGGGGGAGGTCCTCTAGTCAAGGGCCATTAGCACGCAATACCTCCTGTCCCAGGCCAGTAGGGTGAGCAGGCTGCCCCTATAAAAGCTGGAACTGGGGGCAGGGTTAGAGAGAACTGGACAACCTGTCTCTGGATTGAGAGGTGTCCCAGAGCAGGGACAGACAGTTGTGTTGCAGCCTAAGAGGACGTGTGGCAGTAGGAGAGCCACGAGCCATGTACAAAAGGCGAAGTGAGTCTGTCCTGGCAGATAAAGAAACTAATCTACCAGACTTTGGTGTCTGAGGCTGTGAGGATTCCACATCCTACAGCAGATAACCAGTCCGCAGGGGACTGTATGTTCCTTGGTCTAAGAAGCCCGAAGGCTCAGCCACAGCAGAAGGGACCAGCAGAGCCGTACCAGGCCGGGAGTAGCAAGGGACCCAAGTTGCAAGCCATACGGGCGAGAGGACACGGTGAGCTCAGGAACGTGGGCTGTTACATTACCAGAAGGGAAATAGCCAGAAGGAGCACAGAGAGCACGGTAGGCCGACACCCTCACCTTGACCAGGGCCAGCTTCCCACTTGCTCTCAGACATCCACGCCCCCTCCTAGCCGGGCCTGTTTCTGGGTCATTTTACCTGTTCTAATAAAGACCCTGAACTGTTTAAGAGGCCTCTGTTTCCTGGCTAACGCGGTTGGAATCATCCCCTCCATCATCCATCATACACTGCCCTGGGGCCCTACTCTTCCCGTGGGGAGTTGTACTATTCGGAGCTGCACATTTATATCTGCCCCAGAGGTGAGCACTGCAGCGGCGGTTAGTACTGACCGCAATCTACGGGTGGCGTAGTCGGACGTTACTTAAAACTTATAAAGGACTGCCACTGGTCTGACCACCCTGAGCCACGGACCGGGTTGCCACTACTACCCCCATCATCTCCCTATTGCCCGGCTCCGAGTGCCCCACGGCCCAGGGGGCGAGTCAGCTTTGGCGTAGTCGGCAGGATTGTAACCAACCCACCACAAACGGGTATTGCGTGCCTGAAAAAAGACTGTACACGTACCTGAAGAAGAGTTTTCCCGCCATCCGGAGCCGTTTCCCGCCATTTTCAGCCGTCTCCCGCCATCTTCCGTCGGTTCCCGCCATCTTCAGCCGTTTTCCCGCCAACGGACGCCATCTTCAGGATGCCGCGCGGGAAGAAGAGGGGCGTGGACGTCCAAACCGCGCGAGACCTGAAGCTCCGCCCCACGCACCGACACTGCGCAAGGTCCTGGAAGGGAGAGAGAGCGACGCTGACGTCATCAGGACGCAACGCAGGTCTTCGTCCAGAGCAGCACCAGCGGAGCCACGGCCTACAGAAGAGGATCGTCGGAAGGTAGGCCACGCTTAACTAGGGGCGAGGAAGATGTCGGACACGGAGACGCCCACTACCACCAGCACAGCTGCAGCAGCGGTGATGCCATTTTCCCTGCCCTACATCCCTGGAGCGGCCTGGCTGCCTAAGTATTCAGGGGAGCCCCATGCCCTAACTGACTTTTTGGAAAGGCTGTACAGTTTGTTCCAAGATTACCCCCTGACAGAGGAACAGAGGATTAGCATACTGACAGGGGAGTTAACTGGCGCAGCCCAGCGGGAGGTAAAGTCATGGCCCGCTGAGGAGAAAAGGACCATAAAGGACATTCTAGCCTGGCTGCGGGGTACCTTTGATACCCGTACCTCTGCTGAAATTAAAATGCGGTTCTATGGATGTAAGCAGCGGGCACAGGACAGCATTAGAGACTATGCCCTAAATTTGCAGGAAGCCTTGAGAGCCATCAAACAAGCTAACCCTGGCAGCATGCAGGATACGGATAAGCTACTAACAGAACAGTTCATAGAAGGTCTGCTGTCTAGCTCCCACAGGACCCAGCTGCGCCTCATGTTCTTTCAGAACCCTGACCTGACCTTTGCCCAATTCAAGGACAGGGCTATAAGGGTGCTCCGTGAACCCGCAACAAATGGCGCTATAAACCCCCGGCGCCCTGCTCTCAACTACCACCAGGAGGCGGCCCCTCCTCTATGGACTCTGTGGGGGCCGATGCACAGGCCCTGAACCAAGCCCCATTGAAAGATCTGCACCACCAAGTCCAGGAGCTGACCAGGAGCATCGCGGTGTTGACCAGGACCGTCCAGGCATTGCAAGTGGACCCGTCAAGACCCATCGAGTTGGACTCAAGTCCGGAGGATGTCCCATGGCGTCGACAGAGGAGGATCCCGTCATTCCGAGGGAGGCCCACAGACCGCTACGCAGAGGATGGACAGCCCATTTGCCGTCGATGCAACCTGCCCGGACACATTTCCAGGTACTGTAATTTAAACGGGTCCAACCTGGGGCAGAGGGCCAACCCCCAGGCATAAGATCACCAGGCCCTTACAATTGGCGTAATAAGTACGTTGGGGGGCGCCCGGTTTTACCCGTGGTGCTGGACGGTATCCCCATGAGCGCATTGCTGGATACCATGTCGCAAGTAACTACTATCCCTTATGTACTTTTTAAGCAGCATTGGACTGATGCTGATATAACACGGTATCCAGACAGTGACTTGAGCATCATCACCAGTAATGGCTTGCCCGTGCCGCAGATGGGGTTCAAGGAGATGACCATTAAAATTGGTAAAGTTGAACTACTGCCACAGGAAGTGATTATTGTGGACATTGACCGTCGTGAAAGTCACCCTAAAATAACTGTTGGTACTAACGTGATTGAAAATTGTCTTTCAGAGGTAATTGTAATTCTACAACAGGTGGCGGTGAATGCTAGTTCCAGCCAACAGACAGTCCTCAACAAGGAGATAAAAGCCCTGATGAGACGGCAGCAGGTAGAACTGTCTGGTGGTGAGATCGGTAGCGTAAGACTGAGTGACCCATTCCCAATTTCCATGCCTCCCAAAAGTGAAATTATGATCTGGTGTCGGACTGCAATCGGGTTGAGAGGTAGAGACTACCAAGCCATGGTAGAACCCGTGTACTTGGACAGCAGGCCCACCATTTTGACAGCCCGGGGGGTGGTTGATGTCCGTCATGGGAGGGTGCCCGTTCGCATTCTCAACATTCGGGAGAGGGAGGTACACTTACCCAGGTACGCTACACTTGCCAAACTGTTTGCTGTCGAACACAAAGCTATCAGGGCCGTGGAGCCTTTGCCTCCATCTCCACAGGCGGAGGGTAATGGCTCCCAGAAACAAAAGGAGGACTGGTGCCAGAAACTCCATGTGGGTGCTGACTCCACTCCCCTGCACCAAAAACAAGGAGTCTACCGGGTGGTCCAGGAGTACGAGAGAATTTTTAGTAAGCACCCGCTAGACTTCGGCAGAGTAAAAGGGATAGAACACCATATCCCCATGGGGAGCCACCCACCAATAAAAGAGAGACACAGGCCTGTACCCCCTGCACATTACCAGAACGCCAAGGGCATGCTAAAAGAAATGAAAGAAGCTGGGGTCATTAGAGATAGCTGTAGCCCCTGGGCAGCCCCCCTGGTTCTGGTAAAAAAGAAAGACGGCACCATGAGAATGTGCGTGGACTATAGACAAATCAACCGTATCACCCACAAAGATGCATATCCGCTGCCTAGAATAGAAGAGTCTTTAGCCGCACTAAAATCAGCTAACTTCTTTTCTACTTTGGACCTTACTAGCGGGTAATGGCAGGTTCCTGTGGCAGAGGCTGACAAGGAGAAGACCGCCTTCACCACCCCGATGGGACTGAGCGAGTTCAACTGTATGCCCTTCGGGCTCTGCAACGCACCAGGGACCTTCCAGACGCTGATGGAATGCTGTCTAGTGCACCGAAACTTCGAGATGGTCCTCCTTTACCTGGACGACGTGATCGTCTATTCGAAGACTTACGAGGACCATCTAAAGCACCTGGCTGAGGTGTTCGAAGCCCTGGCAGGCTATGGCCTGAAGGTGAAACTATCAAAGTGTCACCTGTTGAAACCGAAGGTCCAGTACCTAGGGCACGTGGTATGTGCGGAAGGAGTAGCCCCCGACCCTGACAAGGTCACGGCAATCAAGAGCTGGCCAAGCTCTTTGAACATCAAGGAAGTGAGGCAATTCCTCTGGTTGGTAGGCTACTACCGAAGGTTCATCCCCGGGTTCACTAAGATGGCAGCTCCTATGCAGGACCTCCTGATAGGACAGTCTAAGTCCAGAAGCCAAAAGCCACCCTTCAAGTGGGATAAACCGGAAGAGGAGTCCTTCCGCCAGTTGAAGATGGCCCTCACAGGGGATGAGATCCTGGCCTACCCTGATTATGGCCAGCCTTTTATTCTCCACACAGACGCCAGTAATGTGGGACTGGGAGCCGTACTGTCACAAAACCAACAGGGCAGAGAAAGGGTGATCGCGTACGCCAGCCGGAAGCTGAGGCCCACCGAGAGGAACCGGGAGAATTACAGCTCCTTCAAGCTAGAATTCTTGGCAGTGGTGTGGGCCATAACGGAACGCTTCAAGCATTACCTGGCCTCCGCAAAGTTCACTGTGTACACGGACAACAACCCGTTAACACACCTAGACAGTGCAAGACTTGGTGCCCTGGAACAGCGGTGGATGGCCCGTCTCTCCAATTATGACTTCGTGATCAAGTACCGGGCAGGCAAAACCAATGCCAACGCTGACGCCCTATCGAGAATGCCTCACTTACCTGAAGGTGACGAAGACCCAGAAGAGCTGGAGGAGGTAGAACTCCCCGCGTTTCACCGGTTTGGAGCCGCTCAATACTCCCACTGCGTGAAGGAGGAAGATTTAACAACCGTTATGATCAATCCCCTACCTCACCACAGCTAGGCCGAGACCCAAGATAGTGACCCTGCAATCCACCTGGTGAAAGATCTGCTGACCCAGGAAGACGCCCGCTTAGATCCGGATGCTCCAGAGGAAGCCAAGCAGCTCTGGAAAGAGAAGAGCAAGCTGTTCCTCTATGAAGGCAAGCTGTGCAGAAGACTTGTCAACCACCGGACACACGAGCTGACCTGGCAAGTCATGGTTCCAAGGCGGGATGCAGCCATGGTCCTGGGGGCTTACCATGACAGAGCGGGACACTTCGGTTGGAAGAAACTGGAGTTCCTGCTAAGAGGACGGTTCTTTTGGGTCGGCATGAGAGGGGCTGTAGAGAAGTGGTGCAGGGACTGTGGCCCTTGTAACTTAAGGAGAAAAGACCGCACCAGCCAGAAGACACCCTTGAAGCCCATCGTCACCCAGCAGCCTCTTGAGCTGGTAGCTCTGGACCACGTCAAATTGGCTCCAAGCCGGTCAGGATACATCTACGCCCTGACAATTGTGGACCACTATTCCCGTTTTCTAGGGGTGGTCCCGGTAAAAGACTTGACAGCCCAAACGGCGGCCAGAGCCTTCCAGCAAAACTTCTGCCGTCCACACGGTTATCCGGAACAAGTCCTGACAGACCAGGGTCCAGCGTTCGAGGCCGAAATCTTCCAAGAGTTCTGCAACTTCTATGGCTGTAAGAAGATTCGGACAATGCCTTACCACCCACAAACCAACGGAATGTGTGAGAAAATGAACAATATAGTCATTGATCTCATGAAGACGTTGCCCCTGGAGGAACGCAGCCTGTGGCCAGAAAAACTGCCGGACCTGATAGACTTATACAACCATATCCCGGTGAATGCTACAAACTGCACCCCTGTTTACCTGATGCGAGCCAGACCAGGTAAGCTGCCCCTAGATCTGGAGATGGGAGTCCTAACACCTGAGGACACCTCCCCGGATGCGGACTGGGATACGGAGAGGCGACTGCAGTACAAGAAGGTACAGGAGAGTGTGGAGAAGAGCCTGGCCCAGGTGAGAGAAAGGCAAGAAAGACTCTTCAACCAACACGCCCCTGCTGGCCCCCTAGAACCTGGTGAGCAGGTCCTGAAGCGAAAGAGAAGGCTACATAAGTTGGACGACCAGTGGGAAAGGGAACCCTACACCGTACTGCAGTCTGATCACGACAACTCGAAGGTGTGCGTGATCACCAAGGATGGAGGAGAAACCACTAGTACCGTCTCCAGAGACCACCTAAAAAGGTGCCCCGAACAACTCCGTAGTGCAGAAGAGCATCAAAGTGACCTTGAACTCGCAGAGGACAAGGAAGAAATGATCAGCACCGTTCTCGGAGAGTTCCCTCAGTCCTGGACTCGAATAAACGATGCCATAGTGGTACCCGTCCTGCAATTCCTGCAACCGGCTCAGCAACAACCTACACCAGAGCCGGAAGGTGAAGAAGAGCAAGCAGTTCCAGAGGCAGAAGAGCCTGTACCAGCAGCCCAGGAGAGTCAACCCTCTGCTGACAGTGAGCCTGCCTTGCCTGCGGTAAGCCAAAGGACCCGCAGACAGCTGCCTGCCCTACCTGTACACCAAGCTGGTAGCTCTACCCCTAATGCTAGTGAAGAAAACCAGGTCAGTCCACCACCAGACAGTGGGTTACGCAGGTCAACCAGGAGCACAAAGGGTCAGATACCCGCTCGCTGGAGAATATAGGGTGCATTAAAACTGTAAATAACCCTGTTGCCAAGTGTTGAAATGTTTGCAAAGTTACATGCATGATTAGTAATTGTGTATTTCAGTTTCTTACAGTTACCGTACAGACTCAAAGGTTATGGACTTTTATTAACCGGGACTTTGTATGGACTGCGTTCAGAGCCTGACCAAGGAATGAACTAAGACTGTAAAGGACTTGGGGCTAGGACAAACCCCCACCTGGTTAAGGCTCCCCATTGTGTTGGTGAAATGGACACCCGGTCACAGACCACACTGTGACCTTAAGAACTCAACCTGTGCGTCGTTTCTCTACTGATGTTGTATGGTCATGCATATTGTCTTTGTTTATTGTTTAGTCCCGGAGTACTAAATTTTACTAGGGGGGAATGTGTCACCCTGGCCTGGATGCCACAAATGTATAATAAAGCTGTGTCTGAGAGCAAGGGGGAGGTCCGCTAGTCAAGGGCCATTAGCAGGCAATACCTCCTGTCCCAGGCCAGTAGGGTGAGCAGGCTGCCCCTATAAAAGCTGGAACTGGGGGCAGGGTTAGAGAGAACTGGACAACCTGTCTCTGGATTGAGAGGTGTCCCAGAGCAGGGACAGACAGTTGTGTTGCAGCCTAAGAGGACGTGTGGCAGTTGGAGAGCCACGAGCCAGGGACAAAAGGCGAAGTGAGTCTGTCCTGGCAGATAAAGAAACTAATCTACCAGACTTTGGTGTCTGAGGCTGTGAGGATTCCACATCCTACAGCAGATAACCAGTCCGCAGGGGACTGTATGTTCCTTGGCCTAAGAAGCCCGGAGGCTCCACCACAGCAGAAGGGACCAGCAGAGCCATACCAGACCGGGAGTAGCAAGGGACCCAAGTTGCAAGCCATACGGGCAAGAGGACACGGTGAGCTCAGGAACGTGGGCTGTTACATTACCAGAAGGGAAATAGCCAGACGGAGCACAGAGAGCACGGTAGGACGACACCCTCACCTTAACCAGGGCCAGCTTCCCACTTGCTCTCAGACATCCAGGCCCCCTCCTAGGCGGGCCTGTTTCTGGGTCGTTTTACCTGTTCTAATAAAGACCCTGAACTGTTTAAGAGGCCTCTGTTTCCTGGCTAACGCGGTTGGAATCATCCCCTCCATCATCCATCATACACTGCCCTGGGGCCCTACTCTTCCCGTGGGGAGTTGTACTATTCGGAGCTGCACATTTACATCTGCCCCAGAGGTCTGCACTGCTGCGGCGGTTAGTACTGACCGCAATCCACGGGTCGTGTAGTCGGACGTTACTTAAAACTTATAAAGGACTGCCACTGGTCTGACCACCCTGAGCCACGGACCGGGTTGCCACTACTACCCCCATCGTCTCCCTATTGCCCGGCTCCGAGTGCCCCACGGCCCAGGGGGCGAGTCACCTACAGTGCTCGGGAAAACGACTGCAGATTGGGAGCGAGCCCAGGAAGAGAACAGAGACGTAAGATGCGTGAAACGCTGGGTTAAGGGTAATATATGGCCCCGGCCAGAGTAACGGGAGGGATTGTCCTTGGAAGATGAAAAACTGCTGCGTCAATGGGATAAGCTGAATGTGGTGCAAGGTCTCTTATGTAGTCCAATTTACCTACCCTCAGAGTTGCTGCACCGCCAACAGGTGGTGATTGTAGTATCGGCATCTCTGCTCCCCGACAGGCAGAGACGCCGTCCCACTTACCGCTGCGCTACCTGCCCGACGTCCTCCGGCGCTCCTGCCTCTGTTGCTGCCGGCACGCGTAGCTTTCCGGGCACTGTGCTTAGGGCGTGCGATCACTCCCTCTTAAAGGGGCGGCGCGCGCCATCCTAAGGAGTCCACGGCCAATGGCCGGAGGACCTCTCATATAAAATGCACCTCCTCCAAAATGGAGGTGCCCATGGAAGGTTGTAGCTTTGTGTGTTATACTCTGCTTCAGCCCTCAGGTCCCGCTGGTAGCCTGTCTACCAGTCCAGCCCACCAGTCTGACTACCAGTCCAGCCCGCCAACCTGACTACCAGTCCAGCCCGCCAGCCTGACTACAAGTCCGGCCCGCCAGCCTGACTACAAGTCCAGTCAGCTGGCCTGAATACAAGTCCAGTCCGCCAGCCTGACTACAAGTCCAGTCCGCCAGCCTGACAACAAGTCCAGTCCACCAGCCTGACTACAAGTCCAGTCCGCCAGCTTGTCTACTCTCCAGCCCGACAGTCTGTCTACAGTCCAGTCCACCAGTCTGTCTATGGGCTCTGCCCGCCTGCTTGCCTGGAAGCACCAGCCCGTTACCTGCCGTGACTGCCAGCCTGCTTACCTGGAAGCACCTGCCCGTTACCTGCCGTGCCTGCTAGCCCGCTTACCTGGAAGCACCTGCCTGTTACCTGCCATACCTGCCAGCCCGCTTCCCTAGAAGCACCTGCCTGTTACCTGCCGTGCCTACCAGCCAGCCTACCTGGAGGCTCCTGCTTGATACCTGCCGTGCCTGCCAGTCCGTCTGCTTGGATCACCCATCAGCCTGCCTGCCGTGCTCATCTGCTGTACCGGTCAGTCCCTGCCTTCTGACCAATGGGAGTCACCTGCTCTCATACAAGGTCAGTCCCAGAGTAGCACCTGGTCCCTCTGCTCGGTCCTTCCCTGGTCACAGAGTCAATTGAGCCGCCGTATGACCTTGGTTGGTCCGAGTTGATACCTAGTTACATCCCTCTTGTCCCTCCTTGCACCGCAGCACAAAGGTTCCACCACCCGGATCCGTAACAGTGATTCCCATGACATTGCCGCTCGATAGGCCTATGAGTGAGGGGCTCATTTCGGGAAAGAGAAGACTTATAAGTGGAAACAGAGAATGGTTTATTACCCATACCTAGAGAAAATGGTAGTTGAAGCATGTCGAAAATGCCGAGCGTGTGGGCTGAGCAAGAGTCTGGAAAAGCTCTCGTTTAGACTATCTGTACATTCGCTCAGTTGGAGATACTCATGATAGACTATGTACAAGTAGGGTACTCCAGTTCAGGACACTCGTATTGTTTGGTGATGACAGATCATTTCACTAAATACGCAGTGCCGGTACCTACCAGAGGCCAGACCGCAGAATCAGCCGCAAAGGCAGTATGTCGCCACTTCATTCAAGTGTTCGGGTGTCCCCAGCGAATTCATTCTGATCAGGGAGCAAGCCTCCATGGTGCCTTAATAAAGAAACTTTATCACCTTTATGGTACTGAACAGTCTAGGATGACACCCTTATCATCCGCAAGGCAACGGAGTATGTGAACGTTTCAGTCGCACCCTCCTGCAAATGTTGCGGACCCTGGAGAATGATCAAAAAGCACACTGGCCGGAGTACCTATTGGAACTGATGTGGGTCTATAATAATCGGGTCCACAACACGACAAGATACTCATCCCACATGCTGATGTTTGGGAGGGCAGGCAGGGAGATTGAAGATCTACACATGTCTGATCCCATGGCAGACCCTCCTCGGTCCACTACTGCTTGGGCCCAGTAGCATCAGCGGTGCCTGAGACCGATACACAGGGTGGTGGGTGAATGGTTGAGACAGGTGACCCATCATGATCCGAGACCGTTGCAGCAGGAAGTGTTTGCCCCAGGGGAAAGAGTGCTGGTCCAAGTAAAAAAACGGTCTGGAAAGTTAGATGATCAGTGGGAGGCGGTGCCATATGTGATGAAAAGGAGAGTAGGCGTTGATGTCCATGTGTATGAGGTTGAACCGGTGGGAACTGGGGGCCTACAAGAAATTTCCATCGCAACATGTTGTGATGGTGTCAGTTTAGAGAACCGACTATCATGACTGCGACTCCTGAACCTGAGCCGAGGGAAGTGGACTCGCCCATGGATGCTGATGGGTGGGCCACATCCGCTCCCTTGCAAACGGGGGCCCCTTGTGTTGTAATAATGCCCTCCAGAGAGACTGTTTCACAACCTGTTGTTCTCCCCAGAGACAACATGCAGGAAGAAGTGCTTGCCCCTGCTCAACCTGTGACTGCCCCCAGCATTAATGCACCAGGGGAGTCGACAGCCTCAGTCCTGTGAAGGACCACTCGGGCTACCGCAGGCATATCCCCACGACGCTATGCGCAGGACGACTTCATCTGGGAAGGTGTTTCGAGGACGCCAAACTCTAGTGGGGTGGCATGTGAGTGGGAGATGTGTGGACATTGCTGCGGTATTAGCCACCGGCCACAAGAGGTCTCTGTTGCCTCTTAAAGTGACTCTTTGGTGAACTTGATGGTGTGTGAGCCTGCAAAAACAGGTAGTGAGGAAAGGAAGCAGATTGTGGTGCTGCATCCAAAGAGCTCGATGTGTGCAGCATGCTGGGAGAATAACAGAACTTTGAGTGAAGGTGAAGCTTTGCCTGAGACTCTGGCCAGAGAGAAAGAATCACTTTGGGGGGATGACTATGGTTGGATGCAGAGTTGATTCCTCCCAAGGCATCTGAGTGACGTGAAGGGCCTTATGCTAGTCTGTCAGACTCAAAACTGCGCTCCTATGACTAGATCGGGACCCTCTCCTCAGTCTCCCAGCTAAGTGCCCGATCACACAGCTTCTTCAGAGAACAGTTAATGGCCAGTAAGTCCTGAGTTCAGGCCCCACCACAGGCATCCCGGTGGATGCGTCCACACGAATAGCAGGAAGAGTTTGGCGCCAAACACAGGTTTGCAGTTAGAGACATTGTTTGCTGGCAGGTCTGGGTGAACCTCAGCTAGAGACTCCCCCTGTGGTGAGCTTGTGTATAGCTAGAATAACAGTATTGGGGCCGCCTCATGCACCCGTCTAATTACATCATTGCTCTGGGCAAGACTCGTTTACCGTATTTGTCTAACCACTGGTTAGAAAAATTATAGTTCATTTGTTAGTACATCCTGGTCCTGTCAGTTGTGAAGCTCAGGGGTCCTAGCTGTCCTGAGCTAGGTGTATGTGAAGTTTATTTGTGTTTATTTGTGTTTCCTTTCTTTCATTGCCAGGGCAACCCAGCTTCTGTTCTTAGTAAAAAGGTGTTCCCCAAAAAATTGCCCGTTAGTATCCTTTGTCCTTGTCTTGCTGTATTCTGAGAGAGACCTCCCCGGTACACGGTCTACAGTTCAGTTAAACAAAACAGCTATTGTCCAAAGTAACCACTGATACGATACTTGTGGTTCTCTGCACACAGCTTGTGCAGACTCTTCTCGGAGAGGGATTCTTGCCTCTGCTACATACAGCAGACTCACTGACTCCCCAGTCACTCCATTCAGAAAGAGACATTGGAACGTCATCAACTACAGTTCACATCTTGGCTGATCACTCACAAAGCCTGTGCATTGAACTCTGCTTCATCCAGCAGACCGACACTCCCTCAGGAAACTGCGACTTAAACTGCCACTTCAAGTTCCCAGCTTCACTGTGCACGGTTGATCCACTCGTCACAGCACATGTGCAGGGAAGCTGGGAACTACACAGCCTCGCTACGCATGCGTGGGGAGCCATGGCTCATAGTGCATGCACAATGAAACTGGGAGCTACACAGCCTCACTGCGCACGTGCGCAGAGCCGCGGCTGGTCATGTCATTCCTCGCAAGCGCCCCACTTACATTAGCGCTAGCCGGGAACAAAATTCAAATACATGGGCAAAATTCCATGATCAGTCAATAAGAACTGTCTCAAAATTAATCTACCATATCAATTTTAGATGCTTTAGAAAAAGAAGCTGTGAACAAATGGGAAAAAGGCCTTACATATAAAAAAATTAAACATAATATTTTAATGACTTTCCTATAATAAATTGTTCTCTTTATAAATCTTTAATGAACATCCATTGGATATTGGTTATTGTGGTAAAATATTACAAAACATGCCCTAATGTTAAGAACTATATACAATTTTTTAATAAATTTATATTTGTTAGTTTCTCAAACTTCAACCACAAAAAATATGAGCTGCAGAATGAGCGTAAAGACAGCAGGTTCAGACTGTTTTTTAGGATTTGTTTAGTATAGTCTGTAACCAGGCCACATGTGTTGACATTTATAATATAACGGGAGTTCTCCGGCGCCATACTTACATACTTACTTGACTGGGAGGAGCGTTGCTGCAGCATCTCTCTTCGCCGTAGACCGGTGCAGGAGTGAGGCATCGGATCGGCGCATAGCGCTATCCGGCACCATTTTACTCATGACACATTTGCAGTGTGTCTTCAGCAAAATGGCACCAGAAAGTGCGGTATAGGCACGCGCGTACTCCGGCGCCGCACTCCCCCGGCCTCCGGCAGAACAGAACACAGCAGCGCTGAAGCACAGGGAAGAGAGGTGAGGATAAGTGTTTATTTTTTTGTATGAGTGTACAGCGTGAAGGGATGAGGGGTGCCATACATACCAGGATTGAAGAGTGAGGGGGCCACACATACAAGGATTGGGGGAGTGAGGGGTCCACACATACCAGGATTTGGCGAGTGAGGTGTACCAAGCATACCAGGATTGTGGGGTGAGGGGACCATACATACTCGGATTGGGGGGGTGAGGGAACCATGCATACCAGGATGGAGGAGTACCACACATACCAGGATTGTGGGGTGAGGGGACCATGCATACCAGGATTGGGGGGTGAGGGGACCATGCATACCAGGATTGTGGGGTGAGGGAATCATGCATACCAGAATTGTGGGGTACCACACATACCAAGATTGGGGGGTAAGGGGGCCATGCATAAAAGAATTGGGGGGTGAGGGGATCATGCATACCAGGACTGGGGGGTGAGGGGACCATGCATGCCAGGATTGGGAGGTGAGGGGTACCATACATACCAGGATTGGAGGATGAAGGGTATCATACATACCAGGATTGGGGGATGAGGGACACCATACATACCAGGATTGAAGGGTGAGGGGTCCATGCATACCAGGATTGAGGGGTGAGGGTACCATGCATACCAGGATTGAGGGGTGAGGGGACCATGCATACCACGATTGGGGGTGAGGGGACCATGCATACCAGGATTGGGGGATGAGGGGTACCATGCATACCAGGATTGGGGGATGATGGGGGCCATGAATGCCAGGATTGGGAGGTGAGGGGGGCCATGCATACCAGGATTGGGGATGATGGATGCCATGCATACCAGGATTGGGGGGTGAGGGGTGCCATGCATACCAGCATTGGGGAGAAGGAGTACCATGCATACCAGGATAGGAATGCGGGATACCATGCATACCAGGATGATGAATGGGGTGCCATGCATACCAGGATGAGGATGAGGGGGCCATACATACCAGGATTGGGGATGAGGGAGCCATGCATACCAGGATGAGGGGATGGGTTCCATGCATATCAGGATTGGGGGATGAGGACCCATACATATCAGGATTGGAGGATGAGGGACACCATACATACCAGGATTGAAGGGTGAGGGGTCCATGCATACCAGGATTGAGGGGTGAGGGTACCACGCATACCAGGATTGAGGGGTGAGGGGACCATGCATGCCAC
Source organism: Phyllobates terribilis (assembly GCF_046119375.1). Taxonomy (NCBI): domain Eukaryota; kingdom Metazoa; phylum Chordata; class Amphibia; order Anura; family Dendrobatidae; genus Phyllobates; species Phyllobates terribilis. Next base: position 458,020,109 of record NW_027362764.1, read on the forward strand.
GATTGGGGGTGAGGGGACCATGCATACCAGGATTGGGGGATGAGGGGTGCCATGCATACCAGGATTGGGGGATGAGGGGGGCCATGAATGCCAGGATTGGGAGGTGAGGGGGGCCATGCATACCAGGATTGGGGATGATGGATGCCATGCATACCAGGATTGGGGGGTGAGGGGTGCCATGCATACCAGCATTGGGGAGAAGGAGTATCATGCATACCAGGATAGGAATGAGGGATACCATGCATACCAGGATGATGGATGGGTTGCCATGCATACCAGGATGAGGGGTAGCATGCATACCAGAATAGGGATGAGGGGCAGCATGCATACCAGAATGGGAATATGGGGTGGAATGCATACCAGGATTGGGGGATGAGTAGTGCCATGCATACCAGGATAAGGATGAGGGGGCCATACATACCAGGATTGGGGATGAGGGAGCCATGCATACCAGGATGAGGGGTTGGGTGCCATGCATATCAGGATTGGGGGATAAGGACCCATACATATCAGGATTGGAGGATGAGGAGTGCCATACATACCAGGATGAGGAATCGGGTGCCATACATACCAGGATGAGGAATGGGGTGCCATGCATACCAGGATGAGGGGTACCATGCATACCAGAATAGGTATGAGGGGTACCATGCATACCAGGATAGGAATGCGGGGTACCATGCATGCCAGGATTGAGGGATGAGGAGGTCATACATACCGGAATTGGAATGAGGGGTGCCATGTATACCAGGATGAGGGCTACAATACATACCAGAATAGGGATGAGGAGTGCCATGCATACCAGGATTGGGGATGAGGGGTACCATGCATACCAGGATTGGGGATGAGGAAGCCATGCATACCAGGATGAGGGATTGGGTACCATACATACCAGGATTGGGGGATGAGGGGTGCCATGCATACCAGGATTGGGGATGAGGAGTGCCATGCATACCAGGATTGGGGATGAGGGGTGTTATGCATACCAGGATTGGGGATGAGGGGTGCCATGCATACCAGTATTGGGGATGAGGGGTGACATACATACCAGGATTTGGGATGAGGGGTACCATGCATACCAGGATAAGGATGAGGTGTACTATGCATACCAGGATTGGGATCTGGGGGGGTATGCATATCAGGATTCGGATGATGGGCCATGTATACCAGGATGAGGGGTTGGCTGCCATGCATATCAAGATTGGGGGATGAGGAGGCTATACATACCAGGATTGGAGGATGAGGGGTGCCATGTATACAAGGATGAGGGGTACCATACATACCAGAATAGGGATGTGGGGTACCATGCATACCAGGATGAGGGATGGGGTGCCATGCATACCAGGATGAGGGGTACCATGCACACCAGGATAGGAATGTGGGGTACCATGCAAACCAGGATTGAGGGATGAGGAGGCCATACATACCAGAATTGGGATGAGGGGTGCCATGTATACCAGGATGAGGGGTACAATACATACCAGAATAGGGATGAGGAGTGCCATGCATACCAGGATTGGAGGTGAGGAAGCCATGCATACCAGGATGAGGAATTGGGTACCATACATACAAGGATTGGGGGATGAGGGGTGCCATACATACCAGAATTGGGATGAGGGGCGTCATGTATATGAAATTTGGGATGAGGGGGCCATGCATACCAGGATGAGAGATGGGGTGCCATGCATACCAGGATTGGGGATGGGGGGTGCCATGCAAACCAGGATTGGGGATGAGGAGTGCCATGTATATCAGGATTGGGGATGAGGGGTGCCATGCATGCCAGGATTGGGGATGAAGGGTGCCATGCATACCAGGATTGGGGATGAGGGGTGCCATGCATACCAGGATTTGGGATGAGGGGTACCATGCAAACCAGGATAAGGATGAGGGGTACCATGCATACCAGGATAGGGATCTGGGGGGTATGCATACTAGGATTGGGATGATGGGCCATGTATACCAGGATGAGGGGCTGGCAGCCATGCATATCAAGATTGGGGGATGAGGAGGCCATACATACCAGGATTGGGGGATGAGAGGTGCCATGCATACCAGAATTGGGATGAGGGGTGCCATGTATACAAGGATGAGGAGTGCCATACATACTAGAATAGGGATGTGAGGTACCATGCATACCAGGATGAGGGATGTGGTGCCATGCATACCAGGATGAGGGGTACCATGCATACCAGGATACGAATGCGGAGTACCATGCATACCAGGATGAGGGATGGGGTGCCATGCATACCAGGATGAGGGATGGGGTACCATTCATACCAGAATAGGGATGCAAGGTACCATGCATACCAGGATGAGGGATGGGTTGCCATGCATACCAGGATGAGGGGTACCATACATATGAGAATTGGGATGAGGGGTGCCATGTATACAAGGATGAGGGGTACCATACATACCAGAATAGCGATGTGGGGTACCATGCATACCAGAAAGAGGGATGGGTTGCCATGCATACCAGGATGAGGGATGGGGTGCCATGCATACCAGGATGAGGGTACCATGCATACCAGAATAAGGATGCGAGGTACCATGCATACTAGGCTGAGGGATGGGGTGCCAAGCATACCAGGATGAGGGGTACCATGCATACCAGGATTGGGGATGAGGAAGCCATGCATAACAGGATGAGGGATTGGGTACCATACATACCAGGATTGGGGTATGAGGAGTGCCATGTATATCAAATTTGGGATGAGGGGGCCATGCATACCAGGATGAGAGATGGGGTGCCATGCATAGCAGGATGGGGGATGAGGGGTGCCTTGCAAACCAGGATTGGGGATGAGGGGTGCCATACATACCAGTATTGGGGATGAAGAGTGCCATGCATACCAGGATTGGGGATGAGGGGAGCAATGCATACCAGGATTTGGGATGAGGGGTGCCATGCATACCAGGATAGGGATGAGGAGTACCATGCATACTAGGATAGGGATGAGGGGTACCATGCATACTAGGATAGGGATCTGGGGGGCCATGTATACCAGGATTCGGGTGAGGGGCCATGTATACCAGAATAGGGATGAGGAGTACCAAGTATATCAGGATGAGTGATGGGATGCCATGCATACCAGGATAGGGATGAGGGGTACCATGCATACCAGGATGAGGGGTACCATACATACCAGGATAGTAATGAGATATGGGGTACCATGCATACCAGGATTGGGTATGAGGGAGCCATGAATACCAGGATGAGAGGCGCCATGCATGCCAGGATTGGGAATGAGGGGTGCCATGCATACCAGGATTGGGGATGAGGGGTACCATGCATACCAGGATTGGGGATGAGGAAGCAATGCATACAAGGATGAGGGATTGGGTACCATACATACCAGGATTGGGGGATGAAGGGTCCCATACATACCAGGATTGGGATGAGGGGTGTCATGTATATCAAATTTGGAATGAGGTGACCATGCATACCAGGATGAGAGATGGGGTGCCATGCATACCAGGATTGGGGATTAGTGGTGCCATGCAAACCAGGATTGGGGATGAGGGGTGCCATGCAAACCAGGATTGAGGATGAGGGGTGCCATGCAAACCAGGATTGTGGATGAGGGGTGCCATGCATACCAGGATGAGGGGTACCATACATAACAAGAATAGGGATGAGGTATGGGGTACCATGCATACCAGGATTGGGTAAGAGGGAGCCATGCATACCAGGATGAGGGGTGCCATGAATGCCAGGATTAGGGATGAGGGGTGCCATGCATACCAGGATTGGGGATGAGGGGTACCATGCATACCAGGATTGGGGATGAAGAAGCCATGCATACCAGGATGAGGGATTGGGTACCATATATACCAGGAATGGGGGATGAGGGGTGCCATACATACCAGGATTGGGATGAGGGGTGTCATGAATATCAAATTTGGGATGAGGGGGCGCCATGCATACTAGGATGAGAGATGGGGTGCCATGCATACCAGGATTGGGGATGAGGGGTGCCATGCAAACCAGGATTGGGGATGAGGGGTGCCATGCAAATCAAGAATGGGGATGAGGGGTGCCATGCATACCAGGATTGGGGATGAGGGGTGCCATGCATACCAGGATTGGGGATGAGGGGTGCCATGCATACCAGGATAGGGATCTGGGGGGGCCATGCATACCAGGATTCGGATGATGAGCCATGTATATCAGGATGAGGGGTTGGGTGCCATGCATATCAAGATTGGGGGATGAGGAGGCCATGCATACCAGGATTGGGGGTGAGGGGTGACATGCATACCAGGATTATGGTAGCAGCACATAACAGGATGGAGGAACAGGATTGGGGAGCACAAATACCAGGATGGGGGCAGCACAAATACCAGGATGGGGACAGCACAAATACCAGGATGGGGGCAGCACATACCAGCATGGGAGACCATATACCCATAAAAATTATCGCCACCCGGGGTGTAGAATGGGCTCAATAGCTAGTATAATTATATATATACTGTACTGTATATATATATATATATATATATACATATATAGTTAGGTCCATATATATTTGGACAGAGACAGCATTTTTCTAATTTTGGTTCTAGACATTACCACAATGAATGTTAAACAAAACAATTCAGATGCAGTTGAAGTTCAGACTTTCAGCTTTCATTTGAGGGTATCCACATTAAAATTGGATGAAGGGTTTAGGAGTTTCAGCTCCTTAACATGTGCCACCCTGTTTTTAAAGGGACCAAAAGTAATTGGACAGATTAAATAATTGTAAATAAAATGTTCATTTCTAGTACTTGGTTGAAAACCCTTTGTTGGCAATGACTGCCTGAAGTCTTGAACTCATGGACATCTCCAGATGCTGTGTTTCCTCATTTTTGATGCTCTGCCAGGCCTTCACTGTGGTGGTTTTCAGTAGCTGTTTGTTTGTGGGCCTTTCTGTCTGAAGTTTAGTCTTTAACAAGTGAAATGCATGCTCAATTGGGTTGAGATCAGGTGACTGACTTGGCCATTCAAGAATATTCCACTTCTTTGCTTTAATAAACTCCTGGGTTGCTTTGGCTTTATGTTTTGGGTCATTGTCCATCTGTAGTATGAAACGACGACTAGAGATGAGCGTTGTTCTACTCGAACTGTTCGCCAATCTCAAATTCGAGCTGTTTTGGGCGGTGTTCGAGCCGGTCGGCGAACACGAACAATTTGAGAAAAATTCGGCTGTTCGAGGTTATGTTCGATAACTGTTCGTGCACCAAAATCATAACTGGATTTTTTCTCAGTAATGATGAAAATTAATGTTAATACGCAGTTTGAGTGTACAGCGGGGCGGGGGGAGGGGCAGGGGATGGATCTCTGCAGGAACAATGAAGATCTCCATTTTTTTTTCTCTTTCCCGCATTTGCAGTGGGGAGGTGCAATCTGTCAGCCTATCAGCAGCGCACACACGGAGCGAAGTGCTTTTTTTCACACAAGCAAGGGCATGTGTGATTGGCAGTGTATGTCACATGTCCTTGCCCTATAAGACCAAGCCATTTTCCCCGTCGCCACCATTTTCTCACTGCTGCAGCTGCGTGTTAGACGGCACCGCTGTTGCTGTGTGCGCTATACCTTGTTAATTTCAAACCAATTTTCGCACAAATATACAGATAGCTTGGGAGTAGGGAATAGTTGTGATTGCAGTCCTTTTAAGGACTAGGTTACAGCATTTCCTACGACTTTTATCAGGCAGGTCTGTGCTCTTAAATAGATAGATTGTGGGAGTAAAGACTAATTGTAATTGGAGTCCTTTTCAGGACTAGGTTACATCAGTTCCTATCAGTTTTTGCCAGGCAGGTCTATGCCAGTGCTGTGCAAGTTTTTTTCACAGCATTTGGCTGAATCTAGCAAAGCTAATCCTTTTTGGCCTATTGCAGAGTGTGTTAGTCAGTGGAGTAGCCTATCTGTGTTGCAAGATATACCACCTGTGTATAGAATACCAATTTTTTTACTGCACCTAGTGAAGTAAAATCTTTTGGGCATAGCATCATTCTATTAGTCCATCTATACTGACCTCCATCAGGTTGCAAATTAAAAATAATTTTTTTCTGCATCTAGCTCTGAAAAAATATTTGGGCTTCTAGCAGTGTGTGGGACTTGGTCTATTAGTCCATCTATACTGACCTTCATCAGGTTGCAAATTAAAAATAATTTTTTTCTTCATTTATCTCTGAAAAAATATTTGGGCTTCTAGCAGCGTGTGGGACTTGTTCTATTAGTCCATCTATACTGACCTCCATCAGGTTGCAAATTAAAAATAATTTTTTTCTGCATCTAGCTCTGAAAAAATATTTGGGCTTCTAGCAGTGTGTGGGACTTGGTCTATTAGTCCATCTATACTGTCCTCCATCAGGTTGCAAATTAAAAATAATTTTTTTCTGCATCTAGCTCTGAAAAAATATTTGGGCTTCTAGCAGTGTGTGGGACTTGGTCTATTAGTCCATCTATACTGACCTCCATCAGGTTGCAAATTGAATAAAAAAAATTTCTGCATCTAGCTCTGAAAAAATATTTGGGCTTCTAGCAGTGTGTGGGACTTGGTCTATTAGTCCATCTATACTGACCTCCATCAGGTTGCAAATTGAATAAAAAAAATTTCTGCATCTAGCTCTGAAAAAATATTTGGGCTTCTAGCGGTGTGTGGGACTTGGTCTATTAGTCCATCTATACTGACCTCCATCAGGTTGCAAATTAAAAATAATTTTTTTCTGCATCTAGCTCTGAAAAAATATTTGGGCTTCTAGCAGTGTGTGGGACTTGGTCTATTAGTCCATCTATACTGACCTCCATCAGGTTGCAAATTAAAAATAATTTTTTTCTGCATCTAGCCCAGCCAATAGTTTTGGCCTAATACCACAGTTTGGCCACTCAGCTCTGCTCGGTTACCATCCATTGTTTTTTTGTGCAAACAACTCCAGAGTTGTGAATTAGTTAACCACCAAAATGAGTGGAAAAAGGCCTGCTGCTGGTGGAAAGGGGAATAGGCGTGTTGGGAAGGGGAAAAAAGGTTGTGTCCGTGGGGTAGGTGCAGAAGAAAGACCATCTTCCAGCCAAACTAAAATGTCTACTTCTTTTAGCGGACAATGTGATAAGATCCCTTTCTTACGGCCACGCCAATCGCTACAAATTCCAGATGAGGCACAAAAACAGCAGGTGCTTCAACGGATATCAAGTGCTCCTTTAAGTGGGCTCTCCTCCACATCAAATTCAACATCACAAATACTCCAGTCCTCAAAGGTGTCACCCAAATCGCACTTGCTTCCTCACAGCTCCCAAATCTCCAGCTGCCCGTCTGAGTATGAGGTAGAACAGATGGTTGAGTCTGCAGAGCTGTTTACTCATACTATAGCCTGGGAATCAGAGGTCGACTCCAGCGCTTCTGTGAATCCAGACGAGGAAATGATCTGCACTGATGCCCAGAATCTTTATGAGTCGGATCCAGGACCAGACGCAGAAGGTTCTGACCATAATGTAGACCCTCATTCCCAAACTGTAACTCCTGTTGGTGGAGACAATGAGGAAGACGATGATAAGACTCAAATACCTGATTGGAGCGACAACTTTAGTTTTTTGTCAGGGCAGGAACAGGTTGGCTCTGAGGACGACGGGTGTGATAACGCACAGGGTGATGATGATGAGGTCGGAGATCCCACTTACTGTCAACCCACAGTCAGCCAAGAGATGAGGTCAGCAGAGGAGGTGGAGGAAGATGCTAGTGATGACGAGGTCAGGTTGCGCCTTCCTGGACAGAGACGTAGTACTGGAAGCACGTCAACAACTGCATCCTCAAACACAACTCTGCCTCTCACCACAAGTCGTGGTGGCTCTTCAGGTCGCATGGGTGCTAAGCCTTGCATAGCCTGGGCATTTTTTCAGATCGATAAAGATGACCCAACTCGTGTTATCTGTAACATTTGTCAGCAAAAGCTAAGTAGAGGCCAAAAAATACATAGTTTGAGTACTTCATGCATGAACCGGCACATGGACATGAAGCATAAGTTGCAGTGGGAAGCTCAGTGTGCTACAATGCGGTCTAGCCGGCCGGGCCAACCACCGTCTGCCATATCTTGTGCATCCGCGGCCTCTTCATCCTCTGTGACTGGGGGGACAGCAGTCACACCTGTTTTGGGGCGCAGACCTGCCACCTCTTTACCCGCAACAGCCAGCGTGATTGGCAGGTCATCATTTTCTTTGGAGGTGGTAACACCAGCTGGTGTTGAGCGCTGTCCAACATCGATAGCACCACCTTTGGATCAAAGCAACCTAACATGTCCGCCTGCATCTTTATCACAGACCGGCAGTTTGCCGGGGACACCCTTATCAACCCCGTCTAAGCACAATAGCCAGCCCTCGGTCCCTCAGATGTGGACAAGTAAAAGACCATTTCCTCCTAGCCATGAGAAAGCTAAGAGGTTGAATTTCACCATCTGCAAGCTCTTGGCTACAGAAATGCTGCCTTTCCGCCTGGTGGACACAGAGGATTTTCGAGACCTTGTGTCCGTCGCAGTGCCCCAGTACCAGATGCCCAGTCGGCACTACTTCTCAAAAAAAGGTGTGCCTGCGCTCCACCAGCATGTCGCACACAACATCACCGCTTCTTTGAGAAACTCTGTGTGTGACAGGGTGCATTTCACCACAGACACTTGGACAAGTAGGCATGGACAGGGGCGTTACATGTCGCTGACTGGGCACTGGGTAACTATGGTGACAGCAGGACAAGGGGCTGCTGTCCAAGTCTTGCCGTCCCCACGAGTTGTGCGTCAATCCTCTTTATGTCATTTTTCCTCCACTGCTTCTGCCTCCTCAACCTCCTCTCGGTCTTCCACCTGCACCCAAAGCCTGTCTGGTCATGCCACAAGCTTTCTAACTGCGCAGAAGGGATCCTGCACACCTCCTTACTATGCTGGCAGTAGGGCTCAACGTCATCAGGCGGTTTTTACATTGAAATGTCTGGGAAATGTGAGTCACACAGCTGAGGAGTTGTGGTCAGCTCTGGATAACCAATTTCATGAATGGTTGTCTCCACTGGACCTGAAACCAGGGAAGGCCGTGTGCGACAATGCTGCAAACCTGGGTGCGGCCCTTCGCCGGGGCAATGTCACACACGTGCCTTGTATGGCTCACGTGTTGAACCTGGTTGTCCAGCAATTTTTAGCCCACTATCCCAGACTAGATGGCCTTCTGCAGACGGCACGGTCGCTGTGTGCTCACTTCCGCCGTTCGCATCCCGCAGCTCAGCGACTTACATCTCTACAGAAGTCGTTGGGCCTGCCACTTCACCGGCTAAAATGCGATGTGCCTACCCGGTGGAATTCAACTCTGCACATGTTGCAGCGACTGTGGCAGCACCGACAAGCCCTGGTGCAATACGTTCTGACGTATAGCCTGGGCCAACGAGATTCAGAGGTGGGGCAAATCACGCTGGAGGAGTGGTCTCAGATCAGGGACCTATGCACCCTTCTGCACAGTTTTGAAATGGCGACGAAGATGTTTAGTGCTGACGATGCCATTATCAGCATGACTATTCCGGTGATTTACATGCTGGAGCACATGTTAAACAGAATTCGGAGTCAGGTGGTGGCACAAGAGGAGGTGGAGGAAGTAGAGGAGGAGGAGTTGTATGCGGAAGGGCTAACATCTGCAAGGTCCAGACGGTCGGCAGCACCAAGGCAGCAGGCATGTGAGGGTGGGGGAGATGATTTTACCAGGGCGCATGGTAGCAGCCAAACTAGTGAGGAAGGTGCAGGAGCCCAGGAAGAAGTGGAGGACGAACTGATGGAAGACTCATCAGATGAGGGAGACCTTGATCACATTTCTGTTGTGTGAGGTTGGGGGGAGAGGACAGAGGAAGGAAGCATGATTGCTACCTCGCCACCAACACAACAGGGACTTGGTGCTCCTGGATGCGCAACACACATGAGTGCCTTCTTGCTGCACTACCTGCAACATGACCCTCGAATTGTGAGAATTAGAAATAATCCTGACTACTGGGTTGCCACACTGTTAGATCCCCGGTACAAAAGTAAATTTGCAGAAATTATTCCTGCCATAGAAAGGGATGCACGCATGCAGGAGTATCAGCAGAGACTGTTGCAGAATCTTACATGTGCTTTTCCACAAAATACCAGTGGTGCACGTAGTGAATCTCACAGTTCCAACTTGCCAACCGTGGGACCGTCAAGTGTTCAGCACTCAAACCGTAACAGAACCACAGTATCTGCTGGTAACATCAATTTTGCGGAATTATTTCACCACTTTTTTAGCCCATCCTTTGCAAGGCCACAGGAGACAAGAAGTCTGACACATAGTCAACGCCTAGAGACGATGGTACAGGAGTATCTCCAAGTAAACATTGAAGCCACGACTGTGTCACTGGACCCTTGCTCTTTTTGGGCTTCCAATCTGGATAAATGGCCGGAGCTAGCCACTTACGCCTTGGAGATCTTGTCATGCCCCGCAGCCAGCGTTCTGTCTGAACGTGTGTTCAGCGCTGCTGGTGGTGTGCTGACAGATAAGCGCACGCGGCTCTCCACTGATAATGTAGACAGACTCACGTTCATAAAGATGAACAAATCATGGATCCGAAACGACTTTTCTACCCCTGTGTCATCCTGGGGAGAGTAAAAGCTTGATGATTGGTTAAAATCACCCTACCAACCATTTTAAGCTTTCAAATTACTAATCATGTTTATCTGTATCTTGACTGGAAAATAATTTGGGCTTTGTAGCAGTGTGCAGCACTGATCCTATTAGGCCATCTATACTAAAGCTACACCAGATTTAAAATTAAAAATAATTTTTAGCTGCATCTAGCCCGGAAAATAATTTTGGTGCTCCGAGATGCGCAAGACACATAAGTGCCTTCTTGCTGCACTACCTGCAGCATGACCCTCATATTGTCAGAATTCGAAGTAATCATGACTACTGGGTTGCCACACTCTTAGATCCCCCAAACTTTTCGATCAACCTTTTCATTTTAATAAAGACCAAAAAAATGGTCATTTTTGAAATTATAAGCATTAGCAGGTTGTTAGAAACTGAAATCAAACAGTTTTCAACTCAAAACTTTATTCTAGATGATGTTACATTTTCACATAGGACCCCTTGTTCGAAAGGAGCTTCTGAACTCTCTCGTCCATTGAATTTGTCAGGTTTTGGATGGTTTCTGCTTCAATTGTTTTGCATGAGGACAGAATACCCTCCCAGAGCTGTTGCTTAGATGTGAACTGCCTCCCGCCATCATAGACACTCCTTTTAATGATGCTCCAAAGGTTCTGAATGGGGTAGAGGTCAGGGGAGCATGGAGGTCACACCATAAGTTTGTCCCCTTTTATGCCCATATCAGCCAGAGATGCAGATGTTTTATGTGCAGCATGAGATGGTGCATTATCATGCAGAAAAATGATCTTGCTGTGAAATACACGGTTCTTCTTCTTGAACCATGGCAGGAAGTGCTGTTTGAGAAAATCCACATACATTATGGAGTTCATCTTTAGCGCCTTCAGGGATCCTAAAGGGGCCGACAATCTCTCTCCCCATGATTCCAGCCCAAAACATTACTCCACCTCCTCCTTGTTGGCACTGTAGCCGTGTTTGCGTGGGGTGTCCATCAACCAGCCATCCTCCACTCCACTCATCTGGACCATCGAGCGCTGCACGGCACTCATCCGTGAACAAAACAGTTTTGAAATCAGTCTTCATGTAATGTTTGGCCCACTGGAGCCGTTTCTGCTTGTGTGAAGTGGATAGAGGAGGTCGACAGGATGGCATATGCACAGCTGCAAACCTCTGAAGGACCCTGCATCTTGTTGTTCGGGGGACGTTGGAGGCACAAGCAGCTTCAAAAACTTGTCTGCTTCTATGACAAGGCTTTTTTGCCGCTGCTGTTTCAACCTGACGTAATTGCCTGTAGGAAAGAGTCCTCAATTTGCCCTTATCAGCACGCACACGTGTGTACTGTGAATCAGCTACATACTTCTTGATTGCCAAGACACTTCATCCTGATCATCGCACAATGTTGATTGTAGTCATGCCTTGACCTAAACACTCCACAATTTGTTGCTTCTCAGCAGCCGACACTTCCTTTTTCTTTCCCATTTTGGCAGAAAATGTAGGCTGCTTAATAATGTGAGAGAGCCTTCTTAAGTAGTCTTGCCTTTCATTGGACACACCTGCCAAACTAATTAGCACAGGTGTCTGCAATTGCTTACAGTGATATAAAGAGCCCTGACACACATCACCATCAATGAGTTTAACTGACAAACAAACAAATTCTTCCCTTATCACTCCTAAACACTTTTTGCATAATAATTTGGAACGCGGTGTACATGTGCTTTTCCACAAAACACCAGTGGTTCACGTAGTGAATCTTACAGTTCTAACTTGCCAACCGTGGTCTGTATGGAATTGTTCAATAAAGGGCCCAAAATTAAGATAACATAGATGGGAGAGGTCTCTATGAATAGGAATTCCTAAGTATTTGATACCCTGTGAGGGCCAGGCAAAGGGAAAGTTGGACTGGATGGAATCCTATATGGATTTAGGGAGGGAGACATCGAGGGCCTCAGACTTCGCTGCATTGATTTTAAAATTTTACCATGTAACAAAGTGATCTATTTCAGCCATAACAGCAGGGATGGATATATGTGATTGAGTGATATATACTAGGACATCATCAGCAAATAGAGAGCACTTGTACTCGGTGCCTCCCACCTCAATCCACCTAATATTGGGGTTATGGCGAATTGATGAGAGCAGGTGCTCCGTCACTAGGATGTATAAGAGAGGGGACAGAGGACATCCCTGCCTTGTCCCATTGGTGATTGTGAAAGGTGATGAAAATGTTCTGACGCACCCCCTGGGCCTTGGGACACCCGGAGCCGGACCCTTTTTGGTGGATGCTGGTGGTTGTAGTCTTCGTGGCGGCGATCCGGTTCCGTGGCTCAGGGCGGTCAAACCAGTGGCGGAACTATTTATGTGGTTTTGATGTTTAAATGTCCGACTACGCCACCCGTGGATTGCGGTCAGAGTGAACCGCCGCTACAGGGCAGACCGCTAAGACTGGTGTTGTGGGTGCAGCAGAGCGTAGCATAACTCCCCACGGGAGGAGTATAGTCTCAGGGCAGTGTATGCGGAGGATGGGGGTGATGGTGCAGGGCAGCAGCAGTAACGACACGGAGTCAGTGATGCAGTTCAGGGCCTTTACTCACAGTTCTTATTATCCAGACCACGTCTGCAGGTAACGGCTGCCCACGTCGTACTGTGCTCACCAGGTGAGGGGCTCAGACAACTCCCAGATAACTTTGGAGCGCTTCACAGGACCCCCTTTGTGTGTCCTTTGTCTGGCCTTTCTTACCAACACTTCTGTCCGGCTGCCTCGGGCCTCCTCTTGGTAAACTTAGCGCCAGTTTCCCTGACCCTATGTGGTGCCTTCCTAGCGGGTGTAGCAAGGGGCTGCGCCACATAAAATGTCAGAGCCTCCGGTTTCTAGCTGAGGGTCGTTTCCTGCCTCCACTAGTTCGGGGACCGGTCTCCCCCTTTGGCCTGACCCCTCCACGCAGGTGGATTCGGGCGTGCGGTGGCGACTCGCCCGTCCGCACCCCTGGGATCCCTTCATTCCTCGTTCCTGGAGCCTTCTCCGCTCCTCTTCCTTCCTTCTCCCTCTTGCAGGCCTGGGCCTCTGTTACTAGGCCCGCCTCCGGAGCAGAGCTCATGCAGAGCCCCTGCTCCCTGCTACTTCTGCTCAGACTTCTCTGCACTGAACTAAGATGGTGCCCACCTTTTATACTCCCTTCTCAATGCACCCAGGAACTGCTTCCTCCCTGCTCCTGCACTGCAGGGTTCCCCTTCCTCAGTGTTCCCTCCCCCCACTCCAGCCAGGGACAGGGACTGTCGTGCCCATCTCAGGGGCATATTGGTCGCCCTGCCCCACGGCAATGTGGTGTAATGCATGCAGGTGTCGGGTCCTGATCCACACTCCATCCTTATCTGAGAGTGAGATATCACACCTCTGGGTGAGGTGCAATACGTCTGTAGCAACCGAGCCCTCGGTGCTACAGTTCCATTTATCTTCAGCCTAGGTGACGTATTGTGATACAGGGCCGTGATTTTGGCTATAAAAGGGTCCCCTAGACCCCTACCCCAAGCTTTTTAAGAGAATCATATATGGCGTGCCAGGAGACTCTATGGAATGCTTTCTCAGCATCCAACGAGAGTATCTACTTACAAATTTTTAACTGCATCTAGCCCAGGAAATACTTTGTGACTAGTAGCAGTGTCTGCTAGTCAGCGGATTATCCTGGCTGTTAAGCAAGCTACACCACCTGTAGTTTGGACACTTAATTTTTTCAAAGGAAATGCTTCGGGACCACGGGATACTTAGTGAAGAGCATCAGGAGGCACCCCAAGGCATAGGGGCTGGGACTGGCACTAGGATGCCTTGCGGTGGACAGCCGAGCTCGATCCTTATAAAAGCTTTTTAACTGCAGCAGCTTTAGTGGACGCTACTGGAGCTGGAATTACGCGGCTGCTGGCATGAGACTTGCCCTCCAATAGATCCTTGTAAATGGATTTAAAGTGTATTCATTCAAATTAGAGGGACAATTTAAATTAAAAAGCTTAGAGCTGCCTCCACCACAGGGGGGCTCTCTCGACCCACCAGCGGACAGGCACCAGTATTGGGAGAGGGGGGCTGGCCGTCAGGGTTCACCGCAGCTCTGGCACAAACCCGGCGACACGGAGGTGGCACGGGCAGGAGCGGACTGGCCGTCTCGGCTTCTCACTTTTTGGATTTTAGAAGGGCATGACATGCCTATATCTGTGTCTCCCCCTCCTTTTACTCCTCCACCTCTTTTCTTTTCGCATGACTATATGTACTTGTCACTTTTCCATGTGTTAGTTGTGTCTTCTGAGCAGTTTGTCAGCTTTTGAAGGTGTTTTCTATGTGTTTCTATGTGTTTTTGTTTGCCTGCCATTGGTTTTAACGGTGTTCGAAGGTGTTCGACGAACAGTTCGACGAACAGTTCGGCGAACACACGGGTGTTCGACGAACCGAACCGAACTCGAACACTACGGGGGTGGCTCAACACTAACGACGACCAATCAGTTTGGATGCATTTGGCTGGATCTGAGCACACAGTATGGCTCTGAATACATCAGAATTCATTCAGCTGCTTCTGTCCTGTGTCACATCATCAATAAACACTAGTGACCCAGTGCCACTGGCAGCCATGCATGCCCAAGCCATCACACTGCCTCCGCCAACCATGTTTTACAGATGATGTGGTATGCTTTGGATCATGAGCTGTACCACGCCTTCTTCATACTTTTCTCTTTCCATCATTCTGGTAGAGGTTGATCTTGGTTTCATCTGTCCAAAGAATGTTCTTCTAGAACTGTGCTGGTTTTTTTAGATGTTTTTAGCAAAGTCCAGTCTAGCCTTTTTATTCTTGATGCTTATGAGTGGCTTGCACCGTGCAGTGAACCCTCTGTATTTACTTTCATGCAGTCTCCTCTTCATGGTAGATTTGGATATTGATACGCCTACCTACTGGAGAGTGTTGTTCACTTGGTTGGCTGTTGTGATGGGGTTTCTCTTCACTATGGAGATTATTCTGCGATCATCCACCACTGTTGTCTTCCGTGGGCACCCAGGTCATTTGCATTGATGAGTACACCAGTGCTTTCTTTCTCAGGATGTACCAAACTGTAGATTTTGCCACTCCTAATATTGTAGCAATTTCTCGGATGGGTTTTTTCTGTTTTTGCAGCTTAAGGATGGCTTGTTTCACCTGCATGAAGAACTCCTTTGACCGCATGTTTTCTTCACAGCAAAACCTTCCAAATGCAAGCACCACACCTCAAATCAACTCCAGGCCTTTTATCTGCTTAATTGAGAATGACATAACGAAGGGATTGCCCACACCTGTCCATGAAATAGCCTTGGAGTCAATTGTCCAATTACTTTTGGTCCCTTTAGAAACAGGGTGGCACATGTTAAGGAGCTGAAACTCCTAAACCCTTCATCCAATTTTAATGTGGATACCCTGAAAGCTGAAAGTCTGAACTTCATCTGCATCTGAATTGTTTTGTTTAAAATTCATTGTGGTAATGTCTAGAACCAAAATTAGAAAAATGTTATCTCTGTCCAAATATATTTGGACCTAACTGTATATTCAAATCACATTCATTAAAAATATCAAAATAAAGCAATTCAAAATATTAAAGTGTAATGTTATTTAAACTATATGGTAAATGCAATAATGTGAAAAATATAAACACATCAGAATTTTGTTATTTTTTTGTCACTATACCTCTTAAAGTGCATTAAAAATAAGCTATCAAAATGTCATATTTACCCCAAATGTAAATTAATAAAACCTCATCACACAGAAAACAAGCTCTCACTCAACTACATAAAGAGAAAAATAAAAATGTTACAGGCCTCAGCAGAAAAGGGCAACACAAAATTCTATAAAAACAAAACCCAAAATACCAATGTTGGAATTGTGTTTATTCACTGCTAGAGATGAGCAAACCCGTGGATGTTCGGGTTCGCCGGGTTCAACAAATATGCAGTAAAATGTTCGGTTTGAGTCCAAAGTTGACTTTGAACTTGACCATGTACCCGAACCCAATAAAAGTCAATAGGGACCTGAACTTCGGTGGCTGTAAAATGGTCATAGTCAGGGCTAGGGGGCTACAAATGGAAGCTAAATGGGGTTCAGAGCAGGACAATTGCCCTGCAAACAAATGTGGATAGGAAAATTACTTAAAAGGGGTTCTTTCACCAAAGCAATCATGGTAAAATAGGAAGTAAATGAATAACATACAAATTTTATCAGTGCCCTCACAGCTACTAAGCCTTGCTACTTCCAGCCCAGTCAAAAATTTGACCCACAGAGCATGGGGCACAGTACCCCTAAATTAGCAGCTTACAAATTTCATCCACAGAGTATGGGGCAGAGTACCCCTACATTAGCAGCTTACAAATTTCACCCAAAGAGCATGTTTCCACATTTATCACACAGAAGTTGATAACAAATTTCACCTGCATAGCATGTGTACACATTTCCCCCACAGAAGCTGATAATAAGTTTCATCCATAGAGCATATCTTCACATTTCCCTGAGAAAGCTGATTAAAATATCACACCCAGACAATGGGGCACAGTACCCCCACAGCTCACAAATGTCTGCTCCAGTAGCGTATGTTACAAATGCCGCTAATGAAAAGTTTGCTTACTACCGGCAGTCCAGTTAAACTTTTCTCCCACATAGCATGGTCCAGAGTACCCCCACAGAATCTTATTAAAAATTTCACCCACAGAGCATGATTTCACATTTCTCCCACAGCTCCAAATTTTCACTTCCAGTAGCGTACAAGCAGCTGCAGATAAAAAGCTTGTAGTTTAACTCTGGATACAGCTGGTTGTTCGCTGCAAAGCTTGCTACTGCCAGTCCCAGCCCCTTTGCCTCTCAACGCTATTGCCTTAGGGCTGGGGCCCGAAATGTTTCCCTTGAAAAAATTATTGTTCAAAGCAGGCAACCACGCCTGAATACTTCATCTAGGGATAGTGGAATTGTACTCTGTTTCTATTTTCTTGTTTGGTCCAACTGGGGCTATGATTAAGAGGGGACCAGGGAGAATACAAAGTGAAGGAACTGTATGCACTCTCAGCTATCCAATCTCAAATCACCAACAGGTGGGGTTGCAGAGTGCATACATGTAACAGAGAATCAGGTTTCTATTCTGGAGACACAACCTGATAAACATGTGCCACATCCAAGAAGGCAGCAGTCAAGCAAATTAACCACTTCTCAACTGAGTCAAAGCTGATTTTGCGAGCCGGCTACAAAGGTAGAGTAAAATTATTTTTTTAGGTACACTACTCGTACAGACATGGCTGCAGTGTACACAGAGGTTTTTGGGCACAGTACCCAAACAGAAGCTAATAACAAATTTCACCCATGGAGCATGTTCCACATTTATCCCACAGAAGCTGATAATAAATTTCACACCCAGATAATGGCCCACAGTACCCTCACAGGCAGGGTTTCACAGTACAGAGAGTGGCTTAAAGGCACATTACTCCCACTGATATGGGTTCAAGAATACACATAGAAGTTTAAAGGCACATTACTGCCACAGATATAGGTTCAAGAATACACACAGTGCATTTTAGCAAACTACTCCCACAGATATGGGTTCAAGAATACTTGTCAGCAGCACATTACTTGAAGAAATGCCATGCCGGGGAGCTCTTTGTTTTTGGAGTGCTTATATCCATGGCACAGTGGGCAGTAGCAGCCGATGTACTGGCTAGGGGCTGCCAACTGTGCCTTTGCACCCTGCCTCCTTTATTGCTGTGCTGTTGTGGCATCATGGCCACCATCTCCTCCTCCGAAATGCGCATGTCAGTAAGATGGCCTCCGCTCCATCATCTGACATGTGCTGCGGTGGTCCATTGACCGTGTGCACTAGCCCTCCCACATATTCATCATCCAACCTAATAAGTGGTTGGGCATCAGTGCACTCAGTCTCTGCCACTTCTGCAGCAGGGGCAGGTGGATGGGCCATGGAACTGCAGCCAGCAGAGTCATCAAAAGCAGAAGAGAATGCTGCATGACTTGGGGCTCAGATTGCTTGGCTGATTTGCAAGGGGTTGAGGTAGAAGCTGGATGACCCTGGGTGTCAGGTGCCAACTACGCACTTTCTGCACAATAGACCGTGTGGAAGATAATGTGAGGGAACTGGAGCCACTCTCAGCCATCCACTCTGACACCTTTACAACATCTTGTGGCATCACCATTTGTGCAGCGGTATTCGGGCCTATGAATGGACACATAAAGTCCGGTCGCCTACGTGCACCAGAAGAAGGTATTGTAATTGTGCACATAGCAGGTAAAGAACGACCACGCTCTGTCTTTGCATCAGCTACACTGCCACCATCAGCAGCTACACCAGCACCACCACGGTCACATCCACATCCCATATTTGATGGTCTCCTAATTTTTGGAACTTGATTTTTGAAACACTACTCAAAAAGGGATGGTGGAAAAGTAGATTTATTTATTTGCAGCAGTGCTAGAAAAAATACAGCGGTCCTGAAATCTTATGTCTTAGGCCTAGAAATGGCAAGTAGATGGCTGATGCCAATTCTTTATTTCCCAGACTAATAAAAAACACACACCAGCCTAAAAAATTTGTTTTAGAACCTAGAAATGGCAAAGACACGCCTGATGTGATATATTTATTTGCAAAAGTACTAGAAAACAGTCGCCAAGACTGAAAAATTATTTTGGGGGCCTGGAAAAAGCAATGAGAAGGCTGATGTGATATTTTGATTTGCTAAAGTACTAGAAAACACACACCAGGCCTGAAAACATTTTTTGGGGTCTATAAATGACAACAAAAAACGGCTGATACAATATATTGATTTTCTAAACTACTAGAAAACAAATATGAGGCCTGAAAAATTTTTTTTGGGGTCTAGAATAGGCAACGAGAAGGCTGGTGTGATATACTGATTTACAAAAGTGCTATGAAGCACACACCAGGCATGAAAATGATTTTTTGGGGCCTAGGAATTGCAACAGGAAGGCTGATGTGATATACTGAAATGCAAAAATACTATAGAACAGACACCAGGCCTGAATTTTTTTTTCAGGGTCCTAGAAATAGCAACAAGAATGCTGAAATGACATATTGATTTTCAAAAGAACTATAAAACACACACTATGCCTGAAAAAGTTTCTTTGGGGCCTACAAATGGCAACGAGAAAGCTAATGCCATATATTGATTTGCAAAACTACTAGAAAACAGACAGCAGGCCTGAAAAAATATTTTTGGGCCTACAAATGAAAAGAAGGCTGATGCGATATATTGAATTGCAAAACTACTAGAAAACAGCAGGTCTGAAAAAATGTTTTGGGTGCCTACTAATAGCAATGAGACGACTTATATCAATTATTGATTTCTCAGACTACTAGAAAACACACAGTGACGTAAATTAACAGTACTCCCACAGGCGGGGGGAGCAAAGTACACAGCGGCAAAGGACAGTACTCCCACAGGTGGAGGAGGCAGAGTACACACAGCAGCTTTTAGCACAGTACTCTCACAGACAGGTTTGTAGAGTACACACAGTGGCTTAAAGGACAGTACTCTCACAGACAGGTTTGCAGAGTACACACAGCAGCTTCAAGGAAAGTACTCCCACAGGCAGAGGGAGCATACCACACAGCAGCTTAAAAGGCACAGTACTCCCACAGGCAGAGGGGGGAGAGTACTCACTGCAGCTTTAAGCACAATACTCTCATAGGCTGGTTTGCAGAGTACACACAGCGGCTTAAATGATAGTACTCCCACAGATGGAGGGTGCAGTGTACAGCAGCAGCTTTTGGCACAGTACTCTTGTAATGACAGTGATACACTACCCAAAGATCACACACCAGGTGGTGTGCAGGTATTACCACTTCACTAAGGCAGTAATAAAAGTAAAAGAAAATGTAGTCCATGACACCAGGGTGCAGTGTATTAAATTCTGTTTCCTGGTGTGATCATATGTAGTGCACCCGATTGTCCAGAAAACAGAGAGGCCGATAAGCTATTGATAAGCTTTACTTGTTGCATACAATCACAGGTAAATCCAGACAAACGATGATTCAGCAGAGTTTCAATTTCAATGCTGCAAGCACAGTTACTTTCCAGTATGATAATGCAGATACATAAATGGTGCAGTAATTCCTGAGTACTATCTTCAGCTTATGTGCACAGTCTTTATCACACAACTGCCTGCAGCTGAGGCTGTGGTTTCTCGTGCACGGGAGCACTGAGCATCCTACCTGCTCCTACAGCTTCCAGGCAAGGACAACACACTTTTACACTAATATCTCAGTCTTTCTGGGTGCTAAACCCAGGACCTGGTTATGTGGTATAACCATGTGACCTTATTGCCATATATGGAAAGCAGGGCTAATTAGTTAACTCTTAATCTCCTGATAGCAGAATATAATAAATACATCACTTTATGCATATATAAACCACTTCTATATACTAAACCATCTTGTACATCATCTGCAAAAGGGAATGTAATCATTGTGCAAACATAATGAGGTAGCTGATGGCTTTGCTACATCTTAAAGGTAAATGTATAACAGCTTTGTGGCATTACACTCTCACAGATGGGTCTGCAGAGTACACACAGCGACTTAAAGGACAGTACTCTCACAGGCAGAGGGTGCAGAGTACACACAGCAGCTTAAAGGCACAATACTCCCACAGATATGGGTGCAGAGTACACACAGTGGTTTAAGGACAGTACTCTCACAGGCAGGGAGATGAAGAGTACACACAGTGGCTTAAAGGACAGTATTCCCACAGGCATGGGGGTGTAGAGTACACACAATGGCTTAAAAGACAGTACGCCAGCAGGCATGGCTCTGATGGCTCTAGAAGTGCCCACAGTTTAAAAGCTTGTTGATTAGCTGTGCTGCGGCTTTTCAACAAGCTTTATTAGACTGGTGAACAGAAACAGGAAACCGAACATACAGTAAAATGTCTGTGCTCGGGGTTCGGTACCGGACACTAGGTGCCCAGTATGAACCCCGAACGTTCCGGTTCGGGTTCGCTCATCCCTATTCACTGCAGGTTTATTATTCATTGCAGGTATTGGCTCCATTTCAATATACTCCTAAAGCAGCAGAAAAGCTAACCTGTGTGTAACCATGGACAAACATCGGTCTGGATTGGAGCTCTAAACATAAAATAGTAAGAAATTTTTAATATAAACTATTTGCAAAGTTTGTTAATTTATTTACAGATATATTGTTGCATTAAAAATGGATTCAGGGATTGAAAGTCTGAAACAGTGAAGTCTGTTGATTGAACAGCAAGCAGCACGGAACAGGACAGAATCCCCGGTTAAAAACATCTATATCTTACTCTGAAACTCTGCACCATTTTGGAGTAACATACTGTCAAAAGAGCTCAAATGGGTAGACTGATCACCTTGGCAGCTCTCTGCAAGTTTCTGCCTGGCTGCACATGATTTAACCCTTTCATGACATTTGAAATATATATAAGTCAAGCAAGGGAAGGACTAATATAATGCAGGTAAACAGTATGCAACAGCTGAGACACAGGCAGAACAAAAGTATATTTCTTTTATTTAACAACTAATATTAATTGTAAAACATGTATTACATGGTAACAATTTCTTTACAATGTTTGACAGTAAAATAAGCAGCAAATCACATAACCAAATAACTTATCAGAATACACTAGCATTTAGGGGCTATTAGTTTAAAATGATCTACTGGAGGAAAGGGGAACTATATTAACTATAGTGGGCAAGGGGCAGTCTTTTAAAGCTTTGGCAATACTCTGTTCCTATCACAACTCGCTGTCCCTTTCCCCCGTAACTCTCTATCCACTTTCGCGATGCCACTCTGGTGTCTGCTGGTCTCTGTCTGACTACTGTCTTTTCCTCTATCTGTCCCCGGTACTATGTGTCCCTGTCAGAGGTAAAGGCCCATGAGTCCTTCCTGGTCGCCGACCCAACTGTGAATCTCTGATCTGACACCTCTGGAGCTTCTGCGATATCTTGTCACTGGCGCATACGTCTGTGAGCCATGCCGCCTCACTCTGTTCCCGTTCTGTGGACCGACGTCACCAGGGTGAGGAACCTTGTCTGGCGTCGCTCGCGTCTTCGGGGCTTGACTGTCGACATCTGGGCTGGGTGGATACGCGGCACCTTTCTTCCTGACATGAGCTGCGGACGCTTCCACTAGGTGAGCATATGTAGTGGGACTCCTCTGGATCTCCGTCTCGGATGGCATCTGCAAGGAGGCTTGCGGTTCACGTGACATCACAGGAAGTATTCTTCCTGGAATGCACGCCTCCTAAGATTGGCCGGAAGTGACGGATATGTTTGTAGAGATGCCACCCACAAGCGCCCCCTTGATGCGGTGCTGAGATCAGACACAGCTGGGAGTACGAACGCTTCAGTTGCTCCTCCCGTCTCTCTCTTTGTCGTCAGAAGCACCTCAGGAAAACAGCACGTGTGCAAGTTCTCAGCTAGTTTCCCTGACAATGCGGTCCCCAGAGGCCTGATCAAACTCCTTCCCTCTACCATGCCTCCATGCTGTTCTGGTTCCACTTTGTCTTGTCTGTTTAAATTCCTCCCTTCTTTTATCTCGCAAGTCCCTGGGCGAGGGAAGTTTACAAATGTGTGTTGCTTCTTTAAGGGTAATCCAACTGCTGCCAAGAGCCGCACACATTTCTGGGTTTTCTGTTGGATTTGCGTCCAGATGAGCTCATCTTGTGCCTACCGCCTAGAAGGAATGCCTGAAATGGCTCCTTCTGCCCTATGAGGTTCTCCCGATAGATGTTCTTTTGAGACATCTGTGGTTCTAGTCGGTTCACTAGGTATGTTGATTCACCCTTCATCATGATCGACCACCAGTTCAGTAACTGTTTCTAGGTCTTCAGGTGGAGCACATTTTCCCATTTTTCTGCCTCAGAAAGGAATGGGCAAAGCATATTTCTGTGCAACACTCGCTTTGTAGCACTCTCTTCACCTTCTGGTCGAACTTCATAAACTGGGCTATTTGGGTGGACTCGTCTCACAATTTGATAGGGCACTAATTCTCACCAGTAATCCAACTTATTCTTGGGTCGCTTGGCTCGTATTAATACCTCCTCTCCTACCTCTTGAAGCTCATCAAAAGAATGGCAAGAGTGTGCAAAGCAGTCGTCAAAGCAAAAGGTGGCTACTTTGAAGAACCTAGAATATAAGACATATTTTCAGTTGTTTCACTCTTTTTAGTTAAGCATATAATTCCACATATGTTAATTCATAGTTTTGATGCCTTCAGTGTGAATGTACAATTTTCATAGTCATGAAAATACAGAAAAATCTTTAAATGAGAAAGTGTGTCCAAACTATTGGTCTGTACTGTATATATACAGTTATATGAAAAAGTTTGGGCACCCCTATTAATCTTAAGCTTAATGTTTATTAAAAATTGGTGTTTTTGCAACAGCTATTTCAGCTTGATATATGTAATAAATGTTGGACACAGTAATGTTTCTGCCTTGAAATGAGGTTTATTGTACTAACAGAAAATGTGCAGTCTGCATTCAAACAAAATTTGACAGGTGCATAAGTATGGGCACCTCACCAGAAAAGTGACATTAATATTTAGTAGATACTCCTTTTGCAAAAATAACAGCCTCTAGTGGCTTCCTGTAGCTTTTAATGAGTTCCTGGATCCTGGATGAAGGTATTTTTGACCATTCCTCTTTACAAAACAATTCCAGTTCAGTTAAGTTTGATGGTCGCTGAGCATGGACAGCCCTCTTCAAATGATCCCACAGATGTTCAATGATATTCAGGTCTGGGGACTGGGATGGCCATTCCAGAACATTGTAATTGTTCCTCTGCATGAATGCCTGAGTAGATTTGGAGCGGTGTTTTGGATCATTGTCTTGCTGAAAGATCCATCCCCTGCGTAACTTCAACTTTATCACTGATTCTTGAACATTATTGTCAAGAATCTGCTGATACTGAGTGGAATCCATGCGTCCCTCAACTTTAACAAGATTCCCGGTGCCGTCATTGGCCACACAGCCCCAAAGCATGATGGAACCTCCACCAAATTTTACTGTGGGTAGCAAGTGTTTTTCTTGGAATGCTGTGTTTTTTTGCCGCCATGCATAACGCCTTTTTGTATGACCAAACAACTCAATCTTGGTTTCATCAGTCCACAGGACCTTCTTCCAAAAAGAAATTGGCTTCTCCAAATGTGCTTTTGCATACCTCAGCCGACTCTGTTTGTGGCGTGCTTGCAGAAACGGCTTCTTTCGCATCACTCTCCCATACAGCTTCACCTTGTGCAAAGTGTGTTGTATAGTTGATCGATGCACAGTGACACCATCTGCAGCAAGTTGATGCTGCAGCTCTCTGGAGGTGGTCTGAGGATTGTCCTTGACTGATCTCACCATTCTTCTTCTCTGCCTTTCTGATGTTTTTCTTGGCCTACCACTTCTGGCCTTAACAAGAACTGTCCCTGTGTTCTTCCATTTCCTTACTATGTTCCTCACAGTGGAAACTGACAGGTTAAATTTCTGAGACAGCTTTTTGTATCCTTCCCCTGAACAACTATGTTGAATAATCTTTGTTTTCTGATCATTTGACAGTTGTTTTGAGGAGCCCATGATGCCACTCTTCAGAGGAGATTCAAACAGGAGAACAACTTGCAAGTGGCCACTTTAAGTAGCTTTTCTCATGATTACATACACCTGGCTATGAAGTTCAAAGCTCAATGAAGTTACAAAACCAAAAAAAGTGCTTTAGTACGTCAGTAAAAAGTAGGTAGGAGTATTTAGAACAAGAAAATGATAAGGGTGCCCATACTTATGCACCTGTCAAATTTTGTTTGAATGCAGATTGCACATTTTCTGTTAGTACAATAAACCTCATTTCAAGGCAGAAACATTACTGTGTCCAACAGTTATTACATATATCAAACTGAAATAGCTGTTGCAAAAACATCAATTTTTAAAAAACATTAAGCTTAAGATTAATAGGGGTGCCCAAACTTTTTCATATAACTGTATATATATATATATATATATATATATATATATATATATATATATATATATTGTACTCATAAATAAGTATTTTTATGTAAAAAAAAGAAACAAAATAAGTGCACATATTTAGTATTGCTGAGTCCGGAACAACCTGCCCTGTAAAACAGTCACACTAGTTAACCCTTCAATCAATAAAATAAAACAAATAAATAAAAAATTAGGCAAAAAATATCCTTTTTCATCATACTGCCAAACAAAAAGTGAAATAAAGTGCGATCAAAAGGGCGAATGTAAAAAAAAAAAAATGGTATAGTTGAAAACGTCATCTCGACCTGCAAAAATCAAGCTGCCAAAGAGCTCCATCAGTGATGAAACAAAAAAGCTATAGCTCTCAGAATGCTGTGATGCGAAAATAATTATTTTTACATAGAATAGTTGTTATTGTTATGTTCTGCTACCAAAGCTAAGGAAAGAGAGGAGATCTGTCCCTACTATAGGACTCAGCTGAATCCCTACGATGTAACAGGGAACCTGATCCTGCGATCAGACCTGCTAAAGTCCTAATCTAGTCTGTACGGAGACCTATAGATGTGGGGAGGGAATCCCTACAAGTACTAAGGACTGGGAGGAATATGGGACACCTCCTAACAGAAATAGTAGCAGACAGACGAACAAACAAAATAGATAGAACATAGAGGTCCGTAGACCAAGCAAACTAACAGAGCTAGATACAGAGCACAGGCTAGCTAGAAAGTAGATATACAATGAAGTCCAGCAAAGCCAGAAGGGCGGAGCAGGATTAAATAGGCCAACAAGGTCATGTGACCAGCAAAGGAAAAAAAACCTAACAGCAAGGTTCTAACAGTACCCCCCCTTCTAAGAGGATCCTCCGGATCCCCTAGGACCAGGCTTATCAGGAAATCTCCTGTGAAACGCTCTGATAAGTCTGGACGCGGAAACATCATCTGACCTCACCCAAGAGTTATCCTCGGGTCCGAAACCTTTCCATGCCACAAGATACTGCAAACTACCTCTATACCGTCTAGAGTCAAGGATGCGAGAAATTTCATATTCCCCGTCCTCCACCACCGGAGGAACAGAGGCAGAGGCGTCACCATCCGACACAACAGCTTTTTTTAACAGAGAGACATGAAAGACCGGATTAATTCTCCAGGAGGTAGGAACCTCCAACCTAACAGCAGATTGGTTGACAACCTGATGCACCTTAAAGGGCCCTACAAACTTGGGACCCAATTTCTTAGAAGGAATCCTCAACCGCAGATTCCTAGAGGACAACCAAACCATGTCACCAACAGCGAACAAAACCTCCTGTCGTTTCCTATCAAAGTAGTCTTTAGATTTTCTGTTGGCCTCCTGAAGATTACCACGCACATCCGTCCAAACTCTTTCCAAATCACCGGAAAAATTCTCCTCCTCAGGCACGGCAGATCCCAACTTGGAGAACGACCCAAACGACGGATGTCTCCCAGAACAACAAAAAAAAGGCGAACAACCAGCAGAAGAAGATGTATGATTGTTCAGAGCAAATTCAGCAAGTGGCAGAAACTCAGACCACCCCTCTTGATTGTCTGCCACAAAACAACGCAAGAACTGCTCAACATCCTGGTTTTTCCTTTCTGTCTGGCCATTAGATTCAGGATGATATCCGGACGAAAACGACAAATGAATTCCCAACCTGTCACAAAAGGCACGCCAAAAACGAGCCACGAACTGAGGACCCCTATCAGAAACAATGTCAGTAGGAACGCCATGAAGTCTGACAATTTCCTTGACAAAGGCCTTAGCGAGAGTTTTAGCGCAGGGCAGTTTGACGAAGGGAACCAAGTGACACATCTTGCTAAAACGGTCCACGACCACCCAGATGACAGTAAAACCCTCAGAGGGGGGAAGGTCAGTTATAAAGTCCATAGCCAAATGTGTCCAAGGAGCACTGGGGACCTCCAAAGGACAAAGTAACCCCGCAGCAGGAGTATGTGAGGACTTAGATCTAGCACATATAGTACATTGGCGCACCCACTTAATGACTTCCTTCTGCCATCCAGGCCACCAAAAACTGCGACCCACCAGTCTCTTGGTCTCAGAGATTCCGGGATGACCTGCCAACCGAGATTCGTGACACTCAACAAACAAATCTCTCCTAAAGGTCCCAGGCACAAACAACCTCCCATGAGGAGTGTTAGATGGGGCATTCTCCTGAGCTTTAAGAATCTCATCTTCCAAAACGGAGTCTAAAGCAGCTATCACAACACCTTCTTGTAAAATGTTTTCCTCTTTCTCAGCACCGACTATGGGAGAAAAACTGCGAGACAAGGCATCCGCCTTAACATTCTTAGTACCAGGGATGTAAGTAACGGAGAAATTAAACCGCGAGAAAAACAGTGCCCACCTAGCCTGACGGGCATTCAGGCGCTTGGCAGCATCAAGATATATCAGATTTTTATGATCCGTAAGAACCTGAACGGGAAATTCCGCACCTTCCAAGAAGTGGCGCCAGTGTTCAAATGCGAGTTTAATAGCCAATAATTCCCGATTACCAATATCGTAATTCAATTCAGTCTCCGAAAAATTTTTTGAAAAAAAGGCACAGGGATGTAATCCATCCCCGTTATCCTGAGACAATACTGCGCCAACCCCCACAGAGGAAGCATCAGCCTCAACCAAAAACGGCCTAGTAACATCAGGCTGCATAAGGATGGGAGCAGAGGTGAACCTCTCCTTGAGATACACAAAAGCTTCAATGGCCTCAGAAGACCACTGAACCGCATCAGCACCTTTCCTGGTGAGATCAGTCAGAGGTTTGACAATACTAGAAAATTTTTTTATAAATTTTCTATAGTAATTGGCGAAACCCAAAAACCTCTGTATCGATTTCAAACCAATAGGCCTAGGCCATTCCTGCACAGCCTGAACCTTAACCGGATCCATCTCAAAACCTTGGCTGGAGATAATGTAGCCCAAAAAACTAATTCTCTGTACAGCGAACTCACATTTCTCCAGCTTAGCAAAAAGCGAATTGTCCATTAATAACTGTAATACCTCACGCACGCTCCGCCAATGAGACTCCAGATCTGGCGAATAAATCAAAATGTCATCCAAATACACAACCACATTTTTACCGATCAAAGGTCTAAGGATGTCATTAATCAGATTCTGAAAAAATGCAGGAGCATTAGTAAGACCAAAAGGCATAACCAGATTCTCAAAATGACCCACAGGAGTGTTAAAAGCAGTCTTCCATTATTCACCCTCCTTCATGCGCAACAGATTGTATGCCCCCTTAAGGTCAATTTTAGAGAACCACTTGGCCCCCAATAACTGGTTAAACAGATCAGGAATCAATGGCAGTGGGTAAGGATTGCGTACCGTAATTTTGTTAATCTCACGAAAATCCAGACAAGGACGTAAACCGCCGTCCTTTTTTTTTACAAAAAAAAATCCAACCGCCACAGGAGACTTAGAGGGCCTAATGTGACCGGCGGCCAAACTTGTCTGTATGTATTCCTCCAAAGCCTTCCTCTCAGGAATAGTAAGGTTAAATAAACGACTTTTAGGAAGAATCGCTCCAGGGACAAATTCAATAGAACAATCATAGTCTCTATGGGGAGGCAAAACCTGCGATTCTTTCTCAGAAAAAACTCTCCAAAAATCCTGAATAGGAACAGGCAATTCTCCCCTATCCAAAGCTGCAATACGCCCGTTACAACACTTGTCATAACATTTATGGCTCCAGGATTTAATTTCACTGGTAGACCAATCCAGTACAGGATTGTGAAATTTTAACCAGGGCAAACCCAATATTATTGGAGAAGGCAAGTTATTCAACACTACCAAATCCAATTTCTCATGGTGAACACCATTAATAGTGAGAGGAAATTCACTGACCTTGAGAGTAATATTCTTCAAAGGGGAGCCATCCACAGAAACCACAGCAATGGGGGATGATAAAGGTTCAGGTTTTAAATTGAGTTTTTCCACGAATCCCCCATCAATTACATTCAGTGTAGACCCGCAATCAACAAACACCCGAAATTCCATTAATTTTTCCTGAGCAATCGTGGAAGCAGCTAAAAATATACCCTTGGAATTTAAACAAGCAATACGGGCGTGACTGACCATTTTTTTTTCTTTCTTCATACGAAGCTCACAGCCTTTAATCAAATGACCAGATTTTCCGCAATAGAAACACAAGCCTTCCGAAAAACGACGGTCTTTTTCTTGAGAGCGAGGTGCCACCGATCCAATCTCCATCGGTTCACCACTGTTAGTACACACATTATCATAACCAGAAACTGACATAGCAGAGGATTTGCTCTCATTAACCCTAGCACGCAGTCTTCTATCCACCCGTATAGCTAATTGCATAGCCTGTTGCAAATCCTCAGGTGTAGGATAAGCAATTAGCAGGTCTTTAACCCTTTCACTGAGCCCAGCAAGAAATAGACTTTTCAGAGCAGAATCGTTCCACCCTGTTTGAGTGGACCAACGACGAAAATGAGTACAATATTTTTCCACATTACCTGATCCTTGTTTTAAACGTCTCAACTCAGTCTCAGCTGATGCCACACGGTCAGGATCATCATATAATAATCCTAAAGCAGAAAAAAAACTATCCACTGATCTGAAGCATGTATCACTAGGTTGTAAAGAAAAGGCCCACTCCTGAGGCTCTTTGCGCAAAAGTGACATTATGAACCCTACGCGCTGGGATTCATCCCCAGAGGACTTGGGTCTCAAACGAAAATACAATAAGCAAGCATTTTTAAATGAAAAAAATTCTCGATGTTCACCAAAAAATAAATCCGGCAAACATACCTTAGGCTCCAAGAAATATGCTCCAGGACAGTTACTCACGTGCTGACGGAGCTCGGCCACTTCCAGAGAGAGTCCCTGCAGGTGTTTAGTCAAATCCTGAACCGACACCATGATGGAACAAAAAAAATAAAAAAATCTTTCCTTAGAGAATTTGCAGGCTGGACTTACTGTTATGTTCTGCTACCAAAGCTAAGGAAAGAGAGGAGATCTGTCCCTACTATAGGACTCAGCTGAATCCCTACGATGTAACAGGGAACCTGATCCTGCGATCAGACCTGCTAAAGTCCTAATCTAGTCTGTACGGAGACCTATAGATGTGGGGAGGGAATCCCTACAAGTACTAAGGACTGGGAGGAATATGGGACACCTCCTAACAGAAATAGTAGCAGACAGACGAACAAACAAAATAGATAGAACATAGAGGTCCGTAGACCAAGCAAACTAACAGAGCTAGATACAGAGCACAGGCTAGCTAGAAAGTAGATATACAATGAAGTCCAGCAAAGCCAGAAGGGCGGAGCAGGATTAAATAGGCCAACAAGGTCATGTGACCAGCAAAGGAAAAAAAACCTAACAGCAAGGTTCTAACAGTTATTGTGTATAAGCACTAAAACATAAAAAAATTTCATAAATATGGTATCACTGTAATCGTACTGACCTAAAGAATAAAGCTGTCTAATCAATTTTACAACACGTGGAACGCATAAAAGACTCTAAAACACAATTCCTGAATTGCTGTTTTTTCATCATTCTGCCTCCTAAAAATCGGATTAGCGGAATAGGTAACGATTAGTGATGAGCAAACGTGCTCGCCACTGCTCGGTACTCGCCCAAGCATCACTATGCTCGACAAGCTTGGCGCTCGGCGAGTATTTCCGAGTAGCTCTGGCAGAAACTTGGTTCCCCTCCCTGCATGTTTGGCGCTCTTTAGAGAGCCAATGAATGTGCAGGGATTGCCTGCCATGCACTGTAATGCCGCAGCCATGTTGGTTGTGGGCTTTACAGTGATTGGCTGGCCGCACAGCATCATCAGGTGTATATAAGACCAGCTGAATATAATCAGTGCTAGGCAGGCAGGCAATGTATGTGGCAGACTGCAGTGTATGATACAGCACAAGAGGGTCCATTGAACATCCTGTCTGCTGCTGTAATAATTACAGATATTTCTAGACAAAGCCCCAGATATCAGGGGCCAGGGCAAATGTTTTTTTTTATCTTAATCCTGGTTATTTGCTTAAAAAGCAATCCAAAGTACACCTTTTTTCTACTCCATTTGCTTGTTCTCACTGCAGAATAAATCCAGATCTGTTACATATTGCTGCAATAAAAATCCAGAAATTTGAACTGAATGTGGAAAATATTGGCCTCCTTTTCCATTCTATTGCAGTGTGTCGGTGAAACTATTCACACTAGGTCTCCGTGTAGAATAATATTAGCAAATTACAGGCCTAACATTTAAAACCATGGTTCTCTGTCAGACATATCATCTATAAGACTGTTCAAAAATCATACATTTCTTCTATTTTCATTCCGTTGCAGTGTGTCGGTGAAGCTATTCACACTAGGTCTATGTGTAGAATAATATTAGTAAATTACAGGCCTACTATTTAAAACCGTGGTTCTCTGTCAGACATATCAATTAAAAGACTGTTCAAAAATCATACATTTCTTCCATTTGCATTCCTTTGCAGTGTGTTGGTGAAGCTATTCACACTAGGTCTCTGTGTAGAATAATATTAGCAAATTACAGGCCTGCTATTTAAAATGGTGGTTCTCTGCCAGACATATCACATATAACTGCATTCCAAAATCAGCCATTTCTCGTGAACGTGGAAAATATTGTCCTCCATCCATTTAAAATGGGCAAGGTGCATGGCAAGGGACGGGGAAGTGGACGTGATGGTGATGGTGCATGCAGAAGCTGAGGATGTGGCCGTGGGCAAGGTGAAATTGTGCTACAACATACACCCACATCTTGTTGCTTGACCTTCCTGTCCCAATTACTAGGGGACTGCAGAACACCACTATTGAACACAGAGCAGTGTCAAAAGATTGTTGGTTGGATAGCAAATAATGCTTCCAGTCACTTTGTCACCACCACTACCACCCTGTCTTCCACACAGCCAAGTCTCAGTAGCAGTGAGTCTGGACCGCATATTCCTCACTCTGATTCACCTTCCTCCCACCATGCCGAGTGTGTGGAGACAACTGATCCCACACTTGGACACTCAGAAGAGCTGTTCACTTTTCCATTTGTAGATTTGGGCCTCTCACCTGGCCAGCTTCAAGCGAGTCAAGAGGAGAATGCATGTAGCGATGCCCAAATATTTGAGCAGCCACGGTCACACGAAGATAAAATGCAATTACTGTCGCAAGAGGTGGATGATGATGATGAGACACAATTGCTAGAAAGTCAGGAGGAGGGCCAGTGTGCGGAAGTGGAAGATGAGGTGGTGGATTATATAGTAACTGATACAGCCTGACAGGGGGACATACAGAGCGAGGACAGGAGCACACAAGGGAGGGAGGCGTATCACCACAACAGGCAGGAAGAAGTAGTGTGGTGGCCACAGACACAAGGTGGGAAATCGTTCCCTCGTAATGCCAACATGATGGAAGTTTCCAGTACAACTGTTAGGTCTTTCCAAGTCTGGTTGTTTTTTAAAGACTCAGCAGATAACCTTAAAAAGGCCATTTACACCACCTGCCAGGCCAGCATCAGCAGGGGTAGCAAAAATAGCAGCCTGACCACCACCAGCATTATCAGGCACATGGCAGCAAAGCACCCGACTTTGTGGGCCGAATCCCAGGGTCCAGCAACAGTGTCTGCGGGTGACACCACTGCATCTTCCGCTGTTGTGCTTGCACGCCAATCCCCTGTCCATGGCGCATGCGAAGATGCCTCCCGCCCTGCACCTGTCATTGCCCACTCTCAAGTAGCACCATCAGCAAGCATGTCCTTGTCTCAGCGCAGCATTCAGTTGTCCATACCCCAGTCCTTAAAACGCAAGCTCAAACACGCAGCCAACGCCCTACAGGCCACACTACTAAATTCACACATTTCGCAAATGCATGCACTCAAAATGTTGCCTTTTAGGCTTGTGGAGATGGATGCTTTCTGCAACCTGATGGCGGTTGCTGTCCCTCGGTACTCGGTCCCCAGCCGCCTCTATTTCTACCGGTGTGCCGTGGCTGCATTACACAAGCATGTGTCCCACAATATTAGACTCAACAACCTAGTTACTGGGAAAGCCCACCTAACCACGGACACGTGGACAAGTGCTTGTGGGCAGAGACGGTACATCTCGCTGGCAGCACACTGAGTTAATATAGTGGAAACCGGGACCCAGTCGGACCTTGAGACAGAACACGTCCTCCTAATGCCGAGGATTGTAGGCCCTGGGTCAATCAGGGTTGCCCCCACATTCTACAGCTCCTGCACTTCCTCTTCAGCATCCATCTCTGAAATGACCACATTAGTCGCAAGCTGGAAGCACTGCAGCACTGCCTCGGTCAAGCGGAAACAGGCTGTGCTGAAGCTAATATGCTTAGGTGATAAACCACACAATGCTATAGAGTTGTGGACAGCCCTGAAAGAGCAGGCAGATCTGTGGCTGACACTGCTGACCCTACAACCAGGCATGCTCATGTGTGACAATGGGCATAACCTGGTGGCAGAGAAATGACACTCAGAGTAGATAAGGTTTCCCTCTGTGCCAGTCCTTTCACCAAGCTAAAGACTGTGGTGAAATACAACTTCCACTGAGAAGCAGCTTCAGACTGAAAAACATTGGGCCCACCAGAGGATTTGATTCTGAGGGCTCACCTCTCTCCCCTGCTCAAGCTGCAAAGTTTGCGCTATCATGAACTCTCATGAGGGAGAAGCCAGGGCCCACCCATGGATTCTCTGGTTGGACCGACCGACCCTGCTGAGAAGCAGACCTGGCTAAGAAAAGTGTGTGGGAAGGTTCCTGGCTGCTTTTTTACTGAGGTGGAAACCCACGCAAACACAGGGAGAACATACAAAATCCTTGTAGATGTTGTCCTTGCTGGAATTTGAACCCAGGATCCCAGCATTGCAAGGCTTCAGTGCTAACCACTGAGCCACTGTGCTGCCCTCTCTGTTCTCCCTCTGATATCTAACATGCTGGAGAAACTTGCACCTACTGCCACTCGGTATCTTCAGCTCCTTTGTGAGAAACAAATGTATTTGGGCAGCCACTGAGTCTACCAAATAAAATTCCTGAGAAGGAAATTGTTGATGGCTTTGCTACTGGTACTGGGGGCAGTGCTAATACCATGGCGTCGTGCCATAGTTCACTGGAAATATTCCAGGCTGGTAGGTGCCAAGCTGATTCCCATAGAAAAGTACCAGCAGCAACCTAAGGAGATGGTGGCCTCTATCATCATCATGACCTCTATCATCATCACGACTTTTGCACTATGAACTCTCCTGAAGGAGAAGCCAGGGCCCACCGGAGGAGTTTCCGGTTCTCTGGTGGGCCCGTCCAACCCTGCTGAGAAGCAGCCCTGGCTATGAAAAGTGTGTGGGAAGGTTGCCGGACACTCTATGGCTGCTTTTTGCTGTGGCCTGGCTCCAGTGAGATGTACCGTCCCTGGCCACATTCACTTGTCCACGCATTTGTGGTTAGGCGGTCCTTCCCGCTAAGTGCACTGGGGGGGGCGCGGGTAATGTTGCGGCACCCGCGCTTGTGGAAGGCGGAGACAATACTGGGAGAAATAGTGGCGGCTGGGGACCAAGTATGGAAACCCGGCCGTCGCCATGAGGTTATGGACAGTTTCTGCCTAAACTAGCCTAAAAGGCCACATTTCAAGTGGAAGCAGCTGCCCAGAAATCTAGCAGTTTACTATTGCGGCCTGTAAGTGGGTGGGTGGGTGGGTAGCTGGGTGCATACTTGCGCTTGCATTCCAAGTAACAGAAAACTAAGCAGATGGTGGCCTCTATCATCATCATGGCCTCATCTCGGCACTATGAACTCTCCTGATGGAGAAGCCAGGGCCCACCGGAGGAGTCTCCAGTTCTCTGGTGGGCCCACCTAACCCTGCCGAGTAGCAGCCCGGACACTCTATTGCTGCTTTTTTAATGTGGACTGGCTCCGTACCTTCACTGGCCACATTCTCATGTCCACGTGTTTGTGGTTAGGCGGTCCTTCCCAGTAAGTGCACTGGGGAGGGCACGGGTAATGTTGTGGGACCCGTGCTTGTGGAATGCAGAGACAACATCTGTATGAATAGTGGTTGGCTGCGGATAGAGTATGGACACCCGGCCGCCATGAGATTATGGACAGCTTCCGCCTCCACGAGCCTAAAAGGCCACATTTCAAGTGCAAGCAGCTGCCCAGAAACCTGGCAGTTTACTATTGCGGCCTGTGGGTGGCTGGCTGTATACTTGAGCTTGCTTTTTAAGGAATGGGGTTGTGTCAACTGAACGTTGCGCTAGGACAAGGACGTGGACGGTGATTGTTGCAAGTCTGCAATGATAGGTGCATGGAGGGAGGTATCTTCGCATGCGCTAAGGATCACTTATTATGGGCACACTTTTAGCCAGTGACTTGGGAGTCAGAGATGCTTCCAGGGGTCTTCACCATGCTGTTTTCATGTCTTTTCAACACTATATGCATGTGTCTGATGATGTGTCACACACCACATGGCCAGATAAGGTTGTAAAATGTTAAAATTACATTTCCCAGTGAATGCATTTGTATTGGTTGAAAGCAATGCAAAAGTGCAAAAACGCATCAAAATTGCTACATGTGAACATAGCCAAAGGAGTGGAGGAGCATTTTTGTTTTGGTTATTCATTTTGCCTTATATACAAGTCATTACCCTGGAAAGGATGTTCCTAACATATTTCCCAGGAAAATCCATATTGGTTTCCTTTTTGCATGTTTTATTGTGAGCTCGTAAAAGTGGCTTAATACCTCAACAACATTGTTGACAGCAGTGACCTGGGCATCAGAAATGCTTCCAGGGGTCTTCCCTATGATGATCCCATGTAATTTGAACACTGTTCCCATCGATTTGGGAAATTTTTAGGCCCTCTGCAGACCGCCGGGGGGAGCTGCCTGAAAAATGCTTGAGTTTCCCATAGACTCGAGCATTCCAATTTGCTTGACTCAAACAACGAGAACCCCAGCATTTTAGTGCTCGCTCATCACTAGTAGCGATCAAAAAACGTTATGATACTGTAAATGGTACCAATAAAACGTCAACCTGTCACGCAAAAAACAAGCCCTCATATGACTTTGTCACCAGAAATATGTAAAAATTATAGCTTTCAAATATTTTGATGCAAAATCTTGTTTTTGCAAAAAAAAACGCCTTTTAGTGTGTGACAGCAGTCAAACAAAAAAAAAGCTATATAAATCTGGTATCGCTGTAATTGCACCGAACCCTAAGAATAAAGTTGTCTTATCACTTATACCACACGAGGAACAGCGTAAGAATAAATAAAAAAAACAAATCTTGACCTGCTGATGATTAGTTCTCACTATGTGTCAGTAGACCCAGATAGATAGATAGATAGATTTAAATTCTAAATATTTTAATCAGACTAAATGAAGAAAGTTTATATTAATTGCACTTTGATCTTTAAAAATCTATTGTACATTTATAATCAGGAGTAGTTAATGTCTGCCATATTACTAAATAAACTGTCTTAATTGAATTAATCATGTTTTTGTATGTAACATCAATTTGAATTAAATCCGATGACTGTAATATTCTCAGTGGCCTTTACTGACATTCTCTTAGTGGTGCAAAAGATTATTTTTGACAATTAAATTATGCTTATAGCAACTTCTTGTAATATAAAAGATTTAGAACTAGTATGCTTTATGTTTGTAAGTGGAAACCCAGAGCATCTGACTCATATTTCAAACCATCATAGCGCACTTTTCAAGCTTGATCTATAGTGAACCTTTAGGTTTCATGACATTGTCATCTAATCTAGCTGGTAGAAGATGGCTTTAATTGACTGTGACATGTGTAGCGCTTTTGTTTTATAGAAATAAACTGCAGCTGGAACCTCACGGGCTACTGCCATATCAGGACTCCACATCTGTCATGTCTGACTGTTGACACTGCTTGCTTGTCAGAATATAACAAAATGAGCAAACACTCGTAGTACGTCTGCAGATTTTTACTGAAGTTGGTTAACCTGAAAATGTCTGTAACAATAGCACACCACATATGCTTCTAGTTAGCAAAACTGTTGTTACAATGCTGAATGCAGATGTTTTTATAAGGGAAAACTTCAAGAGTTGCATAATCTTGCCAGAAATTAATCTTATTTCTGCTGTTAGAACTGAGTAATAACTAGAGATTAGTGTTGAGCCACCCCCGTAGTGTTCGAGTTCGGTTCGGTTCGTCGAACACCCGTGTGTTCGCCGAACTGTTCGTCGAACTGTTCGTCGAACACC
The DNA here is from genome assembly GCF_046119375.1 of Phyllobates terribilis. NCBI lineage: Eukaryota > Metazoa > Chordata > Amphibia > Anura > Dendrobatidae > Phyllobates > Phyllobates terribilis. The sequence goes on from NW_027362764.1 coordinate 458,057,988, forward strand.
TTCGAACACCGTTAAAACCAATGGCAGGCAAACAAAAACACATAGAAACACATAGAAAACACCTTCAAAGGTGTCCAAAAGCTGACAAACTGCTCAGAAGACACAACTAACACATGGAAAAGTGACAAGTACATATAGTCATGCGAAAAGAAAAGAGGTGGAGGAGTAAAAGGAGGGGGAGACACAGATATAGGCATGTCATGCCCTTCTAAAATCCAAAAAGTGAGAAGCCGAGACGGCCAGTCCGCTCCTGCCCGTGCCACCTCCGTGTCGCCGGGTTTGTGCCAGAGCCGCGGTGAACCCTGACGGCCAGCCCCCCTCTCCCAATACTGGTGCCTGTCCGCTGGTGGGTCGAGAGAGCCCCCCTGTGGTGGAGGCAGCTCTAAGCTTTTTAATTTAAATTGTCCCTCTAATTTGAATGAATACACTTTAAATCCATTTACAAGGATCTATTGGAGGGCAAGTCTCATGCCAGCAGCCGCGTAATTCCAGCTCCAGTAGCGTCCACTAAAGCTGCTGCAGTTAAAAAGCTTTTATAAGGATCGAGCTCGGCTGTCCACCGCAAGGCATCCTAGTGCCAGTCCCAGCCCCTATGCCTTGCGGTGCCTCCTGATGCTCTTCACTAAGTATCCCGTGGTCCCGAAGCATTTCCTTTGAAAAAATTAAGTGTCCAAACTACAGGTGGTGTAGCTTGCTTAACAGCCGGGATAATCCGCTGACTAGCAGACACTGCTACTAGGCACAAAGTATTTCCTGGGCTAGATGCAGTTAAAAATTTGTAAGTAGATACTCTCGTTGGATGCTGAGAAAGCATTGCATAGAGTCTCCTGGTACGCCATATATGATTCTCTTAAAAAGCTTGGGGTAGGGGTCTAGGGGACCCTTTTATAGCCAAAATCACGGCCCTGTATCACAATACGTCACCTAGGCTGAAGATAAATGGAACTGTAGCACCGAGGGCTCGGTTGCTACAGACGTATTGCACCTCACCCAGAGGTGTGATATCTCACTCTCAGATAAGGATGGGGTGTGGATCAGGACCCGACACCTGCATGCATTACACCACATTGCCGTGGGGCAGGGCGACCAATATGCCCCTGAGATGGGCACGACAGTCCCTGTCCCTGGCTGGAGTGGGGGGAGGGAACACTGAGGAAGGGGAACCCTGCAGTGCAGGAGCAGGGAGGAAGCAGTTCCTGGGTGCATTGAGAAGGGAGTATAAAAGGTGGGCACCATCTTAGTTCAGTGCAGAGAAGTCTGAGCAGAAGTGGCAGGGAGCAGGGGCTCTGCATGAGCTCTGCTCCGGAGGCGGGCCTAGTAACAGAGGCCCAGGCCTGCAAGAGGGAGAAGGAAGGAAGAGGAGCGGAGAAGGCTCCAGGAACGAGGAATGAAGGGATCCCAGGGGTGCGGACGGGCGAGTCGCCACCGCACGCCCGAATCCACCTGCGTGGAGGGGTCAGGCCAAAGGGGGAGACCGGTCCCCGAACTAGTGGAGGCAGGAAACGACCCTCAGCTAGAAACCGGAGGCTCTGACATTTTATGTGGCGCAGCCCCTTGCTCCACCCGCTAGGAAGGCACCACATAGGGTCAGGGAAACTGGCGCCAAGTTTACCAAGAGGAGGCCCGAGGCAGCCGGACAGAAGTGTTGGTAAGAAAGGCCAGACAAAGGACACACAAAGGGGGTCCTTTGAAGCGCTCCAAAGTTATCTGGGAGTTGTCTGAGCCCCTCACCTGGTGAGCACAGTACGACGTGGGCAGCCGTTACCTGCAGACGTGGTCTGGATAATAAGAACTGTGAGTAAAGGCCCTGAACTGCATCACTGACTCCGTGTCGTTACTGCTGCTGCCCTGCACCATCACCCCCATCCTCCGCATATACTGGCCTGAGGCTATACTCCTCCCGTGGGGAGTTATGCTACGCTCTGCTGCACCCACAACACCAGCCTTAGCGGTCTGCCCTGTAGCGGCGGTTCACTCTGACCGCAATCCACGGGTGGCGTAGTCGGACATTTAAACATCAAAACCACATAAATAGTTCCGCCACTGGTTTGACCGCCCTGAGCCACGGAACCGGATCGCCGCCACGAAGACTACAACCACCAGCATCCACCAAAAAGGGTCCGGCTCCGGGTGTCCCAAGGCCCAGGGGGTGCGTCAGAACATTTTCATCACCTTTCACAATCACCAATGGGACAAGGCAGGGATGTCCTCTGTCCCCTCTCTTATACATCCTAGTGACGGAGCACCTGCTCTCATCAATTCGCCATAACCCCAATATTAGGTGGATTGAGGTGGGAGGCACCGAGTACAAGTGCTCTCTATTTGCTGATGATGTCCTAGTATATATCACTCAATCACATATATCCATCCCTGCTGTTATGGCTGAAATAGATCACTTTGTTACATGGTAAAATTTTAAAATCAATGCAGCGAAGTCTGAGGCCCTCGATGTCTCCCTCCCTAAATCCATATAGGATTCCATCCAGTCCAACTTTCCCTTTGCCTGGCCCTCACAGGGTATCAAATACTTAGGAATTCCTATTCATAGAGACCTCTCCCATCTATGTTATCTTAATTTTGGGCCCTTTATTGAACAATTCCATACAGACCACGGTTGGCAAGTTGGAACTGTGAGATTCACTACGTGCATCACTGGTATTTTGTGGAAAAGCACATGTAAGATTCTGCAACAGTCTCTGCTGATACTCCTGCATGCGTGCATCCCTTTCTATGGCAGGAATAATTTCTGCAAATTTACTTTTGTACCGGGGATCTAACAGTGTGGCAACCCAGTAGTCAGGATTATTTCTAATTCTCACAATTCGAGGGTCATGTTGCAGGTAGTGCAGCAAGAAGGCACTCATGTGTGTTGCGCATCCAGGAGCACCAAGTCCCTGTTGTGTTGGTGGCGAGGTAACAATCATGCTTCCTTCCTCTGTCCTCTCCCCCCAACCTCGCACAACAGAAATGTGATCAAGGTCTCCCTCATCTGATGAGTCTTCCATCAGTTCGTCCTCCACTTCTTCCTGGGCTCCTGCACCTTCCTCACTAGTTTGGCTGCTACAATGCGCCCTGGTAAAATCATCTCCCCCACCCTCACATGCCTGCCGCCCTGGTGCTGCCGACCGTCTGGACCTTGCAGATGTTAGCCCTTCCGCATACAACTCCTCCTCCTCTACTTCCTCCACCTCCTCTTGTGCCACCACCTGACTCCGAATTCTGTTTAACATGTGCTCCAGCATGTAAATCACCGGAATAGTCATGCTGATAATGGCATCGTCAGCACTAAACATCTTCGTCGCCATTTCAAAACTGTGCAGAAGGGTGCATAGGTCCCTGATCTGAGACCACTCCTCCAGCGTGATTTGCCCCACCTCTGAATCTCGTTGGCCCAGGCTATACGTCAGAACGTATTGCACCAGGGCTTGTCGGTGCTGCCACAGTCGCTGCAACATGTGCAGAGTTGAATTCCACCGGGTAGGCACATCGCATTTTAGCCGGTGAAGTGGCAGGCCCAACGACTTCTGTAGAGATGTAAGTCGCTGAGCTGCGGGATGCGAACGGCGGAAGTGAGCACACAGCGACCGTGCCCTCTGCAGAAGGCCATCTAGTCTGGGATAGTGGGCTAAAAATTGCTGGACAACCAGGTTCAACACGTGAGCCATACAAGGCACGTGTGTGACATTGCCCCGGCGAAGGGCCGCACCCAGGTTTGCAGCATTGTCGCACACGGTCTTCCCTGGTTTCAGGTCCAGTGGAGACAACCATTCATGAAATTGGTTCTCCAGAGCTGACCACAACTCCTCAGCTGTGTGACTCACATTTCCCAGACATTTCAATGTAAAAACCGCCTGATGACGTTGAGCCCTACTGCCAGCATAGTAAGGAGGTGTGCAGGATCCCTTCTGCGCAGTTAGAAAGCTTGTGGCATGACCAGACAGGCTTTGGGTGCAGGTGGAAGACCGAGAGGAGGTTGAGGAGGCAGAAGCAGTGGAGGAAAAATGACATAAAGAGGATTGACGCACAACTCGTGGGGACGGCAAGACTTGGACAGCAGCCCCTTGTCCTGCTGTCACCATAGTTACCCAGTGCCCAGTCAGCGACATGTAACGCCCCTGTCCATGCCTACTCGTCCAAGTGTCTGTGGTGAAATGCACCCTGTCACACACAGAGTTTCTCAAAGAAGCGGTGATGTTGTGTGCGACATGCTGGTGGAGCGCAGGCACACCTTTCTTTGAGAAGTAGTGCCGACTGGGCATCTGGTACTGGGGCACTGCGACGGACATAAGGTCTCGAAAATCCTCTGTGTCCACCAGGCGGAAAGGCAGCATTTCTGTAGCCAAGATTTTGCAGATGGTGAAATTCAACCTCTTAGCTTTCTCATGGCTAGGAGGAAATGGTCTTTTACTTGTCCACATCTGAGGGAACGAGGGCTGGCTATTGTGCTTAGACGGGGTTGATAAGGGTGTCCCCGGCAAACTGCCGGTCTGTGAGGAAGATGCAGGCGGACATGTTAGGTTGCCTTGATCCAAAGGTGGTGCTATCGATGTCGGACAGCGCTCAAGACCAGCTGGTGTTACCACCTCCAAAGAAAATGATGACCTGCCAATCACGCTGGCTGTTGCGGGTAAAGAGGTGGCAGGTCTGCGCCCCAAAACAGGTGTGACTGCTGTCCCCCCAGTCACAGAGGATGAAGAGGCCGCGGATGCACAAGATATGGCAGACGGTGGTTGGCCCGGCCGGCTAGACCGCATTGTAGCACACTGAGCTTCCCACTGCAACTTATGCTTCATGTCCATGTGCCGGTTCATGCATGAAGTACTCAAACTATGTATTTTTTGGCCTCTACTTAGCTTTTGCTGACAAATGTTACAGATAACACGAGTTGGGTCATCTTTATCGATCTGAAAAAATGCCCAGGCTATGCAAGGCTTAGCACCCATGCGACCTGAAGAGCCACCACGACTTGTGGTGAGAGGCAGAGTTGTGTTTGAGGATGCAGTTGTTGACGTGCTTCCAGTACTACGTCTCTGTCCAGGAAGGCGCAACCTGACCTCGTCGTCACTAGCATCTTCCTCCACCTCCTCTGCTGACCTCATCTCTTGGCTGACTGTGGGTTGACAGTAAGTGGGATCTCCGACCTAATCATCATCACCCTGTGCGTTATCACACCCGTCGTCCTCAGAGCCAACCTGTTCCTGCCCTGACAAAAAACTAAAGTTGTCGCTCCAATCAGGTATTTGAGTCTTATCATCGTCTTCCTCATTGTCTCCACCAACAGGAGTTACAGTTTGGGAATGAGGGTCTACATTATGGTCAGAACCTTCTGCGTCTGGTCCTGGATCCGACTCATAAAGATTCTGGGCATCAGTGCAGATCATTTCCTCGTCTGGATTCACAGAAGCGCTGGAGTCGACCTCTGATTCCCAGGCTATAGTATGAGTAAACAGCTCTGCAGACTCAACCATCTGTTCTACCTCATACTCAGACGGGCAGCTGGAGATTTGGGAGCTGTGAGGAAGCAAGTGCGATTTGGGTGACACCTTTGAGGGCTGGAGTATTTGTGATGTTGAAGTTGATGTGGAGGAGAGCCCACTTAAAGGAGCACTTGATATCCGTTGAAGCACCTGCTGTTTTTGTGCCTCATCTGGAATTTGTAGCGATTGGCGTGGCCGTAAGAAAGGGATCTTATCACATTGTCCGCTAAAAGAAGTAGACATTTTAGTTTGGCTGGAAGATGGTCTTTCTTCTGCACCTACCCCACGGACACAACCTTTTTTCCCCTTCCCAACACGCCTATTCCCCTTTCCACCAGCAGCAGGCCTTTTTCCACTCATTTTGGTGGTTAACTAATTCACAACTCTGGAGTTGTTTGCACAAAAAAAACAATGGATGGTAACCGAGCAGAGCTGAGTGGCCAAACTGTGGTATTAGGCCAAAACTATTGGCTGGGTTAGATGCAGAAAAAAATTATTTTTAATTTGCAACCTGATGGAGGTCAGTATAGATGGACTAATAGACCAAGTCCCAGACACCGCTAGAAGCCCAAATATTTTTTCAGAGCTAGATGCAGAAAATTTTTTTATTCAATTTGCAACCTGATGGAGGTCAGTATAGATGGACTAATAGACCAAGTCCCACACACTGCTAGAAGCCCAAATATTTTTTCAGAGCTAGATGCAGAAAAAAATTATTTTTAATTTGCAACCTGATGGAGGTCAGTATAGATGGACTAATAGACCAAGTCCCACACACCGCTAGAAGCCCAAATATTTTTTCAGAGCTAGATGCAGAAAAAAATTATTTTTAATTTGCAACCTGATGGAGGTCAGTATAGATGGACTAATAGACCAAGTCCCACACACCGCTAGAAGCCCAAATATTTTTTCAGAGCTAGATGCAGAAAAAAATTATATTCAATTTGCAACCTGCTGGAGGTCAGTATAGAAGGACTAATAGAACAAGTCCCACACACTGCTAGAAGCCCAAATATTTTTTCAGAGCTAAATGAAGAAAAAAATTATTTTTAATTTGCAACCTGATGGAGGTCAGTATAGATGGACTAATAGACCAAGTCCCACACACTGCTAGAAGCCCAAATATTTTTTCAGAGCTAGATGCAGAAAAAAATTATTTTTAATTTGCAACCTGATGGAGGTCAGTATAGATGGACTAATAGATCAAGTCCCACACACTGCTAGAAGCCCAAATATTTTTTCAGAGCTAGATGCAGAAAAAAATTATTTTTAATTTGCAACCTGATGGAGGTCAGTATAGATGGACTAATAGACCAAGTCCCACACACCGCTAGAAGCCCAAATATTTTTTCAGAGCTAGATGCAGAAAAAAATTATATTCAATTTGCAACCTGCTGGAGGTCAGTATAGATGGACTACTACAACAAGTCCCACACACAGCTAGAAGCCCAAATATTTTTTCAGAGGTACTGTAGATGCAGATAAAAATTATGTTTAATTTGCAACCTGATGGAGGTCAGTATAGATGGACTAATAGAGAAAGTCCGACACACTGCTAGAAGGCCAAATATTTTTTCAGAGCTAGATGCAGAAAAAAATTATATTCAGTTTGCAACCTGATGGAGGTCAGTATAGATGGACTAATAGAATGATGCTATGCCCAAAAGATTTTACTTCACTAGGTGCAGTAAAAAAATTGGTATTCTATACACAGGTGGTATATCTTGCAACACAGATAGGCTACTCCACTGACTAACACACTCTGCAATAGGCCAAAAAGGATTAGCTTTGCTAGATTCAGCCAAATGCTGTGAAAAAAACTTGCACAGCACTGGCACAGACCTGCCTGGCAAAAACTGATAGGAACTGATGTAACCTAGTCCTGAAAAGGACTCCAATTACAATTAGTCTTTACTCCCACAATCTATCTATTTAAGAGCACAGACCTCCCTGATAAAAGTCGTAGGAAATGCTGTAACCTAGTCCTTAAAAGGACTGCAATCACAACTATTCCCTACTCCCAAGCTATCTGTATATTTGTGCGAAAATTGGCTTGAAATTAACAAGGTATAGCGCACACAGCAACAGCGGTGCCGTCTAACACGCAGCTGCAGCAGTGAGAAAATGGTGGCGACGGGGAAAATGGCTTGGTCTTATAGGGCAAGGACATGTGACATACACTGCCAATCACACATGCCCTTGCTTGTGTGAAAAAAAGCACTTCGATCCGTGTGTGCGCTGCTGATAGGCTGACAGATTGCACCTCCCCACTGCAAATGCGGGAAAGAGAAAAAAAAATGGAGATCTTCATTGTTCCTGCAGAGATCCATCCCCTGCCCCTCCCCCCGCCCCGCTGTACACTCAAACTGCGTATTAACATTAATTTTCATCATTACTGAGAAAAAATCCAGTTATGATTTTGGTGCACGAACAGTTATCGAACATAACCTCGAACAGCCGAATTTTTCTCAAATTGTTCGTGTTCGCCGACCGGCTCGAACACCGCCCAAAACAGCTCGAATTTGAGATTGGCGAACAGTTCGAGTAGAACAACGCTCATCTCTATTAGTAATGGAGAGGCGTCTATAAGACACCCCCACTACTAACCCCATAGTCAAAGTTACAAAAAAACACAAACACCCAGAATAAAGTCCTTTAATTGAAATAAAGACATAATTCTTTATTGTTCTAAATTAAGCCATACTTACCATCACGCCCATTCCAGCTGAAGCCAACGATCTCCTGCAATAAAAGTAAAATAATAAAGCAACATCATCCTTACCTTTCCATGGTTCCCACGAGAGCTTCAGCTCTGCTACATTCACATGACAGGCTGGACCACAGCAGAATGCTGCCATCCAGCTTGTGATGCGGCAGACACTGAGAAGCGCAGGCATGCTTGCGCTCCTCAGTGTCTGGCTGTGACGGCATAAAGATGAGCCGAGGTCATGTCCAATGAACTCAGCTCACCTCATGCACGTCACTGACAGCGTGGGAAAATTCTCCTGCGCATGCGGTGAGTGCAGGAGAATTTTCCCACGCTGTCAGTGACGTGCATGAGGTGAGCTCATGTCCAATGAACTCAGCTCACCTCATGCACGTCACTGCCAGCGTGGGAAAATTCTCAGCGCTCAGCGCTTGAGCAGGGGAATTCTCCCACGCTGGGATGGCATTGAGATGACAGGCTGGATCACAGCTGAGCGCTGCCATTCAGCTTGTCTTCCTTCAGAGACACTGCAGAGCGCAAGCATGCCTGCGCTCTGCAGTGTGTATGAATGATGGCATGCTGGAAAAGCCTGTGGTTGTGTATGCATTAAAACTGTGCTGTACTGTGCTATTGGAAAATAAACTGTGTACTGCTGTGTAGTGTTGAGCCACCCCCGTAGTGTTCGAGTTCGGTTCGGTTCGTCGAACACCCGTGTGTTCGCCAAACTGTTCGTCGAACTGTTCGTCGAACACCTTCGAACACCGTTAAAACCAATGGCAGGCAAACAAAAACACATAGAAACACATAGAAAACACCTTCAAAGGTGTCCAAAAGCTGACAAACTGCTCAGAAGACACAACTAACACATGGAAAAGTGACAAGTACATATAGTCATGCGAAAAGAAAAGAGGTGGAGGAGTAAAAGGAGGGGGAGACACAGATATAGGCATGTCATGCCCTTCTAAAATCCAAAAAGTGAGAAGCCGAGACGGCCAGTCCGCTCCTGCCCGTGCCACCTCCGTGTCGCCGGGTTTGTGCCAGAGCCGCGGTGAACCCTGACGGCCAGCCCCCCTCTCCCAATACTGGTGCCTGTCCGCTGGTGGGTCGAGAGAGCCCCCCTGTGGTGGAGGCAGCTCTAAGCTTTTTAATTTAAATTGTCCCTCTAATTTGAATGAATACACTTTAAATCCATTTACAAGGATCTATTGGAGGGCAAGTCTCATGCCAGCAGCCGCGTAATTCCAGCTCCAGTAGCGTCCACTAAAGCTGCTGCAGTTAAAAAGCTTTTATAAGGATCGAGCTCGGCTGTCCACCGCAAGGCATCCTAGTGCCAGTCCCAGCCCCTATGCCTTGGGGTGCCTCCTGATGCTCTTCACTAAGTATCCCGTGGTCCCGAAGCATTTCCTTTGAAAAAATTAAGTGTCCAAACTACAGGTGGTGTAGCTTGCTTAACAGCCGGGATAATCCGCTGACTAGCAGACACTGCTACTAGGCACAAAGTATTTCCTGGGCTAGATGCAGTTAAAAATTTGTAAGTAGATACTCTCGTTGGATGCTGAGAAAGCATTCCATAGAGTCTCCTGGCACGCCATATATGATTCTCTTAAAAAGCTTGGGGTAGGGGTCTAGGGGACCCTTTTATAGCCAAAATCACGGCCCTGTATCACAATACGTCACCTAGGCTGAAGATAAATGGAACTGTAGCACCGAGGGCTCGGTTGCTACAGACGTATTGCACCTCACCCAGAGGTGTGATATCTCACTCTCAGATAAGGATGGAGTGTGGATCAGGACCCGACACCTGCATGCATTACACCACATTGCCGTGGGGCAGGGCGACCAATATGCCCCTGAGATGGGCACGACAGTCCCTGTCCCTGGCTGGAGTGGGGGGAGGGAACACTGAGGAAGGGGAACCCTGCAGTGCAGGAGCAGGGAGGAAGCAGTTCCTGGGTGCATTGAGAAGGGAGTATAAAAGGTGGACACCATCTTAGTTCAGTGCAGAGAAGTCTGAGCAGAAGTGGCAGGGAGCAGGGGCTCTGCATGAGCTCTGCTCCGGAGGCGGGCCTAGTAACAGAGGCCCAGGCCTGCAAGAGGGAGAAGGAAGGAAGAGGAGCGGAGAAGGCTCCAGGAACGAGGAATGAAGGGATCCCAGGGGTGCGGACGGGCGAGTCGCCACCGCACGCCCGAATCCACCTGCGTGGAGGGGTCAGGCCAAAGGGGGAGACCGGTCCCCGAACTAGTGGAGGCAGGAAACGACCCTCAGCTAGAAACCGGAGGCTCTGACATTTTATGTGGCGCAGCCCCTCGCTCCACCCGCTAGGAAGGCACCACATAGGGTCAGGGAAACTGGCGCCAAGTTTACCAAGAGGAGGCCCGAGGCAGCCGGACAGAAGTGTTGGTAAGAAAGGCCAGACAAAGGACACACAAAGGGGGTCCTGTGAAGCGCTCCAAAGTTATCTGGGAGTTGTCTGAGCCCCTCACCTGGTGAGCACAGTACGACGTGGGCAGCCGTTACCTGCAGACGTGGTCTGGATAATAAGAACTGTGAGTAAAGGCCCTGAACTGCATCACTGACTCTGTGTCGTTACTGCTGCTGCCCTGCACCATCACCCCCATCCTCCGCATACACTGCCCTGAGGCTATACTCCTCCCGTGGGGAGTTATGCTACGCTCTGCTGCACCCACAACACCAGCCTTAGCGGTCTGCCCTGTAGCGGCGGTTCACTCTGACTGCAATCCACGGGTGGCGTAGTCGGACATTTAAACATCAAAACCACATAAATAGTTCCGCCACTGGTTTGACTGCCCTGAGCCACGGAACCGGATCGCCGCCACGAAGACTACAACCACCAGCATCCACCAAAAAGGGTCCGGCTCCGGGTGTCCCAAGGCCCAGGGGGTGCGTCAGAACATTTTCATCACCTTTCACAATCACCAATGGGACAAGGCAGGGATGTCCTCTGTCCCCTCTCTTATACATCTTAGTGACGGAGCACCTGCTCTCATCAATTCGCCATAACCCCAATATTAGGTGGATTGAGGTGGGAGGCACCGAGTACAAGTGCTCTCTATTTGCTGATGATGTCCTAGTATATATCACTCAATCACATATATCCATCCCTGCTGTTATGGCTGAAATAGATCACTTTGTTACATGGTAAAATTTTAAAATCAATGCAGCGAAGTCTGAGGCCCTCGATGTCTCCCTCCCTAAATCCATATAGGATTCCATCCAGTCCAACTTTCCCTTTGCCTGGCCCTCACAGGGTATCAAATACTTAGGAATTCCTATTCATAGAGACCTCTCCCATCTATGTTATCTTAATTTTGGGCCCTTTATTGAACAATTCCATACAGACCACGGTTGGCAAGTTAGAACTGTAAGATTCACTACGTGAACCACTGGTGTTTTGTGGAAAAGCACATGTACACCGCGTTCCAAATTATTATGCAAAAAGTGTTTAGGAGTGATAAGGGAAGAATTTGTTTGTTTGTCAGTTAAACTCATTGATGGTGATGTGTGTCAGGGCTCTTTATATCACTGTAAGCAATTGCAGACACCTGTGCTAATTAGTTTGGCAGGTGTGTCCAATGAAAGGCAAGACTACTTAAGAAGGCTCTCTCACATTATTAAGCAGCCTACATTTTCTGCCAAAATGGGAAAGAAAAAGGATGTGTCGGCTGCTGAGAAGCAACAAATTGTGGAGTGTTTAGGTCAAGGCATGACTACAATCAACATTGTGCGATGATCAGGATGAAGTGTCTTGGCAATCAAGAAGTATGCAGCTGATTCTCAGTACACACGTGTGCGTGCTGATAAGGGCAAATTGAGGACTCTTTCCTACAGGCAATTACGTCAGGTTGAAACAGCAGCGGCAAAAAAGCCTTGTCATAGCAGCAGACAAGTTTTTGAAGCTGCTTGTGCCTCCAACGTCCCCCGAACAACAAGATGCAGGGTCCTTCAGAGGTTTGCAGCTGTGCATATGCCATCCTGTCGACCTCCTCTATCCACTTCACACAAGCAGAAACGGCTCCAGTGGGCCAAACATTACATGAAGACTGATTTCAAAACTGTTTTGTTCACGGATGAGTGCCGTGCAGCGCTCGATGGTCCAGATGAATGGAGTGGAGGATGGCTGGTTGATGGACACCCCACGCAAACACGGCTACAGCGCCAACAAGGAGGAGGTGGAGTAATGTTTTGGGCTGGAATCATGGGGAGAGAGATTGTCGGCCCCTTTAGGATCCCTGAAGGCGCTAAAGATGAACTCCATAATGTATGTGGATTTTCTCAAACAGCACTTCCTGCCATGGTTCAAGAAGAAGAACCGTGTATTTCACAGCAAGATCATTTTTCTGCATGATAATGCACCATCTCATGCTGCACATAAAACATCTGCATCTCTGGCTGATATGGGCATAAAAGGGGACAAACTTATGGTGTGACCCCCATGCTCCCCTGACCTCTACCCCATTCAGAACCTTTGGAGCATCATTAAAAGGAGTGTCTATGATGGCGGGAGGCAGTTCACATCTAAGCAACAGCTCTGGGAGGGTATTCTGTCCTCATGCAAAACAATTGAAGCAGAAACCATCCAAAACCTGACAAATTCAATGGACGAGAGAGTTCAGAAGCTCCTTTCGAACAAGGGGTCCTATGTGAAAATGTAACATCACCTAGAATAAAGTTTTGAGTTGAAAACTGTTTGATTTCAGTTTCTAACAACCTGCTAATGCTTATAATTTCAAAAATGACCATTTTTTTGGTCTTTATTAAAATGAAAAGGTTGATCGAAAAGTTTGGGGGATCTAAGAGTGTGGCAACCCAGTAGTCATGATTACTTCGAATTCTGACAATATGAGGGTCATGCTGCAGGTAGTGCAGCAAGAAGGCACTTATGTGTCTTGCGCATCTCGGAGCCCCAAAATTATTTTCCGGGCTAGATGCAGCTAAAAATTATTTTTAATTTTAAATCTGGTGAAGCTTATTATAGATGGCCTAATAGGATCAGTGCTGCACACTGCTACAAAGCCCAAATTATTTTCCAGTCAAGATACAGATAAACATGATTAGTAATTTGAAAGCTTAAAACGGTTGGTAGGGTGATTTTAACCAATCATCAAGCTTTTACTCTCCCCAGGATGACACAGGGGTAGAAAAGTCGTTTCGGATCCATGATTTGTTCATCTTTATGAACGTGAGTCTGTCTACATTATCAGTGGAGAGCCGCGTGCGCTTATCTGTCAGCACACCACCAGCAGCGCTGAACACACGTTCAGACAGAACGCTGGCTGCGGGGCATGACAAGATCTCCAAGGCGTAAGTGGCTAGCTCCGGCCATTTATCCAGATTGGAAGCCCAAAAAGAGCAAGGGTCCAGTGACACAGTCGTGGCTTCAATGTTTACTTGGAGATACTCCTGTACCATCGTCTCTAGGCGTTGACTATGTGTCAGACTTCTTGTCTCCTGTGGCCTTGCAAAGGATGGGCTAAAAAAGTGGTGAAATGATTCCGCAAAATTGATGTTACCAGCAGATACTGTGGTTCTGTTACGGTTTGAGTTCTGAACACTTGACGGTCCCACGGTTGGCAAGTTGGAACTGTGAGATTCACTACGTGCACCACTGGTATTTTGTGGAAAAGCACATGTAAGATTCTGCAACAGTCTCTGCTGATACTCCTGCATGCGTGCATCCCTTTCTATGGCAGGAATAATTTCTGCAAATTTACTTTTGTACCGGGGATCTAACAGTGTGGCAACCCAGTAGTCAGGATTATTTCTAATTCTCACAATTCGAGGGTCATGTTGCAGGTAGTGCAGCAAGAAGGCACTCATGTGTGTTGCGCATCCAGGAGCACCAAGTCCCTGTTGTGTTGGTGGCGAGGTAGCAATCATGCTTCCTTCCTCTGTCCTCTCCCCCCAACCTCGCACAACAGAAATGTGATCAAGGTCTCCCTCATCTGATGAGTCTTCCATCAGTTCGTCCTCCACTTCTTCCTGGGCTCCTGCACCTTCCTCACTAGTTTGGCTGCTACCATGCGCCCTGGTAAAATCATCTCCCCCACCCTCACATGCCTGCCGCCTTGGTGCTGCCGACCGTCTGGACCTTGCAGATGTTAGCCCTTCCGCATACAACTCCTCCTCCTCTACTTCCTCCACCTCCTCTTGTGCCACCACCTGACTCCGAATTCTGTTTAACATGTGCTCCAGCATGTAAATCACCGGAATAGTCATGCTGATAATGGCATCGTCAGCACTAAACATCTTCGTCGCCATTTCAAAACTGTGCAGAAGGATGCATAGGTCCCTGATCTGAGACCACTCCTCCAGCGTGATTTGCCCCACCTCTGAATCTCGTTGGCCCAGGCTATACGTCAGAACGTATTGCACCAGGGCTTGTCGGTGCTGCCACAGTCGCTGCAACATGTGCAGAGTTGAATTCCACCGGGTAGGCACATCGCATTTTAGCCGGTGAAGTGGCAGGCCCAACGACTTCTGTAGAGATGTAAGTCGCTGAGCTGCGGGATGCGAACGGCGGAAGTGAGCACACAGCGACCGTGCCCTCTGCAGAAGGCCATCTAGTCTGGGATAGTGGGCTAAAAATTGCTGGACAACCAGGTTCAACACGTGAGCCATACAAGGCACGTGTGTGACATTGCCCCGGCGAAGGGCCGCACCCAGGTTTGCAGCATTGTCGCACACGGCCTTCCCTGGTTTCAGGTCCAGTGGAGACAACCATTCATGAAATTGGTTCTCCAGAGCTGACCACAACTCCTCAGCTGTGTGACTCACATTTCCCAGACATTTCAATGTAAAAACCGCCTGATGACGTTGAGCCCTACTGCCAGCATAGTAAGGAGGTGTGCAGGATCCCTTCTGCGCAGTTAGAAAGCTTGTGGCATGACCAGACAGGCATTGGGTGCAGGTGGAAGACCGAGAGGAGGTTGAGGAGGCAGAAGCAGTGGAGGAAAAATGACATAAAGAGGATTGACGCACAACTCGTGGGGACGGCAAGACTTGGACAGCATCCCCTTGTCCTGCTGTCACCATAGTTACCCAGTGCCCAGTCAGCGACATGTAACGCCCCTGTCCATGCCTACTCGTCCAAGTGTCTGTGGTGAAATGCACCCTGTCACACACAGAGTTTCTCAAAGAAGCGGTGATGTTGTGTGCGACATGCTGGTGGAGCGCAGGCACACCTTTCTTTGAGAAGTAGTGCCGACTGGGCATCTGGTACTGGGGCACTGCGACGGACATAAGGTCTCGAAAATCCTCTGTGTCCACCAGGCGGAAAGGCAGCATTTCTGTAGCCAAGAGCTTGCAGATGGTGAAATTCAACCTCTTAGCTTTCTCATGGCTAGGAGGAAATGGTCTTTTACTTGTCCACATCTGAGGGACCGAGGGCTGGCTATTGTGCTTAGACGGGGTTGATAAGGGTGTCCCCGGCAAACTGCCGGTCTGTGAGGAAGATGCAGGCGGACATGTTAGGTTGCCTTGATCCAAAGGTGGTGCTATCGATGTCGGACAGCGCTCAAGACCAGCTGGTGTTACCACCTCCAAAGAAAATGATGACCTGCCAATCACGCTGGCTGTTGCGGGTAAAGAGGTGGCAGGTCTGCGCCCCAAAACAGGTGTGACTGCTGTCCCCCCAGTCACAGAGGATGAAGAGGCCGCGGATGCACAAGATATGGCAGACGGTGGTTGGCCCGGCCGGCTAGACCGCATTGTAGCACACTGAGCTTCCCACTGCAACTTATACTTCATGTCCATGTGCCGGTTCATGCATGAAGTACTCAAACTATGTATTTTTTGGCCTCTACTTAGCTTTTGCTGACAAATGTTACAGATAACACGAGTTGGGTCATCTTTATCGATCTGAAAAAATGCCCAGGCTATGCAAGGCTTAGCACCCATGCGACCTGAAGAGCCACCACGACTTGTGGTGAGAGGCAGAGTTGTGTTTGAGGATGCAGTTGTTGACGTGCTTCCAGTACTACGTCTCTGTCCAGGAAGGCGCAACCTGACCTCGTCGTCACTAGCATCTTCCTCCACCTCCTCTGCTGACCTCATCTCTTGGCTGACTGTGGGTTGACAGTAAGTGGGATCTCCGACCTCATCATCATCACCCTGTGCGTTATCACACCCGTCGTCCTCAGAGCCAACCTGTTCCTGCCCTGACAAAAAACTAAAGTTGTCGCTCCAATCAGGTATTTGAGTCTTATCATCGTCTTCCTCATTGTCTCCACCAACAGGAGTTACAGTTTGGGAATGAGGGTCTACATTATGGTCAGAACCTTCTGCGTCTGGTCCTTGATCCGACTCATAAAGATTCTGGGCATCAGTGCAGATCATTTCCTCGTCTGGATTCACAGAAGCGCTGGAGTCGACCTCTGATTCCCAGGCTATAGTATGAGTAAACAGCTCTGCAGACTCAACCATCTGTTCTACCTCATACTCAGACGGGCAGCTGGAGATTTGGGAGCTGTGAGGAAGCAAGTGCGATTTGGGTGACACCTTTGAGGACTGGAGTATTTGTGATGTTGAAGTTGATGTGGAGGAGAGCCCACTTAAAGGAGCACTTGATATCCGTTGAAGCACCTGCTGTTTTTGTGCCTCATCTGGAATTTGTAGCGATTGGCGTGGCCGTAAGAAAGGGATCTTATCACATTGTCGGCTAAAAGAAGTAGACATTTTAGTTTGGCTGGAAGATGGTCTTTCTTCTGCACCTACCCCACGGACACAACCTTTTTTCCCCTTCCCAACACGCCTATTCCCCTTTCCACCAGCAGCAGGCCTTTTTCCACTCATTTTGGTGGTTAACTAATTCACAACTCTGGAGTTGTTTGCACAAAAAAACAATGGATGGTAACCGAGCAGAGCTGAGTGGCCAAACTGTGGTATTAGGCCAAAACTATTGGCTGGGTTAGATGCAGAAAAAAATTATTTTTAATTTGCAACCTGATGGAGGTCAGTATAGATGGACTAATAGACCAAGTCCCACACACCGCTAGAAGCCCAAATATTTTTTCAGAGCTGGATGCAGAAATTTTTTTATTCAATTTGCAACCTGATGGAGGTCAGTATAGATGGACTAATAGACCAAGTCCCACACACTGCTAGAAGCCCAAATATTTTTTCAGAGCTAGATGCAGAAAAAAATTATTTTTAATTTGCAACCTGATGGAGGTCAGTATAGATGGACTAATAGACCAAGTCCCACACACTGCTAGAAGCCCAAATATTTTTTCAGAGCTAGATGCAGAAAAAAATTATTTTTAATTTGCAACCTGATGGAGGTCAGTATAGATGGACTAATAGACCAAGTCCCACACACCGCTAGAAGCCCAAATATTTTTTCAGAGCTAGATGCAGAAAAAAATTATATTCAATTTGCAACCTGCTGGACGTCAGTATAGAAGGACTAATAGAACAAGTCCCACACACTGCTAGAAGCCCAAATATTTTTTCAGAGCTAAATGAAGAAAAAAATTATTTTTAATTTGCAACCTGATGGAGGTCAGTATAGATGGACTAATAGACCAAGTCCCACACACTGCTAGAAGCCCAAATATTTTTTCAGAGCTAGATGCAGAAAAAAATTATTTTTAATTTGCAACCTGATGGAGGTCAGTATAGATGGACTAATAGACCAAGTCCCACACACCGCTAGAAGCCCAAATATTTTTTCAGAGCTTTATGCAGAAATTTTTTTTATTCAATTTGCAACCTGATGGAGGTCAGTATAGATGGACTAATAGACCAAGTCCCACACACTGCTAGAAGCCCAAATATTTTTTCAGAGCTAGATGCAGAAAAAAATTATTTTTAATTTGCAACCTGATGGAGGTCAGTATAGATGGACTAATAGAACAAGTCCCACACGCTGCTAGAAGCCCAAATATTTTTTCAGAGATATATGAAGAAAAAAATTATTTTTAATTTGCAACCTGATGGAGGTCAGTATAGATGGACTAATAGACCAAGTCCCACACACTGCTAGAAGCCCAAATATTTTTTCAGAGCTAGATGCAGAAAAAAATTATATTCAATTTGCAACCTGCTGGAGGTCAGTATAGAAGGACTAATAGAACAAGTCCCACACACTGCTAGAAGCCCAAATATTTTTTCAGAGCTAAATGAAGAAAAAAATTATTTTTAATTTGCAACCTTATGGTGGTCAGTATAGATGGACTAATAGACCAAGTCCCACACACTGCTAGAAGCCCAAATATTTTTTCAGAGCTAGATGCAGAAAAAAATTATATTCAGTTTGCAACCTGATGGAGGTCAGTATAGATGGACTAATAGAATGATGCTATGCCCAAAAGATTTTACTTCACTAGGTGCAGTAAAAAAATTGGTATTCTATACACAGGTGGTATATCTTGCAACACAGATAGGCTACTCCACTGACTAACACACTCTGCAATAGGCCAAAAAGGATTAGCTTTGCTAGATTCAGCCAAATGCTGTGAAAAAAACTTGCACAGCACTGGCACAGACCTGCCTGGCAAAAACTGATAGGAACTGATGTAACCTAGTCCTGAAAAGGACTCCAATTACAATTAGTCTTTACTCCCACAATCTATCTATTTAAGAGCACAGACCTCCCTGATAAAAGTCGTAGGAAATGCTGTAACCTAGTCCTTAAAAGGACTGCAATCACAACTATTCCCTACTCCCAAGCTATCTGTATATTTGTGCGAAAATTGGCTTGAAATTAACAAGGTATAGCGCACACAGCAACAGCGGTGCCGTCTAACACGCAGCTGCAGCAGTGAGAAAATGGTGGCGACGGGGAAAATGGCTTGGTCTTATAGGGCAAGGACATGTGACATACACTGCCAATCACACATGCCCTTGCTTGTGTGAAAAAAAGCACTTCGCTCCGTGTGTGCGCTGCTGATAGGCTGACAGATTGCACCTCCCCACTGCAAATGCGGGAAAGAGAAAAAAAAATGGAGATCTTCATTGTTCCTGCAGAGATCCATCCCCTGCCCCTCCCCCCGCCCCGCTGTACACTCAAACTGCGTATTAACATTAATTTTCATCATTACTGAGAAAAAATCCAGTTATGATTTTGGTGCACGAACAGTTATCGAACATAACCTCGAACAGCCGAATTTTTCTCAAATTGTTCGTGTTCGCCGACCGGCTCGAACACCGCCCAAAACAGCTCGAATTTGAGATTGGCGAACAGTTCGAGTAGAACAACGCTCATCTCTACTGCTGTGCTTCAAAGGAGACTGTACTGTTATTACTGGAACCTGTTGCTCAAAGAGACATTTGCATTGCCCTGACTGTGCCTCATTTAATGTTACTCTTCTACCATCTATGAAGACTCTTGTCAGATGTGTATGGTCAGCACCTAATCTATCGTGTGCCTGGGAGAAGCTGCAGCCTATGGTCGCCCTGAGTAACGGTTCCCCCAGGATTCCTACGAATTCATGTCTCGCCCCTATCTGAACTTAGGCGGCGTGCGTGTAACACTACTGTCCTGGTTTGTTCACTGCACAATGTGCATAGAGTTCGTAAAAATTAGCCCTATGGGCTGAGTCATGGTTTAAGCAGGAAGCCACCACCCCAAGGGCCTCCAATTACAAATAGTAGTTAGGCTGGAGTAGGAATACTGTCCTGGTTTGTCCACTGCGCAATGTGCATAGGGTTTGTAAAAATTAGCCCTATGGGCTGAGTCATAGTTGACGAAGGCAGGAAACGGGTTTTTATGGGAAGGGGGTGACGTTAACAGCAGTAGCATGAATCTGCATTTTTGCTGAATTTAGGTTGGTTTGCTGTCATCTGGAGGGATTATAAAATGTCCAGATATCCAGTGCTTGTTGAATTTAATCAGAGTAAGTCTGTCTGCATTTTCCGTGGAGAGACGTGTGTGCCTATCAGTGATGATTGCCCCAGCGGAACTGAAAACACGCTCTGACACCATACTAGCAGCCGGGCAGGCTAGCACCTCCAAGACTTATAAGGAGAGGTCGGGCCAAGTGTTCACCTTAGACACCCAATAATTAAAGGGAACTGAAGCATCAGTAAGGATGCACGTATGGTCACTTAAATACCCCTTGACCATGTTCTGCAACTTATCCCTCCTTGGCATTGTTACAGGTACAGATAGCCCTTTGCTGTTGTGCAAGTTTATTGAAAATTGCCCAATTTGTGCACATTTCACCCCTACCTCTGTTGCTGGTGTTCATGTCTCTCCCCATTATCCCTTGGTGTTGAAAAGAGCAGGTACCTCTGCCACCAGCATTGTCTGAGGGTGATGTTTTCAGCAACTGATCTACAACGGCCCTCTTGGACGATTCCATTGTAAAACTCTTTGGTGATGCCAAAAGGAGAGAAGGAAATTTTTCCTTGTACCGTGGATCGAGAAAGGTGGCCAACCAGGTTGTTGGATAAAATGTGTATCACGTGAGGGTCTTGCCACAGACACTTACACATGAACTGTGCCATGTGGGCTAAGCTGCAAAAAGGCAAATGTTCTGTGTACCCAACAGTAGAAACAGTACCCATCCTCTCCTCACGCTGACTCTCCTCCTCCTCCAACTCCTCCACTCCCACCCATCCAGGCTGGACAGACATGAAGCTTGGGTTGGGTGTCCCCTCTGTAGCATTACGAGTCCCCTCGGTAGCACAGAAAAATAAGTCCTCTCCCTCCTCATCCTCCTCATCTTCCTCCTTATCGCCCAATGTTGCCTCAGAATATTGGCTGGGCTGGGTAGTATCACCGATTGGGAAATCTGGCTCCATACCAACATGCTGGGTACTCAAAGCTTCCTCTTTGAGATTATGCAGTGATTGTTTCAAGAGACACAGCAGCGGGATGGTTACGCTGATAATAACCTTATCACCGCTCACGAGGTTGGAGCAGTATTCAAAGTTCTCAAGAACCTCACAAATGTCAGCGATCCACACCCACTCGACAGTTGTTATGTGTGGTGGCTAACTCTCAGTCTGACGGGCATGTTGAAGCTGGTATTCAGCTACTGCACTCTGCTGTCCACTAATCCTTGTCAACATATGATAGGTTGAGTTTCACCATGTGGGCAGGTCGCAAATGAGTGGGTGACTTGGCAAATTCAAGCACTTTTGCAGCGCTGTAAGAGCAGCAAAAGTGGTAGAGGAATGGCGGAAATGTGCGTCAGGGAATGTATCTGAGCTATTTGATAGTGTAGGGGGTAATGAGATTAAGCCCTAGGAATATGCACACAATTGCGGTACTCTGACCAGGGAGAACCGCATCAGTACCCCAAGCTGCAGCGGACAACAGACAGTCCAGGTCTGCAGTGATCAGCTGTTGTAGCCGGCATGCATGCACGTGTGCAGCGAGAGAGCAAGGAGACAGTGTATCGCTCCTCACTGCAGCGATCAGCTGTTTGAAGCCGGGACGCTGAGCACATGTGCGGGGAGTGAGAAAGGGGACAACAGACTGCCCCTCACCCCAGTGATTAGCTGTTCAGCCAGGCACGCTGAACATTAGTGTGATCATTAGTACCTGACATGTGAGGAGTCGTTCGGCACAGCGGGCTGCTCCTCAGTGTCATAAGATTTATCATCGCTTGGCAGTGAGGCTTTCCTCCTGCCATAGATTTCAAGTGGTGCCGGCTCAGTTATCACAAGCACTAATACACACACAGTGCACTTTATTATGGACTACTGCGGTATTGGGCAGAGCTAGTGATTATAGCTGACATCTATTACTACCATAATATTGCAAACCGCTAGACTAATGTCATCTCATTTTTATGGGATAATTAGGGGGTGTACAGTTGTGTCCCAAGGCAGATTTATACATGATAGTGGAATAATTTGCAAAGATAACAATTAATTTTCCTATTCTTTGAATTGCATAACTGCTCCACCTGATATTAGCATTGAAGCTATTCCAATATATGGGGATATCATTTACATATTTCCTCGGTCCTATATTAGAGGGACTGGACAGAGGTGTCCCTAATTTGCCCTACACTGCATCTAGCCAGACTTATTAGTGGGTACCATCTTTATACTCTAATAGATGGTTACCTTATATGCATCTATAGATGCATTAGATATTTTGTATTTTAAGATTTAATAAATTAATAAAGGTTACGAATTTTACATTTTTCTAGATTCTGAAGGACCTAGCCCAGGCGACATGGCATTGATTTGACCAGCGGATGCAGATTTGGTACCCTGGTGTTTCGCCCACCAGCTGGGGTGCTTGGCTGCCATGTGGTTTCACATACTGGTGGTGCTCAGGTTGCCTTTGCCCTGGCCTCTGCTGAACTTGTTATGGCAGATACTACAGACTACAATGTTTTTCTCTGAAGGACTTTCAGTAAAAAAATTCCACACAGCAGCTGAATGCCCCCTTGCCCTGACTTGACACACAGCGGGGGTGTTCTTGGGAACAGTTGACCCAGTTCTCACTCTGGGCAAACCATGACCCCTTGGTGCCTGTGTTGGTGCTACATATCCATCTTTCTCTGTGTTGCTGTCATGGCTATGCATGCCAACAGTCCAGGTCGGATCAGTGGACTCATCACCGACCACCTCGTCTTCCATCTCATCCTCATTCCCAGTTGACATTGTAGGCTGACCTGATGGCAACTGTGTCTCATCATCATCAGCCTCCACCTCTGGAGACAGTAAATGACTTTCCTCCAAGGGGCTTTCTTCTGGCAATAGGTCCTCAAATACTTGAGCATCAACGCACGCCACCTCCTCTTGTCCTGCTTCAATGCTGCACAGTGATAGCCAAGAGCCAACCAAAGGATACGTACCAAACAGTTCCTCGGAGTGGCCAAGCTTGAGGTCATATGTCTCCTGTGACTGATAATGGTGGGAGGAAGGAGAACCAGCTTCAGGATTGGATGGGCCAGCCTTCTGTGTATCCACAGTAGACTGTGTGGTCGTGGAAGATTTGTTGCTGCTTGACAAATGCATTGAGGCCTTGTCTGCTATCCAAGACAGAATCTGCTCTCACTCTTCTGGCTTCCACACAGGTTTACGTTCCAGATCGGGAAATTTTTCCAAGTACATAGTGGATGCATCAAGCTTCTTCTGACCTGACACAAACTGAGTGACTTCTCGTGCACCACTGACAACACCATGTCCACGTCCATGTCCCTTACCAACAGGCTTTTTTGGCATTTTGAGTTTTGTTGACATATTTTCAGATATTGATGGCACAAGCCAAGCTAGCTGTCACAGCCAAAATAGTGGGTAAAATGGCCTGGTGCATGCTTTGTAGCAGGCAGTAGGAAATGTTTGGACTACTGCTTTGCGTAGTGCACTAAACGCCTTTTTAAGTGGACTAATGTGGACAGAGGGCAGGCTGTCACCCCAAAAACAGCAGGGAAAATAGCCTGGTGCATGCTTGGTAGCAGGCAGTAGGAAATGTTTGGACTACTGCTTTGCCTAGTGCACTAAACGCCTTTTTCAGTGGACTAATGTGGACAGAAGGCAGGCTGTCACCCCAAAAACAGCGGGGGAAATGGCCTGGTGCGTGCTTGGTTGCAGGGAGTAGGAAATGTTTGAACTACTGCTTTGCATTGGGCACTAATTGCCTTTTTAAGTGGACTAATGTTGACAGAAGGCAGGCTGTCACCCCAAAAACAGGGGGGGAAATGGGCTGGTGCGTTCTTGGTAGCAGGCAGTAGGAAATGTTTGGACTACTGCTTTGCGATGGGCACTAACCGCCTTTTTAAGTGGACTAATGTGGACAGCAGAAGCCAGGCTCTGACCCCTAAAACAGCGTGGAATATAGACCTGTGCTTTTAAAAAAAAAGCAGCACAAAACGCTACTACTCTCTGTGCTGGAAAAATATTGCTTTGCCTCTGACAAGAGCTGTTTTAAGATGGACACTGGAAGAACACTTTAAGCTCTCTCTACCTAATACACAATCTCTCCCTCCCTGTACTCTAACTTTGTTGTGTGTCTTCAGCTCTGAAAAGAGCTATTTTTTGGTGGTATTATGGAGCTAGTGAGCGGCTCCTTTAAATTGTCCCTGCTCGAGTATCTCTCCCTCCCTACTGTACACTGAACTAGTAGACACTGCAGGTAGTCCTTAAAAGGGCTTTTGTTTTATCAAGAGGCCTAAACACTCTCCCTAGCAGCTCAGCGATTTCTCCCTATGCTGGTAGAACGCAGGCTCCAGACGCAATGTGCACAAAATGGCGGCGGCAGGGCATAAACAGACCCTATGATGCTGGGCAGTCAGCCAATCACAGTAATGCCACAATCAAGATGTCTTCAGCATTACTGTGATTGGTTAAGAAGCCCAGCATGTTTTGTGGCTGCAAAGAAGGCGCGAAAACTGCAGGGCGGGATATCCAAATATAGCGAGGCGAGTACACAAATATTCGCAATATAACGAGTAACCCGAATACCGTACTATCCAGGCGAATAGCGAATAGTAACGAATATACTCACTCATCACTAGATGTAAGCCATAATCAACATTAACAGTAATAAACACTTGAAATAGATCACTCTGTTTGTAATGACTCTATATAATACATGAGTTTCACTTTTTGTATTGAAGAACTGAAATAAATTAACTTTTTGATGATATTCTAATTTTGTGAGATGCACCTGTATATACACTCAAGTCACACACATTGCACACCTGTACACACTCTAGACACACACTTGTACAGACACACACTATTCACATCTGCATGCACACCAAGTATTTGCTCACAGCCATTATGCATGCACTATCTGCACAGAATACACATATTCATACCTTATAATCAAGGAAATACTTTGCCATAGTCTGCACAAAGTAATGTTGAGGGGCATCTGTAAAGGGGATACAAAAGAAGGTTATACTGAAAAGACTCTACATTTACTGTTAGCTTTGACATTCTTATTTTCTGTATACACAGCTATACTCCTTGGAGCAGAAAGCAGAAAGTTCCCGTAATTGTCACATTCTAAGTTTCCCCTGCAAGGAGCAGTCATTATTCAGGCAGTATTGGAATGAAGCTTCTATAAGTTCTATGAGTCAACATATCTGGCTAAGATCAATTTTGCCTGTATGCTCAGATTTTCCTGAGAAATTGGATTTGCAGAGAAGTTATTCTACATCAATTGAATGTCTCTTATGCTTTGGGGTCTCTCTAGACCCCAGAACCCAGAGCATAATAAATATAGCATGTAAAAAAAAAAACAAAACACTTATTTTGACTTTACTATTGGTCCTTGCCTGTTTTTTTTTTTTTGCTTTGTTTCCTGCTTTGTGGATGGCACTTACTGATTCCAAATGTTTTTGTCCGAGTCATCAATTGTAACTTTTTAAAAGTTGCTAAATTTGGCACTACTCCACGCCATCGTGTACATATGTGGTCCAAATTGTTGGTACCCCTCGTTTAATGAAAGAAAACCCCACAATGGTAACAGAAATAACTTGAATCTGGCAAAAGTAATAATAAATTAAAAATCTTTGAAAATGAACAAATGAAAGTCAGACAGAATTTAAAAAAAAGAAATTAAACTCATGAAATAGGCCTGGACAAAAATGATGGTACTCTTAACTTAATATTTTGTTGAACAACCTTTTGAGGCAATCACTGCAATCATATGATTCCTGTAACTGTCAATGAGACTTCTGCACCTCTCGACAGGTATTTTGGCCCACTCCTCATGAGCAAACTGCTCCAGTTGTCCCTTGTTTGAAGGTTG
The DNA here is from genome assembly GCF_046119375.1 of Phyllobates terribilis. Classification (NCBI taxonomy): domain Eukaryota; kingdom Metazoa; phylum Chordata; class Amphibia; order Anura; family Dendrobatidae; genus Phyllobates; species Phyllobates terribilis. The sequence goes on from NW_027362764.1 coordinate 458,083,859, forward strand.
CCTTTTCCAGACGCCATGTTGCAGCACTTTCCAAAGATACTCAATTGAATTTACGTCAGGGCTCATAGAAGGCCACTTCAGAATAGTCCTGTGTTTTCCTCTTAGCCATTCTTGGGTATTTTTAGCTATGTGTTTTGGGTTATTATCCTGTTGCAAGACCCATGACCTGCGACTGAGACCAATCTTTCTGACACTGGGCAGCACATTTCTCTCTAGAATCCCTTGATTGTCTTGAGATTTCATTGTACCCTGCACAGATGTAAGACACCCTCTGCTAGATCCTGCAAAAGCAGCCCCACAGTATGTACAGTGTTCTTTTCTTGATATGCTTCATTTTTCCGTCTGTGAACATAGAGCTGATGTGCCTTGCCAGAAACTTCCATTTTTGTCTCATCTGTCCATAGAACATTCTCCCAGAAGCTTTGTGGCTTGTCAACATGTAGTTTGGCAAATTCCAGTCTGGATTTTTTATGATTTTTTTTCAACAATGGTGTTCTACTTGGTCGTCTCCTATGAAGTACACTTTGGATCAAACAACAACGGATGATGCGATCTGACACTGATGTTCCTTGAGCTTGAAGTTCACCTTTAATCTCTTTAGAAGTTATCCTGGGCTCTTTTGTTACCATTCGTATTATTCGTCTCTTTGATTTGTCATCAATTTTCCTCCTGCGGCCACTTCCAGGGAGGTTGGCTACAGTCCCATGAATAATATGTGCAACTGTAGTCACAGGTGTATCAAGCTGCTTAGAGATGGTCTTATAACCTTTACCTTTAACATGCTAGTCTATAATTTTCTTTCTAATCTCCTGAGGCAACTCTTTCCTTTGCTTCCTCTGGTCCATGTTGAATGTGGTACACACCATATCACCAAACAGCACAGTGAGTATCTGTAGCCCTATATACAGGCCCACTGACTGATTACAAGATTGTAGACACCTGTGATGCTAATTAGTGGACACAACTTGATTTAACATGTCCCTTTTGTCACATTATTTTCAGGGGTACTATCATTTCTGTCCAGGCCTATTTCATGAGTTTAATTCTTTTCTAAATTTTGTGGAAGCAGGGTTGAAAAGCAATAACTGACTTTCATTGGTTAATTTTCATAGATTTTTAATTTATTATTACTTTTGTCAGATTCAAATTATTTCTGTGACCATTGTGGGTTTTTCTTTCATTACACGAGGGGTACCAACAATTTTGACCACGTGTGTATTACTGAGCACGCCAGAATTTTGGCACAATTTTTATTGTGCACCAAAAAGTTGCAAATATTTTATTTTGTGCAAAATTCATGAACCCTGTGTGTCATTTTGAAGAATTTGGAGGCACAAACTACAAAAAATCACATAAAAGAAAGCAAAGTGACAGTAAGTGATGAATTAGAGTCTTGGTTTCTGAAACGATTGAGAACACATTTTTACAGAGGATAGTATAAAGGTTTATTTTTCATTTAAAAATGTCATTTTTAAATATGCACTAGCAGAGTTTAATAGAAGATTTGCAAAACTTGATGAACTCTGCTGAGTTTATGAATCATGATTTTTTTTCAGCATATTTTTGTTATACAGAACATTTTAGAACTGCTCTTCCATTGCCAGCACATTAAAAACCAGGTTCTTGATTACATAGTTACATAGTTACATAGTATATAAGGCCAAAAAAAGACAAGCGTCCATCCAGTTCAGCCTATTTCTTATGCACTGCATCTATTCCGCAGCGTTGATCCAGGGGAAGGCAAAAAAAAACCCATGCGGTATAGGCCAATTTATACCATTGAGGAAAAATTTACTTCCTGACTCCAATCTGGCAGTCAGATTAAATCCCTGGATTAATTAACTATCACTAAGCATAAGATGTAATTTTATTGTTCTCAAGAAAGGCGTCCAGGCCTCTCTTGAACTCATTACGTGAGTTGGACATCACCACTTCCTCTCCCAAAGAGTTCCAGAGTCTCACGGCTCTGACCGTAAAGAATCCCCTTCTATGCTGGTGCAGGAACCTCCTTTCCTCCAGACACATAGTGTGCCCCCTCGTCTTTGTCACCATCCTTGGTATAAACAGGTCATGGGAGAGATCTCTGTACTGCCCCTTGATGTATTTATACATGTTTATGAGGTCTCCCCTAAGCCTTCTCTTTTCCAACGTAAATAGGCCTAATTTTGACAACCTCTCTGGGTATTCTAGTCCCTCCATTCCCTTTATTACCTTAGTCGCCCTCCTTTGTACCCTCTCTAGCTCCAATATGTCTTTCCTGAGCACCGGAGCCCAGAACTATGCACAATATTCTAAGTGTGGCCTTACCAGCGCTCTATACAGAGGAAGAACAATGTTCTCATCATATGCCCCTATTCCTCTTCTGATGCATGCCATGACTCTATTTGCCTTCGCAGCTGCTGCCTGACACTGGGCACTCCAATTTAATTTGCTGTTAACCAAGACGCCCAGGTCCTTCTCCATGTCAGATTTCCCCGACGGTTTCCCATTTAATATGTATGGGTGACTGCTTTTTTTCTTTCCCATGTGCATGACCTTACATTTATCAGCATTGAACCCCATTTGCCATTTTTTGGCCCAACTCCCCAATTTATCTAAATCCTCCTGTAGCTGTGCCCTATCCTCATCTGTATTAACTGCTTTACAAAGTTTAGTATCATCTGCAAATATTGCTATTTTACTATGCAACCCTTCCACTAGATCATTAATAAATATATTAAATAATATAGGGCCCAAGACAGACCCTTGAGGCACCCCGCTAGTAACCCTGACACACCCTGAGCTTACTCCATTGATAACCACCCTCTGCTTTCTATCACTCAGCCAGCTATTTACCCACTTGCACACATTATCCCCCAGACCAAGCATTCTCATTTTATATACCAACCTTTTGTGTGGCACGGTATCAAACGCTTTGGAGAAGTCAAGGTATACAACATCCACTGACTCTCCCCGGTCCAGCTGTGAGCTCACCTCCTCGTAGAAGGCGATCAGGTTTGTTTGGCTGGAGCGATCCCTCATGAATCCATGTTGATATGGAGTTAGACAGTTATTATCATTAAGATATTCTACAATAGCATCTCTAAGAAATCCTTCAAACAATTTACCCACAACAGATGTTAAGCTTACCGGTCTATAGTTCCCAGGGTCACTTTTAGACCCCTTTTTGTATATTGGTACCACATTTGCTTGGTGCCAGTCTAGTGGGACAGTCCCCAATTTTATGTTTTAAAATAAAAATCTAGAAGTTATTTTTGATCATATCTAAAATCTTAGCCATAACATTATGTGAACTACAAAAATGATATTTAAATACTCTACAAATTATTTTGATATTTTTACTTACTCCATTAAAAACCTTAAAAGAGCATTTCACTTACAATCTAAGTCCTCAACAAGCCAAATATCAAGGCATTATAAATAGTGATGAACGAGCGTGATGCCCGAGCATCACCCTGCTCGACATGCTCGGAGCTCGGCGAGTATTTCCGAGTTGCTCGGGAGGGAGCCCGAGTCCCCGTCCTGCATGTTTGGCGCTCTATAAAGAGCCAATGAATATGCAGGGATTGCTTGCCACGCACTGTAATGCCGTAGCCATGTTGGTTGAGCATTAAAGTGATTGGCTGGCCGCATATTGTCATCTGGTCTATATAAGACCTGGTGACGCTAGACTCGTCACAGTCTATCCCGGAAACAGGCAGAGTAGGGTGAGGTGCTGCTGCGTGAGGGACAGAATTGGCGGTGTAGTAGTTAGATATAGAAAAGCGTACAGGAAGCAAAATGAACAAAAACCCTGCTGTAAATAAATAAAAAGCAAATGCATTTAAATAAAATAGGGTTCTTAGTAACACTGTTTTTGATCAAAAATAGTATACAAGCAATCCCACTGCGACAAGGTGAACCCGTTTAGGATAGACCTACACTGTCTAATATTAAAAACCTTACTATGTGTCAAAGTTGAACTCCGTGTGAATAAGGGCAGACAAAGGCTCAGGTCCTAAACTGTGAACACCCAACAAAGGGAAGCTTTTTAAATGTATTATCCTGTTCAAGGAAGGGAAGCCACACCCAGGTTTGAACAAAATGCAAAAAATACAAAGATAAAAAAACACAATTTGAGCTTGGTTTAAGATGGTATACATGGAGCACATAAATGCATGTTTCACAATGGCCATTAATCAGAAAAACCTACAGGAAGCAAAATGAACAAAAACTCTGCTGTAAATAAATAAAAAGCAAGTACATTTAAATAAAATAGGGTTCTTAGTAACACGGTTTTTGATCAAAAACAGCATTTATGTGCTGAATGTATGCTATCTTAAACCAAGCTCAAATTGTTGTGCTCCAGGAATATATATATATTGCTCAAATAAATAAAGGGAACACTTAAACAACAGAATATAACTCCAAGTAAATCAAACTTCTGTGAAATCTAACTGTCCACTTAGGAAGCAACACTGATTGACAATCCGTTTCACATGCTGTTTTGCAAATGGAATAGACAATAGATGGAAATTATTGGCAATTATCAAGACACCCTCAATAAAGGAGTGGTTCTGCAGGTAGGGACCACAGACCAGATCTCAGTACCAATGCTTTCTGGCTGATGTTTTGGTCACTTTTGAATGTTGGTTGTACTTTCACACTCGTGGTAGCATGAGACAAACTCTACAACCCACAGAAGTTGCTCAGGTAGTGCAGCTCATCCAGGATGGCACATCAATGTGAGCTGTGGCAAGAAGGTTTGCTGTGTCTGTCAGCGCAGTGTCCAGAGGCTGGAGGTGCTACCAGGAGACAGGCCAGTTTACTAAAAGACGTGGAGGGGGCCGTAGGAGGGCAACAACAAAGCAGCAGGACCGCTACTTCCGCCTTTGTGCAAGGAGGAACGGGAGGAGCACTGCCAGAGCCCTGCAAAATGACCTCCAGCAGGCCACAAATGTGCATGTGTCTGCATTAACGGTTAGAAACCGACTCCATGAGGGTGGTATGAGGGCCCGACATCCACAGATGGGGGTTGTGCTCACAGCCCAACACCGTGCAGGACGCTTGGCATTTGCCACAGAACACCAGGTTTGGCAAAGTCGCCACTGGCGCCCTATGCTCTTCACAGATGAAAGCAGGTTCATACTGAGCACATGTGATAGACGTGACAGAGTCTGGAGGTGCAGTGGAGAGCGAACTGCTGCCTGCAACATCCTTCAGCATGACCGATTTGGCAGTGGGTTAGTAATGGTGTTGGGGTGTCATTTCTTTGGAGGGCCGCAGAGCCCTCAATGGTCTCGCCAGAGGTAGCCTGACTGCCATTAGGTATCGAGATGAGATCCTTAGACCCCTTGTGAGATCATATGCTGGTGCAATTGGCCCTGGGTTACTCCTAAAGCAGGACCATACCAGATCTCATGTGGCTGGAGTGTGTCAGCAGTTCCTGCAAGATGAAGGCATTGAAGCTATGGACTGGCCCACCCATTCCCCAGACCTGAATCCATTTGAGCACATCTGGGAAATCATGTCTCGCTCCATCCCCCAACGTCATGTTGCACCACAGACTGTCCAGAAGTTGGTGGATGCTTAAGTCCAGGTCTGGGAGGAGATCCCACAGGAGACCATCTGCAACCTCTTCAGGAGCATGCCCGGGCATTGTAGGGAGGTCATACAAGCACGTGGAGGCCACACACAATACTGAGCCTCATTTTGACTTGTTTTAAGGACATTACATCAAAGTTGGATTAGCCTGTAGTGTGTTTTTCCACTTTAATTTTGGGGGTGACTCCAAATCCAGGCCTCCATTGGTTAATAAATTTGATTTCCATTGATGATTTTTGTGTGATTTTGTTGTCAGCACATTCAACTTTGTACAGAACAAAGTATTCAATGAGAATATTTCATTCATTCAGATCTAGGATGTGTTATTTGAGTGTTCCCTTTATTTTTTTGAGCAGTGTATATCCATCTGAAATAACAGTCCTTCTGAGGACTAATCCAGCTGCAAATATTTAATGGTGATAGCATGAGTTAGGCAGGTAGGCAGGGTTTATGGCAGTATTTATAGCACAAGAGGGTCCATTGCATTTTCTGTCTGCTCCTGCTCTTACAGATATCCGCATACATGGTCCCAGATACCAGGGTCCAGGGCTCATTTTTTTTTATCTTAATCCTGATTAATTGCTTAAAAGCAATCCAGAGTACACCATTTTACTGCTCCATTTGCTTGTTCGCAGAACACAGACAGATTTTTTTATTTTATTCACATTACTGTATTGTGAAAGCAGAGAAACTTTTTTCAATAATCAGATGTGATCCCATATGACTGAAATTTTGTGGAGCGTGCCAAATATTCCACTGAATTTAAAGTCTGCCAGCTGTGTTTCCTTGAACCAATTGACACTTGGTCGCTGACAAATACTATGAGGAGACTGCCTGAAATCATGGCCATCAGACGTGATCCCATATGACTGCCATAATAAAACAGAAATTTTGTGGAGCATGCCAAATATTCCACTCCATATAAAGTCAGCCAGCTGTGTTTTGTTGAACCAATTGACACTTGGTCGCTGACAAATACCATACTATTAGGTTGCTGCCTGAAACTGTGGCCATCAGACGTGATCCCTTATGACTTCCATAATAATACAGAAGTTTTGTGGAGCATGCCAAATATTCCACTGAATTTAAAGTCAGCCAGTTGTGTTTTGTTGAACCAATTGACACTTGGTAGCTGACAAGTACCATAGTTTTAGGTGACTGTCTGAAATCGTGGCCATCAGACGTTATCCCATATGACGCCCTAATATTTCAGCAACTTTTGTAAGTGTGTCAAATATTATGCTCCATTTAAAGTATTGCAGTTGTGGGTTCAAACCTATTCACAGTTGGTCGCTGACAAATAGCATATCTGTGTACAATGATGTCAGAGCATTATGCCACTTTTACAGACTGACAAAAAAAAACATACAAAAAACAAGCTAAAATGGAAAAAAATGTTAAGAAACATTCTTTCCAGGGTAATGACTTGTATTTAAGGCCAAAGAAATACAAAAACAAAAAGTTATGGACTATGGAAGACATGTATGCGACCAGAATGAACACTCATCTGGAGCTGATGATACCACATAGCAGCTCCTGTCCCTATTGTAAATGCATCTAACAGTGTTATCGATAGGGAATAGAATAGATTTTATTTTTTTTGGGCAGCACCAGCAGCATGCAGTATAAGGCAATAATACCTGGTCGGTGCAATACGCTATCCATACTGTGATACCTCACCTGTAAACGAATTTCAGATCAGACAGTTAATATTCTAGAATATAGAATCTATTTAAATTTCCTTCTCATTAGTAAGGAGTGGGTCTCCTATACTATTATTGCATATGCAGCAATTTCAAGAGCTGCCAAAAATTAGGAAGCACTCCAATACACATTTGAAGAGACATAAAAAATAATTAAAGCTCAGTAGGATATTTCTTTAGTATAAAAACCAGACTTGCCAATGTAACCTCCATAAAATCACATTGTTCGGCCTTCATCTCCAAAATGACCACATCAGTCACAAGCTGTAAGCACTGCAGCAATGCCTTGGCCAAGCAGCAACAGGCTGTGCTGAAGATAATATGCTTAATGCTTAGGTGACAAACCACACAACGCTGCAGAGTTGTTGAAAGTTGTTACACAGCAGCCTGATCTGTGGCTCTCACCGCTGAACATACAGCCAGGCATGGTCGTGTGTGACAATGGGCAGAACCTGTTGGCAGAGAAATGACAGCCATAGTAGATACGGTTTCCCTCTATGCCAGTCCTTTCACCGAGCTAAAGAATATTGCTGTGGTGAAATACAACTGTCACCGAGAAGCAGTGTCAGACTGAAAAACATTGGGCCCACCAGAGGATTTGATTATGAGGGCCCACCTTTCTTCCCACGCTCAAGAGCCACATAGCAGCTGCAAAGTTTGCGCTACCATGAACTCTCCTGATGGAGAAGCCAGGGCTCACCCAATGATTCTCTGGTAGGCCCATCCAACCCTGCCGAGAAGCAGCCCTGGCTAAGAAAAGTCTGTCGGAAGGTTTCCGGACACTCTATGGCTGCTTTTTTACTGAGGGGGAAATCCATGCAAACACAGAGAGAGCATATAAAATTCTTGTAGATGTTGTCCTTAGTGGGATTTAAACCCAGGACCTCAGCGCTGCAAGGCTTCAGTGCTAACCACTGAGCCACTGTGCTGCCCTTTCTGTTCTCCCTTTGATATCTAACATGCTGGAGAAACTTGCACCTACTGTCACTCAGTATCTTCAGGCCCTTTTTGAGAAACTAATGTATTTGGGCAGAAGTAAAGGAAATTGTGGATAGCTTCGCTACTGGTACTGGGGGCATTGCTAATACCATGGCGTCGTGCCATAGTTCACTGGAAATATTCCAGGCTGGTTGGAGCCAACTGATTCCCATAGAAAAGTACCATCAGCAAGTTAAGGAGATGGTGGCCTCAATCATCATCACAACCTTCCCTGAAAGAGAAGCCAGGGCCCACCGGAGGAGTCTCTGATTCTCTTCTGGGCCCGCCCAACCCTGCCAAGAAGCAGCCCTAGCTAAGAAAAGTCTATAGGAAAGTTCCTGGACACTCTATGGCTGCTTTTTAACTGTGGACTGGCTCCAGTAATCTATAAGATTGCAATCTATGATCCCTTCACTGACTCCCCATTGGCCAGAGACTTCAGTTCAAAACCGTAACCATAGCATGCAAAGCCATCCACAACCTTACTGCTTCATATATCTGAGACCTAGTCTCCCGGTACATACCTGCACACAGCCTCCAATCCTCACAAGATCTCCTTCTCTACTCCCATCTTCTCTCCTCTTACCACAATCGCATACAAGATTTTTCCTGTGCATCCCTTCTACTCTTGAGCGGTGTACCCCAACATATCAGGCTCTCGCCTACTGTTGAAACCGTTAAAAGGAAGCTGAAGACCCACCTCTTCTGACAAGCCTATAACCTGCAGTAACCCTCGCTCCACCATACCGATGCACGACTAGTTGTACCCTCACCTACTGTATCCTCACCCATCCCTTATAGACTGATTGTGCACCCTCACGAGCAGGGTCCTCTCTCCTCTTATACTTCTTTTCACATATAAAGCGCATTGGAATAAATGATGCTCTAATAATAAATAATAATAATTATACTAATTGCACTCTGGGTCAATTGATGGCACTTTCCTGGTGACTGCCCTAAATTGATGTGTTTTGGCAGCTTTTGGTCGCATTTGAAGGTGTTGTGTATACATTTGATTTTGGCACCCATTGAATCCAATGGCAATTGGCAATATTAGGCGAATATTCGACAATTACATTGGCGAATATTGCAAAAACGGCGATTGTAATCCGAAACGAATATTGAAATATTTGCTAGTCTCTAATCAGAAACACCCTTAAAAAAATTATGTGGGTGTTGCATCACGGTCTCCCTGGTGATATGGTGGTAGAGGATGAGAAGAAGGAGGAGGGTGACATAAAATAGAACAATTCTTGAAGAGAATACCTTCTGGGTGTGAAGGGATGCATGGGAACAGACCGCCCAAAAAAATAACCACTGGATTTGAGCTTATGTTTGTTGCTATCATCTGGTGGTGTTGAAAAGTCTGGCCCAATTCAGCCCTTGTTCATTTTTATAAGAGTCAGAATGTCATCATTTTCAGTTGACAGGCGGATGCACCTATCAGTTTTATCAGTTATAATGCCCCTGGCGGCACTAAAAACCATCTCTGACAAAACGCTAGCGGCCAGGACCTCCAAGGCGTAGAAAGACAGTTCATGCCACATGTCCAGCTTGCATCTTCCAGAACTTTTCATTCCTTGTCAGAGTACCCCGTGTATCAGGGCCTGGGTGCTAGAAGGGTGTGAGAGCTGTCTCAGACCTTTGACAGCTTTCTCCTGCCTCTCCCGCATCTGGTTTGCTTGTAATCCTTGGTTGTCCAATGAACTGTCTGACTGTGACCTCTGCAGCCAGTATTGTCAGATGGGAATTTTTTTTTGTTTTAATTCTTCAACAAGAGCCTGAACTTAATATCTCCAGAAATTAACTCTTCAGTTTCCTCCCTCTACTAACCTATCTATATATGACTTTGCAATTTCCTTTATGTGCTGCCACCATAACTCCCACTCGGCACACCTGCTATCTTGGAGTCATATTTGACACACAACTTTCCTTTATTCAATGTGGAAAATCACTCACTCGCTCATATCACCTGCAACTTAAAAACTTCTCCAGAAGTCAACCTTTTCTCACCTTTGATACTGCAAAAACTCTTACTGTCGCTCTTATTCACTACTGCAACTCTTTTCTAATCAGTCTCCCTCTAAACAAACTGCCTCCTCTCCAATCCTTTCTGAATGCAGCAGCCAGGGTCGCATTTCTATCAAGCAGCATCACCGACGCCTCTGCCTTGTGCCAGTAATTGATCGGGTTAGGTTAAACAATCACTATAGAATACAATACAAACTCATCTCTCTCACCCACCAAGCTGTCCACAGTTCTGCACCTCCCTATATCTCTTCCCTCATTTCTGTATATCACCCCTCCTGTACCCTCCGTTCTGCAACTGATCTAAGACAGGCATCCTCTTTAATCAAAACCTCACACCTCCATCTCCAAGAATTCTCTTGTACCGTGCCAGTTTTCTGTAATGCCCAAAATGCATTCAGCGCGATGCTCACGGTAAAGGCAGGGGAACATAAAGCCGGCTTTGTGTGCCAGACTGCCAACAGCCAAGACTTCGCTCTTCTCACCAAGAGTATGATTGTCTATGTTCTCTTTCTCCTCCTCCTCATTATCAAGCAATCCGCGTTGAGATGAGATAAGGCTGGGCTGGGTAGCATCACCCTGTATAGTTCCACTACCACTACCAGCTACCACCTGGCCTCTCCTCCCTGTCAATCCCTTCACTGGCTCCCCATTACCCAGAGACTCCAGTTCAAAACCCTATCTTTGGAATGCAAAGCTTTCCACAACCTGTCTCCACGCAACCTCCGATCCTCACAAGATCTCCTTCTCTACCCCCCTCTTATCTCCTCTTCCCACAATCGCATACTAGATTTCACCTGTGCATCCCTCCTTCTCTGGAACTCTCTACCCCACCATTTACTGACTCTTGCCTACTCTCGCCTACTGTTGAAACCTTCAAAAGCACCTGAAGACCCACCACTTGCAACACGCGTACAACCTGCAGTCAACCTCGCTCCAACATACCGCTGAAAGACTAGCTCTATGCTCAAGTACTATATCCTCACCCATGCCTTGGAGACTGAGCCCTCGCAGGCAGGGTCCTCTCCTCTCCTGTACCAGTCGCAGTCACATTTTTATTTAAGATTATTGTAATTGTTTTTGCGATGTATACCTCTTTTTCAAATGTAAAGCGCCATGGAATAAATGGCAATAAAGTAATAATAATAATATGATCCAGACTCACATCTACTGAGACTGGACCATGTGGAACACAAACTAACTAGAAACTCATTTTAAATGGAGTTTAAGATTTGTCACGTTGCCAAAATATGTCTGTATTATTACTGCAGTAATATATGATCACGTCTGATGAGGTGACCACAGTTCTAGGCAGTGCCCTGGGAGTCAGAGATGCTTCCAGGGGTCTTCCTCATGCTGTTCCCATGTCACACAACACATGGCCAGATAAGGTTCTAAAATGTTAAAATTACATTTCCCAGTGAATGTATTTGTCTTGGTTTAAAGCAATGCAAAAATGCATCAAAAACGCTACGTGTGAACATAAACCAAGGTGTGGAGGAGCATTTTTGTTTTTGGTTATTTATTTTGCCTTATAAGTTATTATCCTGGAAAAGGATGTTCCTTATCATATTTTGCAGGAAAATCCATTTTGGTTTTGTTTTTGTATCTTTTATTGTGAGTCCATAAAAGTGGTGCAATTCCTCTGACAACGTTGTTGACAGCAGTGACCTGGACATCAGAAATGCTTCCAGGGGTCTTCCCCATGCTGTTCCCTTGTGATTTGAGCACTGTTCCCATTTATTTTGGTAATTTTTAGGCCCTCTGCAGACCGCCGGGGGGAGTCGCCAGAAAAATGCTCGAGTTTCCCATAGACTTACATTGGGCTCGTTGTTCAGATCGAGCACTCAAGCATTCCAATTTGCTCGACCCGTGCGACGAGTACCCGAGCGTTTTAGTGCTCGCTCATCAATAGTCTTTATCAGTGAAATTCTAGAAATCAATAAGATATAATGTTCCTAGGTTTGAAATATTTGGAATTACATATAAGTTTTTTCTAGGCTCTGAACTTATCATGATTTTTTTAGGTTTTTATTAAACCTTACAATAAAGTCAACACCTCCTAAATTCACACCAGAACAAAACGACATATACTTACTTAGAACAAAGTATACATTACAAATTCAATCAAAATTAATTTATTATAAGAAAAAAAGGAAGCAGTCCAAAAGCAATGCTTATATCTTATATAAAGTCTACAATTTATTATGCTCACATGAAAAAGACTCACATGCTAAAAAAATCTTTTTAGCCTTTTAATTTCTGCTGAAGTTGGAAAAGCCAGTCAAGTAATTTCAGAAAATGTGAACTTTAAATTTGCAGGTTCAGCTTTGTAAGCAAGGGGATTATAAAACCACATTACTAAATCTTTTTATATCATTGATTGTACTCGCCGAGCCTGCAGCCTTAAGTTTGTCTACATTTTAATAGTATTTATACAGGAATGCTTATATTTTATGATTTTAAATATATTTTATTTTGAGACACCTAAATAGCACTTTTAGTTCTCAAAAACTTCAAAATATATATTTTGTATTTCATCTTAAGTTGTGCTTAACTGTTTATTTTTTGTACAGCCTTATATTTCAATTTCTATTGTAATTAATAACTCAATATTGTTTTAAAGGGGCCGAACTTGGTTTTACTTATAAGAATGTCTTCTTTATTGTTAGTTTATTCATTGGATCTTTATATTGTCCAAGGATGCATTTAAATACTGTAAATGATTATTCGCTTTTGCAGCCAAACTTTGTGATGTAGGCTTTCCATTCTACAGTGCTTGCCCACAGTTCAACCCCTTCTAGGACTTATATGTTCATTCAACAATAAATACTAGTGATTACTGATGAGCGAGCACTAAAATGCTTGTGTGCTCGATGCTTGGGTCGAGCAAATCGTAAAGCTTGGGTGCTCGACATGAGCAACGAGCCAATTGTAAGTCAATGGGAAACTCGAGCATTTTTCTGGTGGCCCCCCACCCACCCGGAGGTCTGCAGGGGGCCTAAAAATTGCCCAAATCATTGGAAACAGTGCTGAAATGACATATGAACAGCATGGGGAAGACCCCTGGAAGCATCTCTGACTCCCAGGTAACTGCTGCCAACAATTTTGTCAGAGTATTACGCCACTTTTACGGACTCACAATAAAGCATACGAGGGTCAGTCAATAAGTAATGCCTCCTATTTTTTTTCTCCTTAAATAAGGTAGTTATGTTAAATATTCAAATTTGGCACAATTCCTCAAACCTTCTTCTCCAATCCACAGCAATTGCAACTTCCTGCACCAACAGGTGGCAGGACTGTATCCGTTTGTAAATTGGCTGACATCTATGTTCATATTAGACAACGTTCTGTGATTGAATTCTTGCATGCAGAAGGTGAAACGCCCCTTCGAATTCATGAGAGACTGAAAAATGTGTACGGTGATGCAACAGTGGATGTCAGTACTGTTAGACGATGGGTTCGTCACTGTAACACAGCTGAAGGACCATCACCTTTGGCTGACAAAATGCGGAGTGGCAGGCCAGTAACCGCAGTGACTCCAAGCAACATTCAGCGAGTTGATGACATCATACGTGGTGACTGCCGGGTGACTGCAGATGAATTGTGTGGCATTATCTGCCTCAGTAAAGCAGTGTGATGAAAATTATTGGACAACTGGGATACAGAAAAGTTTGTGCACGGTGGGTCCCAAGAATGCTTTTTACCATGCTGGAATACATGCCCTTGTTAAACGGTGGACCAAGACTTTGGAAATGGATGGAGACTATATTGAAAAGTGACAAATTAATCATTAATGTTGTGGTTTTCAACCTATGTAATTGCATTTGAATTTCTTGCCAATTAAAAGGAGAAAAAAATAGGAGGCATTACTTATTGACTGACCCTCGTACAAAAACAAAGCCAAAATGGATTTTCCTAGAAAAAAACGTCAAGGAACATTCGTTCCAGGGTATTTACTTGTATACAAAGCAAAAGAAACAAAAATAAAATGCTCCCCCACACCTTGGGCTATGTTCACACGTAGCGTTTTTGATGCGTTTTTGCACTTTTGCATTGCTTTCAACTGTGAAAAATACATTCACCAGTAAATGTCATTTTAACATTTTACTACCTTATCTGGCCATGTGGTGTGTGAGGCATGGTCAGACACATCCTGATAAATTTATGAAGGAGGGACTCTGAAAGTCACAAAGCTTACTTTTACAAGGCCATCAGGTGGCCCTTACTATTGTTAGAGGGACATCAGCCGGCTATGCTTTGTTGCTTACATTATTAAAGAGTGGGTCACTTACACTATTATTGTAACATACTTATGCAAAAGGGCTTCAAAATATGTGGACGCACCCCTTTGAAGAGACATAGAGGAGGGCCTCAGTAAAAAAAATTTTCCCATTATAAAGGAGTGGGTCTCTTATGCTGGCATTGCGCATGCAGTGACTCCAAGGGCTGCCAAAAATTCGGACACATTCCATTACCCCTTTGAAGAGAGATAGAGGAGGGTCCCATTAAAATAATTGTTCCCATTATTAAGGAGTGGGTCTCCTATAGTGGTTATGCCAATGCAATGACTGCAAGGGCTGTCAAAAAATTGGACGCAATCCAATAACCCTTTGAAGAGACGTAGAGGAGGTCCTCATTAAAAAATTGTTACCATTGTTAAGGAGTGGGTCTCCTATACTGGTAATGCCCATGTACTAAGTCCACGGGCTGAAAAACATTTACCCCTGGGGGGTATACATGAACATACTGTATAACATACAGATTATTAGAGGTAGGCCTCTAAAAAAAATTCCTACGGGCATCATCAACACCCTTAAAAAAATTATGTGGGTGTTGCATCACATTCACCCTGGTGATATAGTGGTCGAGGATGAGCAAAAGGAGGAGGACAACAGAAAATAGACAAAATCAGTAAACGTATACCCATGTCTTGGTGTGAAGAGGTGCACGGCAATAGACGCCCCGCAAAAAATTACTGGATCTGACTTTATGTTCCACTGCCATCATTCGGTGGTGTTGAGAAGTCTGGCCCAATCCAGCCCTTTCTCATTTTTATGAGTCAGCCTGTCAGCATTTTAAGTTGACCTGCAAATGCACCTATCAGTTATAATACCCCCGGTGGCACTAAAAACCCGCTCTGACAAAACTCTAGAAGTAGGGCAGGCCAAGACCTCCAAGGCGTAAAGAGCCAGTTCATGCCATGTGTCCAGCTTGGATATCCAATAGTTATAAGGCACAGAGGAATCATGGAGGATGTTGGTACGGTCGGCAAGGTACTACTTCAGCATCTTCGAAAACTTTTCCCTCTTTGTGAGAGTACCCCGCACATCAGGAACTGGATGCTGGGAGGGGCTGAGAAAACTGTCCCAGAACTTTCACAGTGTTCCCTTGCCTCTTCTGTATCCTATTTGTGTCTCCCTCGCCTGTACTCTTTGGTTGTCCAAGGAACTGTGACTTCTGCCGCCAGCGTTTTCAGATGGGAATTTTTTTAATAATTCCACAACAAGGGCCTTCTGCAACATTTTATTAGACCTCTCCGCCATGGGAAGGAGAGATAGAAAGTTTATCATGTAGCGTGGCTCTAGAAGTGTTACCAACTAGTAATTACTGACACCCAAAATGTGTACAATGCAGAGGTCACAGGAAAGGCAGTGGAACATAAACTCAGCCATGTGTGCCAGACTGCCAACAGGCAAGACTTCCAAGAGGACGACTGTCCATGCTCTCCTCCTCCTCATTCTCCCTCTCCTCAGGCAATTTACGCTGAACAGACAGTGTAAAGATGTGTGGTTGTAGATTTTAATAATCACTTAGGCAGGTTAAGGATGCAATTAGTTTTATTCCTTCCGACCACCGTAAACAACAACTCCAGGTAACTGCCCGACAGGCAATTCTCTCAGTCCTCGAGTTTCCAACCGAGTAGTTCCACTGCCCCATACGAGGTGATACCCAATGTCCCCAAATTTTGGTTGGCCCACAGCTTTTTGTATCTCCCGACGGTATATTGGCAGTTACAGCTCATGCTCCTTCGGATGATGGATATCACGACCGCAGTACGTGATACCACCTAGCTCTCTGTCTGCCTAGAAAATGAGTCTTCTTTTTCTCCTGCACAGTGACCAGCCCCCTCAATGCGCAGAAGAGCTCACCCCTCCCTCCCACAGCTAAGTGTGTCTTAGTGGAGATATTTTCTCAGGTTGAACCCATCACCTTGGTTTGCATGTGAGACTCCCTGTG
Organism: Phyllobates terribilis; assembly: GCF_046119375.1. Lineage (NCBI taxonomy): Eukaryota > Metazoa > Chordata > Amphibia > Anura > Dendrobatidae > Phyllobates > Phyllobates terribilis. Next base: position 458,100,391 of record NW_027362764.1, read on the forward strand.
GTGACGGCTCCTCTGCGTCTACTCTTTCCATCTACACAAGGAGTCCGTTGGCTGAGAGATCAATGGCCCAAGGCCCCTGAGATGTGGTCACTGAATGGAATTGATACCTGAGGTTGAACTGATGAGCAAAAAAATCACTAACACAACACAGCAAGCAAATTTCGAACAAAACACAAAAAAAAGATTGACGAAAAAGGGTTCTCAGCGCTGGAAAAGTACGAGGGTCCGTCAATAAGTAATGCCTCCTTATTTTTTTCTCCTTTTAATTGGCAAGAAATTCAAATGCAATTGCATAGGTTGAAAACCACAACATTAACGATTAATTTGTCACTTTTCAATATAATCTCCATCCATTTCCACAGTCTTTGTCCACCGTTTAACAAGGGCATGTATTCCAGCATGGTAAAAAGCATTCTTGGGACCCACTGTGCACAAACTTTTCTGTATCCCAGTTGTCCAATAATTTTCATCACACTGCCTTTACTGAGGCAGATAATGCCACACAATTCATCTGCAGTCACCCGGCGGTCACCACGAATGATGTCATCGACTCGCTGAATGTTGCTTGGAGTCACTGCGGTTACTGGCCTGCCACTCCACATTTTGTCAGCCAACGGTGATGGCCCATCAACTGTGTTAAAGCGACGAACCCATCGTCTAACAGTACTGACATCCACTGTTGCATCACCGTACACATTTTTCAGTCTCTCATGAATTCGAATGGGTGTTTCACCTTCTGCATGCAAGAATTCAATCACAGAACGTTGTCTAATACGAACATCGATGTCAGCCATTTCGCAAACGGATACAGTCCTGCCACCTTTTAGTGCAGGAAGTTGCAATTGCTGTGGATTGGAGAAGAAGGTTTGAGGAATTGTGCCAAATTCAAATATTTAACATAACTACCTTATTTAAGGAGAAAAAAAATAGGAGGCATTACTTATTGACTGACCCTCGTATGTGCACCTCTATAGACTATGAGCTGATAGTTGACACATAGTTGTCCTGTTTTAGGTCTATTAGTATCCAGAGAGTGTCTTGATAAGCAGGCGCTCCGTGGATAGACTGCACACAAGCACGGTGGAAAAAATTTTTGTGCTATTTTAATGAGTGAATAAAAGTTACATTTTATTAACGATCGACCTCAGTCAGTGACTTTTGAAAATTCAGCAAACCTCAGAAATTCAAGCTTCAAAAGATTTGCTCATCTCTGATTACAGCTATCACCCTAATGACAACTATCACCTATAGACACAATATATTTATTAAAAATCTTTTAAATAATGGAGATCCTATATTTTAAAATCTCCATTATTTGTTACAGCACTGCACCAAAGCAAAGCAAAGCTTCATCCCACTTTGTCAAATTCAACTGAAATTTAGAGATAGAGTCTGCAGATGGGAAAACAGATGAAAATGTAGAAAACAAGTGGATATATTGGTCAGAAACACACACGCCAGCTCTTTCTGAAAAGGTACTTGAAAATATTACCTTTTAATAGACATTTTCCATGAGAGTATATTGTCCCTATCATAAATTGGTTCAATAGCTAGAAAGGTTTGAGGATCACTAAGCTAGAGTAAATGAGACATAGTGTTAAAAAAATAGAAGAAACCACTTACAAAATCACTTGAAGAGTCCCTGGTAATGCAATAGCAAATGATCAAAGGTGCTCTCTTCAGCTTTACCCACCTATTGCTTCAGAGGGATGTAAAATGGGGATGTTCATAAAGAACAGCATTTTTAATTATAGTGGTGTGAGAAAGTGTTTGCCCCCTCCCTGATTTCTTATTCTTACAACAATTTTGCAAAAATGAGTAGGCTCAAATTCCTCCAGAGGGTTGTAAAAGACTCATTGCCAGTTATAGCAAAAGCTTGATTGCAGTTGTTGCTGCTAAGGGTGGCCCAACCAGTTATTACCTTTAGGGGCAATCACTTTTTCACACAGGGCCCTGTAGGTTTGGATTTTTTTTCCCTTAATAATAAAGACCTTCATGTGAAAACTGCATTTTGTGTTTACTTATGTTATCTTTGTTTAATATTTAAATTTGTTTTGATATCTGAAACATTTAAGTGTGACAAACATGCAAAAGAATAAGAAATCAGGTAGGGGGTAAACACTTTTTTGTACCACAGTATATCTTGGTATTAACCAAAATTATACAATGAATTTCAAATAAGCACACAATATACTTATTGTAACGGGTCCGGGAGGCGGAACCTCTGAGCTACTATACAAGGGGGCGGCCCTTGTAAGGGAGCGGGTGGCAGTCTCTGGGTGAACGGACAGGGAGTTACGGCAAGTGATCAGGGCAGTCTCTGGGTAAGGGGTAGGTACGACCTGTGATGGCAGAGCCTCCGGGTAGGCTAGCAGGCAGATGGTAGATGTGTGCTCCCAGGTGAGCAAGCGAGAGTCTCTGGAATAGCAGGTGGTCACGGCACGTGACGGCGGAACCTCCGGGCTGGCAGGCAGGTAGGTAACGGAGAAGCGCTCCCAGGTGAGCGGGCAAGAGTCTCTGGAATAGCTGGTGGTCACCGCACGTGACAACGGGACCTCCGGGCTGGCAAGCAGGCAGGTAACGGAGTTGCGCTCCCAGGTGAGCGGGCAAGAGTCTCTGAGATAGCTGGTGGTCACAGCACGTGACAACGGAGCCTCCGGGCTGGCAAGCAGGCAGATAACGGAGAAGCGCTCCCAGGTGAGCGGGCAAGCTGGTCCATAGACAGACTGACCGGAGTAGTAAGGCAGACCGTCGGACCTCAGGCAGGCAGACAGGTAACAAGTATTCAGGCAGGAATCAGGCAGGTAACTAGCAGGAAACTGGCAGGAAACTGGCAGGTAACTGGCAGGTAACTGGCAACGGGACCTGAGGGCTGAAGCACAGGTGAGACACAGGTGCAAACAACATTGCTCGGGCACCTCCATTTTGGAGGAGGTGCCTTATATATGATGAAGTCCTCCGGCCATTGGCCGGGGACTCCTTAGGACGGCGCGCGCGGCCCCTTTAAGAGGAGGGGAGCGCGCGCGCGCGCGCCCTAAGCACAGGGGCCGGGAAGGAGCGCGCGCTGAGAGCAGAGCGGGAGGAGGACGCCGGGAAGGAGCGCGCGCTGACAGCAGAGCGGGGAGAGGACGCCGGGCACGGAGCAGAGCGGTGAGGGGAGCAGCGTCCCTGCCTAGCAGAGGGCAGGGACGCCAGCGCTACACTTATTAAAGGTTAGCAAAGTAATGTTACTGAAATACTGCAGACTGGCATTGATATAAATATTTTTTTATATCAAATTTATTTTTCAAACATTGTAGAGATGGAAAAATATAATTGAATCCCCTAAACACAAATATTGGATTTTTATGTGTCAAGTAATAATTCTTAATTTGAAGAAATATAAACTCTTAGTTTAATGAGATCTGAATCTATGCCAACAATCTCACATCTCTGATAAATGGAAGAGACTAGAGCTGCATGTCTCATTACTCACAAAGTTTAAACATTGTTCATCCCATTTTTGACATATACACCATAGAGGTTGCATGTCTTAATATGATATCTATTATATTTGTGAAAACCTTAGAATGTCTTCTTGTTGTCATGAAGAAAAAATGCATAGACTTATCAAAATATTTCAGAATTTTACTATGAAACTACCAAAATGTTACACTAATTTGAGTAAAAATTTCAGATGGGCTGTGTGGAGGCACACGGGTCAGTGGGTGCTCTTGTCTGCTGGCCTGGCTGTCTTTAGAAAGACCACCTGGACCAGGGCTCATGCCACTGAACACCTTTCCTGTGGGCATAATACTACTCAGAAAACACAGGGTGAGGGTAAAACCATGTGGCAATACTTTATTGAACAAGTAACAGACGATAATACAGAGTACAGTCCCAGCAAATATTAAAACATGATGCAAATTACAGAGTCAACCCTTCGGTTGGCTCGCCGAGAATTAAAACATCTGCGACTTCGGGGATTCCAGGACCAACTATACCCACCAGTGGCACCTCGCTTTTGGCGGGCACCCACAGGGAGGAGGTAATGTTAAGCTTAGGAAGCTGACAGTCCATTAAGGAACATAGCCAGGTGACCTGATTGTCCCAACCTGGCTTCTCCAAATGTCTCCATGGGGCCAGGTGACCAGATGGTCCCAACCTTGCTTCTCAGAATGTCTCCATGGGTTCAGTGATTGTCAGTGGAGCAGATCTGTATCCCACCAGCTGGTCCCTTAAGTTGGCATCCTGTAGAGTGTCAAATCTGCATGTTGGAGCCATGGTTTTCTGGCTGCTATTTTGTAGAAACTTTTTGCAGAAGAATAGAGGTCCTTTTTATATCCTCATCTGTCCTCCAGGCCCTCATTCACAGGTCAGGGGGAAGGTGGGATAAGGTCAACTCTCATTGTTCAAGCATTCAATCAATTTACATAGTTTGTCCTTCCCTGTTTGCAGGTCAACAAGTTGCATGGAGTTATACAATGGGTAATCAACATATTAGCAAACATCGATTGTTCAATGACCCTGCATCAGTGTCCGCCAAAGATAGCACTACAAAAACTGTAGGAGCTGATATAATAGGTAAACAGTAGCCATTGGACAATTCACAAACATCAATTCAATCGATAACAAGAGTCAACGTTCAGACTCATATGAATGATAGCTCTTATCCCTGGGCATACTAAATATACGTCTGGCATAATTAAAAACAAATGCTGTGTTGTCACACAGTCTGACATCTAAAAAGGATAAAAAAATTGATAAATATTGAAACATTAACTCGATGGCTAAAATTTGATCTGCTAGGTGAACTACTGATCACAACAATCCTCCAGTGTCTATACACAGCAACATGTCACTTGAATGCAAGTCACAATTTGAATTTTGACATGCACAGTAGGAAGCTATAGACATTGTTCACTGTTCGAATACTTATAAAATATGAATGTACATGCAGCAGCATGTCATACATTCAACTCTGAACCTCTAGGTCCTTTTCTGAAGCCCACCTCGATTATCTCTTAGCTGTATATTTAGGATACCACTATACACAAGTCCTGAACTATTCTCATTTGGGCATCCTAAGTCACCAAATGCATTCTTGTCATACGCATTCTTCATAGGTATGAGGTATTGAGTGCTGAAATACTTGCTAACGTGGCCAACATCTAAAAATCTCTCTAACTCTAAGTAACAATGTTCTTAAGTCTGTGTCACACACTCCAAGCCAATTTTGCACATGTTTATGAATTTGTCTATATTTGTATATACTAGTGATGAGCGAGCACTAAAATGGTCGGGTACTCGTTGCTCGAGTCGAGCAAATTGGAATACTCGGGTGCTCGACCCAAGCAACGAGCCCAATGTACGTCTATGGGAAACTAGAGCATTTTTCTGGCAGCTACCCCCGGAGGTCTGCAGAGGGCCTAAAAATTGCCCAAATCGACAAGAACAGTGCTAACATGACATGGGTACAGCATAGGGAAGACCCCTGAAAGCATCTCTGACTCTCAGATCACTGCTGTCAACAAAGTGGTCAGAGTATTACGCCACTTTTACGGACTCTCAATAAAACATACAAAAACAAAACCAAATTGGATTTTCCTGTGAAATATGTTAAGGAACATCCTTTCCAGGGTAATGACTTGTATATAAGGCAAAATAAATAACCAAAAACAAAAATACGCCTCCACACCTTGGGTATGCTCACATGCAGCGTTTTTGATGCGTTTTTGCACTTTTGCATTGCTTTCAACCAAGACAAATGCATTCACCAGGAAATGTAATTTTAACATTTTACAACCTTATCTGGCCATGTGGTGTGTGACACATCATCAGACACATGCATACAGCGCTGAAAAGACATGGGAACAGCATGGGGAAGACCTCTGGAAGCATCTCTGACTCCAAGGTCACTGCCTAAAAGTGTGCTCATTACAAGTGATCCTTGGCGCATGAGAAGATGCCTCCCGCCATGCACCTGTTGTTGCAGACTTGCAACAGTCACCATCCACGCCCTTGTCCCACTGCAGTGTTCAGTTGTCCCTACCCCATTCCTTGGAATGCAAGCGCAAGTATGCAGGCAGTCACCCACCCACTCACAGGCTGCAGTACTATACTGCCAAATTTTTGACAGCTGCTTGCACTTGAAATGTGGCCTTTTAGGCTCGTGGAGGCGGAAGCTTTTCAGTACCTCATGCCGGCGGTGGCCGAGTGTCCATACTCGGTCCCCAGCCGCCACTATATTTCCCGGTATCGCCTCCGCCTTCCACAAGAAAGGGTCCCACAACATTAACTGTGCCCTCCCCAGTGCACTTACTGGGAAGGACCGCCTAACCACAAACACGTGGACAGGTGAATGTGGCCAGGGACTGTACGGAGCCAGTCCACAACTTTTTTTGCTGACAGTTGTATTTAGCTCAGTGAAAGGACTGGCATAGAGGGAAACCCTATCTACCCTGTGTGTCATTTCTCCCACGATGTCCTGTAATTGAGCTTGTTGCAGAAGCAATGGCAGCCCGTCCAACATCAACTCACACTTGTCGGTGGTGCTTTGACACACACACATCTTTCTTTGCGCATTTAATTTCTTGAATACAGAGTTGGACAATGGCCTGATCTGTTATGCGGTTTGAGAAATAACATGCATAAGCATGGCCGATCCACATTAAAAAAGCAGCCATAGAGTGTCCGGGAACCTTTCCCCACACTTTTCTTAGCCAGGGCTGCTTTTCGGCAGTGTTGGACGGGCCTACCCGAGAACCGGAGACTCCTCCGGCGGGCCCTGGCTTCTCCTTCAGGAGAGTTCATAGTGCCGAGGTGAGGCCATGATGATGATAGAGGCCACCATCTGCTTAGTTTTCTGTTACTTGAAATGCAAGTGCAAGTATGCAGCCAGCCAACCAACCACCCACTCACAGGCCGCAACACTAAACTGCCAGATTTCTGGGCAGCTCTTTGCACTTGAAATATTGCCTTTTAAGCTCGTGGAGGCGGAAGCTTTTCACAACCTCATGCCGGCGGTGGCCGGGTGTCCATACTCGGTCTCCAGCCGCCACTATATTTCCCAGTATTGCCTCCACCTTCCACAAGCAGGGGTCCCACAACATTACCCGTGCCCTCCCCAGTGCACCTACTGGGAAGTACCGCCTAACCACAAACACGTGGACAGGTGAATGTGGCCAGGAATGGTACGGAGCCAGTCCACAACTTTTTTGCTAAGAGTTGTATTTAGCTCGGTGAAAGGACTGGCATAGAGGGAAACCGTATCTACCCTGCATGTCATTACTCACAGGAAGTCCTCTAAAGCTTCTTGCACTTGAAATGTGACCTGAACATTACTGCAGGTACTTTTCTGTGGGAATTTGCTTGCCTCCTACCAGTCTGGAATATTTTCAGCAAACTATGGTACGACACAATGGTATTAGCACTACCCCCAGTACCAGTAGCAAAGCCATCCCCAATTTCCTTCTCAGGAGTGGCTTCCCAATACATTTTCTCACAAACGTGCTGAAGATAGAGTGGCATTAGGTGCAAGTTTCTCCAGCCTGTTAGATATTAGAGGGTGAATGGCAGCACATTGGATCAGTGGTTAACACTGAATCCTTGCAGCACTGGGATCCTGGGTTCAAATCCAAGCAAGGACAACATCTGCAAGGACTTTGTATGTTTTCCCCGTGTTTGCGTGTGTTTCCTCCTCAGTAAAAAAGCAGCTATAGAGTGTCCGGGAACCTTCCCACACTCTTTTCTTAGCCAGGACTGCTTCTCGGCAGGGTTGGACGGTCCCACCAGAGAATCCTCTGGTGTGCCTTGGCTTATACCTCAGGAGAGTTCATGATAGCGCTAACTTTGCAGCTGCTATTGGGCTCTTGAGCGGGTGAGAAAGGTTAGCCCTCATAATCAAATCCTCTGGTGGGCACAATGTTTTTCAATCTGAAACAGCTTCTCAGTGGGAGTTGTATTTCACAACAGCCATATTCTTTAGCTTGGTGAAAGGACTGGCATAGAGGGAAACCCTATCTACCCCGGATGTCATTTCTCCATCACCAGGTTCCACCCATTGTCACACACGACCATGCCTGGCTGTATGTTCAGCGGTGAGAGCCACAGATCAGGCTGCTGTGTTACAGCTTTCAACAACTCTATAGCACTGGGCAGATTGTCAATTAAGCATTAAGCATGTTATCTTCAGTACAGCCTGTTACCGCTTGGCCAAGGCATTGCTACAGTGCTGTCAGCTTGTGACTGATGTGGTCAATTCGGAGATGGAGGAGGAGGTGCATGAGCTGAACAATGTGATTACATTGAGGTTAAATTGGTGACGCTGTTTTTTATACTAAACAAAGATCCTATTGTTTTGTTTTCTTTTACGTTATTTTTTAAGACAAATGCATTCACCGGGAAATGTCATTTTAACATTTTACAACCTTATCTGGCAATGTAGTGTGTGACACATCATCAGAAACATCCTGTTTTATTTATGGTGGAGGGACTCTGAAAGTCATAAAGCCTATTTTTATAGGGACATCAGACGGCCCTTACTATTCTTAAAAGGCCAGCAGTCGGCCCTCGCTATTGTTAGAGAGCCATCAGCCGGCTATGCTTTGCTGTTCCCATTATTAACAAGTGGGTCTCCTATATTGTTATTGCGTATCCAGTGACTGCAAGGGCTGCCAAAAATTTGGACGCAACCCAATACCCCTTTGAAGATACATAGAGGGGAGTCTCAGTAAAAAAAAATTTCCTATTATAAAGGAGCGGATCTCCTATAGTGGTAATGCCCATGCTGTGACTGCAAGGGCTGCCAAAATTAGGGAAAAACCCCACTAAGAATTTAAAGACACATAGAGCAGGGCCACAGCAACATTAGAAAGAGATGGTCTGCTATACAGTTACAGGGTATGCAGTGAGTCCAACGGCTGACCAATTTTAGGAAAAACCCCACTAAGAATTTAAAGACACACAGAGCAGGGCCACAGTAACAAGGTACGACATGTTTCCATTAGAAAGGAGAGAGTTTCCCATAGTGTTGGCCAATACAGTAATTGCAAGGGCTGCAAAAAATTTGGAGGCACTTCAATGACCCCTGGAAGAGACGTGGAGGAGGGCCTCATAAAAAAATGTTCCCATTAGAAAGGAGCGGGCCTCCTATACTTGTAATGCCCATGCACTAAGTGTATGGGCTGACAAACATTTACCCCTTGGGGTTATACATGAACATAAAAACCCGCTCTGAAAAAACGCTGGCGGCAGGGCAGGCCAGGACCTCCAAGGCATAGAGAGCCAGTTCATTCCACGTATCCAGCTTGGATACCCAATAATTATAAGGCACAGAGGAATCACGTAGGACTTTGGTACGGTCGGCAAGGTACTCCCTCAGCATCTTCCCAAACTTTACACTCCTTGTGAGAGTACCCCGCGCTTCAGGGCCTGTGCGATGGGAGGGTCTGAGAAAACTCTCCCAGAACTTTGACAGTGTTCCCCTGCCTCTGCTGTATTGAAGTTGTGTCTCTCTCGCCTGTACTCCTTGGTTGTCCAACGAAGTGTGCCCTCTGCCACCAGCGTTTTTAATAGTTCCGCAACAAGGGCCTTCTGCTACTGCCCCATTTTTGTACACCTGTCCACCTCAGGAATAAGAGATATAAAGTCCTCCAAGTAGTGTGGGTCTAGAAGTGTCACCAACAAGTAATGACTGTCACCCAAAATTTTGAGAACGCGAGGGTAATGGGAAAGGCAGTGTAACATAAACTCAGCCATGCGTGCCAGACTACTAACAGGCAACACTTCCGTGTCCTCACCAAGAGGATGACTGACCATGCTCTCCTCCTCCTCCTCCTCCTCTTTGTCCTCTGGCCATCCACGCTGAACAGACGGTATGACAGCTGTGCAGGTAGTACCGTCTATAGTGCATGAAACTAGCTCCTGTCCTTCCTCCTCCTCCTCCTCTTCCTCGTTGTCACCCAATCTACGTTGGGATGAGATGAGGCTTGGCTGTGTGTAATCACCCTGTATGGTTCATTGCTCCATCTCATCGTGCTCCGCCTGCAATGCATCCTCTTTGATTGTGAGCAGAGAGTGTTTCAGAAGACAGAGAAGCAGGATGGTGATGCTAATTATGGCATCAACGCCGCTCACCATCTTGGTGGAGTCCTCAAAGTTTTGGAGGATGGTACATATTTCTGACATCCATGTCCACTCCTGAGGTCTTATGTGTGGAGTTTGAACTGAATACCGACGGCCTTGTTGATGCTGGTACTCAACAACAGCCCTCTTCTGCTCACAAATCCTTCCCAACATCTGCAGTGTAGAGTTCCAACACGTTGGGACATCACACACCAGTCTGTGAGCCGGAAGCTGCAAACACTGCTGAAACATGGCAAGGGCGGCGGAAGCTGTAGCTGACTTTCTAAAATGGGCACACAGGCGGTGTACTTTAACAAGCAGATCCGGCAGCTCTGGGTAGGATTTGAGAAACCGCTGAAGCACGAGGTTAAGCACATGGGCCAGGCATGGTACATGTGTGGACTCGCCTCGCCACAGAGCCGCCACCAGGTTCCGGCCTTTTTCACACACGACCATGCCTGGCTGTAGGTTCAGCGGTGTGAGCCACAGATCTGCCTGCTTTTTCAAAGCTGTCCACAACTCTTCAGCATTGTGAGGTTTTTCACCTAAGCATATTAGCTTCAGCATAGCCTGTTGCCGCTTGGCCGAGGCAGTGCTGCAGTGCTTCCAGATTGTGACTGATGTGGTCATTTCGGAGATTGAGGCTGAAGAGGAGGAGGAGGCTGAGGAGGATGAGATGCAGGAGCTGTAGACCGTGGGGGCAACCCTGTTTGACCTAAGGCCCGCAATCCTTGGCATCGGGAGGACGTTTTCCGTCCCATGGTCCGACTGGGTCCCGGCTTCCGCTATGTTAACCCAGTGTGCCATCAGAGAGATGTACCATCCCTGCCCACAAGCACTTGTCCACGTGTCCGTAGTTAGGTGGACTTTCCCGTTAACTGCGTTGTTATGGGCATGGCTAATGTTTTAGGACAAGTGCTTGTGTAATGCGGGGACGTCACACCAGGAGAAATAGTGGCAGCTGGGGACAGAGTATCAGGTTGCGGAATGCTTCCGTCTCTAGAAGCCTAAATGGCAACATTTTGAGCGCAAGCAGTCGTGAAATGTGAGAATTTAGTAGTGTTGCCTGTGCGGAGTTGGCTGCATATTTGCGCTTGTGTTCCAAGGACTGGGGTATGGACAACTGAAAGCTGCGCTGGGACAAGGACATGGACGTGCTTCCTGATGCTGTTACTTGAGAGTGTGCAATGACAGGTGCAGGGCAGGAGACACCTTCACATGCACCATGGACAGGGGATTGGCTTGCATGCACAACAGCGGAAGAAGCAATGGTGCCACCCGCAGACACTGTTCCTTGACCCTGTGGTTTGGCCCAAAAAGTCGGGTGATTTGCTGCCAAGTGCTTGATCATGCTGGTGGTGGTCAGGCTGGTCGTTTTTGCCACCCCTGCTGATGCTGGCCTGGCAGGTGGTGCAAATGGCCTTTTGGGGTTATTGGCAGAGTCTTTAACAAACAACATGACTCGGAAAGACCTCACAGTTGTACTGGCAACTTCCTTCGTGTTGGTGTTACGGGGAACGGTTGCCTGCCTTCTGTCTGCGGCCATCACACTGTTTCTTCCTGCCTGTTGGGATTCTCTGCCTCCCTCCCCCTGTGTGCTGCTGTCCTCGCTCTGCATGTCCTCCTGTCAGGTTGGGTCAGTTGCTAAATCATCCACCACCTCGTCTTCCACTTCCTCCTCCTGACTCGCTGGCAATTGTTTTTCATCATCGTCCACCTCTTGTGACACTTTCTCACCGTCACCTTCATGTGACCATGGCTGCTCAAATATTTGGGCATCGCTACATGCAATCTCCTCTTGCCCCGCTTCAAATGGACTGGGCGAGAGGCCCAAACCTATAAATGGAAAAGTGAACAGCTCTTCAGAGTGTCCAAGTGTGGGATCAGTTGTCTCTGGGTACTCGGCATGGTGGGAGGTAGGAGGATCAGGGTGAGGAATATGCGGTCCAGACTCATGGCTACTGAGACTTGACCGTGTGGAAGAAAGGGTGGTGGTGGTGGCTAAGTGACTGGAAGCATTATCCGTTATCCAACCAACAACCTTTTGACACTGCTTTGGGTTCAATAGTGGTGTGCTGCGGTCCCCTAGTAATTGGGACAGGCAGGTCAAGCGAGAAGATGTGGGTGTTTGTTGTGGCACAATTTTGGCTTGCCCACGGCCTTGTCCTCGGCCTCTGCATGCACCATTACCATCACGTCCAGTTCCCCGTCCCTCGCCACGTGCCTTGCCCATTTTAAATGGAGGAGAGTATCTTCCTCGTTCACTACAAATGACTGAATTTGGAGCGAACTTAAATGTGATCCGTGTGATGGAGAAAACAGACTTTTAAATACCTGTCCTGTAGGTAAGTAGTTTAGCCAGCAAACTGCGGTGAATTGCTTCACTGACACACTGAAAGATATTTTTAATGGAGGCCAGAAATGGCAGTATTTTCAGACAACATATATGTGATCCGTGTGATGGAGAAAACAGAGTTCTAAATACCTGGCCTGTAGGTAAGTAGTTTGAACAGAAAACTAATGTAAATTGCTTCACTGACACACTAAAGGAATTTTTTAATGGAGGCCAGAAATGGCAGTATTTTCTGTTTGACGGAGAAAACACAGTTTTAAATAACTGGATTTCTAGCGCTCTAATATGGAAAGGACCTGGCTGTATTCTGCAGTGCCAACAATCAAATGGCGCAGAAAAAACGGTGTTCTCTGGATTGCTTTTTAAGCAAATAATGAGGATAAAGATCCATAGAAAAGTATTTCTGGCCCCAGAGACCTGGGCCTTTGTATAGAAATATCTAACAGTAGCAGAAGGCAGAAATGGAATGGAGCCTCTTGTGCTATATGCACTGCAGTCTGCTATATACACTGCCTGCCTATACACCCTGCCTGCCTGTTATCTCTGCAGATGGATTAGTACTCAAAAGGACTGTTTGTTAAGATGGATATATGTAATGTACGTTTTTTATCCCTACACGACCTAATACACAATCAAATCTCTCCCTAACGCAGCAGCAGCTCTCCCTTCACTGTCTGATCCGGAGTGACTGTGACAAGCATGGCGGCGCCAGGTCTGATTAGGACCTGATGATGCTGTGCGGCCAGCCAATCACTGTAATGCCCACAACCAACATGGCTACGGCATTACAGTGCATGGCAGGCAATCCCTGCATGTTCATTGGCTCTCTAAAGAGCGCCAAACATGCAGGGAGGGGACCCGAGTTCCCGCCCGAGCAACCCGGAAATACTCGACGAGCGCCGAGCATCTCGAGCAGTGAGATGCTCGGGTGAGCACCGAGCAAAAGCGAATATGCTCGCTCATCACTAGAGATGAGCGGTGTTCGACTCGAACTGTTCGCCAATCTCAAATTCGAGCTGTTTTGGGCGGTGTTCGAGCCGTTTGGCGAACACGAACGATTTGAAAAAAATTCAGCTGTTCGAGGTTATTTTCGATAACTGTTCGTGCACCAAAATCATAACTGGATTTTTTCTCAGTAATGCTGAAAATTAATGTTAATACGCAGTTTGAGTGTACAGCGGGGCGGGGGGAGGGGCAGGGGATGGATCTCTGCAGGAATTATGAAGATCTCCATTTTTTTTTCTCTTTCCCGCATTTACAGTGGGGAGGTGCAGTCTGTCAGCCTATCAGCAGCGCACACAGGGAGCGACCTGCTTTTTTTCACACAAGCAAGGGCATGTGTCATTGGTTGTGTATGTCTCATGTCCTTGCCCTATAAGACCCAGCCATTTTCCCCGTCGCCACCATTTTCTCACTGCTGCAGCTGCGTGTTAGACGGCACCGCTGTTGCTGTGTGCGCTATAATTTGTTAATTTCCAGCCAATTTTCGCACAAATCTACAGATAGCTTGGGAGTAGGGAAGAGTTGTGATTGCAGTCCTTTTAAGGACTAGGTTACATCATTTCCTACGACTTTTATCAGGCAGGTCTGTGCTCTTAAATAGATAGGTTGTGGGAGTAAAGACTAAATTGTAATTGCAGTCCTTTTCAGGGCTAGGTTACATCAGTTCCTATCACTTTTTCCAGGCAGGTCTGTACCAGTGCTGTGCAAGTTTTTTTCACAGCATTTGGCTAAATCTAGCAAAGCAAATCCTTTTTGGCCTATTGCAGAGTGTGTTAGTCAGTGGAGTAGCCTATCTGTGTTGCAAGCTACACCACGTGTGTATAGAATACACATTTTTTTACTGCACCTAGGGAAGTAAAACCTTTTGGGCATAGCATCATTCTATTAGTCCATCTATACTAACCTCCACCAGGTTGCAAATTCAATATAATATTTTTCTGCATCGAGCTCTGAAAAAATATTTAGGCTTCCAGCAGTGTGTGGGACTTGTTCTATTAGTCCATCTATACTAACCTCCATCAGGTTGGAAATTCAATATAATTTTTTTCTGCATCTAGCTCTGAAAAAATATTTAAGCTTGTAGCAGTGTGTGGGACTTGGTCTATTAGTCCATCTATACTGACCTCCATCAGGTTGCAAATTCAATCTAATTTTTTTCTGCATCTAGCTCTGAAAAAATATTTCAGCTTGTAGCAGTGTGTGGGACTTGTTCTATTAGTCCATCTACAGTCATGGCCAAAAGTATTGAGAATGAGACAAATAGTAATTTTTCCAAAGTTTACTGCTTCATTTTTTGTAATGGCAATTTGCATATACTCCTGAATGTCAAAGAGTGATCAGCTTAACAGCAATTACTGTACTTGCAAAGTCAATATTTGCCCAGAAAATGAACTTTAACCCCCAAAACACATTTCAACATCATTGCAGTCCTGCCTTAAAAGGAGAAGCTAACTAGAGATGAGCGTTGTTCTACTCGAACTGTTCGCCAATCTCAAATTCGAGCTGTTTTGGGCGGTGTTCGAGCCGTTCGGCGAACACGAACAATTTGAGAAAAATTCGGCTGTTCGAGGTTATGTTCGATAACTGTTCGTGCACCAAAATCATAACTGGGTTTTTTCTCAGTAATGATGAAAATTAATGTTAATACGCAGTTTGAGTGTACAGCGGGGTGGGGGGAGGGGCAGGGGATGGATCTCTGCAGGAACAATGAAGATCTCCATTTTTTTTTCTCTTTCCCGCATTTGCAGTGGGGAGGTGCAATCTGTCAGCCTATCAGCAGCGCACACACGGAGCGAAGTGCTTTTTTTCACACAAGCAAGGGCATGTGTCATTGGCAGTGTATGTCACATGTCCTTGCCCTATAAGACCAAGCCATTTTGCCCGTCGCCACCATTTTCTCACTGCTGCAGCTGCGTGTTAGACGGCACCGCTGTTGCTGTGTGCGCTATACCTTGTTAATTTCAAGCCAATTTTCGCACAAATATACAGATAGCTTGGGAGTAGGGAATAGTTGTGATTGCAGTCCTTTTAAGGACTAGGTTACAGCATTTCCTACGACTTTTTTCAGGGAGGTCTGTTCTCTTAAATAGATAGATTGTGGGAGTAAAGACTAATTGTAATTGGAGTCCTTTTCAGGACTAGGTTACATCAGTTCCTATCAGTTTTTGCCAGGCAGGTCTGTGCCAGTGCTGTGCAAGTTTTTTTCACAGCATTTGGCTGAATCTAGCAAAGCTAATCCTTTTTGGCCTATTGCAGAGTGTGTTAGTCAGTGGAGTAGCCTTTCTGTGTTGCAAGATATACCACCTGTGTATAAAATACCAATTTTTTTACTGCACCTAGTGAAGTAAAATCTTTTGGGCATAGCATCATTCTATTAGTCCATCTATACTGACCTCCATCAGGTTGCAAACTGAATATAATTTTTTTCTGCATCTAGCTCTGAAAAAATATTTGGCCTTCTAGCAGTGTGTCGGACTTTCTCTATTAGTCCATCTATACTGACCTCCATCAGGTTGCAAATTAAAAATAATTTTTATCTGCATCTACAGTACCTCTGAAAAAATATTTGGGCTTCTAGCTGTGTGTGGGACTTGTTGTATTAGTCCATCTATACTGACCTCCATCAGGTTGCAAACTGAATATATTTTTTTCTGCATCTACCTCTGAAAAAATATTTGGGCTTCTAGCTGTGTGTGGGACTTGTTGTATTAGTCCATCTATACTGACCTCCATCAGGTTGCAAACTGAATATATTTTTTTCTGCATCTACCTCTGAAAAAATATTTGGGCTTCTAGCTGTGTGTGGGACTTGTTGTATTAGTCCATCTATACTGACCTCCATCAGGGTGCAAACTGAATATATTTTTTTCTGCATCTACCTCTGAAAAAATATAGGGCTTCTAGCTGTGTGTGGGACTTGTTGTATTAGTCCATCTATACTGACCTCCATCAGGTTGCAAACTGAATATATTTTTTTCTGCATCTACCTATGAAAAAATATTGGGCTTCTAGCTGTGTGTGGGACTTGTTGTATTTGTCCATCTATACTGACCTCCATCAGGTTGCAAACTGAATATATTTTTTTCTGCATCTACCTCTGAAAAAATATTGGGCTTCTAGCTGTGTGTGGGTCTTGTTCTATTAATCCATCTATACAGACCTCCATCAGGTTGCAAACTGAATATAATTTTTTTCTGCATCTAGCTCTGAAAAAATATTTGGCCTTCTAGCAGTGTGTGGGACTTTCTCTGTTAGTCCATCTATACTGACCTCCATCAGGTTGCAAACTGAATATAATTTTTTTCTGCATCTAGCTCTGAAAAAATATTTGGCCTTCTAGCCGTGTGTCGGACTTTCTCTATTAGTCCATCTATACTGTCCTCCATCAGGTTGCAAATTAAAAATAATTTTTATCTGCATCTACAGTACCTCTGAAAAAATATTTGGGCTTCTAGCTGTGTGTGGGACTTGTTGTATTAGTCCATCTATACTGACCTCCATCAGGTTGCAAACTGAATATATTTTTTTCTGCATCTACCTCAGAAAAAATATTGGGCTTCTAGCTGTGTGTGGGACTTGTTGTATTAGTCCATCTATACTGACCTCCATCAGGTTGCAAACTGAATATATTTTTTCTGCATCTACCTCTGAAAAAATATTGGGCTTCTAGCTGTGTGTGGGACTTGTTGTATTAGTCCATCTATACTGACCTCCATCAGGTTGCAAACTGAATATAATTTTTTTCTGCATCTAGCTCTGAAAAAATATTTGGCCTTCTAGCAGTGTGTGGGACTTGTTCTATTACTCCACCTATACTGACCTCCATCAGGTTGCAAATTCAAAATAATTTTTTGTATGCATCTAGCTCTGAAAAAATATTTGGCCTTCTAGCAGTGTGTGGGACTTTCTCTGTTAGTCCATCTATACTGACCTCCATCAGGTTGCAAACTGAATATAATTTTTTTCTGCATCTAGCTCTGAAAAAATATTTGGCCTTCTAGCAGTGTGTCGGACTTTCTCTATTAGTCCATCTATACTGACCTCCATCAGGTTGCAAATTAAAAATAATTTTTATCTGCATCTACAGTACCTCTGAAAAAATATTTGGGCTTCTAGCTGTTTGGGGGACTTGTTGTATTAGTCCATCTATACTGACCTCCATCAGGTTGCAAACTGAATATATTTTTTTCTGCATCTACCTCAGAAAAAATATTGGGCTTCTAGCTGTGTGTGGGACTTGTTGTATTAGTCCATCTATACTGACCTCCATCAGGTTGCAAACTGAATATATTTTTTCTGCATCTACCTCTGAAAAAATATTGGGCTTCTAGCTGTGTGTGGGACTTGTTGTATTAGTCCATCTATACTGACCTCCATCAGGTTGCAAACTGAATATAATTTTTTTCTGCATCTAGCTCTGAAAAAATATTTGGCCTTCTAGCAGTGTGTGGGACTTGTTCTATTACTCCACCTATACTGACCTCCATCAGGTTGCAAATTCAAAATAATTTTTTGTATGCATCTAGCTCTGAAAAAATATTTGGCCTTCTAGCAGTGTGTGGGACTTTCTCTGTTAGTCCATCTATACTGACCTCCATCAGGTTGCAAACTGAATATAATTTTTTTCTGCATCTAGCTCTGAAAAAATATATGGCCTTCTAGCAGTGTGTCGGACTTTCTCTATTAGTCCATCTATACTGACCTCCATCAGGTTGCAAATTAAAAATAATTTTTATCTGCATCTACAGTACCTCTGAAAAAATATTTGGGCTTCTAGCTGTTTGGGGGACTTGTTGTATTAGTCCATCTATACTGACCTCCATCAGGTTGCAAACTGATTATATTTTTTTCTGCATCTACCTCTGAAAAAATATTGGGCTTCTAGCTGTGTGTGGGACTTGTTGTATTAGTCCATCTATACTGACCTCCATCAGGTTGCAAATTGAATATAATTTTTTTCTGCATCTAACCCAGCCAATAGTTTTGGCCTAATACCTCAGTTTGGCCACTCAGCTCTGCTCGGTTACCATCCATTGTTTTTTTGTGCAAACAACTCCAGAGTTGTGAATTAGTTAACCACCAAAATGAGTGGAAAAAGGCCTGCTGCTGGTGGAAAGGGGAATAGGCGTGTTGGGAAGGGGAAAAAAGGTTGTGTCCGTGGGGTAGGTGTTAAAGCAACAGTAACATCTGCAGAAGAAAGACCATCTTCCAGCCAAACTAAAATGTCTACTTCTTTTAGCGGACAATGTGATAAGATCCCTTTCTTACGGCCACGCCAATCACTACAAATTCCAGATGAGGCACAAAAACAGCAGGTGCTTCAACGGATATCAAGTGCTCCTTTAAGTGGGCTCTCCTCCACATCAACTTCAACATCACAAATACTCCAGTCCTCAAAGGTGTCACCCCAATCGCACTTGCTTCCTCACAGCTCCCAAATCTCCAGCTGCCCGTCTGAGTATGAGGTAGAACAGATGGTTGAGTCTGCAGAGCTGTTTACTCATACTATAGCCTGGGAATCAGAGGTCGACTCCAGCGCTTCTGTGAATCCAGACGAGGAAATGATCTGCACTGATGCCCAGAATCTTTATGAGTCGGATCCAGGACCAGACGCAGAAGGTTCTGACCATAATGTAGACCCTCATTCCCAAACTGTAACTCCTGTTGGTGGAGACAATGAGGAAGACGATGATAAGACTCAAATACCTGATTGGAGCGACAACTTTAGTTTTTTGTCAGGGCAGGAACAGGTTGGCTCTGAGGACGACGGGTGTGATAACGCACAGAGTGATGATGATGAGGTTGGAGATCCCACTTACTGTCAACCCACAGTCAGCCAAGAGATGAGGTCAGCAGAGGAGGTGGAGGAAGATGCTAGTGACGACGAGGTCAGGTTGCGACTTCCTGGACAGAGACGTAGTACTGGAAGCACGTCAACAACTGCATCCTCAAACACAACTCTGCCTCTCACCACAAGTCCTGGTGGCTCTTCAGGTCGCATGGGTGCTAAGCCTTGCATAGCCTGGGCATTTTTTCAGATCGATAAAGATGACCCAACTCGTGTTATCTGTAACATTTGTCAGCAAAAGCTAAGTATAGGCCAAAAAATACATAGTTTGAGTACTTCATGCATGAACCGGCACATGGACATGAAGCATAAGTTGCAGTGGGAAGCTCAGTGTGCTACAATGCGGCCTAGCCGGCCGGGCCAACCACCTTCTGCCATATCTTGTGCATCCGCGGCCTCTTCATCCTCTGTGACTGGGGGTACAGCAGTCACACCTGTTTTGGGGCGCAGACCTGCCACCTCTTTACCCGCAACAGCTAGCGTGATTGGCAGGTCATCATTTTCTTTGGAGGTGGGAACACCAGCTGGTGATGAGCGCTGTCCGACATCGATAGCACCACCTTTGGATCAAGGCAACCTAACATGTCCGCCTGCATCTTCCTCACAGACCGGCAGTTTGCCGGGGACACCCTTATCAACCCCGTCTAAGCACAATAGCCAGCCCTCGGTCCCTCAGATGTGGACGAGTAAAAGACCATTTCCTCCTAGCCATGAGAAAGCTAAGAGGTTGAATTTCACCATCTGCAAGCTCTTGGCTACAGAAATGCTGCCTTTCCGCCTGGTGGACACAGAGGATTTTCGAGACCTTATGTCCATCGCAGTGCCCCAGTACCAGATGCCCAGTCGGCACTACTTCTCAAAGAAAGGTGTGCCTGCGCTCCACCAGCATGTCGCACACAACATCACCGCTTCTTTGAGAGACTCTGTGTGTGACAGTGTGCATTTCACCACAGACACTTGGACGAGTAGGCATGGACAGGGGCGTTACATGTCGCTGACTGGGCACTGGGTAACTATGGTGACAGCAGGACAAGGGGCTGCTGTCCAAGTCTTGCCGTCCCCATGAGTTGTGCGTCAATCCTCTTTATGTCAAAGTTCCTCCACTGCTTCTGCCTCCTCAACCTCCTCTCGGTCTTCCACCTGCACCCAAAGCCTGTCTGGTCATGCCACAAGCTTTCTAACTGCGCAGAAGGGATCCTGCACACCTCCTTACTATGCTGGCAGTAGGGCTCAACGTCATCAGGTGGTTTTTACATTGAAATGTCTGGGAAATGTGAGTCACACAGCTGAGGAGTTGTGGTCAGCTCTGGAGAACCAATTTCATGAATGGTTGTCTCCACTGGACCTGAAACCAGGGAAGGCCGTGTGCGACAATGCTGCAAACCTGGGTGCGGCCCTTCGCCGGGGCAATGTCACACACGTGCCTTGTATGGCTCACGTGTTGAACCTGGTTGTCCAGCAATTTTTAGCCCACTATCCCAGACTAGATGGCCTTCTGCAGAGGGCACGGTCGCTGTGTGCTCACTTCCGCCGTTCGCATCCCGCAGCTCAGCGACTTACATCTCTACAGAAGTCGTTGGGCCTGCCACTTCACCGGCTAAAATGCGATGTGCCTACCCGGTGGAATTCAACTCTGCACATGTTGCAGCGACTGTGGCAGCACCGACAAGCCCTGGTGCAATACCTTCTGACGTATAGCCTGGGCCAACGAGATTCAGAGGTGGGGCAAATCACGCTGGAGGAGTGGTCTCAGATCAGGGACCTATGCACCCTTCTGCACAGTTTTGAAATGGCGACGAAGATGTTTGGTACTGACGATGCCATTATCAGCATGACTATTCCGGTGATTTACATGCTGGAGCACATGTTAAACAGAATTCGGAGTCAGGTGGTGGCACAAGAGGAGGTGGAGGAAGTAGAGGAGGAGGAGTTGTATGCGGAAGGGCTAACATCTGCAAGGTCCAGACGGTCGGCAGCACCAAGGCGGCAGGCATGTGAGGGTGGGGGAGATGGTTTTACCAGGGCGCATGGTAGCAGCCAAACTAGTGAGGAAGGTGCAGGAGCCCAGGAAGAAGTGGAGGACGAACTGATGGAAGACTCATCAGATGAGGGAGACCTTGATCACATTTCTGTTGTGCGAGGTTGGGGGGAGAGGACAGAGGAAGGAAGGTTGTGTTACCTCGCCACCAACACAACAGGGACTTGGTGCTCCTGGATGCGCAACACACATGAGTGCCTTCTTGCTGCACTACCTGCAACATGACCCTCGAATTGTGAGAATTAGAAATAATCCTGACTACTGGGTTGCCACACTGTTAGATCCCCGGTAAAAAAGTAAATTTGCAGAAATTATTCCTGCCATAGAAAGGGATGCACGCATGCAGGAGTATCAGCAGAGACTGTTGCAGAATCTTACATGTGCTTTTCCACAAAATACCAGTGGTGCACGTAGTGAATCTCACAGTTCCAACTTGCCAACCGTGGGACCGTCAAGTGTTCAGCACTCAAACCGTAACAGAACCACAGTATCTGCTGGTAACATCAATTTTGCGGAATCATTTCACCACTTTTTTAGCCCATCCTTTGCAAGGCCACAGGAGACAAGAAGTCTGACACATAGTCAACGCCTAGAGACGATGGTACAGGAGTATCTCCAAGTAAACATTGAAGCCACGACTGTGTCACTGGACCCTTGCTCTTTTTGGGCTTCCAATCTGGATAAATGGCCGGAGCTAGCCACTTACGCCTTGGAGATCTTGTCATGCCCCGCAGCCAGCATTCTGTCTGAACGTGTGTTCAGCGCTGCTGGTGGTGTGCTGACAGATAAGCGCACGCGGCTCTCCACTGATAATGTAGACAGACTCACGTTCATAAAGATGAACAAATCATGGATCCGAAACGACTTTTCTACCCCTGTGTCATCCTGGGGAGAGTAAAAGCTTGATGATTGGTTAAAATCACCCTACCAACCGTTTTAAGCTTTCAAATTACTAATCATGTTTATCTGTATCTTGACTGGAAAATAATTTGGGCTTTGTAGCAGTGTGCAGCACTGATCCTATTAGGCCATCTATACTAAAGCTTCACCAGATTTAAAATTAAAAATAATTTTTAGCTGCATCTAGCCCGGAAAATAATTTTGGGGCTCCGAGATGCGCAAGACACATAAGTGCCTTCTTGCTGCACTACCTGCAGCATGACCCTCATATTGTCAGAATTCGAAGTAATCATGACTACTGGGTTGCCACACTCTTAGATCCCCCAAACTTTTCGATCAACCTTTTCATTTTAATAAAGACCAAAAAAATGGTCATTTTTGAAATTATAAGCATTAGCAGGTTGTTAGAAACTGAAATCAAACAGTTTTCAACTCAAAACTTTATTCTAGGTGATGTTACATTTTCACATAGGACCCCTTGTTCGAAAGGAGCTTCTGAACTCTCTCGTCCATTGAATTTGTCAGGTTTTGGATGGTTTCTGCTTCAATTGATTTGCATGAGGACAGAATACCCTCCCAGAGCTGTTGCTTAGATGTGAACTGCCTCCCGCCATCATAGACACTCCTTTTAATGATGCTCCAAAGGTTCTGAATGGGGTAGAGGTCAGGGGAGCATGGGGGTCACACCATAAGTTTGTCCCCTTTTATGCCCATATCAGCCAGAGATGCAGATGTTTTATGTGCAGCATGAGATGGTGCATTATCATGCAGAAAAATGATCTTGCTGTGAAATACACGGTTCTTCTTCTTGAACCATGGCAGGAAGTGCTGTTTGAGAAAATCCACATACATTATGGAGTTCATCTTTAGCGCCTTCAGGGATCCTAAAGGGGCCGACAATCTCTCTCCCCATGATTCCAGCCCAAAACATTACTCCACCTCCTCCTTGTTGGCGCTGTAGCCGTGTTTGCGTGGGGTGTCCATCAACCAGCCATCCTCCACTCCATTCATCTGGACCATCGAGCGCTGCACGGCACTCATCCGTGAACAAAACAGTTTTGAAATCAGTCTTCATGTAATGTTTGGCCCACTGGAGCCGTTTCTGCTTGTGTGAAGTGGATAGAGGAGGTCGACAGGATGGCGTATGCACAGCTGCAAACCTCTGAAGGACCCTGAATCTTGTTGTTTGGGGGACGTTGGAGGCACAAGCAGCTTCAAAAACTTGTCTGCTGCTATGACAAGGCTTTTTTGCCGCTGCTCTTTCAACCTGACGTAATTGCCTGTAGGAAAGAGTCCTCAATTTGCCCTTATCAGCACGCACACGTGTGTACTGTGAATCAGCTACATACTTCTTGATTGCAAAGACACTTCATCCTGATCATCGCACAATGTTAATTGTAGTCATGCCTTGACCTAAACACTCCACAATTTGTTGCTTCTCAGCAGCCGACACATCCTTTTTCTTTCCCATTTTGGCAGAAAATGTAGGCTGCTTAATAATGTGAGAGAGCCTTCTTAAGTAGTCTTGCCTTTCATTGGACACACCTGCCAAACTAATTAGCACAGGTGTCTGCAATTGCTTACAGTGATATAAAGAGCCCTGACACACATCACCATCAATGAGTTTAACTGACAAACAAACAAATTCTTCCCTTATCACTCCTAAACACTTTTTGCATAATAATTTGGAACGCAGTGTACTTGTGCTTTTCCACAAAACACCAGTGGTTCACGTAGTGAATCTTACCGTTCTAACTTGCAAACCGTGGTCTGTATGGAGTTGTTCAATAAAGGGCCCAAAATTAAGATAACATAGATGGGAGAGGTCTCTATGAATAGGAATTCCTAAGTATTTGATACCCTGTGAGGGCCAGGCAAAGGGAAAGTTGGACTGGATGGAATCCTATATGGATTTGGGGAGGGAGACATCGAGGGCCTCAGACTTCGCTGCATTGATTTTAAAATTGACCATGTAACAAAGTGATCTATTTCAGCCATAACAGCATGGATGGATATATGTGATTGAGTGATATATTCTAGGACATCATCAGCAAATAGAGAGCACTTGTACTCGGTGCCTCCCACCTCAATCCACCTAATATTGGGGTTATGGCGAATTGATGAGAGCAGGTGCTCCGTCACTAGGATGTATAAGAGAGGGGACAGAGGACATCCCTGCCTTGTCCCATTGGTGATTGTGAAAGGTGATGAAAATGTTCTGACGCACCCCCTGGGCCTTGGGACACCCGGAGCCGGACCCTTTTTGGTGGATGCTGGTGGTTGTAGTCTTCGTGGCGGCGACCCGGTTCCGTGGCTCAGGGCGGTCAAACCAGTGGCGAAACTATTTATGTGGTTTTGATGTTTAAATGTACGACTACGCCACCCGTGGATTGCGGTCAGAGTGAACCGCCGCTACAGGGCAGACCGCTGAGGCTGGTGTTGTGGGTGCAGCAGAGCGTAGCATAACTCCCCACGGGAGGAGTATAGCTTCAGGGCAGTGTATGCGGAGGATGGGGGTGATGGTGCAGGGCAGCAGCAGTAACGACACGGAGTCAGTGATGCAGTTCAGGGCCTTTACTCACAGTTCTTATTATCCAGACCACGTCTGCAGGTAACAGCTGCCCACGTCGTACTGTGCTCACCAGGTGAGGGGCTCAGACAACTCCCAGATAACTTTGGAGCACTTCACAGGAGCCCCTTTGTGTGTCCTTTGTCTGGCCTTTCTTACCAACACTTCTGTCCGGCTGCCTCGGGCCTCCTCTTGGTAAACTTGGCGCCAGTTTCCCTGACCCTATGTGGTGCCTTCCTAGCGGGTGTAGCGAGGGGCTGCGCCACATAAAATATCAGAGCCTCCGGTTTCTAGCTGAGGGTCGTTTCCTGCCTCCACTAGTTCGGGGACCGGTCTCCCCCTTTGGCCTGACCCCTCCACGCAGGTGGATTCGGGCGTGCGGTGGCGACTCGCCCGTCCGCACCCCTGGGATCCCTTCATTCCTCGTTCCTGGAGCCTTCTCCGCTCCTCTTCCTTCCTTCTCCCTCTTCCAGGCCTGGGCCTCTGTTACTAGGCCCGCCTCCGGAGCAGAGCTCATGCAGAGCCCCTGCTCCCTGCCACTTCTGCTCAGACTTCTCTGCACTGAACTAAGATGGTGCCCACCTTTTATCCTCCCTTCGCAATGCACCCAGGAACTGCTTCCTCCCTGCTCCTGCACTACAGGGTTCCCCTTCCTCAGTGTTCCCTCCCCCCACTCCAGCCAGGGACAGGGACTGTCTTGCCCATCTCAGGGGCATATTGGTCGCCCTGCCCCACGGCAATGTGGCGTAATGCATGCAGGTGTCGGGTCCTGATCCACACTCCATCCTTACCTGAGAGTGAGATATCACACCTCTGGGTGAGGTGCAATACGTCTGTAGCAACCGAGCCCTCAGGGTGCTACAGTTCCATTTATCTTCAGCCTAGGTGACGTATTGTGATACAGGGCCGTGATTTTGGCTATAAAAGGGTCCCCTAGACCCCTACCCCAAGCTTTTTAAGAGAATCATATATGGCGTGCCAGGAGACTCTATGGAATGCTTTCTCAGCATCCAACGAGAGTATCTAATTACAAATTTTTAACTGCATCTAGCCCAGGAAATACTTTGTGCCTAGTAGCAGTGTCTGCTAGTCAGCGGATTATCCCGGCTGTTAAGCAAGCTATACCACCTGTAATTTAGACACTTAATTTTTTCAAAGGAAATGCTTCGGGACCATGGGATACTTAGTGAAGAGCATCAGGAGGCACCCCAAGGCATAGGGGCTGGGACTGGCAGTAGGATGCCTTGCGGTGGACAGCCGAGCTCGATCCTTATAAAAGCTTTTTAACTGCAGCAGCTTTAGTGGACGCTACTGGAGCTGGAATTACGCGGCTGCTGGCATGAGACTTGCCCTCCAATAGATCCTTGTAAATGGATTTAAAGTGTATTCATTCAAATTAGAGAGACAATTTAAATTAAAAAGCTTAGAGCTGCCTCCACCACAGGGGGGCTCGCTCGACCCACCAGCGGACAGGCACCAGTATTGGGAGAGGTGGGCTGGCCATCAGGGTTCACCGCGGCTCTGGCACAAACCCGGCGACACGGAGGTGGCACGGGCAGGAGCGTACTGGCCGTGTCGGCTTCTCACTTTTTGGATTTTAGAAGGGCATGACATGCCTATATCTGTGTCTCCCCCTCCTTTTACTCCTCCACCTCTTTTATTTTCGCATGACTATATGTACTTGTCACTTTTCCATGTGTTAGTTATGTCTTCTGAGCAGTTTGTCAGCTTTTGGACACCTTTGAAGGTGTTTTCTATGTGTTTCTATGTGTTTTTGTTTGCCTGCCATTGGTTTTAACGGTGTTCGAAGGTGTTCGACGAACAGTTCGACGAACAGTTCGGCGAACACACGGGTGTTCGACGAACCGAACCGAACTCGAACACTACGGCGGTGGCTCAACACTAAAGCTAACATCATTTTAGTGATTGATCCATTAACACAGGTGTGGGTGTTGATGAGGACAGGGCTGGTGATCAATCAGTCATGATTAAGTAAGAATGACCTCACTGGACACTTTAAAAGGAGGCTGGTTCCTGGTATCATTGTTTCTCTTCAGTTAACCATGCTTACCTCTAAAGAAACACGTGCAGCCATCATTGCACTGCACAAAAATGGCCTAACAGGGAAGAGTATCACAGCTACAAAGATTGCACCTCAGTCAACAATCTATCGCATCATCAAGAACTTCAAGGAGAGAGCTTCCATTGTTGTCAAAAAGACTCCAGGGTGCCCAAGAAAGACCAGCAAGCGCCAGGACCGTATCTTAAAACTGTTTCAGCTGTGGGATCGGACTACCAGCAGTGCCGAGCTTGCTCAGGAATGGCAGCAGGCTGGTGTGAGTGCATCTGCATGCACTGTGAGGCGGAGACTCTTTGAGCAAGGGCTGGTTTCAAGGAGGGCAGCAAAGAAGCCACTTCTCTCCAGAAAAAACATCAGGGACCGACTGATATTCTGCAAAAGGTACAGGGAGTGGACTGCTGAGGACTGGGGCAAAGTCATTTTCTCTGATGAATCCCCTTTTCGATTGTTTGGGACATCTGGAAAACAGCTTTTTCGGAGAAGAAGAGGTGAGCACTACCACCAGTCTTGTCTCATGCCAACTGTAAAGCATCCTGAAACCATTCATGTGTGGGGTTGCTTCTCAGCCAAGGGAATCGGCTCACTCACAGTCTTGCCTAAAAACACAGCCATGAACCTTATCTGGCAATGTAGTGTGTTACACATCATCAGAAACATCCTGTTTTATTTATGGTGAAGGGACTCTGAAAGTCATAAAGCCTATTTTTATAGGGACATCAGACGGCCCTTACTATTCTTAAAAGGCCAGCAGTCGGCCCTCGCTATTGTTAGAGAGCCATCAGCCGGCTATGCTTTGCTGTTCCCATTATTAACAAGTGGGTCTCCTATATTGTTATTGCGTATCCAGTGACTGCAAGGGCTGCCAAAAATTTGGACGCAACCCAATACCCCTTTGAAGATACATAGAGGGGAGTCTCAGTAAAAAAAAATATCCTATTATAAAGGAGCGGATCTCCTATAGTGGTAATGCCCATGCTGTGACTGCAAGGGCTGCCAAAATTTGGGAAAAACCCCACTAAGAATTTAAAGACACATAGAGCAGGGCCACAGCAACATTAGAAAGAGATGGTCTGCTATACAGTTACAGGGTATGCAGTGAGTCCAACGGCTGACCATTTTTAGGAAAAACCCCACTAAGAATTTAAAGACACACAGAGCAGGGCCACAGTAACAAGGTACGACATGTTCCCATTAGAAAGGAGAGAGTTTCCCATAGTGTTGGCCAATACAGTAATTGCAAGGGCTGCAAAAAATTTGGAGGCACTTCAATGACCCCTGGAAGAGACGTGGAGGAGGGCCTCATAAAAAAATGTTCCCATTAGAAAGGAGCGTGCCTCCTATACTTGTAATGCCCATGCACTAAGTGTATGAGCTGACAAACATTTACCCCTTGGGGTTATACATGAACATAAAAACCCGCTCTGAAAAAACGCTGGCGGCAGGGCAGGCCAGGACCTCCAAGGCATAGAGAGCCAGTTCATTCCACGTATCCAGCTTGGATACCCAATAATTATAAGGCACAGAGGAATCACGTAGGACTTTGGTACGGTCGGCAAGGTACTCCCTCAGCATCTTCCCAAACTTTACACTCCTTGTGAGCGTACCCCGCACTTCAGGGCCTGTGCGATGGGAGGGTCTGAGAAAACTCTCCCAGAACTTTGACAGTGTTCCCCTGCCTCTGCTGTATTGAAGTTGTGTCTCTCTCGCCTGTACTCCTTACAAAGTGTGCCCTCTGCCACCAGCGTTTTCAGATGGGAATTTTTTTAATAGTTCCGCAACAAGGGCCTTCTGTTACTGCCCCATTTTTGTACACCTGTCCACCTCAGGAATAAGAGATATAAAGTCCTCCAAGTAGTGTGGGTCTAGGAGTGTCACCAACAAGTAATGACTGTCACCCAAAATTTTGAGAACGCGAGGGTAATGGGAAAGGCAGTGTAACATAAACTCAGCCATGCGTGCCAGACTACTAACAGGCAACACTTCCAAGAGGATGACTGACCATGCTCTCCTCCTCCTCCTCCTCCTCTTTGTCCTCTGGCCATCCACGCTGAACAGACGGTATGACAGCTATGCAGGTAGTACCGTTTATAGTGCATGAAACTAGCTCCTGTCCTTCCTCCTCCTCCTCCTCTTCCTCGTTGTCACCCAATCTACGTTGGGATGAGATTAGGCTTGGCTGTGTGTAATCACCCTGTATGGTTCCTTGCTCCATCTCATCGTGCTCCGCCTGCAATGCATCCTCTTTGATTGTGAGCAGAGAGCGTTTCAGAAGACAGAGAAGCAGGATGGTGATGCTAATTATGGCATCAACGCCGCTCATCATCTTGGTGGAGTCCTCAAAGTTTTGGAGGATGGTACATATTTCTGACATCCATGTCCACTCTTGAGGTCTTATGTGTGGAGTTTGAACTGAATACCGACGGCCTTGTTGATGCTGGTGCTCAACAACAGCCCTCTTCTGCTCACAAATCCTTCCCAACATCTGCAGTGTAGAGTTCCAACACGTTAGGACATCACACACCAGTCTGTGAGCCGGAAGCTGCAAACACTGCTGAAACATGGCAAGGGCGGCGGAAGCTGTAGCTGACTTTCTAAAATGGGCACACAGGCGGTGTACTTTAACAAGCAGATCCGGCAGCTCTGGGTAGGATTTGAGAAACCGCTGAAGCACGAGGTTAAGCACATGGGCCAGGCATGGTACATGTGTGGACTCGCCTCGCCACAGAGCCGCCACCAGGTTCCGGCCTTTTTCACACACGACCATGCCTGGCTGTAGGTTCAGCGGTGTGAGCCACAGATCTGCCTGCTTTTTCAAAGCTGTCCACAACTCTTCAGCATTGTGAGGTTTTTCACCTAAGCATATTAGCTTCAGCAGAGCATGTTGCCGCTTGGCCGAGGCAGTGCTGCAGTGCTTCCAGCTTGTGACTGATGTGGTCATTTCGGAGATTGAGGCTGAAGAGGAGGAGGAGGCTGAGGAGGATGAGATGCAGGAGCTGTAGACCGTGGGGGCAACCCTGTTTGACCTAAGGCCCGCAATCCTTGGCATCGGGAGGACGTTTTCCGTCCCATGGTCCGACTGGGTCCCGGCTTCCGCTATGTTAACCCAGTGTGCCATCAGAGAGATGTACCATCCCTGCCCACAAGCACTTGTCCACGTGTCCGTAGTTAGGTGGACTTTCCAGTTAACTGCGTTGTTAAGGGCATGGCTAATGTTTTAGGACACGTGCTTGTGTAATGCGGGGACGTCACACCAGGAGAAATAGTGGCAGCTGGGGACAGAGTATTAGGTTGCGGAATGCTTCCGTCTCTAGAAGCCTAAATGGCAACATTTTGAGCGCAAGCAGTCGTGAAATGTGAGAATTTAGTAGTGTTGCCTGTGCGGAGTTGGCTGCATATTTGCGCTTGTGTTCCAAGGACTGGGGTATGGACAACTGAAAGCTGCGCTGGGACAAGGACATGGACGTGCTTCCTGATGCTGTTACTTGAGAGTGTGCAATGACAGGTGCAGGGCAGGAGACACCTTCACATGCACCATGGACAGGGGATTGGCTTGCATGCACAACAGCGGAAGAAGCAATGGTGCCACCCGCAGACACTGTTCCTTGACCCTGTGGTTTGGCCCAAAAAGTCGGGTGATTTGCTGCCAAGTGCTTGATCATGCTGGTGGTGGTCAGGCTGGTCGTTTTTGCCACCCCTGCTGATGCTGGCCTGGCAGGTGGTGCAAATGGCCTTTTGGGGTTATTGGCAGAGTCTTTAACAAACAACATGACTCGGAAAGACCTCACAGTTGTACTGGCAACTTCCTTCGTGTTGGTGTTACGGGGAACGGTTGCCTGCCTTCTGTCTGCGGCCATCACACTGTTTCTTCCTGCCTGTTGGGATTCTCTGCCTCCCTCCCCCTGTGTGCTGCTGTCCTCGCTCTGCATGTCCTCCTGCCAGGTTGGGTCAGTTGCTAAATCATCCACCACCTCGTCTTCCACTTCCACACCCTGGTCCTCCTCCTGACTCGCTGGCAATTGTTTTTCATCATCGTCCACCTCTTGTGACACTTTCTCACCGTCACCTTCATGTGACCGTGGCTGCTCAAATATTTGGGCATCGCTACATGCAATCTCCTCTTGCCCCGCTTCAAATGGACTGGGCGAGAGGCCCAAACCTATAAATGGAAAAGTGAACAGCTCTTCAGAGTGTCCAAGTGTGGGATCAGTTGTCTCTGGGTACTCGGCATGGTGGGAGGTAGGAGGATCAGGGTGAGGAATATGCGGTCCAGACTCATGGCTACTGAGACTTGACCGTGTGGAAGAAAGGGTGGTGGTGGTGGCTAAATAACTGGAAGCATTATCCGTTATCCAACCAACAACCTTTTGACACTGCTTTGGGTTCAATAGTGGTGTGCTGCGGTCCCCTAGTAATTGGGACAGGCAGGTCAAGCGAGAAGATGTGGGTGTTTGTTGTGGCACAATTTTGGCTTGCCCACGGCCTTGTCCTCGGCCTCTGCATGCACCATTACCATCACGTCCAGTTCCCCGTCCCTCGCCACGTGCCTTGCCCATTATAAATGGAGGAGAGTATCTTCCTCGTTCACTACAAATGACTGAATTTGGAGCGAACTTAAATGTGATCCGTGTGATGGAGAAAACAGACTTTTAAATACCTGTCCTGTAGGTAAGTAGTTTAGCCAGCAAACTGCGGTGAATTGCTTCACTGACACACTGAAAGATATTTTTAATGGAGGCCAGAAATTGCAGTATTTTCTGACAACATATATGTGATCCGTGTGATGGAGAAAACAGAGTTTTAAATACCTGGCCTGTAGGTAAGTAGTTTGAACAGAAAACTAATGTAAATTGCTTCACTAACACACTAAAGGAATTTTTTAATGGAGGCCAGAAATGGCAGTATTTTCTGTTTGACGGAGAAAACACAGTTTTAAATAGCTGGATTTCTAGCGCTCTAATATGGAAAGGACCTGGCTGTATTCTGCAGTGCCAACAATCAAATGGCGCAGAAAAAACGGTGTTCTCTGGATTGCTTTTTAAGCAAATAATGAGGATAAAGATCCATAGAAAAGTATTTCTGGCCCCAGAGACCTGGGCCTTTGTATAGAAATATCTAACAGTAGCAGAAGGCAGAAATGGAATGGAGCCTCTTGTGCTATATGCACTGCAGTCTGCTATATACACTGCCTGCCTATACACCCTGCCTGCCTGTTATCTCTGCAGATGGATTAGTACTCAAAAGGACTGTTTGTTAAGATGGATATATGTAATGTACGTTTTTTATCCCTACACTACCTAATACACAATCAAATCTCTCCCTAACGCAGCAGCAGCTCTCCCTTCACTGTCTGATCCGGAGTGACTGTGACAAGCATGGCGGCGCCAGGTCTGATTAGGACCTGATGATGCTGTGCGGCCAGCCAATCACTGTAATGCCCACAACCAACATGGCTACGGCATTACAGTGCATGGCAGGCAATCCCTGCATGTTCATTGGCTCTCTAAAGAGCGCCAAACATGCAGGGAGGGGACCCGAGTTCCCGCCCGAGCAAAACGGAAATACTCGACGAGCGCCGAGCATCTCGAGCAGTGAGATGCTCGGGTGAGCACCGAGCAAAAGCGAATATGCTCGCTCATCACTAGAGATGAGCGGTGTTCGACTCGAACTGTTCGCCAATCTCAAATTCGAGCTGTTTTGGGCGGTGTTCGAGCCATTCGGCGAACACGAACGATTTGAAAAAAATTCAGCTGTTCGAGGTTATTTTCGATAACTGTTCATGCACCAAAATCATAACTGGATTTTTTCTCAGTAATGCTGAAAATTAATGTTAATACGCAGTTTGAGTGTACAGAGGGGCGGGGGGAGGGACAGGGGATGGATCTCTGCAGGAATTATGAAGATCTCTATTTTTTTTTCTCTTTCCCGCATTTACAGTGGGGAGGTGCAGTCTGTCAGCCTATCAGCAGCGCACACAGGGAGCGACCTGCTTTTTTTCACACAAGCAAGGGCATGTGTCATTGGTTGTGTATGTCTCATGTCCTTGCCCTATAAGACCCAGCCATTTTCCCCGTCGCCACCATTTTCTCACTGCTGCAGCTGCGTGTTAGATGGCACCGCTGTTGCTGTGTGCGCTATAATTTGTTAATTTCCAGCCAATTTTCGCACAAATCTACAGATAGCTTGGGAGTAGGGAAGAGTTGTGATTGCAGTCCTTTTAAGGACTAGGTTACATCATTTCCTACGACTTTTATCAGGCAGGTCTGTGGTCTTAAATAGATAGGTTGTGGGAGTAAAGACTAAATTGTAATTGCAGTCCTTTTCAGGGCTAGGTTACATCAGTTCCTATCACTTTTTGCCAGGCAGGTCTGTACCAGTGCTGTGCAAGTTTTTTTCACAGCATTTGGCTAAATCTAGCAAAGCAAATCCTTTTTGGCCTATTGCAGAGTGTGTTAGTCAGTGGAGTAGCCTATCTGTGTTGCAAGCTACACCACGTGTGTATAGAATACACATTTTTTTACTGCACCTAGTGAAGTAAAACCTTTTGGGCATAGCATCATTCTATTAGTCCATCTATACTAACCTCCACCAGGTTGCAAATTCAATATAATATTTTTCTGCATCGAGCTCTGAAAAAATATTTAGGCTTCCAGCAGTGTGTGGGACTTGTTCTATTAGTCCATCTATACTAACCTCCATCAGGTTGGAAATTCAATATAATTTTTTTCTGCATCTAGCTCTGAAAAAATATTTCAGCTTCTAGCAGTGTGTGTGACTTGTTCTATTAGTCCATCTATACTGACCTCCATCAGGTTGCAAATTCAATCTAATTTTTTTCTGCATCTAGCTCTGAAAATATTTAGGCTTCTAGCAGTGTGTGGGACTTGGTCTATTAGTCCATCTATACTGACCTCCATCAGGTTGCAAATTCAATATAATTTTTTTCTGCATCTAACTCTGAAAAAATATCTCAGATTGTAGCAGCGTGTGGGACTTGTTCTATTAAGTCCATCTATACTGACCTCCATCAGGTTGCAAATTCAATATAATGTTTTTCTGCATCTAACTCTGAAAAAATATTTCAGCTTGTAGCAGGGTGTGGGACTTGTTCTATTAGTCCATCTATACTAACCTCCATCAGGTTACAAATTGAATATAATATTTTTCTGCATCTAGCTCTGAAAAAATATTTAAGCTTCTAGCAGTGTGTGGGACTTGGTCTATTAGTCCATCTATACTGACCTCCATCAGGTTGCAAATTCAATCTAATTTTTTTCTGCATCTAGCTCTGAAAATATTTAGGCTTCTAGCAGTGTGTGGGACTTGGTCTATTAGTCCATCTATACTGACCTCCATCAGGTTGCAAATTCAAAATAATTTTTGTCTGCATCTAGCTCTGAAAAAATATTTCAGCTTGTAGCAGTGTGTGGGACTTGTTCTATTAGTCCATTTATACTAACCTCCACCAGGTTGCAAATTAAAAATAATTTTTATCTGCATCTAGCTCTGGAAAAATATTTAGGCTTCCAGCAGTGTGTGGGACTTGGTTTATTAGTCCATCTATACTGACCTCCATCAGGTTGCAAATTCAATCTAATTTTTTTCTGCATCTAGCTCTGAAAATATTTAGGCTTCTAGCAGTGTGTGGGACTTGGTCTATTAGTCCATCTATAATGACCTCCATCAGGTTGCAAATTCAATCTAATTTTTTTCTGCATCTAGCTCTGAAAAAATATTTAAGCTTGTAGCAGTGTGTGGGACTTGGTCTATTAGTCCATCTATACTGACCTCCATCAGGTTGCAAATTCAATCTAATTTTTTTCTGCATCTAGCTCTGAAAAAATATTTCAGCTTGTAGCAGTGTGTGGGACTTGTTCTATTAGTCCATCTACAGTCATGGCCAAAAGTATTGAGAATGAGACAAATAGTAATTTTTCCAAAGTTTACTGCTTCATTTTTTGTAATGGCAATTTGCATATACTCCTGAATGTCAAAGAGTGATCAGCTTAACAGCAATTACTGTACTTGCAAAGTCAATATTTGCCCAGAAAATGAACTTTAACCCCCAAAACACATTTCAACATCATTGCAGTACTGCCTTAAAAGGAGAAGCTAACTAGAGATGAGCGTTGTTCTACTCGAACTGTTCGCCAATCTCAAATTCGAGCTGTTTTGGGCGGTGTTCGAGCCGTTCGGCGAACACGAACAATTTGAGAAAAATTCGGCTGTTCGAGGTTATGTTCGATAACTGTTCGTGCACCAAAATCATAACTGGATTTTTTCTCAGTAATGATGAAAATTAATGTTAATACGCAGTTTGAGTGTACAGCGGGGTGGGGGGAGGGGCAGGGGATGGATCTCTGCAGGAACAATGAAGATCTCCATTTTTTTTTCTCTTTCCCGCATTTGCAGTGGGGAGGTGCAATCTGTCAGCCTATCAGCAGCGCACACACGGAGCGAAGTGCCTTTTTTCACACAAGCAAGGGCATGTGTCATTGGCAGTGTATGTCACATGTCCTTGCCCTATAAGACCAAGCCATTTTCCCCGTCGCCACCATTTTCTCACTGCTGCAGCTGCGTGTTAGACGGCACCGCTGTTGCTGTGTGCGCTATACCTTGTTAATTTCAAGCCAATTTTCGCACAAATATACAGATAGCTTGGGAGTAGGGAATAGTTGTGATTGCAGTCCTTTTAAGGACTAGGTTACAGCATTTCCTACGACTTTTATCAGGAAGGTCTGTGCTCTTAAATAGATAGATTGTGGGAGTAAAGACTAATTGTAATTGGAGTCCTTTTCAGGACTAGGTTACATCAGTTCCTATCAGTTTTTGCCAGGCAGGTCTGTGCCAATGCTGTGCAAGTTTTTTTCACAGCATTTGGCTGAATCTAGCAAAGCTAATCCTTTTTGGCCTATTGCAGAGTGTGTTAGTCAGTGGAGTAGCCTATCTGTGTTGCAAGATATACCACCTGTGTATAGAATACCAATTTTTTTACTGCACCTAGTGAAGTAAAATCTTTTGGGCATAGCATCATTCTATTAGTCCATCTATACTGACCTCCATCAGGTTGCAAACTGAATATAATTTTTTTCTGCATCTAGATCTGAAAAAATATTTGGCCTTCTAGCAGTGTGTCGGACTTTCTCTATTAGTCCATCTATACTGACCTCCATCAGGTTGCAAATTAAAAATAATTTTTATCTGCATCTACAGTACCTCTGAAAAAATATTTGGGCTTCTAGCTGTGTGTGGGACTTGTTGTATTAGTCCATCTATACTGACCCCCATCAGGTTGCAAACTGAATATATTTTTTTCTGCATCTACCTCTGAAAAAATATTGGGCTTCTAGCTGTGTGTGGGACTTGTTGTATTAGTCCATCTATACTGACCTCCATCAGGTTGCAAACTGAATATATTTTTTTCTGCATCTACCTCTGAAAAAATATTTGGGCTTCTAGCTGTGTGTGGGACTTGTTGTACTAGTCCATCTATACTGACCTCCATCAGGTTGCAAACTGAATATATTTTTTTCTGCATCTACCTCTGAAAAAATATTGGGCTTCTAGCTGTGTGTGGGACTTGTTGTATTAGTCCATCTATACTGACCTCCATCAGGTTGCAAACTGAATATATTTTTTTCTGCATCTACCCCTGAAAAAATATTGGGCTTCTAGCTGTGTGTGGGACTTGTTGTATTAGTCCATCTATACTGACCTCCATCAGGTTGCAAACTGAATATATTTTTTTCTGCATCTACCTCTGAAAAAATATTGGGCTTCAAGCTGTGTGTGGGTCTTGTTCTATTAATCCATCTATACAGACCTCCATCAGGTTGCAAACTGAATATAATTTTTTTCTGCATCTAGCTCTGAAAAAATATTTGGCCTTCTAGCAGTGTGTGCGACTTTCTCTGTTAGTCCATCTATACTGACCTCCATCAGGTTGCAAACTGAATATAATTTTTTTCTGCATCTAGCTCTGAAAAAATATTTGGCCTTCTAGCAGTGTGTCGGACTTTCTCTATTAGTCCATCTATACTGACCTCCATCAGGTTGCAAATTAAAAATAATTTTTATCTGCATCTACAGTACCTCTGAAAAAATATTTGGGCTTCTAGCTGTGTGTGGGACTTGTTGTATTAGTCCATCTATACTGACCTCCATCAGGTTGCAAACTGAATATATTTTTTTCTGCATCTACCTCTGAAAAATATTGGGCTTCTAGCTGTGTGTGGGACTTGTTGTATTAGTCCATCTATACTGACCTCCATCAGGTTGCAAACTGAATATATTTTTTCTGCATCTACCTCTGAAAAAATATTGGGCTTCTAGCTGTGTGTGGGACTTGTTGTATTAGTCCATCTATACTGACCTCCATCAGGTTGCAAACTGAATATATTTTTTTCTGTATCTACCTCTGAAAAAATATTGGGCTTCTAGCTGTGTGTGGGTCTTGTTCTATTAATCCATCTATACAGACCTCCATCAGGTTGCAAACTGAATATAATTTTTTTCTGCATCTAGCTCTGAAAAAATATTTGGCCTTCTAGCAGTGTGTGGGACTTGTTCTATTAGTCCACCTATACTGACCTCCATCAGGTTGCAAATTCAAAATAATTTTTTGTATGCATTTAGCTCTGAAAAAATATTTGGCCTTCTAGCAGTGTGTGGGACTTTCTCTGTTAGTCCATCTATACTGACCTCCATCAGGTTGCAAACTGAATATAATTTTTTTCTGCATCTAGCTCTGAAAAAATATTTGGCCTTCTAGCAGTGTGTCAGACTTTCTCTATTAGTCCATCTATACTGACCTCCATCAGGTTGCAAATTAAAAATAATTTTTACCTGCATCTACAGTACCTCTGAAAAAGTATTTGGGCTTCTAGCTGTGTGTGGGACTTGTTGTATTAGTCCATCTATACTGACCTCCATCAGGTTGCAAGCTGAATATATTTTTTTCTGCATCTACCTCTGAAAAAATATTGGGCTTCTAGCTGTGTGTGGGACTTGTTGTATTAGTCCATCTATACTGACCTCCATCAGGTTGCAAACTGAATATATTTTTTTCTGCATCTACGTCTGAAAAAATATTGGGCTTCTAGCTGTGTGTGGGACTTGTTGTATTAGTCCATCTATACTGACCTCCATCAGGTTGCAAATTGAATATAATTTTTTTCTGCATCTATCCCAGCCAATAGTTTTGGCCTAATACCACCGTTTGGCCACTCAGCTCTGCTCGGTTACCATCCATTGTTTTTTTGTGCAAACAACTCCAGAGTTGTGAATTAGTTAACCACCAAAATGAGTGGAAAAGGCCTGCTGCTGGTGGAAAGGGGAATAGGCGTGTTGGGAAGGGGAAAAAAGGTTGTGTCCATGGGGTAGGTGTTAAAGCAACAGTAACATCTGCAGAAGAAAGACCATCTTCCAGCCAAACTAAAATGTCTACTTCTTTTAGCGGACAATGTGATAAGATCCCTTTCTTACGGCCACGCCAATCGCTACAAATTCCAGGTGAGGCACAAAAACTGCAGGTGCTTCAACGGATATCAAGTGCTCCTTTAAGTGGGCTCTCCTCCACATCAACTTCAACATCACAAATACTCCAGTCCTCAAAGGTGTCACCCCAATCGCACTTGCTTCCTCACAGCTCCCAAATCTCCAGCTGCCCGTCTTAGTATGAGGTAGAACAGATGGTTGAGTCTGCAGAGCTGTTTACTCATACTATAGCCTGGGAATCAGAGGTCGACTCCAGCGCTTCTGTGAATCCAGACGAGGAAATGATCTGCACTGATGCCCAGAATCTTTATGAGTCGGATCCAGGACCAGACGCAGAAGGTTCTGACCATAATGTAGACCCTCATTGCCAAACTGTAACTCCTGTTGGTGGAGACAATGAGGAAGACGATGATAAGACTCAAATACCTGATTGGAGCGACAACTTTAGTTTTTTGTCAGGGCAGGAACAGGTTGGCTCTGAGGACGACGGGTGTGATAACGCACAGGGTGATGATGATGAGGTTGGAGATCGCACTTACTGTCAACCCACAGTCAGCCAAGAGATGAGGTCAGCAGAGGAGGTGGAGGAAGATGCTAGTGACGACGAGGTCAGGTTGCGCCTTCCTGGACAGAGACGTAGTACTGGAAGCACGTCAACAACTGCATCCTCAAACACAACTCTGCCTCTCACCACAAGTCGTGGTGGCCCTTCAGGTCGCATGGGTGTTAAGCCTTGCATAGCCTGGGCATTTTTTCAGATCGATAAAGATGACCCAACTCGTGTTATCTGTAACATTTGTCAGCAAAAGCTAAGTAGAGGCCAAAAAATACATAGTTTGAGTACTTCATGCATGAACCGGCACATGGACATGAAGCATAAGTTGCAGTGGGAAGCTCAGTGTGCTACAATGCGGCCTAGCCGGCCGGGCCAACCACCGTCTGCCATATCTTGTGCATCCGCGGCCTCTTCATCCTCTGTGATTGGGGGGACAGCAGTCACACCTGTTTTGGGGCGCAGTCCTGCCACCTCTTTACCCGCAACAGCCAGCGTGATTGGCAGGTCATCATTTTCTTTGGAGGTGGGAACACCAGCTGGTGTTGAGCGCTGTCCGACATCGATAGCACCACCTTTGGATCAAGGCAACCTAACATGTCCGCCTGCATCTTCCTCACAGACCGGCAGTTTGCCGGGGACACCCTTATCAACCCCGTCTAAGCACAATAGCCAGCCCTCGGTCCCTCAGATGTGGACAAGTAAAAGACCATTTCCTTCTAGCCATGAGAAAGCTAAGAGGTTGAATTTCACCATCTGCAAGCTCTTGGCTACAGAAATGCTGCCTTTCCGCCTGGTGGACACAGAGGATTTTCGAGACCTTATGTCCGTCGCAGTGCCCCAGTACCAGATGCCCAGTCGGCACTACTTCTCAAAGAAAGGTGTGCCTGCGCTCCACCAGCATGTCGCACACAACATCACCGCTTCTTTGAGAAACTCTGTGTGTGACAGGGTGCATTTCACCACAGACACTTGGACGAGTAGGCATGGACAGGGGCGTTACATGTCGCTGACTGGGCACTGGGTAACTATGGTGACAGCCGGACAAGGGGCTGCTGTCCAAGTCTTGCCGTCCCCACGAGTTGTGCGTCAATCCTCTTTATGTCAAAGTTCCTCCACTGCTTCTGCCTCATCAACCTCCTCTCGGTCTTCCACCTGCACCCAAAGCCTGTCTGGTCATGCCACAAGCTTTCTAACTGCGCAGAAGGGATCCTGCACACCTCCTTACTATGCTGGCAGTAGGGCTCAACGTCATCAGGCGGTTTTTACATTGAAATGTCTGGGAAATGTGAGTCACACAGCTGAGGAGTTGTGGTCAGCTCTGGAGAACCAATTTCATGAATGGTTGTCTCCACTGGACCTGAAACCAGGGAAGGCCGTGTGCGACAATGCTGCAAACCTGGGTGCGGCCCTTCGCCGGGGCAATGTCACACACGTGCCTTGTATGGCTCACGTGTTGAACCTGGTTGTCCAGCAATTTTTAGCCCACTATCCCAGACTAGATGGCCTTCTGCAGAGGACACGGTTGCTGTGTGCTCACTTCCACCATTCGCATCCCGCAGCTCAGCGACTTACATCTCTACAGAAGTCGTTGGGCCTGCCACTTCACCGGCTAAAATGCGATGTGCCTACCCGGTGGAATTCAACTCTGCACATGTTGCAGCGACTGTGGCAGCACCGACAAGCCCTGGTGCAATACGTTCTGACGTATAGCTTGGGCCAACGAGATTCAGAGGTGGGGCAAATCACGCTGGAGGAGTGGTCTCAGATCAGGGACCTATGCACCCTTCTGCACAGTTTTGAAATGGCGACGAAGATGTTTAGTGCTGACGATGCCATTATCAGCATGACTATTCCGGTGATTTACATGCTGGAGCACATGTTAAACAGAATTCGGAGTCAGGTGGTGGCACAAGAGGAGGTGGAGGAAGTAGAGGAGGAGGAGTTGTATGCGGAAGATCTAACATCTGCAAGGTCCAGACGGTCGGCAGCACCAAGGCGGCAGGCATGTGAGGGTGGGGGAGATGGTTTTACCAGGGCGCATGGTAGCAGCCAAACTAGTGAGGAAGGTGCAGGAGCCCAGGAAGAAGTGGAGGACGAACTGATGGAAGACTCATCAGATGAGGGAGACCTTGATCACATTTCTGTTGTGCGAGGTTGGGGGGAGAGGACAGAGGAAGGAAGCATGATTGTTACCTCGCCACCAACACAACAGGGACTTGGTGCTCCTGGATGCGCAACACACATGAGTGCCTTCTTGCTGCACTACCTGCAACATGACCATCGAATTGTGAGAATTAGAAATAATCCTGACTACTGGGTTGCCACACTGTTAGATCCCCGTTACAAAAGTAAATTTGCAGAAATTATTCCTGCCATAGAAAGGGATGCACGCATGCAGGAGTATCAGCAGAGACTGTTGCAGAATCTTACATGTGCTTTTCCACAAAATACCAGTGGTGCACGTAGTGAATCTCACAGTTCCAACTTGCCAACCGTGGGACCGTCAAGTGTTCAGCACTCAAACCGTAACAGAACCACAGTATCTGCTGGTAACATCAATTTTGCGGAATCATTTCACCACTTTTTTAGAGCATCCTTTGCAAGGCCACAGGAGACAAGAAGTCTGACACATAGTCAACGCCTAGAGACGATGGTACAGGAGTATCTCCAAGAAAACATTGAAGCCACGACTGTGTCACTGGACCCTTGCTCTTTTTGGGCTTCCAATCTGGATAAATGGCCGGAGCTAGCCACTTACGCCTTGGAGATCTTGTCATGCCCCGCAGCCAGCGTTCTGTCTGAACGTGTGTTCAGCGCTGCTGGTGGTGTGCTGACAGATAAGCGCACGCGGCTCTCCACTGATAATGTAGACAGACTCACGTTCATAAAGATGAACAAATCATGGATCCGAAACGACTTTTCTACCCCTGTGTCATCCTGGGGAGAGTAAAAGCTTGATGATTGGTTAAAATCACCCTACCAACCGTTTTAAGCTTTCAAATTACTAATCATGTTTATCTGTATCTTGACTGGAAAATAATTTGGGCTTTGTAGCAGTGTGCAGCACTGATCCTATTAGGCCATCTATACTAAATCTTCACCAGATTTAAAATTAAAAATAATTTTTAGCTGCATCTAGCCCGGAAAATAATTTTTGGGCTCCGAGATGCGCAAGACACATAAGTGCCTTCTTGCTGCACTACCTGCAGCATGACCCTCATATTGTCAGAATTCGAAGTAATCATGACTACTGGGTTGCCACACTCTTAGATCCCCCAAACTTTTCGATCAACCTTTTCATTTTAATAAAGACCAAAAAAATGGTCATTTTTGAAATTATAAGCATTAGCAGGTTGTTAGAAACTGAAATCAAACAGTTTTCAACTCAAAACTTTATTCTAGGTGATGTTACATTTTCACATAGGACCCCTTGTTCGAAATGAGCTTCTGAACTCTCTCGTCCATTGAATTTGTCAGGTTTTGGATGGTTTCTGCTTCAATTGTTTTGCATGAGGACAGAATACCCTCCCAGAGCTGTTGCTTAGATGTGAACTGCCTCCCGCCATCATAGACACTCCTTTTAATGATGCTCCAAAGGTTCTGAATGGGGTAGAGGTCAGGGGAGCATGGGGGTCACACCATAAGTTTGTCCCCTTTTATGCCCATATCAGCCAGAGATGCAGATGTTTTATGTGCAGCATGAGATGGTGCATTATCATGCAGAAAAATGATCTTGCTGTGAAATACACGGTTCTTCTTCTTGAACCATGGCAGGAAGTGCTGTTTGAGAAAATCCACATACATTATGGAGTTCATCTTTAGCGCCTTCAGGGATCCTAAAGGGGCCGACAATCTCTCTCCCCATGATTCCAGCCCAAAACATTACTCCACCTCCTCCTTGTTGGCGCTGTAGCCGTGTTTGCGTGGGGTGTCCATCAACCAGCCATCCTCCACTCCATCCATCTGGACCATCGAGCGCTGCACGGCACTCATCCGTGAACAAAACTGTTTTGAAATCAGTCTTCATGTAATGTTTGGCCCACTGGAGCCGTTTCTGCTTGTGTGAAGTGGATAGAGGAGGTCGACAGGATGGCGTATGCACAGCTGCAAACCTCTGAAGGACCCTGCATCTTGTTGTTCGGGGGACGTTGGAGGCACAAGCAGCTTCAAAAACTTGTCTGCTGCTATGACAAGGCTTTTTTGCCGCTGCTCTTTCAACCTGACGTAATTGCCTGTAGGAAAGAGTCCTCAATTTGCCCTTATCAGCACGCACACGTGTGTACTGTGAATCAGCTACATACTTCTTGATTGCCAAGACACTTCATCCTGATCATCGCACTATGTTGATTGTAGTCATGCCTTGACCTAAACACTCCACAATTTGTTGCTTCTCAGCAGCCGACACATCCTTTTTCTTTCCCATTTTGGCAGAAAATGTAGGCTGCTTAATAATGTGAGAGAGCCTTCTTAAGTAGTCTTGCCTTTCATTGGACACACCTGCCAAACTAATTAGCACAGGTGTCTGCAATTGCTTACAGTGATATAAAGAGCCCTGACACACATCACCATCAATGAGTTTAACTGACAAACAAACAAATTCTTCCCTTATCACTCCTAAACACTTTTTGCATAATAATTTGGAACGCAGTGTACATGTGCTTTTCCACAAAACACCAGCGGTTCACGTAGTGAATCTTACAGTTCTAACTTGCCAACCGTGGTCTGTATGGAGTTGTTCAATAAAGGGCCCAAAATTAAGATAACATAGATGGGAGAGGTCTCTATGAATAGGAATTCCTAAGTATTTGATACCCTGTGAGGGCCAGGCAAAGGGAAAGTTGGACTGGATGGAATCCTATATGGATTTGGGGAGGGAGACATCGAGGGCCTCAGACTTCGCTGCATTGATTTTAAAATTTGACCATGTAACAAAGTGATCTATTTCAGCCATAACAGCATGGATGGATATATGTGATTGAGTGATATATACTAGGACATCATCAGCAAATATAGAGCACTTGTACTCGGTGCCTCCCACCTCAATCCACCTAATATTGGGGTTATGGCGAATTGATGAGAGCAGGTGCTCCGTCACTAGGATGTATAAGAGAGGGGACAGAGGACATCCCTGCCTTGTCCCATTGGTGATTGTGAAAGGTGATGA
Organism: Phyllobates terribilis; assembly: GCF_046119375.1. Classification (NCBI taxonomy): domain Eukaryota; kingdom Metazoa; phylum Chordata; class Amphibia; order Anura; family Dendrobatidae; genus Phyllobates; species Phyllobates terribilis. The sequence continues at coordinate 458,144,498 of NW_027362764.1, forward strand.
AAATGTTCTGACGCACCCCCTGGGCCTTGGGACACCAGGGCCGGACCCTTTTTGGTGGATGCTGGTGGTTGTAGTCTTCGTGGCGGCGACCCGGTTCCGTGGCTCAGGGCGGTCAAACCAGTGGCGGAACTATTTATGTGGTTTTGATGTTTAAATGTACGACTACGCCACCCGTGGATTGCGGTCAGAGTGAACCGCCGCTACAGGGCAGACCGCTGAGGCTGGTGTTGTGGGTGCAGCAGAGCATAGCATAACTCCCCACGGGAGGAGTATAGCCTCAGGGCAGTGTATGCGGAGGATGGGGGTGATGGTGCAGGGCAGCAGCAGTAACAACACGGAGTCAGTGATGCAGTTCAAGGCCTTTACTCACAGTTCTTATTATCCAGACCACGTCTGCAGGTAACGGCTGCCCACGTCGTACTGTGCTCACCAGGTGAGGGGCTCAGACAACTCCCAGATAACTTTGGAGCACTTCACAGGACCCCCTTTGTGTGTCCTTTGTCTGGCCTTTCTTACCAACACTTCTGTCCGGCTGCCTCGGGCCTCCTCTTGGTAAACTTGGCGCCAGTTTCCCTGACCCTATGTGGTGCCTTCCTAGCGGGTGTAGCGAGGGGCTGCGCCACATAAAATGTCAGAGCCTCCGGTTTCTAGCTGAGGGTCGTTTCCTGCCTCCACTAGTTCGGGGACCGGTCTCCCCCTTTGGCCTGACCCCTCCACGCAGGTGGATTCGGGCATGCGGTTGCGACTCGCCCGTCCGCTCCCCTGGGATCCCTTCATTCCTCGTTCCTGGAGCCTTCTCCACTCCTCTTCCTTCCTTCTCCCTCTTCCAGGCCTGGGCCTCTGTTACTAGGCCCGCCTCCGGAGCAGAGCTCATGCAGAGCCCCTGCTCCCTGCCACTTCTGCTCAGACTTCTCTGCACTGAACTAAGATGGTGCCCACCTTTTATACTCCCTTCTCAATGCACCCAGGAACTGCTTCCTCCCTGCTCCTGCACTACAGGGTTCCCCTTCCTCAGTGTTCCCTCCCCCCACTCCAGCCAGGGACAGGGACTGTCGTGCCCATCTCAGGGGCATATTGGTCGCCCTGCCCCACGGCAATGTGGTGTAATGCATGCAGGTGTCGGGTCCTGATCCACACTCCATCCTTACCTGAGAGTGAGATATCACACCTCTGGGTGAGGTGCAATACGTCTGTAGCAACCGAGCCCTCAGGGTGCTACAGTTCCATTTATCTTCAGCCTAGGTGACGTATTGTGATACAGGGCCGTGATTTTGGCTATAAAAGGGTCCCCTAGACCCCTACCCCAAGCTTTTTAAAAGAATCATATATGGCGTGCCAGGAGACTCTATGGAATGCTTTCTCAGCATCCAACGAGAGTATCTAATTACAAATTTTTAACTGCATCTAGCCCAGGAAATACTTTGTGCCTAGTAGCAGTGTCTGCTAGTCAGCGGATTATCGCAGCAGTTAAGCAAGCTACACCACCTGTAGTTTAGACACTTAATTTTTTCAAAGGAAATGCTTCAGGACCATGGGATACTTAGTGAAGAGCATCAGGAGGCACCCCAAGGCATAGGGGCTGGGACTGGCAGTAGGATGCCTTGCAGTGGACAGCCGAGCTCGATCCTTATAAAAGCTTTTTAACTGCAGCAGCTTTAGTGGACGCTACTGGAGCTGGAATTACGCGGCTGCTGGCATGAGACTTGCCCTCCAATAGATCCTTGTAAATGGATTTAAAGTGTATTCATTCAAATTAGAGAGACAATTTAAATTAAAAAGCTTAGAGCTGCCTCCACCACAGGGGGGGCTCGCTCGACCCACCAGCGGACAGGCACCAGTATTGGGAGAGGTGGGCTGGCCATCAGGGTTCACCGCGGCTCTGGCACAAACCCGGCGACACGGAGGTGGCACGGGCAGGAGCGGACTGGCCGTGTCGGCTTCTCACTTTTTGGATTTTAGAAGGGCATGACATGCCTATATCTGTGTTTCCCCCTCCTTTTACTCCTCCACCTCTTTTATTTTCGCATGACTATATGTACTTGTCACTTTTCCATGTGTTAGTTATGTCTTCTGAGCAGTTTGTCAGCTTTTGGACACCTTTGAAGGTGTTTTCTATGTGTTTCTATGTGTTTTTGTTTGCCTGCCATTGGTTTTAACGGTGTTCGAAGGTGTTCGACGAACAGTTCGACGAACAGTTCGGCGAACACACGGGTGTTCGACGAACCGAACCGAACTCGAACACTACGGGGGTGGCTCAACACTAAAGCTAACATCCTTTTAGTGATTGATCCATTAACACAGGTGTGGGTGTTGATGAGGACAGGGCTGGCGATCAATCAGTCATGATTAAGTAAGAATGACCTCACTGGACACTTTAAAAGGAGGCTGGTTCCTGGTATCATTGTTTCTCTTCAGTTAACCATGCTTATCTCTAAAGAAACACGTGCAGCCATCATTGCACTGCACAAAAATGGCCTAACAGGGAAGAGTATCGCAGCTACAAAGATTGCACCTCAGTCAACAATCTATCGCATCATCAAGAACTTCAAGGAGAGAGCTTCCATTGTTGTCAAAAAGACTCCAGGGCGCCCAAGAAAGACAAGCAAGCGCCAGGACCGTATCTTAAAACTGTTTCAGCTGTGGGATCGGACTACCAGCAGTGCCGAGCTTGCTCAGGAATTGCAGCAGGCTGGTGTGAGTGCATCTGCACGCACTGTGAGGCGGAGACTCTTTGAGCAAGGGCTGGTTTCAAGGAGGGCAGCAAAGAAGCCACTTCTCTCCAGAAAAAACATCAGGGACCGACTGATATTCTGCAAAAGGTACAGGGAGTGGACTGCTGAGGACTGGGGCAAAGTCATTTTCTCTGATGAATCCCCTTTTCGATTGTTTGGGACATCTGGAAAACAGCTTATTCGGAGAAGAAGAGGTGAGCGCTACCACCAGTCTTGTCTCATGCCAACTGTAAAGCATCCTGAAACCATTCATGTGTGGGGTTGCTTCTCAGCCAAGGGAATCGGCTCACTCACAGTCTTGCCTAAAAACACAGCCATGAATAAAGAATGGTACCAGAATGTCCTCTAAGAGCAACTTCTCCCAACCGTCCAAGAGCAGTTTGGCGCCCAACAATGCCTTTTCCAGTATGATGGAGCACCTTGCCATAAAGCAAAGGTGATAACTAAATGGCTCATGGAACAAAACATAGAGATTTTGGGTCCATGGCCTGGAAACTCCCCAGATCTTAATCCCATTGAGAACTTGTGGTCTATCATCAAGAGACGAATGGACAAACAAAAACCAACAAATTCTGGCAAAATGCAAGCATTGATTATGCAAGAATGGACTGCTATCAGTCAGGATTTGGTCCAAAAGTTGATTGAGAGCATGCCAGGGAGAATTGCAGAGGTCTTGAAGAAGAAGGGGCAACACTGCAAATATTGACTTGCTGCATTAACTCATTCTAACTGTGAATATAACCTATTGGTACTCATAATATGATTGCAATTATATTTCTGTATGTGATATAAACATCAGACAAACACTAATAAAAACCAGAGGCCAGCAGATCATGTGAAAATATAATTTTGGCGTCATTCTCAAAACTTTTGCCCATGACTGTATACTAACCTCCATCAGGTTGCAAATTTAATATAATTTTTATCTGCATCTAACCCAGCCAATATTTTTGGCCTAATACCACAGTTTGGCCACTCAGCTCTGCTCGGTTCCCATCCATTGTTTTTTTGTGCAAACAACTCCAGAGTTGTGAATTAGTTAACCACCAAAATGAGTGGAAAAAGGCCTGCTGCTTGTGGAAAGGGGAATAGGCATGTTGGGAAGGGGAAAAAGGTTGTGTCCGTGGGGTAGGTGTTAAAGCAACAGTAACATCTGCAGAAGAAAGACCATCTTCCAGCCAAACTAAAATGTCTACTTCTTTTAGCGGACAATGTGATAAGATCCCTTTCTTACAGCCAAGCGAATCGCTACAAATTCCAGATGAGGCACAAAAACAGCAGGTGCTTCAACGGATATCAAGTGCTCCTTTAAGTGGGCTCTCCTCCACCTCAACTTCAACATCACAAATACTCCAGTCCTCAGAGGTGTCACCCCAATCGCACTTGCTTCCTCACAGCTCCCAAGACTCCAGCTGCCCGTCTGAGTATGGGGTAGAACAGATGGTTGAGTCTGCAGAGCTGTTTACTCATACTATAGCCTGGGAATCAGAGGTCGGCTCCAGAGCTTCTGTGAATCCAGACGAGGAAATGATCTGCATTGATGCCCAGAATCTTTATGAGTCGGATCCAGGACCAGACGCAGAAGGTTCTGACCATAATGTAGATCCTCGTTCCCAAACTGTAACTACTGTTGGTGGAGACAATGAGGAAGACGATGATGAAACTCAAATACCTGATTGGAGCGACAACTTTAGTTTTTTGTTAGGGCAGGAACAGGTTGGCTCTGAGGACGACGGGTGTGATAACACACAGGGTGATGATGATGAGGTTGGAGATCCCACTTACTGTCAACCCACAGTCAGCCAAGAGATGAGGTCAACAGAGGAGGTGAAGGAGGATGCTAGTGACGACGAGGTCAGGTTGCACCTTCCTGGACAGAGACGTAGTACTGGAAGCACGTCAACAACTGCATCCTCAAACACAACTCTGCCTCTGACCACAAGTCGTGGTGGCTCTTCAGGTCTCATGGGTGCTAAACCTTACATAGACTGTGCATTTTTTCAGATCGATAAAGATGACCCTACTCGTGTCATCTGTAACATTTGTCAGCAAAAGCTAAGTAGAGGCCAAAAAATACATAGTTTGAGTACTTCATGCATGAACAGGCACATGGACATGAAGCATAAGTTGCAGTGGGAAGCTCACTGTGCTACATTGCGGCCTAGCCAGCCGGGCCAACCACCATCTGCCCCATCTTGTGCATCTGCAGCCTCTTCATCCTCTATGACTGGGGGGACAGCAGTCACACCTGTTTTGGGATGCAGACCTGCCACCTCTTTACCCGCAACAGCCAGCGTGATTGGCAGGTCATCATTTTCTTTGGAGGTGGTAACACCAGCTGGTGTTGAGCGCTGTCCGACATCGATAGCACCACCTTTGGATCAAGGCAACCTAACAGGTCCGCCTGCATCTTCCTCACAGACCGGCAGTTTGCCGGGGACACCCTTCTCAACCCCGTCTAAGCACAACAGCCAGCCCTCGGTCCCTCAGATGTGGACAAGTAAAAGACCATTTCCTCCTAGCCATGAGAAAGCTAAGAGGTTGAATTTCACCATATGCAAGCTCTTGGCTACAGAAATGCTTCCTTTCTGCCTTGTGGACACAGAGGATTTTCGAGACCTTATGTCCGTCGCAGTGCCCCAGTACCAGATGCCCAGTCGGCACTACTTCTCAAAGAAAGGTGTGCCTGCGCTCCACCAGCATGTTGCACACAACATCACCGCTTCTTTGAGAAACTCTGTGTGTGACAGGGTGCATTTCACCACAGACACTTGGACGAATAGGCATGGACAGGGGCATTACATGTCGCTGACTGGGCACTAGGTAACTATGGTGATAGCAGGACAAGGGGCTGCTGTCCAAGTCTTGCCGTCCCCACGAGTTGTACGTTAATCCTCTTTATCTCAAAGTTCCTCCACTGCTTCTGCCTCCTCAACCTCCTCTCGGTCCTCCAGCTGCACCCAAAGCCTGTCTGGTCATGCCAAAAGCTTTCTAACTGCGCAGAAGGGATCCTGCACACCTCCTTACTATGCTGGCAGCAGGGCTCAATGTCATCAGGCTGTTTTTACTTTGAAATGTCTGGGAAATGTGAGTCACACAGCTGAGGAGTTGTGGTCAGCTCTGGAGAACCAGTTTCATGAATGGTTGTCTCCACTGGACCTGAAACCAGGGAAGGCCATGTGCGACAATGCTGCAAACCTGGGTGCCTCCCTTCACCGGGGCAATGTCACACACGTGCCTTGTATGGCTCACGTGTTGAACCTGGTTGTCCAGCAATTTTTAGCCCACTATCCCGGACTAGATGGCCTTCTGCAGAGGGCACGGTCGCTGTGTGCTCACTTACCCCGTTCGTATCCCGCAGTTCAGCGACTTACATCTCTACAGAAGTCGTTGGGCCTGCCACTTCACCGGCTAAAATGCGATGTGCCTACCCGGTGGAATTCAACTCTGCACATGTTGCAGCGACTGTGGCAGCACCGACAAGCCCTGGTGCAATACCTTCTGACGTATAGCCTGGGCCAACGAGATCCAGAGGTGGGGCAAATCACGCTGGAGGAGTGGTCTCAGATCAGGGACCTATGCACCCTTCTGCACAGTTTTGAAATGGCGACGAAGATGTTTAGTGCTGACAATGCCATTAGCAGCATGACTATTCACGTGATTTACATGCTGGAGCACATGTTAAACAGAATTCGGAGTCAGGTGGTGGCACAAGAGGAGGTGGTGGAAGTAGAGGAGGAGGAGTTGTATGCGGAAGGGCTAACATCTGCAAGGTCCAGACGGTCGGCAGCACCAAGGCGGCAGGCATGTGTGGGTGGGGGAGATGGTTTTACCATGGTGCATGGTAGCCGCCAAACTAGTGAGGAAGGTGCCCAGGAAGAAGTGGAGGACGAACTGATGGAAGACTCATCAGATGAGGGAGACCTTGATCACATTTCTGCTGCGCGAGGTTGGGGGGAGAGGACAGAGGAAGGAAGCATGATTGTTACCTCGCCACCAATACAACAGGGACTTGGTGCTCCTGGATGCGCAAGACACATGAGTGCCTTCCTTCTGCACTACCTGCAACATGACCCTCGAATTGTGAGAATTAGAAATAATCCTGACTACTGGGTTGCCATACTGTTAGATCCCCGGTACAAAAGTAAATTTGCAGAAATTATTCCTGCCATAGAAAGGGATGCACGCATGCAGGAGTATCAGCAGAGACTGTTGAAGAATCTTACATGTGCTTTTCCACAAAACACCAGTGGTGCACGTAGTGAATCTCACAGTTCCAACTTGCCAACCGTGGGACCGTCGAATGTTCAGCACTCAAACTGTAACAGAAACACAGTATCTGCTCGTAACATCAATTTTGCGGAATCACTTCACCACTTTTTTAGCCCATCCTTTGCAAGGCCACAGGAGACAAGAAGTCTGACACATAGTCAACGCCTAGAGATGATGGTACAGGAGTATCTGCAAGTAAACATTGAAGCCATGACTGTGTCACTAGACCCTTGCTCTTTTTGGGCTTCCAATCTGGATAAATGGCCGGAGCTCACCACTTACGCCTTGGAGATCTTGTCATGACCCGCAGCCAGCGTTCTGTCTGAACGTGTGTTCAGCGCTGCTGGTGGTGTGCTGACAGATAAGCGCACGCGGCCCTTCACTGATTATGTAGACAGACTCACGTTCATAAAGATGAACAAATCATGGATCCGAAACGACTTTTCTACCCCTGTGTCATCCTGGGGAGAGTAAAAGCTTGATGATTTGTTAAAATCACCTCACCAACCATTTTAAGCTTTAAAACTACTAATCATGTTTATCTGTATCTTGGCTGAAAAATAATTTGGGCTTTGTAGCAGTGTGCAGTACTGATTCTATTAGGCCATCTATACTAAGCTCCACCAGATTTAAAATTACTAATCATGTTTATCTGTATCTTGGCTGGAAAATAATTTGGGCTTTGTAGTAGTGTGCAGTACTGATTCTATTAGGCCATCTATACTAAGCTCCACCAGATTTAAAATTGCTAATCATGTTTATCTGTATGTTGGCTGGAAAATAATTTGGGCTTTGTAGCAGTGTGCACTACTGATTCTATTAGGCCATCTATACTAAGCTCCACCAGCTTTCAAATTAATAATAATTTTTAGCTGCATCTAGCCCGGAAAATAATTTTGGGTATCCTAGATGCGCAAGACACATGAGTGCCTTCTTGCTGCAGTACCTGCAACATGACCCTCAAATTGTCAGAATTCAAAGTAATCCTGACTACTGGGTTGCCACACTCTTAGATCCCTCACACTCTTTGATCAACCTTTTCACTTTAATAAAGAACAAAAAAATGGTCATTTTTGAAATTATAAGCATTAGCAGGTTATTAGAATCTGAAATCAAACAGTTTTCAACTCAAAACTTTATTCTATGTGATGTTACATTTGCACATAGGACCCCTTGTTCGAAAGGAGCTTCTGAACTGTCTCATCCATTGAATTTGTCAGGTTTTGGATGGTTTCTGCTTCAATTGTTTTGCATGAGGACAGAATACCCTCCCAGAGCTGTTGCTTAGATGTGAACTGCCTCCCGCCATCATAGACACTCCTTTTGATGATGCTCCAGAGGTTCTGAATGGGGTTGAGGTCAGGGGAGCATGGGGGTCACACCATAAGTTTGTCCCCTTTCATGCCCATATCAGCCAGAGATGCAGATGTGTTATGTGCCGCATGAGACGGTGCATTATCATGCATGAAAATGATCTTGCTGCGGAATACACGGTTCTTCTTCTTGAACCATGGCAGGAAGTGCTGTTTGAGAAACTCCACATACATTATGGAGTTCATCTTTACCCTTTCAGGGATCCTAAAGGGGCCGACAATCTCTCTCCCCATGATTCCAGCCCAAAACATTACTCCACCTCCTCCTTGTTGGCGCCGTAGCCGTGTTTGCGTGGGGTGTCCATCAACCAGCCATCCTCCACTCCATCCATCTGGACCATCGAGCGTTGCACGGCACTCATCGGTGAACAAAACAATTTTGAAGTCAGTCTCAATGTATTGTTTGGCCCACTGGAGCCGTTCCTGCTTGTGTACAGTGGATAGAGGAGGTCGACAGGATGGCTTACGCACAGCTGCAAACCTCTGAAGGACCCTGCATCTTGTTGTTCGGGGGACGTTGGAGGCACCAGCAGCTTTAAAAGCTTGTCTGCTTCTATGACAAGGCTTTTTTGCCGCAGCTCTTTTAACCTGACGTAATTGCCTGTAGGAAAGAGTCCTCAATTTTCCCTTATCAGCACGCACACAGGTGTACTGTGAATCAGCTACATACTTCTTGATTGTGCGATGATCAGGATGAAATGTCTTGGCAATGTTGATTGTAGTCATGCCTTGACCTAAACACTCCACAATTTGTTGCTTCTCAGCAGCCGACACATCCTTTTTCTTTCCCATTTTGGCAGAAAATGTAGGCTGCTTAATAATGTGGGACAGCCTTCTTAAGTAGTCTTGCCTTTCATTGGACACACCTGCCAAACTAATTAGCACAGGTGTCTGCAATTGCTTACAGTGATATAAAGAGCCCTGACACACATCACCATCAATGAGTTTAACTGACAAACCAAAAATTCTTCCCTTATCACTCCTAAACACTTTTTGCATAATAATTTGGAACACAGTGTACATGTGCTTTTCCACAAAATGCCAGTGGTTCACGTAGTGAATGTAGCGTCGGCGTCCCTGCCTCCTTCAAGGCAGGGACGCTGTTCCCCTCACGTCTCCGCTCCGTGCCCGGCGTCTTCCTCCCCCTCTGCTGGCAGCGCGCGCTGCTTCCCGGCCACTGTGTTTAGGGCGCGCGCGCGTGCTCCCCCTCTTTTAAAGGGGCCACGCGCACCGTCCTAAGGAGTCCCCGGCCAATGGCAGGAGGACCTCACCATATATAAGGCACCTCCTCCAAAATGGAGGTGCCCGAGCAATGTTGTTGCATAGCCTATCACTCTGCTTCAGCCCTCAGGTCCTGTTACCAGATACCTGCCAGTTACCTGCCAGATTCCTGCTTGATACCTGCCTGATACTTGTCTATCTGCTTACATTCCTGCGGTCCGACAGTCCGCCTACCAGCCCTGCCAGTCTGTCTATGGATCTGTTTGCCCGCTCACCTGGGAGCGTCCGCCTGCTACCTGCCTGATAGCCTACCTGGAGACTCTGCCATCACGTGCTGCGACCACCTGCCTGTCCAGAGACTCTTACCCGCTCACCTGGGAGCGTCCGCCTGCTACCTGCCAGCTAGCCTACCTGGAGGCTCTGCCGTCACGTGCTGTGACCACCTGCCTGTCCAGAGACTCTTACCCACTCACCTGGGAGCGTCCGCCTGCTACCTGCCTGCTAGCCTACCTGGAGGCTCTGCCGTCACCTGCTGTGACCACTTGCCTGTCCAGAGACTCTTACCCGCTCACCTGGGAGCGTCCGCCTGCTACCTACCTGCTAGCCTACCTGGAGGCTCTGCCGTCACGTGCTGTGACCACCTGCCTGTCTAGAGACTCTTACCCGCTCACCTTGGAGCGTCCGCCTGCTACCTGCCTGCTAGCCTACCTGGAGGCTCTGTCGTCACTTTCTGTGACCACCTGCCTGTCCAGAGACTCTTGCCCGCTCACCTGGGAGCGTCCACCTGTTACCTGCCTGCTAGCCTATCTGGAGGCTTAGCCGTCACTTGCCGTGACCACCTGCCTGTCAAGAGACTGTCCCCGTCACTTGCCGTGACCTCCTGCCCTTCTACCCAGAGACTGTCCCCGTCACTTGCCGTGACTACCTGCCCGCCTACCATGGGAGCCACCTGCTTCCTTACAAGGACTGCCCCTTTGTATCGCTGCTCAGAGATTCCACCTCCCAGAACCGTTACAGTGAATCTTACAGTTCTAACTTGCCAACCGTGGTCTGTATGGAGTTGTTCAATAAAGGGCCCAAAATTAAGATAACATAGACGGGAGAGTTCTCTATGAATAGGAATTCCTAAGTATTTGATACCCTGTGAGCGCCAGGCAAAGGGAAAGTTGGACTGGATGGAATCCTGTATGGATTTGGGGAGGGAGACATCGAGGGCCTCAGACTTCGCTGCATTGATTTTAAAATTTGACCATGTAACAAAGTGATCTATTTCAGCCATAACAGCAGGGATGGATATATTTGATTGAGTAATATATACTGTAGCGTTGGCGACCCTGCCTCCTGCCAGACAGGGACGCTGTTCCCCTCACCTCTCCGCTCCGTGCCCGGCGGCTTCCTCCCGCTCTGCTGGCAGCGCGCGCTGCTTCCCGGCCTCTGTGCTTAGGGCACGCGCGCGCGCGCTCCCCCTCTCTTAAAGGGGCCGCGCGCACCGTCCTAAGGAGTCCCCGGCCAATGGACGGAGGACCTCACCATATATAAGGCACCTCCTCCAAAATGGAGGTGCCCGAGCAATGTTGTTGCAAAGCCTTTCAACTCTGCTTCAGCCCTCAGGTCCCGTTACCAGTTACCTGCCAGTCACCTGCCAGATTCCTGCTTGATACCTGCCTGATACCTGCCTGATATCTGCTTACCTGCTTGCTATCCTGTGGTCCGACAGTCTGCCTACCAGCACCTGCCAGTCTGTCTATGGATCAGTCCGCCTGCGGACCAGGAAGTACCTGCCAGATACCTGACTGATACCTGCCTACCTGTCCAGAGACTCTTACTCACTCACCTGGGAGCGCTCACCTGCTACCTGCCTGCTAGCCTACCTGGAGGCTTAGCCGTCACTTGCTGTGACCACCTGCATGTCCAGAGACTCTTACTCGCTCACCTGGGAGCGCTTACCTGCTACCTACCTGCTAGCCTACCTGGAGGCTTAGCCGTCACTCGCTTGGACCACCTGCCTGTCCAGAGACTCTTGCCCGCTCACCTGGGAGCGCTCACCTGCTTCCTGCCAGCTAGCCTACCTGGAGGCTCTGCCGTCACTTGCCGTGACCACCTGCCTGTCCTGAGACTCTTGCCCGCTCACCTGGGAGCGCTCACCTGCTACCTGCCTGCTAGCCTACCTGGAGGCCCTGCCGTCACTTGCCGTGATCACCTGCCTGTCCAGAGACTGTGGCCCGCTCACCTGGGAGCGCTCACCTGCTACCTGCCTGCTAGCCTATCTAGAGAATCTTCCCTGCTGTCACTTGCCGTGACCACCTGCCCGTCTAGAGACTCTTTCCCTGCTGTCACTTGCCGTGACCACCTGCACGTCTAGAGACTCTTTCCCTGCTGTCACTTGCCGTGACCACCTGCCCGTCTAGAGACTCTTACCCTGCTGTCACTTGCTGTGACCATCCGCCTGCCTAGAGACTGTCCCCATCACTAGCCGTGACTTCCTGCCCCTTCTACCCAGAGACTGTCCCCGTCACTTGCCGTGACTATCTGCCCGCCTTCCCTGGGAGCCACCCGCTTCCTTACAAGGACTGCCCCTTTGTATAGTTGCTCAGAGGTTCCACCTCCCAGACCCGTTACATATACTAGGACATCATCAGCAAATGCAGAGCATGTGTACTCGGTGCCTCCCACCTCAATCCACCTAATATTGGGGTTATGGCGAATTGATAAGAGCAGGTGCTCCGTCACTAGGTTGTATAAGAGAGGGGACAGAGGACATCCCTGCCTTGTCCCATTGGTGATTTTGAAAGGTGATGAAAATGTTCTGACGCACCCCCTGGGCCTTGGGACACCCGGAGCCGGACCCTTTTTGGTGGATGCTGGTGGTTGTAGTCTCCGTGGCGGCGACCCGGTTCCGTGGCTCAGGGTGGTGAAACCGGTGGCGGAACTATTTATGTGGTTTTGATGATTAAATGTCCAACTACGCCACCCGTGGATTGCGGTCAGAGTAAACCGCCGCTGCAGGGCAGACCGCTGAGGCTGGTGTTGTGGGTGCAGCAGAGCGTAGTATAACTCCCCACGGGAGGAGTATAGCCTCAGGGCAGTGTATGCGGAGGATGGGGGTGATGGTGCAGGGCAGCAGCAGTAACGACACGGAGTCAGTGATGCAGTCCAGGGCCTTTACTCACAGTTCTTAATATCCAGATCACTTCTGCAGATAACGGCTGCCCACGTCGTACTGTGCTCACCAGGTGAGGGGCTCAGACAACTCCCAGATAACTTTGGAGCGCTTCACAGGACCCCCTTTGTGTGTCCTTTGTCTGGCCTTTCTTACCAATGCTTCTGTCCGGCTGCCTCGGGCCTCCTCTTGGTAAACTTGGCGCCAGTTTCCCTGACCCTATGTGGTGCCTTCCTAGCAGGTGTAGCGAGGGGCTGCGCCACATAAAATGTCACAGCCTCCGGTTTCTAGCTGAGGGTCGTTTCCCGCCTCCACTAGTTTCGGGGACCGGTCTCCCCCTTTGGCCTGACCCCTCCACGCAGGTGGATTCGGGCGTGCGGTGGCGACTCGCCCGTCCGCACCCCTGGGATCCCTTCATTCCTCGTTCCTCGAGTCTTCTCTGCTCCTCTTCCTTCCTTCTCCCTCTTCCAGGCCTGGGCCTCTGTTACTAGGCCCGCGTCCGGAGCAGAGCTCATGCAGAGCCCCTGCTCCCTGTCACTTCTGCTCAGACTTCTCTGCACTGAACTAAGATGGTGCCCACCTTTTATACTCCCTTCTCAATGCACCCAGGAACTGCTTCCTCCCTGCTCCTGCACTACAGGGTTCCCCTTCCTCGGTGTTCCCTCCCCCCACTCCAGCCAGGGACAGGGACTGTCGTGCCCATCTCAGGGGCATATTGGTCGCCCTGCCCCACGGCAATTTGGTGTAATGCATGCAGGTGTCGGGGTCCTGATCCACACTCCATCCTTACTTGAGAGTGAGATATCACACCTCTGGGTGAGGTGCAATACCTCTGTAGCAACCGAGCCCTCGGGGTGCTACAGTTCCATTTATCTTCAGCCTAGGTGACTTATTGCGATACAGGTCCGTGATTTTGGCAATAAAAGGGTCACCTAGACCCCTACCCCAAGCTTTTTAAGAGAATAATATATGGCGTGCCAGGATACTCTATAGAATGCTCTCTCAGCATCCAACGAGAGTATCTAATTACAAATTTTTAACTGCATCTAGCCCAGGAAATACTTTGTACCTAGTAGCAGTGTCTGCTAGTCAGCGGATTATCCCAGCAGTTAAGCAAGCTACACCACCTGTAGTTTGGACACTTAATTTTTTCAAAGGAAATGCTTCGGAACCCCGGGATACTCAGTGAAGAGCATCAGGAGGCACCCCAAGGCATAGGGGCTGGGACTGGCGGTAGGACGCCTTGCGGTGGACCGCCGAGCTCGATCCTTATAAAAGCTTTTTAACTGCAGCAGCTTTAGTGGACGCTACTGGAGCTGGAATTACGCGGCTGCTGGCATGAGACTTGCCCTCCAATAGATCCTTGTAAAAGGATTTAAAGTGTATTCATTCAAATTAGAGAGACAATTTAAATTAAAAAGCTTAGACCTGCCTCCACCAAAGGGGGGCTCGCTCGACCCACCAGCGGACAGGCATCAGTATTGGGAGAGGGGGGCTGGCCGTCAGGGTCCACCGCAGCTCTGGCACAAAGCCGGCGACACGGAGGTCGCATGGGCAGGAACGGACTGGCCGTGTCGGCTTCTCACTTTTTGGATTTTAGAATGGCATGACATGCCTATATCTGTGTCTCCCCCTCCTTTTACTCCTCCACCTCTTTTCTTTTCGCATGACTATATGTACTTGTCACTTTTCCATGTGTTAGTTGTGTCTTCTGAGCAGTTTGTCAGGTTTTGGACACCTTTGAAGGTGTTTTCTATGTGTTTCTATGTGTTTTTGTTTGCCTGCCATTGGTTTTAACGGTGTTCGAAGGTGTTCGACGAACAGTTCAGCGAACATACGAGTGTTCAATGAACCGAACCGAACTCGAACACTACGGGGGTGTCTCAACACTACTCATCACTAGTATATACTCTTTGGTAACAACAGCTCAGGTTACCAGGTGTCCCCATCTCTTTTCATTTACCTGTGATGTCTTAATATTATTGTGTGTTTAATTGTCCTTTTATGTATTACTAAAATTTGTTTTTTTTCCTTATACAGTACAGTATATAAAGATAAAAAGGGGCAGCACTCCATTAATAGGCAAAAAGTGTGGATTTTATTGGTTTATGTGGAGATGTTTTGGTCCTATCACATAGGAGTATATACCAGGATGGGGGAGCATAGAACAGCATGGGGGATCAGGATGGAGGATTATATACCAGGAAGAGGAACAAGGATGGGGGAGCATATACCAGGATTGGAAAGCATATAGCAGGATGGGGGAGCTTATACCAGGATGAGAGACCAGGATGGGGAAGCATATTCCAGAATAGGGAACCAGGATGGGGGAGCATATTCCAGGATGAAGCACCAGGATGCGGGAACATATATCAGGATGGGGGAGTATATTCCAGGATGGGGGAGCATATACCAGGATGTGGAACCAGAATGGGGGAGCATATAATAGGATAGAAGACCAGGATGGGGAGCATATACTAGAATGGAGGACCAGGATGGGGGATCAGGATGGGGGAGCATATACCAGGGTGGGGGAGCATATAACAGGATGGGGAACCAGAATGGGGAGTATATTCCAGGATGGGGGAGCATATACCAGGATGTGGAACAAGAATGGGGGAGCATATAATAGGATAGAAGACCAGGATGGGGAGCATATACTAGGATGGAGGACCAGGATGGGGGATCAGGATGGGGGAGCATATACCAGGGTGGGGGAGCATATAACAGGATGGGGAACCAGAATGGGGAGCATATACCAGGATGAGGGAGCATATACCAGTGTGAGGGACTTTTGATGTGATTGTGTATCCTCACCCTGAGTGCACACAAATAAATGATAATGTCCCAGTTGTCTGGTGATTTGAATGTAGTGTAAAACACTTACAGTTTTCAATTGCTTATTCATCTTATTTAGGAGTCCAGAAGTTAAAGGCAAACAACCATTGTCACTCAGTTTTTTTTTATAAAAAAACAACTTTACTTAACTTCTTTTGTTCAGTTCTGGTTACAGATACAGTCTCTTTGAACATCACAGTTACCATTTTTATCCTCTCTTCTGTCCCTTCCTAGTAACAGAAAAAAACTGACCGGCACTTCCAAAACAAGAAATAGGTGTGAACAGGTGCTTACTAGGAGCAGCCATCTCCATATACAATAAACAGAAAAGTAACACTCTGTGATGTGAAGTATAAAGAAAGTTCAGGATAAAAACAGGACAGTCCAAGGAAAGAAAGGACACAGTCTATTTATGTTTTAATAGGGGTGATTAAACCTGTAGGGGTTTCAGTCCCGTAATCCAGAAGGGGAATGTGCAACAAGTGCAAAATAACTGGGAAGAGGGAAAACACACAAAAGCAAACTTTTTTTTCTTTAACTGTGGCCATGCTGGCTAGTACCAGACACCTCTGGTCTTTTCTGCAGGGCTCCTTCCCTCAGGGATGCTGAACAATCCCTGACTTCATTTTTTCAGTACAACAAGCACAGCTGGGGCATTACAGGTCTTACCCTTCACGTCTGGCCACCATGCTTTATACTGCAGCCGTTACCTCTCTAGTCACTTCGGACCATTCCATGACTTGCTGCTCCTTCTCTATAATTCTCACCAGCAATGGCACCAGTCCCCTCTGCGTCAAGTGTACTCTTCTGTTGCTCAGCCTCTTCTGGGGTGGGTATTCTTTAGTCGTACCTGCCCGTTTCTTGGGAGTCCCCTCCCATTCTCCATTGATTCACAGCAACAGGTGGCAGCAACTTTACTTAACTTCTTTTGTTCAGTTCTGGGAATTTTCCTCAGAGTTGTCTGCTTTATCATTCCCCATACTGCCGAACTCTTTTTCCATCATCCGTCTCTATCTCTATTGACCTTCAGCCCTCAAGGCCCTGAAATTCTCCTCAGTCTCCCTCCAGCACATACTTAAACATTACCACTAACTACTACTTCTCTGACAGAACAGAGTCCTGACAGGAATAACCATTGCTCCCCTCTTGCCCAAATTCCTCGCCCTTTTAACTGGACCAATCACCAGCCATCTCCGGGGGTTGTTGGGCAAACTACTCCCTTCACCAATGAACTGCTGTTTTTACCCACTAATAATGTGCACTGAACTTCCTACACTCTAAACTATGCCCTAAATCCCATACACTATTAGGCCCACCTCTGCCTATCAGCCCTATTGTTTCTAATAATCACTAACCAAACACTAAGCAATGTCTTATACTTTCCCTATATACCATATATAAATAACATTATACATTAGAGATCCATAAATAACAAAAACTGTTTAGTAAGGGAGAGGCACATGGCAGCCTCTGTCACCCCCTTACACCAGGATGGGTGAGCATAGAACAGGATGGGGAAGCATATACCAGGATGGGGGACCAGATGGGGGAGAATATACCAGAATGGGGGACCAGCATGGGGGAGCATATACCAGGATGTAGGACCAGGATGGGGAGTATATAGAAGGATAGGGGACCAGGAAGTGGAAGCATATACCCAGATGGGGGAGCATATACCAGGAAGGGGGAGCATATACTAGGATGGGGGACCAGGATGGGGGAGCATATACTAGGATGGGGGGAGCATATACTAGGATGGGGGAGCATATACAGGATGGGGGACCAGGATGGGTGAGCATTTAGTTTCAATCATGGGGTCGCAGGCGACGCAGGTTCAGTCATTTCGATGACAATGCAGAGCAGCCGCTGCAACCGTGATGACCTTGACTGACAGTCAGCCTCAATATAGAGCCAGTGTAAGTCAGTGCGGGGGCTCAGTTTCAGTGGCCGCTCTGCATACTCAAAGCGGTGACCGAACCCGCCTCCATAACTGAAACTGAACGGGGGCAAGAATAAAGTTCATTTTCTCCCCGCTGCATGCAGGCGCCGGACAGTATAATAACGCTGTTAACCTGCAGATTAACCGCATATCTGCAGGTTAATAATGTTATTTTTAATGACAGGATCTCTTTAATTTTGTGGTACAGTACTTCAATAAAATGCGCAGGAGTCAGCTTAGGCACATACCACTCTATCCTGCGCCATTTTTTGACACTATGTTTGTGAATTTGCATATACAGTGTCTTCAATAAAATGACGCCGGATAGTGTGGTATGCGCACGCGCTGACTCCGGTGCAGTTTTATTGAAGTAATGTACTACAGAGTCAATATAGCAGTGCTCATGCACCGACCATCGACATTATCCCTATGGCGAGCACGTTCGCACTGCTATGTTGA
Organism: Phyllobates terribilis; assembly: GCF_046119375.1. Lineage (NCBI taxonomy): Eukaryota > Metazoa > Chordata > Amphibia > Anura > Dendrobatidae > Phyllobates > Phyllobates terribilis. The sequence continues at coordinate 458,162,492 of NW_027362764.1, forward strand.
CGTTATCCGGCGTCACTTTATTGAAGACGAATTCACAGACACAGTTTATTAAAAGGAAAATGGTTCCGGAAATGTACTAATAAAAATGCTCACCACCCAGGAGTAGAACGGGTTCAATAGCTAGTATATACAGTGTATATTACAGACAGACAGACAGACAGATAGACAGTCTCTATTGGCTAATAAGAGAAAAAAATCTGACAGAATGTAATTTTTATTTTCATGGACTGACCTTAGAAACACTGCCATGTATAAATGTTAGACTGCATTGGTTCATCAGCATATCAATTGTGCTGAATTGCTTGGAGAACAATAGAATTGAAGTGTTAGAAAATGTATGTTATTGAAAATTCTGTACCTTCTGAAATTGGTCTTGTAAATGGCAATCTGCCAAGGTGCTTACAATGTAATTTCTCTGCACAGGTACAATCAAATATATACATAGCAAAATTATAGACACATTCTAAGAACCTGTCTGTTTTAAAAGATATATGAGCAAAAACATGACTGACCGACAATGTGACGTTCAAATCTTTTTTGTAATAAGCAGTTTTTTTCAGATTGAATTCAGCAGAATCTCATGAATACCAAAGTCAATATTCATTGCTGTTAAGCAAGATAATGTAAATAAAATTACAATAAAGGGGCTGTTAGGCTGATCACTACAACAGCTGCGAATTAGAGACAAATACCACTAGTTGTCAAGAATAGGGGTAAACCATGGATAAAAAATCTATAGTTAATTTGCGCTAAAATAGTGGAGAGGACTCAGAGCAAATAAGTTAAAAATATTTGATTTAATTAAATTTTCCATTAAAAAATGATACTATTGGTATTAGTGTTGAGCGAGCATGCTCGACACTGCTCAGTACTCGCCCGAGCATTTCACTACTCGGGATGTTCGGCGAGCATGGAGCAATTCCGGGTTACTCGGGCGGGAACTTGGGTCTCCGCCCTGCACGTTTGGCGCTCTTTACAGAGCCAATGAATATGCAGGGAATGCCAGCCAGTCACTGTAATGCCACAGTCATGTTTTTTGTGGGCATTACAGTGATTGGCTGGCCGCACAGCGTCACCTTGAGTATTTAAAACCGAAAGCCGCCATCTTGGACACAGTCGCCCGGGATCAGACAATGTAGGGAGAGTGCTGCTGAGTTAGGGAGAGATAAATAGTGCGAAACAGGTAGTGTAGGGTCTCTAAAGCCTGAAAAATCAAACAAACAGTCCTTCTTAGGACTAATAGCCATCCCAGATATCAGGCAGGCAGTCAGGCTGTATAGGAGATGCAGTGGTCATACCAGCAAATGCTGCATTACAGTCCTGTGTGCTCCTGTTGGTCAAATTGCTAGACTTATCCCCCGGTCTCAGGGGCCAGGAAAAATCCTTTTTTTTCATCTAAATCCTGTATTTTTTTTTTCCTCAGTCAGACTGTACAAATACGAGTCTTATTAACCTTTTGGTATTCCCCCCCCCCAAAAAAAATGAGTGTGTTTGTGACTGTTCAGACACCAATATATCTGTTTAAAAGAGTCTGGTGTAGGCCAGAGAAATAAAACTGTGGTTTTGCAGTTCCACTGGTTAAATCTCTGTATTATCCTGCTTTTGGCATTTTTTGCCGTAAAAAAAAAACAGTAATAGTGTCTCCCTGACTGTTCAGACACAAATATATCTGTTTAAAAGAGTCTGGTGTAGGCCAGAGAAATAGAACTGTGGTTTTGCAGTTCCATGGGTCAAATCTCTGTATTATCCTGCTTTTGGCATTTTTTGCCGTAAAAAAAACAGTAATAGTGTCTCCCTGACTGGTCAGACACAAATATATCTGTTTAAAAGAGTCTGGTGTAGGCCAGAGAAATAGACCTGTGGTTTTTCAGTTCCACTGGTCAAATCTCTGTATTATCCTGCTTTTGGCATTTTTTGCCGTAAAAAAAAAACAGTAATAGTGTCTCCCTGACTGTTCAGACACAAATGTATCTGTTTAAAAGAGTCTGGTGTAGGCCAGAGAAATAGAACTGTGTTTTTTCTCTTCCCCGGTTCTAATCTCCTTTTTATTACCCTTTTTCCATTGATAGTGCGAGTATAAGCTATTTTACTTCATTTACAATGGGCAAGGCGAGTGGCAAGGGACTTGGAACTGGACGTTCTGGTGATGGTATGTGTAGAGGACGGGGCCATGGCCAAGGTGAAAATGTGCCACAACCAAAAGCCACATCTTCTCGCTCCCACTTCTTGACCGAATTACTAGGGAAGCACACTACAACACCAGTATTGCGAACTGATCAGTGTGAACAGGTTATTAATTGGATAGCAGATAATACTTCAAGTTATCTGGGCACCACCACCTCCAGTCTGTCTTCCACACGGTCAAGTTTTAGTAGCCGTGAGTCTCAACCGCATACTCCTCCTCACCCTGATGCTCCTTCTTCCCACCATGCCGAGTGTCGTCAGACAGCAACTGATCCCACACTTGGACACTCTGAAGCGCTGTTCACTGGTCCATTTCCATATTTGTGCCCCTCGCCTGCTCCGCTTGAAGTGGTGGAAGAGGAGATCCAATGTAACGATGCCCAAATATTTGAACAGCCACGGCCACAGGAAGTCGACGCTGGCAATTTGTCACAAGAGGTGGACGATGACGAGACACAATTGCCATGAAGTGAGGAGGAGGATCGTGGTGCGCAATTGGAAGAGGAGGAGGTGGTGGATGATCTAGTAACTGACCCAACGTGGCAGGAGGACACGCAGAGCGAGGCCAGCAGCGCACAGGGGGAGGGAGGCAGAGTACCCCAAGAGGCAGGAAGAAGTAGTGTGGTGGCCGCACACAGAAGGCAGCAAAAGTTCCCCATAACACCAACACAAGGGACGTTGCCAGTACAACCGGAATTTTTTTAAAGACTCTGCTGATAACCCCAAAAAGGCCATTTGTATCACCTGCCATGCCAGCATCAGCAGGGGTGACAAAACTACCAGCCTGACCACCACCAGCATGATCAGGCACAAGTCAGCAAAGCACCCGACTTTGTGGAGCGTACCCCAGGGTCCACGACCAGTGTCAGCGGGTGTCACCACTGCTTCTTCAGCTGTTGTGCATGCAATAGAACCCCCTGTTGCGCGTGCAAGGCAATCCCCTGTCCATTCTGCATGCAAAGATGCCCCCTCCTCTCAGTATTCACTTGTTATGGCAGTTTCTCAAGAAACAGCATCAACGTCCATGTCCACGTCCCACCGCAGCATTCAATTGTCCATATCCCAGAGCTTTGAACGAAAGCACAAATTCTCAGACAACGCCCCACAGGCCACAGTCCTAAATTCGCACATTTCACAACTGCTTGCATTGGAAATGCTGCCTTTTAGGCTGGTGGAGACGGAATTCTTCTTCAACTTTATGGCGGTGGCCGTCCCTCAGTACTCGGTCCCCAGCCGACACTATTTTGCCCGGTGTGCCATCCCCGCACTACACAAGCACGTGTCCCAAAATATCTGCCGTACCCTCAACAATGCAGTTACTGGGAGAGTCCACCTGACAACGGACACGTGGACAAGTGCTTGTGGCCAGGGACAGTATATCTCCCTGACGGCACACTGGGTAAACATAGTGGAAGCCGGGACCCAGTCGGACCTTGGGACGGAACAAATCCTCCCCACACCGAGGATTGCGGGTCCTATGTCAGTCAGAGTTGCCCCCACAGTGTACAGCTCCAGCTCATCATCCTCCTCCTCCTCCTCATGTTCAGCCTCCATCTCAGATATCACCACATCAGTTACAAGCTGGAAGCTCTGCAGTACTGCCTCAGCCAAGCGGCAACAGGCTGTGTTGAAACTCATAAGCTTAGGTGAGAAACCTCACACTGCTTGTGAGTTGTGGACAGCTGTGAAAGAGCAGGCAGATCTGTGGCTGAGACCACTGAACCTACATCCAGGCATGGTCGTGTGTGATAATGGCCATAATCTGGTGGCGGCTCTGAGGCGAGGCGAGATCACACACGTACCATGCCGGGCTCATGTGCTTAACCTCGTGGTTCAGCGGTTTCTTAAATCGTACCCCGAGTTGCCAGATATGCTCGTCAAAGTACGCCACCTGTCAGCTCATTTTCGGAAGTCGGCTACAGCTTCCGCCGCCCTTGCTGTGTTGCAGCAGCGTTTGCAGCTTCCGGCACACCGACTGGTGTGTGATGTCCCCACACGTTGGAACTCTACCCTCCACATGTTGCAAAGGATTTGTGAGCTGAATAGAGCAGTTGTGGGGCATCAGCTGCAACAAGGCCGTCGATATTCAGGTCAGACTCCACACATAAGACCTCAGGAGTGGACCTGGATGACTGACATATGTACCATCCTGACAAACTTTGAGGAGTCCACCAAGATGGTGAGTGGCGATGACGCCATCATTAGTGTCAGCTTCCCACTTTTTTGTCTTTTGCAATGCTCTCTGCAGAGAATTAAATAGGAGGCATTGCAGCCAGAGTATGATGAGATGGATCAAGAAGCCGTAATGGGAGATTACACACAGCCCAGCCTCATCTCATCCCAACGTGCACTGGGGGACAATGAGGGAGAGGAGGAGGAGGAAGAACAGGAGCTGGTATCATGCGCTGTAGATGGTAGTACCTGTACAACTGTCATACAGTCGGTTCAGCGTGGGTGGCCTGAGGACAGGGGGGAGGAGGAGGAGGAGGAGAGCATGGTCAGTCGTCATCTTGGGGAGCTTCCACTACAAAAAATAGGTGTGAATAGGTGCTTACTAAGAGCAGCTACCTCCATATATAATGAACAAATAAAGTAGCACACTGTAACACTGAGTATATAGATATGAAATATGAAATATGAATAGCATAACTGCTGTAGAAAATAGAAATAAATGAAAAAATGTTTTGAAAATTTTTTTTTAGCGCATGTAAATATGAAGTATGGAAAATGAATAGCATTACTGCTGTAAATAAATGAGAAATCTTAGCGCATAAATTGGCCAATTCATGTGTACCTGACAGCCGCGGTAAGGCGTTTCTCGATGTCAGGACCTACCAATGTGAATACCTCTCTAAGAGACCTCCGTCTTCTTATGTGTGGGAAAGACAGATCCTGATGCATTTAAAACCACCTGCGGCATGGGGGTGGGGGTGGAGTGCTCAGTCAACGCTAAATCTAGTAACAAAGAAAATGACGGCACTTCCACTACAAAAAATAGGTGTGAACAGGTGCTTACTAAGAGCAGCTACCTCCATATATAATGAACAAATAAAGTAGCACACTGTAACACTGAGTATATAGATATGAAATATGAAATATGAATAGCATAACTGCTGTAGAAAATAGAAATAAATGAAAAAATGTTTTGAAATTTTTTTTTTAGCGCATGTAAATATGAAGTATGGAAAATGAATAGCATTACTGCTGTAAATAAATGAGAAATCTTAGCGCATAAATTGGCCAATTCATGTGTACCTGACAGCCGCGGTAAGGCGTTTCTCGATGTCAGGACCTACCAATGTGAATACCTCTCTAAGATACCTCCGTCTGCTTATGTGTGGGAAAGACAGATCCTGATGCATTTAAAACCACCTGCGGCATGGGGGTGGGGGTGGAGTGCTTAGTCAATGCTAAATCTAGTAACAAAGAAAATGACGGCACTTCCACCTCAAAAAATAGGTGTGAACAGGTGCTTACTAAGAGCAGCTACCTCCATATATAATGAACAAATAAAGTAGCACACTGTAACACTGAGTATATAGATATGAAATATGAAATATGAATAGCATAACTGCTGTAGAAAATAGAAATAAATGAAATTTTTTTTTTAAAATTTGCAGTTATGCTATTCATATTTCATATCTATATACTCAGTGTTACAGTGTGCTACTTTATTTGTTCATTATATATGGAGGTAGCTGCTCTTAGTAAGCACCTGTTCACACCTATTTTTTGTAGTGGAAGTGCCGTCATTTTCTTTGTTACTAGATTTAGCGTTGACTGAGCACTCCACCCCCACCCCCATGCCGCAGGTGGTTTTAAATGCATCAGGATCTGTCTTTCCCACACATAAGCAGACAGAGGTCTCTTAGAGAGGTATTCACATTGGTAGGTCCTGACATCGAGAAACGCCTTACCGCGGCTGTCAGGTACACATGAATTGGCCAATTTATGCGCTAAGATTTCTCATTTATTTACAGCAGTAATGCTATTCATTTTCCATACTTCATATTTACATGCGCTAAAAAAAAATTTTCAAAACATTTTTTCATTTATTTCTATTTTCTACAGCAGTTCTGCTATTGATATTTCATATCTATATACTCAGTCTTACAGTGTGCTACTTTATTTGTTCATCATCTTGGGGAGGACATGGAAGTCTTGCCCGTTACCTGTCTGGCACGCATGGCTGACTTTAATTTACGCTGCCTTAACTGTGACCCTCACGTTGTCAAATTGTTGGGTGACAGTCATTACTGGTTGGTGACACTTTTAGACCCCCGTTACAAGGAGAACTTTCACTCTCTTTTTCCTGAGGTGAACAGGTCTACAAAAATGTGGCAGTACCAGAAGGCCCTTGCTGCAGAACTGTTAAAAAAAAAATCCCATCTGAACACTCTAGCGGCAGAGGTCACAGTTCGTTGACGAACCAAAGTGTACAGGCGAGAGAGACGCAACTCCAATCCAGCAGAGGCAGGGGAACACTTTCAATATTCTGGGACAGTTTTCTGAGACCCGCCCAGCTTACAGGCCCTGAGGCGCGGGGTACTCTCACAAGGAGTGGAAAGTTTCAAAAGATGGTGAGGGAGTACCTTGCCGACCGTAACAGCGTCCTCCGTGATTACTCTGTGCCTTTTAAATATTGGGTATCCAAGCTGGACACTTGGAATGAACTCGCTCTATATGCCTTGGAGGTCCTGGCCTGCCCTGCCACTAGCGTGTTATCGGAGCGTCTTTTTAGTGCCGCTGGGGGAATTATAACTGATAAGTGCACTCGCCTGTCAACTGACAATGCTGACAAGCTGACCCTTATCAAAATGAAAAAGGGCTGGATTGGGCCAGACTTCTCATCACCACCAAATGACAGCAGAGTAACATAAAGTCAAATCCACTGTGTTATTTTGGGAGTTGTATTCCCATGCACTGCTTCACACCGACACATGGGTATACGCTTCCTCATTTCGGCTGTATTTTGCTCTTCTCCTTATCCTCAGCCTCCACCACCACTATACCACCAGGGTGACCATGGTCCGTGTTGCCAGCATTGCATGTTCCTCCGTCCTAATATTTGGCAGCTTTTGCTTGGTAGGCATAGGCAAAGACTTTGGGAGACCCACTCCCCAATAATGGGAATAATGTTTTTAATATGCTGTACTGCATGGCTCTTCTTTGCCAGCATTGCAAGTTCCTCCGTCCTAATTTTTGGCAGCTTTTGCTTGGAAGGCATAGGCAAAGACTATGGGAGACCCACTCCCCAATAATGGGTAGAAGGTTTTTAGTATGCTGTAATCCACGTCTGTTTCAAGGGCCATTGCAGTTCTCATAATTTTTGGAAAGCCTTCCATTCACTGCTTAAGCCAATAGTGCACAGGAGACCCAGTTGGAAAAAAAATGGAAAAAACGGTTTAGTTAAGGCCCGCTGACCTCCATGTCACTTCCAAGGGGCATTGGAGTGCCTCGAAATTTTCGGTAGGCATTGCACTCACTGTATGCCCTATAACTGTGTAGCCAAACCTCTCCTTTTGGTACAGAAACATATCCTACAAGACATGTGTGGTTGACTGGCCTGATATTGATGTGAATGGTCCCTGTTCCTCCTGCTCTTTCTCCTTTGCCACCACCTCATCCATCATTCATCACCTGAAGCTTTCTTTTAACGGGAGTCATAGAACTGGGATAGAAGCAGGAAAACATCCAGCAATCCTTGGAGGAGGTAGGATATGTGCCAAAACGCTGACCACCTCACGCCTAGCCACTACTACATATATGCGCTTGCATTCCAAGAAAACAAAGCAGATGCTAACTTCTATCATCATCATCATGCTCCTCACCTTGGCACTCTCAACTCCCCTGATGGAGAAGCCAGGGCCCACCGGAGGAGTCTGGTTCTTTGGTGGGCTCGTCCAATGCTGCCCTAAAGCAAGCCAGGCTAAAAAAAGTGTGCGGGAAGTTGCCAAGAGAAATCGGGGTGGCTGGGGACCGTTTATGGACACCCGGCCGCACCCAGGCGGCTGGGGACCGAGTATGGACACCCCGCTGCCCCCTGGCGGCTGGGGACCGAGCGTGGACCCCCGGCTACCGGGCGGCGGGGGACTGAGTATGGATACCAGTCCGCCGACGCAGCCATGACATGGTGGCCGGCGTCTGCCTCCACATGCCTAAAAGGCCCAATTTCAAGTGCTAGCAAGCTAGCAGTATGGTATTGCAGCCTGGGGGTGGGTGGGTGGCAGGTTGCACACTTACGCTTGCATTCCAAGAAAACAAAGCAGATGCTAACTTCTATCATCATCATCATGCTCCTCACCTTGGCACTCTAAACTCCCCTGATGGAGAAGCCAGGGCCCACCGAAGGAGTCTGGTTCTCTGGTGGGCTCGTCCAATGGTGCCTTAAAGCAGGCCAGGCTAAGAAAAGTGTGGGGGAAGTTCCAAGGAGAAATAGGGGCGGCCGGGGACCGTTTATGGACACCTGGCCGCCCCCAGGCGGCTGGGGACCGTGTGTGGACACCCGGCCGTGGGGCAGCTGGAGACCGAGTATGGACACCCGGCCGCCCCCTGGCGGTTGGGGACCGAGCGTGGACACCCGGCCGCCGGGCGGCTGGGGACTGAGTATGGATACCTCGCTGCTGAAGCAGCCATGAGGTAGTGGCCAGCTTCGGCCTCTCCAAAATAAAAGGCCCCATTTCAAGTGCAAGCTAGCAGTAAAGTATTGCAGCCTGGGGTGGATGGGTGGCAGGCTGCATACTTGCGCTTGCATTGCAAGGAATGGGGGAGGTACAACTGAACACTGCCCTTTGACAAGGACTTGCATGGGGATAGTTGCAAGTCTGCATCTTCTGATGTGGCAAGGATCACTTCTGATGGGCACACTTTTAGGCAGTGACCTGGGTGTCAGATATGCTTCCAGGGGTCTTCCCCATGCTGTTCCCATATCTTTTCAGCATGGTATGCATGTGTCACACAGCATGTGGCCAGATAAGATTGTAGAATTTTAAAATGTCATTTCCCGGTGAATGCATTTGTCACGGTTGAAAGCAATACAAAAGTGCAAAAATGCATAAAAAATGCTACTTGTGAACATAGCCCAAGGTGTGGAGAAGTATTTTTGGTTTTGGTTATTTATTTTACCTTATGCACAAGTCTTTACCCTGGAAAGGAAGTTCCTTAACATATTTCAGGAAAAAAGTTTCAGTTTAGTTTTTGAACATTTTTTTGTGAGCCCGTAAAAGTGGTTTAATTCCTCTGACCACGTTGTTGGCAGCAGTGACCTGTGGGTCAGAAATGCTTCCTGGGGCGATCCCCATGCTGTCCCCATGTCATTTGAACACTGTCACTATCGTTTTGGGCACTTTTTAGGCTTTCTACAGACTGCCGGGGGTGCCGCCGGAAAAATGCTCGGGTCTCCCATAGACTAACATTGGGCTCGTTGCTCGGGTCGAGCACCCGAGTATCACGGTGAGCTCGGCCCAAGCTTCAAGCACCCGAGCATTTTAGTGCTTGCTCAACACTAATTGGTATCAATAAAAATAAAAAAGGTATTACATGATCACTTGAAACTGGCATATGTGACAGGTAAGCCATTGAGCTCTGGAATGGAGGACCTGTAAGGGAATAGGAAAATCAGTTTGTTAGGCCCAGCTGAGGGGTGATGGTCCTACAGTAATTGAATCCACATATACCTGGTTTGAAGGCAAGTAGAATACCGGGTACAGTGGATGAGGAGCCCCTGGGCAGTTCTGGTCAGGAGCTGGACTAAAAAGGGGAATCAAGGCATATAAGAATTATTCAGGTGACAGAGGTTTAGAAAAACCACCAGGGGAGAGAAATACCTTTTATATGATTAATCCGGTGCAGAGGCAGTTTTTAGTATATATAAAGATGTAGCTTGTACGGACTATTGGATGACACACTACGTGTGTATCAAGGTTCTGCCTTAGAATTCTTATGGAGTCCAAGAAAGGGATAAGGAAGTCCTGAAGAGTCCTTCTTATAGCTGATGGTTAAACATATCATGTAGGCCTATAAGTTTTATATGCTTATAAGCTTAAAATAAAAATTAAAAACATTTTTTGTAGGTCAAATGTGTGTCAATCTAGAGTCCTAGAAACCCTATGCATAGTTTAACTAAGTGATTAGTTTAAAGTGGTACCTGATAGTGAGTTGGGGTTGCTAGGAGGATCCAGAAATGTTTTGTTGAAACTTTTTTGTGTACTCACAATTGCGAAGGGAGCGGAGTGGAGTGTCTGGATGCCAGAGCGAGAGCGGAGTCCCGGCCGGTGACTGCCGCTGCTCGTGTGCTTCTGGGCTAGTGTGCATGCTGCTAGATGAGAGTCTGCCAGGACCTGTGTGATGTGGCAGCACGTGACACACATGTGGTCCGGATGATACAGCAGCTGAATAGTACTGAATTAAGCTGGGTTTAGGAGAAGTTCCAACGCGTTTCGGAAGCTCCTGCTTCCTTCCTCAGGGATGGTCCTATCCAGCTATAGGGTGCCCTTATATACCACACAGTGATAGGGGGCACCTGTCAATCATTAAAAGCAAATAGTTCAATCTCACTGTTTAGTCCTCTAGGCTTAAGAGTATCCAGCTTAAAAATTCATTGACTTTCCGTCCGTGACATCATTTTAATAAAATCTCCTGATCTCCAGTGTTCTGGTACAACTTGAATACCTGTCACCTGGATCCCTTGAATGGATCCATTATGTTTCTCTACAAAATGTTTGGAGAGTGGGTGACCTATGTATTTATGTTTGATGTTACGTAGGTGCTCGTTAATCCTAACGTTCATGGGACGTTTGGTTCGTCCTACGTACATTTTCTTACAGGGGCACTTCAAACCATAAATCACTCCTATAATAGTGCAGGTCATGAAATTTAGAATGGGATATGTCTCCTCTCCATGGCTCATGGTTTTCTGTTTATGTGTATCTATTGTTTTGCACATTTTACACTTCTTACAGAGAAAATACCCTTTGAATTTTTGGTTAAATGGAGTGAGGGAATTGTTACTTAATTGGCAGCCCTTTATAGTAGGTGCTATGATGCTTCCCAAATTTCAGGCTTTTTTAAATATAAAATTTGGCCTATTGGACATCTGGTCGCCGATCACTTTATCGTCGTTTAATATGTGCCAATGTTTTTCTACAATTTTTCTAATTATATACGTGTTTGAACAATATGGAGTGATAATAGGAATATCCCAGGTATATGTATTGCTTTCAGATTTAGTATTAATAGATTTACTCAGAAGTTTTTCCCGTGGTATAGTTCACGGCATTGTTCAAGAATCGTGCATCATATCCTCATATTTCTTAAGCAAGATACAATAAAAATTCCTGTTTTTATGTACTTATCACCTAACATTTCTGATACATGTGGTTTCAGCAGAGATTTGTAGATTAATTATTGCACCACAATCACATATACTGTAGGCCTGCTTCTATCCCTATGTATAATGATCTGTGCACTATGACCTCCTATCCCTAGGCTGTTATATCCAAAAAAGCAACTTAACTTTCTCTGCCCATCTTTTATAGTCCCTGTGATAATCCACCCTGATTGGCTGCACTAGATTATGTGATGTGACAGCTGAAAGACATGAAGCTTGCACAGTGGGGTCTTTAGCCTGCTGTCTACAATCTTCAGATGTGTATGAAATGGCACCAGGCAATTTTTAATTTTCATTGCGAATCAAACTGCAATTTGTTTGAGTTTGTGGGGACCTGCAAATTTTAGGAAATTCCACTTGAAGTTGATTCAGAGGATCAATCTGCTCATCTCTAGTTGTCAGTAGAAAAACTGATGTGAAAAACTTGAAGAAAGTTAGAATAGCTAAAGTGCAATAAGGCTAAGTGACCACGAAGCAGAAATGCTCTGGATTTTTTCTGCATCTCCCTGGCAGGAAAAACGCATGCGGATTTTACATGCGTTTTTCCTGCCAGGTAGAAGCGTTTGTGAAGCTTTTTTGCATGCATTTCCACATGCTGGTTGTAAAGCGCTTTTCCAAGCGATTTTAGCATCACTTGGAAAAGTGCTTGACAACTTGGTCACACTATATAAATCCATGCAACCGGCATGGATTTATATAGTGTGACCAAGTTAATAGTTAAAAAAAGAATAAAAATGGTAAAAAAAAAAATATATACTCACCTTTTGATGGCCCCTGGTCTCCTTCTCCGGTATGTCCGGTGTCTTGGGCGGCTCGCGGTGGTGTAAAAGGACCTTCCATGACGTCATTTAGTCATGTGACAGGTCACGCGACCGCTGACGTCGGCGGTCGCGTGACCTATCACATGACTAAATGACGTAATTTTACACCACCGCGAGCCGTCAAAGACACCAGACGTACAGGAGACCGGGGGCCATCAGAAAGTGAGTATAATGTCTTTTTTTATTTTAATTCTTTTTTAACTACAGGTACTATGGTACCCTGGTCTGGAGGAGAGTTTCCTCTTCTCCAGACCCGGATACCATCTGTGCATTGTATCGCTTAATATCTGCATGTGTACATGACGCGCCCCCTGGGCCATATTCTTTAGGGGGAATATCCGGAGCCGGATCAGATGGGAGTTGTAGTCTTCCGAGTGGCTGTGACCCGGTCCGTGCCCAGGGTGTCAAACTCAGTTGTATGTGGCAGTCCTACAGATGTTATAAGTTCTTTATTGTCGACTACGCCACCCGTTGTATTGCGGTCACTATGGCCGCCGCTGCAGCAGGGTCCGCTGAGGCTGATGGTGTAGGTGCAGCTTTTGGTTGTATAACCCCCAACGGGTGGGGTATAGCCTCAGGGGGTCAGGTGCAGAGGATGGGGGTTGTGGTGATGCAGCATAGATGTTAAAGGAAGACAGAGTCGGGTAGTGCAGTTTAGGGTATTTACTCACTGCTGATGTTCCGGTCACTCCAGCTTCAAGTGACCTCCCGAGCCGTGCTGCGTCCACCAGGTCCTGGATCCAGCCAACCCCCAAGCGAGTCCGGAGCGTGACCCTGAGCTCTCCTTCTGTCCTTTCTCTGGCCGTCCCCACTATTGATCCACCCAGGTCCAGCTCCCTCGGGCCTTCTGTTGGGAGACCCTTGGCCTTGGGTTCCCTGACCCTCCACGTGGTATGCCTTCGTGGTGGATGTGGTGGGTGGCCGGGGCAGACGCTGCCCACGGCCTCCGGTCTCTGGCTGGGGTGTGTTTTTGCCCCCACCAGCTTGGGTTCCGGTACCCTGATGCCGACTCTTCACCCGTAGCTTGAATTTGGGTTCTCAGAGTCCTCTCTTTGTCCCTTCTCTGGGTCTTTCCTTCTTTCTCCTCTCTCTCTCTCTGGGACTGCTCTGCTCCTCTTACTCCTCTGACTTCTCTCTGCAAAAGGCTGACAGACTGACCCTGTTCTTAGTTGGTGCCCACCTTATATACACCCTCTATGTGTGAGCTCAGGTGACCAGCACCCAATGAGCTCCTATCTTTACCCAGGCTGCTCCCCCTATCTGCCCCTACACTACTTGGGATGTACCACCCCCCTCCCACTCCAGCCAGGAACAGACTCGGTCGTACCTGCACATTTCTAAGTGGGAGTACCGTCGGTCTGTTCCTCGGAAATGGGATGTGTGTAGTGCATGCAGCCTACCGAGCTCAGTTCCACACTCCATCCTTACCCGGGAGTGGAATATCACACCTCTGGGTTGAGGTGCAATACCCCTGTAGCAGCCGAATCCTCAGGGTGCTACATTCCCCCCTGGTAAATCACAGCACGTCCTCGGGCTGTAAGACAAAAACAACACCAAACATACATTTTTTTTTCATAAACATATAAAACATATTAAACAACATATCTTAGCAGATAAAACATTCTCGTCGCCTCAGGCTCCTCCTCCGGTCACTGTGCAACGTGTGACCGGGTAAAGTGCGACAGTCTCTCTGGAAAACTGGTTTTCCCTATAAAACCGGTAGGGGGCGCTTTAGGACGCGCAACTATATACAGGGGTAGTGGCCGCTCTCAGTCCTCGGCCAGGTATTGGGGAGGAATGACCGCTCTCAGTCCTCGGTCAGTGGGATTTAGGGGTTAAACGGGTAACAGTTCACACTTGCTGGTCCCAACGGGGACTATATTTAGCAACAGTAACAGTTTCAGTTTCAGTTTCAGTTTCAGTTTACGGTGCCCCGACGGGCAACTATATACAGCTTCTGCTTCGCTGTCCTTAGCGACGGCGTCCTCCTGCTCTTTCTTTATTGTTACCTTTGGCTCTAGTTTCAGACCCGTCCGGGTCCTCTTGTTCTTCCTCCTCACACCGCAGCTCTTCCTCCGTCAGACGATGCACATGGAGGGCGTAGGGTCCTTTGGCACACTTGTGCCGGGTGAAGGTGACCTCGTCCCCGATGTAAAGGTCACGACCTCTGTGTCCCTCCGGTAGGTGGGACTCAACGTCTCTCCTGGTCACGAAGACGTCGCCTAGGGTGCGGTGGTCTCGGATGAAGCCCCACCCATGCTGCATATTAAACTTTATCACAGTCCCGGTGGTGCGGGGACTATGCGCTGCACGGGGGTCTCTCCTGGCCCGGCTCTTCTGCTCCGCGCTCCTTACTTGAGCTTGCTGTTCCCGGACCCGCCTCTCTCTCCGCTCCCTCTCAAAGTCCTCGAGCTGTTGGCGGCAGCACTCAGCACGCTCCGCTGCAGCTGCCCGAGTCTCTTGAGTGAACCCCATGAGATCTTCTCCGGTGGGGTCTTACTCGAACTGCGCTTCCGCTAGCGGGGGCGAGATCCTCTTTACGGGCTTTGGAGCCGGGATCAGGGGTTCATCCAGGGGTCTCTCTCTCCGGAGTCGCGGATGGTGGAACTCCGGTGGCCATATAAATGGCTGCCCATCCGGGCACGTATGCTGGGCGTACAGGTCCTCTCCCAGATGCGGCACTTTAGGTCTTATGGGCGCGATGGTGTTAGCGCCCGGGTTGCCCGGGCCTTGCGGCCAGGCCTGGGGTATCTGGAAGGTAAAGGGCACCGTAAGGACGGCGGCGCCCTGGGCTACTTGGCCCTGCGACCAGGCCGGGGGCTCCGCGGAGGTAGGGGGCGCTGTTGGTATTGCGGCGCCCGGGGGTACTAGGCCTTGCGACCAGGCTGGTGGTACTTCCTGCTTGGTCACGCCCGGGGTCGAGGCGTGTGACGTCACAGGGGTCGCGGCTCGCGTTTGAGGCCTAGTCTGCGGCGGTGACGTTGCAGCGACGGGCACGGCAGGATAGACTTCGGGCTCTGCGACGGGGAGCTGGGGCAGGTACGCGGTTTCCCGGTTTGGGGTATAGACGTCCCCTTTACCTGCCTCCACTCGTTCGGCTCCCTTCTCGGCGCCGTCTCCGGCCTTCAGTCCTCCCGCGCCATCCTCAGAGGCGGTCGGTCTCCTCGTCTTGGGTGGCGTGCTCCGCTGACAGGTCTCGGTCTGCTGGGCCATCTCACGGCTCCACTCCACCAACGTCTCTCGCTGCACCCGGGCCATCCTCCTTGCGAGGCCCTCCAGAGCAGTCTGTGCACACTCCCGGTCTCGGGGGAGCTGTGCTAGGACCTCCACTAGGCCTAGTGGGGTCGTTGCTTCCAGCAGGCTCCTGACCAACGGGTCGGTGCTGCTCTGCTCTCCTTCAGTTGTCTCCAGCAGGCTCCTGGCCAGCGGGCCGGTGCTGCTCTGTTCTCCCTCTTCTGTTTCTAGCAGGCTCCTGGCCAACGGGCCGGTGCTGCTCTGCTTTCTCGCCATCTCCGGGTAAGCTCCTCCGATACTCTTCTCCAGGCTTCTTGCCTCCGGGTGCGCTCGCTCCAGACTGCTCCAGGCGGCACCCATCTTTGTTCTCTCCTTTCGTCTCCTCCCCCTTCGAGGGCGGTCCCGGGGCCACTTGGTGACTGTCAGCTCCCGGGGCTGTTCTTTCACGCTGACAGACACCTCTAGCATCACAGTCTCTGTTGGTGGGGGCGGTTTCCACTTTTGGCGCCATTTTCGGTCCTGGCCCACGATGGGAGGTGGCCTCTTGCCACCCTCTGGCACGCCCATAATGGCGTCTGCTCTTCCAAGGCGGGAAACCTTTGGAAATGGCGGGAATCGCTTCCCAGTGGCGGGAAACTCTGCAGATGGCGGGAAAAAGCTGTTAATGGCGGACAACCGGCGGGAATCGATCTGTGACGGAGTCCGATGGCGGGGACCCTCCGGAACCGGCAGGAGACTTCTTTTTGAGGTAAACTTGCACTTTTCTTCAGGCACGCAGTACCCGGTTGTTGCGGGCACGTAATCCTGCCGACTACGCCAAAGTTGACGCGCCCCCTGGGCCATATTCTTTAGGGGGAATATCCGGAGCCGGATCAGATGGGAGTTGTAGTCTTCCGAGTGGCTGTGACCCGGTCCGTGCCCAGGGTGTCAAACTCAGTTGTATGTGGCAGTCCTACAGATGTTATAAGTTCTTTATTGTCGACTACGCCACCCGTTGTATTGTGGTCACTATGGCCGCCGCTGCAGCAGGGTCCGCTGAGGCTGATGGTGTAGGTGCAGCTTTTGGTGGTATAACCCCCAACGGGTGGGGTATAGCCTCAGGGGGTCAGGTGCAGAGGATGGGGGTTGTGGTGATGCAGCATAGATGTTAAAGGAAGACAGAGTCGGGTAGTGCAGTTTAGGGTATTTACTCACTGCTGATGTTCCGGTCACTCCAGCTTCAAGTGACCTCCCGAGCCGTGCTGCGTCCACCAGGTCCTGGATCCAGCCAACCCCCAAGCGAGTCCGGAGCGTGACCCTGAGCTCTCCTTCTGTCCTTTCTCTGGCCGTCCCCACTATTGATCC
The DNA here is from genome assembly GCF_046119375.1 of Phyllobates terribilis. Lineage (NCBI taxonomy): Eukaryota > Metazoa > Chordata > Amphibia > Anura > Dendrobatidae > Phyllobates > Phyllobates terribilis. The sequence goes on from NW_027362764.1 coordinate 458,179,463, forward strand.
ACCCAGGTCCAGCTCCCTCGGGCCTTCTGTTGGGAGACCCTTGGCCTTGGGTTCCCTGACCCTCCACGTGGTATGCCTTCGTGGTGGATGTGGTGGGTGGCCGTGGCAGACGCTGCCCACGGCCTCCGGTCTCTGGCTGGGGTGTGTTTTTGCCCCCACCAGCTTGGGTTCCGGTACCCTGATGCCGACTCTTCACCCGTAGCTTGAATTTGGGTTCTCAGAGTCCTCTCTTTGTCCCTTCTCTGGGTCTTTCCTTCTTTCTCCTCTCTCTCTCTCTGGGACTGCTCTGCTCCTCTTACTCCTCTGACTTCTCTCTGCAAAAGGCTGACAGACTGACCCTGTTCTTAGTTGGTGCCCACCTTATATACACCCTCTATGTGTGAGCTCAGGTGACCAGCACCCAATGAGCTCCTATCTTTACCCAGGCTGCTCCCCCTATCTGCCCCTACACTACTTGGGATGTACCACCCCCCTCCCACTCCAGCCAGGAACAGACTCGGTCGTACCTGCACATTTCTAAGTGGGAGTACCGTCGGTCTGTTCCTCGGAAATGGGATGTGTGTAGTGCATGCAGCCTACCGAGCTCAGTTCCACACTCCATCCTTACCCGGGAGTGGAATATCACACCTCTGGGTTGAGGTGCAATACCCCTGTAGCAGCCGAATCCTCAGGGTGCTACATACATATACTCACGCGGATTTTATGCGATTCAATGCAAGTCAATGGCGGCAATTACACTGTGTTTCCGCAAAATTAATGGACATGCTGCGGATTTTTCCGAAATGATAATCCGCAGCGGAAATTTCCACAGCATGTGCACAGCACATGCGGATTATCATTGGGGACCATGGGAGACCTTCTACCAATCGTTTTTTAAGCGTTTCCGTGGCGGAATTGCCACTGCAGAAACACTTAAAAAAGGCATAGTGGGCACGCAGCCTAATGATGATTTAATACACTCCTCAAAATTGATATTGCAACACCAAGAAGAAAAGGCGATAGAGTTTTAGAAATCACAGGATTGAAAGACATATTAAGGATCTGAAAAATATGAAAAAATGGAAACATAGTTTTTAAAACATGATGATTTAGTTAGTACCAAGTGTGAGTGCTATACAGTGGGTACGGAAAGTATTCAGACCCCTTTAAATTTTTCACTCTTTGTTTCATTGCAGCCATTTGGTAGATTCTAAAAAGTTTTTTTTTTTCTCATTAAAGTACACTCTGCACCCCATCTTGACTGAAAAAAACAGAAATGTAGAAATTTTTGCAAATTTATTAAAAAAGAAAAACTGAAATATCACATGGTATTCAGACCCTTTGCTCAGTATTGAGTAGAAGCACACTTTTGAGCCAGTACAGCCATGAGTCTTCTTGGGAATGATTTAACAAGTTTCTTACACCTGGATTTGGGGATCTTCTGCCATTCTTCCTTGCAGATCCTCTCCAGTTCCATCAGGTTGGATGGTGAACGTTTCAGGTCTCTCCAGAGATGTTCAATTGGGTTTAGGTCAGGGCTCTAGCTGGGCAAATCAAGAATGGTCACAGAGTTGTTCTGAAGCCACTCCTTTGTTATTTTGGCTGTGTGCTTAAGGTCATTGTCTTGTTGGAAGGTGAACCTTTGGCCAAGTCTGAGGTTCAGAGCACTCTGGAAGAGGTTTTTATCCAGGATATCTCTGTACTTGGCTGCATTCATGTTTCCTTCAATTGCAACCAGTCGTCCTGTCCCTGCAGCTGAAAAACATCCCCATAGCATGATGCTGCCACCACCATGTTTCACTGTTGGTATTGTATTGGGCAGGTGATGAGCAGTGCTTGGTTTTCTCCACACATACCGCTTAGAATTATCATCAAAAAGTTCTACCTTCGTCTCATCAAACCAGAGAATTTTATTTCTCATAGTCTGGGAGTCCTTCATGTGTTTTTGAGAAAACTCTATGCGGGCTTTCATATGTCTTGCACTGAGAAGAGGCTTCCGTCGGGCCACTCTGCCATAAAAGCCCGACTGGTGGAGGGCTGCAGTGATAGTTGACTTTGTGGAACTTTCTCCCATCTCCCTACTGCATCTCTGAAGCTCAGCCACAGTGATCTTGGGGTTCTTTTTTACCTCTCTCACAAAGGCTCTTCGTCCACGATTGCTCAGTTTGGCTGCACGGCCAGGTCTAGGAAGTCTTCTGGAGGTCCCAAACTCCTTCCATTTAAGGATTATGGAGGCCATTGTGCGCTTAAGAACCTTGAGTACTGCAGAAATTCTTTTGTAACCTTGGCCAGATCTGTGCCTTGCCACAATTCTGTCTCTGAGCTCCTTGGGCAGTTCCTTTGAGCTCATGATTCTCATTTAGTCTGACATGCACTGTGAGCTGTGAGGTCTTATATAGACAGGTGTGTGCCTTTCCAAATCAAGTCCTATCAGTTTAATTAAACACAGCTGGACTCCAATGTAGGAGCAGAACCATCTCAAGGAGGATCACAAGGAAATGGACAGCATGTGACTTAAATATGAGTGTCTGAGCAAAGGATCTTAATACTTATGACCATGTGATATTTCAGTTTTTCTTTTTTAATAAATTTGCAAAAATTTCTACATTTCTGTTTTTATTCAGTCAAGAGTGTACTTTAATGAAAAAAAAAATAACTTTTTAGATTTTACCAAATGGCTGCATTGAAACAAAGAGTGAAAAATTTAAAGGGGTCTAAATACTTTCCGTACCCAATGTATGTAGATATACATGCACCTACGTGTTTTAGCATGCTATTAATGAGGTTATTAAGAGTTGTCTGAGGAAAGTTTGCTGAATGCACTTGGGTACATAAATCAAAAATATCCACTTCTGGCAGCTCCCTTTGCAATTGACTATCAATGAGGTCCCAGAGATGGTTGTTGGGAGACAAGTCTGGAGATGCTGTAGGCAGTTATAGCACATTTAGGCCATGCAAGTTGCTCTTCCTGGGAGTTGGACCAGTATGAAGTTCTCTCATGAAATGAAAAAACAGGAATAATGCGTAGTGTAGTAATTTGCGTTTCCTGGATCTTCTTGTCTTCTCCAGTAAAGCACCCGGACGACACGGCACATTTTTCCAGTAGGGGGCTGGAAGCAAGTGAAACTAGAAGGAAGCCCCACATGAGTGGGTGTTGGCCAGGAGGGTGCAATTTTTGAACCTAAGAGATCCGGATTGGGTATAAGTGTGGAGGGGGCGGGCATTTAGGGGGGGAGTATATTAAGGAAAAAGTGCGGGAAATAGTCAGTCCGGCAGGGAAGTCATAAGGGAAAGTTTCCACCCACCCACCCCTTCTTTCTGTTGGTATCTTTTGAGTATAATTGTGAAGGAGTTGTGGTATCGAGGAAGAGATAAAGGAGTAATTAGACATATGTCTATTATAATGGTATAAAAAAAATAAAATAAAAATAAAGGGGTTTGTCTCAGTGGCTTAGCGGGCGGGGTGGGGTTCTTGGAGTTGGCACAGAAGTGTCGGTGGAAAGAATTTGGTAAAATTACAGGCAGTTGGTTAATTGAGAGGGGTGATCTGGCATTTGATTTTGGGCTCTGGACGAGGTTTTACCCTGGGAGCTTTTGGTGCCCTTGAGCTGGTGATGGATGGCTGAGGGTAACATGGCAGTTTGAGTTCAGTTTAATTTATGCCAGATATATTTTTAACTCCAAGAACCCTCCCTTCTTATTTAATTTATAACACTGTTAATATGTTAATGTTGTTTGTTAATAAATGGCCTCTGTGGCCAAATTTATCCAAAAGAAATACAAGTGCAGTGTTTTTTATTTGGTGGGTAAAGGTGAGTGCTGGAAGATGGGAGGGGCATGTTAAATGGTGGAACCCGGGTTGGCTGTACACGGTCATGTTTTTCCATTTCCTTTGGCTCCCTGCCGAGGGCATGTGGAGTGTGCGATTGGTGAAGCATATTTGGGTGGAGACCTTTATGTTGTTCACAGTGTTGTGCCTGCTCAGAGCAACCAGGCTAGGTGATCATCACTCACCTGGCCTTTATTCCAGGGCTATTCATACTTATCCACATATGAAGAGCTCTCCTCTTTTCTTTCTACATTTTGTTCCTTAATGAAGACCTCTTCATGGCATTGCCCATGTTGTTTTCAGATGGAGATCAGAGGCTAAAATGGAGCAATGTACACGGAAATACAGTTCTACCTTTTCAGCGATAAGTTCCGTTTTTGTATTAGACAACATGATACTTGGAGATTGGTCTAGAGGCCAATAGTGGAATTACATTTTTTCCACCATTTTACCACATTACAGTAAATTGCAAAATTAATACTGCCTTTCAAAACTGCAACTTGTTATGAAATTAACAAGCCTTCATATGTCTTTGTCAATAGAAAAATTAAAAGGTTATGGCTCTTTGAAAAAGCATAAGAAAAAATGATAATGTAAAGATGAAAATTATCTGTTTCATTAAGGAATTAATTGCTACAAAAATATAACAAATTATATATAGTAATGGAGTAACGACAGTCACAATACATACAGTACAGTTAAGTTATCCATAACACAAAATAATAGTAAAGATAATAAAGTAAATGACCTTGTGATGAAATTGCCAAATCAAAAGGCAGACAAACTGATTGTCACGGTTGTGTCAGGTGTGACAGACAGTCGCTCTGGATCCGGCTGTAGAAGGTCACTGTGCTTGGCATTGAGGACACCTTCTTGATCCTCTCATCTCTGTAGTATAGTTATATCCTTCTTTCTTTAGGACCCAGCAGCGACCTCCACCTTCTGCTGCTGATTGACATACCCTTGCTTGGTAGTTAAAAACTCTCAGTTTCGCCGATGATAGTTCTATGTACCTCTGTGCAGGCTTGGAGCACTAGCAGGCAGCTGGTTTCTTCTTTGATGCCTTTGGAGGCCAATTGGTGTTATCTCTCTGTTGTCTGCTCAAGCTAAGTGCATCCATTTTGTTTGTTTACTTTGTTGTCTTTAGTTTGCAGTGGGGCCTGACTAGTGCTCACCCCGTCCCCACCTATCTGGGCCTAGCTCTATGGACATTCAGGGATTAGGTTCCTGCTTGGCGCTAGGTGTTGAACCTATATAGGGATGATAGGGTAGGCAGGGTGACATTAGATCTGCCTAGGGGTCTCCACTCCCCCTTTGCCTAGTTGTTGAGCTCCCTTTCCCTCTTCCCGTCTTGGTGCAATTAGTCTTTCCCTCACCTTGTGTGACACTGTAGCTGCCCAACATACTCACTATAGTAAAGACAAAATTGTTCCCTGTCAAAGCACAATATTTAATTAGAAAGCAGAAAAAAATGAGTTTAGTACATTCAGTGACACAGCCACTTTGGAGTACCACCCTGTTTAACTTAAACTGCCTTTCTCAAAGGGGTAACACAAATGCTAACATTTTTCTCTTAAATAGAGTTCACAGCTAAATAGATCAGTATGATCAATAGTGGCCCTAGCAATTTAATGACTTTGTCATATGTACTTTATAACCCTTTATATTACCCTTTGTGAATAACTGTGCTCTATCTTATCTATTGTGACTGCCATTCCTTTACCTTTATGTATATTTTATAATGTCACTATTTTATTATTATATATTTTTTGGTATTTATCATCAACTATTAATGTGTATATAACATTTAAACGTGTGTGGAACTGAAAATTTTTATATGTTGAAAACTAAAAATGTGTCCGCTATTCATAATGATAAACATCTCTAATGATCAGAGCTCTACTACCAATGAACTTTATCCAATATGTCAGTAAAGTCTATAGCAGGAAAATTCCTTTACTCTAGAAAGTTTCATGCATTACAAGAATTATGTTTAAGTAAGGTAAGACAATCACACACACAAATGCGCAGAAATACACGCAGAAACACATTTTTTTCTTAAAAAATCTAATAATAACAAAAATTGTATAGCTAAAATGCATTAAATAACTGATATTCTGTATAAATAAAAAGGAAATGGGTGCAGAAGCTGTATATAGCCCTAAACACTTTGTTCAACCTTACGAATTGGTAGCATTTTCTTTCATAGCTTCATCTTTAGAATAATTTAAGATAGCAGATTATACTGTCAGTTTCAAAGAAGCGAATGTTTATATATTGTAGCAAAGAGCCTATAAGTCATATAGTAAAAATGCTATGTGCTCTAACTGCTAATCCTTATGGCACACTATTCACCTTTGATAGGAACTGAGGAATGCTTTTTCATCTTAATATACAACATGCTCAATGAAATATTGTGCTTAGAAAATTCCTAAGATTGATTGAGAACATATTGCAGACAAAAAATGTATCAGCAAGTTCTAGAAAGACCTTACAAAGATTGAAAATAATACAATTAAATTGATTGTGAAAGTTTTGATATATCAAAGAAATTTATTTGCAACTAAAATAATGAAAACCAATGCTATTGCAAAAACATATCAATGTGATGAGATGTAAATATTCATACTTTGCTTTTTAGAGTTGCATGAAAGTGATAGTGTTACACTTATTGTTATCTATTAAAGTACATTTTATTTGCAAATGAAATAGAACAATATGCTTTACTAAACTCATTTTTTTAATATTTGCTCTTCCACTAGTCGCATATTTTAGCTTATGTGGTTTATACAGCATTTGTTTTAAAGGGTTATTTCCAGAGTTTCTAATTATCGTCAATTAAAGTGATCTTAAGTACCAGTGTCCAAAAACATGAGAATAGTGCTGTTACAGCCCTACTAAGACCTGCTCCAGTGACATCTGTGGGTTGTGCTGATGACACAGAAGACACTATGGCCAATATCAGTGGATGGCACAGACACTGTCCAGCCATGGAGACTGGTATAAATGTGACCTGTGATGTCACACAGTCAGACAGAATGGGTTTGTGCTAACGGTAAGCTATTTTTAAAAAATCATGCTCTCCTGCTTAGCCAAAATGTTCCCCAAAATTGCAATATAAAAAGCCTAGAATTGCCTGGAAAATATGTGTATAACGTTCTAAAATCCCATTTCGAGTCTACTGACCCTGTTTTGATCTCTGTAATGCAAATACAGTTTTTAATGTCCAAATTACCTCAACCTATCTGGTAGGGAAAAATGAATGGTAGGCAGTGATAACAAGCAGTCTATTTAACTACTCACAGCATTTATGGATTTTTTAGGCTATTTATATCGTATAAACAGTCCAAAAATTATCTTTTTGGAGGGCAGATGAATGTGTTGCTGTTGTTTATACACAGGTGGTCCAAACAGAAAAAGCTGTGGTATTTTCACCCAAATTTTCTAGCTTTCTCACAATCCTTCCAAAAATTACCCCTTTAATTAGAGAGGGAAAGTATAAAGAAGTTACTGTTTCTCAACTAGGAATAAAATATTATCCCTTTCTTGAATCTGCAACTGACCTACTAATCACAAAATGATATGGCATTTACAAGGGCATTTTTTCCAACCCTTTCCAAAATTATCCAGCAATAGGACTCATGTGGTTAAAATGCATCTTTTTTACTGTAGATCAATAAAACAACAATAGTTTTTATCATACAATAGTTAAAAGTCACAAATGCGATTTAGAGCTATGTCTTTAATCATTGCTTGAAGCCAAATCAACTTATCCCTGTTGCAGAGACCACCTATCCACCTATCCAGAAGTATATCTCTTTTGCTAGACAAATCTTAGCATTAACCCTTTAGTTATATGAAAGTATTTTCTTCCTGTGTAGTGCTGTCTAATTAACCGCATTGAAACAATCATTCGTAGTGATATATAATGTCTTACTTGATATTTAAGCCTGAGGGTATTTGTGTTTGTAGAACATAAAAATACATTCCATTTATTAGGCAGTGCTACACAGGAACAAAATACTTTCTTATACCTAAAGGGTTAATGTTAAGGTCTGTCTAGTAAAATATAAGCAATTCTGGGATAGTTTCTGCAACACAGATTGCGGGTAGAGTGATTTAAAGAATGACAAGTTCATTTGGCTTTATGCCAATATTAAGAACATAGCTATGAAACACGTTTGAGACTTTTTACTCTTGTATGATTTGATCCAAGTTGTTTTATTGATCTACAATAAAGAAGATGCATTTTAACAAGGCATGAGTCCTACTGCTTCATTCTTATTTTATCTCTTCGTACATTCATCTTGCTGTGCTCCAAGTGTTCCATGCATGAGACGTGTGTGATCTGCATGATATGGCAATACAGGTGAGCTGACTTTGTTTTCAAATTTTCAGAATGTTTGTGGGTGTACAATATCTAAAATAAGCACTTTAAAACAAGCATTTAAAAAATAAACAGAGACCTTTTATATCAGAGGTGAAAAAACATTTCCCAATTTTGTTTACAATATAGGATATCATGTCACCTGACAATCTAGGTAGAATCATGTCCAAAAGACAAGCACCAGCAACTGGCTGCTGTATTAAGATGTAGTGTGCACGTATCTAATAATAAACTATTACAGCAATGAAGAAGGCTTCAAAAAATATTTTTACCAATGTATGCACTTTGATAGGTAAATAGTAGTGATGAGCGAGCACTAAAATGCTCGGGTACTCATTGCTCGGGTCGTTCAAATTGGAATGCTCAAGTGCTTGGTCCGAGAAACGAGCCCAATGTAAGTCAATGGGAAACTTGAGCATTTTTCCGACGCCCCTCCCCCCCCCACGGCGATCTGCAGAGGGCCTAAAAATTGCCCAAATCAATGCAAACAGTGCTCAAATGATATGGGAACAGCATGGGGAACCCCCCTGATAGCATTTCTGACTCCCAGGTCACTGCTGTCAACAATGTTGTCAGAGGTATTACTCCACTTTTACATACTCAAAATAAAACATACAAAAACTAAACCAAAATGGATTTTCCTGTTGTTCCCATTATTAAAGAGTGAGTCTCCTATACTGTTATTATTTATGCAGTGACTGCAAGGGCTGCCCAAAATTTGGAAACATCCCAATACCCCTTTGAAGAGACATAGAGGAGGGTCTCAGTAAAAAAAATGTTCCCATTATGAAACGGTGGGTCTTCTATAGTGGTAATGCCCATACAGTGACCGCAAGGGCTGCCAAAATTTGGGAAAAACCCCAATCTATAATATAACCGGGGATTCGTCCCTCTGCCTGAAGCCTCGATAGACTGAGCAAGCGCAACGCGCAGTCTGGCTCCAGACAGAAGAACGCATGGAGCCGTTACAGTTAAGAGGAGTGTATGGCGCCGGAGATCGCGGTATGCGTAAACACCGAACTCATACTGCGATCTCCGGTGCCATACTTACATACTTACCTGACCGGGAGGAGCGTTGCCGCGGCACCTCTCTTTGCCGGAGACCGGGGCAGGAGTGAGGCATCAGATCGGCGCATGTGCATAGCGCTATCCGGCGCCATTTTACTGAAGACACATTTGCAGTGTCTTCAGCAAAATGGCGCTAGACAGTGCAGTGCTTCGGCGCTGCACTCCTCCCCCAGCCTCCGGCAGAACAGGACGCAGCAGTGCTGGAGCACAGAGAAGAAAGGTGAGTATAAGTGTTTATTTTTTTTGGATGTGTGTACAGTGTGAAAGGGATGTGGGGGCTACACATACCAGGACTGGGGTGAGGGGATCACACATTCCAGGATTGGGGGGTGAGGGGTACCACACATAGCAGGATTGGGGTGAGGGTTACCATACACATACCAGGATTGGGGGATGAGGGGTACCACACATACCAGGATTAGGGGGGTGAGGGGTACCACACATACCAGGACTGGGGGGATGAGGGGTACCACACATACCAGGATTAGGGGGATGAGGGGTACCACGCATACCAGGATTGGGGGGATGAAGGGTACCACACATACCAGGTTTGGTGTGAGGGGTACCACGCATACCAGGATTGGGGGGTGAGGGGTACCACACATACCAGGATTGGGGGATAAGGGGTACCACACATACCAGGATTGGGGGGATGAGGGGTACCTCGCATACCGGGATTGGGGATGAGGTGTGCCATGCATACCGGGATTGGGGATGAGGGGTGCCATACATACCGGGATTGGGGATGAGGGGTGCCATGCATACCGGAATTGGGCATGAGGGGTGCCATGCATACCGGGATTGGGGATGAGGGGTGCCATGCATACCAGGATTGAGAATGAGGGGTGCCATGCATACTGGGATTGGGGATGAGGGGTGCCATGCATACCTGAATTGGGGGGTGAGGGGTGCCATGCATACCAGGATAGGGATGAGGGGTGTCATGCATACTGTGATTGTGGATGAGGGGTGCCATGCATACCAGTATTGGGGATGAGGGGTGCCATGCATACCGGGATTGGGGATGAGGGGTGCCATGCATACCGGAATTGGGCATGAGGGGTGCCATGCATACCGGGATTGGGGATGAGGGGTGCCATGCATACCAGGATTGAGAATGAGGGGTGCCATGCATACTGGGATTGGGGATGAGGGGTGCCATGCATACCGGGATTGGGGATGAGGGGTGCCATGCATACCGGGATGAGGGATACCATACATACCAGGATAGGGATAAGGGGTGGGGTACCATGCATACCAGGATAGGGATGAGGGGTGTCATGCATACCAGGATTGGGGATGAGGGGTGCCATGCATACCGGAATTGGGGAAGAGGGGTGCCATGCATACCGGAATTGGGGATGAGGGGTGCCATGCATACCGGGATTGGGGAAGAGGGGTGCCATGCATACTGGGATTGGGTATGAGGGGTGCCAAGCATACCGGGATTGGGGATGAGAGGTGCCATGCATACCGGGATTGGGGATGAGGGGTGCAGTGCATACTGGGATTGGGGATGAGGGATGCCGTGCATACTGGGATTGGGGATGAGGGGTGCCGTGCATACCGGGTTTGGGGATGAGGCGTGCCATGCATACCGGGATTGAGGATGAGCTGTGCCATGCATACCAGGATTAGGGATGAGGGGTGCCATGCATACCGGGATTGAAGATGAGGGGTGCCATGCATACTGGAATTGGGGATGAGGGCTGCCATGCATATCGGGATTGGGGATGAGGGGTGCCATGCATACCGGGATTGGAGATGAGGGGTGCCATACATACCGGGATGAGGGATACCATACATACCAGGATAGGGATAAGGGATGGGGTACCATGCATACCAGGATAGGGATGAGGGGTGTCATGCATACCAGGATTGGGGATGAGGGGTGCCATGCATACCGGGATTGGGGATGAGGGGTGCCATGCATTCCGGAATTGGGGATGAGGGGTGCCATGCATACCGGGATTGGGGATGAGGGGTGCCATGCATACTGGGATTGGGTATGAGGGGTGCCATGCATACCGGGATTGGGGATGAGAGGTGCCATACATACCGGGATTGGGGATGAGGGGTGCCGTGCATACCGGGTTTGGGGATGAGGGGTGCCATGCATACCGGGATTGAAGATGAGGGGTGCCATGCATACCAGGATTGGGGATGAGGGGTGCCATGCATACCTGGATTGGGGATGAGGGGTGCCATGCATACCGGGATTGGGGATGAGGGGTGCCATGCATACTGGGATGAGGGATACCATAAATACCAGGATAGGGATGTGGGGTATCATGCATACCAGGTTTCTGGGATGAGGAGGCTATACAAACCAGAATTGGGATGAGAGGTGGCATGGTGGTGAGGGGTGCCATGCATACCAGGATGGGGATGAGGGGTGCCATGCATACCAGGATAGGAATGAGGGGTGCCATGCATACCAGGATTAGGGGTGAGGGCTGCCATGCATACCAGAATTGGGGATGAGCGGTGCCATGCGTACCAGGATTGGGGATGAGGGGTGCCATGCATACCAGGAATGGGGGTGAGGGGTGCCATGCATACCAGGATGGGGTGAGGGGTGCCATGTATACCAAGATAGGATGGTGCAGACAGGATGGGGGCAGCACAAATACCAGGAGGGGGGCAGCACATACCAGCATGGGAGACCATATACCAATAAAAATGCTCACCACCCGGGCCTAGAATGGGTTCAATAGCTAGTAACAATTTAAAGACACACAGAGCTGGGCCACAATAATGACATGTTCCCATTAGAAAGGAGAGAGTCTGCTATACAGTTATAGGGTATACAAAACACTATTGCTAAGGCATATATACCGTATTTTTCGGACTATAAGACGCACTTTTTTCCTCCAAAATTTTGGAGGAAAGTGGGGAGTGCGTCTTATAGTCCAAATACTATCTCCGTGTATATACTGTGGCTCTGCGTGATAAGAGGTCTGGGGGAGCAGCAGCAGGGGATCAGCGGGGCACAGGAGGCAGCAGCCGACTGCTGCAGCCTGCACTGTGCCTGCTACTAGTATGCCTGCTATTAAAGATCATGGATATTAACTACAACCCATGGGAGTGGGTTGTAGTGAATATTCGTGAGCTTTAATAACAGACACACAGACCGCAGCAGGAGCTGCGCTGCGGTACAATGTGCCTGCTACTAAAGAAAATGAATATTCCCTGCTCTCCACGCACATGGGCGTGGGAAGCAGAGAATATTCATTTTCCTTAACAGCCGGCACACTGTACCGCAGCGCAGCTCCTGCTGCGTTCTGTGTGTCTGTTATTAAAGCTCATGAATATTCACTACAACCCACTCCCATGGGTTGTAGTTAATATCCATGGTCTTTAATAGCAGGCATACTGACCACAGAGCTGCAGCATGAGCTGTGCTGGGGTACAGTGTGTGCGCTCTCACACTGTGTGAGGGTGCAAGGCAAGGACGCCATGCGCACCCTGCCATGCGCGGCTCACACAGTCAGAGTGTCAGCAGCAGAGTGGCAGAGTGGGACAGCGCTGGAGGAGAGAGGAGGTGAGTATGATTGTTTTTTTTTTTGTCGGCAGCAGGATGGGGGCTCATGGGGTGCCAAGCATACCAGGATGGGGGCTCAAGGGGTGCCAAGCATACCAGGATGGGGGCTCAAGGGTTGCCAAGCATACCAGGATGGGGGCTCAAGAGGTGCCATACATACCAGGATGGGTGATCAAGGGGTGCCATTCATACCAGGATCTGAGCTTAAGGGGTGCCATACATACCAGGATGGGTGATCAGAGGGTGCCATGCATACCAGGATGAGGGATACCATAAATACCAGGATAGGGATGAGGGGTATCATGCATACCAGGTTTCTGGGATGAGGAGGCTATACATACCAGAATTGGGATGAGAGGTGCCATGGTGGTGAGGGGTGCCATGCATACCAGGATAGGGATGAGGGGTGCCATGCATACCAGGATAGGAATAAGGGGTGCCATGCATACCAGGATTAGGGGTGAGGGCTGCCATGCATACCAGAGTTGGGGATGAGCGGTGCCATGCATACCAGGATTGGGGGTGAGGGGTGCCATGCATACCAGGATTGGGGATGAGGGGTGCCATGCATACCAGGATTGGGGGTGAGGGGTGCCATGCATACCAGGATGGGGTGATGGGTGCCATGCATACCAAGATAGGATGGTGCAGACAGGATGGGGGCAGCACAAATACCAGGAGGGGGGCAGCTCATACCAGCATGGGAGACCATATACCAATAAAAATTCTCGCCACCCGGGCGTAGAACGGGTTCAATAGCTAGTAACAATTTAAAGACACACAGAGCTGGGCCACAGTAATGACATGTTCCCATTAGAAAGGAGAGAGTCTGCTATACAGTTATAGGGTATACAAAACACTATTCCAAAGGCATATATACCGTATTTTTCGGACTATAAGACGCACTTTCTTTCTCCAAAATTTTGGAGGAAAGTGGGGAGTGCGTCTTATCATACCAGGATCTGAGCTCAAGGGGTGCCATACATACCAGGATGGGGATGAGGGGGGCCATACATACCAGGATGTGTGATCAAGGGGTGCCATGCATACCTGGATGGGGGCTCAAGAGGTGCCATACATACCAGAATGGGGGATCACGGAGTGCCAATCATACCAGGATAGGTGATCAAGGGGTGCCATGCATACCAGGATTGAGGATCAAGGGGTGCCATGCATACCAGGATGGGTGATCAAGGGGTGCCATGAAAACTAGGATGGGGATCTGGGGGTGTCATGCATACCAGGATGGTAGATCAAAGGGGTGCCATAAATACCAGGATGGGGGATCAAGGGGTGCCATGCATTCCAGGATGGGGATGAGGGCCACGTATACCAAGATGGGATGGGGGCCACATATACCAGGAAGAAGGGGCCATACATACCAGGATGGAGGATATTAACAGAATTGGGGGACATTACCCCAATACCAGTGTCAGCAGCAGCCTCCCTTCCCTATAACAGGGCATCATGATTTTTGCTTAAATATTTTTTTTCCTATTTTCCTCCTCGAAAACCTAAGCACGTCTTATGATCCCGTGCTTCTTATAGTCCGAAAAATACGGTAATACATATTGGCTGGAGATTAACTTAGTCATATCTCCTCGTTTAGTGATTATGGGCTAAACTATGCAGTGGATCCCTAATCATACAACCTAAACTTGGAATAAATCCAAATACCACTTGCAAATATTTGTAATAACATTCTTTATTGAACAATATTTTTTTAAAAATTAATTTAACAAAACCACAAATGAATAAAAAATTCAAGAGGAAGAGATGAGTCAAAAGAATGTGGGCACACATGGACCAGGATACATCCCCAATGTTGAAATCTCATACATATATATTAGTAATCATAAGAGGTTTTTTTTTTAATAAGTTCCACCTCTCCACCCAGTAAGAGACTTAGGGTGTAAGCATACAAAAAAAGCACATAATAGGGCTTAGCTCAGTGCAAACCTTAATGTTGGATATACCAATATAACTCCTAAATAGTGTTGAGCCACCCCCGTAGTGTTCGGGTTCGGTTCGGTTCGTCGAACACCGGGATGTTCGAGGAACTGTTCGTCGAACTGTTCGTCGAACACCTTAGAACACCGTCGAACACCGTTAAAACCAATGGCAGGCAAACAAAAACACATAGGAACACATAGAAAACACCTTCAAAGGTGTCCAAAAGCTGACAAACTGCTCAGAAGACGCTTTCTTTAAAAAAGCCGGCCGGCAATTCAGCAGCGGCATACATCGGTACCCGACAATTTAGACATGAAGGAATAGAGCATCACACATAGATTAGATAGATAGAAACATGTCAGTCACATATATATGAAGTACAGTGACAGTGTTGATTACTGTACTTGTCATTTAGTGTAAAGGATTTATTAAAAAATATAATAGCGTTTTCGTGCACCGTCTCTTTAAAAAAGCCGGCCGGCAATTCAGCAGCGGTACCCGACAATTTATAACAGACAGAATAGAGCTTCACACATAGATTAGATAGATAGAAACATGTCAGTCACATATATATGAAGTACTGTGACAGTGTTGCTTACTGTACTTGTCATTTACTGCAAAGGATTTATTAAAAAAAAATAATAGTGTTTTCATGCACCGTCTCTTTAAAAAAGCCGGCTCGCAATTCAGCATCTGTACCCGACAATTTAGAATAGAAGGAATAGAGAATCACACATAGATTAGATAGATAGAAACATGTCAGCCACATATATACGAAGTACAGTGACAGTGTTGCTTACTGTACTTGTCATTTAGTGTAAAGGATTTATTAAAAAATATAATAGTGTTTTCGTGCACCGTCTCTTTAAAAAAGCCGGCCGGCAATTCAGCAGCGGTACCCGACAATTTATAACAGACAGAATAGAGCTTCACACATAGATTAGATAGATAGAAACATGTCAGTCACATATATATGAAGTACTGTGACAGTGTTGCTTACTGTACTTGTCATTTACTGCAAAGGATTTATTAAAAAAAATAATAGTGTTTTCATGCACCGTCTCTTTTAAAAAAAATAGCTAGCTATTAAATTAGGGGGGACCCCACGTCATTTTTTTGGGGGGGGTCCTCCATTTTAATAGCTAGTAAAGGCTAGGTATTCAGCTGGGGGCTGATATTAGTAGCCTGGGAAGCTCCGTGGGTATTACCCCCTTCCCAGGCTTCAAACATCTGCCCCAGCTGTCTGCTTAACCTCCGCTAGAGAATAAAATTTCGGGGAACCCCACGCCAATTTTTTTTAATAATAAATCCTTTATTTTAATACTAAATGACAAGTACAGTAACCAACACTGTCACTGTACTTCATATATATGTGACTGACATGTTTCTATCTATCTAATCTATGTGTGAAGCTCTATTCTGTCTGTTATAAATTGTCGGGTACAGATGCTGAATTGCCGGCCGGCTTTTTTAAAGAGACGGTGCATGAAAACACTATTATTTTTTTAAATAAATCCTTTGCAGTAAATGACAAGTACAGTAAGCAACACTGTCACAGTACTTCATATATATGTGACTGACATGTTTCTATCTACCTAATCTATGTGTGATTCTCTATTCTTTCTGTTATAAATTGTCGGGTACAGATGCTGAATTGCCGGCCGGCTTTTTTAAAGAGACGGTGCATGAAAACACTATTATTTTTTTTAATAAATCCTTTGCAGTAAATGACAAGTACAGTAAGCAACACTGTCACAGTACTTCATATATATGTGACTGACATGTTTCTATCTATCTAATCTATGTGTGAAGCTCTATTCTGTCTGTTATAAATTGTCGGGTACCGCTGCTGAATTGCCGGCCGGCTTTTTTAAAGAGACGGTGCACGAAAACACTATTATATTTTTTAATAAATCCTTTACACTAAATGACAAGTACAGTAAGCAACACTGTCACTGTACTTCGTATATATGTGGCTGACATGTTTCTATCTAATCTATGTGTGATTCTCTATTCCTTCTATTCTAAATTGTCGGGTACAGATGCTGAATTGCCAGCCGGCTTTTTTAAAGAGACGGTGCATGAAAACACTATTATTTTTTTTGATAAATCCTTTACACTAAATGACAAGTACAGTAAGCAACACTGTCACTGTGCTTCTTATATGTGTGACTGACATGTTTCTATCTATCTAATCTATGTGTGAAGCTCTATTCTTTCGGTTCTAAATTGTCGGGTACCGGTGTATGCCGCTGCTGAATTGCCGGCTTTTCATGTTTCACTGTGAGCACTGTTCCCATCAATTTGGGCAATCACTGTAATGCCACAACCACCATGGCTGTGGCATTACAGTGAGTGGCAGACAATCCCTGCATGATTGGTGCTCTAAATAGCGCCAAACATGCAGGACACGCTTTTGGTGCACGAACAGTTATCGAACATAACCTCGAACAGCCGAATTTTTTGCAAATCGTTCGGGTTCGTCGAACAACTCGAACACCACCCAAAACAGCTCGAATTTGAGATTGGCGAACAGTTCTAGTCGAACACCGCTCATCTCTACTCCTAAAATAATATGTCTATGCAGAAGAGTTATAAGCCTCTTATGATTACTAATCTATATGTATGAGATTTCAACATCGGGGATGTGTGCCCACATTCTTTTGACTCATCTCTTCCTCTTGAATCTTTTATTCATTTGTGGTTTTGTAAAATGAATTTTTAAAAAATTATTTTTCAATAAAGAATGTTATTATAGATATTTGCAAGTGGTATTTGGATTTATTCCAAGTTTAGGTTGTACAGTTCTAGGGTATGGAGTAAGTCCAATGGCTGCCAAATTTTAGGAAAAACCCTATTAACAATTTAAAGACACAAGAAAGGAGAGGGTTTCCCATACAGGTTGCCTATGGAGTGAATGCAACTGCTGCCAAAAATTTGGAGGAACTCCAATATCCCTTGCAAGAGACATAGAGGTCGAAGGGCCGCCTAAAAACAATGTTCCCATAATTAGGAAGTGGGTCTCTCATACCGTTTGTCTATGCAGTGAATGCAATGGCTGCCAAAGATTTGGAGGAACTCCAATATCCCTTGCAAGAGACATAGAGGTCGGAGGGCCGCCTAAAAACAATGTTTCCATTATTAGGAAGTGGGTCTCCTATACTGTTTGCCTTTGCAGTGAAGCAGCGGCTGCCAAAAATTTGGAGGAACTCCAATATCCCTTGCAAGAGACGTAGAGGTCTGAGGGCCTCCTAAAAACAATGTTCCCATTATTAGGAAGTGGGTCTCCCATACCGTTCGTCTATGCAGTGAATGCAACGGCTGCCAAAAATTTGAAGGAACTCCAATGTCCTTTGCAAGAGACGTAGATATGCTGATATGGTGGATATGGTGGTGAAATGGTGGTTGAGGATGAGGAGAAGGAGGAGCACAAGAGCAAATAGACAAAATCAGGAAGCGTATACCCATGTCAGGGTGTGAAGACGTGCATGGGAATAGAGTTAGACCTTACAAAAAAAAGGCACTGAATTTGAGTTTAGGTTACGCTGCTGTCATTCGGTGGTGTTTAGAAGCCTGGTGAAATCCTACCCTTGTTCATTTTTATAAGAGTCAGCCTGTCAGCATTTTCAGTTGACAGGCGGATGCGCCAATCGGTTATAATTGCAATGGTGGCACTAAAAACAAGCTCTGACAAAACGCTAGCGGCAGGGCAGGCCAGGACCTCCAAGGTGTAGAGAGCCAGTTCATGTCACGTGGCCAGCTTGGATACCCAATAATTATAAGGCACAGAGGAATCACGGAGAACCTTGGTACAGTCGGCAAGGTACTCCCTCACAATCTTCTGAAACTTTTCCCTCCTTGGGAGTGTACCCCGTGCCTCGGGTCCTGTGCGATGGGAGGGTCTGAGAAAACTGTCACAGAACTTTGACAATGCTCCCCTGCCTCCCCTGGATTGCATTTGTGTCTCTCTTGCCTGTACTCCTTGGTTGTCCAACGAACTGTGCTCTCTGCCGCCAGCGTTTTCAGATGGGAATTTTTTAAATAATTCCACAACAAGGGCCTTCTCTTGCTGCCCAATTTTATTAGGCCTGTCCTGCGCTGTAATAAGAGACAGAAAGTTCTCCTTGTAGCACGGGTCTAGAAGTGTCGCCATCCAGTAATGACTTTCACACAAAATTTGGACAACGTGAGGGTCACGGGAAAGGCAGCGTAACATAAACTCAGCCATGTGTGCCAGATTACTAACAGGCAAGGCTTCCAAGTCCTCACCAAGAGGACGACTGACCATGCTCTCCTCCTCCTCCTCCCTGTCCTCAGTCCGTCTACGCTGAACAGACGGTATGATAGTTGTGCAAGTAGTACTGTCTATCGTGCAGGAAACTAGCTCCTGTTCTTCCTCCTCCTCTTCCTCATTGTCACCAAATCCACGTTGGGATGAAATGAGGCTGGGCTGTGTGGAATCACCCTGTATGATTCCTTGCTTCAACTCATCATGCTCTGCCTGCATTGCATCCTCTTTAATTGTGAGCAGAGAGCATTTCAGAAGACTGAGAAGTGGAATGGTGATGCTAATTATGGCGTCATCGTGCTCACATTCTTGGTGGAGTCCTCAAAGTTTTAGAGGATGGTACAGATGTCTGACATCCATGTCCACTCCTGAGATTTTATGTGTGGATCTGACCTGAATACCGGCGGCCTTGTTGATGCTGGTAGTCAATAACTGCACTCTTCTGCTCACAAATCCTTCCCAACATCCGCAATGTAGAGTTCCCACAGGTGGGGACATCACAGATCAGTCGGTAAGCTGGAAACTGCAAACTCTGTTGAAGCACAGCAAGAGTGGCGGAAGCTGAACCAGAGTTTCTAAAATGGGCACACAGGTGGTGTACTTTGACAAGCAGATCCGGCAGATCAGGGTAGGTTTTGAGAAACCGCTGAACCACGAGATTAAGCACATGAACAAGGCATGGTACATGTGTGAGCTTGCCTTGCTTCAGAGCCGCCACCAGGTTCCGGCCATTGTCACACATGACCATGTCTTGCTGTAGAGTCAGCTGTGTCAGCCACAGATCTGCTTGTTCTTTCAGAGCTGTACACAACTCTACAGCATTGTGCGGTTTGTCACTTAATCATATTAGCTTCAGCACTGTCTGTTGCCGCTTGGCCGAGGCAGTGTTGCAGAGCTTCCAGCTTGCGACTGATGTGGTCATTTCAGACATGGAGGCTGAAGAGGAGGAGGATATGCAGGAGCTGTAGAATGTGGGGGCAACCCTGATTGACCCAGGGCCCGCAAACCTCGGCGTCGGGAGAACATGCTCCGTCCCAAGATCCGACTGAGTCCAGGCTTCCACTATATTAACCCAGTGTACCATCAGCAAGATTTACCATCCCTGCCCACAAGCACTTTCTACGTGTCCGTGGTTAGGGGGACTTTCCCAGGAACTGTGTTGTTGAGGACATGGCTAATGTTGTGGGACACGTGCTCGTGTATTGCGGGAACGTCACACTGGGAAAAATAGTGGCAGCTGGGGACCGAGTACCGAGAGACGGCCACCGTCATCAGGTTGCAGAAAGCTTCCATCTCCATGAGCCTAAAAGGCAACATTTCGAGCGCAAACATTCGCGAAATGTGTGAACTTAGTAGTGTGGCCTGTTGGGCGTTGTCTGCGTATTTGCGCTTGTGTTCCAAGGACTGGGGTAGGGACAACTGAACGCTGCGCTGGGACAAGGACGTGGACGTGCTTTCTGATGGTGCTAGTTGAGAGTGTGCAATGACACGTGCAGGACAGTAGGCATCTTCGCTAGAGATGAGCGGTGTTCGACTAGAACTGTTCGCCAATCTCAAATTCGAGCTGTTTTGGGCGGTGTTCGAGTTGTTCGACGAACCCGAACGATTTGCAAAAAATTCGGCTGTTCGAGGTTATGTTCGATAACTGTTCGTGCACCAAAAGCGTGTCCTGCATGTCTGGTGCTATTTAGAGCACCAATCATGCAGGGATTGTCTGCCACTCACTGTAATGCCACAGCCATGGTGGTTGTGGCATTACAGTGATTGCCCAAATCGATGGGAACAGTGCCAACAGTGAAACATGAAAAGCCGGCAATTCAGCAGCGGCATACACCGGTACCCGACAATTTAGAACCGAAAGAATAGAGCTTCACACATAGATTAGATAGATATAAACATGTCAGCCACATATATACGAAGTACAGTGAAAGTGCTGCTTACTGTACTTGTCATTTAGCGTAAAGGATTTATCAAAAAAAATAATAGTGTTTTCATGCACCGTCTCTTTAAAAAAGCCAGCCGGCAATTCAGCAGCGGCATACACCGGTACCCGACAATTTAGAATAGAAGGAATAGAGAATCACACATAGATTAGATAGATAGAAACATGTCAGTCACATATATATGAAGTACAGTGATAGTGTTGCTTACTGTACTTGTCATTTAGTGTAAAGGATTTATTAAAAAAAATGATAGTGTTTTCATGCACCGTCTCTTTAAAAAAGCCAGCCGGCAATTCAGCATCTGTACCCAACAATTTAGAATAGAAGGAATAGAGAATCACATATAAATTAGATAGATAGAAACATGTCAGTCACATATATATGAAGTACAGTGACAGTGTTGCTTACTGTACTTGTCATTTAGTGTAAAGGATTTATTAAAAAAAATAATAGTGTTTTCATGCACCGTCTCTTTAAGAAAGCCGGCCGGCAATTCAGCATCTGTACCCGACAATTTATAACAGACAGAATAGAGCTTCACACATAGATTAGATAGATAGAAACATGTCAGTCACATATATATGAAGTACAGTGATAGTGTTGGTTACTGTACTTGTCATTTAGTATTAAAATAAAGGATTTATTATTAAAAAAATTGGCGTGGGGTTCCCCTTAATTTTAGGCTCTAGCGGAGGTTAAGCAGACAGCTGGGCAGATGTTTGAAGCCTGGGAAGGGGGTAATACCCACGGAGCTTCCCAGGCTACTAATATGAGCCCCCAGCTGAATACATAGCCTTTACTAGCTATTAAAATGGGGGACCCCCCCAAAAAAATGACGTGGGGTCCCCCCTAATTTAATAGCTAGCAAAGGCTAGGCAGACAGCTGGGGGCTGATATTAATAGCCCAGGAAGGGAGCCATGAATATTGGCCCCCTCCCAGGCTAGAAACACCAGCCGTCAGCCGCCCCAGAAATGGCGCATTCATAGGATGCGCCAATTCTGCCACTTAGCCTCGCTCTTCCACGCTGCCCTGGTGCGGTGGCAGGGGGTAATAGGGTTGGGGTTGATGTCAGCTTATAATGCCAGCTGACATCAAGCCCAGGTTAGTAATGGAGAGGCGTCTATAAGACACCCCCATTACTAACCCCATAGTCAAAGTTAAAAAAAACACAAACACCCAGAATAAAGTTCTTTAATTGAAATAAAGACACAATCCTTTATTGTTCTAAATTAAACCATACTTACCGTCACGCCCATTCCAGCTGAAGCCAACGATCTCCTGCAATAAAAGAAAAATAATAAAGCAACCTCATCCTTACCTTTCCATGGTTCCCACGACAGCTTCAGCTCTGCTACATCGAGATGACAGGCTGGACCGCAGCAGAACGCTGCCATCCAGCCTGTCATCCCGCAGACACTGAGAAGCGCAGGCATGCGTGCGCTCTGCAGTGTCTGGCTGTGACGGCATCCAGATGAGCCGAGTTCATGTCCAATGAACTCGGCGCACCTCATGCACGTCACTGACAGCGTGGGAGAATTCTCACGCTGAAGTGCTGAGTGCAGGAGAATTCTCCCACGCTGTCAGTGACGTGCATGAGATGCGCCGAGTTCATTGGACATGAACTCGTCTCATTTTTATGCCGTCACAGCCAGACACTGCAGAGCGCAAGCATGCCTGCGCTTCTCAGTGTCTGCGGGATGACAGGCTGGATGGCAGCGTTCTGCTGCGGTCCAGCCTGTCATCTCGATGTAGCAGAGCTGAAGCTGTCGTGGGAACCATGGAAAGGTAAGGATGATGTTGCTTTATTATTTTTCTTTTATTGCAGGAGATCGTTGGCTTCAGCTGGAATGGGCGTGATGGTAAGTATGGTTTAATTTAGAACAATAAAGGATTGTGTCTTTATTTCAATTAAAGGACTTTATTCTGGGTGTTTGTGTTTTCTTTTAACTTTGACTATGGGGTTAGTAATGGGGGTGTCTTATAGACGCCTCTCCATTACTAACCTGGGCTTGATGTCAGCTGGCATTATAAGCTGACATCAACCCCAGCCCTATTACCCCCTGCCACCGCTACAGGGCAGCGTGGAAGAGCGAGGCTAAGTGCCAGAATTGGCGCATCCTATGAATGCGCCATTTCTGGGGCGGCTGACGGCTGGTGTTTCTAGCCTGGGAGGGGGCCAATATTCATGGCTCCCTTCCTGGGCTATTAATATCAGCCCCCAGCTGTCTGCCTAGCCTTTGCTAGCTATTAAATTAGGGGGGACCCCACGTCATTTTTTTGGGGGGGTCCCCCATTTTAATAGCTAGTAAAGGCTATGTATTCAGCTGGGGGCTCATATTAGTAGCCTGGGAAGCTCCGTGGGTATTACCCCCTTCCCAGGCTTCAAACATCTGCCCCAGCTGTCTGCTTAACCTCCGCTAGAGACTAAAATTAAGGGGAACCCCACGCCAATTTTTTTTAATAATAAATCCTTTATTTTAATACTAAATGACAAGTACAGTAACCAATACTGTCACTGTACTTCATATATATGTGACTGACATGTTTCTATCTATCTAATCTATGTGTGAAGCTCTATTCTGTCTGTTATAAATTGTCGGGTACAGATGCTGAATTGCCGGCCGGCTTTTTTAAAGAGACAGTGCATGAAAACACTATTATATTTTTTAATAAATCCTTTACACTAAATGACAAGTACAGTAAGCAACACTGTCACTGTACTTCATATATATGTGACTGACATGTTTCTATCTATCTAATCTATGTGTGAGGCTCTATTCCTTCTTGTCTAAATTGTCGGGTACCGGTGTATGCCGCTGCTGAATTGCCGGCCGGCTTTTTTAAAGAAAGCGTCTTCTGAGCAGTTTGTCAGCTTTTGGACACCTTTGAAGGTGTTTTCTATGTGTTTCTATGTGTTTTTGTTTGCCTGCCATTGGTTTTAACGGTGTTCGACGGTGTTCTAAGGTGTTCGACGAACAGTTCGACGAACAGTTCCTCGAACATCCCGGTGTTCGACGAACCGAACCCGAACACTACGGGGGTGGCTCAACACTAATCTTCGCATGCGCCATGGACAGGGGATACACTGTTTCTGGACCCTGGGGTTTGGCCCACTTAGTTCGGTGCTTTGCTGCAATGTGCCTGATCATGCTAGTGGTGGTCAAGCTACTAGTTTTGCTACCCCTGCTGATACTGGCCTGGCAGCTGGTGCAAATGGCCTTTTTGGATTATCTGCAGTCTTTAATAAACAACCAGACTCGGGAAGACCTAACAGTTGTACTGGCAACTTCCGTTGTGTTGGCGTTACAGGGAGCACTTTCCCACCTTATGTCTGCAGCCACCACACTGTTTCTTCCTGCCTGATGTGGTGCTAAGCCTCCCTCCCCCTGTGTGCTGCTGTCCTTGCTCTGTATGTCCCCCTGCCAGTTTGGGTCAGTTACTATATCATCCACCACCTCGTCTTCCAATTCTGCATCCTGGTCCTCCTCCTTACTCTCTGCCAAATTTTGTCTCATCATCATCGTCCACCTCTTGGACTTTCACTTTCCCACCATTGCCTTCGTGTTACCGTGGCTGTTCCAATATTTGGGCATCACTACACGCGTTCTCCACTTGATTCGCTTGAAGTTGGCCGGGCAAGAGCCCTGAATCTAAAAATGAAAAAGTAAACAGCTCTTCTGAGTGTCTAAGTGTGGGATCAGTTGTCTCTGGGCACTCGGCATGGTGGAAGGAAGGAGGATCAGGGTGAGGAATATGCGGTCCAGACTCATGGCTACTGAGACTTGAACGTGTGGAAGAAAGGGTGGTGGTGGTAGCAAAGTGACTGGAAGCATTAACTGCTGTCCAACTAACAACCTTTTGACATTGTTCTGGGTTCAATAGTGGTGTGCTGCAGTCCCCTAGTAATTGAGATAGGAATGTTCAGCGAAAAGATATGGGTGTTTGTTGTGGCACAATTTTAGCTTGCCCATGGCCATGTCCTCGGCCTCTGCATGGACCATCAGCATCACGTCCACTTTCCGTCCCTTGCCACACACCTTGCCCATTTTAAATGGAGGACAATATTTTCAACGTTTGCAAGAAATGGCTGATTTTGGAACGCATTTATATGTGATAAGTCTGACAGAGAACAACAGTTTTAAACAACAGGCTTGTAATTTACTAATACTATTCTTCACAGAGATCTAGTGTAAATAGCTTGTCCGACACACTGCAATGAAATGGAAGGCAGAAATGGCCGATTTTAGACTGCTGTTATATGTTATATGTCTGACAGACAACCCAGGTTTTAAATAGCAGTCCTGTAATTTATTAATATTATTCTTCACAGAGACCTAGTGTGAATAGCTTGACCGACACACTGCAACAAAATGGAAGGCAGAAATGGCTGATTTTGGAATGCTGTTGCATGTGATATGTCTGACAGAGAACCACAGTTTTAAATAGCATGCCTGTAATTTACTAATACTATTCTTCACAGACACCTAGTGTGAATAGCTTGACCCACACACTGCAACAGAATGGAAAAGGAGGCCAGTATTTTCCACGTTCAGTTCAAATTTCTGGATTTTTATCGCTGAAATATGGAACAGATCTGGCTGTATTCTGCAGTCATAACAATCAAACGGAGCAGAAAATGGTGTACTCTGGATTGCTTTTTAAGCAAATAACCAGGATTAAGATAAAAAAAAATTGCCCTTGTCCCTGATGTCTGGGGCTATGTCTACAAATATCTGTCACAGCAGCAGCAGACAGGACATTCAATGGTCCCTCTTGCACTATATGCACTGCAGTCTGCCACATACACTGCATGCTTGCCTAACTCTTGCTATCACCACTGAATATCTTCAGCTGGATTAGTCCTCAGAAGGTCTGTTAGTTCAGATGTGTGTATATATATATATATATATATATATATATATATATATATATATATATATATATATATATACAGTATAAATGTTGTGGAATACCTATACTAACTACAATCAAACAAATCTCTCCCTGACTCAGCAGCAGCTCTCCATACTCTGCCTGGCTCCGGGGTAGACTGTGACAAGCATACTGGTGCCAGGTCTTATATAGACCTGATGATGCTATGCGGCCAGACAATCACTGTAATGCCCACAACCAACATGGCTACAGCATTACAGTGCGTGGCAAGCAATCCCTGCATGTTCATTGGCTCTCTAAAGAGCTCCAAACATGCAGAAAGGGGACCAGAGTTCCCGCTCGAGCAACCCAGAAATACTCACTGAGCGCCGAGCTTGTCAAGCACCCTGATGCTTGGGCAAGTACAGAGCAGTGGCGAGCACGTTCGCTCATCACTAGTAAACAGTTGTGTTATAGTTTCAGGATTATAGACATTTGGTCCACCCTTCGCAGCAACAACTGCAATCAAGCGTTTGCGATAACTGGCAATGAGTCTTTTACAACGTTCTTAAGGAATTACAGACCTCTCCATTCTTTGTAGGTGGGAAAACTTGTAAAATTGGCATTGTATCAAAATCTTATTTTCCCCACTGTATATATAAAACATTAATATTAATTGTATTGGAAATAATATTTTTATTTATTATTTTAAAATCATTATGTGTGACATTGAGAAACACTCTGTGTGATATAAAAGGATGAGTTATATCAGATGGAATGAAAAACCATGTTAAATAGTGTGCAAAATAAAGGGAAACCCTGATTCCCTCTTTGTAATGAATGAATATATTGCATATATACTGTACATCTCTCACCACATTGCATTATACTTCCATGTGGGTCTGCAGCAGCCTTTCTACGTGATTTCTGTAATTGTGGTCACACAACCTGAACCAGGTGAGCAATTCCCTCACCCACCTGTCCAATCTTTTAATCAGTACTTAAGACCCTATTGCGCTATTGTTTTCTTCCAGCTCTTTCACTTCATTTCCTCGTTTCAGATAGCGTGAGGAAACTCCTGGAAAACCACCAGCTTATAATAAGTTTTCTGCAATATATAACTGTAGAAGAAAGGTTATGAAGATTAAACACATCCAAGAAGCATAGAGTATTTGCGGAAAATATTTTCAATTGAAAATTATGTTGAAGTTATGAAAAATTAAATTTCAAGACTAGAAGAGTTTAGGACATCTCTTTAGAAAATGTACCCAATTTGCTCAACTAGAAAAACAGTATAGAAATATTTGTTCACTATTTTGAGAGTCGGTGAAGGGTTGCATAGCTATATTTGTATATTGATAAACTTGGGGATGAAGATGAATAATTTTTAAATATTAAACCATGGATTGCTACAAAGATTTATATTAATTAAACAGAATTCTTTTTGAAGTTTATAATGATAGAATATTATAGATGAGCGGGTTGATCCTCAGAGGTCCAGCCAAACATTGCAATTTTAGGATTTTACAGCATAGGAATAGAGATCAGTATGTAGGCAGATACCTGTCAATCCAGGGCAGCAGGTGGAAGCCGCCATGGCCCTGCCTATCTGAGCTTAGCCCTGGGTGGCTTTTAAAGTATGTTTTTCTCTGAAACGCCGCAACATTTCAGAGTGAAACATACCTGGCTGGGGCTGGGGCCGAGGCCTCTGGCTGGGGCTGGAGCCAAGGCTGAGGTCGGGGCCTCTGGCTGGGGTTGAGGCCAGGGACTCTGGCTGGGGCCGAAGCCTCTGACTGGGGCTGAGGCCAAGGCCGAGGCCGGGGCCTCTGGCTGGGGCTGGGGCCTCTGGCTGAGTCCGGGGTCTCGGGCTGGAGCCTCTAGCTGAGGCCGGAGCCTTGGGCTGGGCCTGTACCGGGCTGCGGTCAGTGCCAGGCTGTGAGTGGTGAAGCAGTGCGGCCTGCGCAGGCTTCCGGTGTGCGCGGCCGTATTCCTAGAGCTGTGATCTACTGGAAAATGGCCGCAGGAGCTACCGGTCCACGCATGGGCCAGCTCGGGTGGCCATTTTCCTGTAGATCACAGCTCTAGGAAGATGGCCACGCACACCGGAAACCTGCGCAGGCCGCACGCCGCTCGCAGCCCGACACCGGCCCCAGCCCCTGTACCGGACAGGCACAGATGCCGGCCCCAGCCGCTCGCCTCTGCTGCCACTGACGCTGCCGCTACCACCACCGCGTTCCTGGAGGGCCCTGTGATCCCACTTTACCACCACCGCAGGTAACGTTCGGACCATAAGACGCACCCCCCATTTTCCTCCCAAATATTGGGGAAAAAATGCGTCTTATTGTCCGAAAAATATGGTAATTCTTTTTTTTTACTATTGATGCTGCATTTAAAGCAGCATAAGTTGGTCACACAATATAAATCCATGCCAGTTGCATGGATTTATCTTGTGTGACCAACTTGTCAAGCACTTTTCCTAGCGATGCTCAAAATCGCTTGGAAAAGCGCTTGAAAAAACGCATGCGGAAATGCATGCAAAAACGCTTAAAAAACTCTTCTCCCTGGCAGAAAAAATGCATGGAAAATCTGCATGCGTTTTTTCTGCCATGAAGATGCAGAAATGCTCAGGAAAATTTCTGCTTCATTTCTGCATCGTGGGCACATAGCCAACAAGTTATCACCGATCCAGGATAGGTGAGATCGTATTGATTGTTTAGGACCGACCTTTGGAAACTACACCGATTGGAAGAATGGGGAATTTTTATCCCTGACAAGACACTTATCCCCATTTTAAAATGCAGCAGCAGGTGGGATGTCTGACCACAGCTCCATTCATTCTCTTGGGGGCTTCCAGAAAAAAACAAGAACAGCACTCTCAGCCACTGATGAAATGAATGGATCAGTGGTTGAGTCGAACGTACCGCTCCAGTCTAATGGGGATAAAAGCTCCACATTCTGCTCATTGGGTCCTAGAAGTCAGACCCTCACCAATCAATAAGTTATCACTTATCCTATGTGGAGGTGATTACTTTTTTTCTCCGTAGAACCCCTGTAAGTGCATCTCTGCCGCTGTGTTCCAAGTATTTCATCTCTAATGGAAATAAAGAATCTTGTCTTAATTAATATCAGAGAGAACAAATGACCGCCATACACAACACAATCCACAATACCGAGACCAATAATACCACATACAAAGGAGAAATACCGCCACACCGTGACCAGACCACATATTACCATCACATAGTGATCGAATAATGCCACATACAAGGAACAAATACCACCACACCATGACCAAACCACATATTACCACTACCTAGTGACTGAATAACACCACATACAAGGAATAAATAACGCCACAGTACCACCAGATCACATATTACCACCACATAGTGACCGAATAATACCACATACAAGGAACAAATAATGCCACACCATGACCAGACCATATATTATCACCACATAGTGACCAAATACTACAATACTGATCATGAATACAAACCACAATATAACAAAGTTATTACCACCAGTGACATTATACACAAGAGCTCTGTATATAATATACAGTGTATAGTGTAAGGGTACAGGTAAAACAGTGTTCACCAGTGACATTATACACAGGAGCTCTATATATAGTGTAGAGGTAATACAATGATCACCAGTTGTAGCGTCGGCATCTCTGCCTCCTGTTAGGCAGGGACGCCGTTCCCCTCACCTCTCCGCTCGGTGCCCGGCGTCTTCCTCCCGCGCTGCTGGCAGCGCGCGCTGCTTCCCGGTCACTGTGCTTAGGGCGCGCGCGCGCGCTCCCCCTCTCTTAAAGGGGCCACACGCGTCGTCCTAAGGAGTCCCCGGCCAATGGCCGGAGGACCTTACCATATATAAGGCACCTCCTCCAAAATGGAGGTGACCGAGCAATGTTGTTGCAAAGCCTATCAACTCTGCTTCAGCCCTCAGGTCCCGTTACCAGATACCTGCCAGTTACCTGCCAGATTCCTGCGTGATACCTGCCTGATACCTGTCTATCTGCTTGCATTCCTGCGGTCCGACAGTCTGCCTACCAGCACCTGCCAGTCTGTCTATGGATCAGTCTGCCCGCTCACCTGGGAGCGTCCACCTGCTACCTGCCTGCTAGCCTACCTGGAGGCTTAGCCGTCACTTGCTGTGACCATCTGCCTGTCCAGAGACTCTTGCCCGCTCACCTGGGAGCATCCACCTGCTACCTGCCTGCTAGCCTACCTGGAGGCTTAGCCATCACTTGCTGTGACCACCTGCCTGTCCAGAGACTCTTGCCCGCTCACCTGGGAGCGTCCACCTGCTACCTGCCTGCTAGCCTACCTGGAGGCTCTGCCGTCACTTGCTGTGACCACCTGCCTGTCCAGAGACTCTTGCCCGCTCACCTGGGAGCGCCCACCTGCTACCTGCCTGCTAGCCTACCTGGAGGCTCTGCCGTCACTTGCTGTGACCACCTGCCTGTCCAGAGACTCTTGCCCGCTCACCTGGGAGCGCTCACCTGTTACCTGCCTGCTAGCCTACCCGGAGGCTCTGCTGTCACTTGCCGTGACCACCCGCCTATCAAGAGACTGTTCCGTCACTTGCCGTGTCCGTTCTGCCCTTCTACCCTGAGACTGTTCTTGTCATCTGCCGTGTCTACCTTCCCGCCTTCCCTGGGAGCCACCTGCCTCCTTACAAAGACTGCCCCTTTGTATAATAGCTCAGAGGTTCCACCTCCCAGACCTGTTACACTAGTGACATACACAGGAGCTCTGTATATACTATATAGTGAATAGTGTAAGTGTACATGTAATACACTGACTCACCTGTGACATCTCTAGGTGATGTCCTTCTTCTTCACTTTTTTCTTCATCTGGTGCAGACCACCATCACTTCTTCCAGCCAGGACTCGTCTCTGGAGAAAATAACACACAGTTATTAATAGCTGATCTCTTCTAGATCACATTCTCCACTTTTTCCCAGACTTCTACACTACACCAGATGAAGAAAAAAAAGCGACATACTGCTGCCCTGTGCAGCAACAGGACCCCCTTTTGTTCCTCTACTTGGAAAAGTTTCCTAAAAAGTAAACTATATTACAGAAGTAATAATGTCCCTAATTGGACCCTAAAGTTATTCTGTTCCCCACTTGCCACCATAAATTAATAATATATTTTCCTCAATCTGGCTCAAAACAGTAATTAAGCCCCCCATTCTGGTCCCCATGACCCTTGTCCAGCTTGGCCCCCCCATGTCCCTTGTCCAGCCGGGCACCTATGTGCCCAGCTTGGCTCCCCACCATTTATTCATCCTGGCCTTCCCATATATCCCTTCTGGCCCCCATATATCCCTTGTCCTAACCCCCATATTTCCCTTCTCCTGGCCCTCATATATCCCTTGTCCTGCCCCTCCCCCCCATATATTCATCCAGGACCCATGTGTCCAGTCTGCCTACTCCCTCATATATCCATCCTGACCGCTCCCATATAACCATCCTGGTACCCCAATATATCCATCCTGGCCCTCATGTATTCAGCCGGCCCTGTCATATATCCATCCTGGCCCCCATGTGTTCAGCTTACCCCCCATATATCCATCCTGGCCCCCATGTGTCCAGCCTGCCCCCTATATAGCTATCCTGACCCCCATGTATCCGGCCTGCCCCCCATATATCTATCCGGGCCCCTATGTGTTCAGCCTGACCATCTACATATCCATCCTGGCCCCCATGTGTCTAGCCTTTCTCCCTCATATATTCATGCTGGCCACCATGTGTCTAGCCTGCTCCCAATATATCCATCCTGGCCCCCCATGTGTCCAGTCTGCCCCATGATATATCCATCCTAGCCTCCATGTGTCCAGCGTGCCCACCCATATATCCATCCTGGCCCCCATGTGTCCAGCCTGCCACTCCCACATACGCATTCTGGCTCCCATCCCCCCACCAAATTCACACACAGAAAAAAAAAGATTTTTCTTACCTACCTGTCCTCTGCTTAGATCCGGTGCACTGGTCTTAAAATGGCAGCCGACCTAGTAGAGGCTGGCAGCTGACATGAGTGCACCCGTCGCAGCCGGCTCATGACAGTGACATCATACACCGAAAACGTCAGACACAGAATCGTCAGGTTCATCGGGATGTGCGACGCCATGGTTCAGGTAATAAACGCTACGTGCGCGAGCCTCTGCAAATACTCTGCTTGCACTTTTAAAGGGCCCGTGCCCATAAAAAGCACAGTTTTTTTTTATTCTTCCCCCTCTCATCTACAGCAAGGGCCCACTCTGAGGATTTCCCCAAAACCCCGCCAGGCCAGTCTGACCCTGATTGGATATCATTATCTCTTTGAACATTATCATGACAAGTCATATTAGTGCGTAATTACCGTATTTTTCAAACTATAAGACGCACTCTTTTGCTCGAAAATTTTGGAGGAAATTGAGGGGTGCGTCTTTTAATCCGAATGTACTATACTTGTTGCTGTTGCTGTGGATGCGGGGGGGCGACGGAGGAGTGGGGGAACAGGAACCAGGAGCCGCCTGCTGCAGCCAACACTGTGCCAATTGCTTAATAGCGCGCACAGTGTCAGCCGCAGCTGCCAGCTCCCTGCTATTAAATAGCATGAATATTCAATACTCCCCACTCTAATGAGCATGAGCAGTAATGAATATTAATGCTCTTTAATAACGGACACATGTGATCACCAAGCCGCTGCAGGAGCCGGCGATTGCGGCTGACACTGTGCACACTATTAAGGGGAACAAATATTCACTACTCGCCAGACCAATAGTCCCGGCATGAAGAGCAGTCACTATTCTGGCAGCTCATCTCAGCTTGTGAGGGTGCATGGCAGTGACGTCATGCACTGCTCACACGGTGACATCAGCTGCTGGCAGCAGAACAGGACGCAGCACTGGAGCAGAGGGAAGGAAGGTGAGAATTATTTATTGCTGCGTATGCAGCATGATGGAGATCGGGGTGCAATGCGTACCAGGGTGGGGGTGCCATGCATACCAGGATGGGGGTGCCATGCATACCAGGATGGGGGTGCCTTGCATACCAGGATGGGGGTGCCTTGCATACCAGGATGGGGATGTGGGGTGCCATGCATACCAGGATGGGGATGAGGGATGCCATGCCTACCAGGATGGGAATGAAGGGTGCCATGCATACCAGGATGGATATTGGGGTGCCGTGCATACCAGAATGGGGGTACCATGCATACCAGGATAGGGGTGCCATGTATACCAGGATGGGGATTGGCTTGCCATGCATATCAGGATGGGGATTGTGGTGTCATGCAAACCAAGATGGGGGTGGGGTACCATGCATACCAGGATGGGGACCATGTATGGGGATGGGGATGGGAGCCACATATAACTGGAAGGGGGGCCATATATACCAGGATGGGGGATATTAGCACAGAATTGGAGGACATTACCCCTATAAAAGTGTCAGCAGCAGACCCCCTCCCCCATAACTGTGCATTATGACCACATTTTTTTCTTCAATTATTTTTCTATTTTCCTTTTCTAAAACCTAAGCGAATCTTATGGTCCAGTGCATCTTATAGTCCAAAAAATATGGTAGATGAAAAAGAAGTTATACATGATTATTACCCACAAGTGAAGAGCAAGCACTAAAATGCTCGGGTACTCGTTGCTCGGGTCGAGCAAATTGGAATGCTCGAGTGCTCGTTCCGAGTAACGAGCCCAATAAAAGTCTATGGGAAACTCGAGCATTTTTCCGGCGGCCCCCCTGCGGTCTGCAGAGGGCCTAAAAATTGCCCAAATCGATGGGAACAGTGCTCAAATGACATGGGAACAGCATGGGGAAGCCCCCTGGAAGCATTTCTGACTCCCAGGTCAATGCTGTCAACAATGTTGTCAGAGGTATTATGCTTTCAAAAATGAAACCAAAATGGATTTTCCTGGGAAATATGCTAAGGAACATCTTTTCCAGGGTATTGACTTGTATATAAGGCAAAATAAATAACCAAAAACAAAAATGCTCCTTCACATCTTGGGCTATGTTCACACGTAGCGTTTTTGATGCGTTTTTGCACTTTGCATTGCTTTCAACCATGACAAATGCATTCACCGGGAAATGTCATTTTAACTTTTACAACCTTATGTGGCCATGTGGTGTGTCAAACATCATCAGACACATCCTGTTTCATTTATGAAGGAGGGATTGTGAAAGTCACAAACACTACAGCCTTATTATTCTTAAAGGGCCAGCAGTCGGCTATACTTTGTTGTTCCCATTATTAAAGAGTGGGTCTCCTATACTGTTATTGCGTATGCAGTGACTAAAGTGACTGCAAGGGCTGCCCAAAATTTGGACGCACCCAATAACCCTTTGAAGAGACATAGAGGAGGGTATCAGTAAAAAAAATGTTCCCATTTTGAAGGAGTGGGTCCCCTATAGTGGTAATGCCCATGCTGTGACTGCAAGGGCTGCCAAAATTTTGGAAAAAAACCCTAACAATTTAAAAGCACATAGAGCTGGGCCACAGTAACAACATGTTCCCATTAGAAAGGAGAGGGTCTGCTATACTGTTATAGGATATGCAGTGAGTCCAACGGCTGCCAAAATTTAGGAAAAACCCCACTAACAATTTAAACACACATAGAACTGGGCCACAGTAATGACATGTTCCCAAAAGAAAGGAGAGTGTCTGCTACACAGTTATAGGGTATGCAGTGAGTTCAAAGGCTGCCAAAATTTAGGAAAAAACCCTACTAACAATTTAAAGACACATGGAGCAGGGTTACAGTAACGAGTACAACATGTTCCCATTAAAAAGGAGTGGGTCTCCCATATTGTTTGCCTATGGAGTGAATGCAACGACTGCCAAAAATGTGAAAGGAACTCCAGTGTCCCTTGCGAGAGACGTAGAGGTCGGAGAGCCTCCTGAAAACAATGCTCCCATTATTAGGATGTGGATCTCTCATACTGTTTGCCTATGCAGTGAATGCAAAGGCTGCCAAAATTTTGGAAACACTCCAATGCCCCTTGCAAGAGACGTAGAGGTCGGAGGACCTCCTGAAAACAATGTTCCCATAATTAGGAAGTGGGTCTCCTATACTGTTTGCCTATGTAGTGAATGCAAAGGCTGCCAAAAATGTGGGGGCACTCTAATGCCCCTTGCAAGAGACGTAGAGGTCGGAGGGCCTCCTGAAAACAATGTTCCCATTATTAGGAAGTGGGTCTCCCATACTGTTTTCCTATGCAGTGAATGCAACGGCTGCCAAAATTTTGGAGGAACTCCTATGCCCCTTCCAAGAGACATAGAGGTCGGAAGACCTCCTGAAAACCATGTTTCCATTATTAGGAAATGGGTCTACCATACTGTTTGCCTATGCAGTGAATGCAACGGCAGTCAAAAATTTGGGGGAACTCCAATGTCCCTTGCAAGAGACGTAGATATGGTGGTATGGTGGATATGGTGGTGATATGGAGGAAGATGTGGAGGATGAGGATGAGGAGAAGGAGGAGAACAAGAGCAAATAGACAAAATCAGGAAGCGTATATCCATATCTGGGTGTGAAGACAGAGGTGCATGGGAATAGAGTTAGAACTCCCCCAAAAAATACTGTATTTGAGTTTATGTTACGCTGCTATCATTCGGTGGTGTTGAGAAGTCAGGCCCAATCTAGCCCTTGCTCATTTTTGTAAGAGTCAGCCTGTCAGAATTTTCAGTTGGCGGATGCGCCAATCGGATATAATTTCAACAGCGGCATTACAAACCTGCTCTGACAAAACGCTTGCGGCAGGGCAGACCAGGACCTCCAAAGCATAGAGAGCCAGTTCATGGCACATGTCCAGCTTGGATACCCAATAATTATAAGACACAGAGGCATCATGGAGGACGTTGGTATGGTCGGCAAATTACTCCCTCACCATCTTCCTAAACTTTTCCCTCCTTGGGAGTGTACCCCGCGCCTCAGGGCCTGTGCGATGGGAGAGTCTGAGAAAACTGTCCCAGAACTTTGACAGTGTTCCCCTGCCTCTGCTGGAGTTTTCAGATGGGAATTTTTATAAATCTTTCCGCAAGGGTCTTCTCGTACTGCACCATTTTATTGGCCTGTTATGCAAGGGAATAAGAGACAGAAAGTTCTCCTTGTAGCATGGGTCTAGAAGTTTCACCAATCAGTAATGACTGTCACCCGAAATTTCGACAACGCGAGGGTCACAGGAAAGGCAACATAAACTCAGCCATGTATGCCAGGCTGCAAAGAGGCAAGACTTCCATGTCCTCACCAAGAGGACGACTGACCATGCTCTCCTCCTCATTCTCTTCCTCCTCCTTTTCCTCCTCCTCCCTGTCTTCAGGCCATCCACGCTGAACAGACGGTATGACAGTTGTGCAGGTAGTACCATCTATAGTGCAGGAAACTAGCTCCTGTTCCTCCTTCTCTTCCTCATTGTCACCCAATCCACGTTGGGATGAGATGAGGCTGGGCTGTGTGGAATCATACTGTATGATTCCTTGCTCCATCTCTTAGTGCTCCACATGCAATGCATCCTCTTTAATTATGAGTAGAGAGCGTTTCAGAAGACAGAGAAGTGGGAAGGTGACACTAATTATGGTGTCATCACCGCTCACCATCTTAGTGGAGTCCTCAAAGTTTTGGAGGATGGCACATATGTCTGACATCCATGTCCACTGGTGAAGTCTTATGTGTGGATTCTGAACTGAATACCGATGGCCTTGTTGATGCTGGTAGTCAACAACTGCCCTCTTCTGCTCACAAATCCTTCCCAACATCTGCGATATAGAGTTCCAATGCGTCGGGACATCGCAGATCAGTTGGTGAGTTGTAAGCAGCAAACGCTGCTGAAGCACGGCAAGGGCGGCAGAAGCTGTAGCTGACTTTTCTAAAATGAGCACACAGGCGGCATACTTTGACAAGCAGATCCGGGTAGGTTTTGAGAAACCCCTGAGCCACGAGGTTAAGCACATGGGTCTGGCATGGTATGTGTGTGAGCTCTCCTCACCTCAGAGCCGCCACCAGGTTCTGGCCATGGTCACACATGACCATGCCAGGTTATAGGGTCAGCGGTGTCAGCCACAGATCTGCCTTCTCTTTCATAGCTGTCCACAACTCTTCAGCGTTGTGCAGTTTATCATCTAAGAATATTAGCTTCAGCACACCCTGTTGCCGCTTGACCGAGGCAGTGCTGCAGTGCTTCCAGCTTGTGACTAATGTGGTCATTTCGGAGATGGAGGCTGAAGAGGAGGAGGAGGTGCAGGAGCTGTAGAAAGTGTGGGCAACCCTGATTGACCCAGGGCCCGCAATCCTTGGCGTTGGGAGGACATGTTCTGTTCCGAGGTCCAACTGGGTCCTGGCTTCCACTATATTAACCCAGTGTGCCGTCAGTGAGATGTACCGTCCCTGTCCACAAACACTTTTCCACGTGTCCGTGTTTAGGTGAACTTTCTCGGTAACTGTGTTGTTGAGGGCATGGCTAATGTTGTGGGACACGTGCACGTGTAAGGCGGGGACGGCACACTGGGAGAAATAATGACAGATGGGGACCGAGTACCGAGGGATAGCCGCCACCATTAGGTTGTGGAAAGCTTACATCTCCACGATCCTAAAAGGCAACCGTTTGAGCGCAAGCATTCGCGAAATGTGTGAATTTAGTAGTATGGCCTGTGGGGCGTTGGCTGCATATTTGCGCTTGCGTTCCAAGGACTGGAGTTGGGACAACTGAACGCTGCGCTGGGACAAGGACGTGGATGTGCTTGCTGATGGTGCTAGTTGAGAGTGTGCAACGACACGTGCAGGGCATGAGGAATCTTGGCATCCGCCATGGACAGGGGATTGGCGCGCACGCACAACAGCGGAAGAAGCAGTAGTGTCACCCGCAGACACTGTTTCTGGGCCCTGGGGTTTGGTGCTTTGCTGCCATGTGCCTAATCATGCTGGTGGTGGTCAGGCTGCTAGTTTTGATACCCATGCTGATGCTGGCCTGGCAGGAGGTGCAAATGGCCTTTTCGAGGTTATCGTTAAAAACAACCAGACTTGGGAAGATCTAACAGTTGTACTGGCAACTATTGTCGTGTTGGCGCTATGAGGAAGGTTTTCCTGTCTCGTGTTTGTAGCCACCACACTGCTTCTTCCTGCCTGTTGTGGTACTACACCTCCCTCCCCCTGTGTGTTGCTGTCCCTCTGCAAGGTTGGATCAGTTACTATATCATCCACCACCTCGTCTTCTACTTCCGCGCCCTGGTTCTTCTCCTGACTTGCTGGCAATTGTGTCTCATCATCATCATCCACCTCTTGTGACAGTAATTGCATTTTCCCACCGTTGCCTTCGTGTGACCGTGGCTGCTCCATTATTTGGGCATCGCTACATGAGTTCTCCTCTTGACTCGCTTGAAGCTGGCAGAGTGAGAAGCCCGAATCTAAAAATGGAAATATGAACAGCTCTTCTGAGTGTCAATGTGTGGGATCAGTTGTCTCCGGGCACTTGGCATGGTGGGAGGATTGAGGATTATGGCTACTGAGACTTGACCGTGTGGAAGAAAGGGAGGTGGTGGTGGCAAAGTAACTGGAATCATTATCTGCTATCCAACCAACAACCTTTTGACACTGCTCTGTGCTCATTAGTGGTGTACTGCGGTCCCCTTGTAATTGGGACAGGAAGGTCGAGCGACAAGTTGTAGGTGTTTGTTGTGGCACAATTTCAGCTTGCCCGCGGCCATGTCCTCGGCCTCTGCATGCACCGTCACCATCACGTCCACTTCCCCGTCCCTTGCCACACAACTTGCCCATTTTAAATGGAGGACAATATTTTCCACGTTCATGAGAAATGGCAGATTTTGGAACGCAGTTATATGTGATACATCTGACAGAGAACCACGGTTTAAAGTAGCAGGACTGTAATTTACTAATATTATTCTACACAGAGACCTAGTGTGAATAGCTTGACCGACACACTGCAACGAAATTAAAATGGAAGAAATGGCTGATTTTGGAACACTGTGATAGGTGATATGTCTGACAGAGAACCACGGTTTTAAATAACAGGCCTGTAATTTACTAATATTATTCTACATAGAGACCTAGTATACAAAAATCAAAATAAACTTTATTATTTAAAATATTGACAGGTTAATATCGATGGACCGCGTCCTTTCCTGGACGTGGTACATCGACGACATATTGCTGATCTGGCAGGGTTCTGTTCAACAGTTAGAAACTTTTATGTCCGACTTGAATGGCAATGACCTAAATATCCATATTTCATATCAATACAAGCCTAATAAGGTGTTTTTTCTTGATGTTACACTCAGGAGGGATGGTCTATACAGACCAATATATATAGGAAGCCATCATCTACTAATATGCTCTTGCATGCATCATCTTCGCACCCGAGACATATGGTACAATCTATTCCCGTGGGACAGTTCCTGCGTCTCCTCAGGATCTGTTCCACGGATCAAGA
Source organism: Phyllobates terribilis (assembly GCF_046119375.1). Classification (NCBI taxonomy): domain Eukaryota; kingdom Metazoa; phylum Chordata; class Amphibia; order Anura; family Dendrobatidae; genus Phyllobates; species Phyllobates terribilis. The sequence continues at coordinate 458,218,774 of NW_027362764.1, forward strand.
CTTTGAAAATCAGGCCCAAGACCTAAAAAATAGGTTCTACGACAGAGGGTATAGTCATAGGATGACCAAGAGAGCATATCACAGGGCTAAATATCCCGCCAGAATCTTCTTTACGGTTCTCGAGCCACCAAGGATGGTGACCTGGTGAGATTTATAACTAAATTTCACTCACAAGCCCTTGCAATGAGGGAAGCCCTTTGTAAAGCATGGCCAATCTTGAAGGCAGACCCAGTAGTCTCAAAATTTATACCAGAGACATCTGCCATTGTGTTTCGACGGTCTAAGAACCTTGGTGATTGGCTTGTTAGAAGTAGTGTTGAGCCACCCCCGTAGTGTTCGAGTTCGGTTCGTCGAACACCCGTGTGTTCGCCGAACTGTTCGTCGAACTGTTCGTCGAACACCTTCGAAAACCGTTAAAACCAATGGCAGGCAAACAAAAACACATAGAAACACATAGAAAACACCTTCAAAGGTGTCCAAAAGCTGACAAACTGCTCAGAAGACACAACTAACACATGGAAAAGTGACAAGTACATATAGTCATGCGAAAAGAAAAGAGGTGGAGGAGTAAAAGGAGGGGGAGACACAAATATAGGCATGTCATAGAATCATAGAATCATAGAATGGTAGAGTTGGAGGGGACCTCCTGGGTCATCTGGTCCAACCCCCTGCTCAAAGCAGGATTCACTAAATCATCTCAGACAGATGTCTGTCCAGCCTCTGTTTGAAGACGTCCATTGAAGGGGAAATCACCACCTTTCGTGGCAGCCTGTTCCACTCATTAATCACCCTAACTGTCAAAAAGTTTTTTCTAATATCTAATCTGTGTCTCCTCCCATTTAGTTTCATCCCATTGCTTCTAGTCTTTCCTTGTGCAAATGAGAATAAAGATGATCCTTCTACAATGTGACAGCCCTTGACATATTTGTAGACAGCTATTAAGTCTCCTCTCAGTCTTCTTTTTTGCAAGCTAAACATTCCCAAATCCTGCAACCGTTCCTCATAGGACATGGTTTGCAGACCAGTCACCATTCTGGTCGCTCTTCTCTGAACTTGCTCCAGTTTGTCTATGTCTTTTTTAAAATGTGGTGCCCAAAACTGTACACAGTATTCCAGATGAGGTCTGACCAAAGAGGAGTAAAGACCGATAATGACTTCACGTGATCTAGACTGTATGCTTCTGTTAATACATCCCAGAATTGTATTTGCCTTTTTTGCTGCTGCATCACACTGTTGACTCATGTTCAGTCTATGATCTATTAGTATACCTAAGTCTTTTTCAATGTACTGTTGCTTAGCTCTATTCCACCCATTCTGTATATGCTTTTTTCATTTTTATTGCCCAGATGTAGTACTTTGCATTTTTCCCTGTTAAAAACCATTCTGTTGGTTGCTGCCCACTGCTCCAGTTTATTTAGGTCTTTTTGAATCCTCTCTCTCTCTTCTCTAGTATTAGCTATCCCTCCTAGCTTTGTGTCATCAGCAAATTTAATCAGTTTACCCTCAATTCCTTCATCTAAATCATTGATAAAGATGTTGAACAATACAGGTCCCAGGATGGAGCCCTGTGGTACCCCACTTGAGACATTCATCCAGCTGGATGTGAAGCCATTTACAACCACCCTTTGAGTCCGATCACTAAGCCAGTTATGAATCCACCTAACAGTTGCCTGGTCCATTGCATACTTGGTCATTTTTTCAATAAGGATGGTGTGAGATACTTTGTCAAATGCTTTGCTGAAGTCAAGATATACTATATCTACAGCATTTCCCTGATCCACCCAGTCAGTGATTCTGTCATAGAAGGAAATTAAGTTAGTCTGACATGACTTGTTAGTTACAAACCCATGCTGACTCTGGTTAATCACTTCATTCTTATCCATGTACTTACATACATGTTGTTTAATAATTTGTTCAAAGATCTTTCCTGGTATAGAAGTCAGACTCACCGGCCTATAGTTCCCTGGGTCCACCTTCTTCACCTTTTTGAAGATAGGAACAACATTTGCTCTTCTCCAGTCTTCTGGGACTTCTCCTGTTCTCCAAGAATTTTCAAAGATTATGGAGAGTGGTTCTAAAATTTCTTCTACGATCTCCTTCAGTACTCTGGGGTGTAATTCATCTGGACCTGGAGACTTGAACTCATTTATGTTAGCTAAATATTTCCTCACAATCTTTCTGTTTACAGATAACTTGGATTCTTCTATTCCTTTAAAAGGACAGTGAAGATCAGTTGATGTTACATTTTCTTTCTGAGAGAAAACAGATGCAAAATAGGAATTAAAAAGTTCGGCCTTCTCAACATCCTCTCTTACCATTTCTCCATTTTCATCCTGTAAAAATCCTATAGCATCTTTGACTTTTCTTTTACTTTTGACATACCCCCAAAATCCTTTTTTATTGCTTTTGACATCTCTTGCAAGCCTTAGTTCATTGTCAGCTTTAGCTAACCTGATACGTGCCCTGCAGGATCTGCAGACTGCATTATAATCTTCTTTAGATATGCCTCCCTCTTTCCATTTAATAAACATTTCTTTCTTTCTTTTTAGCATGTGTTTAAGTTCTGTGTTCATCCATCCTGGTTTCCTTAAATGCTTCCCATTCTTCCTACTTTTCAGGATTGTTAACGATTGTGCTTTGAGAATCTCATTTTTAAAAATTTCCCATCCTTCCTGGACATTTTTGTCCTTAAGGACATCCAGCCATTGGATCCCTCCTATTCTCTTTCTGAGTCTCTTAAAATCTGCCTTTCTAAAATCTAACCTTGAAGTTTGAGTCTTAACATGTCTTCCTCCTCTAGTTATCCAAAATTCTATAATAGCATGATCGCTGCCTCCTAGGGTCCCAGCCACCTTTACCTCCTCAACCATTTCCTCCCTGTTTATAAGGATTAGATCCAAAGTAGCAGATCCCCTTGTTTTCTCCCCTACCTTTTGGAAGATAAAGTTGTCAGCAAGAGAGGATAAGAATTTGCTTGACCTGTTAGTTTTACTTGAGAGAGATTCCCAACAAATGTCTGGATAGTTGAAATCTCCCATGACCACTACGTCATATTTTTTGGAGAACTTGGTCATTTGATGCATAAAGAGTTCATCCATATCTTCAGCTTGCCCAGGTGGCCTGTAGTAAATGCCTACAGTGGTGTCCTTTCCGTTGTTCTCTCCTTGTATTCTTACCCAAACAGTTTCCACAGAACTCCCAGTCTCTGAAGCTTCAATCTCTGTGCAGATATACGCTTTTCTAACATACAATGCGACACCTCCTCCTCGTTTATCAAGTCTGTTTCTTGCAAATAAGTTGTATCCTTTTAGCCTTTTATTCCAATCATGTGTATCGTCCCACCAAGTTTCAGTGATTCCAATGACATCATATTCCTTTTCCTGCATTAGTAGTTCCAATTCTCCTTGTTTGTTGCCCATGCTTTGTGCATTTGTATAAAAACATTTTAGTTTGTGATTGGTTTCTCTTCCTCCCATATTTTTATTATTTAAATTGTTTTGTCTTTGTTCTTCCTTTCCACTTCCAGTAGCAGAGATCTCAATAGTATTTGTCAGCTGTATAGCTTTTTCTGGCCTTTTGCTTCCCTTCCCACATTGTTCTAGTTTAAAGCTCTCCTGATGAGTGTAGCAAGGCGACTTCCAAATACATGTTTTCCAGTCTTCGTAAGGTGCACCCCATCTCTAGCAAGTAGTCCATCGTATAGGTAATTCATTCCGTGATCCAGAAATCCAAATCCTTGTTGACGGCACCATCGACGTAGCCAGTTGTTCACCTGTAGAATCTTATTCCACCTCATTGTTCCATGGCCATCCACTGGGAGGATGGATGAGAAGACCACCTGCGCTCCCAATTCTTTCACTTTCTTGCCTAAGTCTTCAAAGTCACTGCAGATGGTTTCCAGGTCCTTTCTTGCTGTGTCATTTGTCCCCACATGTATTAGCAGGAATGGGTAGTGATCTGTAGGTCTGAAGAGTCTTGATATCCTGTCAGACACATCTTTAATTTTTGCTCCTGGAAGACAGCACATTTCTCTTGAGGTTATGTCTGGTCTGCAGATAGCGGCCTCTGTTCCTCTTAACAGGGAATCCCCCATGACCACCACTCTCCGTTTTTTCTTCACAACATTCTTCTTTCTCCATCCAGGAGGATTCTGAGGGCTTACAAGGTTATTCATTGCTGGCAAAGTCTTATCTTGCTGTATTTCTTCATGGTTCTCCTGCGAGAGAGCCTGGTACTGGTTCCTGAGCAGTATGGGTGCTGACTGCCTCTCGATCCTCCTGCTTCTGTGGGTCACATGCTTCCATTCCTCTGTTTCCTCAGGTGCAGTTCGAATTTCTTCTCTTTCTGAATCATGAAGAGATAATTCTGCTCTGTCTAAGAACTCTTCACCTTCCTTAATGATTTTCAAGGTAGTCAACCTCTCTTCTAGATTTCGCAACTTTTCCTCCAACAGGGACACAAGCTTGCATTTCTGGCATGTGAAGTTTGGCTTTTCCACTGGCAAGTCTGTGAACATGTAGCAGGATATGCAGCTCACCAAATGGCTCCTGGACTCTTCCATGTTCTTACTGTTAATATTCTGAAAACAGTGAAAAAAGCTTAAAAATGGTTTACCGATGTCCTCTTTTCAGCTCCAACAGCCAAAATCCAGTGTTCTTTGAGCTCACCGAGACTCTTCACTTACCCCAAAATGCAGTGGGAATATGCAAATTATCTCCTCAGGACTCCTCCCCTGGTTTACCGATGTCCTCTTTTCAGCTCCAACAGCCAAAATCCAGTGTTCTTTGAGCTCGCGGAGACTCTTCACTTACCCCAAAATGCAGTGGGAATATGCAAATTATCTCCTCAGGACTCCTCCCCTGTCATGCCCTTCTAAAATCCAAAAAGTGAGAAGCCGACACGTTCAGTCCGCTCCTGCCCGTGCCACCTCCGTGTCGCCGGGTTTGTGCCAGAGCCGCGGTGAACCCTGACGGCCAGCCCCCCTCTCCCAATACTGGTGCCTGTCCGCTGGTGGGTCGAGCGAGCCCCCCTGTGGTGGAGGCAGCTCTAAGCTTTTTAATTTAAATTGTCTCTCTAATTTGAATGAATACACTTTAAATCCATTTACAAGGATCTATTGGAGGGCAAGTCTCATGCCAGCAGCCGCGTAATTCCAGCTCCAGTAGCGTCCACTAAAGCTGCTGCAGTTAAAAAGCTTTTATAAGGATCGAGCTCGGCTGTCCACCGCAAGGCATCCTACTGCCAGTCCCAGCCCCTATGCCTTGGGGTGCCTCCTGATGCTCTTCACTGAGTATCCCGTGGTCCCGAAGCATTTCCTTTGAAAAAATTAGGTGTCCAAACTACAGGTGGTGTAGCTTGCTTAACAGCCGGGATAATCCGCTGACTAGCAGACACTGCTACTAGGCACAAAGTATTTCCTGGGCTAGATGCAGTTAAAAATTTGTAATTAGATACTCTCGTTGGATGCTGAGAAAGCATTCCATAGAGTCTCCTGGCACGCCATATATGATTCTCTTAAAAAGCTTGGGGTAGGGGTCTAGGGGACCCTTTTATAGCCAAAATCACGGCCCTGTATCACAATACGTCACCTAGGCTGAAGATAAATGGAACTGTAGCACCCTGAGGGCTCGGTTGCTACAGAGGTATTGCACCTCACCCAGAGGTGTGATATCTCACTCTCAGGTAAGGATGGAGTGTGGATCAGGACCCGACACCTGCATGCATTACACCACATTGCCGTGGGGCAGGGCGACCAATATGCCTCTGAGATGGGCACGACAGTCCCTGTCCCTGGCTGGAGTGGGGGGAGGGAACACTGAGGAAGGGGAACCCTCTAGTGCAGGAGCAGGGAGGAAGCAGTTCCTGGGTGCATTGAGAAGGGAGTATAAAAGGTGGTCACCATCTTAGTTCAGTGCAGAGAAGTCTGAGCAGAAGTGTCAGGGAGCAGGGGCTCTGCATGAGCTCTGCTCCGGAGGCGGGCCTAGTAACAGAGGCCCAGGCCTGGAAGAGGGAGAAGGAAGGAAGAGGAGCGGAGAAGGCTCCAGGTACGAGGAATGAAGGGATCTCAGGGGTGCGGACGGGCGAGTCGCCACCGCACGCCCAAATCCACCTGCGTGGAGGGGTCAGGCCAAAGGGGGAGACTGGTCCCCGAAACTAGTGGAGGCAGGAAACGACCCTCAGCTAGAAACCGGAGGCTCTGACATTTTATGTGGCGCAGCCCCTCGCTACACCCGCTAGGAAGGCACCACATAGGGTCAGGGAAACTGGCGCCAAGTTTACCAAGAGGAGGCCCGAGGCAGCCGGACAGAAGGGTTGGTTAGAAAGGCCAGACAAAGGACACACAAATGGCGTCCTGTGAAGCACTCCAAAGTTATCTGGGAGTTGTCTGAGCCCCTCACCTGGTGAGCACAGTATGACGTGGGCAGCCGTTACCTGCAGACGTGGTCTGGATAATAAGAACTGTGAGTAAAGGCCCTGGACTGCATCACTGACTCCGTGTCGTTACTGCTGCTGCCCTGCACCATCACCCCCATCCTCCGCATACACTGCCCTGAGGCTATACTCCTTCCTTGGGGAGTTATGCTACGCTCTGCTGCACCCACAACACCAGCCTCAGCGGTCTGCCCTGCAGCGGCGGTTCACTCTGACCGCAATCCACGGGTGGCGTAGTCGGACATTTAAACATCAAAACCACATAAATAGTTCCGCCACTGGTTTGACCACCCTGAGCCACGGAACCGGGTCGCCGCCACGAAGACTACAACCACCAGCATCCACCAAAAAGGGTCCGGCTCCGGGTGTCCCAAGGCCCAGGGGGTGCATCAGAACATTTTCATCACCTTTCACAATCACCAATGGGACAAGGCAGGGATGTCCTCTGTCCCCTCTCTTATACATCCTAGTGATGGAGCACCTGCTCTCATCAATTCGCCATAACCCCAATATTAGGTGGATTGAGGTGGGAGGCACCGAGTACAAGTGCTCTCTATTTGCTGATGATGTCCTAGTATATATCACTCAATCACATATATCCATCCATGCTGTTATGGCTGAAATAGATCACTTTGTTACATGGTCAATTTTAAAATCAATGCAGCGAAGTCTGAGGCCCTCGATGTCTCCCTCCCCAAATCCATATAGGATTCCATCCAGTCCAACTTTCCATTTGCCTGGCCCTCACAGGGTATCAAATACTTAGGAATTCCTATTCATAGAGACCTCTCCCATCTATGTTATCTTAATTTTTTGCCCTTTATTGAACAACTCCATACAGACCACGGTTGGCAAGTTAGAACTGTAAGATTCACTACGTGAACCACTGGTGTTTTGTGGAAAAGCACATGTACACTGTGTTCCAAATTATTATGCAAAAAGTGTTTAGGAGTGATAAGGGAAGAATTTGTTTGTTTGTCAGTTAAACTCATTGATGGTGATGTGTGTCAGGGCTCTTTATATCACTGTAAGCAATTGCAGACACCTGTGCTAATTAGTTTGGCAGGTGTGTCCAATGAAAGGCAAGACTACTTAAGAAGGCTGTCTCACATTATTAAGCAGCCTACATTTTCTGCCAAAATGGGAAAGAAAAAGGATGTGTTGACTGCTGAGAAGCAACAAATTGTGGAGTGTTTAGGTCAAGGCATGACTACAATCAACATTGTGCGATGATCAGGATGAAGTGTCTTGGCAATCAAGAAGTATGTAGCTGATTCACAGTACACACGTGTGCGTGCTGATAAGGGCAAATTGAGGACTCTTTCCTACAGGCAATTACGTCAGGTTAAAAGAGCAGCGGCAAAAAAACCTTGTCATAGCAGCAGACAAGTATTTGAAGCTGCTGGTGCCTCCAACGTCCCCCGAACAACAAGATGCAGGGTCCTTCAGAGGTTTGCAGCTGTGCATACGCCATCCTGTCGACCTCCTCTATCCACTTCACACAAGCAGAAACGGCTCCAGTGGGCTTAACATTACATGAAGACTGATTTCAAAACTGTTTTGTTCACGGATGAGTGCCGTGCAGCGCTCGATGGTCCAGATGGATGGAGTGGAGGATGGATGGTTGATGGACACCCCACGCAAACACGGCTACAGCGCCAACAAGGAGGAGGTGGAGTAATGTTTTGGGCTGGAATCATGGGGAGAGAGATTGTCGGCCCCTTTAGGATCCCTGAAGGCGCTAAAGATGAACTCCATAATGTATGTGGATTTTCTCAAACAGCATTTCCTGCCATGGTTCAAGAAGAAGAACCGTGTATTTCACAGCAAGATCATTTTTTTGCATGATAATGCACCATCTCACGCTGCACATAAAACATTTGCATCTCTGGCTGATATGGGCATAAAAGGGGACAAACTTATGGTGTGACCCCCATGCTCCCCTGACCTCTACCCCATTCAGAACCTCTGGAGCATCATCAAAAGGAGTGTCTATGATGGCGGGAGGCAGTTCACATCTAAGCAACAGCTCTGGGAGGGTATTCTGTCCTCATGCAAAACAATTGAAGCAGAAACCATCCAAAACCTGACAAATTCAATGGACGAGAGAGTTCAGAAGCTCCTTTCGAACAAGGGGTCCTATGTGAAAATGTAACATCACCTAGAATAAAGTTTTGAGTTGAAAACTGTTTGATTTCAGTTTCTAATAACCTGCTAATGCTTAGAATTTCAAAAATGACCATTTTTTTGGTCTTTATTAAAATGAAAAGGTTGATCGAAAAGTTTGGGGGATCTAAGAGTGTGGCAATCCAGTAGTCAGGATTACTTCGAATTCTGACGATATGAGGGTCATGTTGCAGGTAGTGCAGCAAGATGGCACTTATGTGTGTTGCGCATCTCGGAGCCCCAAAATTATTTTCCGGGCTAGATGCAGCTAAAAATTATTATTAATTTTAAATCTGGTGGAGCTTAGTATAGATGGCCTAATAGGATCAGTGCTGCACACTGCTACAAAGCCCAAATTATTTTCCAGCCAAGATACAGATAAACATGATTAGTAATTTTAAATCTGGTGGAGCTTATTATAGATGGCCTAATAGAATCAGTGCTGCACACTGCTACAAAGCCCAAATTATTTTCCAGCCAAGATACAGATAAACATGATTAGTAATTTGAAAGCTTAAAACGGTCGGTAGGGTGATTTTAACCAATCATCAAGCTTTTACTCTCCCCAGGAAGACACAGGGGTAGAAAACTCGTTTCGGATCCATGATTTGTTCATATTTATGAACGTGAGTCTGTCTACATTATCAGTGGAGAGCCGCGTGCGCTTATCTGTCAGCACACCACCAGCAGCGCTGAACATACGTTCAGACAGAACGCTGGCTGCGGGGCATGACAAGATCTCCAAGGCGTAAGTGGCTAGCTCCGGCCATTTATCCAGATTGGAAGCCCAAAAAGAGCAAGGGTCCAGTGACACAGTCATGGCTTCAATGTTTACTTGGAGATACTCCTGTACCATCGTCTCTAGGCGTTGACTATGTGTCAGACTTCTTGTCTCCTGTGGCCTTGCAAAGGATGGGCTAAAAAAGTGGTGAAATGATTCCGCAAAATTGATGTTACCAGCAGATACTGTGGTTCTGTTACGGTTTGAGTGCTGAACACTTGACGGTCCCACGGTTGGCAAGTTGGAACTGTGAGATTCACTACGTGCACCACTGGTGTTTTGTGGAAAAGCACATGTAAGATTCTGCAACAGTCTCTGCTGATACTCCTGCATGCGTGCATCCCTTTCTATGGCAGGAATAATTTCGGCAAATTTACTTTTGTACCGGGGATCTAACAGTGTGGCAACCCAGTAGTCAGGATTATTTCTAATTCTCACAATTCGAGGGTCATGTTGCAGGTAGTGCAGCAAGAAGGCACTCATGTGTGTTGCGCATCCAGGAGCACCAAGTCCCTGTTGTGTTGGTGGCGAGGTAACAATCATGCTTCCTTCCTCTGTCCTCTCCCCCCAACCTCGCACAACAGAAATGTGATCAAAGTCTCCCTCATCTGATGAGTCTTCCATCAGTTCGTTCTCCACTTCTTCCTGGGCTCCTGCACCTTCCTCACTAGTTTGGCTGCTACCATGCGCCCTGGAAAAACCATCTCCCCCACCCTCACATGCCTGCCGCCTTGGTGCTGCCAACCGTCTGGACCTTGCAGATGTTAGCCCTTCCGCATACAACTCTTCCTCCTCTACTTCCTCCACCTCCTCTTGTGCCACCACCTGACTCCGAATTCTGTTTAACATGTGCTCCAGCATGTAAATCACCGGAATAGTCATGCTGATAATGGCATCGTCAGCACTAAACATCTTCATCGCCATTTCAAAACTGTGCAGAAGGGTGCATAGGTCCCTGATCTGAGACCACTCCTCCAGCGTGATTTGCCCCACCTCTGGATCTCGTTGGCCCAGGCTATACGTCAGAACGTATTGCACCAGGGCTTGTCGGTGCTGCCACAGTCGCTGCAACATGTGCAGAGTTGAATTCCACCGGGTAGGCACATCACATTTTAGCCGGTGAAGTGGCAGGCCCAACGACTTCTGTAGAGATGTAAGTCACTGAGCTGCGGGATGCGAACGGCGGAAGTGAGCACACAGCGACCGTGCCCTCTGCAGAAGGCCATCTAGTCTGGGATAGTGGGCTAAAAATTGCTGGACAACCAGGTTCAACACGTGAGCCATACAAGGCACGTGTGTGACATTGCCCCGACGAAGGGCCGTACCCAGGTTTGCAGCATTGTCGCACACGGCCTTCCCTGGTTTCAGGTCCAGTGGAGACAACCATTCATGAAATTGGTTCTCCAGAGCTGACCACAACTCCTCAGCTGTGTGACTCACATTTCCCAGACATTTCAAAGTAAAAACCGCCTGATGACGTTGAGCCCTACTGCCAGCATAGTAAGGAGGTGTGCAGGATCCCTTCTGCGCAGTTAGAAAGCTTGTGGCACGACCAGACAGGCTTTGGGTGCAGGTGGAAGACCGAGAGGAGGTTGAGGAGGCAGAAGCAGTGGAGGAACTTTGACATAAAGAGGATTGACGCACAACTCGTGGGGACGGCAAGACTTGGAGAGCAGCCCCTTGTCCTGCTGTCACCATAGTTACCCAGTGCCCAGTCAGTGACATGTAACGCCCCTGTCCATGTCTACTCTTCCAAGTATCTGTGGTGAAATGCACCCTGTCACACACAGAGTTTCTCAAAGAAGCGGTGATGTTATGTGCGATATGCTGGTGGAGCGCAGGCACACCTTTCTTTGAGAAGTAGTGCCGACTGGGCATCTGGTACTGGGGCACTGCGACGGACATAAGGTCTCGAAAATCCTCTGTGTCCACCAGGCGGAAAGGCAGCATTTCTGTAGCCAAGAGCTTGCAGATGGTGAAATTCAACCTCTTAGCTTTCTCATGGCTAGGAGGAAATGGTCTTTTACTTGTCCACATCTGAGGGACCGAGGGCTGGCTATTGTGCTTAGACGGGGTTGATAAGGGTGTCCCCGGCAAACTGCCGGTCTGTGAGGAAGATGCAGGCGGACATGTTAGGTTGCCTTGATCCAAAGGTGGTGCTATCAATGTCGGACAGCGCTCAACACCAGCTGGTGTTACCACCTCCAAAGAAAATGATGACCTGCCAATCACGCTGGCTGTTGCGGGTAAAGAGGTGGCAGGTCTGCGCCCCAAAACAGGTGTGACTGCTGTCCCCCCAGTCACAGAGGATGAAGAGGCCACGGATGCACAAGATATGGCAGACGGCGGTTGGCCCGGCCGGCTAGGCCGCATTGTAGCACACTGAGCTTCCCACTGCAACTTATGCTTCATGTCCATGTGCCGGTTCATGCATGAAGTACTCAAACTATGTATTTTTTGGCCTCTACTTAGCTTTTGCTGACAAATGTTACAGATAACACGAGTTGGGTCATATTTATCGATCTGATAAAATTCCCAGGCTATGCAAGGCTTATCATCCATGCGACCTGAAGAGCCACCACGACTTGTGGTGAGAGGCAGAGTTGTGTTTGAGGATGCAGTTGTTGACGTGCTTCCAGTACTATGTCTCTGTCCAGGAAGGCGCAACCTGACCTTGTCATCACTAGCATCTTCCTCCACCTCCTCTGCTGACCTCATCTCTTGGCTGACTGTGGGTTGACAGTAAGTGGGATCTCCAACCTCATCATCATCACCCTGTGCGTTATCACACACGTCGTCCTCAGAGCCAACCTGTTCTTGCCCTGACAAAAAACTAAAGTTGTCACTCCAATCAGGTATTTGAGTCTCATCATCGTCTTCCTCATTGTCTCCACCAACAGGTGTTACAGTTTGGGAATGAAGGTCTACATTATGGTCAGAACCTTCTGCGTCTGGTCCTGGATCTGACTCATAAAGATTCTGGGCATCAGTGCAGATCATTTCCTCGTCTGGATTCACAGAAGCGCTGGAGTCGACCTCTGATTCCCAGGCTATAGTATGAGTAAACAGCTCTGCAGACTCAACCATCTGTTCTACCTCATACTCAGACGGGCAGCTGGAGATTTGGGAGCTGTGAGGAAGCAAGTGCGATTGGGGTGACACCTTTGAGGACTGGAGTATTTGTGATGTTGAAGTTGATGTGGAGGAGAGCCCACTTAAAGGAGCACTTGATATCCGTTGAAGCACCTGCTGTTTTTGTGCCTCATCTGGAATTTGTAGCGATTGGCGTGGCCGTAAGAAAGGGATCTTATCACATTGTCCGCTAAAAGAAGTAGACATTTTAGTTTGGCTGGAAGATGGTCTTTCTTCTGCAGATGTTACTGTTGCTTTAACACCTACCCCACGGACACAACCTTTTTTCCCCTTCCCAACACGCCTATTCCCCTTTCCACCAGCAGCAGGCCTTTTTCCACTCATTTTGGTGGTTAACTAATTCACAACTCTGGAGTTGTTTGCACAAAAAATCAATGGATGGGAACCGAGCAGAGCTGAGTGGCCAAACTGTGGTATTAGGCCAAAACTATTGGCTGGGTTAGATGGAGAAAAAAATTATATTCGATTTGCAACCTGATGGAGGTCAGTATAGATGGACTAATAGAACAAGTCCCACACACAGCTAGAAGCACAAATATTTTTTCAGAGGTAGATGCAGAAAAAAAATATATTCAGTTTGCAACCTGATGGAGGTCAGTATAGATGGACTAATAGAGAAAGTCCCACACACTGCTAGAAGGCCAAATATTTTTTCAGAGCTAGATGCTAGAGATGAGCGTTTTTCTACTCGAACTGTTCGCCAATCTCAAATTCGAGCTGTTTTGGGCGGTGTTCGAGCCGTTCGGCGAACACGAACGATTTGAGAAAAATTCGGCTGTTCGAGGTTATGTTCGATAACTGTTCGTGCACCAAATCATAACTGGATTTTTTCTCAGTAATGATGAAAATTAATGTTAATACGCAGTTTGAGTGTACAGCGGGGTGGGGGAAGGGGCAGGGGATGGATCTCTGCAGGAATAATGAAGATCTCCATTTTTTTTTCTCTTTCCCGCATTTGCAGTGGGGAGGTGCAGTCTGTCAGCCTATCAGCAGCGCACACACGGAGCGAACTGCTGTTTTTCACACAAGTAAGGGCATGTGTCATTGGCAGTGTATGTCACATGTCCTTGCCCTATAAGACCAAGCCATTTTCCCCGTCGCCACCATTTTCTCACTGCTGCAGCTGCGTGTTAGACGGCACCGCTGTTGCTGTGTGCGCTATACCTTGTTAATTTCAAGCCAATTTTCGCACAAATCTACAGATAGCTTGGGAGTAGGGAATAGTTGTGATTGCAGTCCTTTTAAGGACTAGGTTACAGCATTTCCTACGACTTTTATCAGGCAGGTCTGTGCTCTTAAATAGATAGATTGTGGGAGTAAAGAATAATTGTAATTGCAGTCCTTTTCAGGACTAGGTTACATCAGTTCCTATCAGTTTTTGCCAGGCAGGTCTGTGCCAGTGCTGTGCAAGTTTTTTTCACAGCATTTGGCTGAATCTAGCAAAGCTAATCCTTTTTGGCCTATTGCAGAGTGTGTTAGTCAGTGGAGTAGCCTATCTGTGTTGCAAGATATACCACCTGTGTATAGAATACCAATTTTTTTACTGCACCTAGTGAAGCAAAATCTTTTGGGCATAGCATCATTCTATTAGTCCATCTATACTGACCTCCATCAGGTTGCAAATTGAATATAATTTTTTTCTGCATCTAGCTCTGAAAAAATATTTGGGCTTCTAGCAGTGTGTGGGACTTGTTCTATTAGTCCATCTATACTGACCTCCATCAGGTTGCAAACTGAATATAATTTTTTTCTGCATCTAGCTCTGAAAAAATATTTGGCCTTCTAGCAGTGTGTGGGACTTTCTCTATTAGTCCATCTATACTGACCTCCATCAGGTTGCAAATTAAAAATAATTTTTATCTGCATCTAGATCTGAAAAAATATTTGGCCTTCTAGCAGTGTGTGGGACTTTCTCTATTAGTCCATCTATACTGACCTCCATCAGGTTGCAAATTAAAAATAATTTTTATCTGCATCTACCTCTGAAAAAATATTTGGGCTTCTAGCTGTGTGTGGGACTTGTTCTATTAGTCCATCTATACTGACCTCCATCAGGTTGGTTGCAAACTGAATATAATTTTTTTCTGCATCTAGCTCTGAAAAAATGTTTGGCCTTCTAGCAGTGTCTGGGACTTTCTCTATTAGTCCATCTATACTGACCTCCATCAGGTTGCAAACTGAATATATATTTTTTCTGCATCTACCTCTGAAAAAATATTGGGCTTCTAGCTGTGTGTGGGACTTGTTCTATTAATCCATCTATACAGACCTCCATCAGGTTGCAAACTGAATATATTTTTTTTCTGCATCTACCTCTGAAAAAATATTGGGCTTCTAGCTGTGTGTGGGACTTGTTCTATTAATCCATCTATACAGACCTCCATCAGGTTGCAAACTGAATATAATTTTTTTCTGCATCTAGCTCTGAAAAAATAGTTGGCCTTCTAGCAGTGTGTGGGACTTTCTCTATTAGTCCATCTATACTGACCTCCATCAGGTTGCAAATTAAAAATAATTTTTATCTGCATCTAGCTCTGAAAAAATATTTGGCCTTCTAGCAGTGTGTGGGACTTTCTCTATTAGTCCATCTATACTGACCTCCATCAGGTTGCAAATTAAAAATAATTTTTATCTGCATCTACCTCTGAAAAAATATTTGGGCTTCTAGCTGTGTGTGGGACTTGTTCTATTAGTCCATCTATACTGACCTCCATCAGGTTGCAAACTGAAAATAATTTTTTTCTGCATCTAGCTCTGAAAAAATATTTGGCCTTCTAGTAGTGTGTGGGACTTTCTCTATTAGTCCATCTATACTGACCTCCATCAGGTTGCAAATTGAAAATAATTTTTATCTGCATCTAGCTCTGAAAAAATATTTGGCCTTCTAGCAGTGTGTAGGACTTTCTCTATTAGTCCATCTATACTGACCTCCATCAGGTTGCAAATTAAAAATAATTTGTATCTGCATCTACCTCTGAAAAAATATTTGGGCTTCTAGCTGTGTGTGGGACTTGTTCTATTAGTCCATCTATACTGACCTCCATCAGGTTGCAAACTGAATAGAATTTTTTTCTGCATCTAGCTCTGAAAAAATATTTGGCCTTCTAGCAGTGTCTGGGACTTTCTCTATTAGTCCATCTATACTGACCTCCATCAGGTTGCAAATTAAAAATAATTTTTATCTGCATCTAGCTCTGAAAAAATATTTGGCCTTCTAGCTGTGTGTGGGACTTGTTCTATTAGTCCATCTATACTGACCTCCATCAGGTTGCAAACTGAATAGAATTTTTTTCTGCATCTAGCTCTGAAAAAATATTTGGCCTACTAGCAGTGTCTGGGACTTTCTCTATTAGTCCATCTATACTGACCTCCATCAGGTTGCAAATTAAAAAAAATTTTTATCTGCATCTAGCTCTGAAAAAATATTTGGCCTTCTAGCAGTGTGTGGGACTTTCTCTATTAGTCCATCTATACTGACCTCCATCAGGTTGCAAATTAAAAATAATTTTTATCTGCATCTACCTCTGAAAAAATATTTGGGCTTCTAGCTGTGTTTGGGACTTGTTCTATTAGTCCATCTATACTGACCTCCATCAGGTTGCAAACTGAAAATAATTTTTTTCTGCATCTAGCTCTGAAAAAATATTTGGCCTTCTAGTAGTGTGTGGGACTTTCTCTATTAGTCCATCTATACTGACCTCCATCAGGTTGCAAATTGAAAATAATTTTTATCTGCATCTAGCTCTGAAAAAATATTTGGCCTTCTAGCAGTGTGTAGGACTTTCTCTATTAGTCCATCTATACTGACCTCCATCAGGTTGCAAATTAAAAATAATTTGTATCTGCATCTACCTCTGAAAAAATATTTGGGCTTCTAGCTGTGTGTGGGACTTGTTCTATTAGTCCATCTATACTGACCTCCATCAGGTTGCAAACTGAATAGAATTTTTTTCTGCATCTAGCTCTGAAAAAATATTTGGCCTTCTAGCAGTGTCTGGGACTTTCTCTATTAGTCCATCTATACTGACCTCCATCAGGTTGCAAATTAAAAATAATTTTTATCTGTATCTAGCTCTGAAAAAATATTTGGCCTTCTAGCTGTGTGTGGGACTTGTTCTATTAGTCCATCTATACTGACCTCCATCATGTTGCAAACTGAATAGAATTTTTTTCTGCATCTAGCTCTGAAAAAATATTTGGCCTTCTAGCAGTGTCTGGGACTTTCTCTATTAGTCCATCTATACTGACCTCCATCAGGTTGCAAATTAAAAATAATTTTTATCTGCATCTAGCTCTGAAAAAATATTTGGCCTTCTAGCTGTGTGTGGGACTTGTTCTATTAGTCCATCTATACTGACCTCCATCAGGTTGCAAACTGAATAGAATTTTTTTCTGCATCTAGCTCTGAAAAAATATTTGGCCTTCTAGCAGTGTCTGGGACTTTCTCTATTAGTCCATCTATACTGACCTCCATTAGGTTGCAAATTAAAAATAATTTTTATCTGCATCTAGCTCTGAAAAAATATTTGGCCTTCTAGCAGTGTGTGGGACTTTCTCTATTAGTCCATCTATACTGACCTCCATCAGGTTGCAAATTAAAAATAATTTTTATCTGCATCTACCTCTGAAAAAATATTTGGGCTTCTAGCTGTGTGTGGGACTTGTTCTATTAGTCCATCTATACTGACCTCCATCAGGTTGCAAACTGAATATAATTTTTTTCTGCATCTAGCTCTGAAAAAATATTTGGCCTTCTAGCAGTGTGTGGGTCTTTCTCTATTAGTCCATCTATACTGACCTCCATCAGGTTGCAAATTAAAAATAATTTTTATCTGCATCTACCTCTGAAAAAATATTTGGCCTTCTAGCAGTGTGTGGGACTTTCTCTATTAGTCCATCTATACTGACATCCATCAGGTTGCAAATTAAAAATAATTTTTATCTGCATCTAGCTCTGAAAAAATATTTGGCCTTCTAGCAGTGTGTGGGACTTTCTCTATTAGTCCATCTATACTGACCTCCATCAGGTTGCAAATTAAAATAATTTTTATCTGCATCTACCTCTGAAAAAATATTGGGCTTCTAGCTGTGTGTGGGACTTGTTCTATTAATCCATCTATACAGACCTCCATCAGGTTGCAAACTGAATATAATTTTTTTCTGCATCTACCTCTGAAAAAATATTTGGGCTTCTAGCTGTGTGTTGGACTTGTTCTATTAGTCCATCTATACTGACCTCCATCAGGTTGCAAACTGAATATAATTTTTTTCTGCATCTAGCTCTGAAAAAATATTTGGCCTTCTAGCAGTGTGTGGGACTTATTCTATTAGTCCACCTATACTGACCTCCATCAGGTTGCAAATTAAAAATAATTTTTATCTGCATCTAGCTCTGAAAAAATATTTTGCCTTCTAGCAGTGTTTGGGACTTTCTCTATTAGTCCATCTATACTGACCTCCATCAGGTTGCAAATTAAAAATAATTTTTATCTGCATCTACCCCTGAAAAAATATTTGGGCTTCTAGCTGTGTGTGGGACTTGTTCTATTAGTCCATCTATACTGACCTCCATCAGGTTGCAAACTGAAAATAATTTTTTTCTGCATCTAGCTCTGAAAAAATATTTGGCCTTCTAGTAGTGTGTGGGACTTTCTCTATTAGTCCATCTATACTGACCTCCATCAGGTTGCAAATTGAAAATAATTTTTATCTGCATCTAGCTCTGAAAAAATATTTGGCCTTCTAGCAGTGTGTAGGACTTTCTCTATTAGTCCATCTATACTGACCTCCATCAGGTTGCAAATTAAAAATAATTTGTATCTGCATCTACCTCTGAAAAAATATTTGGGCTTCTAGCTGTGTGTGGGACTTGTTCTATTAGTCCATCTATACTGACCTCCATCAGGTTGCAAACTGAATAGAATTTTTTTCTGCATCTAGCTCTGAAAAAATATTTGGCCTTCTAGCAGTGTCTGGGACTTTCTCTATTAGTCCATCTATACTGACCTCCATCAGGTTGCAATAAAAAAAATTTTTTATCTGCATCTAGCTCTGAAAAAATATTTGGCCTTCTAGCTGTGTGTGGGACTTGTTCTATTAGTCCATCTATACTGACCTCCATCAGGTTGCAAACTGAATAGAATTTTTTTCTGCATCTAGCTCTGAAAAAATATTTGGCCTTCTAGCAGTGTCTGGGACTTTCTCTATTAGTCCATCTATACTGACCTCCATCAGGTTGCAAATTAAAAATAATTTTTATCTGCATCTAGCTCTGAAAAAATATTTGGCCTTCTAGCAGTGTGTGGGACTTTCTCTATTAGTCCATCTATACTGACCTCCATCAGGTTGCAAATTAAAAATAATTTTTATCTGCATCTACCTCTGAAAAAATATTTGGGCTTCTAGCTGTGTGTGGGACTTGTTCTATTAGTCCATCTATACTGACCTCCATCAGGTTGCAAACTGAATATAATTTTTTTCTGCATCTAGCTCTGAAAAAATATTTGGCCTTCTAGCAGTGTGTGGGTCTTTCTCTATTAGTCCATCTATACTGACCTCCATCAGGTTGCAAATTAAAAAGAATTTTTATCTGCATCTAGCTCTGAAAAAATATTTGGCCTTCTAGCAGTGTGTGGGACTTTCTCTATTAGTCCATCTATACTGACATCCATCAGGTTGCAAATTAAAAATAATTTTTATCTGCATCCAGCTCTGAAAAAATATTTGGCCTTCTAGCAGTGTGTGGGACTTTCTCTATTAGTCCATCTATACTGACCTCCATCAGGTTGCAAATTAAAAATAATTTTTATCTGCATCTACCTCTGAAAAAATATTGGGCTTCTAGCTGTGTGTGGGACTTGTTCTATTAATCCATCTATACAGACCTCCATCAGGTTGCAAACTGAATATAATTTTTTTCTGCATCTACCTCTGAAAAAATATTTGGGCTTCTAGCTGTGTGTTGGACTTGTTCTATTAGTCCATCTATACTGACCTCCATCAGGTTGCAAACTGAATATAATTTTTTTCTGCATCTAGCTCTGAAAAAATATTTGGCCTTCTAGCAGTGTGTGGGACTTATTCTATTAGTCCACCTATACTGACCTCCATCAGGTTGCAAATTCAAAATAATTTTTTGTCTGCATCTAGCTCTGAAAAAATATTTGGCCTTCTAGCAGTGTGTGGGACTTTCTCTATTAGTCCATCTATACTGACTTCCATCAGGTTGCAAACTGAATATATTTTTTTTCTGCATCTACCTCTGAAAAAATATTTGGGCTTCTAGCTGTGTGTGGGACTTGTTCTATTAGTCCATCTATACTGACCTCCATCAGGTTGCAAATCGAATATAATTTTTTTCTCCATCTAACCCAGCCAATAGTTTTGGCCTAATACCACAGTTTGGCCACTCAGCTCTGCTCGGTTCCCATCCATTGTTATTTTGTGCAAACAACTCCAGAGTTGTGAATTAGTTAACCACCAAAATGAGTGGAAAAAGGCCTGCTGCTGGTGGAATGGGGAATAGGCGTGTTGGGAAGGGGAAAAAAGGTTGTGTCCGTGGGGTAGGTGTTAAAACAACAGTAACATCTGCAGAAGAAAGACCATCTTCCAGCCAAACTAAAATGTCTACTTCTTTTAGCGGACAATGTGATAAGATCCCTTTCTTACGGCCACGCCAATCGCTACAAATTCCAGATGAGGCACAAAAACAGCAGGTGCTTCAACGGATATCAAGTGCTCCTTAAAGTGGGCTCTCCTCCACATCAACTTCAACATCACAAATACTCCAGTCCTCAAAGGTGTCACCCCAATCGCACTTGCTTCCTCACAGCTCCCAAATCTCCAGCTGCCCGTCTGAGTATGAGGTAGAACAGATGGTTGAGTCTGCAGAGCTGTTTACTCATACTATAGCCTGGGAATCAGAGGTCGACTCCAGCGCTTCTGTGAATCCAGACGAGGAAATGATCTGCACTGATGCCCAGAATCTTCATGAGTCGGATCCAGGACCAGACGCAGAAGGTTCTGACCATAATGTAGACCCTCATTCCCAAACTGAAACTCCTGTTGGTGGAGACAATGAGGAAAACGATGATGAGACTCAAATACCTGATTGGAGCGACAACTTTAGTTTTTTGTCAGGGCAGGAACAGGTTGGCTCTGAGGACGACGGGTGTGATAACGCACAGGGTGATGATGATGAGGTTGGAGATCCCACTTACTGTCAACCCACAGTCAGCCAAGAGATGAGGTCAGCAGAGGAGGTGGAGGAAGATGCTAGTGACGACGAGGTCAGGTTGCGCCTTCCTGGACAGAGACGTAGTACTGGAAGCACGTCAACAACTGCATCCTCAAACACAACTCTGCCTCTCACCACAAGTCGTGGTGGCTCTTGAGGTCGCATGGGTGCTAAGCCTTGCATAGCCTGGGCATTTTTTCAGATCGATAAAGATGACCAACTCGTGTTATCTGTAACATTTGTCAGCAAAAGCTAAGTAGAGGCCAAAAAATACATAGTTTGAGTACTTCATGCATGAACCGGCACATGGACATGAAGCATAAGTTGCAGTGGGAAGCTCAGTGTGCTACAATGCGGCCTAGCCGGCCGGGCCAACCACCGCCTGCCATATCTTGTGCATCCGCGGCCTCTTCATCCTCTGTGACTGGGGGGACAGCAGTCACACCTGTTTTGGGGTGTAGACCTGCCACCTCTTTACCTGCAACAGCCAGCGTGATTGGCAGGTCATCATTTTCTTTGGAGGTGGTAACACCAGCTGGTGTTGAGCGCTGTCCGACATCGATAGCACCACCTTTGGATCAAGGCAACCTAACATGTCCGCCTGCATCTTCCTCACAGACCGGCAGTTTGCCAGGGACACCCTTATCAACCCCGACTAAGCACAATAGCCAGCCCTCAGTCCCTCAGATGTGGACAAGTAAAAGACCATTTCCTCCTAGCCATGAGAAAGCTAAGAGGTTGAATTTCACCATCAGCAAGCTCTTGGCTACAGAAATGCTGCCTTTCCACCTGGTGGACACAGAGGATTTTCGAGACCTTATGTCCGTCGCAGTGCCCCAGTACCAGATGCCCAGTCGGCACTACTTCTCAAAGAAAGGTGTGCCTGCGCTCCACCAGCATGTCGCACACAACATCACCGCTTCTTTGAGAAACTCTGTGTGTGACAGGGTGCATTTCACCACAGACACTTGGACGAGTAGGCATGGACAGGGGCGTTACATGTCGCTGACTGGGCACTGGGTAACTATGGTGACAGCAGGACAAGGGGCTGCTGTACAAGTCTTGCCGTCCCCACGAGTTGTGCGTCAATCCTCTTTATGTCAAAGTTCCTCCACTGCTTCTGCCTCCTCAACCTCCTCTCGGTCTTCCACCTGCACCTAAAGCCTGTCTGGTCATGCCACAAGCTTTCTAACTGCGCAGAAGGGATCCTGCACACCTCCTTACTATGCTGGCAGTAGGGCTCAACGTCATCAGGCGGTTTTTACTTTGAAATGTTTGGGAAATGTGAGTCACACAGCTGAGGAGTTGTGGTCAGCTCTGGAGAACCAATTTCATGAATGGTTGTCTCCACTGGACCTGAAACCAGGGAAGGCCGTGTGCGACAATGCTGCAAACCTGGGTGCGGCCTTTCGCCGGGGCAAAGTCACACACGTGCCTTGTATGGCTCACGTGTTGAACCTGGTTGTCCAGCAATTTTTAGCCCACTATCCCAGACTAGATGGCCTTCTGCAGAGGGCACCGTCGCTGTGTGCTCACTTCCGCCGTTCGCATCCCGCAGCTCAGCGACTTACATCTCTACAGAAGTCGTTGGGCCTGCCACTTCACCGGCTAAAATGCGATGTGCCTACCCGGTGGAATTCAACTCTGCACATGTTGCAGCGACTGTGGCAGCACCGACAAGCCCTGGTGCAATACGTTCTGACGTATAGCCTGGGCCAACGAGATCCAGAGGTGGGGCAAATCACGCTGGAGGAGTGGCCTCAGATCAGGGACCTATGCACCCTTCTGCACAGTTTTGAAATGGCGACGAAGATGTTAAGTGCTGACGATGCCATTATCAGCATGACTATTCCGGTGATTTACATGCTGGAGCACATGTTAAACAGAATTCGGAGTCAGGTGGTGGCACAAGAGGAGGTGGAGGAAGTAGAGGAGGAAGAGTTGTATGCGGAAGGGCTAACATCTGCAAGGTCCAGACGGTTGGCAGCACCAAGGCGGCAGGCATGTGAGGGTGGGGGAGATGGTTTTTCCAGGGCGCATGGTAGCAGCCAAACTAGTGAGGAAGGTGCAGGAGCCCAGGAAGAAGTGGAGAACGAACTGATGGAAGACTCATCAGATGAGGGAGACCTTGATCACATTTCTGTTGTGCGAGGTTGGGGGGAGAGGACAGAGGAAGGAAGCATGATTGTTACCTCGCCACCAACACAACAGGGACTTGGTGCTCCTGGATGCGCAACACACTTGAGTGCCTTCTTGCTGCACTACCTGCAACATGACCCTCGAATTGTGAGAATTAGAAATAATCCTGACTACTGGGTTGCCACACTGTTAGATCCCCGGTACAAAAGTAAATTTGCCGAAATTATTCCTGCCATAGAAAGGGATGCACGCATGCAGGAGTATCAGCAGAGACTGTTGCAGAATCTTACATGTGCTTTTCCACAAAACACCAGTGGTGCACATAGTGAATCTCACAGTTCCAACTTGCCAACCGTGGGACCGTCAAGTGTTCAGCACTCAAACCGTAACAGAACCACAGTATCTGCTGGTAACATCAATTTTGCGGAATCATTTCACCAGTTTTTTAGCCCATCCTTTGCAAGGCCACAGGAGACAAGAAGTCTGACACATAGTCAACGCCTAGAGACGATGGTACAGGAGTATCTCCAAGTAAACATTGAAGCCATGACTGTGTCACTGGACCCTTGCTCTTTTTGGGCTTCCAATCTGGATAAATGGCCGGAGCTAGCCACTTACGCCTTGGAGATCTTGTCATGCCCCCAGCCAGCGTTCTGTCTGAACGTATGTTCAGCGCTGCTGGTGGTCTGCTGACAGATAAGCGCACGCAGCTCTCCACTGATAATGTAGACAGACTCACGTTCATAAAGATGAACAAATCATGGATCCGAAACGACTTTTCTACTCCTGTGTCTTCCTGGGGAGAGTAAAAGCTTGATGATTGGTTAAAATCACCCTACCGACCGTTTTAAGCTTTCAAATTACTAATCATGTTTATCTGTATCTTGGCTGGAAAATAATTTGGGCTTTGTAGCAGTGTGCAGCACTGATTCTATTAGGCCATCTATAATAAGCTCCACCAGATTTAAAATTACTAATCATGTTTATCTGTATCTTGGCTGGAAAATAATTTGGGCTTTGTAGCAGTGTGCAGCACTGATCCTATTAGGCCATCTATACTAAGCTCCACCAGATTTAAAATTAATAATAATTTTTAGCTGCATCTAGCCCGGAAAATAATTTTGGGGCTCCGAGATGCGCAAGACACATAAGTGCCTTCTTGCCGCACTACCTGCAACATGACCCTCAGATTGTCAGAATTTGAAGTAATCCTGACTACTGGGTTGCCACACTCCTAGATCCCCCACACTCTTCGATCAACCTTTTCATTTTAATAAAGACCAAAAAAATGGTCATTTTTGAAATTCTAAGCATTAGCAGGTTATTAGAAACTGAAATCAAACAGTTTTCAACTCAAAACTTTATTCTAGGTGATATTACATTTGCACATAGGACCCCCTGTTCGAAAGGAGCTTCTGAACACTCTCGTCCATTGAATTTGTCAGGTTTTGGATGGTTTCTGCTTCAATTGTTTTGCATGAGGACAGAATACCCTCCCAGAGCTGTTGCTTAGATGTGAACTGCCTCCCGCCATCATAGACACTCCTTTTGATGATGCTCCAGAGGTTCTGAATGAGGTAGAGGTCAGGGGAGCATGGGGGTCACACCATAAGTTTGTCCCCTTTTATGCCCATATCAGCCAGAGATGCAGATGTTTTATGTGCAGCATGAGATGGTGCATTATCATGCAAAAAAATGATCTTGCTGTGAAATACACGGGTCTTCTTCTTGAACCATGGCAGGAAGTGCTGTTTGAGAAAATCCACATACATTATGGAGTTCATCTTTAGCGCCTTCAGGGATCCTAAAGGGGCCGACAATCTCTCTCCCCATGATTCCAGCCCAAAACATTA
Organism: Phyllobates terribilis; assembly: GCF_046119375.1. Lineage (NCBI taxonomy): Eukaryota > Metazoa > Chordata > Amphibia > Anura > Dendrobatidae > Phyllobates > Phyllobates terribilis. The sequence goes on from NW_027362764.1 coordinate 458,243,534, forward strand.
CTCCACCTCCTCCTTGTTGGCGCTGTAGCCGTGTTTGCGTGGGGTGTCCATCAATTAGCCATCCTCCACTCCATCCATCTGGACCATCGAGCGCTGCACGGCACTCATCCGTGAACAAAACAGTTTTGAAATCAGTCTTCATGTAATGTTTACCCACTGGAGCCGTTTCTGCTTGTGTGAAGTGGATAGAGGAGGTCGACAGGATGGCGTATGCACAGCTGCATCTTGTCCTCTGAAGGACCCTGCATCTTGTTGTTCGGGGGACGTTGGAGTCACCAGCAGCTTCAAAAACTTGTCTGCTGCTATGACAAGGCTTTTTTGCAGCTGCTCTTTTAACCTGACGTAATTGCCTGTAGGAAAGAGTCCTCAATTTGCCCTTATCAGCACGCACACGTGTGTACTGTGAATCAGCTACATACTTCTTGATTGCCAAGACACTTCATCCTGATCATCGCACAATGTTGATTGTAGTCATGCCTTGACCTAAACACTCCACAATTTGTTGCTTCTCAGCAGCCGACACATCCTTTTTCTTTCCCATTTTGGCAGAAAATGTAGGCTGCTTAATAATGTGAGACAGCCTTCTTATGTAGTCTTGCCTTTCATTGGACACACCTGCCAAACTAATTAGCACAGGTGTCTGCAATTGCTTACAGTGATATAAAGAGCCCTGACACACATCACCATCAATGAGTTTAACTGACAAACAAACAAATTCTTCCCTTATCACTCCTAAACACTTTTTGCATAATAATTTGGAACACAGTGTACATGTGCTTTTCCACAAAACACCAGTGGTTCACGTAGTGAATCTTACAGTTCTAACTTGCCAACCGTGGTCTGTATGGAGTTGTTCAATAAAGGGCCCAAAATTAAGATAACATAGATGAGAGAGGTCTCTATGAATAGGAATTCCTAAGTATTTGATACCCTGTGAGGGCCAAGCAAAGGGAAAGTTGGACTGGATGGAATCCTATATGGATTTGGGGAGGGAGACATCGAGGGCCTCAGACTTCACTGCATTGATTTTAAAATTTGACCATGTAACAAAGTGATCTATTTCAGCCATAACAGCATGGATGGATATATGTGATTGAGTGATATATACTAGGACATCATCAGCAAATAGAGAGCACTTGTACTCGGTGCCTCCCACCTCAATCCACCTAATATTGGGGTTATGGCGAATTGATGAGAGCAGGTGCTCCGTCACTAGGATGTATAAGAGAGGGGACAGAGGACATCCCTGCCTTGTCCCATTGGTGATTGTGAAAGGTGATGAAAATGTTCTGATGCACCCCCTGGGCCTTGGGACACCTGGAGCCGGACCCTTTTTGGTGGATGCTGGTGGTTGTAGTCTCCGTGGCGGCGACCCGGTTCCGTGGCTCAGGGTGGTCAAACCAGTGGCGGAACTATTTATGTGGTTTTGATGTTTAAATGTCCGACTACGCCACCCGTGGATTGCGGTCAGAGTGAACCGCCGCTGCAGGGCAGACCGCTGAGGCTGGTGTTGTGGGTGCAGCAGAGCGTAGCATAACTCCCCACGGGAGGAGTATAGCCTCAGGGCAGTGTATGCGGAGGATGGGGGTGATGGTGCAGGGCAGCAGCAGTAACGACACGGAGTCAGTGATGCAGTCCAGGGCCTTTACTCACAGTTCTTATTATCCAGACCACGTCTGCAGGTAACGGCTGCCCACGTCGTACTGTGCTCACCAGGTGAGGGGCTCAGACAACTCCCAGATAACTTTGGAGCGCTTCACAGGACCCCATTTGTGTGTCCTTTGTCTGGCCTTTCTTACCAACCCTTCTGTCCGGCTGCCTTGGGCCTCCTCTTGGTAAACTTGGCGCCAGTTTCCCTGACCCTATGTGGTGCCTTCCTAGCGGGTGTAGCGAGGGGCTGCGCCACATAAAATGTCAGAGCCTCCGGTTTCTAGCTGAGGGTCGTTTCCTGCCTCCACTAGTTTCGGGGACCGGTCTCCCCCTTTGGCCTGACCCCTCCACGCAGGTGGATTCGGGCGTGCGGTGGCGACTCGCCCGTCCGCACCCCTGGGATCCCTTCATTCCTCGTACCTGGAGCCTTCTCCGCTCCTCTTCCTTCCTTCTCCCTCTTCCAGGCCTGGGCCTTTGTTACTAGGCCCGCCTCCGGAGCAGAGCTCATGCAGAGCACCTGCTCCCTGTCACTTCTGCTCAGACTTCTCTGCACTGAACTAAGATGGTGCCCACCTTTTATACTCCCTTCTCAATGCACCCAGGAACTGCTTCCTCCCTGCTCCTGCACTAGAGGGTTCCCCTTCCTCAGTGTTCCCTCCCCCCACTCCAGCCAGGGACAGGGACTGTCGTGCCCATCTCAGAGGCATATTGGTCGCCCTGCCCCACGGCAATGTGGTGTAATGCATGCAGGTGTCGGGTCCTGATCCACACTCCATCCTTACCTGAGAGTGAGATATCACACCTCTGGGTGAGGTGCAATACCTCTGTAGCAACCGAGCCCTCAGGGTGCTTCAGTTCCATTTATCTTCAGCCTAGGTGACGTATTGTGATACAGGGCCGTGATTTTGGCTATAAAAGGGTCCCCTAGACCCCTACCCCAAGCTTTTTAAGAGAATCATATATGGCGTGCCAGGAGACTCTATGGAATGCTTTCTCAGCATCCAACGAGAGTATCTACTTACAAATTTTTAACTGCATCTAGCCCAGGAAATACTTTGTGCCTAGTAGCAGTGTCTGCTAGTCAGCGGATTATCCCGGCTGTTAAGCAAGCTACACCACCTGTAGTTTGGACACTTAATTTTTTCAAAGGAAATGCTTCGGGACCACGGGATACTCAGTGAAGAGCATCGGGAGGCACCCCAAGGCATAGGGGCTGGGACTGGCAGTAGGATGCCTTGCGGTGGACAGCCGAGCTCGATCCTTATAAAAGCTTTTTAACTGCAGCAGCTTTAGTGGACGCTACTAGAGCTAGAATTACGCGGCTGTTGGCATGAGACTTGCCCTCCAATAGATCCTTGTAAATGGATTTAAAGTGTATTCATTCAAATTAGAGAGACAATTTAAATTAAAAAGCTTAGAGCTGCCTCCAACACAGGGGGGCTCGCTCGACCCACCAGCGGACAGGCACCAGTATTGGGAGAGGGGGGCTGGCCGTTAGGGTTCACCGCGGCTCTGGCACAAACCCGGCGACACGGAGGTGGCACGGGCAGGAGCGGACTGAACGTGTCGGCTTCTCACTTTTTGGATTTTAGAAGGGCATGACATGCCTATATCTGTGTTTCCCCCTCCTTTTACTCCTCCACCTCTTTTCTTTTCGCATGACTATATGTACTTGTAACTTTTCCATGTGTTAGTTGTGTCTTCTGAGCAGTTTGTCAGCTTTTGGACACCTTTGAAGGTGTTTTCTATGTGTTTCTATGTGTTTTTGTTTGCCTGCCATTGGTTTTAACGGTGTTCGAAGGTGTTCGACGAACAGTTCGACGAACAGTTCGGCGAACACACGGGTGTTCGACAAACCGAACCGAACTCGAACACTACGGGGGTGGCTCAACACTACTAGATGCAGACAAAAAATTATTTTGAATTTGCAACCTGATGGAGTTCAGTATAGGTGGACTAATAGAACAAGTCCCACACACTGCTAGAAGGCCAAATATTTTTTCAGAGCTAGATGCAGAAAAAAATTATATTCAGTTTGCAACCTGATGGAGGTCTGTATAGATGGATTAATAGAACAAGTCCCACACACAGCTAGAAGCCCAATATTTTTTCAGAGGTAGATGCAGATAAAAATTATTTTTAATTTGCAACCTGATGGAGGTCAGTATAGATGGACTAATAGAGAAAGTCCCACACACTGCTAGAAGGCCAGATATTTTTTCAGAGCTAGATGCAGATAAAAATTATTTTTAATTTGCAACCTGATGGAGGTCAGTATAGATGGACTAATAGAGAAAGTCCCACACACTGCTAGAAGGCCAATTATTTTTTCAGAGCTAGATGCAGAAAAAAATTATATTCAGTTTGCAACCTGATGGAGGTCTGTATGGATGGATTAATAGAACAAGTCCCACACACAGCTATAAGCCCAATATTTTTTCAGAGGTAGATGCAGAAAAAAAATATATTCAGTTTGCAACCTGATGGAGGTCTGTATAGATGGATTAATAGAACAAGTCCCACACACAGCTAGAAGCCCAATATTTTTTCAGAGGTAGATGCAGAAAAAAAATATATTCAGTTTGCAACCTGATGGAGGTCAGTATAGATGGACTAATAGAGAAAGTCCCACACACTGCTAGAAGGCCAAATATTATTTCAGAGCTAGATGCAGAAAAAAATTATATTCAGTTTGCAACCTGATGGAGGTCAGTATAGATGGACTAATAGAACAAGTCCCACACACAGCTAGAAGCCCAAATATTTTTTCAGAGGTAGATGCAGATAAAAATTATTTTTAATTTGCAACCTGATGGAGGTCAGTATAGATGGACTAATAGAGAAAGTCCCACACACTGCTAGAAGGCCAAATATTTTTTCAGAGCTAGATGCAGATAAAAATTATTTTTAATTTGCAACCTGATGGAGGTCAGTATAGATGGACTAATAGAGAAAGTCCCACACACTGCTAGAAGGCCAAATATTTTTTCAGAGCTAGATGCAGATAAAAATTATTTTTAATTTGCAACCTGATGGAGGTCAGTATAGATGGACTAATAGAGAAAGTCACACACACTGCTAGAAGGCCAAATATTTTTACAGAGCTAGATGCAGATACAAATTATATTCAGTTTGCAACCTGATGGAGGTCAGTATAGATGGACTAATAGAACAAGTCCCACACACAGCTAGAAGCTCAAATATTTTTTCAGAGGTAGATGCAGATAAAAATTATTTTTAATTTGCAACCTGATGGAGGTCAGTATAGATGGACTAATAGAGAAAGTCCCACACACTGCTAGAAGGCCAAATATTTTTTCAGAGCTAGATGCAGATACAAATTGTTTTTAATTTGCAACCTGATGGAGGTCAGTATAGATGGACTAATAGAGAAAGTCCCACACACTGCTAGAAGGCCAAATATTTTATCAGAGCTAGATGCAGATAAAAATTATTTTTAATTTGCAACCTGATGGAGGTCAGTATAGATGGACTAATAGAGAAAGTCCCACACACTGCTAGAAGGCCAAATATTTTTTCAGAGCTACATGCAGAAAAAAATTATCTTCAGTTTGCAACCTGATGGAGGTCTGTATAGATGGACTAAAAGAACAAGTCCCACACACAGCTAGAAGCCCAAATATTTTTTCAGAGGTAGGTGCAGATAAAAATTATTTTTAATTTGCAACCTGATGGAGGTCAGTATAGATGGACTAATAGAGAAAGTCCCACACACTGCTAGAAGGCCAAATATTTTTTCAGAGCTAGATGCAGATAAAAATTATTTTTAATTTGCAACCTGATGGAGGTCAATATAGATGGACTAATAGAGAAAGTCCCACACACTGCTAGAAGGCCAAATATTTTTTCAGAGCTAGATGCAGATAAAAATTATTTTTAATTTGCAACCTGATGGAGGTCAGTATAGATGGACTAATAGAGAAAGTCACACACACTGCTAGAAGGCCAAATATTTTTTCAGAGCTAGATGCAGAAAAAAATTATATTCAGTTTGCAACCTGATGGAGGTCAGTATAGATGGACTAATAGAACAAGTCCCACACACAGCTAGAAGCCCAAATATTTTTTCAGAGGTAGATGCAGATAAAAATTATTTTTAATTTGCAACCTGATGGAGGTCAGTATAGATGGACTAAGAGAGAAAGTCCCACACACTGCTAGAAGGCCAAATATTTTTTCAGAGCTAGATGCAGATACAAATTATTTTTAATTTGCAACCTGATGGAGGTCAGTATAGATGGACTAATAGAGAAAGTCCACACACTGCTAGAAGGCCAAATATTTTTTCAGAGCTAGATGCAGATAAAAATTATTTTTAATTTGCAACCTGATGGAGGTCAGTATAGATGGACTAATAGAGAAAGTCCCACACACTGCTAGAAGGCCAAATATTTTTTCAGAGCTAGATGCAGAAAAAAATTATATTCAGTTTGCAACCTGATGGAGGTCTGTATAGATGGACTAAAAGAACAAGTCCCACACACAGCTAGAAGCCCAAATATTTTTTCAGAGGTAGATGCAGATAAAAATTATTTTTAATTTGCAACCTGATGGAGGTCAGTATAGATGGACTAATAGAGAAAGTCCCACACACTGCTAGAAGGCCAAATATTTTTTCAGAGCTAGATGCAGATAAAAATTATTTTTAATTTGCAACCTGATGGAGGTCAGTATAGATGGACTAATAGAGAAAGTCCCACACACTGCTAGAAGGCCAAATATTTTTTCAGAGCTAGATGCAGATAAAAATTATTTTTAATTTGCAACCTGATGGAGGTCAGTATAGATGGACTAATAGAGAAAGTCACACACACTGCTAGAAGGCCAAATATTATTTCAGAGCTAGATGCAGAAAAAAATTATATTCAGTTTGCAACCTGATGGAGGTCAGTATAGATGGACTAATAGAACAAGTCCCACACACAGCTAGAAGCCCAAATATTTTTTCAGAGGTAGATGCAGATAAAAATTATTTTTAATTTGCAACCTGATGGATGTCAGTATAAATGGACTAATAGAGAAAGTCCCACACACTGCTAGAAGGCCAAATATTTTTTCAGAGCTAGATGCAGATACAAATTATTTTTAATTTGCAACCTGATGGAGGTCAGTATAGATGGACTAATAGAGAAAGTCCCACACACTGCTAGAAGGCCAAATATTTTTTCAGAGGTAGATGCAGGTAAAAATTATTTTTAATTTGCAACCTGATGGAGGTCAGTATAGATGGACTAATAGAGAAAGTCCCACACACTGCTAGAAGGCCAAATATTTTTTCAGAGCTAGATGCAGAAAAAAATTATATCCAGTTTGCAACCTGATGGAGGTCTGTATAGATGGACTAATAGAACAAGTCCCACACACAGCTAGATGCCCAAATATTTTTTCAGAGGTAGATGCAGATAAAAATGATTTTTAATTTGCAACCTGATGGAGGTCAGTATAGATGGACTAATAGAGAAAGTCCCACACACTGCTAGAAGGCCAAATATTTTTTCAGTGCTAGATGCAGATAAAAAATTATTTTTAATTTGCAACCTGATGGAGGTTAGTATAGATGGACTAATAGAGAAAGTCCCACACACTACTAGAAGGCCAAATATTTTTTTCAGAGCTAGATGCAGAAAAAAATTATATTCAGTTTGCAACCTGATGGAGGTCAGTATAGATGGACTAATAGAACAAGTCCCACACACAGCTAGAAGCCCAAATATTTTTTCAGAGGTAGACGCAGATAAAAATTATTTTTAATTTGCAACCTGATGGAGGTCTGTATAGATGGATTAATAGAACAAGTCCCACACACAGCTAGAAGCCCAATATTTTTTCAGAGGTAGATGCAGAAAAAAAATATATTCAGTTTGCAACCTGATGGAGGTCAGTATAGATGGACTAATAGAGAAAGTCCCACACACTGCTAGAAGGCCAAATATTTTTTCAGAGCTAGATGCAGAAAAAAATTATATTCAGTTTGCAACCTGATGGAGGTCAGTATAGATGGACTAATAGAACAAGTCCCACACACAGCTAGAAGCCCAAATATTTTTTCAGAGGTAGATGCAGATAAAAATTATTTTTAATTTGCAACCTGATGGAGGTCAGTATAGATGGACTAATAGAGAAAGTCCCACACACTGCTAGAAGGCCAAATATTTTTTCAGATCTAGATGCAGATAAAAATTATTTTTAATTTGCAACCTGATGGAGGTAGGTATAGATGAACTAATAGAGAAAGTCCCACACACTGCTAGAAGGCCAAATATTTTTTCAGAGCTAGATGCAGAAAAAAATTATATTCAGTTTGCAACCTGATGGAGGTCAGTATAGATGGACTAATAGAACAAGTCCCACACACTGCTAGAAGCCCAAATATTTTTTCAGAGCTAGATGGAGAAAAAAATTATATTCAATTTGCAACCTGATGGAGGTCAGTATAGATGGACTAATAGAATGGTGCTATGCCCAAAAGATTTTACTTCACTAGGTGCAGTAAAAAAATTGGTATTCTATACACAGGTGGTATATCTTGCAACACAGATAGGCTACTCCACTGACTAACACACTCTGCAATAGGCCAAAAAGGATTAGCTTTGCTAGATTCAGCCAAATGCTGTGAAAAAAACTTGCACAGCACTGGCACAGACCTGCCTGGCAAAAACTGATAGGAACTGATGTAACCTAGTCCTGAAAAGGACTGCAATTACAATTAGTCTTTACTCCCACAATCTATCTATTTAAGAGCACAGACCTGCCTGATAAAAGTCGTAGGAAATGCTGTAACCTAGTCCTTAAAAGGACTGCAATCACAACTATTCCCTACTCCCAAGCTATCTGTAGATTTGTGCGAAAATTGGCTTGAAATTAACAAGGTATAGCGCACACAGCAACAGCGGTGCCGTCTAACATGCAGCTGCAGCAGTGAGAAAATGCTGGCGACGGGGAAAATGGCTTGGTCTTATAGGGCAAGGACATGTGACATACACTGCCAATGACACATGCCCTTGCTTGTGTGAAAAACAGCAGTTCGCTCCGTGTGTGCGCTGCTGATAGGCTGACAGACTGCACCTCCCCACTGCAAATGCGGGAAAGAGAAAAAAAAATGGAGATCTTCATTATTCCTGCAGAGATCCATCCCCTGCCCCTCCCCCCACCCCGCTGTACACTCAAACTGCGTATTAACATTAATTTTCATCATTACTGAGAAAAAATCCAGTTATGATTTTGGTGCACGAACAGTTATCGAACATAACCTCGAACAGCCGAATTTTTCTCAAATCGTTCGTGTTCGCCGAACGGCTCGAACACCGCCCAAAACAGCTCGAATTTGAGATTGGCGAACAGTTCGTGTAGAACAACGCTCATCTCTAGTTAGAAGCCATTTTGTGGGTGAATCGGCAGTGACATTTTTGGATGGTGCTGTAAGGAAAAGTGGATGCGTTCCATGTGAACGCTGCGTGGCTTGTCCTAATGTGGAACGCTGTAATGATTTCTTTGATTCTAGCAGCTCCACCAATTATAAGATAAAAAAATATATCACGTGTCTATCGAAAAATGTTGTGTACTATGCCACATGCCCATGTGGGTTAACATATGTTGGATTTACGACACGTCAGCTCACAGTACGTGTAAGAGAACATGTCTTGGGCATAATTGCAGCAGCGGATCACACGGACGCATCCACATTGAAAGCGATCCCACGTCATTTTAAATTACACCACCAGAGCAATGGTAACCTTCTAAGGGTGAGAGTAATCGATTTGATTGAAGTGGAAATTCGGGGTGGACAGATCTTTCAACGCCTGGCCCAATTGGAGTCCAGGTGGATATGGACTTTGAACACTATTCATCCGGCAGGGCTGAATGAAAATCTAAGTTTGCGCCATTTTTGTGATCACCAGTTATATATGACCCTAGACCTTTGCCTACATCTTATACATGTATGTTTATTGCCATGTGTTGTTTTTATCCCTTTTATAATTTATTTCTATTCTTTGTAAGGTCCTCTGGCCCTGTGGCATTCATCTCTAATATGTCGGTATACAGCTTTTGCTCTCTATGATTTCCTCTTTGCCGTAACGACGGAATCCATTCCATTCTTGACATACAGCAAGACTATATACCCCTGTGTGGAATGGCAATTCATTGTAAAAAGAAATCATGATGCAGTTTGATACCGTATCATGTATATTTATGCATAGATGTATCATATGTATGAATGCATTCTTGTGTGCCTCTATTTTTTGTGAACGCTCAATTTTTTCTGATGCAGGAAGTCATAATGATGTGTGTGGTTTACATTTGCAAATTTGACACCATGTGATGTAATTGATTATTTCTGCATTTTTTCATACTATTGGGAGATCTGATTATAGAATATGTAATTTATATGTTCTCTTAGTACATCTCTTAGCCATTTTTCTGTGACTTTTTCTTCTCTTGCCTCTGCACCGTCTAGCGGTTTTACTTACATTATTAATTGTTATAGTATAAACCCCATGTAGATTCTTATTTTTTCTTCCCCCTGGTCTGTGCCTATGTTGTGAGTTAATTTAGTCATTTTGTATATTGATTGAAAGCTGGTATTGATCCCTACACCTGTTTTTAGATTGATAATGTTTATATAATATTGCAATGAACTGTTTTGTGTACATACCGGCCTCCTATTATCTTCCTTTCAGCTGTAGCATTTGGATGTCGGTTCTGACCAGTACGCATGCGTGCTATGGTCCTGGCACCTCTGCTGGCTTTCGGCATCTCTAGTACTGTCTGACGTGCGGTCATGTGATCTCCCGCCATTCAGTCCTGATGCCAACACCGCTCAGCATCTCGGTTACCATGACAGCGCGTGCGTCATTTCCGATACACATCCGGAATGCTTAGTTAGCTTCACCGCGGTATCATGACATAAGACGTCATTTCCGGGACGGGCACTAATTAGATTAGCCTGCTGTTTGCCACATGACGATTGGACACACTTCCTTTAAATACATGCTTCTGGTATTCACTCATTGCCCCTTGACAAAGGCCCATGCCGAAACGTGCGTCGGGGTTGAGCTCACAGGCTAGGGTTCTTCCGGGTACACATCTTCATATAGGTAATATACTTGCATTTTATATGTCTTAGTTTGGCATTAGACATTATTGTGTATGTACACATGTACATCGATTAACTACTATATTATACCCGCGATTGTGATTTCCTTCATTTACTGTATATGTGATTAAACAGATATTGTCATCTTCCAGATAGAATATATGACAGCCATATACATGTTCACTCAGTCTTCCTGTGTGCTCTTTTTCCATATGGCAATTACTGTTGATGTTTTTATTAGAGATGAGCGGTGCTCGACTCGAACTGTTCGCCAATCTCAAATTCGAGCTGTTTTGCGCGGTGTTCGAGCCGTTCGGCGAACACGAACGATTTGAAAAAAATCCGGCTGTTCGAGGTTATGTTCGATAACTGTTCGTGCACCAAAATCATAACTGGATTTTTTCTCAGTAATGCTGAAAATTAATGTTAATACGCAGTTTGAGTGTACAACGGGGCAGGGGGAGGGGCAGGGGATGGATTTCTGCATAAATAATGAAGATCTCCATTTTTTTTTCTCTTTCCCGCATTTACAGTGGGGAGGTGCAATCTGTCAGCCTATCAGCACCGCACACACGGAGCGAACTGCTTTTTTTCACACAAGCAAGGGCATGTGTCATTGGCAGTGTATGTCACATGTCCTTGCCCTATAAGACCCAGCCATTTTCCACGTAGCCACCATTTTCTCACTGCTGCAGCTGCGTATTAGTTTAGTTTTAAAAATAATTTTTATCCGCATCTAGCGCTGAAAAAAAATTGGGGCTTGTAGCAGTGTGTGGGACTTCTTCTATTAGTCCATCTATACTAACCTCCACCAGGTTGCAAATTAAAAATAATTTTTATCTGCATCTAGCTCTGAAAAAAATTTGGGCTTGTAGCAGTGTGTGGGACTTGTTCTATTAGTCCATCTATACTAACCTCCACCAGGTTGCAAATTAAAAATAATTTTTATCTGCATCTAGCGCTGAAAAAAAATTTGGGCTTGTAGCAGTGTGTAGGACTTGTTCTATTTTTCCATCTATACTAACCTCCACCAGGTTGCAAGTTAAAAATAATTTTTATCTGCATATAGCACTGAAAAAATATTTGGGCTTGTAGCAGTGTGTGGGACTTGTTCTATTAGTCCATCTATACTAACCTCCACCAGGTTGCAAATTCAAAATAATTTTTATCTGCATCTAGCTCTGAAAAATTATTTCGGCTTGTAGCAGTGTGTGGGACTTGTTCTATTAGTCCATCTATACTAACCTCCACCAGGTTGCAAATTCAATCTAATTTTTTTCTGCATCTAGCTCTGAAAAATTATTTCGGCTTGTAGCAGTGTGTGGGACTTGTTCTATTAGTCCATCTATACTAACCTCCAGCAGTTTGCAAATTCAATCAAATTTTTTTCTGCATCTAGCTCTGAAAAAATATTTTGGCTTATAGCAGTGTGTGGGACTTGTTCTGTTAGTCCATCTATACTAACCTCCACCAGATTGCAAATTCAATATAATTTTTATCTGCATCTAACCCAGCCAATACTTTTGGGCTAATACCACAGTTTGGCCACTCAGCTCTGCTCGGTTCCCATCCATTGTTTTTTGTGCAAACAACTCCAGAGTTGTGAATTAGTTAACCACCAAAATGAGTGGAAAAAGGCCTGCTGCTGGTGGAAAGGGGGATAGGCATGTTGGGAAGGGAAAAAAAGGTTGTGTCCGTGGGGTAGGTGCTAAAGCAACAGTAACATCTGCAGAAGAAAGTCCATTTTCCAGCCGAACTAAGATGTCTACTTCTTTTAGCGGACAATGTGATAAGATCCCTTTCTTACGGCCACGCTAATCGCTACAAATTCCAGATGAGGCACAAAAACAGCAGGTGCTTCAACCGATATCAAGTGCTCCTTTAAGTGGGCTCTCCTCCACCTCAACTTCAACATCACAAATACTCCAGTCCTCAGAGGTGTCACCCCAATCGCACTTGCTTCCTCACAGTTTCCAAGTCTCCAGCTGCCCGTCTGAGTATGGGGTAGAACAGATGGTTCAGTCTACGGAGCTGTTTACTCATACTATAGCCTGGGAATCAGAGGTCGGCTCCAGCGCTTCTGTGAATCCAGACGAGGAAACGATCTGCACTGATGCCCAGAATCTTTATGAGCTGGATCTAGGACCAGACGCAGAAGGTTCTGACCATAATGTAGACCCTCGTTCCCAAACTGTAACTCCTGTTGGTGGACACAATGAGGAAGACGATGATGAGACTCAAATACCTGATTGGAGCGACAACTTTAGTTTTTTGTCAGGGCAGGAAGAGGTTGGCTCTGAGAACGACGGGTGTGATAACACACAGGGTGATGATGACGAGGTTAGAGATCCCAATTACTGTCAACCCACAGTCAGCCAAGAGATGAGGTCAGCAGAGGAGGTGGAGGAGGATGCTAGTGATGACGAAGTCAGTTTGCGCCTTCCTGGACAGAGACGTAGTACTGGAAGCACGTCAACAACTGCATCCTCAAACACATCTCTGCCTCTGACCACAAGTCGTGGTGGCTTTTCAGGTCACATGCGTGCTCAACCTTGCAAAGCCTGGGCATTTTTTCAGATCGATAAAGATGACCCAACTCGTGTTGTTCATGCATGAACCGGCACATGGATATGAAGCATAAGTTGCAGTGGGAAGCTCACTATGCTACAATGCGGCCTAGCCGGCCGGGCCAACCACCGTCTGCCACATCTTGTGCATCCGCGGCTTCTTCATCCTCCGTGACTAGGGGGACAGCAGTCACACCTTTCTTGGGATGCAGACCTGCCACCTCTTTACCTGCAACAGCCAGCGTGATTGGCAGGTCATCATTTTCTTTGAAGGTGGAAACACCAGCTGGTGTTCATCGCTGTTCGACATCGATAGCACCACCTTTGGATCAAGGCAACCTAACATGTCCGCCTGCATCTTCCTCACAGACCTGCAGTTTGCCGGGGACACCCTTCTCAACCCCGTCTAAGCACAACAGCCAGCCCTCGGTCCCTCAGATGTGGAAAAGTAAAAGATCATTTCCTCCTAGCCATGAGAAAGCTAAGAGGTTGAATTTCACCATCTGCAAGCTCTTGGGTACAGAAATGCTTCCTTTCCGCCTGGTGGACACAGAGGATTTTCGAGACCTTATGTCCGTCGCAGTGCCCTAGTACCAGATGCCCAGTCGGCACTACTTCTCAAAGAAAAGTGTGCCTGCGCTCCACCAGGATGTCGCACACAACATCACCGCTTCTTTGAGAAACTCTGTGTGTGACAGGGTGCATTTCACCACAGACACTTGGACGAGTAGGCATGGACAGGGGGGCGTTACATGTCACTGACTGGGCACTGGGTAACTATGGTGACAGCAGGATAAGGGGCTGCTGTCCAAGTCTTGCCGTCCCCACGAGTTGTGCGTCAATCCTCTTTGTCTCAAAGTTCCTCCACTGCTTCTGCCTCCTCAACCTCCTCTCCGTCCTCCACCTGCACCCAAAGCCTGTCTGGTCATGCCACAAGCTTTCTAACTGCGCAGAAGGGATCCTGCACACCTCCTTACTATGCTGGCAGCAAGGCTCAACGTCATCAGGCGGTTTTTACTTTGAAATGTCTGGGAAATGTGAGTCACACAGCTGAGGAGTTGTGGTCAGCTCTGGAGAACCAGTTTCATGAATGGTTGTCTCCATTGGACCTGAAACCAGGGAAGGCCGTGTGCGACAATGCTGCAAACCTCGGTGCTGCCCTTCACCGGGGCAATGTCACACACGTGCCTTGTATGGCTCACGTGTTGAACCTGGTTGTCCAGCAATTTTTAGGCCACTATGCCGGACTACATGGCCTCCTGCAGAGGTCACGGTCGCTGTGTGCTCACTTCCGCCATTCGCATCCCGCAGCTCAGCGACTTACATCTCTACAGAAGTCGTTGGGCCTACCACTTCACAGGCTAAAATGCGATGTGCCTACCCGGTGGAATTCAACTCTGCACATGTTGCAGCAACTGTGGCAGCACCGAGAAGCCCTGGTGCAATATGTTCTGACATATAGCCTAGGCCAACGAGATCCAGAGGTGGGGAAAATCACGCTGGAGGAGTGGTCTCAGATCAAGGACCTATGCACCCTTCTGCACAGTTTTGAAATGGCGGCAAAGATGTTTAGTGCTGACGTTGCCATTATCAGCATGACTATTCCGGTGATTTACATGCTGGAGCACATCTTAAACAGAATTCAGAGTCAGGTGGTGGCACAAGAGGAGGTGGAGGAAGCAGAGGAAGAGGAGTTGTATGCGGAAGGGCTAACATCTGCAAGGTCCAGACGGTCAGCAGCACCAAGGCGGAAGGCATGTGAGGGTGGGGGAGATGGTTTTACCAGGGCGCATGGTAGCAACCAAACTAGTAAGGAAGGTCCAGGAGCCCAGGAAGAAGTGGAGGACGAACTGATGGAAGACTCATCAGATGAGGGAGACCTTGATCACATTTCTGTTGTGCGAGGTTGGAGGGAGAGGGCAGAGGAAGGAAGCATGATTGTTACCTCGCCACCAACACAACAGGGACTTGGTGCTCCTGGATGCGCAAGACACATGAGTGCCTTTTTTCTGCACTACCTGCAACATGACCCTCGAATTGTGAGAATTAGAAATAATCCTGACTACTGGGTTGCCACACTGTTAGATCCCCGGTACAAAAGTAAATTTACAAAAATTATTCCTGCCATAGAAAGGGATGCACGCATGCAGAAGTATCAGCAGAGACTGTTGCAGAATCTTACATGTGCTTTTCCACAAAGCACCAGTGGTGCACGTAGTGAATCTCACAGTTCCTACTTGCCAACCGTGGGACCGTCGAGTATTCAGCACTCAAAACTTAACAGAAACACAGTATCTGCTGGTAACATCAATTTTGCGGAATCATTTCACCACTTTTTTAGCCCATCCTTTGCAAGGCCACAGGAGACAAGAAGTCTGACACTTAGTCAACGCCTAGAGACGATGGTAGAGCAGTATCTCCAAGTAAACATTGAAGCCATGACTGTGTCACTGGACCCTTGCTCTTTTTGGGCTTCCAATCTGGATAAATGGCCGGAGCTCGCCACTTATGCCTTGGAGATCTTGTCATGCCCCGCAGCCAGCGTTCTGTCTGAACGTGTGTTCAGCGCTGCTGGTGGTGTGCTGACTAGAGATGAGCGTTGTTCTACTCGAACTGTTCGCCCATCTCAAATTCGAGCTGTTTTGGGCGGTGTTCGAGCCGTTCGGCGAACACGAACAATTTGATAAAAATTCGGCTGTTCGAGGTTATGTTCGATAACTGTTCGTGCACCAAAATCATAACTGGATTTTTTCTCAGTAATGATGAAAATTAATGTTAATACGCAGTTTGTGTGTACAGCGGGGTGGGGGGAGGGGCAGGGGATGGATCTCTGCAGGAACAATGAAGATCTCCATTTTTTTTTCTCTTTCCCGCATTTGCAGTGGGGAGGTGCAATCTGTCAGCCTATCAGCAGCGCACACACGGAGCGAAGTGCTTTTTTTTACACAAGCAAGGGCATGTGTCATTGGCAGTGTATGTCACATGTCCTTGCCCTATAAGACCAAGCCATTTTCCCCGTCGCCACCATTTTCTCACTGCTGCAGCTGCGTGTTAGACGGCACCGCTGTTGCTGTGTGCGCTATACCTTGTTAATTTCAAGCCAATTTTCGCACAAATATACAGATAGCTTGGGAGTAGGGAATAGTTGTGATTGCAGTCCTTTTAAGGACTAGGTTACAGCATTTCCTACGACTTTTATCAGGGAGGTCTGTGCTCTTAAATAGATAGGTTGTGGGAGTAAAGACTAATTGTAATTGGAGTCCTTTTCAGGACTAGGTTACATCAGTTCCTATCAGTTTTTGCCAGGCAGGTCTGTGCCAGTGCTGTGCAAGTTTTTTTCACAGCATTTGGCTGAATCTAGCAAAGCTAATCCTTTTTGGCCTATTGCAGAGTGTGTTAGTCAGTGGAGTAGCCTATCTGTGTTGCAAGATATACCACCTGTGTATAGAATACCAATTTTTTTACTGCACCTAGTGAAGTAAAATCTTTTGGGCATAGCATCATTCTATTAGTCCATCTATACTGACCTCCATCAGGTTGCAAATTAAAACTAATTTTTATCTGCATCTACAGTACCTCTGAAAAAATATTTGGGCTTCTAGCTGTGTGTGGGACTTGTTGTATTAGTCCATCTATACTGACCTCCATCAGGTTGCAATCTGAATATATTTTTTTCTGCATCTACCTCTGAAAAAATATTGGGCTTCTAGCTGTGTGTGGGTCTTGTTCTATTAATCCATCTATACTGACCTCCATCAGGTTGCAAACTGAATATAATTTTTTTCTGCATCTAGCTCTGAAAAAATATTTGGCCTTCTAGCAGTGTGTGGGACTTTCTCTATTAGTCCATCTATACTGACCTCCATCAGGTTGCAAATTAAAACTAATTTTTATCTGCATCTACAGTACCTCTGAAAAAATATTTGGGCTTCTAGCTGTGTGTGGGACTTGTTGTATTAGTCCATCTATACTGACCTCCATCAGGTTGCAAATTAAAACTAATTTTTATCTGCATCTACAGTACCTCTGAAAAAATATTTGGGCTCCTAGCTGTGTTTGGGACTTGTTGTATTAGTCCATCTATACTGACCTCCATCAGGTTGCAAACTGAATATATTTTTTTCTGCATCTACCTCTGAAAAAATATTTGGGCTTCTAGCTGTGTGTGGGACTTGTTGTATTAGTCCATCTATACTGACCTCCATCAGGTTGCAAACTGAATATATTTTTTTCTGCATCTACCTCTGAAAAAATATTGGGCTTCTAGCTGTGTGTGGGTCTTGTTCTATTAATCCATCTATACTGACCTCCATCAGGTTGCAAACTGAATATAATTTTTTTCTGCATCTAGCTCTGAAAAAATATTTGGCCTTCTAGCAGTGTGTCGGACTTTCTCTATTAGTCCATCTATACTGACCTCCATCAGGTTGCAAATTAAAACTAATTTTTATCTGCATCTACACTACCTCTGAAAAAATATTTGGGCTTCTAGCTGTGTGTGGGACTTTTTGTATTAGTCCATCTCTACTGACCTCCATCAGGTTGCAAATTAAAACTAATTTTTATCTGCATCTACAGTTCCTCTGAAAAAATATTTGGGCTTCTAGCTGTGAGTGGGACTTGTTGTATTAGTCCATCTATACTGACCTCCATCAGGTTGCAAACTGAATATATTTTTTTCTGCATCTACCTCTGAAAAAATATTTGGGCTTCTAGCTGTGTGTGGGACTTGTTGTATTAGTCCATCTATACTGACCTCCATCAGGTTGCAAACTGAATATATTTTTTTCTGTATCTACCTCTGAAAAAATATTGGGCTTCTAGCTGTGTGTGGGACTTGTTGTATTAGTCCATCTATACTGACCTCCATCAGGTTGCAAACTGAATATATTTTTTTCTGCATCTACCTCTGAAAAAATATTGGGCTTCTAGCTGTGTGTGGGACTTGTTGTATTAGTCCATCTATACTGACCTCCATCAGGTTGCAAACTGAATATATTTTTTTCTGCATCTACCTCTGAAAAAATATTGGGCTTCTAGCTGTGTGTGGGACTTGTTGTATTAGTCCATCTATACTGACCTCCATCAGGTTGCAAACTGAATATATTTTTTTCTGCATCTAACCCAGCCAATAGTTTTGGCCTAATACCACAGTTTGGCCACTCAGCTCTGCTCGGTTCCCATCCATTGTTTTTTTGTGCAAACAACTCCAGAGTTGTGAATTAGTTAACTACCAAAATGAGTGGAAAAAGGCCTGCTGCTGGTGGAAAGGGGAATAGGCGTGTTGGGAAGGGGAAAAAAGGTTGTGTCCGTGGGGTAGGTGTTAAAGCAACAGTAACATCTGCAGAAGAAAGACCATCTTCCAGCCAAACTAAAATGTCTACTTCTTTTAGCGGACAATGTGATAAGATCCCTTTCTTACGGCCACGCCAATCGCTACAAATTCCAGATGAGGCACAAAAACAGCAGGTGCTTCAACGGATATCAAGTGCTCCTTTAAGTGGGCTCTCCTCCACATCAACTTCAACATCACAAATACTCCAGTCCTCAAAGGTGTAACCCAAATCGCACTTGCTTCCTCACAGCTCCCAAATCTCCCGCTGCCCGTCTGAGTATGAGGTAGAACAGATGGTTGAGTCTGCAGAGCTGTTTACTCATACTATAGCCTGGGAATCAGAGGTCGACTCCAGCGCTTCTGTGAATCCAGACGAGGAAATGATATGCACTGATGCCCAGAATCTTTATGATTCGGATCCAGGACCAGACGCAGAAGGTTCTGACCATAATGTAGACCCTCATTCCCAAACTGTAACTCCTGTTGGTGGAGACAATGAGGAAGACGATGATAAGACTCAAATACCTGATTGGAGCGACAACTTTAGTTTTTTGTCAGGGCAGGAACAGGTTGGCTCTGAGGACGACGGGTGTGATAACACACAGGGTGATGATGATGAGGTTGGAGATCCCACTTACTGTCAACCCACAGTCAGCCAAGAGATGAGGTCAGCAGAGGAGGTGGAGGAAGATGCTAGTGACGACGAGGTCAGGTTGCGCCTTCCTGGACAGAGACGTAGTACTGGAAGCACGTCAACAACTGCATCCTCAAACACAACTCTGCCTCTCACCACAAGTCGTGGTGGCTCTTCAGGTCGCATGGGTGCTAAGCCTTGCATAGCCTGGGCATTTTTTCAGATCGATAAAGATGACCCAACTCGTGTTATCTGTAACATTTGTCAGCAAAACTAAGTAGAGGCCAAAAAATACATAGTTTGAGTACTTCATGCATGAACCGGCACATGGACATGAAGCATAAGTTGCAGTGGGAAGCTCAGTGTGCTACAATGCGGCCTAGCCGGCCGGGCCAACCACCATCTGCCATATCTTGTGCATCCGCGGCCTCTTCATCCTCTGTGACTGGGGGGACAGCAGTCACACCTGTTTTGGGGTGTAGACCTGCCACCTCTTTACCCGCAACAGCCAGCGTGATTGGCAGGTCATCATTTTCTTTGGAGGTGGTAACAGCAGCTGGTGTTGAGCGCTGTCCGACATCGATAGCACCACCTTTGGATCAAGGCAACCTAACATGTCTGCCTGCATCTTCCTCACAGACCGGCAGTTTGCCGGGGACACCCTTATCAACCCCGTCTAAGCACAATAGCCAGCCCTCGGTCCCTCAGATGTGGACAAGTAAAAGACCATTTCCTCCTAGCCATGAGAAAGCTAAGAGGTTGAATTTCACCATCTGCAAGCTCTTGGCTACAGAAATGCTGCCTTTCCGCCTGGTGGACACAGAGGATTTTCGAGACCTTATGTCCGTCGCAGTGCCCCAGTACCAGATGCCCAGTCGGCACTACTTCTCAAAGAAAGGTGTGCCTGCGCTCCACCAGCATGTCGCACACAACATCACCGCTTCTTTGAGAAACTCTGTGTGTGACAGGGTGCATTTCACCACAGACACTTGGACGAATAGGCATGGACAGGGGCGTTACATGTCGCTGACTGGGCACTGGGTAACTATGGTGACAGCAGGACAAGGGGCTGCTGTCCAAGTCTTGCCGTCTCCACGAGTTGTGCGTCAATCCTCTTTATGTCAAAGTTCCTCCACTGCTTCTGCCTCCTCAACCTCCTCTCGGTCTTCCACCTGCACCCAAAGCCTGTCTGGTCATGCCACAAGCTTTCTAACTGTGCAGAAGGGATCCTGCACACCTCCTTACTATGCTGGCAGTAGGGCTCAACGTCATCAGGCGGTTTTTACATTGAAATGTCTGGGAAATGTGAGTCACACAGCTGATGAGTTGTGGTCAGCTCTGGAGAACCAATTTCATGAATGGTTGTCTCCACTGGACCTGAAACCAGGGAAGGCCGTGTGCGACAATGCTGCAAACCTGGGTGCGGCCCTTCGCCGGGGCAATGTCACACACGTGCCTTGTATGGCTCACGTGTTGAACCTGGTTGTCCAGCAATTTTTAGCCCACTATCCCAGACTAGATGGCCTTCTGCAGAGGGCACGGTCGCTGTGTGCTCACTTCCGCCGTTCGCATCCCGCAGCTCAGCGACTTACATCTCTACAGAAGTCGTTGGGCCTGCCACTTCACCGGCTAAAATGCGATGTGCCTACCCGGTGGAATTCAACTCTGCACATGTTGCAGCGACTGTGGCAGCACCGACAAGCCCTGGTGCAATACGTTCTGACGTATAGCCTGGGCCAACGAGATTCAGAGGTGGGGCAAATCACGCTGGAGGAGTGGTCTCAGATCAGGGACCTATGCACCCTTCTGCACAGTTTTGAAATGGCGACGAAGATGTTTAGTGCTGACGATGCCATTATCAGCATGACTATTCCGGTGATTTACATGCTGGAGCACATGTTAAACAGAATTCGGAGTCAGGTGGTGGCACAAGAGGAGGTGGAGGAAGTAGAGGAGGAGGAGTTGTATGCGGAAGGGCTAACATCTGCAAGGTCCAGACGGTCGGCAGCACCAAGGCGGCAGTCATGTGAGGGTGGGGGAGATGGTTTTACCAGGGCGCATGGTAGCAGCCAAACTAGTGAGGAAGGTGCAGGAGCCCAGGAAGAAGTGGAGGACGAACTGATGGAAGACTCATCAGATGAGGGAGACCTTGATCACATTTCTGTTGTGCGAGGTTGGGGGGAGAGGACAGAGGAAGGAAGCATGATTGTTACCTCGCCACCAACACAACAGGGACTTGGTGCTCCTGGATGCGCAACACACATGAGTGCCTTCTTGCTGCACTACCTGCAACATGACCCTCGAATTGTGAGAATTAGAAATAATCCTGACTACTGGGTTGCCACACTGTTAGATCCCCGGTACAAAAGTAAATTTGCAGAAATTATTCCTGCCATAGAAAGGGATGCACGCATGCAGGAGTATCAGCAGAGACTGTTGCAGAATCTTACATGTGCTTTTCCACAAAATACCAGTGGTGCACGTAGTGAATCTCACAGTTCCAACTTGCCAACCGTGGGACCGTCAAGTGTTCAGCACTCAAACCGTAACAGAACCACAGTATCTGCTGGTAACATCAATTTTGCGGAATCATTTCACCCATTTTTTAGCCCATCCTTTGCAAGGCCACAGGAGACAAGAAGTCTGACACATAGTCAACGCCTAGAGACGATGGTACAGGAGTATCTCCAAGTAAACATTGAAGCCACGACTGTGTCACTGGACCCTTGCTCTTTTTGGGCTTCCAATCTGGATAAATGGCCGGAGCTAGCCACTTACGCCTTGGAGATCTTGTCATGCCCCGCAGCCAGCGTTCAGTCTGAACGTGTGTTCAGCGCTGCTGGTGGTGTGCTGACAGATAAGCGCACGCGGCTCTCCACTGATCATGTAGACAGACTCACGTTCATAAAGATGAACAAATCATGGATCCGAAACGACTTTTCTACACCTGTGTCATCCTGGGGAGAGTAAAAGCTTGATGATTGGTTAAAATCACCCTACCAACCGTTTTAAGCTTTCAAATTACTAATCATGTTTATCTGTATCTTGACTGGAAAATAATTTGGGCTTTGTAGCAGTGTGCAGCACTGATCCTATTAGGCCATCTATACTAAAGCTTCACCAGATTTAAAATTAAAAATAATTTTTAGCTGCATCTAGCCCAGAAAATAATTTTGGGGCTCCGAGATGCGCAAGATACATAAGTGCCTTCTTGCTGCACTACCTGCAGCATGACCCTCATATTGTCAGAATTCGAAGTAATCATGACTACTGGGTTGCCACACTCTTAGATCCCCCAAACTTTTCGATCAACCTTTTCATTTTAATAAAGACCAAAAAAATGGTCATTTTTGAAATTATAAGCATTAGCAGGTTGTTAGAAACTGAAATCAAACAGTTTTCAACTCAAAACTTTATTCTAGGTGATGTTACATTTTCACATAGGACCCCTTGTTCGAAAGGAGCTTCTGAACTCTCTCGTCCATTGAATTTGTCAGGTTTTGGATGGTTTCTGCTTCAATTGTTTTGCATGAGGACCGAATACCCTCCCAGAGCTGTTGCTTAGATGTGAACTGCCTCCCGCCATCATAGACACTCCTTTTAATGATGCTCCAAAGGTTCTGAATGGGGTAGAGGTCAGGGGAGCATGGGGGTCACACCATAAGTTTGTCCCCTTTTATGCCCATATCAGCCAGAGATGCAGATGTTTTATGTGCAGCATGAGATGGTGCATTATCATGCAGAAAAATGATCTTGCTGTGAAATACACGGTTCTTCTTCTTGAACCATGGCAGGAAGTGCTGTTTGAGAAAATCCACATACATTATGGAGTTCATCTTTAGCGCCTTCAGGGATCCTAAAGGGGCCGACAATCTCTCTCCCCATGATTCCAGCCCAAAACATTACTCCACCTCCTCCTTGTTGGCGCTGTAGCCGTGTTTGCGTGGGGTGTCCATCAACCAGCCATCCTCCACTCCATCCATCTGGACCATCGAGCGCTGCACGGCACTCATCCGTGAACAAAACAGTTTTGAAATCAGTCTTCATGTAATGTTTGGCCCACTGGAGCCGTTTCTGCTTGTGTGAAGTGGATAGAGGAGGTCGACAGGATGGCGTATGCACAGCTGCAAACCTCTGAAGGACCCTGCATCTTGTTGTTCGGGGGACGTTGGAGGCACAAGCAGCTTCAAAAACTTGTCTGCTGCTATGACAAGGCTTTTTTGCCGCTGCTCTTTCAACCTGACGTAATTGCTTGTAGGAAAGAGTCCTCAATTTGCCCTTATCAGCACGCACACGTGTGTACTGTGAATCAGCTACATACTTCTTGATTGCCAAGACACTTCATCCTGATCATCGCACAATGTTGATTGTAGTCATGCCTTGACCTAAACACTCCACAATTTGTTGCTTCTCAGCAGCCGACACATCCTTTTTCTTTCCCATTTTGGCAGAAAATGTAGGCTGGTGAATAATGTGAGAGAGCCTTCTTAAGTAGTCTTGCCTTTCATTGGACACACCTGCCAAACTAATTAGCACTGGTGTCTGCAATTGCTTACAGTGATATAAAGAGCCCTGACACACATCACCATCAATGAGTTTAACTGACAAACAAACAAATTCTTCCCTTATCACTCCTAAACACTTTTTGCATAATAATTTGGAACACAGTGTACATGTGCTTTTCCACAAAACACCAGTGGTTCACGTAGTGAATCTTACAGTTCTAACTTGCCAACCGTGGTCTGTATGGAGTTGTTCAATAAAGGGCCCAAAATTAAGATAACATAGATGGGAGAGGTCTCTATGAATAGGAATTCCTAAGTATTTGATACCCTGTGAGGGCCAGGCAAAGGGAAAGTTGGACTGGATGGAATCCTATATGGATTTGGGGAGGGAGACATCGAGGGCCTCAGACTTCGCTGCATTGATTTTAAAATTTGACCATGTAACAAAGTGATCTATTTCAGCCATAACAGCATGGATGGATATATGTGATTGAGTGATATATACTAGGACATCATCAGCAAATAGAGAGCACTTGTACTCGGTGCCTCCCACCTCAATCCACCTAATATTGGGGTTATGGCGAATTGATGAGAGCAGGTGCTCCGTCACTAGGATGTATAAGAGAGGGGACAGAGAACATCCCTGCCTTGTCCCATTGGTGATTGTGAAAGGTGATGAAAATGTTCTGACGCGCCCCCTGGGCCTTGGGACACCCGGAGCCGGACCCTTTTTGGTGGATGCTGGTGGTTGTAGTCTCCGTGGCGGCAACCCGGTTCCGTGGCTCAGGGCGGTCAAACCAGTGGCGGAACTATTTATGTGGTTTTGATGTTTAAATGTCCGACTACGCCACCCGTGGATTGCGGTCAGAGTGAACCGCCGCTCCAGGGCAGACCGCTGAGGCTGGTGTTGTGGGTGCAGCAGAGCGTAGCATAACTCCCCACGGGAGGAGTATAGCCTCAGGGCAGTGTATGCGGAGGATGGGGGTGATGGTGCAGGGCAGCAGCAGTAATGACACGGAGTCAGTGATGCAGTCCAGGGCCTTTACTCACAGTTCTTATTATCCAGACCACGTCTGCAGGTAACGGCTGCCCACGTCGTACTGTGCTCACCAGGTGAGGGGCTCAGACAACTCCCAGATAACTTTGGAGTGCTTCACAGGACCCCCTTTGTGTGTCCTTTGTCTGGCCTTTCTTACCAACCCTTCTGTCTGGCTGCCTCGGGCCTCCTCTTGGTAAACTTGGCGCCAGTTTCCCTGACCCTATGTGGTGCCTTCCTAGCGGGTGTAGCGAGGGGCTGCGCCACATAAAATATCACAGCCTCCTGTTTCTAGCTGAGGGTCGTTTCCTGCCTCCACTATTTTCGGGGACTGGTCTCCCCCTTTGGCCTGACCCCTCCACGCAGGTGGATTCTGGCGTGCGGTGGCGACTCGCCCGTCCGCACCCCTGAGATCCCTTCGTTCCTCGTTCCTGGAGCCTTCTCTGCTCCTCTTCCTTCCTTCTCCCTCTTCCAGGCCTGGGCCTCTGTTACTAGGCCCGCCTCCGGAGCAGAGCTCATGCAGAGCCCCTGCTCCCTGCCACTTCTGCTCAGACTTCTCTGCACTGAACTAAGATGGTGCCCACCTTTTATACTCCCTTCTCAATGCACCCAGGAACTGCTTCCTCCCTGCTCCTGCACTAGAGGGTTCCCCTTCCTCAGTGTTCCCTCCCCCCACTCCAGCCAGGGACAGGGACTGTCGTGCCCATCTCAGGGGCATATTGGTCGCCCTGCCCCACGGCAATGTGGTGTAATGCATGCAGGTGTCGGGTCCTGATCCACACTACATCCTTACCTGAGAGTGAGATATCACACCTCTGGGTGAGGTGCAATACCTCTGTAGCAACCGAGCCCTCAGGGTGCTACAGTTCCATTTATCTTCAGCCTAGGTGACGTATTGCGATAAAGGGCCGTGATTTTCGCTATAAAAAGGTCCCCTAGACCCCTACCCCAAGCTTTTTAAGAGAATCATATATGGCGTGCCAGGAGACTCTATGGAATGCTTTCTCAGCATCCAACGAGAGTATCTAATTACAAATTTTTAACTGCATCTAGCCCAGGAAATACTTTGTGCCTAGTAGCAGTGTCTGCTAGTCAGCGGATTATCCCGGCTGTTAAGCAAGCTACACCACCTGTAGTTTGGACACTTCATTTTTTCAAAGGAAATGCTTCGGGACCACGGGATACTCAGTGAAGAGCATCAGGAGGCACCCCAAGGCATAGGGGCTGGGACTGGCAGTAGGATGCCTTGCGGTGGACAGCCGAGCTCGATCCTTATAAAAGCTTTTTAACTGCAGCAGCTTTAGTGGACGCTACTGGAGCTGGAATTACGCGGCTGCTGGCATGAGACTTGCCCTCCAAAAGATCCTTGTAAATGGATTTAAAGTGTATTCATTCAAATTAGAGAGACAATTTAAATTAAAAAGCTTAGAGCTGCCTCCACCACAGGGGGGCTCGCTCGACCCACCACCGGACAGGCACCAGTATTGGGAGAGGGGGGCTGGCCATCAGGGTTCACCGCGGCTCTGGCACAAACCCGGCGACACGGAGGTGGCACGGGCAGGAGCGGACTGGCCGTGTCGGCTTCTCACTTTTTGGATTTTAGAAGGGCATGACATGCCTATATCTGTGTCTCCCCCTCCTTTTACTCCTCCACCTCTTTTATTTTCGCATGACTATATGTACTTGTCACTTTTCCATGTGTTAGTTATGTCTTCTGAGCAGTTTGTCAGCTTTTGGACACCTTTGAAGGTGTTTTCTATGTGTTTCTATGTGTTTTTGTTTGCCTGCCATTGGTTTTAACGGTGTTCGAAGGTGTTCGACGAATAGTTCGACGAACAGTTCGGCGAACACACGGGTGTTCGACGAACCGAACTCGAACACTACGGGGGTGGCTCAACACTAGTGCTGACAGATAAGCACACGCGGCTCTCAACTGATAATGTAGACAGACTCACGTTCATAAAGATGAACAAATCATGGATCCGAAAGGACTTTTCTACCCCTGTGTCTTCCTGGGGAGAGTAAAAGCTTGATGATTTGTTAAAATCACCTCACCAACAGTTTTAAGCTTTCAAATTACTAATCATGTTTATCTGTATCTTGCCTGTATAATAATTTTGGCCTTGTAGCACTGTGCAGTACTGATTCTGTTAGGCTATCTATACTAAACTCCACCAGATTTAAAATTGCTAATCATGTTTATCTGTATCTTGGCTGGAAAATAATTTGGGCCTTGTAGCAGTTTGCAGTACTGATTCTATTAGGCCATCTATACTAAGCTCCACCAGATTTAAAATTACACTGGTCAACGCAATTTTTCTGTCAAAAGGTTTTAAAACATATTTTAAGTCAATTTTGGCTGCTGATTACTAATACGAACTCCTTTTTGGCTGTCACATCAGGATTTCGAGATATTTTTGATGGAAATTACTCCTATCAAATGTTTTTTGATAAAAACCTCATGATTTTCGTTACTACATTTTGTTTATTTTTAATCAAGGAATAACAAAAATTACAAAGTCTGTGTACAGCAAATAAAATATACTTGCAAAATTAAACTACAAAATATAAAAACACATATATATGGCACACAGATGAATGGCAAATGGCAGTTATTTGAACTTTCTTTTCTTGGCTGATCTGTGATGTACAGCTTCTGGGTTGTCTCTCATCAAGCTCCAGCAATAGTCAGCCATCATATGTGAGTCCCACTGGCCTTGATACCGTTCTTCCATTGTTTTAATGTCCTGATGAAAACGCTCCCCTTATTCCTCGCTCACATCCCCAAGATTCTCTGGAAAAAAGTCCAAATGGCTGTGTAAATAGTGAATCTTGATACTCATTCTACATCCAAGATTTTGCAGACTCATTAGTAGCTCTTCCACAATCTCTTCATAGTTGTCTGCTTTCTTATTCCCTAGAAAATTCTGCACCACATTACAAAATGCATTCCAAGCTCTTTCTTCTGTCTCATTCATTGATGTGATAAAGTTTGGGTCTCTCATAAGTGTTCTTATTTGAGGTACATCAAATATTCCAGCCTTTTTCTTCTCTTCACTAAGACCAGGAAAAGTTGAACATATACAGTATAGTTAAAGCATTCTCCACTGTGATTGAGAGCTCTGACGAACTGCTTCATCAATCCAAGTTTTGTGTGCAAGGGAGGAAAGACAATGTTCTTCCTATCCACTACAGGAACATGGATGACATTCTTATCGCCAGATGCCAAACTCTGTCGCTGAGGCCATTCAGTTGTCACCCAATGCTCTGCTGTAGCTCTACTGTCCCAGTAGCACAGAAAACAAGGGTGTTTGAAAGCTGTTTTTTTACTTTCTTATCATAACAAATGGGAATTATGCATGTTCAAAGAAAACAAAGATATTCTCACATTTATTGGGAGACTAAATGAAAACTAAATTTACCTTAGTGAACCGTATAAACTGGCACTTTTCATACACTACTTATATTTTTCTTGGAATTATTGAAAATGGGCTATATACCTATGGCACAAAAACGTGATGTGATAGAGAAATTATAAGATCACATTTGAATTCAACGCACCCTCAAATTAGTCTAAAACTGTTCTTAAAGTCCATGCCAGAAATTTTTTTTTTCTTTTGTACACCAGTGTTATTAATAATCATGTTTATCTGTATCTTGCCTATATAATAATTTTGGTCTTGTAGCAGTTTGCAGTACTGATTCTATTAGGCCATCTATACTAAGCTCCACCAGATTTCAAATTATTACTAATCATGTTTATCTCTATCTTGCCTGTAAAATAATTTTGGCCTTGTAGCAGTTTGCAGTACTGATTCTATTAGGCCATCTATACTAAGCTCCACCAGCTTTCAAATTAATAATAATTTTTAGCTGCATCTAGCCCGGAAAATAATTTTAGGGCTCCTAGATGCGCAAGACACATGAGTGCCTTCTTGCTGCGCTACCTGCAACATGACCCTCAGATTGTCAGAATTCGAAATAATCCTGACTACTGCGTTGCCACACTCTTAGATCCCCCACACTCTTCGATCAACCTTTTCATTTTAATAAAGAACAAAAAAATGATCATTTTTGAAATTATAAGCATTAGCAGGTTATTAGAAACTGAAATCAAACAGTTTTCAACTCAAAACTTTATTCTAGGTGATGTTACATTTGCACATAGGACCCCTTGTTCAAAAGGAGCTTCTGAACTCTCTCGTCCATTGAATTTGTCAGGTTTTGGATTGTTTCTGCTTCAATTGTTTTGCATGAGGACAGAATACCCTCCCAGAGGTGTTGCTTAGATGTGAACTGCCTCCCGCCATCATAGACACTCCTTTTGATGATGCTCCAGAGGTTCTCAATGGGGTTGAGGTCAGGGGAGCATGGGGGTCACACCATAAGTTTGTCCCCTTTTTTGCCCACATCAGCCAGAGATGCAGATGTGTTATGTGCAGCATGAGACGGTGCATTATCATGCATGAAAATGATCTTGCTGCGGAATACACGGTTCTTCTTCTTGAGCCATGGCAGGAAGTGCTGTTTGAGAAACTCCACATACATTATGGAGTTCATCTTTACCCCTTCAGGGATCCTAAAGGGGCCGACAATCTCTCTCCCCATGATTCCAGCCCAAAACATTACTCCACCTCCTCCTTGCTGGCGCCGTAGCCGTGTTTGCATTGGGTGTCCATCAACCAGCCATCCTCCACTCCATCCATCTGGACCATCGAGCGTTGCTCGGCACTCATCGGTGAACAAAACAGTTTTGAAGTCAGTCTTCATGTATTGTTTGGCCCACTGGAGCCATCTCTGCTTGTGTACAGTGGATAGAGGAGGTCGAAAGGATGGTGTATGCACAGCTGCATCTTGTCCTCTGAAGGACCCTGCATCTTGTTGTTCGGGGGACGTTGAAGGCACCAGCAGCTTCAAAAACTTGTCTGCTGCTATGACAAGGCTTTTTTGCCGCTGCTCTTTTAACCTGACATTATTGCCTGTAGGAAAGAGTCCTCAATTTTCCTTTATCAGCACGCACACGTGTGTACTGTGAATCAGCTACATACTTCTTGATTGTGCGATGATCAGGATGAAGTGTCTTGGCAATGTTGATTGTAGTCATGCCTTGACCTAAACACTCCACAATTTGTTGCTTCTCAGCAGCCGACACATCCTTTTTCTTTCCCATTTTGGCAGAAAATGTAGGCTGCTTAATAATGTGGGACAGCCTTCTGTAATGCACACGCCCGGACTGACTGGCGTGTGCGTGTTTAGTGGTTCCACTGTGCCATGAACCGCAGAGTGTCTGGAGGGACGTAACTAAGTATCTGCCCGATCCGACCAAGGTCGCACGATGGCATACGACACCAGTGCACCAGGGAGGAACCGAGCAGAGGGACCAGGGTCTACTCCAGGTCAGACTCCAGACACGGCTGTTGACCCACACCGGGGAATACAGGAACAGGCAGACTAGAGCGCAGGCTGGGTAGAGTCCAGTACAGACTGGGAAACAAATTCGGAGCTGCAGATGCGGTAAACAAACAGAGCAAAGCGAAACCGCAGGTGCGATAGTCAAGGCCGAGCAGAGCAGAACCGCAGACGAGGTAGACAAGGCAGAGCAGAGCAGAACCGCAGACGCGGTAGACAAGGCGGAGCAGAGCAAAACCGCAGACGCGGTAGACAAGGCTGAGCAGAGCAAAACCGCATACGAGGTAGACAAAGCTGAGCAAAGCGAAACCGCAGATGCGGTGGACAGGGCTGAGCAAAGCGAAACCGCAGACGCGGTGCACAGGGCTGAGCAAAGCGAAACCGCAGACGCGGTGGACAGGGTTGAGCAAAGCAAAACCGCAGACGCAGTGGACAGGGCTGAGCAAAGCGAAACCGCAGACGCGGTGGACAGGGCTGAGCGAAGCGAAACCTCAGACGCGGTGGACAGGGCAGAGCAAAGCGAAACCACAGACGCGGTGGACAGGGCTGAGCAAAGCGAAACCGCAGACGCGGTGGACAGGGCTGAGCAAAGCGAAACCGCAGACGCAGTGGACAGGGCTGAGCAAAGCGAAACCACAGACGCGGTGGACAGGGCTGAGCAAAGCGAAACCGCAGACGCGGTGGACAGGGCTGAGCAAAACGAAGCCGCAGACGCGGAGGACAGGGCTGAGCAAAGCGAAACCGCAGACGCGGTGGACAGGGCTGAGCAAAGCGAATCCGCAGACGCAGTGGACAGGGCTGAGCAAAGCGAAACCACAGACGCGGTGGACAGGGCTGATCAAAGCGAAACCGCAGATGCGGTGGACAGGGCTGAGCAAAACGAAGCCGCAGACGCGGAGGACAGGGCTGAGCAAAGCGAAACCGCAGACGCGGTGGACAGGGCTGAGCAAAGCGAAACCGCAGATGCGGTGGACAGGGCTGAGCAAAGCGAAACCGCAGACGCGGTGGACAGGGCGGAGCAAAGCAAAACCGCAGACGCGGTGGACAGGGCGGAGCAAAGCGAAACCGCAGACGCGGTGGACAGGGCTGAGCAAAGCGAAACCGCAGACGCGGTGGACAGGGCGGAGCAAAGCAAAACCGCAGATGCGGTGGACAGGGCGGAGCAAAGCGAAACCGCAGACGCGGTGGACAGGGCTGAGCAAAGCGAAACCGCAGACGCGGTGGACAGGGCTGAGCAAAGCGAAACCACAGACGCGGTGGACAGGGCTGAGCAAAGCGAAACCGCAGACGCGGTGGACAGGGCTGAGCAAAGCGAAACCGCAGACACGGTGGACAGGGCTGAGCAAAGCGAAACCGCAGATGTGGTGGACAGGGCTGAGCAAAGCGAAACCGCAGACGCGGTGGACAGGGCTGAGCAAAGTGAAACCGCAGACACGGTGTGTAATGCACACACCCGGGCTGAGCGGCGTGTGCGTGTGATTCCACTGGACCGTGCCGGAGAGTGAATGCCTGGAGGGGTGTAACTAGGTAGTCACCCGATCCGACCAGGGTCGCACGACTGCATAGGACGCCAGTGCACCAAGGAGGAACCGAGCAGAGGGACCAGGTGCTACTCCAGGACAGACCCCGGACACGGCTGTTGACCCACACAGGGGAATACAGGAACAGACTGGTTAGGCTGGCACACAGAGTGGTGGGTATGGGCAGGCACGACTGGTATGCAGGCAGGCGGGTATGCAGGCAGGGGGGTACAGGCAAGCACGGCTAGAGTGCAGACAGGGAGGCACTGGCAGGTAGGAACACAGGCGGGATAGAACCCAGTACACACTGGGACTCAGGAACAGAACCACAGATGTGGCGGACAAACACAGCAGAGTGAGGCCGCCCAGAGAGGTGAGCGAGAGCAGGGCAGGACGAGACCGCCTAGAGCGGTGAGTGAGAGTAGAGCAGGATGAGGCCGCCTGGAGCGGTGAGCAAGAGTAGAGCAGGACAAGGCCGCTGGAGCGTTGAGCAAGAGTAGAGCTGGACAAGACCGCCTGGAGCGGTGAGCAAAGGGAGAGCAGGCTAGAACTGCCGGAGCGGTGAGCAAAGGCAGAGCAGGCTAGAACCGCCAGAGCGGTGAGCAAAGGCAGAGCAGGCTAGAACCGCCGGAGCGGTGAGCAAAGGCAGAGCAGGCTAGAACCGCCGGAGCGGTGAGCAAAGGCAGAGCAGGCTAGAACCGCCGGAGCGGTGAGCAAAGGCAGAGCAGGCTAGAACCGCCGGAGCAGTGAGCAAAGGCAGAGCAGGCTAGAACCGCCGGAGCGGTGAGCAAAGGCAGAGCAGGCTAGAACCGCCGGAGCGGTGAGCAAAGGCAGAGCAGGCTAGAACCGCCGGAGTGGTAAGCAAGGCAGAGAAGGGGGGACAGGGTTCTGTTCACACGGAACAGACAGGAAGGGAAAGGCAGAACCAGATACCCACAGAGGCAAGCAGACAGCATGGAGGGAAGCTAGGCTAGCAGACTGGACTGGAGATCAAGTGCGCGCTCTTGCACAGTGGGAGATGGACCACTATGCAAGGACGCCACCAGGTAAATTACACGGTGGACAGGGCTGAGCAAAGCGAAACCGCAGACGCGGTGGACAGAGCTGAGCAAAGCGAAACCATAGACGCGGTGGACAGGGCTGAGCAAAGCGAAACCACAGACGCGGTGGACAAGGCTGAGCAAAGCGAAACCGCAGACGCGGTGGACAGGGCTGAGCAAAGCGAAACCGCAGACACGGTGGACAGGGCTGAGCAAAGCGAAACCGCAGATGTGGTGGACAGGGCTGAGCAAAGCGAAACCGCAGACGCGGTGGACAGGGCTGAGCAAAGTGAAACCGCAGACACGGTGTGTAATGCACACACCCGGGCTTAGCGGCGTGTGCGTGTGATTCCACTGGACCGTGCCGGAGAGTGAATGCCTGGAGGGGTGTAACTAGGTAGTCACCCGATCCGACCAGGGTCGCACGACTGCATAGGACGCCAGTGCACCAAGGAGGAACCGAGCAGAGGGACCAGGTGCTACTCCAGGACAGACCCCGGACACGGCTGTTGACCCACACAGGGGAATACAGGAACAGACTGGTTAGGCTGGCACACAGAGTGGTGGGTATGGGCAGGCACGACTGGTATGCAAGCAGGCGGGTATGCAGGCAGGGGGGTACAGGCAAGCACGGCTAGAGTGCAGACAGGGAGGCACTGGCAGGTAGGAACACAGGCGGGATAGAACCCAGTACACACTGGGACTCAGGAACAGAACCACAGATGTGGCGGACAAACACAGCAGAGTGAGGCCGCCCAGAGAGGTGAGCGAGAGCAGGGCAGGACGAGACCGCCTAGAGCGGTGAGTGAGAGTAGAGCAGGATGAGGCCGCCTGGAGCGGTGAGCAAGAGTAGAGCAGGACAAGGCCGCTGGAGCGTTGAGCAAGAGTAGAGCTGGACAAGACCGCCTGGAGCGGTGAGCAAAGGGAGAGCAGGCTAGAACTGCCGGAGCGGTGAGCAAAGGCAGAGCAGGCTAGAACCGCCAGAGCGGTGAGCAAAGGCAGAGCAGGCTAGAACCGCCGGAGCGGTGAGCAAAGGCAGAGCAGGCTAGAACCGCCGGAGCGGTGAGCAAAGGCAGAGCAGGCTAGAACCGCCGGAGCAGTGAGCAAAGGCAGAGCAGGCTAGAACCGCCGGAGCGGTGAGCAAAGGCAGAGCAGGCTAGAACCGCCGGAGCGGTGAGCAAAGGCAGAGCAGGCTAGAACCGCCGGAGTGGTAAGCAAGGCAGAGAAGGGGGGACAGGGTTCTGTTCACACGGAACAGACAGGAAGGGAAAGGCAGAACCAGATACCAACAGAGGCAAGCAGACAGCATGGAGGGAAGCCAGGCTAGCAGACTGGACTGGAGATCAAGTGCGCGCTCTTGCACAGTGGGAGATGGACCACTATGCAAGGACGCCACCAGGTAAATTACACGGTGGACAGGGCTGAGCAAAGCGAAACCGCAGACGCGGTGGACAGAGCTGAGCAAAGCGAAACCACAGACGCGGTGGACAGGGCTGAGCAAAGCGAAACCACAGACGCGGTGGACAAGGCTGAGCAAAGCGAAACCGCAGACGCGGTGGACAGGGCTGAGCAAAGCGAAACCGCAGACGCGGTGGACAGGGCTGAGCAAAACGAAACCGCAGACGCGGTGGGCAGGGCTGAGCAAGCAAGAACCATCAAAGCGGCAAGCAAGGCAGAGCGGAGCGGACAGGGCTCAGTTCACACGGATCAGACAGGAAGGGAAAGGCAGAACCAGATACCCAGAGGGTACTAGCAGTGAAGGAGCGAGTGGACCACAAACTCACAAACGCAAGTACAGTGACAACGAGCAGGAGTTAGGTACGAGTCCAGACTCTGCAGAAAAAGGGAAGGTACGGACATAGAGAAAAACAGGAAACAGGCCAGGAGAGTATTCAGACAAGAACAGACACAGCAGCAAGATACAGGAGCGGGTTTTGGCATGCGGCCCCTAGAAGGCGGAGCGAACAGGCTAGGAGCATGTTCAGACAGGAACAGGCAAGATACAGGAACGGGTCTAGGTATGCGGCCCCTAGAAGGCGGAAAGAACAGGCTAGGAGCGTCTTCACACAGGCCTGGAAATACAGCCTCCAGGATAGGCAGAAGACAACAGGCTAGAAGATAATACAGACAGGACACAGTTCAGACACGGGAACTGATACCGAAGGCAGGAAACATAAACGGGACCAGGCATATCAGTGACCAGAAGCCAACTGACAGAACACAATGCTCAGGCATGGGTTAATTGGAGCAGCTGGTTTAAATACCAGGTGACAGACAGCAATAGGCTGAGGGGTGTGCCTGCAGCAGGTACAAAAAGCAGGAAGTGATCGGGCGCCGCCCTTAAGCAGCAGAAACAGAAGCAAACAGACAGCATGGAGGGAAGCCAGAGAGACATTCTGGATTGGAGATCAAGTGCGCGCTCTTGCACAGTGGAAGATGGACCACTATGCAAGGACGCCGCCAGGTATGTTACACCTTCTTAAGTTGTCTTGCCTTTCATTGGACACACCTGCCAAACTAATTAGCACAGGTGTCCAAAATTAAGATAACATAGACGG
This sequence comes from Phyllobates terribilis, assembly GCF_046119375.1. Classification (NCBI taxonomy): domain Eukaryota; kingdom Metazoa; phylum Chordata; class Amphibia; order Anura; family Dendrobatidae; genus Phyllobates; species Phyllobates terribilis. The sequence continues at coordinate 458,278,903 of NW_027362764.1, forward strand.
AAGAGGTCTCTATGAATACGAATTCCTAAGTTTTTGATACCCTGTGAGGGCTAGGCAAAGGGAAAGTTGGACTGGATGGAATCCTGTATGGATTTGGGGAGGGAGACATCGAGGGCCTCAGACTTCGCTGCATTGATTTTAAAATTTGACCATGTAACAAAGTGATCTAATTCAGCCATAACAGCAGGGATGGATATATGTGATTGAGTGATATATACTAGGACATCATCAGCAAATGCAGAGCACTTGTACTCGGTGCCTCCCACCTCAATCCACCTAATATTGGGGTTATGGCGAATTGATGAGAGCAGGTGCCTCATCACTAGGATGTAAAAGACAGGGGACAGAGGACATCCCTGCCTTGTCCCATTGGTGATTATGAAAGGTGATGAAAATGTTCCATTTATCTTCAGCCTAGGTGACGTATTGCGATACAGGGCCGTGATTTTGGCTATAAAAGGGTCCCCTAGACCCCTACCCCTAGCTTTTTAAGAGAATAATATATGGCATGCCAGGAGACTTTATGGGATGCTTTCTCAGCATCCAACGAGAGCATCTAGTTACAAATTTTTAACTGCATCTAGCCCAGGAAATACTTTGTGCTTAGTAGCAGTGTCTGCTAGTCAGCAAATTATCCCAGCTGTTAAGCAAGCTACACCACCTGTAGTCTGGACACTTAATTTTTTCAAAGGAAATGCTTCGGGCCCCCGGGACACTCAGTGAAGAGCATCGGGAGGCACCCCAAGGCACAGGGGCTGGGACTGGCGGTAGGACACCTTGTGGTGGACCGCCAAGCTCGATCCTTATAAAAGCTTTTTAACTGCAGCAGCTTTAGTGGACGCTACTGGAGCTGGAATTCCCGCGGCTGCAGGCATCAGACTTGCCCTCCAATAGATCCTTGTAAAAGGATTTAAAGTGTACTCATTCAAATTAGAGAGACAATTTAAATTAAAAAGCTTAGACCTGCCTCCACCACAGGGGGGCTCGCTCGACCCACCAGCGGACAGGCACTAATATTGGGAGAGGGGGGCTGGCCGTCAGGGTCCACCGCAGCTCTGACACAAACCCGGCGACACGGAAGTCGCATGGGCAGGAACGGACTGGCCGTGTCGGCTTCGCACTTTCTTGGTTTTTTAGAGGGCATGACATGCCTATATCTGTGTCTCCCCCTCCTTTTACTCCTCCACCTCTTTTCTTTTCGCATGACTATATGTACTTGTCACTTTTCCATGTGGTAGTTGTGTCTTCTGAGCAGTTTGTCAGCTTTTGGACACCTTTGAAGTGTTTTCTATGTGTTTTCTATGTGTTCCTATGTGTTTTTGCTTGCCTGCCATTGGTTTTAACGGTGTTCGAAGGTGTTCGACGAACAGTTCGGCGAACAGTTCGGCGAACATGCTGGTGTTCGACGAACCGAACCGAACTCGAACACTACGGGGGTGGCTCAACTCTAGTTTTTATCTCACATTCACCTGTCAATATTTTAAATAATAAAGTTTATTTTGATTTTTGGATAATATGAACGTCATTATCTAGGCGACCTAGTCGTCTCGCCCAGTTGTTAAGTAAGATGATTTGTCTTTCAGATAGTCCTAGATTTGACAGCCATTAATACTATGTATGTAAACATGCTTTGAGCTAATCCATATATATGGCTGATTTCTGTAAGTTATCTTTTCATAGAGACCTAGTATGAATAACTTGTCCAACACACTGCAACAAAATGGAAGGTAGAAATGGCTGATTTTGGAACACTGTTATAGGTGATATGTCTGACAGAGAACCACGGTTTTAAATTGCAGGCCTGTAATTTACTAATACTATTCATCACACACACCTAGTGTGAATAGCTTGACCCACACACTGCAACAGAATGGAAAAGGAGGCCAATATTTTCCATGTTCAGTTCAAATTTCTGGATTTTTATCGCTAAAATATGGAACAGATCTGGCAGTATTCTGCAGTGCTAACAAGCAAATGGAGCAGAGAATTGGTGTACTCTGGATTGCTTTTTAAGCAAATAACCAGGATTAAAATCAAAAACAAAATTTGCCCTGGCCCCCGATATCTGGGGCTATGTCTACAAATATCTGTAATTATTACAGCAGCAGCAGACAGGACGTTCAATGGTCCCTCTTGCACTATATGCACTGCAGTCTGCCACATACACTGCCTGCCTGCCTAACACTGATTATATGCATCTGGATTAGTCCTCAGAAGGACTATTAGTTCAGATGGATATATATATGTTGTGGAATACCTATGCTAACTATAAACAAGAAAATCTCTCCTTGACTCAGCAGCACCCCTCCCTACTCTGCCTGGTTCCGGCGTAGACTGTGACGAGCATAGCGGCGCCAATTCTTATATAGACCTGATGACGCTGTGCGGCCAGCCAATCACTGTAATGCCACAACCAACATGGCTACAGCATTACAGTGCTTGGCAGGCAATCTCTGTATGTTCATTGGCTCTCTAAAGAGTGCCAATCATGCAGGGATGGAACCCGAATTCCCGCCCGAGCAACCCGGAAATACTCGCCGAGCGCTGAGCTTGTCGAGCACTGTGATGCTACCCAGCAGTGGAGAGCACGTTTGCTTATCACTATTACCCATCTGTTCGAACTCCAGTGCCATGCTCTGATTATTCATTTCTCGACAGCCATCTTCCTCTGTACTAATCCAGATTGAATTACTGTGGTTACCTGGCATGCACTATTGAAATCATTATTTTAGGCCTTTTATGTAAAAAGGACTAGGAAACAAAAGGATGCAAGAGGGTCTTATCCAATGACTAAAAACAGTAGAGTATAACACTGGGGTGATTTGAACAGATCCCACTGCTGCTATTAGTTTTCAGGGATAACACCAGAGAGATCATACAGTTGCCACTGCTGCCACCAGTTTGTCAAGGATACGCAACTCTGCTGCCTCCAATCGACAAGAAAATTATGCAATTGACTAACGAGTGATGGATGAGGCCGCGGCTGCTTTCACTACGAGGCCGATTATTGGAGAACTCACAGTGAGCATATGGAATATACCCCTTCGATTCCAATAAATGGAATATAAATATATATATACAGTATATACCGTATATACTCGAGTATAAGCCAAGTTTTTCAGCACATTTTTTGTCTGAAAATGCCCCTCTCGGCTTATACTCAGGTATATAGCTGAGTATATAGAAATTCCGTTGGTGGATAGTGGAGGGGGGGTTGCGGCGGTGGAGGAGCCGGGCACACACAGTAGCCGCCGCTGCAGCTACCATTTGTGGCCGTTGTTTAATTGAAATTAATATTTCCTCTTCTCCACTCACATGGGCATGGAGAAGAATGAATATTCATTCTCTTTAGTAGCGGGCAAAGGAGCGCTGAGCTGCAGCTCCTGCTGACAGTGCCTACTAAAGAGAATGCATATTCACTCTTTTCCACGCCCATACTCCTGGCGTGCAGAAGAGTGAATGTCTCCGCAACTCACATCAGCGTCTGAGAGCGCATGGCAGTGATGCCATTCGCTGCTCAGATGCTGACATGAGCTGCTGCAGCAGGACAGGATGCAGCGCTGGAGCAGAGGGGAGCAATAAAAGTGAGTATAAGTGTTTATTTTTTTATGTGTGCGGTTATGGGGCCATGCATACTAGAATTGGGGGATAAGGGGCCATACATACCAGGATTGGGGGATGAGGAGGCCATGCATACCAGGATTTGGGTATAAGGGGGCCATGCATACCAGGATTGGGGATGAGGGGTGCCATACATACCAGGATTTGGTCTGAGGTGGCCATGCATGCCAGGATTGGGGATGAGTGGGCTATACATACCAGGATTGGAGATGAGGGTGCCATGCATACCAGGATAGGAGATGAGGGTGCCATGCATACCAGGATTGGGGATGAGAGGGCCATGCATACCAGGATTGGGGATGATGAGGCCATACATACCAGGATAGGACATGAGGGTACCATACATACCAGTATTGTGAGATGAGGGGTCCATACATATCAGGATTGGGGGATGAGGGGACCATGCATACCAGGATTGGGGAATGAGGGGGCCATGAATACCAGGATTGGGATGAGGGGGCCATACATACCAGGATTGGGGATGACGGGGCCATGCATACCAGGATTGGGGATAAGGGAGCAATGCGTACCAGGATGGGGAAATTTACCAGTAGCTGCTGCATTTCCCATCCTAGGCTTATACTCGAGTCAATACGTTTTCCCAGTTTTTTGGGGTAAAATTAGGTGCCTTGGCGTATACTCGGGTCGGCTTACACTGGAGTATATATGGTACTCCAATACGATCACTGCAACTCGACAATAGCAAATGGAATAACTTTCTGCCACCACCAATCATTTATACTGGCCGAAAGGACAACCTTTAGGCTATGTGCCCACGTAGCGTTTATGTAACGTTTTTGCGGCGTTTTTATGACCACGAAAACGCCGCAAAAACGCTTACAAATACTGTCTGAAATGCAAAGCAATGTGAATTCAGATGTGCTATGCACATGATGCGCTAATTAGCGTGCCCAATTCGCATTGCGTTACAAAACGCAGCATGACCATTTCTACTGCGATTACGCCGCAAATTCGCGGCCAATGAGGAACATTGAAAAGCAGCAAACCCACAGGTATATGTGGATTGCTGCGTTTCATTTAAATTCAATGGCCATGAATTTGCAGTGTAATCGCGGTGCGTGTGGTAGCCAGGATGAAGAGGAGACTACAACTCCTCTTCATCCCGGCTACCACGTGGTGAAAAAAAGAAATAAAAAAGTAAAAATAAAAAAAACCTGTAGACTGTGTTCAGAATTTTGATCACATGATACTTTTTATACATGTTGTCCTACTCCAAGCTGCATAAGCTTGAGAACCAACTACCAGTTAAGTAAATCTGGTCATGTGCATCTCTGTAATGAGGAGGGGTGTTGACTAATGACATCAACACCCTATATAAGGTATGCCTAATTATTAGGCAACTTCCTTTCCATTGGCAAAGTGGGTCAGAAGAGAGATTTGACGGGCTCTGAAAAGTCAAAAATTGTGAGATGTCTTGCAGAGGGATGCAGCAGTCTTGAAATTTCCAAACTTTTGAAGTGTGATAACTAGTGTTGAGCATTCCGATGCTGAAATATCGGGTATCGGCCAATATTCGCGGTATCGGAATTCTGATACTTAATTCCGATACTTTTGCAATATCGTATACCGGAATCGGAAGTTCCCATAATGCCATGAGCCATTTTCATTTTATTCAGCCAATGAGGATCCTAAGAAGTGTGGGCACATCCTGTTAGGCATGTAGGCATCTTAACTAATGGCATGGCTGTGATTGGCTGCTGAAATGATGTCATGATGAACTATAAAAGCAGCCGCCGCCATCTTGAGCTCACTCTGCTGTGAATTCAGTTAGGGATAGGACGCTGTTGTTCTGAGGGACAGTTTTAGCTACCTATTTGGTCTATTCTGCTTTACCCAAGCTACTTTATAAATCGCTGTGCCTTGCAGCGCTAGTGCACAGTTCTCTGTGCTGTTCACCGCTTTCTGCAAGGTCTGTGTGTGTGAGTGCAGCTCATCCTGTAGTGTGTACTTCAGCCACGTCTTGTTGCAGTGTACTCAGTGTGTGTCACTGCCTCATACATTGTCCTTTTTTGCCAATTCATGATTTTTCCTGATATCTCCTATTAGTGTGGTGGTTCCATCCGTATTCAGCTAAATTGGTTCCAAACACACTATATAGGAGTAGTTAGAGGAGCCTTTCTGCAGCATTGGGCCCCGCAGCCCCAGACAGATTAATATTAGCCTATTTTTTGTAGCCTCATCTATTGCATTGTAGGTTACCTTCCTACATTGTAATAGCTACAAAAAGTTTGTGATACTATCGGTATTACATCTTTAGGCACATCCAGTGTCTTTTTGTGAAAAAGAAACCTAAATAAAGTTCACCAAACACTCCACTTTACAATTGTGTAGGCCACATTAGCTCATATTAAAGTCTAGTCCACACTTTATAAAATTAGTGTTTCTTATACCTGTTAGCAGCTGTTCAGGAATAAGCACACTAAGCCCTTAGTACTTTTCTGCCTATCTTTATCAGTCTACCAAGATGAAGAAGGCAGGGAGTAAGGCATGTGGTCATGGGCGTGGGCGTGAGGTTTCTGCAGGGAGAGGACGTGAGGATTCTGTGCCTGCAGGGAGAGGACGTGGGGATTCTGTGCCTGCTGCGGGCACCAGTGACTCAGCATCCCCCAGTTTTACCAGGGAACAGTCCTTTATGCGCAGCTTTGTAGGAGCTAGCCGTACCCCACTGCTGCGGGAGGACCAAATTGAAGCCGTTGTCGGATGGATGGCAGCTAACTTCAATTAGTTCCGGATCCTCTCAGGTCCTGAGCACTGAAGAGCACCCATCTGTCTCTTCACCACCTGCCAAATTGCCCAGGCAGTCAGAGAGCCCTGGAGAGGAGCCATCTCTACTTCTGTTCTCTGAATATCTTGGCTTGGAAAGAGGGGGCCAGCCAAGCAGAATTCGAGAATTTGAAGAAGAGGTAGTATGCAGTGATGCGCAACCGTTTTGTCTCTCTGAATCTGAAGAGGCCGGTGGGCCAGTGCCTATGGTCAGCAGCACACCTCAGTACGCATCTGATGATGAGACTCAGGTGCCACTTTCTGGTGCGTACTGTGCTGTCGAGACTACCCAGGAGAAGCAGTTGTTTGAAGAGGGTGGTGTAGATGATGAGGTCCTTGACCCATCATGGCGTGAGGGACAGGAAGGTGGTGGGAGCAGCTCTGAGGAAGAGATTCCCCGAACAGCCCAAAAAGGAGGGAGAGGGAGGGGGCAGACTTGGTTGCCTGTAGCCTCCACTTCGGCACCCATTAGGAGCATGGCTCTTCCAAAATCCAAAGTGGGCGCTCCCAAGACTTGCAGTGCCTGGTCCTTTTTTGACACAGTTGCAGATGACATTTGCTTTGTCAAATGCAAGCTGTGTAATCAGAAGTAGAGATGAGTGTTGTTCTACTCGAACTGTTCGCCAATCTCAAATTCGAGCTGTTTTGGGCGGTGTTCGAGCCGTTCGGCGAACACGAACAATTTGAGAAAAATTCGGCTGTTCGAGGTTATGTTCGATAACTGTTCGTGCACCAAAATCATAACTGGATTTTTTCTCAGTAATGATGAAAATTAATGTTAATACGCAGTTTGAGTGTACAGCGGGGTGGGGGGAGGGGCAGGGGATGGATCTCTGCAGGAACAATGAAGATCTCCATTTTTTTTTTCTCTTTCCCTCATTTACAGTGGGGAGGTGCAATCTGTCAGCCTATCAGCAGCGCACACACGGAGCGAAGCGCTTTTTTTCACACAAGCAAGGGCATGTGTCATTGGCAGTGTATGTCACATGTCCTTGCCCTATAAGACCAAGCCATTTTCCCCGTCGCCACCATTTTTTCACTGCTGCAGCTGCGTGTTAGACGGCACCGCTGTTGCTGTGTGCGCTATACCTTGTTAATTTCAAGCCAATTTTCGCACAAATCTACAGATAGCTTGGGAGTAGGGAATAGTTGTGATTGCAGTCCTTTTAAGGACTAGGTTACAGCATTTCCTATGACTTTTATCAGTCAGGTCTGTGCTCTTAAATAGATAGGTTGTGGGAGTAAAGACTAATTGTAATTGGAGTCCTTTTCAGGACTAGGTTACATCAGTTCCTATCAGTTTTTGCCAGGCAGGTCTGTGCCAGTGCTGTGCAAGTTTTTTTCACAGCATTTGGCTGAATCTAGCAAAGCTAATCCTTTTTGGCCTATTGCAGAGTGTGTTAGTCAGTGGAGTAGCCTATCTGTGTTTCAAGATATACCACCTGTGTATAGAACACCAATTTTTTTACTGCACCTAGTGAAGTAAAATCTTTTGGGCATAGCATCATTCTATTAGTCCATCTATACTGACCTCCATCAGGTTGCAAATTGAATATAATTTTTTTCTGCATCTAGCTCTGAAAAAATATTGGGCTTCTAGCTGTGTGTGGGACTTGTTGTATTAGTCCATCTATACTGACCTCCATCAGGTTGCAAACTGAATATATTTTTTTCTGCATCTACCTCTGAAAAAATATTGGGCTTCTAGCTGTGTGTGGGAATTGTTCTATTAATCCATCTATACAGACCTCCATCAGGTTGCAAACTGAATATATTTTTTTCTGCATCTACCTCTGAAAAAATATTGGACTTCTAGCTGTGTGTGGGACTTGTTGTATTAGTCCATCTATACTGACCTCCATCAGGTTGCAAATTAAAAATAATTTTTATCTGCATCTACAGTACCTCTGAAAAAATATTTGGGCTTCTAGCTGTGTGTGGGACTTGTTCTATTAGTACATCTATACTGACCTCCATCAGGTTGCAAATTGAATATAATTTTTATCTGCATCTAGCTCTGAAAAAATATTTGCCCTTCTAGCAGTGTGTGGGACTTTCTCTATTAGTCCATCTATACAGACTTTCATCAGGTTGCAAACTGAATATATTTTTTTCTGCATCTACCTCTGAAAAAATATTGGGCTTCTAGCTGTGTGTGGGACTTGTTGTATTAGTCCATCTATACTGACCTCCATCAGGTTGCAAACTGAATATATTTTTTTCTGCATCTACCTCTGAAAAAATATTGGGCTTCTAGCTGTGTGTGGAACTTGTTCTATTAATCCATCTATACAGACCTCCATCAGGTTGCAAACTGAATATATTTTTTTCTGCATCTACCTCTGAAAAAATATGTGGCCTTCTAGCAGTGTGTGGGACTTTCTCTATTAGTCCATCTATACTGACCTCCATCAGGTTGCAAACTGAATATAATTTTTTTCTGCATCTAGCTCTGAAAAAATATTGGGCTTCTAGCTGTGTGTGGGACTTGTTGTATTAGTCCATCTATACTGACCTCCATCAGGTTGCAAATTAAAAATAATTTTTATCTGCATCTACAGTACCTCTGAAAAAATATTTGGGCTTCTAGCTGTGTGTGGGACTTGTTCTATTAGTCCATCTATACTGACCTCCATCAGGTTGCAAATTGAATATAATTTTTATCTGCATCTAGCTCTGAAAAAATATTTGGCCTTCTAGCAGTGTGTGGGACTTTCTCTATTAGTCCATCTATACTGACCTCCATCAGGTTGCAAATTAAAAATAATTTTTATCTGCATCTACCTCTGAAAAAATATTTGGGCTTCTAGCTGTGTGTGGGACTTGTTCTATTAATCCATCTATACAGACCTCCATAAGGTTGCAAACTGAATATATTTTTTTCTGCATCTACCTCTGAAAAAATATTGGGCTTCTATCTGTGTGTGGGACTTGTTGTATTAGTCCATCTAAACTGACCTCCATCAGGTTGCAAACTGAATATATTTTTTTCTGCATCTACCTCTGAAAAATATGTGGCCTTCTAGCAGTGTGTGGGACTTTCTCTATTAGTCCATCTATACTGACCTCCATCAGGTTGCAAATTCAAAATAATTTTTTGTATGCATCTAGCTCTGAAAAAATATTGGGCTTCTAGCTGTGTGTGGGACTTGTTGTATTAGTCCATCTATACTGACCTCCATCAGGTTGCAAACTGAATATATTTTTTTCTGCATCTACCTCTGAAAAAATATTGGGCTTCCAGCTGTGTGTGGGACTTGTTCTATTAATCCATCTATACAGACCTCCATCAGGTTGCAAACTGAATATATATTTTTCTGCATCTACCTCTGAAAAAATATTGGGCTTCTAGCTGTGTGTGGGACTTGTTCTATTAATCCATCTATACAGACCTCCATCAGGTTGCAAACTGAATATATTTTTTTCTGCATCTACCTCTGAAAAAATATTGGGCTTCTAGCTGTGTGTGGGACTTCTTCTATTAATCCATCTATACAGACCTCCATCAGGTTGCAAACTGAATATATTTTTTTCTGCATCTACCTCTGAAAAAATATTGGGCTTCTAGCTGTGTGTGGGACTTGTTCTATTAATCCATCTATACAGACCTCCATTAGGTTGCAAACTGATTATATTTTTTTCTGCATCTACCTCTGAAAAAATATTGGGCCTTCTAGCAGTGTGTGGGACTTTCTCTCTTAGTCCATCTATACTGACCTCCATCAGGTTGCAAATTCAAAATAATTTTTTGTCTGCATCTAGCTCTGAAAAAATATTGGGCTTCTAGCTGTGTGTGGGACTTGTTGTATTAGTCCATCTATACTGACCTCCATCAGGTTTCAAATTAAAAATAATTTTTATCTGCATCTACAGTACCTCTGAAAAAATATTTGGGCTTCTAGCTGTGTGTGGGACTTGTTCTATTAGTCCATCTATACTGACCTCCATCAGGTTGCAAATTGAATATAATTTTTATCTGCATCTAGCTCTGAAAAAATATTTGGCCTAGCAGTGTGTGGGACTTTCTCTATTAGTCCATCTATACTGACCTCCATCAGGTTGCAAATTGAATATAATTTTTATCTGCATCTAGCTCTGAAAAAATATTTGGCCTTCTAGCATTGTGTGGGACTTTCTCTATTAGTCCATCTATACTGACCTCCATCAGGTTGCAAATTAAAAATAATTTTTATCTGCATCTACCTCTGAAAAAATATTTGGGCTTCTAGCAGTGTGTGGGACTCATTGTATTAGGCCATCTATACCAAGCTCCACCAGCTTTGAAATTAATAATAATTTTTAGCTGCATCTAGCCCTGAAAATAATTTTTCCCAATAGTGGTAGCAATAGAAATATGGGGCGCGCGCCTGGCTAACAAAAATATACGCTTCATAACACAAAACATCAGCCTAGCGCACTGCATTAATAAGATGGCATCATCGTCTCTCCCAGTGCTAGGCCTACTACGCAGGCTAGTATTCCTGTGCCTAAAACACAATGTATGGGTCCGCGCTAGCCACTATGCTGAGGGGTATAAAGCTGCTGCTAACGCTTTATAACAATTCAATTGGCAGATTTTCACAGAGCTCTTCCACAACGCCCACCCATCGGGCAACAGTTGCCCACCCTCCCTATGGGATCTAGTGGCGAATAGTTGATGCCATTAATCAGAGCGTCAGTTGCCCCGTCAACATGGCAAGCATACGGTAAGGCATGGGAAGAGTGGACACGACTAGTAGCAGGCAGACGGGTTGACCAATGTGAACAAGCCAGATCACAAGTCACCATAGAATTTCTCCACCAGCTAATGATGAGGGGCATATCAGGGGCGTCAGCGCAGCGGTGTCTGACCGGAGTAGCATTTCACTTCCAACTACTGAATTGGGGAGATGTGACAAAGATTTATCATCAGACAATCCATAAAAGGGTGGAAAAGGGGTCAGCCAAGTCAGGAATGTAGACGTCCCGTCCCGTGTCACTAAAACTGATTTCTCACATCTTATCCCTAACACCATTAACATGACACTCACAATTTGAAGCAACACTAATGTCTACTGCATTTGTGATCGCCTTCTTCGGGGCGCTATGTATAAGCGAATTAGTCCCTCAATCCAAAATTACCACCAGTGGACGCTTATTACACCAGGAAGTAGTCATAGCCAATAATGCAATACGTGTACGCATACACCAATCGAAAACGGTTCCAGTGGGCAGGGGTACTTAGGTACTTCTACAACCCACAAACGGTACACTGAGTCGGGTAACAATATTAAAAACATATCTAACCATCAGATCACAAAGTAATTTCTTCGTATCACACATTGATGGAACGCCATTATCAAGATACCTGTTCCAAGCTATATTTAATAAATGCATAACATCGGCAGGGAACCACCCCAAAGATTACGGGACACACTCATTCCGCATAGGTGCGGCCACGGAAGCAGCAAGAGCAGGACTGTCAGAAACGGAAGTTCAGAGGATAGGAAGATGGCGATCCACGTGTTTGGCGAGATACATAAGACCGGACTTGTTATCCTAACGTGGTTTGTTTCTTTTACATGTGACGCTAAGCCAACAGTGTGAGTGATAGGCCACTCGTATATATATTGGGCACAAAAAAGGGCGAAAGTCCGCCCAGGTGGGAGGAAATTAGAGTTTCATAACACATATTTCAACTGGAGAGGTATTAGAGGCCTGCTATGGCCACAGGTACTAATGGAGGTAATCAAGGTAGGGAGAGAGGCAAGAGGTCCGGTCATCTTAGTTATACAGGCCGGGGGAAACAACCTAGGTCACCACAAGAGCGCATAACTAATGGCAATAAAGAAACTAGACACTGAGCGCTTCAGAGAATTTTTCACAAAATTAGCTATAGTATGGTCAGAGATTGTGCCGATAACGGTATGGCAAGGTGCGCGAGACATCACGGCCATCGAATGGACAAGGCGGGTAATAAATATTCGGATGGCAAAATTTAGAAGAGACAGAGGTGGTGTAGTGATACGACACCGACAACTGGAAGGAGATAAAGCAGGCCTCATACGGCCCGACGGTGTTCACTTAATTGATATTGGACTGGACATATTCATGTCAGGACTCCAGGATGGAGTGGAACAAGCGTTAAGAGTGATGGGTGGGGGTCAGAGTCCTGCATACGAGTACGCTGGATCCTCCGTGGCCTGGAAATAGAAAGGACATGTTGGAGAGTTACACTTGTTGGCCAACTTGCCGGAGTGGGGACCCAGGGCATGCTGCAACAAGCTGAATTATTTTAGAAATAAAATGCCTTTCTAATGGAATGAGTATAAAGAGTTAATAAAGCTGTGACCGATCCTCACCCATCCAGTTGTAAGAGTTACATTATTGGGTTGTCCATGAAAGGGGGGCGGTAGGGGGGCTGAGCATCTGGGTTTGGTTGGGGGTCCCCACAGTCTGCATAGGCTAGATTAATTTAAAAATTCTTATTAGATACACAGGCGGTGCAGCTTGCTTCGCAGCTGGGCTACTATGCCCAAAGTATTGCCTAGGCTAGATGCAGTTAAAAATTCTACGCTGACTAGCAGACACTGAAGATTTGGAGCAGACCTCTGAGTAAACAGCTCTTCAGACTCAACCATCTGTGTTACCCCAAGCCATAGTGTATGTAGTTTCTTACAGTTAAAAGGGGGGGGTGCGACCCAACCCACCTGGAATTGACGATGCCAACGTCACGTAAGACACAGCAAGGGGACTCCCAAAATTGTGGCAGAGACACCACTTAACCCTAGAACGCATACCTGTGGCCTTGCAGGCCCGCCCAGTTAATTGTTTTCTATTTTCTGCAAGATTGCTTTAGTTAGAATTTTGAAACTCTAGGTATTCTTCATGTATATAGTTGTTTGTCATTTGAGTTTGAGTTATTCCATGTTATTTGCACACGGGCCTAAAGGGCCCCAGGTATGTGAAAGTGTAGATTTTTATGGTCATGCATTCTAGGGTTAAGTGGCATCAATTGCCCCACTGTTGCTTAAAACGGTTGGTGAGGTGATTTTACCAAATCCCCAAGCTTTTAGTCTCCCAAGGATGACACAGCGGTAGAAATGTCCTTGCGAATCCATGATTTGATCATCTTTATGAACGTGAGTCTGTCTACATTCTCAGTGGACAGCCGCGTGCGCTTATCTGTCAGCACACCACCAGCAGCGCTGAACACACGTTCAGAGAGAATGCTGGCTGCATGGCATGACAAGATCTCCAAGGCGTGAGTGGCGAGCTCCGGCGATTTTTCAAGATTGGAATACCAAAATGAGCAAGGGTCCAGTGACACAGTCATGGCTTCGATGTTCACTTGGAGATTCTCCTGTACCATCCTCTCTAGGCATTGACTATGTGTCAGACTTCTTGTCTCCTGTGGCCTTGCAAAGGATGGTCTAAAAAAGTGGTGAAACGATTCCACAAAATTGCTGTTACCAGCAGATACTGTGTTACTGTTACTGTTTGAGTGATGAAGAATCAACAGTCCCACCGGTGGCAAGTTAGAACTGTGAGATTCACTACGTGCACCACTGGTGTTTTGTGGAAAAGCACATGTAAGATTCTGCAACAGATACTCCTGCATTCATCAATACCTTTTTATGGCAGGAATTATTTCGGCAAATATACTTTTGTACCGGGGATCTAAGAGTGTGGCAACCCAGTAGTCGGGATTACTTTGAATTCTGACAATCTGGGGGTCATGTTGCAGGTAGTGCAGCAAGAAGGCACTCATGTGTCTTGCGCATCCAGAAGGACCAAGTCCTTGTTGTGTTGGTAGCGAGGTAAGAATCATGCTTCCTTCCTCTGCCCTCTCCCTCCAACCTCGCACAACAGAAATGTGATCAAGGTCTCCCTCATCTGATGAGTCTTCCATGCCCATTGCAAGTTCGTCCTCCACTTCTTCCTCGGCTCCTGCACCTTCCTCAACAGTTTGGCTGCTACCATGCGCCCTGGTTAATCCCTCTCCCCCACCCTCCCATGCCTGCCGCCTTGGTGCTGCCAACCGTCTGGACCTTGGAGATGTTATCCCTTCCGCATACGACTCCTCCTCTACTTCCTCCACCTCCTCTTGTCCCACCACCTGACTCCGAATTCTGTTAACATGTGCTCCAGCATGTAAATCACCGTAATAGTCATGCTGATAATGGCATCGTCAGCACTAAACATCTTCGTCGCCATTTCAAGACTGTGCAGAAGGGTGCATAGGTCCCTGATCTGAGACCACTCCTCCAGCGTGATTTGCCCCACCTCTGGATCTCGTTGGCCCAGGCTATACGTCAGAACGTATTGCACCAGGGCTTGTCGGTGCTGCCACAGTCGCTGCAACATGTGCAGAGTTGAATTCCACCGTGTCGGCACATCGCTTTTCAGCCGGTGTACTGGCAGGCCCAACGACTTCTGTAGAGATGTAAGTCGTTGAACTGCGGGATGCGAACGGCGGAAGTGAGCACACAGCGACCGTGCACTCTGCAGAAGGCCATCTAGTCCGGGATAGTGGGCTAAAAATTGCTGGACAACCAGGTTCAACACGTGAGCCATACAAGGCACGTGTGTGACATTGCCCCGGCGAAGTGCCGCACCCAGGTTTGCAGCATTGTCGCACATGGCCTTCCCTGGTTGCAGGTCCAGTGGAGACAACCTTTCATGAAACTGGGTCTCCAGAGCTGACCAAAACTCCTCAGCTGTGTGACTCACATTTCCCAGACATTTCAAAGTAAACACTGATGCGTTGAGCCCTGCTGCCAGCATAGTAAGGAGGTGTGCAGGATTCCTTCTGCGCAGTTAGAAAGAAGGTGGCATTACCAGACAGGATTTGGGTGCAGGTAGAGGACCGAGAGGAGGTTGAGGAGGCAGAAGCAGTGGAGGAAGTTCGAGATAAAGAGGATTAACACACAACTCGTGGGGACGGTAAGACTTGGACAGCAGCCCCTTGTCCTGCTGTCACCATAGTTACCCAGTGCCCAGTCAGCGACATGTAACGCCCCTGTCCATGCCTTCTCGTCCAAGTGTCTGTGGTGAAGTGCACCCTGTCACACACAGAGTTTCTCAAAGAAGCGGTGATGTTGTGTGCGACATGCTAGTGGAGCGCAGGCACACCTTTCTTTGAGAAGTAGTGCCGACTGGGCATCTGGTACTGGGGCACTGTGACGGACATAAGGTCTAGAAAATCCTCTGTGTCCTCCATGTGGAAAGGCAGCATTTCTGTAGCCAACAGCTTGCAGATGGTGAAATTCAACCTCTTAGCTTTCTCATGGCTAGGAGGAAATGGTCTTTTACTTTTCCACATCTGAGGGACCGAGGGCTGGCTGTTGTGCTTAGACGGTGTTGAGTAGGGTGTCCCCGGCAACTGCCGGTCTGTGAGGAAGATGCAGGCGGACATGTTAGGTTGCCTTGATCCAAAGGTGGTGCTCTCGATGTCGAAGAGCGCTCAACACTAGCAGGTGTTTCCACTTCCCAATGAACTGACGACCTGCCAATCACACTGGCTGTTGCGGGTAAAGAGGTGGCAGGTCTGCGTCCAAAAACATGTGTGACTGCTGTCCCCCCAGTCACAGAGGATGAAGAGGCTGCGGATGCACAAGATGGAGCAGACGGTGGTTGGCCCAGCCGGCTAGGCCGCATTGTAGCACAGTGAGCTTCCCACTGCAACTTATGCTTCATATCCATGTGACGGTACATGCATGAAGTACTCAAACTATGTATTTTTTGGCCTCTACTTAGCTTTTGCTGACAAATATTACAGATAACACGAGTTGGGTCATCCTTATCGATCTGAATAAATGCCCAGGCTATGCAAGGCTTAGAGCCCATGTGACCTGAAGAGCCACTACGACTTGTGGTCAGAGGCAGAGTTGTGGTTGAGGATGCAGTTGTTGACGTGCTTCCAGTACTCCGTCTCTGTTCAGAAAGGCGCAACCTAACCTCGTCGTCAATAGCATCTGTGATGCCCCGCTGCGCTTGGTATCACAGATCCTACAAGAGTGCATTGATGGAATCCTCCACAAGAGGCCCCCATAAACATTCACACATCTCCACCTTCCACCTCAGACCAGCAGAGGGAGCCCGTTAGGGATATAAATAGGGAAGGTGGAGCTAGGCAGTTCAGTTCCTCTGAAGAGTTCCTGCAGTAGAGAAGCCTAAGAGAGGTCAGTCTGCAGTGGAGCTCAGTCTAGTCTAGAGAACGCAGTTAATAGTTCAGCAGTGGAGCACGATGCTCCTGCTTGCTAGCTTCAGGGAGCCCAGATAGAGCTTAAGGTGTGCCGGTGCCATAAGATCAGTGAAGCGCGGCAAGCTGCCGTTAGTGTGTATAGCCTAGTGAGGGCCCGAGTAGGCCGAAGGCGAGTGGCGAGTTAGTACATAAGGGGCAGAGGAGCTTAACCAGCTCACCCCGAAGCATTTACCGGACACAGGATCCGAGCTTACCGGTATCTCTATGACCCAGTAAGGCATAACCGGAATCCCTGGAGAACTACAAGTCCCAGGATCGCTAAGGTGCTGATATGTAACAGAGCCAGGAGACGCTTAGGCCCCGCATACTGGGAGCGTGAACTCCAAGAGAAGGCCCTACCACAAGGTCAGCCAGCGCAGGACAGAGACAAAGTTAGGCCT
Organism: Phyllobates terribilis; assembly: GCF_046119375.1. Classification (NCBI taxonomy): domain Eukaryota; kingdom Metazoa; phylum Chordata; class Amphibia; order Anura; family Dendrobatidae; genus Phyllobates; species Phyllobates terribilis. The sequence goes on from NW_027362764.1 coordinate 458,295,934, forward strand.
AGCTCCAGGCAGGTCAGAAACTTACTACGCAGAGGCAAGAAACAGGAGGCCCTACACCCGCTCATTGGGGAGGATCCTGATATGCACCCTTCACCCTACAGTGCTCCGGGATGTGCCTGAATTTCCACCAGTAAAAGGTACTGAAGTGACTACCGTGTCCGTTCCCGTTCTTGCTCTGACGCAGCTGGGTCTCGCCTGTCCTGCATTCCCCCTGCATACGCTGCCCTGAGACCTAGCTCCACCTGTGGGGAGCTATACCATCAAGCTGCCTTATCACCGGCCTCAGTGGACTGCTGCAGCGCTGGTGCTTGTCACCAGATACCACAGGTGGCGTCATGAACTCTGATAAAATTAACAATTATCCACCCTTTTAAAGAGAGACCCCAGGGTACGGGCCAGGGAGCCGACCACCGCGACATCCCCAAGGCCAGGCAAATGCCCGGGTACCAAGTCATCCCCATCCCCAGGGCTAGTCACATCCTCCTCCACCTCCTCTGCTGACCTTATCGACTGTCTGACTGTGGGTTGACAGTAAGTGGGATCTCCAACCTTGTCATCATCACCCTGTGTGTTATCACACCCGTCGCCCTCAGAGCCAACCTCTTCCTGCCCTGACCGAAAAGTCAAGTTGTCGCTCCAATCAGGTATTTGAGTCTCATCATCGTCTTCATCATTGTCTCCACCAACAGGAGTTACAATTTGGGAATAAGGGTCTACATTATGCTCAGAACCTTCTTCATCTGGTCCTGGATCCAACTTATAAAGATTCTGGGCATCGGATCAGATCATTTCCTCATCTGGATTAACAGAAGCTCTGGAGCAGACCTCCGTTTCCCAGGCTATAGTATGAGTAAACAGCTGGGCAGACTCAGACATCTGTGTTACCCCATACTCAGACGGGCAGCTGGAGACTTGGGAGCTGTGAGGAAGCAAGTGCGATTGGGGTGACACCTCTGAGGACTGGAGTATTTGTGATGTTGAAATTGAGGTGATGGAGAGCCCACTTGAAGGAGCATTTGATATCCGTTGAAGCACCTGCTGTTTTTGTGCCTCATCTAGAATTTGTAGCGATGGGCGTGTCCGTAAGAATGGGATCGTATCACATTGTCCACGAAAAGAAGTCGACATCTTAGTTTGGCTGAAAGATGATCTTTCTTCTGCAGATGTTACTCCCCCCCCCCACCGTGGGGGGCCTCGACCCACCGGCGGACAGGCACCAGTATTGGGATAGGGGGGCTGGCCGTCAGGGTCCACCGCGGCTCTGGCACAAACCCGGCGACACAGAGGTGGCACAGGCGGGAACGGACTGGCCATGTCGGCTTCTCACTGTTTGGATTTTAGAAGGGCATGACATGCCTATATCTGTGTCTCCCCCTCCTTTTACTCCTCCACCTCTTTTCTTTTCGCATGACTATATGTACTTGTCACTTTTCCATGTGTTAGTTGTGTCTTCTGAGCAGTTTGTCAGCTTTTGGACATCTTTGAAGGTGTTTTCTATGTGTTTCTATGTGTTTTTGTTTGCCTGCCATTGGTTTTAATGGTGTTCGAAGGTGTTCGACGAACAGTTCGACGAACAGTTCGGCGAACACACGGGTGTTCGACGAACCGAACCGAACTCGAACACTACGGGGGTGGCTCAACACTAATCAGAAGGTGAAAAGAGGGAAAAGTGTCAGCAACCTCAATACCACAAATATGTGGAAACATGTGCGGACCAAGCACGTGGTGGAGTTACAAAAACACACTAAAGACCTAGGCCAACCTACAGCGCCACCTACCACCTCTTCAGCTCGTGTTGTAGCCTCTTCCTCCAGCTCACACACAGCTGGTTCGGCTTCCTCACAGGATCGCCATGGAAGAATCTCTGGCACTGTTGTGCAGAGACACAGTGTAATTCCACCCACAGCACCACTTTCCCAGTCATCCTCACACTCCCAGGCCAGTCTACAGCCATCGTTAGCACAGGCATGGGAGAAAAGGCGCCCATACTCGGCAAGCCACCCCCGAGCACAGGCTCTGAATGCTGGCATTGCTAAACTACTGGCCCTTGAAATGCTATCATTCAGGCTGGTGGAGACTGACACATTCCGTAACTTTATGGCATTGGCAGTCCCACAATACAACGTGCCCAGCCGCTTTTATTTCAGCAGGCAAGCCGTCCCTGCCCTGCAACATCATGTGGAGGGAAAAATTAAACATGCGCTACAAAACGCCGTCAGTAGCAAGGTCCACCTGACCACCGATGCGTGGACCAGTAAGCATGGACAGGGACGATACCTTTCCCTCACTGCCCATTGGGTAAATGTTGTGGAGCCGGGTACAGATCTTGAGAGTGGCGCTGTACGTGTTCTGCCAACTCCAAGGATTGCAGGAATCCAGTCTGTACACATTGACTCCTCCTCATACTCCAGTTCCTCTGAATCAGCGCTGCAGGAGCAGTCACGGTCTACCTCCACATCGACCCGTGAACGGTTACCTGTTATGATGACCGATGTGAGCACAGCCGTGGCCAAACGTCAACAGGCCGTATTAAAATTAATTTATTTGGGGAATCGAAGCCACACAGCGCAGGAGCTCTGGAATGCCATCAAGCAGCAGAGCGACGTGTGGTTTGTGCCAGCGAATCTCCAGCCAGGCATGATAGTGTGTGACATTGGTGGTGGCAGCTCTGGGCCTAGGCAACCTCACTCACATCCCATGTCTGGCACATGTGCACAACTTGGTCGTGCAGAGTTTTTTGAGGGAATATCCGGATCTTGATGCACTTCTTCACAATGTCCGCATAGAGTGCGCTCACTTGCGGCGTTCCAGCAATGCAAGATCACGCATTGCAGCTCTGCAGCGCCGATTACGTCTTCCGGAACATCGCATCATATGTGACCTACCCACCAGGTGGAATTCAACGTTACATATGTTGGAGAGGTTGTGTGAGCAGCAGGCAGCAGTAATGAAGAACCAGCTGCAGCAGGCGCAAACAAGTCGCAGTGCGCGCCGTTCACACTTCACCACCACTGAGTGGGCCTCTATGAAGGACATTTGCCACGTTTTGTGTGCCTTCGATTATTCCACGCGGATGGCGAGTGCAGATGATGCACTAGTCAGCATGACTATCCCCCTCATCTGCCTGCTTGAAAAAACACTGCAAGCACTAAGGGACGAGGTTTTGGAAGAGGTGGAGGATGAGGAGTCACAAATGCCATCTGCTTCTCTACAGTCTGCGCAACGTGGTTCCTCACAAAGGCCTAGGCAGGGGACACTTTGTGAGGAGGATGAGGAGGAGTCAATGGATGAGGAAGACATCTGTCCAGAGGAGGGAGGTACACAATGCTCTAGTAGTCAGTATCTAGAGCGAGGGTGGGGTGATGCAGAACAGGCAGAGATCACGCCTCAAGCAGGGGACAGCATTTCTTGGCCAGTTGGCAGTCTGCAGCACATGGTTGATTTCATGCTGCAGTGCCTGAGAAACGACCGCCGCATCGCCCACATTCTAAACACGGCTGATTATTGGTTGTCCATCCTCCTAGATCCTCGCTACCCGGACAACTTACAAAGCCTCATAACACCGTTGAACCGGGAGCGTAAAATGCGGGAGTACCAAGACGCACTGGTGCATTCCATCATGTTCTCCATTCCAACCGAGAGCAGTGCTGCTAGTGCTTTACAAAGCAGCTCAGTGCGTCGAGGCAGTGGAGGAAGCTCTGCACAAAGAGGGAGCAGAAGCAGCGCCTCAGCACAAGGCAAGACCAGTATGGCCGAAATGTGACAAAGTTTTGTGTCCCCGCCGCCACAAATGTCTACACCATCACAGAAGGCTCCAGTCAGCAGGAGGCAACGTTTCCGTCAGATGGTGACAGACTACATGTCTTGCCCTCTTAGTGTACTCCCAGACGGCTCTTCTCCCTTCACGTTTTGGGTCTGTAAGCTGGATACATGGCCAGAGCTTAGTCAGTATGCATTGGAGGTGCTAGCTTGCCCTGCTGCTAGTGTATTATCGGAACGCGTCTTTAGTGCCGCAGGTGGTGTACTAACAGACCGTCGCATGCGAATATCCTCCGATATCGTTGACCGGCTTACTTTTCTCAAAATGAACAAGGCCTGGATCTCTCATGAATTTGCCAGTCCTCTTCCAGTATAAATAATTGGTTGGCAACCGTATCCAGGTCTCCTGTTGGGTTCATGTTTCTACCACCTGAACTGTAATCCCTGAGCTCCAACACCGCCAGTTGGCGCTCGGAAGTGCCGTCTGCACAGTCAACACTTGCTCCAGTGTTATTGGGGTTCAGTAACGTCAGCTGTTCCCCAGCTGTGTGTCCGGCAATTTCTCTTGCTTTGTCCACATCCACTGTACTACTGATTTAAAACTTGCTCCAATTACACCTCTGGCTCCTCTGTTTTTAGTATTTACCCTGGGCTCCAATACAGCTAGTTGCTGCTCAGAAGTGCCATCTGCACAGTCAACGCTTGCTCCAGTGTTATTGGGGTTCAGTAACGTCAGCTGTTCCCCAGCTGTGTGTCCGGCAAATTCTCCTGCTTTGTCCACATCCACTGTACTACTGATTTAAAACTTGCTCCAATTACACCTCTGGCTCCTCTGTTTTTAGTATTTACCCTGGGCTCCAATACCGCTAGTTGCTGCTCAGAAGTGCCGTCTGCACAGTCAACGCTTGCTCCAGTGTTATTGGGGTTCAGTAACGTCAGCTGTTCCCCAGCTGTGTGTTCGGCCAATTCTCCTGCTCTGTCCACATTCACTCTGCTACAGATTTTAAAGTTGCTCCAATTACGCCTCTGGCTCCACTCTGTTTTTAGTATTTACCCTTGGTTCCAGCACCGCCAGCTGTTTCCAAGCAGTGTCTTTGGAATGGGTACTCCCTCCTGCCCAGCCTGGTTCCAACACGCCAGCTGTTTCCGGGTAGTGTCAACATCACTTTGCCTCTAATGCGTTGTCCTGTCGTGTTGCGGTCGGGTTAGCCGACTCTATGGTGCCTGCAGTTTAGTGGGCTGCGGGATCTGGCAATGAAGGCAGGTTCCATAGTGCCAATAGGACATGCACCCCCTGTAGGACTGTGGGTTTTGGTAACTGCGGCCGGCTCGCGGCCTTGAACTTTTTTTTACATGGGTACCTTCTGCTACCCATCTGGGTTCCAGTACCGTCAGCTGGTTCTCGGCAGCGCCTTTGGATTAGGTGCCTCCTTCTCGGTATCCAAGTTCCACCAACGTCTGTTGGTCCTTGGTAGTGCTTTCTGGCACAGGTACATCCTGCTTAGTAACCGAGTTCCAGTACCGTCAGCTGGTCTTCGGCAGTTCCATTGGCTCTTGTACCTTCTGCTACCCATCCGGGTTCCAGTACCGTCAGCTGGTCCTCGGTAGTTCCATTTGCTCTTGTACCTTCTACAACCCATCCGGGTTCCATTACCGTCAGCTGGTTCTCGGCAGTGTCTTTGGCACGGGTACTCCCTCCTGCCCAGCCTGGTTCCAGCATGCCAGCTGTTTCCGGGTAGTGTCAACATCACTTTGCCTCCAATGCATTGTCCTGTCGTGTTGCGGTCGGGTTAGCCGACTCTATGGTGCCTGCAGTTTAGGTGACTCCTATGTGGGCTGCGGAATCTGGCAATGAAGGCTGGTTCCATAGTGCCAATAGGACAAGCACCCCCTGTAGGACTGTGGGTTTTGGTAACTGCGGCCGGCTCGCGGCCTTGAAACTTTTTTTTACATTGGTACCTTCTGCTACCCATCCGGATTCCAGTACCGTCAGCTGGTTCTCAGCAGTGCCTTTGGATTAGGTGCCTCCTTCTCAGTATCCAAGTTCCACCAACGTCTGCTGGTCCTTGGTAGTGCTTTCTGGCACAGGTACCTCCTGCTTAGTAACCGAGTTCCAGTACCGTCAGCTGGTCTTCGGCAGTTCCATTGGCTCTTGTACCTTCTGCTACCCATCCGGGTTCCAGTACCGTCAGCTGGTCCTCGGTAGTTCCATTTGCTCTTGTACCTTCTACAACCCATCCGGGTTCCATTACCGTCAGCTGGTTCTCGGCAGTGTCTTTGGCACGGGTACTCCCTCCTGCCCAGCCTGGTTCCAGCATGCCAGCTGTTTCCGGGTAGTGTCAACATCACTTTGCCTCCAATGCATTGTCCTGTCGTGTTGCGGTCGGGTTAGCCGACTCTATGGTGCCTGCAGTTTAGGTGACTCCTATGTGGGCTGCAGAATCTGGCAATGAAGGCTGGTTCCATAGTGCCAATAGGACAAGCACCCCCTGTAGGACTGTGGGTTTTGGTAACTGCAGCCAGCTCACGGCCTTGAAACTTTTTTTTACATGGGTACCTTCTGCTACCCATCCGGGTTCCAGTACCGTCAGCTGGTTCTCGGCAGTGCCTTTGGATTAGGTGCCTCCTTCTCGGCATCCAAGTTCCACCAATGTCTGCTGGTCCTTGGTAGTGCTTTCTGGCACAGGTACCTCCTGCTTAGTAACCGAGTTCCAGTACCGTCAGCTGGTCCTCAGTAGTTCCATTGGCTCTTGTACCTTCTGCTACCCATCCGGGTTCTAGTACCGTCAGCTGGTCCTCTGTAGTTCCCCAGCCTTCTTGTACCTTCTGCTACATTTCCAAGTTCAAGCTTTTTGAAATGGTTCTTGGTAATCACTCTGGATCTCCCTGACGAGGACCCTGAAGACGAGGACCCTGAAGACCAACCCGAAGAAGACGAGGACCCCGAAGACGACGACCCTGAAGACGAGGACCCTGATGACCACCCCGAAGAAGACGAGGACCCTGAAGACCACCCCGAAGAAGACGAGGACCCTGAAGACCACCCCGAAGAAGACGAGAACCCCGAAGACGAGGACCCAGAAGACCAACCCGAAGAAGACGAGGACCCCGAAGACGACGACCCCCGAAGACGACGACCTTGAAGACCACCCCGAAGAAGACCAAGAAGATGACCCTGAAGAAGTTGACCAAGAGGACAATGAAGAGAAGACAAGCTCCAAGATACAGAAGAACAAGAGACAGAAAACCAAGAAGCAGAAATACAAGAAGCTGCAGAACAAAAAGTGGAAGAACATTAAGCATAAGACTAAAAATCAGAGCAAAAGATAATATCTAAATTTTAAGCAGAAGGTGACTAAGCAGTGTATGGGGGTGAGTCCGTTCCTCCTCGTGGTGCCCCTGGAAAAGACCTGCTGCTGCAGGCCAAACTGAACGCGGACAAATCCTGTTGTAAATCTTTTGTGACGGCAGAACGAAAGGTGTAATGTCCAACCTTTTATAAATAACAACTACAGGAATGCCTGTCACAAATAAGAATATGATGAAGAAGAAGAAGATGAAGAAGATGAAGAAGTAGAATATGAAGAATGTAAAAACAAAGAATAATACGAAGAAGGTGAAGAAGAAGAAGATGAAGAAGGTGAAGAAGAAGTGGATGAAAAAGATGCTGAGGATGATGAAGGAGAAAGTGTGGGAGAAGTAAAAAAGAAGGTGAAGAGCATGGAAGTAGTGAAACATAAATATCTGACAAAATATAAAAATACTTAACATAGTCGATATTTCCGTAACTCAGAACGTCTTAAAAAAATATTAATTCTTGCTATTCCATTTGATTGGGCTAAACCTCTATGCCTTTATTGTCTCCCCCACCTCCCCCAATACATTCTACATTATTCTTAGTTGTTTTCCTTCATGTAGAATTAACCTGCAAGGAAAGAAAGGGTTTATTTTCATTCCGCTATTTCTGTCCCATTGACTTGCATTGGTTTCCGGTATCGGAATCGGCGATATCCGATACTTTTTCGGTATCGGTCCGATCCAATCCGATCCGATATTTCCCGATATCGGAAGGTATCGCTCAACACTAGTGATAACCGAACAATCAAGCGTTTCATGGCAAATAGCCAACAGTGTCGCAAGAAGTGTGTTGGCCAAAAAAGGCGCAAAATAACTGCCCATGAATTGAGGAAAATCAAGCGAGAAGCTGCCAAGATGCCATTCGCCACCAGTTTTGCCATATTTCAGAGCTGCAACGTTACTGGAGTATCAAAAAGCACAAGGTGTGCGATACTCAGGGACATGGCCAAGGTAAGGAAGGCTGAAAAACGACCACCTTTGAACAAGAAACATAATATAAAACGTCAAGAATGGGCCAAGAAATATCTTAAGACTGATTTTTCAAAGGTTTTATGGACTGATGAAATGAGAGTGACTCTTGATGGGCCAGATGGATGGGCCAGAGGCTGGATCTGTAGAGGGCAGAAAGCTCCACTCCAAATCAGACGCCAGCAAGGTGGGGGTTGGGTACTGGTATGGGCTGTTATCATCAAAGATGAACTTGTGAACTTGTGGGACCTTTTCAGGTTGAGGATGGAGTGAAGCTCAACTCCCAGACCTACTGCCAGTTTCTGGAAGACAACTTCTTCAAGCAGTGGTACAGGAAGAAGTCAGTATCGTTCAAGAAAAACATGATTTTCATGCAGGACAATGCTCCATCACATGCAACCAACTACTCCACAGCGTGGCAGGCCAGTAAAGGTCTAAAAGAAGAAAAAATAATGACATGGCCCCCTTGTTCGCCTGATCTGAACCCCATAGAGAACCTGTGTTCCATCATAAAATGTGAGATCTACAGGGAGGGAAAACAGTACACCTCTCAGAACAGTGTCTGGGAGGCTGTGGTGGCTGCTGCACGCAATGTTGATCGAAAACAGATCAAGCAACTGACAGAATCTATGGATGGAAGGCTGTTGAGTGTCATCATAAAGAAAGGTGTCTATATTGATCACAAATTTTTTTGGTTTTTGTTTTTGCATGTCAGAAATGTTTATTTCTAAATTTTGTGCACTGATATTGGTTTACCTGGTGAAATTAAACAAGTGAGATGGGATTATATTTGGTTTTTATTAAGTTGCCTAATAATTTGGGACAGTAATAGTTACCTGCACAAACAGAAATCCTCCTAAGATAGCCAAATCTAATAAAAAAACACTCCAACTTCCAAAAATATTAACCTTGGATATTTATGAGTCTTTTGGGTTGATTGAGAACATAGTTGTTGATCAATAATAAAAATAATCCTCTAAAATACAACTTGCCTAATAATTCTGCACACAGTGTATACTCACCTCTCCGGTCTCCTCTTTGCGGCAGCGTCCTCTCTCCTCGGTGTCCCCCAGTGTACTTGCAGGACCTGCGGTGACGTCATTTGGTCAGCTGATGGTCACGCGACCGCTGACGTCAGCGGTCAGGTGATGGTCGCGTGACCATCAGCTGACTAAGGATCGCCCCCGGGAACGGAGAGGTGAGTATACAAGTTTTTTTTTATTTTAATTTTTTAATTATTTTTTTTACTATAGATACAGCATTTAAAGCATCTAAGTTGGTCACACAATATAAATTCATGCCAGTTGCATGGATTTATATTTTGCGACCAACTTGTCAAGCACTGTTCCAAGTGATGCTCAAAATCACTTGGAAAAGTGCTTGAAAAAGCGCATGTGTTTTCGCATGTAAAAACGCTGAAAAAACGCTTCTCTCTGGCAGAAAAAATGCATGTAAATCTGCATGCGTTTTTTTCTGCCAGAGAGAGGCAAAAACGCTCTGCCACAAATCTGCTATGTGGGCACATAGCCTTACAGCGTATGGCTTCAGGGTGCAATTTACAGAGCAAGAGGAACAGAGCTATTATATTTTTTACTCTGGAAAAGTAGGCAGTGTTTATAAAAAATATACAAAGATGTTACAAAATGGGAACAAAACAATACGGTATATACAATTACATACTGTAGGATAAAAAGGATAACAAAAGAAAAATACTAAACCTGTGTCATGGAATTGGCTCTGAGTTCAGTGAAGGGAGGTACTCCTTAGGAAAATGGACAGAACCCACAGCAAGCTGTACCTTCCAGGACTGGCAAATGACCAAAGCCCAAACTCTGCTTTTATTAGATCAAGGTTAAGCCCACATATCTCCCCATGGTGAGCTCATATGGGGATATGGGGGTTGATTGTGGGATGTGATAGGTTTTTTAGAAGTTTATGAGATCCTCAACTTTCAGGATATCTTTGCAACTGGCTCCAAAAGGTCTGCGATCAGTGCTTTGAACAAAGGAAGCTTTTGTCTTGAAAGTGTACTTCTCCGCCTCTGAACACACAAATCTCAGGCTTAGTGTCTGGCTTTCAGAGCAGATCTTCTATTGTAATAACCTGGTCCCTGCAGGAGGTCCCTACATCAATTGAGGTTGAAGTATCAGCTCTTTCTCACTTTCACAGTTATAATTTATCCCATATGTTCAATGTGAGGTCCTACTTCAATGGAGGTTGAAGAGTAAGCTTTTTCTCACTTCCCCAGTTATAATTAGTCTCATATGTTCAATGTGAGGGTGATATGTCCTCTCTCCGGAGATGTCGGTATGGATTTTATAATTTTTCCTCTACGACAGAGGTGCTCACCTAGTTCAGCTGTGCAATACACAACACAAGATGGGACTTATGATTGTCAGTTGCAACAGCCGCATGGATTGAAGAACCGGTAAAATGTCCAAAAGGAATAAGGGGATTCTCTGTGCTGCTGATAAAAATCCAAAGGAAAGTTCCAAAGGAGAGGATAGGTGTCGATGCTATTTATTATCAACATGTTTCAAAGTCATCTAACTTATTCATCATGGAAAAAAACACAAACTGGAGGTATAACTGCATGTAAAGACTCCAGATGTACTTTCAAATAAAGATGCCAACAGAATAACACCACATGAAGTGTCGGCGATTCATCAACTGTCATTTTAAATAAAGCTCATCATGAAAAAAATATAATGAAAAAAAGAATGAAAAGCCAAAAATAAGGAGTATTTTCCCTACTTTTGTCTTTTCATTTTCTTTTTTAATTTTTTTTTTTTTCATGATGAGCTATGTTGAAACTGGCAGTTGATGAATCACTGACATTTCATGTGTTCTTACTCTGTTGTCTCCTTTATTTGAAAGTATATCGTATTTAAGTCTGTATATACAGTTGTGTCTTTAATTTGTGTTTTTTTCCTGATGAAGTCAAATGATTTTGAAATGTGTTGATAATAAACTGCGTTGCCACCTATCCTTTCTCCTGGAATCTTGCCTTGGACTTTTATCACCAGTGCAGAGGATCCACTTATTCATTTTGAACATCAGATAATAAGCCCACACTACTATCACGTGCTGTCATCCTTGCTGAGCCACAAGACATTTTCGGCACTGCTATCACTGGTCTCTGCTACCTGTTTGCATAAATTGTGCCTACAGACAAATTTATCTATGCCAGTCTGCATACTTGACTCTTCTTTATATAGGTTCTTGTCCACACACTCTGATCTGCAAAATCAAAGGTTCTGACTGCCTATATGGCTCTGTTATATCTAGATGCTTGTCCACACAATTGGCTCTGCTATATCTAGGTGTCTGACTGCCTGTCCATCTGTACTATTCTTAGGTACTTTCCACACTCTTGGCTATGCTACATCAAGGTGCTGCTTAGCCTATCCAGCACCAATGTTCCATGCTATTCCTTGTGCCATCCAATATATTGAGCTTGACTGTTCCATGTACAAATCAGCATATACAACTTAGCTGTTCCAGTTTGCTCTGGGACTTGCAACTCTACCCCTGCTTTTTTATGCACTATCTGGTTACCCTGCTGTGCTGTATCTCACTGCACCAGCACTTTTGGCATGAGTTGTTCAACCAGACATGCCTTACCAAATTGACCTCAAGATGATCAATAACAGAGTACTATTCAGTATGGATTCAACTCCATTGCTCTTAGATACTAAAGATTTTTCTGGAATGGTTATGCAACTTGCTGTGAGTAAACCAGAGGTTATCCAGGCTGTGCTTGACCTCTCAGTCCATATTGATGCACTGCCTGAAACACTTGTTGCTTCACCTTTGATTATGCAACATCTGCCACAATCCCTCTTTCAGCCGAATTATTCCTCTAAGAATTAGAGTAACTGTATTTAAGGGAGAGACAAGTGGAAAATGACATTTAAGACATGGGATGGTCACTATGAATATCTTATCAGACCTTTTGAATTGTGAAACTGTGAAACTATCCTGCCATATAATTAAATGTTGTTTGATGTTCTTTACCAGTATGTCTCATTTTCTACATTTTTTCTACATTTTCATTGAGAATCTGGTCCATTTTATCATCTATTCCCACACACTCCATACACTCAATAACACTCTATATCTGAAAATACACATTCCTGTCAGGTGATCAAGTCATACAGCTTAAAATGAATACCCTTATTTATTATAAAGATGGCTGGACCACACAGTGAAAGCACTTTTTACTTTTTGATGTACTTCTACTTCTTTATAGATTGTAAGTTTTTGAGCAGGACCCTCGGGCTGAGTGCACACAATGCGGTTTTAATGCGTTTCTGCGGCAGGGCCTGTGGTGACGTCACTGATCAGCTGATGGTCACGCGGCCATCAGCTGATCGGTGACGTTAGCGATCACCTGATTGTCACGCGAACATCATGTGATCGGTGACGTTAGCGGTCAGCTGATGGTCGCGTGACCATCAGCTGATCAGTGCCGGTGTATTAATTATAATGGATACCACAGGAGTCTTTTTGCGTGGAACAAAGATACAACAGAACACAGCTTATAGGTGTCAAAGTGTATATTATAAACATACGGTGTTTCAAACAAGTGCAGACGAAAACTCAAAGTCCATAAAGTCTCAGGGGAAAATGCAATCAGCAGAGAAGACTGTAAAGCGCAGTTCACACTAGAGGATGTCAGAAAACATGGAAGTCTTTATCAAGTCCAAACACAAATATATATGTAGATGCAAGGAAGTCCAAACAATATATATTAGATAATCCAGGGAGGCCTGGGTAGGAAGTACCAGATAATGCAGCACAATCCCATGCTCTAAATGCAATCAGCAAAGCAATCTGTAAAGCACAGTTCACACTAGAGGATGCTAGAAAACAAGGAAGTCTTTATCAAGTCCATGCAAGGAAGTCCATACAATATATATATTGGATAATCCAGGAAGGCCTGGGTAGGAAGTCCCTGATAGTGCAGCACAGTCCCGTGCTCTGCAGCTATCTAATGCAGGTGAGTCAGAGCAGAAACCAGCTTACTTGCTAGCAGAATGCAGGTGAAGACTGAGGCTCAGAGGTAGCAGCAGGAGCAGCCAGGAGAAGGAGGACTACAGGTAACAACTGAATGCAGCAGAATCTCTGAGAGCAGGTAACAGAAGATCCACACAAGTCTGCAGGGCAGAGCAGGAAACTAGGAAACCACCAGGAACAGATCCCAGGCAGAATACTCTAGCACTGATTAGAAGCTGGGGTGGAGTTATAAAGCAGGAAGACAAGGGGCACATGAGACAAAAGACACCATCTTGAAAGAGAGAAAAAATGGCCAAAATGTAATTAAAAATATTCGCAGCCCTGACATTACTCCCTCCTTAGAAGCGGCCTCAGGACGATCCTGGACCCGGTTTCTCAGGGAATCTCTGATGGAAACGAGAAATTTTCTGTTGGGCATTGGTTTCCACAGGTTCCCAAGAGTCTTCTTCAGGGGGATACCCCGGCCATCTTATCAAATATTGGAGCCAATTCCTGCGAAACCTAGAATCAATAATCCCTTCCACCACAAATTGTTCCTGCCCATCAATCACCACAGGCTGCGGAGGTGGCACAACACGTCCCTGGAAGGTATTAGGAGATACAGACTTTAGTAAAGAAACATTGAAAACTGGGTGTACCTTCATAGTCCTAGGCAACTTCAGACGGCAGGCCACAGAGCTTACAATACCGTTGATCTTGAAAGGGCCGATGAATTTCTGTCCAAGTTTCTGTGAAGGAACGTTCAACTTCAGATTTTTAGTGGATAACCACACGGAATCTCCTACCTTAAACATGGGTGCTGGTTTACGGAATCTATCAGCCGATTTCTTGTAGCATTCCTGAGCTGAGGTCAAAGATTCCTTCAGAACCTCCAGATTTTGCCTCATCGCAGTCAGCCTCTCCTCTACAGCTGGAACCGGAGCATTAATCGGAGACCTAGGTAAGATACTCGGATGGTAACCCAGATTGGCAAAGAAAGGTGTGAACTTAGTGGAGGCACTCTGAGAATTGTTATATGAGAATTCAGCTAATGGAAGTAACTCCAACCAATCATCCTGAAGAAGGCTGACATAGCATCGTAGATATTGTTCCAGGGTCTGGTTGGTACGCTCGGTTTGACCGTTCGTCTGGGGGTGATAAGCGGAAGAAAGACAGACATTAATATTGAGTGCAGAGCAAAACTCCTCCCAGAATCTTGAGGTAAACTGCACTCCACGGTCAGAGATGATTTCATCCGGGACCCCATGCAGCCAAAAAACATTCTGTATAACCAAGTTCACTGTATCCTTAGCTGAGGCAAGACCGGGGCAAGGAACAAAATGAGTGGCTTTAGTCAGGCGATCTACTACCACCATTATCGTATTCATGCCACCTGATGTAGGCAGCTCCACAATGAAGTCCATTGAGATAGACCCCCATGGGCGGGACGGAACAGGTAATGGTTGAAGAAGACCCGTAGGTGACATACGAGGAGTCCTATAATGAGCACATACCTCGCAAGAGAGAACATAGTCCTTAGTATCCTTCAGGCAAGTCGGCCACCAGAAAAATAGGCTTAGGAACTCTTGTGTCTTCTGTACCCCCCTGTGACCAGCCACCTTGGAGTCATGGACCAACTTGAGGATCTGCAGACGAACGGCCTCAGGGACGTAGATACGTCGATCCCTGAACCACATGCCACCCTTAAGGACAAGATTAATATCAACAGGTGGATTGGCCAGAAATATATCACCATCATAGGCCTCCTTGAACTTCTTCCACAAGTCCTGATTGTGTATAACTCCGATGAAGTTGGCATCGGATAGAATGGTCTTGGACGGGGCTCCAGGTATTGAATCCGCAGCATGGATTCGGGATAAAGCATCAGCCTTCCCATTACGAGAACCTGGACTGTACGAAATAACAAAATTAAATTGATTTAAAAATAGATTCCAACGAGCCTGACGAGGAGAAAGACATCGAGCGGATCTGAGAAACTCGAAATTGCGATGGTCAGTCAGCACTACGATCTGTTGTGTGGCTCCTTGCAGGTGATGCCTCCATTCTTTGAAAGCTACAATAATAGCTAGCAGTTCCTTGTCTCCCACATCGTAATTTTTCTCAGCTGAAGTAAGTCTATGGGAAAAGAAAGCACAAGGGTGTAGCAGACTCTGCTCTCCAGTTCTTTGGGAGAGAATGGCCCCTAAAGCATTATCAGAAGCGTCCACCTCCACAATGAAAGTAAGTGCTGGGTCTGGGTGGATCAACAGCGGTGCTGAGGTGAAACAAGCCTTAAGTCGATCAAAAGCCTCTTGAGCCTGTGATGACCACTTAAAGGGCTTTTCCTTCTTGGTCAAAGAAGTAATGGGACGGACAATGTCAGAAAAATTTCTAATAAAACGTCTATAGAAATTTGCAAAACCAATAAAACGTTGGACTTCTTTAACCTTCCTGGGTACTGGCCAGTCAAGGATTGCCTGAATCTTAACAGATTCCATGTTCAGCCCCTGAGGAGAGATGACATAACCTAAAAACTGTATCTCAGAACGATGGAACTCACACTTCTCCGGCTTAATATACGGATGGTTCTCTTTCAGACGTTTCAAAACAGTTTTGACAAGTTCTTCATGTTCCCGTAGAGAGTCAGAAAAAATAAAAATATCGTCCAAATAGATCACCACAAACTGATCCAATAAATCTCTAAAAATGTCATTAGCCAGATGTTGAAATGTCGCAGGGGCATTACAAAGCCCGAAGGGCATCACCAGATATTCAAACTGTCCATACCGGCATCTGAATGCTGTCTTCCATTCATCACCGGGACGAATACGCACCAAATTATAAGCCCCACGAAGATCTAGTTTACAGAACACCTTGGCATGGCGGACTCTTTCCAATAATTCTGGAATCAAAGGCAAAGGATAACGATTCCGTATGGTTACCTTATTGAGTTCCCGATAGTCAATACAGGGTCTTAGGGTCCCATCCTTCTTTTTTACAAAAAATATAGGCGCCCCTGCTGGTGAGGAAGAAGGACGTATAAAGCCTTTGGCCAGATTTTCATCAATATAATCCTTCAAGGCTTGAAGTTCAGGTGCTGCCAAAGGATATACGTTGCTAAAAGGAATAGCCACCCCAGGAAGCAGCTCAATAGGACAGTCATAATGCCTATGTGGAGGAAGCTGATCTGCTTTCTTCTTGTCACAGATGTCAGAGAATGCTTTATACGCTGAAGGTAAAGTGAATACCTGTACAGTAAATTATGGACTCAGTATCGGTGGACTCAGGGACAGCTTCAGTTATCGCTGGGTTGCTCCTAGTCAGAAAAATAATCTCCTTGGTCTCCCAGTTGATAGTCGAGTTCTGAGAACGCAACCAAGGGATGCCTAAAATCACAGGGAAATGGGGAGAATAAATTAACAAGAAAGAAAGTTGCTCCTGATGATTAGGCTCCAACAAAATCTTAAGAGGTACAGTCTCCTGATCCACAGGCCCGGAGATAAAAGGTGACCCATCCACTGTTTCCATGGTAATTGGAGAGTCTCTTCGCTGTATCTCAATACCATGTTTTTGGGCAAATGTAATGTCCATAAAGTTGCCCCCTGCACCAGAGTCAATCATAGCTGCACTGGAAATCCACTGCCCTGAACACAGGATCTTAATAGGGAGTGAACAGTGAGAGTTCTTTTCCTTCAACTCCTTGGGAGGTGTAGTCATAGAGAGAGAATGGAATACAGCATTTAATGGCAGGCTACATTCAGAGATGTCAGATTCATCATCAGTGTTATCATACTCTCCTACCGCTGCTAACACTTTGTTAGGCCGCTTGGGACAGTTGATTAGAAAGTGGTCATATTGGCCGCAGTAGAAACATAGCCTCTCTCACAGGCAGTGCTCCCGGCGCTCATTATTCTCACGCCTCTGCACAGAATCAATTTGCATGGGCGCTTCTTCTACCTCCCGAGATGTTTTACCTGCAGGCTCTTTGGGAGGAAGAGAAAAGTTAGACATACAATTAAATACAGCCAATTTCTCCTGCCTACATTCAGTAAGGCGTATGATTATGCATATACAATGCTGTATAAACATTTCTAGCTCTTGTGGTGCCTCAGAGCAGGCCAATTCATCTTTTACAATGCTAGACATACCTCTCTTAAAAATAGGTAATTGTGCATAACTGTCCCAATTGGTATCTACCGCTAATCTCCTAAATTCAGTAGTATATTCAATAACAGAACGTTTACCCTGGCGCAAAGATAGTAAAGCAGACTCAGCGGTTGCACGGTGGTTAGGGTCATCAAACATTAATGCCATAGCGGCTAAGAAATCATCCAAATTATTTAACCGTGGAGGATACTGGACAGAGGTGCCGCTAGGTGTGAGGTACAAGGAGAGAGGCCAGAGAGGACAAACTGAAGGGGGTCCTGCTAAATGCTCCTGAGACACCTGAGGGTCGACCGAGCCCCTTACTGCATGAGCACAGGACGCCGTGGGCTCTTACACTGGCCCTGTAAGTGGAACTGCTTAACCGTGAGTAAAAGATCTGGGACTGCATCATCTGGACTCTGTGATTCTTCTTGCACCGCGACACCCTGCACTATCACCACTATCATTCACTCAAGCTGCCCTGAAGCTACACTCTTCCTGTGGGGAGTTATACTACCTTGCTGCGCATATCACCAGCTTCAGTGGACTGCTCCACAGCGGCGGTTACCAATAACCGCAATCCACAAGTGGCGTAGTCGGACATTGATATTAGTACACATAGACTACCCTGGTTTGACCGCCCTGGGTCACGGACCAGGTCACCGCCACGGTGACTACAACCCCCAGCATTTACAAGGCCCGTCTCCGGGTATCCCCCACGGCCCAGGGGGCGCGTCATATATATATTAGATAATCCAGGGAGGCCTAGTAGGAAGTACCTGATAGTGCAGCACAGTCCCGTGCTCTGCAGCTCTCTAATGCAGGTGAGTCAAAGCAGAAACCAGCTTACTTTATAGCAGAATGCAGGTGAAGATTAAGGCTCAGAGGTAACAGCAGGAGCAGCCAGGATAAGGAGGACTACAGGTAACAACTGAATGCAGCAGAATCTCTGAGAGCAGGTAACAGAAGATCCACACAAGTCTGCAGGGCAGAGCAGGAAACTAGGAAACCACCAGGAACAGGTCCCAGGCAGAATACTCTAGCACTGATTAGAAGCTGGGGTGGAGTTATAAAGCAGGAAGACAGGGGGCACATGAGACAAAAGACACCATCTTGAAAGAGGGAAAAAATGGCCAAAATGTAATTAAAAATATTCACAGTCCTGACAGCCAGTAGCAATCAGCTGATGGTCACGTGACCATCAGCTGATTGCTGACGCTGGTAATCAGCTGATCGGTCTCATGACCAATCAGCTGATGTTCACCGTGGGAATGTTCCCATGGTGTCTAGCTCGCGGGGGCTCATCAGCTGATCTTCAGCCGATGAACCCCAGTGACCTCCTGACGGTAATCAGCTGATCGGTCTCATGACCGATCAGCTGATGCTCACCGTGGGAATGTTCCCATGGTGTCTAGCTCACCGGGGCTCATCAGCTGATCTTCAGCTGATGAACCCCAGTGACCTCCTGAAGCCTGTATGCTGACAGGGGGTGATTTTACACTCCTGTCAGTATACAGTGCTGTATTCTACAGCTGTGACATCGGAGATTTCTGATGTCACAGCTGTAGGATTGACCCTGATCGTCGTGGGACACTTGGCGTTATGTGGACTGCGTCGTTGATGGCAGACAGGTGAAGAATATTGTTGTTTGATTTTTTATGCTTTTTACAGGAGATCGAGGGCTTCGCGGAGGAGTGTAAATAAAAAAATTGTAGAACATGGTGCCCGCTAACAAATTGGAACCATTTTGCGTTTGGAGAGCCCCTGTGTGCCTAAACATTGGAGCTCCCCCACAGGTGACCCCATTTTGGAAACTAGACCCCTCAAGGCACCTATCTAGATGCATAATGAGCACTTGGAACCCCCAGGTGCTTCACAAATTGATTCGTAAAAATGAAAAAGTGGAAAAAAAAAAACTTTTTCATTTTTACGAATCAATTTGTGAAGCACCTTGGGGTTCCAAGTGCTCACTATGCATCTAGATAGGTGCCTTGGGGGGTCTAGTTTCCAAAATGGGTCACTTGAGGGGGAGCTCCAATGTTTAGGCACATCAGGGGCTCTCCAAACGCAACATGGCGTCCGCTAATTATTCAAGCAAATTTTACAATCAAAAAGTCAAATGGCGCTCCTTCCCTTCCGAGCCCTGCCGTGCGCCTAAACAGTGGTTTTTCCCCGCATATGGGGTATCTTCGTGCCCAGGGGAAATTGCACAACTTTGGGGTCCATTTTTTCTTGTTACTCCTGTGAAAATAAAAAAAATTGGGTCTAAAGTATCATTTTTGTGAAAAAAGTTAAATGTTCATTTTTTTCTTCCACATTCCAAAAATTCCTGTGAAGCACCTGAAGGGTTAAAAAAGTTCTTGAATGTGGTTTTGAGCACCTTGAGGGGTGCAGTTTTTAGAATGGTGTCACTTTTGGGTATTTTCTGTCATAAAGACATCTCAAAGTGACTTCAAATGTGATGTGGTCCCTAAAAAAATGGTTTTGTAAATTTTGTTGGAAAAATGAGAAATCGCTGGTCAACTTTTAACCCTTATAGCTCCCTAACAAAAAAAAATTTTGGTTCCAAAATTGTGCTGATGTAAAGTACACATGTGGCAAATGTTATTTATTAAGTATTTTGTGTGACATATTTCTCTGATTTAACGGCATAAAAATTCAAATTTTGAAAATTCCAAAATTTTCAAAATTTTCGAGAAATTTCCGTTTTTTCACAAATAAACGCAAGTGATATCAAAGAAATTTTACCAAAATCATGAAGTACAATATGTCATGAAAAAACAATCTCAGAAACAGGGGGATCCGTTGAAGCGTTCCAGAGTAATTACCTCATAAAGTGACAGTGGTCAGAATTGTAAAAATTGGCCTGGTCATTAAAGTGCAAACCACCCTCGGGGGTAAAGGGGTTAAAGACACAAAGAGCAGGGCAACAGTAACGACAAATTCCATTTGGAAAGCAGAGAGTCTGCTATATAGTTATAGGGTATGCAGTGAGTCCAACGGCTATCCAGTTTTAGGAAAAACCCACTAAGAATTTAAAGACACATAGAGCAGGGCCACAGTAAAAAGTACGACATGTTCCCATTAGAAAGGAGAGGGTCTGCTATACAGTTATAGGGTATGCAGTGAGTCCAACTGCTGACCAATTTTAGGAAAAACCCCACTAAGAATTTAAAGACACATAGAGCAGGGCCACAGTAACGACAAATTCCATTTAGAAAGGAGAAAGTCTGCTATACAGTTATAGGGTATGCAGTGAGTCCAACGGCTGACCAATTTTAGGAAAAACCCCACTAAGAATTTAAAGACACATAGAGCAGGGCCACAGTTACAAGGTACGACATGTTCCTATTAGAAAGGAGAGGGTCTGCTATACAGTTATAGGGTATGCAGTGAGTCCAACTGCTCATCAAATTTAGGAAAAACTCCACTAAGAAATTAAAGACACATAGAGCAGTGCCACAGTAACGACAAATTCCCATTAGAAAGGAGAGAGTCTCCCATAGTGTTGGCCTATGCAGTGAATGCAAGGGCTGCCAAAAATTTGGAGGCACTTCTATGCCCCTTGGAAGAGACTTAGAGGGCATCATAAAAAAATGTTACTATTAGAAAGGACGAGCCTCCTATACTTGTAATGCCCATGCAGTAAGCGTATGGGCTGGCAAACATTTACCCCTGGGGGGTATACATGAACATACTGTATAAAAAATTTTTTTTACGGGCATCATAAACACCCTTTAAAACAAATATGTGGGTGTTGCATCATGGACCACGGTCACCCTGGTTATATGGTGGTGGAGGATGAGGAGTAGGAGGAGGACAAGAGCAAATAGTCAAAATCAGGAAGCGTATACCCATGTGTGGGTGTGAAAAGGTGCATGGGAATACTCCTCCCAAGAAAAGACACTGGATTTAAGTTTATGTTACGCTGCTATCATTCGGTGGTGTTGAGAAGTCTGGACCAATCCAGCCCTTGTTCATTTTTAGAAGAGTCAGCCTGTAGGCATTTTTAGTTGACAGTCGGATGCACTTATCAGTTAGAATTGCACCAGCGGCACTAAAAACACGCTCTGATAAAAAGCTGGTGGCAGTTCAGGCCAGGACCTCCAAGGCATAGAGAACCAGTTCATTCCACTTATCCAGCTTGGATACCCAATAATTATAAGGCACAGAGGAATCACGGAGGACGTTAGTACAGTCGGCAAGGTACTCCCTCAGCATCTTCCAAAACTTTGCACTCTTCGTGAGAGTACCCCGCGCCTCAGGGCCTGTGCGATGGGAGGGTCTGAGAAAACTCTCCCAGAACTTTGACAGTGTTCCCCTGCCTCTGCTGGATTGAAGTTGTGTCTCTCTCGCCTGTACTCCTTGGTTGTCCAGCGAAGTGTGCCCTCTGCCGCCTGCATTTTCAGATGGGAATTTTTTTAATAGTTCCGCAACAAAGGACTTCTGGTACTGCCCCATTTTTGTAGACCTGTCCGCCTCAGGAATAAGAGATATAAAGTTCTCTTTGTAGCATGAGTCTAGAAGTGTCACCAACCAGTAATGACTGTCACCCAAAATTTTGAGAATGCGAGGGTCACGGGAAAGGCAGCGTAACATAAACTCAGATATGGTGCCAGACTACTAACAGGCAAGACTTCACCAAGAGGATGACTGACCATGCTCTCCTCCTCCTCCTCCTCCTCTATGTCCTCTGGCCATCTACGCTGAACAGACGATATGACAGCTGTGCAGGCAGTACCGTATATAGTGCATGAAAGTAGCTCCTGTCCTTTCTCCTCCTTCTCCTCTTGCTCATTGTCACCCAATCCACGTCGGGATGAGATGAAGCTTGGCTGTGTGTAATCACCCTGTATGGTTCCTTGCTCAATCTCATCATGCTCCGCCTGCAATGCATCCTCTTTGATTGTGAGCAGAGAGCGTTTCAGAAGACAGAGAAGCGGGATGGTGATGCTAATTATGGATTCATAGCCACTCACCATTTTGGTGGAGCCCTCAAAGTTTTGAAGGATGGTACATATGTCTGACATCCATGTCCACTCCACTCTACTTATGAACTGAATACTGACGGTCTTGTTGATGCTGGTAGTCAACAAATGCCCTCTTCTGCTCACAATTCCTTCCCAAATTCTGCAGTGTAGAGTTCCAATGCGTGGGGACATCACACACCAGTCTGTGAGCCGGAAGCTGCAAACACTGCTGAAACACGGCAAGGGCGGCGGAAGCTGTAGCTGACTTTCTAAAATGGGCACACAGGTGGCATACTTTAACAAGCAGATCCGGCAGCTCTGGGTAGGATTTGAGAAACCGCTGAACCGCAAGGTTATGCACATGAGCCAGGCATAGTAAGTGTGTGAGCTCGCCTCGCCTCAGAGCCGCCACCAGGTTCCGGCCATTGTCACACACGACCATGCCTGGCTATAGGTTCAGCAGTGTGAGCCACAGATCTGCCTGCTCTTTAAGAGCTGTCCAGAACTTTTCAGCATTGTGCGGTTTGTCACCTAAGCATATTAGCTTCAGCACAGCCTGTTGCCGCTTGGCCGAGGCAGTGCTGCAGTGCTTCCAGCTTGTGACTGATGTGGTCATTTCAGAGATGGTGGCTGAAGAGGAGTAGGAGGCTGAGGAGGATGAGGTGCAGGAGCTGTAGACCGTGGGGGCAACCCTGATTGAATTAGGGCCCGCAATCCTTGGCTTCGGGAGGACATGTTCCGTCCCAAGGTCAGACTGGGTCCCGGCTTCCACTATGTTAACCCAGTATGCCGACAGCGAGATGTACTGTCCCTGCCCACAAGCACTTGTCCACATGTCCGTGGTTAGGTGGACTTTCCAGGTAACTGCATTGTTGAGGGCACGGCTAATGTTTTGGGCACGTGCTTGTGTAATGCGGGGACGGCACACAGGGAGAAATAGAGGCAGCTGGGGACCGAGTACCGAGGGACGGCCACCGCCATCAGGGTGAGGAATGCTCCGTCTCCATGAGCCTAAAAGGCAACATTTCGAGTGCAAGCAGTCGTGAAATGTGAGAATTTAGTAGTGTGGCCTGTGGGGCGTTGGGTGCATATTTGCGCTTGCGTTCTAAGGACTTGGGTATGGACAACTGAATGTTGTGTTGGGACGAGGACATGGACGTGCTTCCTGATGCTGCTACTTGAGAGTGCGCAACGACAGGTGCAGGGCAGGAGGCATCTTCGCATGCACCATGGACAGGGGATTGGCTTGCATGCACAACAGCGGAAGAAGCAATGGTGCCACCTGCAGACACTGTTCCTGGACCCTGGGGTTCGGCCCACAAAGTCGTGTGCTTTGCTGCCATGTGCCTGATAATGCTGGTGGTGGTCAGGCTGGTTGTTTTGGCACCCCTGCTGATGCTGGCCTGGCAGGTAGTGCAAATGGCCTTTTTAGGGTTATCTACAGAGTCTTTAAAAAAAAAAAACAGACTCGGGAAGACCTAACAGTTGTACTGGCAACTTCCTTCGTGTTGGTGTTACGGGGAGGGGTTGCCTGCCTTCTGTCTGCGGCCACCACACTGCTTCTTCCTGCCTGTTGGGGTGCTGTGCCTCCCTCCCCCTGTGTGCTGCTGTCCTCGCTCTGCATGTCCTCCTGCCAGGTTGGGTCAGTTACTATATCATCCACCACCTCATCTTCCACTTCCGCACTCTGGTCCTCCTCCTGACTCTCTGGCAATTGTGTCTCATCATCTCTTGTGACATTTTCCCACAGTCGCCTTTGTGTGACCGTGGCTGCTCAAATATTTGGGCATCGCTACACGCAATCTCATTTTGCCCCACTTCTAGTGGACCGGGCGAGAGGCCCAAATCTATAAATGGAAAAGTGAACAGCTCTTCTGAGTGTCCAAGTGTAGGATCAATTGTCTCTGGGCACTGGGCAAGGTGGGAGGAAGTAGGATCAGGGTGAGGAATATGCGGTCCAGACTCACGGCTACTGAGACTTGACCGTGTGGAAGACAGGGTGGTGGTGGTGGTGGTGGCTAAGTGACTGGAGGCGTTATCCGCTATCCAACAAACAACATTTTGACACTGCTCTGGGTTCAATAGTGGTGTGCGGCGGTCCCCTACAAATTGTGACAGGAAGGTCAGGCGAGAAGATGTGGATGTTTGTTGTGGCACAATTTCAGCTTGCCCACGACCTTGTCTTTGGCCTCTGCATGCACCATTACCATCATGTCCAGTTCCCCGTCCCTTGCCCCTGCCTTGCCCATTTTAAATGGAGGACAGTATCTTCCACGCTCACTACAAATGATTGAGTTTGGAGCGAACTTATATGTGATCCGTGTGACAGAGAAAACAGAGTTTTAAATACATGGCCTGTAGGTAAGTAGTTTGAACAGCAAACTGCAGTGAATTGCTTCACTGACACACTAAAGGAAATTTTTAAAGGAGGCCAGAAATGGCAGTTTTTTCTGACAATGCATATGTGATCTGTGTGACGGAGAAAACAGAGTTTTAAATACCTGGCCTGTAGGTAAGCAGTTTGAACAGCAAACTGCTGTGAATTTCTTCACTGACACACTAAAGGAAATTTTTAATGCAGGCCAGAAATGTCAGTATTTTCTGACAACGTATGTGTGATCCGTGTGACTTAGAAAACAGCGTTTTAAATAACTGGCCTGTAGGTGAGTAATTTGAACAGCAAACTGCTGTGAATTGCTTCACTGACATACTAAAGGAAATTTTTAATGGAGGCCAGAAATGGCAGTATTTTCTGACAACATATATGTGATCCGTTTGACGGAGATAACACAGTTTTAAATAGCTGGATTTTTAGCGCTGTAATATGGAAAGGACCTGGCTGTATTCTGCAGTGCCAACAATCAAATGGTGAAGAAAAACGGTGTTCTCTGGATTGCTTTTTAAGTAAATAATGAGGATTAAGATCCAAAGAAAAGTATTCCTGGCCCCTGAGACCTGGGCCTGTGTATAGAAATATCTAACAGCAGCAGAAGGCAGAATTGGAATGGAGCCTCTTGTGCTATATGCACTGCAGTCTGCTATATATCCTGCCTGCCTGCCTATATACACTGCCTGCCTGATATTTCTGCAGATGGATTAGTTAGTCCTCAAAAGGACTGTTTGTTAAGATGGATATGTGTAATGTACGGTTTTTCTCCCTACACTACCTAATGCAGAAGCAAATCTCTCCCTGACGCAGCAGGACCTCTCCCTACACTGTCTGATTTCGGAGTGACTGTGACGAACATGGCGGCGCCAGGTCTGATATAGACCTGATGACGCTGTACGGCCAGCCAATCACTTTAATGCCACAACCAACATGGCTACGGCATTACATTGAGTGGCAGGCAATCCTTTCATGTTGATTGACGCTCTAAAGAGCGCCAAACATGCAGGGAGAGGACCCGAGCTCCCACCGAGCAACCCCGGAAATACTCGGCGAGCGCCGAGCATCTCGAGCAGTGAGATGCTCGAGCGAGCACGGAGCAATAGCGAGCATGCTCGCTCATCACTATTAGTGAAAAGATTAGATCATTTGTATACTGTAACGGATCTGGGAGGTGGAACCTCTGAGCAACGATACAAAGGGGCAGTCCTTGTAAGGAAGAGGGTGGCTCCCAGGGTAGGCGGGCAGGTAGTCACGGCAAGTGACGGGGACAGTCTCTGGGTAGAAGGGCAGGAGGTCACAGCAAGTGACAGGGACAGTCTCTGGGTAGAAGGGCAGGAGGTCACGGCAAGTGACGGGGACAGTCTCTAGGTAGAAGGGCAGGAGGTCACGGCAAGTGACGGGGACAGTCTCTGGGTAGACTAGCATGCAGGTAGCAGGCGGACGCTCCCAGGTGAGCGGGTAAGAGTCTCTGGACAGGCAGGTGGTCACAGCACGTGACGGCAGAGCCTCCAGGTAGGCTAGCAGGCAGGTAGCACATGAGCGCTCCCAGGTGAGCGGGTAAGAGTCTCTGGACAGGCAGGTGGTCACAGCACGTGACGGCAGAGCCTCCAGGTAGGCTAGCAGGCAGGTAGCAGAAGAGCACTCCCAGGTGAGCGGGCAATCAGATGCATAGACAGACTGGCAGGGCTGGTAGGCAGACTGTCGGACCGCAGGAATGCAAGTAGATAGACAAGTATCAGGCAGGTATCAAGCAGGAATCTGGCAGGTAGCTGGCAGGTAACTGGCAGGTATCTGGTAACGGGACCTGAGGGCTGAAGCAGAGTGATAGGCTATGCAACAACATTGCTCGGGCACCTCCATTTTGGAGGAGGTGCCTTATATATGGTGAGATCCTCCGGCCATTGGCCGGGGACTCCTTAGGACGGCGCGCGCGGCCCCTTCAAGAGAGGGGGAGCGCGCGCGCACGCCCTTAGCACAGCGGCCGGGAAGCAGCGCGCGCTGCCAGCAGAGCGGGAGGAAGACGCCGGGCACGGAGCGGAGAGGTGAGGGGAACAGCGTCCCTGCCTAGCAGGAGGCAGGGACGCCGACGCTACATATACAAAATCTACAATTATGTCTATAGTGCTACATACTTTACAATGAAAAACCAAAGGAAATTCACTGCTTTCATAAAACAATCACTTGCTGGTAGTTTCAGTATTTTCATAGATATTGACATCCATGTAAGAATCACTTGACCCTTTATGTCTTCAGGTTATATTGAATATGTTTTAACTTGTTTCTTCTTTAATTAAGATTTGTCATAACTTGACTGCAATGTGAAGTACATAATTCTAGGAAAAATCTGTCAAATGTGTTCTGTTCATTCTCATGTCAGCACTAGTGTTGAGCCACCCCCGTAATGTTCGAGTTCGGTTCCGTTCGTCGAACACCCTTGTGTTCGCCGAACTGTTCGTCGAACTGTTCGTCGAACACCTTCGATCACCGTTAAAACCAATGGCAGGCAAACAAAAACACATAGAAACACATAGAAAACACCTTCAAAGGTGTCCAAAAGCTGACAAACTGCTCAGAAGACATAACTAACACATGGAAAAGTGACAAGTACATATAGTCATGCGAAAAGAAAAGAGGTGGAGGAGTAAAAGGAGGGGGAGACACAGATGTGTCATGCCCTTCTAAAATCCAAAAAGTGAGAAGCCGACACGGCCAGTCCGTTCCTGCCCGTGCCACCTCCGTTTGTGCCAGAGCCACGGTGGACCCTGACGGCCAGCCCCCCTCTCCCAATACTGGTGCCTGTCCGCTGGTGGGTCGAGCGAGCCCCCCTGTGGTGGAGGCAGCTCTAAGCTTTTTAATTTAAATTATCTCTCTAATTTTAATGAATACAATTTAATTCCTTTTACAAGGATCTATTGAAGGGCAAGTCTCATGCCAGCAGCCACGTAATTCCAGCTCCAGTAGCGTCCACTAAAGCTGCTGCAGTTGAAAAGCTTTTATAAGGATCGAGCTCGGCTGTCCACCGCAAGGCGTCCTACCGCCAGTCCCAGCCCCTATGCCTTGGGGTACCTCCTGATGCTCTTCACTGAGTATCCCGTGATCCCGAAGCATTTCCTTTGAAAAAATTAAGTGTCCAAACTACAGGTGGTGTAGCTTGCTTAACAGCCGGGATAATTCGCTGACTAGCAGACACTGCTACTAGGCACAAAGCATTTCCTGGGCTAGATGCAGTTAAAAATTTGTAATTAGATAATCTCATTGGATGCTGAGAAAGCGTTCCATAGAGTCTTTTGGCACGCCATATATTATTCTCTTAAAAAGCTTGGGGTAGGGTTCTAGGGGACCCTTTTATAGCCAAAATCACGGCCCTGTATCGCAATGGGTCACCTAGGCTGAAGATAAATGGAACTGTAGCACCCCGAGGGCTCGGTTGCAGCAGAGGTATTGCACCTCACCCAGAGGTGTGATATCTCACTCTCAGGCAAGGATGGAGTGTGGATCAGAACCCCGACACCTGCATGCATTACACCACATTGCCGTGGGGCAGGGCGACCAATATGCCCCTGAGATGGGCATGACAGTCCCTGTCCCTGGCTGGAGTGGGGGGAAGGAACACTGAGGAAGGGGAACCCTGTAGTGCAGGAGCAGGGAGGAAGCAGTTCCTGGGTGCATTGAGAAGGGAGTATAAAAGGTGGGCACCATCTTAGTTCAGTGCAGAGAAGTCTGAGCAGAAGTGACAGGGAGCAGGGGCTCTGCATGAGCTCTGCTCCAAAGGCGGGCCTAGAAACAGAGGCCCAGGCATGGAAGAGGGAGAAGGAAGGAAGAGGAGAGGAGAAGGCTCCAGGAATGAGGAACGAAGGGATCCCAGGGGTGTGGACGGGCGAGTCGCCACCGCACGCCCGAATCCACCTGCATGGAGGGGTCAGGCCAAAGGGGGAGACAGGTCCCCGAAACTAGTGGAGGCGGGAAACAACCCTCAGCTAGAAACCGGAGGCTGTGATATTTTATGTGGCGCAGCCCCTCGCTACACCCGCTAGGAGGGCAGCACATAGGGTCAGGGAAGCGCCAAGCTTACCAAGAGGAGGCCCGAGGCAGCCGGACAGAAGGGTTGGTAGGAAAGGCCAGACAAAGGACACACAAAGGGGGTCCTGTGAAGCGCTCCAAAGTTATCTGGGAGTTGTCTGAGCCCCTCACCTGGTGAGCACAGTACGACGTGGGCAGCCGTTACCTGCAGAAGTGGTCTGGATGATAAGAACTGTGAGTAAAGGCCCTGGACTGCATCACTGACTCCTTGTCATTACTGCTGATGCCCTGCACCATCACCCCCATCCTCCGCATACACTGCCCTGAGGCTATACTCCTCCTGTGGGGAGTTATGCTACACTCTGCTGCACCCACAACACCAGCCTCAGCGGTCTGCCCTGTAGCGGCGGTTCACTCTGACCGCAATCCACGGGTGGCGTAGTTGGACATTTAATCATCAAAACCACATAAATAGTTCCGCCACTGGTTTCACCGCCCTGAGCCACGGAACCGGGTCGCCGCCACGGAGACTACAACCACCAGCATCCACCAAAAAGGGTCCGGCTCCGGATGTCCCAAGGCCCAGGGGGCGCGTCAGAACATTTTCATCACCTTTCATAATCACCAATGGGACAAGACAGGGATGTCCTCTGTTCCCTCTCTTACACATCCTAGTGACGGAGCACCTGCTCTCATCAATTCGCCATAACCCCAATATTAGGTGGATTGAGGTGGGAGGCACCGAGTACAAGTGCTCTGCATTTGCTGATGATGTCAATCACATATATCCATCAGCAGGCTGTTATGGCTGAAATAGATCACTTTGTTACATTGTCAAATGTTAAAATCAGTACAGCGAAGTCTGAGGCCCTCGATGTCTCCCTCCCCAAAAGCATACAGGATTCCATCCAATCCAACTTTCCCTTTGCCTGGCCCTCACAGGGTATCAAATTCTTAGGAATTCCTATTCATAGAGACCACTCCCGTCTATGTAATCTTAATTTTGGGCCCTTTATTGAACATTTCCATACAGACCACGGTTGGCAAGTTAGAACTGTAAGATTCACTACGTGAACCAGTGGTGTTTTGTGGAAAAGCACATGTACACTGTGTTCCAAATTATTATGCAAAAAGTGTTTAGGAGTGATAAGGGAAGAATTTGTTTGTTTGTCAGTTAAACTCATTGATGGTGATGTGTGTCAGGGCTCTTTATATCACTGTAAGCAATTGCAGACACCTGTGCTATTTAGTTTGGCAGGTGTGTCCAATGAACGGCAAGACTACTTAAGAAGGCTGTCCCACATTATTAAGCAGCCTACATTTTCTGCCAAAATGGGAAAGAAAAAGGATGTGTCGGCAGCTGAGAAGCAACAAATTGTGGAGTGTTTAGGTCAAGGCATGACTACAATCAACATTGTGCGATGATCAGGATGAAGTGTCTTGGCAATCAAGAAGTAGGCAGCTGATTCACAGTACACAAGTGTGCGTGCTGATAAGGGCAAATTGAGGACTCTTTCCTACAGGCAATTACGTCAGGTTAAAAGAGCAGAGGCAAAAAAGCCTTGTCATAGCAGCAGACAAGTTTTTGAAGCTGCTGGTGCCTCCAACGTCCCCCGAACAACAAGATGCAGGGTCCTTCAGAGGTTTGCAGCTGTGCGTACGCCATCCTGTCGACCTCCTCTATCCACTGCACACAAGCAGAAACGGCTCCAGTGGGCCAAACATTACATGAAGACTGATTTCAAAACTGTTTTGTTCACGGATGAGTGCCGTGCAACGCTCGATGGTCCAGATGGATGGAGTGGAGGATGGCTGGTTGATGGACACCCCACGCAGACAAGGCTACAGAACCAACAAGCAGGAGGTGGAGTAATGTTTTGGACTGGAATCATGGGGAGAGAGATTGTCAGCCCCTTTAGGATCCCTGAAGGTGTAAAGATGAACTCCATAATGTATGTGGAGTTTCTCAAACAGCACTTCCTGCCATGGTTCAAGAAGAAGAACCGTGTATTCCACAGCAAGATAATTTTCATGCATGATAATGCACCGTCTCATGCTGCACATAACACATCTGCATCTCTGGCTGATATGGGCATAAAAGGGGACAAACTTATGGTGTGACCCCCATGCTCCCCTGACCTCTACCCCATTCAGAACCTCTGGAGCATCATCAAAAGGAGTGTCTATGATGGCGGGAGGCAGTTCACATCTAAGCAACAGCTCTGGCAGGGTATTCTGTCCTCATGCAAAACAATTGAAGCAGAAACCATCCAAAACCTGACAAATTCAATGGACGAGAGTGTTCAGAAGCTCCTTTCGAACAAGGGGTCCTATGTGCAAATGTAATATCACCTAGAATAAAGTTTTGAGTTGAAAACTGTTTGATTTCAGTTTCTAATAACCTGCTAATGCTTATAATTTCAAAAATGACCATTTTTTTGGTCTTTATTAAAATGAAAAGGTTGATCGTAGAGTGTGGGGGATCTAAGAGTGTGGCAACCCAGTAGTCAGGATTACTTCAAATTCTGACAATCTGAGGGTCACGTTGCAGGTAGTGCGGCAAGAAGGCACTTATGTGTCTTGCGCATCTCAGAGCCCCAAAATTATTTTCCGGGCTATATGCAGCTAAAAATTATTATTAATTTTAAATCTGGTGGAGCTTAGTATACATGGCCTAATAGAATCAGTACTGCACACTGCTACAAAGCTCAAATTATTTTCCAGCCAAGATACAGATAAACATGATTAGTAATTTTAAATCTGGTGGAGCTTACTATAGATGGCCAAATAGAATCATTACTGCATACTGCTACAAAGCCCAAATAATTTTCCAGCCAAGATACAGATAAACATGATTAGTAATTTTAAATCTGGTGGAGCTTAGTATACATGGCCTAATAGAATCATTACTGCACACTGCTACAAAGCCCAAATAATTTTCCAGCCAAGATACAGATAAACATGATTAGTAATTTGAAAGCTTAAAACGGTTGGTGAGGTGATTTTAACCAATCATCAAGCTTTTACTCTCCCCAGGATGACACAGGGGTAGAAAAGTCATTTCGGAACCATGATTTGTTCATCTTTATGAGCGTGAGTCTGTCTACATTATCAGTGGAGAGCCGCGTGCGCTTATCTGTCAGCACACCACCAGCAGTGCTGAGCACACGTTCAGACAGAACGCTGGCTGCGGGGCATGACAAGATCTCCAAGGTGTAAGTGGCGAGCTCCCGCCATTTATCCAGATTGGAAGCCCAAAAAGAGCAAGGGTCCAGTGACACAGTCATGGCTTCAATGTTTACTTGGAGATACTCCTGTACCATCGTCTCTAGGCGTTGACTATGTGTCAGACTTCTTGTCTCCTGTGGCCTTGCAAAAGATGAGTTAAAAACGTGGTGAAATTATTCCGCAAAATTGATGTTACCAGCAGATACTGTGTTTCTGTTACGGTTTGAGTGCTGAACACTCGACGGTCCCACGGTTGGCAAGTTGGAACTGTGAGATTCAATACGTGCACCACTGGTGTTTTGTGGAAAAGCACATGTAAGATTCTGCAACAGTCTCTGCTGATACTCCTGCATGCGTGCATCCCTTTCTATGGCAGGAATTATTTCTGCAAATTTACTTTTGTACCGGGGATCTAACAGTGTGGAAACCCAGTAGTCAGGATTATTTCTAATTCTCCCAATTCGAGGGTCATGTTACAGGTAGTGCAGCAAGAAGGCTCTCATGTGTCTTGCGCATCCAGGAGCACCAAGTCCCTGTTGTGTTGGTGGCGAGGTTACAATCATGCTTCCTTCCTCTGCCCTCTCCCCCCAACCTCGCACAACAGAAATGTGATCAAGGTCTCCCTCATCTGGTGAGTCTTCCATCAGTTCGTCCTCCACTTCTTCCTGGGCTCCTGCACCTTCCTCACTAGTTTGGCTGCTACCATGCGCCCTGGTAAAACCATCTCCCCCACCCTCACATGCCTGCCGCCTTGGTGCTGCCGACCGTCAGGACCTTGCAGATTTTAGCCCTTCCGCATACAACTCCTCCTCCTCTACTTCCTCCACCTCCTCTTGTGCCACCAACTAACTCCGAATTCTGTTTAACATGTGCTCCAGCATGTAAATCACCGGAATAGTCATGCTGATAATGGCATCGTCAGCACTAAACATCTTCGTCGCCATTTCAAAACTGTGCAGAAGGGTGCATAGGTCCCTGATCTGAGACCACTCCTCCAGCGTGATTTGCCCCACCTCTGGATCCCGTTGGCCCAGGCTATACGTCAGAACGTATTGCACCAGGGCTTGTCGGTGCTGCCACAGTCGCTGCAACATGTGCAGAGTTGAATTCCACCGGGTAGGCACATCGCATTTTAGCCGGTGAAGTGGCAGGCCCAGCGACTTCTGTAGAGATGTAAGTCGCTGAGCTGCGGGATGCGAACGGCGGAAGTGAGCACACAGCGACCGTGCCCTCTGCAGAAGGTCATCTAGTCCGGGATAGTGGGCTAAAAATTGCTGGACAACCAGGTTCAACACGTGAGCCATACAAGGCACGTGTGTGACATTGCCCCGGCGAAGGGCCGCACCCAGGTTTGCAGCATTGTCGCACACGGCCTTCCCTGGTTTCAGGTCCAGTGGAGACAGCCATTCATGAAATTGGTTCTCCAGAGCTGACCACAACTCCTCAGCTGTGTGACTCACATTTCCCAGACATTTCAAAGTAAAAACCGCCTGATGACGTTGAGCCCTACTGCCAGCATAGTAAGGAGGTGTGCAGGATCCCTTCTGCGCAGTTAGAAAGCTTGTGGCATGACCAGACAGGCTTTGGGTGAAGGTGAAGGACCAAGAGGAGGTTGAGGAGGCAGAAGCAGTGGAGGAACTTTGACATAAAGAGGATTGACGCACAACTCGTGGGGACGGCAAGACTTGGACAGCAGCCCCTTGTCCTGCTGTTACCATAGTTACCCAGTGCCCAGTCAGCGACATGTAACGCCCCTGTCCATGCCTACTCGTCCAAGTGTCTGTGGTGAAATGCACCCTGTCACACACAGAGTTTCTCAAAGAAGCGGTGATGTTGTGTGCGACATGCTGGTGGAGCGCAGGCACACCTTTCTTTGAGAAGTAGTGCCGACTGGGCATCTGGTACTGGGGCACTGCGACGGACATAAGGTCTCGAAAATCCTCTGTGTCCACCAGGCAGAAAGGCAGCATTTCTGTAGCCAAGAGCTTGCAGAATGTGAAATTCAACCTCTTAGCTTTCTCATGGCTAGGAGGAAATGGTCTTTTACTTGTCCACATCTGAGGGACTGAGGGCTAGCTGTTGTGCTTAGACGGGGTTGATAAGGGTGTCCCCGGAAAACTGCCGATCTGTGAGGAAGATGCAGGCAGACATGTTAGGTTGCGTTGATCCAAAGGTGGTGCTATCGATGTCGGACAGCGCTCAACACCAGCTGGTGTTACCACCTCCAAAGAAAATGATGACCTGCCAATCACTCTGGCTGTTGCGGGTAAAGAGGTGGCAGGTCTGCGTCTCAAAACAGGTGTGACTGCTGTCCCCCCAGTCACAGAGGATGAAGAGGCCGCAGATGCACAAGATGGGGCAGACGGTGGTTGGCCCGGCCGGCTAGGCCGCATTGTAGCACAGTGAGCTTCCCACTGCAACTTATGCTTCATGTCCATGTGCCGGTTCATGCATGAAGTACTCAAACTATGTATTTTTTGGCCTCTACTTAGCTTCTGTTGACAATTGTTACAAATAACACGAGTTGGGTCATCTTTATCGATCTGAAAAAATGCCCAGGCTATGCAAGGCTTAGCACCCATGCGACCTGAAGAGCCACCACGACTTGTGGTCAGAGGAAGAGTTGTGTTTGAGGATGCAGTTGTTCACGATGTTCCAGTACTACGTCTCTGTCCAGGAAGGCGCAACCTGACCTCGTCATCACTATCATCCTCCTCCACCTCCTCTGCTAACCTCATCTCTTGGCTGACTGTGGGTTGACAGTAAGTGGGATCTCCAACCTCATCATCATCACACCCGTCGTCCTCAGAGCCAACCTGTTCCTGCCCTGACAAAAAACTAAAGTTGTCGCTCCAATCAGGTATTTGAGTCTCATCATCGTCTTCCTCATTGTCTCCACCAACAGGAGTTACAGTTTGGGAATGAGGGTCTACCTTATGGTCAGAATCTTCTGCGTCTGGTCCTGGATCCGACTCATAAAGATTCTGGGCATCAGTGCAGATCATTTCCTCATCTGGATTCACAGAAGTGCTGGAGCCGACCTCTGATTCCCAGGCTATAGTATGAGTAAACAGCTCTGCAGACTCAACCATCTGTTCTACCTCATACTCAGACGGGCAGCTGGAGACTTGGGAGCTGTGAGGAAGCAAGTGCGATTGGGGTGACACCTCGGAGGACTGGAGTATTTGTGATGTTGAAGTTGATGTGGAGGAGAGCTCACTTAAAGGAGCACTTGATATCCGTTGAAACACCTGCTGTTTTTGTGCCTCATCTGGAATTTGTAGCGATTGGCGTGGAAGTAAGAAAGGGATCTTATCACATTGTCCGCTAAAAGAAGTAGACATTTTAGTTTGGCTGGAAGATGGTCTTTCTTCTGCAGATGTTACTGTTGCTTTAACACCTACTCCACGGACACAACCTTTTTTCCCCTTCCCAACATGCATATTCCCCTTTCCACCAGCAGCAGGACTTTTTCCACTCATTTTGGTGGTTAACTAATTCACAACTCTGGAGTTGTTTGCACAAAAAAACAATGGATGGGAACCGAGCAGAGCTGAGTGGCCAAACTGTGGTATTAGGCCAAAACTATTGTCTGGGTTAGATGCAGAAAAAAATTATATTCAGTTTGCAACCTGATGGAGGTCAGTATAGATGGACTAATAGAACAAGTCCCACACACAGCTAGAAGGCCAAATATTTTTTCAGAGCTAGATGCAGAAAAAAATTATATTCAATTTGCAACCTGATGGAGGTCAGTATAGATGGACTAATAGAACAAGTCCCACACACAGCTAGAAGCCCAAATATTTTTCAGAGGTAGATGCAGAAAAAAATTATATTCAATTTGCAACCTGATGGAGGTCAGTATAGATGGACTAATAGAACAAGTCCCACACACTGCTAGAAGGCCAAATATTTTTTCAGAGCTAGATGCAGAAAAAAATTATATTCAGTTTGCAACCTGATGGAGGTCAGTATAGATGGACTAATAGAACAAGTCCCACACACAGCTAGAAGGCCAAATATTTTTTCAGAGCTAGATGCAGATAAAAATTATTTTGAATTTGCAACCTGATGGAGGTCAGTATAGATGGACTTATAGAACAAGTCCCACACACTGCTAGAAGGCCAAATATTTTTTCAGCGCTAGATGCAGAAAAAAATTATATTCAATTTGCAACGTGATGGAGGTCAGTATAGATGGACTAATAGAACAAGTCCCACACACAGCTAGAAGGCCAAATATTTTTTCAGAGCTAGATGCAGAAAAAAATGATATTCAATTTTCAACCTGATGGAGGTCAGTATAGATGGACTAATAGAACAAGTCCCACACACAGCTAGAAGGCCAAATATTTTTTCAGAGCTAGATGCAGAAAAAAATGATATTCAATTTTCAACCTTATGGAGGTCAGTATAGATGGACTAATAGAATGATGCTATGCCCAAAAGGTTTTACTTCACTAGGTGCAGTAAAAAAATTGGTATTCTATACACAGGAGGTGTAGCTTGCAACACAGATAGGCTACTCCACTGACTAACACACTCTGCAATAGGCCAAAAAGGATTAGCTTTGCTAGATTTAGCCAAATGCTGTGAAAAAAACTTGCACAGCACTCGCACAGACCTGCCTGGCAATAACTGATAGGAACTGATGTAACTTAGTCCTGAAAAGGACTGCAATTACAATTATTCTTTACTCCCACAACCTATCTATTTAAGAGCACAGACCTGCCTGATAAAAGTCATAGGAAATGCTGTAACCTAGTCCTTAAAAGGACTGCAATCGCAACTATTCCCTACTCCCAAGCTATCTGTAGATTTGTGCGAAAATTGGCTTGAAATTAACAAGGTATAGCGCACACAGCAACAGCGGTGCCGTCTAACACGCAGCTGCAGCAGTGAGAAAATGGTGGCGACGGGGAAAATGGCTGGGTCTTATAGGGCAAGGACATGTGACATACACTGCCAATGACACATGCCCTTGCTTGTGTGAAAAAAAGCACTTCGCTCCGTGTGTGCACTGCTGATAGGCTGACAGATTACACCTCCCCACTGTAAATGCGGGAAAGAGAAAAAAAAAATGGAGATCTTCATTATTCCTGCAGAGATCCATCCCCTGCCCCTCCCCTCGCCCCGCTGTACACTCAAACTGCATATTAACATTAATTTTCATCATTACTGAGAAAAAATCCAGTTATGATTTTGGTGCACGAACAGTTATCGAACATAACCTCAAACTGCCGAATTTTTTTCAAATCGTTCGTGTTCGCCGAACGGCTCGAACACCGCCCAAAACAGCTCGAATTTGAGATTGGCGAACAGTTCGAGTTGAACAACGCTCATCTCTAGTCAACACCCTTAATTTACATAGGTATCTTGCTGTGGATTTTTACTTTCAGTAAATTGAATGCTTTTATGAAATTTATTCCCATTGTGAACTGTAAATAGATGGTAATGCCATGCAGATTGTAACAAAACCTTTTTTATTATTTGACTTTATTGTGATACATTTTCTTGAAAGCACTTGCAGGTGGATACATTTCCATTTCTGAGGGGCGTTCAAACCATGACGTTACAAAATTCTCGACGTAAATTACCAATACTGAATTATATGCATAAAAAGACATATAGAGACATCAAGATCTTAACACACCTATGCTTTTGCTTATTTGAAAGTTAATGGAATATGAACTCTGAAAAAATTACCTAGAAGCTACTGTATATAACAATCCTAAAATACCCTGGCCATCCTGTAAAGCTGGCCATTCACATTATCTGTCATCACCCATATTTGTCATCATCTGTCATCATCCAGTTGACCAATTGTATGTCAGTCTATTTGAAGGAGTTATCCAACCATCTACATTCTAGACCAGCGTTTCCCAAATCCTGTCCTTACTGCCCCCAAGAGACCACGTTTTCAGGATTTTCTTAGTACTGCACAGGGGAGAGAACCTGAGGCAATTTCTGATGCCTAATAATAATTCCATCACCTGTGTAATGCTAAGGAAACCCTGTAAACATAATCTATTGGGGGACGTGAGTAGTGTTTGGCAAACCCGAACAGTAAAGTTCGGCGTCCGTACCGAACACCTACTGTTCGGTCCTGGACCCCGAACACAGACTTCCTCTGGAAGTCCGTGTTACTGTTCGGGCTCGGGTTCGGGTGTTTCCCGCGCTGTCATGGTGGCTTGATTAAACATAGAAGTTAGAGGGTTAGAGAGATGATGTCTAAATAATTTATAATATTCGTTGGGTATTCCATCAGGTCCAGGGGATTTATTTTTCTGCAATTTCTTGATGGCAATATCAGTTTCATTAGTAGAGAAAGGGGAATTTAATAATTTCATTTATTCTGAGTTTAAATGCGGGAGTTTAACTTTTGAACTGAATTGATTTATTCCTTTAATATTTGGTTGGGTAGTTTTTTTATCTGCTTTCAGATTGTATAGGGAAGAATAAAATTTAGCAAATTGTTTCGCTATATCTTGTGGGTGTCCATAGTTGATTCCATCTTTCTTAATGGAAACGACTCTTGATTTTATAATTTTTTTTGATTTTATAATTTTTTTTTAACTTTATTAGCCATGAGCTTAGTCATTTTATTATGTGAATAATAATGATTAAGTTTTATGTAATTCATAAGTTTGTCATAATCATTCATAAGCATGGATTTAAGTTCAGCTTTAAGACTTAGTACGGCAAAGTGAATTTTTTTCTGACGGATTTTGTTGTTTTTTTTCCACTTCTTTGCTAATCTTTTGGGTGATTTTTCGTGTATTTTCTTTAGTTTTTCTTTTGTTTTGTGCATTGAGTTGGTTCTAAGTACTGCCTTATGGGCAATCCAAATGGTGGTAGGGGGAACCTCTTGTATAGTATTCTCTTGAAAGTATAGTTAAATTGCATTTTCAATTTTTTCTCTATAGGGTGAGGAGTGAAGCAAAAGGGAATTACATTTTCATGTGTTGACATAGTTATCTGATGATGTAGATTATAAACAAATTTTTATGGGAGCAGGGTCTCACCAAGAGATATTACCTATTTGAATCTCCTTGAATTTTTGAAGAGTGTGTATGTTTGTCAGAACCATGTCTATTCTTGAAAATGTCTTGTGATTGTCAGAATAATAGTAATATTCCCTTGAACTTGAGTTTAAACATCTAAATACATCATATAACTGCTCTTTAATTAACCAATTTTTTAAAGTGAACATTTTGTATCTGGGTGAAGCCGAAGTATTCATATTTTGATCGTGGATTATATTAAAATCACCTAAAATAATTAGGTTTCCTTTCTGATATTTCTGAATATTTTTCATTAGTTTATTTAAAAAGGATAATTGGCCTCTGTTAGGTGCATATCCATTTACTAAAGTATAAGTTATTGTGTCAATTATACAAATCAGGATGTGGTATCTGCCATTATTGTTGGGGATTTCCTCTACTAATTGAAAGGAAAAAGAGTTACTTATAGCTGTGATCACACCAGCTTTTTTCTTATCTGAAGAGAATCTAAACATATGTGGATAGTCCTTATGGGAGAAATTAGGTGGGTTACTCAGGGAGAATTTGGTTTCTTGAAATGCCTCAATGTCATATTTGGAGCTTTTGACTTCCCTCCAGGCAGAATACCTCTTATATGGGCTATTTTGCCCTTTAACATTCAAAGATAAAAATTTTACCTCTATTTTCAGTCATGTTGTAGCAGTGATAGTAAGCCATAAATATGCATACATTACATTTTCCAGGATGTAGACATATAGACCTGTGAAAGGAAAAGTTAAATAGCACAAAGTTCTGAAAACAAGTACAGTCATGAAACAAAAGAAAATAGAAACCAAAAAAGACAGAATCTGAGTTCCATCAGATGACCTGGGGAAGAGATCAAGAACTGAATATCTTGAGTTCCTAAGTACCTCATCCTGAAAAATGGGGAGAATAAAAGTTGGGCAAGCTCTGCACCAAGTCCTGTAATTATGACATTGTAGGAAAAAAATAAAATTAAACTTGGATAACAAGAAATTATGTTAATTTGCATAATAAAACTATTATGTATCGACTTATGATTAGACCTTCAAATGAATTTACTCCAAGTGGTCTTCTTTTCTTCATTGTTCTGTATTATGACCATTCTCGGAGATCTTGTGGCATTTTAAAAAGTTTCGTCCTTCCTCTGGGTCTTGAATAAGGTTGGG
Source organism: Phyllobates terribilis (assembly GCF_046119375.1). NCBI lineage: Eukaryota > Metazoa > Chordata > Amphibia > Anura > Dendrobatidae > Phyllobates > Phyllobates terribilis. The sequence goes on from NW_027362764.1 coordinate 458,335,967, forward strand.
TTTTCCATTGAAGAAGATTATGAGTCTAGTAGGAAAACCCCATTCATACAAAATGTTATTCGCTCTTAAGATGCTAGTTATGCCAGCAAAGCACTTCCTAGCATTTAGGGTGTCTTTTGAGAAATCAGGAAATATTTTTATTGCCTGGTAAGGAGGAGGTAGGCTTTTTATTTTTCATTAGGTAGTCCAGAAGATGGTCTTTAGTCTGGAAGTAATGTATTCTAGCAATCGCTTCTCTTGGAGTATCTCTTGACCTTAAACTAAGTTTTGGCATCCTATTGGCTCTGTCTATTTTCAGTTCTGCATTAGGAGCTGATGGCAGTGTCTTATGTATTACATCTTTAATATAAGGAGCCAGTTCTGATGGGGAAACATTTTCTGGTATTCCTCTAAATTTTAGATTGTTCCAATGTTGCAGTCTTCTAAATCTGTAAGTTTTAATTTTAATGTTTTAACTTCACTTTCAAGCAAAGAATGATCCTTTTAAAAAGCGGCTTGTTTGTCAGATATGGATTTTACTTTTTTATTTGTGTCGTCGATTTTATGTTTAATATCATTCAGTGTTGTATTTAGGCTTTTGGAATCCATTGATCATATTTATTTTCAGTTGTTGAATGGAGGATGCAAGGAGGTCTGGCAAGTATTTTTCTGATGGAGAAAGGTTAACAGGTTTCTCCTTCTGAACCATCATCTGTTTTAGATGAGTGTAAGTCCTCTTTATTATCACTATTACCCTTTATGCCACTTGCCTGCTTCTTTCTCTTATTCCTTGTTTGAGATTCACCTAATGTGATCGATGTGTCCATATCAATAGGTGTAGTGCTGGAAGTACAGTATGTGTAATAATATTATCAGACATTTACTCATTTTTGCCTGTCATAATTTCTCCTTGGAGCTGTGCTGTATGCTCAGAATCCAGAGCCTCAGCTGTTAAACAGTGCGCTTGTGGTGTGTTGCTAGTGTCTGTCAAGAGGGGTTTCCCCAACGGCAGGGACATTTCCTGAGCTGGTAAGTAGCCCGGCTTCTGAATGACAATGGCGGTGCCCATTCTATCGCTGGCATGGCGCTCAGTGTCGTTAGTGAAGCGTGTGGTGCTGCGCTGAGGTAAAAGGAGTTTACTCACTGCTGCTTCAGTGATTCCTGTCAGCACTGGGATTTTTCTTCCTACTGTGAGTTCCTTTCTTTTTACCTCAGGTGGAGGTGGAGGTCCCATTGAGCCTTGATGGAGGGGCCCAGAGGTGGGTCAAGGAGTAGGTTGAAGGTCTGTGGTACTTCTTTTGGAAGTTGTTATCTTATGAAGAGAGAATGTACTCACTGAGGTAATTGATTTCAGCAGGGAGGATGGCAGTGAAACAGGCTTGTTTTCCTTCTTCCTGTTGAATGGCATAGTTATGTCCAGGAATATCCAAATGAGTCTAGATTTTTCCAAAAGGATTCAGGGAGGGTCTTGAATGTCTTAGGTACAATATGGCAGGTTCAGGTCTTTTTTTATCACTTTATGAAGGTATTTCAGGCTTGGTAACAGCAGAGCTTTAGCAGAGTGCGACCATACTCCTGCACTCTCTGGCCACACCCCCTAGAATCAATTTTTCTTTATAGATAACAAAATAAATTTTTTAAACATAACATTGGTATGCATTACCAAATACATTTAGTTTGGATTCATCTTTCCTAGAATAATTTTGTTTTGTCTATGTAACTTTTAACAAAATTCAGTTGCTTTTATTCCTTTTTTTAAAGCAGTAGTGTCCCTTTCGGCCTTCTTCCATAAAGATCTATTTTGTCTAGTGTGCAGCATATGATACAAGATGAACCAATCACTTCAGCTGTCCCCAGCTCAGCGTGAAGTTCAATATTGTACAGGGTATTTATGCTTTTGAACTTACTTTGGTAGAGTTTTCCCATCAATTATCCTATTAGCACATCTTTGAATGTTTTAACTATTCCATAACTAACACATTTTTCGATAACATTTTGAACTGTTGAAGCTAGAATGCCAGTTTCTTTCAAGATAGTCTTGTATCTTTTAAACTTCTTGTCTTTGATGAAAAAGAACATTCCTAAAACAGATCCCTTGACTTTGAACAAAAAAAAAAGGGATTATTAAAGGGAAGCTATCATATGAAAATTACCTCTTGTCTAAATTTGTTTTTTTTGTGTGAAAAAAATGTATTATCTATTCATATTCAAAATTGAGACTCCTCAGTAGTGGATACCTTTTAATGGTTAACTGAAAAGATGGTAACAAATAGCAAGCTTTCAAGACTACTCGGGTCTCTTCATCAGGCATTTTATAACACAAAATCTGAAGAATCAGATATTTATACACCACAGGCAGGACATAGAATAGAGCAGTGAATAAGGTTAGTGGCATGAAGCATAACTTTCAATATGGGAAAGGGAGAAACAGTTGTGACATTAAATAATGGAGCAGTTCATAGATATGGAGTGTGAAAGTTTAATTGTTCACTGACTGAAATATGGTCTATTGTTTTGATGACTCCACAAGGTTTGAGGGGCATATTCCTAAATTAATGTGTGTGCCCATGTGACACATTTGTTCTTGCTCTATGTATGTCAAAGGTTGTCATAAATTTGTACTCCCAGACTCTTCTTTCTCTTTGGGATTTGAAGTTACCTTTCAAGATATACATTTTCATGTCTCTGATGCTGTGATCAGGGCTACCAAAATGTTTAGTGTCAGGTAGATCTGTTACTTTTATTATGTGGCAATAAGCATTCATCTCTTTTTAAGCTTTTGGCACAGCTCTTTTCCCAACATACAGAACCCAAGTCGGACCTTTGGTACAAATAATTAAGTACACTACATAAGGTGTGATGCAGCTAAAAGTAACAGAAATCTTGTAGTCTTTTTGTGAGTCCAAATTTTTTATCTTGTCTGTTGTCATATATACGGACAGGTTTTACATTTTTCTCTGGTTGCAGGGAATTATTCCTGTTGTTATTGGAGAGGACAGGGAGCTTCTGACAATGATGATTCTCAGATTTGAGGGCTGCCTAAAACACAAAAGAGAGGGTTCTGGAAATATCAATTTTAACCTGCCATCTCTTTGGAATAGTGTTTGTAATTTCGGTTTAGCTCACCTCAACACCTCAACATTTAGATTGTAGGTGACTGCTAGAGGTAGCTGGTTGCTTTCTCTGTAAGTTTTGCATTGTTGAAAACTATGTCTTAACCCGAGAACGCATACCTGGGGCCTCGCAGTCCCGCCCTGTTAATTATTTTCTATTTTCTGCAAGATTACTTTAGTTAGAATTTTGAAACTCTAGGTATTCCTCAGGTATATAGTTGTTTGTCATTTTTGTTTGAGTTATTCCATGTTATTTGCACACGGGCCTAAAAGGCCCCAGGTATGTGAAAAAGTAGATTTTTATGGTCATGCATTCTTGGGTTAATATTCTGTTGACTCTTGCAAACTGGTTTTAAATGGATGGTAGCCCTTATTCAAAAAGGTCTTTTTGAGGCAACCTAAATTTTGTCTCTGTAAAGTTGAAACATATCTGATTATATCTGATGGATTGACTGTAGACAATAGAGGTTTTTTATGTGTTTGGGGTGAAAACTGTCACATTTAAGGTATGTTGGATGTTCAATTGGCTTCTAATACAGGAACGAAATTATTTTATTGTTCTGTATCCTGATGATGGTGTCCAACAGGTTTATTTTTGCATAGGATTATATGAGTGCTAAGTTGACAATATGAGGAAACTGATTAAAGTACTCTTCGAATGTCTTTAGTTGTTGTTGAGACTCCATCCAGATTATTAAAATATTGTCAATGTAATAATAATAGGCCAAATATCTGATGGGGCAAGAAGACAGAAAGTCCCCTTCATGCTTGGCCATGAAAAAAATTGCACATTGTGGAGCCATTTTACTTACCATAACTGTTATCGTTCTCTTGTAAATATAAATCATAAAATAGAAATGAAATAAAGTTCCATATTTTTTATCATACATGGTGAGTGCCACTTACCTCCTCATAATATTGTATACTGTTGGTCTTTTTCACTTGCCGGATTTTAAGTAGAGCTCTACCATACAATGTGACTTTGCCTGTGACACAAGCAGCTTTTGATCTCCTCCCATTTTTAATAATAGTGAGTGCCAAGCTGTTTTCCTTTCTTTGTCTTTGCTAAACCTTTTCCATATTTGTCTAAAACTAAATTTAATTTGATCGCTGTTTTGAAATTTTTGAGTTAGACAAATGTCACACATTTGATTCAATTCTAAATGTTACTTTTTACACAATATCCACCTAAGTAGTGAATAATAGAGTGTATCTATATGAGATCTGAACATAGATTTCTATTTTGGCACACAGTGTATAGTGTGCATAGTGGTATGTGTAACCTGGTGAGACAGATTATAAGAGACCTTGTTAATTCAGTCTTAACAGATGACATTGGTGCAGCATGGTGTTATGAATAGAACAAAAGAGTAATAAGAGACTGGAGGACAACTGACATAACTCTAGTAGAGTAATAGTACACTAGGATGCCAGAGTCTTAGCGTAAAGAGATTGTAAAAGCAGTTGAGTTTAACCAGCAGCATATATACACTGCTCAAAAAAATAAAGGGAACACTTAAACAACACAATGTAACTCCAAGTCAATAACACTTCTGTGAAATCTACCTGTCCAGTTATGAAGCAACACTGATTGTGAATCAATTTCTCCTGCTGTTGTGCAATTGGAACAGACAACTGGTAGGAATGATGTGCAATTAGCAAGATACCCCCTATAAAGGAGTGGTTCTGCATGTGGTGACCACAGACCATTTCTCTGTTCTCATCCTTTTTGGTTGTTGTTTGGTCACTTTTTCATTTTGCCATTGCTCTCACCCCTAGAGGTACAGTAGCATGAGGTGGTGTTTACATTACAACCCACAGAAGTTGCTCAGATAGTGCATTTCATCCAGGATGGCACATCAGTGCGAGCTGTGGCAAGAAGGGTAGCTGTGTCTGTCAGCGTAGTGTCCAGAGTATGGAGCAGATACCACAAGATGTGGAGGGAGCCATAGGAGGGCAACAACCCAGCAGCAGGACTGTTACCTCCTCCTTTGTGGAAGAGGAACAGGAGGAGCACTGCCAGAGCCCTGCAAAATGACCTCCAGCAGGCCACAAATGTGTATATGTCTGCACAAACCATTAGAAACCGACTCCATGACGGTGGTATGAGGGCCCTCGTCCCCATATGGGGGGTGTGCTCACAGTCCAACATCGTGCAAGACGCTTGGCATTTGCCACAGAACACCAGGATTGGCAAAGTCACCACTAGCGCCCTGTGCTCTTCACAGATGAAAGCAGGTTCACACTGAGCACTGGTGACAGACATGACAGAGTCTGGAGACACTGTGGAGAGCAATCTGCTGCTGCCTGCAACATCCTTCAACATGACCGGTTTGGCAGTGGGTCAGTAATGGTGGTCGCATTTCTTTGGAGGGCCGCACAGCCCTCCATGTGCTCGCCAGAGGTAACATGACTGCCATTAGGTACCGAGATGAGATCCTCAGACCCCTTGTGAGACCATATGCTATTGCGGTTGGCCCTGGGTTCCTCTCAATGCAGGACAATGCCAAACCTCATGTGGCTGGAGTGTGTCAACAGTTCCTGCAAGATGAAGGCATTGAAGCTATGGACTGGCCCGCCCGTTCCCCAGACCTGAATCCGACTGAGCACATCTGGGACATCATGTCTCGCTCCATCCACCAACGTCACATTGCACCACAGACTGTCCAGGAGTTGGCGGATGCTTTAGTCCAAGTCTGGGAGGAGATCCCACAGGAGACCATCCGCAACCTCATCAGGAGCATGCCCAGGCATTGTAGGGAGGTCATACACAATACTGAACCTCATTTTGACTTCATTTAAGGACATTACATCAAAGTTGGATCAGCCTGTAGTGTGTTGTTCCACTTTAATTTTGGGGGTGACTCCAAATCCAGGCCTCCATTGGTTAATAAATTTGATTTCCATTGATGATTTTTGTGTGATTTTGTTGTCAGTACATTGAACTTTGTACAGAACAAAGTATTCAATGAGGATATTTCATTCATTCAGATCTAGGACTTGTTATTTGAGTGTTCCCTTTATTTTTTTGAGCAGTGTATAATGGAGTCCTAGGTGGTATGGATATATTGTGTAGCAGAGCCAAGCGATCTAGCACAGCTGGATATGTCAGGAAGCTCAATATAGGTATAATCAGCAGAGTTGAGCAATGCAGCAAAGCCCAGCATTATAGCAGAACTGGGTATGTGAGATGATTCAATGCAGAGATGGTCTGCAGAGTTCGGTGATATAGCAGGGCTGGCTATGTCAGAATGTTCAAGATACAGTTCATAAGCAAATGTGTGCTATGTGGAAGAGTCCAACAATGTAGCAGAGCTGAGTATGTCAAATTGTTTAAAGTAGAGAGCATAAGCAATATTAAAATCACCATGTGATAGAAGGCCCTAAAGCATCAGGTTATCATGGTAACAGGACTTGCAAAAGAGCAGAGGGAGCAGGATGGAGCAGAAGGAGAATGAGGAGCCAGGAGCTGGAGCCCGGACAGGTGAGTAACAGATAGTAAACTGACATTTTATATATACATAACTTTCTTTCTCTGAAATACTGTTTCAAATTAATACCCATATTTCAAAATCAGACCCAGTTATATGATCTATATTTACTCTGTGCTATATAGTGTTTAATATTTTTACAATACAATGACCCTGCAAACATACCCATCTTTCTTTGTTAGATTTGAAAATAAAATATGTCTTTTCTAACCTTCATTTTGCTTTAGCATGCCATGCAGGAATAGACTTAACTCTGCCAAGAGATGAGCTTTTGCACTTAGGCCAAGTCTTTCTAAAAAGATATTTGTAATAAGTAGGCTCTATTAAGCCAGTGTTTTGGCTGAAATTCAATGGTCCTAAGAACATTTCTGTAATCTCCCTTTTAGGCAATTCATTGGCAGGTTTTTATAAGGATAGTCATTATTACAATTTTCATTTTGCGACTAGGAAGATTTCCAGAATTTAGAAGGTTTAGAGGATTTTTCTATTGACCACTGAAGAAAAAACATTTTATTCCTCATATAAAAGATTAATGTCTATCCAATTAGGAACTCTTCCTACTTACAATATTGGATAATTTCCCATTAGTATTTAATAGAGCCTGTACATTTGGTAAAGTGTGCTCTGCATAGAAAAGATTTATTTTTCACGAAAATTCCAAGAACATATCTAAACAAGATATATATTTTTTTATAATTAACATTAGAATCAAGAATTTCCAGCATAGCGTTATTCCCACTTCAATTCATTGCTATGATTATTTATTTTTTATGTTCACTTTTTTTCCAAAAATGATACATATTTAACTCTTCCCAAAGTCATATTTTGATTTAAAACTGTACTTTATATGCTTATACTGCAAAGATACATATCCTAATTAGTGATAAGCGAGCATGCTTGCCACTATTCGATACTCGCCCTAGCATCTCAGTTCTCGAGATGCTCGATGCTCGGCGAGTATTTTTGGAATGCTCGGGCGGGAGCTTGGGTCCCCCCCCCCCCATGTTTAGCACTGTTTAGACAGCGAATTAACATGCAAGGATTGCCTGCCAGTCACTGTAATGCTGTAGCCATGTTGGTTGTGGCATTACAGTGATTGGCTAGCCGCATAGCGTCATCAGGTCTATATAAGAAATGGGACCCTATGCTCGTCACAGTCTACCCGTCAGACAGGCAGAATAGGGAGAGGTGCTGCTGAGGGAGGGAGAGAGTTGGCAGTTGATTTAGGGAGGCATTCCACAGCAATATACATCTAAACTAACAGTCCTTCTAAGGACTAATTCTGATGCATATTAATCCTGGTGATAGCAGTAGTTAGGCAGGCAGAGTTTGAGGAGAGCGTATACAACAGAATAGGGTCCAATGCATGTTTCTTTCTGCTGCTGTTACTCATGTCCATAGCCCTTGATATCAGGGCCAGTAATCTTTTTGCTCTTAATCCAGATTATTTTGTTAAAAAGCAATATAATACACCATTTTACTGCTCCATTTGCTTGTTTGCAGCATACAGCCAGATCTGGTTGATTTTAATAACATTGCTGTATTTTAAATCAAAGAAACTTGTCCATCATCAGACATGAGCCTATATTACTGCGGTAATAATCCTGACATTTTTGGGAACGTGACAAATATTACACTCCATTTAAAGTCTACCATTTGGGTGTTCAAACCTATTCACACTTGGTCGCTGACTAATACAATATCTATTAAGCCACTGCCTAAAACCATGGTCATCAGACATGATCCTATATTACTGCGGTAATAATACAGACATTTTTGGGAACATAACAAATATTATACTCCATTTAAAGTCTGCCAGTTGGGTATTTAAACCTATTCACATTTGGTCACTGACCAATACCATATCTATTAGGCCACTGCCTAAAATCGTGGTCATCAGACGTGATCCTATATTACTGTGGTAATAATAAAGATATTTTTGGAAATGTGACTAATATTATACTTCATTTAAAATGGCCAAAGCGCGTCGCAAGGGACGGGGAAGTGGACATGATGGTGATGAGGCACGCAGAGACCGAGGCTGTGGGCAAGTTGAAATTGTGACTGCTGAGGAAGCACAACAAGCACATACATCATGTCACCCTACCTTCCTGTCCCACTTTCTAGGGGACCACAGAACACCAAACTTGAAGCCAGACCATTGTGAAAAGGTTGTTGGTTGGATAGCAGATAATGCTTCCAGTCACTTTGCCACCACCACCTCCTTGTCTTCCACATGGTCCATCTCAGGAGGCATGAGTCTGGACCACATATTCCTCACCCTGATCCTCCTTCCTCCAGACATGCCAAGTGCCCGGAGACAAGTGATCCCACACTTGGACACTCCGAAGAGCTGTTCACATTTCCATTTATAGATTCGGGCCTCTCGCCTGGTCCAATTGAAGCAGGGCATGAGGAGATTGAACAAAGCTATGACCAAATATTTGAGCAGCCACGGTCACATGAAGGCGATGATGGGAAAGGGCAATTACTGTTGCAAAAGGTAGAAGATGATGATGAGACACAATTGCCAGCGAGTCAGGAGGAGGCCCAGGCTGCGTACATGGAAGACGAGGTGGTGGCCAATGAAGTCACTGACACAACCTGAGAAGGTGACATGCATAGCGAGGACAGCAACGCAGAGGGGGAGGGAGGCGTAGCACCACAACAGGAAGGAACAAGCAGTGGGGTGACCACAGATACAAGGCGGGCAAATGTTCCCCAGAACACCAACACGAGGGAAGTTGCCAGTTCTACTGCTAGGTCTTCCAATGTCTGGCTGTTTTTTAAAAACTGTCCAGTTAACCCCAAAAAGGCCATTTGCAACATCTGCCATGCTAGCATCATCAGGGTCAGCAAAACTACCAGCCTGACCACCATCAGCATGCTCAATCACATGACAGCAAAGCACCAGACTAGTTGGGCCAAATGCCAGGGTTCAGAAACAGTGTCTGCGGGTGACACCACTGCCTGTTCCGCTGTTGTGCGTGCATGTCAACCCCCTGTCCATGGTGCAGGTGAAGATGCCTCCCACCCTGCACCTGTCATTGCACACTTGCAACCACCATGATCAGCAATGCTGTCCACGTCCCTGTCCCAGCGCAGCATTCAGTTGTCCCTACCCCAGTCCTTTGAACGCAAGAACAAACACGCTGCTAACCACCCACAGTCCACAATACTAAACAGCCACATTTCTCAACTGCTCGCATTGGAATTGTTGCCTTTTAGACTTGTGGAGATGGAAGCTTTCTGCAAAATTCATGGCGGCGGCCGTCCCTCAGTACTCGGTCCCCAGCTGCCACCATTTCTCCCGGTGTGCCATCCCCTTTACATAAGCACGTGTCCCAGAACATTACCCGTGCCCTCAACAACTCAGTTACTGGGAAGGTCCCCCTAACCACGGACACCTGGACAAGTGCTTGCGGCCAGGGATGGTACATTTCAATGACAGCACACTGGGTTAATATTGTGGAAGCCTGGACCCAGTCAGACCCTGGGACGGAAAACGTCATACCGACGCCAAGGATTGCGGGCCCTGGGTCAATCAGGGTTGACCCCACATTCTACAGCTCCCTCACCTCTTCCTCCTCCTCCTCTTCAGCCTCCTTCTTTGAAATGACCACAACAGTCAGAAGCTGGAACCACTGCAGCACTGCCTCGGCCAAGCGGCAAGAGGCTGTGCTGAAGCTAATATGCTTAGGGGACAAACCGCACACCGAAGCAGAGTTGTTGAAAGCTGTAACATAGCAGGCAGATCTGTCACCGCTGAACCTACAGCCAGGAATGGTTGTGTGTGACAATGGCCGGAACCTGATGACAGCTCTGAGGCTTATCAACCTCGCACACGTACCATGCCTGGCCCATGTGCTCAACCTAGTGGTTCAGCAGTTTCTCTAAACATACTCGGAACTGCCTGAGTTGCTTGTGAAAGTATGCCACGTGTGTGCCCATTTCAGAAAGTCAGCTACAGCTTCCGCCGCCCTTGCCATACCTCATCAGCGTGAGCAGCTTCCAGCTCAATGACTGGTGTGTGATGTCACCACACGTTGGAACTCAACGTTGCATATGGTGGGAAGGATTTGTGAGCAGCATAGGGCAGTTGTTGAGTACCAGCTTCAACATTCCCATCTGTATTCAGGTCAGCCTCCACACATAAGAGCTGATGAGTGGGCATGGATGTCTGACATCTGTGCCATCCTCTAAAACTTTGAGGACTCCACCAAGATGGTGAGCAGCGATGATGCCATAATTAGCACCTTCATACCGCTGATCACAATTAAAGAGGAGGCACTGCAGGTGGAGCACAATGAGATGGAGCAAGGAGCTATATAGGGTAATGCTACACAGCCCAGCCTCATCTCATCTCAATGCAGATTGGGTGATAGTCAGGAGGAGGAAGAGGAGGAGGAACAGGAGCTGGTTTCCTGCGATACAGACGATGCTACCCACACAAAATTCGTACCGTCTATTCAGTGTGGATGGCCTAAGGTGAGGGACAATGAGGAGGAGGACCAGGAGGAGGATGAGGAGGAGAACATGGACAGTTGTCCTCTTGGTCAGGACTAGTGTTGAGCCACCCCCGTAGTGTTCGAGTTCGGTTCGGTTCGTCGAACACCCGTGTGTTCGCCGAACTGTTCGTCGAGCTGTTCGTCGAACACCTTCGAACACCGTTAAAACCAATGGCAGGCAAACAAAAACACATAGAAACACATAGAAAACACCTTCAAAGGTGTCCAAAAGCTGACAAACTGCTCAGAAGACATAACTAACACATGGAAAAGTGAGAAGTACATATAGTCATGCGAAAATAAAAGAGGTGGAGGAGTAAAAGGAGGGGGAGACACAGATATAGGCATGTCATGCCCTTCTAAAATCCAAAAAGTGAGAAGCCGACACAGCCAGTCCGCTCCTGCCCGTGCCACCTCCGTGTCACCGGGTTTGTGCCAGAGCCGCGGTGAACCCTGATGGCCAGCCCCCCTCTCCCAATACTGGTGCCTGTCCGCTGGTGGGTCGAGCGAGCCCCCCTGTGGTGGAGGCAGCTCTAAGCTTTTTAATTTAAATTGTCTCTCTAATTTGAATGAATACACTTTAAATCCATTTACAAGGATCTATTGGAGGGCAAGTCTCATGCCAGCAGCCGCGTAATTCCAGCTCCAGTAGCGTCCACTAAAGCTGCTGCAGTTAAAAAGCTTTTATAAGGATCGAGCTCGGCTGTCCACCGCAAGGCATCCTACTGCCAGTCCCAGCCCCTATGCCTTGGGGTGCCTCCTGATGCTCTTCACTGAGTATCCCATGGTCCCGAAGCATTTACTTTGAAAAAATGAAGTGTCCAAACTACAGGTGGTGTAGCTTGCTTAACAGCCGGGATAATCCGCTGACTAGCAGACCCTGCTACTAGGCACAAAGTATTTCCTGGGCTAGATGCAGTTAAAAATTTGTAATTAGAAACTCTCGTTAGATGCTGAGAAAGCATTCCATAGAGTCTCCTGGCACGCCATATAAAATTCTCTTAAAAAGCTTGGGGTAGGGGTCTAGGGGACCCTTTTATAGCCAAAATCACGGCCCTGTATCGCAATACGTCACCTAGGCTGAAGATAAATGGAACTGTAGCACCCTGAGGGCTCGGTTGCTACAGAGGTATTGCACCTCACCCAGAGGTGTGATATCTCACTCTCAGGTAAGGATGTAGTGTGGATCAGGACCCGACACCTGCATGCATTACACCACATTGCCGTGGGGCAGGGCGACCAATATGCCCCTGAGATGGGCACGACAGTCCCTGTCCCTGGCTGGAGTGGGGGGAGGGAACACTGAGGAAGGGGAACCCTGTAGTGCAGGAGCAGGGAGGAAGCAGTTCCTGGGTGCATTGAGAAGGGAGTATAAAAGGTGGGCACCATCTTAGTTCAGTGCAGAGAAGTCTGAGCAGAAGTGGCAGGGAGCAGGGGCTCTGCATGAGCTCTGCTCCGGAGGCGGGCCTAGTAACAGAGGCCCAGGCCTGGAAGAGGGAGAAGGAAGGAAGAGGAGCAGAGAAGGCTCCAGGAACGAGGAACGAAGGGATCTCAGGGGTGCGGACGGGCGAGTCGCCACCGCACGCCAGAATCCACCTGCGTGGAGGGGTCAGGCCAAAGGGGGAGACCGGTCCCCGAAACTAGTGGAGGCAGGAAACGACCCTCAGCTAGAAACAGGAGGCTGTGACATTTTATGTGGCGCAGCCCCTCGCTACACCCGCTAGGAAGGCACCACATAGGGTCAGGGAAACTGGCGCCAAGTTTACCAAGAGGAGGCCCGAGGCAGCCAGACAGAAGGGTTGGTAAGAAAGGCCAGACAAAGGACACACAAAGGGGGTCCTGTGAAGCACTCCAAAGTTATCTGGGAGTTGTCTGAGCCCCTCACCTGGTGAGCACAGTACGACGTGGGCAGCCGTTACCTGCAGACGTGGTCTGGATAATAAGAACTGTGAGTAAAGGCCCTGGACTGCATCACTGACTCCGTGTCATCACTGCTGCTGCCCTGCACCATCACCCCCATCCTCCGCATACACTGCCCTGAGGCTATACTCCTCCCGTGGGGAGTTATGCTACGCTCTGCTGCACCCACAACACCAGCCTCAGCGGTCTGCCCTGGAGCGGCGGTTCACTCTGACCGCAATCCACGGGTGGCGTAGTCGGACATTTAAACATCAAAACCACATAAATAGTTCCGCCACTGGTTTGACCGCCCTGAGCCACGGAACCGGGTTGCCGCCACGGAGACTACAACCACCAGCATCCACCAAAAAGGGTCCGGCTCCGGGTGTCCCAAGGCCCAGGGGGCGCGTCAGAACATTTTCATCACCTTTCACAATCACCAATGGGACAAGGCAGGGATGTTCTCTGTCCCCTCTCTTATACATCCTAGTGACGGAGCACCTGCTCTCATCAATTCGCCATAACCCCAATATTAGGTGGATTGAGGTGGGAGGCACCGAGTACAAGTGCTCTCTATTTGCTGATGATGTCCTAGTATATATCACTCAATCACATATATCCATCCATGCTGTTATGGCTGAAATAGATCACTTTGTTACATGGTCAAATTTTAAAATCAATGCAGCGAAGTCTGAGGCCCTCGATGTCTCCCTCCCCAAATCCATATAGGATTCCATCCAGTCCAACTTTCCCTTTGCCTGGCCCTCAAAGGGTATCAAATACTTAGGAATTCCTATTCATAGAGACCTCTCCCATCTATGTTATCTTAATTTTGGGCCCTTTATTGAACAACTCCATACAGACCACGGTTGGCAAGTTAGAACTGTAAGATTCACTACGTCAACCACTGGTGTTTTGTGGAAAAGCACATGTACACTGTGTTCCAAATTATTATGCAAAAAGTGTTTAGGAGTGATAAGGGAATAATTTGTTTGTTTGTCAGTTAAACTCATTGATGGTGATGTGTGTCAGGGCTCTTTATATCACTGTAAGCAATTGCAGACACCAGTGCTAATTAGTTTGGCAGGTGTGTCCAATGAAAGGCAAGACTACTTAAGAAGGCTCTCTCACATTATTCAGCAGCCTACATTTTCTGCCAAAATGGGAAAGAAAAAGGATGTGTCGGCTGCTGAGAAGCAACAAATTGTGGAGTGTTTAGGTCAAGGCATGACTACAATCAACATTGTGCTATGATCAGGATGAAGTGTCTTGGCAATGAAGAAGTATGTAGCTGATTCACAGTACACACGTGTGCGTGCTGATAAGGGCAAATTGAGGACTCTTTCCTACAGGCAATTACGTCAGGTTGAAAGAGCAGCGGCAAAAAAGCCTTGTCATAGCAGCAGACAAGTTTTTGAAGCTGCTTGTGCCTCCAATGTCCCCCGAACAACAAGATGCAGGGTCCTTCAGAGGTTTGCAGCTGTGCATACGCCATCCTGTCGACCTCCTCTATCCACTTCACACAAGCAGAAACGGCTCCAGTGGGCCAAACATTACATGAAGACTGATTTCAAAACTGTTTTGTTCACGGATGAGTGCCGTGCAGCGCTCGATGGTCCAGATGGATGGAGTGGAGGATGGCTGGTTGATGGACACCCCACGCAAACACGGCTACAGCGCCAACAAGGAGGAGGTGGAGTAATGTTTTGGGCTGGAATCATGGGGAGAGAGATTGTCGGCCCCTTTAGGATCCCTGAAGGCGCTAAAGATGAACTCCATAATGTATGTGGATTTTCTCAAACAGCACTTTCTGCCATGGTTCAAGAAGAAGAACCGTGTATTTCACAGCAAGATCATTTTTCTGCATGATAATGCACCATCTCATGCTGCACATAAAACATCTGCATCTCTGGCTGATATGGGCATAAAAGGGGATAAACTTATGGTGTGACCCCCATGCTCCCCTGACCTCTACCCCATTCAGGACCTTTGGAGCATCATTAAAAGGAGTGTCTATGCTGGCGGGAGGCAGTTCACATCTAAGCAACAGCTCTGGGAGGGTATTCTGTCCTCATGCAAAACAATTGAAGCAGAAACCATCCAAAACCTGACAAATTCAATGGACGAGAGAGTTCAGAAGCTCCTTTCGAACAAGGGGTCCTATGTGAAAATGTAACATCACCTAGAATAAAGTTTTGAGTTGAAAACTGTTTGATTTCAGTTTCTAACAACCTGCTAATGCTTATAATTTCAAAAATGACCATTTTTTTGGTCTTTATTAAAATGAAAAGGTTGATCGAAAAGTTTGGGGGATCTAAGAGTGTGGCAACCCAGTAGTCATGATTACTTCGAATTCTGACAATATGAGGGTCATGCTGCAGGTAGTGCAGCAAGAAGGCACTTATGTGTCTTGCGCATCTCGGAGCCCCAAAATTATTTTCCGGGCTAGATGCAGCTAAAAATTATTTTTAATTTTAAATCTGGTGGAGCTTATTATAGATGGCCTAATAGGATCAGTGCTGCACACTGCTACAAAGCCCAAATTATTTTCCAGTCAAGATACAGATACACATGATTAGTAATTT
Organism: Phyllobates terribilis; assembly: GCF_046119375.1. Lineage (NCBI taxonomy): Eukaryota > Metazoa > Chordata > Amphibia > Anura > Dendrobatidae > Phyllobates > Phyllobates terribilis. The sequence continues at coordinate 458,351,542 of NW_027362764.1, forward strand.
GAAAGCTTAAAACGGTTGGTAGGGTGATTTTAAACAATCATCAAGCTTTTACTCTCCCCAGGATGACACAGGGGTAGAAAAGTCGTTTCGGATCCATGATTTGTTCATCTTTATGAACGTGAGTCTGTCTTCATTATCAGTGGAGAGCCGCGTGCGCTTATCTGTCAGCACACCACCAGCAGCGCTGAACACACGTTCAGACAGAACGCTGGCTGCGGGGCATGACAAGATCTCCAAGGCGTAAGTGGCTAGCTCCGGCCATTTATCCAGATTGGAAGCCCAAAAAGAGCAAGGGTCCAGTGACACAGTCGTGGCTTCAATGTTTACTTGGAGATACTCCTGTACCATCGTCTCTAGGCATTGACTATGTGTCAGACTTCTTGTCTCCTGTGGCCTTGCAAAGGATGGGCTAAAAAAGTGGTGAAATGATTCCGCAAAATTGATGTTACCACCAGATACTGTGGTTCTGTTACGGTTTGAGTGCTGAACACTTGACGGTCCCACGGTTGGCAAGTTGGAACTGTGAGATTCACTACGTGCACCACTGGTATTTTGTTGGAAAAGCACATGTAAGATTCTGCAACAGTCTCTGCTGAAACTCCTGCATGCGTGCATCCCTTTCTATGGCAGGACTAATTTCTGCAAATTTACTTTTGTACCGGGGATCTAACAGTGTGGCAACCCAGTAGTCAGGATTATTTCTAATTCTCACAATTCGAGGGTCATGTTGCAGGTAGTGCAGCAAGAAGGCACTCATGTGTGTTGCGCATCCAGGAGCACCAAGTCCCTGTGGTGTTGGTGGCGAGGTAACAATCATGCTTCCTTCCTCTGTCCTCTCCCCCCAACCTCGCACAACAGAAATGTGATCAAGGTCTCCCTCATCTGATGAGTCTTCCATCAGTTCGTCCTCCACTTCTTCCTGGGCTCCTGCACCTTCCTCACTAGTTTGGCTGCTACCATGCGCCCTGGTAAAACCATCTCCCCCACCCTCACATGCCTGCCGCCTTGGTGCTGCCGACCGTCTGGACCTTGCAGATGTTAGCCCTTCCGCATACAACTCCTCCTCCTCTACTTCCTCCACCTCCTCTTGTGCCACCACCTGACTCCGAATTCTGTTTAACATGTGCTCCAGCATGTAAATCACCGGAATAGTCATGCTGATAATGGCATCGTCAGCACTAAACATCTTCGTCGCCATTTCAAAACTGTGCAGAAGGGTGCATAGGTCCCTGATCTGAGACCACTCCTCCAGCGTGATTTGCCCCACCTCTGAATCTCGTTGGCCCAGGCTATACGTCAGAACGTATTGCACCAGGGCTTGTCGGTGCTGCCACAGTCGCTGCAACATGTGCAGAGTTGAATTCCACCGGGTAGGCACATCGCATTTTAGCCGGTGAAGTGGCAGGCCCAACGACTTCTGTAGAGATGTAAGTCGCTGAGCTGCGGGATGCGAACGGCGGAAGTGAGCACACAGCGACCGTGCCCTCTGCAGAAGGCCATCTAGTCTGGGATAGTGGGCTAAAAATTGCTGGACAACCAGGTTCAACACGTGAGCCATACAAGGCACGTGTGTGACATTGCCCCGGCGAAGGGCCGCACCCAGGTTTGCAGCATTGTCGCACACGGCCTTCCCTGGTTTCAGGTCCAGTGGAGACAACCATTCATGAAATTGGTTCTCCAGAGCTGACCACAACTCCTCAGCTGTGTGACTCATATTTCCCAGACATTTCAATGTAAAAACCGCCTGATGACGTTGAGCCCTACTGCCAGCATAGTAAGGAGGTGTGCAGGATCCCTTCTGCGCAGTTAGAAAGCTTGTGGCATGACCAGACAGGCTTTGGGTGCAGGTGGAAGACCGAGAGGAGGTTGAGGAGGCAGAAGCAGTGGAGGAACTTTGACATAAAGAGGATTGACGCACAACTCGTGGGGACGGCAAGACTTGGACAGCAGCCCCTTGTCCTGCTGTCACCATAGTTACCCAGTGCCCAGTCAGCGACATGTAACGCCCCTGTCCATGCCTACTCGTCCAAGTGTCTGTGGTGAATTGCACCCTGTCACACACAGAGTTTCTCAAAGAAGCGGTGATGTTGTGTGCGACATGCTGGTGGAGCACAGGCACACCTTTCTTTGAGAAGTAGTGCCGACTGGGCATCTGGTACTGGGGCACTGCGACGGACATAAGGTCTCGAAAATCCTCTGTGTCCACCAGGCGGAAAGGCAGCATTTCTGTAGCCAAGAGCTTGCAGATGGTGAAATTCAACCTCTTAGCTTTCTCATGGCTAGGAGGAAATGGTCTTTTACTTGTCCACATCTGAGGGACCGAGGGCTGGCTATTGTGCTTAGACGGGGTTGATAAGGGTGTCCCCGGCAAACTGCCGGTCTGTGAGGAAGATGCAGGCGGACATGTTAGGTTGCCTTGATCCAAAGGTGGTGCTATCGATGTCGGACAGCGCTCAACACCAGCTGCTGTTACCACCTCCAAAGAAAATGATGACCTGCCAATCACGCTGGCTGTTGCGGGTAAAGAGGTGGCAGGTCTGCGCCCCAAAACAGGTGTGACTGCTGTCCCCCCAGTCACAGAGGATGAAGAGGCCGCGGATGCACAAGATATGGCAGACGGTGGTTGGCCCGGCCGGCTAGGCCGCATTGTAGCACACTGAGCTTCCCACTGCAACTTATGCTTCATGTCCATGTGCCGGTTCATGCATGAAGTACTCAAACTATGTATTTTTTGGCCTCTACTTAGCTTTTGCTGACAAATGTTACAGATAACACGAGTTGGGTCATCTTTATCGATCTGAAAAAATGCCCAGGCTATGCAAGGCTTAGCACCCATGCGACCTGAAGAGCCACCACGACTTGTGGTGAGAGGCAGAGTTGTGTTTGAGGATGCAGTTGTTGACCTGCTTCCAGTACTACGTCTCTGTCCAGGAAGGCGCAACCTGACCTCGTCGTCACTAGCATCTTACTCCACCTCCTCTGCTGACCTCATCTCTTGGCTGACTGTGGGTTGACAGTAAGTGGGATCTCCAACCTCATCATCATCACCCTGTGTGTTATCACACCCGTCGTCCTCAGAGCCAACCTGTTCCTGCCCTGACAAAAAACTAAAGTTGTCGCTCCAATCAGGTATTTGAGTCTTATCATCGTCTTCCTCATTGTCTCCACCAACAGGAGTTACAGTTTGGGAATGAGGGTCTACATTATGGTCAGAACCTTCTGCGTCTGGTCCTGGATCCGACTCATAAAGATTCTGGGCATCAGTGCAGATGATTTCCTCGTCTGGATTCACAGAAGCGCTGGAGTCGACCTCTGATTCCCAGGCTATAGTATGAGTAAACAGCTCTGCAGACTCAACCATCTGTTCTACCTCATACTCAGACGGGCAGCTGGAGATTTGGGAGCTGTGAGGAAGCAAGTGCGATTTGGGTGACACCTTTGAGGACTGGAGTATTTGTGATGTTGAAGTTGATGTGGAGGAGAGCCCACTTAAAGGAGCACTTGATATCCGTTGAAGCACCTGCTGTTTTTGTGCCTCATCTGGAATTTGTAGCGATTGGCGAGGCCGTAAGAAAGGGATCTTATCACATTGTCCGCTAAAAGAAGTAGACATTTTAGTTTGGCTGGAAGATTTTCTTTCTTCTGCAGATGTTACTGTTGCTTTAACACCTACCCCACGGACACAACCTTTTTTCCCCTTCCCAACACGCCTATTCCCCTTTCCACCAGCAGCAGGCCTTTTTCCACTCATTTTGGTGATTAACTAATTCACAACTCTGGAGTTGTTTGCACAAAAAAACAATGGATGGTAACCGAGCAGAGCTGAGTGGTCAAACTGTGGTATTAGGCCAAAACTATTGGCTGGGTTAGATGCAGAAAAAAATATATTCAGTTTGCAACCTGATGGAGGTCAGTATAGATGGACTAATACAACAAATCCCACACACAGCTAGAAGCCCAATATTTTTTCAGAGGTAGATGCAGAAAAAAATATATTCAGTTTGCAACCTGATGGAGGTCAGTATAGATGGAATAATACAACAAGTCCCACACACAGCTAGAAGCCCAATATTTTTTCAGAGGTAGATGCAGAAAAAAATATATTCAGTTTGCAACCTGATGGAGGTCAGTATAGATGGACTAATACAACAAGTCCCACACACAGCTAGAAGCCCAAATATTTTTTCAGAGGTACTGTAGATGCAGATAAAAATTAGTTTTAATTTGCAACCTGATGGAGGTCAGTATAGATGGACTAATAGAGAAAGTCCGACACACTGCTAGAAGGCCAAATATTTTTTCAGAGCTAGATGCAGAAAAAAATTATACTCAGTTTGCAACCTGATGGAGGTCAGTATAGATGGATTAATAGAACAAGACCCACACACAGCTAGAAGCCCAATATTTTTTCAGAGGTAGATGCAGAAAAAAATATATTCAGTTTGCAACCTGATGGAGGTCAGTATAGATGGACTAATACAACAAGTCCCACACACAGCTAGACGCCCAATATTTTTTCAGAGGTAGATGCAGAAAAAGATATATTCAGTTTGCAACCTGATGGAGGTCAGTGTAGATGGACTAATACAACAAGTCCCACACACAGCTAGAAGCCCAAATATTTTTTCAGAGGTAGATGCAGAAAAAAATATATTCAGTTTGCAACCTGATGGAGGTCAGTATAGATGGACTAATACAACAAGTCCCACACACAGCTAGAAGCCCAATATTTTTTCAGAGGTAGATGCAGAAAAAAATATATTCAGTTTGCAACCTGATGGAGGTCAGTATAGATGGACTAATACAACAAGTCCCACACACAGCTAGAAGCCCAATATTTTTTCAGAGGTAGATGCAGAAAAAAATATATTCAGTTTGCAACCTGATGGCGGTCAGTATAGATGGACTAATACAACAAGTCCCACACACAGCTAGAAGCCCAAATATTTTTTCAGAGGTACTGTAGATGCAGATAAAAATTATTTTTAATTTGCAACCTGATGGAGGTCAGTATAGATGGACTAATACAACAAGTCCCACACACAGCTAGAAGCCCAAATATTTTTTCAGAGGTACTGTAGATGCAGATAAAAATTAGTTTTAATTTGCAACCTGATGGAGGTCAGTATAGATGGACTAATAGAGAAAGTCCGACACACTGCTAGAAGGCCAAATATTTTTTCAGAGCTAGATGCAGAAAAAAATTATATTCAGTTTGCAACCTGATGGAGGTCAGTATAGGTGGATTAATAGAACAAGACCCACACACAGCTAGAAGCCCAATATTTTTTCAGAGGTAGATGCAGAAAAAAATATATTCAGTTTGCAACCTGATGGAGGTCAGTATAGATGGACTAATACAACAAGTCCCACACACAGCTAGAAGCCCAATATTTTTTCAGAGGTAGATGCAGAAAAAAATATATTCAGTTTGCAACCTGATGGAGGTCAGTATAGATGGACTAATACAACAAGTCCCACACACAGCTAGAAGCCCAAATATTTTTTCTGAGGTAGATGCAGAAAAAAATATATTCAGTTTGCAACCTGATGGAGGTCAGTATAGATGGACTAATACAACAAGTCCCACACACAGCTAGAAGCCCAAATATTTTTTCAGAGGTACTGTAGATGCAGATAAAAATTATTTTTAATTTGCAACCTGATGGAGGTCAGTATAGATGGACTAATACAACAAGTCCCACACACAGCTAGAAGCCCAAATATTTTTTCAGAGGTACTGTAGATGCAGATAAAAATTAGTTTTAATTTGCAACCTGATGGAGGTCAGTATAGATGGACTAATAGAGAAAGTCCGACACACTGCTAGAAGGCCAAATATTTTTTCAGAGCTAGATGCAGAAAAAAATTATATTCAGTTTGCAACCTGATGGAGGTCAGTATAGATGGATTAATAGAACAAGACCCACACACAGCTAGAAGCCCAATATTTTTTCAGAGGTAGATGCAGAAAAAAATATATTCAGTTTGCAACCTGATGGAGGTCAGTATAGATGGACTAATACAACAAGTCCCACACACAGCTAGAAGCCCAATATTTTTTCAGAGGTAGATGCAGAAAAAAATATATTCAGTTTGCAACCTGATGGAGGTCAGTATAGATGGACTAATACAACAAGTCCCACACACAACTAGAAGCCCAAATATTTTTTCAGAGGTAGATGCAGAAAAAAATATATTCAGTTTGCAACCTGATGGAGGTCAGTATAGATGGACTAATACAAGTCCCACACACAGCTAGAAGCCCAAATATTTTTTCAGAGGTACTGTAGATGCAGGTAAAAATTATTTTTAATTTGCAACCTGATGGAGGTCAGTATAGATGGACTAATACAACAAGTCCCACACACAGCTAGAAGCCCAAATATTTTTTCAGAGGTACTGTAGATGCAGATAAAAATTAGTTTTAATTTGCAACCTGATGGAGGTCAGTATAGATGGACTAATAGAGAAAGTCCGACACACTGCTAGAAGGCCAAATATTTTTTCAGAGCTAGATGCAGAAAAAAATTATATTCAGTTTGCAACCTGATGGAGGTCAGTATAGATGGATTAATAGAACAAGACCCACACACAGCTAGAAGCCCAATATTTTTTCAGAGGTAGATGCAGAAAAAAATATATTCAGTTTGCAACCTGATGGAGGTCAGTATAGATGGACTAATACAACAAGTCCCACACACAGCTAGAAGCCCAATATTTTTTCAGAGGTAGATGCAGAAAAAAATATATTCAGTTTGCAACCTGATGGAGGTCAGTATAGATGGACTAATACAACAAGTCCCACACACAACTAGAAGCCCAAATATTTTTTCAGAGGTAGATGCAGAAAAAAATATATTCAGTTTGCAACCTGATGGAGGTCAGTATAGATGGACTAATACAACAAGTCCCACACACAGCTAGAAGCCCAAATATTTTTTCAGAGGTACTGTAGATGCAGATAAAAATTATTTTTAATTTGCAACCTGATGGAGGTCAGTATAGATGGACTAATACAACAAGTCCCACACACAGCTAGAAGCCCAAATATTTTTTCTGAGGTAGATGCAGAAAAAAATATATTCAGTTTGCAACCTGATGGAGGTCAGTATTGATGGACTAATACAACAAGTCCCACACACAGCTAGAAGCATATTTTTTCTGAGGTAGATGCAGAAAAAAATATATTCAGTTTGCAACCTGATGGAGGTCAGTATAGATGGACTAATACAACAAGTCCCACACACAGCTAGAAGCCCAAATATTTTTTCAGAGGTACTGTAGATGCAGATAAAAATTATTTTTAATTTGCAACCTGATGGAGGTCAGTATAGATGGACTAATACAACAAGTCCCACACACAGCTAGAAGCCCAAATATTTTTTCAGAGGTACTGTAGATGCAGATAAAAATTAGTTTTAATTTGCAACCTGATGGAGGTCAGTATAGATGGACTAATAGAGAAAGTCCGACACACTGCTAGAAGGCCAAATATTTTTTCAGAGCTAGATGCAGAAAAAAATTATATTCAGTTTGCAACCTGATGGAGGTCAGTATAGGTGGATTAATAGAACAAGACCCACACACAGCTAGAAGCCCAATATTTTTTCAGAGTTAGATGCAGAAAAAAATATATTCAGTTTGCAACCTGATGGAGGTCAGTATAGATGGACTAATACAACAAGTCCCACACACAGCTAGAAGCCCAAATATTTTTTCAGAGGTACTGTAGATGCAGATAAAAATTATTTTTAATTTGCAACCTGATGGAGGTCAGTATAGATGGACTAATACAACAAGTCCCACACACAGCTAGAAGCCCAAATATTTTTTCAGAGGTACTGTAGATGCAGATAAAAATTAGTTTTAATTTGCAACCTGATGGAGGTCAGTATAGATGGACTAATAGAGAAAGTCCGACACACTGCTAGAAGGCGAAATATTTTTTCAGAGCTAGATGCAGAAAAAAATTATATTCAGTTTGCAACCTGATGGAGGTCAGTATAGATGGATTAATAGAACAAGACCCACACACAGCTAGAAGCCCAATATTTTTTCAGAGGTAGATGCAGAAAAAAATATATTCAGTTTGCAACCTGATGGAGGTCAGTATAGATGGACTAATACAACAAGTCCCACACACAGCTAGAAGCCCAATATTTTTTCAGAGGTAGATGCAGAAAAAAATATATTCAGTTTGCAACCTGATGGAGGTCAGTATAGATGGACTAATACAACAAGTCCCACACACAACTAGAAGCCCAAATATTTTTTCAGAGGTAGATGCAGAAAAAAATATATTCAGTTTGCAACCTGATGGAGGTCAGTATAGATGGACTAATACAACAAGTCCCACACACAGCTAGAAGCCCAAATATTTTTTCAGAGGTACTGTAGATGCAGATAAAAATTATTTTTAATTTGCAACCTGATGGAGGTCAGTATAGATGGACTAATACAACAAGTCCCACACACAGCTAGAAGCCCAAATATTTTTTCTGAGGTAGATGCAGAAAAAAATATATTCAGTTTGCAACCTGATGGAGGTCAGTATTGATGGACTAATACAACAAGTCCCACACACAGCTAGAAGCCCAAATATTTTTTCTGAGGTAGATGCAGAAAAAAATATATTCAGTTTGCAACCTGATGGAGGTCAGTATAGATGGACTAATACAACAAGTCCCACACACAGCTAGAAGCCCAAATATTTTTTCAGAGGTACTGTAGATGCAGATAAAAATTATTTTTAATTTGCAACCTGATGGAGGTCAGTATAGATGGACTAATACAACAAGTCCCACACACAGCTAGAAGCCCAAATATTTTTTCAGAGGTACTGTAGATGCAGATAAAAATTAGTTTTAATTTGCAACCTGATGGAGGTCAGTATAGATGGACTAATAGAGAAAGTCCGACACACTGCTAGAAGGCCAAATATTTTTTCAGAGCTAGATGCAGAAAAAAATTATATTCAGTTTGCAACCTGATGGAGGTCAGTATAGGTGGATTAATAGAACAAGACCCACACACAGCTAGAAGCCCAATATTTTTTCAGAGTTAGATGCAGAAAAAAATATATTCAGTTTGCAACCTGATGGAGGTCAGTATAGATGGACTAATACAACAAGTCCCACACACAGCTAGAAGCCCAATATTTTTTCAGAGGTAGATGCAGAAAAAAATATATTCAGTTTGCAACCTGATGGAGGTCAGTATAGATGGACTAATACAACAAGTCCCACACACAACTAGAAGCCCAAATATTTTTTCAGAGGTAGATGCAGAAAAAAATATATTCAGTTTGCAACCTGATGGAGGTCAGTATAGATGGACTAATACAACAAGTCCCACACACAGCTAGAAGCCCAAATATTTTTTCAGAGGTACTGTAGATGCAGATAAATATTATTTTTAATTTGCAACCTGATGGAGGTCAGTATAGATGGACTAATACAACAAGTCCCACACACAGCTAGAAGCCCAAATATTTTTTCAGAGGTACTGTAGATGCAGATAAAAATTAGTTTTAATTTGCAACCTGATGGAGGTCAGTATAGATGGACTAATAGAGAAAGTCCGACACACTGCTAGAAGGCCAAATATTTTTTCAGAGCTAGATGCAGAAAAAAATTATATTCAGTTTGCAACCTGATGGAGTTCAGTATAGATGGATTAATAGAACAAGACCCACACACAGCTAGAAGCCCAATATTTTTTCAGAGGTAGATGCAGAAAAAAATATATTCAGTTTGCAACCTGATGGAGGTCAGTATAGATGGACTAATACAACAAGTCCCACACACAGCTAGACGCCCAATATTTTTTCAGAGGTAGATGCAGAAAAAAATATATTCAGTTTGCAACCTGATGGAGGTCAGTATAGATGGACTAATACAACAAGTCCCACACACAGCTAGAAGCCCAAATATTTTTTCAGAGGTAGATGCAGAAAAAAATATATTCAGTTTGCAACCTGATGGAGGTCTGTATAGATGGACTAATACAACAAGTCCCACACACAGCTAGAAGCCCAAATATTTTTTCAGAGGTACTGTAGATGCAGATAAAAATTAGTTTTAATTTGCAACCTGATGGAGGTCAGTATAGATGGACTAATAGAGAAAGTCCGACACACTGCTAGAAGGCCAAATATTTTTTCAGAGCTAGATGCAGAAAAAAATTATACTCAGTTTGCAACCTGATGGAGGTCAGTATAGATGGATTAATAGAACAAGACCCACACACAGCTAGAAGCCCAATATTTTTTCAGAGGTAGATGCAGAAAAAAATATATTCAGTTTGCAACCTGATGGAGGTCAGTATAGATGGACTAATACAACAAGTCCCACACACAGCTAGACGCCCAATATTTTTTCAGAGGTAGATGCAGAAAAAGATATATTCAGTTTGCAACCTGATGGAGGTCAGTATAGATGGACTAATACAACAAGTCCCACACACAGCTAGAAGCCCAAATATTTTTTCAGAGGTAGATGCAGAAAAAAATATATTCAGTTTGCAACCTGATGGAGGTCAGTATAGATGGACTAATACAACAAGTCCCACACACAGCTAGAAGCCCAATATTTTTTCAGAGGTAGATGCAGAAAAAAATATATTCAGTTTGCAACCTGATGGAGGTCAGTATAGATGGACTAATACAACAAGTCCCACACACAGCTAGATGCCCAATATTTTTTCAGAGGTAGATGCAGAAAAAAATATATTCAGTTTGCAACCTGATGGCGGTCAGTATAGATGGACTAATACAACAAGTCCCACACACAGCTAGAAGCCCAAATATTTTTTCAGAGGTACTGTAGATGCAGATAAAAATTATTTTTAATTTGCAACCTGATGGAGGTCAGTATAGATGGACTAATACAACAAGTCCCACACACAGCTAGAAGCCCAAATATTTTTTCAGAGGTACTGTAGATGCAGATAAAAATTAGTTTTAATTTGCAACCTGATGGAGGTCAGTATAGATGGACTAATAGAGAAAGTCCGACACACTGCTAGAAGGCCAAATATTTTTTCAGAGCTAGATGCAGAAAAAAATTATATTCAGTTTGCAACCTGATGGAGGTCAGTATAGGTGGATTAATAGAACAAGACCCACACACAGCTAGAAGCCCAATATTTTTTCAGAGGTAGATGCAGAAAAAAATATATTCAGTTTGCAACCTGATGGAGGTCAGTATAGATGGACTAATACAACAAGTCCCACACACAGCTAGAAGCCCAATATTTTTTCAGAGGTAGATGCAGAAAAAAATATATTCAGTTTGCAACCTGATGGAGGTCAGTATAGATGGACTAATACAACAAGTCCCACACACAGCTAGAAGCCCAAATATTTTTTCTGAGGTAGATGCAGAAAAAAATATATTCAGTTTGCAACCTGATGGAGGTCAGTATAGATGGACTAATACAACAAGTCCCACACACAGCTAGAAGCCCAAATATTTTTTCAGAGGTACTGTAGATGCAGATAAAAATTATTTTTAATTTGCAACCTGATGGAGGTCAGTATAGATGGACTAATAGAGAAAGTCCGACACACTGCTAGAAGGCCAAATATTTTTTCAGAGCTAGATGCAGAAAAAAATTATATTCAGTTTGCAACCTGATGGAGGTCAGTATAGATGGATTAATAGAACAAGACCCACACACAGCTAGAAGCCCAATATTTTTTCAGAGGTAGATGCAGAAAAAAATATATTCAGTTTGCAACCTGATGGAGGTCAGTATAGATGGACTAATACAACAAGTCCCACACACAGCTAGAAGCCCAAATATTTTTTCAGAGGTACTGTAGATGCAGATAAAAATTATTTTTAATTTGCAACCTGATGGAGGTCAGTATAGATGGACTAATACAACAAGTCCCACACACAGCTAGAAGCCCAAATATTTTTTCTGAGGTAGATGCAGAAAAAAATATATTCAGTTTGCAACCTGATGGAGGTCAGTATTGATGGACTAATACAACAAGTCGACCACACAGCTAGAAGCCCAAATATTTTTTCTGAGGTAGATGCAGAAAAAAATATATTCAGTTTGCAACCTGATGGAGGTCAGTATAGATGGACTAATACAACAAGTCCCACACACAGCTAGAAGCCCAAATATTTTTTCAGAGGTACTGTAGATGCAGATAAAAATTATTTTTAATTTGCAACCTGATGGAGGTCAGTATAGATGGACTAATACAACAAGTCCCACACACAGCTAGAAGCCCAAATATTTTTTCAGAGGTACTGTAGATGCAGATAAAAATTAGTTTTAATTTGCAACCTGATGGAGGTCAGTATAGATGGACTAATAGAGAAAGTCCGACACACTGCTAGAAGGCCAAATATTTTTTCAGAGCTAGATGCAGAAAAAAATTATATTCAGTTTGCAACCTGATGGAGTTCAGTATAGATGGATTAATAGAACAAGACCCACACACAGCTAGAAGCCCAATATTTTTTCAGAGGTAGATGCAGAAAAAAATATATTCAGTTTGCAACCTGATGGAGGTCAGTATAGATGGACTAATACAACAAGTCCCACACACAGCTAGACGCCCAATATTTTTTCAGAGGTAGATGCAGAAAAAAATATATTCAGTTTGCAACCTGATGGAGGTCAGTATAGATGGACTAATACAACAAGTCCCACACACAGCTAGAAGCCCAAATATTTTTTCAGAGGTAGATGCAGAAAAAAATATATTCAGTTTGCAACCTGATGGAGGTCTGTATAGATGGACTAATACAACAAGTCCCACACACAGCTAGAAGCCCAAATATTTTTTCAGAGGTACTGTAGATGCAGATAAAAATTAGTTTTAATTTGCAACCTGATGGAGGTCAGTATAGATGGACTAATAGAGAAAGTCCGACACACTGCTAGAAGGCCAAATATTTTTTCAGAGCTAGATGCAGAAAAAAATTATACTCAGTTTGCAACCTGATGGAGGTCAGTATAGATGGATTAATAGAACAAGACCCACACACAGCTAGAAGCCCAATATTTTTTCAGAGGTAGATGCAGAAAAAAATATATTCAGTTTGCAACCTGATGGAGGTCAGTATAGATGGACTAATACAACAAGTCCCACACACAGCTAGACGCCCAATATTTTTTCAGAGGTAGATGCAGAAAAAGATATATTCAGTTTGCAACCTGATGGAGGTCAGTATAGATGGACTAATACAACAAGTCCCACACACAGCTAGAAGCCCAAATATTTTTTCAGAGGTAGATGCAGAAAAAAATATATTCAGTTTGCAACCTGATGGAGGTCAGTATAGATGGACTAATACAACAAGTCCCACACACAGCTAGAAGCCCAATATTTTTTCAGAGGTAGATGCAGAAAAAAATATATTCAGTTTGCAACCTGATGGAGGTCAGTATAGATGGACTAATACAACAAGTCCCACACACAGCTAGATGCCCAATATTTTTTCAGAGGTAGATGCAGAAAAAAATATATTCAGTTTGCAACCTGATGGCGGTCAGTATAGATGGACTAATACAACAAGTCCCACACACAGCTAGAAGCCCAAATATTTTTTCAGAGGTACTGTAGATGCAGATAAAAATTATTTTTAATTTGCAACCTGATGGAGGTCAGTATAGATGGACTAATACAACAAGTCCCACACACAGCTAGAAGCCCAAATATTTTTTCAGAGGTACTGTAGATGCAGATAAAAATTAGTTTTAATTTGCAACCTGATGGAGGTCAGTATAGATGGACTAATAGAGAAAGTCCGACACACTGCTAGAAGGCCAAATATTTTTTCAGAGCTAGATGCAGAAAAAAATTATATTCAGTTTGCAACCTGATGGAGGTCAGTATAGGTGGATTAATAGAACAAGACCCACACACAGCTAGAAGCCCAATATTTTTTCAGAGGTAGATGCAGAAAAAAATATATTCAGTTTGCAACCTGATGGAGGTCAGTATAGATGGACTAATACAACAAGTCCCACACACAGCTAGAAGCCCAATATTTTTTCAGAGGTAGATGCAGAAAAAAATATATTCAGTTTGCAACCTGATGGAGGTCAGTATAGATGGACTAATACAACAAGTCCCACACACAGCTAGAAGCCCAAATATTTTTTCTGAGGTAGATGCAGAAAAAAATATATTCAGTTTGCAACCTGATGGAGGTCAGTATAGATGGACTAATACAACAAGTCCCACACACAGCTAGAAGCCCAAATATTTTTTCAGAGGTACTGTAGATGCAGATAAAAATTATTTTTAATTTGCAACCTGATGGAGGTCAGTATAGATGGACTAATAGAGAAAGTCCGACACACTGCTAGAAGGCCAAATATTTTTTCAGAGCTAGATGCAGAAAAAAATTATATTCAGTTTGCAACCTGATGGAGGTCAGTATAGATGGATTAGTAGAACAAGACCCACACACAGCTAGAAGCCCAATATTTTTTCAGAGGTAGATGCAGAAAAAAATATATTCAGTTTGCAACCTGATGGAGGTCAGTATAGATGGACTAATACAACAAGTCCCACACACAGCTAGAAGCCCAAATATTTTTTCAGAGGTACTGTAGATGCAGATAAAAATTATTTTTAATTTGCAACCTGATGGAGGTCAGTATAGATGGACTAATACAACAAGTCCCACACACAGCTAGAAGCCCAAATATTTTTTCTGAGGTAGATGCAGAAAAAAATATATTCAGTTTGCAACCTGATGGAGGTCAGTATTGATGGACTAATACAACAAGTCGACCACACAGCTAGAAGCCCAAATATTTTTTCTGAGGTAGATGCAGAAAAAAATATATTCAGTTTGCAACCTGATGGAGGTCAGTATAGATGGACTAATACAACAAGTCCCACACACAGCTAGAAGCCCAAATATTTTTTCAGAGGTACTGTAGATGCAGATAAAAATTATTTTTAATTTGCAACCTGATGGAGGTCAGTATAGATGGACTAATACAACAAGTCCCACACACAGCTAGAAGCCCAAATATTTTTTCAGAGGTACTGTAGATGCAGATAAAAATTAGTTTTAATTTGCAACCTGATGGAGGTCAGTATAGATGGACTAATAGAGAAAGTCCGACACACTGCTAGAAGGCCAAATATTTTTTCAGAGCTAGATGCAGAAAAAAATTATATTCAGTTTGCAACCTGATGGAGGTCAGTATAGGTGGATTAATAGAACAAGACCCACACACAGCTAGAAGCCCAATATTTTTTCAGAGTTAGATGCAGAAAAAAATATATTCAGTTTGCAACCTGATGGAGGTCAGTATAGATGGACTAATACAACAAGTCCCACACACAGCTAGAAGCCCAATATTTTTTCAGAGGTAGATGCAGAAAAAAATATATTCAGTTTGCAACCTGATGGAGGTCAGTATAGATGGACTAATACAACAAGTCCCACACACAACTAGAAGCCCAAATATTTTTTCAGAGGTAGATGCAGAAAAAAATATATTCAGTTTGCAACCTGATGGAGGTAAGTATAGATGGACTAATACAACAAGTCCCACACACAGCTAGAAGCCCAAATATTTTTTCAGAGGTACTGTAGATGCAGATAAAAATTATTTTTAATTTGCAACCTGATGGAGGTCAGTATAGATGGACTAATACAACAAGTCCCACACACAGCTAGAAGCCCAAATATTTTTTCAGAGGTACTGTAGATGCAGATAAAAATTAGTTTTAATTTGCAACCTGATGGAGGTCAGTATAGATGGACTAATAGAGAAATTCCGACACACTGCTAGAAGGCCAAATATTTTTTCAGAGCTAGATGCAGAAAAAAATTATATTCAGTTTGCAACCTGATGGAGGTCAGTATAGATGGATTAATAGAACAAGACCCACACACAGCTAGAAGCCCAATATTTTTTCAGAGGTAGATGCAGAAAAAAATATATTCAGTTTGCAACCTGATGGAGGTCAGTATAGATGGACTAATACAACAAGTCCCACACATAGCTAGACGCCCAATATTTTTTCAGAGGTAGATGCAGAAAAAAATATATTCAGTTTGCAACCTGATGGAGGTCAGTATAGATGGACTAATACAACAAGTCCCACACACAACTAGAAGCCCAAATATTTTTTCAGAGGTAGATGCAGAAAAAAATATATTCAGTTTGCAACCTGATGGAGGTCAGTATAGATGGACTAATACAACAAGTCCCACACACAGCTAGAAGCCCAAATATTTTTTCAGAGGTACTGTAGATGCAGATAAAAATTATTTTTAATTTGCAACCTGATGGAGGTCAGTATAAATGGACTAATACAACAAGTCCCACACACAGCTAGAAGCCCAAATATTTTTTCAGAGGTACTGTAGATGCAGATAAAAATTAGTTTTAATTTGCAACCTGATGGAGGTCAGTATAGATGGACTAATAGAGAAAGTCCGACACACTGCTAGAAGGCCAAATATTTTTTCAGAGCTAGATGCAGAAAAAAATTATATTCAGTTTGCAACCTGATGGAGGTCAGTATAGATGGATTAATAGAACAAGACCCACACACAGCTAGAAGCCCAATATTTTTTCAGAGGTAGATGCAGAAAAAAATATATTCAGTTTGCAACCTGATGGAGGTCAGTATAGATGGACTAATACAACAAGTCCCACACACAGCTAGAAGCCCAATATTTTTTCAGAGGTAGATGCAGAAAAAAATATATTCAGTTTGCAACCTGATGGAGGTCAGTATAGATGGACTAATACAACAAGTCCCACACACAACTAGAAGCCCAAATATTTTTTCAGAGGTAGATGCAGAAAAAAATATATTCAGTTTGCAACCTGATGGAGGTCAGTATAGATGGACTAATACAACAAGTCCCACACACAGCTAGAAGCCCAAATATTTTTTCAGAGGTACTGTAGATGCAGATAAAAATTATTTTTAATTTGCAACCTGATGGAGGTCAGTATAGATGGACTAATACAACAAGTCCCACACACAGCTAGAAGCCCAAATATTTTTTCAGAGGTACTGTAGATGCAGATAAAAATTAGTTTTAATTTGCAACCTGATGGAGGTCAGTATAGATGGACTAATAGAGAAAGTCCGACACACTGCTAGAAGCCCAAATATTTTTTCAGAGGTACTGTAGATGCAGATAAAAATTATTTTTAATTTGCAACCTGATGGAGGTCAGTATAGATGGACTAATACAACAAGTCCCACACACAGCTAGAAGCCCAAAAATTTTTTCAGAGGTACTGTAGATGCAGATAAAAATTAGTTTTAATTTGCAACCTGATGGAGGTCAGTATAGATGGACTAATAGAATGATGCTATGCCCAAAAGATTTTACTTCACTAGGTGCAGTAAAAAAATTGGTATTCTATACACAGGTGGTATATCTTGCAACACAGATAGGCTACTCCACTGACTAACACACTCTGCAATAGGCCAAAAAGGATTAGCTTTGCTAGATTCAGCCAAATGCTGTGAAAAAAACTTGCACAGCACTGGCACAGACCTGCCTGGCAAAATCTGATAGGAACTGATGTAACCTAGTCCTGAAAAGGACTCCAATTACAATTAGTCTTTACTCCCACAACCTATCTATTTAAGAGCACAGACCTCCCTGATAAAAGTCGTAGGAAATGCTGTAACCTAGTCCTTAAAAGGACTGCAATCACAACTATTCCCTACTCCCAAGCTATCAGTATATTTGTGCGAAAATTGGCTTGAAATTAACAAGGTATAGCGCACACAGCAACAGCGGTGCCGTCTAACACGCAGCTGCAGCAGTGAGAAAATGGTGGCGACGGGGAAAATGGCTTGGTCTTATAGGGCAAGGACATGTGACATACACTGCCAATGACACATGCCCTTGCTTGTGTGAAAAAAGCACTTCGCTTCGTGTGTGCGCTGCTGATAGGCTGACAGATTGCACCTCCCCACTGCAAATGCGGGAAAGAGAAAAAAAAATGGAGATCTTCATTGTTCCTGCAGAGATCCATCCCCTGCCCCTCCCCCCACCCCGCTGTACACTCAAACTGCGTATTAACATTAATTTTCATCATTACTGAGAAAAAATCCAGTTATGATTTTGGTGCACGAACAGTTATCGAACATAACCTCGAACAGCCGAATTTTTATCAAATTGTTCGTGTTCGCCGAACGGCTCGAACACCGCCCAAAACAGCTCGAATTTGAGATTGGCGAACAGTTCGAGTAGAACAACGCTCATCTCTAGTCAGGACATGTAAGTCTTGGATGTTGGCAATCTGGTACACATGTCTGAGTTTATGTTCCGCTGCCTTTCCTGTGACCCTCACGTTGAGAGCATTTTGGGCAACAGTAATTACTGGTTGGTCATTCTTCCAGACTCATGCTGCAAGGAGAACTTTCTTTCTCTCCTTCCTGTGGCGGAGAGGTCTAATAAAATGTAGCAGTACCAGAAGGCCCTTGTTGAAGAATTACTAAAAAATTCCCAGCTGACAATGCTGACGGCAGAGGTCACAGTTCTTTGGACAACCAAGGAGTACAGGCAAGGGAGACACAAAGCAGATGCAGTAGAGGCAGGGGAACACTGTCAAAGGTGTGGGGCAGTTTTCTCAGACTCTCTCAATGCCCAGGCACTTACACGCAGGGTAGTGTGACATGGAGGTAAAAGTTTTGGAAGATGCTGAAGGAGTATCTTGCTGACCGTACCAGCATCCTCTGTGATTCCTCTATTCCTTATAACTATTGAGCATCCAAGCTTGACACTTGACATAAACTATTTCTCTACACTTTGGAGGTCCTGGCCTGCATTGCCGCTAGCGTTTTGTCAGAGCGTTGTTTTAGTGCCGCCTGGGGTCTTATGACTGATAAACGGAAACTGCTGGCAGGCTGACTCTTATCAAAATGAACAAGAGTTGGAATGGGCCAGACTTCTCAACACCACCGGATGATAGCAGCAGAACATGAAGTAAAATCCAGTGTTTTTTTTGGGGGGTGTCTATTCCCATGCTCCCCTTCACACCCAGACATGGGTATACGCTTCATGATTTTGTCTATTTTATGTCACCCTCCTCCTTCTCCTCATTCTCCACCACCATATCAACGGGGTGACCATCATGCAACACCCACATAATTTTTTTAAGACTGTTTATGATGCCCGTAGGAACTATCTTTAGACGCCTACCTCTAACATTCCATATGTTATACAGCATGTTCATGTATACAGTATGTTCATGTATACCCTCCAGGGGTAAATGTTTTTCAGCCCATGGGCATTACCAGTATAGGAGACCCATTCCTCTATGTCTCTTCAAAGGGGTATTGGAGTGCGTCCTAATTGTTGGAGCTCTTGCAGTCACTGCATACACAATGACAGTATAGAAGAACCACTCCTTTACAATGGGAACATTTTTTTAATGAGACCCTCCTCTACGTCTCTTCAAAGGGGTATTGGAGTGCGTCCAAATTTTTGGTAGCCCTTGCAGTAACTGCATACGCAATAACAGTATAGGAGACCCACTCCTTAATAATTTTTAAAACAATTTTTATGAGACGCTTCACTTTGTTTCTTCAAATTGGTATTGGAGTGCGTCCTAATTGTTGGCAGGCCTTGAACTTGCTGCATATGCAATAACAGTATAGGAGACCCACTCCTATGTTGTATTTTGCAGTACCAGATGGCCCTTGTTGAAGAATTATTTAAATAAAATCCCATCTGACAATGCTGGCGGCAGAGGTCACAGTTTCTTGGACAATCAAGGAGTACTGACAAGGGAGAATCTGTTCCATAAAACTATTGGTTATCCAAGCTGTACACGTGGCATGAACTGTCTCTCTACACCTTGGAGGTGCGGGCCACTAGCGTTTTGTCAGAGATGGCTTTTAGTGCCACCGAGGGTATTATAACATATACGCAATAACAGTATAGGAGACCCACTCCTTAATAATGGGAAGGCCAATTCAAATCGATTCTATATTCTACAATTACCTCTCTTATCTGTAATTCATTTACTTGTGAGATATCGCAGTATGGATAGCGTATTACACCAATCCAGCCAGGTATTATTGTTTTATACTGCGTACTGCTGCAAAAAAAATTTAAAATCTATTCTATTCACTATTGATACTGCATTTACAACAGGAACAGGGGCAAGGTATCATCAGCTGGGGATGAGTGTTGTTCATTGTCATCGAATATTTCTCTTCCACAGTGCATTACTTGGTTGATATTTTCCATGCACTTGTTGACCGATTCACCATGCACTCATTGACGGATTCATAATTTTTAACGGGGATCTGTAATTAGAAATTGATGAAAGCAGACAGGGTTCCTTGCGTTCCTTCACAGTTTGGTGGTGCAACATACCAAAAAACCTCTTCAGAGCCGGTTAAACTCTATTTTTTATTGTACTTGTGACAAAGTCACTGGGAGTGTGTTAGAAGGGAGGTATGTGTCACTGAGACTCTTAGTTCTCCTGCACAAGTACAAGCAGAGAGAGTTAATAGAACCACATTTACAAGGGAATGTTTTCACTGGATAACGAAGTGCAGAGAGGGACGTTATCCACCATCTCTCCAATCAGGGAAGTGTCTGGGCTTTAAATAGCCAGCCCTGACACTCAGAGGTGTTCAGTACCTGGGGAAATTTTGCTCCAGGAAGGAGCTAGCACAGGCTGTGCTGAACCTGTGTGTGGCTAATTGTGAGTGGCCAGACCTTGGCCGAGATACGGACTATGCTGCAAGTTTTGTATTTTGTTTTGTCTCTTTAGCCGAATGGACTGTGTTTTCTTTATGGACTCCAGGGTAGTTTATGACTGCTAATTAAACAAACCCAAAAATTTAAAGAGACAGTATCCTGTGTTTTACCTCCGTATACAGCCGAGCTTGTGGCTATAACACAAGTGGTGTTAGAATTGCGGTCAAAACTCCCAGCCAACACGTGTGACTGTCACAGGAAGGCTTGTATGCCCTGGGTGAAGTCGGCTGTGAGCCAGCAAGTGATGCCGGACAAAATGGAGGACCTCCTTAACTTCTGTTTCAGGTGCAGCAGGTGCAACATGCGCAGCATCAGCAGCAAGCGCAACACCAGCAGATGCTACAGCAACAGCAGATGGCACAACAGGAGACCACCAAATTGCTTATGCAGCAGCTCCAGCAGCAGGCCCAACAGGAACATTGCCAACAACAGCAGCAGCATATCTATTCGCTCACAGAGGCGATCCGTTAGTCGTCAGCAGCTCCAGCGATAAGGTCAGTGAACGACTTTGTGGTCCAAAAGGCGGTAAGGGGAGCGCTGCAGAAAATGACTCCGAGTGATGATGTGGAAGCTTTTCTGATGGTATTAAAGAGGGTCACCGAGAGGGAGAGGCTTCCGCCAGAGCAATGTGCAGAGGTGTTGGCATCATACCTGACGGGGGAACCCTAGAAGGTGCATTAAGACTTGGCCTTACCGGATGCCAAGGAATACACCAAATTATAGACTGAAATTTTGGCATGCTTGGGGAAAACAGTGACTGTCAGGGCACAGCGAGTCGACCGCTGGGCCTATCACCGCTCCCAAATGTTTGACCTGTTGCTTCTGGTAAAACCTACAAAAGACAAAAATATATCTCATACCCTACCATCATTATATATAAATGTAAAGCAAAGTTGCATAATAAATATAGGGTACTTAGTG
The DNA here is from genome assembly GCF_046119375.1 of Phyllobates terribilis. Classification (NCBI taxonomy): domain Eukaryota; kingdom Metazoa; phylum Chordata; class Amphibia; order Anura; family Dendrobatidae; genus Phyllobates; species Phyllobates terribilis. Next base: position 458,373,210 of record NW_027362764.1, read on the forward strand.
AGCTATTTTTGATCAAAAAAAGTATACAAGCCGTCCCACCAGCGGCAAGGTGACCCTAAATTGGGACGGTACCTATACTGTCTATATTAAAAACCTTACTGTATATCAAAGTTGAAGTAATGCATATAAAAGGGTAGACAAATAGGACCGGGTCCCAACTCCAGACCACCCAGGCCCGTGGTAAGCTACATATATACTAATCAGCTCAACAAAGGGGATGCCACACCCTTAAATTGCACAGAATGCAAACAAGACAAAAAACCAAGCAATGTGAACTGAGGTCTAAGATGGTAGACATGCAAGAAATAGGAGCATGTTCACACTAGCAAAAAGAAGCAAAACCTACAAAAGACAAAAATATATCTCATACCCTACCATCATTATATATAAATGTAAAGCAAAGTTGCATAATAAATATAGGGTACTTAGTGAACTATTTTTGATCAAAAAAAGTATACAAGCCGTCCCACCAGCGGCAAGGTGACCCTAAATTGGGACGGTACCTATACTGTCTATATTAAAAACCTTACTGTATATCAAAGTTGAAGTAATGCATATAAAAGGGTAGACAAATAGGACCGGGTCCCAACTCCAGACCACCCAGGCCCGTGGTAAGCTACATATATACTAATCAGCTCAACAAAGGGGATGCCACACCCTTAAATTGCACAGAATGCAAACAAGACAAAAAACCAAGCAATGTGAACTGAGGTCTAAGATGGTAGACATGCAAGAAATAGGAGCATGTTCACACTAGCAAAAAGAAGCAAAACCTACAAAAGACAAAAATATATCTCATACCCTACCATCATTATATATAAATGTAAAGCAAAGTTGCATAATAAATATAGGGTACTTAGTGAACTATTTTTGATCAAAAAAAGTATACAAGCCGTCCCACCAGCGGCAAGGTGACCCTAAATTGGGACGGTACTTATACTGTCTATATTAAAAACCTTACTGTATATCAAAGTTGAAGTAATGCATATATACTAATCAGCTCAACAAAGGGGATGCCACACCCTTAAATTGCACAGAATGCAAACAAGACAAAAAACCAAGCAATGTGAACTGAGGTCTAAGATGGTAGACATGCAAGAAATAGGAGCATGTTCACACTAGCAAAAAGAAGCAAAAACATATATACTAATCAGCTCAACAAAGGGGATGCCACACCCTTAAATTGCACAGAATGCAAACAAGACAAAAAACCAAGCAATTTTTGCTTCTGGTGCAAAAATGGCTGCAACCAGAATCTTCTATCCCGGAGCAGATCATAGAGAGAGTAGTGATGGATCGGTTCGTGCAAACCTTACTGAGGCCGGTACAGACTTGGGTTGCCCAGGATGAAACCCGGAACGCTGATGAACTGTTCGGACTGGTTGAGAAGTACCAGGGGGTCCAGGGTTACATGGGAAAACAGCCTACGCCATAATGGGAGTTCCAGGGGGTGGCGCGTCCAAGATCCAAAGGGGCGGGGGAGGTGGTGCCCAAGGTCCAAAGGGAGAGATTATTTGTTGGCGGTGTCATGGCCCAAGCCATGTAGCTGCCCACTGCCCTCTGATCTTTGAACAGATGCACTGTAGCCTGGAATGTCGCTGTTTCTGCTATGACTACCCTGCCTGCAGTGTGGACTATCAGCCTGGTGAGGGGCCACAGTCGTGTCCGGTGACTGTTAATGGGGTACTGGTGGCAGGACTCCTTGACTCAAGGAGCTTGGTGACTCTCATAAGGGCCACGCTCCCACAACAATTGATACCCGGGAAAAACGTGGGTGTGCGGTGCATACACGGGGATGCAAAGGATTACCCTATTGCCAGAGTGACAATACACACTGACTTTAGAGCTGAATCCCATGAGGTGGGGGTGGTTAGGGATCTGCTCAACCCGGTGATAATAGGGTGGGACTTCAGTCTGTTATGGGACTTGTGGCAGAAAGCGGGGGTGCCAAGTGTCTCAAATGGGAGCCAGTCACACCATGATGCATCACCGTCGCAGTCAGAGGCAGATGACTTCCCCCTGTGTGTCATTGCAGGGGACGAAGACCGAAGACGAGGTGGTGACCCCAGAAGATGAGGTGCCAGACTTGGGGATGTCTGAGGGGAACTTTGGTACTGCGCAGATGCTGGATCTCACTTTGAATCATGCATTTGACAATGTGTCAGTGATCAATGGGGTTGCTCTGGAGCCGGGGGCTGACACCAGGTTCCCCTTTTTTCACTTAATGGGGAGCTTCTTTATAGGGTCACTAACCCAAAAGAGGAATTAATAGAGCAGTTGGTAATACCGGGACCCTATAGGCGTAGAGTGTTAGGCCTGGCCCATTCTCACATCTTGGGTTGGCATCTAGGGGTAAATAAGACTCAGGAGCGGATCCTACAGAGGTTCTACTGGCCTGCATGTCACCGGGGGATTGTGAACTACTGCCAGTCATGTCCCACTTGTCAGATAACGGCTCTTGTGTCCCATTTCCGGAGCCCCCTAGTGCCGCTACCTATCATAGAGGTCCCATTTGTCTGGATCGCCATGGACCTAGTCGGGCCCCTGGTGAAGTCTTCCCGGGGCCACCAATACATTCTGGTTGTATTGGACTATGCTGCGCGATATCCGGTAGCGGTACTATTAAGAAACTACTCCGCCAGAAGTATCACCCAAGAGCTGGTACATATTTTCTCCCAGACAGGTCTGCCAAAGGAGATCCTGACGGACCAGGGAACTCCGTTTATGTCGAAGGTGATGAGAGAATTGCGTAAGGCCCTCCAAATTATACAACTTCGAACGTCTGTGTACCACCCGCAGATGGATGGACTGGTAGAACATTTCAGCAAGACCATAAAGTCGATGTTGAGGAAAGTTGTGGAGAAGGATGGGTGAGACTGGGATTGCCTGCTGCCATACCTGCTGTTCTCCATGAGAGAAATTCCCCTGAGCTCTACAGGTTTCTCACTGTTTGAACTGCTATACTGACGACACCCTCGGGGACTTCTGTACAATGCAAAGGATACCTGGGAAGAAGAGGTTACACCCCACCGAAGTGTCATCGAGCATTTGGCCCAAATGCAGGATCGGATTGAAAGGGTAATGGCAATCATAAAGTAGAGCCCTCCACAGGCACAAGAAGCCCAGGCGAGGGTCTACAATCGGGCCGCAAGGCTGAGACAATTCAGCCCTGGAGATCGGGTGTTGGTGTTGGTACCCACGGTTGAGAGTAAGTGTAACGGGTCTGGGAGGTGGAACCTCTGAGCAACTATACAAAGGGGCAGTCCTTGTAAGGAAGCGGGTGGCTCCCAGGGTAGGCAGGCAGGTAGTCACGGCTAGTGACGGGGACAGTCTCTGGGTAGAAGGGCAGGAGGTCACGGCAAGTGACGGGGGACAGTCTCTTGACAGGCGGGTGGTCACAGCAGGTGACGGCAGAGCCTCCAGGTATTCTAGCAGGCAGGTAGCAGGCGGACGCTCCCAGGTGAGCGGGTAAGAGTCTCTGGACAGGCAGGTGGTCACAGCACGTGACGGCTAAGCCTCCAGATAGGCTAGCAGGCAGGTAGCAGGTGGACGCTCCCAGGTGAGCGGGCAAGAGTCTCTGGACAGGCAGGTGGTCACCGCAAGTGACGACTGAGCCTCCAGGTAGACTAGCAGGCAGGTAGCAGGTGGACGCTCCCAGGTGAGCGGGCAAGAGTCTCTGGACAGGCAGGTGGTCACAGCAGGTGACGGCAGAGCCTCCAGGTAGGCTAGCAGGCAGGTAGCAGGCGGACGCTCCCAGGTGAGTGGGTAAGAGTCTCTGGACAGGCAGGTGGTCACAGCACGTGACGGCAGAACCTCCAGGTAGGCTAGCAGGCAGGTAGCAGATGAGCGCTCCCAGGTGAGCGGGCAATCAGATCCATAGACAGACTGGCAGGGCTGGTAGGCAGACTGTCGGACCGCAGGAATGTAAGCAGATAGACAAGTATCAGGCAGGTATCAAGCAGGAATCTGGCAGGTAACTGGCAGGTAACTGGAAGGTATCTGGTAACGGGACCTGAGGGCTGAAGCAGAGTGATAGGCTATGCAACAACATTGCTCGGGCACCTCCATTTTGGAGGAGGTGCCTTATATATGGTGAGATCCTCCGGCCATTGGCCGGGGACTCCTTAGGACGGCGCGCGGCCCCTTCAAGAGAGGGGGAGCGCGCGCCCTAAGCACAGTGGCCGGGAAGCAGCGCGCGCTGCCAGCAGAGCGGGAGGAAGACGCCGGGCACGGAGCGGAGAGGTGAGGGGAACAGCGTCCCTGCCTAGCAGGAGGCAGGGATGCCGACCCTACAGTAAGCTCCTGGATAAGTGGCAAGAACCATAGGAAGTAGCTGGTAGCTGAGTGAAATCAACTACAAAGTCCACTAGCCGGGTAGAAGGAAGCCATACCAGATCTACCACACCAACTTACTGATGCCATGGCGAGACAGGGAATCAGTGAAAGCTTAATCTCTAGGGGCTCATCCTGAAGAAACAACAGTGCTGAGAACTTTTGCAGAGAAACCGAGACCTGTTCTCAGAATTGCCCGGATGTACGCAAGTTGTGGAGCAGGAGATCCTGATGGAGCCGCACGTACGGGCAAACCAAAGGCCGTATTGAATTCCCGAAGCCTGCCGCGAAGTGATCTTTAAGGAGGTGAGGAGAATGTTGAGCCTGTGCGTTATCGAGTAATCTAAAAGTGGCTGGTACAGCCCAATTGTTCTTGTGCCTAAGCCGGACAGAGAATGGCGGTTCTGTAATGATTACAGGAAGCTAAATGATGTATCCAAGTTTGACGCCAACCCGATGCCCCTGGTCAATGAGCTTATTGATAGGCTGGGGCCTGCCAGGTACATCACTACCCTGAACCTAACAAAAGGGTACTGGCAGATTTGCCTGGCCCCGGGGGCCAAGGAGAAAACGGCCTTCTCTACATCCGACGGGTGTTAGGATGCTTTTCGGACTACAGGAAGCCCCAGCTACCTTCCAGAGGGCCATGGACTGGATTCTGGGCTCACATAAAAAAATATGCTGCCACTTACTTGGACAACATCGTGATTTTCAGCCCAGATTGGGGAACCCACCTGCAGAAGGTCCAGGATGTACTGGATGCATTGAGGAATGCCGGGTTTACCATAAACCCAAGAAAATGCGCTATAGGAAAGGAAGAGGTGAAATACTTGGGCTACGTGGTTGGAAGAGGCGAAATAAAACCGCTCTGACAACATTGTTCACATCAGTGATCCGGGAGTCAGAGATGCTTCCAGGGCTCTTCCCCATGCTGTTCCCATGTTATTTCAGCACTGTTTCCATCAATTTGACCAATTTTTAGGCCCGCTTCAGACCTCTAAGGGGGGGGGGCGCTGGAAAAATGCTTGAGTTTCTCATTGACTTACATTGGGTTCATTACTCAGGTCGAGCACCCAAGCATTACGATTTGCTCGACCTGAGCAATGAGCACCCAAGCATTTTAGTGCTTGCTCATCACTAATCCTTATACACTGCTATAAATAAAGTGATAATTATTAGTGTTGAGCGAGTATGTTCTATTAACCCTTTCGCCGAGTACGCACGGGCCTAGCACCGAGTATTTATAGCTGCTCGGTGATGTGTTTGAATCGCTCCCGTGTGCATGATTTGCGACTGACAGTTTTATTACATGTGAGGAATGTCTATTTCTTACACATTCCCCACATGTAATAAAGCTGTCAAACAGTTGCAAATCATGCACACGGGAGCGATTCAACCATATCACCGAGCAGCTATAAATACTCGAAGCTGGGCCCGAGCATACTCGGACAGAACATACTCGCTCAACCCTAATAATTATACAGTACTGTGTATAAGCTTTTTCTAGAATTGCTATAGTTGTGGGCAACATTATTGGCACACCGGCATATAAGAACACAATGTAAAATTTCTCCTGAATTAAAAGTCCTAATTTATCAACGTATTGTAAGGCAGCGCTAGTCATCATAATGGGGGTTACTCGCTGCACCGAGTCAATTAAGGCACATAAGCAATGTCTTTACGCTTTTCTCACAATGTTGCAGTTTATTACATCATAAGCCACAGTTCACCGGGTCCAACTCCGTGGCACGCCGACACACATATCTACAATATTCATGAGACAAGTGGCACACAGGCCCACTTGCTCCAGGTTACAGCCTACAGCAAGGTAATAAATTATCAATGTCCATAACACAGTCCATGTAACAAAGTGTATTACCATTGCCGGGTTTTAGCTGCTACAGTCCGTTTATTCCGCCACCACTGTGGCTTTGTGGCTTTCCCAGGTGGGGGTCTCTAGCCGTCGTCCCCTCGTAGGCTACTGGTATGTCTTCCACACTTGACATCCAGCCTGCGCCTTTCAGGGTTCTTCACCAAGCCGGCTCTCCCTCAAAGGCCACTGACATCCACCACAGGATCCAGGCTCGGCCTTTCAGGCTGCCAGGCTTCACTCTCGGCCTCCCTAGGCCTCTCACAAACGGTGTCCCACACACACGGAGCACAGGCCTCACGCCTCACACCGAACACACCTGTCTCAAATTACCAGGGTTTATATATCCTGTGCACACACACACACACACACACATACTGACAGGACCTTGCTGATGTCACAGTCACGTGATCAGTCAGCTGTGTGTATAGGTCCTGTGTGCTGTCCCAGTCATGTGTACAGACCTTTACTGTGCATACAGGACCTGTATGATGTCACAGTCATGTGACCAGTCAGCTGAGGGAAAGGTATATGGTCAGGTAAAACACATCCTAGACCATTACCGTAATGCAGAGGTCCCCAACCTTTTTTGCACCAGGGACCGGCTTTAAGCAAGACCAGTTTTCCATGGCCCGGTGGGGGTGGGGGCGGGGCTTTGGTCATATGGGGGTGGGGTTATGGAGGGGTGGAGCTGTATGGGGAGGATGCTGGCGGGACCTCGGTGTACAGCGCTGCTAAGTAGCAGCATTGTACATTGAGCGTCAGTGTATACAGCGCTGCTGCTTAGCAGCGCTACACACTGAACACCGGTACCGGGAGCCGCGTCACTGAAGCCAGTCTGCTGCCCCAGCACGCCCCACATAACATGTTCTGCCGGGGGCATGTCAGTGAGGAGAGCCTGCCGCCCCACCCCGTCAGGAACACACCATGCTGTGCAGGAGGGCCGCGTCACTAAGACCCGCCCCGTGACGTACAACAGGTACCATGCTGTGCTGTGGAGGGCTGCGTCACTAAGACCCGCCCGACGCCCCACCCCAACCTGCATAATGTTCTCTGCCGGGAGCTGCGAGCTGTCACGGCTATGGCAGAAAACATTATAAATCCACACAGAGCGAGTTCTGACCAGGCGCAGGGCCGCGGAGCTAGCTGTCAGCGGCAGGGCCGGCTCCAGGTTTTTCTGGGCCCCGGGCGAAAGAGTCTCAGTGGGCCCCTTTAACACATACCACGATTCATGATGCAGAGATACGGCGGAGAAATATATATATATAGTACAATGCAAAGATTTCACTTCATGAGTGATATCTATTGTAAATTCTACAATAGCTCAGAAACCGGTGAATCGCTCCACACAGAATAGTGGCCCCCATATAAGGCTCCATACGGAATACTGGTCCCCATATAACGCCCATACGGAATACTGGCCCCCATATAACGCTTCATACGGAATACTGGCCCCCATATAAGGCCCCATACGGAATACTTGCCCCCATATAAGGCCCCATACGGAATACTTGCCCCCATATAAGGCCCCATACGGAATACTTGCCCCCATATAAGGCCCCATACGGAATACTTGCCCCCATATAAGGCCCCATACGGAATACTGGCCCCCATATAAGACCCCATACGGAATACTGGCCCCCATATAAGGCTCCATACGGAATACTGGCCCCCATATAACGCTCCATACAGGATACTGGCCCCCATATAACGCTCCATACAGGATACCGGTCCCCATATAATGCTGCATGCAGGCTGTTACCCCCCACATAATGCCCCATACAGGCTGTCCCCCCCTTATAATGCTCCATGCAGGCTGTTACCCCCACATAATGCCCCATACAGGCCCCTCCCTTTTAATGCTCCATGCAGGCTGTTACCCCCACATAATGCCCCATACAGGCTGCCCCCCCCTTTATAATGCTCCATGCAGGCTGTTCCCCCCCACATAATGCCCCATACAGGCCCCCCCTTTTAATGCTCCATGCAGGCTGTTACCCCCACATAATGCCCCATACAGGCTGCCCCCCCTCTTTATAATGCCCCATGAAGGCTGTCCCCCATCTTTATAATGCCCCATGCAGGCTGTCACCCCTCCTCTTTATACTGCCCCATGCAGGCTGTCACCCCTCCTCTTTATACTGCCCCATGCAGGCTGTCACCCCTCCTCTTTATACTGCCCCATGCAGGCTGTCACCCCCCCTCTTTATACTGCCCCATGCAGGCTGTCACCCCCCCTCTTTATAATGCCCCATGCAGGCTGTCACCCCTCCTCTTTATAATGCTCCATGCAGGCTGTCACCCCTCCTCTTTATACTGCCCCATGCAGGCTGTCACCCCTCCTCTTTATACTGCCCCATGCAGGCTGTTACCCCTCCTCTTTATAATGCCCCATGCAGGATGTCCCCCCCTCTCTTTATAATGCCCCGTGCAGGCTGTTCCCCACCTTATAATGCCCCATGCAGGCTGGTCCCCACCTTATAATGCCCCATGCAGGCTGTCACCCCTCGTCATTATAATGCCCCAAGCAGGAATCCCCCCCTCTTTATAATGCCCCATGCAGGCTGGTCCCCACTTTATAATGCCCCATGCAGGCTGTCACCCCTCCTCATTATAATGCCCCAAGCAGGAATCCCCCCCTCTTTATAATGCCCCATGCAGGCTGTTCCCCACCTTATAATGCCCCATGCAGGCTGTCACCCCTCCTCTTTATAATGCCCCAAGCAGGAATCCCCCCCTCTTTATAATGCCCCATGCAGGCTGTTCCCCACCTTATAATGCCCCATGCAGGCTGTCACCCCTCCTCATTATAATGCCCCAAGCAGGAATCCCCCCCTCTTTATAATGCCCCATGCAGGCTGTTCCCCACCTTATAATGCCCCATGCAGGCTGTCACCCCTCCTCTTTATAATGCCCCAAGCAGGATGCCCCCCCTCCCCTCTTTATACTGCCCCATGCCTCCATACATTAAAAAAAAAAAAAAATCAAATACTCACCTCCCTTCTCCTCACCTGCTACCTGCTGCCCGCCGCTCGCTGCTCGGCTCCGAACTCCAGCGTTGTCGTTTCTTCCCGCTCAGCGCTCCCTGTGACGGCTCAGGGGAGGGCGCGGTGTAAAGACGTCACCGCGCCCTCTGACCTGAGACGTCACAGGGAGCGCAGAGCAGGAAGACAGCTGATCTGCGGAGGCACGGGGAGAGGTAAGTATCGGGCTGCCGGGGCCCTGAGCAAGCGGCGGAGAAGGGCGGGCGCTGACACCGCTCTCCTCCGCCCATAGCCCAGCGGGGTGCGCGACCGCCAGTGGGCCCCTCTGCCTGCTCAGAGCCCCGGCATTTGCCCGGGTGCTGACGCCGGCCCTGGTCAGCGGCGCCGCGGACCGGCTGAAAAACCCCAACGGCCCGGTCCTGGTCCGCGGACCGGCGGTTGGGGACCTCTGCCGTAATGCAAGCACGTCGCTGCATTACAGTGTTTACACTGGAAATCTTACATAAAACACTTTGATAAGTACCAATTTTTTTGTGCAATAGTGGGTTTTCCCAAAAAAGTTGTGACTTTTGACTCTTTCATGCCAGATTAGCTAAAATGGATGGAGCTGGGTTGGGGCAAGGGCAGGGCATAGTGATGCCTACTTGTCTAATCATAACAAGTTGTGATGTGTGTTACTTCAGTCTCTAACTGGAGTAAGGTTTGCAGCGAGGCATCTCTTAATGAATCAGATCCTATGACTCCACCACACACCTTCAACAAGACTAGCACGAACAACGCCGGTATTGATGAATTGGGGTCAAAGTGTTTATTTCAACTAGTTAGATATATATAAACTCATATGATTTCTGTAAAAGCACAAGATATAAAATTTGTAAAAAATACAAATCTGCTAAGAAAAGAGGATATGCAATCGAAGACAATGCAGGGAAACGATTAATGGAAGCCTTTGTTCAGTTTGAAACAAAAGCCTAAATCATGGTAACATGTGATTAATTAAAAATTAGGCTCACCTGTTCTCATCTTGACAGTGTTGTGTTTATAAGATTTTAATTACTTTAAGAATTGTGATTTTGTTCCTTAAAAAGACAGTTTTATTCCCTGTTCCTGGTTTGATAATGAATAAGAAGAGAGAAATTAACTGTTTAAACTGACAGTAATGAGTCCTGATCTCAATCCAATTCAAAAGATTGTGAGAGAGATGAACTCTGCCATTGGGAAAAGGAACCCTGCAAACATACAATGTAAAAGCTTGGGAGATTTGCAGTAGAAGAATGGAATAAATAATAAGCAGACAGGTGCAAAAATCTCACAGGTGGCTAAAAAAACATTTTTTAGCCTGACATTGTTTCTAAAGGTTGTGCAATGAAATATTTGCATGCCATTGAAGCACAAATGTCAGCGCTTATGTGCCACTGAAGCACCTCTGCTAGCATTTGTGTGCCACCAAAGCGCGTCATGGCATTTATTGTGCCACCAAAGCATGCAGGTTAGTGTTTTCAGGTTATTTTACCAGTGATCAGAGTAATGAAACTTAAAGTCCCATAGAGAGAATAAGTAAAAAAGCAAAAAAAAGTTTTAAAAAAATGGAAAAATATTTTTTAAAAATCACAAAATAATAAACAAAATGGAAAAAGAAAAGGTTATACCCATTAATATGTATATTCATATAAATACTAACCACTTGTATGTAAACTACTGATCCAGTGGGAATGTAATGAAAGAAATGAAAGCTGCTATAAATCTTTGCCTCTAGTGTTATTCTGATATTTGACATTCTTGAACTATAGTTTAGTTCATAACTGACCTTAGAGTGAGAATAAGTATTAGAATTAAATGTCAGAAGTGATGAAAAGTTTATTTAATTTGGCCAGGGTGCTTGTAAACGTATCACTTTTTCTGCACTACGTATTTGTAACAGCCACAAAATTATGTCCCCATCTTGTTTATTTTTTAAATATAGTCGCCAACCCTTTTTACTATTAAATGGGAACACAACAGCTTTATTGGCCCTTAAAGCTAAATTGACGGAAAATGAAAAATCCCAACAATAGTTTTGAATAAAGCAATAAAAGCCTTTATATTACAGAGACTGTGCACTAATACATTAAAACCACATGCATTGTAAACCATTATAATATTTGTATTAAGTCTTATCATTTTCATTCTTCTTGGTGCACTAAGCCCCCATGTATTGTCATGTCAGTTACTACGTCCACTTCATTATCACGAACTACTAAACTGCACACATTTTTAATGTCCAGTTTGACTAATGGAAAGCATAACAAGAATAATTTAAACATTGCTGAATAAGCTAAATATTCTTTTAAATTAATTTAAAATCCATTATGTGTCAAGCTTTCCTTTCACATTTACATAAACACATTATGTTGCACTAATTAAATTTCCTTCTTGCCAATACAAAAAAATCATCGTAATGTGTTATAATGTTTATATAAACAATTCATAATAGCTTAGGATTTTAAGTAATTGATTGTAATAAAGTGAAGGATTTCTTTTTTTTCCAGAAGACAAATTTAATTATTTGCGAACTGCTACTTACTGGAGCTTAATTTACTTTTTTTTTATAGAAATATATTATCCGTATGACAATCATTTATGCAGGAAAAAGAACAAAAAATAGAGAATAGATGAATGCATCAGTGGCTTATTAGTACACTTTGGGTTTCCTAATGTGAAAAATATGGCCACATGACATAAGTTCTAGTCTTCAATTGTCATTGAGGAACTATGATTATTCAACATATATACTGTAACATGTGCACAAATGGAATATATCACTAGGAAAGATCCCTTTAATTTAGAGTTTTTAAAGGGAACCTGTCATGTCCCAAAACTATTTTAACCTGCAGATATGGGGTTAATCTGAAGATTAATACCATTCTAAAGCTGTGTGACCGCTGCAATGTAAGCCCGGCGACCGGAAAAAAATGAACTTTATTCAGCCTCAAAGCCTCTGACTTTCAGTCATGGAGGAGTGTCTTCATTTATCTTTCAGTACATAGTGAATGGCGACTGTAACCATGCCCCAGCTATTAAAGGGATTCTGTCTGCACAAAATGACTTTTGAAACCAAGTACAGGTTCTCGGTGCTTCATGGCGGGGCCAATCATTTAAATACGCCTTCCCACCTTTTTGTTTTCCATATATCTCTACCCTTCTCTGGCCCTATGAAGCCAGAGCTTTCAATCAAAGAAGAGGGTGGGGGGAGATAGATGGAAGACAAGCTTGCGGGAAGGTGTATGTAAATGATTGGCCCCGCCATGAAGCACCGAGCGGCGGCATTTCTTAGTTTAAAGAGTTATTCTGTGTTGTTAGAGTCCTTTTAACCTGCAGATTAACCCCATGGCTGTATGATAATAGCATTTGGGGACTTGACAAGTTCTCTTTTAAAGATTCCCCAGTGCCACTAAATTTCTATGTGAACTCACATTCTGAATGGTGATAAATAGCACATCTTGTATACCATTACCCATTGCCCTCAATCAATTGTATCAATAAGTTAAATCTAGGAATATGCTCAAATATATTGTCAGGACCTTCAGTACAAGTGAGGTTTACCTCATAATTATTTTCTCCAGTGATTTCTCCTTGGATGTAATGTTTGACTTTAGTGTGGCCACAGTACCTACAAGGGACTGTGGGAGTCTAAGTTACACCTCCTGTCTCATCATTGGTTTAGGCTGCTACTCACTTTGTCCTTTATGTAGCTTTGATTCCTTAGATTAGCAACTATGTAAAAACACATGTCCATCATACAAATCTGGATGTCTCTGTATGGAGAGCTGATTTAATTATAGCAAGGCCAGATTAGGTGTGACATGCAGACTATGCAACTATCTGTGAAATAAAGAATATTATCAGGAATCGGAAGCAAATATAGTGGGTTAAACCAGCCTTAGTAAGAAACTGAGAGTATGAAGAGTTGCTTTAATTACCATGTGGTGACTGTTATGAGGGCACTGTTAATGGTTGCATGGCAGCTCTAAAATGGGCAACCACAGATATGCTTTCGATGGCTCTTCCAACTACCAGGTACCAATCAAACCCTGGCCTTAATCCTTTAACCCCTGCATTGGGATGTGGAATTACACAGGAATCCTAGGCTAATTCCTTGGAGCAGCCATTGGCCAGTGAAACAAAAACACTAGTTAGATAGCTGAGTCACATACACGAAGCATGGAGAAGGGACACAATTGTCAGGCAGTAGAAAGATCAGTAAATGGGTCGAGGTCAGAATCAGGAATATCCACTGGAAAAAACAGAAGTGAAGACACACAATCTAACTTAACTATAACTAGCAGTGCATAGCAGGATTTCAAGGTCTTAAATAGCTTTCAGCCCCACCCAGGCTAAACAATAGGGAGTAGCGCAAACAGGAGTTAACTTCTGAGATCCCAGCCTGCACATTACTACAGGTCATAGAGAACACAGGACTAGTGTTGTCGCCCCTCATCACCAACAACAAAAATGCGGCACCTCCAGGCAACAGAATCAGAAAGTTCAGGCACCAAAATAGATGCCACAGTGCTAATAAGGGATGCGTGTTGTCTACTGAAGGACTTTGAGGCAACCAAATTTGTCAGTATGGACACATGTGGCATCAGCGATGCAATCCCACTAATATTTATTCTAGAAAAAACGCTCACAAGCATGCTAAAGTGGATAGATGAAGAACACTAATTTACACTCATTAAGCGTAGCCCTGTTTCTGTCCGGGGCACTGAACGTCCATGGCACATGCTGCAGGACTTGGTGGATGAAAAAGAGGAGGAGGAGAAAGAGAAGGAGAAAGTGGAAGATAGAATAGCAACCAACACGTCCACATTTGTATCATGCTGATATACCCCTTATTTCTGAGGAATACGATTTATGTCATTTGGAATAAAAAGACAGAAGGAAGAGGGTATGACTACATGTTAGGGCTACACATGATTTGTCTGTAGTTTGTTTCCATGGAGACGTTAGGCATATACCTTGGAATATAGTACATAGACACAAATCAATAGAAGATTTTTTTAAGGATATTTGCAATGTTGCTTTATAGTTCATTTAAGATGCTTTTGTAAGAAAAAAATTGAATGTGAAGGTCGATCTCCCCTTTAAAAGGTTATTTTAGTAGATCCTTTCATTATGTAGTGGCTTCCAATTTAAAAACAGATCTAACAACAGCAAAATCGAAATGTATAAATGTATTCATGGATCAAGGCTTTGAGATTAAAAATCAAAAGCACAAAATGGAGTTCACAAAGTTTGAGATTTTCCAGAATATTTTAAAACTATTTTAGAACTGTTAGCTGAAATGTCACTTGTATTTTAACATCAGCCAGTGAAACTAGAATATATGGAATACTGGATAAAAAGTCAAGATGAAAATTAGCTTTTCAAAATGATTCAGCGCACAGCACATTCTGTGTATATTCACACACTCCATCAGTGTGCACATTTTCATAGAATTGCTAATTTTTTTTATTAAGGTTTATGAAAACAAGTGTCATGGCACAGGAAAGTAGCACTTTAAGTGAAAAAATGACCTCCATTTGTTTTTTGTTATTCTGAACAAGTGAAGAGTTTTTTATTACAAAAGGTCTGACAGTAATAATTCTCAACTGCTGGATCTTTTATTTCCTACGTGACTAAGCCAATTTTTTCAAAAAATAATGTAATAAAAACTCTTGAGTGTTCCAACATATTCCAGAGATTTCAAGATTGTTGTTTCATAACTAGAGATGAGCGTTGTTCTACTCGAACTGTTCGCCAATCTCAAATTCGAGCTGTTTTGGGCGGTGTTCGAGCCGGTCGACGAACACGAACAATTTGAGAAAAATTCGGCTGTTCGAGGTTATGTTCGATAACTGTTCGTGCACCAAAATCATAACTGGATTTTTTCTCAGTAATGATGAAAATTAATGTTAATACGCAGTTTGAGTGTACAGCGGGGCGGGGGGAGGGGCAGGGGATGGATCTCTGCAGGAACAATGAAGATCTCCATTTTTTTTTCTCTTTCCCGCATTTGCAGTGGGGAGGTGCAATCTGTCAGCCTATCAGCAGCGCACACACGGAGCGAAGTGCTTTTTTTCACACAAGCAAGGGCATGTGTGATTGGCAGTGTATGTCACATGTCCTTGCCCTATAAGACCAAGCCATTTTCCCCGTCGCCACCATTTTCTCACTGCTGCAGCTGCGTGTTAGACGGCACCGCTGTTGCTGTGTGCGCTATACCTTGTTAATTTCAAGCCAATTTTCGCACAAATATACAGATAGCTTGGGAGTAGGGAATAGTTGTGATTGCAGTCCTTTTAAGGACTAGGTTACAGCATTTCCTACGACTTTTATCAGGCAGGTCTGTGCTCTTAAATAGATTGTGGGAGTAAAGACTAATTGTAATTGGAGTCCTTTTCAGGACTAGGTTACATCAGTTCCTATCAGTTTTTGCCAGGCAGGTCTGTGCCAGTGCTGTGCAAGTTTTTTTCACAGCATTTGGCTGAATCTAGCAAAGCTAATCCTTTTTGGCCTATTGCAGAGTGTGTTAGTCAGTGGAGTAGCCTATCTGTGTTGCAAGATATACCACCTGTGTATAGAATACCAATTTTTTTACTGCACCTAGTGAAGTAAAATCTTTTGGGCATAGCATCATTCTATTAGTCCATCTATACTGACCTCCATCAGGTTGCAAACTGAATATAATTTTTTTCTGCATCTAGCTCTGAAAAAATATTTGGGCTTCTAGCAGTGTGTGGGACTTGGTCTATTAGTCCATCTATACTGACCTCCATCAGGTTGCAAATTGAATAAAAAAAATTTCTGCATCTAGCTCTGAAAAAATATTTGGGCTTCTAGCGGTGTGTGGGACTTGGTCTATTAGTCCATCTATACTGACCTCCATCAGGTTGCAAATTAAAAATATTTTTTTTCTGCATCTAACCCAGCCAATAGTTTTGGCCTAATACCACAGTTTGGCCACTCAGCTCTGCTCGGTTACCATCCATTGTTTTTTTGTGCAAACAACTCCAGAGTTGTGAATTAGTTAACCACCAAAATGAGTGGAAAAAGGCCTGCTGCTGGTGGAAAGGGGAATAGGCGTGTTGGGAAGGGGAAAAAAGGTTGTGTCCGTGGGGTAGGTGCAGAAGAAAGACCATCTTCCAGCCAAACTAAAATGTCTACTTCTTTTAGCGGACAATGTGATAAGATCCCTTTCTTACGGCCACGCCAATCGCTACAAATTCCAGATGAGGCACAAAAACAGCAGGTGCTTCAACGGATATCAAGTGCTCCTTTAAGTGGGCTCTCCTCCACATCAACTTCAACATCACAAATACTCCAGTCCTCAAAGGTGTCACCCAAATCGCACTTGCTTCCTCACAGCTCCCAAATCTCCAGCTGCCCGTCTGAGTATGAGGTAGAACAGATGGTTGAGTCTGCAGAGCTGTTTACTCATACTATAGCCTGGGAATCAGAGGTCGACTCCAGCGCTTCTGTGAATCCAGACGAGGAAATGATCTGCACTGATGCCCAGAATCTTTATGAGTCGGATCCAGGACCAGACGCAGAAGGTTCTGACCATAATGTAGACCCTCATTCCCAAACTGTAACTCCTGTTGGTGGAGACAATGAGGAAGACGATGATAAGACTCAAATACCTGATTGGAGCGACAACTTTAGTTTTTTGTCAGGGCAGGAACAGGTTGGCTCTGAGGACGACGGGTGTGATAACGCACAGGGTGATGATGATGAGGTCGGAGATCCCACTTACTGTCAACCCACAGTCAGCCAAGAGATGAGGTCAGCAGAGGAGGTGGAGGAAGATGCTAGTGACGACGAGGTCAGGTTGCGCCTTCCTGGACAGAGACGTAGTACTGGAAGCACGTCAACAACTGCATCCTCAAACACAACTCTGCCTCTCACCACAAGTCGTGGTGGCTCTTCAGGTCGCATGGGTGCTAAGCCTTGCATAGCCTGGGCATTTTTTCAGATCGATAAAGATGACCCAACTCGTGTTATCTGTAACATTTGTCAGCAAAAGCTAAGTAGAGGCCAAAAAATACATAGTTTGAGTACTTCATGCATGAACCGGCACATGGACATGAAGCATAAGTTGCAGTGGGAAGCTCAGTGTGCTACAATGCGGTCTAGCCGGCCGGGCCAACCACCGTCTGCCATATCTTGTGCATCCGCGGCCTCTTCATCCTCTGTGACTGGGGGGACAGCAGTCACACCTGTTTTGGGGCGCAGACCTGCCACCTCTTTACCCGCAACAGCCAGCGTGATTGGCAGGTCATCATTTTCTTTGGAGGTGGTAACACCAGCTGGTCTTGAGCGCTGTCCGACATCGATAGCACCACCTTTGGATCAAGGCAACCTAACATGTCCGCCTGCATCTTCCTCACAGACCGGCAGTTTGCCGGGGACACCCTTATCAACCCCGTCTAAGCACAATAGCCAGCCCTCGGTCCCTCAGATGTGGACAAGTAAAAGACCATTTCCTCCTAGCCATGAGAAAGCTAAGAGGTTGAATTTCACCATCTGCAAGCTCTTGGCTACAGAAATGCTGCCTTTCCGCCTGGTGGACACAGAGGATTTTCGAGACCTTATGTCCGTCGCAGTGCCCCAGTACCAGATGCCCAGTCGGCACTACTTCTCAAAGAAAGGTGTGCCTGCGCTCCACCAGCATGTCGCACACAACATCACCGCTTCTTTGAGAAACTCTGTGTGTGACAGGGTGCATTTCACCACCGACACTTGGACGAGTAGGCATGGACAGGGGCGTTACATGTCGCTGACTGGGCACTGGGTAACTATGGTGACAGCAGGACAAGGGGCTGCTGTCCAAGTCTTGCCGTCCCCACGAGTTGTGCGTCAATCCTCTTTATGTCATTTTTCCTCCACTGCTTCTGCCTCCTCAACCTCCTCTCGGTCTTCCACCTGCACCCAAAGCCTGTCTGGTCATGCCACAAGCTTTCTAACTGCGCAGAAGTGATCCTGCACACCTCCTTACTATGCTGGCAGTAGGGCTCAACATCATCAGGCGGTTTTTACATTGAAATGTCTGGGAAATGTGAGTCACACAGCTGAGGAGTTGTGGTCAGCTCTGGAGAACCAATTTCATGAATGGTTG
The DNA here is from genome assembly GCF_046119375.1 of Phyllobates terribilis. NCBI lineage: Eukaryota > Metazoa > Chordata > Amphibia > Anura > Dendrobatidae > Phyllobates > Phyllobates terribilis. Next base: position 458,391,532 of record NW_027362764.1, read on the forward strand.
TCTCCACTGGACCTGAAACCAGGGAAGGCCGTGTGCGACAATGCTGCAAACCTGGGTGCGGCCCTTCGCCGGGGCAATGTCACACACGTGCCTTGTATGGCTCACGTGTTGAACCTGGTTGTCCAGCAATTTTTAGCCCACTATCCCAGACTAGATGGCCTTCTGCAGAGGGCACGGTCGCTGTGTGCTCACTTCCGCCGTTCGCATCCCGCAGCTCAGCGACTTACATCTCTACAGAAGTCGTTGGGCCTGCCACTTCACCGGCTAAAATGCGATGTGCCTACCCGGTGGAATTCAACTCTGCACATGTTGCAGCGACTGTGGCAGCACCGACAAGCCCTGGTGCAATACGTTCTGACGTATAGCCTGGGCCAACGAGATTCAGAGGTGGGGCAAATCACGCTGGAGGAGTGGTCTCAGATCAGGGACCTATGCACCCTTCTGCACAGTTTTGAAATGGCGACGAAGATGTTTAGTGCTGACGATGCCATTATCAGCATGACTATTCCGGTGATTTACATGCTGGAGCACATGTTAAACAGAATTCGGAGTCAGGTGGTGGCACAAGAGGAGGTGGAGGAAGTAGAGGAGGAGGAGTTGTATGCGGAAGGGCTAACATCTGCAAGGTCCAGACGGTCGGCAGCACCAGGGCGGCAGGCATGTGAGGGTGGGGGAGATGATTTTACCAGGGCGCATGGTAGCAGCCAAACTAGTGAGGAAGGTGCAGGAGCCCAGGAAGAAGTGGAGGACGAACTGATGGAAGACTCATCAGATGAGGGAGACCTTGATCACATTTCTGTTGTGCGAGGTTGGGGGGAGAGGACAGAGGAAGGAAGCATGATTGTTACCTCGCCACCAACACAACAGGGACTTGGTGCTCCTGGATGCGCAACACACATGAGTGCCTTCTTGCTGCACTACCTGCAACATGACCCTCGAATTGTGAGAATTAGAAATAATCCTGACTACTGGGTTGCCACACTGTTAGATCCCCGGTACAAAAGTAAATTTGCAGAAATTATTCCTGCCATAGAAAGGGATGCACGCATGCAGGAGTATCAGCAGAGACTGTTGCAGAATCTTACATGTGCTTTTCCACAAAATACCAGTGGTGCACGTAGTGAATCTCACAGTTCCAACTTGCCAACCGTGGTCTGTATGGAATTGTTCAATAAAGGGCCCAAAATTAAGATAACATAGATGGGAGAGGTCTCTATGAATAGGAATTCCTAAGTATTTGATACCCTGTGAGGGCCAGGCAAAGGGAAAGTTGGACTGGATGGAATCCTATATGGATTTAGGGAGGGAGACATCGAGGGCCTCAGACTTCGCAGCATTGATTTTAAAATTTTACCATGTAACAAAGTGATCTATTTCAGCCATAACAGCAGGGATGGATATATGTCATTGAGTGATATATACTAGGACATCATCAGCAAATAGAGAGCACTTGTACTCGGTGCCTCCCACCTCAATCCACCTAATATTGGGGTTATGGCGAATTGATGAGAGCAGGTGCTCCGTCACTAGGATGTATAAGAGAGGGGACAGAGGACATCCCTGCCTTGTCCCATTGGTGATTGTGAAAGGTGATGAAAATGTTCTGACGCACCCCCTGGGCCTTGGGACACCCGGAGCCGGACCCTTTTTGGTGGATGCTGGTGGTTGTAGTCTTTGTGGCGGCGATCCGGTTCCGTGGCTCAGGGCGGTCAAACCAGTGGCGGAACTATTTATGTGGTTTTGATGTTTAAATGTCCGACTACGCCACCCGTGGATTGCGGTCAGAGTGAACCGCCGCTACAGGGCAGACCGCTAAGGCTGGTGTTGTGGGTGCAGCAGAGCGTAGCATAACTCCCCACGGGAGGAGTATAGCCTCAGGGCAGTGTATGCGGAGGATGGGGGTGATGGTGCAGGGCAGCAGCAGTAACGACACGGAGTCAGTGATGCAGTTCAGGGCCTTTACTCACAGTTCTTATTATCCAGACCACGTCTGCAGGTAACGGCTGCCCACGTCGTACTGTGCTCACCAGGTGAGGGGCTCAGACAACTCCCAGATAACTTTGGAGCGCTTCACAGGACCCCCTTTGTGTGTCCTTTGTCTGGCCTTTCTTACCAACACTTCTGTTCGGCTGCCTCGGGCCTCCTCTTGGTAAACTTGGCGCCAGTTTCCCTGACCCTATGTGGTGCCTTCCTAGCGGGTGGAGCAAGGGGCTGCACCACATAAAATGTCAGAGCCTCCGGTTTCTAGCTGAGGGTCATTTCCTGCCTCCACTAGTTCGGGGACCGGTCTCCCCCTTTGGCCTGACCCCTCCACGCAGGTGGATTCGGGCGTGCGGTGGCGACTCGCCCGTCCGCACCCCTGGGATCCCTTCATTCCTCGTTCCTGGAGCCTTCTCCGCTCCTCTTCCTTCCTTCTCCGTCTTGCAGGCCTGGGCCTCTGTTACTAGGCCCGCCTCCGGAGCAGAGCTCATGCAGAGCCCCTGCTCCCTGCCACTTCTGCTCAGACTTCTCTGCACTGAACTAAGATGGTGCCCACCTTTTATACTCCCTCCTCAATGCACCCAGGAACTGCTTCCTCCCTGCTCCTGCACTGCAGGGTTCCCCTTCCTCAGTGTTCCCTCCCCCCACTCCAGCCAGGGACAGGGACTGTCGTGCCCATCTCAGGGGCATATTGGTCGCCCTGCCCCACGGCAATGTGGTGTAATGCATGCAGGTGTCGGGTCCTGATCCACACTCCATCCTTATCTGAGAGTGAGATATCACACCTCTGGGTGAGGTGCAATACGTCTGTAGCAACCGAGCCCTCGGTGCTACAGTTCCATTTATCTTCAGCCTAGGTGACGTATTGTGATACAGGGCCGTGATTTTGGCTATAAAAGGGTCCCCTAGACCCCTACCCCAAGCTTTTTAAGAGAATCATATATGGCGTGCCAGGAGACTCTATGGAATGCTTTCTCAGCATCCAACGAGAGTATCTACTTACAAATTTTTAACTGCATCTAGCCCAGGAAATACTTTGTGCCTAGTAGCAGTGTCTGCTAGTCAGCGGATTATCCCGGCTGTTAAGCAAGCTACACCACCTGTAGTTTGGACACTTAATTTTTTCAAAGGAAATGCTTCGGGACCACGGGATACTTAGTGAAGAGCATCAGGAGGCACCCCAAGGCATAGAGGCTGGGACTGGCACTAGGATGCCTTGCGGTGGACAGCCGAGCTCGATCCTTATAAAAGCTTTTTAACTGCAGCAGCTTTAGTGGACGCTACTGGAGCTGGAATTACGCGGCTGCTGGCATGAGACTTGCCCTCCAATAGATCCTTGTAAATGGATTTAAAGTGTATTCATTCAAATTAGAGGGACAATTTAAATTAAAAAGCTTAGAGCTGCCTCCACCACAGGGGGGCTCTCTCGACCCACCAGCGGACAGGCACCAGTATTGGGAGAGGGGGGCTGGCCGTCAGGGTTCACCGCGGCTCTGGCCCGGCGACACGGAGGTGGCACGGGCAGGAGCGGACTGGCCGTCTCGGCTTCTCACTTTTTGGATTTTAGAAGGGCATGACATGCCTATATCTGTGTCTCCCCCTCCTTTTACTCCTCCACCTCTTTTCTTTTCGCATGACTATATGTACTTGTCACTTTTCCATGTGTTAGTTGTGTCTTCTGAGCAGTTTGTCAGCTTTTGGACACCTTTGAAGGTGTTTTCTATGTGTTTCTATGTGTTTTTGTTTGCCTGCCATTGGTTTTAACGGTGTTCGAAGGTGTTCGACGAACAGTTCGACGAACAGTTCGGCGAACACACGGGTGTTTGACGAACCGAACCGAACTCGAACACTACGGGGGTGGCTCAACACTATTCATAACACATTATAGTTTGTGTTAGTGGTAAATTTATTATAATATGTTTTGCATTTATTTACAAAATATCAGAAATGTAATAACAATTTTACTATAAAGTTAGCAATTGTTTAACTTTTAGGGTTTATACCAGTGCTTATACCTGATAGTTGTGTTGCAGAAACTAGATAAAAACATTTCTCTTATGCCTACTTTATGTCATCATCAGTTTTCAAATGTCTTTTTATTTTGTTAGGATATTAGAAGATTTAAAAGTTTAGTAGTAGTTTTTCATGTTTTAAAGAAATTTACGGGGTAACATTTCTCCTTGCGGAGAGCGACATGTTACCCCTTAGATACCAGTCTGACGCCTCTCATCCAGCCAAACCAGAACTCACACTTTGCACTGATGAGGGGCAGTACCCTGAAACACATTGTCTGCAAATTGAGTTTCTGGTTCTGACTTATATCCTAAGTCATGTGATAAGGCTCGTTAAAGGGTCACTATTGACTTTTATGATTGCTACTTCCTGTAGGTGGCACTAGAGTTCTAGTCCTCTTCCTCTCTGAAGAGACAGTTTGAAAGAAATTTACAAAACACAAGTTTTAGAGACTTATTCAGTTTTGAAGTGACTTGGAGCGTACAATATTTCGAACAATCCTCAAAATTGATACTATTTTATAAATCACCTCTTAAAATATTCAAAATAGCTGTCAGTTAGTTTGTTAACCTTTAAGGAGCTTCACGGGAATTAATGTAAAGTGGAATGAATTAAATGTAGGGATGAATGAGTAGTGAAATAATCAGACTCCCTATACTCGTAACGAGTAGTTCCCAATACTCGGGTACTCGTTACGAGTCCAATGTAAGTCAATGGGAAAAGATAGTAAGCCGAGTAATTGTCTGCTGGAGCCTATAAAGTGGTCTGGGGGCTGAGGAAAAGGCTGAAATGGGTGCATGATTGTTTAAAAGCCGGCGGTAAAAAGCCGTCGGCTTTTAAACAATCACTCAGCCCCATACTCGCTTCCCCGCAGCCACCCATCCCGATCCTCCGCTCCCCGGCTGCCTCCTATCCCGATCCTAAGTTAGGACCGGGTGGCGAACGCAGCACCAGGGAGCGGGGAGCGAAGGACCCGGGCGGGGAAGCCAGCAGTGAAAAGACTTCACCGCCAGCTTTCCCGTTTGGTGCTGCGCTCCCCGCTCCCTGATGTACGCTCCCCGCTCCCTGGTGCTTTGCTCCCCGCCCGGTCCTTACTTAGGATCGGGATGGGAGGCGGCGGGGGGAGCGGGGAGCGTACATCAGGGAGCGGGGAGCGCAGCACCGAACGGGAAAGCCACCAGTGAAGTCTTTTCACTGCCGGCTTTCCCGCTGGTTATTTCAAATGAACAGCTGAGGTATCAGCTGATGCTGATCAGCTGTTCATTTGAAGTAGCCACGGTGCCCTCAGAGGGTTCATGTGAGTTCATGCTTGACTGCATGAACTCACATCCACCTTCCCGCACAGCTGAGCTACATCTCTGGTAGAGAATCTCTACCAGAGATGTAGCTGAGCTAAAGAAGAAGACTCCATTGGACTACGTCGGACGAAAGAAAATTTTGTTAATAAAGATGGAGTCTCTAAGTGTTTTTTTGTTTTATTTCTACTAAAATATTTTTTTCTATGTGTTGTGTTTTTTTAAATACTTTACTAGAAATTCATGGCGGTCATGTCTAATATTGGGGTGAATTTCGGGCTTAGGGCCAGCTGATAATACCAAGCTAGCCCTAACCCCTTTATTATCCAGTGAGCCACCGCACCAGGGCCCTGAATGAGCTGGATACCGCACCAGAAGATGGCGCTTCTATGAGCGCGCCATTTTCTGGGGTGGCTGCGGACTGCAATTTGCAGCGGGTGGAGGGGGGGCCAGAAAGCTTGGGCCACCCTGCGCTGCGGATTCCAGCCCCCAGCTGCCTAGTTGTAGCTGGCTGGACACAAAAATAGGGCAAAGCCGAACGTCAATATTTTAAAAATTATTTCATGAAATTCATAATTAAAAAAAAGGGCTTCCCGATATTTTTGCTTTCAGCCATGTACATTTAAGCAGCTGGGGGTCGGGGGCAGCCCGCACCCGCCTGCTGTACCTGGCTGGCATACAAAAATATGGTGAAGCCCACGTCAAATTTTTGTGAAAATTTAAAAAAAAATAGGGCTCACTTGTATCTTCATCACATCGAATAGAGAAGTCAATAAATAATATCAGGGAAACTTTTTTTTAACAACAAAATATCTTTCTTCACTGTCTCAGAGGACAATGCAGAAAAATACGCATACATAAAAAAAAAGGCAGCGTGTGTGCGCAGCCATAATGTGTAAATGTTTCAAAAATGTATGGTGTAAATGTATATAACATGGGGGCACCTGGTCAGGGGCTGCACGAGAGTACAGACACTGTTTGAAGTACTGTTATTTATTGCCGGCAGACCGTGACTCGTATGCCATGTATGCACTGAGCTATCATAAGTGACGTAGGAGCGAGTGATGATCAAGGCGATCTTCTGACAGCTCAGTGTGTAAGTGGCGTAAGGATAGCTAACTGCCCTAGGGGTTGTGTGATGGTTAACGCAGGAAGAAGCCACCCATCATCATCAGTAGTAGGGCTTCACAATTATAAAAGTTGGACTACTGTCCTTGCTGTTCCACTGCCACTGCACAATGTGCAGACATAGGCATGTTGCCCAAGGGTCTGTCTGATGGTTGATGAAGGAAGCAGGCCTCATGGGCCAGACAATCATGAAGCTAGGACTTCTAGCACAGTACTTCCACTGCCCAATGTGCAGGCATAGGCATGGTGCCTCAAAACATTAGCCCAAGGGGCTGTCTGATGATTGATGAAGGAAGCAGGCCTCATGGGCCAGACAATGTGCAGGCATAGGCATGGTGCCTCAAAAAATTAGCCCAAGGGGCTATATCATGGTTGATGAAGTAAAGAGGTCCAATCACAAGTGCCTCCGATGGGAAATATAAATTAATGGAACAGTGTTTCTAGGGTTTTGACCATGAGGAACATGTGGCAGGAGCAGGAGTAGGGTACTCACGTAAGATTAAGGAAATTGTTTTTGTATGGAAAGGGATGGACGTGAACACCTGTAGCATAAAAGAACATTTTGCGTGACTTTAGCTTTGGAACATGTCTTCTGTGGTGAAATCCAGTCCTTGTTGAATTTTATCAGAGTCAGCCTATCTGCATTCTCTGTAGTCAGCCGTGTCTGTGTATCGGTGATGATTGCCCCAGCGGCACTGAAAACACGCTCTGACATTGCACTAGCAGCAGGGCAGGCCAGCACCTCTAAGGCATATAAGGAGATCTCTGTCCAACTATGAAGCTTGGATACCCAGTAATTAAATGGAACAGAAGCGACAGTAAGGAAGCAGGTATGGTCACTTACAGTACAGACCAAAAGTTTGGACACACCTTCTCATTTAAAGATTTTTCTGTATTTTCATGACTATGAAAATTGTACATTCACACTGAAGGCATCAAAACTATGAATTAACACATGTGGAATTATATACTTATCAAAAAAGTGTGAAACAACTGAAAATATGTCTTATATTCTAGGTTCTTTAAAGTAGCCACCTTTTGCATTGATGACTGCTTTGCACACTCTTGGCATTCTCTTGATGAGCTTCAAGAGGTAGTCACCGGAAATGGTTTTCACTTCACAAGTGTGTCCTGTCAGGTTTAATAAGTGGGATTTCTTGCCTAATAAATGGGGTTGGGACCATCAGTTGGAATTTGTATTATGGCAAGAAAAAAGGAGCTCAGTAAAGAAAAACGAGTGGCCATCATTACTTTAAGAAATGAAGGTCAGTCAGTGCGAAAAATTGGGAAAACTTTGAAAGTGTCCTCAAGTGCAGCTGCAAAAACCATCAAGAGCTACAAAGAAACTGGCTCACATGAGGACCGCCCCAGGAAAGGAAGACCAAGAGGAAGACCTCTGGAAGACCAAGAGGAAGACCTCTGCTTCTGAGGATAAGTTTATCCGAGTCACCAGCCTCAGAAATTGCAGGTTAACAGCAGTTCAGATTAGAGACCAGGTCAATGCCACACAGAGTTCTAGCAGCAGACACATCTCTACAACAACTGTTAAGAGGAGACTTTGTGCAGCAGGCCTTCATGGTAAAATAGCTGCTAGGAAACCACTGGTAAGGACAGGCAACAAGCAGAAGAGACTTGTTTGGGCTAAAGAACACAAGGAATGGACATTAGACCAGTGGAAATCTGTGCTTTGGTCTGATGAGTCCAAATTTGAGATCTTTGGTTCCAACCACCGTGTCTTTGTGCGACGCAGAAAAGATAAACGGATGGACTCTACATGCCTGGTTCCCACCGAGAAGCATAGAGGAGGAGGTGTGATGGTGTGGGGGTGCTTTGCTGGTGACACTGTTGGGGATTTATTCAAAATTGAAGGCATACTGAACCAGCATGGCTACCACAGCATCTTGCAGCGGCATGCTATTCCATCCGGTTTGCGTTTAGTTGGACCATCATTAATTTTTCAACAGGACAATGACCCCAAACACACCTCCAGGCTGTGTAAGGACTATTTGACCAAGAAAGAGAGTGATGGGGTGCTATGCCAGATGACCTTGTCTCCGCAGTCACCAGACCTGAACCCAATCGAGATGGTTTGGGGTGAGCTGGACCACAGAGTGAAGGCAAAAGGGCCAACAAGTGCTAAGCATCTCTGGGAACTCCTTCAAGATTGTTGGAAGACCATTTCCGGTGACTACCTCTTGAAGCTCATCAAGAGAATGCCAAAAGTGTGCAGAGCAGTCATCAAAGCAAAAGGTGGCTAGTTTGAAGAACCTAGAATGTAAGACATATTTTCAGTTGTTTCACACTTTTTTGTTAAGTATATAATTCCACATGTGTTAATTCATAGTTTTGATGCATTCAGTGTGAATGTACAATTTTCATAGTCATGAAAATACAGAAAAATCTTTAAATGAGAAGGTGTGTCCAAACTTTTGGTCTGTACTGTACATACTCATTGACCATGTTGTTCAATTCCTCTCTCCTTAACATGGTTACCGGACCACCAAGCCCTTGCTGATGAGAAGCTTTATTGAAGATGGCCCAGTTTGTGGACATCTTCCCCCCACCTCTTTTGGACATGCTGGGCGTGTCTCTCCCCATGAATGACTGCTATTGCAAAGAGCTGGTACCTCTGCTAACAGCGGTGTCTGACGGTGATCTTGTCATCAAATTGTCAACAACAGCCCTCTTGAAGTATTCAATTGTAAAGCCCCTTGGTGACTGCAACAGTAGCGAAGGAAATTTGTCCTTGTACCGTGGGTCCAGAATGGTGGCCAAACAGTATAGGTTGCTGTTCAAAATGTTGATCACGTGAGGGTCTTGGGACAGACAGTTAGACATGAATTGTGCCATGTGTGCCAATCTGCAAAGACTCAAATGTTCTGTGTCCCCAGAAGGAGGAACAATACCCATCGTGGCCTCACATTGACTCTCCTCCTCTTCCTCTCCAGCCCACCCATGCCAGACAGACATAAAGCTGGGGTTGGGGGTACCCTCGGTAGCATGAGGGTTTCCCTCGGTTCCACAGAAGAAGAAGTCATCTCCCTCCTCGTCTTCCTCATCATCTTCATCCCCCAATGTTGGCTGATGACATTGGCTGGGCTGGCTAGGATCAGCGAGTGTGAAATCTTGCTCCATCCCCAGCTGCTGAGCACTCAAATATTCTATTTTTAGATTCTGTAGCGAATCTTTCAGCAGACATAGCATAGGGATCGTTACACTGATAATAGACTGATCACCACTCACAAGCTTGGTGCAGTACTCAAAGTTATCAAGCACCTCACAAATGTCAGCGATCCACACCCACTCGACAGTTGTTATATGTCTTGGCTGAGTCACAGTCTGACGGGCATGTTTAAGCTGGTATTCTGTAAGTGCCCTCTGCTGCTCACTAATCCTTGCTAACATATGATATGTTGAGTTCCAGCATGTGGGCAGGTCACAAATGAGTCTGTGGTTGGGCAAATTAAATTGCATTTGAAGTGCTGCAAGACTGGCAACAGCTGTTGATGAATGTCTGAAATGGGCGCAAATCCGGCGCACCTTGTCAAGTAGGTACGTCAAGTCCGGGTAGGTTTTGAGAAAGTTCTGCACCACTAGGTTCAGCAAGTGAGCCATGCATGGCACGTGTACCAGCTTCCTGAGCTTTAAAGCCGCCACGAGGTTATGCCCATTATCGCTGACGACCAAACCGGGTTGGAGTTGCAGTGGGGAGAGTCAATGATCGGTCTGTTGCTTTATACCTTTCCAGAGCTCTGCTGCAGTGTGCGGTGTTTGACCAAAACAGATCAGCTTGAGCAGAGCATGTTGTCGCCTTGCTGATGCGCTGCTGCAAAGCTCCCAACTTGGGCATGATGTTGAGGGTAATTCAGCATTGGATGAGGAAGCGGAGGAGGAAGAGTGTGAACTGGACGTATATGATGAGGCGGACACCGTGAATGATGTTGGGCCCGCTATTCGTGGTGTGGGTAGTATGTGTGATGGTCCACTTTGAGAAGTTGTCCCACTCTCCACCAGGTTGAACCTGTGTGCCGTGACAGAGATGTATCGTCCCTGTCCACAGCTACTTGTCCAGGTGTCCGTTGTTAGGTGGACCTTCCCGGTTACGGCATTGGTGAGAGCACGCTTAAATTGCTTAAGACGTGGGGGCAAGACTTATATAGAGCCTATGAGTCATGTATGACTCATGTATGACGCTGGGCAGCCAGCCAATCATAGCAATGCCACAACCAAGAAGGCGGCGGCATTACTGTGATTGGCTAATGCTGGGCGGGAGGTTCAAATATTGCGAGATGAGTATACTCGCTCATGACAGCGTCTGTCCCGTGGGCAGTGGAGCTGGGGCACACAGCCCTGTGTACGGCGCTGTGCTCCCTGCTCTTCCTGGCGGTGTATGTACAGCTCTGGCTGCTGCTGCAGGCAGAAGCCAGTGGTAAACAGACAGCAGCAGACAGAGCTGTACATACACCGCCAGGAAGAGCAGGGAGCACAGCGCCGTACACAGAAGCAGTGTTGTGGACGCAGACAGAAGGCGGGCAATCGTTTCCTGTAACACCAACACGACGGAAGTTGCCAGTAGAACTCTTAGGTCTTCCCGAGTCTGGTTATTTTTTTAAGACTCTGCCGATAACCACAAAAAGGCCAATTGCACCACCTGCCCAGCCAGCATCAGCAGGGGAAGCAAAACTAGCAGCCTGACCACCACTAGCATAATTAGGCACATGGCAGCAAAGCACCTGACTTTGCTAGCTGCACCCCAGGGTCTAGGAACAGTGTCTGCGGGTGACACCACTGCTTCTTCCGCTGTTTTGCATGCAAGCCAATCCCCTGTCCATAGTGCACGCGAAGATGCCTCCTGCCCTGCACCTGTCCTTGCACACTCTCAACTAGCACAATCAGCAAGCATGTCCTTGTCTCAGCGCACCGTTCAGTTGTCCATACCCCAGTCCTTGGAACGCAAGTGCAAATACACAGACAACGCCCCACAGGCCACACTACTTAAATCCCACATTTTGCTACTGCTTGTGCTCAAAATATTTAAAGAGAGGAGAGAACAAGGCGCAATGGGTGACTCAGTATTGCAATTGTTAGAAGGGTGTGGGGATGACTACTAACCTTATGAAGTTGTGCACCTCTGCACAACCCCAGTGTAAAGCTCCTCAAGCTCCACTCTGTTGGTGGCTGTCATCTATTTCCAGCGGCGTTCACAGATCCTGATCTCTCGGTGGTGGATCACGTGGTCAGGTTAGTTGCATGTAACGCCGAGATGGACGCCCAGCTTCACCAACACCCCCGGCAGCGCTCCAGTGGGGTTAGGGCAGCGCAGCTTGGAAAACCAGGGTAGTAATTCTAATTAAATTCCTCCCACAGGTGAAAGAACAATAAATTAAAGGCAGCTCTACCGCACCCCAACAGGGGGAAAGGGACAATCAGTGAATGTGAATAGCGGTACCAGAGCGCCAATAACAGGGCAAAAATATTAAAAGGACTGATTTATTAATACACACAACACGTTTCGGTGGACACAGCCACCTGATGAAGGTGGCTGTGTCCACCGAAACGCGTTGTGTGTATTAATAAATCAGTCCTTTTAATATTTTTGCCCTGTTATTGGCGCTCTGGTACCGCTATTCACATTCACTGATTGTGCTCAAAATATTGACTTTTAGGCTCGTGGAGACGGAAGCTTTCCGCAACCTGATGGCAGCACCTGTCCCTCAGTACTTGGTTCCCAGCTGCCACTATTTCTCCCGGTGTGCCGTCCCTGAATTACACAAGCACGTGTCCCACAACATTAGCCGTGCATTCAACAATGCAGTTACAGGGAAATTCCACCTAACCACGGACACGTGGACAAGGGCTTGTGGGCAGCGATGGCACACTGGGTTAACATATTGGAAGCCGGGACCCAGTCGGACCTTGGGACGGAAAACATCCTCCCGACACCGAGGTTTGCGGGCTCTTGGTCAGTCAGGGTTGCCCCCACAGTCTACAGCTCCTGCACCTCATCCTCCTCAGCCTCCTCCTCCACTTCAGCCCCCATCTCCGAAATGACCACATCAGTCACAAGCTGGAAGCACTGCAGCACTGCCTCGGCCAAGCGGCAATAGGCTTTGCTGAAGTTAATATGCTTCGGTGACAAACCGCAAAATTCTGAAGAGTTGTGGACAGCTCTGAAAGAGCAGGCAGATCCGTGGCTGACACAGCTGAACCTACAGCCAGGCATGGTCATTTGTGACAATGGCTGGAACCTTGTGGCTGCTCTGAGGCGAGGTGAGCTCACACAAGTACCATGCCTGGCCCATGTGCTGAACATCATGGTTCAGCGGTTTCTCAAAAGCTACCCGGAGTGTTATGTTCTGCAACTTAGAACTAAGGAATAGGAGGGAAAATCTGTCCCTGCATTGAGACTCAGCTTTACCCTACGCTGGGGTGGGTGCCCTATTCCTTATGAATAACCCCACCAAAACTCCTGCACTGAACTCAAACGAAGACCTGTAGGAAAGGGGTCCCTAAAAGATCTAAGGACTGGGAGCAAAAGCAGGAGACCTCCTAGCAGAAAAGTTAGTTGCAGAAACGAAAATTAAAGGAAACAAAACTGGTGGAAAAAGAAGTCCCAGCATAACAATAGTCCAAAGCAAGAAGAACTAAACCAGCATACTTTTCCTGATCACGAGCGTTACAACACTGATGTCCAGCAGGGAATGGGGGCCAGGTGCTGGGTAATAAAGAGTGCAGAGATCACGTGACCAAGAAACCCAGCACCAGAGTAAAAGACTAGAAGCCAGCAAACCACAACAAGATGGACGATAGTAAATCAACATAGATTCTAACAGTACCTCCCCTTTTACGAGGATCCTCCGGATCCTCTAGGCCGAGCCTTACCTGGAAATCTCCTGTGAAAATCCCTCATTAGCCTTGAGGCCGAGATGTCCTCGGCCTTCACCCAGGAATTATCCTCTGGGCCGAAACCACTCCAGGACACAGGATACTGTAATCTTCCTCTATGCCACCTGGAATCCAAAATGCGAGAAATCTCAACTTCATCATCCTCATCAACAGGAGGAATAGTAGGCTTCGCCTGCTTATCAGGCGTGTGTGCCTTCTTAAGCAACGACACATGAAACACAGAATTAATGCTCCAGGACTATGGAATGTCCATCCTCACAGCTGCCGAGTTGACAATCTTAACCACTTTTAAAGGAATCACAAATTTAGGCCCCAGTTTTTTAGAAGGAATTTTCAAACGAAGATTCCTAGAGGACAACCAAACTATATCCCCAACAGCAAACAAGGACTCCTTTCTTTTTTTATCAAAATACCTTTTTGATCTCCTGTCAGCCTCTTTAAGGTTCAGGCATACACTGGTCCAAACCCTCTCCAAATCACCAGAAAAATTGTCCTCCTCCGGTACAGCAGCCCCAACTTTGGAAAATGGACCAAAAGATGGATACCTGCCAGTACAACAAAAAAAAGGAGAACAACCAGCCGAGGAAGAAGTATGATTATTAACTGCAAACTCCGCAAGTGGTAGAAATTCTGACCACATTTCCTGACTGTCTGCCACAAAACATCTCAAAAACTTCTCGACATCCTGGTTCTTCCTTTCAGTCTGTCAATTGGACTCTGGATGATACCCCGACGAGAATGACAAATGAATTTTCAATCTGTCACAAAAAGCACGCCAAAAACGAGCTGCAAACTGTGGTCCTCTATCGGAAACAATGTCCGTGGGAACAGCATGGAGCCTGACAATCTCCTTCACAAAAGCCTTAGCAAGAGTCTTGGCATGAGGTAACTTGGTGAACGGAACCAGATGACACATTTTACTAAACCGGTCCACAACAACCCAGATGACAGAAAAACCCTCTGATAAAGGCTGATCGGTGATAAAATCCATGGCAAGGTGCGTCAATGGAGAACTAGGAACTTCCAAGGGGCATAGCAACACCGCAGCCGGAGCGTGAGAGGCCTTTGACTGGAGATGAGCGGTGTTCGACTAGAACTGTTCGCCAATCTCAAATTCGAGCTGTTTTCGGTGGTGTTCGAGTCGTTCGACGAACGCGAACGATTTGCAAAAAATTCGGCTGTTCGAGGTTATGTTCGATAACTGTTCGTGCACCAAAAGCGTGTCCTGCATGTCTGGCGCTATTTAGAGCACCAATCATGTAGGGATTGTCTGCCACTCACTGTAATGCCACAGCCATGGTGGTTGTGGCATTACAGTGGTTGCCCAAATCGATGGGAACAGTGCTCACAGCGACACATGAAAGGCCGGCAATTCAGCAGCGGCATACACCGGTACCCGACAATTTAGAACCGAAAGCATAGAGTATCACACATAGATTAGATAGAGAGAAACATGTCAGTCACATATATAAGAAGTACAGTGACAGTGTTAGTTACTGTACTTGTCATTTAGTGTTAAAGGATTTATTTAAAAAAATATTAGTGTTTTCATGCACCGTCTCTTTAAAAAAGCCGTCCGGCAATTCAGCATCGGTACCCGACAATTTATAACAGAAATAATAGAGCATCACACATAGATTAGATAGATAGAAATATGTCAGTCACATATATAAGAAGTACAGTGATAGTGTTGATTACTGTACTTGTCATTTAGTGTTAAAATAAAGGATTTATTAGAAAAAAAATTGGCGTGGGGTTCCCCGTAATTTTAGTCTCTATCGGAGGTTAAGCAGACGGCTGGGGCAGATGTTTGAAGCTTGGGAAGGGGGTAATACCCACGGAGCTTCCCAGGCTACTAATATCAGCCCCCAGGTGAGTACCTAGCCTTTACTAGCTATTAAAATGGGGGACCCCCCAAAAAATGACGTGGGGTCCCCCCTATTTTAATAGCTAGAAAAGGCTAGGCAGACAGCTGGGGGCTGATATTAATAGCCCAGGAAGTGTGCCATGAATATTGGCCCCCTCCCAGGCTAGAAACACCAGCCGTCAGCCGCCCCAGAAATGGCGCATCCATAGGATGTGCCAATTCTGGCATTTAGCCTCGCTCTTCCCACTGCCCTGTAGCGGTGGCAGTGGAGTAATAGGGCTGGGGTTGATGTCAGCTTATAATGCCAGCTGACATCAAGCCCAGGTTAGTAATGGAGAGGCGTCTATAAGACACCCCCATTACTAACCCCATAGTCAAAGTTAAAAAAAAACACAAACACCCTGAATAAAGTCCTTTAATTGAAATAACGACACAATTCTTTATTGTTCTAAATTAAACCATACTTACCATCACACCCATTCCAGCTGAAGCCAACGATCTCCTGCAATAAAAGTAAAATAATAAACCAACATCATCCTTACCTTTCCATGGTTCCCACGACAGCTTCAGCTCTGCTACATTGACATGACAGGCTGGACCGCAGCAGAACGCTGCCATCCAGCTTGCCATGTCGCAGAGACTAAGAAGCGCAGGCATGCTTGTGCTCTTCAGTGTCTGGCTGTGATGGCATAAAGATGAGCCGAGGTCATTTTCAATGAACTCAGCTCACCTCATGCACGTCACTGACAGCGTGGGAAAATTCTCCTGCGCATGCGGTGAGTGCAGGAGAATTTTCCCCCGCTGTCAGTGACGTGCATGAGGTGAGCTCATGTCCAATGAACTCGGCTCACCTCATGCACATCACTGACAGCGTGGGAAAATTCTCAGCGCTCAGCGCTTGAGCAGGAGAATTCTCCCACGCTGGGATGGCATTGAGATGAAAGGCTGGATCACAGCTGAGCGCTGCCATCCAGCTTGTCATCCTTCAGAGACACTGCAGAGCAAAAGCATGCCTGAGCTCTGCAGTGTCTATGAATGATGGCATGCTGGATGGCAGCGCTCAGCTGTGATCCAGCCTGTCATCTCAATGCCATTCCAGCGTGGGAGAATTCTCCTGCTCAAGCGTTGAGCGCTGAGAATTCTCCCATGCTGTCAGTGACGTGCATGAGGTGAGCTGAGTTCATTGGACATGAACTCGGCTCATCTGGATGCCGTCACAGCCAGACACTGAGGAGCGCAAGGATGCTTGCGCTTCTCAGTCTCTGCGGCATGGCAAGCTGGATGGCAGCGTTCAGCTGCGGTCCAGCCTGTCATGTCAATGTAGCAGAGCTGAAGCTGTCGTGGGAACCATGGAAAGGTAAGGATGATGTTGGTTTATTATTTTACTTTTAATGCAGGAGATCGTTGGCTTCAGCTGGAATGGGCGTGATGGTATGTATGGTTTAATTTAGAACAATAAAGAATTGTGTCTTTATTTCAATTAAAGGACTTTATTCTGGGTGTTTGTGTTTTTTTGTAACTTTGACTATGGGGTTAGTAATGGGGGTGTCTTATAGACGCCTCTCCATTACTAACCTGGGCTTGATGTCAGCTGGCATTATAAGCTGACATCAACCCCAACCCTATTACTCCACTGCCACCGCTACAGGGCAGTGGGAAGAGCGAGGCTAAGTGCCAGAATTGGCGCATCCTATGGATGCGCCATTTGTGGGGCGGCTGACGGCTGGTGTTTCTAGCCTGGGAGGGGGCCAATATTCATGGCACACTTCCTGGGCTATTAATATCAGCCCCCAGCTGTCTGCCTAGCCTTTGATAGCTATTAAAATAGGGGGGACTCCACGTCATTTTTTTGGGGGTCCCCCATTTTAATAGCTAGTAAAGGCTAGGTATTCAGCTGGGGGCTGATATTAGTAGCCTGGGAAGCTCCGTGGGTATTACCCCCTTCCCAGGCTTCAAACATCTGCCCCAGCCGTCTGCTTAACCTCCGCTAGAAGCTAAATTTACGGGGAACCCCACGCCAATTTTTTTTTTAATAAATCCTTTATTTTAACACTAAATGACAAGTACAGTAATCAACACTATCACTGTACTTCATATATATGTGACTGACATGTTTCTATCTATCTAATCTATGTGTGATGCTCTATTCTTTCTGTTATAAATTGTCAGGTACCGATGCTGAATTGCCGGCCGGCTTTTTTAAAGAGACTGTGCATGATAACACTAATATTTTTTTTAATAAATCCTTTACACTAAATGACAAGTACAGTAACCAATACTGTCACTGTACTTCTTATATATGTGACTGACATGTTTCTATCTATCTAATCTATGTGTGATACTCTATCCTTTCGGTTCTAAATTGTCGGGTACCGGTGTATGCTGCTGCTGAATTGCCGGCTTTTCATGTTTCACTGTGAGCACTGTTCTCATCGATTTGGGCAACCACTGTAATGCAACAACCACCATGGCTGTGGCATTACAGTGAGTGGCAAACAATCCCTGCATGATTGGTGCTCTAAATAGTGCCAGACATGCAGGACACGCTTTTGGTGCACGAACAGTTTTCGAACATAACCTCGAACAGCCGAATTTTTTACAAATCGTTCGCGTTCGTTGAACTACTCTAACACCACACAAAACAGCTCGAATTTGAGATTGGCGAACAGTTCTAGTCGAACACCGCTCTTCTCTAGTTATAAATTGTCGGGTACCGATGCTGAATTGCCGGCCGGCTTTTTTAAAGAGACCGTGCATGAAAACACTAATATATTTTTTAATAAATCCTTTAACACTAAATGACAAGTACAGTAACCAACACTGTCACTGTACTTCTTATATATGTGACTGACATGTTTCTATCTATCTAATCTATGTGTGATGCTCTATTCCTTCTTGTCTAAATTGTCGGGTACCGGTGTATGCCGCTGCTGAATTGCCGGCCGGCTTTTTTAAAGAGAGTGTCTTCTGAGCAGTTTGTCAGCTTTTGGACACCTTTGAAGGTGTTTTCTATGTGTTTCTATGTGTTTTTGTTTGCCTGCCATTGGTTTTAATGGTGTTCGACGGTGTTCAACGGTGTTCTAAGGTGTTCGACGAACAGTTCCACGAACATCCCGGTGTTCGACAAACCGAACCGAACCCGAACACTACGGGGGTGGCTCAACACTACCTTTGACCTAGTGCACACAGAACACTGACGCACCCACTTGATGACTTCCCTTTGCCACCCTAGCCACCAGAAACTCTAAGCAATAGACTTCCTAGTTTCTGAAATCCCTGGGTGACCGGCCAACCGAGACTCAAGACATTCAGCAAACAATGCTCTCCTCAAGGCTCTAGGCACAAGCAATTTACCACACGGAGTGTTAGTTGGTACCGCACTCTGAGCTCCTAGGATGCTATTCTCCAACTCAGAATCCAATCCGTCCACCACCACCCCTTTCTGCAAAATACACTCCTCCCTCTCAACATTCACCGCTGGAGAGAAACTAAGAGACAAAGCGTCAGCCTTAACATTCTTTGTCCCCGGGACAAATTTTACGGAAAAATTTAACTGGGCAAAAAACAGTGCCCACCTAGCCTGACGGGTATTCAAACGTTTAGCTGCATCCAGATAAATCAAATTCCTATGATCAGTGAAAACCTGCATAAGATGTCGAACCCCCTCCAAAAAATGTCGCCAATGCCCGAACGTGAGTTTAATAGCCAACAACTCATGATTCCCAACATCATAGTTGAGCTCTGTCTCAGAAAATGTTTTTGAAATGAAAGCACAGGGATGCACCCCATCCTCACCCTCCTGGGACAGAACTGCCCCTACGCCTATAGATGAGTCATCCACCTCAACCAAAAATGGCTTGGTCTCATCCGTCTGGATAAGAACAGGAACAGAGCTGAACCTCTCCTTGAGATACTCAAAAGCTTAAATAGCCTCAGTGGACCTTTGGACTGTATTAGCACCCTTCTTTGTGAGATCAGTAATGGGTTTAGCGATGACAGAAAGATTCTTTATGAATTTCCAGTAATAATTGGCAAACCCCAAAAACTTCTGTATGGACTTCAAACCCTCAGGCCTCGGCCACTCCAGCGCAGCCTGAACTTTCACCGGGTCCATCTCAAAACCATCACATGAGACAAAGTAACCCAAAAAACTAATTTTCTGGACAGCAAACTGACACTTCTCCAATTTAGCAAAGAGTGCGTTGTCTCTCAGTGTCTGAAGAACTTTGCGGGCTCTGTGCCAATGAGACTCAAGATCCGATGAATAAATCAAAATGTCATCCAGATAAACAATAACACTCCTATCGATCAAGGGTCTCAGAATGTCATTGATGAAATTTTGAAAAAATGCAGGGGCGATAGTAAGCCCAAAAGGCCTCACCAAACACTCAAAATGTCCTTCTGGGGTGTTAAAAGCTGTCTTCCATTCATCTCCGTCCTTCACCCGCAGCAAATTATATGCCTCACGAAGGTCAATCTTAGAAAACCATTTACACTGTGTTCCAAATTATTATGCAAATAATATTTTCTCAGACTTTCCCAAATTACCTATATGAATTGCAGTCATTGTAATTTTCCAGTCAAATAACTATTAGAGTACAACTGAAAGGTTTTTGTACAAACTGCCTATGATAACAGTATATTTTTAAAAAAATAAAAAACTCAAACTGCACTCAAGATTAGTGTTGAGCATTCCGATACTGTAATATCGGGTATCGGCCGATATTCGCGGTATCGGAATTCCGATACTTAATTCCGATACTTTTACAATATCGGATACCGGAATCGGAAGTTCCCATAATGCCTGCGCTCTGTAGTGTCTGTGAAGGATGACAAGTTGGATGGCAGCGCGATCCAGCCTGTCATCAGAATGCCATCCCAGCGGGGGAGAATTCTCCTGATTGTTTAAAAGCCGGCGGGCGGTATAAAGCCGCCGGCTTTTAAACAATCACACAGCCCCATACTGCTTCCCCGCAGCCTCCCACCCCGATCCTCCGCTCCCCTCGCCACCTCCCATCCCGATCGTAAGTTAGGACCGGGCGGGGAGCGCAGCTCCAAGGAGCGGGGAGTGAAGGACCCGGGCGGGGAAGCCGGCAGTGAAATGACTTCACCGCCGGCTTTCCCGTTCTGTGCTTTCCCGCCGGTTATTTCAAATGAACAGCTGAGGTATCAGGTGATGCCGATCAGCTGTTCATTTGAAGTCGCCGCGGTGCCCTCAGAGGGTTCATGTGAGTTCATGCTTGACTGCATGAACTCACATGAACTTTCCCACGGCCGCACAGGTCAGCCTCACCTCCCAGACCCGTCATGATTAGTGTGTGTGCGGGGTGTGTGCGCGATGTTTGTGCGGGTGTGCGCGGTGTCTGTGCGATGTGTGCGGGGTGTGTGTGCGGGGTGTCTGTGCGATGTGTGCGGGTGTGTGCGTGCAGGCAGACATAGGCCGATGTGACACTACTACTCCCATCGGCCTATGTCTGTCCCCCGTCCACTCCTGCCAGCAGGATCAGCTCAATGGGAGCAGTAGTTCCCATCAGACTGATCCTGCTATTTAAATTGCCCTACTGTGTCCCCAATAAATGTTAAATACACGTCATTGGTGGCCAGTGGTTACCTAAAAGAAATTAGTTCATACATTACCTGTCCCCGCCGATCGCCACCTAAAATAAAGTAAAAAATAAAAAACTACACCTATACTCACCAAGACACCTAATTCCCCGAAGCCATCGATCTCCTGTAATAAAATATAAAATAATAAACCACAACCTTATCCTTACCCCTCCGTAGTAGTCCACGAGTGTCCCACGAAGATCTCCAGTTCAGAGCAGCCACATAGAATGTGACCGCTCTGAACCGCTGCCGCCGCTAGAATGACAGCATAAGCGGGTTCACCGGAGTTCAGGCAGCGCTGCTCCGGTTAGCTGCTTTACGGCCCTGCTGTATAGTGAGAAATTCCCACGGTACAGCAGTGCCGTAAAGGAGGTCTCCGGAGCTGCGCTGACTGAATGCACTCCGGTGACCTCAGTCAGTGGCTCCCGCTGCCGGGAGCGGACGTGTTCCCGGCAGCGTGAGCTTACAGCAGCCATGCACAGCTGTCACCATCTCCAGATGTGACAGCTGTGCATGGGAGATCAGCGCAGGAACGTGGACAGGTAACTATTATTTTTAGTAAACTAAGAATTAAATAAAATTGTGTGTTTTATTTCAAATAAATTATTTTTTTCTGGGTGTAGTGTGTGTTTTTTCTTTTTAACACTTTGTAGGTTAGTAATGGGGGTGTCTTATAGACGCCCATCATTACTAACCTGGGCTTCATGGCAGCTGGCGCTGACATGAACCCCACCACTATTACCCCCTGCCACCGCACCAGGGCAGCGTGGAAGAGCGAGGCTAAGTGCCAGAGTTGGCGCATCCTATGGATGCGCCATTTCTGGGGCGGCTGACGACTGGTGTTTCTAGCCTGGGAGGGGGCCAATATTCATGGCACCCTTCCTGGGCTATTAATATCAGCCCCCAGCTGTCTGCCTAGCATTTGCTAGCTATTAAAATAGGGGGGACCCCACGTCATTTTTTTTGGGGGGGTCCCCCATTTTAATAGCTAGTAAAGGCTAGGTATTCAGCTGGGGGCTGATATTAGTAGCCTGGGAAGCTCCGTGGGTTTTACCCCCTTCCCAGGCTTCAAACATCTGCCCCAGCCGTCTGCTTAACCTCCGCTAGAGACTAAAATTATGGGGGATCCCACGCCATTTTTTTTTTAAATAAATCCATTATTTTAACACTAAATGACATTTGAGGAGTTAATAAAGATGCAGTCCCTAAATTATTATTTATTTTTTAATTAATTTTTCCCAAAACTTTTGACGTGGGCTTCGCCATATTTTTGTATGCCAGCCAGGTACAGCATCCAGCTTCTATGAACGCGCCATTTTCCGGGGCGGCTGCGGACTGCAATTTTCAGCGGGGGGCAGAAAGCTTGGGCCTCCCTGCGCTGCAGATTCCATCCCCCAGCTGCCTAGTTGTACCTGGCTGGACACAAAAATAGGGAGAAGCTCCACGTTTTTTTTTTTTTAATTATTTCATGAAATTCATGGAATAATTAAGAAAAAAAGGGCTTCCCTATATTGTTGTGTCCAACCAGGTATAAATAGGCAGCTGGTGGTTGGGGGCAGCCCGTTCCTGCCTGCTGTACCTGGCTGGACCCAAATATAGTGCAAAGCCCCACGTCAATTTTTTTTAAATTATTTCAGGAAATTCATGAAATAATTAAAAAAAAATTATGTGGGGCTTCGCCCTATATTTGTGTCCAGTCAGGTACAGCAGGCAGGAACGGGCTGCCCCCAACCACCAGCTGCCTATTTGTACCTAGCCGGACACAACAATATAGGGAAGCCCTTTTTTTCTTAATTATTCCATGAATTTCATGAAATAATTAAAAAAAAAAAATACGTGGGGCTTCGCCCTATTTTTGTGTCCAGCCGGGTACAACAAGGCAGCTGGGGGCTGGAATCCGCAGCGCAGGGAGGCCCAAGCTTTCCGGGCCCCACCCGCTGCAAATTGCAGTCCGCAGCCGCCCCGGAAAATGGCGCGTTCATAGAAGCGCCATCTTCTGGCGCTGTACCCAACTCATCCAGGGCCCTGGTGCGGTGGCTCACTGGGTAATAAAGGGGTTAAGGCCAGCTTGGCATTATCAGCTGGCCCTAAGCCCGAAATTCATGGGGTCACGCCAATATTAGACATGACCACCATGAATTTCTAGTAAAGTATTTAAAAAAAACACAAACACCCAGAAAAAAGTCCTTTAATTGAAATAAAGACACAATTCTTTATTGTTCTAAATTAAACCATACTTACAGTCACGCCCATTCCAGCTGAAGCCAACGATCTCCTGCAATAAAAGTAAAATAATAAAGCAACCTCATCCTTACCTTTCCATGGTTCCCAGGACAGCTTCAGCTCTGCTACATCGAGATGACAGGCTGGACCGCAGCAGAACGCTGCCATCCAGCCTGTCATCCCGCAGACACTGAGAAGCGCAGGCATGCTTGCGCTCCTCAGTGTCTCGCTGTGACGGCATCCAGATGAGCGGAGGTCATGTCCAATGAACTCAGCTCACCTCATGCACGTCACTGACAGCGTGGGAAAATTCTCCTGCACTCAGCGCTTCAGCGTGAGAATTTTCCCACGCTGTCAGTGACGTGCATGAGGTGCGCCGAGTTCATTGGACATGACCTCACCTCATGCACGTCACTGACAGCGTGGGAAAATTCTCACGCTGAAGCGCTGAGTGCAGGAGAATTCTCCCACGCTGTCAGTGACGTACATGAGGTGAGCCGAGTTCATTGTCGGCTCATCTGGATGCCGTCACAGCCAGACACTGAGGAGTGGAAGTATGCCTGCGCTTCTCAGTGTCTGCGGGATGACAGGCTGGATGGCAGCGTTCTGCTGCGGTCCAGCCTGTCATCTCGATGTAGCAGAGCTGGAGCCGTCGTGGGAGCCATGGAAAGGTAAGGATGAGGTTGGTTTATTATTTTTCTTTTATTGCAGGAGATCGTTGGCTTCAGCTGGAATGGGCGTGATGGTAAGTATGGTTTAATTTAGAACAATAAAGAATTGTGTGTTTATTTCAATTAAAGGACTTTTTTCTGGGTGTTTGTGTTTTTTTTAAATACTTTACTAGAAATTCATGGTGGTCATGTCTAATATTGGCGTGACCCCATGAATTTCGGGCTTAGGGCCAGCTGATAATGCCAAGCTGGCCTTAACCCCTTTATTACCCAGTGAGCCACCGCACCAGGGCCCTGGATGAGTTGGGTACAGCGCCAGAAGATGGCGCTTCTATGAACGCGCCATTTTCCGGGGCGGCTGCGGACTGCAATTTGCAGCGGGTGGGGCCCAGAAAGCTTGGGCCTCCCTGCGCTGCAGATTCCAGCCCCCAGCTGCCTAGTTGTACCTGGCTGGACACAAAAATAGGGCGAAGCTCCACGTTTTTTTTTTTAAATTCATGAAATTCATGGAATAATTAAGAAAAAAAGGGCTTCCCTATATTGTTGTGTCCGGCTAGGTACAAATAGGCAGCTGGTGGTTGGGGGCAGCCCGTTCCTGCCTGCTGTACCTGACTGGACACAAATATAGGGCGAAGCCCCACATCAATTTTTTTTAATTATTTCATGAATTTCCTGAAATGATTTAAAAAAAATTGACGTGGGGCTTCGCACTATATTTGTGTCCAGCCAGGTACAGCAGGCAGGAACGGGCTGCCCCCAACCACCAGCTGCCTATTTGTACCTGGTTGGACACAACAATATAGGGAAGCCCTTTTTTTCTTAATTATTTCATGAATTTCATGAAATAATTAAAAAAAAAAATACTTGAAGCTTCTCCCTATTTTTGTGTCCAGCCAGGTACAACTAGGCAGCTGGGGGATGGAATCTGCAGCGCAGGGAGGCCCAAGCTTTCTGCCCCCCCCCCCCCCCCGCTGAAAATTGCAGTCCGCAGCCACCCCGGAAAATGGCGCGTTCATAGAAGCTGGATGCTGTACCTGGCTGGCATACAAAAATATGGCGAAGCCCACGTCAAAAGTTTTGGGAAAAATTAATTAAAAAATAAATAATAATTTAGGGACTGCATCTTTATTAACTCCTCAAATGTCATTTAGTGTTAAAATAAAGGATTTATTTTAAAAAAAATTGACGTGGGGCTTCGCCCTATATTTGTGTCCAGCCAGGTACAGCAGGCAGGAACAGGCTGCCCCCAACCACCAGCTGCCTATTTGTACCTGGCCGGACACAACAATATAGGGAAGCCCTTTTTTAAAAAAATTATTTCATGAAATAATTAAAAAAAAATTGACGTGGGGCTTCGCACTATATTTGTGTCCAGCCAGGTACAGCAGGCAGGAATGGGCTGCCCCCAACCACCAGCTGCCTATTTGTACCTGGTTGGACACAACAATATAGGGAAGCCCTTTTTTTCTTAATTATTCCATGAATTTCATGAAATAATTTAAAAAAAAAATGCGTGGGGCTTCGCCCTATTTTTGTGCCCAGCCAGATACAACTAGGCAGCTGGGGGCTGGAATCCGCAGCGCAGGGAGACCCAAGCTTTCTGGGCCACCCCCGCTGCAAATTACAGTCCGCAGCCGCCCCAGAAAATGGCGCGTTCATAGAAGCGCCATCTTCTGGCGCTGTACCCAACTCATCCAGGGCCCTGGTGCGGTGGCTCACTGGGTAATAAAGGGGTTAAGGCCAGCTTGGCATTATCAGCTGGCCCTAAGCCCGAAATTCATGGGGTCACGCCAATATTAGACATGACCACCATGAATTTCTAGTAAAGTATTTAAAAAAACACAACACCCAGAAAAAAGTCCTTTAATTGAAATAAAGACACAATTCTTTATTGTTCTAAATTAAACCATACTTACCATCACGCCCATTCCAGCTGAAGCCAACGATCTCCTGCAATAAAAGTAAAATAATAAAGCAACCTCATCCTTACCTTTCCATGGTTCCCACGACAGCTTCAGCTCTGCTACATCGAGATGACAGGCTGGACCGCAGCAGAACGCTGCCATCCATCCTGTCATCCCGCAGACACTGAGAAGCGCAGGCATACTTCCACTCCTCAGTGTCTGGCTGTGACGGCATCCAGATGAGCCGAGGTCATGTCCAATGAACTCAGCTCACCTCATGTACGTCACTGACAGCGTGGGAAAATTCTCCTGCACTCAGCACTTCAGCATGAGAATTTTCCCACGCTGTCAGTGACGTGCATGAGGTGAGCTGAGTTCATTGGACATGAACTCGTCTCATCTTTATGCCGTCACAGCCAGACACTGCAGAGCGCAAGCATGCCTGCGCTTCTCAGTGTCTGCGGGATGACAGGCTGGATGGCAGCGTTCTGCTGCGGTCCAGCCTGTCATCTCGATGTAGCAGAGCTGAAGCTGTCGTGGGAACCATGGAAAGGTAAGGATGAGGTTGCTTTATTATTTTACTTTTATTGCAGGAGATCGTTGGCTTCAGCTGGAATGGGCGTGATGGTAAGTATGGTTTAATTTAGAACAATAAAGGATTGTGTCTTTATTTCAATTAAAGGACTTTATTCTGGGTGTTGTGTTTTCTTTTAACTTTGACTATGGGGTTAGTAATGGGGGTGTCTTATAGACGCCTCTCCATTAGTAACCTGGGCTTGATGTCAGCTGGCATTATAAGCTGACATCAACCCCAGCCCTATTACCCCCTGCCACCGCACCAGGGCAGCGTGGAAGAGCGAGGCTAAGTGCCAGAATTGGCGCATCCTATGGATGCGCCATTTCTGGGGCGGCTGACGGCTGGTGTTTCTAGCCTGGGAGGGGGCCAATATTCATGGCACCCTTCCTGGGCTATTAATATCAGCCCCCAGCTGTCTGCCTAGCCTGTGCTAGCTATTAAATTAGGGGGGACCCCACGTTATTTTTTTTGGGGGGTTCCCCCATTTTAATAGCTAGTAAAGGCTAGGTATTCAGCTGGGGGCTGATATTAGTAGCCTGGGAAGCTCCGTGGGTATTACCCCCTTCCCAGGCTTCAAACATTTGCCCCAGCTGTCTGCTTAACCTCCGCTAGAGCCTAAAATTAAGGGGAACCCCACGCCAATTTTTTTTTAAATAAATCCTTTATTTTAACACTAAATGACAAGTACAGTAATCAACACTATCACTGTACTTCATATATATGTGACTGACATGTTTCTATCTATCTAATCTATGTGTGATTCTCTATTCTTTCTATTCTAAATTGTCGGGTACAGATGCTGAATTGCCGGCCGGCTTTCTTAAAGAGACGGTGCATGAAAACACTATTATTTTTTTAAATAAATCCTTTACACTAAATGACAAGTACAGTAAGCAACACTGTCACTGTACTTCTTATATATGTGGCTGACATGTTTCTATCTATCTAATCTATGTGTGAAGCTATATTCTGTCTGTTATAAATTGTCGGGTACCGCTGCTGAATTGCCGGCCGGCTATTTTAAAGAGACGGTGCACGAAAACACTAATATTTTTTTTAATAAATCCTTTACACTAAATGACAAGTACAGTAAGCAGCACTGTCACTGTACTTCATATATATGTGACTGACATGTTTCTATCTATCTAATCTATGTGTGATGCTCTATTCTTTCTGTTGTAAATTGTCGGGTACCGGTGTATGCCGCTGATGAATTGCCGGCTTTTCATGTCATTCTACATTATTCTTAGTTGTTTTACTTCATGTAGAATTAACCTACAAGGAAAGAAAGGGTTTATTTTCATTCCGATATTTGTGTCCCATTGACTTGCATTGGTTTCCGGTATCGGAATCGGCGATATCCGATACTTTTTGGGTATCGGCCCGATCCAATCCGATACGATATTTCCTGATATCGGAAGGTATCGCTCAACACTACTCAAGATGCATGTTCCAAATTATTATGCACAGCAGAGTTTTCAACCTTTTCATTTTAATAAGGAACAAAAAAATGTTCATTTTTGAAATTATAAGCATTAGCAGGTTATTACAAACTGAAATCAAACAGTTTTCAACTCAAAACTTTATTCTAGGTGATGTTACATTTGCACATAGGGCCGCTTGTTCGAAAGGAGCTTCTGAACTCTCTCGTCCAATGAATTTGTCAGGTTTTGGATGGTTTCTGTTTCAATTGTTTTGCATGAGGACAGAATACCCTCCCAGAGCTGTTGCTTAGATGTGAACTGCCTCCCGCCATCATAGACACTCCTTTTGATGACGCTCCAGAGGTTCTCAATGGGGTTGAGGTCAGGGGAGCATGGGTGCCACACCATAAGTTTGTCCCCTTTTATGCCCATAGCAGCCAGAGATGCAGATGTGTTATGTGCAGCATGAGACGGGGCATTATCATGCATGAAAATGATCTTGCTGCGGAATACACGGTTCTTCTTCTTGAACCATGGAAGGAAGTGCTGTTTGAGAAACTCAACATACATTATGGAGTTCATCTTTACCCCTTCAGGGATCCTAAAAGGGCCAAAAATCTCTCTCCCCATGATTCCAGCCCAAAACATTACTCCAATCCTCCTTGATAGCGCCATAGCCGTGTTTGCATGGGGTGTCCATCAACCAGCCATCCTCCACTCCATCCATCTGGACCATCAAGATAATTTCATGCATGATAATGCCTCGTCTCATGCTGCACATAACACATCTGCATCTCTGGCTGCTATGGGCATAAAAGGGGACAAACTTATGGTGTGGCACCCATGCTCCCCTGACCTCAACCCCATTGAGAACCTCTGGAGCATCATCAAAAGGAGTGTCTATGATGGCCGGAGGCAGTTCACATCTAAGCAACAGCTCTGGGAGGGTATTCTGTCCTCATTCAAAACAATTGAAGCAGAAACCATCCAAAACCTGACAAATTCAATGGACGAGAGAGTTCAGAAGCTCCTTTCGAACAAGCGGTCCTATGTGCAAATGTAACATCACCTAGAATAAAGTTTTGAGTTGAAAACGGTTTGATTTCAGTTTGTAATAACCTGCTAATGCTTATAATTTCAAAAATGACCATTTTTTTGTTCTTTATTAAAATGGAAAGGTTGAAAACTCTGCTGTGCATAATAATTTGGAACATGCATTTTGAGTGCAGTTTGAGTTTTTTATTTTTTTTTAAATATACTGTTATCATAGAAAGTTTGTACAAAAACCTTTCAATTGTACTCTAATAGTTATTTGACTGGAAAATTACAATGACTGCAATTCATATAGGTAATTTGGGAAAATCTGAGAAAATGTTATTTGCATAATAATTTGGAACAAAGTGTAGCTCCATTCAATTGGTTAAACAAATCCGGAAAAAGTGGTAACAGGTAAGGATTGCGCGCAGTGATCTTATTAATCTCCCGAAAATCCAGACAGGGCCTAAGACCCCCATCCTTCTTTTTGACAAAAAAGAATCCAACTGCCAAAGGAGACTTAGAGCGTCTTATGTGACCTGCAGCTAAACTAGTCTGAAGGTACTCCTTCAAAGCCTCCCTCTCGGGAATTGTTAGATTAAACAACCGGCTCTTAGGGAGCTTAGCATCAGGGACGAAGTCAATAGCACAATCGTAATCTCTATGATGTGGTAAAGCTTTCGAATCCACCTCCGAAAAAACTCTCCAAAAATCCTGAATGGATTCCGGTAACTCCCCCTTCACAACAGCCGCAATGTGAACATTACAACACTTACCATGACAGGGCACTGTCTAATGGATAAGCTGATCGTTTGATGCCAGCTTCTATACCGCATGACACCCTCTTCTCCCCTGATGATTAGCTGAGGCAATGAAACGCGTTGGGAGCGGTGTGCTGTGAGTTGCTGGAGGCTGAATAAGGTTTTGGATGCCCCATCACATGGAGCTGTCTTAAAGCCAGAGAGCAAGAACCAACATTCTATCTGGTGAGGTCGTTCCATTAATATATTTATAGGTGTTTAAAGGCTCACCATTAATTGTGTAAATGTATTAAGGTTCTTGTGGGCTGAGACATGATACGTTTGAGACACTGTCTTGAGAGCTCCGTTACTCTTTTCCCGCCATTTTCTGTGTGATGTTACAGGTAGACTATGTTGGTATCACATATGGTTATATTCCTGGACATAATGAGCTATTGATTTTTAGGGTCACTCACTATCACAGACAGGCTTATACTCGTTTTTATGTCCTTTGGACTTGTGTATTACTTTTTTATTCAGTTGTAATAAATGTTAAGTTTTAACTCTTTGTAGCACTACACTCGCTTTAATGCTTACCATGACACCCCTGACCCCAGGATCTTATGGAACCAGACGACCAGTCTAGCAAAGGATTATGCACTTTTAACTAGGGCAACCCCAGGATGACCGGGGAAGGCAACTTAGCAAGTACAAATAAGACAATCTGCACCTGATGTTCCATAATTATAGTAAGCGGAAACCCAGTGACCTTTCGAAGAATGTTCCCGTGCTCCAGGGGAGTATTATCAATCGCCACCACAGGAAAAGGAGACGACAAAGGTTCAGAATCAAACTTATACTTTTCAAGAAATTATTGATCAATCAAATTAAGTGCAGAACCACAATCCACCATAACCTGAAACTCAATCAAACGACCCTGACAGGTGGTATTACCAGGAAAAAACACCCCAGCAGAACGTAAAAATGCAATGCGAACGGGAGTGTTATTTCTACTGACCATTTTTTTTTTTTTCCTTAAGCGAACCTCACATTGCTTTAAAAAATGATCAGCCTTACCGCAATACAAGCAAAGTCACTCAGAGAACCTCCTGTCCCTCTCCCTGGAACGGGATGACATTTCCCCGACCTGCATAGGTTCCCCAGTGTTGGCAGGAATATCATGAGAAACAGAATCCAACAATGCAGGAAACTTCTCCTCATTCTGTCTAGCCCTCAACCTTCTATCCACACGGATAGCTAACTGCATGGCAACTTGCAAAGTATCAGGTGCAGGGAATGCAATGAGCAAATCTTTAACCCTTTCACTCAAGCCTACCAGAAACTAAAACTTGAGAGCAGGGTCATTATACCTGACCTCTGCAAACCATCGTCTGAACAGGGTGCAATAACTCTCAGCATCAAGAGAACCCTGTTTGAGACATCTGAGCTCTGCATCAGCTGATGCAACCCGATCAGGATCATCATATAGCAAACCCATGGCATCAAAAAATGCCTCCACAGACCTCAGACCATGATTATCAGAAGACAAGGAAAAAAAACAGATTTTGGGTTCCTTATTCAATAGAGACATAATAATTCCTACACGCTGTAGTTCACTACCAGAAGATCTAGGTCTGTGCTGAAAATGAAACAAACAAGCATTTTAAATGAAAAAAAATCCTGTTGTTTCCCCAAGAAATACTCAGGTAATCCTACCTTAGGTTCTTCATAGCGTTCTGCAGGGTATTTACTCACATACTGCTGAAGATTGGCAACTTCCAGAGTCAGCCCTTGCAAGCATTGAGCAAGCTCCTGGATGGTAAACATACTGAAGCACATCCAGGAAGAGGAGAGGAGAAGAAAAAAAAAAAAAAAAAAAAAACTTTTTTTTTTTTTTAAACGCGGCTGGACATACTGTTATGTTCTGCAACTTAGAACTAAGGAATAGGAGGGAAAAACTGTCCCTGCACTGAGACTCAGCTTTACCCTACGCTGGGGTGGGTGCCCTATTCCTTATGAATAGCCCCACCAAAACTCCTGCACTGAACTCAAACGAAGACCTGGAAGACCTGTAGGAAAGGGAAAGGGGTCCCTAAAAGATCTAAGGACTGGGAGCAAAAGCAGGAGACCTCCTAACAGAAAAGTTAGTTGCAGAAATGAAAATTAAAGGAAACAAAACTGGTGGAACAAGAAGTCCCAGGATAACAATAGTCCAACGCAATAAGTACTAAGCCAGGCTACTTAGCCAGAGCACAAGCATTACAACACTGATGTCCAGCAGGGAATGGGGGCCAGGTGCTGGGTAATAAAGAGTACAGAGATCACGTGACCAAGAAACCCAGCACCAGAGGAAAAGACTAGAAGCCAGCAAACCACAACAAGATGGCCGATGAAACAACATAGATTCTAACACGGAGCTGCCGGATCTGCTTGTCAAAATGCACTGCCTGTGTGCCCATTTTAGAAAGTAAGCTACAGCTTTTGCCGCCCTTGCCGTGCTTCAGCAGTGTTTGCAGCTTCCGGCTCATCGACTGGTGTGTCATGTCCCCACGCGTTGAAACTCTACACTGCAGATGTTGGGAAGGAGTTGTGAGCAGAAGAGGGTAGTTGTTGACTACCAGCATCAACAAGGCCGTCGGCATTCAGTTCAGACTCCACACAAAAGACCTCAGGAGTTGACATGGATGTCAGACATCTGTACCATCCTCCAAAACTTGGACTCAATCAAGATGATAAGTGGCGACGACGCCATAATTAGCATCACCATCCCGCTTCTCTATCTTCTCAAATGCTCTCTGCTCACAATTAAAGAGTATGCATTGCAGACGGAGCACGATGAGATGGAGAAAAGAATCATACAGGGTGATTACACACAGCCCAGCCTCATCTCATCCCAATATGGATTGGGTAACAATGAGGAGGAGGAGTAGGAGGAAGAACAGGAGCTAGTTTCCTGCGCTATAGACGTTACCACCGGCACAACTGTCATACCATCTAATCACCGTGGATGGCCTGAGGACAGGGAGGAGGTGGTAGAGGAGAAGGATGAGGAGGAGAGCATGGTGAGTCGTCCTCTTTGTGAGGACACGTAAGTCTTGCCTCTTTGCAGTCTGGCACACATGGCTGAGTATATGTTATGCTGCCTTTCCCGTGACCCTCACGTTCTCAAAAGTTTACATGACAGTCATTACTGGTTGGTGGCAATTCTAGACCCCTAGAAGGAGAACTTTATATCTCTTATTCCTGAGGCGGACAGGTCTACAAAAATGGGGCAGTACCTGAAGGCCATTGTTGCGGAACTATTAAAAAAATTCCCATCTGAAAACACTGGCGGCAGAGGTCACAGTTCGTTGGACAACCAAGGAGTACAGCCGAGAGAGACACAACTCTAATCCAGCAGAGGCAGGGGAACACTGTCAAAGTTCTGGGAGAGTTTTCTCAGACCCTCCCATCGCACAGGCCCTGAGGAGCAGGGTACTCTCACAATGAGTGCAAAATTTGAGAAGATGCTGAGGGTGTACCTTGCCGACCGTACTAACGTCCTCCGTAATTCCTCTGTACCTTATAATTATTGGGTATCCAAGCTGG
This sequence comes from Phyllobates terribilis, assembly GCF_046119375.1. Lineage (NCBI taxonomy): Eukaryota > Metazoa > Chordata > Amphibia > Anura > Dendrobatidae > Phyllobates > Phyllobates terribilis. Next base: position 458,424,490 of record NW_027362764.1, read on the forward strand.
ACACGTAGAATGAAGTGGCTCTCTATGCCTTGGAAGTCCTTTCTTGCCCTGCCGCTAGCATTTTATCAGAGCGGGTTTTTACTGTCGCTGGTGGAATTATAACTGATAAGCGCATCCGCCTATCAACTAGAAATGCTGACGGGCTGACTCTCATAAAAATTGAACAAGGGCTGGATTGGGCCAGATTTTTCAACACCACTGAATGATGGCAGCGCAACATAAACTCAAATCCAGTGTCTTTTTTTGGGAGGTGTATTCCCATGCACCTTTTCACAACCACGCATGGATATACACTTCCTGATTTTGGCTATTTTCTCTTGTCCTCCTCCTTCTCCTCATCCTCATCCTCCACTACCATATCACCAGGGTGGCCGTGGTCCATGATGCAACACCCACATAATTTTTTTAAAGGGTGTTTATGATGCCCGTAATTTTTTTTTTAATACAGTATGTTCATGTATACCCCCAGCGGTAAATGTTTGTCAGCCCATACACTTAGTGCATGGGCATTACAAGTAAAGGAGACCCACTCCTTTCAAATGGGAACATTTCTTTATGAGGCCCTTCTCCACGTGTTTTCCAAGGTGCATTGGAGTGCCTCCCAATTTTTGGCAGCCCTTGCATTCACTGCATAGGCCAACACTATGGGAGACTCACTTCCTAATAATGGTAACATTTTTTCATGAGGCCCAACTCCATGTCTTTTCCAAGGTGCATTGGAGTGCCTCCCAATTTTTAGCAGCCCTTGCTTTCACTGTATAGACCAACACTATGGGAGACCCACTTCCTAATAATAGGAACATTTTTTCATGAGGCCATCTATGTCTTTTCCAAGGGGTATTGGAGTGGCTCCCAATTTTTGGCAGCCCTTGCATTCACTGCATAGGTCAACACTATGGGAGACCCACTTCCTAATAATGGGAGCATTTTTTTCAGGAGGCCCTCCTCTAAGTCTCTTCAAAGGGGCATTGGAGTAGGTGCAAATTTTTGGCAGCCCTTGCATTCACTGCATAGGCAAACAGTATGGGAGACCCACTTTCTAATAATGGGAACATTGTTTTCAGGAGGCCCTCCTCTAAGTCTCTTCAAAGGGGTATTGGGGTATGTCCAAATTTTGGGCAGACCTGCCACTCACTGCATACGCAATAACAGTATAGGAGACCCACTCTTTAGTAATGGGAACAACAAAGCATAGCCGGCTGATGGCTCTCTAACAATAGCAAGGCCGACTGCTGGCCCTTTAAGAATAGTAAGGGCCACCTGATGGCCCTATAAAAATAGGTTTGTCACTTTCAGAATCCCTCCATAATAAATGAAACAGGATGTGTTTGATGATGTTTCACACACCACATAGCCAGATAGGGTTGTAAAATGTTAAAATGACATTTCCCAGTGAATGCATTTGTCACGGTTGAAATCAATGCAAAAGTGAAAAACCGCATCAAAAACGCTGCGTGTGAACATAGCCCAAGGAGTGGAGGAGCATTTTTGTTTTTGGCTATTTATTTTGCCTTATATACAAGTCATTACCCTGGAATCGATGTTCTTTAACATATTTCCCAGGAAAATCCATTTTGTTTTTTGTTTTTGTATGTTTTATTGTGGTCCGTAAAATATCTCTGACAACGTTGTTGACAGCAGTGACCTGAGAGTCAGAAATGCTTCCAGTAGTCTTCCCCATGCTGTTTCCATGTCAATTGAGCACTGCTCCCATCAATTTGGGCAACTTTTAGGCCCTCTGCAGACCGCCGGGGGAGCCGCCTGAAAAAATGTTCGAGTTTCCCATAGACTTACATTGGGCTCGTTGCTCGGGTCGAGCACCCGAGCATTCCAATTTGCTCGACCCGAGCATCGAGCACCCGAACATTTTAGTTCTCGCCCATCACTAGACCTGACCTATAAAACTGTTAACCCCTTTAGTCAACACGGTAAAAAAAAAAAAAAAGAGGCAAAAAACGATGCTTTATCATCAGACCGCCAAACAAAAAATGGAATAAAACACCATCAAAAAGACGAATGTAAATAAAAATGGTACCACTGAAAACGTTATCTTGTCCCACAAAAAACAAGCTATTATACAGCTCGATCAACCAAAAAATAAAAACGTTATAGCACTCAGAATAAAGCAATGCAAAAAATAATCTTTTTTCTATAAAATAGTTTTTATTGTGTAAACATAAAAAAAGATATAAATGTAGCAACGCTGTAAACGTCCTGACCCGAAGAATAAAGCTACGTAATCAATTTTACCACATGCGGAAAGGCATAAAAAAAAAGCGATCAAAAAATGTCACGTGCGTGAAGAAGGTACCATTAAAAACGCCAACTCGTCCCGCAAAAAACTAGCCATTACATGACTCTGTCGGCCGAAATATGGAAAAATTATAGCTCTCAAAATATGCCGATGCAAAAATTAGTCTTTAGGGGTTAGGGATAGGGTTATGCTAGGGTTAGAGTTGTGCTAGGGTTAGGTTAGGGTTGAGCTAGGGTTAGGGTTGTGCTAGAGTTAGGGTTGTGCTGGGGTTGGGATTTTTTCAAAAGTAAAAAGAAAAAAATGACGATATGTCAACTAGTGTTCAGTGCTAGTGCTCACTACTTGAGTTTACATCAGTTGCTTCGGCATGCACCCAGTATCCCGGGTGCTCGAGTGACATGCTCCGCCCCATATACTTCGGGGCCAAAAAATCCTGGCGGGGATTGCCTGCCATGCACAAGCGATCCCCTCATATTTTTTTTTGGGTGTCTAACAACCGTGAAATATGCGGGGTGGGGACTCGAGCATGTCACTCGAGATCCCGCGATACATGATGCATACCTGAGTACCCGATGCAAACTCAAGTAGCGAGCACTTGCGCTCAAGACTAATGACAACTTATTCAATATGATGACCTAATGTTATCAATTTCTGTGTCATACTTCGGAGTTCAAAATATTCACTATACCCCTTGATAAAATCCTTGAGGGGTCTAGTTTCCAAAATGGGGTCACTCCAAATGAGACATGACGTCCGCTCTCAATTCCAGCCAATTTTGCATTCAAAAAGTCACACAGTGCTCCTTCACTTCTGAACCCTGCCGTGTGCCCAAACTGTGTATTTTCCCCACATATGGAATATGGCGTACTCAGGAGAGATGGCACAAAAGTTTTTGGGGTCCATTTTTTCCTCTTACCCTTATGAAAATAAAAAACTTGGGGCTAAAACATAATTTTTGTGGAAAAAGTTTTTTTTTTTATTTTCACGGCTCCATGTTATAAACTTTTGTGAATCACCTGGGAGTTCAGGTGCTCACCACACATCTAGATAAGTTCCCTGAGGGGTCTAGTTTCCAAAATGGTGTCTCTTTTGTTTTTTTTTCACTGTTTAGGCACATCAGGGGCTGTCCAAACGCAACATGGAATCCGCTAATTATTCAAGCAAATTTTACATTAAAAAAGTCAAATGGCGCTCCTACCCTTCCGAACTCTGCCGTGCGCTCAAACAGTGGTTTGCCCCCACATATGGGGTACTGGCGTGCTCAGGAGAAATTGCAAAACAAATTTTGGGGTCAATTTTTTCCTGTTACCCTTGCAAAAATAAAAAAAATTGGGGTCTAAAGTAACATATTTGTGAAAAAAGTTAAATGTTAATTTTTTTCTTCCACTTTCCAAAAATTCCTGTGAAGCACCTGAAGGGTTAATAAATTTTTTGAATGTGACTTTGAGCACCTTGAAGGGTGCAGTTTTTAGAATGGTGTCACTTTTGGGTATTTTCTGTCATAAAGGCCCCTCAAAGTCACTTCAAATTTGATGTGGTCCCTAAAAAAATGGTTTTGTAAATTTTGTTGGAAAAATGAGAAATCGTTGGTCAAATTTTAACCCTTATAACGTCCTAACCCCAAAAAACTTTGGTTCCAAAATTGTACTGATGAAAAGTAGACATGTGGGAAATGTTACTTATTAACTAATGTCCAAAGTAGATCAGAAAAGCGGCACCTTTGCTTTCGTAATCTTGCTCAGTAGTGCAGGACTAAGCACCTATCCCATACGAACCGGGTGCATTAACTTCTATACAAATAAGCAAGTCCATGTAAAACATCAAAAGATAGATGGCACTCACCGGTTCATGTAAAAAACGTACTTCTTTATTGTTGCATTAAAATCACAACAAGCTGGGGGGTACACGTGTAACACCTGTGCCGACGGCGGCTCTTTCGTGCCTATGAGCGCTTCCATGGGTCAAGAAGGTGGACATATGTGATATATCTCTCTGATTTAAGGGCAATAAAAATTCATAGTTTGAAAATTGCGAAAATTTCAAAATTGTTGAAAAATTTTCACAAATAAACGCATGTGATATCGAAGAAATTTTACCACTGTCATGAGGTACAATATGTCATGAAAAAACAATCTCAGAATCAGTGGGATCCGTTGAAGTGTTCCAGAGTTATTACCTCATAAAGTGACAGTGGTCAGAATTGTAAAAATTGGCCTGGTCATTAACGTACAAACCACCCTCGGGGGGTAAAGAGGTTAAGGCAGAATGGAAAACATTATTAATTAAAGGGGACTAGGATGGGGGACATTAACATTGCTACAGGAAAGGGCCCAGGATGAAGGATATAATTAGTTAACAGAGAAAGGTTAGGGGACTATTAAATAAAGGGACCCAGGATGGGGGACATTATTAAGTAAAAAGGACAGGATGGCGGACATTGTTAATAAAGGGACCAGGATTAGGGACATTATTAATTAAAGAGAGCAAGATGGGGAGCATTATTAAATAAAGGGGACCAGGATGGGGGGCATTATTATATAAAGGGGACAGGATTGTGGACATACCGTATTTTTCGGACTATAAGACGCACCGGACCATAAGACGCACCCCAAATTTTAGGGTGGAAAATAGGAAAAAAATTATTTTTTATAAGATGGGGGTCCGTCTTATAGTCTGAATAGGTATCTTACCTGGGGGGCGGTGGAGCTGGGGTCAGAGGAGGCAGGGTCCTTCAGGAAGCCGGCAGAAGTGGAGGCATGCTGGTACCTGGTGGCTGGGAGCCTGGCGCTGGGGCCTTGGTGCCCTGGTACTTGGGGGCTTGATGCCCTGGTACCTGGGGTGCTGGGGGCCTGGTGCTGGAGCCTGGTACTGGGGCACTGGGGGCCAGGGTGCTGGTGGCCTGGTACCTGGGGTGATGGTGGACTGGTGCCTAGTACCTGGGGTGCTGGTGGCCTGGTACCTGGGGTGCTTGGGTCCGGGGTGCTGGTGGCCTGGTGCTGGTGGCCGGGGTGCTGGGGGCCTGGTATCTGGAGTGCTGGGGGCCTGGTACGGGGTGCCGGGGGCCTTGTACCTAGGGTGCTGGTACCTCGTGTGCTAGGGGTCGGGGTGCTGGTGGCCTGGTACCTGGAGGGCTGGTGGACTGGTGCCTAGTACCAGGGGTGCTGGGGGCCTGGTACCTGGGGTGCTGGTGGGCTGGTACAATTGGTGCTGGTGGCCTGGTGCTGGTGGCCTGGGGTGCTGGGGGCCAGGTATCTGGGGTGCTGGTACCTGGGGTGCTGGGGGCTGGAGTGCTGGTGGCCTGGTACCTAGGGTGCTGTGGCCTGGTGCTGGTGCCTTGGCGCTGGGGTGCTGGTGGCCTGGTACCTGGGGTGCTGGTGGCCTGGTACCATTGGTGCTGGTGGCCTGGTGCTGGTGGCCTGGGGTGCTGGGGGCCTGGTACCTGGGGTGCTGGTAGCAGGGGTGCTGGGGGCCGGAGTGCTGGTGGCCTGGTACCTAGGGTGCTGTGGCCTGGTGCTGGTGCCTGGGGGCCGGGGTGCTGGTGGCCTGGTACCTTGGGTGTTGGTGTCCTGGTACCTGGGGTGCTGGGGGCCGGGGTGCTGGGGGCCTGGTTCCTGGGGTGCTGGTGGCCTGGTGCTGGTGCCTGGGGGCCGGGGTGCTGGTGGTCTGGTACCTGGGGTGCTGGTGCCTGTGGTACTGGTGGCCTGTTGCTGGTGGCCTGGTATCTGGGGTGCTGGGGGCCGGGGTGCTGGCGGCTTGGTACCTGGGGTGCTGGTGCCTGGTACCTGGGGTGCTGGGGGCCGGTGGCCTGGTATCTGGGGGCCTGGTACCTGGGGTGCTGGTGGTCTGGTGCCCTGGTCCTGGTGGCCTCGTACCTGGGGTGCTGGGGGGCCAGGGTACTGGGGGCCTGGTGCCAGTGTATTGCTGTAGTGGTGGAGTGGGATCGCAGGGCGGCAGCGGAAGAAGTAGTGAGGCGTGCCTGTATCTGGCTGGAGGCCGGGCCTGGCCGGGTACCGGGGCCAGTATATTGCTGTGAGCAAAGTGGCAGAGCAGAGTGAGCGGCTTCCGGTGGCCACGGCCATCTTTCTGAAGCTGTGCTCTACAGGAAAATGGCTGCCGACTCGGCATAGCGCATGCGCCGGCTCTGGCGGCCATTTTCCTGTAGAGCACAGCTTCAGGAACATGGCCGCGGCCACCGGAAGCTGCTTACTCTGCTCTGCCACTCCACTGACAGCAATACACCGGCCCTGGTACCCGGCCAGGCCCGGCCCCCAGCCAGATACCGGCCACCTCACCTCTTCTTCCGCCACCGCCCTGCAATCCCACTCCACCACCACCGGTAAGTTACGTTCGGACCATAAGACGCACCCCCCATTTTCCTCCCAAATTTGGGGGGAAAAAAGTGCGTATTATGGTCCGAAAAATACGGTAATTAAATAAAAGCTCCAGGATGGGGGGACATTGGTAAATAAAGAGGAAAAGATTGGGACATTATTAAACAAAGGCGACAGTATGGGGGACATTATTAAATAAAGGGACCCAGGATGGAGTACATTATTAAATAAAGTGTTCAGAATCGGGATATTATTAAAGGGCCCAATATGGTGAATATCTTTATATAAAGCAGAAAGGATAGTGGACATTACAAAATGAAAGGGCTAGGTTGGGACACATCATTACAGGATGGTGAACACAATTACTGTATGGGGGCCAGAATGAGGAACATTCATTATTGGTTTATGGTGGCAAGTGGGGGACACAATGATGGTACTAGCCAATTAATGATCATTATTATTAGAGATGAGCGGTGTTTGACTAGAACTGTTCGCCAATCTCAAATTCAAGCTGTTTTGGGCGGTGTTCGAGTTGTTCGACGAAGCCGAACGATTTGCAAAAAATTCGGTTGTTCGAGGTTATGTTCGATAACTGTTCGTGCACCAAAAGCGTGTCCTGCATGTCTGGCGCTATTTAGAGCACCAATCATGCAGGGATTGTCTGCCACTCACTGTAATGCCACAGCCATGGTGGTTGTGGCATTACAGTGATTGCCCAAATCGATGGGAACAGTGCTCACAGTGAAACATGAAAAGCCGGCAATTCAGCAGCGGCATACACCGGTACCCGACAATTTAGAATAGAAAGAATAGAGAATCACACATAGATTAGATAGATAGAAACATGTCAGTCACATATATATAAAGTACAGTGACAGTGTTGCTTACTGTACTTGTCATTTAGTGTAAAGGATTTATTAAAAAAAATAATAGTGTTTTCATGCACCGTCTTTTTAAAAAAGCCGGCCGGCATTTCAGCAGCGGTACCCGACAATTTAGAATAGAAGGAATAGAGAATCACACATAGATTAGATAGACAGAAACATGTCAGTCACATATATATGAAGTACAGTGACAGTGTTGCTTACTGTACTTGTCATTTAGTGTAAAGGATTTATTTAAAAAAATAATAGCGTTTTCATGCACCGTCTCTTTAAAAAAGCCGGCCGGCATTTCAGCAGCTGTACCAGACAATTTAGAATAGAAGGAATAGAGAATCACACATGGATTAGATAGATAGAAACATGTCAGTCACATATATATGAAGTACAGTGACAGTGTTGATTACTGTACTTGTCATTTAGTGTTAAAATAAAGGATTTATTTAAAAAAAAATTGGCGTGGGGTTCCCCATAATTTTAGGCTCTAGCGGAGGTTAAGCTGACGGCTGGGGCAGATGTTTGAAGCCTGGGAAGGGGGTAATACCCACGGAGCTTCCCAGGCTATTACTATCAGCCCCCAGCTGAATACCTAGCCTTTACTAGCTATTAAAATGGGGGACCCCTCAAAAAAAATGACGTGGGGTCCCCCCTATTTTAATAGCTAGCAAAGGCTAGGAAGACAGCTGGGGGCTGATATTAATAGCCCAGGAAGGGTGCCATGAATATTGGCCCCCTCCCAGGCTAGAAACACCAGCCGTCAGCCACCCCAGAAATGGCGCATCCGTAGGTTGCGCCAATTCTGGCACTTAGCCTCGCTCTTCCCACTGCCCTGTAGCGGTGGCAGTGGGGTAATAGGGCTGGGGTTGATGTCAGCTTATAATGCCAGCTGACATCAAGCCCAGGTTAGTAATGGAGAGGCGTCTATAAGACACCCCCATTACTAACCCCATAGTCAAAGTTTAAAAAAAAACACCAACACCCAGAATAAAGTTCTTTAATTGAAATAAAGACACAATTCTTTATTGTTCTAAATTAAACCATACTTACCGTCACGCCCATTCCAGCTGAAGCCAACGATCTCCTGCAATAAAAGTAAAATATTAAACCAACATCATCCTTACCTTTCCATGGTTCCCACGACGGCTTCAGCTCTGCTACATTAACATAACAGGCTGGATCGCAGCAGAACGCTGCCATCCTGCTTGCCATGCCGCAGACACTGAGAAGCGCAGGCATGCTTGCGCTCCTCAGTGTCTCGCTGTGACGGCATCCAGATGGGCCGAGTTCATGTTCAATGAACTCAGCTCACCTCATGCACGTCACTGACAGCGTGGGAAAATTCTCCTGCACTCAGCGCTTCAGCGTGAGAATTCTCCCACGCTGTCAGTGACGTGCATGAGGTGAGCTGAGATCATTGGACATGAACTCACCTCATGTACGTCACTGACAGCGTGGGAGAATTCTCACGCTGAAGCGCTGAGTGCAGGAGAATTTTCCCACGCTGTCAGTGACGTGCATGAGGTGAGCTGAGTTCATTGGACATGAACTCGGCCGATCTGGATGCCGTCACAGCCAGACACTGAGGAGCGCAAGCATGCCTGCGCTTCTCAGTGTCTGCGGGATGACAGGCTGGATGGCTGCTTTCTGCTGCGGTCCAGCCTGTCATCTCGATGTAGCAGAGCTGAAGCTGTCCTGGGAACCATGGAAAGGTAAGGATGATGTTGCTTTATTATTTTTCTTTTATTGCAGGAGATCGTTGGCTTCAGCTGGAATGGGCGTGATGGTAAGTATGGTTTAATTTAGAACAATAAAGAATTGTGTGTTTATTTCAATTAAAGGACTTTTTTTCTGGGTGTTGTGTTTTTTTTAAATACTTTACTAGAAATTCATGGTGGTCATGTCTAATATTGGCGTGACCCCATGAATTTCGGGCTTAGGGCCAGCTGATAATGCCAAGCTGGCCCTAACCCCTTTATTACCCAGTGAGCCACCGCACCAGGGCCCTGGATGAGTTGGGTACAGCGCCAGAAGATGGCGCTTCTATGAACGCGCCATTTTCCGGGGTGGCTGCGGACTGCAATTTGCAGCAGGGGGGGGGCAGAAAGCTTTGGCCTCCCTGCGCTGCGGATTCCAGCCCCCAGCTGCCTAGTTGTACCTGGCTGGACACAAAAATAGGGCGAAGCCCCACGTATTTTTTTTTTTTAATTATTTCATGAAATTCATGAAATAATTAAGAAAAAAAGGCCTACCCTATATTGTTGTGTCCGGCCAGGTACAAATAGGCAGCTGGTGGTTGGGGGCTGCCCGTTCCTGCCTGCCGGACACAACAATATAGGGAAGGCATTTTTTTCTTAATTATTTCATGAATTTCATGAAATAATTAAAAAAAAAATACATGGGGCTTCGCCCTATTTTTGTGTCCAGCCAGGTACAACTAGGCAGCTGGGGGCTGGAATCTGCAGCGCAGGGAGGCCCAAGCTTTCTGCCCCCCCCCCCGCTGCAAATTGCAGTCCGCAGCCACCCCGGAAAATGGCGCGTTCATAGAAGCACCATCTTCTGGCGCTGTACCCAACTCATCCAGGGCCCTGGTGCGGTGGCTCACTGAATAATAAAGGGGTTAGGGCCAGCTAGGTATTATCAGCTGGCCCTAAGCCCGAAATTCATGGGGTCACGCCAATATTAGACATGACCGCCATGAATTTCTAGTAAAGAATTTAAATAAAAAACAAAACACCCAGAATAAAGTCCTTTAATTGAAATAAACACACAATTCTTTATTGTTCTAAATTAAACAATACTTACCATCACGCCCATTCCAGCTGAAGCCAACGATCTCCTGCAATAAAAGTAAAATAATAAAGCAACATCATCCTTACCTTTCCATGGTTCCCAGGACAGCTTCAGCTCTGCTACATCGAGATTGTAACGGGTCTGGGAGGTGGAACCTCTGAGCAACTATACAAGGGGGCGGTCCTTGTAAGGAAGCGGGTGGCTCCCAGGGAAGACGGGCAGGTAGTCACGGCAAGTGACAGGGGCAGTCTCTGGGTAGAAGGGCAGGTAGTCACGGCAAGTGACAGGGACAGTCTCTGGATAGAAGGACGGGTTCTCACGGCAAGTGACAGGGACAGTCTCTGGGTAGAAGGACAGCAAGCAGGTGGCTGGTGAGCGCTCCCAGGTGAGCGGGCGAGAGTATTTGGACAGGCAGTAGTGTTGAGCCACCCCCGTAGTGTTCGAGTTCGGTTCGGTTCGTCGAACACCCGTGTGTTCGCCGAACTGTTCGTCGAACTGTTCGTCGAACACCTTCGAACACCGTTAAAACCAATGGCAGGCAAACAAAAACAAATAAAAACACATAGAAAACACCTTCAAAGGTGTCCAAAAGCTGACAAACTGCTCAGAAGACACAACTAACACATGGAAAAGTGACAAGTACATATAGTCATGAGAAAAGAAAAGAGGTGGAGGAGTAAAAGGAGGGGGAGACACAGATATAGGCATGTCATGCCCTTCTAAAATCCAAAAAGTGAGAAGCCGACACGTTCAGTCCGCTCCTGCCCGTGCCACCTCCGTGTCGCCGGGTTTGTGCCAGAGCCGCGGTGAACCCTGACGGCCAGCCCCCCTCTCCCAATACTGGTGCCTGTCCGCTGGTGGGTCGAGCGAGCCCCCCTGTGGTGGAGGCAGCTCTAAGCTTTTTAATTTAAATTGTCTCTCTAATTTGAACGAATACACTTTAAATCCATTTACAAGGATCTATTGGAGGGCAAGTCTCATGCCAGCAGCCGCGTAATTCCAGCTCCAGTAGCGTCCACTAAAGCTGCTGCAGTTAAAAAGCTTTTATAAGGATCGAGCTCGGCTGTCCACCGCAAGGCATCCTACTGCCAGTCCCAGCCCCTATGCCTTGGGGTGCCTCCTGATGCTCTTCACTGAGTATCCCGTGGTCCCGAAGGATTTCCTTTGAAAAAATTAAGTGTCCAAACTACAGGTGGTGTAGCTTGCTTAACAGCCGGGATAATACGCTGACTAGCAGACACTGCTACTAGGCACAAAGTATTTCCTGGGCTAGATGCAGTTAAAAATTTGTAATTAGATACTCTCGTTGGATGCTGAGAAAGCATTCCATAGAGTCTACTGGCACGCCATATATGATTCTCTTAAAAAGCTTGGGGTAGGGGTCTAGGGGACCCTTTTATAGCCAAAATCACGGCCCTGTATCACAATACGTCACCTAGGCTGAAGATAAATGGAACTGTAGCACCCTGAGGGCTCGGTTGCTACAGAGGTATTGCACCTCACCCAGAGGTGTGATATCTCACTCTCAGGTAAGGATGGAGTGTGGATCAGGACCCGACACCTGCATGCATTACACCACATTGCCGTGGGGCAGGGCGACCAATATGCCCCTGAGATGGGCACGACAGTCCCTGTCCCTGGCTGGAGTGGGGGGTGGGAACACTGAGGAAGGGGAACCCTGTAGTGCAGGAGCAGGGAGGAAGCAGTTCCTGGGTGCATTGAGAAGGGAGTATAAAAGGTGGGCACCATCTTAGTTCAGTGCAGAGAAGTCTGAGCAGAAGTGGCAGGGAGCAGGGGCTCTGCATGAACTCTGCTCCGGAGGCGGGCCTAGTAACAGAGGCCCAGGCCTGGAAGAGGGAGAAGGAAGGAAGAGGAGCGGAGAAGGCTCCAGGAACGAGGAACGAAGGGATCCCAGGGGTGCGGACGGGCGAGTCGCCACCGCACGCCCGAATCCACCTGCATGGAAGGGTCAGGCCAAAGGGGGAGACTGGTCCCCGAAACTAGTGGAGGCAGGAAACGACCCTCAGCTAGAAACCGGAGGCTGTGACATTTTATGTGGCGCAGCCCCTCGCTACACCCGCTAGGAGGGCAGCACATAGGGTCAGGGAAACTGGCGCCAAGTTTACCAAGAGGAGGCCCGAGGCAGCCGGACAGAAGGGTTGGTAAGAAAGGCCAGACAAAGGACACACAAAGGGGGTCCTGTGAAGCGCTCCAAAGTTATCTGGGAGTTGTCTGAGCCCCTCACCTGGTGAGCACAGTACGACGTGGGCAGCCGTTACCTGCAGACGTGGTCTGGATAATAAGAACTGTGAGTAAAGGCCCTGAACTGCATCACTGACTCCGTGTCGTTACTGCTGCTGCCCTGCACCATCACCCCCATCCTCCGCATACACTGCCCTGAGGCTTTACTCCTCCCATGGGGAGTTATGCTACGCTCTGCTGCACCCACAACACCAGCCTCAGCGGTCTGCCCTGCAGCGGCGGTTCACACTGACCGCAATCCATGGGTGGCGTAGTCGGACATTTAAACATCAAAACCACATAAATAGTTCCGCCACTGGTTTGACCACCCTGAGCCACGGAACCGGGTCGCCGCCACGAAGACTACAACCACCAGCATCCACCAAAAAGGGTCCGGCTCCGGGTGTCCCAAGGCCCAGGGGGTGCATCAGAACATTTTCATCACCTTTCACAATCACCAATGGGACAAGGCATGGATGTGCTCTGTCCCCTCTCTTATACATCCTAGTGACGGAGCACCTGCTCTAATCAATTCGCCATAACCCCAATATTAGGTGGATTGAGGTGGGAGGCACCGAGTACAAGTGCTCTCTATTTGCTGATGATGTACTAGTATATATCACTCAATCACATATATCCATCCATGCTGTTATGGCTGAAATAGATCACTTTGTTACATGGTCAAATTTTAAAATCAATGCAGCGAAGTCTGAGGCCCTCGATGTCTCCCTCCCCAAATCCATATAGGATTCCATCCAGTCCAACTTTCCCTTTGCCTGGCCCTCACAGGGTATCAAATACTTAGGAATTATTAAGCAGCCTACATTTTCTGCCAAAATGGGAAAGAAAAAGGATGTGTCGGCTGCTGAGAAGCAACAAATTGTGGAGTGTTTAGGTCAAGGCATGACTACAATCAACATTGTGCGATGATCAGGATGAAGTGTCTTGGCAATCAAGAAGTATGTAGCTGATTCACAGTACACACGTGTGCGTGCTGATAAGGGCAAATTGAGGACTCTTTCCTACAGGTAATTACGTCAGGTTAAAAGAGCAGCAGCAAAAAAGCCTTGTCATAGCAGCAGACAAGTTTTTGAAGCTGCTGGTGCCTCCAACGTCCCCCGAACAACAAGATGCAGGGTCCTTCAGAGGTTTGCAGCTGTGCATATGCCATCCTGTCGACCTCCTCTATCCACTTCACACAAGCAGAAACGGCTCCAGTGGGCCAAACATTACATGAAGACTGATTTCAAAACTGTTTTGTTCACGGATGAGTGCCGTGCAGCGCTCGATGGTCCAGATGGATGGAGTTGAGGATTGGCTAGTTGATGGACACCCCACGCAAACACGGCTACAGCGCCAACAAGGAGGAGGTGGAGTAATGTTTTGGGCTGAAATCATGGGGAGAGAGATTGTCGGCCACTTTAGGATCCCTGAAGGTGCTAAAGATGAACTCCATAATGTATGTGGATTTTCTCAAACAGCACTTCCTGCCATGGTTCAAGAAGAAGAACCATGTATTTCACAGCAAGATCATTTTTTTGCATGATAATGCACCATCTCATGCTGCACATAAAACATCTGCATCTCTGGCTGATATGGGCATAAAAGGGGACAAACTTATGGTGTGACCCCCATGCTCCCCTGACCTCTACCCCATTCAGAACCTCTGAAGCATCATCAAAAGGAGTGTCTATGATGGCGGGAGGCAGTTCACATCTAAGCAACAGCTCTGGGAGGGTATTCTGTCCTCATGCAAACAATTGAAGCAGAAACCATCCAAAACCTGACAAATTCAATGGACGAGAGAGTTCAGAAGCTCCTTTCTAACAAGGGGTCCTATGTGTAAATGTAACATCACCTAGAATAAAGTTTTGAGTTGAAAACTGTTTGATTTCAGTTTCTAATAACCTGCTAATGCTTATAATTTCAAAAATGACCATTTTTTTGGTCTTTATTAAAATGAAAAGGTTGATCGTAAAATGTTTGGGGGATCTAAGAGTGTGGCAACCCAGTAGTCATGATTACTTCGAATTCTGACAATATGAGGGTCATGTTGCAGGTAGTGCAGCAAGAAGGCACTTATGTGTCTTGCGCATCTCGGAGCCCCAAAATTATTTTCCGGGCTAGATGCAGCTAAAAATTATTATTAATTTTAAATCTGGTGGAGCTTAGTATAGATGGGCTAATAGGATCAGTGCTGCACACTGCTACAAAGCCCAAATTATTTTCCAGTCAAGATACAGATAAACATGATTAGTAATTTGAAAGCTTAAAACGCTTGGTAGGGTGATTTTAACCAATCATCAAGCTTTTACTCTCCCCAGGATGACACAGGGGTAGAAAAGTCGTTTCGGATCCATGATTTGTTCATCTTTATGAACGTGAGTCTGTCTACATTATCAGTGGAGAGCCGCGTGCGCTTATCTGTCAGCACACCACCAGCAGCGCTGAACATACGTTCAGACAGAACGCTGGCTGCGGGGCATGACAAGATCTCCAAGGCATAAGTGGCTAGCTCCGGCCATTTATCCAGATTGGAGGGCCCAAAAAGAGCAAGGGTCCAGTGACACAGTCATGACTTCAATGTTTACTTGGAGATACTCCTGTACCATAGTCTCTAGGCGTTGACTATGTGTCAGACTTCTTGTCTCCTGTGGCCTTGCAAAGGATGGGCTAAAAAAGTGGTGAAATGATTCCGCAAAATTGATGTTACCAGCAGATACTGTGGTTCTGTTACGGTTTGAGTGCTGAACACTTGACGGTCCCACGGTTGGCAAGTTGGAACTGTGAGATTCACTACGTGCACCACTGGTGTTTTGTGGAAAAGCACATGTAAGATTCTGCAACAGTCTCTGCTGATACTCTTGCATGCGTGCATCCCTTTCTATGGCAGGAATAATTTCTGAAAATTTACTTTTGTACCGGGGATCTAACAGTGTGGCAACCCAGTAGTCAGGATTATTTCTAATTCTCACAATTCGAGGGTCATGTTGCAGGTAGTGCAGCAAGAAGGCACTCATGTGTGTTGCGCATCCAGGAGCACCAAGTCCCTGTTGTGTTGGTGGCGAGGTAACAATCATGCTTCCTTCCTCTGTCCTCTCCCCCCAACCTCGCACAACAGAAATGTGATCAAGGTCTCCCTCATCTGATGAGTCTTCCATCAGTTCGTCCTCCACTTCTTCCTGGGCTCCTGCACCTTCCTCACTAGTTTGGCTGCTACCATGCGCCCTGGTAAAACCATCTCCCCCACCCTCACATGCCTGCCCCCTTGGTGCTGCCGACCGTCTGGACCTTGCAGATGTTAGCCCTTCCGCATACAACTCCTCCTCCTCTACTTCCTCCACCTCCTCTTGTGCCACCACCTGACTCCGAATTCTGTTTAACATGTGCTCCAGCATGTAAATCACCGGAATAGTCATGCTGATAATGGCATCGTCAGCACTAAACATCTTCGTCGCCATTTCAAAACTGTGCAGAAGGGTGCATAGGTCCCTGATCTGAGACCACTCCTCCAGCGTGATTTGCCCCACCTCCGGATCTCGTTAGCCCAGGCTGTACGTCAGAACGTATTGCACCAGGGCTTATCGGTGCTGCCACAGTCGCTGCAACATGTGCAGAGTTGAATTCCACCGGGTAGGCACATCGCATTTTAGCCGGTGAAGTGGCAGGCCCAACGACTTCTGTAGAGATGTAAGTCGCTGAGCTGCGGGATGCGAACGGCGGAAGTGAGCACACAGCGACCGTGCCCTCTGCAGAAGGTCATCTAGTCTGGGATAGTGGGCTAAAAAATGCTGGACAACCAGGTTCAACACGTGAGCCATACAAGGCACGTGTGTGACATTGCCCCGGCGAAGGGCCGCACCCAGGTTTGCAGCATTGTCGCACACGGCCTTCCCTGGTTTCAGGTCCAGTGGAGACAACCATTCATGAAATTGGTTCTCCAGAGCTGACCACAACTCCTCAGCTGTGTGACTCACATTTCCCAGACATTTCAAAGTAAAAACCGCCTGATGACGTTGAGCCCTACTGCCAGCATAGTAAGGAGGTGTGCAGGATCCCTTCTGCGCAGTTAGAAAGCTTGTGGCATGACCAGACAGGCTTTGGGTGCAGGTGGAAGACCGAGAGGAGGTTGAGGAGGCAGAAGCAGTGGAGGAACTTTGACATAAAGAGGATTGACGCACAACTCATGGGGACGGCAAGACTTGGACAGCAGCCCCTTGTCCGGCTGTCACCATAGTTACCCAGTGCCCAGTCAGCGACATGTAACGCCCCTGTCCATGCCTACTCGTCCAAGTGTCTGTGGTGAAATGCACCCTGTCACACACAGAGTTTCTCAAAGAAGCGGTGATGTTGTGTGCGACATGCTGGTGGAGCGCAGGCACACCTTTCTTTGAGAAGTAGTGCCGACTGGGCATCTGGTACTGGGGCACTGCGACAGACATAAGGTCTCGAAAATCCTCTGTGTCCACCAGGCGGAAAGGCAGCATTTCTGTAGCCAAGAGCTTGCAGATGGTGAAATTCAACCTCTTAGCTTTCTCATGGCTAGGAGGAAATGGTCTTTTACTTGTCCACATCTGAGGGACCGAGGGCTGGCTATTGTGCTTAGACGGGGTTGATAAGGGTGTCCCCGGCAAACTGCCGGTCTGTGAGGAAGATGCAGGCTGACATGTTAGGTTGCCTTGATCCAAAGGTGGTGCTATCGATGTCGGACAGCGCTCAACACCAGCTGGTGTTACCACCTCCAAAGAAAATGATGACCTGCCAATCACGCTGGCTGTTGCGGGTAAAGAGGTGGCAGGTCTGCGCCCCAAAACAGGTGTGACTGCTGTCCCTCCAGTCACAGAGGATGAAGAGGCCGCGGATGCACAAGATATGGCAGACGGTGGTTGGCCCGGCCTGCTAGGCCGCATTGTAGCACACTGAGCTTCCCACTGCAACTTATGCTTCATGTCCATGTGCCGGATCATGCATGAAGTACTCAACCTATGTATTTTTTGGCCTCTACTTAGCTTTTGCTGACAAATGTTACAGATAACACGAGTTGGGTCATCTTTATCGATCTGAAAAAATGCCCAGGCTATGCAAGGCTTAGCACCCATGCGACCTGAAGAGCCACCACGACTTGTGGTGAGAGGCAGAGTTGTGTTTGAGGATGCAGTTGTTGACGTGCTTCCAGTACTACGTCTCTGTCCAGGAAGGCGCAACCTGACCTCGTCGTCACTAGCATCTTCATCCACCTCCTCTTCTGACCTCATCTCTTGGCTGACTGTGGGTTGACAGTAAGTGGGATCTCCAACCTCATCATCATCACCCTGTGCGTTATCACACCCGTCGTCCTCAGAGCCAACCTGTTCCTGACCTGACAAAAAACTAAAGTTGTCGCTCCAATCAGGTATTTGAGTCTCATCAACGTCTTCCGCATTGTCTCCACCAACAGGAGTTACAGTTTGGGAATGAGGGTCTACATTATGGTCAGAACCTTCTGCGTCTGGTCCTGGATCCGATTCATAAAGATTCTGGGCATCAGTGCAGATCATTTCCTCGTCTGGATTCACAGAAACGCTGGAGTCGACCTCTGATTCCCAGGCTATAGTATGAGTAAACAGCTCTGCAGACTCAACCATCTGTTCTACCTCATACGCAGACGGGCAGCTGGAGATTTGGGAGCTGTGAGGAAGCAAGTGCGATTGGGGTGACACCTTTGAGGACTGGAGTATTTGTGATGTTGAAGTTGATGTGGAGGAGAGCCCACTTAAAGGAGCACTTGATATCCGTTGAAGCACCTGCTGTTTTTGTGCCTCATCTGGAATTTGTAGCGATTGGCGTGGCCGTAAGAAAGGGATCTTATCACATTGTCCGCTAAAAGAAGTAGACATTTTAGTTTGGCTGGAAGATGGTCTTTCTTCTGCAGATGTTACTGTTGCTTTAACACCTACCCCACGGACACAACCTTTTTTCCCCTTCCCAACACGCCTATTCCCCTTTCCACCAGCAGCAGGCCTTTTTCCACTCATTTTCGTGGTTAACTAATTCACAACTCTGGAGTTGTTTGCAGAAAAAAACAATGGATCTTAACCGAGCAGAGCTGAGTGGCCAAACTGTGGTATTAGGCCAAAACTATTGGCTGGGTTAGATGCAGAAAAAAATTATATTCAATTTGCAACATGATGGAGGTCAGTATAGATGGACTAATAGAGAAAGTCCCACACACAGCTAGAAGCCCAAATATTTTTTCAGAGGTAAATGCAGAAAAAAAATATATTCAGTTTGCAACCTGATGGAGGTCAGTATAGATGGACTAAAAGAGAAAGTCCCACACACTGCTAGAAGCCCAAATATTTTTTCAGAGCTAGATGCAGACAAAAAATTATTTTTAATTTGCAACCTGATGGAGGTCAGTATAGATGGACTAATAGAGAAAGTCCCACACACAGCTAGAAGCCCAAATATTTTTTCAGAGGTAGATGCAGATAAAAATTATTTTTAATTTGCAACCTGATGAAGGTCTGTATAGATGGATTAATAGAACAAGTCCCACACACATCTAGAAGCCCAATATTTTTTAAGAGGTAGATGCAGAAAAAAAATATATTCAGTTTGCAACCTGATGGAGGTCAGTATAGATGGACTAATAGAGAAAGTCCCACACACTGCTAGAAGGCCAAATATTTTTTCAGAGCTAGATGCAGACAAAAAATTATTTTTAATTTGCAACCTGATGGAGGTCAGTATAGATGGACTAATAGAGAAAGTCCCACACACTGCTAGAAGGCCAAATATTTTTTCAGAGCTGGATGCAGATAAAAATTATTTTTAGTTTGCAACCTGATGGAGGTCAGTATAGATGGACTAATAGAGAAAGTCCCACACACTGCTAGAAGGCCAAATATTTTTTCAGAGTTGGATGCAGATAAAAATTATTTTTAATTTGCAACCTGATGGATGTAAGTATAGATGGACTAATAGAGAAAGTCCCACAAACTGCTAGAAGGCCAAATATTTTTTCAGAGCTAGATGCAGACAAAAAATTATTTTCAGTTTGCAACCTGATGGAGGTCAGTATAGATGGACTAATAGAACAAGTCCCACACACAGCTAGAAGCCCAAATATTTTTTCAGAGGTAGATGCAGAAAAAAATTATATTCAGTTTGCAACCTGATGGAGGTCTGTATAGATGGATTAATAGAACAAGTCCCACACACAGCTAGAAGCCCAATATTTTTTCAGAGGTAGATGCAGAAAAAAAATATATTCAGTTTGAAACCTGATGGAGGTCAGTATAGATGGACTAATAGAGAAAGTCCCACACACTGCTAGAAGGCCAAATATTATTTCAGAGCTAGATGCAGACAAAAAATTATTTTTAATTTGCAACCTGATGGAGGTCAGTATAGATGGACTAATAGAGAAAGTCCCACACACTGCTAGAAGGCCAAATATTTTTTCAGAGCTGGATGCAGATAAAAATTATTTTTAATTTGCAACCTGATGGAGGTCAGTATAGATGGACTAATAGAGAAAGTCCCACACACTGCTAGAAGGCCAAATATTTTTTCAGAGCTGGATGCAGATAAAAATTATTTTTAATTTACAACCTGATGGAGGTCAGTATAGATGGACTAATAGAGAAAGTCCCACACACTGCTAGAAGGCCAAATATTTTTTCAGAGCTAGATGCAGAAAAAAATTATATTCAGTTTGCAACCTGATGGAGATCAGTATAGATGGACTAATAGAACAAGTCCCACACACAGCTAGAAGCCCAAATATTTTTTCAGAGGTAGATGCAGATAAAAATTATTTTTACTTTGCAACTTGATGGAGGTCAGTGTAGATGGACTAATAGAGAAAGTCCCACAAACTGCTAGAAGGCCAAATATTTTTTCAGAGCTAGATGCAGACAAAAAATTATTTTCAGTTTGCAACCTGATGGAGGTCAGTATAGATGGACTAATAGAACAAGTCCCACACACAGCTAGAAGCCCAAATATTTTTTCAGAGGTAGATGCAGAAAAAAATTATATTCAGTTTGCAACCTGATTGAGGTCTGTATAGATGGATTAATAGAACAAGTCCTACACACAGCTAGAAGCCCAATATTTTTTCAGAGGTAGATGCAGAAAAAAAATATATTCAGTTTGCAACCTGATGGAGGTCAGTATAGATGGACTAATAGAGAAAGTCCCACACACTGCTAGAAGGCCAAATATTTTTTCAGAGCTAGATGCAGACAAAAAATTATTTTTAATTTGCAACCTGATGGAGGTCAGTATAGATGGACTAATAGAGAAAGTACCACACACTGCTAGAAGGCAAAATATTTTTTCAGAGCTGGATGCAGATAAAAATTATTTTTAATTTGCAACCTGATGGAGGTCAGTATAGATGGACTAATAGAGAAAGTCCCACACACTGCTAGAAGGCCAAATATTTTTCAGAGCTGGATGCAGATAAAAATTATTTTTAATTTGCAACCTGATGGAGGTCAGTATAGATGGACTAATAGAGAAAGTCCCACACACTGCTAGAAGGCCAAATACTTTTTCAGAGCTAGATGCAGACAAAAAATTATTTTCAGTTTGCAACCTGATGGAGGTCAGTATAGATGGACGAATAGAATAAGTCCCACACACAGCTAGAAGCCCAAAAATTTTTTCAGAGGTAGATGCAGAAAAAAATTATATTCAGTTTGCAACCTGATGGAGGTCTGTATAGATGGATTAATAGAACAAGTCCCACACACAGCTAGAAGCCCAATATTTTTTCAGAGGTAGATGCAGAAAAAAAATATATTCAGTTTGCATCCTGATGGAGGTCAGTATAGATGGACTAATAGAGAAAGTCCCACACACTGCTAGAAGGCCAAATATTTTTTCAGAGCTAGATGCAGACAAAAAATTATTTTTAATTTGCAACCTGATGGAGGTCTGTATAGATGGACTAATAGAGAAAGTCCCACACACTGCTAGAAGGCCAAATATTTTTTCAGAGCTGGATGCAGATAAAAATTATTTTTAATTTGCAACCTGATGGAGGTCAGTATAGATGGACTAATAGAGAAAGTCCCACACACTGCTAGAAGGCCAAATATTTTTTCAGAGCTGGATGCAGATAAAAATTATTTTTAATTTGCAACCTGATGGAGGTCAGTATAGATGGACTAATAGAGAAAGTCCCACACACTGCTAGAAGGCCAAATATTTTTTCAGAGCTAGATGCAGACAAAAAATTATTTTCAGTTTGCAACCTGATGGAGGTCAGTATAGATGGACTAATAGAACAAGTCCCACACACAGCTAGAAGCCCAAATATTTTTTCAGAGGTAGATGCAGAAAAATATTATATTCAGTTTGCAACCTGATGGAGGTCAGTATAGATGGACTAATAGAATGATGCTATGCCCAAAAGATTTTACTTCACTAGGTGCAGTAAAAAAATTGGTATTCTATACACAGGTGGTATATCTTGCAACACAGATAGGCTACTCCACTGACTAACACACTCTGCAATAGGCCAAAAAGGATTAGCTTTGCTAGATTCAGCCAAATGCTGTGAAAAAAACTTGCACAGCACTGGCACAGACCTGCCTGGCAAAAACTGATAGGAACTGATGTAACCTAGTCCTGAAAAGGACTTCAATTACAATTAGTCTTTACTCCCACAATCTATCTATTTAAGAGCACAGACCTGCCTGATAAAAGTCGTAGGAAATTCTGTAACCTAGTCCTTAAAAGGACTGCAATCACAACTATTCCCTACTCCCAAGCTATCTGTAGATTTGTGCGAAAATTGGCTTGAAATTAAGAAGGTATAGCGCACACAGCAACAGCAGTGCCATCTAACACGCAGCTGCAGCAGTGAGAAAATGGTGGCGACGGGGAAAATGGCTTGGATTTATAGGGCAAGGACATGTGACATACACTGCCAATGACACATGCCCTTGCTTGTGTGAAAAAAGCACTTCGCTCCGTGTGTGCGCTGCTGATAGGCTGACAGATTGCACCTCCCCACTGTAAATGCGGGAAAGAGAAAAAAAAATGGAGATCTTCATTATTCCTGCAGAGATCCATCCCCTGCCCCTCCCCCCACCCCGCTGTACACTGAAACTGCGTATTAACATTAATTTTCATCATTACTGAGAAAAAATCCAGTTATGATTTTGGTGCACGAACAGTTATCGAACATAACCTCGAACAGCCGAATTTTTCTCAAATCGTTCGTGTTCGCCGAACGGCTCGAACACTGCCCAAACCAGCTCGAATTTGAGATTGGTGAACTGTTCGAGTAGAACAACGCTCATCTCTAACAGGCAGGTGGTCACGGCAAGTGACGGCAGAGCCTCCAGGTAGGCTAGCAGACAGGTAGCAGGTGAGCGCTCCCAGGTGAGCAGGCAAGAGTCTCTGGACAGGCAGGTGGTCATGGCAAGTGACGGCAGAGCATCCAGGTAGGCTAGCAGACAGGTAGCAGGTGAGCGCTCCCAGGTGAGCAGGCAAGAGTCTCTGGGCAGGCAGGTGGTCACGGCAAGTGACGGCGGAGCCTCCAGGTAGGCTAGCAGACAGGTAGCAGGCGAGCGCTCCCAGGTGAGCGGGCAGGCTGGTCCATAGACAGACTGACAGGTGTCGGAAGGCAGACCGTCGGACCGCAGGCTTGCAAGCAGGTAAACGGATATCAGGCAGGAATCAAGCAGGAATCTGGCAGGTGACTGGCAGGTAACTGGTAATGGGACCTGAGGGCTGAAGCAGAGTGAAGGCTTTGCAACAACATTGCTCGGGCACCTCCATTTTGGAGGAGGTGCCTTATATATGGTGAGGTCCTCCGGCCATTGGCCGGGGACTCCTTAGGACGCCGCCAGCAGAGCGGGAGGAGGACGCCGGGCACGGAGTGGAGAGGTGAGGGGAACAGCGTCCCTGTCTAGCAGGAGGCAGGGACTCCGACGCTACAGTACCCCCCCTTTAGGCCCCCCCTTTTTTAGGCCAGACAGAAATTTATCAAGGATGAGCGGGGCATGGATGTTCTCCCGGGGCTCCCACGTTCTCTCCTCAGGACCAAACCCCTTCCAATCTACCAGAAAAAAGGTTTTTCCTCTTACCCTTTTGGTGGCCAGATTGTTCTCTACCTCAAACTCGTTTTCAGCGGAAACCGGAGCAGGAGGCGTACCTGTAGACTTTGAAAAAGAGTTAAGTACCACGGGTTTGAGGAGAGATACATGGAAGGAGTTAGGGATCTGCAAGTTGGCCGGGAGTTTCAATTTATAGGCCACTGGGTTGATTTGTTTGATAACTTCTAGTGGGCCGATGAACCGAGGCCCTAACTTGTAGGAAGGTATCTTGAGCCGGACATACTTGGACGAGATCCAGACTTTATCTCCAGGATGGAATTGTGGAGGATCCAGGCGTTTTTTGTCAGCGTGTTTTTTCATCCTCTCGGACGACTGAAGGAGTGCGGATCGGGTACTCTCCCAAATGGAGGAAAATTTGCTAACGAGAGATTCCGCAGCTGGATTGTCCACCGAGGTGGAGACAGGAAATGGGATCCCAGGATGCTGACCGAAGACTACAAAAAACGGGGATTTGGAGGAAGATTCGCTCTCGTGATTATTGTAAGAGAATTCGGCCCATGGCAGGAGATCCACCCAGTCTGAATGGTGGGCATTAACGAAGTGCCGGAGGTAACTGGTCAGGATCTGATTGATCCGCTCCACTTGACCATTGGACTGTGGATGGTATGCGGAGGAGAAGTCCAGGGTGACGTCTAGCGGCTTACATGTGGCTCTCCAGAAGCGTGAGGTGAACTGAACCCCACGATTCGACACGATGTGGAGGGGCAGGCCATGTAGACGGAAGATGTGGCGGATAAAGTCTTTAGCCAGCTCGGGTGCAGACGGGAGGCCTGGCAGGGGAATGAAATGAGCCATTTTGGAAAAGCGGTCAGCGACCACCCAAATGACCGTACAACCGGCAGAGACAGAGAGATCTGTTATGAAGTCCATAGCTATATGCTGCCAGGGGGCAGCAGGTACAGGAAGAGGAAGGAGGCGACCGGCTGGCAGGTGGCTCGGAACCTTGTTGTGGGCGCAGGACACACAGGCAGAAGCATAGTCTATTACGTCCTTGTGCAGGGTAGGCCACCAGTAGTGCCGGGTGATAAGCTGCAGCGTCTTTTTCTGACCGGCATGGCCAGCAAGCTTAGACGAGTGACCCCAGTGTAGGATCTTCTCCCGATCAGGTACCGTTACGAACGTCTTACCGGGAGGGAGACGATTTAGACTCACGGAGGCCACCTGAATTACTCTGGCGGGATCAATGATGTGTTGAGGTTCCTCCTCAAGATCAGACACCAGGAAGGATCGGGACAAGGCGTCAGCTTTGATGTTTTGGTCAGCCGGGCGAAAATGAAGAACAAAATCAAAGCGAGCAAAAAACAAGGACCACCGGGCTTGGCGGGGGTTAAGTCTCTGGGCACTCTGGAGGTAAGCCAAGTTCTTTGGTCCGTGTAAATTATTACCGGGTGAAGAGCCCCCTCGAGCAGGTAACGCCACTCCTCCAATGCCAGCTTAATGGCCAATAACTCTCGGTCTCCTATAGAATAGTTGCGCTCGGAAGAGGAGAAGAGTTTGGAGAAGAAGCCGCAAGTTACCATTCTCCCGGAAGACGATTTTTGGGTAAGTACCGCTCCGGCTCCAGAGGAGGAGGCGTCAACTTCCAGGAAGAATTGCTTGTTGCCGTCCGGGCGATGCAGCACCGGGGCGGAAGAGAAAGCCTGTTTTAAGGAAAGAAAGGCTTCCTCAGCTTCGGGCGGCCATTCTCTGGGATTAGTGCCCTTATGGGTGAGCGCAGAGATTGGGGCAGTCCGGGAAGAGAAGTGCGGTATGAAGAGGCGGTAGTAGTTGGCGAAGCCCAGGAACCGCTGAATAGCCTTCAACCCCTCTGGTCGAGGCCACTTCTCGATGGCAGACAGTTTCTCAGTATCCATTCGTAGGCCGGTCTGAGAAATTATGTAGCCCAAAAACGGAAGCGAGGTCTGCTCAAAGAGGCACTTCTCATATTTAGCGTAGAGGTGGTTCTGCCTGAGCCTGAGCAGAACCTGATGAACATCCCTCCGGTGTGTGGGGAGATCCGGAGAGAAGACCAAGATGTCGTCCAGGTACACCACTACGCAGGAGTAGAGAAGGTCCCGGAAGATGTCATTGACCAACTCTTGAAAGACGGCGGGAGCGTTACAGAGACCGAAGGGCATTACCAGGTATTCATAGTGGCCGTCCCGGGTGTTGAATGCCATCTTCCATTCATCCCCCTGACAGATACGAACCAGGTTATACGCACCACGGAGGTCCAGCTTGGTGAAGATTCTATCCCCCCTCAGACGGTCAAATAATTCCGGAATGAGCGGAAGGGGGTATTTATTCTTCACCGTGATCTGGTTAAGGCCTCCATAGTCTATACAGGGACGGAGTGAGCCATCCTTCTTTTTGACGAAGAAGAAGCCTGCTCCCGCCGGGGAAATAGATTTCCGGATGAATCCCGGGCCAGATTCTCCTCAATATATTCTGACATGGATCCGGTCTCAGCAGCGGACAAAGGGTAAATGCGCCCATGGGGAGGAGTAGCGCCGGGCATCAGGTCGATTGGGCAGTCATATGGTCTATGAGGGGGTAATGTCTCTGCCTCCTTTTTATTAAAGACGTCCACATACGACCAATAAGGAGCCGGAAGACCAGGTAGATTGGCTGGAGTAGGAGAAGGACGGACAGGATGGACGGGAACTAAACAAGTCTTATGGCAGTCCTGTCCCCAGCGAAGGACTTCTCCGGTCTGCCAATCAAGCACGGGTGCATGTCTCTGAAGCCAAGGTAGGCCTAGTAAGAGAGCGTGAGAGAGTCCAGGCAGAACATGAAAAAAGATGCTCTCAGAGTGCAGCATTCCCACCTGCAGGGTTATGGATTCGGTGATGAGTTGGATGGGATGTGGTAAGAGGCCCCCATCCACGGCAGCGACAGATAAGGGTACAGCTAGAGGTTTGGTGGGAATGTGGTATTTCTCTACCAGAGACTGAGAAATGAGATTTCCGGCAGCTCCAGAGTCAAGTTGGGCTAGTTCAAAATAACGGTTCTCCCCGCAGATGATAGAGACCGACAGCAACAGAGATGGAGAGGGTTTACTCTTGTCTAGGACGACCTCTCTGAGCGATCCTAGACACAGGCGTTTCCCGACCTCTCCGGGCAGGAACGGATCCGGTGCTCCTTACTGCCACAGTAGAAGCAGCTCCCCTCGGCACGGCGTAGCTCTTGACAGGTTTTGACCATCTTGGTCTGGTCGACCTGCATAGGCTCGGGTGAGTGCGCCTGGGGAGTAGCGGGAGAAGTGACAGGTTTCTGAAAGGTAGAGGCTAGACGTGGAAACCTCCTCTCACGGGTGACCTCTTTGGCGCGTTCCTGGAACCGGATGTCAATCCGGGTGGCAAGAGTTATTAAGTCGTCGAGAGTAGTAGGTATATCCCGACCGGCGAGTTCATCTTTAATACGGCCGGACAGACCCTCCCAAAAGACAGACACCAGGGCGTCGTTATCCCAGGCCAGCTCTGAAGCAAGGGTGCGGAACCGTATGACATATTGGCCCACGGTGAGATTTCCTTGATGGAGGCGTAGCAGAGATGATGCGGATGAGGTCTTCCGTCCGGGTTCGTCAAAGACTTTCCGGAAAGCCGTGAGAAAGGCTGGCGGGTTGGACACCAGGGGGTCTCCTCTCTCCCATAGAGGATTTAGCCAAGCCAGTGCCTCCCCCGTGAGATGGGACATGATGAAGGCTACTTTGGCCCGGTCGGAGATAAACTGGTGGGACAGGAGTTCAAAGTGCAGGGTGCACTGGTTTATGAAGCCCCGAGCTTGAGCGGGGTCGCCTCCGAAGCGTGGAGGTGCAGAAAGCCGGGGTCCGGGGCAGGAAGCCATGGTATTGGTGGGCAGCGGCGCTGCCGGGCTGCGAGTCATGACACTAGCGGTGGTTGCTGGTGGAGCAGTCAGAGTGTCCAGGCGAGAGTTGACATTCCGCAGATGACTCAGGATGGACTCCTGTTGGGACCTCTAACGGGACAGTTCATGACATAGGTCCGAGAGCGAGGGAGCTTGGGTGCCACCGGGTTCCATGGCCCGAGCAAACTGTAACGGGTCTGGGAGGCGGAACCTCTGAGCAACTATACAAGGGGGCGGTCCTTGTAAGGAAGCGGGTGGCTCCCAGGGAAGACGGGCAGGTAGTCACGGCAAGTGACAGGGACAGTCTCTGGGTAGAAGGGCAGGTAGTCACGGCAAGTGACAGGGACAGTCTCTGGGTAGAAGGACGGGTTCTCACGGCAAGTGACAGGGACAGTCTCTGGGTAGAAGGACAGCAGGCAGGTGGCTTGTGTGCGCTTTCAGGTGAGCGGGCGAGAGTCTTTGGACAGGCAGGTGGTCACGGCAAGTGACGGCAGAGCCTCCAGGTAGGCTAGCAGACAGGTAGCAGGTGAGCGCTCCCAGGTGAGCAGGCAAGAGTCTCTGGACAGGCAGGTGGTCACGGCAAGTGACGGCAGAGCCTCCAGGTAGGCTAGCAGACAGGTAGCAGGTGAGCGCTCCCAGGTGAGCAGGCAAGGGTCTCTTGACAGGCAGGTGGTCACGGCAAGTGACGGCGGAGCCTCCAGGTAGGCTAGCAGACAGGTAGCAGGTGAGCGCTCCCAGGTGAGCAGGCAAGAGTCTCTGGACAGGCAGGTGGTCACGGCAAGTGACGGCAGAGCCTCCAGGTAGGCTAGCAGACAGGTAGCAGGTGAGTGCTCCCAGGTGAGCAGGCAAGAGTCTCTGGTCAGGCAGGTGGTCACGGCAAGTGACGGCGGAGCCTCCAGGTAGGCTAGCAGACAGGTAGCAGGCGAGCGCTCCCAGGTGAGCGGGCAGGCTGGTCCATAGACAGACTGACAGGTGTCGGAAGGCAGACCGTCGGACCGCAGGCTTGCAAGCAGGCAAACGGATATCAGGCAGGTATCAAGCAGGAATCTGGCAGGTGACTGGCAGGTAACTGGTAACGGGACCTGAGGGCTGAAGCAGAGTGAAGGCTTTGCAACAACATTGCTCGGGCACCTCCATTTTGGAGGAGGTGCCTTATATATGGTGAGGTCCTCCGGCCATTGGCGCGCGCCCTAAGCACAGTGGCCGGGAAGAAGCGCGCGCTGCCAGCAGAGCGGGAGGAGGACGCCGGGCATGGAGTGGAGAGGTGAGGGGAACAGCGCCCCTGCCTAGCAGGAGGCAGGGACGCCGAAGCTACAGTGATGACAGGCTGGACCGCAGCAGAAAGCTGCCATCCAGCCTGTCATCTCGCAGACACTGAGAAGCGCAGGCATGCTTGCGCTCCTCAGTGTCTCGCTGTGACGGCATCCAGATGAGCCGAGTTCATGTCCAATGAACTCGGCTCACCTCATGCACGTCACTGACAGCGTGGGAAAATTCTCCTGCACTCAGCGCTTCAGCGTGAGAATTCTCCATCGCTGTCAGTGACGTACATGAGGTGAGCAGAGTTCATTGGACATGAGCTCACCTCATGCACGTCACTGACAGCGTGGGAAAATTCTCACGCTGAAGCGCTGAGTGCAGGAGAATTTTCCCACGCTGTCAGTGACGTGCATGAGGTGAGCTGAGTTCATTGGACATGACCTCTGCTCATCTGGATGCCGTCACAGCCAGACACTGACTAGCGCAAGCATGCCTGCGCTTCTCAGTGTCTGCGGGATGACAGGCTGGATGGCAGCTTTCTGCTGCGGTCCAGCCTGTCATCTCGATGTAGCAGAGCTGGAGCTGTCCTGGGAACCATCGAAAGGTAAGGATGATGTTGCTATGTTATTTTTCTTTTATTGCAGGAGATCATTGGCTTCATCTGGAATGGTCGTGACGGTAAGTATGGTTTAATTTAGAACAGTAAAGAACTGTGTGTTTATTTCAATTAAAGGACTTTATTCTGGGTGTTTGTGTTTTTTTTTTTAATTTTGACTATGGGGTTAGTAATGGGGGTGTCTTATAGACGCCTCTCCATTACTAACCTGGGCTTGATGTCAGCTGGCATTATAAGCTGACATCAACCCCAGCCCTATTACCCCACTGCCACTGCTACAGGGCAGTGGGAAGAGCGAGGCTAAGTGCCAGAATTGGGGGCGGCTGACGGCTGGTGTTTCTAGCCTGGGAGGGGGCCAATATTCATGGCACCCTTCCTGGGCTATTAATATCAGCCCACAGCTGTCTGCCTAGCCTTTGCTAGCTATTAAAATAGGGGGGAACCCACGTCATTTTTTTGGGGGGTCCCCCATTTTAATAGCTAGTAAAGGCTAGGTATTCAGCAGGGGCTGATATTAGTAGCCTGGGAAGCTCCATGGGTATTACCCCCTTCCCAGGCTTCAAACATCTGCCCCAGCCGTCTGCTTAACCTCCGCTAGAGACTAAAATTACGGGGAACCCCACGCCAATTTTTTTTTAAATAAGTCCTTTATTTTAACACTAAATGACAAGTACAGTATCCAACACTGTCACTGTACTTCTTATATATGTGACTGACATGTTTCTATCTATCTAATCTATGTGTGATGCTCTATCTTTCTGTTCTAAATTGTCGGGTACCGCTGCTGAATTGCCGGCCGGCTTCTTTAAAGAGACGGTGCATGAAAACACTATTATTTTTTTAAATAAATCCTTTACACTAAATGACAAGTACAGTAACCAACACTGTCACTGTACTTCTTATATATGTGACTGACATGTTTCTATCTATCTAATCTATGTGTGATGCTCTATTCCTTCTTGTCTAAATTGTCGGGTATCGGTGTATGCCGCTGCTTAATTGCCGGCTGGCTTTTTTAAAGAGAGCGTCTTCTGAGCAGTTTGTCAGCTTTTGGACACCTTTGATGGTGTTTTCTATGTGTTTCTATGTGTTTTTGTTTGCCTGCCATTGGTTTTAACGGTGTTCTAAGGTGTTCGACGAACAGTTCGACGAACAGTTCCTCGAACATCCCGGTGTTCGACGAACCGAACCCGAACACTACGGGGCTGGCTCAAGATTAATTATTACTGGTGTAATATAACTTACTTTTGAGGTTACTATTTTCTATGTTGGAAAAAAAAGGGAGGTCCTGTTACTGTGCAGAACGGCATTATGTTGCTTTTTTTCTTCATCTGGCATAGGGTAGAAGTTGGAAAAAATTGTGGAATGTGCTCTAGAAGTCATCACCTATAGATGTCTGTGTCTTAATTTCTGCAGAGAAGAGTCCTGGCTGGAAGACGTGATAGTGGTCTGTGCAGGAAGAAGAAAAGCAAAAATAATTTACTTCAATTAGAGATGTCACTGGTAAGTCATTGTATTACCTGTAAACTATACACTATATACTATCTACACAGCTGCTGTGTGTAATATCACCAGTGATCCCTGTATTACCTATACACTATATACAGAGATACTGTGTATAATGTCACTAGTTATCCTTGTATTACCTGAACACTGACACTATGCACAGAGCTCTTATGTATAATGTCACTGGTGATCACTGTATTACCTGTATACTATATACTATATATAGAGCTCCTATGTACAGTGTCACCCTTGGTCAAAAGTAGTGTTTTTACGAACAGTTAAGCAAGTTGATGATAAAATGATCTTTAACCCCTTTACAACCCAAGGTGGTTTGCACGTTAATGAGCAGGCCAATTTTTACAATTCTGACCACTGTCATTTTATGAGGTAATTACTCTGGAACGCTTCAACGGATCCCACTGATTCTGAGAAAGTTTTTTCGTGACATATTGTACTTCATGATAGTGGTAAAATTTCTTCGATATCACTTGCGTTCTTTGTAAAAAAAATGGAAATTTGGCGAAAATTTAGAAAATTTTGCAATTTTTAAACTTTGAATTTTTATGCCCTTAAATCAGAGAGATACGTCACACAAAATAGTTAATAAATAACATTTCCCACATATCTACTTTACATCAGCACAATTTTGTAACCAAATTTTTTTTTATTACGGAGCTATAAGGGTTAAAAGTTGACCAGCGATTTCTCATTTTACCAACAAAATTTACAAAACCATTTTTTTGGTGACACCATTCTAAAAACTGCACACCTCAAGTTGCTCAAAACCACATTCAAGAACTTTATTAACCCTTCAGGTGCTTCACAGGAATTTTTGGAATGTGGAAGAAAAAAATGAACATTTCACTTTTTTCACAAAAATGTTGCTTTGAACCCAATTTTTTTTTATTTTTGCAGGCGTAAAAGGAAAAAATGGACCCCAAAATTTATTGTGCAATTTCCCCTGGTAGCGCAGATACCCCATATGTGGGGAAAAAACACTGTTTGGACGCACGGCAGGGTTCGGAAGGGAAGGAGCGCCATTTGACTTTTTGAATGTAAAATTTGCTTGAATAATTAGCGGACGCCATGTTGCGTTTGGGGAGCCTCTGATGTGCCTAAACAGTGTAAAACCCCCACAAGTGACACTATCTTGGAAACTTGGCCCCTCAGGGAAATTATCTAGATGTGTGGTGAGCACCTTGAACCCCCAGGTGCTTCACAAAAGTTCCTAACATTGAGCCGTAAAAATAAAATTTTCACATTTTTCCCACAAAAATGTTTTTCAGCCCCAAATTTTGCATTTTCATAAGGGTAACAGGAGAAACTGCACAATGCAATTTGCAGTGCAATTTCTCCTGAGTAAGCAGATACCCCATATGTGGGTAAAAACTACTGTTTGGGCACACGGCAGGGTTCAGAAGTGAAGGAGCGCCATTTGACTTTTTGATTGTAAAATTTGCTTGAATAATTAGCGGACGCCATGTTGTGTTTAGAGAGCCCCTGATGTGCCTAAATAGTGGCATCCCCCCACAGGTGATACCATTTTGGAAACTAGACCCCTCAGGGATCTTATCTAGATGTGTGGTGAGCATTTTGAACCCCCAAGTGCTTTACAGAAGTTTATAACATGGAGCCGTGAAAATAAAAAAATCTAACTTTTTCTACAAAAATGATGTTTTAGCCCCAATTTTTTTATTTTCCAAGGGTATAAGGAGAAAATGGACCCCAAAAACTTTTTTGCAACTTCTCCTGAGTACGCCAATACCCCATGTGTGGGGAAAATACAGTGTTTGGGCGCATGGCAGAGTTCAGAAGGGAAGGAGCACTATGTGACTTTTTGAACGCAAAATTGGCTGGAATCAAGAGCGGACATCATGTCGCGTTTGGAGAGCCCCTGATGTGCCTAAATAGTGGAAACCCCCCCCACAAGTGACCCCATTTTGGAAACTACACCCTTCAAGGATTTTATCAAGGGGTTTAGTGAACATTTTGAACCCAGAAGTAAGACAAAGAATTTGATAACATTAGGTCATCATATTGAATAAGTTGTCATTAGTCTTGAGCGCAAGTGCTCGCTACTTGAGTTTTTATAGGGTACTAAGATATGCACCATGTATCGGGGGGGCTCGAGTGACATGCTCGAGTCTCCGTCCACATGTTTCTCGGTTATTAGACACCCAAAAAAAAACATGCGGGGATCGCTCGTGCATGGCATGCAATCCCCGCAAGATTTTTTGGCCGCGAAGCAAATGGGGTGGAGACTCAAGCATGTCACTTGAGCACCCGCGATACTCAGTGCATACCCGAGCACCCGATGCAAACTCAAGTAGCGAGCACTTGTGCTCAACACTAGCCTCCATATCGTCTTTTTTTTTTTACTTTTAATCCTAACCCTAGCCCAACCCTAACCCCAACCCTAACCCTAGCCCAACCCTAACCCTAGCCCAACCCTAGCCCAACCTCAACCCCAACCCTAACCCCAACCCTAACACCAACCTTAACCTAGCCCAACCCTAACCCCAGCCCAAATATAACCCTAGCCCAACCATAACCCTAGCCCCAACCCTAACCCTAGCCCAGCCCTAACCCTAGACCAACCCTAACCCTAGACAAACCCTAACCCTAGACCAACCCTAACCCTAGCCCAACCCTAACTCCAACCCTAACCCTAGCACAACCCTAACCTTAGTGTTTATTTTTTACGCCGTTCCTCGTTCGGTATAAGTGATCAGACAACTTTATTCTTTGGGTCACTGCGATTACAGCGATACCAGATTCATATCGGGTTTTTATGATTGACAGC
This sequence comes from Phyllobates terribilis, assembly GCF_046119375.1. NCBI lineage: Eukaryota > Metazoa > Chordata > Amphibia > Anura > Dendrobatidae > Phyllobates > Phyllobates terribilis. The sequence continues at coordinate 458,458,138 of NW_027362764.1, forward strand.
TGTCACACACTAAAAGACGCATTTTTTTGTAAAATCTAGTTTTTGCATCGCCATATTTTGAGAGCTATAATTTTTCCATATTTTGGCCGACAGAGTCATGTGATGGCTTGTTTTTTGTGAGATGACTTGATGATTTTATTGTTGCCATTTTAAGACACGTGACATTTTTTGATCGCTTTCTATTCCAATTTTTGTGAGGCAGAATAAACAAAAACCAACAATTCAGGAATGTTTTTTTTTTTTTTTTTTTTGCTGTTCCGCGTGTGGTAAAATTGATAAGGTAGCTTTATTCTTCGGGTCAGTACGTTTACAGCGGTACCACATTTATATCGTTTTTTTATGTTTTGGCGCTTTTACACAATAAAAACTATTTTATAGAAAAAAATATTTTTTGCATTGCTTTATTCTACTAGCTATAACTTTTTTATTTTTCGGCTCATGGAGCTGTATGGTGGCTTGTTTTTTGCGGGACAAGATGAAGTTTTCAGCGGTACCATTTTTAATAATCATAATAATAATAATAATTTTTATTGATATAGCGCCAACATATTCCGCAGCACTTTACAATTAAGCGGAGACATGTACAAACAATAAATTCAATACAAGGTGAGACAGTTTAACAGTTACATCAGGAGTGAGGTCCCTGCTCGCAAGCTTACATTCTACAAGGAAATGGGGGGACACAATAGGTGGAAAGTGCTTGTTATTTCAGGTCAGGCAATTATAATAATTCGGGATTCTCATATAAAGCTGTATGATCCGGTCATCAGCCTGTATGTTCAAGTGCAATACTCAATTACCGAGTGCAGTTATCGTGTGCATGGAGGGTGTAGAAACAGATGTAGGGGGCAGATTCTGAATAGTATTTAGGAGGGAACAGGGGAAAGTTAGCTTACTGGGTATTTGAGATGGTAGGCTTGTTTAAAGAGATAGGTTTTTAAAGCGTGCTTGAAGACATCGGGGCTAGGCATCAATCGGATCGTCTGGGGTAGAGCATTCCAGAGAACTGGCGCAGCACGAGAGAAGTCTTGGAGATGGAGGTGCGAGGTTCGGATTATGGAGGATGTTAGCCTTAGGTCATTTGTGGAACGGAGCACACGTGTAGGACGATAGACTGAGATGAGAGAGTAGATATAAGGTGGTGCAGAACTGTGGAGAGCTTTGTGGGTGAGAGCAATGAGTTTATTTTGGACCCTGTAGCAAATGGGTAACCAGTGTAATGATTGGCACAAGGTGGAGGCATCAGTGAAGCGGCTGGACAGAAATACGACCCTGGCTGCCGCATTCAGGACAGATTGGAGAGGGGAAATTTTGGTAAGAGGGAGACCGATCAGAAGAGAGTTGCAGTAGTCCAGACGAGAGTGAATAAGAGCGACAGTAAGAGTTTTAGCAGTTTCCAAAGTGAGAAAAGATCGGATTCTGGAGATGTTTTTAAGATGCAGGTGACAAGAGCGAGTGAGTGATCGGATATAGGGAGTAAAGGAAAGGTTAGTGTCGAATATGACCCCAAGGCAGCGGGCGTGCTGCTTGGGAGTTATGGTTGACCCCTCCAAGGTAATTTCGATGTTAGGTAGAGTTAAGTTAGTAGAGGGGGGAAACACAAGAAGTTCAGTTTTGGAGAGATTCAGTTTGAGATAGAGGGAGGACATGATGCTAGACACAGCAGACAAACAATCCTTGGTATTTTGTATTAGGGTAGGGGTGATGTCAGAGGAAGAAGTGTATAATTGGGTGTCGTCAGCATAGAGATGATACTGGAACCCAAATGTGCTGATTGTTTGTCCAATAGGGGCAGTGTATAGAGAGAAGAGGAGGGGGCCTAGGACTGAGCCCTGCGGAACCCCGATAGTAAGGGGATGAGGAGGGGAAGAGGAGCCGGCAAAAGATACAGTGAAGGAGCAGTCAGAGAGGTAGGAGGAGAACCAGGAGAGAACGGTTTCCTTGAGGCCTATAGAGTGGAGCATAGTGAGGAGGAGCTGGTGATCCACAGTGTCAAATGCTGCAGAGAGATCCAGGAGAATCAGCAGGGAGCAGTGACCTTTGGATTTGGCTGTTAGTAGATCATTAGAGATTTTAGTGAGGGCAGTTTCAGTGGAGTGTAAGGAGCGGAAACCAGATTGTAGAGGGTCGAGGAGAGAGTTATCTGAGAGATAGCGGATTAGACGGGAGTGGACCAAGCGTTCCAGAAGTTTAGAGATGAAAGGAAGATTAGAGACAGGTCTGTAGTTAGCAGTGCAGTTCTGGTCCAGGGATGGCTTTTTAATAAAGGGGTTATGATGGCATGTTTAAATGAGGAGGGAAAGATACCTGAAGAAAGAGAGAAGATAAATATTTTAGTCAGGTGAGTGGTGACCACCGGTGAGAGGGACTGCAGGAGATGTGAAGGAATGGGGTCACTGTTGCAGGTTGTAGGCCGAGAAGAAGCGAGGAGCTGGGTAACTTCTTCTTCTGTGACAGGCTCAAAGATGGCTAGTGAGCTTGAAGTGCGGCAGGGAAGGGGATCCAGGCACTGAGGAGATTGGGCTGAGATGTCCTGATGGATGTGGTTGATTTTTTTCAAGAAATAAGTGGCCAGATCCTCCCCGCTGAGGTTGGTGGTGGGGGCCTGTGCTTTAGGTTTCAGGAGGGAGTTTAAGGTTTTGAAAAGTCGTTTTGGATTGTTGGACATTGAAGTGATGAGGGTGGTTAAGTAGGATTGTTTGGCCAGATGAAGGGAAGAGTTATAGGTTTTGAGCATGAATATATAGTAGATGAAGTTCTCTGCTAAAAGAGATTTTCTCCACTGACGCTCAGCACACCATGAGCAACGTTGAAGAAAATGTGTTTGCATCATGTGCCAGGGCTGCCATTGTCTGTGTCGGATCTTTCTGCGAGTAGAAGGAGCTGCTTCATCTAGGGCACTCTTCAGTGTATTATTGTAGTGTGACAATGCTAAGTCTGGACAGGAGAAGGAGGAGATGGGGGCTAAAGCTGTGTGGAGATTGTCCATAAGCTGCTGGGTATTAATTAGTGTTGAGCCACCCCCGTAGTGTTCGAGTTCGGTTCGGTTCGTCGAACACCCGTGTGTTCGCCGAACTGTTCGTCGAACTGTTCGTCGAACACCTTCGAACACCGTTAAAACCAATGGCAGGCAAACAAAAACACATAGAAACACATAGAAAACACCTTCAAAGGTGTCCAAAAGCTGACAAACTGCTCAGAAGACACAACTAACACATGGAAAAGTGACAAGTACATATAGTCATGCGAAAAGAAAAGAGGTGGAGGAGTAAAAGGAGGGGGAGACACAGATATAGGCATGTCATGCCCTTCTAAAATCCAAAAAGTGAGAAGCCGAGACGGCCAGTCCGCTCCTGCCCGTGCCACCTCCGTGTCGCCGGGTTTGTGCCAGAGCCGCGGTGAACCCTGACGGCCAGCCCCCCTCTCCCAATACTGGTGCCTGTCCGCTGGTGGGTCGAGAGAGCCCCCCTGTGGTGGAGGCAGCTCTAAGCTTTTTAATTTAAATTGTCCCTCTAATTTGAATGAATACACTTTAAATCCATTTACAAGGATCTATTGGAGGGCAAGTCTCATGCCAGCAGCCGCGTAATTCCAGCTCCAGTAGCGTCCACTAAAGCTGCTGCAGTTAAAAAGCTTTTATAAGGATCGAGCTCGGCTGTCCACCGCAAGGCATCCTAGTGCCAGTCCCAGCCCCTATGCCTTGGGGTGCCTCCTGATGCTCTTCACTAAGTATCCCGTGGTCCCGAAGCATTTCCTTTGAAAAAATTAAGTGTCCAAACTACAGGTGGTGTAGCTTGCTTAACAGCCGGGATAATCCGCTGACTAGCAGACACTGCTACTAGGCACAAAGTATTTCCTGGGCTAGATGCAGTTAAAAATTTGTAAGTAGATACTCTCGTTGGATGCTGAGAAAGCATTCCATAGAGTCTCCTGGCACGCCATATATGATTCTCTTAAAAAGCTTGGGGTAGGGGTCTAGGGGACCCTTTTATAGCCAAAATCACGGCCCTGTATCACAATACGTCACCTAGGCTGAAGATAAATGGAACTGTAGCACCGAGGGCTCGGTTGCTACAGACGTATTGCACCTCACCCAGAGGTGTGATATCTCACTCTCAGATAAGGATGGAGTGTGGATCAGGACCCGACACCTGCATGCATTACACCACATTGCCGTGGGGCAGGGCGACCAATATGCCCCTGAGATGGGCACGACAGTCCCTGTCCCTGGCTGGAGTGGGGGGAGGGAACACTGAGGAAGGGGAACCCTGCAGTGCAGGAGCAGGGAGGAAGCAGTTCCTGGGTGCATTGAGAAGGGAGTATAAAAGGTGGGCACCATCTTAGTTCAGTGCAGAGAAGTCTGAGCAGATGTGGCAGGGAGCAGGGGCTCTGCATGAGCTCTGCTCCGGAGGCGGGCCTAGTAACAGAGGCCCAGGCCTGAAAGAGGGAGAAGGAAGGAAGAGGAGCGGAGAAGGCTCCAGGAACGAGGAATGAAGGGATCCCAGGGGTGCGGACGGGCGAGTCGCCACCGCACGCCCGAATCCACCTGCGTGGAGGGGTCAGGCCAAAGGGGGAGACCGGTCCCCGAACTAGTGGAGGCAGGAAACGACCCTCAGCTAGAAACCGGAGGCTCTGACATTTTATGTGGCGCAGCCCCTTGCTCCACCCGCTAGGAAGGCACCACATAGGGTCAGGGAAACTGGCGCCAAGTTTACCAAGAGGAGGCCCGAGGCAGCCAGACAGAAGTGTTGGTAAGAAAGGCCAGACAAAGGACACACAAAGGGGGTCCTGTGAAGCGCTCCAAAGTTATCTGGGAGTTGTCTGAGCCCCTCACCTGGTGAGCACAGTACGACGTGGGCAGCCGTTACCTGCAGACGTGGTCTGGATAATAAGAACTGTGAGTAAAGGCCCTGAACTGCATCACTGACTCCGTGTCGTTACTGCTGCTGCCCTGCACCATCACCCCCATCCTCCGCATACACTGCCCTGAGGCTATATCCTCCCGTGGGGAGTTATGCTACGCTCTGCTGCACCCACAACACCAGCCTTAGCGGTCTGCCCTGTAGCGGCGGTTCACTCTGACTGCAATCCACGGGTGGCGTAGTCGGACATTTAAACATCAAAACCACATAAATAGTTCCGCCACTGGTTTGACCACCCTGAGCCACGGAACCGGATCGCCGCCACGAAGACTACAACCACCAGCATCCACCAAAAAGGGTCCGGCTCCGGGTGTCCCAAGGTCCAGGGGGTGCGTCAGAACATTTTCATCACCTTTCACAATCACCAATGGGACAAGGCAGGGATGTCCTCTGTCCCCTCTCTTATACATCCTAGTGACGGAGCACCTGCTCTCATCAATTCGCCATAACCCAATATTAGGTGGATTGAGGTGGGAGGCACCGAGTACAAGTGCTCTCTATTTGCTGATGATGTCCTAGTATATATCACTCAATCACATATATCCATCCCTGCTGTTATGGCTGAAATAGATCACTTTGTTACATGGTAAAATTTTAAAATCAATGCAGCGAAGTCTGAGGCCCTCGATGTCTCCCTCCCTAAATCCATATAGGATTCCATCCAGTCCAACTTTCCCTTTGCCTGGCCCTCACAGGGTATCAAATACTTAGGAATTCCTATTCATAGAGACCTCTCCCATCTATGTTATCTTAATTTTGGGCCCTTTATTGAACAATTCCATACAGACCACGGTTGGCAAGTTGGAACTGTGAGATTCACTACGTGCACCACTGGTATTTTGTGGAAAAGCACATGTAAGATTCTGCAACAGTCTCTGCTGATACTCCTGCATGCGTGCATCCCTTTCTATGGCAGGAATAATTTCTTCAAATTTACTTTTGTACCGGGGATCTAACAGTGTGGCAACCCAGTAGTCAGGATTATTTCTAATTCTCACAATTCGAGGGTCATGTTGCAGGTAGTGCAGCAAGAAGGCACTCATGTGTGTTGCGCATCCAGGAGCACCAAGTCCCTGTTGTGTTGGTGGCGAGGTAACAATCATGCTTCCTTCCTCTGTCCTCTCCCCCCAACCTCGCACAACAGAAATGTGATCAAGGTCTCCCTCATCTGATGAGTCTTCCATCAGTTCGTCCTCCACTTCTTCCTGGGCTCCTGCACCTTCCTCACTAGTTTGGCTGCTACCATGCGCCCTGGTAAAATCATCTCCCCCACCCTCACATGCCTGCCGCCCTGGTGCTGCCGACCGTCTGGACCTTGCAGATGTTAGCCCTTCCGCATACAACTCCTCCTCCTCTACTTCCTCCACCTCCTCTTGTGCCACCACCTGACTCCGAATTCTGTTTAACATGTGCTCCAGCATGTAAATCACCGGAATAGTCATGCTGATAATGGCATCGTCAGCACTAAACATCTTCGTCGCCATTTCAAAACTGTGCAGAAGGGTGCATAGGTCCCTGATCTGAGACCACTCCTCCAGCGTGATTTGCCCCACCTCTGAATCTCGTTGGCCCAGGCTATACGTCAGAACGTATTGCACCAGGGCTTGTCGGTGCTGCCACAGTCGCTGCAACATGTGCAGAGTTGAATACCACCGGGTAGGCACATCGCATTTTAGCCGGTGAAGTGGCAGGCCCAACGACTTCTGTAGAGATGTAAGTCGCTGAGCTGCGGGATGCGAACGGCAGAAGTGAGCACACAGCGACCGTGCCCTCTGCAGAAGGCCATCTAGTCTGGGATAGTGGGCTAAAAATTGCTGGACAACCAGGTTCAACACGTGAGCCATACAAGGCACGTGTGTGACATTGCCCCGGCGAAGGGCCGCACCCAGGTTTGCAGCATTGTCGCACACGGCCTTCCCTGGTTTCAGGTCCAGTGGAGACAACCATTCATGAAATTGGTTCTCCAGAGCTGACCACACCTCCTCAGCTGTGTGACTCACATTTCCCAGACATTTCAATGTAAAAACCGCCTGATGACGTTGAGCCCTACTGCCAGCATAGTAAGGAGGTGTGCAGGATCCCTTCTGTGCAGTTAGAAAGCTTGTGGCATGACCAGACAGGCTTTGGGTGCAGGTGGAAGACCGAGAGGAGGTTGAGGAGGCAGAAGCAGTGGAGGAAAAATGACATAAAGAGGATTGACGCACAACTCGTGGGGACGGCAAGACTTGGACAGCAGCCCCTTGTCCTGCTGTCACCATAGTTACCCAGTGCCCAGTCAGCGACATGTAACGCCCCTGTCCATGCCTACTCGTCCAAGTGTCTGTGGTGAAATGCACCCTGTCACACACAGAGTTTCTCAAAGAAGCGGTGATGTTGTGTGCGACATGCTGGTGGAGCGCAGGCACACCTTTCTTTGAGAAGTAGTGCCGACTGGGCATCTGGTACTGGGGCACTGCGACGGACATAAGGTCTCGAAAATCCTCTGTGTCCACCAGGCGGAAAGGCAGCATTTCTGTAGCCAAGAGCTTGCAGATGGTGAAATTCAACCTCTTAGCTTTCTCATGGCTAGGAGGAAATGGTCTTTTACTTGTCCACATCTGAGGGACCGAGGGCTGGCTATTGTGCTTAGACGGGGTTGATAAGGGTGTCCCCGGCAAACTGCCGGTCTGTGAGGAAGATGCAGGCGGACATGTTAGGTTGCCTTGATCCAAAGGTGGTGCTATCGATGTCGGACAGCGCTCAAGACCAGCTGGTGTTACCACCTCCAAAGAAAATGATGACCTGCCAATCACGCTGGCTGTTGCGGGTAAAGAGGTGGCAGGTCTGCGCCCCAAAACAGGTGTGACTGCTGTCCCCCCAGTCACAGAGGATGAAGAGGCCGCGGATGCACAAGATATGGCAGACGGTGGTTGGCCCGGCCGGCTGGACCGCATTGTAGCACACTGAGCTTCCCACTGCAACTTATGCTTCATGTCCATGTGCCGGTTCATGCATGAAGTACTCAAACTATGTATTTTTTGGCCTCTACTTAGCTTTTGCTGACAAATGTTACAGATAACACGAGTTGGGTCATCTTTATCGATCTGAAAAAATGCCCAGGCTATGCAAGGCTTAGCACCCATGCGACCTGAAGAGCCACCACGACTTGTGGTGAGAGGCAGAGTTGTGTTTGAGGATGCAGTTGTTGACGTGCTTCCAGTACTACGTCTCTGTCCAGGAAGGCGCAACCTGACCTCGTCGTCACTAGCATCTTCCTCCACCTCCTCTGCTGACCTCATCTCTTGGCTGACTGTGGGTTGACAGTAAGTGGGATCTCCGACCTCATCATCATCACCCTGTGCGTTATCACACCCGTCGTCCTCAGAGCCAACCTGTTCCTGCCCTGACAAAAAACTAAAGTTGTCGCTCCAATCAGGTATTTGAGTCTTATCATCGTCTTCCTCATTGTCTCCACCAACAGGAGTTACAGTTTGGGAATGAGGGTCTACATTATGGTCAGAACCTTCTGCGTCTGGTCCTGGATCCGACTCATAAAGATTCTGGGCATCAGTGCAGATCATTTCCTCGTCTGGATTCACAGAAGCGCTGGAGTCGACCTCTGATTCCCAGGCTATAGTATGAGTAAACAGCTCTGCAGACTCAACCATCTGTTCTACCTCATAATCAGACGGGCAGCTGGAGATTTGGGAGCTGTGAGGAAGCAAGTGCGATTTGGGTGACACCTTTGAGGACTGGAGTATTTGTGATGTTGAAGTTGATGTGGAGGAGAGCCCACTTAAAGGAGCACTTGATATCCGTTGAAGCACCTGCTGTTTTTGTGCCTCATCTGGAATTTGTAGCGATTGGCGTGGCCGTAAGAAAGGGATCTTATCACATTGTCCGCTAAAAGAAGTAGACATTTTAGTTTGGCTGGAAGATGGTCTTTCTTCTGCACCTACCCCACGGACACAACCTTTTTTCCCCTTCCCAACACGCCTATTCCCCTTTCCACCAGCAGCAGGCCTTTTTCCACTCATTTTGGTGGTTAACTAATTCACAACTCTGGAGTTGTTTGCACAAAAAAACAATGGATGGTAACCGAGCAGAGCTGAGTGGCCAAACTGTGGTATTAGGCCAAAACTATTGGCTGGGTTAGATGCAGAAAAAAATTATTTTTAATTTGCAACCTGATGGAGGTCAGTATAGATGGACTAATAGACCAAGTCCCACACACCGCTAGAAGCCCAAATATTTTTTCAGAGCTAGATGCAGAAAATTTTTTTATTCAATTTGCAACCTGATGGAGGTCAGTATAGATGGACTAATAGACCAAGTCCCACACACTGCTAGAAGCCCAAATATTTTTTCAGAGCTAGATGCAGAAAAAAATTATTTTTAATTTGCAACCTGATGGAGGTCAGTATAGATGGACTAATAGACCAAGTCCCACACACCGCTAGAAGCCCAAATATTTTTTCAGAGCTAGATGCAGAAAAAAATTATTTTTAATTTGCAACCTGATGGAGGTCAGTATAGATGGACTAATAGAACAAGTCCCACACGCTGCTAGAAGCCCAAATATTTTTTCAGAGATAAATGAAGAAAAAAATTATTTTTAATTTGCAACCTGATGGAGGTCAGTATAGATGGACTAATAGACCAAGTCCCACACACTGCTAGAAGCCCAAATATTTTTTCAGAGCTAGATGCAGAAAAAAATTATTTTTAATTTGCAACCTGATGGAGGTCAGTATAGATGGACTAATAGACCAAGTCCCACACACCGCTAGAAGCCCAAATATTTTTTCAGAGCTAGATGCAGAAAAAAATTATATTCAATTTGCAACCTGCTGGAGGTCAGTATAGAAGGACTAATAGAACAAGTCCCACACACTGCTAGAAGCCCAAATATTTTTTCAGAGCTAAATGAAGAAAAAAATTATTTTTAATTTGCAACCTGATGGAGGTCAGTATAGATGGACTAATAGACCAAGTCCCACACACTGCTAGAAGCCCAAATATTTTTTCAGAGCTAGATGCAGAAAAAAATTATATTCAGTTTGCAACCTGATGGAGGTCAGTATAGATGGACTAATAGAATGATGCTATGCCCAAAAGATTTTACTTCACTAGGTGCAGTAAAAAAATTAGTATTCTATACACAGGTGGTATATCTTGCAACACAGATAGGCTACTCCACTGACTAACACACTCTGCAATAGGCCAAAAAGGATTAGCTTTGCTAGATTCAGCCAAATGCTGTGAAAAAAACTTGCACAGCACTGGCACAGACCTGCCTGGCAAAAACTGATAGGAACTGATGTAACCTAGTCCTGAAAAGGACTCCAATTACAATTAGTCTTTACTCCCACAATCTATCTATTTAAGAGCACAGACCTGCCTGATAAAAGTCGTAGGAAATGCTGTAACCTAGTCCTTAAAAGGACTGCAATCACAACTATTCCCTACTCCCAAGCTATCTGTATATTTGTGCGAAAATTGGCTTGAAATTAACAAGGTATAGCGCACACAGCAACAGCGGTGCCGTCTAACACGCAGCTGCAGCAGTGAGAAAATGGTGGCGACGGGGAAAATGGCTTGGTCTTATAGGGCAAGGACATGTGACATACACTGCCAATCACACATGCCCTTGCTTGTGTGAAAAAAAGCACTTCGCTCCGTGTGTGCGCTGCTGATAGGCTGACAGATTGCACCTCCCCACTGCAAATGCGGGAAAGAGAAAAAAAAATGGAGATCTTCATTGTTCCTGCAGAGATCCATCCCCTGCCCCTCCCCCCGCCCCGCTGTACACTCAAACTGCGTATTAACATTAATTTTCATCATTACTGAGAAAAAATCCAGTTATGATTTTGGTGCACGAACAGTTATCGAACATAACCTCGAACAGCCGAATTTTTCTCAAATTGTTCGTGTTCGCCGACCGGCTCGAACACCGCCCAAAACAGCTCGAATTTGAGATTGGCGAACAGTTCGAGTAGAACAACGCTCATCTCTAGTATTAATGGTACGTGTATTCCTATAAGTGTGGTAGGTGGGGGTGTCCTGGGTGAGGAGACAATTCTTAACAGAGAAGGAAAGAAGGTTGTGGTCCGAGAGTGGGAGAGGGGAGTTGGTAAAGTCATCCAGCAAGCAGAGACTGGAAAAAAGCAGGTCCAGAGTATTCCCATCTTCATGGGTAGGAGAATTAGTAAACTGTGAGAGACGGAATGAAGAGGTTAGAGAAAGTAGATGAGAGGCAGATTGGGAGAGGTGATCATCGATGGGGATGTTAAAGTCGCCCATGATGAGGGTGGGGATGTCACAGGATAGAAAGTGAGGAAGCCAGGTGGCAAAGTGATCCAAGAACTGGCGGGGGGAGCCTGGAGGGCGATACACGACTGCCACTCGCAGGGAGAAGGGTTTAAAGAGTCTGATGGTGTGGACTTCAAAGGAAGGAAACATAAGTGAGGGAACCGGGGGGATGACCTGGAAAGCACATTGTGAGGAAAGGAGCAGACCAACACCTCCACCCTGTCTGTTGCCAGGTCTGGCGGTATGTGAAAATTTCAGCCCACCAAACGAGAGAGCAGTAGCAGCAGCGGTGGTGTCTGGCTGCTGAATCCAGGTTTCTGTGACAGCCAGAAGGTTAAGAGAATTAGAGAGGAAAAAATCATGGATGTAAGTTAGTTTGTTACACACAGACCGTGCGTTCCAGAGAGCGCAATGGAAATCGATAGGAGAGGGCATGCACTGAACGTTAATAAGATTAGCAGGGTTTCTATATGCAGCTGGAGGAGAGTGGTGTATGCTAGTGGAGGGGGGCCCAGGGTTGGGGGAGATGTCGCCTGCGACTAGTAAAAGGAGAAAGAAGAGAAAGAGCAGGTGGTCTAATGATTTGTATGAACGTTTTGAGTGCTGTATGGAGGTAGAGGATGGTTTGCAGTGGGTGAGGAATGTCAGTAGAGCCTCAGAGTTATACATGGGAAAGGGGAGAAGGGAGGGGCTGATATAGAGTGAGTGCACAGAATGTGTTAAAGGGCGGGTGAGTTGTGAGAAAGCAGAAGTGAAAACAAATAAAAAGCAGATTGATAAGACTAATGCATAATGCAGTATTAGTGACCGAGAAGCATGTTTGTATGAATATCTTATGCATCTTACCTGTCTCCTGCCCTGTCCAACTGCCATTGTCTAACTGCACTTGTAATTATTGCACTTAAATTCTATTGCACGCATGACCCAGCACGCGTGCTATTCCCAGCCATAGCTGAATATATATGAAATGAAATGTCTGCTAGAGGCCAGCACCAGTTGGTCAAACTGAGTAATTAGCCAATTAGCACAGGGCTAGAGCAGGCAATGCTATGTAAGATAAACACAGAGGCCATAAACCAGTGAAAGAGAAGGCTTTGAACATTTTAAAATAGAAACAAAACAAAAACAAAAAAGACAAAAAGACGCAGGACCAAGGAATTAAATACCATGGAAAAATGTTGGTAGAGAATATGACTCTGTTCCCACTTATCAGACAGCACACAAACGGATGGATGGATTAAATACCTGTGTGAAGAAGAAGAAGAGAGGAGAGTGGATTATCGGCTTCCGGCCATTGTCTAACTGCACTTGTAATTATTGCACTTAAAATCTATTGCACGCGTGACACAGCACGCGTGCTATTCCCAGCCACAGCTGAATATATATGAAATCTTTTTATTTATATTCATCTTTTTGATCGCGTCTTATTCCATTTTTTGTTTGGTGATATGATAAAGGATTGTTTTTTGCTTCATTTTTTTTTTTTTTTTTTTTTACCGTGTTCACTAAAGGGGTTAACTAGTGGGACAGTTTTATAGGTCAGGTCGTTCAGGACGCGGCTATATCAAATATGTGTACTTTCATTGTTTTTTGTTTTTTTTCAGAATAATATTTATTGATGGGTAGGGTACATTATATTTTTATTTTTGGTGGATTATTTTTTATAATTTTTTTAATATTTTTACAATTTTTTTTTTTTTTTACTTTCTGACAGTTTTTTTGTCCCACTATGGGACTTTCAATTTTTTTTATTCTGATCGCCTGTTTAGCATAGGGATGGAGCACCATCCCTGTGCTATACAGGCTGTCAGCGCTGCAGATGCAGAAGATACATGGCACTGCGCATGACCAAAATATCTTCCTGCTGTCTGGTGACCCGGATGTTGTCATGACGACATCCGGGAAGCCGCGGCAGACAGTGCTGGAGGCCAGGAGAGGAGGTGAGTATTGCGATCACCTCCCCTTGCCCCCGCTGGGAGCGGTGCGGTGCGGTGCACATAACACATCTGCATCTCTGGCTGCTATGGGCATAAAAGGTGACAAACTTATGGTGTGGCACCCATGCTCCCCTGACCTCAACCCCATTGAGAACCTCTGGAGCATCATCAAAAGGAGTGTCTATGATGGCGGGAGGCAGTTGACATCTAAGCAACAGCTCTGGGAGGGTATTCTGTCCTCATGCAAAACAATTAAAGCAGAAACCATCCAAAACCTAACAAATTCAATTGACGAGAGAGTTCAGAAGCTCCTTTCGAACAAGGGGTCCTATGTGCAAATGTAACATCACCTAGAATAAAGTTTTGAGTTGAAAACTGTTTGATTTCAGTTTTTAATAACCTGCTAATGCTTATAATTTCAAAAGTGACCATTTTTTTGTTCTTTATTAAAATGAAAAGGTTGAAAACTCTGCTGTGCATAATAATTTGGAACATGTATCTTGAGTGCAGTTTGAGATTTTTTACTTTTTTTAGAATATACTGTTATCATAGGCAGTTTGTACAAAAACCTTTCAATTGTACTCTAATAGTTATTTGACTGGAAAATTACAATGACTGTAATTCATATAGGTAATTTGGGAAAATCTGAGAAAATATTATTTGCATGATAATTTGGAACACATTGTATAATATAATCAGGGATGTGTCTGTCTGTCCGAAGCCTCGGTAGACTGAGCATGCACGATGTTCTTGTGCAGTCTGGCTCCAGACAGAAGACCGCATCCAGCGGTTACAGATAAGAGAAGTATATGGCGCCGGAGATCGCGGTATGCGTAGCCACTGAACGCATACCGCGATCTCCGGTCCCATAAGAACATAATTAACTGACCCGGAGGAGTGTTGCCGCGGCGCCTCTGTTCTGGCCGGAGGCCGGGGGCGGACTGTGGCGTCGTAATCGGCGCATGTGCATAGCACGCTGTCCTGCACCATTTTACTGAACGCACATTTGCAGTGTATCTTCATCAAAATGGTGCCGGACAGGGCGGTATGAGCACCCGCGTTCTCCGGCACCACACTCCTCCCCCAGCCTCCTGCAGAATGGGATGTAGCACTGGAGCACAGGGAAGAAAGGTGAGTAGAAGTGTTTGCTTTTTTGTGTGTGCAGCATGATAGGGATGAGGGAGTGCCATACATACCAGGATGAGGGATGGGGTGCCATTCATACTAGGATGAGGGATGGGGTACCATGCATACCAGGATAGGGATGACAGGCCATGTATACAAGGATAGGGATGAGGGGCGCCATGCATACCAGAATAAGGATGAGGGGGCCATGCATACCAGGATAAGGAAGAGGTGGCCATGCATACCAGGATAGTGATGAGGGGCCCATGCATACAAGGAAAGGGATGAGGGGTACCATGTATACCAGGATAGGGATGAGGGGTGCCATGCATACCAGGATGAGGGATGGGGTGCCATGCATACCAGGATGAGGGATGAGGGGTACCATGCATACCAGGATGAAGGATGGGGTGCCATGCAAACCAGAATAGGGATGAGTGGTACCATGCATACCAGGATAAGGATGAGGTTGCTATACATACCAGGATTGGAGATGAGGGGTGCCATGCATACCAGTATTGGGGATGAGGGTTGCCATACATACCAGGATTGGGATGAGGAGTGCCATGCATACCAGGATTGGGATGAGTTGTGCCATGCATACCAGGATGAGGGGTGCCATGCATACCAGGATGGGGATCAGGGATGCCATGCATACCAGGATGGGAATCAAGGGTGCCATGCATACCAGGATGGGGATCAAGGGTTCCATGCATACCAAGATGGGGATCAGGGGTGCGATGCATACCAGGATTATGGAATAGGGGTGCCATGCATACCAGGATTTGGAATGAGGGGGCCATGCATACCAGAATTGTGGATGAGGGGGCCATGCATGCCAGGATTAGGGATGAGGGGACCATGGATACCAGGATTGGGGGTGAGGGGAGCATGCATACCAGGATTGGGGATGAGGGTTGCCATACATACCAGGATTTGGATGAGGAGTGCCATGCATACCAGGATTTGGATGAGTTGTGCCATGCATACCAGGATGAGGGGTGCCATGCATACCAGGATGGGGATCAGGGATGCCATGCATACCAGGATGGGGATCAAGAGTGCCATGTATACCAGGATGGGGATCAAGGGTGCCATGCATACCAGGATTATGGAATAGGGGTGCCATGCATACCAGGATTTGGAATGAGGGGGCCATGCATACCAGAATTGTGGATGAGGGGGCCATGCATGCCAGGATTAGGGATGAGGGGACCATGGATACCAGGATTGGGGGTGAGGGGGCCATGCATACCAGGATTGGGGATGAGGGGGCCCCACATACCAGGATTAGGGATGAGGGGGCCATGCATATCAGGATGAGGGATGGGTTGCCATGCATACCAGGATAGGTATGAGGGGTACCATACATACCAGGATGAGGGATGGGGTACCATGCATACCAGGATAGGAATGAGCGGTACCATGCATGCCAGGATACAGATGGGGGGCCATACATACCAGGATTGGGGATGAGGGGTGCCATGCATACCAGGATTGGGGATGAGGTGTGCCATACATACCAGGATTGGGGATGAGGGGGCCATGCATACCAGGATTGGGGATGAGTGGGTCATGCATACCAAGATTGGGGATGACGGGGCCATGCATAACAGGATGTGGGATGGGTTGCCATGCATACCAGGATAAGGATGAGGGGTACCATACATACCAAGGATGAGGGATGGGGTGCCATGCATACCAGGATAGGGATGAGGGGTACCATGCATACCAGGATAAGGATGAGGGGGCCATACATACCAGGATTGGGGATGAGGGGTGCGATGCATGCCAGGATTGGGGATGAAGGGTGCCATACATACCAGGATTGGGATGAGGAGTGCCATGCATACCAGGATTGGGATGAGTTGTGCCATGCATACCAGGATGAGGGGTGCCATGCATACCAGGATGGGGATCAGGGATGCCATGCATACAAGGATAAGAGAACAGGGGTGCCATGCATAACAGAATTGTGGATGAGGGGGCCATGCATACCAGAATTGTGGATGGGGGTGTGATGCATATCAGGATTGGGGATGAAGGGGCCATGGATACCAGGATTGGGGATGAGGGGGCCATGGATACCAGGATTGGGCATGAGGGGGCCATGCATACCAGGATGGAGGGGTGCCATGCACACTGAGATGGGGATCAGGTGTGCCATGCATACCAGGATGGGATGGGGGCCGTGTATAATAAGAAGGGGGGGCATGTATACAAGGATGGGGGATATTAACAGAATTTGGGGACATTTATATTATAATCAGGGAGGTGTCCGTCTGTCCGAAACCTCTGTAGACTGAGCATGCACGATGTTCCAGTGCAGTCTCGCTCCAGACAGAGGAACACATCCAGCCGTTGCAGGTAAGAGGAGCATATGGTGCCGGAGATCGCGGTATGCGTAGGCACTGAACGCATACCGCGATCTCCGGCACCATAACTACACACCTGACCGGGAAGAGTGCTGCCGCAACCCCTCTGTTCTGGCCGGAGGCCGAGGGAGGAGTGCGGCGCTGGAATTAGCGCATGCGCATAGTGCGCTGTACGGCACTGTTTTAGTGAAGACACATTTGCAGTGTGTCTTCATCAAAATAGTGCCGGATAGCGAGGTATGGGCACGTGATTACTCCGGCGCCACGCTCCTCCCCCGACCTCTGGATGGAGGAGCAGGATGGGGGCAGCATATACCAATAAAAATGCTTGCCACCCAGGCATAGAACGGGTTTAATAGCTAGTTATATATATATTATAATTTTCATATAAAAATGGCATTTATTTTTTTAAAGGTACTTGTGTTTTGACATCTTCAAGAGTTTTTTTTTTTTGGTGCTTTAGTATAAATTCTACTTTTTAAAACCTCAATTTTAGCACTAAAAATGTCACACATATACTCATTTTGGTACAGATATATTCTATTTACATACTGTATACACATTAATTTATTCACACAAATGCACACATATTAATTTTGTATAGTGTATCGGTGTGCATTTATATTCACAATATATGCACACTGTATACAGACACTAAAAAAGAAGGTTGAATCTCTGACAACAAGGACCATGAAGAAGATGGTGACATCCTGTTACCATCACAGGACAGCAGTGGGGGAATGTATTGTTATATTACCAACTTGAGGTTACTGGGGTGAGCAGAATAGTGCATCTGTGTGGGGCAAACAGGAAAAAAACAGCTAATAAAGGTAATGCCGACTACAGAACTTGACTGCCATAGCAGTGCAGGAGAAAGGGACACAATCTCAGTAGTTTCTAATATTTCTGCAATACTAATTGCCTAGCTCTCCTGGCTGCACTTACACTGCCTGAGACTCCACAGCAGGTCCATGCTGGTGGGCAGAGCTTACAGCTGTGAAGCATCGGGAGCAGGGAAATGAGTGAAGTGCTGTGGGCATCGCTGTGCTGAGAAAGATAGGCATACTCTCAGCTTTTCTCCCCTGTTCTGATAGACAGGGAGGGGCAGAGCTTAAATTGGACTTGTGATGTATGCTGGAAGAGAGAGACTGTCGAATCAAGGGCCCAACAGACGATCCACCAATTTCCCAGTAGGCCAGTTAAATAAATAATTTAAAAAAATGATGTCGGGATCCCCCATTTTTGATAACCAGCCAAGCTAAAGCAGACAGCTGGGGCTGAAATTATCAGACTGGGAAGGGGCCATGGATATTGGCCCTCCCCAGCTTAAAAACAGCAGCCCGTAGCTGCCCCCAAAAAGGTGCATCCATTGGATGCACCAATTCAAGTGCTTTAACCAGCTCTTACCACTTGCCTTGGTGTGATGGCAACTGGAGTAATAGTTTTGGAGTTGATTTCAGCTGCTTTACGTCCTCTGACACCAAGCCCAGGGGTTAGTAATGAAGAGGCATCTACCAGACACCCCCATTACTAACCCTGTAATCAAAAGTAAGAGAGACACACACAGAGTAAAGTCCTTTAATTGAAAAAAACACTACCCCACAATAACCCTCTTTTATCTATTTATTACTGTAAAATATAAAATAAAAAATCACAGTATTCCTCACCTGTCCTCTGATAATCCCTATGTCACACAGAGATCCCCGACTCTGCTATATCTGGCTTCATTGCTAAGCGGTGACAAATGTTACTGCTGAGCCCGGCAACCAGCTCACACTGAGCTGAACGTGAGAACGCGGCTGTGTGTCACACGCAGCCGTGTTCTCACGATCAACTGAGCATGTCCTGGATGCCAGGCTGAGCGGTTGCATTACTTAGGTCACCATTCAGCAATGTATTCAGATGTAGCAGAGTTGGAGCTCGTCGTGGGACATATGGCTTTTCGGCGAACAGGTGAGGAATGCAGTGATTTTTTTTTCTGGTTAATAAATGTGATTTTTCAATTAAAGGGCTTTACTCTGTGTTTCTTTATTAATTTTTATTATGGGGCTAGTAATGGGGTAGTCTTATAGATGCATCTCCATTACTAAAACCCTGGCTTGGTGTCAGTGGACATAAAACAGCTGACATCAACCCCAAAACCATTACCCCACTTCAACGCACCTGGGCAAGTGGAAAGAGCCGAGGCTAAGTTGCAGATTTGGTGCAACTAATGGATGTGCCATTTCTGGGGTGGCCGTTGGCTGGTGTTTTTAGTCACAGAGGGAGCCAATATACATGGCCCCTTCCCAGCCTATTAATATCAGCCTGCAGCTCTCTGCGTAGCCATTGATGGTTATTAAATATAGGGGTGACCCCAAGTGATTTTTTGGGGGGTCTCCCCATTTTAATAACCAGTAAAGTCTACACAGACAGCTGTCAGTTGATATTAATAGCCTGGGAAGCTCCAAGTTTATTGCCCCATCCCCAGAATAACAACACCAGCCCCCAGCTGTTGACTTTTCGTCAGCTGGTTAAGAAAATTAAGGTGGACCCCACGCCATTTTTTTAAATGATTTATTTATTTATTAACAAGTACAGTAAAATACACACCCAAGGTAACTTTAGTTCACAGCCTCCAGGTGTTCCAACAGCTATAATCTCCAAAGACCTTAAAGTTTCCTTTAACCCCTTTATGACGTGTGCCATAATAGTAAAACACATGTCGGATCCCCCCTCAGCCCGCCCCTTTCTGGTGATCTATACAGCTGACAGGTGGAAACGCGATCCATCCGCAGCTTGTAACTAGCTAAATGCCGCTGTCAATCTCTCACAGCGGAATTTATCTTGCACAAATGTGCATGTGTCTGCACAAACGGTTAGAAACCGACTCCATGAGGGTGGTATGAGGGCCCGACGTCTACAAATGGGAGTTGTGCTCACAGCCCAACACCATGCAGGACGCCTGGCATTTGCCACAAAACACCAAAATTGACAAAGTTGCTCTTCACAGATGAAAGCAGGTTCACACTGAGCACATGCGACAGATGTGACAGAGTCTGGAGACGCCGTGGAGAGCGATCTGCTGCCTCCAGCACCCTTCAGCATGACCGGTTTGGCTGTGGGTCAGTAATGGTGTGGGGTGGAATTTCTTTGGGGGGGCCACACAGCCCTCCATGTGCTTGCCAGAGGTAGCCTGACTGCCATTAAGTACCGAGATGAGATCCTCAGACCCCTTGTGAGACCATATGCTGGTGTGTTGGCCCTGGGTTCCTCTAAATGGAGGACAATGCCAGACCTCATGTGGCTGGAGTGTGTCAGCAGTTCCTGCAAGATGAAGGCATTGAAGCTATGGACTGGCCCCGCCCATTCCCCAGACCTGAATCCGACTGAGCACATCTGGGACATCATGTCTCGCTCCATCCACCAACGTCACGTTGCACCACAGACTGTCCAGGAGTTGGCGGATGATTTAGTCCCGGTCTGGGGGAGATCCCACAGGAGACCATCCGCAACCTCATCAGGAGCATGCCCAAGTGTTGTAGGTAGGTCATACAGGCACTTGGAGGCCACACACAATACTGAACCTCATTTTGACTTGTTTTAAGGACATTACATCAAAGTTGGAACAGCCTGTAGTGTGTTTTTCCACTTTAATTTTGGGGGTGACTCCAAATCCAGGCCACCATTGGTTAATAAATCTGATTTCCATTGATTTTTGTGTGATTTTGTTGTCAGCACATTCAACTTTGTACAAAACAAAGTATTCAATGAGAATATTTCATTCATTCAGATCTAGGATGTGTTATTTGAGTGTTCCCTTTATTTTTTGAACAGTGTATATATATATATATATATATATATATATATATATATATATATACAGTTATATGTAAAAGTTTGGGCACCCCTATTAATCTTAAGCTTAATGTTTTATAAAAATTGGTGTTTTTACAACAGCTATTTCAGTTTGATATATGTAATAACTGTTGGACACAGTAATGTTTCTGCCTTGAAATGAGGTTTATTGTACTAACAGAAAATGTGCTATTTGCATTCAAACAAAATTTGACAGGTGCATAAGTATGGGCACCCTTATCATTTTCTTGTTTTAAATACTCCTACCTACATTTTACTGACTTACTAAAGCACTTTTTTTGGTTTTGTAACCTCATTGAGCTTTGAACTTCATAGCCAGGTGTATGCAATCATGAGAAAAGCTACTTAAAGTGGCCACTTGCAAGTTGTTCTCCTGTTTGAATCTGCTCTGAAGAGTGGCATCATGGGCTCCTCAAAACAACTGTCAAATGATCTGAAAACAAAGATTATTCAACATAGTTGTTCAGGGGAAGGATGCAAAAAGCTGTCTCAGAGATTTAACCTGTCAGTTTCCACTGTGAGGAACATAGTAAGGAAATGGAAGAACACAGGGACAGTTCTTGTTAAGGCCAGAAGTGGCAGGCCAAGAAAAACATCAGAAAGACAGAGAAGAAGAATGGTGAGATCAGTCAAGGACAATCCTCAGACCACCTCCAGAGAGCTGCAGCATCAACTTGCTGCAGATGGTGTCACTGTGCATCGGTCAACTATACAACGCACTTTGCACAAGGAGAAGCTGTATGGGAGAGTGATGCGAAAGAAGCCGTTTCTGCAAGCACGCCACAAACAGAATTGCCTGAGGTATGCAAAAGCACATTTGGAGAAGCCAATTTCTTTTTGGAAGAAGGTCCTGTGGACTGATGAAACCAAGATTGAGTTGTTTGGTCATACAAAAAGGCGTTATGCATGGCGTCAAAAAAACACAGCATTCCAAGAAAAACACTTGCTACCCACAGTAAAATTTGGTGGAGGTTCCATCATGCTTTGGTGCTGTGTGGCCAATGCCGGCACCGGGAATCTTGTTAAAGTTGAGGGACGCATGGATTCCACTCAGTATCAGCAGATTCTTGACAATAATGTTCATGAATCAGTGATAAAGTTGAAGTTACGCAGGGGATGGATCTTTCAGCAAGACAATGATCCAAAACACCGCTCCAAATCTACTCAGGCATTCATGCAGAGGAACAATTACAATGTTCTGGAATGGCCATCCCAGTCCCCAGACCTGAATATCATTGAACATCTGTGGGATCATCTGAAGAGGGCTGTCCATGCTCGGCGACCATCAAACTTAACTGAACTGGAACTGTTTTGTAAAGAGGAATGGTCAAAAATACCTTCATCCAGGATCCAGGAACTCATTAAAAGCTACAGGAAGCGACTAGAGGCTGTTATTTTTGCAAAAGGAGGATCTACTAAATATTAATGTCACTTTTCTGGGTAGCTGCCCATACTTATGCACCTGTCAAATTTTGTTTGAATGCAGATTGCACATTTTCTGTTAGTACAATAAACCTCATTTCAAGGCAGAAACATTACTGTGTCCAACAGTTATTACATATATCAAACTGAAATAGCTGTTGCAAAAACACCAATTTTTATAAAACAATAAGCTTAAGATTAATAGGGGTGCCCAAACTTTTTTATATAACTGTATATATATAGATATATAGATATATATATATATACTGTATATATAAAGTTTAAATCACCCCCCTTTCGCCCCATTCAAAGTAAAACAATAAAAAAAAATCAGATATGCACATATTTGGCATCGCCGTGTTCAGAATCACCCAATCTATCAATATAAAAAAATAATTAATCTGATCGGTAATTTGCGTAGCAAAAAAAATTCTAAATGCCAGAATTAAGTTTTTTTGGTCACCTCTACATTGCATTTTATTGCAATAACGGGCGATCAAACCATCAGATCTATCCCAAAATGGTATCAAGCCTTCACCAGGCCTCAGATCCCCAAAAATGGAGACGCTATGAGTCTCGGAAAATGGTGCCTTTTTTTTTTTTAACAAACTTTGGATTTTTTTCACCACTTATATAAAAAAGAATCTAAATATGTTTTATATCTACAAAATCGTAATGACCTAGAAAATCATAATGGCAGGTCAGTTTTAGCATTTATTGAACATGTTTAATAAAACAAAAACAAAAAACAACTGTGGAATTGCACTTTTTTCACCGCACTTGGAATTTTTTTCCCCGTTTTCCAGTACATGATATGGTAAAACCAGTGGTGTCATTTAAAGGTATAACTTGTCCAGCAAAAAGTAAGCCCTCACATGGCCATAATTACCAAAAAAGTTATGGCTCTGGGAAGACGGGGGGCAAAAAACAAAAACACAAAATGGCCCAGTCATTAAGGGGTTAAAGACTTCCTAAAGGTGTCAGGGCTTTGCAGCTGCTGGGAGACCTGGTGGCTTTGAACTTTAGGTTACCTGTGTTCATAGCCACCATGTCTTGTGGTAGCTCGAATGCAGGACTAATGAGTGCCGCAGTGCCGAGTGCCGGACTCATGGTCGTTAATCAGTTCAACCCTGGCGCTATGCAGCATGAGAGCCAGCTGCTATGAACTCAGGTGACCTTAAAGTAAGATTGTCTCAGTTCACAGTGGCACTGCCCTCATTAGCACCGAGCCCTGTGAACTGAGATAACTTTTCTGACGTCACCTCAATTCCCAACAACCTAGTCTCACTGAGTGAAAAGCGACACCCAACATTTGCTGCTACTCCAATGTAAAGAGCTCCATTCACTGGATGTAGCAATGCTGGGTTTCGTCGAGGAACCTCATTATTATGTATTATCTGCAGAAAGGTGAGGAATATTGTTTTTTTTTATTTTTTGGTTAATAAAAGGGTAAAAGAGAGTTATTTTATTATTAAAAAAAGGCATGTGGTCCCCCCAGTTTTGATAGCCAGTCCACTTGCCCTGGTGCAGTGGCAAGTGGGGTAATATTTTTGGGGTTGATGTCAGCAGTTTTATATCCGCTGACACCAAGCCCAGGGATTAGTAATGGAGAGGCATCTATCAGACACCCCCATTACTAACTCCATAATCAAAAGTAAGAAAGACACCCAAAGAAAAAGTCCTTTAATTGAAAAAAACACTCCCCCACAATAACTCTCTTTTACCCATTTATTTACCATAAGATAAAAAGTCAAACTCATCTTCATCTGTCCACCAATAATCCATTAATGCTGATGTTCCACAACGATCCGGATAGTTTGGTGAGCAGTCACACCGGTGATGCGACCTCTCGCCCTGCCAACTGGGAGACACTGAGCCGCTGTTTACCGCGCTGTCACACAGATGACAATGTGGGAAACGCCAGACGTTCGGGCCCCACATTCATTTGAATGAGGTCGGGGTCCTGGTAACCGAACCAAACTTTTTTTTGAAGTTCGGCTGAACCCGACGGATCTGAAGATCCACAAGTCCGCCCATCACCAGTCACGAGTGTTAATATTAGTGTTATTAGTATTGTGGTTTTTATTCATGATCATTAGTGTAGTATTATTAGGTCACTATGTTGTGGAAATATGTTGTCTGGTCTTGGTGTGATGGTACAGTGCATTGTGAAAGTATTTGGCCCCCTTGAACTTTTCTACCTTTTGCCACATTTCTGGCTTCAAACATAAAGATTAGTATTGAGTGAGCACTAAAATGCTCGGGTGCTCGAAGCTCGGGCCGAGCTCACCGTGATACTTGGGTGCTCGACCCGAGCAAAGAGCCCAATGTTAGTCTATGGGAGACTCGAGCATTTTTGCGGCGGCACCCCTGGAAGTTTCTCTGACTCCCAGGTCACTGCCTAAAAGTGTCCCCATCAGAAGAGATCCTTGCCGCATCAGAAGATGCAGACTTGCAACTATCCCCGTGCAAGTCCTTGTCCAGGGCAGTGTTCAATTGTACCTCCTCCATCCCTTGCAATGCAAGCGCATGTATGCAGCCTGCCACCCACCCACCCCCAGGCTGCAATACCATACTGCTTGATTGCTTGCACTTGAAATTGGGACTTTTAGGCATGTGGAGGCGGAATCTGGCCACTATGTCATGGCTGTGTCGGCGGCCTTTTATCCATACTCAGTCCCCAGCCGCCCGGGGGCCGGGTGTCCACGCTTGGTCCCCAGCCGCCTCGGGGTGGCCGGGTGTCCATAAACGGTCCTCAGCCACCCCTATTTCTCCTGTGAACTTCCACCACACTTTTCTTAGCCTGGCCTGCTTTAGGGCAGCATTGGACGAGCCCACCAGAGAACCAGACTCCTCCGGTGGGCCCTGGCTTCTCCATCAGGGGAGTTGAGAGTGCCAAGGTGGAGAGCATGATGATGATGATAGAAGTTAGCATCTGCTTTGTTTTCTTAGAATGCAAGCGTAAGTGTGCAACCTGCCACCCACCCACCCCCAGGCTGCAATACCATACTGCTAGCTTGCTTGCACTTGAAATTGAGCCTTCTAGGCATGTGGAGGCAAATGTTGGCCACCATATCATGGTTGCGTCGGTGGCCTGGTATCCATACTCAGTCCCAAGCCGCCCGGTGGCCGGGTGTCCACGCTCAGTTCCCAGCCGCCAGGGGGCGGCCGGTTGTCCATACTCGGTCCCCAGCCGCACAGCGGCCGGGTGTCCACGCTCGGTCCCCAGCCGCCAGGGGGCGGCCGGATGTCCATACTCGGTCCCCAGCCGCCCGGCGGCCGGGTGTCCATACTCGGTCCCCAGCCGCCCCGCGGCCGGGTGCCCACACACGGTCCCCAGCCACCTGGGGGTGGCCAGGTGTCCTTGAACGGTCCCCAGCTGCCCCTATTTCTCATGGGAACTTCCCCCACACTTTTCTTAGCCTGGCCTGCTTTAGGGCAGCATTGGATGAGCCGACCAGAGAGCCAGACTCCTCCAGTGGGCCCTGGCTTCTCCATCAGGGGAATTGAGAGTGCCAAGGTGAGGAGCATGATGATGATGATAGAAGTTAGCATCTGCTTTGTTTTCTTAGAATGCAAGCGTAAGTGTGCAACCTAGCCACCCACCCACCCCCAGGCTGCAATACCATACAGCTAGCTTGCTTGCACTTGAAATTGGGCCTTTTAGGCATGTGGAGGCAGACGCCGGCCACCATGTATTGGCTGCGTCAGCGGTCTGGTATCCATACTCAGTCCCCAGCCGCCAGGCGGCCGGGTGTCCATGCTCGGTCCCCGGGCGCCCACACACGGACCCCAGCCGCCTGGGGTGGCCAGGTGTCCATAAATGGTCCCCAGCCACCCCTATTTGAAGGACAGCCTAACCACATACACGTGGACAAGTGAATGTGGCCAGGAATGGTCCATCTGACTGACGCTTTCACACTGGGTTAATATTGTGGAAACCGGGACACAGTTGGACACTGGGATGCAACACGTCCTCCAGACATAGAGGATTGCGGGTCCTGGGTCAAGCAGGCTTAAACACAAAGTTCAGAAGGTAGACAGCAGCAGTGGTCGGCCTCCTACACAGCGAGTAAATTATTCATGATCATGAGGCCATCCATCTCCTTAGCTTTCTGTTCCTTGGAATACAAGCGCATGTATGTAGTAGCATCTAAGCCTGAGGTGGTCAGCGTTTTGGCGCATATCCTACCTCCTCCGAGGATTGCTGGATGTTTTCCTGCTACTATCCCAGTTCTATGACTCCCGTTAAAACAAAGCTTCAGGTGATGAATGATGGATGAGAAGGTGGCAAAGAAGAAAGAGCAGGAGGAACAGGGACCATTCACATCAATATCAGGCCAGTCAACCACACATGTCTTGTAGGATATGTTTCTGTACCAAAAGGAGTGGTTCGGCTACACAGTTATAGGGAATACAGTGAGTGCAATGCCTACCAAAAATTTCGAGGCACTCAAATGCCCCTTGGACGTGACATGGAGGTCAGAGGGCCTTAACTAAACTGTTTTTTACATTTATAGCAACTGGGTCTCCTGTACACTGTTGGCCTAAGCAGTGAATGGAAGGCTTTCCAAAAATTATGAGGAACTGCAACGCCCCTTGAAACAGACGTGGATTACAGCGTACTAAAAACCTTCTACCCATTATTGGGGAGTAAGTCTCCCTTAGTGTTCGCCTATGCATTGAAAAGCAAAAGCTGACTAAAATTAGGAGGAAATGCAATGCCTGTTGGAAGAGTCGTGGAGGTTAGAGTTAATTAATAACCACATTTCAATGCCCCTTGGAAGAGCTGTGGAGTTCAGAGTGGTTTAACAGGACGGTTTTAATGCCCCTTGGAAGAGACGTGGAGTTCAGAGTGGTTTAACAAGACGGTTTTAATGCCCCTTGGAAGAGACGTGGAGGTCACAGTAGCTTAATAAGTAAAGAGAGGAGAGAACAAGGCGCAATGGGTGACTCAGTATTGCAATTTGTAGAGGGGTGTGGGGATGGCTACTAACCTTATGAAGTTGTGCACCTCTGCACAACCCCAGTGTAAAGCTCCACAAGCTCCGCTTTGTTGGTGGCTGTCATCTATTTCCAGCGGCGTTCACAGATCCTGATCTCTTGGTGGTGGATCACGTGGTCAGGTTAGTAGCATGTAATGTAATTTTTTTTTTTTTCTCTTTCCTTTCTTCGTCTACATTTCCTAATTATAATGATAGAAACTGATTGTAATTTTATACTTTATATTTATGCATTGTTTTATGTTGTATGTAAAAATTATTATTATTATTTTTTTATATAATCTAAAATATAGGGTGGTAGATGACAATATATCCTATGAAGTATTAAGATTATAGGATTCACAAGTTGTTGTTTTTTTTTACAGCGAATCCTTTTTATAAGAACCCTTTATGCTTCATTAGGCATTATTTTATAACAATCCTTTTTACTCTATTGAGCATATATGAACTCAAGGGGTTAATATAGAGGTATTACTCTGTATCTGGCCCCGCCCCTTTTAAGTAATTGTATACCCAGTCAAATGTATATAAGGATCAATTGTTTGCTGCTTGTCACACCTGATGAAGGTGGCTGTGTCCACCGAAACGCGTTGTGTGTGTATTAATAAATCAGTCCTTTTAATATTTTTGCCCTGTTATTGGCGCTCTGGTACCGCTATTCATATTCACTGATTGTCCTTTTCCCCCTGTTGGGGTGCGGTAGAGCTGCCTTTAATCTATTGTTTTTTCACCTGTGGGAGCAATTTAATTAAAATTACTACCCTGGTTTTCCAAGCTGCGCTGCCTTAACCCCTCCGGAGCGCTGCCTGGGGTGTTGGTGAAGCTGGGCGTCTATCTCGGCATTACATGCTACTAACCTGACCACGTGATCCACCACCAAGAGATCAGGATCTGTGAACGCCGCTGGAAATAGATGACAGCCACTAACAAAGCGGAGCTTGTGGAGCTTTACACTGGGGTTGTGCAGAGGTGCACAACTTCATAAGGTTAGTAGCCATCCCCACACCCCTCTACAAATTGCAATACTGAGTCACCCATTGCGCCTTGTTCTCTCCTCTCTTTACATATTGAGTCTGCTATTGCTGGGGGCTTAGCCTCAAGACCAGGAGCTGCAAATTGGGCGACCCAGATTGTTCTACACATCGAGAGACGGAAAAACCTTGCAGAATCATCAACAGATAAGAACTGTGTTTAAGACTTTAAAATCTAAATTGCTGGATCATTATGGACTTTTATGTGACCAATAGAGAGAAATTTAGATTATCTCTGATCAATACAGCCCTTAGTAAAGACTTTAAAGATGGCGACAGATGCATATATAATAATCCAACTATGCTGAATGATATAGATCAAAAAAGGTTACGTGGACTGTTTTTGAACTTAGAAAAAAATAGCAAAATAGAAATAACTAATCACGTAGACACGATGTTTTTAGAACATTACATTAAGGATAACATAATACCTAAGGGATTGAGAATGAATCTCAATTCATCCTTTCCTCAGGATATTGTTTTTACTGAAAGATGGGACAGGTGTATTTCTGATTGCTCAACAACACTGATCAGATTGTTGATTGATAAAAGGAATACTCTGGCTATGTATGCTTTAGAAACAATAGCTAAAATTAAAGGGGATTTGGAGTTCTTTTCTTCATCTACGGAATATTTTGCCACAGATAATGAGGTAAAACTAAGACTGGCTAAATTTGAAAATGATTTAATAAATAAAAAAGCAAAAAAATATGAAAGAGATATAAAAGACTCTAAAAAAGAAAAAATCCAATCACCA
The DNA here is from genome assembly GCF_046119375.1 of Phyllobates terribilis. NCBI lineage: Eukaryota > Metazoa > Chordata > Amphibia > Anura > Dendrobatidae > Phyllobates > Phyllobates terribilis. The sequence goes on from NW_027362764.1 coordinate 458,486,859, forward strand.
CTTCAAATTTCACCTGTTCCCATCATCTCTATGCAGAGAACAACTAGGGATAATCCATCATCCCCTATTCTAAGCAATGATACTGATAACCATACAAAACAAGTGAATAGTTTTCAAAAACAATTTTTTATGAATAAAAAACAACAAGCAATATATGAGACTCATAAAAAGAAGTTATCAATTAACAATAATTACAAGAAAAATACTGCATTTAATTCTAATTTGGAACAAAATAATGACCTTATAATAGAGGGAATGTGTATGGAAATTACTCCTCCCTCCATACTGATTACTGATCCACCTATTTTATCCACACAAGCAGCGGATGTAGAATTTATTGCTAATCCGTCTACTATTTCCACACAAGTAGCAGATATTGATGAACTGAACTTCACATTACATATTAACACACAGGAGATATCCCATAGTGGATCTAATATCTCAGAGCTTTCTAGTGCAATACAGACTCCTATTGCTGGGGAGTCATCTGGACAGATCCCGTTAGCGGATACACTGAATATTTTTAATCAAGGGAGACCCTCTGATAAAACAAGTGGTATAAACCACATAAAACCCCCTATAAACAGAATGACATCCTTGGAATTATCTCCAATTTTGAATGAGAATAGTATCTTGATAAATCCTCAAACACAGAATGCAGTTGCATCTCAAACTAATAAAACGAAAATTACACATTTTTTTCACGTGGTCCCCGGACGTTGTCCAAAACGAAAAAGAAATTTAGGGGATGTAGAGGGAGTGGAAAAACCCGAGGTGTCAACAACAAAAATAGTCCAAATGCCGAAATTGAGACACAATCCAAATATAAAGAAAATGAAATCTTGCCAATGAACCAGAATACAAATTCCCTGCAGATAGAAACCCCTATCGGTTGTGGGGGTATTTTTAATATTTCTAGCTATGTGCTATCTGAAGCTGAACAATCCTTGTTAGGTCGAGGATTATCTTTCTGTCCAGCTGTCCCATTTAATAATTTCACTTTGTTCTGTGATTTAAATGAATTTATAAGGAAATTGACACTAAAAAGGCATTTTCTATTGGAAGATAAGAGAAAATCACATCCTATTAGTTCATGCTCAACAGTATCCCCCTCCATTCAAGAATCTAATATACCAGGCCCCCCATTACTGGACCCTTTCACTCATGTAAATGTGAAGGGGAAAAATAATTTCTATCCATTACATCACAAAGGTTCACACCTTGAAACCTTCCAACAATTAATTTTGAGGGACCTTAGGACATTCCCCCCAATTTCAAAAAAAGTGAACAACTTGAGCTACCAGGAGAAATGTGCATTAAAAACCCTTCAGGATAATAAAGAAATAATTATAAAGAGAGCAGATAAGGGAGGGGGGACTGTGATAATGAACAGAGGCTGGTACATCAAGGAGGGCCTCAGAATCTTAGACGACTCAAACTACTACGTGAAATTAGAAGCAGACCCATCTGTAACCATTTTTTTGGAGTACAAAGGACTTGTAGCAGGGGCCTCTACAGCTGGCTTCCTCAATAAAAAAGAAAAATCCTTTTTAGACATTAAAAAATTCAAAGTCCCTTATTTTTATTTTTTACCCAAAATTCATAAAGATAAATTTAATCCCCCTGGACGTCCTATTATTTCTGGTATTAATTCTATCACATCCAACTTATCCCACTATATTGATCTTTTTTTACAGAAGTACGTTTTATCCCTAGATTCTCATTTAAAGGATTCTACACATTTAATTAGACTATTGAGAGAATTACCCCCTCTTCCAGGCTGTCTTCTTATTACACTCGATATAAGCTCTCTTTATTCCAATATCACACATGTATTGGGTTTACAGGCAATTAAAATATTCCTAGATAAGGACCCTAACTTACAAGATCCTCAAAAAATTTTTTTATTGAGGGGTATAACTTTCATTCTTGAGAACAATGTATTTTCTTTTGAGGGGGTGATGTATCGGCAGCTGAGGGGCTGCGCGATGGGGACGAGGTTTGCCCCCAGTTATGCAAATCTATATATGGGGGCATTCGAGTCTATCCACATCGCGCAATCCCTCGGCGCCGATAAACCCATCGTTATGTACCGCCGCTTTATAGATGATCTGTTTATCATATGGAGGGGAAATACTGTGGAGGCTGCCAAATTTATTGATGAATTAAACTCTAACGACTGGGGTCTTTCCTTTACCTCTACCATATCTGAGAGTAATATTCAATATCTTGACCTTCAGATAAATATAGACAATTCGGGTAAAATATCCACATCTACCCACTTTAAGGAAGTGGATGTAAATAGCTATCTTGAATTTGACAGTGGCCATCTACCCAGCTGGATTAGAAATATTCCATATGGTCAATATTGGCGTGTCAGAAAAAATTGTACACATGATTCGGATTTTTTTCTGGAATCTAAGGTTTTACAAAAACGTTTTAGAGCTAAGGGATACCCCCGGAAATTATTAGAGGATGCTTTCTCCAAAACTAGATCCCTATCACAGAACCTGTGTATCAACAAATCCAAGAATACCAGCCAAGAGCCAAACAACGATTTCAGTTTAAATCTGATTACTACTTATGGTAAACCTACGCAAGTGTTATCCAGTTTATTAAAAAAATACTGGTTCATTTTAAGTAATGATCCAATATTAACTGGTCATTTACCGGAATTTCCTCATGTCATATATCGGAGGAGTAAAAATCTAGGAAACTATATAGCCCCTAGCAATACAACAATTGGTAGAAGACCGAACCATTCAGTTCCTATTAGCAATAATGGATGTTATAAATGTAATGTCCCTAAATGCTTATGCTGTCAATCCATTGATAACGGAGCCAAAACATTCGTCTCTGCGGTCACTGGAGAGATATATCCCATTCGCTTTAGACTTACATGTCAGTCCTCATATGTGATCTATCTGCTCCAGTGCACCTGCGGCCTGCAATACATTGGCCGCACTATCCAGGAAATGCACTCCAGATTAAATAAACATCGCCAAAATATTAGAAACGGCTTTCCCCTACATAGTGTTTCTAATCATTTCTTAAAAGAACATCAAAAAAATCCTAATAACCTAAAACTAACTATCATTGATCATATAGTTGATACACACCCTGATAGACTAAATCGTCTCATTACACGTGAAAATTATTGGATTTTCAAAATGGGAACCTTGTCTCCTGAAGGTTTGAACCTTAATATAGAGAAGACAACTTTTTAAATAATTGTTTTCATATTTTAGCAAATTTATTATATATATCTTTTATATGGTGGAGGAGGGGGGAGGAGAGAGAGAAGGAGGGAAGAGGGGAAAGAAGAGAGGGAGGGGAGGAGGGAGGAGAGAGAGAGAAGGGAGAAAAAATTTAAAAAAAAAAAAAAAAAAAAAAAAAGAAAAATTATTTTTATTTTTTTTTGGGGATTTTTTTTTTTTTTTTTTTTGGAATTTTTTTTTTTTTTTAATATATATTTTTTTTTTTTTTTGGGGGGGATTTTTTTTTTTTGGAATTTTTTTTTTTTTTTTTTTTTTTCTCTTTTTTTTTTTTTTTTCTCTTTCCTTTCTTCGTCTACATTTCCTAATTATAATGATAGAAACTGATTGTAATTTTATACTTTATATTTATGCATTGTTTTATGTTGTATGTAAAAATTATTATTATTATTTTTTGATATAATCTAAAATATAGGGTGGTAGATGACAATATATCCTATGAAGTATTAAGATTATAGGATTCACAAGTTGTTGTTTTTTTTACAGCGAATCCTTTTTATAAGAACCCTTTATGCTTCATTAGGCATTATTTTATAACAATCCTTTTTACTCTATTGAGCATATATGAACTCAAGGGGTTAATATAGAGGTATTACTCTGTATCTGGCCCCGCCCCTTTTAAGTAATTGTATACCCAGTCAAATGTATATAAGGATCAATTGTTTGCTGCTTGTCACACCTGATGAAGGTGGCTGTGTCCACCGAAACGCGTTGTGTGTGTATTAATAAATCAGTCCTTTTAATATTTTTGCCCTGTTATTGGCGCTCTGGTACCGCTATTCATATTCACTGACAGTAGCTTAATAAGACGGTTTTAATGCCCCTTGGAAAAGTGGTGGAGGTCGCAGTAGCTTAACAAGATGGTTTTAATGCCCCTTTGAGAAGTGTTGGAGGTCGCAGTAGCTTAACAAGACGGTTTTAATGCCCCTTGGAAGAATGGTGGAGGTCGCCATGGAATAAAAAGACAATATCAATGCCCCTTGGAAAAGTGGTGGAGATCGCAGTAGCTTAACAAGACGGTTTTAATGCCCCTTGAAAGAGATGTGGAGGTCACAGTATCTTAACAAGATGATTTTAATGCCCCTTACAAGAGCCATGCAGTACAGCATATTAAAAACATTATTACCATTATTGGGGAGTGGGTCTCCCATAGTCTTTGCCTATGCCTACCAAGCAAAAGCTGTCAAAAATTAGGATGGAGGAACCTGCAATGCAGGCAACATGGACCACAGTCATCCAGGTGGTATAGTGGTGGTGGAGGCTGAGAATAAGGAGAAGAGCAAAAAACAGACGAATTGAGGAAGCGTATACCCATGTGTCGGTGTGAAGCGGTGCATGGGAATACACCTCCCGAAATAACACAGTGGATTTGACTTTATGTTACTCTGCAGTCATTTGGTGGTGATGAGAAGTCTGGCCCAATCCAGCCCTTGTTCATTTTGATAAGGGTCAGCTTGTCAGCATTGTCAGTTGACAGGCGAGTGCACATATCAGTTATAATTCCCCCAGCGGCACTAAAAACACGCTCCGATAACACGTTAGTGGCAAGGCAGGCCAGGACCTCCAAGGCATACAAAGTGAGTTCATTCCAAGTGTACAGCTTGGATACCCAATAACTAAAAGGCACAGAGGAATCACGGAGGACGCTGGTACGGTCGGCAAGTTACTCCCTCACCATCTTTTGAAACTTTCCACTTCTTGTGAGAGTACCCCGCGCCTCAGGGCCTGTAAGCTGGGCAGGTCTCAGAAAACTGTCACAGAATGTTGACAGTGTTCCCCTGCCTCTGCTGGATTGGAGTTGCTTCTCTCTCGCCTGTACACCTTGGTTGGTCAACGAACTGTGACCTCTGCCGCTAGCATGTTCAGATTTGAATTTTTTTAACAGTTCTGCAGCAAGGGCCTTCTGGTACTGTCACATTTTTGTAGACATCTCCACCTCAGGAATAAGAGAGTGAAAGTTCTCCTTGTAGCGGGGGTCTAAAAGTGTCACCAACCAGTAATGACTGTCACCCAACATTTTGACAACGCGAGGGTCATGGGTAAGGCAGCGTAACATAAAGTCAGCCATGCGTGCCAGACTGGTAACGGGAAAGACTTCCGTGTCCTCACCAAGATGACGACTGACCATGCTCTCCTCCTCCTCCTTCTCCACCCTGTCCTCAAGCCACCCACGCTGAACCGACTGTATGACAGTTGTACAGGTACTTCCGTCTACAGAGCATGATAGAAGCTCCTGTTCTTCCTCCTCCTCCTCCTCTCCCTCATTGTCCCCCAATGCACGTTGGGATGAGATGAGGCTGGGCTGTGTGTAATCACCCATTACGGCTTCTTGATCCATCTCATTATACTCTGGCTGCAATGCCTCCTCTTTAATTCTCCGCAGAGAGCATTGCAAAAGACAGAAAAGTGGGATGCTGACACTAATGATGGCGTCATCGCCCCTCACCATCTTGGTGGACTCCTCAAAGTTTGTCAGGATGGTACATATGTCAGACATCCAGGTCCACTCCTGAGGTCTTATGTGTGGAGTCTGATCTGAATATCGACGGCCTTGTTGCAGTTGGTACTCCACAACTGCTCTCTTCTGCTCATAAATCCTTTGCAAAATGTGGAGGGTAGAGTTCCAACGTGTGGGGACATCACACACCAGTCGGTGTGCCGGAACCTGCAAGCGTTGCTCCAACACAGCAAGGGCGGCGGAAGCTGTAGCCGACTTGCGAAAATGAGCTGACAGGTGGCGTACTTTGACGAGCAGATCTGGCAACTCGGGGTACGATTTAAGAAACCGCTGAACCACGAGGTTAAGCACATGAGCCAGGCATGGTACGTGTGTGATCTCGCCTCGCCTCAGAGCCGCCACCAGGTTACGGCCATTGTCACACACGACCATGCCTGGATGTAGGTTCAGTGGTCTCAGCCACAGATCTGCCTGCTCTTTCACAGCTGTCCACAACTCACAAGCAGTGTGAGGTTTATCACCTAAGCTTATGAGTTTCAGCACAGCATGTTGTCACTTGGCGGAGGCAGTACTGCAGTTCTTCCAGCTTGTAACTGATGTGGTGATATCTGAGATGGAGGCTAAACATGAGGAGGAGGAGGATGATGCGCAGGAGCTGTACACTGTGGGGGCAACTCTGACTGACATAGGGCCCGCAATCCTCGGTGTGGGGAGGATGTGTTCCGTCCCAAGGTCCGACTGGGTCCCGGCTTCCACTATGTTTACCCAGTGTGTCGTCAGGGAGATGTACCGTCCCTGGCCACAAGCACTTGTCCACGTGTCCGTTGTCAGATGGACTCTCCCAGTAACTGCGTTGTTGAGGGCACGGCAGATGTTTGGGGACACGTGCTTGTGTAGTGCGGGGATGGCACACCGGGCAAAATAGTGTCAGCTGGGGACCGAGTACCGAGGGACGGCCACCACCATAAGGTTGCTGAAAGATTCCGTCTCCACCAGCCTAAAAGGCAGCATTTCCCACGCAAGCAGTCGTGAAATGTGCGAATTTAGAACTGTGGCCTGTGGGGCGTTGGCTACGAATTTGCGCTTTTGTTCAAAGCTCTGGGATTTGGACAATTGAACGCTGCGGTGGGACGTGGACCTGGACGTTGATGCTGTTTCTTGAGAAACTGCCATAACAAGTGAAGACTGAGAGGAGGGGGCATCTTTGCATGCAGTATGGACAGGGGATTGCCTTGAACGCACAACAGGGGGTTCTATTACACGCACAACAGCGGAAGAAGCATTGGTGACACCCACTAACACTCGTCGTGGACCCTGGGATTCGCCCCACAAAGTTGGGTGCTTTGCTGACATGTGCTTGATCATGCTGGTGGTGGTAAGGCTGGTAGTTTTGTCACCCCTGCTGATGCTGGCATGGCAGGTGGTACAAAAAGCCTTTTTGGGGTTATCAGCAGAGTCTTTAAAAAAATTCCAGACTCTGGAAGACCTACAGGTTGTACTGGCAACGTCCCTCGTGTTGGTGTTACGGGGAGCTGTTGCCCGCCTTCTGTGTGCGGCCACCACACTGCTTCTTACTGCCTGTTGGGGTACTCTGCCTCCCTCCCCCTGTGTGCTGCTGGCCTCGCTCTGCGTGTCCTCCTGCCACGTTGGGTCAGTTACTAGATCATCCACCACCTCCTCCTCTTCCACTTGCGCACCACGATCCTCCTCCTCACTTCGTGGTAATTGTGTCTCATCATCCACCTCTTGTGACAAATTGCCAGCGTCGACTTCCTCTGGCCGTGGCTGTTCAAATATTTGGGCATCGCTACATGGGATCTCCTCTTCCACCACTTCAAGCGGAGCAGGCGAGAGGCCCAAATATGGAAATGGACCAGTGAACAGCTCTTCAGAGTGTCCAACTGTGGGATCAGTTGCTGTCTGATGACACTCGGCATGGTGGGAGGAAGGAGCATCAGGGTGAGGAGGAGTATGCGGTCGAGACTCACGGCTTCTAAAACTTGACCGTGTGGAAGACAGACCGAAGGTGGTGGTGCCCAGGTAACTGAAAGTATTATCTGCTATCCAATTAATAACCTGTTCACACTGATAAGTTCGAAATACTGGTGTTTTAGTGTGCTTCCCTAGTAATTCGGTCAAGAAGTGGGAGCGAGAAGATGTGGTTGTTGGTTGTGGCACATTTTCACCTTGGCCACGACCCTGTCCTCTATACGCACCATCACCAGAACGTCCAGTGCCACGTACTTTGCCACTTGCCTTGCCCATTGTAAATGAAGTAAAATAGCTCACACTCGCACTATCAATGGAAAAAGGGTAATAAAAAGGAGATTAGAACCATGGAAGAGGAAAACCACAGTTCTACTTCTCTGGCCTTCACCAGAATCTTTTAAACAGATATATTTGTGTCTGAACACTGAGCGAGACAATCAATTTTTTTATTTTTTTATGTAAAAAAGGCAAAAAGGTGGATAATACAGAGATTTGAACTGTGGAACTGCAAAACCACAGTTCTAGTCATCTGGTCTACTCCAGACTCTTTTAAACAGATATATTGCTGTCTGAACAGTCAGGGAGACACTATTACATTTCTTTTTGTGGAAAAAGTGACAAAAGCAGGATAATACAGAGATTTGACCCGTGGAATTGCAAAACCACATTTGTAGTTATCTGGCCTACACCAGACTCTTTTAAACAGATATATTGCTGTCTGAACAGTCAGGGAGACACTATTACTATTTTTTTTTACGGAAAAAATGCCAAAAGCAGGATAATACAGAGATTTGAACCGTGGAACTGCAAAACCACAGTTCTAGTTATCTGGCCTACACCAGACTCTTTTAAACAGATATATTGATGTCTGAACAGTCAGGGAGACACTATTACAGTTTTTTTTAAGGAAAAAATGCCAAAAGCAGGATAATACAGAGATTTGACCTGTGGAACTGCAAAACCACAGTTCTAGTTATCTGGCCTACACCAGACTCTTTTAAACAGATATATTTGTGTCTGAACAGTCAGGGAGACACTATTACTGTTTTTTTACGGAAAAAATGCCAAAAGCAGGATAATACAGAGATATGACCTGTGGAATTGTAAAACCACAGTTGTAGTTATCTGGCCTACACCAGACTCTTTTAAACAGATATATTTGTGTCTGAACAGTCAGGGAGACACTATTACTGCTTTTTTTATGGAAAAAATGGCAAAAGCAGGATAATACAGAGATTTGAACCGTGGGACTGCAAAACCACAGTTCTAGTTATCTGGCCTACACCAGACTCTTTTAAACAGATATATTGCTGTCTGAAAAGTCAGGGAGACACTATTACAGTTCTTTTTACGGAAAAAATGACAAAAGCAGGATAATACAGAGATTTGACCCGTGGAATTGCAAAACCACAGTTGTAGTTATCTGGCCTACACCAGACTCTTTTAAACAGATATATTTGTGTCTGAACAGTTAGGGAGACACTATTACTGTTTTTTTTTACGGAAAAAATGCCAAAAGCAGGATAATACAGAGATTTGACCCGTGGAAGTGCAAAACCACAGTTCTAGTTATCTGGCCTACACCAGACTCTTTTAAACAGATATATTGCTGTCTGAACCGTCAGGGAGACACTATTACTGTTTTTTTTACAGAAAAAATGCCAAAAGCAGGATAATACAGAGATTTGACCCATGGAACTGCAAAACCACAGTCCTAGTTATCTGGCCTACACCAGACTCTTTTAAACAGATATATTTGTGTCTGACCAGTCAGGGAGACACTATTACTATTTTTTTTTACGCAAAAAATGCCAAAAGCAGGATAATACAGAGATTTGACCCGTGGAACTGCAAAACCACAGTTCTAGTTATCTGGCCTACACCAGACTCTTTTAAACAGATATATTGGTGTCTGAACAGTCACAGAAACACTCAATTTTTTTTGGGGGTGGGCGGGTGAAATACCAAAAGGTTAATAAGACACGTATTTGGACAGTCTGACTGAGGAAAAAAAAAAATACAGGATTTAGATGAAAAAAACAAGGATTTTTTCTGGCCCCTGAGACCGGGAGATAAGTCTAGCAATTTGACCAACAGGAGCACACAGGACTGTAATGCAGCATTTGCTGGTATAACCACTGCGTCTCCTATACAGCCTGCCTGCCTGCCTGCCTGATATCTGGGAAGGATATTAGTCCTGAGAAGGACTGTTTGTTTGATTTGGCAGCCTTTAGAGACCCTGCACTAACTATTTTGCAGTATAAATTTCTCCCTAGCTCTGCAGCACTGACCCTACACTGTCTGATCCGCAGCGACTGTGTCCAAGATGGCGGCGCCCGGTTTTAAATACTCGAGGTGACGCTGTGCGGCCAGCCAATCACTGTAATGCCCACAAACAACATGTCTGCGGCATTACAGTGACTGGCTGGCAATCCCTGCATGTTCATTGGCTCGGTAAAGAGCACCAAACGTGCAGGGCGGAGACCCGAGCTCCCGTCCGAGCAACCAGGAAATGCTCAGTGCCCGCCGAACATCCCGAGTAGTGAGATGCTCGGGCGAGTACCGAGCAGTGTCGAGCATGCTCACTCAACATTAATAAAGATATAAAATTCTATTTTTTTGGGGAAGAATCAACAACAAGTGGGACACAATCGTGAAGTGGAATGAAATTTATTGGATATTTTAAACTTTTTTAACAAATTAAAAACTGAAAAGTGGGGCATGCAATATTATTCGGCCCCCTTGAGTTAATACATTGTAGCACCACCTTTTGCTGAGATTACAGCTGCAAGTCACTTGGGGTATGTCTCTATCAGTTTTGCACATCGAGAGGCTGAAATTCTTGCTCATTCTTCCTTGCAAAACAGCTCGAGCTCATTGAGGTTGGATGGAGGGCGTTTGTGAACAGCAGTTTTCAGCTCTTACCACAAATTCTCGATTGGATTCAGGTCTGGACTTTGACTTGGCCATTCTAACACCTGGATATGTTTATTTTTGAACCATTCCAATGTAGATTTTGCTTTATTTTTGGGATCATTGTCTTGCTGGAAGATAAATCTCCGTCCCAGTCTCAGGTTTTTTGCAGAATCCAACAGGTTTTCTTCCAGAATGGTCCTTCCTGTATTTGGCTCCGTCCATCTTCCCAACAATTTTAACCATCTTCCCTGTCCCTGCTGAAGAAAAGCAGACCCAAACCATGATGCTGCCATCACCATTTTTGACAGTGGGGATGGTGATTTGAGGGTGATGAGCTGTGTTGCTTTTACGCCAAACATATCATTTTGCATTGTGGCCAAAAAGTTTGATTTTGGTTTCATCTGACCAGAGCACCTTATTCCACATGTTTGGTGTGTCTCCCAGGTGGCTTGTGGCAAGCGTCAAATGAGACTTTTTATGGATAACTTTGAGAAATGGCTTTCTTCTTGCCACTCTTCCATAAAGGCCAGATTTGTGCAGTGTACGACTGATTGTTGTCTTATGGACAGACTCTCCCACCTCAGCTGTAGATCTCTGCAGTTCATCCAGTGTGACCATGGGCCTTTTGGCTGCATCTCTGATCAGTCTTCTCCTTGTTCGAGATGAAAGTTTAGAAGGACAGCCGGGTCTTGGTAGATTTGCAATGGTCTGATACTTCTTCCACTTCAATAGGATCGCTTGCACAGTGCTCCTTGAGATGTTTAAAACTTGGGAAATCTTTTTGTATCCAAATCCGGCTTTAAACTTTGCCACAACAGTATCTCGGACCTTCTCCTTCGTCTTCATGATGCTCTCTGCACTTGAAACAGAACCCTGAGACTATCACAGAGCAGGTGCATTTATACGGAGACTTGATTACACACAGGTGGATTCTATTTATCATTACCAGTCATTTAGGACAACATTGGATCATTCAGAGATCCTCACTGAACTTCTGGAGTGAGTTTGCTGCACTGAAAGTAAAGAGGCCGAATAATATTGCACGCCCCACTTTTCAGTTTTTCATTTGTTAAAAAAGTTTAAAATATCCAATAAATTTCGTTCCACTTCACAATTGTGTCCCACTTGTTGTTGATTCTTCCCCCAAAAATTATAATTTTATATCTTTATGTTTAAAGCCAGAAATGTGGCAAAAGGTAGAAAAGTTCAAGAGTGCCAAATACTTTCACAATGCACTGTATTTGTCCCTTGTATGTGGTATTATTCGGTCACTGTGTGGTAGTATTATCTGGACTGGTCATGGTGTAGGGGTATTTGTCCATTGTATGTGGTATTATTTGGTCATGATTTTGAGGTAGTATGTAGTCCTGTCATAGTGTGGCGTTTGGGGTATTATTAGTCTTGGTACTTGGTATATTGGATTGTGCTGTTTATGGTGATCAATTGTTCTCTCTGATATCAATAAGGAGAAGATTCTTTATTTTCACAATCGAGTATGCTGGCACCATGTGGATGACAACCTAATTAATAGTCCTTACGTGGAAAAAATATACCAGTCTGAGCCACACAGGAAGAGCTACAGGTGCTCATCTAAAAATGATATGCAAACAAACAGTGTGGCAGAGTAGAATGGAAAAAGTCACACTCATTGCTCCTTAAAAAATATTCTTTATTTCATTGATAAAATGGGTAGCAAGGGGAGACCGAACTCATTGGGGACAGCGGTGATTTCTCGCTTAATGACTCTTCAATGGGTCCTTGCATAAGGCTGTGTTTGCTTTAAAAAGCTCAAAAGGGTTCAATGCAATCATAATAGACCTAAGAGTCTTTTAGACATATTGTCCAGGCATCTAGGGGATTTGCAGAATTGCGATTTATGAAAATTGAGAGAATCATCAAATTGTTAACCAAAATCCTTGTGTCAGGATAATTTTTCTTAGCCACAGTAAATCAATGTATAACATTTGGATGTGTAGTCCAAGTATTTTTTCTACAATTATGGTACACTTCACAGTTTGTCTTCTATTTTTTTTTCCTCAACTTGTTCTCTGTGACCACATTGCAGATACATTTTTCTGATGACTTCACTTGGTCTAGACGTTGTGTAGCAGCCATTTCTGTTTAGAGTTGTGTGTGTGAGATGGTGTGACCAAGAACTTTATGAGTTTGCCTGGTAGCATGGATGCTGTGGAATACCTGAGTTGCTTCCCCTGCTGGCAAAACATTGTGCTGGTGGTGATCATTGCATAGTGCTGCAAGGATAGATTAAGGGCCCACTACAAGATAACAACAGATACTGGAAGCCTGTGCTAGCATTTCTTCTGCGGTGTTGCTATCAGTGTGTCAAGAGTGGGAGAAGAGGGTTGCATTGACAATCCAACACAATGGGCAGCACTTTGAATACATTTTATAAGTGGTCATAAACTTGTAAAAAACTCATGAAAGAATAAAGTTACATTACAACCAAGCACATCATTGTTTTTCTTATGAAATGCTCAATAAGTTTGATGTGTCACATAACCCTCTTCCCATTGAAAAAAATAAATTTGAATCCAAAATGGCCAACTTCAAAATGGCCGCCATCTTCACCACCCATCTAGAAAAGTTTTCCCCCTCCCATATACTAATGTGCCACAAACAGGAAGTTGATATCACCAACCATTCCCATTTAATTTAAGTGTATCCATATAAATGGCCCACCCTGTATATATTTTGATTGCTTATCAAGTTATATGAACCTAGATGAGTAATTTGATCCTTGTATCTGGCTGTTTAGAGCAGACCTATTTGGACTTTTCAAAACCTCAAATGTATAGAATAAAATGCAACAAAATACAGAACGAGCTGACCTAAAAGCTCAGTCACTAAACAATTTTATACCATGGGTAAAAATATACACTTAATATACACTTAATAATCGAAGTTTGAGACCATTGAAAAAATCTGACAGGTCAATAAGAACTATTCTTCTATAAAAGATTTGCTTAAAAATAAAAAAAAATAAAAAAATCTAATTAAATTAAAACGCATTGTCAGGAACTCCACAGCGACGACACTGCGGAGATCACACAATATCTCACTGTGCGGTCACTTTGTCAGTATTTCGTCAGGGATCCGCGAGTACACGGTCCCCACTACTCACTATGAAGGTATCGGCAAGCGACCAGTGAGCGTATGGCATCACACCTCCGGATTAGAAATCATGGAATATGTGTTCACGCCCCGTATGGTCACTGTCAGCTTCACGATAGCCCTATTATTAATATTCTCTGCCACCACTGTCCAGAATTGAAATATAATACAGGCCTGGGTGGACGCCTGCGTTCTGGTAGTGTGTATGGCTTCAGGGGGGGAACGATTACAGAACAAAAGAAACAGGACTATTAAATTTTATATTTAATTCAAAAGGGATGCAGTGTTTAGGAAAAACATATACAAGGATTTTACAAAGGAGACATTGCAATACATAAACAGTTACACAAAATAAAATGGATTAAGGAAGAAACTTACTATACGATCGCTTGAACGATTCAATACAAGTGGAGGAGGGGCTCCCCGATTTGATTAGGCTGTTATCGAACAGCATCTGTTGCTTATAGTACTTATACCCCCCTGGCAATGAATGCTCCTTCAACCTCAGCAAACAATTTTATGCTGAAGGGAGAGAACTGTCTACACCCCCTGTGCTGACAACATGGGGCTGGACTCCAGCCTGCCAATTTTTATTAAAAAACACTAACATCTGCGATAGCTTATTGCTCGTTGATTGAAGAAGCTTGCAAGCGACGCCATATTTTCCGTTATAATTTTACCTTAATTTAGAGACCATGCATGATATAGTTGCGGTCTGCTATTTTGATACTTTTGCTCCACAGCTCCCTGAAGGGGGTTACAGCAATGAGAAAATATGCATATGGCTCCTTGGCGAACCCTGCCACTAAAAATAAAGGTCCCGTTATTATCAGAGTTATGGAACTTTTGTTATTCCATATTTCGTATTGGCTCCGAATTTCCTGCAGTCTGTAGCTGGGGGATTGTCCTAGTTATTTGTGAGTGCCTTTGAACTTATGAGCCATTTCCTCTTTCCTTCAATCTCTAGCCTGTGAGAAGAGGGACTGCATTTGTATGTTAATCGGGTCTTGTAGCACTTGGAGTCACTACTGCTGTGTGTTAATTTGCATAGGAGAGTGTCCTTTAGAGTGTCAGCTCTTCTCTTTACAGATACTATAGGAGAGGGGTGAGGGGAGCTTCAGGGAGAAATGGTTAATAATTCCTTAATATTTCCCTGACATGCATGCACATTCTTTCTCATTATAAAGTGTTCAGTGCTACCATATTTAACCCTTTCTCAACATGGCTATTTTCCACTTTTGTGTTTTTGACTTTTTTTCCTCCATTTTTTCCAAAAGAGCCATAACTATTTATTTTTTCCACCTATATAATTATATGAGGGCTTGTTTTTTGCAGGACGAGATGTAGTTTTGAATGGTTTCACCCTTTGTATTATTAAATGTACTGTAAAATGGAAAAACATTCCATGTGTTGTGAAAAATGCAATTCCGCATTTGGGTTTTGCTTTTACAGCGTTCATTGTGCGGTAAAAATGATGTGGAAATATGGTTACCCAGGTCAATACGATTATAATCAAACTTGTATACTTTTTTTTATTTAAGTGGTGAAAGAAATTTCAGAATTATATTAAAAAATAAATATTTTTTTAGTTAATATTTTTATGTCAATGGTACTGTATTAGGGTATTTTTGAGTGGCAAGCTGACATTTTAATTAATACCATTTCTGGGTTATATATGATGAATTGATCACTTTTTATTACATTTTTTGTGGCAGTGCCAACCGAAGTAAATTAAATTCTGGTGCTTCAATTTATTTTCTTTTATACCATTTACTGTTCAGGTTAATTAATTTTCTATATTGATAAACTGAACTTTTATGGAAGCAGCAATACGAAATATGTTTCTTTTTTTAATTTTTATTTCTATATTTTTAATATGGGTAGAGAAGGTTCATTCATTTCTTTTTCATATTTTAAAAAGTTTTCTTTGTTTACTTTAAAATTCAGTCTCCTTAAGGGACTTGAAACTGAGATCATTCGATCACTAGTACTATTTACTGCAATACAGTAGTATTACAGTTTATAGTGAAAAAAATGTTTTAAATATGACTTTCACCCACAATTTGGCTTACATAAGAGTTCCAAAAGGGCGGCAACGGGAAGCCGCCAGCTGCCATGGTAAACCATTGTCTCCTCGATCACATTGCAGGAGCCGGAGTAAGCTGTTGATCACACGCAGCGGGGATTGCTCTATTTAACTGACTCAATAATCCCAATAATAGACAATATTTCTGTGTAAGGTTATATAATCTCTCCAAACCAAGACTGCAGTGGTGTAATATAATCTATACGGCATGTACAGGCCATATGCATAAATGTATTCTACTAAATATTTAAAGAAAGCATTGTTGTCAAATCCGTTAAATCAATGTATTGCATTGCACTTCACAAAGAGCTAATTTTCTTTGTCTACCCCTATGACATCATAATTCCTGATGCTCAGAATATTTTGATATACATGTTACTGTTGTCTAAACATTTACTGTCCCAGATCATGCTACTGGTCCTATTGTGTAATCTGCTCACCTGGACTAGTTTCAGAGAACAGTAATGGGCCAGAGTCAGGTGAGATAGCTGATGGAAAACAATTGGCTAAACAGCAGTTGAATGCGTATGGGAGGCTTGAGCACGGATGAATAGCTCTTTTATATTCTTGGTCTGAGTCAATGCTGCTCTTGTCAAGATTAACAAAGGGGGGATCTATTTACTGTAACACTGCATTGTGTATCTGTATCAAACTCATAAAGGCATGGTACACTCTTTAAGTATCACATCTCTTGGTTGTCTCTCTTGACAGAAATGTGATGTTATACTGCGTCTAACAATCTTGTGCCCTCCTTTGGTATATTTACACACTTACCAAGTGTCCATCCTTCACATCCAGGCATCAGTCTCCTTTTACCAATGCTCTGGTGGCAAACATCTTCACTCACAGGCATCAAAAGACTCCCTATTGTATGGTTATCTCCTCACCCATTATAAGCAGGTAGTTTTCACCGATTTAACTGATGAATTTCTCTGTTTCGCCATTCACAGCCCTCGTTCTGAACAAAGCAGGTTCTCTCATGAAGTTGGACTGGTCTCATTCATCTGAACAAGTTATGCTGACAGTAATACAAGCTGAAGCATCCTGCTTTGCTTCTCTGTGAAGTTATCTATAGTCATTGGGTGTCACACAATATAAGTCATGCTCTACTTATTACCATTGCTAGCTAGTTATGAGGCAGACATTCTGCTAGGTACCAATCTCTACTATATTCTCTTAGACTGTTCATTGCATGTGGAGAGCTACTAAAAAACATTTAGGCTTTCTGTACACTCTACAATGTGGATGAACAACCTAATATTGACCCCCATTGCTATCTTACCCAGTTGTGTCAACAGGAACTTGGATCTTTAATGAAATGATGTATAACAATCCTTGTCCTAATGAGCATCTTTAAGATCCTCTACCTACTACCAATTGCATTTTTCTGAGCATTATCTGACCAGACCTTTCTCTCATTAAATATGTCATTTACTCACATAAGTTTTCTCTGTTGAATAAATAAAAAATCTTGTAGCTGCTATAAAACATACACATCTTGCTTCATTATAATGGCTATACATTATGTAGATGTGTGTCTACAATGTGAAAGTCACTAAAAAGCTATAACATGAAAATATGTCTACATTTGAAAAAGTAATATACACATAAATAATAATAAACATATAAAAAGTAAAACTACAAACAAGATTCTGACTTTCCAAATGTTCTATAGTTTTGTTACCTAAAGCATCATTAAGACTAAAAGAGAAATTTGTGTATGTTTTCCTACATGGAAAGTAGATTTTAAACATGTTTAGATCTCTTTATCTAACTCTAGTGACCTCAGCATGTATTAAAATAAATCTAAAGTGTTAAAAAACGACACTGAAAAGTGTCCAAGCTATATAATTGTATACCACTTTACATAAATATAACTTTTACTTCTACTCTAGCTCTCTCGATATAAATGTAATTTGCTATTACATTGCATTTGATTCTATGTTTTTCACCTTTTAAAATATATTGTTCTTCGTCGATGACTAAGATGGAAATAAAATGACCTCAATTAACTTTTCATATTTCCCTTTCATTTTGTAAAGTTCACTCTAAGAATATTTTTGTTCTTTGGTAGTCATTTGCATTTAATTTTAAGGTATTTAAAGAACACAGGAGATTCTTAATTTCCTGAATTTTAATTCAGTCTGGGACTGTATTTCTAGTCTCATTTTGGCACATCAATACTCTTCATCTCTGCAAACTATGATGACCATATGAGATGAAATTTCTTAACAGTTCAAGACTGCAATCCTATTTTTTTCATCTTTAAAAATTGTAACATTCATGGTTAATGGAATTTTCAAATTCTTTTAATATTTGACAGACTTGTTATGGCCCAAGAACTTAGTGCAATATTATTGCTCTGTAAAAAAAATACTGATTAAAATGCAATGTTAGATTTAAAAGGAGTCAGTTAGGGCAAAATTACATTATGAAGTAAGCACAACTTCATTAAGGGATTTTTGTTTTCCAGAGAAGGTGCATACCTTTAGTTCTAGAGATCTTATCTTATTTTCAAGTAAACAATCTTTCAAATAATATGCAAATTATGTGCGTGATGTATCATGGGTGTAACATTCCTGGTGGCGTGCTTGCATGGTGCACCACCTCCCACCATGCAAGACCGCAATCTTACCTGTCAGTCCATGCTGCACTCTTTGATTCAGTTCCTGCTGTGTCCATGTCTCTTGTCTGATTGCATAGGGCGTCGGCGCAGCTTTCTGCTTGTTTCTTATAGCTACCTTGTGCACAGTCCTAATACGTCCCCAGTAGTGTTGAGCATTCCGATACTGAAACATCGGGTATCGACCGATATTCGCTGTATCGGAGTTCCGATACTGAGTTCCGATACTTTTACAATATCGAATACCGGAATCGGAAGTTCACATAATGACTGCGCTCTGCGGTGTCTCTGAAGGATGACAAGCTGGATGGCAGCGCTCAGCTGCGGTCCAGCCTGTAATCAGAATGCCATCCCAGCGTGGGAGAATTCTCCTGCTCAAGCGCTGACATTACATTATCTCCCTTACATTACAATTAAATGGAATAGCAGGAATTAATATTTTTTTAAGACGTTAATGCCACAGCCAAGGTGATTGTGGCATTATAGTGGTTGCCCAAATCGATGGGAACGGTGCTCACAGTGAAACATGAAAAGCCAGCAATTCATCAGCGGCATATACCGGTACCCGACAATTTAGAACAGAAAGAATAGATTAGATAGATAGAAACATGTCAGTCACATATATAATAAGTACAGTGACGATCCTATGGATGCGCCATTTATGGGACGGCTGACGGCTGGTGTTTCTAGCCTGGGAGGGGGCCAATATTCATGGCACCCTTCCTGGGCTATTAATATCAGCCCCCAGCTGTCTGCCTAGCCTTTGCTAGCTATTAAAATAGGGGGGGACCCCATATCATTTTTTTGGGGGGGTCCCCCATTTTAATAGCTAGTAAAGGCTAGGAATTCAGCTGGGAGGTTGATATTAGTAGCCTGGGAAGCTCCGTGGGTATTACCCCCTTCCCAGGCTTCAAACATCTGCCCCAGCCGTCTGCTTAACCTCCGCTAGAGACTAAAATTACGGGGAACCCCACGCCAATTTTTTTTTTGATAAATCCTTTATTTTAACACTAATTGACAAGAACAGTAACCAACACTGTCACTGTACTTATTATATATGTGACTGACATGTTTCTATCTATCTAATCTATGTGTGATGCTCTATCTTTCTGTTCTAAATAGAGATGAGCGGTGTTCGACTCGAACTGTTCGCCAATCTCAAATTCGAGCTATTTTGGGTGGTGTTCGAGCCATTCGGCGAACACGAACGATTTGAAAAAAACTCGGCTGTTCGAGGTTATGTTCGATAACTGTTCGTGCACCAAAATCATAACTGGATTTTTTCTCAGTAATGCTGAAAATTAATGTTAATATGCAGTTTGAGTGTACAGCGGGGCGGGGGGAGGGGCAGGGGATGGATCTCTGCAGGAATAATGAAGATCTCCATTTTTTTTTCTCTTTCCGGCATTTACAGTGGGGAGGTGCAATCTGTCAGCCTATCAGCAGCGCACACACGTAGCGAACTGCTTTTTTCACACAAGCAAGGGCATGTGTCATTGGCAGTGTATGTCTCATGTCCTTGCCCTATAAGACCCAGCCATTTTCCACGTCGCCACCATTTTCTCACTGCTGCAGCTGCGTGTTAGACGGCACCGCTGTTGCTGTGTGCGCTATACTTTGTTAATTTCAAGTCAATTTTCGCACAAATCTATAGATAGCTTGGGAGTAGGGAAGAGTTGTGATTGCAGTCCTTTTAAGGACTAGGTTACATCATTTCATACGACTTTTATCAGGCAGGTCTGTGCTCTTAAATAGATAGGTTGGGAGTAAAGACTAATTGTAATTGCAGTTCTTTTCAGGGCTAGGTTACATCAGTTCCTATCACTTTTTACCAGGCAGGTCTGTGCCAGTGCTGTGCAAGCTTTTTTCACAGCATTTGGGTAAATCTAGCAAAGTAAATCCTTTATGGCCTATTGCAGAGTGTGTAAGTAAGTGGAGTAGCCTATCTGTGTTGCAAGCTACACCACCTGTGTATAGAATACAATTTTTTTTACTGCACCTAGTGAAGTAAAACTTTTTGGGCATAGCATCATTCTATTAGTCCATCTATACTAACCTCCACCAGGGAGCAAATTAAAAATAATTTTTTTC
This sequence comes from Phyllobates terribilis, assembly GCF_046119375.1. Classification (NCBI taxonomy): domain Eukaryota; kingdom Metazoa; phylum Chordata; class Amphibia; order Anura; family Dendrobatidae; genus Phyllobates; species Phyllobates terribilis. The sequence continues at coordinate 458,507,429 of NW_027362764.1, forward strand.
TGCATCTAGCTCTAAAAAAATATTTCAGCTTCTAGCAGTGTGTGGGACTTGGTCTATGAGTCCATCTATACTGACCTCCATCAGGTTGCAAATTCAATATAAATTTTTTCAGGTTCTAGCCCTGAAAAAATATTTAGGCTTCTAGCAGTGTGTGGGACTTGTTCTATTAGTCCATCCATACTAACCTCCACCAGGTTGCAAATTAAAAATATTTTTTACTGCATCGAGCTCTGAAAAAATATTTAGGCTTCTAGCAGTGTGTGGGACTTGGTCTATTAGTCCATCTATACTGACCTCCATCAGGTTTCAAATTCAATATAATTTTTTTCTGCATCTAGTTCTGAAAAAATATTTAGGCTTCTAGCAGTGTGTGGGACTTGGTCTATTAGTCCATCTATACTGACCTCCATCAGCTTGCAAATTAAATATAATTTTTTTCTGCATCTAGCTCTGAAAAAATATTTCAGCTTCTAGCAGTGTGTGGGACTTGGTCTATTAGTCCATCTATACTGACATCCATCAGCTTGCAAATTAAATATAATTTTTTTCTGCATCTAGCTCTGAAAAAATATTTCAGCTTCTAGCAGTGTGTGGGACTTGGTCTATTAGTCCATCTATACTGACCTCCATCAGGTTGCAAATTGAATATAATTTTTTTCTGCATCTAGCTCTGAAAAATATTTAGGCTTCTAGAAGTGTGTGGGACTTGGTCTATTAGTCCATCTATACTGACCTCCATCAGCTTGCAAATTAAATATAATTTTTTTCTGCATCTAGCTCTGAAAAAATATTTCAGCTTCTAGCAGTGTGTGGGACTTGGTCTATTAGTCCATCTATACTGACATCCATCAGCTTGCAAATTCAATATAATTTTTTTCTGCATCTAGCTCTGAAAAAATATTTCAGCTTCTAGCAGTGTGTGGGACTTGGTCTATTAGTCCATCTATACTGACCTCCATCAGGTTGCAAATTCAATATAATTTTTTTCTGCATCTAGCTCTGAAAAAATATTTAGGCTTCTAGCAGTGTGTGGGACTTGGTCTATTAGTCCATCTATACTGACCTCCATCAGGTTGCAAATTCAATATAATTTTTATCGGCATCTAGCTCTGAAAAAATATTTAGGCTTCTAGCAGTGTGTGGAACTTGTTCTATTAGTCCATCTATACTAACCTTCACCAGGTTGCAAATTAAAAATATTTTTTTTCTGCATCGAGCTCTGAAAAAATATTTAGGGTTCTAGCAGTGTGTGGGACTTGGTCTATTAGTCCATCGATACTGACCTCCATCAGGTTGCAAATTCAATATAATTTTTTTCTGCATCTAGCTCTGAAAAAATATTTATGCTTCTAGCAGTGTGTGGGACTTGGTCTATTAGTCCATCTATACTGACCTCCATCAGGTTGCAAATTCATTATAATTTTTTTCTGCATCTAACTCTGAAAAAATATTTAGGCTTCTAGCAGTGTGTGGGACTTGGTCTATTAGTCCATCTATACTGACCTCCATCAGGTTGCAAATTAAATATAATTTTTTTCTGCATCTAGCTCTGAAAAAATATTTCAGCTTCTAGCAGTGTGTGGGACTTGGTCTATTAGTCCATCTATACTGACCTCCATCAGGTTTCAAATTCAATATAATTTTTTTCTGCATCTAGCTCTGAAAAAATATTTAGGCTTCTAGCAGTGTGTGGGACTTGGTCTATTAGTCCATCTATACTGACCTCCATCAGGTTGCAAATTCAATATAATTTTTTTCTGCATCTAGCTCTGAAAAAATATTTAGGCATCTAGCAGTGTGTGGGACTTGGTCTATTAGTCCATCTATACTGACCTCCATCAGGTTGCAAATTCAATATAATTTTTTTCTGCATCTAGCTCTGAAAAAATATTTAGGCTTCTAGCAGCGTGTGGGACTTGTTTTATTAGTCCATCTATACTGACCTCCATCAGGTTGCAAATTCAATATAATTTTTTTCTGCATCTGGCTCTGAAAAAATATTTAAGCATCTAGCAGTGCGTGGGACTTGGTATATTATTCCATCTATACTGACCTCCATCAGGTTGCAAATTCAAAATAATTTTTTCTGCATCTAGCTCTGAAAAAGTATTTAGGCTTCTAGCAGTGTGTGGGACTTGGTCTATTAGTCCATCTATACTGACCTCCATCAGGTTGCAAATTCAATATAATTTTTTTCTGCATCTAGCTCTGAAAAAATATTTCAGCTTCTAGCAGTGTGTGGGACTTGGTCTATTAGTCCATCTATACTGACCTCCATCAGGTTGCAAATTCAATATAATTTTTTTCTGCATCTAGCTCTGAAAAAATATTTAGGCTTCTAGCAGTGTGTGTTACTTGGTCTATTAGTCCATCTATACTGACCTCCATCAGGATGCAAATTCAATATAATTTTTTTCTGCATCTAGCTCTGAAAAAATATTTAGGCTTCTAGAAGTGTGTGGGACTTGATCTATTAGTCCATCTATACTGACCTCCATCAGCTTGCAAGTTAAATATAATTTTTTTCTGCATCTAGCTCTGAAAAAATATTTCAGCTTCTAGCAGTGTGTGGGACTTGGTCTATTAGTCCATCTATACTGACCTCCATCAGGTTGCAAATTCAATATAATTTTTTTCTCCATCTAGCTCTGAAAAAATATTTAGGCTTCTAGCAGTGTGTGGGACTTGGTATATTAGTCAATCTATACTGACCTCCATCAGGTTGCAAATTCAAAATAATTTTTTCTGCATCTAGCTCTGAAAACATATTTAGGCTTCTAGCAGTGTGTGGGACTTGTTCTATTAGTCCATCTATACTGACATCCATCAGGTTGCAAATTCAATATAATTTTTTTCTGGATCTAGATCTGAAAAAATATTTCAGCTTCTAGCAGTGTGTGGGACTTGGTCTATTAGTCCATCTATACTGACCTCCATCAGGTTGCAAATTCAATATAATTTTTTTCTGAATCTAGCTCTGAAAAAATATTTAGGCTTCTAGCAGTGCGTGGGACTTGGTCTATTAGTCCATCTATACTGACCTCCATCAGGTTGCAAATTCAATATAATTTTTTTCTGCATCAAGCTCTGAAAAAATATTTAGGCTTCTAGCAGTGTGTGGTACTTCGTCTATTAGTCCATCTATACTGACCTCCATCAGGTTGCAAATTCAATATAATTTTTTTCTGCATCTAGCTCTGAAAAAATATTTCAGCTTCTAGCAGTGTGTGGGACTTGGTCTATTAGTCCATCTATACTGACCTCTATCAGGTTGCAAATTCAATATAATTTTTTTCTGCATCTAGCTCTGAAAAAATATTTAGGCTTCTAGCAGTGTGCGGGACTTGGTCTATTAGTCCATCTATACTGACCTCCATCAGGTTGCAAATTCAATATAATTTTTTTCTGCATCTAGCTCTGAAAAAATATTTAGGCTTCTAGCAGTGCGTGGGACTTGGTATATTAGTCCATCTATACTGACCTCCATCAGGTTGCAAATTCAAAATAATTTTTTCTGCATCTAGCTCTGAAAAAATATTTAGGCTTCTAGCAGTGTGTGGGACTTGTTCTATTAGTCCATCTATACTGACCTCCATCAGGTTGCAAATTCAAAATAATTTTTTTCTGGATCTAGATCTGAAAAAATATTTCAGCTTCTAGCAGTGTGTGGGACTTGGTCTATTAGTCCATCTATACTGACCTCCATCAGGTTGCAAATTCAATATAATTTTTTTCTGAATCTAGCTCTGAAAAAATATTTAGGCTTCTAGCAGTGTGTGGGACTTGGTCTATTAGTCCATCTATACTGACCTCCATCAGGTTGCAAATTCAATATAATTTTTTTCTGCATCTAGCTCTGAAAAAATATTTAGGCTTCTAGCAGTGTGTGGTACTTGGTCTATTAGTCCATCTATACTGACCTCCATCAGGTTGCAAATTCAATATAATTTTTTTCTGCATCTAGCTCTGAAAAAATATTTCAGCTTCTAGCAGTGTGCGGGACTTGGTCTATTAGTCCATCTATACTGACCTCTATCAGGTTGCAAATTCAATATAATTTTTTTCTGCATCTAGCTCTGAAAAAATATTTAGGCTTCTAGCAGTGTGTGGGACTTGGTCTATTAGTCCATCTATACTGACCTCCATCAGGTTGCAAATTCAATATAATTTTTTTCTGAATCTAGCTCTGAAAAAATATTTAGGCTTCTAGCAGTGCGTGGGACTTGGTCTATTAGTCCATCTATACTGACCTCCATCAGGTTGCAAATTCAATATAATTTTTTTCTGCATCAAGCTCTGAAAAAATATTTAGGCTTCTAGCAGTGTGTGGTACTTCGTCTATTAGTCCATCTATACTGACCTCCATCAGGTTGCAAATTCAATATAATTTTTTTCTGCATCTAGCTCTGAAAAAATATTTCAGCTTCTAGCAGTGTGTGGGACTTGGTCTATTAGTCCATCTATACTGACCTCTATCAGGTTTCAAATTCAATATAATTTTTTTCTGCATCTAGCTCTGGAAAAATATTTAGGCATCTAGCAGTGTGCGGGACTTGGTCTATTAGTCCATCTATACTGACCTCCATCAGGTTGCAAATTCAATATAATTTTTTTCTGCATCTAGCTCTGAAAAAATATTTAGGCTTCTAGCAGTGCGTGGGACTTGGTATATTAGTCCATCTATACTGACCTCCATCAGGTTGCAAATTCAAAATAATTTTTTCTGCATCTAGCTCTGAAAAAATATTTAGGCTTCTAGCAGTGTGTGATACTTGTTCTATTAGTCCATCTATACTGACCTCCATCAGGTTGCAAATTCAAAATAATTTTTTTCTGGATCTAGATCTGAAAAAATATTTCAGCCTCTAGCAGTGTGTGGGACTTGGTCTATTAGTCCATCTATACTGACCTCCATCAGGTTGCAAATTCAATATAATTTTTTTCTGAATCTAGCTCTGAAAAAATATTTAGGCTTCTAGCAGTGTGTGGGACTTGGTCTATTAGTCCATCTATACTGACCTCCATCAGGTTGCAAATTCAATATAATTTTTTTCTGCATCAAGCTCTGAAAAAATATTTAGGCTTCTAGCAGTGTGTGGTACTTGGTCTATTAGTCCATCTATACTGACCTCCATCACGTTGCAATTTCAATATAATTTTTTTCTGCATCTAGCTCTGAAAAAATATTTCAGCTTCTAGCAGTGTGTGGGACTTGGTCTATTAGTCCATCTATACTGACCTCTATCAGGTTGCAAATTCAATATAATTTTTTTCTGCATCTAGCTCTGAAAAAATATTTAGGCTTCTAGCAGTGTGTGGGACTTGGTCTATTAGTCCATCTATACTGACCTCCATCAGGTTGCAAATTCAATATAATTTTTTTCTACATCTAGCTCTGAAAAAATATTTAGGCTTCTAGCAGTGTGTGGTACTTGGTCTATTAGTCCATCTATACTGACCTCCATCAGGTTGCAAATTCAATATAATTTTTTTCTGCATCTAGCTCTGAAAAAATATTTCAGCTTCTAGCAGTGTGTGGGACTTGGTCTATTAGTCCATCTATACTGACCTCTATCAGGTTGTAAATTCAGTATAATTTTTTTCTGCATCTAGCTCTGAAAAAATATTTAGGCTTCTAGAAGTGTGTGGGACTTGTTCCATTAGTCCATCTATACTGACCTCCATCAGGTTGCAAATTCAAAATAATTTTTTCTGCATCTAGCTCTGAAAACATATTTAGGCTTCTAGCAGTGTGTGGGACTTGTTCTATTAGTCCATCTATACTGACATCCATCAGGTTGCAAATTCAATATAATTTTTTTCTGGATCTAGATCTGAAAAAATATTTCAGCTTCTAGCAGTGTGTGAGACTTGGTCTATTAGTCCATCTATACTGACCTCCATCAGGTTGCAAATTCAATATAATTTTTTTCTGAATCTAGCTCTGAAAAAATATTTAGGCTTCTAGCAGTGCGTGGGACTTGGTCTATTAGTCCATCTATACTGACCTCCATCAGGTTGCAAATTCAATATAATTTTTTTCTGCATCAAGCTCTGAAAAAATATTTAGGCTTCTAGCAGTGTGTGGTACTTCGTCTATTAGTCCATCTATACTGACCTCCATCAGGTTGCAAATTCAATATAATTTTTTTCTGCATCTAGCTCTGAAAAAATATTTCAGCTTCTAGCAGTGTGTGGGACTTGGTCTATTAGTCCATCTATACTGACCTCTATCAGGTTGCAAATTCAATATAATTTTTTTCTGCATCTAGCTCTGAAAAAATATTTAGGCTTCTAGCAGTGTGCGGGACTTGGTCTATTAGTCCATCTATACTGACCTCCATCAGGTTGCAAATTCAATATAATTTTTTTCTGCATCTAGCTCTGAAAAAATATTTAGGCTTCTAGCAGTGCGTGGGACTTGGTATATTAGTCCATCTATACTGACCTCCATCAGGTTGCAAATTCAAAATAATTTTTTCTGCATCTAGCTCTGAAAAAATATTTAGGCTTCTAGCAGTGTGTGGGACTTGTTCTATTAGTCCATCTATACTGACCTCCATCAGGTTGCAAATTCAAAATAATTTTTTTCTGGATCTAGATCTGAAAAAATATTTCAACTTCTAGCAGTGTGTGGGACTTGGTCTATTAGTCCATCTATACTGACCTCCATCAGGTTGCAAATTCAATATAATTTTTTTCTGAATCTAGCTCTGAAAAAATATTTAGGCTTCTAGCAGTGTGTGGGACTTGGTCTATTAGTCCATCTATACTGACCTCCATCAGGTTGCAAATTCAATATAATTTTTTTCTGCATCTAGCTCTGAAAAAATATTTAGGCTTCTAGCAGTGTGTGGTACTTGGTCTATTAGTCCATCTATACTGACCTCCATCAGGTTGCAAATTCAATATAATTTTTTTCTGCATCTAGCTCTGAAAAAATATTTCAGCTTCTAGCAGTGTGTGGGACTTGGTCTATTAGTCCATCTATACTGACCTCTATCAGGTTGCAAATTCAATATAATTTTTTTCTGCATCTAGCTCTGAAAAAATATTTAGGCTTCTAGCAGTGTGTGGGACTTGGTCTATTAGTCCATCTATACTGACCTCCATCAGGTTGCAAATTCAATATAATTTTTTTCTGAATCTAGCTCTGAAAAAATATTTAGGCTTCTAGCAGTGCGTGGGACTTGGTCTATTAGTCCATCTATACTGACCTCCATCAGGTTGCAAATTCAATATAATTTTTTTCTGCATCAAGCTCTGAAAAAATATTTAGGCTTCTAGCAGTGTGTGGTACTTCGTCTATTAGTCCATCTATACTGACCTCCATCAGGTTGCAAATTCAATATAATTTTTTTCTGCATCTAGCTCTGAAAAAATATTTCAGCTTCTAGCAGTGTGTGGGACTTGGTCTATTAGTCCATCTATACTGACCTCTATCAGGTTGCAAATTCAATATAATTTTTTTCTGCATCTAGCTCTGGAAAAATATTTAGGCTTCTAGCAGTGTGCGGGACTTGGTCTATTAGTCCATCTATACTGACCTCCATCAGGTTGCAAATTCAATATAATTTTTTTCTGCATCTAGCTCTGAAAAAATATTTAGGCTTCTAGCAGTGCGTGGGACTTGGTATATTAGTCCATCTATACTGACCTCCATCAGGTTGCAAATTCAAAATAATTTTTTCTGCATCTAGCTCTGAAAAAATATTTAGGCTTCTAGCAGTGTGTGGTACTTGTTCTATTAGTCCATCTATACTGACCTCCATCAGGTTGCAAATTCAAAATAATTTTTTTCTGGATCTAGATCTGAAAAAATATTTCAGCCTCTAGCAGTGTGTGGGACTTGGTCTATTAGTCCATCTATACTGACCTCCATCAGGTTGCAAATTCAATATAATTTTTTTCTGAATCTAGCTCTGAAAAAATATTTAGGCTTCTAGCAGTGTGTGGGACTTGGTCTATTAGTCCATCTATACTGACCACCATCAGGTTGCAAATTCAATATAATTTTTTTCTACATCTAGCTCTGAAAAAATATTTAGGCTTCTAGCAGTGTGTGGTACTTGGTCTATTAGTCCATCTATACTGACCTCCATCAGGTTGCAAATTCAATATAATTTTTTTCTGCATCTAGCTCTGAAAAAATATTTCAGCTTCTAGCAGTGTGTGGGACTTGGTCTATTAGTCCATCTATACTGACCTCTATCAGGTTGTAAATTCAGTATAATTTTTTTCTGCATCTAGCTCTGAAAAAATATTTAGGCTTCTAGAAGTGTGTGGGACTTGTTCCATTAGTCCATCTATACTGACCTCCATCAGGTTGTAAATTCAGTATAAATTTTTTCTGCATCTAGATCTGAAAAAATATTTAGGCTTCTAGCAGTGTGTGGGACTTGGTCTATTAGTCCATCTATACTGACCTCCATCAAGTTGCAAATTCAATATAATTTTTTTCTGCATTTAGCTCTGAAAAAATATTTAGGCTTCTAGCAGGGTGTGGTACTTGTTCTATTAGTCCATCTATACTAACCTCCACCAGGTTGCAAATTATAAATAATTTTTTTCTGCATCGAGCTCTAAAAAAATATTTAGACTTCTAGCAGTGTGTGGGACTGGGTCTATTAGTCCATCTATACTGACCTCCATCAGGTTGCAAATTCAATATAATTTTTTTTCTGCATCTAGCTCTGAAAAAATATTTCAGATTGTAGAAGTGTGTGGGACTTGGTCTATTAGTCCATCTATACTGACCTCCATCAGGTTGTAAATTCAGTATAATTTTTTTCTGCATCTAGATCTGAAAAAATATTTAGGCTTCTAGCAGTGTGTGGAAATTGGTCTATTAGTCCATCTATACTGACCTCCATCAGGTTGCAAATTCAATATAATTTTTTTCTGCATTTAGCTCTGAAAAAATATTTAGGCTTCTAGCAGTGTGTGGTACTTGTTCTATTAGTCCATCTATACTAACCTCCACCAGGTTGCAAATTATAAATAATTTTTTTCTGCATCGGGCTCTAAAAAAATATTTAGGCTTCTAGCAGTGCGTGGGACTTGGTATATTAGTCCATCTATACTGACCTCCATCAGGTTGCAAATTCAAAATAATTTTTTCTGCATCTAGCTCTGAAAAAATATTTAGGCTTCTAGCAGTGTGTGGGACTTGTTCTATTAGTCCATCTATACTGACCTCCATCAGGTTGCAAATTCAAAATAATTTTTTTCTGGATCTAGATCTGAAAAAATATTTCAGCTTCTAGCAGTGTGTGGGACTTGGTCTATTAGTCCATCTATACTGACCTCCATCAGGTTGCAAATTCAATATAATTTTTTTCTGAATCTAGCTCTGAAAAAATATTTAGGCTTCTAGCAGTGTGTGGGACTTGGTCTATTAGTCCATCTATACTGACCTCCATCAGGTTGCAAATTCAATATAATTTTTTTCTGCATCTAGCTCTGAAAAAATATTTAGGCTTCTAGCAGTGTGTGGTACTTGGTCTATTAGTCCATCTATACTGACCTCCATCAGGTTGCAAATTCAATATAATTTTTTTCTGCATCTAGCTCTGAAAAAATATTTCAGCTTCTAGCAGTGTGTGGGACTTGGTCTATTAGTCCATCTATACTGACCTCTATCAGGTTGCAAATTCAATATAATTTTTTTCTGCATCTAGCTCTGAAAAAATAATTAGGCTTCTAGCAGTGTGTGAGATTTGATCTATTAGTCCATCTATACTGACCTCCATCAGGTTGCAAATTCAATATAATTTTTTTCTACATCTTGCTCTGAAAAAATAATTAGGCTTCTAGCAGTGTGTGAGATTTGATCTATTAGTCCATCTATACTGACCTCCATCAGGTTGCAAATTCAATATAATTTTTTTCTGCATCTAGCTCTGAAAAAATATTTAGGCTTCTAGCAGTGTGTGGGACTTGGTCTATTAGTCCATCTATACTGACCTCCTTCAGGTTGCAAATTCAATATAATTTTTTTCTGCATCTAGCTCTGAAAAAATATTTCAGATTCTAGCAGTGTGTGGGACTTGGTCTAGTAGTCCATCTATACTGACCTCCGTCAGGTTGCAAATTAAATATAATTTTTTTCTGCTTCTAGCTCTGAAAAAATATTTCAGCTTCTAGCAGTGTGTGGGACTTGGTCTATTAGTCCATCTATACTGACCTCCATCAGGTTGCAAATTCAATATAATTTTTTTCTGCATCTAGCTCTGAAAAAATATTTCAGCTTCTAGCATTGTGTTGGACTTGTTCTATTAGTCCATCTATACTAACCTTCACCAGGTTGCAAATTAAAAATGTTTTTTTTCTGCATCGAGCTCTAAAAAAATATTTAGGCTTCTAGCAGTGTGTGGGACTTGATGTATTAGTCCATCTATACTGACCTCCATCAGGTTGCAAATTCAATATAATTTTTTTCTGCATCTGGCTCTGAAAAAATATTTCAGCTTCTAACAGTGTGTGGGACTTGGTCTATTAGTCCATCTATACTGACCTCCATCAGGTTGCAAATTCAATATAATTTTTTTCTGCATCTTGCTCTGAAAAAATAATTAGGCTTCTAGCAGTGTGTGAGATTTGATCTATTAGTCCATCTATACTGACCTCCATCAGGTTGCAAATTCAATATAATTTTTTTCTGCATCTAGCTCTGAAAAAATATTTAGGCTTCTAGCAGTGTGTGGGACTTGGTCTATTAGTCCATCTATACTGACCTCCTTCAGGTTGCAAATTCAATATAATTTTTTTCTGCATCTAGCTCTGAAAAAATATTTCAGATTCTAGCAGTGTGTGGGACTTGGTCTAGTAGTCCTTCTATACTGACCTCCATCAGGTTGCAAATTAAATATAATTTTTTTCTGCTTCTAGCTCTGAAAAAATATTTCAGCTTCTAGCAGTGTGTGGGACTTGGTCTATTAGTCCATCTATACTGACCTCCATCAGGTTGCAAATTCAATATAATTTTTTTCTGCATCTAGCTCTGAAAAAATATTTCAGCTTCTAGCATTGTGTGGGACTTGGTCTATTAGTCCATCTATACTGACCTCCATCAGGTTGTAAATTCAGTATAATTTTTTTCTGCATCTAGCTCTGAAAAAATATTTAGGCTTCAAGCAGTGTGTGGGACTTGGTCTAGTAGTCCATCTATACTGACCTCCATCAGGTTGCAAATTCAATATAATTTTTTTCTGCATCTAGCTCTGAAAAAATATTTCAGCTTCTAGCAGTGTGTGGGACTTGGTCTATTAGTCCATCTATACTGACCTCCATCAGGATGCAAATTCAATATAAATTTTTTCGGGTTCTAGCCCTGAAAATATATTTAGGCTTCTAGCAGTGTGTGGGACTTGTTCTATTAGTCCATCTATACTAACCTCCACCAGGTTGCAAATTAAAAATAATTTTTTCTGCATCGAGCTCTGAAAAAATATTTAGGCTTCTAGCAGTGTGTGGGACTTGGTCTATTAGTCCATCTATACTGACCTCAATCAGGTTGCAAATTCAATATAATTTTTTTCTGCATCTAGCTCTGAAAAAATATTTCAGATTCTAGCAGTGTGTGGGACTTGGTCTAGTAGTCCATCTATACTGACCTCCATCAGGTTGCAAATTAAATATAATTTTTTTCTGCTTCTAGCTCTGAAAAAATATTTCAGCTTCTAGCAGTGTGTGGGACTTGGTCTATTAGTCCATCTATATTGACTTCCATCTGGTTGCAAATTCAATATAATTTTTTTCTGCATCTAGCTCTGAAAAAATATTTAGGCTTCTAGCAGTGTGTGGGACTTGGTCTATTAGTCCATCTATACTGACCTCCATCAGGATGCAAATTCAATATAAATTTTTTCGGGTTCTAGCCCGGAAAAAATATTTAGGCTTCTAGCAGTGTGTGGGACTTGGTCTATTAGTCCATCTATACTGACCTCCATCAGGTTGAAAATTCAATATAATTTTTTTCTGCATCTAGCTCTGAAAAAATATTTAGGCTTCTAGCAGTGTGTGGGACTTGGTCTATTAGTCCATCTATACTGACCTCCATCAGGTTGCAAATTCAATATAATTTTTTTCTGCATCTAGCTCTGAAAAAATATTTAGGCTTCTAGCAGTGTGTTGGACTTGTTCTATTAGTCCATCTATACTAACCTTCACCAGGTTGCAAATTAAAAATATTTTTTTTCTGCATCGAGCTCTAAAAAAATATTTAGGCTTCTAGCAGTGTGTGGGACTTGGTGTATTAGTCCATCTATACTGACCTCCATCAGGTTGCAAATTCAATATAATTTTTTTCTGCATCTGGCTCTGAAAAAATATTTCAGCTTCTAGCAGTGTGTGGGACTCGGTCTATTAGTCCATCTATACTGACCTCCATTAGGTTGCAAATTCAATATAATTTTTTTCTGCATCTAGCTCTGAAAAAATAATTAGGCTTCTAGCAGTGTGTGAGATTTGATCTATTAGTCCGTCTATACTGACCTCCATCAGGTTGCAAATTCAATATAATTTTTTTCTGCATCTAGCTCTGAAAAAATATTTAGGCTTCTAGCAGTGTGTGGGACTTGGTCTATTAGTCCATCTATACTGACCTCCATCAGGTTGCAAATTCAATATAATTTTTTTCTGCATCTAGCTCTGAAAAAATATTTCAGATTCTAGCAGTGTGTGGGACTTGGTCTAGTAGTCCATCTATACTGACCTCCATCAGGTTGCAAATTAAATATAATTTTTTTCTGCTTCTAGCTCTGAAAAAATATTTCAGCTTCTAGCAGTGTGTGGGACTTGGTCTATTAGTCCATCTATACTGACCTCCATCAGGTTGCAAACTCAAAATACTTTTTCTGCATCTAGCTCTGAAAAAATATTTAGGCCTCTAGCAGTGTGTGGGACTTGGTCTATTAGTCCATCTATACTGACCTCCATCAGGTTGCAAATTCAATATAATTTTTTTCTGCATCTAGCTCTGAAAAAATATTTAGGCTTCTAGCAGTGTGTGGGACTTGGTCTATTAGTCCATCTATACTGACCTCCATCAGGTTGCAAATTCAATATAATTTTTTTCTGCATCTAGCTATGAAAAAATATTTAGGCTTCTAGCAGTGTGTGGTACTTGGTCTATTAGTCCATCTATACTGACCTCCATCAGGTTGCAAATTCAATATAATTTTTTTCTGCATCTAGCTCTGAAAAAATATTTCAGCTTCTAGCATTGTGTGGGACTTGGTCTATTAGTCCATCTATACTGACCTCCATCAGGTTGTAAATTCAGTATAATTTTTTTCTGCATCTAGCTCTGAAAAAATATTTCATCTTCTAGCAGTGTGTGGGACTTGGTCTATTAGTCCATCTATACTGACCTCCAACAGGATGCAAATTCAATATAATTTTTTTCGGGTTCTAGCCCTGAAAAAACATTTAGGCTTCTAGCAGTGTGTGGGACTTGTTCTATTAGTCCATCTATACTAACCTCCACCAGGTTGCAAATTAAAAATAATTTTTTCTGCATCGAGCTCTGAAAAAATATTTAGGCTTCTAGCAGTGTGTGGGACTTGGTCTATTAGTCCATCTATACTGACCTCAATCAGGTTGCAAATTCAATACAAAATTTTTCTGCATCTAGCTCTGAAAAAATATTTAGGCTTCTAGCAGTGTGTGAGACGTGGTCTAGTAGTCCATCTATACTGACCTCCATCAGGTTGCAAATTAAATATAATTTTTTTCTGCTTCTAGCTCTGAAAAAATATTTCAGCTTCTAGCAGTGTGTGGGACTTGGTCTATTAGTCCATCTATACTGACCTCCATCAGGTTGCAAATTCAATACAATTTTTTTCTGCATCTAGCTCTGAAAAAATATTTCAGCATCTAGCAGTGTGTGGGACTTGGTCTATTAGTCCATCTATACTGACCTCCATCAGGTTGCAAATTCAAAATATTTTTTTCTGCATCTAGCTCTGAAAAAATATTTAGGCTTCTAGCAGTGTGTGGGACTTGGTCTAGTAGTCCATCTATACTGACCTCCATCAGGTTGCAAATTCAATATAATTTTTTTCTGCATCTAGCTCTGAAAAAATATTTAGGCTTCTAGCAGTGTGTGGGACTTGGTCTATTAGTCCATCTATACTGACCTCCATCAGGTTGCAAATTAAATATAATTTTTTTCTGCATCTAGCTCTGAAAAAATATTTAGGCTTCTAGCAGTGTGTGGTACTTGGTCTATTAGTCCATCTATACTGACCTCCATCAGGTTGCAAATTCAATATAATTTTTTTCTGCATCTAGCTCTGAAAAAATATTTCAGCTTCTAGTAGTGTGTGGGACTTGGTCTATTAGTCCATCTATACTGACCTCCATCAGGTTGTAAATTCAGTATAATTTTTTTCTGCATCTAGCTCTGAAAAAATATTTAGGCTTCAAGCAGTGTGTGGGACTTGGTCTAGTAGTCCATCTATACTGATCTCCATCAGGTTGCAAATTCAATATAATTTTTTTCTGCATCTAGCTCTGAAAAAATATTTCAGCTTCTAGCAGTGTGTGGGACTTGATCTATTAGTCCATCTATACTGACCTCCATCAGGATGCAAATTCAATATAAATTTTTTCGGGTTCTAGCCCTGAAAATATATTTAGGCTTCTAGCAGTGTGTGGGACTTGTTCTATTAGTCCATCTATACTAACCTCCACCAGGTTGCAAATAAAAAATAATTTTTTCTGCATCTAGCTCTGAAAAAATATTTCAGATTCTAGCAGTTTGTGAGACTTGGTCTAGTAGTCCATCTATACTGACCTCCATCAGGTTGCAAATTAAATATAATTTTTTTCTGCTTCTAGCTCTGAAAAAATATTTCAGCTTCTAGCAGTGTGTGGGACTTGGTCTATTAGTCCATCTATACTGACCTCCATCAGGTTGCAAATTCAATATAATTTTTTTCTGCATCTAGCTCTGAAAAAATATTTCAGCTTCTAGCAGTGTGTGGGACTTGCGCTATTAGTCCATCTATACTGACCTCCATCAGGTTGCAAATTCAAAATATTTTTTTCTGCATCTAGCTCTGAAAAAATATTTAGGCTTCTAGCAGTGTGTGGGACTTGGTCTATTAGTCCATCTATACTGACCTCCATCAGGCTGCAAATTCAATATAATTTTTTTCTGCATCTAGCTCTGAAAAAATATTTAGGCTTCTAGCAGTGTGTGGGACTTGGTCTATTAGTCCATCTATACTGACCTCCATCAGGTTGCAAATTCAATATAATTTTTTTCTGCATCTAGCTCTGAAAAAATATTTCAGCTTCTAGCATTGTGTGGGACTTGGTCTATTAGTCCATCTATACTGACCTCCATCAGGTTGCAAATTCAATATAATTTTTTTCTGCATCTAGCTCTGAAAAAATATTTAGGCTTCTAGCAGTGTGTGGGACTTGTTCTATTAGTCCATCTATACTAACCTCCACCAGGTTGCAAATTAAAATTAATTTTTTCTGCATCGAGCTCTGAAAAAATATTTAGGCTTCTAGCAGTGTGTGGGACTTGGTCTATTAGTCCATCTATACTGACCTCAATCAGGTTGCAAATTCAATATAATTTTTTCTGCATCTAGCTCTGAAAAAATATTTAGGCTTCTAGCAGTGTGTGGGACTTGGTCTATTAGTCCATCTATACTGACCTCAATCAGGTTGCAAATTCAATATAATTTTTTTCTGCATCTAGCTCTGAAAAAATATTTCAGATTCTAGCAGTGTGTGGGACTTGGTCTAGTAGTCCATCTATACTGACCTCCATCAGGTTGCAAATTCAATATAATTTTTTTCTGCATCTAGCTCTGAAAAAATATTTAGGCTTCTAGCAGTGTGTGGGACTTGGTCTATTAGTCCATCTATACTGACCTCCATCAGGATGCAAATTCAATATAAGTTTTTTTGGGTTCTAGCCCTTAAAAAATATTTAGGCTTCTAGCAGTGTGTGGGACTTGTTCTATTAGTCCATCTATACTAACCTCCACCAGGTTGCAAATTAAAATTAATTTTTTCTGCATCGAGCTCTGAAAAAATATTTAGGCTTCTAGCAGTGTGTGGGACTTGGTCTATTAGTCCATCTATACTGACCTCAATACGGTTGCAAATTCAATATAATTTTTTTCTGCATCTAGCTCTGAAAAAATATTTAGGCTTCTAGCAGTGTGTGGGACTTGGTCTATTAGTCCATCTATACTGACCTCCATCAGGTTGCAAATTCAATATAATTTTTTTCTGCATCTAGCTCTGAAAAAATATTTCAGATTCTAGCAGTGTGTGGGACTTGGTCTAGTAGTCCATCTATACTGACCTCCATCAGGTTGCAAATTAAATATAATTTTTTTCTGCATCTAGCTCTGAAAAAATATTTAGGCTTCTAGCAGTGTGTTGGACTTGTTCTATTAGTCCATCTATACTAACCTTCACCAGGTTGAAAATTAAAAATATTTTTTTTCTGCATCTGGCTCTGAAAAAATATTTCAGCTTCTAGCAGTGTGTGGGACTTGGTCTATTAGTCCATCTATACTGACCTCCATCAGGTTGCAAATTCAATATAATTTTTTTCTGCATCTAGCTCTGAAAAAATAATTAGGCTTCTAGCAGTGTGTGAGATTTGATCTATTAGTCCGTCTATACTGACCTCCATCAGGTTGCAAATTCAATATAATTATTTTCTGCATCTAGCTCTGAAAAAATATTTAGGCTTCTAGCAGTGTGTGGGACTTGGTCTGTTAGTCCATCTATACTGACCTCCATCAGGTTGCAAATTCAATATAATTTTTTTCTGCATCTAGCTCTGAAAAAATTTTTAGGCTTCTAGCAGTGTGTGGGACTTGGTCTATTAGTCCATCTATACTGACCTCCATCAGGTTGCAAATTAAAAATATTTTTTTTCTGCATCGAGCTCTAAAAAAATATTTAGGATTCTAGCAGTGTGTGGGACTTGGTGTATTAGTCCATCTATACTGACCTCCATCAGGTTGCAAATTCAATATAATTTTTTTCTTCATCTCGCTCTGAAAAAATATTTCAGATTCTAGCAGTGTGTGGGACTTGGTCTATTAGTCCATCTATACTGACCTCCATCAGGTTGCAAATTCAATATAATTTTTTTCTGCATCTAGCTCTGAAAAAATAATAAGGCTTCTAGCATTGTGTGAGATTTTATCTATTAGTCCGTCTATACTGACCTCCATCAGGTTGCAAATTCAATATAATTTTTTTCTGCATCTAGCTCTGAAAAAATATTTAGGCTTCTAGCAGTGTGTGGGACTTGGTCTATTAGTCCATCTATACTGACCTCCATCAGGTTGCAAATTCAATATAATTTTTTTCTGCATCTAGCTCTGAAAAAATATTTCAGATTCTAGCAGTGTGTGGGACTTGGTCTTGTAGTCCATCTATACTGACCTCCATCAGGTTGCAAATGAAATATAATTTTTTTCTGCTTCTAGCTCTGAAAAAATATTTCAGCTTCTAGCAGTGTGTGGGACTTGGTCTATTAGTCCATCTATACTGACCTCCATCAGGTTGCAAATTAAAAATATTTTTTTTCTGCATCGAGCTCTAAAAAAATATTTAGGATTCTAGCAGTGTGTGGGACTTGGTGTATTAGTCCATCTATACTGACCTCCATCAGGTTGCAAATTCAATATAATTTTTTTCTTCATCTCGCTCTGAAAAAATATTTCAGCTTCTAGCAGTGTGTGGGACTTGGTCTATTAGTCCATCTATACTGACCTCCATCAGGTTGCAAATTCAATATAATTTTTTTCTGCATCTAGCTCTGAAAAAATAATAAGGCTTCTAGCATTGTGTGAGATTTTATCTATTAGTCCGTATATACTGACCTCCATCAGGTTGCAAATTCAATATAATTTTTTTCTGCATCTAGCTCTGAAAAAATATTTAGGCTTCTAGCAGTGTGTGGGACTTGGTCTATTAGTCCATCTATACTGACCTCCATCAGGTTGCAAATTCAATATAATTTTTTTCTGTATCTAGCTCTGAAAAAATATTTCAGATTCTAGCAGTGTGTGGGACTTGGTCTTGTAGTCCATCTATACTGACCTCCATCAGGTTGCAAATGAAATATAATTTTTTTCTGCTTCTAGCTCTGAAAAAATATTTCAGCTTCTAGCAGTGTGTGGGACTTGGTCTATTAGTCCATCTATACTGACCTCCATCAGGTTGCAAATTAAAAATATTTTTTTTCTGCATCGAGCTCTAAAAAAATATTTAGGATTCTAGCAGTGTGTGGGACTTGGTGTATTAGTCCATCTATACTGACTTCCATCAGGTTGCAAATTCAATATAATTTTTTTCTTCATCTCGCTCTGAAAAAATATTTCAGCTTCTAGCAGTGTGTGGGACTTGGTCTATTAGTCCATCTATACTGACCTCCATCAGGTTGCAAATTCAATATAATTTTTTTCTGCATCTAGCTCTGAAAAAATAATAAGGCTTCTAGCATTGTGTGAGATTTTATCTATTAGTCCGTCTATACTGACCTCCATCAGGTTGCAAATTCAATATAATTTTTTTCTGCATCTAGCTCTGAAAAAATATTTAGGCTTCTAGCAGTGTGTGGGACTTCGTCTATTAGTCCATCTATACTGACCTCCATCAGGTTGCAAATTCAATATAATTTTTTTCTGCATCTAGCTCTGAAAAAATATTTCAGATTCTAGCAGTGTGTGGGACTTGGTCTTGTAGTCCATCTATACTGACCTCCATCAGGTTGCAAATGAAATATAATTTTTTTCTGCTTCTAGCTCTGAAAAAATATTTCAGCTTCTAGCAGTGTGTGGGACTTGGTCTATTAGTCCCTCTATACTGACCTCCATCAGGTTGCAAATTCTATATAATTTTTTTCTGCATCTAGCTCTGAAAAAATATTTCAGCTTCTAGCAGTGTGTGGGACTTGGTCTATTAGTCCATCTATACTGACCTCCATCAGGTTGCAAATTCAAAATATTTTTTTCTGCAACTAGCTCTGAAAAAATATTTAGGCTTCTAGCAGTGTGTGGGACTTGGTCTATTAGTTCTTCTATACTGACCTCCATCAGGTTGCAAATTCAATATAATTTTTTTCTGCATCTAGCTCTGAAAAAATATTTAGGCTTCTAGCAGTGTGTGGGACTTGGTCTATTAGTTCATCTATACTGACCTCCATCAGGTTGCAAATTCAATATAATTTTTTTCTGCATCTAGCTCTGAAAAAATATTTCAGCTTCTAGCAGTGTGTGGGACTCGGTCTATTAGTCCATCTATACTGACCTCCATCAGGTTGCAAATTCAATATAATTTTTTTCTGCATCTAGCTCTGAAAAAATAATTAGGCTTCTAGCAGTGTGTGAGATTTGATCTATTAGTCCGTCTATACTGACCTCCATCAGGTTGCAAATTCAATATAATTTTTTTCTGCATTTAGCTCTGAAAAAATATTTAGGCTTCTAGCAGTGTGTGGGACTTGGTCTATTAGTCCATCTATACTGACCTCCATCAGGTTGCAAATTCAATATAATTTTTTTCTGCATCTAGCTCTGAAAAAATATTTCAGATTCTAGCAGTGTGTGGGACTTGGTCTAGTAGTCCATCTATACTGACCTCCATCAGGTTGCAAATTAAATATAATTTTTTTCTGCTTCTAGCTCTGAAAAAATATTTCAGCTTCTAGCAGTGTGTGGGACTTGGTCTATTAGTCCATCTATACTGACCTCCATCAGGTTGCAAATTCAAAATACTTTTTCTGCATCTAGCTCTGAAAAAATATTTAGGCCTCTAGCAGTGTGTGGGACTTGGTCTATTAGTCCATCTATACTGACCTCCATCAGGTTGCAAATTCAATATAATTTTTTTCTGCATCTAGCTCTGAAAAAATATTTAGGCTTCTAGCAGTGTGTGGGACTTGGTCTATTAGTCCATCTATACTGACCTCCATCAGGTTGCAAATTCAATATAATTTTTTTCTGCATCTAGCTATGAAAAAATATTTAGGCTTCTAGCAGTGTGTGGTACTTGGTCTATTAGTCCATCTATACTGACCTCCATCAGGTTGCAAATTCAATATAATTTTTTTCTGCATCTAGCTCTGAAAAAATATTTCAGCTTCTAGCATTGTGTGGGACTTGGTCTATTAGTCCATCTATACTGACCTCCATCAGGTTGTAAATTCAGTATAATTTTTTTCTGCATCTAGCTCTGAAAAAATATTTCATCTTCTAGCAGTGTGTGGGACTTGGTCTATTAGTCCATCTATACTGACCTCCATCAGGATGCAAATTCAATATAATTTTTTTCGGGTTCTAGCCCTGAAAAAACATTTAGGCTTCTAGCAGTGTGTGGGACTTGTTCTATTAGTCCATCTATACTAACCTCCACCAGGTTGCAAATTCAATAAAAAATTTTTCTGCATCTAGCTCTGAAAAAATATTTAGGCTTCTAGCAGTGTGTGAGACGTGGTCTAGTAGTCCATCTATACTGACCTCCATCAGGTTGCAAATTAAATATAATTTTTTTCTGCTTCTAGCTCTGAAAAAATATTTCAGCTTCTAGCAGTGTGTGGGACTTGGTCTATTAGTCCATCTATACTGACCTCCATCAGGTTGCAAATTCAATACAATTTTTTTCTGCATCTAGCTCTGAAAAAATATTTCAGCATCTAGCAGTGTGTGGGACTTGGTCTATTAGTCCCTCTATACTGACCTCCATCAGGTTGCAAATTCTATATAATTTTTTTCTGCATCTAGCTCTGAAAAAATATTTCAGCTTCTAGCAGTGTGTGGGACTTGGTCTATTAGTCCATCTATACTGACCTCCATCAGGTTGCAAATTCAAAATATTTTTTTCTGCAACTAGCTCTGAAAAAATATTTAGGCTTCTAGCAGTGTGTGGGACTTGGTCTATTAGTTCTTCTATACTGACCTCCATCAGGTTGCAAATTCAATATAATTTTTTTCTGCATCTAGCTCTGAAAAAATATTTAGGCTTCTAGCAGTGTGTGGGACTTGGTCTATTAGTTCATCTATACTGACCTCCATCAGGTTGCAAATTCAATATAATTTTTTTCTGCATCTAGCTCTGAAAAAATATTTCAGCTTCTAGCAGTGTGTGGGACTCGGTCTATTAGTCCATCTATACTGACCTCCATCAGGTTGCAAATTCAATATAATTTTTTTCTGCATCTAGCTCTGAAAAAATAATTAGGCTTCTAGCAGTGTGTGAGATTTGATCTATTAGTCCGTCTATACTGACCTCCATCAGGTTGCAAATTCAATATAATTTTTTTCTGCATCTAGCTCTGAAAAAATATTTAGGCTTCTAGCAGTGTGTGGGACTTGGTCTATTAGTCCATCTATACTGACCTCCATCAGGTTGCAAATTCAATATAATTTTTTTCTGCATCTAGCTCTGAAAAAATATTTCAGATTCTAGCAGTGTGTGGGACTTGGTCTAGTAGTCCATCTATACTGACCTCCATCAGGTTGCAAATTAAATATAATTTTTTTCTGCTTCTAGCTCTGAAAAAATATTTCAGCTTCTAGCAGTGTGTGGGACTTGGTCTATTAGTCCATCTATACTGACCTCCATCAGGTTGCAAATTCAAAATACTTTTTCTGCATCTAGCTCTGAAAAAATATTTAGGCCTCTAGCAGTGTGTGGGACTTGGTCTATTAGTCCATCTATACTGACCTCCATCAGGTTGCAAATTCAATATAATTTTTTTCTGCATCTAGCTCTGAAAAAATATTTAGGCTTCTAGCAGTGTGTGGGACTTGGTCTATTAGTCCATCTATACTGACCTCCATCAGGTTGCAAATTCAATATAATTTTTTTCTGCATCTAGCTATGAAAAAATATTTAGGCTTCTAGCAGTGTGTGGTACTTGGTCTATTAGTCCATCTATACTGACCTCCATCAGGTTGCAAATTCAATATAATTTTTTTCTGCATCTAGCTCTGAAAAAATATTTCAGCTTCTAGCATTGTGTGGGACTTGGTCTATTAGTCCATCTATACTGACCTCCATCAGGTTGTAAATTCAGTATAATTTTTTTCTGCATCTAGCTCTGAAAAAATATTTCATCTTCTAGCAGTGTGTGGGACTTGGTCTATTAGTCCATCTATACTGACCTCCATCAGGATGCAAATTCAATATAATTTTTTTCGGGTTCTAGCCCTGAAAAAACATTTAGGCTTCTAGCAGTGTGTGGGACTTGTTCTATTAGTCCATCTATACTAACCTCCACCAGGTTGCAAATTAAAAATAATTTTTTCTGCATCGAGCTCTGAAAAAATATTTAGGCTTCTAGCAGTGTGTGGGACTTGGTCTATTAGTCCATCTATACTGACCTCAATCAGGTTGCAAATTCAATAAAAAATTTTTCTGCATCTAGCTCTGAAAAAATATTTAGGCTTCTAGCAGTGTGTGAGACGTGGTCTAGTAGTCCATCTATACTGACCTCCATCAGGTTGCAAATTAAATATAATTTTTTTCTGCTTCTAGCTCTGAAAAAATATTTCAGCTTCTAGCAGTGTGTGGGACTTGGTCTATTAGTCCATCTATACTGACCTCCATCAGGTTGCAAATTCAATACAATTTTTTTCTGCATCTAGCTCTGAAAAAATATTTCAGCATCTAGCAGTGTGTGGGACTTGGTCTATTAGTCCATCTATACTGACCTCCATCAGGTTGCAAATTCAAAATATTTTTTTCTGCATCTAGCTCTGAAAAAATATTTAGGCTTCTAGCAGTGTGTGGGACTTGGTCTAGTAGTCCATCTATACTGACCTCCATCAGGTTGCAAATTCAATATAATTTTTTTCTGCATCTAGCTCTGAAAAAATATTTAGGCTTCTAGCAGTGTGTGGGACTTGGTCTATTAGTCCATCTATACTGACCTCCATCAGGTTGCAAATTCAATATAATTTTTTTCTGCATCTAGCTCTGAAAAAATATTTAGGCTTCTAGCAGTGTGTGGTACTTGGTCTATTAGTCCATCTATACTGACCTCCATCAGGTTGCAAATTCAATATAATTTTTTTCTGCATCTAGCTCTGAAAAAATATTTCAGCTTCTAGTAGTGTGTGGGACTTGGTCTATTAGTCCATCTATACTGACCTCCATCAGGTTGTAAATTCAGTATAATTTTTTTCTGCATCTAGCTCTGAAAAAATATTTAGGCTTCAAGCAGTGTGTGGGACTTGGTCTAGTAGTCCATCTATACTGATCTCCATCAGGTTGCAAATTCAATATAATTTTTTTCTGCATCTAGCTCTGAAAAAATATTTCAGCTTCTAGCAGTGTGTGGGACTTAATCTATTAGTCCATCTATACTGACCTTCATCAGGATGCAAATTCAATATAAATTTTTTCGGGTTCTAGCCCTGAAAATATATTTAGGCTTCTAGCAGTGTGTGGGACTTGTTCTATTAGTCCATCTATACTAACCTCCACCAGGTTGCAAATAAAAAATAATTTTTTCTGCATCTAGCACTGAAAAAATATTTCAGATTCTAGCAGTTTGTGAGACTTGGTCTAGTAGTCCATCTATACTGACCTCCATCAGGTTGCAAATTAAATATAATTTTTTTCTGCTTCTAGCTCTGAAAAAATATTTCAGCTTCTATCAGTGTGTGGGACTTGGTCTATTAGTCCATCTATACTGACCTCCATCAGGTTGCAAATTCAATATAAATTTTTTCGGGTTCTAGCCCTGAAAATATATTTAGGCTTCTAGCAGTGTGTGGGACTTGTTCTATTAGTCCATCTATACTAACCTCCACCAGGTTGCAAATAAAAAATAATTTTTTCTGCATCTAGCACTGAAAAAATATTTCAGATTCTAGCAGTTTGTGAGACTTGGTCTAGTAGTCCATCTATACTGACCTCCATCAGGTTGCAAATTCAATATAATTTTTTTCTGCATCTAGCTCTGAAAAAATATTTCAGCTTCTAGCAGTGTGTGGGACTTGGTCTATTAGTCCATCTATACTGACCTCCATCAGGTTGCAAATTCAATATAATTTTTTTCTGCATCTAGCTCTGAAAAAATAATAAGGCTTCTAGCATTGTGTGAGATTTTATCTATTAGTCCGTCTATACTGACCTCCATCAGGTTGCAAATTCAATATAATTTTTTTCTGCATCTAGCTCTGAAAAAATATTTAGGCTTCTAGCAGTGTGTGGGACTTGGTCTATTAGTCCATCTATACTGACCTCCATCAGGTTGCAAATTCAATATAATTTTTTTCTGCATCTAGCTCTGAAAAAATATTTCAGATTCTAGCAGTGTGTGGGACTTGGTCTTGTAGTCCATCTATACTGACCTCCATCAGGTTGCAAATGAAATATAATTTTTTTCTGCTTCTAGCTCTGAAAAAATATTTCAGCTTCTAGCAGTGTGTGGGACTTGGTCTATTAGTCCATCTATACTGACCTCCATCAGGTTGCAAATTAAAAATATTTTTTTTCTGCATCGAGCTCTAAAAAAAATTTAGGATTCTAGCAGTGTGTGGGACTTGGTGTATTAGTCCATCTATACTGACCTCCATCAGGTTGCAAATTCAATATAATTTTTTTCTTCATCTCGCTCTGAAAAAATATTTCAGCTTCTAGCAGTGTGTGGGACTTGGTCTATTAGTCCATCTATACTGACCTCCATCAGGTTGCAAATTCAATATAATTTTTTTCTGCATCTAGCTCTGAAAAAATAATAAGGCTTCTAGCATTGTGTGAGATTTTATCTATTAGTCCGTATATACTGACCTCCATCAGGTTGCAAATTCAATATAATTTTTTTCTGCATCTAGCTCTGAAAAAATATTTAGGCTTCTAGCAGTGTGTGGGACTTGGTCTATTAGTCCATCTATACTGACCTCCATCAGGTTGCAAATTCAATATAATTTTTTTCTGTATCTAGCTCTGAAAAAATATTTCAGATTCTAGCAGTGTGTGGGACTTGGTCTTGTAGTCCATCTATACTGACCTCCATCAGGTTGCAAATGAAATATAATTTTTTTCTGCTTCTAGCTCTGAAAAAATATTTCAGCTTCTAGCAGTGTGTGGGACTTGGTCTATTAGTCCATCTATACTGACCTCCATCAGGTTGCAAATTAAAAATATTTTTTTTCTGCATCGAGCTCTAAAAAAATATTTAGGATTCTAGCAGTGTGTGGGACTTGGTGTATTAGTCCATCTATACTGACTTCCATCAGGTTGCAAATTCAATATAATTTTTTTCTTCATCTCGCTCTGAAAAAATATTTCAGCTTCTAGCAGTGTGTGGGACTTGGTCTATTAGTCCATCTATACTGACCTCCATCAGGTTGCAAATTCAATATAATTTTTTTCTGCATCTAGCTCTGAAAAAATAATAAGGCTTCTAGCATTGTGTGAGATTTTATCTATTAGTCCGTCTATACTG
Source organism: Phyllobates terribilis (assembly GCF_046119375.1). NCBI lineage: Eukaryota > Metazoa > Chordata > Amphibia > Anura > Dendrobatidae > Phyllobates > Phyllobates terribilis. Next base: position 458,532,882 of record NW_027362764.1, read on the forward strand.
ACCTCCATCAGGTTGCAAATTCAATATAATTTTTTTCTGCATCTAGCTCTGAAAAAATATTTAGGCTTCTAGCAGTGTGTGGGACTTCGTCTATTAGTCCATCTATACTGACCTCCATCAGGTTGCAAATTCAATATAATTTTTTTCTGCATCTAGCTCTGAAAAAATATTTCAGATTCTAGCAGTGTGTGGGACTTGGTCTTGTAGTCCATCTATACTGACCTCCATCAGGTTGCAAATGAAATATAATTTTTTTCTGCTTCTAGCTCTGAAAAAATATTTCAGCTTCTAGCAGTGTGTGGGACTTGGTCTATTAGTCCCTCTATACTGACCTCCATCAGGTTGCAAATTCTATATAATTTTTTTCTGCATCTAGCTCTGAAAAAATATTTCAGCTTCTAGCAGTGTGTGGGACTTGGTCTATTAGTCCATCTATACTGACCTCCATCAGGTTGCAAATTCAAAATATTTTTTTCTGCAACTAGCTCTGAAAAAATATTTAGGCTTCTAGCAGTGTGTGGGACTTGGTCTATTAGTTCTTCTATACTGACCTCCATCAGGTTGCAAATTCAATATAATTTTTTTCTGCATCTAGCTCTGAAAAAATATTTAGGCTTCTAGCAGTGTGTGGGACTTGGTCTATTAGTTCATCTATACTGACCTCCATCAGGTTGCAAATTCAATATAATTTTTTTCTGCATCTAGCTCTGAAAAAATATTTCAGCTTCTAGCAGTGTGTGGGACTCGGTCTATTAGTCCATCTATACTGACCTCCATCAGGTTGCAAATTCAATATAATTTTTTTCTGCATCTAGCTCTGAAAAAATAATTAGGCTTCTAGCAGTGTGTGAGATTTGATCTATTAGTCCGTCTATACTGACCTCCATCAGGTTGCAAATTCAATATAATTTTTTTCTGCATCTAGCTCTGAAAAAATATTTAGGCTTCTAGCAGTGTGTGGGACTTGGTCTATTAGTCCATCTATACTGACCTCCATCAGGTTGCAAATTCAATATAATTTTTTTCTGCATCTAGCTCTGAAAAAATATTTCAGATTCTAGCAGTGTGTGGGACTTGGTCTAGTAGTCCATCTATACTGACCTCCATCAGGTTGCAAATTAAATATAATTTTTTTCTGCTTCTAGCTCTGAAAAAATATTTCAGCTTCTAGCAGTGTGTGGGACTTGGTCTATTAGTCCATCTATACTGACCTCCATCAGGTTGCAAATTCAAAATACTTTTTCTGCATCTAGCTCTGAAAAAATATTTAGGCCTCTAGCAGTGTGTGGGACTTGGTCTATTAGTCCATCTATACTGACCTCCATCAGGTTGCAAATTCAATATAATTTTTTTCTGCATCTAGCTCTGAAAAAATATTTAGGCTTCTAGCAGTGTGTGGGACTTGGTCTATTAGTCCATCTATACTGACCTCCATCAGGTTGCAAATTCAATATAATTTTTTTCTGCATCTAGCTATGAAAAAATATTTAGGCTTCTAGCAGTGTGTGGTACTTGGTCTATTAGTCCATCTATACTGACCTCCATCAGGTTGCAAATTCAATATAATTTTTTTCTGCATCTAGCTCTGAAAAAATATTTCAGCTTCTAGCATTGTGTGGGACTTGGTCTATTAGTCCATCTATACTGACCTCCATCAGGTTGTAAATTCAGTATAATTTTTTTCTGCATCTAGCTCTGAAAAAATATTTCATCTTCTAGCAGTGTGTGGGACTTGGTCTATTAGTCCATCTATACTGACCTCCATCAGGATGCAAATTCAATATAATTTTTTTCGGGTTCTAGCCCTGAAAAAACATTTAGGCTTCTAGCAGTGTGTGGGACTTGTTCTATTAGTCCATCTATACTAACCTCCACCAGGTTGCAAATTCAATAAAAAATTTTTCTGCATCTAGCTCTGAAAAAATATTTAGGCTTCTAGCAGTGTGTGAGACGTGGTCTAGTAGTCCATCTATACTGACCTCCATCAGGTTGCAAATTAAATATAATTTTTTTCTGCTTCTAGCTCTGAAAAAATATTTCAGCTTCTAGCAGTGTGTGGGACTTGGTCTATTAGTCCATCTATACTGACCTCCATCAGGTTGCAAATTCAATACAATTTTTTTCTGCATCTAGCTCTGAAAAAATATTTCAGCATCTAGCAGTGTGTGGGACTTGGTCTATTAGTCCCTCTATACTGACCTCCATCAGGTTGCAAATTCTATATAATTTTTTTCTGCATCTAGCTCTGAAAAAATATTTCAGCTTCTAGCAGTGTGTGGGACTTGGTCTATTAGTCCATCTATACTGACCTCCATCAGGTTGCAAATTCAAAATATTTTTTTCTGCAACTAGCTCTGAAAAAATATTTAGGCTTCTAGCAGTGTGTGGGACTTGGTCTATTAGTTCTTCTATACTGACCTCCATCAGGTTGCAAATTCAATATAATTTTTTTCTGCATCTAGCTCTGAAAAAATATTTAGGCTTCTAGCAGTGTGTGGGACTTGGTCTATTAGTTCATCTATACTGACCTCCATCAGGTTGCAAATTCAATATAATTTTTTTCTGCATCTAGCTCTGAAAAAATATTTCAGCTTCTAGCAGTGTGTGGGACTCGGTCTATTAGTCCATCTATACTGACCTCCATCAGGTTGCAAATTCAATATAATTTTTTTCTGCATCTAGCTCTGAAAAAATAATTAGGCTTCTAGCAGTGTGTGAGATTTGATCTATTAGTCCGTCTATACTGACCTCCATCAGGTTGCAAATTCAATATAATTTTTTTCTGCATCTAGCTCTGAAAAAATATTTAGGCTTCTAGCAGTGTGTGGGACTTGGTCTATTAGTCCATCTATACTGACCTCCATCAGGTTGCAAATTCAATATAATTTTTTTCTGCATCTAGCTCTGAAAAAATATTTCAGATTCTAGCAGTGTGTGGGACTTGGTCTAGTAGTCCATCTATACTGACCTCCATCAGGTTGCAAATTAAATATAATTTTTTTCTGCTTCTAGCTCTGAAAAAATATTTCAGCTTCTAGCAGTGTGTGGGACTTGGTCTATTAGTCCATCTATACTGACCTCCATCAGGTTGCAAATTCAAAATACTTTTTCTGCATCTAGCTCTGAAAAAATATTTAGGCCTCTAGCAGTGTGTGGGACTTGGTCTATTAGTCCATCTATACTGACCTCCATCAGGTTGCAAATTCAATATAATTTTTTTCTGCATCTAGCTCTGAAAAAATATTTAGGCTTCTAGCAGTGTGTGGGACTTGGTCTATTAGTCCATCTATACTGACCTCCATCAGGTTGCAAATTCAATATAATTTTTTTCTGCATCTAGCTATGAAAAAATATTTAGGCTTCTAGCAGTGTGTGGTACTTGGTCTATTAGTCCATCTATACTGACCTCCATCAGGTTGCAAATTCAATATAATTTTTTTCTGCATCTAGCTCTGAAAAAATATTTCAGCTTCTAGCATTGTGTGGGACTTGGTCTATTAGTCCATCTATACTGACCTCCATCAGGTTGTAAATTCAGTATAATTTTTTTCTGCATCTAGCTCTGAAAAAATATTTCATCTTCTAGCAGTGTGTGGGACTTGGTCTATTAGTCCATCTATACTGACCTCCATCAGGATGCAAATTCAATATAATTTTTTTCGGGTTCTAGCCCTGAAAAAACATTTAGGCTTCTAGCAGTGTGTGGGACTTGTTCTATTAGTCCATCTATACTAACCTCCACCAGGTTGCAAATTAAAAATAATTTTTTCTGCATCGAGCTCTGAAAAAATATTTAGGCTTCTAGCAGTGTGTGGGACTTGGTCTATTAGTCCATCTATACTGACCTCAATCAGGTTGCAAATTCAATAAAAAATTTTTCTGCATCTAGCTCTGAAAAAATATTTAGGCTTCTAGCAGTGTGTGAGACGTGGTCTAGTAGTCCATCTATACTGACCTCCATCAGGTTGCAAATTAAATATAATTTTTTTCTGCTTCTAGCTCTGAAAAAATATTTCAGCTTCTAGCAGTGTGTGGGACTTGGTCTATTAGTCCATCTATACTGACCTCCATCAGGTTGCAAATTCAATACAATTTTTTTCTGCATCTAGCTCTGAAAAAATATTTCAGCATCTAGCAGTGTGTGGGACTTGGTCTATTAGTCCATCTATACTGACCTCCATCAGGTTGCAAATTCAAAATATTTTTTTCTGCATCTAGCTCTGAAAAAATATTTAGGCTTCTAGCAGTGTGTGGGACTTGGTCTAGTAGTCCATCTATACTGACCTCCATCAGGTTGCAAATTCAATATAATTTTTTTCTGCATCTAGCTCTGAAAAAATATTTAGGCTTCTAGCAGTGTGTGGGACTTGGTCTATTAGTCCATCTATACTGACCTCCATCAGGTTGCAAATTCAATATAATTTTTTTCTGCATCTAGCTCTGAAAAAATATTTAGGCTTCTAGCAGTGTGTGGTACTTGGTCTATTAGTCCATCTATACTGACCTCCATCAGGTTGCAAATTCAATATAATTTTTTTCTGCATCTAGCTCTGAAAAAATATTTCAGCTTCTAGTAGTGTGTGGGACTTGGTCTATTAGTCCATCTATACTGACCTCCATCAGGTTGTAAATTCAGTATAATTTTTTTCTGCATCTAGCTCTGAAAAAATATTTAGGCTTCAAGCAGTGTGTGGGACTTGGTCTAGTAGTCCATCTATACTGATCTCCATCAGGTTGCAAATTCAATATAATTTTTTTCTGCATCTAGCTCTGAAAAAATATTTCAGCTTCTAGCAGTGTGTGGGACTTGATCTATTAGTCCATCTATACTGACCTTCATCAGGATGCAAATTCAATATAAATTTTTTCGGGTTCTAGCCCTGAAAATATATTTAGGCTTCTAGCAGTGTGTGGGACTTGTTCTATTAGTCCATCTATACTAACCTCCACCAGGTTGCAAATAAAAAATAATTTTTTCTGCATCTAGCACTGAAAAAATATTTCAGATTCTAGCAGTTTGTGAGACTTGGTCTAGTAGTCCATCTATACTGACCTCCATCAGGTTGCAAATTAAATATAATTTTTTTCTGCTTCTAGCTCTGAAAAAATATTTCAGCTTCTATCAGTGTGTGGGACTTGGTCTATTAGTCCATCTATACTGACCTCCATCAGGTTGCAAATTCAATATAATTTTTTTCTGCATCTAGCTCTGAAAAAATATTTCAGCTTCTAGCAGTGTGTGGGACTTGGTCTATTAGTCCATCTATACTGACCTCCATCAGGTTGCAAATTCAAAATATTTTTTTCTGCATCTAGCTCTGAAAAAATATTTAGGCTTCTAGCAGTGTGTGGGACTTGGTCTATTAGTCCATCTATACTGACCTCCATCAGGTTGCAAATTCAATATAATTTTTTTCTGCATCTAGCTCTGAAAAAATATTTAGGCTTCTAGCAGTGTGTGGGACTTGGTCTATTAGTCCATCTATACTGACCTCCATCAGGTTGCAAATTCAATATAATTTTTTTCTGCATCTAGCTCTGAAAAAATATTTAGGCTTTTAGCAGTGTGTGGTACTTGGCCTATTAGTCCATCTATACTGACCTCCATCAGGTTGCAAATTCAATATAATTTTTTTCTGCATCTAGCTCTGAAAAAATATTTCAGCTTCTAGCAGTGTGTGGGACTTGGTCTATTAGTCCATCTATACTGACCTCCATCAGGTTGCAAATTCAATATAATTTTTTTCTGCATCTAGCTCTGAAAAAATATTTAGGCTTCTAGCAGTGTGTGGTACTTGGTCTACTAGTCCATCTATACTGACCTCCATCAGGTTGCAAATTCAATATAATTTTTTTCTGCATCTAGCTCTGAAAAAATATTTCAGCTTCTAGCAGTGTGTGGGACTTGGTCTATTAGTCCATCTATACTGACCTCCATCAGGTTGCAAATTCAATATAATTTTTTTCTGCATCTAGCTCTGAAAAAATATTTAGGCTTCTAGCAGTGTGTGGGACTTGTTCTATTAGTCCATCTATACTAACCTCCACCAGGTTGCAAATTAAAATTAATTTTTTCTGCATCGAGCTCTGAAAAAATATTTAGGCTTCTAGCAGTGTGTGGGACTTGGTCTATTAGTCCATCTATACTGACCTCAATCAGGTTGCAAATTCAATATAATTTTTTCTGCATCTAGCTCTGAAAAAATATTTAGGCTTCTAGCAGTGTGTGGGACTTGGTCTATTAGTCCATCTATACTGACCTCAATCAGGTTGCAAATTCAATATAATTTTTTTCTGCATCTAGCTCTGAAAAAATATTTCAGATTCTAGCAGTGTGTGGGACTTGGTCTAGTAGTCCATCTATACTGACCTCCATCAGGTTGCAAATTCAATATAATTTTTTTCTGCATCTAGCTCTGAAAAAATATTTAGGCTTCTAGCAGTGTGTGGGACTTGGTCTATTAGTCCATCTATACTGACCTCCATCAGGATGCAAATTCAATATAAGTTTTTTTGGGTTCTAGCCCTGAAAAAATATTTAGGCTTCTAGCAGTGTGTGGGACTTGTTCTATTAGTCCATCTATACTAACCTCCACCAGGTTGCAAATTAAAATTAATTTTTTCTGCATCGAGCTCTGAAAAAATATTTAGGCTTCTAGCAGTGTGTGGGACTTGGTCTATTAGTCCATCTATACTGACCTCAATACGGTTGCAAATTCAATATAATTTTTTTCTGCATCTAGCTCTGAAAAAATATTTAGGCTTCTAGCAGTGTGTGGGACTTGGTCTATTAGTCCATCTATACTGACCTCCATCAGGTTGCAAATTCAATATAATTTTTTTCTGCATCTAGCTCTGAAAAAATATTTCAGATTCTAGCAGTGTGTGGGACTTGGTCTAGTAGTCCATCTATACTGACCTCCATCAGGTTGCAAATTAAATATAATTTTTTTCTGCATCTAGCTCTGAAAAAATATTTAGGCTTCTAGCAGTGTGTTGGACTTGTTCTATTAGTCCATCTATACTAACCTTCACCAGGTTGAAAATTAAAAATATTTTTTTTCTGCATCTGGCTCTGAAAAAATATTTCAGCTTCTAGCAGTGTGTGGGACTTGGTCTATTAGTCCATCTATACTGACCTCCATCAGGTTGCAAATTCAATATAATTTTTTTCTGCATCTAGCTCTGAAAAAATAATTAGGCTTCTAGCAGTGTGTGAGATTTGATCTATTAGTCCGTCTATGCTGACCTCCATCAGGTTGCAAATTCAATATAATTATTTTCTGCATCTAGCTCTGAAAAAATATTTAGGCTTCTAGCAGTGTGTGGGACTTGGTCTATTAGTCCATCTATACTGACCTCCATCAGGTTGCAAATTCAATATAATTTTTTTCTGCATCTAGCTCTGAAAAAATTTTTAGGCTTCTAGCAGTGTGTGGTACTTGGTCTATTAGTCCATCTATACTGACCTCCATCAGGTTGCAAATTCAATATAATTTTTTTCTGCATCTATCTCTGAAAAAATATTTCAGCTTCTAGCAGTGTGTGGGACTTGGTCTATTAGTCCATCTATACTGACCTCCATCAGGTTGCAAATTAAAAATATTTTTTTTCTGCATCGAGCTCTAAAAAAATATTTAGGATTCTAGCAGTGTGTGGGACTTGGTGTATTAGTCCATCTATACTGACCTCCATCAGGTTGCAAATTCAATATAATTTTTTTCTTCATCTCGCTCTGAAAAAATATTTCAGCTTCTAGCAGTGTGTGGGACTTGGTCTATTAGTCCATCTATACTGACCTCCATCAGGTTGCAAATTCAATATAATTTTTTTCTGCATCTAGCTCTGAAAAAATAATAAGGCTTCTAGCATTGTGTGAGATTTTATCTATTAGTCCGTCTATACTGACCTCCATCAGGTTGCAAATTCAATATAATTTTTTTCTGCATCTAGCTCTGAAAAAATATTTAGGCTTCTAGCAGTGTGTGGGACTTGGTCTATTAGTCCATCTATACTGACCTCCATCAGGTTGCAAATTCAATATAATTTTTTTCTGCATCTAGCTCTGAAAAAATATTTCAGATTCTAGCAGTGTGTGGGACTTGGTCTTGTAGTCCATCTATACTGACCTCCATCAGGTTGCAAATGAAATATAATTTTTTTCTGCTTCTAGCTCTGAAAAAATATTTCAGCTTCTAGCAGTGTGTGGGACTTGGTCTATTAGTCCATCTATACTGACCTCCATCAGGTTGCAAATTAAAAATATTTTTTTTCTGCATCGAGCTCTAAAAAAATATTTAGGATTCTAGCAGTGTGTGGGACTTGGTGTATTAGTCCATCTATACTGACCTCCATCAGGTTGCAAATTCAATATAATTTTTTTCTTCATCTCGCTCTGAAAAAATATTTCAGCTTCTAGCAGTGTGTGGGACTTGGTCTATTAGTCCATCTATACTGACCTCCATCAGGTTGCAAATTCAATATAATTTTTTTCTGCATCTAGCTCTGAAAAAATAATAAGGCTTCTAGCATTGTGTGAGATTTTATCTATTAGTCCGTCTATACTGACCTCCATCAGGTTGCAAATTCAGTATAATTTTTTTCTGCATCTAGCTCTGAAAAAATATTTAGGCTTCTAGCAGTGTGTGGGACTTCGTCTATTAGTCCATCTATACTGACCTCCATCAGGTTGCAAATTCAATATAATTTTTTTCTGCATCTAGCTCTGAAAAAATATTTCAGTTTCTAGCAGTGTGTGGGACTTGGTCTTGTAGTCCATCTATACTGACCTCCATCAGGTTGCAAATGAAATATAATTTTTTTCTGCTTCTAGCTCTGAAAAAATATTTCAGCTTCTAGCAGTGTGTGGGACTTGGTCTATTAGTCCCTCTATACTGACCTCCATCAGGTTGCAAATTCTATATAATTTTTTTCTGCATCTAGCTCTGAAAAAATATTTCAGCTTCTAGCAGTGTGTGGGACTTGGTCTATTAGTCCATCTATACTGACCTCCATCAGGTTGCAAATTCAAAATATTTTTTTCTGCAACTAGCTCTGAAAAAATATTTAGGCTTCTAGCAGTGTGTGGGACTTGGTCTATTAGTTCATCTATACTGACCTCCATCAGGTTGCAAATTCAATATAATTTTTTTCTGCATCTAGCTCTGAAAAAATATTTAGGCTTCTAGCAGTGTGTGGGACTTGGTCTATTAGTCCATCTATACTGACCTCCATCAGGTTGCAAATTCAACATAATTTTTTTCTGCATCTAGCTCTGAAAAAATATTTAGACTTCTAGCAGTGTGTGGTACTTGGTCTATTAGTCCACCTATACTGACCCCCATCAGGTTGCAAATTCAATATAATTTTTTTCTGCTTCTAGCTCTGAAAAAATATTTCAGCTTCTAGCAGTGTGTGGGACTTGGTCTATTAGTCCATCTATACTGACCTCCATCAGGTTGTAAATTCAGTATAATTTTTTTCTGCATCTAGCTCTGAAAAAATATTTAGGCTTCAAGCAGTGTGTGGGACTTGGTCTATTAGTCCATCTATACTGACCTCCATCAGGTTGCAAATTCAATATAATTTTTTTCTGCATCTAGTTCTGAAAAAATATTTAGTCTTCTAGCAGTGTGTGGGACTTGGTCTATTAGTCCATCTGTACTGACCTCAATCAGGTTGCAAATTCAATATAATTTTTTTCTGCATCTAGCTCTGAAAAAATAGTTAGGCTTCTAGAAGTGTGTGGGACTTGGTCTATTAGTCCATCTATACTGACCTCCATCAGCTTGCAAATTAAATATAATTTTTTTCTGCATCTAGCTCTGAAAAAATATTTCAGCTTCTAGCAGTGTGTGGGACTTGGTCTATTAGTCCATCTATACTGACCTCCATCAGGTTGCAAATTCAATATAATTTTTTTCTGCATCTAGCTCTGAAAAAATATTTAGGCTTCTATCAGTGTGTGGGACTTGGTCTATTAGTCCATCTATACTGACCTCCATCAGGTTGCAAATTCAATATAATTTTTTTCTGCATCTAGCTCTGAAAAAATATTTAGGCTTCTAGCAGTGTGTGGGACTTTTTCTATTCGTCCATCTATACTAACCTCCACCAGGTTGCAAATTAAAAATAATTTTTTTCTGCATCTAGCTCTGAAAAAATATTTAGGCTTCTAGAAGCGTGTGGGACTTGTTCTATTAGTCCATCTATACTTACCTCCACCAGGTTGCAAATTAAAAATAATTTTTTTATGCATCGAGCTCTAAAAAAATATTTAGGCATCTAGCAGTGTGTGGGACTTGGTGTATTAGTCCATCTATACTGACCTCCATCAGGTTGCAAATTCAATATAATTTTTTTCTGCATCTAGCTCTGAAAAAATATTTAGGCATCTAGCAGTGCGTGGATCTTGGTATATTAGTCCATCTATACTGACCTCCATCAGGTTGCAAATTCAAAATAATTTTTTCTGCATTTAGCTCTGAAAAAATATTTAGGCTTCTAGCAGTGTGTGGGACTTGGTCTATTAGTCCATCTATACTGACCTCCATCAGGTTGCAAATTCAATATAATTTTTTTCTGCATCTAGCTCTGAAAAAATATTTAGGCTTCTAGCAGTGTGTGGGACTTGGTCTATTAGTCCATCTATACTGACCTCCATCAGGTTGCAAATTCAATATAATTTTTTTCTGCATCTAGCTCTGAAAAAATATTTAGGCTTCTAGCAGTGTGTGGGACTTGGTCTATTAGTCCATGTATACTGAACTCCATCAGGTTGCAAATTCAATATAATTTTTTTCTGCATCTAGCTCTGAAAAAATATTTAGGCTTCTAGCAGTGTGTGGTACTTGGTCTATTAGTCCATCTATACTGACCTCCATCAGGTTGCAAATTCAATATAATTTTATTCTGCATCTAGCTCTGAAAAAATATTTAGGCATCTAGCAGTGTGTGGGACTTGGTCTATTAGTCCATCTATACTGACCTCCATCAGGTTGCAAATTCATTATAATTTTTTTCTGCATCTAGCTCTGAAAAAATATTTAGGCTTCCAACAGTGTGTGGTACTTGGTCTATTAGTCCATCTATACTGACCTCCATCAGGTTGCAAATTCAATATAATTTTTTTCTGCATCTAGCTCTGAAAAAATATTTCAGCTTCTAGCAGTGTGTGGGACTTGGTCTATTAGTCCATCTATACTGACCTCCATCAGGTTGCAAATTCAATATAATTTTTTTCTGCATCTAGCTCTGAAAAAATATTTAGGCTTATAGAAGTGTGTTTGACTTGGTCTATTAGTCCATCTATACTGACCTCCATCAGCTTGCAAATTAAATATAATTTTTTTCTGCATCTAGCTCTGAAAAAACATTTCAGCTTCTAGCTGTGTGTGGGACTTGGTCTCTTAGTTCATCTATACTGACCTCCATCAGGTTGCAAATTCAATATAATTTTTTTTTCATCTAGCTCTGAAAAAATATTTCAGCTTCTAGCAGTGTGTGGGACTTGGTCTATTAGTCCATCTATACTGACCTCCATCAGGTTGCAAATTCAATATAATTTTTTTCTGCATCTAGCTCTGAAAAAATATTTAGGCTTCTAGAAGTGTGGGACTTGGTCTATTAGTCCATCTATACTGACCTCCATCAGGTTGTAAATTCAGTATAATTTTTTTCTGCATCTAGATATGAAAAAATATTTAGGCTTCTAGCAGTGTGTGGGACTTGGTCTATTAGTCCATCTATACTGACCTCCATCAGGTTGCAAATTCAATATAATTTTTTTCTGCATCTAGCTCTGAAAAATATTTAGGCTTCTAGCAGTGTGTGGTACTTGTTCTATTAGTCCATCTATACTAACCTCCACCAGGTTGAAAATTATAAATAATTTTTTTCTGCATCGAGCTCTAAAAAAATATTTAGGCTTCTAGCAGTGTGTGGGACTTGGTCTATGAGCCCATCTATACTGACCTCCATCAGGTTGCAAATTCAAAATAATTTTTTTCTGCATCTAGCTCTGATAAAATATTTAGGCTTCAAGCAGTGTGTGGTACTTGGTGTAATAGTCCATCTATACTGACCTCCATCAGGTTGCAAATTCAATATAATTTTTTTCTGCATCTAGCTCTGAAAAAATATTTCAGCTTCTAGCAGTGTGTGGGACTTGGTCTATTAGTCCATCTATACTGACCTCCATCAGGTTGCAAATTCAATATAATTTTTTTCTGCATCTAGCTCTGAAAAAATATTTAGGCTTCAAGCAGTGTGTGGTACTTGGTGTATTAGTCCATCTATACTGACCTCCATCAGGTTGCAAATTCAATATAATTTTTTTCTGCATCTAGCTTAAAAAAATATTTCAGCTTCTAGCAGTGTGTGGGACTTGGTCTATTAGTCCATCTATACTGACCTCCATCAGGTTGCAAATTCAATATAATTTTTTTCTGCATCTAGCTCTGAAAAAATATTTAGGCTTCTAGAAGTGTGTGGGACTTGGACTATTAGTCCATCTATACTGACCTCCATCAGCTTGCAAATTCAAAATAATTTTTTTCTGCATCTAGCTCTGAAAAAATATTTAGGCTTCTAGCAGTGTGTGGGACTTGGTGTATTAGTCCATCTATACTGACCTCCATCAGGTTGCAAATTCAATATAATTTTTTTCTGCATCTAGCTCTGAAAAAATATTTAGGCATCTAGCAGTGCGTGGGACTTGGTATATTAGTCCATCTATACTGACCTCCATCAGGTTGCAAATTCAAAATAATTTTTTATGCATTTCGCTCTGAAAAAATATTTAGGCTTCTAGCAGTGTGTGGGACTTGGTCTATTAGTCCATCTATACTGACCTCCATCAGGTTGCAAATTCAATATAATTTTTTTCTGCATCTAGCTCTGAAAAAATATTTCAGCTTCTAGCAGTGTGTGGGACTTGGTCTATTAGTCCATCTATACTGACCTCCATCAGGTTGCAAATTCAATATAATTTTTTTCTGCATCTAGCTCTGAAAAAATATTTAGGCTTCTAGCAGTGTGTGGGACTTGGTCTATTAGTCCATCTATACTGAACTCCATCAGGTTGCAAATTCAATATAATTTTTTTCTGCATCTAGCTCTGAAAAAATATTTAGGCTTCTAGCAGTGTGTGGTACTTGGTCTATTAGTCCATCTATACTGACCTCCATCAGGTTGCAAATTCAATATAATTTTATTCTGCATCTAGCTCTGAAAAAATATTTAGGCATCTAGCAGTGTGTGGGACTTGGTCTATTAGTCCATCTATACTGACCTCCATCAGGTTGCAAATTCAATATAATTTTTTTCTGCATCAAGCTCTGAAAAAATATTTAGGCTTCTAGCAGTGTGTGGGACTTGGTCTATTAGTCCATTTATACTGAACTCCATCAGGTTGCAAATTCAATATAATTTTTTTCTGCATCTAGCTCTGAAAAAATATTTAGGCTTCTAGCAGTGTGTGGTACTTGGTCTATTAGTCCATCTATACTGACCTCCATCAGGTTGCAAATTCAATATAATTTTTTTCTGCATCTAGCTCTGAAAAAAGATTTCAGCTTCTAGCAGTGTGTAGGACTTGCTCTATTAGTCCATCTATACTGACCTCCATCAGGTTGCAAATTCAATATAATTTTTTTCTGCATCTAGCTCTGAAAAAATATTTAGGCTTCAAGCAGTGTGTGGTACTTGGTGTATTAGTCCATCTATACTGACCTCCATCAGGTTGCAAATTCAATATAATTTTTTTCTGCATCTAGCTTAAAAAAATATTTAAGCTTCTAGCAGTGTGTGGGACTTGGTCTATTAGTCCATCTATACTGACCTCCATCAGGTTGCAAATTCAATATAATTTTTTTCTGCATCTAGCTCTGAAAAAATATTTAGGCTTCTAGAAGTGTGTGGGACTTGGTCTATTAGTCCATCTATACTGACCTCCATCAGCTTGCAAATTCAAAATAATTTTTTTCTGCATCTAGCTCTGAAAAAATATTTAGGCTTCTAGCAGTGTGTGGGACTTGGTCTATTAGTCCATCTATACTGACCTCCATCAGGTTGCAAATTCAATATAATTTTTTTCTGCATCTAGCTCTGAAAAAATATTTAGGCTTCTAGCAGTGTGTGGGACTTGGTCTATTAGTCCATCTATACTGACCTCCATCAGATTGCAAATTCAAAATAATTTTTTTCTGCATCTACCTCTGAAAAAATATTTAGGCTTCTAGCAGTGTGTGGGACTTGGTCTATTAGTCCATCTATACTGACCTCCATCAGGTTGCAAATTCAATATAATTTTTTTCTGCATCTAGCTCTGAAAAAATATTTAGGCTTCTAGCAGTGTGTGGGACTTGTTCTATTATTCCATCTATACTAACCTCCACCAGGTTGCAAATTAAAAATAATTTTTTTATGCATCTAGCTCTGAAAAAATATTTCAGCATCTAGCAGTGTGTGGGACTTGGTCTATTTGTCCATCTATACTGACCTCCATCAGGTTGCAAATTCAATATAATTTTTTTCGGCATCTAGCTCTGAAAAAATATTTAGGCTTCTAGCAGTGTGTGGAACTTGTTCTATTAGTCCATCTATACTAACCTCCACCAGGTTGCAAATTAAAAATATTTTTTTTCTGCATCGAGCTCTGAAAAAATATTTAGGGTTCTAGCAGTGTGTGGGACTTGGTCTATTAGTCCATCTATACTGACCTCCATCAGGTTGCAAATTCAATATAATTTTTTTCTGCATCTAGCTCTGAAAAAATATTTAGGCTTCTAGTAGTGAGTGGGACTTGGCCTATTAGTCCATCTATACTGACCTCCATCAGGTTGCAAATTCAATATAATTTTTTTCTGCATCTAACTCTGAAAAAATATTTAGGCTTCTAGCATTGTGTGGGACTCGGTCTATTAGTCCATCTATACTGACCTCCATCAGGTTGCAAATTAAATATGATTTTTTTTACATCTAGCTCTGAACAAATATTTCAGCTTCTAGCAATGTGTGGGACTTGGTCTATTAGTCCATCTATACTGACCTCCATCAGGTTTCAAATTCAATATAATTTTTTTCTGCATCTAGCTCTGAAAAAATATTTAGGCTTCTAGTAGTGAGTGGGACTTGGCCTATTAGTCAATCTATACTGACCTCCATCAGGTTGCAAATTCAATATAATTTTTTTCTGCATCTAGCTCTGAAAAAATATTTAGGCATCTAGCAGTGTGTGGGACTTGGTCTATTAGTCCATCTATACTAACCTCCATCAGGTTGCAAATTCAATATAATTTTTTTCTGCATCTAGCTCTGAAAAAATATTTAGGCTTCTAGCAGCGTGTGGGACTTTTTCTATTAGTCCATCTATACTAACCTCCACCAGGTTGCAAATTAAAAATATTTTTTTTCTGCATCGAGCTCTAAAAAAATATTTAGGCTTCTTGCAGTGTGTGAGACTTGGTACATTAGTCCATCTATACTGACCTCCATCAGGTTGCAAATTCAATATAATTTTTTTCTGCATCTAGCTCTGAAAAAATATTTAGACTTCTAGCAGTGTTTGGTACTTGGTCTATTAGTCCATCTATACTGACCTCCATCAGGTTGCAAATTCAATATAATTTTTTTCTGCATCTAGCTCTGAAAAAATATTTCAGCTTCTAGCAGTGTGTGGGACTTGGTCTATTAGTCCATCTATACTGACCTCCATCAGGTTGCAAATTCAATATAATTTTTTTCCTGCATCTAGCTCTGAAAAAATATTTCAGATTCTAGCAGTGTGTGAGACTTGGTCTAGTAGTCCATCTATACTGACCTCCATCAGGTTGCAAATTCAATATAATTTTTTTCTGCATCTAGCTCTGAAAAAATATTTCAGCTTCTAGCAGTGTGTGGGACTTGGTCTATTAGTCCATCTATACTGACCTCCATCAGGTTGCAAATTCAATATAATTTTTTTCTGCATCTAGTTCTGAAAAAATATTTAGGCTTCTATCAGTGTGTGGGACTTGGTCTATTAGTCCATTTATACTGACCTCCATAAGGTTGCAAATTCAATATAATTTTTTTCTGCATCTAGCTCTGAAAAAATATTTAGGCTTCTAGCAGTGTGTGGGACTTTTTCTATTAGTCCATCTATACTAACCTCCACCAGGTTGCAAATTAAAAATAATTTTTTTCTGCATCTAGCTCTGAAAAAATATTTCAGCTTCTAGCAGTGTGTGGGACTTGGTCTATTAGTCCATCTAAACTGACCTCCATCAGGTTGCAAATTCAATATAATTTTTTTCGGCATCTAGCTCTGAAAAAATATTTAGGCTTCTAGCAGTGTGTGGGAATTGGTCTATTAGTCCATCTATACTGACCTCCATCTGGTTGCAAATTCAATATAATTTTTTTTCTGCATCTAGCTCTGAAAAAATATTTAGGCATCTAGCAGTGTGTGGGACTTGGTCTATTAGTCCATCTATACTGACCTCCATCAGGTTGCAAATTCAATATAATTTTTTTCTGCATCTAGCTCTGAAAAAATATTTAGGCTTCTAGCAGCGTTTGGGACTTGATCTATCAGTCCATCTATACTTACCTCCACCAGGTAGCAAATTAAAAATAATTTTTTTCTGCATCGAGCTCTTAAAAAATATTTAGGCATCTAGCAGTGTGTGGGACGTGGTGTATTAGTCCATCTATACTGACCTCCATCAGGTTGCAAATTCAATATAATTTTTTTCTGCATCTAGCTCTGAAAAAATATTTAGGCTTCTAGCAGTGTGTGGGACTTTGTCTATTAGTCCATCTATACTGAACTCCATCAGGTTGCAAATTCAATATAATTTTTTTCTGCATCTAGCTCTGAAAAAATATTTAGGCTTCTAGCAGTGTGTTGTACTTGGTCTATTAGTCCATCTGTACTAACCTCCACCAGGTTGCAAATTATAAATAATTTTTTTCTGCATCGAGCTCTAAAAAAATATTTAGGCTTCTAGCAGTGTGTGGGACTTGGTCTATTAGTCCTTCTATACTGACCTCCATCAGGTTGCAAATTCAATATAATTTTTTTCAGCATCTAGCTCTGAAAAAATATTTAGGCTTCTAGCAGTGTGTGGAACTTGTTCTATTAGTCCATCTATACTAACCTCCACCAGGTTGCAAATTAAAAATATTTTTTTTCTGCATCGAGCTCTGAAAAAATATTTAGGGTTCTAGCAGTGTGTGGGACTTGGTGTATTAGTCCATCTATACTGACCTCCATCAGGTTGCAAATTCAATATAATTTTTTTCTGTATCTAGCTCTGAAAAAATATTTAGGCTTCTAACAGTGTGTGGGACTTGGTCTATTAGTCCATCTATACTGACCTCCATCAGGTTGCAAATTCAATATAATTTTTGTCTGCATCTAACTCTGAAAAAATATTTAGGCTTCTAGCATTTTGTGGGACTCGGTCTATTAGTCCATCTATACTGACCTCCATCAGGTTGCAAATTAAATATAATTTTTTTTTGCATCTAGCTCTGAAAAAATATTTCAGCTTCTAGCAGTGTGTGCGACTTGGTCTATTAGTCCATCTATACTGACCTCCATCAGGTTTCAAATTCAATATAATTTTTTTCTGCATCTAGCTCTGAAAAAATATTTAGGCTTCTATTAGTGTGTGGGATTTGGCCTATTAGTCCATCTATACTGACCTCCATCAGGTTGCAAATTCAATATAATTTTTTTCTGCATCTAGCTCTGAAAAAATATTTAGGCATCTAGCAGTGTTTGGGACTTGGTCTATTAGTCCATCTATACTGACCTCCATCAGGTTGCAAATTCAATATAATTTTTTTCTGCATCTAGCTCTGAAAAAATATTTAGGCTTCTAGCAGCGTGTGGGACTTGTTCTGTTAGTCCATCTATACTAACCTCCACCAGGTTGCAAATTAAAAATAATTTTTTTCTGCATCGAGCTCTAAAAAAATATTTAGGCTTCTAGCAGTGTGTGAGACTTGGTGTATTAGTCCATCTATACTGACCTCCATCAGGTTGCAAATTCAATATAATTTTTTTCTGCATCTAGCTCTGAAAAAATATTTAGGCTTCTAGCAGTGCGTGGAACTTGGTATATTAGTCCATCTATACTGACCTCCATCAGGTTGCAAATTCAAAATAATTTTTTCTGCATCTAGCTCTGAAAAAATATTTAGGCTTCTAGCAGTGTGTGGGACTTGGTCTATTAGTCCATCTATACTGACCTCCATCAGGTTGCAAATTCAATATAATTTTTTTCTGCATCTAGATCTGAAAAAATATTTCAGCTTCTAGCAGTTTGTGGGACTTGGTCTATTAGTCCATCTATACTGACCTCCATCAGGTTGTAAATTCAGTATAATTTTTTTTTGCATCTAGCTCTGAAAAAATACTTAGGCTTCTAGAAGTGTGTGGGACTTGGTCTATAAGTCCATCTATACTGACCTCCATCAGGTTGTAAATTCAGTATAATTTTTTTCTGCATCTAGATCTGAAAAAATATTTAGGCTTCTAGCAGTGTGTGGGACTTGGTCTATTAGTCCATCTATACTGACCTCCATCAGGTTGCAAATTCAATATAATTTTTTTCTGCATTTAGCTCTGAAAAAATATTTAGGCTTCTACCAGTGTGTGGTACTTGTTCTATTAGTCCATCTATACTAACCTCCACCAGGTTGCAAATTATAAATAATTTTTTTCTGCATCGAGCTCTAAAAAAATATTTAGGCTTCTAGCAGTGTGTGGGACTTGGTCTATTAGTCCATCTATACTGACCTCCATCAGGTTGCAAATTCAATATAATTTTTTTCTGCATCTAGCTCTGAAAAAATAATTAGGCTTCTAGCAGTGTGTGAGATTTGATCTATTAGTCCATCTATACTGACCTCCATCAGGTTGCAAATTCAATATAATTTTTTTCTGCATCTAGCTCTGAAAAAATATTTCAGCTTCTAGCAGTGTGTGGGACTTGGTCTATTAGTCCATCTATACTGACCTCCATCAGGTTGCAAATTCAAAATAATTTTTTCTGCATCTAGCTCTGAAAAAATATTTAGGCTTCTAGCAGTGTGTGGGACTTGGTCTGTTAGTCCATCTATACTGACCTCCATCAGGTTGCAAATTCAATATAATTTTTTTCTGCATCTAGATCTGAAAAAATATTTCAGCTTCTAGCAGTGTGTGGGACTTTGTCTATTAGTCCATCTATACTGACCTCCATCAGGTTGCAAATTCAATATAATTTTTTTCTGCATCTAGCTCTGAAAAAATATTTAGGCTTCTAGCAGTATGTGGGACTTGGTCTATTAGTCCATCTATACTGACCTCCATCAGGTTGCAAATTCAATATAATTTTTTTCTGCATCTAGCTCTGAAAAAATATTTAGGCTTGTAGCAGTGTGTGGTAATTGGTCTATTAGTCCATCTATACTGACCTCCATCAGGTTGCAAATTCAATAAAAAAAATTTCTGCATCTAGCTCTGAATAAATATTTCAGCTTCTAGCAGTGTGTGGGACTTGGTCTATTAGTCCATCTATACTGACCTCCATCAGGTTGTAAAATCAGTATAATTTTTTTCTGCATCTAGCTCTGAAAAAATATTTAGGCTTCTAGAAGTGTGTGGGACTTGGTCTATTAGTCCATCTATACTGACCTCCATCAGGTTGTAAATTCAGTATAATTTTTTTCTGCATCTAGATCTGAAAAAATATTTAGGCTTCTAGCAGTGTGTGGGACTTGGTCTATTAGTCCATCTATACTGACCTCCATCAGGTTGCAAATTCAATATAATTTTTTTCTGCATCTAGCTCTGAAAAAATATTTATTCTTCTAGCAGCGTGTGGGACTTGTTCTGTTAGTCCATCTATACTAACCTCCACCAGGTTGCAAATTAAAAATAATTTTTTTCTGCATCGAGCTCTAAAAAAATATTTAGGCTTCTAGCAGTGTGTGAGACTTGGTGTATTAGTCCATCTATACTGACCTCCATCAGGTTGCAAATTCAATATAATTTTTTTCTGCATCTAGCTCTGAAAAAATATTTAGGCTTCTAGCAGTGTTTGGGACTTGGTATATTAGTCCATCTATACTGACCTCCATCAGGTTGCAAATTCAAAATAATTTTTTCTGCATCTAGCTCTGAAAAAAAATTTAGGCTTCTAGCAGTGTGTGGGACTTGGTCTATTAGTCCATCTATACTGACCTCCATCAGGTTGCAAATTCAATATAATTTTTTTCTGCATCTAGATCTGAAAAAATATTTCAGCTTCTAGCAGTTTGTGGGACTTGGTCTATTAGTCCATCTATACTGACCTCCATCAGGTTGTAAATTCAGTATAATTTTTTTCTGCATCTAGCTCTGAAAAAATATTTAGGCTTCTAGAAGTGTGTGGGACTTCGTCTATAAGTCCATCTATACTGACCTCCATCAGGTTGTAAATTCAGTATAATTTTTTTCTGCATCTAGATCTGAAAAAATATTTAGGCTTCTAGCAGTGTGTGGGACTTGGTCTATTAGTCCATCTATACTGACCTCCATCAGGTTGCAAATTCAATATAATTTTTTTCTGCATTTAGCTCTGAAAAAATATTTAGGCTTCTACCAGTGTGTGGTACTTGTTCTATTAGTCCATCTATACTAACCTCCACCAGGTTGCAAATTATAAATAATTTTTTTCTGCATCGAGCTCTAAAAAAATATTTAGGCTTCTAGCAGTGTGTGGGACTTGGTCTATTAGTCCATCTATACTGACCTCCATCAGGTTGCAAATTCAATATAATTTTTTTCTGCATCTAGCTCTGAAAAAATATTTAGGCTTCTAGCAGTGTGTTGGACTTGTTCTATTAGTCCATCTATACTAACCTTCACCAGGTTGCAAATTAAAAATATTTTTTTTCTGCATCGAGCTCTAAAAAAATATTTAGGCTTCTAGGAGTGTGTTGGACTTGGTGTATTAGTCCATCTATACTGACCTCCATCAGGTTGCAAATTCAATATAATTTTTTTCTGCATCTAGCTCTGAAAAAATATTTAGGCTTCTAGCAGTGTGTTGGACTTGTTCTATTAGTCCATCTATACTAACCTTCACCAGGTTGCAAATTAAATATAATTTTTTTCTGCTTCTAGCTCTGAAAAAATATTTCATCTTCTAGCGGTGTGTGGGAATTGGTCTATTAGTCCATCTATACTGACCTCCATCAGGTTGCAAATTCAATATAATTTTTTTCTGCATCTAGCTCTGAAAAAATATTTAGGCTTCTAGCAGTGTGTGGGACTTGGTCTATTAGTCCATCTATACTGACCTCCATCAGGTTGAAAATTCAATATAATTTTTTTCTGCATCTAGCTCTGAAAAAATATTTAGGCTTCTAGCAGTGTGTGGGACTAGGTCTATTAGTCCATCTATACTGACCTCCATCAGGTTGCAAATTCAATATAATTTTTTTCTGCATCTAGCTCTGAAAAAATATTTAGGCTTCTAGCAGTGTGTTGGACTTGTTCTATTAGTCTATCTATACTAACCTTCACCAGGTTGCAAATTAAAAATATTTTTTTTCTGCATCGAGCTCTAAAAAAATATTTAGGCTTCTAGCAGTGTGTGGGACTTGGTGTATTAGTCCATCTATACTGACCGCCATCAGGTTGCAAATTCAATATAATTTTTTTCTGCATCTAGCTCTGAAAAAATATTTCAGCTTCTAGCAGTGTGTGGGACTTGGTCTATTAGTCCATCTATACTGACCTCCATCAGGTTGCAAATTCAATATAATTTTTTTCTGCATCTAGCTCTGAAAAAATAATTAGGCTTCTAGCAGTGTGTGAGATTTGAACTATTAGTCGATCTATACTGACCTCCATCAGGTTGCAAATTCATTATAATTTTTTTCTGCATCTTGCTCTGAAAAAATATTTAGGCTTCTAGCAGTGCGTGGGACTTGGTATATTAGTCCATCTATACTGACCTCCATCAGGTTGCAAATTCAAAATAATTTTTTTCTGCATCTAGCTCTGAAAAAATATTTAGGCTTCTAGCAGTGTGTGGGACTTGGTCTATTAGTCCATCTATACTGACCTCCATCAGTTTGCAAATTCAATATCATTTTTTTCTGCATCTAGCTCTGAAAAAATATTTCAGCTTCTAGCAGTGTGTGGGACTTGGTCTATTAGTCCATCTATACTGACCTCCATCAGGTTGCAAATTCAATATCATTTTTTTCTGCATCTAGCTCTGAAAAAATATTTAGGCTTCTAGCAGTGTGTGGTACTTGGTCTATTAGTCCATCTATACTGACCTCCATCAGGTTGCAAATTCAATATAATTTTTTTCTGCATCTAGCTCTGAAAAAATATTTAGGCTTCTAGCAGCGTGTGGGACTTGTTCTATTAGTCCACCTATACTAAACTCCACCAGGTTGCAAATTAAAAATAATTTTTTTCTGCATCGAGCTCTAAAAAAATATTTAGGCTTCTAGCAGTGTGTGGGACTTGGTGTATTAGTCCATCTATACTGACCTCCATCAGGTTGCAAATTCAATATAATTTTTTTCTGCATCTAGCTCTGAAAAAATATTTAGGCTTCTAGCAGCGTGTGGGACTTGTTCTATTAGTCCACCTATACTAAACTCCACCAGGTTGCAAATTAAAAATAATTTTTTTCTGCATCGAGCTCTAAAAAAATATTTAGGCTTCTAGCAGTGTGTGGGACTTGGTGTATTAGTCCATCTATACTGACCTCCATCAGGTTGCAAATTCATTATAATTTTTTTCTGCATCTTGCTCTGAAAAAATATTTAGGCTTCTAGCAGTGTGTGGGACTTGGTATATTAGTCCATCTATACTGACCTCCATCAGGTTGCAAATTCAAAATAATTTTTTTCTGCATCTAGCTCTGAAAAAATATTTAGGCTTCTAGCAGTGTGTGGGACTTGGTCTATTAGTCCATCTATACTGACCTCCATCAGTTTGCAAATTCAATATAATTTTTTTCTGCATCTAGCTCTGAAAAAATATTTCAGCTTCTAGCAGTGTGTGGGACTTGGTCTATTAGTCCATCTATACTGACCTCCATCAGGTTGCAAATTCAATATAATTTTTTTCTGCATCTAGCTCTGAAAAAATATTTAGGCTTCTAGCAGTGTGTGGTACTTGGTCTATTAGTCCATCTATACTGACCTCCATCAGGTTGCAAATTCAATATAATTTTTTTCTGCATCTAGCTCTGAAAAAATATTTCAGCTTCTAGCAGTGTGTGGGACTTGGTCTATTAGTCCATCTCTACTGACCTCCATCAGGTTGCAAATTCAATATAATTTTTTTCTGCATCTAGCTCTGAAAAAATATTTAGGCTTCTAGAAGTGTGTGGGACTTGGTCTATTAGTCCATCTATACTGACCTCCATCAGGTTGTAAATTCAGCATAATTTTTTTCTGCATCTAGATCTGAAAAAATATTTAGGCTTCTAGCAGTGTGTTGGACTTGGTCTATTATTCCATCTATACTGACCTCCATCAGGTTGCAAATTCAATATAATTTTTTTCTGCATCTAGCTCTGAAAAAATATTTAGGCTTCTAGAAGTGTGTGGTACTTGTTCTATTAGTCCATCTAAACTAACCTCCACCAGGTTGCAAATTATAAATATTTTTTTTCTGCTTCGAGCTCTAAAAAAATATTTAGGCTTCTAGCAGTGTGTGGGACTTGGTCTATTAGTCCATCTATACTGACCTCCATCAGGTTGCAAATTCAATATAATTTTTTTCTGCATCTAGCTCTGAAAAAATATTCAGGCTTCTAGCAGTGCGTGGGGCTTGGTCTCTTAGTCCATCTATACTGACCTCCATCAGGTTGAAAATTAGATATAATATTTTTCTGCATCTAGCTCTGAAAAAATATTTAGGCTTCTAGCAGTGTGTGGGACTTGGTCTATTAGTCAATCTATACTGACCTCCATCAGGTTGCAAATTCAATATAATTTCTTTCTGCATCTAGCTCTGAAAAAATATTTCAGCTTCTAGCAGTGTGTGGGACTTGGTCTATTAGTCCATCTATACTGACCTCCATCAGGTTGCAAATTCAATATAATTTTTTTCTGCATCTAGCTCTGAAAAAATAATTAGGCTTCTAGCAGTGTGTGAGATTTGATCTATTAGTCCATCTATACTGACCTCCATGAGGTTGCAATTTCAATATAATTTTTTTCTGCATCTAGCTCTGAAAAAATATTTAGGCTTCAAGCAGTGTGTGGGACTTGGTCTATTAGTCCATCTATACTGACCTCCATCAGGTTGCAAATTCAATATAATTTTTTTCTGCATATAGCTCTGAAAAAATATTTCAGATTCTAGCAGTGTGTCGAACTTGGTCTAGTAGTCCATCTATACTGACCTCCATCAGGTTGCAAATTAAATATAATTTTTTTCTGCTTCTAGCTCTGAAAAAATATTTCAGCTTCTAGCAGTGTTTGGGACTTGGTCTATTAGTCCATCTATACTGACCTCCATCAGGTTGCAAATTCAATATAATTTTTTTCTGCATCTAGCTCTGAAAAAATATTTAGGCTTCTAGCAGTGTGTGGGTCTATTAGTCCATCTATACTGACCGCCATCAGGTTGAAAATTCAATATAATTTTTTTCTGCATCTAGCTCTGAAAAAATATTTAGGCTTCTAGCAGTGTGTGGGACTTGGTCTATTAGTGCATCTATACTGACCTCAATCAGGTTGCAAATTCAATATAATTTTTTTCTGCATCTAGCTCTGAAAAAATATTTAGACTTCTAGCAGTGTGTTGGACTTGTTCTATTGGTCCATCTATACTAACCTTCACCAGGTTGCAAATTAAAAATATTTTTTTTCTGCATCGAGCTCTAAAAAAATATTTAGCCTTCTAGCAGTGTGTGGGACTTGGTCTCTTAGTCCATCTAAACTGACCTCCATCAGGTTGCAAATTCAATATAATTTTTTTCTGCATCTAGCTCTGAAAAAAAATTTAGGCTTCTAGAAGTGTGTGGGACTTGGTCTATTAGTCCATCTATACTGACCTCCATCAGGTTGCAAATTCAATATAATTTTTTTCTGCATCTAGCTCTGAAAAAACATTTCAGATTCTAGCAGTGTGTGGGACTTGGTCTAGTAGTCCATCTATACTGACCTCCATCAGGTTGCAAATTAAATATAATTTTTTTCTGCATCTAGCTCTGAAAAAATATTTAGGCTTCTAGCAGTGTGTGGGACTTGGTCTATTAGTCCATCTATACTGACCTCCATCAGGTTGAAAATTCAATATAATTTTTTTCTGCATCTAGCTCTGAAAAAATATTTAGGCTTCTAGCAGTGTGTGGGACTTGGTCTATTAGTCCATCTATACTGACCTCCGTCAGGTTGCAAATTCAATATATTTTTTTTCTGCTTCTAGCTCTGAAAAAATATTTCAGATTCTAGCAGTGTGTGGGACTTGGTCTATTAGTCCATCTATACTGACCTCCATCAGGTTGCAAATTCAATATAATTTTTTTCTGCATCGAGCTCTAAAAAAATATTTAGGCTTCTAGCAGTGTGTGGAACTTGGTCTATTAGTCCATCTAAACTGACCTCCATCAGGTTGCAAATTCAATATAATTTTTTTCTGCATCTAGCTCTGAAAAAATATTTAGGCTTCTAGCAGTGTGTGGGACTTGGTCTATTAGTCCATCTATACTGACCTCCATCAGGTTGTAAATTCAGTATAATTTTTTTCTGCATTTAGATCTGAAAAAATATTTAGGCTTCTAGCAGTGTGTGGGACTTGGTCTATTAGTCCATCTATACTGACCTCCATCAGGTTGCAAATTCAATATAATTTTTTTCTGCATCTAGCTCTGACAAAATATTTCAGATTCTAGCAGTGTGTGGGACTTGGTCTATTAGTCCATCTATACTGACCTCCATCAGGTTGAAAATTCAATATAATTTTTTTCTGCATCTAGCTCTGAAAAAATATTTAGGCTTCTAGCAGTGTGTGGGACTTGGTCTCTTAGTCCATCTATACTGACCTCCATCAGGTTGCAAATTCAATATAATTTTTTTCTGCATCTAGCTCTGAAAAAATATTTAGACTTCTAGCAGTGTGTTGGACTTGTTCTATTAGTCCATCTATACTAACCTTCACCAGGTTGCAAATTAAAAATATTTTTTTTCTGCATCGAGCTCTAAAAAAATATTTAGGCTTCTAGCAGTGTGTGGGACTTGGTGTATTAGTCCATCTATACTGACCTACATCAGGTTGCAAATTCAATATAATTTTTTTCTGCATCTAGCTCTGAAAAAATATTTCAGCTTCTAGCAGTGCGTGGGACTTGGTCTATTAGTCCATCTATACTGACCTCCATCAGGTTGCAAATTCAATATAATTTTTTTCTGCATCTAGCTCTGAAAAAATAATTAGGCTTCTAGCAATGTGTGAGATTTGATCTATTAGTCCATCTATACTGACCTCCATCAGGTTGCAAATTCAATATAATTTTTTTCTGCATCTAGCTCTGAAAAAATATTTAGGCTTCTAGCAGTGTGTGGGACTTGGTCTATTAGTCCATCTATACTGACCTCCATCAGGTTGCAAATTCAATATCATTTTTTTCTGCATCTAGCTCTGAAAAAATATTTAGGCTTCTAGCAGTGTGTGGTACTTGGTCTATTAGTCCATCTATACTGACCTCCATCAGGTTGCAAATTCAATATAATTTTTTTCTGCATCTAGCTCTGAAAAAATATTTAGGCTTCTAGCAGCGTGTGGGACTTGTTCTATTGGTCCACCTATACTAACCTCCACCAGGTTGCAAATTAAAAATAATTTTTTTCTGCATCGAGCTCTAAAAAAATATTTAGGCTTCTAGCAGTGTGTGGGACTTGGTGTATTAGTCCATCTATACTGACCTCCATCAGGTTGCAAATTCATTATAATTTTTTTCTGCATCTTGCTCTGAAAAAATATTTAGGCTTCTAGCAGTGTGTGGGACTTGGTATATTAGTCCATCTATACTGACCTCCATCAGGTTGCAAATTCAAAATAATTTTTTTCTGCATCTAGCTCTGAAAAAATATTTAGGCTTCTAGCAGTGTGTGGGACTTGGTCTATTAGTCCATCTATACTGACCTCCATCAGTTTGCAAATTCAATATAATTTTTTTCTGCATCTAGCTCTGAAAAAATATTTCAGCTTCTAGCAGTGTGTGGGACTTGGTCTATTAGTCCATCTATACTGACCTCCATCAGGTTGCAAATTCAATATAATTTTTTTCTGCATCTAGCTCTGAAAAAATATTTAGGCTTCTAGCAGTGTGTGGTACTTGGTCTATTAGTCCATCTATACTGACCTCCATCAGGTTGCAAATTCAATATAATTTTTTTCTGCATCTAGCTCTGAAAAAATATTTCAGCTTCTAGCAGTGTGTGGGACTTGGTCTATTAGTCCATCTCTACTGACCTCCATCAGGTTGCAAATTCAATATAATTTTTTTCTGCATCTAGCTCTGAAAAAATATTTAGGCTTCTAGAAGTGTGTGGGACTTGGTCTATTAGTCCATCTATACTGACCTCCATCAGGTTGTAAATTCAGCATAATTTTTTTCTGCATCTAGATCTGAAAAAATATTTAGGCTTCTAGCAGTGTGTTGGACTTGGTCTATTATTCCATCTATACTGACCTCCATCAGGTTGCAAATTCAATATAATTTTTTTCTGCATCTAGCTCTGAAAAAATATTTAGGCTCTAGAAGTGTGTGGTACTTGTTCTATTAGTCCATCTAAACTAACCTCCACCAGGTTGCAAATTATAAATATTTTTTTTCTGCTTCGAGCTCTAAAAAAATATTTAGGCTTCTAGCAGTGTGTGGGACTTGGTCTATTAGTCCATCTATACTGACCTCCATCAGGTTGCAAATTCAATATAATTTTTTTCTGCATCTAGCTCTGAAAAAATATTCAGGCTTCTAGCAGTGCGTGGGGCTTGGTCTCTTAGTCCATCTATACTGACCTCCATCAGGTTGAAAATTAGATATAATATTTTTCTGCATCTAGCTCTGAAAAAATATTTAGGCTTCTAGCAGTGTGTGGGACTTGGTCTATTAGTCAATCTATACTGACCTCCATCAGGTTGCAAATTCAATATAATTTCTTTCTGCATCTAGCTCTGAAAAAATATTTCAGCTTCTAGCAGTGTGTGGGACTTGGTCTATTAGTCCATCTATACTGACCTCCATCAGGTTGCAAATTCAATATAATTTTTTTCTGCATCTAGCTCTGAAAAAATAATTAGGCTTCTAGCAGTGTGTGAGATTTGATCTATTAGTCCATCTATACTGACCTCCATGAGGTTGCAATTTCAATATAATTTTTTTCTGCATCTAGCTCTGAAAAAATATTTAGGCTTCAAGCAGTGTGTGGGACTTGGTCTATTAGTCCATCTATACTGACCTCCATCAGGTTGCAAATTCAATATAATTTTTTTCTGCATATAGCTCTGAAAAAATATTTCAGATTCTAGCAGTGTGTCGAACTTGGTCTAGTAGTCCATCTATACTGACCTCCATCAGGTTGCAAATTAAATATAATTTTTTTCTGCTTCTAGCTCTGAAAAAATATTTCAGCTTCTAGCAGTGTGTGGGACTTGGTCTATTAGTCCATCTATACTGACCTCCATCAGGTTGCAAATTCAATATAATTTTTTTCTGCATCTAGCTCTGAAAAAATATTTAGGCTTCTAGCAGTGTGTGGGTCTATTAGTCCATCTATACTGACCGCCATCAGGTTGAAAATTCAATATAATTTTTTTCTGCATCTAGCTCTGAAAAAATATTTAGGCTTCTAGCAGTGTGTGGGACTTGGTCTATTAGTGCATCTATACTGACCTCAATCAGGTTGCAAATTCAATATAATTTTTTTCTGCATCTAGCTCTGAAAAAATATTTAGACTTCTAGCAGTGTGTTGGACTTGTTCTATTGGTCCATCTATACTAACCTTCACCAGGTTGCAAATTAAAAATATTTTTTTTCTGCCTCGAGCTCTAAAAAAATATTTAGCCTTCTAGCAGTGTGTGGGACTTGGTCTCTTAGTCCATCTAAACTGACCTCCATCAGGTTGCAAATTCAATATAATTTTTTTCTGCATCTAGCTCTGAAAAAAAATTTAGGCTTCTAGAAGTGTGTGGGACTTGGTCTATTAGTCCATCTATACTGACCTCCATCAGGTTGCAAATTCAATATAATTTTTTTCTGCATCTAGCTCTGAAAAAACATTTCAGATTCTAGCAGTGTGTGGGACTTGGTCTAGTAGTCCATCTATACTGACCTCCATCAGGTTGCAAATTAAATATAATTTTTTTCTGCATCTAGCTCTGAAAAAATATTTAGGCTTCTAGCAGTGTGTGGGACTTGGTCTATTAGTCCATCTATACTGACCTCCGTCAGGTTGCAAATTCAATATATTTTTTTTCTGCTTCTAGCTCTGAAAAAATATTTCAGATTCTAGCAGTGTGTGGGACTTGGTCTATTAGTCCATCTATACTGACCTCCATCAGGTTGCAAATTCAATATAATTTTTTTCTGCATCGAGCTCTAAAAAAATATTTAGGCTTCTAGCAGTGTGTGGAACTTGGTCTATTAGTCCATCTAAACTGACCTCCATCAGGTTGCAAATTCAATATAATTTTTTTCTGCATCTAGCTCTGAAAAAATATTTAGGCTTCTAGAAGTGTGTGGGACTTGGTCTATTAGTCCATCTATACTGACCTCCATCAGGTTGTAAATTCAGTATAATTTTTTTCTGCATTTAGATCTGAAAAAATATTTAGGCTTCTAGCAGTGTGTGGGACTTGGTCTATTAGTCCATCTATACTGACCTCCATCAGGTTGCAAATTCAATATAATTTTTTTCTGCATCTAGCTCTGACAAAATATTTCAGATTCTAGCAGTGTGTGGGACTTGGTCTATTAGTCCATCTATACTGACCTCCATCAGGTTGAAAATTCAATATAATTTTTTTCTGCATCTAGCTCTGAAAAAATATTTAGGCTTCTAGCAGTGTGTGGGACTTGGTCTCTTAGTCCATCTATACTGACCTCCATCAGGTTGCAAATTCAATATAATTTTTTTCTGCATCTAGCTCTGAAAAAATATTTAGACTTCTAGCAGTGTGTTGGACTTGTTCTATTAGTCCATCTATACTAACCTTCACCAGGTTGCAAATTAAAAATATTTTTTTTCTGCATCGAGCTCTAAAAAAATATTTAGGCTTCTAGCAGTGTGTGGGACTTGGTGTATTAGTCCATCTATACTGACCTACATCAGGTTGCAAATTCAATATAATTTTTTTCTGCATCTAGCTCTGAAAAAATATTTCAGCTTCTAGCAGTGCGTGGGACTTGGTCTATTAGTCCATCTATACTGACCTCCATCAGGTTGCAAATTCAATATAATTTTTTTCTGCATCTAGCTCTGAAAAAATAATTAGGCTTCTAGCAATGTGTGAGATTTGATCTATTAGTCCATCTATACTGACCTCCATCAGGTTGCAAATTCAATATAATTTTTTTCTGCATCTAGCTCTGAAAAAATATTTAGGCTTCTAGCAGTGTGTGGGACTTGGTCTATTAGTCCATCTATACTGACCTCCATCAGGTTGCAAATTCAATATCATTTTTTTCTGCATCTAGCTCTGAAAAAATATTTAGGCTTCTAGCAGTGTGTGGTACTTGGTCTATTAGTCCATCTATACTGACCTCCATCAGGTTGCAAATTCAATATAATTTTTTTCTGCATCTAGCTCTGAAAAAATATTTAGGCTTCTAGCAGCGTGTGGGACTTGTTCTATTAGTCCACCTATACTAACCTCCACCAGGTTGCAAATTAAAAATAATTTTTTTCTGCATCTAGCTCTAAAAAAATATTTAGGCTTCTAGCAGTGTGTGGGACTTGGTGTATTAGTCCATCTATACTGACCTCCATCAGGTTGCAAATTCATTATAATTTTTTTCTGCATCTTGCTCTGAAAAAATATTTAGGCTTCTAGCAGTGTGTGGGACTTGGTATATTAGTCCATCTATACTGACCTCCATCAGGTTGCAAATTCAAAATAATTTTTTTCTGCATCTAGCTCTGAAAAAATATTTAGGCTTCTAGCAGTGTGTGGGACTTGGTCTATTAGTCCATCTATACTGACCTCCATCAGTTTGCAAATTCAATATAATTTTTTTCTGCATCTAGCTCTGAAAAAATATTTCAGCTTCTAGCAGTGTGTGGGACTTGGTCTATTAGTCCATCTATACTGACCTCCATCAGGTTGCAAATTCAATATAATTTTTTTCTGCATCTAGCTCTGAAAAAATATTTAGGCTTCTAGCAGTGTGTGGTACTTGGTCTATTAGTCCATCTATACTGACCTCCATCAGGTTGCAAATTCAATATAATTTTTTTCTGCATCTAGCTCTGAAAAAATATTTCAGCTTCTAGCAGTGTGTGGGACTTGGTCTATTAGTCCATCTCTACTGACCTCCATCAGGTTGCAAATTCAATATAATTTTTTTCTGCATCTAGCTCTGAAAAAATATTTAGGCTTCTAGAAGTGTGTGGGACTTGGTCTATTAGTCCATCTATACTGACCTCCATCAGGTTGTAAATTCAGCATAATTTTTTTCTGCATCTAGATCTGAAAAAATATTTAGGCTTCTAGCAGTGTGTTGGACTTGGTCTATTATTCCATCTATACTGACCTCCATCAGGTTGCAAATTCAATATAATTTTTTTCTGCATCTAGCTCTGAAAAAATATTTAGGCTTCTAGAAGTGTGTGGTACTTGTTCTATTAGTCCATCTAAACTAACCTCCACCAGGTTGCAAATTATAAATATTTTTTTTCTGCTTCGAGCTCTAAAAAAATATTTAGGCTTCTAGCAGTGTGTGGGACTTGGTCTATTAGTCCATCTATACTGACCTCCATCAGGTTGCAAATTCAATATAATTTTTTTCTGCATCTAGCTCTGAAAAAATATTCAGGCTTCTAGCAGTGCGTGGGGCTTGGTCTCTTAGTCCATCTATACTGACCTCCATCAGGTTGAAAATTAGATATAATATTTTTCTGCATCTAGCTCTGAAAAAATATTTAGGCTTCTAGCAGTGTGTGGGACTTGGTCTATTAGTCAATCTATACTGACCTCCATCAGGTTGCAAATTCAATATAATTTCTTTCTGCATCTAGCTCTGAAAAAATATTTCAGCTTCTAGCAGTGTGTGGGACTTGGTCTATTAGTCCATCTATACTGACCTCCATCAGGTTGCAAATTCAATATAATTTTTTTCTGCATCTAGCTCTGAAAAAATAATTAGGCTTCTAGCAGTGTGTGAGATTTGATCTATTAGTCCATCTATACTGACCTCCATGAGGTTGCAATTTCAATATAATTTTTTTCTGCATCTAGCTCTGAAAAAATATTTAGGCTTCAAGCAGTGTGTGGGACTTGGTCTATTAGTCCATCTATACTGACCTCCATCAGGTTGCAAATTCAATATAATTTTTTTCTGCATATAGCTCTGAAAAAATATTTCAGATTCTAGCAGTGTGTCGAACTTGGTCTAGTAGTCCATCTATACTGACCTCCATCAGGTTGCAAATTAAATATAATTTTTTTCTGCTTCTAGCTCTGAAAAAATATTTCAGCTTCTAGCAGTGTGTGGGACTTGGTCTATTAGTCCATCTATACTGACCTCCATCAGGTTGCAAATTCAATATAATTTTTTTCTGCATCTAGCTCTGAAAAAATATTTAGGCTTCTAGCAGTGTGTGGGTCTATTAGTCCATCTATACTGACCGCCATCAGGTTGAAAATTCAATATAATTTTTTTCTGCATCTAGCTCTGAAAAAATATTTAGGCTTCTAGCAGTGTGTGGGACTTGGTCTATTAGTGCATCTATACTGACCTCAATCAGGTTGCAAATTCAATACAATTTTTTTCTGCATCTAGCTCTGAAAAAATATTTAGACTTCTAGCAGTGTGTTGGACTTGTTCTATTGGTCCATCTATACTAACCTTCACCAGGTTGCAAATTAAAAATATTTTTTTTCTGCATCGAGCTCTAAAAAAATATTTAGCCTTCTAGCAGTGTGTGGGACTTGGTCTCTTAGTCCATCTAAACTGACCTCCATCAGGTTGCAAATTCAATATAATTTTTTTCTGCATCTAGCTCTGAAAAAAAATTTAGGCTTCTAGAAGTGTGTGGGACTTGGTCTATTAGTCCATCTATACTGACCTCCATCAGGTTGCAAATTCAATATAATTTTTTTCTGCATCTAGCTCTGAAAAAACATTTCAGATTCTAGCAGTGTGTGGGACTTGGTCTAGTAGTCCATCTATACTGACCTCCATCAGGTTGCAAATTAAATATAATTTTTTTCTGCATCTAGCTCTGAAAAAATATTTAGGCTTCTAGCAGTGTGTGGGACTTGGTCTATTAGTCCATCTATACTGACCTCCATCAGGTTGAAAATTCAATATAATTTTTTTCTGCATCTAGCTCTGAAAAAATATTTAGGCTTCTAGCAGTGTGTGGGACTTGGTCTATTAGTCCATCTATACTGACCTCCATCAGGTTGCAAATTCAATATATTTTTTTTCTGCTTCTAGCTCTGAAAAAATATTTCAGATTCTAGCAGTGTGTGGGACTTGGTCTATTAGTCCATCTATACTGACCTCCATCAGGTTGCAAATTCAATATAATTTTTTTCTGCATCGAGCTCTAAAAAAATATTTAGGCTTCTAGCAGTGTGTGGAACTTGGTCTATTAGTCCATCTAAACTGACCTCCATCAGGTTGCAAATTCAATATAATTTTTTTCTGCATCTAGCTCTGAAAAAATATTTAGGCTTCTAGAAGTGTGTGGGACTTGGTCTATTAGTCCATCTATACTGACCTCCATCAGGTTGTAAATTCAGTATAATTTTTTTCTGCATTTAGATCTGAAAAAATATTTAGGCTTCTAGCAGTGTGTGGGACTTGGTCTATTAGTCCATCTATACTGACCTCCATCAGGTTGCAAATTCAATATAATTTTTTTCTGCATCTAGCTCTGACAAAATATTTCAGATTCTAGCAGTGTGTGGGACTTGGTCTATTAGTCCATCTATACTGACCTCCATCAGGTTGAAAATTCAATATAATTTTTTTCTGCATCTAGCTCTGAAAAAATACTTAGGCTTCTAGCAGTGTGTGGGACTTGGTCTCTTAGTCCATCTATACTGACCTCCATCAGGTTGCAAATTCAATATAATTTTTTTCTGCATCTAGCTCTGAAAAAATATTTAGACTTCTAGCAGTGTGTTGGACTTGTTCTATTAGTCCATCTATACTAACCTTCACCAGGTTGCAAATTAAAAATATTTTTTTTCTGCATCGAGCTCTAAAAAAATATTTAGGCTTCTAGCAGTGTGTGGGACTTGGTGTATTAGTCCATCTATACTGACCTACATCAGGTTGCAAATTCAATATAATTTTTTTCTGCATCTAGCTCTGAAAAAATATTTCAGCTTCTAGCAGTGCGTGGGACTTGGTCTATTAGTCCATCTATACTGACCTCCATCAGGTTGCAAATTCAATATAATTTTTTTCTGCATCTAGCTCTGAAAAAATAATTAGGCTTCTAGCAATGTGTGAGATTTGATCTATTAGTCCATCTATACTGACCTCCATCAGGTTGCAAATTCAATATAATTTTTTTCTGCATCTAGCTCTGAAAAAATATTTAGGCTTCTAGCAGTGTGTGGGACTTGGTCTATTAGTCCATCTATACTGACCTCCATAAGGTTGCAAATTCAATATAATTTTTTTCTGCATCTAGCTCTGAAAAAATATTTCAGATTCTAGCAGTTTGTGGGACTTGGTCTATTAGTCCATCTATACTGACCTCCATCAGGTTGCAAATTCAATATAATTTTTTTCTGCATCTAGCTCTGAAAAAATATTTCAGCTTCTAGCAGTGTGTGGGACTTGGTCTATTAGTCCATCTATTCTGACCTCCATCAGGTTGCAAATTCAATATAATTTTTTCTGTATCTAGCTCTGAAAAAATATTTAGGCTTCTAGCAGTGTGTGGTACTTGGTCTATTAGTCCATCTATACTGACCTCAATCAGGTTGCAAATTCAATATAATTTTTTTCTGCATCTAGCTCTGAAAAAATATTTCAGCTTCTAGCAGTGTGTGGGACTTGGTCTATTAGTCCATCTATACTGACCTCCATCAGGTTGCAAATTCGTTATAATTTTTTTTCTGCATCTAGCTCTGAAAAAATATTTAGTCTTCTAGCAGTGTGTGGGACTTGGTGTATTAGTCCATCTATACTGACCTCCATCAGGTTGCAAATTCAATATAATTTTTTTCTGCATCTAGCTCTGACAAAATATTTCAGATTCTAGCAGTGTGTGGGACTTGGTCTATTAGTCCATCTATACTGACCTCCATCAGGTTGAAAATTCAATATAATTTTTTTCTGCATCTAGCTCTGAAAAAATATTTAGGCTTCTAGCAGTGTGTGGGACTTGGTCTCTTAGTCCATCTATACTGACCTCCATCAGGTTGCAAATTCAATATAATTTTTTTCTGCATCTAGCTCTGAAAAAATATTTAGACTTCTAGCAGTGTGTTGGACTTGTTCTATTAGTCCATCTATACTAACCTTCACCAGGTTGCAAATTAAAAATATTTTTTTTCTGCATCGAGCTCTAAAAAAATATTTAGGCTTCTAGCAGTGTGTGGGACTTGGTGTATTAGTCCATCTATACTGACCTACATCAGGTTGCAAATTCAATATAATTTTTTTCTGCATCTAGCTCTGAAAAAATATTTCAGCTTCTAGCAGTGCGTGGGACTTGGTCTATTAGTCCATCTATACTGACCTCCATCAGGTTGCAAATTCAATATAATTTTTTTCTGCATCTAGCTCTGAAAAAATAATTAGGCTTCTAGCAATGTGTGAGATTTGATCTATTAGTCCATCTATACTGACCTCCATCAGGTTGCAAATTCAATATAATTTTTTTCTGCATCTAGCTCTGAAAAAATATTTAGGCTTCTAGCAGTGTGTGGGACTTGGTCTATTAGTCCATCTATACTGACCTCCATAAGGTTGCAAATTCAATATAATTTTTTTCTGCATCTAGCTCTGAAAAAATATTTCAGATTCTAGCAGTTTGTGGGACTTGGTCTATTAGTCCATCTATACTGACCTCCATCAGGTTGCAAATTCAATATAATTTTTTTCTGCATCTAGCTCTGAAAAAATATTTCAGCTTCTAGCAGTGTGTGGGACTTGGTCTATTAGTCCATCTATTCTGACCTCCATCAGGTTGCAAATTCAATATCATTTTTTTCTGTATCTAGCTCTGAAAAAATATTTAGGCTTCTAGCAGTGTGTGGTACTTGGTCTATTAGTCCATCTATACTGACCTCAATCAGGTTGCAAATTCAATATAATTTTTTTCTGCATCTAGCTCTGAAAAAATATTTCAGCTTCTAGCAGTGTGTGGGACTTGGTCTATTAGTCCATCTATACTGACCTCCATCAGGTTGCAAATTCGTTATAATTTTTTTCTGCATCTAGATCTGAAAAAATATTTAGGCTTCTAGCAGTGTGTGGGACTTGGTCTATTAGTCCATCTATACTGACCTCCATCAGGTTGCAAATTCAATATAATTTTTTTCTGCATCTAGCTCTGAAAAAATATTTAGGCTTCTAACAGTGTGTGGAATTTGTTCTATTAGTCCATCTATACTAACCTCCACCAGGTTGCAAATTATAAATAATTTTTTTCTGCATCGAGCTCTAAAAAAATATTTAGGCTTCTAGCAGTGTGTGGGACTTGGTCTATTAGTCCATCTATACTGACCTCCATCAGGTTGCAAATTCAATATAATTTTTTTCTGCATCTAGCTCTGATAAAATATTCAGGCTTCTAGCAGTGCGTGGGACTTGGTCTCTTAGTCCATCTATACTGACCTCCATCAGGTTGCAAATTCAATATAATTTTTTTCTGCATCTAGCTCTGAAAAAATATTTCAGCTTCTAGCAGTGTGTGAAACTTCATCTATTAGTCCATCTATACTGACCTCCATCAGGTTGTAAATTCAGTATAATTTTTTTCTGCATCTAGATCTGAAAAAATATTTAGGCTTCTAGCAGTGTGTGGGACTTGGTCTATTAGTCCATCTATACTGACCTCCATCAGGTTGCAAATTCAATATAATTTTTTTCTGCATCTTGCTCTGTAAAAATATTTAGGCTTCTAGCAGTGTGTGTTACTTGTTCTATTATTCCATCTATACTAACCTCCACCAGGTTGCAAATTATAAATAATTTTTTTCTGCATCGAGCTCTAAAAAAATATTTTGGCTTCTAGCAGTGTGTGGGACTTGGTCTATTAGTCCATCTATACTGACCTCCATCAGGTTGCAAATTCAATATCATTTTTTTCTGCATCTAGCTCTGATAAAATATTTAGGCCTCTAGCAGTGCGTGGGACGTGGTCTATTAGTCCATCTATACTGACCTCCATCAGGTTGCAAATTCAATATAGATTTTTTCTGCATCTAGCTCTGAAAAAATATTTAGGCTTCTAGCAGTGTGTGGGACTTGGTCTATTAGTCCATCTATACTGACCTCCATCAGGTTGCAAATTCAATATAATTTTTTTCTGCATCTAGCTCTGAAAAAATAATTAGGCTTCTAGCAATGTGTGAGATTTGATCTATTAGTCCATCTATACTGACCTCCATCAGGTTGCAAATTCAATATAATTTTTTTCTGCATCTAGCTCTGAAAAAATATTTAGGCTTCTAGCAGTGTGTGGGACTTGGTCTATTAGTCCATCTATACTGACCTCCATAAGGTTGCAAATTCAATATAATTTTTTTCTGCATCTAGCTCTGAAAAAATATTTCAGATTCTAGCAGTTTGTGGGACTTGGTCTATTAGTCCATCTATACTGACCTCCATCAGGTTGCAAATTCAATATAATTTTTTTCTGCATCTAGCTCTGAAAAAATATTTCAGCTTCTAGCAGTGTGTGGGACTTGGTCTATTAGTCCATCTATTCTGACCTCCATCAGGTTGCAAATTCAATATCATTTTTTTCTGTATCTAGCTCTGAAAAAATATTTAGGCTTCTAGCAGTGTGTGGTACTTGGTCTATTAGTCCATCTATACTGACCTCAATCAGGTTGCAAATTCAATATAATTTTTTTCTGCATCTAGCTCTGAAAAAATATTTCAGCTTCTAGCAGTGTGTGGGACTTGGTCTATTAGTCCATCTATACTGACCTCCATCAGGTTGCAAATTCGTTATAATTTTTTTCTGCATCTAGATCTGAAAAATATTTAGGCTTCTAGCAGTGTGTGGGACTTGGTCTATTAGTCCATCTATACTGACCTCCATCAGGTTGCAAATTCAATATAATTTTTTTCTGCATCTAGCTCTGAAAAAATATTTAGGCTTCTAACAGTGTGTGGAATTTGTTCTATTAGTCCATCTATACTAACCTCCACCAGGTTGCAAATTATAAATAATTTTTTTCTGCATCGAGCTCTAAAAAAATATTTAGGCTTCTAGCAGTGTGTGGGACTTGGTCTATTAGTCCATCTATACTGACCTCCATCAGGTTGCAAATTCAATATAATTTTTTTCTGCATCTAGCTCTGATAAAATATTCAGGCTTCTAGCAGTGCGTGGGACTTGGTCTCTTAGTCCATCTATACTGACCTCCATCAGGTTGCAAATTCAATATAATTTTTTTCCGCATCTAGCTCTGAAAAAATATTTCAGCTTCTAGCAGTGTGTGAAACTTCATCTATTAGTCCATCTATACTGACCTCCATCAGGTTGCAAATTCAATATAATTTTTTTCTGCATCTAGCTCTGAAAAAATATTTAGGCTTCTAGCAATGTGTGGGACTTGGTCTATTAGTCCATCTAAACTGACCTCCATCAGGTTGCAAATTCAATATGTTTTTTTTCTGCATCTAGCTCTGAAAAAATATTTAGGCTTCTAGCAGTGTGTGGGACTTGGTCTATTATTCCATCTATACTGACCTCCATCAGGTTGCAAATTCAATATAATTTTTTTCTGCATCTAGCTCTGAAAAAATATTTCAGCTTCTAGCAGTGTGTGGGACTTGGTCTATTAGTCCATCTATACTGACCTCCATCAGGTTGCAAATTCAATATAATTTTTTTCTGCATCTAGCTCTGAAAAAATATTTAGGCTTCTAGAAGTGTGTGGGACTTGGTCTATTAGTCCATCTATACAGACCTCCATCAGGTTGTAAATTCAATATAATTTTTTTCTGCATCTTGCTCTGTAAAAATATTTAGGCTTCTAGCAGTGTGTGGTACTTGTTGTATTATTCCATCTATACTAACCTCCACCAGGTTGCAAATTATAAATAATTTTTTTCTGCATCGAGCTCTAAAAAAATATTTTGGCTTCTAGCAGTGTGTGGGACTTGGTCAATTAGTCCTTCTATACTGACCTCCATCAGGTTGCAAATTCAATATCATTTTTTTCTGCATCTAGCTCTGATAAAATATTTAGGCCTCTAGCAGTGCGTGGGACGTGGTCTATTAGTCCATCTATACTGACCTCCATCAGGTTGCAAATTCAATATAGATTTTTTCTGCATCTAGCTCTGAAAAAATATTTAGGCTTCTAGCAGTGTATGGGACTTGGTCTATTAGTCCATCTATACTGACCTCCATCAGGTTGCAAATTCAATATAATTTTTTTCTGCATCTAGCTCTGAAAAAATATTTCAGCTTCTAGCAGTTTGTGGGACTTGGTCTATTAGTCCATCTATACTGACCTCCATCAGGTTGCAAATTCAATATAATTTTTTTCTGCATCTAGCTCTGAAAAAATAATTAGGCTTCTAGCAGTGTGGGAGATTTGATCTATTAGTCCATCTATACTGACCTCCATCAGGTTGCAAATTCAATATAATTTTTTTCTGCATCTAGCTCTGAAAAAATATTAAGGCTTCTAGCAGTGTGTGGGACTTGGTCTATTAGTCCATCTATACTGACCTCCATCAGGTTGCAAATTCAATATAATTTTTTTCTCCATCTAGCTCTGTAAAAATATTTATACTTCTAGCAGTGTGTGGTACTTGTTCTATTAGTCCATCTATACTAACCTCCACCAGGTTGCAAATTATAAATAATTTTTATCTGCATCGAGCTCTAAAAAGATATTTAGGCTTCTAGCAGTGTGTGGGACTTGGTCTATTAGTCCCTCTATACTAACTTCCATCAGGTTGCAAATTCAATTTAATTTTTTTCTGCATCTAACTCTGATAAAATATTTAGGCTTCTAGCAGTGCGTGGGACGTGGTCTATTAGTCCATCTATACTGACCTCCATCAGGTTGCAAATTCAATATAATTTTTTCTGCATCTAGCTCTGTAAAAATATTTAGGCTTCTAGCAGTGTGTGGTACTTGTTCTATTAGTCCATCTATACTAACCTCCACCAGGTTGCAAATTATAAATAATTTTTTTCTGCCTCGAGCTCTGAAAAAATATTTCAGATTCTAGCAGTGTGTGGGACTTCGTCTAGTAGTCCATCTATACTGACTTCCATCAGGTTGCAAATTAAATATAATTTTTTTCTGCTTCTAGCTCTGAAAAAATATTTCAGCTTCTAGCAGTGTGTGGGACTTGGTCGATTAGTCCATCTATACTGACCTCCATCAGGTTTCAAATTCAATATAATTTTTTTCTCCATCTAGCTCTGAAAAAATATGTAGGCTTCTAGCAGTGTGTGGGACTTGTTCTATTAGTCCATCTATATTGACCTCCCTCAGGTTGCAAATTCAATATAATTTTTTTCTGCATCTAGCTCTGAAAAAATATTTAGGCATCTAGCAGTGTGTGGGACTTGGTCTATTAGTCCATCTATACTGACCTCCATCAGGTTGCAAATTCAATATAATTTTTTTCTGCATCTAGCTCTGAAAAAATATTTAGGCTTCTAGCAGCGTGTGGGACTTGTTCTATTAGTCCATCTATACTAACCTCCACCAGGTTGCAAATTAAAAATAATTTTTTTCTGCATCGAGCTCCAAAAAAATATTTAGACTTCTAGCAGTGTGTGGGACTTGGTGTATTAGTCCATCTATACTGACCTCCATCAGGTTGCAAATTTAATATAATTTTTTTCTGCATCTTGCTCTGAAAAAATGTTTAGGCTTCTAGCAGTGTGTGGGACTTGGTCTATTAGTCCATCTATACTGACCTCCATCAGGTTGCAAATTCAATATAATTTTTTTCTGCATCTAGCTCTGAAAAAATATTTCAGCTTCTAGCAGTGTGTGGGACTTGGTCTATTAGTCCATCTATACTGACCTCCATCAGGTTGCAAATTCAATATCATTTTTTTCTGCATCTAGCTCGGAAAAAATATTTAGGCTTCTAGCAGTGTGTGGTACTTGGTCTGTTAGTCCATCTATACTGACCTCCATCAGGTTGCAAATTCAATATAATTTTTTTCTGCATATAGCTCTGAAAAAATATTTAGGCTTCTAGAAGTGTGTGGGACTTGGTCTATTAGTCCATCTATACTGACCTCCATCAGGTTGTAAATTCAGTATAATTTTTTTCTGCATCTAGATCTGAAAAAATATTTAGGCTTCTAGCAGTGTGTGGGACTTGGTCTCTTAGTCCATCTATACTGACCTCCATCAGGTTGCAAATTCAATATCATTTTTTTCTGCATCTAGCTCTGATAAAATATTTAGGCTTCTAGCAATGCGTGGGACGTGGTCTATTAGTCCATCTATACTGACCTCCATCAGGTTGCAAATTCAATATAATTTTTTTCTGCATCTAGCTCTGAAAAAATATTTCAGCTTCTAGCAGTTTGTGGGACTTGGTCTATTAGTCCATCTATATTGACCTCCATCAGGTTGCAAATTCAATATAATTTTTTTCTGCATCTAGCTCTGAAAAAATAATTAGGCTTCTAGCAGTGTGTGAGATTTGATCTATTAGTCCATCTCTACTGACCTCCATCAGGTTGCAAATTCAATATAATTTTTTTCTGCTTCTAGCTCTGAAAAAATATTTCAGCTTCTAGCAGTGTGTGGGACTTGGTCTATTAGTCCATCTATACTGACCTCCATCAGGTTGCAAATTCAATATAATTTTTTTCTGCATCTAGCTCTGAAAAAATATTTAGGCTTCTAGCAGTGTGTGGGACTTGGTCTATTAGTCCATCTATACTGACCTCCATCAGGTTGCAAATTCAATATAATTTTTTTCTGCATCTAGCTCTGAAAAAATATTTCAGCTTCTAGCAGTGTGTGGGACTTGGTCTATTAGTCCATCTATACTGACCTCCATCAGGTTGCAAATTCAATATAATTTTTT
This sequence comes from Phyllobates terribilis, assembly GCF_046119375.1. NCBI lineage: Eukaryota > Metazoa > Chordata > Amphibia > Anura > Dendrobatidae > Phyllobates > Phyllobates terribilis. The sequence goes on from NW_027362764.1 coordinate 458,575,332, forward strand.
TCTTCATCTAGCTCTGAAAAAATAATTAGGCTTGTAGCAGTGTGTGAGATTTGATCTATTAGTCCATCTATACTGACCTCCATCAGGTTGCAAATTCAATATAATTTTTTTCTGCATCTAGCTCTGAAAAAATACTTAGGCTTCTAGCAGTCTGTGGGACTTGGTCTATTAGTCCATCTATACTGACCTCCATCAGGTTGCAAATTCAATATAATTTTTTTCTGCATCTAGCTCTGAAAAAATATTTCAGCTTCTAGCAGTGTGTGGGACTTGGTCTATTAGTCCATCTATACTGACCTCCATCAGGTTGCAAATTCAATATCATTTTTTTCTGCATCTAGCTCTGATAAAATATTTAGGCTTCTAGCAGTGCGTGGGACGTGGTCTATTAGTCCATCTATACTGACCTCCATCAGGTTGCAAATTCAATATAATTTTTTTCTGCATCTAGCTCTGAAAAAATATTTCAGCTTCTAGCAGTGTGTGGGACTTGGTCTATTAGTCCATCTATACTTACCTCCATCAGGTTGCAAATTCAATATAATTTTTTTCTGCATCTAGCTCTGAAAAAATAATTAGGCTTCTAGCAGTGTGTGAGATTTGATCTATAAGTCCATCTCTACTGACCTCCATCAGTTTGCAAATTCAATATAATTTTTTTCTGCTTCTAGCTCTGAAAAAATATTTCAGCTTCTAGCAGTGTGTGGGACTTGGTCTATTAGTCCATCTATACTGACCTCCATCAGGTTGCAAATTCAATATAATTTTTTTCTGCATCTAGCTCTGAAAAAATATTTAGGCTTCTAGCAGTGTGTGGGACTTGGTCTATTAGTCCATCTATACTGACCTCCATCAGGTTGCACATTCAATATAATTTTTTTCTGCATCTAGCTCTGAAAAAATATTTCAGCTTCTAGCAGTGTGTGGGACTTGGTCTATTAGTCCATCTATACTGACCTCCATCAGGTTGCAAATTCAATATAATTTTTTTCTTCATCTAGCTCTGAAAAAATAATTAGGCTTGTAGCAGTGTGTGAGATTTGATCTATTAGTCCATCTATACTGACCTCCATCAGGTTGCAAATTCAATATAATTTTTTTCTGCATCTAGCTCTGAAAAAATACTTAGGCTTCTAGCAGTGTGTGGGACTTGGTCTATTAGTCCATCTATACTGACCTCCATCAGGTTGCAAATTCAATATAATTTTTTCTGCATCTAGCTCTGAAAAAATATTTCAGATTCTAGCAGTGTGTGAGACTTAGTCTAGTAGTCCATCTATACTGACCTCCATCAGGTTGCAAATTAAATATAATTTTTTTCTGCTTCTAGCTCTGAAAAAATATTTCAGATTCTAGCAGTGTGTGGGACTTGGTCTATTAGTCCATCTATACTGACCTCCATCAGGTTGCAAATTCAATATAATTTTTTTCTGCATCTAGCTCTGAAAAAATATTTCAGCTTCCTGCAGTGTGTGGGACTTGGTCTATTAGTCCATCTATACTGACCTCCATCAGGTTGCAAATTCAATATAATTTTTTTCTGCATCTAGCTCTGAAAAAATATTTAGGCTTCTAGCAGTGCGTGGGACTTGGTCTATTAGTCCATCTAAACTGACCTCCATCAGGTTGAAAATTCAATATAAATTTTTTCTGCATCTAGCTCTGAAAAAATATTTAGGCTTCTAGCAGTGTGTGGGACTTGGTCTATTAGTCCATCTATACTGACCTCCATCAGGTTGCAAATTCAATATAATTTTTTTCTGCATCTAGCTCTGAAAAAATATTTCAGCTTCTAGCAGTGTGTGGGACTTGGTCTATTAGTCCATCTATACTGACCTCCATCAGGTTGTAAATTCAGTATAATTTTTTTCTGCATCTAGATCTGAAAAAATATTTGGGCTTCTAGCAGTGTGTGGGACTTGGTCTATTAGTCCATCTATACTGACCTCCATCAGGTTGCAAATTCAATATAATTTTTTTCTGCATCTGGCTCTTTAAAAATATTTAGGCTTCTAGCAGTGTGTGGTACTTGTTCTATTAGTCCATCTATACTAACCTCCACCAGGTTGCAAATTATAAATAATTTTTTTCTGCATCGAGCTCTAAAAAAATATTTAGGCTTCTAGCAGTGTGTGGGACTTGGTCTATTAGTCTATCTATACTGACCTCCATCAGGTTGCAAATTCAATATCATTTTTTTCTGCATCTAGCTCTGATAAAATATTTAGGCTTCTAGCAGTGCGTGGGACGTGGTCTATTAGTCCATCTATACTGACCTCCATCAGGTTGAAAATTCAATATAATTTTTTTCTGCATCTAGCTCTGAAAAAATATTTCAGCTTCTAGCAGTTTGTGGGACTTGGTCTATTAGTCCATCTATACTGACCTCCATCAGGTTGCAAATTCAATATAATTTTTTTCTTCATCTAGCTCTGAAAAAATAATTAGGCTTGTAGCAGTGTGTGAGATTTGATCTATTAGTCCATCTATACTGACCTCCATCAGGTTGCAAATTCAATATAATTTTTTTCTGCATCTAGCTCTGAAAAAATACTTAGGCTTCTAGCAGTGTGTGGGACTTGGTCTATTAGTCCATCTATACTGACCTCCATCAGGTTGCAAATTCAATATAATTTTTTCTGCATCTAGCTCTGAAAAAATATTTCAGATTCTAGCAGTGTGTGGTACTTGTTCTATTAGTCCATCTATACTAACCTCCACCAGGTTGCAAATTATAAATAATTTTTTTCTGCATCGAGCTCTAAAAAAATATTTAGGCTTCTAGCAGTGTGTGGGACTTGGTCTATTATTCCATCTATACTGACCTCCATCAGGTTGCAAATTCAATATAATTTTTTTCTGCATCTAGCTCTGAAAAAATATTTAGGCTTCTAGCAGTGTGTGGGACTTGGTCTATTAGTCCATCTATACTGACCTCCATCAGGTTGCAAATTCAATATAATTTTTTTCTGCATCTAGCTCTGAAAAAATATTTAGGCTTCTAGCAGTGTGTGGGACTTAGTCTATTAGTCCATCTATACTGACCTCCATCAGGTTGAAAATTCAATATAATTTTTTTCTGCATCTAGCTCTGAAAAAATATATAGGCTTCTAGCAGTTTGTTGGACTTGGTCTATTAGTCCATCTATACTGACCTCCATCAGTTTGCAAATTCAATATAATTGTTTTCTGCATCTAGCTCTGAAAAAATATTTAGGCTTCTAGCAGTTTGTTGGACTTGTTCTATTAGTCCATCTATACTAACCTTCACCAGGTTGCAAACTAAAAATATTTTTTTTCTGCATCGAGCTCTAAAAAAATATTTAGGCTTCTAGCAGTGTGTGGGACTTGGTGAATTAGTCCATCTATACTGACCTCCATCAGGTTGCAAATTCAATATAATTTTTTTCTGCATCTAGCTCTGAAAAAATATTTCAGCTTCTAGCAGTGTGTGGGACTTGGTCTATTAGTCCATCTATACTGACCTCCATCAGGTTGCAAATTCAATATAATTTTCTTCTGCATCTAGCTCTGAAAAAATATTTCAGATTCTAGCAGTGTGTGGGACTTGGTCTAGTAGTCCATCTATACTGACCTCCATCAGGTTGCAAATTCAATATAATTTTCTTCTGCATCTAGCTCTGAAAAAATATTTCAGATTCTAGCAGTGTGTGGGACTTGGTCTAGTAGTCCATCTATACTGACCTCCATCAGGTTGCAAATTAAATATAATTTTTTTCTGCTTCTAGCTCTGAAAAAATATTTCAGCTTCTAGCAGTGTGTGGGACTTGGTCTATTAGTCCATCTATACTGACCTCCATCAGGTTGCAAATTCAATATAATTTTTTTCTGCATCTAGCTCTGAAAAAATATTTAGGCTTCTAGCAGTGCGTGGGACTTGGTATATTAGTCCATCTATACTGACCTCCATCAGGTTGCAAATTCAAAATAACTTTTTTCTGCATCTAGAGATCTGAAAAAATATTTAGGCTTCTAGCAGTGTGTGGGACTTGGTCTATTAATCCATCTATACTGACCTCCATTAGGTTGCAAATTCAATATAATTTTTTTCTGCATCTAGCTCTGAAAAAATATTTCCGCTTCTAGCAGTGTGTGGGACTTGGTCTATTAGTCCATCTATACTGACCTCCATCAGTTTGCAATTTCAATATAATTTTTTTCTGCATCTAGCTCTGAAAAAATATTTAGGCTTCTAGCAGTGTGTGGGACTTGGTCTATTAGTCCATCTATACTGACCTCCATCAGGTTGCAAATTCAATATAATTTTTTTCTGCATCTAGCTCTGAAAAAATATTTAGGCTTCTAGCAGTGTGTGGGACTTGGTCTATTCGTCCATCTATACTGACCTCCATCAGGTTGAAAATTCAATATAATTTTTTTCTGCATCTAGCTCTGAAAAAATATTTAGGCTTCTAGCAGTGTGTGGGACTTGGTCTATTAGTCCATCTATACTGACCTCCATCAGGTTGCAAATCCAATATAATTTTTTTCTGCATCTAGCTCTGAAAAAATATTTAGGCTTCTAGCAGTGTGTTGGACTTTTTCTATTAGTCCATCTATACTAACCTTCATCAGGTTGGAAATTAAAAATATTTTTTTTTCTGCATCGAGCTCTAAAAAAATATTTAGGCTTCTAGCAGTGTGTGGGACTTGGTGTATTAGTCCATCTATACTGACCTCCATCAGGTTGCTAATTCAGTATAATTTTTTCTGCATCTGGCTCTGAAAATATATTTAGGCTTCTAGCAGTGCGTGGGACTTGGTCTAGTAGTCCATCTATAATGACCTCCATTAGGTTGCAAATTCAAAATAATTTTTTCTGCATCTAGATCTGAAAAAATATTTAGGCTTCTAGCAGTGTGTGGGACTTGGTCTATTAGTCCATCTATACTGACCTCCATCAGGTTGCAAATTCAATATAATTTTTTTCTGCATCTAGCTCTGAGAAAATATTTCAGCTTCTAGCAGTGTGTGGGACTTGGTCTATTAGTCCATCTATACTGACCTCCATCAGGTTGCAAATTCAATATAATTTTTTTCTGCATCTAGCTCTGAAAAAATATTTAGGCTTCTAGCAGTGTGTGGGACTTGGTCTATTAGTCCATCTATACTGACCTCCATCAGGTTGCAAATTCAATATAATTTTTTTCTGCATCAAGCTCTGAAAAAATATTTAGGCTTCTAGCAGTGTGTGGGACTTGGTCTATTCGTCCATCTATACTGACCTCCATCAGGTTGAAAATTCAATATAATTTTTTTCTGCATCTAGCTCTGAAAAAATATTTAGGCTTCTAGCAGTGTGTGGGACTTGGTCTATTAGTCCATCTATACTGACCTCCATCAGGTTGCAAATTCAATATAATTTTTTTCTGCATCTAGCTCTGAAAAAATATTTAGGCTTCTAGCAGTGTGTTGGACTTGTTCTATTAGTCCATCTATACTAACCTTCACCAGGTTGCAAATAGAGATGAGCGTTGTTCTACTCGAACTGTTCGCCAATCTCAAATTCGAGCTGTTTTGGGCGGTGTTCGAGCCGGTCGGCGAACACGAACAATTTGAGAAAAATTCGGCTGTTCGAGGTTATGTTCGATAACTGTTCGTGCACCAAAATCATAACTGGATTTTTTCTCAGTAATGATGAAAATTAATGTTAATACGCAGTTTGAGTGTACAGCGGGGCGGGGGGAGGGGCAGGTGATGGATCGCTGCAGGAACAATGAAGATCTCCATTTTTTTTTCTCTTTCCCGCATTTGCAGTGGGGAGGTGCAATCTGTCAGCCTATCAGCAGCGCACACACGGAGCGAAGTGCTTTTTTTCACACAAGCAAGGGCATGTGTGATTGGCAGTGTATGTCACATGTCCTTGCCCTATAAGACCAAGCCATTTTCCCCGTCGCCACCATTTTCTCACTGCTGCAGCTGCGTGTTAGACGGCACCGCTGTTGCTGTGTGCGCTATACCTTGTTAATTTCAAGCCAATTTTCGCACAAATATACAAATAGCTTGGGAGTAGGGAATAGTTGTGATTGCAGTCCTTTTAAGGACTAGGTTACAGCATTTCCTACGACTTTTATCAAGCAGGTCTGTGCTCTTAAATAGATAGATTGTGGGAGTAAAGACTAATTGTAATTGGAGTCCTTTTCAGGACTAGGTTACATCAGTTCCTATCAGTTTTTGCCAGGCAGGTCTGTGCCAGTGCTGTGCAAGTTTTTTTCACATCATTTGGCTGAATCTAGCAAAGCTAATCCTTTTTGGCCTATTGCAGAGTGTGTTAGTCAGTGGAGTAGCCTATCTGTGTTGCAAGATATACCACCTGTGTATAGAATACCAATTTTTTTACTGCACCTAGTGAAGTAAAATCTTTTGGGCATAGCATCATTCTATTAGTCCATCTATACTGACCTCCATCAGGTTGCAAACTGAATATAATTTTTTTCTGCATCTAGCTCTGAAAAAATATTTGGGCTTCTAGCAGTGTGTGGGACTTGGTCTATTAGTCCATCTATACTGACCTCCATCAGGTTGCAAATTAAAAATAATTTTTTTCTTCATTTAGCTCTGAAAAAATATTTGGGCTTCTAGCAGTATGTGGGACTTGTTCTATTAGTCCTTCTATACTGACCTCCAGCAGGTTGCAAATTGAATATAATTTTTTTCTGCATCTAGCTCTGAAAAAATATTTGGGCTTCTAGCGGTTTGTGGGACTTGGTCTATTAGTCCATCTATACTGACCTCCATCAGGTTGCAAATTAAAAATATTTTTTTTCTGCATCTAGCTCTGAAAAAATATTTGGGCTTCTAGCAGTGTGTGGGACTTGGTCTATTAGTCCATCTATACTGACCTCCATCAGGTTGCAAATTAAAAATAATTTTTTTCTTCATTTATCTCTGAAAAAATATTTGGGCTTCTAGCAGCGTGTGGGACTTGTTCTATTAGTCCATCTATACTGACCTCCATCAGGTTGCAAATTAAAAATATTTTTTTTCTGCATCTAGCTCTGAAAAAATATTTGGGCTTCTAGCAGTGTGTGGGACTTGGTCTATTAGTCCATCTATACTGACCTCCATCAGGTTGCAAATTAAAAATAATTTTTTTCTGCATCTAGCTCTGAAAAAATATTTGGGCTTCTAGCAGTGTGTGGGACTTGGTCTATTAGTCCATCTATACTGACCTCCATCAGGTTGCAAATTGAATAAAAAAATTTTCTGCATCTAGCTCTGAAAAAATATTTGGGCTTCTAGCGGTGTGTGGGACTTGGTCTATTAGTCCATCTATACTGACCTCCATCAGGTTGCAAATTAAAAATATTTTTTTTCTGCATCTAGCTCTGAAAAAATATTTGGGCTTCTAGCAGTGTGTGGGACTTGGTCTATTAGTCCATCTATACTGACCTCCATCAGGTTGCAAATTAAAAATAATTTTTTTCTTCATTTAGCTCTGAAAAAATATTTGGGCTTCTAGCAGTGTGTGGGACTTGTTCTATTAGTCCTTCTATACTGACCTCCAGAAGGTTGCAAATTGAATATAATTTTTTTCTGCATCTAGCTCTGAAAAAATATTTGGGCTTCTAGCGGTGTGTGGGACTTGGTCTATTAGTCCATCTATACTGACCTCCATCAGGTTGCAAATTAAAAATAATTTTTTTCTGCATCTAGCTCTGAAAAAATATTTGGGCTTTTAGCAGTGTGTGGGACTTGGTCTATTAGTCCATCTATACTGACCTCCATCAGGTAGCAAATTGAATAAAAAAATTTTCTGCATCTAGCTCTGAAAAAATATTTGGGCTTCTAGCGGTGTGTGGGACTTGGTCTATTAGTCCATCTATACTGACCTCCATCAGGTTGCAAATTCAATATAATTTTTTTCTGCATCTAGCTCTTTAAAAATATTTAGGCTTCTAGCAGTGTGTGGTACTTGTTCTATTAGTCCATCTATACTAACCTCCACCAGGTTGCAAATTATAAATAATTTTTTTCTGCATCGAGCTCTAAAAAAATATTTAGGCTTCCAACAGTGTGTGGGACTTGGTCTATTAGTCTATCTATACTGACCTCCATCAGGTTGCAAATTCAATATCATTTTTTTCTGCATCTAGCTCTGAAAAAATATTTCAGCTTCTAGCAGTGTGTGGGACTTGGTCTATTAGTCCATCTATACTGACCTCCATCAGGTTGCAAATTGAATAAAAAAATTTTCTGCATCTAGCTCTGAAAAAATATTTGGGCTTCTAGCGGTGTGTGGGACTTGGTCTATTAGTCCATCTATACTGACCTCCATCAGGTTGCAAATTAAAAATATTATTTTTCTGCATCTAGCTCTGAAAAAATATTTGGGCTTCTAGCAGTGTGTGGGACTTGGTCTATTAGTCCATCTATACTGACCTCCATCAGGTTGCAAATTAAAAATAATTTTTTTCTTCATTTAGCTCTGAAAAAATATTTGGGCTTCTAGCAGTGTGTGGGACTTGTTCTATTAGTCCTTCTATACTGACCTCCAGAAGGTTGCAAATTGAATATAATTTTTTTCTGCATCTAGCTCTGAAAAAATATTTGGGCTTCTAGCGGTGTGTGGGACTTGGTCTATTAGTCCATCTATACTGACCTCCATCAGGTTGCAAATTAAAAATAATTTTTTTCTGCATCTAGCTCTGAAAAAATATTTGGGCTTTTAGCAGTGTGTGGGACTTGGTCTATTAGTCCATCTATACTGACCTCCATCAGGTAGCAAATTGAATAAAAAAATTTTCTGCATCTAGCTCTGAAAAAATATTTGGGCTTCTAGCGGTGTGTGGGACTTGGTCTATTAGTCCATCTATACTGACCTCCATCAGGTTGCAAATTCAATATAATTTTTTTCTGCATCTAGCTCTTTAAAAATATTTAGGCTTCTAGCAGTGTGTGGTACTTGTTCTATTAGTCCATCTATACTAACCTCCACCAGGTTGCAAATTATAAATAATTTTTTTCTGCATCGAGCTCTAAAAAAATATTTAGGCTTCCAACAGTGTGTGGGACTTGGTCTATTAGTCTATCTATACTGACCTCCATCAGGTTGCAAATTCAATATCATTTTTTTCTGCATCTAGCTCTGATAAAATATTTAGGCTTCTAGCAGTGCGTGGGACGTGGTCTATTAGTCCATCTATACTGACCTCCATCAGGTTGCAAATTCAATAAAAAATTTTTCTGCATCTAGCTCTGAAAAAATATTTAGGCTTCTAGCAGTGTGGGGGACTTGGTCTATTAGTCCATCTATACTGACCTCCATCAGGTTGCAAATTCAATATAATTTTTTTCTGCATCTAGCTCTGAAAAAATATTTCAGCTTCTAGCAGTGTGTGGGACTTGGTCTATTAGTCCAGCTATGCTGACCTCCATCAGGTTGCAAATTCAATATAATTTTTTTCTGCATCTAGCTCTGAAAAAATATTTAGGCTTCTAGCAGTGTGTGGGACTTGGTCTATTAGTCCATCTATACTGACCTCCATCAGGTTGAAAATTCAATATAATTTTTTTCTGCATCTAGCTCTGAAAAAATATATAGGCTTCTAGCAGTTTGTGGGACTTGGTCTATTAGTCCATCTATACTGACCTCCATCAGTTTGCAAATTCAATATAATTGTTTTCTGCATCTAGCTCTGAAAAAATATTTAGGCTTCTAGCAGTTTGTTGGACTTGTTCTATTAGTCCATCTATACTAACCTTCACCAGGTTGCAAACTAAAAATATTTTTTTTCTGCATCGAGCTCTAAAAAAATATTTAGGCTTCTAGCAGTGTGTGGGACTTGGTGTATTAGTCCATCTATACTGACCTCCATCAGGTTGCAAATTCAATATAATTTTTTTCTGCATCTAGCTCTGAAAAAATATTTCAGCTTCTAGCAGTGTGTGGGACTTGGCCTATTAGTCCATCTATACTGACCTCCATCAGGTTGCAAATTCAATATAATTTTCTTCTGCATCTAGCTCTGAAAAAATATTTCAGATTCTAGCAGTGTGTGGGACTTGGTCTAGTAGTCCATCTATACTGACCTCCATCAGGTTGCAAATTAAATATAATTTTTTTCTGCTTCTAGCTCTGAAAAAATATTTCAGCTTCTAGCAGTGTGTGGGACTTGGTCTATTAGTCCATCTATACTGACCTCCATCAGGTTGCAAATTCAATATAATTTTTTTGTGCATCTAGCTCTGAAAAAATATTTAGGCTTCTAGCAGTGCGTGGGACTTGGTCTATTAGTCCATCTATACTGACCTCCATCAGGTTACAAATTCAAAATAACTTTTTTCTGCATCTAGAGATCTGAAAAAATATTTGGGCTTCTAGCAGTGTGTGGGACTTGGTCTATTAATCCATCTATACTGACCTCCATCAGGTTGCAAATTCAATATAATTTTTTTCTGCATCTAGCTCTGAAAAAATATTTCCGCTTCTAGCAGTGTGTGGGACTTGGTCTATTAGTCCATCTATACTGACCTCCATCAGTTTGCAATTTCAATATAATTTTTTTCTGCATCTAGCTCTGAAAAAATATTTAGGCTTCTAGCAGTGTGTGGGACTTGGTCTATTAGTCCATCTATACTGACCTCCATCAGGTTGCAAATTCAATATAATTTTTTTCTGCATCTAGCTCTGAAAAAATATTTAGGCTTCTAGCAGTGTGTGGGACTTGGTCTATTCGTCCATCTATACTGACCTCCATCAGGTTGAAAATTCAATATAATTTTTTTCTGCATCTAGCTCTGAAAAAATATTTAGGCTTCTAGCAGTGTGTGGGACTTGGTCTATTAGTCCATCTATACTGACCTCCATCAGGTTGCAAATTCAATATAATTTTTTTCTGCATCTAGCTCTGAAAAAATATTTAGGCTTCTAGCAGTGTGTTGGACTTGTTCTATTAGTCCATCTATACTAACCTTCACCAGGTTGCAAATAGAGATGAGCGTTGTTCTACTCGAACTGTTCGCCAATCTCAAATTCGAGCTGTTTTGGGCGGTGTTCGAGCCGGTCGGCGAACACGAACAATTTGAGAAAAATTCGGCTGTTCGAGGTTATGTTCGATAACTGTTCGTGCACCAAAATCATAACTGGATTTTTTCTCAGTAATGATGAAAATTAATGTTAATACGCAGTTTGAGTGTACAGCGGGGCGGGGGGAGGGGCAGGGGATGGATCTCTGCATTAACAATGAAGATCTCCATTTTTTTTTCTCTTTCCCGCATTTGCAGTGGGGAGGTGCAATCTGTCAGCCTATCAGCAGCGCACACACGGAGCGAAGTGCTTTTTTTCACACAAGCAAGGGCATGTGTGATTGGCAGTGTATGTCACATGTCCTTGCCCTATAAGACCAAGCCATTTTCCCCGTCGCCACCATTTTCTCACTGCTGCAGCTGCGTGTTAGACGGCACCGCTGTTGCTGTGTGCGCTATACCTTGTTAATTTCAAGCCAATTTTCGCACAAATATACAGATAGCTTGGGAGTAGGGAATAGTTGTGATTGCAGTCCTTTTAAGGACTAGGTTACAGCATTTCCTACGACTTTTATCAAGCAGGTCTGTGCTCTTAAATAGATAGATTGTGGGAGTAAAGACTAATTGTAATTGGAGTCCTTTTCAGGACTAGGTTACATCAGTTCCTATCAGTTTTTGCCAGGCAGGTCTGTGCCAGTGCTGTGCAAGTTTTTTTCACAGCATTTGGCTGAATCTAGCAAAGCTAATCCTTTTTGGCCTATTGCAGAGTGTGTTAGTCAGTGGAGTAGCCTATCTGTGTTGCAAGATATACCACCTGTGTATAGAATACCAATTTTTTTACTGCACCTAGTGAAGTAAAATCATTTGGGCATAGCATCATTCTATTAGTCCATCTATACTGACCTCCATCAGGTTGCAAACTGAATATAATTTTTTTCTGCATCTAGCTCTGAAAAAATATTTGGGCTTCTAGCAGTGTGTGGGACTTGGTCTATTAGTCCATCTATACTGACCTCCATCAGGTTGCAAATTAAAAATAATTTTTTTCTTCATTTAGCTCTGAAAAAATATTTGGGCTTCTAGCAGTGTGTGGGACTTGTTCTATTAGTCCTTCTATACTGACCTCCAGGAGGTTGCAAATTGAATATAATTTTTTTCTGCATCTAGCTCTGAAAAAATATTTGGGCTTCTAGCGGTTTGTGGGACTTGGTCTATTAGTCCATCTATACTGACCTCCATCAGGTTGCAAATTAAAAATAATTTTTTTCTGCATCTAGCTCTGAAAAAATATTTGGGCTTCTAGCAGTGTGTGGGACTTGGTCTATTAGTCCATCTATACTGACCTCCATCAGGTTGCAAATTAAAAATAATTTTTTTCTTCATTTATCTCTGAAAAAATATTTGGGCTTCTAGCAGCGTGTGGGACTTGTTCTATTAGTCCATCTATACTGACCTCCATCAGGTTGCAAATTAAAAATAATTTTTTTCTGCATCTAGCTCTGAAAAAATATTTGGGCTTCTAGCAGTGTGTGGGACTTGGTCTATTAGTCCATCTATACTGACCTCCATCAGGTTGCAAATTAAAAATAATTTTTTTCTGCATCTAGCTCTGAAAAAATATTTGGGCTTCTAGCAGTGTGTGGGACTTGGTCTATTAGTCCATCTATACTGACCTCCATCAGGTTGCAAATTGAATAAAAAAAATTTCTGCATCTAGCTCTGAAAAAATATTTGGGCTTCTAGCGGTGTGTGGGACTTGGTCTATTAGTCCATCTATACTGACCTCCATCAGGTTGCAAATTAAAAATATTTTTTTTCTGCATCTAGCTCTGAAAAAATATTTGGGCTTCTAGCAGTGTGTGGGACTTGGTCTATTAGTCCATCTATACTGACCTCCATCAGGTTGCAAATTAAAAATAATTTTTTTCTTCATTTAGCTCTGAAAAAATATTTGGGCTTCTAGCAGTGTGTGGGACTTGTTCTATTAGTCCTTCTATACTGACCTCCAGCAGGTTGCAAATTGAATATAATTTTTTTCTGCATCTAGCTCTGAAAAAATATTTGGGCTTCTAGCGGTGTGTGGGACTTGGTCTATTAGTCCATCTATACTGACCTCCATAAGGTTGCAAATTAAAAATAATTTTTTTCTGCATCTAGCTCTGAAAAAATATTTGGGCTTCTAGCAGTGTGTGGGACTTGGTCTATTAGTCCATCTATACTGACCTCCATCAGGTTGCAAATTAAAAATAATTTTTTTCTGCATCTAGCTCTGAAAAAATATTTGGGCTTCTAGCAGTGTGTGGGACTTGGTCTATTAGTCCATCTATACTGACCTCCATCAGGTTGCAAATTGAATAAAAAAATTTTCTGCATCTAGCTCTGAAAAAATATTTGGGCTTCTAGCGGTGTGTGAGACTTGGTCTATTAGTCCATCTATACTGACCTCCATCAGGTTGCAAATTAAAAATAATTTTTTTCTGCATCTAGCTCTGAAAAAATATTTGGGCTTCTAGCAGTGTGTGGGACTTGGACTATTAGTCCATCTATACTGACCTCCATCAGGTTGCAAATTAAAAATAATTTTTTTCTTCATTTATCTCTGAAAAAATATTTGGGCTTCTAGCAGCGTGTGGGACTTGTTCTATTAGTCCATCTATACTGACCTCCATCAGGTTGCAAATTAAAAATAATTTTTTTCTGCATCTAGCTCTGAAAAAATATTTGGGCTTCTAGCAGTGTGTGGGACTTGGTCTATTAGTCCATCTATACTGACCTCCATCAGGTTGCAAATTAAAAATAATTTTTTTCTTCATTTAGCTCTGAAAAAATATTTGGGCTTCTAGCAGTGTGTGGGACTTGTTCTATTAGTCCTTCTATACTGACCTCCAGCAGGTTGCAAATTGAATATAATTTTTTTCTGCATCTAGCTCTGAAAAAATATTTGGGCTTCTAGCGGTGTGTGGGACTTGGTCTATTAGTCCATCTATACTGACCTCCATCAGGTTGCAAATTAAAAATATTTTTTTCTGCATCTAGCTCTGAAAAAATATTTGGGCTTCTAGCAGTGTGTGGGACTTGGTCTATTAGTCCATCTATACTGACCTCCATCAGGTTGCAAATTAAAAATAATTTTTTTCTGCATCTAGCTCTGAAAAAATATTTGGGCTTCTAGCAGTGTGTGGGACTTGGTCTATTAGTCCATCTATACTGACCTCCATCAGGTTGCAAATTGAATAAAAATATTTTCTGCATCTAGCTCTGAAAAAATATTTGGGCTTCTAGCGGTGTGTGGGACTTGGTCTATTAGTCCATCTATACTGACCTCCATCAGGTTGCAAATTCAAAATAACTTTTTTCTGCATCTAGAGATCTGAAAAAATATTTGGGCTTCTAGCAGTGTGTGGGACTTGGTCTATTAATCCATCTATACTGACCTCCATCAGGTTGCAAATTCAATATAATTTTTTTCTGCATCTAGCTCTGAAAAAATATTTCCGCTTCTAGCAGTGTGTGGGACTTGGTCTATTAGTCCATCTATACTGACCTCCATCAGTTTGCAATTTCAATATAATTTTTTTCTGCATCTAGCTCTGAAAAAATATTTAGGCTTCTAGCAGTGTGTGGGACTTGGTCTATTAGTCCATCTATACTGACCTCCATCAGGTTGCAAATTCAATATAATTTTTTTCTGCATCTAGCTCTGAAAAAATATTTAGGCTTCTAGCAGTGTGTGGAACTTGGTCTATTTGTCCATCTATACTGACCTCCATCAGGTTGAAAATTCAATATAATTTTTTTCTGCATCTAGCTCTGAAAAAATATTTAGGCTTCTAGCAGTGTGTGGGACTTGGTCTATTAGTCCATCTATACTGACCTCCATCAGGTTGCAAATTCAATATAATTTTTTTCTGCATCTAGCTCTGAAAAAATATTTAGGCTTCTAGCAGTGTGTTGGACTTTTTCTATTAGTCCATCTATACTAACCTTCATCAGGTTGCAAATTAAAAATAGTTTTTTTTCTGCATCGAGCTCTAAAAAAATATTTAGGCTTCTAGCAGTGTGTGGGACTTGGTGTATTAGTCCATCTATACTGACCTCCATCAGGTTGCTAATTCAGTAAATTTTTTTTCTGCATCTGGCTCTGAAAATATATTTAGGCTTCTAGCAGTGCGTGGGACTTGGTCTATTAGTCCATCTATAATGACCTCCATTAGGTTGCAAATTCAAAATAATTTTTTCTGCATCTAGATCTGAAAAAATATTTAGGCTTCTAGCAGTGTGTGGGACTTGGTCTATTAGTCCATCTATACTGACCTCCATCAGGTTGCAAATTCAATATAATTTTTTTCTGCATCTAGCTCTGAGAAAATATTTCCGCTTCTAGCAGTGTGTGGGACTTGGTCTATTAGTCCATCTATACTGACCTCCATCAGGTTGCAAATTCAATATAATTTTTTTCTGCATCTAGCTCTGAAAAAATATTTAGGCTTCTAGCAGTGTGTGGGACTTGGTCTATTAGTCCATCTATACTGACCTCCATCAGGTTGCAAATTCAATATAATTTTTTTCTGCATCTAGCTCTGAAAAAATATTTAGGCTTCTAGCAGTGTGTGGGACTTGGTCTATTCGTCCATCTATACTGACCTCCATCAGGTTGAAAATTCAATATAATTTTTTTCTGCATCTAGCTCTGAAAAAATATTTAGGCTTCTAGCAGTGTGTGGGACTTGGTCTATTAGTCCATCTATACTGACCTCCATCAGGTTGCAAATTCAATATAATTTTTTTCTGCATCTAGCTCTGAAAAAATATTTAGGCTTCTAGCAGTGTGTTGGACTTGTTCTATTAGTCCATCTATACTAACCTTCACCAGGTTGCAAATAGAGATGAGCGTTGTTCTACTCGAACTGTTCGCCAATCTCAAATTCGAGCTGTTTTGGGCGGTGTTCGAGCCGGTCGGCGAACACGAACAATTTGAGAAAAATTCGGCTGTTCGAGGTTATGTTCGATAACTGTTCGTGCACCAAAATCATAACTGGATTTTTTCTCAGTAATGATGAAAATTAATGTTAATACGCAGTTTGAGTGTACAGCGGGGCGGGGGGAGGGGCAGGGGATGGATCTCTGCATTAACAATGAAGATCTCCATTTTTTTTTCTCTTTCCCGCATTTGCAGTGGGGAGGTGCAATCTGTCAGCCTATCAGCAGCGCACACACGGAGCGAAGTGCTTTTTTTCACACAAGCAAGGGCATGTGTGATTGGCAGTGTATGTCACATGTCCTTGCCCTATAAGACCAAGCCATTTTCCCCGTCGCCACCATTTTCTCACTGCTGCAGCTGCGTGTTAGACGGCACCGCTGTTGCTGTGTGCGCTATACCTTGTTAATTTCAAGCCAATTTTCGCACAAATATACAGATAGCTTGGGAGTAGGGAATAGTTGTGATTGCAGTCCTTTTAAGGACTAGGTTACAGCATTTCCTACGACTTTTATGAAGCAGGTCTGTGCTCTTAAATAGATAGATTGTGGGAGTAAAGACTAATTGTAATTGGAGTCCTTTTCAGGACTAGGTTACATCAGTTCCTATCAGTTTTTGCCAGGCAGGTCTGTGCCAGTGCTGTGCAAGTTTTTTTCACAGCATTTGGCTGAATCTAGCAAAGCTAATCCTTTTTGGCCTATTGCAGAGTGTGTTAGTCAGTGGAGTAGCCTATCTGTGTTGCAAGATATACCACCTGTGTATAGAATACCAATTTTTTTACTGCACCTAGTGAAGTAAAATCTTTTGGGCATAGCATCATTCTATTAGTCCATCTATACTGACCTCCATCAGGTTGCAAACTGAATATAATTTTTTTCTGCATCTAGCTCTGAAAAAATATTTGGGCTTCTAGCAGTGTGTGGGACTTGGTCTATTAGTCCATCTATACTGACCTCCATCAGGTTGCAAATTAAAAATAATTTTTTTCTTCATTTAGCTCTGAAAAAATATTTGGGCTTCTAGCAGTGTGTGGGACTTGTTCTATTAGTCCTTCTATACTGACCTCCAGGAGGTTGCAAATTGAATATAATTTTTTTCTGCATCTAGCTCTGAAAAAATATTTGGGCTTCTAGCGGTTTGTGGGACTTGGTCTATTAGTCCATCTATACTGACCTCCATCAGGTTGCAAATTAAAAATAATTTTTTTCTGCATCTAGCTCTGAAAAAATATTTGGGCTTCTAGCAGTGTGTGGGACTTGGTCTATTAGTCCATCTATACTGACCTCCATCAGGTTGCAAATTAAAAATAATTTTTTTCTTCATTTATCTCTGAAAAAATATTTGGGCTTCTAGCAGCGTGTGGGACTTGTTCTATTAGTCCATCTATACTGACCTCCATCAGGTTGCAAATTAAAAATAATTTTTTTCTGCATCTAGCTCTGAAAAAATATTTGGGCTTCTAGCAGTGTGTGGGACTTGGTCTATTAGTCCATCTATACTGACCTCCATCAGGTTGCAAATTAAAAATAATTTTTTTCTGCATCTAGCTCTGAAAAAATATTTGGGCTTCTAGCAGTGTGTGGGACTTGGTCTATTAGTCCATCTATACTGACCTCCATCAGGTTGCAAATTGAATAAAAAAAATTTCTGCATCTAGCTCTGAAAAAATATTTGGGCTTCTAGCGGTGTGTGGGACTTGGTCTATTAGTCCATCTATACTGACCTCCATCAGGTTGCAAATTAAAAATATTTTTTTTCTGCATCTAGCTCTGAAAAAATATTTGGGCTTCTAGCAGTGTGTGGGACTTGGTCTATTAGTCCATCTATACTGACCTCCATCAGGTTGCAAATTAAAAATAATTTTTTTCTTCATTTAGCTCTGAAAAAATATTTGGGCTTCTAGCAGTGTGTGGGACTTGTTCTATTAGTCCTTCTATACTGACCTCCAGCAGGTTGCAAATTGAATATAATTTTTTTCTGCATCTAGCTCTGAAAAAATATTTGGGCTTCTAGCGGTGTGTGGGACTTGGTCTATTAGTCCATCTATACTGACCTCCATAAGGTTGCAAATTAAAAATAATTTTTTTCTGCATCTAGCTCTGAAAAAATATTTGGGCTTCTAGCAGTGTGTGGGACTTGGTCTATTAGTCCATCTATACTGACCTCCATCAGGTTGCAAATTAAAAATAATTTTTTTCTGCATCTAGCTCTGAAAAAATATTTGGGCTTCTAGCAGTGTGTGGGACTTGGTCTATTAGTCCATCTATACTGACCTCCATCAGGTTGCAAATTGAATAAAAAAATTTTCTGCATCTAGCTCTGAAAAAATATTTGGGCTTCTAGCGGTGTGTGAGACTTGGTCTATTAGTCCATCTATACTGACCTCCATCAGGTTGCAAATTAAAAATAATTTTTTTCTGCATCTAGCTCTGAAAAAATATTTGGGCTTCTAGCAGTGTGTGGGACTTGGACTATTAGTCCATCTATACTGACCTCCATCAGGTTGCAAATTAAAAATAATTTTTTTCTTCATTTATCTCTGAAAAAATATTTGGGCTTCTAGCAGCGTGTGGGACTTGTTCTATTAGTCCATCTATACTGACCTCCATCAGGTTGCAAATTAAAAATAATTTTTTTCTGCATCTAGCTCTGAAAAAATATTTGGGCTTCTAGCAGTGTGTGGGACTTGGTCTATTAGTCCATCTATACTGACCTCCATCAGGTTGCAAATTAAAAATAATTTTTTTCTTCATTTAGCTCTGAAAAAATATTTGGGCTTCTAGCAGTGTGTGGGACTTGTTCTATTAGTCCTTCTATACTGACCTCCAGCAGGTTGCAAATTGAATATAATTTTTTTCTGCATCTAGCTCTGAAAAAATATTTGGGCTTCTAGCGGTGTGTGGGACTTGGTCTATTAGTCCATCTATACTGACCTCCATCAGGTTGCAAATTAAAAATATTTTTTTCTGCATCTAGCTCTGAAAAAATATTTGGGCTTCTAGCAGTGTGTGGGACTTGGTCTATTAGTCCATCTATACTGACCTCCATCAGGTTGCAAATTAAAAATAATTTTTTTCTGCATCTAGCTCTGAAAAAATATTTGGGCTTCTAGCAGTGTGTGGGACTTGGTCTATTAGTCCATCTATACTGACCTCCATCAGGTTGCAAATTGAATAAAAATATTTTCTGCATCTAGCTCTGAAAAAATATTTGGGCTTCTAGCGGTGTGTGGGACTTGGTCTATTAGTCCATCTATACTGACCTCCATCAGGTTGCAAATTAAAAATAATTTTTTTCTGCATCTAACCCAGCCAATAGTTTTGGCCTAATACCACAGTTTGGCCACTCAGCTCTGCTCGGTTACCATCCATTGTTTTTTTGTGCAAACAACTCCAGAGTTGTGAATTAGTTAACCACCAAAATGAGTGGAAAAAGGCCTGCTGCTGGTGGAAAGGGGAATAGGCGTGTTGGGAAGGGGAAAAAAGGTTGTGTCCGTGGGGTAGGTGCAGAAGAAAGACCATCTTCCAGCCAAACTAAAATGTCTACTTCTTTTAGCGGACAATGTGATAAGATCCCTTTCTTACGGCCACGCCAATCGCTACAAATTCCAGATGAGGCACAAAAACAGCAGGTGCTTCAACGGATATCAAGTGCTCCTTTAAGTGGGCTCTCCTCCACATCAACTTCAACATCACAAATACTCCAGTCCTCAAAGGTGTCACCCAAATCGCACTTGCTTCCTCACAGCTCCCAAATCTCCAGCTGCCCGTCTGAGTATGAGGTAGAACAGATGGTTGAGTCTGCAGAGCTGTTTACTCATACTATAGCCTGGGAATCAGAGGTCGACTCCAGCGCTTCTGTGAATCCAGACGAGGAAATGATCTGCACTGATGCCCAGAATCTTTATGAGTCGGATCCAGGACCAGACGCAGAAGGTTCTGACCATAATGTAGACCCTCATTCCCAAACTGTAACTCCTGTTGGTGGAGACAATGAGGAAGATGATGATAAGACTCAAATACCTGATTGGAGCGACAACTTTAGTTTTTTGTCAGGGCAGGAACAGGTTGGCTCTGAGGACGACGGGTGTGATAACGCACAGGGTGATGATGATGAGGTCGGAGATCCCACTTACTGTCAACCCACAGTCAGCCAAGAGATGAGGTCAGCAGAGGAGGTGGAGGAAGATGCTAGTGACGACGAGGTCAGGTTGCGCCTTCCTGGACAGAGACGTAGTACTGGAAGCACGTCAACAACTGCATCCTCAAACACAACTCTGCCTCTCACCACAAGTCGTGGTGGCTCTTCAGGTCGCATGGGTGCTAAGCCTTGCATAGCCTGGGCATTTTTTCAGATCGATAAAGATGACCCAACTCGTGTTATCTGTAACATTTGTCAGCAAAAGCTAAGTAGAGGCCAAAAAATACATAGTTTGAGTACTTCATGCATGAACCGGCACATGGACATGAAGCATAAGTTGCAGTGGGAAGCTCAGTGTGCTACAATGCGGCCTAGCCGGCCGGGCCAACCACCGTCTGCCATATCTTGTGCATCCGCGGCCTCTTCATCCTCTGTGACTGGGGGGACAGCAGTCACACCTGTTTTGGGGCGCAGACCTGCCACCTCTTTACCCGCAACAGCCAGCGTGATTGGCAGGTCATCATTTTCTTTGGAGGTGGTAACACCAGCTGGTCTTGAGCGCTGTCCGACATCGATAGCACCACCTTTGGATCAAGGCAACCTAACATGTCCGCCTGCATCTTCCTCACAGACCGGCAGTTTGCCGGGGACACCCTTATCAACCCCGTCTAAGCACAATAGCCAGCCCTCGGTCCCTCAGATGTGGACAAGTAAAAGACCATTTCCTCCTAGCCATGAGAAAGCTAAGAGGTTGAATTTCACCATCTGCAAGCTCTTGGCTACAGAAATGCTGCCTTTCCGCCTGGTGGACACAGAGGATTTTCGAGACCTTATGTCCGTCGCAGTGCCCCAGTACCAGATGCCCAGTCGGCACTACTTCTCAAAGAAAGGTGTGCCTGCGCTCCACCAGCATGTCGCACACAACATCACCGCTTCTTTGAGATACTCTGTGTGTGACAGGGTGCATTTCACCACAGACACTTGGACGAGTAGGCATGGACAGGGGCGTTACATGTCGCTGACTGGGCACTGGGTAACTATGGTGACAGCAGGACAAGGGGCTGCTGTCCAAGTCTTGCCGTCCCCACGAGTTGTGCGTCAATCCTCTTTATGTCAAAGTTCCTCCACTGCTTCTGCCTCCTCAACCTCCTCTCGGTCTTCCACCTGCACCCAAAGCCTGTCTGGTCATGCCACAAGCTTTCTAACTGCGCAGAAGGGATCCTGCACACCTCCTTACTATGCTGGCAGTAGGGCTCAACGTCATCAGGCGGTTTTTACATTGAAATGTCTGGGAAATGTGAGTCACACAGCTGAGGAGTTGTGGTCAGCTCTGGAGAACCAATTTCATGAATGGTTGTCTCCACTGGACCTGAAACCAGGGAAGGCCGTGTGCGACAATGCTGCAAACCTGGGTGCGGCCCTTCGCCGGGGCAATGTCACACACGTGCCTTGTATGGCTCACGTGTTGAACCTGGTTGTCCAGCAATTTTTAGCCCACTATCCCAGACTAGATGGCCTTCTGCAGAGGGCACGGTCGCTATGTGCTCACTTTCGCCGTTCGCATCCCGCAGCTCAGCGACTTACATCTCTACAGAAGTCGTTGGGCCTGCCACTTCACCGGCTAAAATGCGATGTGCCTACCCGGTGGAATTCAACTCTGCACATGTTGCAGCGACTGTGGCAGCACCGACAAGCCCTGGTGCAATACGTTCTGACGTATAGCCTGGGCCAACGAGATTCAGAGGTGGGGCAAATCACGCTGGAGGAGTGGTCTCAGATCAGGGACCTATGCACCCTTCTGCACAGTTTTGAAATGGCGACGAAGATGTTTAGTGCTGACGATGCCATTATCAGCATGACTATTCCGGTGATTTACATGCTGGAGCACATGTTAAACAGAATTCGGAGTCAGGTGGTGGCACAAGAGGAGGTGGAGGAAGTAGAGGAGGAGGAGTTGTATGCGGAAGGGCTAACATCTGCAAGGTCCAGACGGTCGGCAGCACCAAGGCGGCAGGCATGTGAGGGTGGGGGAGATGATTTTACCAGGGCGCATGGTAGCAGCCAAACTAGTGAGGAAGGTGCAGGAGCCCAGGAAGAAGTGGAGGACGAACTGATGGAAGACTTATCAGATGAGGGAGACCTTGATCACATTTCTGTTGTGCGAGGTTGGGGGGAGAGGACAGAGGAAGGAAGCATGATTGTTACCTCGCCACCAACACAACAGGGACTTGGTGCTCCTGGATGCGCAACACACATGAGTGCCTTCTTGCTGCACTACCTGCAACATGACCCTCGAATTGTGAGAATTAGAAATAATCCTGACTACTGGGTTGCCACACTGTTAGATCCCCGGTACAAAAGTAAATTTGCAGAAATTATTCCTGCCATAGAAAGGGATGCACGCATGCAGGAGTATAAGCAGAGACTGTTGCAGAATCTTACATGTGCTTTTCCACAAAATACCAGTGGTGCACGTAGTGAATCTCACAGTTCCAACTTGCCAACCGTGGGACCGTCAAGTGTTCAGCACTCAAACCGTAACAGAACCACAGTATCTGCTGGTAACATCAATTTTGCGGAATCATTTCACCACTTTTTTAGCCCATCCTTTGCAAGGCCACAGGAGACAAGAAGTCTGACACATAGTCAACGCCTAGAGACGATGGTACAGGAGTATCTCCAAGTAAACATTGAAGCCACGACTGTGTCACTGGACCCTTGCTCTTTTTGGGCTTCCAATCTGGATAAATGGCCGGAGCTAGCCACTTACGCCTTGGAGATCTTGTCATGCCCCGCAGCCAGCGTTCTGTCTGAACGTGTGTTCAGCGCTGCTGGTGGTGTGCTGACAGATAAGCGCACGCGGCTCTCCACTGATAATGTAGACAGACTCACGTTCATAAAGATGAACAAATCATGGATCCGAAACGACTTTTCTACCCCTGTGTCATCCTGGGGAGAGTAAAAGCTTGATGATTGGTTAAAATCACTCTACCAACCGTTTTAAGCTTTCAAATTACTAATCATGTTTATCTGTATCTTGACTGGAAAATAATTTGGGCTTTGTAGCAGTGTGCAGCACTGATCCTATTAGGCCATCTATAATAAGCTTCACCAGATTTAAAATTAAAAATAATTTTTAGCTGCATCTAGCCCGGAAAATAATTTTGGGGCTCCGAGATGCGCAAGACACATAAGTGCCTTCTTGCTGCACTACCTGCAGCATGACCCTCATATTGTCAGAATTCGAAGTAATCATGACTACTGGGTTGCCACACTCTTAGATCCCCCAAACTTTTCGATCAACCTTTTCATTTTAATAAAGACCAAAAAAATGGTCATTTTTGAAATTATAAGCATTAGCAGGTTGTTAGAAACTGAAATCAAACAGTTTTCAACTCAAAACTTTATTCTAGGTGATGTTACATTTTCACATAGGACCCCTTGTTCGAAAGGAGCTTCTGAACTCTCTCGTCCATTGAATTTGTCAGGTTTTGGATGGTTTCTGCTTCAATTGTTTTGCATGAGGACAGAATACCCTCCCAGAGCTGTTGCTTAGATGTGAACTGCCTCCCGCCATCATAGACACTCCTTTAATGATGCTCCAAAGGTTCTGAATGGGGTAGAGGTCAGGGGAGCATGGGGGTCACACCATAAGTTTGTCCCCTTTTATGCCCATATCAGCCAGAGATGCAGATGTTTTATGTGCAGCATGAGATGGTGCATTATCATGCAGAAAAATGATCTTGCTGTGAAATACACGGTTCTTCTTCTTGAACCATGGCAGGAAGTGCTGTTTGAGAAAATCCACATACATTATGGAGTTCATCTTTAGCGCCTTCAGGGATCCTAAAGGGGCCGACAATCTCTCTCCCCATGATTCCAGCCCAAAACATTACTCCACCTCCTCCTTGTTGGCGCTGTAGCCGTGTTTGCGAGGGGTGTCCATCAACCAGCCATCCTCCACTCCATTCATCTGGACCATCGAGCGCTGCACGGCACTCATCCGTGAACAAAACAGTTTTGAAATCAGTCTTCATGTAATGTTTGGCCCACTGGAGCCGTTTCTGCTTGTGTGAAGTGGATAGAGGAGGTCGACAGGATGGCGTATGCACAGCTGCAAACCTCTGAAGGACCCTGCATCTTGTTGTTCGGGGGACGTTGGAGGCACAAGCAGCTTCAAAAACTTGTCTGCTGCTATGACAAGGCTTTTTTGCCGCTGCTCTTTCAACCTGACGTAATTGCCTGTAGGAAAGAGTCCTCAATTTGCCCTTATCAGCACGCACACGTGTGTACTGTGAATCAGCTACATACTTCTTGATTGCCAAGACACTTCATCCTGATCATCGCACAATGTTGATTGTAGTCATGCCTTGACCTAAACACTCCACAATTTGTTGCTTCTCAGCAGCCGACACATCCTTTTTCTTTCCCATTTTGGCAGAAAATGTAGGCTGCTTAATAATGTGAGAGAGCCTTCTTAAGTAGTCTTGCCTTTCATTGGACACACCTGCCAAACTAATTAGCACAGGTGTCTGCAATTGCTTACAGTGATATAAAGAGCCCTGACACACATCACCATCAATGAGTTTAACTGACAAACAAACAAATTCTTCCCTTATCACTCCTAAACACTTTTTGCATAATAATTTGGAACGCGTTGTACATGTGCTTTTCCACAAAACACCAGTGGTTCACGTAGTGAATCTTACAGTTCTAACTTGCCAACCGTGGTCTGTATGGAATTGTTCAATAAAGGGCCCAAAATTAAGATAACATAGATGGGAGAGGTCTCTATGAATAGGAATTCCTAAGTATTTGATACCCTGTGAGGGCCAGGCAAAGGGAAAGTTGGACTGGATGGAATCCTATATGGATTTAGGGTGGGAGACATCGAGGGCCTCAGACTTCGCTGCATTGATTTTAAAATTTTACCATGTAACAAAGTGATCTATTTCAGCCATAACAGCAGGGATGGATATATGTGATTGAGTGATATATACTAGGACATCATCAGCAAATAGAGAGCACTTGTACTCGGTGCCTCCCACCTCAATCCACCTAATATTGGGGTTATGGCGAATTGATGAGAGCAGGTGCTCCGTCACTAGGATCTATAAGAGAGGGGACAGAGGACATCCCTGCCTTGTCCCATTGGTGATTGTGAAAGGTGATGAAAATGTTCTGACGCACCCCCTGGGCCTTGGGACACCCGGAGCCGGACCCTTTTTGGTGGATGCTGGTGGTTGTAGTCTTCGTGGCGGCGATCCGGTTCCGTGGCTCAGGGCGGTCAAACCAGTGGCGGAACTATTTATGTGGTTTTGATGTTTAAATGTCCGACTACGCCACCCGTGGATTGCGGTCAGAGTGAACCGCCGCTACAGGGCAGACCGCTAAGGCTGGTGTTGTGGGTGCAGCAGAGCGTAGCATAACTCCCCACGGGAGGAGTATAGCCTCAGGGCAGTGTATGCGGAGGATGGGGGTGATGGTGCAGGGCAGCAGCAGTAACGACACGGAGTCAGTGATGCAGTTCAGGGCCTTTACTCACAGTTCTTATTATCCAGACCACGTCTGCAGGTAACGGCTGCCCACGTCGTACTGTGCTCACCAGGTGAGGGGCTCAGACAACTCCCAGATAACTTTGGAGCGCTTCACAGGACCCCCTTTGTGTGTCCTTTGTCTGGCCTTTCTTACCAACACTTCTGTCCGGCTGCCTTGGGCCTCCTCTTGGTAAACTTGGCGCCAGTTTCCCTGACCCTATGTGGTGCCTTCCTAGCGGGTGGAGCAAGGGGCTGCGCCACATAAAATGTCAGAGCCTCCGGTTTCTAGCTGATGGTCGTTTCCTGCCTCCACTAGTTCGGGGACCGGTCTCCCCCTTTGGCCTGACCCCTCCACGCAGGTGGATTCGGGCGTGCGGTGGCGACTCGCCCGTCTGCACCCCTGGGATCCCTTCATTCCTCGTTCCTGGAGCCTTCTCCGCTCCTCTTCCTTACTTCTCCCTCTTGCAGGCCTGGGCCTCTGTTACTAGGCCCGCCTCCGGAGCAGAGCTCATGCAGAGCCCCTGCTCCCTGCCACTTCTGCTCAGACTTCTCTGCACTGAACTAAGATGGTGCCCACCTTTTATACTCCCTTCTCAATGCACCCAGGAACTGCTTCCTCCCTGCTCCTGCACTGCAGGGTTCCCCTTCCTCAGTGTTCCCTCGCCCCACTCCAGCCAGGGACAGGGACTGTCGTGCCCATCTCAGGGGCATATTGGTCGCCCTGCCCCACGGCAATGTGGTGTAATGCATGCAGGTGTCGGGTCCTGATCCACACTCCATCCTTATCTGAGAGTGAGATATCACACCTCTGGGTGAGGTGCAATACGTCTGTAGCAACCGAGCCCTCGGTGCTACAGTTCCATTTATCTTCAGCCTAGGTGACGTATTGTGATACAGGGCCGTGATTTTGGCTATAAAAGGGTCCCCTAGACCCCTACCCCAAGCTTTTTAAGAGAATCATATATGGCGTGCCAGGAGACTCTATGGAATGCTTTCTCAGCACCCAACGAGAGTATCTACTTACAAATTTTTAACTGCATCTAGCCCAGGAAATACTTTGTGCCTAGTAGCAGTGTCTGCTAGTCAGCGGATTATCCCGGCTGTTAAGCAAGCTACACCACCTGTAGTTTGGACACTTAATTTTTTCAAAGGAAATGCTTCGGGACCACGGGATACTCAGTGAAGAGCATCAGGAGGCACCCCAAGGCATAGGGGCTGGGACTGGCACTAGGATGCCTTGCGGTGGACAGCCGAGCTCGATCCTTATAAAAGCTTTTTAACTGCAGCAGCTTTAGTGGACGCTACTGGAGCTGGAATTACGCGGCTGCTGGCATGAGACTTGCCCTCCAATAGATCCTTGTAAATGGATTTAAAGTGTATTCATTCAAATTAGAGGGACAATTTAAATTAAAAAGCTTAGAGCTGCCTCCACCACAGGGGGGCTCTCTCGACCCACCAGCGGACAGGCACCAGTATTGGGAGAGGGGGGCTGGCCGTCAGGGTTCACCGCGGCTCTGGCACAAACCCGGCGACACGGAGGTGGCACGGGCAGGAGCGGACTGGCCGTCTCGGCTTCTCACTTTTTGGATTTTAGAAGGGCATGACATGCCTATATCTGTGTCGCCCCCTCCTTTTACTCCTCCACCTCTTTTCTTTTCGCATGACTATATGTACTTGTCACTTTTCCATGTGTTAGTTGTGTCTTCTGAGCAGTTTGTCAGCTTTTGGACACCTTTGAAGGTGTTTTCTATGTGTTTCTATGTGTTTTTGTTTGCCTGCCATTGGTTTTAACGGTGTTCGAAGGTGTTCGACAAACAGTTCGACAAACAGTTCGGCGAACACACGGGTGTTCGACGAACAAAACCGAACTCGAACACTACGGGGGTGGCTCAACACTAGTTGCAAATTAAAAATAGTTTTTTTTCTGCATCGAGCTCTAAAAAAATATTTAGGCTTCTAGCAGTGTGTGGGACTTGGTGTATTAGTCCATCTATACTGACCTCCATCAGGTTGCTAATTCAGTATAATTTTTTTCTGCATCTAGCTCTGAAAATATATTTAGGCTTCTAGCAGTGCGTGGGACTTGGTCTATTAGTCCATCTATAATGACCTCCATTAGGTTGCAAATTCAAAATAATTTTTTTCTGCATCTAGATCTGAAAAAATATTTAGGCTTCTAGCAGTGTGTGGGACTTGGTCTATTAGTCCATCTATACTGACCTCCATCAGGTTGCAAATTCAATATAATTTTTTTCTGCATCTAGTTCTGAAAAAATATTTAGGCTTCTAGCAGTGTGTGGGACTTGGTCTATTAGTCCATCTATACTGACCTCCATCAGGTTGTAAATTCAGTATAATTTTTTTCTGCATCTAGATCTGAAAAAATATTTGGACTTCTAGCAGTGTGTGGGACTTGGTCTATTAGTCCATCTATACTGACCTCCATCAGGTTGCAAATTCAATATAATTTTTTTCTGCATCTTGCTCTTTAAAAATATTTAGGCTTCTAGCAGTGTGTGGTACTTGTTCTATTAGTCCATCTATACTAACCTCCACCAGGTTGCAAATTATAAATAATTTTTTTCTGCATCGAGCTCTAAAAAAATATTTAGGCTTCTAGCAGTGTGTGGGACTTGGTCTATTAGTCTATCTATACTGACCTCCATCAGGTTGCAAATTCAATATCATTTTTTTCGGCATCTAGCTCTGATAAAATATTTAGGCTTCTAGCAGTGCGTGGGACGTGGTCTATTAGTCCATCTATACTGACCTCCATCAGGTTGCAAATTCAATATAATTTTTTTCTGCATCTAGCTATGAAAA
The DNA here is from genome assembly GCF_046119375.1 of Phyllobates terribilis. Taxonomy (NCBI): domain Eukaryota; kingdom Metazoa; phylum Chordata; class Amphibia; order Anura; family Dendrobatidae; genus Phyllobates; species Phyllobates terribilis. The sequence goes on from NW_027362764.1 coordinate 458,603,799, forward strand.
AATATTTAGGCTTCTAGCAGTGTGTGGGACTTGGTCTATTAGTCCATCTATACTGACCTCCATCAGGTTGCAAATTCAATATAATTTTTTTCTGCATCTAGCTCTGAAAAAATATTTCAGCTTCTAGCAGTGTGTGGGACTTGGTCTATTAGTCCATCTATACTGACCTCCATCAGGTTGCAAATACAATATAATTTTTTTCTGCATCTAGCTCTGAAAAAATATTTAGGCTTCTAGCAGTGTGTGGGACTTGGTCTATTAGTCCATCTATACTGACCTCCAACAGGTTGCAAATTCAATATAATTTTTTTCTGCATCTAGCTCTGTAAAAATATTTAGGCTTCTAGCAGTGTGTGGTACTTGTTCTATTGGTCCATCTATACTAACCTCCACCAGGTTGCAAATTATAAATAATTTTTTTCTGCATCGAGCTCTAAAAAAATGTTTAGGCTTCTAGCAGTGTGTGGGACTTGGTCTATAAGTCCATCTATACTGACCTCCATCAGGTTGCAAATTCAATATAATTTTTTTCTGCATCTAGCTCTGATAAAATATTTAGGCTTCTAGCAGTGCGTGGGACGTGGTCTATTTGTCCATCTATACTGACCTCCATCAGGTTGCAAATTCAATATAATTTTTTTCTGCATCTAGCTCTGAAAAAATATTTAGGCTCCTAGCAGTGTGTGGGACTTGGTCTATTAGTCCATCTATACTGACCTCCATCAGGTTGCAAATTCAATATAATTTTTTTCTGCATCTAGCTCTGAAAAAATATTTCAGCTTCTAGCAGTGTGTGGGACTTGGTCTATTAGTCCATCTATGCTGACCTCCATCAGGTTGCAAATTCAATATAATTTTTTTCTGCATCTAGCTCTGAAAAAATATTTAGGCTTCTAGCAGTGTGTGGGACTTGGTCTATTCGTCCATCTATACTGACCTCCATCAGGTTGAAAATTCAATATAATTTTTTTCTGCATCTAGCTCTGAAAAAATATATAGGCTTCTAGCAGTTTGTGGGACTTGGTCTATTAGTCCATCTATACTGACCTCCATCAGTTTGCAAATTCTATATAATTGTTTTCTGCATCTAGCTCTGAAAAAATATTTAGGCTTCTAGCAGTTTGTTGGACTTGTTCTATTAGTCCATCTATACTAACCTTCACCAGGTTGCAAACTAAAAATATTTTTTTTCTGCATCGAGCTCTAAAAAAATATTTAGGCTTCTAGCAGTGTGTGGGACTTGGTGAATTAGTCCATCTATGCTGACCTCCATCAGGTTGCAAATTCAATATAATTTTTTTCTGCATCTAGCTCTGAAAAAATATTTCAGCTTCTAGCATTGTGTGGGACTTGGTCTATTAGTCCATCTATACTGACCTCCATCAGGTTGCAAATTCAATATAATTTTCTTCTGCATCCAGCTCTGAAAAAATATTTCAGATTTTAGCAGTGTGTGGGACTTGGTCTAGTAGTCCATCTATACTGACCTCCATCAGGTTGCAAATTAAATATAATTTTTTTCTGCTTCTAGCTCTGAAAATATATTTCAGCTTCTAGCAGTGTGTGGGACTTGGTCTATTAGTCCATCTATACTGACCTCCATCAGGTTGTAAATTCAGTATAATTTTTTTCTGCATCTAGATCTGAAAAAATATTTGGACTTCTAGCAGTGTGTGGGACTTGGTCTATTAGTCCATCTATACTGACCTCCATCAGGTTGCAAATTCAATATAATTTTTTTCTGCATCTAGCTCTTTAAAAATATTTAGGCTTCTAGCAGTGTGTGGTACTTGTTCTATTAGTCCATCTATAGTAACCTCCACCAGGTTGCAAATTATAAATAATTTTTTTCTGCATCGAGCTCTAAAAAAATATTTAGGCTTCTAGCAGTGTCTGGGACTTGGTCTATTAGTCTATCTATACTGACCTCCATCAGGTTGCAAATTCAATATCATTTTTTTCGGCATCTAGCTCTGATAAAATATTTAGGCTTCTAGCAGTGCGTGGGACGTGGTCTATTAGTTCATCTATACTGACCTCCATCAGGTTGCAAATTCAATATAATTTTTTTCTGCATCTAGCTATGAAAAAATATTTAGGCTTCTAGCAGTGTGTGGGACTTGGTCTATTAGTCCATCTATACTGACCTCCATCAGGTTGCAAATTCAATATAATTTTTTTCTGCATCTAGCTCTGAAAAAATATTTCAGCTTCTAGCAGTGTGTGGGACTTGGTCTATTAGTCCATCTATACTGACCTCCATCAGGTTGCAAATACAATATAATTTTTTTCTGCATCTAGCTCTGAAAAAATATTTAGGCTTCTAGCAGTGTGTGGGACTTGGTCTATTAGTCCATCTATACTGACCTCCAACAGGTTGCAAATTCAATATAATTTTTTTCTGCATCTAGCTCTGTAAAAATATTTAGGCTTCTAGCAGTGTGTGGTACTTGTTCTATTAGTCCATCTATACTAACCTCCACCAGGTTGCAAATTATAAATAATTTTTTTCTGCATCGAGCTCTAAAAAAATGTTTAGGCTTCTAGCAGTGTGTGGGACTTGGTCTATAAGTCCATCTATACTGACCTCCATCAGGTTGCAAATTCAATATAATTTTTTTCTGCATCTAGCTCTGATAAAATATTTAGGCTTCTAGCAGTGCGTGGGACGTGGTCTATTAGTCCATCTATACTGACCTCCATCAGGTTGCAAATTCAATATAATTTTTTTCTGCATCTAGCTCTGAAAAAATATTTAGGCTCCTAGCAGTGTGTGGGACTTGGTCTATTAGTCCATCTATACTGACCTCCATCAGGTTGCAAATTCAATATAACTTTTTTCTGCATCTAGCTCTGAAAAAATATTTCAGCTTCTAGCAGTGTGTGGGACTTGGTCTATTAGTCCATCTATGCTGACCTCCATCAGGTTGCAAATTCAATATAATTTTTTTCTGCATCTAGCTCTGAAAAAATATTTAGGCTTCTAGCAGTGTGTGGGACTTGGTCTATTAGTCCATCTATACTGACCTCCATCAGGTTGAAAATTCAATATAATTTTTTTCTGCATCTAGCTCTGAAAAAATATATAGGCTTCTAGCAGTTTGTGGGACTTGGTCTATTAGTCCATCTATACTGACCTCCATCAGTTTGCAAATTCTATATAATTGTTTTCTGCATCTAGCTCTGAAAAAATATTTAGGCTTCTAGCAGTTTGTTGGACTTGTTCTATTAGTCCATCTATACTAACCTTCACCAGGTTGCAAACTAAAAATATTTTTTTTCTGCATCGAGCTCTAAAAAAATATTTAGGCTTCTAGCAGTGTGTGGGACTTGGTGAATTAGTCCATCTATGCTGACCTCCATCAGGTTGCAAATTCAATATAATTTTTTTCTGCATCTAGCTCTGAAAAAATATTTCAGCTTCTAGCAGTGTGTGGGACTTGGTCTATTAGTCCATCTATACTGACCTCCATCAGGTTGCAAATTCAATATAATTTTCTTCTGCATCTAGCTCTGAAAAAATATTTCAGATTCTAGCAGTGTGTGGGACTTGGTCTAGTAGTCCATCTATACTGACCTCCATCAGGTTGCAAATTCAAAATAACTTTTTTCTGCATCTAGATCTGAAAAAATATTTAGGCTTCTAGCAGTGTGTGGGACTTGGTCTATTAATCCATCTATACTGACCTCCATCAGGTTGCAAATTCAATATAATTTTTTTCTGCATATAGCTCTGAAAAAATATTTCCGCTTCTAGCAGTGTGTGGGACTTGGTCTATTAGTCCATCTATACTGACCTCCATCAGTTTGCAAATTCAATATAATTTTTTTCTGCATCTAGCTCTGAAAAAATATTTAGGCTTCTAGCAGTGTGTGGGACTTGGTCTATTAGTCCATCTATACTGACCTCCATCAGGTTGCAAATTCAATATAATTTTTTTCTGCATCTAGCTCTGAAAAAATATTTAGGCTTCTAGCAGTGTGTGGGACTTGGTCTATTCGTCCATCTATACTGACCTCCATCAGGTTGAAAATTCAATATAATTTTTTTCTGCATCTAGCTCTGAAAAAATATTTAGGCTTCTAGCAGTGTGTGGGACTTGGTCTATTAGTCCATCTATACTGACCTCCATCAGGTTGCAAATTCAATATAATTTTTTTCTGCATCTAGCTCTGAAAAAATATTTAGGCTTCTAGCAGTGTGTTGGACTTTTTCTATTAGTCCATCTATACTAACCTTCACCAGGTTGCAAATTAAAAATAGTTTTTTTTCTGCATCGAGCTCTAAAAAAATATTTAGGCTTCTAGCAGTGTGTGGGACTTGGTGTATTAGTCCATCTATACTGACCTCCATCAGGTTGCTAATTCAGTATAATTTTTTTCTGCATCTAGCTCTGAAAATATATTTAGGCTTCTAGCAGTGCGTGGGACTTGGTCTATTAGTCCATCTATAATGACCTCCATTAGGTTGCAAATTCAAAATAATTTTTTTCTGCATCTAGATCTGAAAAAATATTTAGGCTTCTAGCAGTGTGTGGGACTTGGTCTATTAGTCCATCTATACTGACCTCCATCAGGTTGCAAATTCAATATAATTTTTTTCTGCATCTAGCTCTGAAAAAATATTTAGGCTTCTAGCAGTGTGTGGGACTTGGTCTATTAGTCCATCTATACTGACCTCCATCAGGTTGCAAATTCAATATAATTTTTTTCTGCATCTAGCTCTGAAAAAATATTTAGGCTTCTAGCAGTGTGTGGGACTTGGTCTATTCGTCAATCTATACTGACCTCCATCAGGTTGCAAATTCAATATAATTTTTTTCTGCATCTAGCTCTGAAAAAATATTTAGGCTTCTAGCAGTGTGTTGGACTTGTTCTATTAGTCCATCTATACTAACCTTCACCAGGTTGCAAATTAAAAATAGTTTTTTTTCTGCATCGAGCTCTAAAAAAATATTTAGGCTTCTAGCAGTGTGTGGGACTTGGTCTATTATTCCATCTATACTGACCTCCATCAGGTTGTAAATTCAGTATAATTTTTTTCTGCATCTAGATCTGAAAAAATATTTGGGCTTCTAGCAGTGTGTGGGACTTGGTCTATTAGTCCATCTATACTGAACTCCATCAGGTTGCAAATTCAATATAATTTTTTTTTGCATCTAGCTCTTTAAAAATATTTAGGCTTCTAGCAGTGTGTGGTACTTGTTCTATTAGTCCATCTATACTAACCTCCACCAGGTTGCAAATTATAAATAATTTTTTTCTGCATCGAGCTCTAAAAAAATATTTAGGCTTCTAGCAGTGTGTGGGACTTGGTCTATTAGTCTATCTATACTGACCTCCATCAGGTTGCAAATTCAATATCATTCTTTTCTGCATCTAGCTCTGATAAAATATTTAGGCTTCTAGCAGTGCGTGGGACGTGGTCTATTAGTCCATCTATACTGACCTCCATCAGGTTGCAAATTCAATATAATTTTTTCTGCATCTAGCTATGAAAAAATATTTAGGCTTCTAGCAGTGTGTGGGACTTGGTCTATTAGTCCATCTATACTGACCTCCATCAGGTTGCAAATTCAATATAATTTTTTTCTGCATCTAGCTCTGTAAAAATATTTAGGCTTCTAGCAGTGTGTGGTACTTGTTCTATTAGTCCATCTATACTAACTAGTGTTGAGCCACCCCCGTAGTGTTCGGGTTCGGTTCGGTTCGTCGAACACCGGGATGTTCGAGGAACTGTTCGTCGAACTGTTCGTCGAACACCTTAGAACACCGTCGAACACCGTTAAAACCAATGGCAGGCAAACAAAAACACATAGAAACACATAGAAAACACCTGCAAAGGTGTCCAAAAGCTGACAAACTGCTCAGAAGACACTCTCTTTAAAAAAGCCGGCCGGCAAATTCAGCAGCGGCATACACCGGTACCCGACAATTTAGACAAGAAGGAATAGAGCATCACACATAGATTAGATAGATAGAAACATGTCAGTCACACATATAAGAAGCACAGTGACAGTGTTGGTTACTGCACTTGTCATTTAGTGTAAAGGATTTATTAAAAAAAATATTAGTGTTTTCATGCACCGTCTCTTTAAAAAAGCCGGCCGGCAATTCAGCATCGGTACCCGACAATTTAGAACAGAAAGAATAGAGCTTCACACATAGATTAGATAGATAGAAACATGTCAGTCACATATATAATAAGTACAGTGATAGTGTTGCTTACTGTACTTGTCATTTAGTGTAAAGGATTTATTTAAAAAAATAATAGTGTTTTCATGCACTGTCTCTTTAAAAAAGCTGGCCGGCAATTCAGCAGCGGTACCCGACAATTTAGAACAGAAAGATAGAGCATCACACATAGATTAGATAGATAGAAACATGTCAGTCACATATATATGAAGTACAGTGATAGTGTTGGTTACTGTACTTGTCATTTAGTATTAAAATAAAGGATTTATTATTAAAAAAATTGGCGTGGGGTTCCCCTTAATTTTAGGCTCTAGCGGAGGTTAAGCAGACGGCTGGGGCAGATGTTTGAAGCCTGGGAAGGGGGTAATACCCACGGAGCTTCCCAGGCTACTAATATCAGCCCCCAGCTGAATACATAGCCTTTACTAGCTATTAAAATGGGGGACCCCCCAAAAAAAATGACGTGGGGTCCCCCCTAATTTAATAGCTAGCAAAGGCTAGGCAGACAGCTGGGGGCTGATATTAATAGCCCAGGAAGGGAGCCATGAATATTGGCCCCCTCCCAGGCTAGAAACACCAGCCGTCAGCCGCCCCAGAAATGGCGCATTCATAGGATGCGCCAATTCTGGCACTTAGCCTCGCTCTTCCACGCTGCCCTGGTGCGGTGGCAGGGGTAATAGGGTTGGGGTTGATGTCAGCTTATAATGCCAGCTGACATCAAGCCCAGGTTAGTAATGGAGAGGCGTCTATAAGACACCCCCATTACTAACCCCATAGTCAAAGTTAAAAAAAACACAAACACCCAGAATAAAGTCCTTTAATTGAAATAAAGACACAATCCTTTATTGTTCTAAATTAAACCATACTTACCATCACGCCCATTCCAGCTGAAGCCAACGATCTCCTGCAATAAAAGAAAAATAATAAAGCAACCTCATCCTTACCTTTCCATGGTTCCCACGACAGCTTCAGCTCTGCTACATCGAGATGACAGGCTGGACCGCAGCAGAACGCTGCCATCCAGCCTGTCATCCCGCAGACACTGAGAAGCGCAGGCTTGCTTGCGCTGCTCAGCGTCTCTCTGTGACGACATCCAGATGAGCCGAGTTCATGTCCAATGAACTCGGCTCACCTCATGCACGTCACTGACAGCGTGGGAAAATTCTCACGCTGAAGCGCTGATTGCAGGAGAATTTTCCCACGCTGTCAGTGACGTGCAGGAGGTGAGCTGAGTTCATTGGACATGAGCCCACCTCATGCACCTCACTGACAGCGTGGGAGAATTCTCCTGCACTCAGCACTTCAACGTGAGAATTTTCCCACGCTGTCAGTGACGTGCATGAGGTGAGCCGAGTTCATTGGACATGACCTCGGCTCATCTGGATGCCGTGACAGCGAGACAGTGAGGAGCGCAAGCATGCCTGCGCTTCTCAGTGTCTGCGGGATGACAGACTGGATGGCAGCATTCTGCTGCGGTCCAGCCAGTCATCTCGATGTAGCAGAGCTGAAGCTGTCGTGGGAACCATGGAAAGGTAAGGATGAGGTTGGTTTATTATTTTTCTTTTATTGCAGGAGATCGTTGGCTTCAGCTGGAATGGGTGTGATGGTAAGTATGGTTTAATTTAGAACAATAAAGAATTGTGTCTTTATTTCAATTAAAGGACTTTATTCTGGGTGTTGTGTTTTTTTTAAATACTTTACTAGAAATTCATGGCGGTCATGTCTAATACTGGCGTGACCCCATGAATTTTGGGCTTGGGGCCAGCTGATAATACCAAGCTGGCCCTAACCCCTTTATTACCCAGTGAGCCACCGCACCAGGGCCCTGGATGAGTTGGGTACAGCGCCAGAAGATGGCGCTTCTATGAACGCGCCATTTTCCGGGGTGGCTGCGGACTGCAATTTGTAGCGGGGGGGTCCAGAAAGCTTGGGCCTCCCTGCGCTGCAGATTCCAGCCCCCAGCTGCCTAGTTGTACCTGGCTGGACACAAAAATAGGGCGAAGCCCCACGTACTTTTTTTTTAATTATTTCATGAAATTCATGAAATAATAAAAAAAAGGGCTTCCCTATATTGTTGTGTCCGACCAGGTGCAAATAGGCAGCTGGTGGTTGGGGGCAGCCCGTTCCTGCCTGCTGTACCTGGCTGGACACAAATATAGTGCGAAGCCCCACTTCAATTTTTTTTAATTATTTCATGAAATTCATGAAATAATTAAGAAAAAAAGGGCTTCCCTATATTGTTGTGTCCGGCCAGGTACAAATAGGCAGCTGGTGGATGGGGGCAGCCCGTTCCTGCCTGCTGTACCTGGCTGGACACAAATATAGTGCGAAGCCCCACTTCAATTTTTTTAAATTATTTCAGGAAATTCATGAAATAATTTAAAAAAAATTGACGTGGGGCTTCGCACTATATTTGTGTCCAGCCAGGTACAGCAGGCAGGAACGGGCTGCCCCCAACCACCAGCTGCCTATTTGTACCTGGCCGGACACAACAATATAGGGAAGCCCTTTTTTTCTTAATTATTTCATGAAATAATTTAAAGAAAATTGACGTGGGGCTTCGCCCTGTTTTTGTGTCCAGCCAGGTACAACTAGGCAGCTGGGGGCTGGAATCCGCAGCGCAGGGAGGCCCAAGCTTTCTGGGCCACCCCCGCTGCAAATTGCAGTCCGCAGCTACCCCGGAAAATGGCGCGTTCATAGAAGCGCCATCTTCTGGCGCTGTACCCAACTCATCCAGGGCCCTGATGCGGTGGCTCACTGGGTAATAAAGGGGTTAGGGCCAGCTTGGCATTATCAGCTGGCCCTAAGCCCGAAATTCATGGGGTCACGCCAATATTAGACATGACCACCATGAATTTCTAGTAAAGTATTTAAAAAAAACACAACACCCAGTAAAAAGTCCTTTAATTGAAATAAACACACAATTCTTTATTGTTCTAAATTAAACCATACTTACCATCACGCCCATTCCAGCTGAAGCCAACGATCTCCTGAAATAAAAGAAAAATAATAAAGCAACATCATCCTTACCTTTCCATGGTTCCCATGACAGCTTCAGCTCTGCTACATCGAGATGACAGGCTGGACCGCAGCAGAACGCTGCCATCCAGCCTGTCATCCCGCAGACACTGAGAAGCGCAGGCTTGCTTGCGCTCCACAGTGTCTCTCTGTGAGGGCATCCAGATGAGCCGAGTTAATGTCCAATGAACTCGGCTCACCTCATGCACGTCACTGACAGCGTGGGAAAATTCTCCTGCACTCAGCGCTTCAGCGTGGGAGAATTCTCACACTGAAGCGCTGAGTGCAGGAGAATTCTCCCACGCTGTCAGTGACGTGCAGGAGGTGAGCTGAGTTCATTGGACATGAGCTCACCTTATGCACGTCACTGACAGCGTGGGAAAATTCTCCTGCACTCAGCGCTTCAGCGTGGGAGAATTCTCACGCTGAAGCGCTGAGTGCAGGAGAATTCTCCCACGCTGTCAGTGACGTGCAGGAGGTGAGCTGAGTTCATTGGACATGAGCTCACCTTATGCACGTCACTGACAGCGTGGGAGAATTCTCCTGCACTCACCGCTTCAGCGTGAGAATTTTCCCACGCTGTCAGTGACGTGCATGAGGTGAGCCGAGTTCATTGGACATGAACTCGGCTCATCTGGATGTCGTCACAGAGAGACGCTTAGCAGCGCAACAAGCCTGCGCTTCTCAGTGTCTGCGGGATGAGAGGCTGGATGGCAGCGTTCTGCTGCGGTCCAGCCTGTCATCTCGATGTAGCAGAGCTGAAGCTGTCGTGGGAACCATGGAAAGGTAAGGATGAGGTTGCTTTATTATTTTTCTTTTATTGCAGGAGATCGTTGGCTTCAGCTGGAATGGGCGTGACGGTAAGTATGGTTTAATTTAGAACAATAAAGGATTGTGTCTTTATTTCAATTAAAGGACTTTATTCTGGGTGTTTGTGTTTTTTTTAACTTTGACTATGGGGTTAGTAATGGGGGTGTCTTATAGACGCCTCTCCATTACTAACCTGGGCTTGATGTCAGCTGGCATTATAAGCGGACATCAACCCCAACCCTATTACCCCCTGCCACCGCACCAGGGCAGCGTGGAAGAGCGAGGCTAAGTGCCAGAATTGGCGCATCCTATGAATGCACCATTTCTGGTGCGGCTGACGGCTGGTGTTTCTAGCCTGGGAGGGGGCCAATATTCATGGCTCCCTTCCTGGGCTATTAATATCAGCCCCCAGCTGTCTGCCTAGCCTTTGCTAGCTATTAAATTAGGGGGGACCCCACGTCATTTTTTTTGGGGGGTCCCCCATTTTAATAGCTAGTAAAGGCTATGTATTCAGCTGGGGGCTGATATTAGTAGCCTGGGAAGCTCCATGGGTATTACCCCCTTCCCAGGCTTCAAACATCTGCCCCAGCCGTCTGCTTAACCTCCGCTAGAGCCTAAAATTAAGGGGAACCCCACGCCAATTTTTTTAATAATAAATCCTTTATTTTAATACTAAATGACAAGTACAGTAACCAACACTATCACTGTACTTCATATATATGTGACTGACATGTTTCTATCTATCTAATCTATGTGTGAAGCTCTATTCTGTTATAAATTGTCGGGTACCGCTGCTGAATTGCCGGCCGGCTTTTTTAAAGAGACGGTGCATGAAAACACTATTATTTTTTTTGATAAATCCTTTACGCTAAATGACAAGTACAGTAAGCAGCACTTTCACTGTACTTCGTATATATGTGGCTGACATGTTTATATCTATCTAATCTATGTGTGAAGCTCTATTCTTTCGGTTCTAAATTGTCGGGTACCGGTGTATGCCGCTGCTGAATTGCCGGCTTTTCATGTTTCACTGTTGGCACTGTTCCCATCGATTTGGGCAATCACTGTAATGCCACAACCACCATGGCTGTGGCATTACAGTGAGTGGCAGACAATCCCTGCATGATTGGTGCTCTAAATAGCGCCAGACATGCAGGACACGCTTTTGGTGCACAAACAGTTATCGAACATAACCTCGAACAGCCGAATTTTTTGCAAATCGTTCGGGTTCGTCGAACAACTCGAACACCGCCCAAAACAGCTCGAATTTGAGATTGGCGAACAGTTCTAGTCGAACACCGCTCATCTCTAATACTAACCTCCACCAGGTTGCAAATTATAAATAATTTTTTTCTGCATCGAGCTCTAAAAAAATGTTTAGGCCTCTAGGAGTGTGTGGGACTTGGTCTAATAGTCCATCTATACTGACCTCCATCAGGTTGCAAATTCAATATAATTTTTTTCTGCATCTAGCTCTGATAAAATATTTAGGCTTCTAGCAGTGCGTGGGACGTGGTCTATTAGTCCATCTATACTGACCTCCATCAGGTTGCAAATTCAATATAATTTTTTTCTGCATCTAGCTCTGAAAAAATTTTTAGGCTTCTAGCTGTGTGTGGGACTTGGTCTATTAGTCCATCTACACTGACCTCCATCAGGTTGCAAATTCAATATAATTTTTTTCTGCATCTAGCTCTGAAAAAATATTTCAGCTTCTAGCAGTGTGTGGGACTTGGTCTATTAGTCCATCTATGCTGACCTCCATCAGGTTGCAAATTCAATATAATTTTTTTCTGCATCTAGCTCTGAAAAAATATTTAGGCTTCTAGCAGTGTGTGGGACTTGGTCTATTAGTCCATCTATACTGACCTCCATCAGGTTGAAAATTCAATATAATTTTTTTCTGCATCTAGCTCTGAAAAAATATATAGGCTTCCAGCAGTTTGTGGGACTTGGTCTATTAGTCCATCTATACTGACCTCCATCAGTTTGCAAATTCAATATAATTGTTTTCTGCATCTAGCTCTGAAAAAATATTTAGGCTTCTAGCAGTTTGTTGGACTTGTTCTATTAGTCCATCTATACTAACCTTCACCAGGTTGCAAACTAAAAATATTTTTTTTCTGCATCGAGCTCTAAAAAAATATTTAGGCTTCTAGCAGTGTGTGGGACTTGGTCTATTAATCCATCTATACTGACCTCCATCAGGTTGCAAATTCAATATAATTTTTTTCTGCATCTAGCTCTGAAAAAATATTTCCACTTCTAGCAGTGTGTGGGACTTGGTCTATTAGTCCATCTATACTGACCTCCATCAGTTTGCAAATTCAATATAATTTTTTCCTGCATCTAGCTCTGAAAAAATATTTAGGCTTCTAGCAGTGTGTGGGACTTGGTCTATTAGTCCATCTATACTGTCCTCCATCAGGTTGCAAATTCAATATAATTTTTTTCTGCATCTAGCTCTGAAAAAATATTTAGGCTTCTAGCAGTGTGTGGGACTTGGTCTATTCGTCCATCTATACTGACCTCCATCAGGTTGAAAATTCAATATAATTTTTTTCTGCATCTAGCTCTGAAAAAATATTTAGGCTTCTAGCAGTGTGTGGGACTTGGTATATTAGTCCATCTATACTGACCTCCATCAGGTTGCAAATTCAATATAATTTTTTTCTGCATCTAGCTCTGAAAAAATATTTAGGCTTCTAGCAGTGTGTGGGACTTTTTCTATTAGTCCATCTATACTAACCTTCACCAGGTTGCAAATTAAAAATAGTTTTTTTTCTGCATCGAGCTCTAAAAAAATATTTAGGCTTCTAGCAGTGTGTGGGACTTGGTGTATTAGTACATCTATACTGACCTCCATCAGGTTGCTAATTCAGTATAATTTTTTTCTGCATCTAGCTCTGAAAATATATTTAGGCTTCTAGCAGTGCGTGGGACTTGGTCTATTAGTCCATCTATAATGACCTCCATTAGGTTGCAAATTCAAAATAATTTTTTTTTGCATCTAGATCTGAAAAAATATTTAGGCTTCTAGCAGTGTGTGGGACTTGGTCTATTAGTCCATCTATACTGACCTCCATCAGGTTGCAAATTCAATATAATTTTTTTCTGCATCTAGCTCTGAAAAAATATTTAGGCTTCTAGCAGTGTGTGGGACTTGGTCTATTAGTCCATCTATACTGACCTCCATCAGGTTGCAAATTCAATATAATTTTTTTCTGCATCTAGCTCTGAAAAAATATTTAGGCTTCTAGCAGTGTGTGGGACTTGGTCTATTCGTCCATCTATACTGACCTCCATCAGGTTGCAAATTCAATATAATTTTTTTCTGCATCTAGCTCTGAAAAAATATTTAGGCTTCTAGCAGTGTGTTGGACTTGTTCTATTAGTCCATCTATACTAACCTTCACCAGGTTGCAAATTAAAAATAGTTTTTTTTCTGCATCGAGCTCTAAAAAAATATTTAGGCTTCTAGCAGTGTGTGGGACTTGGTCTAATTGTCCATCTATACTGACCTCCATCAGGTTGTAAATTCAGTATAATTTTTTTCTGCATCTAGATCTGAAAAAATATTTGGGCTTCTAGCAGTGTGTGGGACTTGGTCTATTAGTCCATCTATACTGACCTCCATCAGGTTGCAAATTCAATATAATTTTTTTCTGCATCTAGCTCTTTAAAAATATTTAGGCTTCTAGCAGTGTGTGGTACTTGTTCTATTAGTCCATCTATACTAACCTCCACCAGGTTGCAAATTATAAATAATTTTTTTCTGCATCGAGCTCTAAAAAAATATTTAGGCTTCTAGCAGTGTGTGGGACTTGGTCTATTAGTCTATCTATACTGACCTCCATCAGGTTGCAAATTCAATATCATTTTTTTCTGCATCTAGCTCTGATAAAATATTTCGGCTTCTAGCAGTGCGTGGGACGTGGTCTATTAGTCCATCTATACTGACCTCCATCAGGTTGCAAATTCAATATAATTTTTTCTGCATCTAGCTATGAAAAAATATTTAGGCTTCTAGCAGTGTGTGGGACTTGGTCTATTAGTCCATCTATACTGACCTCCATCAGGTTGCAAATTCAATATAATTTTTTTCTGCATCTAGCTCTGAAAAAATATTTCAGCTTCTAGCAGTGTGTGGGACTTGGTCTATTAGTCCATCTATACTGACCTCCAACAGGTTGCAAATTCAATATAATTTTTTTCTGCATCTAGCTCTGTAAAAATATTTAGGCTTCTAGCAGTGTGTGGTACTTGTTCTATTAGTCCATCTATACTAACCTCCACCAGGTTGCAAATTATAAATAATTTTTTTCTGCATCGAGCTCTAAAAAGATGTTTAGGCTTCTAGCAGTGTGTGGGAATTGGTCTATTAGTCCATCTATACTGACCTCCATCAGGTTGCAAATTCAATATAATTTTTTTCTGCATCTAGCTCTGATAAAATATTTAGGCTTCTAGCAGTGCGTGGGACGTGGTCTATTAGTCCATCTATACTGACCTCCATCAGGTTGCAAATTCAATATAATTTTTTTCTGCATCTAGCTCTGAAAAAATATTTAGGCTTCTAGCAGTGTGTGGGACTTGGTCTATTAGTCCATCTATACTGACCTCCATCAGGTTGCAAATTCAATATAATTTTTTTCTGCATCTAGCTCTGAAAAAATATTTCAGCTTCTAGCAGTGTGTGGGACTTGGTCTATTAGTCCATCTATGCTGACCTCCATCAGGTTGCAAATTCAATATAATTTTTTTCTGCATCTAGCTCTGAAAAAATATTTAGGCTTCTAGCAGTGTGTGGGACTTGGTCTATTAGTCCATCTATACTGACCTCCATCAGGTTGAAAATTCAATATAATTTTTTTCTGCATCTAGCTCTGAAAAAATATATAGGCTTCTAGCAGTTTGTTGGACTTGGTCTATTAGTCCATCTATACTGACCTCCATCAGTTTGCAAATTCAATATAATTGTTTTCTGCATCTAGCTCTGAAAAAATATTTAGGCTTCTAGCAGTTTGTTGGACTTGTTCTATTAGTCCATCTATACTAACCTTCACCAGGTTGCAAACTAAAAATATTTTTTTTCTGCATCGAGCTCTAAAAAAATATTAAGGCTTCTAGCAGTGTGTGGGACTTGGTGTATTAGTCCATCTATACTGACCTCCATCAGGTTGCAAATTCAATATAATTTTTTACTGCATCTAGCTCTGAAATAATATTTCAGCTTCTAGCAGTGTGTGGGACTTGGTCTATTAGTCCATCTATACTGACCTCCATCAGGTTGCAAATTCAATATAATTTTCTTCTGCATCTAGCTCTGAAAAAATATTTCAGATTCTAGCAGTGTGTGGGACTTGGTCTAGTAGTCCATCTATACTGACCTCCATCAGGTTGCAAATTAAATATAATTTTTTTCTTCTTCTAGCTCTGAAAAAATATTTCAGCTTCTAGCAGTGTGTGGGACTTGGTCTATTAGTCCATCTATACTGACCTCCATCAGGTTGCAAATTCAATATAATTTTTTTCTGCATCTAGCTCTGAAAAAATATTTAGGCTTCTAGCAGTGCGTGGGACTTGGTCTATTAGTCCATCTATACTGACCTCCATCAGGTTGCAAATTCAAAATAACTTTTTTCTGCAGCTAGATCTGAAAAAATATTTAGGCTTCTAGCAGTGTGTGGGACTTGGTCTATTAGTCCATCTATACTGACCTCCATCAGGTTGCAAATTCAATATAATTTTTTTCTGCATCTAGCTCTGAAAAAATATTTCCGCTTCTAGCAGTGTGTGGGACTTGGTCTATTAGTCCATCTATACTGACCTCCATCAGGTTGCAAATTCAATATAATTTTTTTCTGCATCTAGCTCTGAGAAAATATTTAGGCTTCTAGCAGTGTGTGGGACTTGGTCTATTAGTCCATCTATACTGACCTCCATCAGGTTGCAAATTCAATATAATTTTTTCTGCATCTAGCTCTGAAAAAATATTTAGGCTTCTAGCAGTGTGTGGGACTTGGTCTATTCGTCCATCTATACTGACCTCCATCAGGTTGAAAATTCAATATAATTTTTTTCTGCTTCTAGCTCTGAAAAAATATTTAGGCTTCTAGCAGTGTGTGGGACTTGGTCTATTAGTCCATCTATACTGACCTCCATCAGGTTGCAAATTCAATATAATTTTTTTCTGCATCTAGCTCTTTAAAAATATTTAGGCTTCTAGCAGTGTGTGGTACTTGTTCTATTAGTCCATCTATACTAACCTCCACCAGGTTGCAAATTATAAATAATTTTTTTCTGCATCGAGCTCTAAAAAAATATTTAGGCTTCTAGCAGTGTGTGGGACTTGGTCTATTAGTCTATCTATACTGACCTCCATCAGGTTGCAAATTCAATATCATTTTTTTCTGCATCTAGCTCTGATAAAATATTTAGGCTTCTAGCAGTGCGTGGGACGTGGTCTATTAGTCCATCTATACTGACCTCCATCAGGTTGCAAATTCAATATAATTTTTTCTGCATCTAGCTATGAAAAAATATTTAGGCTTCTAGCAGTGTGTGGGACTTGGTCTATTAATCCATCTATACTGACCTCCATCAGGTTGCAAATTCAATATCATTTTTTTCTGCTTCTAGCTCTGAAAAAATATTTCAGCTTCTAGCAGTGTGTGGGACTTGGTCTATTAGTCCATCTATACTGACCTCCAACAGGTTGCAAATTCAATATAATTTTTTTCTGCATCTAGCTCTGTAAAAATATTTAGGCTTCTAGCAGTGTGTGGTACTTGTTCTATTAGTCCATCTATACTAACCTCCACCAGGTTGCAAATTATAAATAATTTTTTTCTGCATCGAGCTCTAAAAAAATGTTTAGGCTTCTAGCAGTGTGTGGGACTTGGTCTATTAGTCCATCTATACTGACCTCCATCAGGTTGCAAATTCAATATAATTTTTTTCTGCATCTAGCTCTGATAAAATATTTAGGCTTCTAGCAGTGCGTGGGACGTGGTCTATTAGTCCATCTATAATGACCTCCATCAGGTTGCAAATTCAATATAATTTTTTTCTGCATCTAGCTCTAAAAAAATATTTAGGCTTCTAGCAGTGTGTGGGACTTGGTCTATTAGTCCATCTATACTGACCTCCATCAGGTTGCAAATTCAATATAATTTTTTTCTGCATCTAGCTCTGAAAAAATATTTCAGCTTCTAGCAGTGTGTGGGACTAGGTCTATTAGTCCATCTATGCTGACCTCCATCAGGTTGCAAATTCAATATAATTTTTTTCTGCATCTCGCTCTGAAAAAATATATAGGCTTCTAGCAGTTTGTGGGACTTGGTCTATTAGTCCATCTATACTGACCTCCATCAGTTTGCAAATTCAATATAATTGTTTTCTGCATCTAGCTCTGAAAAAATATTTAGGCTTCTAGCAGTTTGTTGGACTTGTTCTATTAGTCCATCTATACTAACCTTCACCAGGTTGCAAACTAAAAATATTTTTTTTCTACATCGAGCTCTAAAAAAATATTTAGGCTTCTAGCAGTGTGTGGGACTTGGTGTATTAGTCCATCTATACTGACCTCCATCAGGTTGCAAATTCAATATAATTTTTTTCTGCATCTAGCTCTGAAATAATATTTCAGCTTCTAGCAGTGTGTGGGACTTGGTCTATTAGTCCATCTATACTGACCTCCATCAGGTTGCAAATTCAATATAATTTTCTTTTGCATCAAGCTCTGAAAAAATATTTCAGATTTTAGCAGTGTGTGGGACTTGGTCTAGTGGTCCATCTATACTGACCTCCATCAGGTTGCAAATTAAATATAATTTTTTTCTGCTTCTAGCTCTGAAAAAATATTTCAGCTTCTAGCAGTGTGTGGGACTTGGTCTATTAGTCCATCTATACTGACCTCCATCAGGTTGCAAATTCAATATAATTTTTTTCTGCATCTAGCTCTGAAAATATATTTAGGCTTCTAGCAGTGTGTTGGACTTGTTCTATTAGTCCATCTATACTAACCTTCACCAGGTTGCAAATTAAAAATAGTTTTTTTTCTGCATCGAGCTCTAAAAAAATATTTAGGCTTCTAGCAGTGTGTGGGACTTGGTGTATTAGTCCATCTATACTGTCCTCCATCAGGTTGCAAATTCAATATAATTTTTTTCTGCATGTAGTTCTGAAAAAATATTTAGGCTTCTAGCAGTGTGTGGGACTTGGTCTAATAGTCCATCTATACTGACCTCCATCAGGTTGCAAATTCAATATAATTTTTTTCTGCATCTAGCTCTGAAAAAATATTTAGGCTTCTAGCAGTGTGTGGGACTTGGTCTATTAGTCCATCTATACTGACCTCCATCAGGTTGCAAATTAAATATAATTTTTTTCTGCATCTAGCTCTGAAAAAATATTTCAGCTTCTAGCAGTGTGTGGGACTTGGTCTATTAGTCCATCTATGCTGACCTCCATCAGGTTGCAAATTCAATATAATTTTTTTTTGCATCTAGCTCTGAAAAAATATTTAGGCTTGTAGCAGTGTGTGGGACTTGTTCTATTAGTCCATCTATACTAACCTCCACCAGGTTGCAAAGTAAAAATAATTTTTTTCTGCATCGAGCTCTAAAAAAATATTTAGGCTTCTAGCAGTGTGTGGGACTTGGTGTATTAGTCCATCTATACTGTCCTCCATCAGGTTGCAAATTCAATATATTTTTTTGTGCATCTAGCTCTGAAAAAATATTTAGGCTTCTAGCAGTGCTTGGGACTTGGTCTATTAGTCCACTATACTGACCTACATCAGGTTGCAAATTCAATATAATTTTTTTCTGCATCTAGCTCTGAAAAAATATTTCCGCTTCTAGCAGTGTGTGGGACTTGGTCTATTAGTCCATCTATACTGACCTCCATTAGGTTGCAAATTCAATATAATTTTTATCGGCATCTAGCTCTGAAAAAATATTTAGGCTTCTAGCAGTGTGTGGGACTTGTTCTATTAGTCCATCTATACTAACCTCCACCAGGTTGCAAATTGAAAATAATTTTTTTCTGCATCGAGCTCTGAAAAAATATTTAGGCTTCTAGCAGTGTGTGGGACTTGGTCTATTAGTCCATCTATACTGACCTCCATCAGGTTGCAAATTCAATATAATTTTTTCTGCATCTAGCTCTGAAAAAATATTTAGGCTTCTAGCAGTGTGTGGGACTTGGTCTATTCGTCCATCTATACTGACCTCCATCAGGTTGAAAATTCAATATAATTTTTTTCTGCTTCTAGCTCTGAAAAAATATTTAGGCTTCTAGCAGTGTGTGGGACTTGGTCTATTAGTCCATCTATACTGACCTCCATCAGTTTGCAAATTCAATATAATTTTTTTCTGCATCTAGCTCTTTAAAAATATTTAGGCTTCTAGCAGTGTGTGGTACTTGTTCTATTAGTCCATCTATACTAACCTCCACCAGGTTGCAAATTATAAATAATTTTTTTCTGCATCGAGCTCTAAAAAAATATTTAGGCTTCTAGCAGTGTGTGGGACTTGGTCTATTAGTCTATCTATACTGACCTCCATCAGGTTGCAAATTCAATATCATTTTTTTCTGCATCTAGCTCTGATAAAATATTTAGGCTTCTAGCAGTGCGTGGGACGTGGTCTATTAGTCCATCTATACTGACCTCCATCAGGTTGCAAATTCAATATAATTTTTTCTGCATCTAGCTATGAAAAAATATTTAGGCTTCTAGCAGTGTGTGGGACATGGTCTATTAATCCATCTATACTGACCTCCATCAGGTTGCAAATTCAATATCATTTTTTTCTGCTTCTAGCTCTGAAAAAATATTTCAGCTTCTAGCAGTGTGTGGGACTTGGTCTATTAGTCCATCTATACTGACCTCCAACAGGTTGCAAATTCAATATAATTTTTTTCTGCATCTAGCTCTGTAAAAATATTTAGGCTTCTAGCAGTGTGTGGTACTTGTTCTATTAGTCCATCTATACTAACCTCCACCAGGTTGCAAATTATAAATAATTTTTTTCTGCATCGAGCTCTAAAAAAATGTTTAGGCTTCTAGCAGTGTGTGGGACTTGGTCTATTAGTCCATCTATACTGACCTCCATCAGGTTGCAAATTCAATATAATTTTTTTCTGCATCTAGCTCTGATAAAATATTTAGGCTTCTAGCAGTGCGTGGGACGTGGTCTATTAGTCCATCTATAATGACCTCCATCAGGTTGCAAATTCAATATAATTTTTTTCTGCATCTAGCTCTAAAAATATATTTAGGCTTCTAGCAGTGTGTGGGACTTGGTCTATTAGTCCATCTATACTGACCTCCATCAGGTTGCAAATTCAATATAATTTTTTTCTGCATCTAGCTCTGAAAAAATATTTCAGCTTCTAGCAGTGTGTGGGACTAGGTCTATTAGTCCATCTATGCTGACCTCCATCAGGTTGCAAATTCAATATAATTTTTTTCTGCATCTAGCTCTGAAAAAATATTTAGGCTTCTAGCAGTGTGTGGGACTTGGTCTATTAGTCCATCTATACTGACCTCCATCAGGTTGAAAATTCAATATAATTTTTTTCTGCATCTCGCTCTGAAAAAATATATAGGCTTCTAGCAGTTTGTGGGACTTGGTCTATTAGTCCATCTATACTGACCTCCATCAGTTTGCAAATTCAATATAATTGTTTTCTGCATCTAGCTCTGAAAAAATATTTAGGCTTCTAGCAGTTTGTTGGACTTGTTCTATTAGTCCATCTATACTAACCTTCACCAGGTTGCAAACTAAAAATATTTTTTTTCTACATCGAGCTCTAAAAAAATATTTAGGCTTCTAGCAGTGTGTGGGACTTGGTGTATTAGTCCATCTATACTGACCTCCATCAGGTTGCAAATTCAATATAATTTTTTTCTGCATCTAGCTCTGAAATAATATTTCAGCTTCTAGCAGTGTGTGGGACTTGGTCTATTAGTCCATCTATACTGACCTCCATCAGGTTGCAAATTCAATATAATTTTCTTCTGCATCTAGCTCTGAAAAAATATTTCAGATTTTAGCAGTGTGTGGGACTTGGTCTAGTGGTCCATCTATACTGACCTCCATCAGGTTGCAAATTAAATATAATTTTTTTCTGCTTCTAGCTCTGAAAAAATATTTCAGCTTCTAGCAGTGTGTGGGACTTGGTCTATTAGTCCATCTATACTGACCTCCATCAGGTTGCAAATTCAATATAATTTTTTTCTGCATCTAGCTCTGAAAATATATTTAGGCTTCTAGCAGTGTGTTGGACTTGTTCTATTAGTCCATCTATACTAACCTTCACCAGGTTGCAAATTAAAAATAGTTTTTTTTCTGCATCGAGCTCTAAAAAAATATTTAGGCTTCTAGCAGTGTGTGGGACTTGGTGTATTAGTCCATCTATACTGTCCTCCATCAGGTTGCAAATTCAATATAATTTTTTTCTGCATGTAGTTCTGAAAAAATATTTAGGCTTCTAGCAGTGTGTGGGACTTGGTCTAATAGTCCATCTATACTGACCTCCATCAGGTTGCAAATTCAATATAATTTTTTTCTGCATCTAGCTCTGAAAAAATATTTAGGCTTCTAGCAGTGTGTGGGACTTGGTCTATTAGTCCATCTATACTGACCTCCATCAGGTTGCAAATTAAATATAATTTTTTTCTGCATCTAGCTCTGAAAAAATATTTCAGCTTCTAGCAGTGTGTGGGACTTGGTCTATTAGTCCATCTATGCTGACCTCCATCAGGTTGCAAATTCAATATAATTTTTTTTTGCATCTAGCTCTGAAAAAATATTTAGGCTTGTAGCAGTGTGTGGGACTTGTTCTATTAGTCCATCTATACTAACCTCCACCAGGTTGCAAAGTAAAAATAATTTTTTTCTGCATCGAGCTCTAAAAAATTATTTAGGCTTCTAGCAGTGTGTGGGACTTGTTGTATTAGTCCATCTATACTGTCCTCCATCAGGTTGCAAATTCAATATATTTTTTTGTGCATCTAGCTCTGAAAAAATATTTAGGCTTCTAGCAGTGCTTGGGACTTGGTCTATTAGTCCACTATACTGACCTACATCAGGTTGCAAATTCAATATAATTTTTTTCTGCATCTAGCTCTGAAAAAATATTTCCGCTTCTAGCAGTGTGTGGGACTTGGTCTATTAGTCCATCTATACTGACCTCCATTAGGTTGCAAATTCAATATAATTTTTATCGGCATCTAGCTCTGAAAAAATATTTAGGCTTCTAGCAGTGTGTGGGACTTGTTCTATTAGTCCATCTAAACTAACCTCCACCAGGTTGCAAATTGAAAATAATTTTTTTCTGCATCGAGCTCTGAAAAAATATTTAGGCTTCTAGCAGTGTGTGGGACTTGGTCTATTAGTCCATCTATACTGACCTCCATCAGGTTGCAAATTCAATATAATTTTTTTCTGCATCTAGCTCTGAAAAAATATTTAGGCTTCTAGCAGTGTGTTGGACTTGTTCTATTAGTCCATCTATACTAACCTTCACCAGGTTGCAAATTAAAAATAGTTTTTTTTCTGCATCGAGCTCTAAAAAAATATTTAGGCTTCTAGCAGTGTGTGTGACTTGGTGTATTAGTCCATCTATACTGACCTCCATCAGGTTGCTAATTCAGTATAATTTTTTTCTGCATCTAGCTCTGAAAATATATTTAGGCTTCTAGCAGTGCATGGGACTTGGTCTATTAGTCCATCTATAATGACCTCCATTAGGTTGCAAATTCAAAATAATTTTTTTCTGCATCTAGATCTGAAAAAATATTTAGGCTTCTAGCAGTGTGTGGGACTTGGTCTATTAGTCCATCTATACTGACCTCCATCAGGTTGCAAATTCAATATAATTTTTTTCTGCATCTAGCTTGGAGAAAATATTTCAGCTTCTAGCAGTGTGTGGGACTTGGTCTATTAGTCCATCTATACTGACCTCCATTAGGTTGCAAATTCAATATAATTTTTCTCGGCATCTAGCTCTGAAAAAATATTTATGCTTCTAGCAGTGTGTGGGACTTGTTCTATTGGTCCATCTATACTAACCTCCACCAGGTTGCAAATTAAAAATATTTTTTTTTTACATCGTGCTCTGAAAAAATATTTAGGCTTCTAGCAGTGTGTGGGACTTGGTCTATTAGTCCATCTATACTGACCTCCATCAGGTTGCAAATTCAATATAATTTTTTTCTGCATGTAGTTCTGAAAAAATATTTAGGCTTCTAGCAGTGTGTGGGACTTGGTCTAATAGTCCATCTATACTGACCTCCTTCAGGTTGCAAATTCAATATAATTTTTTTCTGCATCTAGCTCTGAAAAAATATTTAGGCTTCTAGCAGTGTGTGGGACTTGGTCTATTAGTCCATCTATACTGACCTCCATCAGGTTGCAAATTAAATATAATTTTTTTCTGCATCTAGCTCTGAAAAAATATTTCAGCTTCTAGCAGTGTGTGGGACTTGGTCTATTAGTCCATCTATACTAACCTCCATCAGGTTGCAAATTCAATATAATTATTTTCTGCATCAAGCTATGAAACAATATTTAGGCTTCTAGCAGTGTGTGGGACTTGGTCTATTAGTCCATCTATACTGACCTCCATCAGGTTGCAAATTCAATATAATTTTTTTCTGCATCTAGCTCTGAAAAAATATTTAGGCATCTTGCAGTGTGTGGGACTTGGTCTATTAGTCCATCTATGCTGACCTCCATCAGGTTGCAAATTCAATATAATTTTTTTTTGCATCTAGCACTGAAAAAATATTTAGGCTTGTAGCAGTGTGTGGGACTTGTTCTATTAGTCCATCTATACTAACCTCCACCAGGTTGCAAAGTAAAAATAATTTTTTTCTGCATCGAGCTCTAAAAAAATATTTAGGCTTCTAGCAGTGTGTGGGACTTGGTGTATTAGTCCATCTATACAGTCCTCCATCAGGTTGCAAATGCAATATATTTTTTTGTGCATCTAGCTCTGAAAAAATATTTAGGCTTCTAGCAGTGCTTGGGACTTGGTCTATTAGTCCACTATACTGACCTACATCAGGTTGCAAATTCAATATAATTTTTTTCTGCATCTAGCTCTGAAAAAATATTTCCGCTTCTAGCAGTGTGTGGGACTTGGTCTATTAGTCCATCTATACTGACCTCCATTAGGTTGCAAATTCAATATAATTTTTATCGGCATCTAGCTCTGAAAAAATATTTAGGCTTCTAGCAGTGTGTGGGACTTGTTCTATTAGTCCATCTATACTAACCTCCACCAGGTTGCAAATTGAAAATAATTTTTTTCTGCATCGAGCTCTGAAAAAATATTTAGGCTTCTAGCAGTGTGTGGGACTTGGACTATTAGTCCATCTATACTGACCTCCATCAGGTTGCAAATTCAATATAATTTTTTTCTGCATCTAGCTCTGAAAAAATATTTAGGCTTCTAGCAGTGTGTGGGACTTGGTCTATTCGTCCATCTATACTGACCTCCATCAGGTTGAAAATTCAATATAATTTTTTTCTGCTTCTAGCTCTGAAAAAATATTTAGGCTTCTAGCAGTGTGTGGGACTTGGTCTATTAGTCCATCTATACTGACCTCCATCAGGTTGCAAATTCAATATAATTTTTTTCTGCATCTAGCTCTTTAAAAATATTTAGGCTTCTAGCAGTGTGTGGTACTTGTTCTATTAGTCCATCTATTCTAACCTCCACCAGGTTGCAAATTATAAATAATTTTTTTCTGCATCGAGCTCTAAAAAAATATTTAGGCTTCTAGCAGTGTGTGGGACTTGGTCTATTAGTCTATCTATACTGACCTCCATCAGGTTGCAAATTCAATATCATTTTTTTCTGCATCTAGCTCTGATAAAATATTTAGGCTTCTAGCAGTGCGTGGGACGTGGTCTATTAGTCCATCTATACTGACCTCCATCAGGTTGCAAATTCAATATAATTTTTTCTGCATCTAGCTATGAAAAAATATTTAGGCTTCTAGCAGTGTGTGGGACTTGGTCTATTAATCCATCTATACTGACCTCCATCAGGTTGCAAATTCAATATCATTTTTTTCTGCTTCTAGCTCTGAAAAAATATTTCCGCTTCTAGCAGTGTGTGGGACTTGGTCTATTAGTCCATCTATACTGACCTCCAACAGGTTGCAAATTCAATATAATTTTTTTCTGCATCTAGCTCTGTAAAAATATTTAGGCTTCTAGCAGTGTGTGGTACTTGTTCTATTAGTCCATCTATACTAACCTCCACCAGGTTGCAAATTATAAATAATTTTTTTCTGCATCGAGCTCTAAAAAAATGTTTAGGCTTCTAGCAGTGTGTGGGACTTGGTCTATTAGTCCATCTATACTGACCTCCATCAGGTTGCAAATTCAATATAATTTTTTTCTGCATCTAGCTCTGATAAAATATTTAGGCTTCTAGCAGTGCGTGGGACGTGGTCTATTAGTCCATCTATAATGACCTCCATCAGGTTGCAAATTCAATATAATTTTTTTCTGCATCTAGCTCTAAAAAAATATTTAGGCTTCTAGCAGTGTGTGGGACTTGGTCTATTAGTCCATCTATACTGACCTCCATCAGGTTGCAAATTCAATATAATTTTTTTCTGCATCTAGCTCTGAAAAAATATTTCAGCTTCTAGCAGTGTGTGGGACTAGGTCTATTAGTCCATCTATGCTGACCTCCATCAGGTTGCAAATTCAATATAATTTTTTTCTGCATCTAGCTCTGAAAAAATATTTAGGCTTCTAGCAGTGTGTGGGACTTGGTCTATTAGTCCATCTATACTGACCTCCATCAGGTTGAAAATTCAATATAATTTTTTTCTGCATCTCGCTCTGAAAAAATATATAGGCTTCTAGCAGTTTGTGGGACTTGGTCTATTAGTCCATCTATACTGACCTCCATCAGTTTGCAAATTCAATATAATTGTTTTTTGCATCTAGCTCTGAAAAAATATTTAGGCTTCTAGCAGTTTGTTGGACTTGTTCTATTAGTCCATCTATACTAACCTTCACCAGGTTGCAAACTAAAAATATTTTTTTTCTACATCGAGCTCTAAAAAAATATTTAGGCTTCTAGCAGTGTGTGGGACTTGGTGTATTAGTCCATCTATACTGACCTCCATCAGGTTGCAAATTCAATATAATTTTTTTCTGCATCTAGCTCTGAAATAATATTTCAGCTACTAGCAGTGTGTGGGACTTGGTCTATTAGTCCATCTATACTGACCTCCATCAGGTTGCAAATTCAATATAATTTTCTTCTGCATCTAGCTCTGAAAAAATATTTCAGATTTTAGCAGTGTGTGGGACTTGGTCTAGTGGTCCATCTATACTGACCTCCATCAGGTTGCAAATTAAATATAATTTTTTTCTGCTTCTAGCTCTGAAAAAATATTTCAGCTTCTAGCAGTGTGTGGGACTTGGTCTATTAGTCCATCTATACTGACCTCCATCAGGTTGCAAATTCAATATAATTTTTTTCTGCATCTAGCTCTGAAAATATATTTAGGCTTCTAGCAGTGTGTTGGACTTGTTCTATTAGTCCATCTATACTAACCTTCACCAGGTTGCAAATTAAAAATAGTTTTTTTTCTGCATCGAGCTCTAAAAAAATATTTAGGCTTCTAGCAGTGTGTGGGACTTGGTGTATTAGTCCATCTATACTGTCCTCCATCAGGTTGCAAATTCAATATAATTTTTTTCTGCATGTAGTTCTGAAAAAATATTTAGGCTTCTAGCAGTGTGTGGGACTTGGTCTAATAGTCCATCTATACTGACCTCCATCAGGTTGCAAATTCAATATAATTTTTTTCTGCATCTAGCTCTGAAAAAATATTTAGGCTTCTAGCAGTGTGTGGGACTTGGTCTATTAGTCCATCTATACTGACCTCCATCAGGTTGCAAATTAAATATAATTTTTTTCTGCATCTAGCTCTGAAAAAATATTTCAGCTTCTAGCAGTGTGTGGGACTTGGTCTATTAGTCCATCTATGCTGACCTCCATCAGGTTGCAAATTCAATATAATTTTTTTTTGCATCTAGCTCTGAAAAAATATTTAGGCTTGTAGCAGTGTGTGGGACTTGTTCTATTAGTCCATCTATACTAACCTCCACCAGGTTGCAAAGTAAAAATAATTTTTTTCTGCATCGAGCTCTAAAAAAATATTTAGGCTTCTAGCAGTGTGTGGGACTTGGTGTATTAGTCCATCTATACTGTCCTCCATCAGGTTGCAAATTCAATATATTTTTTGTGCATCTAGCTCTGAAAAAATATTTAGGCTTCTAGCAGTGCTTGGGACTTGGTCTATTAGTCCACTATACTGACCTACATCAGGTTGCAAATTCAATATAATTTTTTTCTGCATCTAGCTCTGAAAAAATATTTCCGCTTCTAGCAGTGTGTGGGACTTGGTCTATTAGTCCATCTATACTGACCTCCATTAGGTTGCAAATTCAATATAATTTTTATCGGCATCTAGCTCTGAAAAAATATTTAGGCTTCTAGCAGTGTGTGGGACTTGTTCTATTAGTCCATCTATACTAACCTCCACCAGGTTGCAAATTGAAAATAATTTTTTTCTGCATCGAGCTCTGAAAAAATATTTAGGCTTCTAGCAGTGTGTGGGACTTGGTCTATTAGTCCATCTATACTGACCTCCATCAGGTTGCAAATTCAATATAATTTTTTTCTGCATCTAGCTCTGAAAAAATATTTAGGCTTCTAGCAGTGTGTTGGACTTGTTCTATTAGTCCATCTATACTAACCTTCACCAGGTTGCAAATTAAAAATAGTTTTTTTTCTGCATCGAGCTCTAAAAAAATATTTAGGCTTCTAGCAGTGTGTGTGACTTGGTGTATTAGTCCATCTATACTGACCTCCATCAGGTTGCTAATTCAGTATAATTTTTTTCTGCATCTAGCTCTGAAAATATATTTAGGCTTCTAGCAGTGCATGGGACTTGGTCTATTAGTCCATCTATAATGACCTCCATTAGGTTGCAAATTCAAAATAATTTTTTTCTGCATCTAGATCTGAAAAAATATTTAGGCTTCTAGCAGTGTGTGGGACTTGGTCTATTAGTCCATCTATACTGACCTCCATCAGGTTGCAAATTCAATATAATTTTTTTCTGCATCTAGCTTGGAGAAAATATTTCAGCTTCTAGCAGTGTGTGGGACTTGGTCTATTAGTCCATCTATACTGACCTCCATTAGGTTGCAAATTCAATATAATTTTTTTCGGCATCTAGCTCTGAAAAAATATTTATGCTTCTAGCAGTGTGTGGGACTTGTTCTATTGGTCCATCTATACTAACCTCCACCAGGTTGCAAATTAAAAATATTTTTTTTTTACATCGTGCTCTGAAAAAATATTTAGGCTTCTAGCAGTGTGTGGGACTTGGTCTATTAGTCCATCTATACTGACCTCCATCAGGTTGCAAATTCAATATAATTTTTTTCTGCATGTAGTTCTGAAAAAATATTTAGGCTTCTAGCAGTGTGTGGGACTTGGTCTAATAGTCCATCTATACTGACCTCCTTCAGGTTGCAAATTCAATATAATTTTTTTCTGCATCTAGCTCTGAAAAAATATTTAGGCTTCTAGCAGTGTGTGGGACTTGGTCTATTAGTCCATCTATACTGACCTCCATCAGGTTGCAAATTAAATATAATTTTTTTCTGCATCTAGCTCTGAAAAAATATTTCAGCTTCTAGCAGTGTGTGGGACTTGGTCTATTAGTCCATCTATACTAACCTCCATCAGGTTGCAAATTCAATATAATTATTTTCTGCATCAAGCTATGAAACAATATTTAGGCTTCTAGCAGTGTGTGGGACTTGGTCTATTAGTCCATCTATACTGACCTCCATCAGGTTGCAAATTCAAAATAATTTTTTTCTGCATCTAGCTCTGAAAAAATATTTAGGCATCTTGCAGTGTGTGAGACTTGGTCTATTAGTCCATCTATGCTGACCTCCATCAGGTTGCAAATTCAATATAATTTTTTTTTGCATCTAGCTCTGAAAAAATATTTAGGCTTGTAGCAGTGTGTGGGACTTGTTCTATTAGTCCATCTATACTAACCTCCACCACGTTGCAAAGTAAAAATAATTTTTTTCTGCATCGAGCTCTAAAAAAATATTTAGGCTTCTAGAAGTGTGTGGGACTCGGTGTATTAGTCCATCTATACTGTCCTCCATCAGGTTGCAAATTCAATATAATTTTTTTCTGCATCTAGTTTTGAAAAAATATTTAGGCTTCTAGCAGTGCTTGGGACTTGGTCTATTAGTCCATCTATACTGACCTCCATCAGGTTGCAAATTCAATATAATTTTTTTCTGCATCTAGCTCTGAAAAAATATTTAGGCTTCTAGCAGTGTGTGGGACTTGGTCTATTAGTCCATCTATACTGACCTCCATCAGGTTGCAAATTAAATATAATTTTTTTCTGCATCTAGCTCTGAAAAAATATTTCAGCTTCTAGCAGTGTGTGGGACTTGGTCTATTAGTCCATCTATGCTGACCTCCATCAGGTTGCAAATTCAATATAATTTTTTTTTGCATCTAGCTCTGAAAAAATATTTAGGCTTCTAGCAGTGCTTGGGACTTGGTCTATTAGTCCACTATACTGACCTACATCAGGTTGCAAATTCAATATAATTTTTTTCTGCATCTAGCTCTGAAAAAATATTTCCGCTTCTAGCAGTGTGTGGGACTTGGTCTATTAGTCCATCTATACTGACCTCCATTAGGTTGCAAATTCAATATAATTTTTATCGGCATCTAGCTCTGAAAAAATATTTAGGCTTCTAGCAGTGTGTGGGACTTGTTCTATTAGTCCATCTATACTAACCTCCACCAGGTTGCAAATTGAAAATAATTTTTTTCTGCATCGAGCTCTGAAAAAATATTTAGGCTTCTAGCAGTGTGTGGGACTTGGTCTA
This sequence comes from Phyllobates terribilis, assembly GCF_046119375.1. Taxonomy (NCBI): domain Eukaryota; kingdom Metazoa; phylum Chordata; class Amphibia; order Anura; family Dendrobatidae; genus Phyllobates; species Phyllobates terribilis. Next base: position 458,633,813 of record NW_027362764.1, read on the forward strand.
TTAGTCCATCTATACTGACCTCCATCAGGTTGCAAATTCAATATAATTTTTTTCTGCATCTAGCTCTGAAAAAATATTTAGGCTTCTAGCAGTGTGTTGGACTTGTTCTATTAGTCCATCTATACTAACCTTCACCAGGTTGCAAATTAAAAATAGTTTTTTTTCTGCATCGAGCTCTAAAAAAATATTTAGGCTTCTAGCAGTGTGTGTGACTTGGTGTATTAGTCCATCTATACTGACCTCCATCAGGTTGCTAATTCAGTATAATTTTTTTCTGCATCTAGCTCTGAAAATATATTTAGGCTTCTAGCAGTGCATGGGACTTGGTCTATTAGTCCATCTATAATGACCTCCATTAGGTTGCAAATTCAAAATAATTTTTTTCTGCATCTAGATCTGAAAAAATATTTAGGCTTCTAGCAGTGTGTGGGACTTGGTCTATTAGTCCATCTATACTGACCTCCATCAGGTTGCAAATTCAATATAATTTTTTTCTGCATCTAGCTTGGAGAAAATATTTCAGCTTCTAGCAGTGTGTGGGACTTGGTCTATTAGTCCATCTATACTGACCTCCATTAGGTTGCAAATTCAATATAATTTTTTTCGGCATCTAGCTCTGAAAAAATATTTATGCTTCTAGCAGTGTGTGGGACTTGTTCTATTAGTCCATCTATACTAACCTCCACCAGGTTGCAAATTAAAAATATTTTTTTTTTACATCGTGCTCTGAAAAAATATTTAGGCTTCTAGCAGTGTGTGGGACTTGGTCTATTAGTCCATCTATACTGACCTCCATCAGGTTGCAAATTCAATATAATTTTTTTCTGCATGTAGTTCTGAAAAAATATTTAGGCTTCTAGCAGTGTGTGGGACTTGGTCTAATAGTCCATCTATACTGACCTCCTTCAGGTTGCAAATTCAATATAATTTTTTTCTGCATCTAGCTCTGAAAAAATATTTAGGCTTCTAGCAGTGTGTGGGACTTGGTCTATTAGTCCATCTATACTGACCTCCATCAGGTTGCAAATTAAATATAATTTTTTTCTGCATCTAGCTCTGAAAAAATATTTCAGCTTCTAGCAGTGTGTGGGACTTGGTCTATTAGTCCATCTATACTAACCTCCATCAGGTTGCAAATTCAATATAATTATTTTCTGCATCAAGCTATGAAACAATATTTAGGCTTCTAGCAGTGTGTGGGACTTGGTCTATTAGTCCATCTATACTGACCTCCATCAGGTTGCAAATTCAATATAATTTTTTTCTGCATCTAGCTCTGAAAAAATATTTAGGCATCTTGCAGTGTGTGGGACTTGGTCTATTAGTCCATCTATGCTGACCTCCATCAGGTTGCAAATTCAATATAATTTTTTTTTGCATCTAGCACTGAAAAAATATTTAGGCTTGTAGCAGTGTGTGGGACTTGTTCTACTAGTCCATCTATACTAACCTCCACCACGTTGCAAAGTAAAAATAATTTTTTTCTGCATCGAGCTCTAAAAAAATATTTAGGCTTCTAGAAGTGTGTGGGACTTGGTGTATTAGTCCATCTATACTGTCCTCCATCAGGTTGCAAATTCAATATAATTTTTTTCTGCATCTAGCTCTGAAAAAATATTTAGGCTTCTAGCAGTGCTTGGGACTTGGTCTATTAGTCCATCTATACTGACCTACATCAGGTTGCAAATTCAATATAATTTTTTTCTGCATCTAGCTCTGAAAAAATATTTCCGCTTCTAGCAGTGTGTGGGACTTGGTCTATTAGTCCATCTATACTGACCTCCATTAGGTTGCAAATTCAATATAATTTTTTTCGGCATCTAGCTCTGAAAAAATATTTAGGCTTCTAGCAGTGTGTGGGACTTGTTCTATTAGTCCATCTATACTAACCTCCACCAGGTTGCAAATTGAAAATAATTTTTTTCTGCATCGAGCTCTGAAAAAATATTTAGGCTTCTAGCAGTGTGTGGGACTTGTTCTATTAGTCCATCTATACTGACCTCAATCAGGTTGCAAATTCAATATAATTTTTTTCTGCATCTAGTTCTGAAAAAATATTTAGGCTTCTAGCAGTGTGTGGGACTTGGTCTATTAGTCCATCTATACTGACCTCCATCAGGTTGCAAATTCAATATAATATTTTTCTGCATCTAGCTCTGAAAAAATATTTAGGCTTCTAGCAGTGTGAGGGACTTGGTCTATTAGTCCATCTATACTGACCTCCATCAGGTTGAAAATTCAATATAATTTTTTTCTGTATCTAGCTCTGAAAAAATATTTAGGCTTCTAGCAGTGTGGGGGACTTGGTCTATTAGTCCATCTATACTGACCTCCATCAGTTTGCAAATTCAATATAATTGTTTTCTGCATCTAGCTCTGAAAAAATATTTAAGGCTTCTAGCAGTTTGTTGGACTTGTTCTATTAGTCCATCTATACTAACCTTCACCAGGTTGCAAACTAAAAATATTTTTTTTCTGCATCGAGCTCTAAAAAAATATTTAGGCTTCTAGCAGTGTGTGGGACTAGGTGAATTAGTCCATCTATACTGACCTCCATCAGGTTGAAAATTCAATATGATTTTTTTATGCATCTAGCTCTGAAAAAATATTTCAGCTTCTAGCAGTGTGTGGGACTTGGTCTATTATCCATCTATACTAACCATCACCAGGTTGCAAATTAAAAATAGTTTTCTTCTGCATCGAGCTCTAAAAAAATATTTAGGCTTCTAGCAGTGTGTGGGACTTGGCGTATTAGTCCATCTATACTGACCTCCATCAGGTTGCAAATTCAGTACAATTTTTTTCTGCATCTAGCTCTGAAAAAATATTTAGGCTTCTAGCAGTGCGTGGGACTTGGTCTATTAGTCCATCTATACTGACCTCCATCAGGTTGCAAATTCAAAATAATTTTTTTCTGCATCTAGATCTGAAAAAATATTTAGGCTTCTAGCTGTGTGTGGGACTTGGTCTATTACTCCATCTATACTGACCTCCATCAGGTTGCAAATTCAATATAATTTTTTTCTGCATCTAGCTCTGAAAAAATATTTAGGCTTCTAGCAGTGTGTGGTACTTGTTCTATTAGTCCATCTATACTAACCTCCACCAGGTTGCAAATTATAAATAATTTTTTTCTGCATCGAGCTCTAAAAAAATGTTTAGGCTTCTAGCAGTGTGTGGTACTTGGTCTATTAGTCCATCTATACTGACCTCCATCAGGTTGCAAATTCAATATAATTTTCTTCTGCATCTAGCTCTGAAAAAATATTTCAGATTCTAGCAGTGTGTGGGACTTGGTCTAGTAGTCCATCTATACTGACCTCCATCAGGTTGCAAATTCAATATAATTTTTTTCTGCTTCTAGCTCTGAAAAAATATTTCAGCTTCTAGCAGTGTGTGGGACTTGGTCTATTAGTCCATCTATACTGACCTCCATCAGTTTGCAAATTCAATATAATTTTTTTCTGCATCTAGCTCTGAAAAAATATTTAGGCTTCTAGCAGTGTGTGGGACTTGGTCTATTAGTCCATCTATACTGACCTCCATCAGGTTGCAAATTCAACATAATTTTTTTCTGCATCTAGCTCTGAAAAAATATTTATTCTTCTAGCAGTGTGTGGGACTTGGTCTATTCGTCCATCTATACTGACCTCCATCAGGTTGAAAATTCAATATAATTTTTTTCTGCATCTAGCTCTGAAAAAATATTTAGGCTTCTAGCAGTGTGTGGGAATTGGTCTATTAGTCCATCTATACTGACCTCCATCAGGTTGCAAATTCAATATAATTTTTTTCTGCATCTAGCTCTGAAAAAATATTTAGGCTTCTAGCAGTGTATTGGACTTTTTCTATTAGTCCATCTATACTAACCTTCACCAGGTTGCAAATTAAAAATAGTTTTTTTTCTGCATCGAGCTCTAAAAAAATATTTAGGCTTCTAGCAGTGTGTGGGACTTGGTGTATTAGTTTATCTATACTGACCTCCATCAGGTTGCTAATTCAGTATAACTTTTTTCTGCATCTAGCTCTGAAAATATATTTAGGCTTCTACCAGTGCGTGGGACTTGGTCTATTAGTCCATCTAAAATGACCTCCATTAGGTTGCAAATTCAATATAATTTTTTTCTGCATCTAGATCTGAAAAAATATTTAGGCTTCTAGCAGTGTGTGGGACTTGGTCTATTAGTCCATCTATACTGACCTCCATCAGGTTGCAAATTCAATATAATTTTTTTCTGCATCTAGCTCTGAGAAAATATTTCAGATTCTAGCAGTGTGTGGGACTTGGTCTATTAGTCCATCTATACTGACCTCAATCAGGTTGCAAATTCAATATAATTTTTTTCTGCATCTAGCTCTGAAAAAATTTTTAGGCTTCTAGCAGTGTGTGGGACTTGGTCTATTAGTCCGTCTATACTGACCTCCATCAGGTTGCAAATTCAATATAATTTTTTTCTGCATCTAGCTCTGAAAAAATATTTAGGCTTCTAGCAGTGTGTGGGACTTGGTCTATTCGTCCATCTATACTGACCTCCATCAGGTTGCAAATTCAATATAATTTTTTTCTGCATCTAGCTCTGAAAAAATATTTAGGCTTCTAGCAGTGTGTGGGACTTGGTCTATTAGTCCATCTATACTGACCTCCATCAGGTTGCAAATTCAATATAATTTTTTTCTGCATCTAGCTCTGAAAAAATATTTAGGCTTCTAGCAGTGTGTGGTACTTGTTCTATTAGTCCATCTATACTAACCTTCACCAGGTTGCAAATTAAAAATAGTTTTCTTCTGCATCGAGCTCTAAAAAAATATTTAGGCTTCTAGCAGTGTGTGGGACTTGGTGTATTAGTCCATCTATACTGACCTCCATCAGGTTGCAAATTCAGTACAATTTTTTTCTGCATCTAGCTCTGAAAAAATATTTAGGCTTCTAGCAGTGCGTGGGACTTGGTCTATTAGTCCATCTATACTGACCTCCATCAGGTTGCAAATTCAAAATAATTTTTTTCTGCATCTAGATCTGAAAAAATATTTAGGCTTCTAGCTGTGTGTGGGACTTGGTCTATTACTCCATCTATACTGACCTCCATCAGGTTGCAAATTCAATATAATTTTTTTCTGCATCTAGCTCTGAAAAAATATTTAGGCTTCTAGCAGTGTGTGGGACTTGGTCTATTAGTCCATCTATACTGACCTCCAACAGGTTGCAAATTCAATATAATTTTTTTCTGCATCTAGCTCTGTAAAAATATTTAGGCTTCTAGCAGTGTGTGGTACTTGTTCTATTAGTCCATCTATACTAACCTCCACCAGGTTGCAAATTATAAATAATTTTTTTCTGTATCGAGCTCTAAAAAAATGTTTAGGCTTCTAGCAGTGTGTGGGACTTGGTCTATTAGTCCATCTATACTGATCTCCATCAGGTTGCAAATTCAATATAATTTTTTTCTGCATCTAGCTCTGAAAAAATATTTAGGCTTCTAGCAGTGCGTGGGACGTGGTCTATTAGTCCATCTATACTGACCTCCATCAGGTTGCAAATTCAATATAATTTTTTTCTGCATCTAGCTCTGAAAAAATATTTAGGCTTCTAGCAGTGTGTGGGACTTGGTCTATTAGTCCATCTATACTGACCTCCATCAGGTTGCAAATTCAATATAATTTTTTTCTGCATCTAGCTCTGAAAAAATATTTCAGCTTCTAGCAGTGTGTGGGACTTGGTCTATTAGTCCATCTATGCTGACCTCCATCAGGTTGCAAATTCAATATAAGTTTTTTCTGCATCTAGCTCTGAAAAAATATTTAGGCTTCTAGCAGTGTGTGTGACTTGGTCTATTAGTCCATCTATACTGACCTCCATCAGGTTGAAAATTCAATATAATTGTTTTCTGCATCTAGCTCTGAAAAAATATTTAGGCTTCTAGCAGTTTGTTGGACTTGTTCTATTAGTCCATCTATACTAACCTTCACCAGGTTGCAAACTAAAAATATTTTTTTTCTGCATCGAGCTCTAAAAAAATATTTAGGCTTCTAGCAGTGTGTGGGACTAGGTGAATTAGTCCATCTATACTGACCTCCATCAGGTTGCAAATTCAATATAATTTTTTTCTGCATCTAGCTCTGAAAAAATATTTCAGCTTCTAGCAGTGTGTGGGACTTGGTCTATTAGTCCATCTATACTGACCTCCATCAGGTTGCAAATTCAATATAATTTTCTTCTGCATCTAGCTCTGAAAAAATATTTCAGATTCTAGCAGTGTGTGGGACTTGGTCTAGTAGTCCATCTATACTGACCTCCATCAGGTTGCAAATTAAATATAATTTTTTTCTGCTTCTAGCTCTGAAAAAATATTTCAGCTTCTAGCAGTGTGTGGGACTTGGTCTATTAGTCCATCTATACTGACCTCCATCAGGTTGCAAATTCAATATAATTTTTTTCTGCATCTAGCTCTGAAAAAATATTTTGGCTTCTAGCAGTGCGTGGGACTTGGTCTATTAGTCCATCTATACTGACCTCCATTAGGTTGCAAATTCAAAATAACTTTTTTCTGCATCTAGATCTGAAAAAATATTTAGGCTTCTAGCAGTGTGTGGGACTTGGTCTATTAATCCATCTATACTGACCTCCATCAGGTTGCAAATTCAATATAATTTTTTTCTGCATCTAGCTCTGAAAAAATATTTCCGCTTCTAGCAGTGTGTGGGACTTGGTCTATTAGTCCATCTATACTGACCTCCATCAGTTTGCAAATTCAATATAATTTTTTTCTGCATCTAGCTCTGAAAAAATATTTAGGCTTCTAGCAGTGTGTGGAACTTGGTCTATTAGTCCATCTATACTGACCTCCATCAGGTTGCAAATTCAACATAATTTTTTTCTGCATCTAGCTCTGAAAAAATATTTAGGCTTCTAGCAGTGTGTGGGACTTGGTCTATTCGTCCATCTATACTGACCTCCATCAGGTTGAAAATTCAATATAATTTTTTTCTGCATCTAGCTCTGAAAAAATATTTAGGCTTCTAGCAGTGTGTGGGACTTGGTCTATTAGTCCATCTATACTGACCTCCATCAGGTTGCAAATTCAATATATTTTTTTTCTGCATCTAGCTCTGAAAAAATATTTAGGCTTCTAACAGTGTGTTGGACTTTTTCTATTAGTCCATCTATACTAACCTTCACCAGGTTGCAAATTAAAAATAGTTTTTTTTCTGCATCGAGCTCTAAAAAAATATTTAGGCTTCTAGCAGTGTGTGGGACTTGGTGTATTAGTCCATCTATACTGACCTCCATCAGGTTGCTAATTCAGTATAACTTTTTTCTGCATCTAGCTCTGAAAATATATTTAGGCTTCTAGCAGTGCGTGGGACTTGGTCTATTAGTCCATCTATAATGACCTCCATTAGGTTGCAAATTCAAAATAATTTTTTTCTGCATCTAGATCTGAAAAATTATTTAGGCTTCTAGCAGTGTGTGGGACTTGGTCTATTAGTCCATCTATACTGACCTCCATCAGGTTGCAAATTCAATATAATTTTTTTCTGCATCTAGTTCTGAAAAAATATTTAGGCTTCTAGCAGTGTGTGGGACTTGGTCTATTAGTCCATCTATACTGACCTCCATCAGGTTGTAAATTCAGTATAATTTTTTTCTGCATCTAGATCTGAAAAAATATTTGGGCTTCTAGCAGTGTGTGGGACTTGGTCTATTAGTCCATCTATACTGACCTCCATCAGGTTGCAAATTCAATATAATTTTTTTCTGCATCTAGCTCTTTAAAAATATTTAGGCTTCTAGCAGTGAGTGGTACTTGTTCTATTAGTCCATCTATACTAACCTCCACCAGGTTGCAAATTATAAATAATTTTTTTCTGCATCGAGCTCTAAAAAAATATTTAGGCTTCTAGCAGTGTGTGGGACTTGGTCTATTAGTCTATCTATACTGACCTCCATCAGGTTGCAAATTCAATATCATTTTTTTCTGCATCTAGCTCTGATAAAATATTTAGGCTTCTAGCAGTGCGTGGGACGTGGTCTATTAGTCCATCTATACTGACCTCCATCAGGTTGCAAATTCAATATAATTTTTTTCTGCATCTAGCTATGAAAAAATATTTAGGCTTCTAGCAGTGTGTGGGACTTGGTCTATTAGTCCATCTATACTGACCTCCATCAGGTTGCAAATTCAATATAATTTTTTTCTGCATCTAGCTCTGAAAAAATATTTCAGCTTCTAGCAGTGTGTGGGACTTCGTCTATTAGTCCATCTATACTGACCTCCATCAGGTTGCAAATACAATATAATTTTTTTCTGCATCTAGCTCTGAAAAAATGTTTAGGCTTCTAGCAGTGTGTGGGACTTGGTCTATTAGTCCATCTATACTGACCTCCAACAGGTTGCAAATTCAATATAATTTTTTTCTGCATCTAGCTCTGTAAAAATATTTAGGCTTCTAGCAGTGTGTGGTACTTGTTCTATTAGTCCATCTATACTAACCTCCACCAGGTTGCAAATTATAAATAATTTTTTTCTGCATCGAGCTCTAAAAAAATGTTTAGGCTTCTAGCAGTGTGTGGGACTTGGTCTATTAGTCCATCTATACTGACCTCCATCAGGTTGCAAATTCAATATAATTTTTTTCTGCACCTAGCTCTGATAAAATATTTAGGCTTCTAGCAGTGCGTGGGACGTGGTCTATTAGTCCATCTATACTGACCTCCATCAGGTTGCAAATTCAATATAATTTTTTTCTGCATCTAGCTCTGAAAAAATATTTAGGCTTCTAGCAGTGTGTGGGACTTGGTCTATTAGTCCATCTATACTGACCTCCATCAGGTTGCAAATTCAATATAATTTTTTTCTGCATCTAGCTCTGAAAAAATATTTCAGCTTCTAGCAGTGTGTGGGACTTGGTCAATTAGTCCATCTATGCTGACCTCCATCAGGTTGCAAATTCAATATAATTTTTTTCTGCATCTAGCTCTGAAAAAATATTTCGGCTTCTAGCAGTGTATGGGACTTGGTCTATTAGTCCATCTATACTGACCTCCATCAGTTTGCAAATTCAATATAATTGTTTTCTGCATCTAGCTCTGAAAAAATATTTAGGCTTCTAGCAGTTTGTTGGACTTTTTCTATTAGTCCATCTATACTAACCTTCACCAGGTTGCAAACTAAAAATATTTTTTTTCTGCATCGAGCTCTAAAAAAATATTTAGGCTTCTAGCAGTGTGTGGGACTTGGTGTATTAGTCCATCTATACTGATCTCCATCAGGTTGCAAATTCAATATAATTTTTTTCTGCATCTAGCTCTGAAAAAATATTTCAGCTTCTAGCAGTGTGTGGGACTTGGTCTATTAGTCCATCTATACTGACCTCCATCAGGTTGCAAATTCAATATAATTTTCTTCTGCATCTAGCTCTGAAAAAATATTTCAGATGCTAGCAATGTGTGGGGCTTGGTCTAGTAGTCCATCTATACTGACCTCCATCAGGTTGCAAATTAAATATAATTTTTTTCTACTTCTAGCTCTGAAAAAATATTTCAGCTTCTAGCAGTGAGTGGGACTTGGTCTATTAGTCCATCTATACTGACCTCCATCAGGTTGCAAATTCAATATAATTTTTTTCTGCATCTAGCTCTGAAAAAATATTTAGGCTTCCAGCAGTGCGTGGGACATGGTCTATTAGTCCATCTATACTGACCTCCATCAGGTTGCAAATTCAATATAATTTTTTTCTGCATCTAGCTCTGAAAAAATATTTAGGCTTCTAGCAGTGTGTTGGACTTGTTCTATTAGTCCATCTATACTAACCTTCACCAGGTTGCAAATTAAAAATAGTTTTTTTTCTGCATCGAGCTCTAAAAAAATATTTAGGCTTCTAGCAGTGTGTGGGACTTGGTGTATTAGTCCATCTATACTGACCTCCATCAGGTTGCTAATTCAGCATAATTTTTTTCTGCATCTAGCTCTGAAAATATATTTAGGCTTCTAGCAGTGCATGGGACTTGGTCTATTAGTCCATCTATAATGACCTCCATTAGGTTGCAAATTCAAAATAATTTTTTTCTGCATCTAGATCTGAAAAAATATTTAGGCTTCTAGCAGTGTGTGGGACTTGGTCTATTAGTCCATCTATACTGACCTCCAACAGGTTGCAAATTCAATATAATTTTTTTCTGCATCTAGCTCTGAGAAAATTTTTCAGCTTCTAGCAGTGTGTGGGACTTGGTCTATTAGTCCATCTATACTGACCTCCATTAGGTTGCAAATTCAATATAATTTTTTTCGGCATCTAGCTCTGAAAAAATATTTAGGCTTCTAGCAGTGTGTGGGACTTGTTCTATTAGTCCATCTATACTAACCTCCACCAGGTTGCAAATTAAAAATATTTTTTTTCTACATCGAGCTCTGAAAAAATATTTAGGCTTCTAGCAGTGTGTGGGACTTTGTCTATTAGTCCATCTTTACTGACCTCCATCAGGTTGCAAATTCAATATAATTTTTTTCTTCATGTAGTTCTGAAAAAATATTTAGGCTTCTAGCAGTGTGTGGGCCTTGGTCTATTAGTCCCTCTATACTGACCTCCATCAGGTTGCAAATTAAATATAATTTTTTTCTGCATCTAGCTCTGAAAAAATATTTCAGCTTCTAGCAGTGTGTGGGACTTGGTCTATTAGTCCATCTATACTAACCTCCATCAGGTTGCAAATTCAATATAATTATTTTCTGCATCAAGCTCTGAAAAAATATTTAGGCTTCTAGCAGTGTGTGGGACTTGGTCTATTAGTCCATCTATACTGACCTCCATCAGGTTGCAAATTCAATATAATTTTTTTCTGCATCTAGCTCTGAAAAAATATTTAGGCATCTAGCAGTGTGTGGGACTTGGTCTATTAGTCCATCTATACTGACCTCCATCAGGTTGGAAATTCAATATAATTTTTTTTTGCATCTAGCTCTGAAAAAATATTTAGGCTTGTAGCAGTGTGTGGGACTTGTTCTATTAGTCCATCTATACTAACCTCCACCAGGTTGCAAAGTAAAAATATTTTTTTTCGGCATCGAGCTCTAAAAAAACATTTAGGCTTCTAGCAGTGTGTGGGACTTGGTGTATTAGTCCATCTATACTGTCCTCCATCAGGTTGCAAATTCAATATAATTTTTTTCTGCATCTAGCTCTGAAAAAATATTTAGGCTTCTAGCAGTGCTTGGGACTTGGTCTATTAGTCCATCTATACTGACCTACATCAGGTTGCAAATTCAATATAATTTTTTTCTGCATCTAGCTCTGAAAAAATATTTCCGCTTCTAGCAGTGTGTGGGACTTGGTCTATTAGTCCATCTATACTGACCTCCATTAGGTTGCAAATTCAATATAATTTTTTTCGGCATCTAGCTCTGAAAAAATATTTAGGCTTCTAGCAGTGTGTGGGACTTGTTCTATTAGTCCATCTATACTAACCTCCACCAGGTTGCAAATTGAAAATAATTTTTTTCTGCATCGAGCTCTGAAAAAATATTTAGGCTTCTAGCAGTGTGTGGGACTTGGTCTATTAGTCCATGTATACTGACCTCCATCAGGTTGCAAATTCAATATAATTTTTTTCTGCATCTAGTTCTGAAAAAATATTTAGGCTTCTAGCAGTGTGTGGGACTTGGTCTATTAGTCCATCTATACTGACCTCCATCAGGTTGCAAATTCAAAATAATTTTTTTCTGCATCTAGCTCTGAAAAAATATTTAGGCTTCTAGCAGTGTGTGGGACTTGGTCTATTAGTCCATCTATACTGACCTCCATCAGGTTGCAAATTCAATATAATTTTTTTCTACATCTAGCTCTGAAAAAATATTTAGGCTTCTAGCAGTGTGTGGGACTTGGTCTATTAGTCCATCTATACTGACCTACATCAGGTTGAAAATTCAATATAATTTTTTTCTGTATCTAGCTCTGAAAAAATATTTAGGCTTCTAGCAGTGTGGGGGACTTGGTCTATTACTCCATCTATACTGACCTCCATCAGGTTGCAAATTCAATATAATTTTTTTCTGCATCTAGCTCTGAAAAAATATTTCAGCTTCTAGCAGTGTGTGGGACTTGGTCTATTAGTCCATCTACACTGACCTCCATTAGGTTGCAAATTCAATATAATTTTTTTTGGCATCTAGCTCTGAAAAAATATTTAGGCTTCTAGCAGTGTGTGGGACTTGTTCTATTAGTCCATCTATACTAACCTCCACCAGGTTGCAAATTAAAAATATTTTTTTTCTACATCGAGCTCTGAAAAAATATTTAGGCTTCTAGCAGTGTGTGGGACTTGGTCTTTTAGTCCATCTATACTGACCTCCATCAGGTTGCAAATTCAATATAATTTTTTTCTGCATGTAGTTCTGAAAAAATATTTAGGCTTCTAGCAGTGTGTGGGACTTGGTCTATTACTCCATCTATACTGACCTCCATCAGGTTGCAAATTCAATATAATTTTTTTCTGCATCTAGCTCTGAAAAAATATTTAGGCTTCTAGCAGTGTGTGGGACTTGGTCTATTAGTCCATCTATACTGACCTCCATCAGGTTGCAAATTAAATATAATTTTTTTATGCATCTAGCTCTAAAAAAATATTTCAGCTTCTAGCACTGTGTGGGACTTGGTCTATTAGTCCATCTGTACTAACCTCCATCAGGTTGCAAATTCAATAGAATTATTTTCTGCATCAAGCTCTGAAAAAATATTTAGGCTTCTAGCAGTGTGTGGGACTTGGTCTATTAGTCCATCTATACTGACCTCCATCAGGTTGCAAATTCAATATAATTTTTTTCTGCATCTAGATCTGAAAAAATATTTAGGCTTCTAGCAGTGTGTGAGACTTGGTCTATTAGTCCATCTATACTGACCTCCATCAGGTTGCAAATTCAATATAATTTTTTTTTGCATCTAGTTCTGAAAAAATATTTCAGCTTCTAGCAGTGTGTGGGACTTGGTCTATTAGTCCATCTATACTGACCTCCATCAGGTTGCAAATTCAATATAATTTTTTTCTGCATCTAGCTCTGAAAAAATATTTAGGCTTCTAGCAGTGTGTGGGACTTGGTCTATTAGTCCATCTATACTGACCTCCATCAGGTTGCAAATTCAATATAATTTTTTTCTGCATCTAGCTCTGAAAAAATATTTAGGCTTCTAGCAGTGTGTGGGACTTGGTCTATTAGTCCATCTATACTGACCTCCATCAGGTTGAAAATTCAATATAATTTTTTTCTGCATCTAGTTTTGAAAAAATATTTAGGCTTCTAGCAGTGTGTGGGACTTGGTCTATTAGTCCATCTATACTGACCTCCATTAGGTTGCAAATTCAATATAATTTTTTTCGGCATCTAGCTCTGAAAAAATATTTAGGCTTCTAGCAGTGTGTGGGACTTGTTCTATTAGTCCATCTATACTAACCTTCACCAGGTTGCAAATTAAAAATAGTTTTTTTTCTGCATCGAGCTCTAAAAAAATATTTAGGCTTCTAGCAGTGTGTGGGACTTGGTGTATTAGTCCATCTATACTGACCTCCATCAGGTTGCTAATTCAGTATAATTTTTTTCTGCATCTAGCTCTGAAAATATATTTAGGCTTCTAGCAGTGTGTGGGACTTGGTCTATTAGTCCATCTATACTGACCTCCATCAGCTTGCAAATTCAATATAATTTTTTTCTGCATCTAGCTCTGAAAAAATATTTCAGCTTCTAGCAGTGTGTGGGACTTGGTCTATTAGTCCATCTATACTGACCTCCATTAGGTTGCAAATTCAAAATAATTTTTTTCTGCATCTAGATCTGAAAAAATATATAGGTTTCTAGCAGTGTGTGGGACTTGGTCTATTAGTCCATCTATACTGACCTCCATCAGGTTGCAAATTCAATATAATTTTTTTCTGCATCTAGCTCTGAAAAAATATTTCAGCTTCTAGCAGTGTGTGGGACTTGGTCTATTAGTCCATCTATACTGACCTCCATTAGGTTGCAAATTCAATATAACTTTTTCGGCATCTAGCTCTGAAAAAATATTTAGGCTTTTAGCAGTGTGTGGGACTTGTTCTATTAGTCCATCTATACTAACTAGAGATGAGCGTTGTTCTACTCGAACTGTTCGCCAATCTCAAATTCGAGCTGTTTTGGGCGGTGTTTGAGCCGTTCGGCGAACACGAACAATTTGAGAAAAATTCAGCTGTTCGAGGTTATGTTCGATAACTGTTCGTGCACCAAAATCATAACTGGATTTTTTCTCAGTAATGATGAAAATTAATGTTAATACGCAGTTTGAGTGTACAGCGGGGTGGGGGGAGGGGCAGGGGATGGATCTCTGCAGGAACAATGAAGATCTCCATTTTTTTTTCTCTTTCCCGCATTTGCAGTGGGGAGGTGCAATCTGTCAGCCTATCAGCAGCGCACACACGGAGCGAAGTGCTTTTTTTCACACAAGCAAGGGCATGTGTCATTGGCAGTGTATGTCACATGTCCTTGCCCTATAAGACCAAGCCATTTTCCTCGTCGCCACCATTTTCTCACTGCTGCAGCTGCGTGTTAGACGGCACCGCTGTTGCTGTGTGCGCTATACCTTGTTGATTTCAAGCCAATTTTCGCACAAATATACAGATAGCTTGGGAGTAGGGAATAGTTGTGATTGCAGTCCTTTTAAGGACTAGGTTACAGCATTTCCTACGACTTTTATCAGGGAGGTCTGTGCTCTTAAATAGATAGGTTGTGGGAGTAAAGACTAATTGTAATTGGAGTCCTTTTCAGGACTAGGTTACATGAGTTCCTATCAGTTTTTGCCAGGCAGGTCTGTGCCAGTGCTGTGCAAGTTTTTTTCACAGCATTTGGCTGAATCTAGCAAAGCTAATCCTTTTTGGCCTATTGCAGAGTGTGTTAGTCAGTGGAGTAGCCTATCTGTGTTGCAAGATATAACACCTGTGTATAGAATACCAAATTTTTTACTGCACCTAGTGAAGTAAAATCTTTTGGGCATAGCATCATCCTATTAGTCCATCTATACTGACCTCCATCAGGTTGCAAACTGAATATAATTTTTTTCTGCATCTAGCTCTGAAAAAATATTTGGGCTTCTAGCAGTGTGTGGGACTTGGTCTATTAGTCCATCTATACTGACCTCCATCAGGTTGCAAATTAAAAATAATTTTTTTCTTCATTTAGCTCTGAAAAAATATTTGGGCTTCTAGCAGTGTGTGGGACTTGTTCTATTAGTCCTTCTATACTGACCTCCAGCAGGTTGCAAATTGAATATAATTTTTTTCTGCATCTAGCTCTGAAAAAATAGTTGGGCTTCTAGCGGTGTGTGGGACTTGGTCTATTAGTCCATCTATACTGACCTCCATCAGGTTGCAAATTAAAATTAATTTTTTTCTGCATCTAGCTCTGAAAAAATATTTGGGCTTCTAGCAGTGTGTGGGACTTGGTCTATTAGTCCATCTATACTGACCTCCATCAGGTTGCAAATTAAAAATAATTTTTTTCTGCATCTACAGTACCTCTGAAAAAATATTTGGGCTTCTAGCAGTGTGTGGGACTATTTGTATTAGTCCATCTATACTGACCTCCATCAGGTTGCAAATTCAAAATAATTTTTTTCTGCATCTAGCTCTGAAAAAATATTTGGGCTTCTAGCAGTGTGTGGGACTTGGTCTATTAGTCCATCTATACTGACCTCCATCAGGTTGCAAATTCAAAATAATTTTTTTCTGCATCTAGCTCTGAAAAAATATTTGGGCTTCTAGCAGTGTGTGGGACTTGGTCTATTAGTCCATCTATACTGACCTCCATCAGGTTGCAAATTAAAAATAATTTTTTTCTTCATTTAGCTCTGAAAAAATATTTGGGCTTCTAGCAGTGTGTGGGACTTGTTCTATTAGTCCTTCTATACTGACCTCCAGTAGGTTGCAAATTGAATATAATTTTTTTCTGCATCTAGCTCTGAAAAAATAGTTGGGCTTCTAGCGGTGTGTGGGACTTGGTCTATTAGTCCATCTATACTGACCTCCATCAGGTTGCAAATTAAAAATAATTTTTTTCTGCATCTAGCTCTGAAAAATATTTGGGCTTCTAGCAGTGTGTGGGACTTGGTCTATTAGTCCATCTATACTGACCTCCATCAGGTTGCAAATTAAAAATAATTTTTTTCTGCATCTAGCTCTGAAAAAATATTTGGGCTTCTAGCGGTGTGTGGGACTTGGTCTATTAGTCCATCTATACTGACCTCCATCAGGTTGCAAATTAAAAATAATTTTTTTCTGCATCTAGCTCTGAAAAAATATTTGGGCTTCTAGCAGTGTGTGGGACTTGGTCTGTTAGTCCATCTATACTGACCTCCATCAGGTTGCAAATTAAAAATAATTTTTTTCTTCATTTAGCTCTGAAAAAATATTTGGGCTTCTAGCAGTGTGTGGGACTTGTTCTATTAGTCCTGCTATACTGACCTCCAGCAGGTTGCAAATTGAATATAATTTTTTTCTGCATCTAGCTCTGAAAAAATAGTTGGGCTTCTAGCGGTGTGTGGGACTTGGTCTATTAGTCCATCTATACTGACCTCCATCAGGTTGCAAATTAAAAATAATTTTTTTCTGCATCTAGCTCTGAAAAAATATTTGGGCTTCTAGCAGTGTGTGGGACTTCGTCTATTAGTCCATCTATACTGACCTCCATCAGGTTGCAAATTAAAAATAATTTTTATCTGCATCTACAGTACCTCTGAAAAAATATTTGGGCTTCTAGCAGTGTGTGGGACTATTTGTATTAGTCCATCTATACTGACCTCCATCAGGTTGCAAATTCAAAATAATTTTTTTCTGCATCTAACCCAGCCAATAGTTTTGGCCTAATACCACAGTTTGGCCACTCAGCTCTGCTCGGTTACCATCCATTGTTTTTTTGTGCAAACAACTCCAGAGTTGTGAATTAGTTAACCACCAAAATGAGTGGAAAAAGGCCTGCTGCTGGTGGAAAGGGGAATAGGCGTGTTGGGAAGGGGAAAAAAGGTTGTGTCCGTGGGGTAGGTGTTAAAGCAACAGTAACATCTGCAGAAGAAAGACCATCTTCCAGCCAAACTAAAATGTCTACTTCTTTTAGCGGACAATGTGATAAGATCCCTTTCTTACGGCCACGCCAATCGCTACAAATTCCAGATGAGGCACAAAAACAGCAGGTGCTTCAACGGATATCAAGTGCTCCTTTAAGTGGGCTCTCCTCCACATCAACTTCAACATCACAAATACTCCAGTCCTCAAAGGTGTCACCCAAATCGCACTTGCTTCCTCACAGCTCCCAAATCTCCAGCTGCCCGTCTGAGTATGAGGTAGAACAGATGGTTGAGTCTGCAGAGCTGTTTACTCATACTATAGCCTGGGAATCAGAGGTCGACTCCAGCGCTTCTGTGAATCCAGACGAGGAAATGATCTGCACTGATGCCCAGAATCTTTATGAGTCGGATCCAGGACCAGACGCAGAAGGTTCTGACCATAATGTAGACCCTCATTCCCAAACTGTAACTCCTGTTGGTGGAGACAATGAGGAAGACGATGATAAGACTCAAATACCTGATTGGAGCGACAACTTTAGTTTTTTGTCAGGGCAGGAACAGGTTGGCTCTGAGGATGACGGGTGTGATAACGCACAGGGTGATGATGATGAGGTCGGAGATCCCACTTACTGTCAACCCACAGTCAGCCAAGAGATGAGGTCAGCAGAGGAGGTGGAGGAAGATGCTAGTGACGTCGAGATCAGGTTGCGCCTTCCTGGACAGAGACGTAGTACTGGAAGCACGTCAACAACTGCATCCTCAAACACAACTCTGCCTCTCACCACAAGTCGTGGTGGCTCTTCAGGTCGCATGGGTGCTAAGCCTTGCATAGCCTGGGCATTTTTTCAGATCGATAAAGATGACCCAACTCGTGTTATCTGTAACATTTGTCAGCAAAAGCTAAGTAGAGGCCAAAAAATACATAGTTTGAGTACTTCATGCATGAACCGGCACATGGACATGAAGCATAAGTTGCAGTGGGAAGCTCAGTGTGCTACAATGCGGCCTAGCCGGCCGGGCCAATCACCGTCTGCCATATCTTGTGCATCCGCGGCCTCTTCATCCTCTGTGACTGGGGGGACAGCAGTCACACCTGTTTTGGGGCGCAGACCTGCCACCTCTTTACCCGCAACAGCCAGCGTGATTGGCAGGTCATCATTTTCTTTGGAGGTGGTAACACCAGCTGGTGTTGAGCGCTGTCCGACATCGATAGCACCACCTTTGGATCAAGGCAACCTAACATGTCCGCCTGCATCTTCCTCACAGACCGGCAGTTTGCCGGGGACACCCTTATCAACCCCGTCTAAGCACAGTAGCCAGCCCTCGGTCCCTCAGATGTGGACAAGTAAAAGACCATTTCCTCCTAGCCATGAGAAAGCTAAGAGGTTGAATTTCACCATCTGCAAGCTCTTGGCTACAGAAATGCTGCCTTTCCGCCTGGTGGACACAGAGGATTTTCGAGACCTTATGTCCGTCGCAGTGCCCCAGTACCAGATGCCCAGTCGGCACTACTTCTCAAAGAAAGGTGTGCCTGCACTCCACCAGCATGTCGCACACAACATCACCGCTTCTTTGAGAAACTCTGTGTGTGACAGGGTGCATTTCACCACAGACACTTGGACGAGTAGGCATGGACAGGGGCGTTACATGTCGCTGACTGGGCACTGGGTAACTATGGTGACAGCAGGACAAGGGGCTGCTGTCCAAGTCTTGCCGTCCCCACGAGTTGTGCGTCAATCCTCTTTATGTCAAAGTTCCTCCACTGCTTCTGCCTCCTCAACCTCCTCTCGGTCTTCCACCTGCACCCAAAGCCTGTCTGGTCATGCCACAAGCTTTCTAACTGCGCAGAAGGGATCCTGCACACCTCCTTACTATGCTGGCAGTAGGGCTCAACGTCATCAGGCGGTTTTTACATTGAAATGTCTGGGAAATGTGAGTCACACAGCTGAGGAGTTGTGGTCAGCTCTGGAGAACCAATTTCATGAATGGTTGTCTCCACTGGACCTGAAACCAGGGAAGGCCGTGTGCGACAATGCTGCAAACCTGGGTGCGGCCCTTCGCCGGGGCAATGTCACACACGTGCCTTGTATGGCTCACGTGTTGAACCTGGTTGTCCAGCAATTTTTAGCCCACTATCCCAGACTAGATGGCCTTCTGCAGAGGGCACGGTCGCTGTGTGCTCACTTCCGCCGTTCGCATCCCGCAGCTCAGCGACTTACATCTCTACAGAAGTTGTTGGGCCTGCCACTTCACCGGCTAAAATGCGATGTGCCTACCCGGTGGAATTCAACTCTGCACATGTTGCAGCGACTGTGGCAGCACCGACAAGCCCTGGTGCAATACGTTCTGACGTATAGCCTGGGCCAACGAGTTTCAGAGG
Organism: Phyllobates terribilis; assembly: GCF_046119375.1. Taxonomy (NCBI): domain Eukaryota; kingdom Metazoa; phylum Chordata; class Amphibia; order Anura; family Dendrobatidae; genus Phyllobates; species Phyllobates terribilis. Next base: position 458,653,269 of record NW_027362764.1, read on the forward strand.
TGGGGCAAATCACGCTGGAGGAGTGGTCTCAGATCAGGGACCTATGCACCCTTCTGCACAGTTTTGAAATGGCGACGAAGATGTTTAGTGCTGACGATGCCATTATCAGCATAACTATTCCGGTGATTTACATGCTGGAGCACATGTTAAACAGAATTCGGAGTCAGGTGGTGGCACAAAAGGAGGTGGAGGAAGTAGAGGAGGAGGAGTTGTATGCGGAAGGGCTAACATCTGCAAGGTCCAGACGGTCGGCAGCACCAAGGCGGCAGGCATGTGAGGGTGGGGGAGATGGTTTTACCAGGGCGCATGGTAGCAGCCAAACTAGTGAGGAAGGTGCAGGAGCCCAGGAAGAAGTGGAGGACGAACTGATGGAAGACTCATCAGATGAGGGAGACCTTGATCACATTTCTGTTGTGCGAGGTTGGGGGGAGAGGACAGAGGAAGGAAGCATGATTGTTACCTCGCCACCAGCACAACAGGGACTTGGTGCTCCTGGATGCGCAACACACATGAGTGCCTTCTTGCTGCACTACCTGCAACATGACCCTCGAATTGTGAGAATTAGAAATAATCCTGACTACTGGGTTGCCACACTGTTAGATCCCCGGTACAAAAGTAAATTTGCAGAAATTATTCCTGCCATAGAAAGGGATGCACGCATGCAGGAGTATCAGCAGAGACTGTTGCAGAATCTTACATGTGCTTTTCCACAAAATACCAGTGGTGCACGTAGTGAATCTCACAGTTCCAACTTGCCAACCGTGGGACCGTCAAGTGTTCAGCACTCAAACCGTAACAGAACCACAGTATCTGCTGGTAACATCAATTTTGCGGAATCATTTCACCACTTTTTTAGCCCATCCTTTGCAAGGCCACAGGAGACAAGAAGTCTGACACATAGTCAACGCCTAGAGACGATGGTACAGGAGTATCTCCAAGTAAACATTGAAGCCACGACTGTGTCACTGGACCCTTGCCCTTTTTGGGCTTCCAATCTGGATAAATTCCCGGAGCTAGCCACTTACGCCTTGGAGATCTTGTCATGCCCCGCAGCCAGCGTTCTGTCTGAACGTGTGTTCAGCGCTGCTGGTGGTGTGCTGACAGATAAGCGCACGCGGCTCTCCACTGATAATGTAGACAGACTCACGTTCATAAAGATGAACAAATCATGGATCCGAAACGACTTTTCTACCCCTGTGTCATCCTGGGGAGAGTAAAAGCTTGATGATTGGTTAAAATCACCCTACCAACCGTTTTAAGCTTTCAAATTACTAATCATGTTTATCTGTATCTTGACTGGAAAATAATTTGGGCTTTGTAGCAGTGTGCAGCACTGATCCTATTAGGCCATCTATACTAAAGCTTCACCAGATTTAAAATTAAAAATAATTTTTAGCTGCATCTAGCCCGGAAAATAATTTTGGGGCTCCGAGATGCGCAATGCACATAAGTGCCTTCTTGCTGCACTACCTGCAGCATGACCCTCATATTGTCAGAATTCGAAGTAATCATGACTACTGGGTTGCCACACTCTTAGATCCCCCAAACTTTTCGATCAACCTTTTCATTTTAATAAAGACCAAAAAAATGGTCATTTTTGAAATTATAAGCATTAGCAGGTTGTTAGAAACTGAAATCAAACAGTTTTCAACTCAAAACTTTATTCTAGGTGATGTTACATTTTCACATAGGACCCCTTGTTCGAAAGGAGCTTCTGAACTCTCTCGTCCATTGAATTTGTCAGGTTTTGGATGGTTTCTGCTTCAATTGTTTTGCATGAGGACAGAATACCCTCCCAGAGCTGTTGCTTAGATGTGAACTGCCTCCCGCCATCATAGACACTCCTTTTAATGATGCTCCAAAGGTTCTGAATGGGGTAGAGGTCAGGGGAGCATGGGGGTCACACCATAAGTTTGTCCCCTTTTATGCCCATATCAGCCAGAGATGCAGATGTTTTATGTGCAGCATGAAATGATCTTGCTGTGAAATACACGGTTCTTCTTCTTGAACCATGGCAGAAAGTGCTGTTTGAGAAAATCCACATACATTATGGAGTTCATCTTTAGCGCCTTCAGGGATCCTAAAGGGGCCGACAATCTCTCTCCCCATTGTTCCAGCCCAAAACATTACTCCACCTCCTCCTTGTTGGCGCTGTAGCCGTGTTTGCGTGGGGTGTCCATCAACCAGCCATCCTCCACTCCATCCATCTGGACCATCGAGCGCTGCACGGCACTCATCCGTGAACAAAACAGTTTTGAAATCAGTCTTCATGTAATGTTTGGCCCACTGGAGCCGTTTCTGCTTGTGTGAAGTGGATAGAGGAGGTCGACAGGATGGCGCATGCACAGCTGCAAACCTCTGAAGGACCCTGCATCTTGTTGTTCGGGGGACGTTGGAGGCACAAGCAGCTTCAAAAACTTGTCTGCTGCTATGACAAGGCTTTTTTGCCGCTGCTCTTTCAACCTGACGTAATTGCCTGTAGGAAAGAGTCCTCAATTTGCCCTTATCAGCACGCACACGTGTGTACTGTGAATCAGCTACATACTTCTTGATTGCCAAGACACTTCATCCTGATCATCGCACAATGTTGATTGTAGTCATGCCTTGACCTAAACACTCCACAATTTGTTGCTTCTCAGCAGCCGACACATCCTTTTTCTTTCCCATTTTGGCAGAAAATGTAGGCTGCTTAATAATGTGAGAGAGCCTTCTTAAGTAGTCTTGCCTTTCATTGGACACACCTGCCAAACTAATTAGCACAGGTGTCTGCAATTGCTTACAGTGATATAAAGAGCCCTGACACACATCACCATCTATGAGTTTAACTGACAAACAAACAAATTCTTCCCTTATCACTCCTAAACACTTTTTGTATAATAATTTGGAACGCAGTGTACATGTGCTTTTCCACAAAACACCAGTGGTTCACGTAGTGAATCTTACAGTTCTTACTTGCCAACCGTGGTCTGTATGGAGTTGTTCAATAAAGGGCCCAAAATTAAGATAACATAGATGGGAGAGGTCTCTATGAATAGGAATTCCTAAGTATTTGATTCCCTGTGAGGGCCAGGCAAAGGGAAAGTTGGACTGGATGGAATCCTATATGGATTTGGGGAGGGAGACATCGAGGGCCTCAGACTTCGCTGCATTGATTTTAAAATTTTACCATGTAACAAAGTGATCTATTTCAGCCATAACAGCATGGATGGATATATGTGATTGAGTGATATATACTAGGACATCATCAGCAAATAGAGAGCACTTGTACTCGGTGCCTCCCACCTCAATCCACCTAATATTGGGGTTATGGCGAATTGATGAGAGCAGGTGCTCCGTCACTAGGATGTATAAGAGAGGGGACAGAGGACATCACTGCCTTGTCCCATTGGTGATTGTGAAAGGTGATGAAAATGTTCTGACGCACCCCCTGGGCCTTGGGACACCCGGAGCCGGACCCTTTTTGGTGGATGCTGGTGGTTGTAGTCTTCGTGGCGGCGACCCAGTTCCGTGGCTCAGGGCGGTCAAACCAGTGGCGGAACTATTTATGTGGTTTTCATGTTTAAATGTCCGACTACGCCACCCGTGGATTGCGGTCAGAGTGAACCGCCGCTACAGGGCAGACCACTGAGGCTGGTGTTGTGGGTGCAGCAGAGCGTAGCATAACTCCCCACGGGAGGAGTATAGCCTCAGGGCAGTGTATGCGGAGGATGCGGGTGATGGTGCAGGGCAGCAGCAGTAACGACACGGAGTCAGTGATGCAGTTCAGGGCCTTTACTCACAGTTCTTATTATCCAGACCACGTCTGCAGGTAACGGCTGCCCACGTCGTACTGTGCTCACCAGGTGAGGGGCTCAGACAACTCCCAGATAACTTTGGAGCACTTCACAGGACCCCCTTTGTGTGTCCTTTGTCTGGCCTTCCTTACCAACACTTCTGTCCGGCTGCCTCGGGCCTCCTCTTGGTAAACTTGGCGCCAGTTTCCCTGACCCTATGTGGTGCCTTCCTAGCGGGTGTAGCAAGGGGCTGCGCCACATAAAATGTCAGAGCCTCCGGTTTCTAGCTGAGGGTCGTTTCCTGCCTCCACTAGTTCGGGGACCGGTCTCCCCCTTTGGCCTGACCCCTCCACGCAGGTGGATTCGGGCGTGCGGTGGCGACTCGCCCGTCCGCACCCCTGGGATCCCTTCATTCCTCGTTTCTGGAGCCTTCTCCGCTCCTCTTCCTTCCTTCTACCTCTTCCAGGCCTGGGCCTCTGTTACTAGGCCCGCCTCCGGAGCAGAGCTCATGCAGAGCCCCTGCTCCCTGCCACTTCTGCTCAGACTTCTCTGCACTGAACTAAGATGGTGCCCACCTTTTATACTCCCTTCTCAATGCACCCAGGAACTGCTTCCTCCCTGCTCCTGCACTACAGGGTTCCCCTTCCTCAGTGTTCCCTCCCCCCACTCCAGCCAGGGACAGGGACTGTCGTGCCCATCTCAGGGGCATATTGGTCGCCCTGCCCCACGGCAATGTGGTGTAATGCATGCAGGTGTCGGGTCCTGATCCACACTCCATCCTTACCTGAGAGTGAGATATCACACCTCTGGGTGAGGTGCAATACGTCTGTAGCAACCGAGCCCTCAGGGTGCTACAGTTCCATTTATCTTCAGCCTAGGTGACGTATTGCGATACAGGGCCGTGATTTTGGCTATAAAAGGGTCCCCTAGACCCCTACCCCAAGCTTTTTAAGAGAATCATATATGGCGTGCCAGGAGACTCTATGGAATGCTTTCTCAGCATCCAACAAGAGTATCTAATTACAAATTTTTAACTGCATCTAGCCCAGGAAATACTTTGTGCCTAGTAGCAGTGTCTGCTAGTGAGCGGATTATCCCGGCTGTTAAGCAAGCTGCACCACCTGTAGTTTAGACACTTAATTTTTTCAAAGGAAATGCTTCGGGACCATGGGATACTTAGTGAAGAGCATCAGGAGGCACCCCAAGGCATAGGGGCTGGGACTGGCAGTAGGATGCCTTGCGGTGGACAGCCGAGCTCGATCCTTATAAAAGCTTTTTAACTGCAGCAGCTTTAGTGGACGCTACTGGAGCTGGAATTACCGCGGCTGCTGGCATGAGACTTGCCCTCCAATAGATCCTTGTAAATGGATTTAAAGTGTATTCATTCAAATTAGAGGGACAATTTAAATTAAAAAGCTTAGAGCTGCCTCCACCACAGGGGGGCTCGCTCGACCCACCAGCGGACAGGCACCAGTATTGGGAGAGGGGGGCTGGCCGTCAGGGTTCACCGCGGCTCTGGCACAAACCCGGCGACACGGAGGTGGCACGGGCAGGAGCGGACTGGCCGTGTCGGCTTCTCACTTTTTGGATTTTAGAAGGGCATGACATGCCTATATCTGTGTCTCCCCCTCCTTTTACTCCTCCACCTCTTTTATTTTCGCATGACTATATGTACTTGTCACTTTTCCATGTGTTAGTTATGTCTTCTGAGCAGTTTGTCAGCTTTTGGACACCTTTGAAGGTGTTTTCTATGTGTTTCTATGTGTTTTTGTTTGCCTGCCATTGGTTTTAACGGTGTTCGAAGGTGTTCGACGAACAGTTCGACGAACAGTTCGGCGAACACACGGGTGTTCGACGAACCGAACCGAACTCGAACACTACGGGGGTGGCTCAACACTAATACTAACCTCCACCAGGTTGCAAATTAAAAATATTTTTTTTCTACATCGAGCTCTGAAAAAATATTTAGGCTTCTAGCAGTGTGTGGGACTTGGTCTATTAGTCCATCTATACTGACCTCCATCAGGTTGCAAATTCAATATAATTTTTTCTGCATGTAGTTCTGAAAAAATATTTAGGCTTCTAGCAGTGTGTGGGACTTGGTCTATTAGTCCATCTATACTGACCTCCATCAGGTTGCAAATTCAATATAATTTTTTTCTGCATCTAGCTCTGAAAAAATATTTCGGCTTGTAGCAGTGTGTGGGACTTGGTCTATTAGTCCATCTATACTGACCTCCATCAGGTTGCAAATTAAATATAATTTTTTTCTGCATCTAGCTCTGAAAAAATATTTCAGCTTCTAGCAGTGTGTGGGACTTGGTCTATTAGTCCATCTATACTAACCTCCATCAGGTTGCAAATTCAATATAATTATTTTCTGCATCAAGCTCTGAAAAAATATTTAGGCTTCTAGCAGTGTGTGGGACTTGGTCTATTAGTCCATCTATACTGACCTCCATCAGGTTGCAAATTCAATATAATTTTTGTCTGCATCTAGCTCTGAAAAAATATTTAGGCATCTAGCAGTGTGTGGGACTTGGTCTATTAGTCAATCTATACTGACCTCCATCAGGTTGCAAATTCAATATAATTTTTTTTTGCATCTAGCTCTGAAAAAATATTTAGGCTTGTAGCAGTGTGTGGGACTTGTTCTATTAGTCCATCTATACTAACCTCCACAAGGTTGCAAAGTAAAAATAATTTTTTTCTGCATCGAGCTCTAAAAAAATATTTAGGCTTCTAGCAGTGTGTGGGACTTGGTGTATTAGTCCATCTATACTGTCCTCCATCAGGTTGCAAATTCAATATAATTTTTTTCTGCATCTAGCTCTGAAAAAATATTTAGGCTTCTAGCAGTGCGTGGGACTTGGTCTATTAGTCCATCTATACTGACCTACATCAGGTTGCAAATTCAATATAATTTTTTTCTGCATCTAGCTCTGAAAAAATATTTACGCTTCTAGCAGTGTGTGGGACTTGGTGTATTTGTCCATCTATACTGACCTCCATTAGGTTGCAAATTCAATATAATTTTTTTCGGCATCTAGCTCTGAAAAAATATTTCGGCTTGTAGCAGTGTGTGGGACTTGTTCTATTAGTCCATCTATACTAACCTCCACCAGGTTGCAAATTGAAAATAATTTTTTTCTGCATCGAGCTCTGAAAAAATATTTAGGCTTCTAGCAGTGTGTGGGACTTGGTCTATTAGTCCATCTATACTGACCTCCATCAGGTTGCAAAATTCAATATAATTTTTTTCTGCATCTAGTTCTGAAAAAATATTTAGGCTTCTAGCAGTGTGTGGGACTTGGTCTATTAGTCCATCTATACTAACCTCCATCAGGTTGCAAATTCAATATAATTTTTTTCTGCATCTAGCTCTGAAAAAATATTTAGGCTTCTAGCAGTGTGTGGGACTTGGTCTATTAGTCCATCTATACTGACCTCCATCAGGTTGCAAATTCAATATAATTTTTTTCTGCATCTAGCTCTGAAAAAATATTTAGGCTTCTAGCAGTGTGTGGGACTTGGTCTATTAGTCCATCTATACTGACCTCCATCAGGTTGAAAATTCAATATAATTTATTTCAGTATCTAGCTCTGAAAAAATATTTAGGCTTCTAGCAGTGTGTGGGACTTGGTCTATTAGTCCATCTATACTGACCTCCATCAGGTTGCAAATTCAATATAATTTTTTTCTGCATCTAGCTCTGAAAAAATATTTAGGCTTCTAGCAGTGTGTGGTACTTGTTCTATTAGTCCATCTATACTAACCTTCACCAGGTTGCAAATTAAAAATAGTTTTTTTCTACAACGAGCTCTAAAAAAATATTTAGGCTTCTAGCAGTGTGTGGGACTTGGTGTATTAGTCCATCTATACTGACCTCCATCAGGTTGCAAATTCAGTATAATTTTTTTCTGCATCTAGCTCTGAAAAAATATTTAGGCTTCTAGCAGTGTGTGGGACTTGGTCTATTACTCCATCTATACTGACCTCCATCAGGTTGCAAATTCAATATAATTTTTTTCTGCATCTAGCTCTGAAAAAATATTTCAGCTTCTAGCAGTGTGTGGGACTTGGTCTATTAGTCCATCTATACTGACCTCCATTAGGTTGCAAATTCAATATAATTTTTTTCGGCATCTAGCTCTGAAAAAATATTTAGGCTTCTAGCAGTGTGTGGGACTTGTTCTATTAGTCCATCTATACTAACCTCCACCAGGTTGCAAATTAAAAATAATTTTTTTCTACATCGAGCTCTGAAGAAATATTTAGGCTTCTAGCAGTGTGTGGGACTTGGTCTTTTAGTCCATCTATACTGACCTCCATCAGGTTGCAAATTCAATATAATTTTTTTCTGCATGTAGTTCTGAAAAAATATTTAGGCTTCTAGCAGTGTGTGTGACTTGGTCTATTACTCCATCTATACTGACCTCCATCAGGTTGCAAATTCAATATAATTTTTTTCTGCATGTAGTTCTGAAAAAATATTTAGGCTTCTAGCAGTGTGTGGGACTTGGTCTATTAGTCCATCTATACTGACCTCCATCAGGTTGCAAATTCAATATAATTTTTTTCTGCATCTAGCTCTGAAAAAATATTTAGGCTTCTAGCAGTGTGTGGGACTTGGTCTATTAGTCCATCTATACTGACCTCCATCAGGTTGCAAATTAAATATAATTTTTTTCTGCATCTAGCTCTGAAAAAATATTTCAGCTTCTAGCACTGTGTGGGACTTGGTCTATTAGTCCATCTGTACTAACCTCCATCAGGTTGCAAATTCAATATAATTATTTTCTGCATCAAGCTCTGAAAAAATATTTAGGCTTGTAGCAGTGTGTGGGACTTGTTCTATTAGTCCATCTATACTAACCTCCACCAGGTTGCAAATTAAAAATAATTTTTTTCTGCATCGAGCTCTAAAAAAATTTTTAGGCTTCTAGCAGTGTGTGGGACTTGGTGTATTAGTCCATCTATACTGTCCTCCATCAGGTTGCAAATTCAATATAATTTTTTTATGCATCTAGCTCTGAAAAAATATTTAGGCTTCTAGCAGTGCGTGGGACTTGGTCTATTAGTCCATCTATACTGACCTCCATCAGGTTGCAAATTCAAAATAATTTTTTTCTGCATCTAGCTCTGAAAAAATATTTAGGCTTCTAGCAGTGTGTGGGACTTGGTCTATTAGTCCATCTATACTGACCTCCATCAGGTTATAAATTCAGTATAATTTTTTTCTGCATCTAGATCTGAAAAAATATTTAGGCTTCTAGCAGTGTGTGGTACTTGTTCTATTAGTCCATCTATACTAACCTCCACCAGGTTGCAAATTATAAATAATTTTTTTCTGCATCGAGCTCTTAAAAAAATATGTAGGCTTCTAGCAGTGTGTGGGACTTGGTGTATTAGTCCATCTATACTGACCTCCATCAGGTTGCAAATTCAATATAATTTTTTTCTGCATCTAGCTCTGAAAAAATATTTAGGCTTCTAGCAGTGCGTGGCACTTGGTCTATTAGTCTATCTATACTGACCTCCATCAGGTTGCAAATTCAATATAATTTTTTTCTGCATCTAGCTCTGAAAAAATATTTAGGCTTCTAGCAGTGTGTGGGACTTGTTCTATTAGTCCATCTATACTGACCTCCATCAGGTTGAAAATTCAATATAATTTTTTTCTGCATCTAGCTCTGAAAAAATAATTAGGCTTCTAGCAGTGTGTGGGACTTGGTCTATTAGTCCCTCTATACTGACCTCCATCAGGTTGCAAATTCAATATAATTTTTTTCTGCATCTAGCTCTGAAAAAATATTTCATATTTTAGCAGTGTGTGGGACTTGGTATATTAGTCCATCTATACTGACCTCCATCAGGCTGCAAATTCAATATAATTTTTCTCTGCATCTAGCTTTGAAAAAATATTTAGGCTTCTAGCAGTGTGTGGGACTTGTTCTATTAGTCCATCTATACTGACCTCCACCAGGTTGCAAATTAAAAATATTTTTTTTCTGCATCGATCTCTGAATAAATATTTAGGCTTCTAGCAGTGTGTGGGACTTGGTCTATTAGTCCATCTATACTGACCTCCATTAGGTTGCAAATTCAATATAATTTTTTTCTGCATCTAGCTCTGAAAAAATATTTAGGCTTCTAGCAGTGTGTGGGCCTTGGTCTATTAGTCCATCTATACTGACCTCCATCAGGTTGCAAATAAAATATAATTTTTTTCTGCATCTAGCTCTGAAAAAATATTTAGGCTTCTAGCAGTGTGTGGGACTTGGTCTATTAGTCCATCTATACTGACCTCCATCAGGTTGCAAATTCAATATAATTTTTTCTGCATCTAGCTCTGAAAAAATATTTAGGCTTCTAGCAGTGTGTGGGATTTGATCTATTAGTCCATCTATACTGACCTGCATCAGGTTGCAAATTCAATATAATTTTTTTCTGCATCTAGCTCTGAAAAAATATTTAGGCTTCTAGCAGTGTGTGGGACTTGGTCTATTAGTCCTTCTATACTGACCTCCATCAGGTTGTAAATTCAGTATAATTTTTTTCTGCATCTAGATCTGAAAAAATATTTAGGCTTCTAGCAGTGTATGGGACTTGGTCTATTAGTCCATCTATACTGACCTCCATCAGGTTGCAAATTCAATATAATTTTTTTCTGCATCTAGCTCTGAAAAAATATTTAGGCTTCTAGCAGTGTGTGGTACTTGTTCTATTAGTCCATCTATACTAACCTCCACCAGGTTGCAAATTATAAATAATTTTTTTCTGCATCGAGCTCTAAAAAAATATTTAGGCTTCTAGCAGTGTGTGGGACTTGGTCTATTAGTCGATCTATACTGACCTCCATCAGGTTGCAAATTCAATATAATTTTTTTCTGCATCTAGCTCTGAAAAAATATTTAGGCTTCTAGCAGTGTGTGGTACTAGTTCTATTAGTCCATCTATACTAACCTCCACCAGGTTGCAAATTATAAATAATTTTTTTCTGCATCGAGCTCTAAAAAAATATTTAGGCTTCTAGCAGTGTGTGGTACTTCGTCTATTAGTCCATCTATACTGACCTCCATCAGGTTGCAAATTCAATATAATTTTTTTCTGCATCTAGCTCTGAAAAAATATTTCAGCTTCTAGCAGTGTGTGGGACTTGGTCTATTAGTCCATCTATACTGACCTCCATCAAGTTGCAAATTCAATATAATTTTTTTCTACATCTAGCTCTGAAAAAATATTTAGGCTTCTAGCAGCGTGTGGGACTTGGTCTATTAGTCCATCTATACTGACACCATCAGGTTGCAAATTCAATATAGTTTTTTTCTGCATCTAGCTCTGAAAAAGTATTTAGGCTTCTAGCAGTGTGTGGTACTTGGTCTATTAGTCCATCTATACTGACCTCCATCAGGTTGCAAATTCAATATAATTTTTTTCTGCATCTAGCTCTGAAAAAATATTTAGGCTTCTAGCAGTATGTGGGACTTGGTCTATTAGTCCATCTATACTGACCTCCATCAGGTTGCAAATTCAATTTAAATTTTTTCTGCATCTAGCTCTGAAAAAATATTTCAGCTTCTAGCAGTATGTGGGACTTGGTCTATTAGTCCATCTATACTGACCTCCATCAGGTAGCAAACTAAAAATAATTTTTTTCAGCATCGAGCTCTGAATAAATATTTAGGCTTCTAGCAGTGTGTGGGACTTGGTCTATTAGTCCATCTATACTGACCTACATTAGGTTGCAAATTCAATTTAATTTTTTTCTGCATCTAGCTCTGAAAAAATATTTAGGCTTCTAGCAGTGTGTGGGACTTGTTCTATTAGTCCATCTATACTGACCTCCATCATGTTGGAAATTCAATATAATTTTTTTCTGCATCTAGCTCTGAAAAAATATTTCAGCTTCTAGCAGTATGTGGGACTTGGTCTATTAGTCCATCTATACTGACCTCCATCAGGTTGCAAATTCAATATAATTTTTTTCTGCATCTAGCTCTGAAAAAATATTTAGGCTTCTAGCAGTGTGTGGTACTTGTTCTATTAGTCCATCTATACTAACCTCCACCAGGTTGCAAATTATAAATAATTTTTTTCTGCATCGAGCTCTAAAAAAATATTTAGGCTTCTAGCAGTGTGTGGGACTTCGTCTATTAGTCCATCTATACTGACCTCCATCAGGTTGCAAATTCAATATAATTTTTTTCTGCATCTAGCTCTGAAAAAATATTTCAGCTTCTAGCAGTGTGTGGGACTTGGTCTATTAGTCCATCTATACTGACCTCCATCAAGTTGCAAATTCAATATAATTTTTTTCTACATCTAGCTCTGAAAAAATATTTAGGCTTCTAGCAGCGTGTGGGATTTGGTCTCTTAGTCCATCTATACTGACCTCCATCAGGTTGCAAATTCAATATAATTTTTTCTGCATCTAGCTCTGAAAAAATATTTAGGCTTCTAGCAGTGTGTGGGACTTGGTCTATTAGTCCATCTATACTGACCTCCATCATGTTGGAAATTCAATATAATTTTTTTCAGCATCGAGCTCTGAATAAATATTTAGGCTTCTAGCAGTGTGTGGGACTTGGTCTATTAGTCCATCTATACTGACCTCCATCAGGTAGCAAACTAAAAATAATTTTTTTCAGCATCGAGCTCTGAATAAATATTTAGGCTTCTAGCAGTGTGTGGGACTTGGTCTATTAGTCCATCTATACTGACCTACATTAGGTTGCAAATTCAATTTAATTTTTTTCTGCATCTAGCTCTGAAAATATATTTAGGCTTCTAGCAGTGTGTGGGACTTGTTCTATTAGTCCATCTATACTGACCTCCATCATGTTGGAAATTCAATATAATTTTTTTCTGCATCTAGCTCTGAAAAAATATTTCAGCTTCTAGCAGTATGTGGGACTTGGTCTATTAGTCCATCTATACTGACCTCCATCAGGTTGCAAATTCAATATAATTTTTTCTGCATCTAGCTCTGAAAAAATATTTAGGCTTCTAGCAGTGTGTGGGATTTGATCTATTAGTCCATCTATACTGACCTGCATCAGGTTGCAAATTCAATATAATTTTTTTCTGCATCTAGCTCTGAAAAAATATTTAGGCTTCTAGCAGTGTGTGGGACTTGGTCTATTAGTCCTTCTATACTGACCTCCATCAGGTTGTAAATTCAGTATAATTTTTTTCTGCATCTAGATCTGAAAAAATATTTAGGCTTCTAGCAGTGTATGGGACTTGGTTTATTAGTCCATCTATACTGACCTCCATCAGGTTGCAAATTCAATATAATTTTTTTCTGCATCTAGCTCTGAAAAAATATTTAGGCTTCTAGCAGTGTGTGGTACTTGTTCTATTAGTCCATCTATACTAACCTCCACCAGGTTGCAAATTATAAATAATTTTTTTCTGCATCGAGCTCTAAAAAAATATTTAGGCTTCTAGCAGTGTGTGGGACTTGGTCTATTAGTCGATCTATACTGACCTCCATCAGGTTGCAAATTCAATATAATTTTTATCTGCATCTAGCTCTGAAAAAATATTTAGGCTTCTAGCAGTGTGTGGTACTAGTTCTATTAGTCCATCTATACTAACCTCCACCAGGTTGCAAATTATAAATAATTTTTTTCTGCATCGAGCTCTAAAAAAATATTTAGGCTTCTAGCAGTGTGTGGGACTTCGTCTATTAGTCCATCTATACTGACCTCCATCAGGTTGCAAATTCAATATAATTTTTTTCTGCATCTAGCTCTGAAAAAATATTTCAGCTTCTAGCAGTGTGTGGGACTTGGTCTATTAGTCCATCTATACTGACCTCCATCAAGTTGCAAATTCAATATAATTTTTTTCTACATCTAGCTCTGAAAAAATATTTAGGCTTCTAGCAGCGTGTGGGACTTGGTCTATTAGTCCATCTATACAGACACCATCAGGTTGCAAATTCAATATAATTTTTTTCTGCATCTAGCTCTGAAAAAGTATTTAGGCTTCTAGCAGTGTGTGGTACTTGGTCTATTAGTCCATCTATACTGACCTCCATCAGGTTGCAAATTCAATATAATTTTTTTCTGCATCTAGCTCTGAAAAAATATTTAGGCTTCTAGCAGTGTGTGGGACTTGTTCTATTAGTCCATCTATACTGACCTCCATCAGGTTGCAAATTCAATATAATTTTTTTCTGCATCTAGCTCTGAAAAAATATTTCAGCTTCTAGCAGTATGTGGGACTTGGTCTATTAGTCCATCTATACTGACCTCCATCAGGTTGCAAATTCAATTTAAATTTTTTCTGCATCTAGCTCTGAAAAAATATTTCAGCTTCTAGCAGTATGTGGGACTTGGTCTATTAGTCCATCTATAATGACCTCCATCAGGTTGCAAATTCAATATAATTTTTCTCTGTATCTAGCTCTGAAAAAATATTTAGGCTTCTAGCAGTTTGTGGGACTTGTTCTATTAGTCCATCTATACTGACCTCCATCAGGTAGCAAAGTAAAAACAATTTTTTTCAGCATCGAGCTCTGAATAAATATTTAGGCTTCTAGCAGTGTGTGGGACTTGGTCTATTAGTCCATCTATACTGACCTACATTAGGTTGCAAATTCAATTTAATTTTTTTCTGCATCTAGCTCTGAAAAAATATTTAGGCTTCTAGCAGTGTGTGGGACTTGTTCTATTAGTCCATCTATACTGACCTCCATCATGTTGGAAATTCAATATAATTTTTTTCTGCATCTAGCTCTGAAAAAATATTTCAGCTTCTAGCAGTATGTGGGACTTGGTCTATTAGTCCATCTATACTGACCTCCATCAGGTTGCAAATTCAATATAATTTTTTTCTGCATCTAGCTCTGAAAAAATATTTAGGCTTCTAGCAGTGTGTGGTACTTGTTCTATTAGTCCATCTATACTAACCTCCACCAGGTTGCAAATTATAAATAATTTTTTTCTGCATCGAGCTCTAAAAAAATATTTAGGCTTCTAGCAGTGTGTGGGACTTCGTCTATTAGTCCATCTATACTGACCTCCATCAGGTTGCAAATTCAATATAATTTTTTTCTGCATCTAGCTCTGAAAAAATATTTCAGCTTCTAGCAGTGTGTGGGACTTGGTCTATTAGTCCATCTATACTGACCTCCATCAAGTTGCAAATTCAATATAATTTTTTTCTACATCTAGCTCTGAAAAAATATTTAGGCTTCTAGCAGCGTGTGGGATTTGGTCTCTTAGTCCATCTATACTGACCTCCATCAGGTTGCAAATTCAATATAATTTTTTCTGCATCTAGCTCTGAAAAAATATTTAGGCTTCTAGCAGTGTGTGGGACTTGGTCTATTAGTCCATCTATACTGACCTCCATCATGTTGGAAATTGAATATAATTTTTTTCAGCATCGAGCTCTGAATAAATATTTAGGCTTCTAGCAGTGTGTGGGACTTGGTCTATTAGTCCATCTATACTGACCTCCATCAGGTAGCAAACTAAAAATAATTTTTTTCAGCATCGAGCTCTGAATAAATATTTAGGCTTCTAGCAGTGTGTGGGACTTGGTCTATTAGTCCATCTATACTGACCTACATTAGGTTGCAAATTCAATTTAATTTTTTTCTGCATCTAGCTCTGAAAAAATATTTAGGCTTCTAGCAGTGTGTGGGACTTGTTCTATTAGTCCATCTATACTGACCTACATCATGTTGGAAATTCAATATAATTTTTTTCTGCATCTAGCTCTGAAAAAATATTTCAGCTTCTAGCAGTATGTGGGACTTGGTCTATTAGTCCATCTATACTGACCTCCATCAGGTTGCAAATTCAATATAATTTTTTCTGCATCTAGCTCTGAAAAAATATTTAGGCTTCTAGCAGTGTGTGGGATTTGATCTATTAGTCCATCTATACTGACCTGCATCAGGTTGCAAATTCAATATAATTTTTTTCTGCATCTAGCTCTGAAAAAATATTTAGGCTTCTAGCAGTGTGTGGGACTTGGTCTATTAGTCCTTCTATACTGACCTCCATCAGGTTGTAAATTCAGTATAATTTTTTTCTGCATCTAGATCTGAAAAAATATTTAGGCTTCTAGCAGTGTATGGGACTTGGTCTATTAGTCCATCTATACTGACCTCCATCAGGTTGCAAATTCAATATAATTTTTTTCTGCATCTAGCTCTGAAAAAATATTTAGGCTTCTAGCAGTGTGTGGGACTTGTTCTATTAGTCCATCTATACTAACCTCCACCAGGTTGCAAATTATAAATAATTTTTTTCTGCATCGAGCTCTAAAAAAATATTTAGGCTTCTAGCAGTGTGTGGGACTTCGTCTATTAGTCCATCTATACTGACCTCCATCAGGTTGCAAATTCAATATAATTTTTTTCTGCATCTAGCTCTGAAAAAATATTTCAGCTTCTAGCAGTGTGTGGGACTTGGTCTATTAGTCCATCTATACTGACCTCCATCAAGTTGCAAATTCAATATAATTTTTTTCTACATCTAGCTCTGAAAAAATATTTAGGCTTCTAGCAGCGTGTGGGACTTGGTCTATTAGTCCATCTATACTGACACCATCAGGTTGCAAATTCAATATAATTTTTTTCTGCATCTAGCTCTGAAAAAGTATTTAGGCTTCTAGCAGTGTGTGGTACTTGGTCTATTAGTCCATCTATACTGACCTCCATCAGGTTGCAAATTCAATATAATTTTTTTCTGCATCTAGCTCTGAAAAAATATTTAGGCTTCTAGCAGTGTGTGGGACTTGTTCTATTAGTCCATCTATACTGACCTCCATCAGGTTGCAAATTCAATATAATTTTTTTCTGCATCTAGCTCTGAAAAAATATTTCAGCTTCTAGCAGTATGTGGGACTTGGTCTATTAGTCCATCTATACTGACCTCCATCAGGTTGCAAATTCAATTTAAATTTTTTCTGCATCTAGCTCTGAAAAAATATTTCAGCTTCTAGCAGTATGTGGGACTTGGTCTATTAGTCCATGTATAATGACCTCCATCAGGTTGCAAATTCAATATAATTTTTCTCTGCATCTAGCTCTGAAAAAATATTTAGGCTTCTAGCAGTTTGTGGGACTTGTTCTATTAGTCCATCTATACTGACCTCCATCAGGTAGCAAAGTAAAAATAATTTTTTTCAGCATCGAGCTCTGAATAAATATTTAGGCTTCTAGCAGTGTGTGGGACTTGGTCTATTAGTCCATCTATACTGACCTACATTAGGTTGCAAATTCAATTTAATTTTTTTCTGCATCTAGCTCTGAAAAAATATTTAGGTTTCTAGCAGTGTGTGGGACTTGTTCTATTAGTCCATCTATACTGACCTCCATCATGTTGGAAATTCAATATAATTTTTTTCTGCATCTAGCTCTGAAAAAATATTTCAGCTTCTAGCAGTATGTGGGACTTGGTCTATTAGTCCATCTATACTGACCTCCATCAGGTTGCAAATTCAATATAATTTTTTTCTGCATCTAGCTCTGAAAAAATATTTAGGCTTCTAGCAGTGTGTGGTACTTGTTCTATTAGTCCATCTATACTAACCTCCACCAGGTTGCAAATTATAAATAATTTTTTTCTGCATCGAGCTCTAAAAAAATATTTAGGCTTCTAGCAGTGTGTGGGACTTCGTCTATTAGTCCATCTATACTGACCTCCATCAGGTTGCAAATTCAATATAATTTTTTTCTGCATCTAGCTCTGAAAAAATATTTCAGCTTCTAGCAGTGTGTGGGACTTGGTCTATTAGTCCATCTATACTGACCTCCATCAAGCTGCAAATTCAATATAATTTTTTTCTACATCTAGCTCTGAAAAAATATTTAGGCTTCTAGCAGCGTGTGGGATTTGGTCTCTTAGTCCATCTATACTGACCTCCATCAGGTTGCAAATTCAATATAATTTTTTCTGCATCTAGCTCTGAAAAAATATTTAGGCTTCTAGCAGTGTGTGGGACTTGGTCTATTAGTCCATCTATACTGACCTCCATCATGTTGGAAATTCAATATAATTTTTTTCAGCATCGAGCTCTGAATAAATATTTAGGCTTCTAGCAGTGTGTGGGACTTGGTCTATTAGTCCATCTATACTGACCTCCATCAGGTAGCAAACTAAAAATAATTTTTTTCAGCATCGAGCTCTGAATAAATATTTAGGCTTCTAGCAGTGTGTGGGACTTGGTCTATTAGTCCATCTATACTGACCTACATTAGGTTGCAAATTCAATTTAATTTTTTTCTGCATCTAGCTCTGAAAAAATATTTAGGCTTCTAGCAGTGTGTGGGACTTGTTCTATTAGTCCATCTATACTGACCTCCATCATGTTGGAAATTCAATATAATTTTTTTCTGCATCTAGCTCTGAAAAAATATTTCAGCTTCTAGCAGTATGTGGGACTTGGTCTATTAGTCCATCTATACTGAAATCCATCAGGTTGCAAATTCAATATAATTTTTCTCTGCGTCTAGCTCTGAAAAAATATTTAGGCTTCTAGCAGTGTGTGGGACTTGTTCTATTAGTCCATCTATACTGACCTCCACCAGGTAGCAAACTAAAAATAATTTTTTTCAGCATCGAGCTCTGAATAAATATTTAGGCTTCTAGCAGTGTGTGGGACTTGGTCTATTAGTCCACCTATAATGACCTCCATCAGGTTGAAAATTCAATACAATTTTTTTCTGCATCTAGCTCTGAAAAAATATTTCAGCTTCTAGCAGTGTGTGGGACTTGGTCTATTAGTCCATCTATACTGACCTCCATCAGATTGCAAATTCAATATAATTTTTTTCTACATCTAGCTCTGAAAAAATATTTAGGCTTCTAGCAGCGTGTGGGATTTGGTCTCTTAGTCCATCTATACTGACCTCCATCAGGTTGCAAATTCAATATAATTTTTTTCTGCATCTAGCTCTGAAAAAATATTTCACATTCTAGCAGTGTGTGGGACTTGGTCTATTAGTCCATCTATACTGACCTCCATCAGGTTGCAAATTCAATATAATTTTTTTCTGCATCTAGCTCTGAAAAAGTATTTAGGCTTCTAGCAGTGTGTGGGACTTGTTCTCTTAGTCCATCTATACTGACCTCCATCAGGTTGCAAATTCAATATAATTTTTTCTGCATCTAGCTCTGAAAAAATATTTAGGCTTCTAGCAGTGTGTGGGACTTGGTCTATTAGTCCATCTATACTGACCTCCATCATGTTGGAAATTCAATATAATTTTTTTCAGCATCGAGCTCTGAATAAATATTTAGGCTTCAAGCAGTGTGTGGGACTTGGTCTATTAGTCCATCTATACTGACCTCCATCAGGTAGCAAACTAAAAATAATTTTTTTCAGCATCGAGCTCTGAATAAATATTTAGGCTTCTAGCAGTGTGTGGGACTTGGTCTATTAGTCCATCTATACTGACCTACATTAGGTTGCAAATTCAATTTAATTTTTTTCTGCATCTAGCTCTGAAAAAATATTTAGGCTTCTAGCAGTGTGTGGGACTTGTTCTATTAGTCCATCTATACTGACCTCCATCATGTTGGAAATTCAATATAATTTTTTTCTGCATCTAGCTCTGAAAAAATATTTCAGCTTCTAGCAGTATGTGGGACTTGGTCTATTAGTCCATCTATACTGAAATCCATCAGGTTGCAAATTCAATATAATTTTTCTCTGCGTCTAGCTCTGAAAAAATATTTAGGCTTCTAGCAGTGTGTGGGACTTGTTCTATTAGTCCATCTATACTGACCTCCACCAGGTAGCAAACTAAAAATAATTTTTTTCAGCATCGAGCTCTGAATAAATATTTAGGCCTCTAGCAGTGTGTGGGACTTGTTCTATTAGTCCATCTATACTGACCTCCATCAGGTTGCAAATTCAATATAATTTTTTTCTGCATCTAGCTCTGAAAAAATATTTAGGCTTCTAGCAGTGTGTGGGACTTGGCCTATAAGTCCATCTATACTGACCTCCATCAGGTTGCAAATTCAATACAATTTTTTTCTGCATCTAGCTCTGAAAAAATCTTTCAGCTTCTAGCAGTATGTGGGACTTGGTCTATTAGTCCACCTATAATGACCTCCATCAGGTTGCAAATTCAATATAATTTTTCTCTGCATCTAGCTCTGAAAAATATTTAGGCTTCTAGCAGTGTATGGGACTTGTTCTATTTGTCCATCTATACTGACCTCCACCAGGTAGCAAACTAAAAATAATTTTTTTCAGCATCGAGCTCTGAATAAATATTTAGGCTTCTAGCAGTGTGTGGGACTTGTTCTATTAGTCCATCTATACTGACCTCCAACAGGTTGCAAATTCAATATAATTTTTTTCTACATCTAGCTCTGAAAAAATATTTAGGCTTCTAGCAGTGTGTGGGACTTGGCCTATAAGTCGATCTATACTGACCTCCATCAGGTTGCAAATTCAATATAATTTTTTTCTGCATCTAGCTCTGAAAAAACATTTAGGCTTCTAGCAGTGTGTGGGAATTGGTCTATTAGTCCATCTGTACTGACCTCCATCAGGTTGCAAATTCAATATAATTTTTTTCTGCATCTAGCTCTGAAAAAATATTTCACATTCTAGCAGTGTGTGGGACTTGGTCTATTAGTCCATCTATACTGACCTCCATCAGGTTGCAAATTCAATATAATTTTTTTCTGCATCTAGCTCTGAAAAAGTATTTAGGCTTCTAGCAGTGTGTGGGACTTGTTCTATTAGTCCATCTATACTGACCTCCATCAGGTTGCAAATTCAATATAATTTTTTTCTGCATCTAGCTCTGAAAAAATATTTCAGCTTCTAGCAGTATGTGGGACTTGGTCTATTAGTCCATCTATAATGACCTCCATCAGGTTGCAAATTCAATATAATTTTTCTCTGCATCTAGCTCTGAAAAAATATTTAGGCTTCTAGCAGTGTGTGGGACTTGTTCTATTAGTCCATCTATACTGACCTCCACCAGGTAGCAAACTAAAAATAATTTTTTCAGCATCGAGCTCTGAATAAATATTTAGGCTTCTAGCAGTGTGTGGGACTTGTTCTATTAGTCCATCTATACTGACCTCCATCAGGTTGCAAATTCAATATAATTTTTTTATGCATCTAGCTCTGAAAAAATATTTCAGCTTCTAGCAGTGTGTGGGACTTGGTCTATAAGTCCATCTATACTGACCTCCATCAGGTTGCAAATTCAATATAATTTTTCTCTGCATCTAGCTTTGAAAAAATATTTAGGCTTCTAGCAGTGTGTGGGACTTGTTCTATTAGTCCATCTATACTGACCTCCACCAGGTTGCAAATTAAAAATATTTTTTTTCTGCATCGATCTCTGAATAAATATTTAGGCTTCTAGCAGTGTGTGGGACTGGGTCTATTAGTCCATCTATACTGACCTCCATCAGGTTGCAAATTCAGTATAATTTTTTTCTGCATCTAGCTCTGAAAAAATATTTAGGCTTCTGGCAGTGTGTGGGACTTGGTCTATTAGTCCATCTATACTGACCTCCATCAGGTTGCAAATTCAATATAATTTTTTCTGCATCTAGCTCTGAAAAAATATTTCAGCTTCTAGCAGTGTGTGGTACTTGGTCTTTTAGTCCATCTATACTGACCTCCATCAGGTTGCAAATTCAATATAATTTTTCTCTGCATCTAGCTCTGAAAAAATATTTAGGCTTCTAGCAGTGTGTGGGACTTGGTCTATTAGTCCATCTATACTGACCTCCATCAGGTTGCAAATTCAATATAATTTTTTTCTGCATCTAGCTCTGAAAAAATATTTAGTATTCTAGCAGTGTGTGGGACTTGGTCTATTAGTCCATCTATACTGACCTCCATCAGGTTGCAAATTCAATATAATTTTTTTCTGCATCTAGCTCTGAAAAAATATTTAGGCTTCTAGCAGTGTGTGGGATTTGGTCTATTAGTCCATCTATACTGACCTCCATCAGGTTGCAAATTCAATATAATTTTTTTCTGCATCTAGCTCTGAAAAATATTTAGGCTTCTAGCAGTGTTTGGGACTTGGTCTATTAGTCCATCTATACTGACCTCCATCAGGTTGTAAATTCAGTATAATTTTTTTCTGCATCTAGATCTGAAAAAATATTTAGGCTTCTAGCAGTGCGTGGGACTTGGTCTATTAGTCCATCTATACTGACCTCAATCAGGTTGCAAATTCAATATAATTTTTTTCTACATCTAGCTCTGAAAAAATATTTAGGCTTCTAGCAGTGTGTGGTACTTGTTCTATTAGTCCATCTATACTAACCTCCACCAGGTTGCAAATTGTAAATAATTTTTTTCTGCATCGAGCTCTAAAAAAATATTTAGGCTTCTAGCAGTGTGTGGGACTTGGTCTATTAGTCCATCTATACTGACCTCCATCAGGTTGCAAATTCAATATAATTTTTTTCTGCATCTAGCTCTGAAAAAGTATTTAGGCTTCTAGCAGTGTGTGGTACTTGGTCTATTAGTCCATCTATACTGACCTCCATCAGGTTGCAAATTCAATATAATTTTTTTCTGCATCTAGCTCTGAAAAAATATTTAGGCTTCTTGCAGTGTGTGGGACTTGGTCTATTAGTCCATCTATACTGACCTCCATCAGGTTGCAAATTCAATATAATTTTTTGCTGCATCTAGCTCTGAAAAAATATTTCAGCTTCTTGCAATATGTGGGACTCGGTCTATTAGTCCATCTATACTGACCTCCATCAGGTTGCAAATTCAATATAATTTTTTTCTGCATCTAGCTCTGAAAAAATAATTAGGCTTCTAGCAGTGTGTGGGACTTGGTCTATTAGTCCATCTATACTGACCTCCATCAGGTTGCAAATTCAATATAATTTTTTTCTGCATCTAGCTCTGAAAAAATATTTCAGCTTCAAGCAGTGTGTGGGACTTGGTCTATAAGTCCATCTATACTGACCTCCATCAGGTTGCAAATTCAATATAATTTTATTCTGCATCTAGCTCTGAAAAAATATTTAGGCTTCTAGCAGTGTTTGGGACTTGGTCTATTAGTCCATCTATACTGAACTCCATCAGGTTGTAAATTCAGTATAATTTTTTTCTGCATCTAGATCTGAAAAAATATTTAGGCTTCTAGCAGTGTGTGGGACTTGGTCTATTACTCCATCTATACTGACCTCCATCAGGTTGCAAATTCAATATAATTTTTTTCTGCACCTAGCTCTGAAAAAATAATTAGGCTTCTAGCAGTGTGTGGTACTTGTTCTATTAGTCCATCTATACTAACCTCCACCAGGTTGCAAATTATAAATAATTTTTTTCTGCATCGAGCTCTAAAAAAATATTTAGGCTTCTGGCAGCGTGTGGGACTTGGTCTATTAGTCCATCTATACTGACCTCCATCAGGTTGCAAATTCAATATAATTTTTTTCTGTATCTTGCTCTGAAAAAATATTTAGGCTTCTAGCAGTGTGTGGTACTTGTTCTATTAGTCCATCGATACTAACCTCCACCAGGTTGCAAATTATAAATAATTTTTTTCTGCATCTAGCTCTGAAAAAATATTTAGGCTTCTAGCAGTGTGTGGGACTTGTTCTATTAGTCCATCTATACTGACCTCCATCAGGTTGCAAATTCAATATAATTTTTTTCTGCATCTAGCTCTGAAAAATTATTTAGGCTTCTAGCAGTGTGTGGGAATTGGTCTATTAGTCCATCTATACTGACCTCCATCAGGTTGCAAATTCAATATAATTTTTTTCTGCATCTAGCTCTGAAAAAGTATTTAGACTTCTAGCAGTGTGTGGGACTTGGTGTATTAGTCCATCTATACTGACCTCCATCAGGTTGCAAATTCAATATAATTTTTTCTGCATCTAGCTCTCAAAAAATATTTAGGATTCTAGCAGTGTGTGGGACTTGGTCTATTAGTCCATCTATACTGACCTCCATCAGGTTGCAAATTCAATATAATTTTTTTCTGCATCTAGCTCTGAAAAAATATTTCAGCTTCTAGCATTGTGTGGGACTTGTTCTATTAGTCCATCTATACTGACCTCCATCAGGTTGCAAATTCAATATAATTTTTTTCTGCATCTAGCTCTGAAAAAATATTTAGGCTTCTAGCAGTGTGTGGGACTTGGTCTATTAGTCCATCTATACTGACCTCCATCAGGTTGCAAATTCAATATAATTTTTTCTACATCTAGCTCTGAAAAAATATTTAGTATTCTAGCAGTGTGTGGGACTTGGTCTATTAGTCCATCTATACTGACCTCCATCAGGTTGCAAATTCAATATAATTATTTTCTGCATCTAGCTCTGAAAAAATATTTAGGCTTCTAGCAGTGTGTGGGATTTGGTTTATTAGTCCATCTATACTGACCTCCATCAGGTTGCAAATTCAATATAATTTTTTTCTGCATCTAGCTCTGAAAAAATATTTAGGCTTCTAGCAGTGTTTGGGACTTGGTCTAATAGTCCATCTATACTGACCTCCATCAGGTTGTACATTCAGTGTAATTTTTTTCTGCATCTAGATCTGAAAAAATATTTAGGCTTCTAGCAGTGTGTGGGACTTGGTCTATTAGTACATCTATACTGACCTCAATTAGGTTGCAAATTCAATATAATTTTTTTCTGCATCTAGCTCTGAAAAAATATTTAGGCTTCTAGCAGTGTGTGGTACTTGTTCTATTAGTCCATCTATACTAACCTCCACCAGGTTGCAAATTGTAAATAATTTTTTTCTGCATCGAGCTCTAAAAAAATATTTAGGCTTCTAGCAGTGTGTGGGACTTGGTCTATTAGTCCATCTATACTGACCTCCATCAGGTTGCAAATTCAATATAATTTTTTTCTGCATCTAGCTCTGAAAAAGTATTTAGGCTTCTAGCAGTGTGTGGTACTTGGTCTATTAGTCCATCTATACTGACCTCCATCAGGTTGCAAATTCAATACAATTTTTTTCTGCATCTAGCTCTGAAAAAATATTTAGGCTTCTAGCAGCGTGTGGGACTTGGTCTATTAGTCCATCTATACTGACCTCCATCAGGTTGCAAATTCAATATAATTTTTTTCTGCATCTACCTCTGAAAAAATATTTAGGCTTCCAGCAGTGCGTGGGACTTGGTCTATTAGTCGATCTATACTGACCTCCATCAGGTTGCAAATTCAAGATAATTTTTTTCTGCATCTAGCTCTGAAAAAATATTTAGGCTTCTAGCAGTGTGTGGGACTTGGTCTATTAGTCCATCTATACTGACCTCCATCAGGTTGCAAATTCAATATAATTTTTTTCTGCATCTAGCTCTGAAAAAATATTTAGGCTTCTAGCAGTGTGTGGGAATTGGTCTATTAGTCCATCTATACTGACCTCCATCAGGTTGCAAATTCAATATAATTTTTTTCTGCATCTAGCTCTGAAAAAGTATTTAGACTTCTAGCAGTGTGTGGGACTTGGTGTATTAGTCCATCTATACTGACCTCCATCAGGTTGCAAATTCAATATAATTTTTTTCTGCATCAAGCTCTGAAAAAGTATTTAGACTTCTAGCAGTGTGTGATACTTGGTCTATTAGTCCTTCTATACTGACCTCCATCAGGTTGCAAATTCAATATAATTTTTTTCTGCATCTAGCTCTGAAAAAATATTTAGGCTTCTAGCAGTGTGAGGGACTTGGTCTATTAGTCGATCTATACTGACCTCCATCAGGTTGCAAATTCAATACAATTTTTTTCTGCATCTAGCTCTGAAAAAATATTTCAGCTTCTAGCAGTGTGTGGGACTTGGTCTATTAGTCCATCTATACTGACCTCCATCAGGTTGCAAATTCAATATAATTTTTCTCTTCATCTAGCTTTGAAAAAATATTTAGGATTCTAGCAGTGTGTGGGACTTTTTCTATTAGTCCATCTATACTGACCTCCACCAGGTTGCAAATTAAAAATATTTTTTTTATGCATCGATCTCTGAATAAATATTTAGGGTTCTAGCAGTGTGTGGGACTGGGTCTATTAGTCCATCTATACTGACCTCCATCAGGTTGCAAATTCAATATAATTTTTTTCTGCATCTAGCTCTGAAAAATATTTAGGCTTCTAGCAGTGTGTGGGACTTGGTCTATTAGTCCATCTGTATTGACCTCCATCAGGTTGCAAATTCAATATAATTTTTTCTGCATCTAGCTCTCAAAAAATATTTAGGATTCTAGCAGTGTGTGGGACTTGGTCTATTAGTCCATCTATACTGACCTCCATCAGGTTGCAAATTCAATATAATTTTTTCTGCATCTAGCTCTGAAAAAATATTTCAGCTTCTAGCATTGTGTGGGACTTGTTCTATTAGTCCATCTATACTGACCTCCATCAGGTTGCAAATTTAATATAATTTTTTTCTGCATCTAGCTCTGAAAAAATATTTAGGCTTCTAGCAGTGTGTGGGAATTCGTCTATTAGTTCATCTATACTGACTTCCATCAGGTTGCAAATTCAATATAATTTTTTTCTGCATCTAGATTTGAAAAAATATTTAGGCTTCTAGCAGTGTGTGGTACTTGTTCTATTAGTCCATCTATACTAACCTCCACCAGGGTGCAAATTATAAATAATTTTTTTCTGCATCGATCTCTGAATAAATATTTAGGCTTCTAGCAGTGTGTGGGACTGGGTCTATTATTCCATCTATACTGACCTCCATCAGGTTGCAAATTCAATATAATTTTTTCTGCATCTTGCTCTGAAAAAATATTTAGGCTTCTAGCAGTGTGTGGTACTTGTTCTATTAGTCCATCTATACTAACCTCCACCAGGTTGCAAATTATAAATAATTTTTTTCTGCATCGAGCTCTAAAAAAATATTTAGGCTTCTAGCAGCGTGTGGGACTTGGTCTATTAGTCCATCTATACTGACCTCCATCAGGTTGCAAATTCAATATAATTTTTTTCTGCATCTAGCTCTGAAAAAATATTTAGGCTTCTAGCAGTGTGTGGGACTTGGTCTATTAGTCCATCTATACTGACCTCCATCAGGATGCAAATTCCATATAATTTTTTTCTGCATCTAGCTCTGAAAAAATATTTAGGCTTCTAGCAGTGTGTGGGACTTGGTCTATTAGTAAATCTATACTGACCTCCATCAGGTTGCAAATTCAATATAATTTTTTCTGCATCTAGCTCTGAGAAAGTATTTAGACTTCTAGCAGTGTGTGGGACTTCATATATTAGTCCATCTATACTGACCTCCATCAGGTTGCAAATTCAATATAATTATTTTCTGCATCTAGCTCTGAAAAAATATTTAGGCTTCTAGCAGTGTGTGGGACTTGTTCTATTAGTCCATCTATACTGACCTCCACCAGGTTGCAAAATTAAAAATATTTTTTTTCTGCATCGATCTCTGAATAAATATTTAGGCTTCTAGCAGTGTGTGGGACTGGGTCTATTATTCCATCTATACTGACCTCCATCAGGTTGCAAATTCAATATAATTTTTTTCTGCATCTAGCTCTGAAAAAATATTTAGGCTTCTTGCAGTGGGTGGGACTTGGTCTATTAGTCCATCTATACTGACCTCCATCAGGTTGAAAATTCAATATAATTTTTTCTGGATCTAGCTCTCAAAAAATATTTAGGATTCTAGCAGTGTGTGGGACTTGGTCTATTAGTCCATCTATACTGACCTCCATCAGGTTGCAAATTCAATATAATTTTTTTCTGCATCTAGCTCTGAAAAAATATTTCAGCTTCTAGCATTGTGTGGGACTTGGTCTATTAGTCCATCTATACTGACCTCCATCAGGTTGCAAATTCAATATAATTTTTTTCTGCATCTAGCTCTGAAAAAATATTTCACATTCTAGCAGTGTGTGGGACTTGGTCTATTAGTCCATCTATACTGACCTCCATCAGGTTGCAAATTCAATATAATTTTTTTCTGCATCTAGCTCTGAAAAAGTATTTAGGCTTCTAGCAGTGTGTGGTACTTGGTCTATTAGTCCATCTATACTGACCTCCATCAGGTTGCAAATTCAATATAATTTTTTTCTGCATCTAGCTCTGAAAAATATTTTGGCTTCTAGCAGTGTGTGGGACTTGGTCTATTAGTCCATCTATACTGACCTCCATCAGGTTGTAAATTCAGTATAATTTTTTCTGCATCTAGATCTGAAAAAATATTTAGGCTTCTAGCAGTGTGTGGGACTTGGTCTATTAGTCCATCTATACTGACCTCCATCAGGTTGCAAATTCAATATAATTTTTTTCTGCATCTAGCTCTGAAAAAATATTTAGGCTTCTAGCAGTGTGTGGTACTTGTTCTATTAGTCCATCTATACTAACCTCCACCAGGTTGCAAATTATAAATTATTTTTTTCTGCATCGAGCTCTAAAAAAATATTTAGGCTTCTAGCAGTGTGTGGGACTTGGTCTATTAGTCCATCTATACTGACCTCCATCAGGTTGCATATTCAATATAATTTATTTCTGCATCTAGCTCTGAAAAAATATTTAGGCTTCTAGCAGTGCGTGGGACTTGGTCTATTAGTCCATCTATACTGACCTCCATCAGGTTGAAAATTCAATATCATTTTTTTCTGCATCTACCTCTGAAAAAATATTTAGGCTTCCAGCAGTGCGTGGGACTTGGTCTATTAGTCGATCTATACTGACCTCCATCAGGTTGCAAATTCAAGATAATTTTTTTCTGCATCTAGCTCTGAAAAAATATTTAGGCTTCTAGCAGTGTGTGGGACTTGGTCTATTAGTCCATCTATACTGACCTCCATCAGGTTGCAAATTCAATATAATTTTTTTCTGCATCTAGCTCTGAAAAAATATTTAGGCTTCTAGCAGTGTGTGGGAATTGGTCTATTAGTCCATCTATACTGACCTCCATCAGGTTGCAAATTCAATATAATTTTTTTCTGCATCTAGCTCTGAAAAAGTATTTAGACTTCTAGCAGTGTGTGGGACTTGGTGTATTAGTCCATCTATACTGACCTCCATCAGGTTGCAAATTCAATATAATTTTTTTCTGCATCAAGCTCTGAAAAAGTATTTAGACTTCTAGCAGTGTGTGATACTTGGTCTATTAGTCCTTCTATACTGACCTCCATCAGGTTGCAAATTCAATATAATTTTTTTCTGCATCTAGCTCTGAAAAAATATTTAGGCTTCTAGCAGTGTGAGGGACTTGGTCTATTAGTCGATCTATACTGACCTCCATCAGGTTGCAAATTCAATACAATTTTTTTCTGCATCTAGCTCTGAAAAAATATTTCAGCTTCTAGCAGTGTGTGGGACTTGGTCTATTAGTCCATCTATACTGACCTCCATCAGGTTGCAAATTCAATATAATTTTTCTCTTCATCTAGCTTTGAAAAAATATTTAGGATTCTAGCAGTGTGTGGGACTTTTTCTATTAGTCCATCTATACTGACCTCCACCAGGTTGCAAATTAAAAATATTTTTTTTATGCATCGATCTCTGAATAAATATTTAGGGTTCTAGCAGTGTGTGGGACTGGGTCTATTAGTCCATCTATACTGACCTCCATCAGGTTGCAAATTCAATATAATTTTTTTCTGCATCTAGCTCTGAAAAATATTTAGGCTTCTAGCAGTGTGTGGGACTTGGTCTATTAGTCCATCTGTATTGACCTCCATCAGGTTGCAAATTCAATATAATTTTTTCTGCATCTAGCTCTCAAAAAATATTTAGGATTCTAGCAGTGTGTGGGACTTGGTCTATTAGTCCATCTATACTGACCTCCATCAGGTTGCAAATTCAATATAATTTTTTCTGCATCTAGCTCTGAAAAAATATTTCAGCTTCTAGCATTGTGTGGGACTTGTTCTATTAGTCCATCTATACTGACCTCCATCAGGTTGCAAATTTAATATAATTTTTTTCTGCATCTAGCTCTGAAAAAATATTTAGGCTTCTAGCAGTGTGTGGGAATTCGTCTATTAGTTCATCTATACTGACTTCCATCAGGTTGCAAATTCAATATAATTTTTTTCTGCATCTAGATTTGAAAAAATATTTAGGCTTCTAGCAGTGTGTGGTACTTGTTCTATTAGTCCATCTATACTAACCTCCACCAGGGTGCAAATTATAAATAATTTTTTTCTGCATCGATCTCTGAATAAATATTTAGGCTTCTAGCAGTGTGTGGGACTGGGTCTATTATTCCATCTATACTGACCTCCATCAGGTTGCAAATTCAATATAATTTTTTCTGCATCTTGCTCTGAAAAAATATTTAGGCTTCTAGCAGTGTGTGGTACTTGTTCTATTAGTCCATCTATACTAACCTCCACCAGGTTGCAAATTATAAATAATTTTTTTCTGCATCGAGCTCTAAAAAAATATTTAGGCTTCTAGCAGCGTGTGGGACTTGGTCTATTAGTCCATCTATACTGACCTCCATCAGGTTGCAAATTCAATATAATTTTTTTCTGCATCTAGCTCTGAAAAAATATTTAGGCTTCTAGCAGTGTGTGGGACTTGGTCTATTAGTCCATCTATACTGACCTCCATCAGGATGCAAATTCCATATAATTTTTTTCTGCATCTAGCTCTGAAAAAATATTTAGGCTTCTAGCAGTGTGTGGGACTTGGTCTATTAGTAAATCTATACTGACCTCCATCAGGTTGCAAATTCAATATAATTTTTTCTGCATCTAGCTCTGAGAAAGTATTTAGACTTCTAGCAGTGTGTGGGACTTCATATATTAGTCCATCTATACTGACCTCCATCAGGTTGCAAATTCAATATAATTATTTTCTGCATCTAGCTCTGAAAAAATATTTAGGCTTCTAGCAGTGTGTGGGACTTGTTCTATTAGTCCATCTATACTGACCTCCACCAGGTTGCAAAATTAAAAATATTTTTTTTCTGCATCGATCTCTGAATAAATATTTAGGCTTCTAGCAGTGTGTGGGACTGGGTCTATTATTCCATCTATACTGACCTCCATCAGGTTGCAAATTCAATATAATTTTTTTCTGCATCTAGCTCTGAAAAAATATTTAGGCTTCTTGCAGTGGGTGGGACTTGGTCTATTAGTCCATCTATACTGACCTCCATCAGGTTGAAAATTCAATATAATTTTTTCTGGATCTAGCTCTCAAAAAATATTTAGGATTCTAGCAGTGTGTGGGACTTGGTCTATTAGTCCATCTATACTGACCTCCATCAGGTTGCAAATTCAATATAATTTTTTTCTGCATCTAGCTCTGAAAAAATATTTCAGCTTCTAGCATTGTGTGGGACTTGGTCTATTAGTCCATCTATACTGACCTCCATCAGGTTGCAAATTCAATATAATTTTTTTCTGCATCTAGCTCTGAAAAAATATTTCACATTCTAGCAGTGTGTGGGACTTGGTCTATTAGTCCATCTATACTGACCTCCATCAGGTTGCAAATTCAATATAATTTTTTTCTGCATCTAGCTCTGAAAAAGTATTTAGGCTTCTAGCAGTGTGTGGTACTTTGTCTATTAGTCCATCTATACTGACCTCCATCAGGTTGCAAATTCAATATAATTTTTTTCTGCATCTAGCTCTGAAAAATATTTTGGCTTCTAGCAGTGTGTGGGACTTGGTCTATTAGTCCATCTATACTGACCTCCATCAGGTTGTAAATTCAGTATAATTTTTTCTGCATCTAGATCTGAAAAAATATTTAGGCTTCTAGCAGTGTGTGGGACTTGGTCTATTAGTCCATCTATACTGACCTCCATCAGGTTGCAAATTCAATATAATTTTTTTCTGCATCTAGCTCTGAAAAAATATTTAGGCTTCTAGCAGTGTGTGGTACTTGTTCTATTAGTCCATCTATACTAACCTCCACCAGGTTGCAAATTATAAATTATTTTTTTCTGCATCGAGCTCTAAAAAAATATTTAGGCTTCTAGCAGTGTGTGGGACTTGGTCTATTAGTCCATCTATACTGACCTCCATCAGGTTGCATATTCAATATAATTTATTTCTGCATCTAGCTCTGAAAAAATATTTAGGCTTCTAGCAGTGCGTGGGACTTGGTCTATTAGTCCATCTATACTGACCTCCATCAGGTTGAAAATTCAATATCATTTTTTTCTGCATCTAGATCTGAAAAAATATTTAGGCTTCTAGCAGTGTGTGGAACTTGGTCTATTAGTCCATCTATACTGACCTCCATCAGGTTGCAAATTCAATATAATTTTTTTCTGCATCTAGCTCTAAAAAAATATTTAGGCTTCTAGCAGTGTGTGGAATTTGGTCTCTTAGTCCATCTATACTGACCTCCATCAGGTTGCAAATTCAATATAATTTTTTTCTGCATCTAGCTCTGAAAAAATATTTAGGCTTCTAGCAGTGTGTGGGACTTGGTCTATTAGTCCATCTATACTGACCTCCATCAGGTAGCAAATTCAATATAATTTTTTTCTGCATCAAGCTCTGAAAAAATGTTTCAGATTCTAGCAGTGTGTGGGACTTGGTCTATTAGTCCATCTATACTGACCTCCATCAGGTTGCAAATTCAATATAATTTTTTTCTGCATCTAGCTCTGAAAAAATATTTAGGCTTCTAGCAGTGTGTGGGACTTGGTCTATTAGTCCATCTATACTGACCTCCATCAGGTTGCAAATTCAATATAATTTTTTTCTGCATCTAGCTCTGAAAAAGTATTTAGGCTTCTAGCAGTGTGTGGTACTTGGTCTATTAGTCCATCTATACTGACCTCCATCAGGTTGCAAATTCAATATAATTTTTTTCTGCATCTAGCTCTGAAAAATATTTTGGCTTCTAGCAGTGTGTGGGACTTGGTCTATTAGTCCATCTATACTGACCTCCATCAGGTTGTAAATTCAGTATAATTTTTTCTGCATCTAGATCTGAAAAAATATTTAGGCTTCTAGCAGTGTGTGGGACTTGGTCTATTAGTCCATCTATACTGACCTCCATCAGGTTGCAAATTCAATATAATTTTTTTCTGCATCTAGCTCTGAAAAAATATTTAGGCTTCTAGCAGTGTGTGGTACTTGTTCTATTAGTCCATCTATACTAACCTCCACCAGGTTGCAAATTATAAATTATTTTTTTCTGCATCGAGCTCTAAAAAAATATTTAGGCTTCTAGCAGTGTGTGGGACTTGGTCTATTAGTCCATCTATACTGACCTCCATCAGGTTGCATATTCAATATAATTTATTTCTGCATCTAGCTCTGAAAAAATATTTAGGCTTCTAGCAGTGCGTGGGACTTGGTCTATTAGTCCATCTATACTGACCTCCATCAGGTTGAAAATTCAATATCATTTTTTTCTGCATCTAGATCTGAAAAAATATTTAGGCTTCTAGCAGTGTGTGGAACTTGGTCTATTAGTCCATCTATACTGACCTCCATCAGGTTGCAAATTCAATATAATTTTTTTCTGCATCTAGCTCTAAAAAAATATTTCAGCTTCTAGCAGTGTGTGGGACTTGGTCTATTAGTCCATCTATACTGACCTCCATCAGGTAGCAAATTCAATATAATTTTTTTCTGCATCAAGCTCTGAAAAAATGTTTCAGATTCTAGCAGTGTGTGGGACTTGGTCTATTAGTCCATCTATACTGACCTCCATCAGGTTGCAAATTCAATATAATTTTTTTCTGCATCTAGCTCTGAAAAAGTATTTAGGCTTCTAGCAGTGTGTGGTACTTGGTCTATTAGTCCATCTATACTGACCTCCATCAGGTTGCAAATTCAATATAATTTTTTTCTGCATCTAGCTCTGAAAAAATATTTAGGCTTCTAGCAGTGTGTGGGACTTGGTCTATTAGTCCATCTATACTGACCTCCATCAGGTTGCAAATTCAATATAATTTTTTTCTGCATCTAGCTCTGAAAAAATATTTAGGCTTCTAGCAGTGTGTGGTACTTGGTCTATTAGTCCATGCATACTGACTTCCATCAGGTTGCAAATTCAATATAATTTTTTTCTGCATCTAGCTCTGAAAAAATATTTCAGCTTCTAGCAGTGTGTGGGACTTGGTCTATTAGTCCATCTATACTGACCTCCATCAGGTTGCAAATTCAATATAATTTTTTTCTGCATCTAGCTCTGAAAAAATATTTAGGCTTCTAGCAGTGTGTGGGACTTGGTCTATTAGTCCATCTATACTGACCACCATCAGGTTGTAAATTCAGTATAATTTTTTTCTGCATCTAGATCTGATAAAATATTTAGGCTTCTAGCAGTGTGTGGGACTTGGTCTATTAGTCCATCTATACTGACCTCCATCAGGTTGCAAATTCAATATAATTTTTTCCTGCATATAGCTCTGAAAAAATATTTCACATTCTAGCAGTGTGTGGGACTTGGTCTATTAGTCCATCTATACTGACCTCCATCAGGTTGCAAATTCAATATAATTTTTTTCTGCATCTAGCTCTGAAAAAGTATTTAGGCTTCTAGCAGTGTGTGGTACTTGGTCTATTAGTCCATCTATACTGACCTCCATCAGGTTGCAAATTCAATATAATTTTTTTCTGCATCTAGCTCTGAAAAAATATTTAGGCTTCTAGCAGTGTGTGGGACTTGGTCTATTAGTCCATCTATACTCACCTCCATCAGGTTGTAAATTCAGTATAATTTTTTTCTGCATCTAGATCTGAAAAAATATTTAGGCTTCTAGCAGTGTGTGGGACTTGGTCTATTAGTCCATCTATGCTGACCTCCATCAGGTTGTAAATTCAATATAATTTTTTTCTGCATCTAGCTCTGAAAAAATTATTTAGGCATCTAGCAGTGTGTGGTACTTGTTCTATTAGTCCATCTATACTAACCTCCACCACGTTCGTTGCAAATTATAAATAATTTTTTTCTGCATCGAGCTCTAAAAAAATATTTAGGCTTCTAGCAGTGTGTGGGACTTGGTCTATTAGTCCATCTATACTGACCTCCATCAGGTTGCAAATTCAATATAATTTTTTTCTGCATCTAGCTCTGAAAAAATATTTAGGCTTCTAGCAGTGCGTGGGACTTGGTCTATTAGTCCATCTATACTGACCTCCATCAGGTTGCAAATTCAATATCATTTTTTTCTGCATCTAGCTCTGAAAAAATATTTAGGCTTCTAGCAGTGTGTGGGACTTGGTCTATTAGTCCATCTATACTGACCTCCATCAGGTTGCAAATTCAATATAATTTTTTTCTGCATCTAGCTCTAAAAAAATATTTCAGCTTCTAGCAGTGTGTGGGACTTGGTCTATTAGTCCATCTATAGTGACCTCCATCAGGTTGCAAATTCAATATAATTTTTTTCTGCATCTAGCTCTGAAAAAATATTTAGGCTTCTAGCAGTGTGTGGGATTTGGTCTCTTAGTCCATCTATACTGACCTCCATCAGGTTGCAAATTCAATATAATTTTTTTCTGCATCTAGCTCTGAAAAAATATTTAGGCTTCTAGCAGTGTGTGGGACTTGGTCTATTAGTCCATCTATACTGACCTCCATCAGGTAGCAAATTCAATATATTTTTTTTCTGCATCAAGCTCTGAAAAAATATTTCAGATTCTAGCAGTGTGTGGGACTTGGTCTATTAGTCCATCTATACTGACCTCCATCAGGTTGCAAATTCAATATAATTTTTTTCTGCATCTAGCTCTGAAAAAATATTTCACATTCTAGCAGTGTGTGGGACTTGGTCTATTAGTCCATCTATACTGACCTCCATCAGGTTGCAAATTCAATATAATTTTTTTCTGCATCTAGCTCTGAAAAAGCATTTAGGCTTCTAGCAGTGTGTGGTACTTGGTCTATTAGTCCATCTATACTGACCTCCATCAGGTTGCAAATTCAATATATTTTTTTTCTGCATCTAGCTCTGAAAATATATTTAGGCTTCTAGCAGTGTGTGGTACTTGTTCTATTAGTCCATCTATACTAACCTCCACCAGGTTGCAAATTATAAATATTTTTTTTCTGCATCGAGCTCTAAAAAAATATTTAGGCTTCTAGCAGTGTGTGGGACTTGGTCTATTAGTCCATCTATACTGACCTCCATCAGGTTGCATATTCAATATAATTTTTTTCTGCATCAAGCTCTGAAAAAATATTTCAGATTCTAGCAGTGTGTGGGACTTGGTCTATTAGTCCATCTATACTGACCTCCATCAGGTTGCAAATTCAATATAATTTTTTTCTGCATCTAGCTCTGAAAAAGTCTTTAGGCTTCTAGCAGTGTGTGGTACTTGGTCTATTAGTCCATCTATACTGACCTCCATCAGGTTGCAAATTCAATATAATTTTTTTCTGCATCTAGCTCTGAAAAAATATTTAGGCTTCTAGCAGTGTGTGGGACTTGGTCTATTAGTCCATCTATACTGACCTCCATCAGGTTGCAAATTCAATATAATTTTTTTCTGCATTTAGCTCTGAAAAAATATTTAGGCTTCTAGCAGTGTGTGGGACTTGGTTTATTAGTCCATCTATACTGACCACCATCAGGTTGTAAATTCAGTATAATTTTTTTCTGCATCTAGATCTGAAAAAATATTTAGGCTTCTAGCAGTGTGTGGGACTTGGTCTATTTGTCCATCTATACTGACCTCCATCAGGTTGCAAATTCAATATAATTTTTTCCTGCATCTAGCTCTGAAAAAATATTTCACATTCTAGCAGTGTGTGGGACTTGGTCTATTAGTCCATCTATACTGACCTCCATCAGGTTGCAAATTCAATATAATTTTTTTCTGCATCTAGCTCTGAAAAAGTATTTAGGCTTCTAGCAGTGTGTGGTACTTGGTCTATTAGTCCATCTATACTGACCTCCATCAGGTTGCAAATTCAATATAATTTTTTTCTGCATCTAGCTCTGAAAAAATATTTAGGCTTCTAGCAGTGTGTGGGATTTGGTCTATTAGTCCATCTATACTCACCTCCATCAGGTTGTAAATTCAGTATAATTTTTTTCTGCATCTAGATCTGAAAAAATATTTAGGCTTCTAGCAGTGTGTGGGACTTGGTCTATTAGTCCATCTATACTGACCTCCATCAGGTTGCAAATTCAATATAATTTTTTTCTGCATCTAGCTCTGAAAAAATATTTAGGCTTCTAGCAGTGTGTGGTACTTGTTCTATTAGTCCATCTATACTAACCTCCACCAGGTTGCAAATTATAAATATTTTTTTTCTGCATCGAGCTCTAAAAAAATATTTAGGCTTCTAGCAGTGTGTGGGACTTGGTCTATTAGTCCATCTATACTGACCTCCATCAGGTTGCATATTCAATATAATATATTTCTGCATCTAGCTCTGAAAAAATATTTAGGCTTCTAGCAGTGCGTGGGACTTGGTCTATTAGTCCATCTATACTGACCTCCATCAGGTTGCAAATTCAATATCATTTTTTTCTGCATCTAGCTCTGAAAAAATATTTAGGCTTCTAGCAGTGTGTGGGACTTGGTCTATTAGTCCATCTATACTGACCTCCATCAGGTTGCAAATTCAATATAATTTTTTTCTGCATCTAGCTCTAAAAAAATATTTCAGCTTCTAGCAGTGTGTGGGACTTGGTCTATTAGTCCATCTATACTGACCTCCATCAGGTTGCAAATTCAATATAATTTTTTTCTGCATCTAGCTCTGAAAAAATATTTAGGCTTCTAGCAGTGTGTGGAATTTCGTCTCTTAGTCCATCTATACTGACCTCCATCAGGTTGCAAATTCAATATAATTTTTTTCTGCATCTAGCTCTGAAAAAATATTTAGGCTTCTAGCAGTGTGTGGGACTTGGTCTATTAGTCCATCTATACTGACCTCCATCAGGTAGCAAATTCAATATAATTTTTTTCTGCATCAAGCTCTGAAAAAATATTTCAGATTCTAGCAGTGTGTGGGACTTGGTCTATTAGTCCATCTATACTGACCTCCATCAGGTTGCAAATTCAATATAATTTTTTTCTGCATCTTGCTCTGAAAAAGTATTTAGGCTTCTAGCAGTGTGTGGTACTTGGTCTATTAGTCCATCTATACTGACCTCCATCAGGTTGCAAATTCAATATAATTTTTTTCTGCATCTAGCTCTGAAAAAATATTTAGGCTTCTAGCAGTGTGTGGGACTTGGTCTATTAGTCCATCTATACTGACCTCCATCAGGTTGCAAAGTCAATATAATTTTTTTCTGCATCTAGCTCTGAAAAATTATTTAGGCTTCTAGCAGTGTGTGGTACTTGGTCTATTAGTCCATCCATGCTGACTTCCATCAGGTTGCAAATTCAATATAATTTTTTTCTGCATCTAGCTCTGAAAAAATATTTCAGCTTCTAGTAGTGTGTGGGACTTGGTCTATTAGTCCATCTATACTGACCTCCATCAGGTTGCAAATTCAATATAATTTTTTTCTGCATCTAGCTCTGAAAAAATATTTAGGCTTCTAGCAGTGTGTGGGACTTGGTCTATTAGTCCATCTATACTGACCACCATCAGGTTGTAAATTCAGTATAATTTTTTTCTGCATCTAGATCTGAAAAAATATTTAGGCTTCTAGCAGTGTGTGGGACTTGGTCTATTCGTCCATCTATACTGACCTCCATCAGGTTGCAAATTCAATATAATTTTTTCCTGCATCTAGCTCTGAAAAAATATTTCACATTCTAGCAGTGTGTGGGACTTGGTCTATTAGTCCATCTATACTGACCTCCATCAGGTTGCAAATTCAATATAATTTTTTTCTGCATCTAGCTCTGAAAAAGTATTTAGGCTTCTAGCAGTGTGTGGTACTTGGTCTATTAGTCCATCTATACTGACCTCCATCAGGTTGCAAATTCAATATAATTTTTTTCTGCATCTAGCTCTGAAAAAATATTTAGGCTTCTAGCAGTGTGTGGGACTTGGTCTATTAGTCCATCTATACTGACCTCCATCAGGTTGTAAATTCAGTAAAAAAATTTTCTGCATCTAGATCTGAAAAAATATTTAGGCTTCTAGCAGTGTGTGGGACTTGGTCTATTAGTCCATCTATACTGACCTCCATCAGGTTGCAAATTCAATATAATTTTTTTCTGCATCTAGCTCTGAAAAAATATTTAGGCATCTAGCAGTGTGTGGTACTTGTTCTATTAGTCCATCTATACTAACCTCCACCACGTTGCAAATTATAAATAATTTTTTTCTGCATCGAGCTCTAAAAAAATATTTAGGCTTCTAGCAGTGTGTGGGAATTGGTCTATTAGTCCATCTATACTGACCTCCATCAGGTTGCAAATTCAATATCATTTTTTTCTGCATCTGGGTCTGAAAAAATATTTAGGCTTCTAGCAGTGCGTGGGACTTGGTCTATTAGTCCAACTATACTGACCTCCATCAGGTTGCAAATTCAATATCATTTTTTTCTGCATCTAGCTCTGAAAAAATATTTAGGCTTCTAGCAGTGTGTGGGACTTGGTCTATTAGTCCATCTATACTGACCTCCATCAGGTTGAAAATTCAATATAATTTTTTTCTGCATCTAGCTCTAAAAAAATATTTCAGCTTCTAGCAGTGTGTGGGACTTGGTCTATTAGTCCATCTATACTGACCTCCATCAGGTTGTAAATTCAGTATAATTTTTTTCTGCATCTAGATCTGAAAAAATATTTAGGCTTCTAGCAGTGTGTGGGACTTGTTCTATTAGTCCATCTATACTAACCTCCACCAGGTTGCAAATTATAAATAATTTTTTTCTGCTTCGAACTCTAAAAAAATATTTAGGCTTCTAGCAGTGTGTGGGACTTGGTCTATTAGTCCATCTATACTGACCTCCATCAGGTTGCAAATTCAATATAATTTTTTTCTGCATCTAGCTCTGAAAAAATATTTAGGCTTCTAGCAGTGCGTGGGACTTGGTCTATTAGTCCATCTATACTGACCTCCATCAGGTTGCAAATTCAAGATCATTTTTTTCTGCATCTAGCTCTGAAAAAATATTTAGGCTTCTAGCAGTGTGTGGGTCTTGGTCTGTTAGTCCATCTATACTGACCTCCATCAGGTTGCAAATTCAATATAATTTTTTTCTGCATCTAGCTCTAAAAAAATATTTCAGCTTCTAGCAGTGTGTGGGACTTGGTCTATTAGTCCATCTATACTGACCTCCATCAGGTTGCAAATTCAATATCATTTTTTTCTGCATCTAGCTCTGAAAAAATATTTAGGCTTCTAGCAGTGTGTGGGACTTGGTCTATTAGTCCATCTATACTGACCTCCATCAGGTTGCAAATTCAATATAATTTTTTTCTGCATCTAGCTCTAAAAAAATATTTCAGCTTCTAGCAGTGTGTGGGACTTGGTCTATTAGTCCATCTATACTGACCTCCATCAGGTTGCAAATTCAATATAATTTTTTTCTGCATCTAGCTCTGAAAAAATATTTAGGCTTCTAGCAGTGTGTGGAATTTGGTCTCTTAGTCCATCTATACTGACCTCCATCAGGTTGCAAATTCAATATAATTTTTTTCTGCATCTAGCTCTGAAAAAATATTTAGGCTTCTAGCAGTGTGTGGGACTTGGTCTATTAGTCCATCTATACTGACCTCCATCAGGTAGCAAATTCAATATAATTTTTTTCTGCATCAAGCTCTGAAAAAATATTTCAGATTCTAGCAGTGTGTGGGACTTGGTCTATTAGTCCATCTATACTGACCTCCATCAGGTTGCAAATTCAATATAATTTTTTTCTGCATCTTGCTCTGAAAAAGTATTTAGGCTTCTAGCAGTGTGTGGTACTTGGTCTATTAGTCCATCTATACTGACCTCCATCAGGTTGCAAATTCAATATAATTTTTTTCTGCATCTAGCTCTGAAAAAATATTTAGGCTTCTAGCAGTGTGTGGGACTTGGTCTATTAGTCCATCTATACTGACCTCCATCAGGTTGCAAAGTCAATATAATTTTTTTCTGCATCTAGCTCTGAAAAATTATTTAGGCTTCTAGCAGTGTGTGGTACTTGGTCTATTAGTCCATCCATGCTGACTTCCATCAGGTTGCAAATTCAATATAATTTTTTTCTGCATCTAGCTCTGAAAAAATATTTCAGCTTCTAGTAGTGTGTGGGACTTGGTCTATTAGTCCATCTATACTGACCTCCATCAGGTTGCAAATTCAATATAATTTTTTTCTGCATCTAGCTCTGAAAAAATATTTAGGCTTCTAGCAGTGTGTGGGACTTGGTCTATTAGTCCATCTATACTGACCACCATCAGGTTGTAAATTCAGTATAATTTTTTTCTGCATCTAGATCTGAAAAAATATTTAGGCTTCTAGCAGTGTGTGGGACTTGGTCTATTCGTCCATCTATACTGACCTCCATCAGGTTGCAAATTCAATATAATTTTTTCCTGCATCTAGCTCTGAAAAAATATTTCACATTCTAGCAGTGTGTGGGACTTGGTCTATTAGTCCATCTATACTGACCTCCATCAGGTTGCAAATTCAATATAATTTTTTTCTGCATCTAGCTCTGAAAAAGTATTTAGGCTTCTAGCAGTGTGTGGTACTTGGTCTATTAGTCCATCTATACTGACCTCCATCAGGTTGCAAATTCAATATAATTTTTTTCTGCATCTAGCTCTGAAAAAATATTTAGGCTTCTAGCAGTGTGTGGGACTTGGTCTATTAGTCCATCTATACTGACCTCCATCAGGTTGTAAATTCAGTAAAAAATTTTTCTGCATCTAGATCTGAAAAAATATTTAGGCTTCTAGCAGTGTGTGGGACTTGGTCTATTAGTCCATCTATACTGACCTCCATCAGGTTGCAAATTCAATATAATTTTTTTCTGCATCTAGCTCTGAAAAAATATTTAGGCATCTAGCAGTGTGTGGTACTTGTTCTATTAGTCCATCTATACTAACCTCCACCACGTTGCAAATTATAAATAATTTTTTTCTGCATCGAGCTCTAAAAAAATATTTAGGCTTCTAGCAGTGTGTGGGAATTGGTCTATTAGTCCATCTATACTGACCTCCATCAGGTTGCAAATTCAATATCATTTTTTTCTGCATCTGGGTCTGAAAAAATATTTAGGCTTCTAGCAGTGCGTGGGACTTGGTCTATTAGTCCAACTATACTGACCTCCATCAGGTTGCAAATTCAATATCATTTTTTTCTGCATCTAGCTCTGAAAAAATATTTAGGCTTCTAGCAGTGTGTGGGACTTGGTCTATTAGTCCATCTATACTGACCTCCATCAGGTTGAAAATTCAATATAATTTTTTTCTGCATCTAGCTCTAAAAAAATATTTCAGCTTCTAGCAGTGTGTGGGACTTGGTCTATTAGTCCATCTATACTGACCTCCATCAGGTTGTAAATTCAGTATAATTTTTTTCTGCATCTAGATCTGAAAAAATATTTAGGCTTCTAGCAGTGTGTGGGACTTGTTCTATTAGTCCATCTATACTAACCTCCACCAGGTTGCAAATTATAAATAATTTTTTTCTGCTTCGAACTCTAAAAAAATATTTAGGCTTCTAGCAGTGTGTGGGACTTGGTCTATTAGTCCATCTATACTGACCTCCATCAGGTTGCAAATTCAATATAATTTTTTTCTGCATCTAGCTCTTAAAAAATATTTAGGCTTCTAGCAGTGCGTGGGACTTGGTCTATTAGTCCATCTATACTGACCTCCATCAGGTTGCAAATTCAAGATCATTTTTTTCTGCATCTAGCTCTGAAAAAATATTTAGGCTTCTAGCAGTGTGTGGGTCTTGGTCTGTTAGTCCATCTATACTGACCTCCATCAGGTTGCAAATTCAATATAATTTTTTTCTGCATCTAGCTCTAAAAAAATATTTCAGCTTCTAGCAGTGTGTGGGACTTGGTCTATTAGTACATCTATACTGACCTCCATCAGGTTGCAAATTCGATATAATTTTTTTCTGCATCTAGCTCTGAAAAAATATTTAGGCTTCTAGCAGTGTGTGGGATTTGGTCTCTTAGTCCATCTATACTGACCTCCATCAGGTTGCAAATTCAATATAATTTTTTTCTGCATCTAGCTCTGAAAAAATATTTAGGCTTCTAGCAGTGTGTGGGACTTGGTCTATTAGTCCATCTATACTGACCTTCATCAGGTAGCAAATTCAATATATTTTTTTTCTGCATCAAGCTCTGAAAAAATATTTCAGATTCTAGCAGTGTGTGGGACTTGGTCTATTAGTCCATCTATACTGACCTCCGTCAGGTTGCAAATTCAATATAATTTTTTTCTGCATCTAGCTCTGAAAAAATATTTCACATTCTAGCAGTGTGTGGGACTTGGTCTATTAGTCCATTTATACTGACCTCCATCAGGTTGGAAATTCAATATAATTTTTTTTTGCATCTAGCTCTGAAAAAGTATTTAGGCTTCTAGCAGTGTGTGGTACTTGGTCTATTAGTCCATCTATACTGACCTCCATCAGGTTGCAAATTCAATATAATTTTTTTCTGCATCTAGCTCTGAAAAATATTTTGGCTTCTAGCAGTGTGTGGGACTTGGTCTATTAGTCCATCTATACTGACGTCCATCAGGTTGTAAATTCAGTATAATTTTTTCTGCATCTAGATCTGAAAAAATATTTAGGCTTCTAGCAGTGTGTGGTACTTGTACTATTAGTCCATCTATACTAACCTCCACCAGGTTGCAAATTATAAATAATTTTTTTCTGCATCGAGCTCTAAAAAAATATTTAG
The DNA here is from genome assembly GCF_046119375.1 of Phyllobates terribilis. NCBI lineage: Eukaryota > Metazoa > Chordata > Amphibia > Anura > Dendrobatidae > Phyllobates > Phyllobates terribilis. The sequence goes on from NW_027362764.1 coordinate 458,696,713, forward strand.
GCTTCTAGCAGTGTGTGGGACTTGGTCTATTAGTCCATCTATACTGACCTCCATCAGGTTGCAAATTCAATATAATTTATTTCTGCATCTAGCTCTGAAAAAATATTTAGGCTTCTAGCAGTGCGTGGGACTTGGTCTATTAGTCCATCTATACTGACCTCCATCAGGTTGCAAATTCAATATCATTTTTTTCTGCATCTAGCTCTGAAAAAATATTTAGGCTTCTAGCAGTGTGTGGGACTTGGTCTATTAGTCCATCTATACTGACCTCCATCAGGTTGCAAATTCAATATAATTTTTTTCTGCATCTAGCTCTAAAAAAATATTTCAGCTTCTAGCAGTGTGTGGGACTTGGTCTATTAGTCCATCTATACTGACCTCCATCAGGTTGCAAATTCAATATAATTTTTTTCTGCATCTAGCTCTGAAAAAATATTTAGGCTTCTAGCAGTGTGTGGGATTTGGTCTCTTAGTCCATCTATACTGACCTCCATCAGGTTGCAAATTCAATATAATTTTTTTCTGCATCTAGCTCTGAAAAAATATTTAGGCTTCTAGCAGTGTGTGGGACTTGGTCTATTAGTCCATCTATACTGACCTCCATCAGGTAGCAAATTCAATATAATTTTTTTCTGCATCAAGCTCTGAAAAAATATTTCAGATTCTAGCAGTGTGTGGGACTTGGTCTATTAGTCCATCTATACTGACCTCCATCAGGTTGCAAATTCAATATAATTTTTTTCTGCATCTAGCTCTGAAAAAGTATTTAGGCTTCTAGCAGTGTGTGGTACTTGGCCTATTAGTCCATCTATACTGACCTCCATCAGGATGGAAATTCAATATAATTTTTTTCTGCATCTAGATCTGAAAAAATGTTTAGGCTTCTAGCAGTGTGTGGGACTTGGTCTATTAGTCCATCTATACTGACCTCCATCAGGTTGCAAATTCAATATAATTTTTTTATGCATCTAGCTCTGAAAAAATATTTCACATTCTAGCAGTGTGTGGGACTTGGTCTATTAGTCCATCTATACTGAGCTCCATCAGGTTGCAAATTCAATATAATTTTTTTTCTGCATCTAGCTCTGAAAAAGTATTTAGGCTTCTAGCAGTGTGTTGTACTTGGTCTATTAGTCCATCTATACTGACCTCCATCAGGTTGCAAATTCAATATAATTTTTTTCTGCATCTAGCTCTGAAAAAATATTTAGGCTTCTAGCAGTGTGTGGGACTTGGTCTATTAGTCCATCTATACTGACCTCCATCAGGTTGTAAATTCAGTATAATTTTTTTCTGCATCTAGATCTGAAAAAATATTTAGGCTTCTAGCAGTGTGTGGGACTTGGTCTATTAGTCCATCTATACTGACCTCCATCAGGTTGCAAATTCAATATAATTTTTTTCTGCATCTAGCTCTGAAAAAATATTTAGGCTTCTAGCAGTGCGTCGGACTTGGTCTATTAGTCCATCTATACTGACCTCCATCAGGTTGCAAATTCAAGATCATTTTTTTCTGCATCTAGCTCTGAAAAAATATTTAGTCTTCTAGCAGTGTGTGGGTCTTGGTCTGTTAGTCCATCTATACTGACCTCCATCAGGTTGCAAATTCAATATAATTTTTTTCTGCATCTAGCTCTAAAAAAATATTTCAGCTTCTAGCAGTGTGTGGGACTTGGTCTATTAGTACATCTATACTGACCTCCATCAGGTTGCAAATTCATTATAATTTTTTTCTGCATCTAGCTCTGAAAAAATATTTAGGCTTCTAGCAGTGTGTGGGATTTGGTCTCTTAGTCCATCTATACTGACCTCCATCAGGTTGCAAATTCAATATAATTTTTTTCTGCATCTAGCTCTGAAAAAATATTTAGGCTTCTAGCAGTGTGTGGGACTTGGTCTATTAGTCCATCTATACTGACCTCCATCAGGTAGCAAATTCAATATATTTTTTTTCTGCATCAAGCTCTGAAAAAATATTTCAGATTCTAGCAGTGTGTGGGACTTGGTCTATTAGTCCATCTATACTGACCTCCATCAGGTTGCAAATTCAATATAATTTTTTTCTGCATCTAGCTCTGAAAAAATATTTCACATTCTAGCAGTGTGTGGGACTTGGTCTATTAGTCCATTTATACTGACCTCCATGAGGTTGGAAATTCAATATAATTTTTTTTTGCATCTAGCTCTGAAAAAGTATTTAGGCTTCTAGCAGTGTGTGGTACTTGGTCTATTAGTCCATCTATACTGACCTCCATCAGGTTGCAAATTCAATATAATTTTTTTCTGCATCTAGCTCTGAAAAATATTTTGGCTTCTAGCAGTGTGTGGGACTTGGTCTATTAGTCCATCTATACTGACGCCCATCAGGTTGTAAATTCAGTATAATTTTTTCTGCATCTAGATCTGAAAAAATATTTAGGCTTCTAGCAGTGTGTGGTACTTGTACTATTAGTCCATATATACTAACCTCCACCAGGTTGCAAATTATAAATAATTTTTTTCTGCATCGAGCTCTAAAAAAATATTTAGGCTTCTAGCAGTGTGTGGGACTTGGTCTATTAGTCCATCTATACTGACCTCCATCAGGTTGCAAATTCAATATAATTTATTTCTGCATCTAGCTCTGAAAAAATATTTAGGCTTCTAGCAGTGCGTGGGACTTGGTCTATTAGTCCATCTATACTGACCTCCATCAGGTTGCAAATTCAATATCATTTTTTTCTGCATCTAGCTCTGAAAAAATATTTAGGCTTCTAGCAGTGTGTGGGACTTGGTCTATTAGTCCATCTATACTGACCTCCATCAGGTTGCAAATTCAATATAATTTTTTTCTGCATCTAGCTCTAAAAAAATATTTCAGCTTCTAGCAGTGTGTGGGACTTGGTCTATTAGTCCATCTATACTGACCTCCATCAGGTTGCAAATTCAATATAATTTTTTTCTGCATCTAGCTCTGAAAAAATATTTAGGCTTCTAGCAGTGTGTGGGATTTGGTCTCTTAGTCCATCTATACTGACCTCCATCAGGTTGCAAATTCAATATAATTTTTTTCTGCATCTAGCTCTGAAAAAATATTTAGGCTTCTAGCAGTGTGTGGGACTTGGTCTATTAGTCCATCTATACTGACCTCCATCAGGTAGCAAATTCAATATAATTTTTTTCTGCATCAAGCTCTGAAAAAATATTTCAGATTCTAGCAGTGTGTGGGACTTGGTCTATTAGTCCATCTATACTGACCTCCATCAGGTTGCAAATTCAATATAATTTTTTTCTGCATCTAGCTCTGAAAAAGTATTTAGGCTTCTAGCAGTGTGTGGTACTTGGCCTATTAGTCCATCTATACTGACCTCCATCAGGTTGCAAATTCAATATAATTTTTTTCTGCATCTAGCTCTGAAAAAATATTTAGGCTTCTAGCAGTGTGTGGGACTTGGTCTAATAGTCCATCTATACTGACCACCATCAGGTTGTAAATTCAGTATAATTTTTTTCTGCATCTAGATCTGAAAAAATGTTTAGGCTTCTAGCAGTGTGTGGGACTTGGTCTATTAGTCCATCTATACTGACCTCCATCAGGTTGCAAATTCAATATAATTTTTTTCTGCATCTAGCTCTGAAAAAATATTTCACATTCTAGCAGTGTGTGGGACTTGGTCTATTAGTCCATCTATACTGACCTCCATCAGGTTGCAAATTCAATATAATTTTTTTCTGCATCTAGCTCTGAAAAAGCATTTAGGCTTCTAGCAGTGTGTGGTACTTGGTCTATTAGTCCATCTATACTGACCTCCATCAGGTTGCAAATTCAATATATTTTTTTTCTGCATCTAGCTCTGAAAAAATATTTAGGCTTCTAGCAGTGTGTGGTACTTGTTCTATTAGTCCATCTATACTAACCTCCACCAGGTTGCAAATTATAAATATTTTTTTTCTGCATCGAGCTCTAAAAAAATATTTAGGCTTCTAGCAGTGTGTGGGACTTGGTCTATTAGTCCATCTATACTGACCTCCATCAGGTTGCATATTCAATATAATTTTTTTCTGCATCAAGCTCTGAAAAAATATTTCAGATTCTAGCAGTGTGTGGGACTTGGTCTATTAGTCCATCTATACTGACCTCCATCAGGTTGCAAATTCAATATAATTTTTTTCTGCATCTAGCTCTGAAAAAGTCTTTAGGCTTCTAGCAGTGTGTGGTACTTGGTCTATTAGTCCATCTATACTGACCTCCATCAGGTTGCAAATTCAATATAATTTTTTTCTGCATCTAGCTCTGAAAAAATATTTAGGCTTCTAGCAGTGTGTGGGACTTGGTCTATTAGTCCATCTATACTGACCTCCATCAGGTTGCAAATTCAATATAATTTTTTTCTGCATTTAGCTCTGAAAAAATATTTAGGCTTCTAGCAGTGTGTGGGACTTGGTTTATTAGTCCATCTATACTGACCACCATCAGGTTGTAAATTCAGTATAATTTTTTTCTGCATCTAGATCTGAAAAAATATTTAGGCTTCTAGCAGTGTGTGGGACTTGGTCTATTAGTCCATCTATACTGACCTCCATCAGGTTGCAAATTCAATATAATTTTTTCCTGCATCTAGCTCTGAAAAAATATTTCACATTCTAGCAGTGTGTGGGACTTGGTCTATTAGTCCATCTATACTGACCTCCATCAGGTTGCAAATTCAATATAATTTTTTTCTGCATCTAGCTCTGAAAAAGTATTTAGGCTTCTAGCAGTGTGTGGTACTTGGTCTATTAGTCCATCTATACTGACCTCCATCAGGTTGCAAATTCAATATAATTTTTTTCTGCATCTAGCTCTGAAAAAATATTTAGGCTTCTAGCAGTGTGTGGGATTTGGTCTATTAGTCCATCTATACTCACCTCCATCAGGTTGTAAATTCAGTATAATTTTTTTCTGCATCTAGATCTGAAAAAATATTTAGGCTTCTAGCAGTGTGTGGGACTTGGTCTATTAGTCCATCTATACTGACCTCCATCAGGTTGCAAATTCAATATAATTTTTTTCTGCATCTAGCTCTGAAAAAATATTTAGGCTTCTAGCAGTGTGTGGTACTTGTTCTATTAGTCCATCTATACTAACCTCCACCAGGTTGCAAATTATAAATATTTTTTTTCTGCATCGAGCTCTAAAAAAATATTTAGGCTTCTAGCAGTGTGTGGGACTTGGTCTATTAGTCCATCTATACTGACCTCCATCAGGTTGCATATTCAATATAATATATTTCTGCATCTAGCTCTGAAAAAATATTTAGGCTTCTAGCAGTGCGTGGGACTTGGTCTATTAGTCCATCTATACTGACCTCCATCAGGTTGCAAATTCAATATCATTTTTTTCTGCATCTAGCTCTGAAAAAATATTTAGGCTTCTAGCAGTGTGTGGGACTTGGTCTATTAGTCCATCTATACTGACCTCCATCAGGTTGCAAATTCAATATAATTTTTTTCTGCATCTAGCTCTAAAAAAATATTTCAGCTTCTAGCAGTGTGTGGGACTTGGTCTATTAGTCCATCTATACTGACCTCCATCAGGTTGCAAATTCAATATAATTTTTTTCTGCATCTAGCTCTGAAAAAATATTTAGGCTTCTAGCAGCGTGTGGAATTTGGTCTCTTAGTCCATCTATACTGACCTCCATCAGGTTGCAAATTCAATATAATTTTTTTCTGCATCTAGCTCTGAAAAAATATTTAGGCTTCTAGCAGTGTGTGGGACTTGGTCTATTAGTCCATCTATACTGACCTCCATCAGGTAGCAAATTCAATATAATTTTTTTCTGCATCAAGCTCTGAAAAAATATTTCAGATTCTAGCAGTGTGTGGGACTTGGTCTATTAGTCCATCTATACTGACCTCCATCAGGTTGCAAATTCAATATAATTTTTTTCTGCATCTTGCTCTGAAAAAGTATTTAGGCTTCTAGCAGTGTGTGGTACTTGGTCTATTAGTCCATCTATACTGACCTCCATCAGGTTGCAAATTCAATATAATTTTTTTCTGCATCTAGCTCTGAAAAAATATTTAGGCTTCTAGCAGTGTGTGGGACTTGGTCTATTAGTCCATCTATACTTACCTCCATCAGGTTGCAAAGTCAATATAATTTTTTTCTGCATCTAGCTCTGAAAAATTATTTAGGCTTCTAGCAGTGTGTGGTACTTGGTCTATTAGTCCATCCATGCTGACTTCCATCAGGTTGCAAATTCAATATAATTTTTTTCTGCATCTAGCTCTGAAAAAATATTTCAGCTTCTAGTAGTGTGTGGGACTTGGTCTATTAGTCCATCTATACTGACCTCCATCAGGTTGCAAATTCAATATAATTTTTTTCTGCATCTAGCTCTGAAAAAATATTTAGGCTTCTAGCAGTGTGTGGGACTTGGTCTATTAGTCCATCTATACTGACCACCATCAGGTTGTAAATTCAGTATAATTTTTTTCTGCATCTAGATCTGAAAAAATATTTAGGCTTCTAGCAGTGTGTGGGACTTGGTCTATTCGTCCATCTATACTGACCTCCATCAGGTTGCAAATTCAATATAATTTTTTCCTGCATCTAGCTCTGAAAAAATATTTCACATTCTAGCAGTGTGTGGGACTTGGTCTATTAGTCCATCTATACTGACCTCCATCAGGTTGCAAATTCAATATAATTTTTTTCTGCATCTAGCTCTGAAAAAGTATTTAGGCTTCTAGCAGTGTGTGGTACTTGGTCTATTAGTCCATCTATACTGACCTACATCAGGTTGCAAATTCAATATAATTTTTTTCTGCATCTAGCTCTGAAAAAATATTTAGGCTTCTAGCAGTGTGTGGGACTTGGTCTATTAGTCCATCTATACTGACCTCCATCAGGTTGTAAATTCAGTAAAAAATTTTTCTGCATCTAGATCTGAAAAAATATTTAGGCTTCTAGCAGTGTGTGGGACTTGGTCTATTAGTCCATCTATACTGACCTCCATCAGGTTGCAAATTCAATATAATTTTTTTCTGCATCTAGCTCTGAAAAAATATTTAGGCATCTAGCAGTGTGTGGTACTTGTTCTATTAGTCCATCTATACTAACCTCCACCACGTTGCAAATTATAAATAATTTTTTTCTGCATCGAGCTCTAAAAAAATATTTAGGCTTCTAGCAGTGTGTGGGAATTGGTCTATTAGTCCATCTATACTGACCTCCATCAGGTTGCAAATTCAATATCATTTTTTTCTGCATCTGGGTCTGAAAAAATATTTAGGCTTCTAGCAGTGCGTGGGACTTGGTCTATTAGTCCAACTATACTGACCTCCATCAGGTTGCAAATTCAATATCATTTTTTTCTGCATCTAGCTCTGAAAAAATATTTAGGCTTCTAGCAGTGTGTGGGACTTGGTCTATTAGTCCATCTATACTGACCTCCATCAGGTTGAAAATTCAATATAATTTTTTTCTGCATCTAGCTCTAAAAAAATATTTCAGCTTCTAGCAGTGTGTGGGACTTGGTCTATTAGTCCATCTATACTGACCTCCATCAGGTTGTAAATTCAGTATAATTTTTTTCTGCATCTAGATCTGAAAAAATATTTAGGCTTCTAGCAGTGTGTGGGACTTGTTCTATTAGTCCATCTATACTAACCTCCACCAGGTTGCAAATTATAAATAATTTTTTTCTGCTTCGAACTCTAAAAAAATATTTAGGCTTCTAGCAGTGTGTGGGACTTGGTCTATTAGTCCATCTATACTGACCTCCATCAGGTTGCAAATTCAATATAATTTTTTTCTGCATCTAGCTCTGAAAAAATATTTAGGCTTCTAGCAGTGCGTGGGACTTGGTCTATTAGTCCATCTATACTGACCTCCATCAGGTTGCAAATTCAAGATCATTTTTTTCTGCATCTAGCTCTGAAAAAATATTTAGGCTTCTAGCAGTGTGTGGGTCTTGGTCTGTTAGTCCATCTATACTGACCTCCATCAGGTTGCAAATTCAATATAATTTTTTTCTGCATCTAGCTCTAAAAAAATATTTCAGCTTCTAGCAGTGTGTGGGACTTGGTCTATTAGTACATCTATACTGACCTCCATCAGGTTGCAAATTCGATATAATTTTTTTCTGCATCTAGCTCTGAAAAAATATTTAGGCTTCTAGCAGTGTGTGGGATTTGGTCTCTTAGTCCATCTATACTGACCTCCATCAGGTTGCAAATTCAATATAATTTTTTTCTGCATCTAGCTCTGAAAAAATATTTAGGCTTCTAGCAGTGTGTGGGACTTGGTCTATTAGTCCATCTATACTGACCTTCATCAGGTAGCAAATTCAATATATTTTTTTTCTGCATCAAGCTCTGAAAAAATATTTCAGATTCTAGCAGTGTGTGGGACTTGGTCTATTAGTCCATCTATACTGACCTCCGTCAGGTTGCAAATTCAATATAATTTTTTTCTGCATCTAGCTCTGAAAAAATATTTCACATTCTAGCAGTGTGTGGGACTTGGTCTATTAGTCCATTTATACTGACCTCCATCAGGTTGGAAATTCAATATAATTTTTTTTTGCATCTAGCTCTGAAAAAGTATTTAGGCTTCTAGCAGTGTGTGGTACTTGGTCTATTAGTCCATCTATACTGACCTCCATCAGGTTGCAAATTCAATATAATTTTTTTCTGCATCTAGCTCTGAAAAATATTTTGGCTTCTAGCAGTGTGTGGGACTTGGTCTATTAGTCCATCTATACTGACGTCCATCAGGTTGTAAATTCAGTATAATTTTTTCTGCATCTAGATCTGAAAAAATATTTAGGCTTCTAGCAGTGTGTGGTACTTGTACTATTAGTCCATCTATACTAACCTCCACCAGGTTGCAAATTATAAATAATTTTTTTCTGCATCGAGCTCTAAAAAAATATTTAGGCTTCTAGCAGTGTGTGGGACTTGGTCTATTAGTCCATCTATACTGACCTCCATCAGGTTGCAAATTCAATATAATTTATTTCTGCATCTAGCTCTGAAAAAATATTTAGGCTTCTAGCAGTGCGTGGGACTTGGTCTATTAGTCCATCTATACTGACCTCCATCAGGTTGCAAATTCAATATCATTTTTTTCTGCATCTAGCTCTGAAAAAATATTTAGGCTTCTAGCAGTGTGTGGGACTTGGTCTATTAGTCCATCTATACTGACCTCCATCAGGTTGCAAATTCAATATAATTTTTTTCTGCATCTAGCTCTAAAAAAATATTTCAGCTTCTAGCAGTGTGTGGGACTTGGTCTATTAGTCCATCTATACTGACCTCCATCAGGTTGCAAATTCAATATAATTTTTTTCTGCATCTAGCTCTGAAAAAATATTTAGGCTTCTAGCAGTGTGTGGGATTTGGTCTCTTAGTCCATCTATACTGACCTCCATCAGGTTGCAAATTCAATATAATTTTTTTCTGCATCTAGCTCTGAAAAAATATTTAGGCTTCTAGCAGTGTGTGGGACTTGGTCTATTAGTCCATCTATACTGACCTCCATCAGGTAGCAAATTCAATATAATTTTTTTCTGCATCAAGCTCTGAAAAAATATTTCAGATTCTAGCAGTGTGTGGGACTTGGTCTATTAGTCCATCTATACTGACCTCCATCAGGTTGCAAATTCAATATAATTTTTTTCTGCATCTAGCTCTGAAAAAGTATTTAGGCTTCTAGCAGTGTGTGGTACTTGGCCTATTAGTCCATCTATACTGACCTCCATCAGGATGGAAATTCAATATAATTTTTTTCTGCATCTAGCTCTGAAAAAATATTTAGGCTTCTAGCAGTGTGTGGGACTTGGTCTATTAGTCCATCTATACTGACCACCATCAGGTTGTAAATTCAGTATAATTTTTTTCTGCATCTAGATCTGAAAAAATGTTTAGGCTTCTAGCAGTGTGTGGGACTTGGTCTATTAGTCCATCTATACTGACCTCCATCAGGTTGCAAATTCAATATAATTTTTTTATGCATCTAGCTCTGAAAAAATATTTCACATTCTAGCAGTGTGTGGGACTTGGTCTATTAGTCCATCTATACTGAGCTCCATCAGGTTGCAAATTCAATATAATTTTTTTTCTGCATCTAGCTCTGAAAAAGTATTTAGGCTTCTAGCAGTGTGTGGTACTTGGTCTATTAGTCCATCTATACTGACCTCCATCAGGTTGCAAATTCAATATAATTTTTTTCTGCATCTAGCTCTGAAAAAATATTTAGGCTTCTAGCAGTGTGTGGGACTTGGTCTATTAGTCCATCTATACTGACCTCCATCAGGTTGTAAATTCAGTATAATTTTTTTCTGCATCTAGATCTGAAAAAATATTTAGGCTTCTAGCAGTGTGTGGGACTTGGTCTATTAGTCCATCTATACTGACCTCCATCAGGTTGCAAATTCAATATAATTTTTTTCTGCATCTAGCTCTGAAAAAATATTTAGGCTTCTAGCAGTGCGTCGGACTTGGTCTATTAGTCCATCTATACTGACCTCCATCAGGTTGCAAATTCAAGATCATTTTTTTCTGCATCTAGCTCTGAAAAAATATTTAGTCTTCTAGCAGTGTGTGGGTCTTGGTCTGTTAGTCCATCTATACTGACCTCCATCAGGTTGCAAATTCAATATAATTTTTTTCTGCATCTAGCTCTAAAAAAAAATTTCAGCTTCTAGCAGTGTGTGGGACTTGGTCTATTAGTACATCTATACTGACCTCCATCAGGTTGCAAATTCATTATAATTTTTTTCTGCATCTAGCTCTGAAAAAATATTTAGGCTTCTAGCAGTGTGTGGGATTTGGTCTCTTAGTCCATCTATACTGACCTCCATCAGGTTGCAAATTCAATATAATTTTTTTCTGCATCTAGCTCTGAAAAAATATTTAGGCTTCTAGCAGTGTGTGGGACTTGGTCTATTAGTCCATCTATACTGACCTCCATCAGGTAGCAAATTCAATATATTTTTTTTCTGCATCAAGCTCTGAAAAAATATTTCAGATTCTAGCAGTGTGTGGGACTTGGTCTATTAGTCCATCTATACTGACCTCCATCAGGTTGCAAATTCAATATAATTTTTTTCTGCATCTAGCTCTGAAAAAATATTTCACATTCTAGCAGTGTGTGGGACTTGGTCTATTAGTCCATTTATACTGACCTCCATGAGGTTGGAAATTCAATATAATTTTTTTTTGCATCTAGCTCTGAAAAAGTATTTAGGCTTCTAGCAGTGTGTGGTACTTGGTCTATTAGTCCATCTATACTGACCTCCATCAGGTTGCAAATTCAATATAATTTTTTTCTGCATCTAGCTCTGAAAAATATTTTGGCTTCTAGCAGTGTGTGGGACTTGGTCTATTAGTCCATCTATACTGACGTCCATCAGGTTGTAAATTCAGTATAATTTTTTCTGCATCTAGATCTGAAAAAATATTTAGGCTTCTAGCAGTGTGTGGTACTTGTACTATTAGTCCATATATACTAACCTCCACCAGGTTGCAAATTATAAATAATTTTTTTCTGCATCGAGCTCTAAAAAAATATTTAGGCTTCTAGCAGTGTGTGGGACTTGGTCTATTAGTCCATCTATACTGACCTCCATCAGGTTGCAAATTCAATATAATTTATTTCTGCATCTAGCTCTGAAAAAATATTTAGGCTTCTAGCAGTGCGTGGGACTTGGTCTATTAGTCCATCTATACTGACCTCCATCAGGTTGCAAATTCAATATCATTTTTTTCTGCATCTAGCTCTGAAAAAATATTTAGGCTTCTAGCAGTGTGTGGGACTTGGTCTATTAGTCCATCTATACTGACCTCCATCAGGTTGCAAATTCAATATAATTTTTTTCTGCATCTAGCTCTAAAAAAATATTTCAGCTTCTAGCAGTGTGTGGGACTTGGTCTATTAGTCCATCTATACTGACCTCCATCAGGTTGCAAATTCAATATAATTTTTTTCTGCATCTAGCTCTGAAAAAATATTTAGGCTTCTAGCAGTGTGTGGGATTTGGTCTCTTAGTCCATCTATACTGACCTCCATCAGGTTGCAAATTCAATATAATTTTTTTCTGCATCTAGCTCTGAAAAAATATTTAGGCTTCTAGCAGTGCGTCGGACTTGGTCTATTAGTCCATCTATACTGACCTCCATCAGGTTGCAAATTCAAGATCATTTTTTTCTGCATCTAGCTCTGAAAAAATATTTAGTCTTCTAGCAGTGTGTGGGTCTTGGTCTGTTAGTCCATCTATACTGACCTCCATCAGGTTGCAAATTCAATATAATTTTTTTCTGCATCTAGCTCTAAAAAAATATTTCAGCTTCTAGCAGTGTGTGGGACTTGGTCTATTAGTACATCTATACTGACCTCCATCAGGTTGCAAATTCATTATAATTTTTTTCTGCATCTAGCTCTGAAAAAATATTTAGGCTTCTAGCAGTGTGTGGGATTTGGTCTCTTAGTCCATCTATACTGACCTCCATCAGGTTGCAAATTCAATATAATTTTTTTCTGCATCTAGCTCTGAAAAAATATTTAGGCTTCTAGCAGTGTGTGGGACTTGGTCTATTAGTCCATCTATACTGACCTCCATCAGGTAGCAAATTCAATATATTTTTTTTCTGCATCAAGCTCTGAAAAAATATTTCAGATTCTAGCAGTGTGTGGGACTTGGTCTATTAGTCCATCTATACTGACCTCCATCAGGTTGCAAATTCAATATAATTTTTTTCTGCATCTAGCTCTGAAAAAATATTTCACATTCTAGCAGTGTGTGGGACTTGGTCTATTAGTCCATTTATACTGACCTCCATGAGGTTGGAAATTCAATATAATTTTTTTTTGCATCTAGCTCTGAAAAAGTATTTAGGCTTCTAGCAGTGTGTGGTACTTGGTCTATTAGTCCATCTATACTGACCTCCATCAGGTTGCAAATTCAATATAATTTTTTTCTGCATCTAGCTCTGAAAAATATTTTGGCTTCTAGCAGTGTGTGGGACTTGGTCTATTAGTCCATCTATACTGACGTCCATCAGGTTGTAAATTCAGTATAATTTTTTCTGCATCTAGATCTGAAAAAATATTTAGGCTTCTAGCAGTGTGTGGTACTTGTACTATTAGTCCATATATACTAACCTCCACCAGGTTGCAAATTATAAATAATTTTTTTCTGCATCGAGCTCTAAAAAAATATTTAGGCTTCTAGCAGTGTGTGGGACTTGGTCTATTAGTCCATCTATACTGACCTCCATCAGGTTGCAAATTCAATATAATTTATTTCTGCATCTAGCTCTGAAAAAATATTTAGGCTTCTAGCAGTGCGTGGGACTTGGTCTATTAGTCCATCTATACTGACCTCCATCAGGTTGCAAATTCAATATCATTTTTTTCTGCATCTAGCTCTGAAAAAATATTTAGGCTTCTAGCAGTGTGTGGGACTTGGTCTATTAGTCCATCTATACTGACCTCCATCAGGTTGCAAATTCAATATAATTTTTTTCTGCATCTAGCTCTAAAAAAATATTTCAGCTTCTAGCAGTGTGTGGGACTTGGTCTATTAGTCCATCTATACTGACCTCCATCAGGTTGCAAATTCAATATAATTTTTTTCTGCATCTAGCTCTGAAAAAATATTTAGGCTTCTAGCAGTGTGTGGGATTTGGTCTCTTAGTCCATCTATACTGACCTCCATCAGGTTGCAAATTCAATATAATTTTTTTCTGCATCTAGCTCTGAAAAAATATTTAGGCTTCTAGCAGTGTGTGGGACTTGGTCTATTAGTCCATCTATACTGACCTCCATCAGGTAGCAAATTCAATATAATTTTTTTCTGCATCAAGCTCTGAAAAAATATTTCAGATTCTAGCAGTGTGTGGGACTTGGTCTATTAGTCCATCTATACTGACCTCCATCAGGTTGCAAATTCAATATAATTTTTTTCTGCATCTAGCTCTGAAAAAGTATTTAGGCTTCTAGCAGTGTGTGGTACTTGGCCTATTAGTCCATCTATACTGACCTCCATCAGGTTGCAAATTCAATATAATTTTTTTCTGCATCTAGCTCTGAAAAAATATTTAGGCTTCTAGCAGTGTGTGGGACTTGGTCTAATAGTCCATCTATACTGACCACCATCAGGTTGTAAATTCAGTATAATTTTTTTCTGCATCTAGATCTGAAAAAATGTTTAGGCTTCTAGCAGTGTGTGGGACTTGGTCTATTAGTCCATCTATACTGACCTCCATCAGGTTGCAAATTCAATATAATTTTTTTCTGCATCTAGCTCTGAAAAAATATTTCACATTCTAGCAGTGTGTGGGACTTGGTCTATTAGTCCATCTATACTGAGCTCCATCAGGTTGCAAATTCAATATAATTTTTTTCTGCATCTAGCTCTGAAAAAGTATTTAGGCTTCTAGCAGTGTGTGGTACTTGGTCTATTAGTCCATCTATACTGACCTCCATCAGGTTGCAAATTCAATATAATTTTTTTCTGCATCTAGCTCTGAAAAAATATTTAGGCTTCTAGCAGTGTGTGGGACTTGGTCTATTAGTGCATCTATACTGACCTCCATCAGGTTGTAAATTCAGTATAATTTTTTTCTGCATCTAGATCTGAAAAAATATTTAGGCTTCTAGCAGTGTGTGGGACTTGGTCTATTAGTCCATCTATACTGACCTCCATCAGGTTGCAAATTCAATATAATTTTTTTCTGCATCTAGCTCTGAAAAAATATTTAGGCATCTAGCAGTGTGTGGTACTTGTTCTATTAGTCCATCTATACTAACCTCCACCACGTTGCAAATTATAAATAATTTTTTCTGCATCGAGCTCTAAAAAAATATTTAGGCTTCTAGCAGTGTGTGGGACTTGGTCTATTTGTCCATCTATACTGACCTCCATCAGGTTGCAAATTCAATATAATTTTTTTCTGCATCTAGCTCTGAAAAAATATTTAGGCTTCTAGCAGTGCGTGGGACTTGGTCTATTAGTCCATCTATACTGACCTCCATCAGGTTGCAAATTCAATATAATTTTTTTCTGCATCTAGCTCTGAAAAAATATTTAGGCTTCTAGCAGTGTGTGCGACTTGGTCTATTAGTCCATCTATACTGACCTCCATCAGGTTGCAAATTCAATATAATTTTTTTCTGCATCTAGCTCTGAAAAAATATTTAGGCTTCTAGCAGTGCGTGGTACTTGGTCTATTAGTCCATCTATACTGACCTCCATCAGGTTGCAAATTCAATATCATTTTTTTCTGCATCTAGCTCTGAAAAAATATTTAGGCTTCTAGCAGTGTGTGGGACTTGGTCTATTAGTCCATCTATACTGACCTCCATCAGGTTGCAAATTCAATATAATTTTTTTCTGCATCTAGCTCTGAAAAAATATTTAGGCTTCTAGCAGTGCGTGGGACTTGGTCTATTAGTCCATCTATACTGACCTCCATCAGGTTGCAAATTCAATATCATTTTTTTCTGCATCTAGCTCTGAAAAAATATTTAGGCTTCTAGCAGTGTGTGGGACTTGGTCTTTTAGTCCATCTATACTGACCTCCATCAGGTTGAAAATTCAATATAATTTTTTTCTGCATCTAGCTCTAAAAAAATATTTCAGCTTCTAGCAGTGCGTGGGACTTGGTCTATTAGTCCATCTATACTGACCTCCATCAGGTTGTAAATTCAGTATAATTTTTTTCTGCATCTAGATCTGAAAAAATATTTAGGCTTCTAGCAGTGTGTGGGACTTGGTCTATTAGTCCATCTATACTGACCTCCATCAGGTTGCAAATTCAATATAATTTTTTCTGCATCTAGCTCTGAAAAAATATTTCAGATTCTAGCAGTGTGTGGGACTTGGTCTATTAGTCCATCTATACTGACCTCCATCAGGTTGCAAATTCAATATAATTTTTTTCTGCATCTCGCTCTGAAAAAGTATTTAGGCTTCTAGCAGTGTGTGGTACTTGGTCTATTAGTCCATCTATACTGACCTCCATCAGGTTGCAAATTCAATATTATTTTTTTCTGCATCTAGCTCTGAAAAAATATTTAGGCTTCTAGCAGTGTGTGGGACTTGGTCTATTAGTCCATCTATACTGACAACCATCAGGTTGTAAATTCAGTATAATTTTTTTCTGCATCTAGATCTGAAAAAATGTTTAGGCTTCTAGCAGTGTGTGTGACTTGGTCTATTAGTCCATCTATACTGACCTCCATCAGGTTGCAAATTCAATATAATTTTTTTCTGCATCTAGCTCTGAAAAAATATTTCATATTCTAGCAGTGTGTGGGACTTGGTCTATTAGTCCATCTATACTGAGCTCCATCAGGTTGCAAATTCAATATAATTTTTTTCTGCATCTAGCTCTGAAAAAGTATTTAGGCTTCTAGCAGTGTGTGGTACTTGGTCTATTAGTCCATCTATACTGACCTCCATCAGGTTGCAAATTCAATATAATTTTTTTCTGCATCTAGCTCTGAAAAAATATTTAGGCTTCTAGCAGTGTGTGGGACTTGGTCTATTAGTCCATCTATACTGACCTCCATCAGGTTGTAAATTCAGTATAATTTTTTTCTGCATCTAGATCTGAGAAAATATTTAGGCTTCTAGCAGTGTGTGGGACTTGGTCTATTAGTCCATCTATACTGACCTCCATCAGGTTGCAAATTCAATATAATTTTTTTCTGCATCTAGCTCTGAAAAAATATTTAGGCTTCTAGCAGTGTGTGGGTCTTGGTCTGTTAGTCCATCTATACTGACCTCCATCAGGTTGCAAATTCAATATAATTTTTTTCTGCATCTAGCTCTAAAAAAATATTTCAGCTTCTAGCAGTGTGTGGGACTTGGTCTATTAGTACATCTATACTGACCTCCATCAGGTTGCAAATTCAATATAATTTTTTTCTGCATCTAGCTCTGAAAAAATATTTAGGCTTCTAGCAGTGTGTGGGATTTGGTCTCTTAGTCCATCTATACTGACCTCCATCAGGTTGCAAATTCAATATAATTTTTTTCTGCATCTAGCTCTGAAAAAATATTTAGGCTTCTAGCAGTGTGTGGGACTTGGTCTATTAGTCCATCTATACTGACCTCCATCAGGTAGCAAATTCAATATATTTTTTTTCTGCATCAAGCTCTGAAAAAATATTTCAGATTCTAGCAGTGTGTGGGACTTGGTCTATTAGTCCATCTATACTGACCTCCATCAGTTTGCAAATTCAATATAATTTTTTTCTGCATCTAGCTCTGAAAAAATATTTCACATTCTAGCAGTGTGTGGGACTTGGTCTATTATTCCATTTATACTGACCTCCATCAGGTTGGAAATTCAATATAATTTTTTTTTGCATCTAGCTCTGAAAAAGTATTTAGGCTTCTAGCAGTGTGTGGTACTTGGTCTATTAGTCCATCTGTACTGACCTCCATCAGGTTGCAAATTCAATATAATTTTTTTCTGCATCTAGCTCTGAAAAATATTTTGGCTTCTAGCAGTGTGTGGGACTTGGTCTATTAGTCCATCTATACTGACGTCCATCAGGTTGTAAATTCAGTATAATTTTTTCTGCATCTAGATCTGAAAAAATATTTAGGCTTCTAGCAGTGTGTGGTACTTGTACTATTAGTCCATCTATACTAACCTCCACCAGGTTGCAAATTATAAATAATTTTTTTCTGCATCGAGCTCTAAAAAAATATTTAGGCTTCTAGCAGTATGTGGGACTTGGTCTATTAGTCCATCTATACTGACCTCCATCAGGTTGCAAATTCAATATAATTTATTTCTGCATCTAGCTCTGAAAAAATATTTAGGCTTCTAGCAGTGCGTGGGACTTGGTCTATTAGTCCATCTATACTGACCTCCATCAGGTTGCAAATTCAATATCATTTTTTTCTGCATCTAGCTCTGAAAAAATATTTAGGCTTCTAGCAGTGTGTGGGACTTGGTCTTTTAGTCCATCTATACTGACCTCCATCAGGTTGAAAATTCAATATAATTTTTTTCTGCATCTAGCTCTAAAAAAATATTTCAGCTTCTAGCAGTGCGTGGGACTTGGTCTATTAGTCCATCTATACTGACCTCCATCAGGTTCTAAATTCAGTATAATTTTTTTCTGCATCTAGATCTGAAAAAATATTTAGGCTTCTAGCAGTGTGTGGGACTTGGTCTATTAGTCCATCTATACTGACCTCCATCAGGTTGTAAATTCAATATAATTTTTTCTGCTTCTAGCTCTGAAAAAATATTTCAGATTCTAGCAGTGTGGGAGACTTGGTCTATTAGTCCATCTATACTGACCTCCATCAGGTTGCAAATTCAATATAATTTTTTTCTGCATCTCGCTCTGAAAAAGTGTTTAGGCTTCTAGCAGTGTGTGGTACTTGTTCTATTAGTCCATCTATACTGACCTCCATCAGGTTGCAAATTCAATATTATTTTTTTCTGCATCTAGCTCTGAAAAAATATTTAGGCTTCTAGCAGTGTGTGGGACTTGGTCTATTAGTCCATCTATACTGACCACCATCAGGTTGTAAATTCAGTATAATTTTTTTCTGCATCTAGATCTGAAAAAATGTTTAGGCTTCTAGCAGTGTGTGGGACTTGGTCTATTAGTCCATCTATACTGACCTCCATCAGGTTGCAAATTCAATATAATTTTTTTCTGCATCTAGCTCTGAAAAAATATTTCACATTCTAGCAGTGTGTGGGAGTTGGTCTATTAGTACATCTATACTGAGCTCCATCAGGTTGCAAATTCAATATAATTTTTTTCTGCATCTAGCTCTGAAAAAGTATTTAGGCTTCTAGCAGTGTGTGGTACTTGGTCTATTAGTCCATCTATACTGACCTCCATCAGGTTGCAAATTCAATATAATTTTTTTCTGCATCTAGCTCTGAAAAAATATTTAGGCTTCTAGCAGTGTGTGGGACTTGGTCTATTAGTCCATCTATACTGACCTCCATCAGGTTGTAAATTCAGTATAATTTTTTTCTGCATCTAGATCTGAAAAAATATTTAGGCTTCTAGCAGTGTGTGGGACTTGGTCTATTATTCCATCTATACTGACCTCCATCAGGTTGCAAATTCAATATAATTTTTTTCTGCATCTAGCTCTGAAAAAATATTTAGGCTTCTAGCAGTGCGTGGGACTTGGTCTATTAGTCCATCTATACTGACCTCCATCAGGTTGCAAATTCAAGATCATTTTTTTCTGCATCTAGCTCTGAAAAAATATTTAGGCTTCTAGCAGTGTGTGGGTCTTGGTCTGTTAGTCCATCTATACTGACCTCCATCAGGTTGCAAATTCAATATAATTTTTTTCTGCATCTAGCTCTAAAAAAATATTTCAGCTTCTAGCAGTGTGTGGGATTTGGTCTCTTAGTCCATCTATACTGACCTCCATCAGGTTGCAAATTCAATATAATTTTTTTCTGCATCTAGCTCTGAAAAAATATTTAGGCTTCTAGCAGTGTGTGGGACTTGGTCTATTAGTCCATCTATACTGACCTCCATCAGGTAGCAAATTCAATATATTTTTTTTCTGCATCAAGCTCTGAAAAAATATTTCAGATTCTAACAGTGTGTGGGACTTGGTCTATTAGTCCATCTATACTGACCTCCATCAGGTTGCAAATTCAATATAATTTTTTTCTGCATCTAGCTCTGAAAAAATATTTCACATTCTAGCAGTGTGTGGGACTTGGTCTATTAGTCCATTTATACTGACCTCCATCAGGTTGGAAATTCAATATAATTTTTTTTGCATCTAGCTCTGAAAAAGTATTTAGGCTTCTAGCAGTGTGTGGTACTTGGTCTATTAGTCGATCTGTACTGACCTCCATCAGGTTGCAAATTCAATATAATTTTTTTCTGCATCTAGCTCTGAAAAATATTTTGGCTTCTAGCAGTGTGTGGGACTTGGTCTATTAGTCCATCTATACTGACGTCCATCAGGTTGTAAATTCAGTATAATTTTTTCTGCATCTAGAACTGAAAAAATATTTAGGCTTCTAGCAGTGTGTGGTACTTGTACTATTAGTCCATCTATACTAACCTCCACCAGGTTGCAAATTATAAATATTTTTTTTCTGCATCGAGCTCTAAAAAAATATTTAGGCTTCTAGCAGTGTGTGGGACTTGGTCTATTAGTCCATCTATACTGACCTCCATCAGGTTGCAAATTCAATATAATTTATCTCTGCATCTAGCTCTGAAAAAATATTTAGGCTTCTAGCAGTGCGTGGGACTTGGTCTATTAGTCCATCTATACTGACCTCCATCAGGTTGCAAATTCAATATAATTTTTTTCTGCATCTAGCTCTGAAAAAATATTTAGGCTTCTAGCAGTGTGTGGGACTTGGTCTATTAGTCCATCTATACTGACCTCCATCATGTTGCAAATTCAATATAATTTTTTTCTGCATCTAGCTCTAAAAAAATATTTAGGCTTCTAGCAGTGTGTGGGACTTGGTCTATTAGTCCATCTATACTGACCTCCATCAGGTAGCAAATTCAATATAATTTTTTTCTGCATCAAGCTCTGAAACAATATTTCAGATTCTAGCAGTGTGTGGGACTTGGTCTATTAGTCCATCTATACTGACCTCCATCAGGTTGCAAATTCAATATAATTTTTTTCTGCATCTAGCTCTGAAAAAGTATTTAGGCTTCTAGCAGTGTGTGGTACTTGGCCTATTAGTCCATCTATACTGACCTCCATCAGGTTTGAAAATTCAATATAATTTTTTTCTGCATCTAGCTCTGAAAAAATATTTAGGCTTCTAGCAGTGTGTGGGACTTGGTCTATTAGTCCATCTATACTGACCACCATCAGGTTGTAAATTCAGTATAATTTTTTTCTGCATCTAGATCTGAAAAAATGTTTAGGCTTCTAGCAGTGTGTGGGACTTGGTCTATTAGTCCATCTATACTGACCTCCATCAGGTTGCAAATTCAATATAATTTTTTTCTGCATCTAGCTCTGAAAAAATATTTCACATTCTAGCAGTGTGTGGGACTTGGTCTATTAGTCCATCTATACTGAGCTCCATCAGGTTGCAAATTCAATATAATTTTTTTCTGCATCTAGCTCTGAAAAAGTATTTAGGCTTCTAGCAGTGTGTGGTACTTTGTCTATTAGTCCATCTATACTGACCTCCATCAGGTTGCAAATTCAATATAATTTTTTTCTGCATCTAGCTCTGAAAAAATATTTAGGCTTCTAGCAGTGTGTGGGACTTGGTCTATTAGTCGATCTATATTGACCTCCATCAGGTTGTAAATTCAGTATAATTTTTTTCTGCATCTAGATCTGAAAAAATATTTAGGCTTCTAGCAGTGTGTGGGACTTGGTCTATTTGTCCATCTATACTGACCTCCATCAGGTTGCAAATTCAATATAATTTTTTTCTGCATCTAGCTCTGAAAAAATATTTAGGCATCTAGCAGTGTGTGGTACTTGTTCTATTAGTCCATCTATACTAACCTCCACCACGTTGCAAATTATAAATAATTTTTTCTGCATCGAGCTCTGAAAAAATATTTAGGCATCTAGCAGTGTGTGGTACTTGTTCTATTAGTCCATCTATACTGACCTCCATCAGGTTGCAAATTCAATATAATTTTTTTCTGCATCTAGCTCTGAAAAAATATTTAGGCTTCTAGCAGTGCGTGGGACTTGGTCTATTAGTCCATCTATACTGACCTCCATCAGGTTGCAAATTCAATATCATTTTTTTCTGCATCTAGCTCTGAAAAAATATTTAGGCTTCTAGCAGTGTGTGGGACTTGGTCTATTAGTCCATCTATACTGACCTCCATCAGGTTGCAAATTCAATATAATTTTTTTCTGCATCTAGCTCTGAAAAAATATTTAGGCTTCTAGCAGTGCGTGGGACTTGGTCTATTAGTCCATCTATACTGACCTCCATCAGGTTGCAAATTCAATATAATTTTTTTCTGCATCTAGCTCTGAAAAAATATTTAGGCTTCTAGCAGTGTGGGACTTGGTCTTTTAGTCCATCTATACTGACCTCCATCAGGTTGAAAATTCAATATAATTTTTTTCTGCATCTAGCTCTAAAAAAATATTTCAGCTTCTAGCAGTGCGTGGGACTTGGTCTATTAGTCCATCTATACTGACCTCCATCAGGTTGTAAATTCAGTATAATTTTTTTCTGCATCTAGATCTTAAAAAATATTTAGGCTTCTAGCAGTGTGTGGGACTTGGTCTATTAGTACATCTATACTGACCTCCATCAGGTTGCAAATTCAATATAATTTTTTCTGCATCTAGCTCTGAAAAAATATTTCAGATTCTAGCAGTGTGTGGGACTTGGTCTATTAGTCCATCTATACTGACCTCCATCAGGTTGCAAATTCAATATAATTTTTTTCTGCATCTCGCTCTGAAAAAGTATTTAGGCTTCTAGCAGTGTGTGGTACTTGGTCTATTAGTCCATCTATACTGACCTCCATCAGGTTGCAAATTCAATATTATTTTTTTCTGCATCTAGCTCTGAAAAAATATTTAGGCTTCTAGCAGTGTGTGGGATTTGGTCTATTAGTCCATGTATACTGACCTCCATCAGGTTGTAAATTCAGTATAATTTTTTTCTGCATCTAGATCTGAAATAATATTTAGGCTTCTAGCAGTGTGTGGGACTTGGTCTATTAGTCCATCTATACTGACCTCCATCAGGTTGCAAATTCAATATAATTTTTTCTGCATCTAGCTCTGAAAAAATATTTCAGATTCTAGTAGTGTGTGGGACTTGGTCTATTAGTCCATCTATACTGACCTCCATCAGGTTGCAAATTCAATATAATTTTTTTCTGCATCTAGCTCTGAAAAAATATTTAGGCTTCTAGCAGTGTGTGGGACTTGGTCTATTACTCCATCTATACTGACCTCCATCAGGTTGTAAATTCAGTATAATTTTTTTCTGCATCTAGATTTGAAAAAATATTTAGGCTTCTAACAGTGTGTGGTACTTGTTCTATTAGTCCATCTATACTAACCTCCACCAGGTTGCAAATTATAAATAATTTTTTTCTGCATCGAGCTCTAAAAAAATATTTAGGTTTCTAGCAGCGTGTGGGACTTGGTCTATTAGTCCATCTATACTGACCTCCATCAGGTTGCAAATTCAATATCATTTTTTTCTGTATCTTGCTCTGAAAAAATATTTAGGCTTCTAGCAGTGTGTGGTACTTGTTCTATTAGTCCATCTATACTAACCTCCACCAGGTTGCAAATTATAAATAATTTTTTTCTGCATCGAGCTCTAAAAAAATATTTAGGCTTCTAGCAGTGTGTGGGACTTGGTCTATTAGTCCATCTATACTGATCTCCATCAGGTTGCAAATGCAATATCATTTTTTTCTGCATCTAGCTCTGAAAAAATATTTAGGCTTCTAGCAGTGTGTGGGACTTGGTCTATTAGTCCATCTATACTGACCTCCATCAGGTTGCAAATTCAATATAATTTTTTTCTGCATCTAGCTCTGAGAAAGTATTTAGACTTCTAGCAGTGTGTGGGACTTGGTCTATTAGTCCATCTACACTGACCTCCATCAGGTTGCAAATTCAATATAATTTTTTTCTGCATCTAGCTCTGAAAAAATATTTCACATTCTAGCAGTGTGTGGGACTTGGTCTATTAGTCCATCTATACTGACCTCCATCAGGTTGCAAATTCAATATAATTTTTTTCTGCATCTAGCTCTGAAAAAATATTTCACATTCTAGCAGTGTGTGGGACTTGGTCTATTAGTCCATCTATACTGACCTCCATCAGGTTGCAAATTCAATATAATTTTTTTCTGCATCTAGCTCTGAAAAAGTATTTAGGCTTCTAGCAGTGTGTGGTACTTGGTCTATTAGTCCATCTATACTGACCTCCATCAGGTTGCAAATGCAATATAATTTTTTTCTGCATCTAGATCTGAAAAATATTTTGGCTTCTAGCTGTGTGTGGGACTTGGTCTATTAGTCCATCTATACTGACCTCCATCAGGTTGTAAATTCAGTATAATTTTTTCTGCATTTAGATCTGAAAAAATATTTAGGCTTCTAGCAGTGTGTGGGACTTGGTCTATTAGTTCATCTATACTGACCTCCATCAGGTTGCAAATTCAATATAATTTTTTTCTGCATCTAGCTCTGAAAAAAATATTTAAGCTTCAAGCAGTGTGTGGTACTTGTTCTATTAGTCCATCTATACTAACCTCCACCAGGTTGCAAATTATAAATAATTTTTTTCTGCATCGAGCTCTAAAAAAATATTTAGGCTTCTAGCAGTGTGTGGGACTTGGTCTATTAGTCCATCTATACTGACCTCCATCAGGTTGCAAATTCAATATAATTTTTTTCTGCATCTAGCTCTGAAAAAATATTTAGGCTTCTAGCAGTGCGTGGGACTTGGTCTATTAGTCCATCTATACTGACCTCCATCAGGTTGCAAATTCAATATCATTTTTTTCTGCATCTAGCTCTGAAAAAATATTTAGGCTTCTAGCAGTGTGTGGGACTTGGTCTATTTGTCCATCTATACTGACCTCCATCAGGTTGCAAATTCAATATAATTTTTTTCTGCATCTAGCTCTAAAAAAATATTTCAGCTTCTAGCAGTGTGTGGGACTTGGTCTATTAGTCCATCTATACTGACCTCCATCAGGTTGCAAATTCAATATAATTTTTTTCTGCATCTAGCTCTGAAAAAATATTTAGGCTTCTAGCAGTGTGTGGGATTTGGTCTCTTAGTCCATCTATACTGACCTCCATCAGGTTGCAAATTCAATATAATTATTTTCTGCATCTAGCTCTGAAAAAATATTTAGGCTTCTAGCAGTGTGTGGGACTTGGTCCATTAGTCCATCTATAATGACCTCCATCAGGTTGCAAATTCAATATAATTTTTCTCTTCATCTAGCTTTGAAAAAATATTTAGGCTTCTAACAGTGTGTGGGACTTGTTCTATTAGTCCATCTATACTGACCTCCACCAGGTTGCAAATTAAAAATATTTTTTTTCTGCATCGATCTCTGAATAAATATTTAGGCTTCTAGCAGTGTGTGGGACTGGGTCTATTAGTCCATCTATACTGACCTCCATCAGGTTGCAAATTCAATATAATTTTTTTCTGCATCTAGCTCTGAAAAAATATTTAGGCTTCTAGCAGTGTGTGGGACTTGGTCTATTAGTCCATCTATACTGACCTCCATCAGGTTGTAAATTCAGTATAATTTTTTTTTGCATCTAGATCTGAAAAAATATTTAGGCTTCTAGCAGTGTGTGGGACTTGGTCTATTAGTCCATCTATACTGACCTCCATCAGGTTGCAAATTCAATATAATTTTTTTCTGCATCTTGCTCTGAAAAAATATTTCAGCTTCTAGCAGTGTGTGGGACTTGGTCTATTAGTCCATCTACACTGACCTCCATCAGGTTGCAAATTCAATATAATTTTTTTCTGCATCTAGCTCTGAAAAAATATTTCACATTCTAGCAGTGTGTGGGACTTGGTCTATTAGTCCATCTATACTGACCTCCATCATGTTGCAAATTCAATATAATTTTTTTCTGCATCTAGCTCTGAAAAAATATTTCACATTCTAGCAGTGTGTGGGACTTGGTCTATTAGTCCATCTATACTGACCTCCATCAGGTTGCAAATTCAATATAATTTTTCTCTTCATCTAGCTTTGAAAAATATTTAGGCTTCTAACAGTGTGTGGGACTTGTTCTATTAGTCCATCTATACTGACCTCCACCAGGTTGCAAATTAAAAATATTTTTTTTCTGCATCGATCTCTGAATAAATATTTAGGCTTCTAGCAGTGTGTGGGACTGGGTCTATCAGTCCATCTATACTGACCTCCATCAGGTTGCAAATTCAATATAATTTTTTTCTGCATCTAGCTCTGAAAAAATATTTAGGCTTCTAGCAGTGGGTGGGACTTGGTCTATTAGTCCATCTATACTGACCTCCATCAGGTTGCAAATTAAATATAATTTTTTCTGCATCTAGCTCTCAAAAAATATTTAGGATTCTAGCAGTGTGTGGGACTTGGTCTATTAGTCCATCTATACTGACCTCCATCAGGTTGCAAATTCAATATAATTTTTTTCTGCATCTAGCTCTGAAAAAATATTTCAGCTTCCAGCATTGTGTGGGACTTGGTCTATTAGTCCATCTATACTGACCTCCATCAGGTTGCAAATTCAAAATAATTTTTTTCTGCATCTAGCTCTGAAATAATATTTAGGCTTCTAGCAGTGTGTGGGATTTCGTCTATTAGTCCATCTATACTGACCTCCATCAGGTTGCAAATTCAATATAATTTTTTTCTGCATCTAGCTCTGAAAAAATATTTAGGCTTCTAGCAGTGTGTGGGACTTGGTCTATTAGTCCATCTATACTGACCTCCATCAGGTTGTAAATTCAGTATAATTTTTTTCTGCATCTAGATCTGAAAAAATATTTAGGCTTCTAGCAGTGTGTGGGACTTGGTCTATTAGTCCATCTATACTGACCTCCATCAGGTTGCAAATTCAATATAATTTTTTTCTGCATCTTGCTCTGAAAAAATATTTAAGCTTCTAGCAGTGTGTGGGACTTGGTCTATTAGTCCATCTACACTGACCTCCATCAGGTTGCAAATTCAATATAATTTTTTTCTGCATCTAGCTCTGAAAAAATATTTCACATTCTAGCAGTGTGTGGGACTTGGTCTATTAGTCCATCTATACTGACCTCCATCAGGTTGCAAATTCAATATAATTTTTTTCTGCATCTAGCTCTGAAAAAATATTTCACATTCTAGCAGTGTGTGGGACTTGGTCTATTAGTCCATCTATACTGACCTCCATCAGGTTGCAAATTCAATATAATTGTTTCTGCATCTAGCTCCGAAAAAGTATTTAGGCTTCAAGCAGTGTGTGGTACTTGGTCTATTAGTCCATCTATACTGACCTCCATCAGGTTGCAAATTCAATATAATTTTTTTCTGCATCTAGCTCTGAAAAATATTTTGGCTTCTAGCAGTGTGTGGGACTTGGTCTATTAGTCCATCTATACTGACCTCCATCAGGTTGCAAATTCAATATAATTTTTTTCTGCATCTAGCGCTGAAAAAATATTTAGGCTTCTAGCAGTGTGTGGTACTTGTTCTATTAGTCCATCTATACTAACCTCCACCAGGTTGCAAATTATAAATATTTTTTTTCTGCATCGAGCTCTAAAAAAATATTTAGGCTTCTAGCAGTGTGTGGGACTTGGTCTATTAGTCCATCTATACTGACCTCCATCAGGTTGCAAAATCAATATCATTTTTTTCTGCATCTAGCTCTGAAAAAATATTTAGGCTTCTAGCAGTGTGTGGGACTTGGTCTATTAGTCCATCTATACTGACCTCCATCAGGTTGCAAATTCAATATAATTTTTTTCTGCATCTAGCTCTAAAAAAATATTTCAGCTTCTAGCAGTGTGTGGGACTTGGTCTATTAATCCATCTATACTGACCTCCATCAGGTTGCAAATTCAATATAATTTTTTTCTGCATCTAGCTCTGAAAAAATATTTAGGCTTCTAGCGGTGTGTGGGATTTGGTCTATTAGTCCATCTATACTGACCTCCATCAGGTTGCAAATTCAATATAATTTTTTTCTGCATCTAGCTCTGAAAAAATATTTAGGCTTCTAGCAGTGTGTGGGACTTGGTCTATTAGTCCATCTATACTGACCTCCATCAGGTAGCAAATTCAATATATTTTTTTTCTGCATCAAGCTCTGAAAAAATATTTCAGATTCTAGCAGTGTGTGGGACTTGGTCTATTAGTCCATCTATACTGACCTCCATCAGGTTGCAAATTCAATATAATTTTTTTCTGCATCTAGCTCTGAAAAAATATTTCACATTCTTGCAGTGTGTGGGACTTGGTCTATTAGTCCATCTATACTGACCTCCATCAGGTTGCAAATTCAATATAATTTTTTTCTGCATCTAGCTCTGAAAAAGTATTTAGGCTTCTAGCAGTGTGTGGTACTTGGTCTATTAGTCCATCTATACTGACCTCCATCAGGTTGCAAATTCAATATAATTTTTTTCTGCATCTAGCTCTGAAAAATATTTTGGCTTCTAGCAGTGTGTGGGACTTGGTCTATTAGTCCATCTATACTGATCTCCATCAGGTTGTAAATTCAGTATAATTTTTTCTGCATCTAGATCTGAAAAAATATTTAGGCTTCTAGCAGTGTGTGGGACTTGGTCTATTAGTCCATCTACACTGACCTCCATCAGGTTGCAAATTCAATATAATTTTTTTCTGCATCTAGCCCTGAAAAAATATTTAGGCATCTAGCAGTGTGTGGTACTTGTTCTATTAGTCCATCTATACTAACCTCCACCACGTTGCAAATTATAAATAATTTTTTTCTGCATCGAGCTCTAAAAAAATATTTAGGCTTCTAGCAGTGTGTGGGACTTGGTCTATTAGTCGATCTATATTGACCTCCATCAGGTTGCAAATTCAATATCATTTTTTTCTGCATCTAGCTCTGAAAAAATATTTAGGCTTCTAGCAGTGTGTGGGACTTGGTCTATTAGTCCATCTATACTGACCTCCATCAGGTTGAAAATTCAATATAATTTTTTTCTGCATCTAGCTCTAAAAAAATATTTCAGCTTCTAGCAGTGTGTGGGACTTGGTCTATTAGTCCATCTATACTGACCTCCATCAGGTTGCAAATTCAATATAATTTTTTTCTGCATCTAGCTCTGAAAAAATATTTAGGCTTCTAGCAGTGTGGGGTATTTGGTCTCTTAGTCCATCTATACTGACCTCCATCAGGTTGCAAATTCAATATAATTTTTTTCTGCATCTAGCTCTGAAAAAATATTTAGACTTCTAGCAGTGTGTGGGACTTGGTCTATTAGTCCATCTATACTGACCTCCATCAGGTAGCAAATTCAATATAATTTTTTTCTGCATCAAGCTCTGAAAAAATATTTCAGATTCTAGCAGTGTGTGGGACTTGGTCTATTAGTCCATCTATACTGACCTCCATCAGGTTGCAAATTCAATATAATTTTTTTCTGCATCTAGCTCTGAAAAAGTATTTAGGCTTCTAGCAGTGTGTGGTACTTGGTCTATTAGTCCATCTATACTGACCTCCATCAGGTTGCAAATTCAATATAATTTTTTTCTGCATCTAGCTCTGAAAAAATATTTAGGCTTCTAGCAGTGTTTGGGACTTGGTCTATTAGTCCATCTATACTGACCTCCATCAGGTTGCAAATTCAATATAATTTTTTTCTGCATCTAGCTCTGAAAAAATATTTAGGCTTCTAGCAGTGTGTGGGACTTGGTCTATTAGTCCATCTATACTGACCACCATCAGGTTGTAAATTCAGTATAATTTTTTTCTGCATCTAGATCTGAAAAAATATTTAGGCTTCTAGCAGTGTGTGGGACTTGGTCTATTAGTCCATCTATACTGACCTCCATCAGGTTGCAAATTCAATATAATTTTTTTCTGTATCTAGCTCTGAAAAAGTATTTAGGCTTCTAGCAGTGTGTGGTACTTGGTCTATTAGTCCATGTATACTAACCTAAACCAGGTTGCAAATCATAAATAATTTTTTTCTGCATCAAGCTCTAAAAAAATATTTAGGCTTCTAGCAGTGTGTGGGACTTGGTCTATTAGTCCATCTATACTGACCTCCATCAGGTTGCAAATTCAATATAATTTTTTTCTGCATCTAGCTCTGAAAAAATATTTAGGGTTCTAGCAGTGTGTGGAACTTGTTCTATTAGTCCATCTATACTGACCTCCATCAGGTTGCAAATTCAATATAATTTTTTTCTGCATCTAGCTCTGAAAAAATATTTAGGCTTCTAGCAGTGTGTGGGACTTGGTCTATTAGTCCATCTATACTGACCTCCATCAGGTTGCAAATTCAATATAATTTTTTTCTGCATCTAGCTCTGAAAAAATATTTAGGCTTCTAGCAGTGTGTGGGACTTGGTCTATTAGTCCATCTATACTGACCACCATCAGGTTGTAAATTCAGTATAATTTTTTTCTGCAACTAGATCTGAAAAAATATTTAGGCTTCTAGCAGTGTGTGGGACTTGGTCTATTAGTCCATCTATACTGACCTCCATCAGGTTGCAAATTCAATATAATTTTTTTCTGTATCTTGCTCTGAAAAAATATTTAGGCTTCTAGCAGTGTGTGGTACTTGTTCTATTAGTCTATCTATACTAACCTCCACCAGGTTGCAAATTATAAATAATTTTTTTCTGCATCGAGCTCTAAAAAAATATTTAGGCTTCCAGGAGCGTGTGGGACTTGGTCTATTAGTCCATTTATACTGACCTCCATCAGCTTGCAAATTCAATATAATTTTTTTCTGCATCTAGCTCTGAAAAAATATTTAGGCTTCTAGCAGTGTGTGGGACTTGGTCTATTAGTCCATCTATACTGACCTCCATCAAGTAGCAAATTCAATATAATTTTTTTCTGCATCAAGCTCTGAAAAAATATTTCAGTATCTAGCAGTGTGTGGGACTTGGTCTATTAGTCCATCTATACTGACCTCCATCAGGTTGCAAATTCAATATAATTTTTTTCTGCATCTAGCTCTGAAAAAGTATTTAGGCTTCTAGCAGTGTGTGGTACTTGGTCTATTAGTCCATCTATACTGACCTCCATCAGGTTGCAAATTCAATATAATTTTTTTCTGCATCTAGCTCTGAAAAAATATTTAGGCTTCTAGCAGTGTTTGGGACTTGGTCTATTAGTCCATCTATACTGACCTCCATCAGGTTGCAAATTCAATATAATTTTTTTCTGCATCTAGCTCTGAAAAAATATTTAGGCTTCTAGCAGTGTGTGGGACTTGGTCTATTAGTCCATCTATACTGACCACCATCAGGTTGTAAATTCAGTATAATTTTTTTCTGCATCTAGATCTGAAAAAATATTTAGGCTTCTAGCAGTGTGTGGGACTTGGTCTATTAGTCCATCTATACTGACCTCCAACAGGTTGCAAATTCAATATAATTTTTTTCTGTATCTAGCTCTGAAAAAGTATTTAGGCTTCTAGCAGTGTGTGGTACTTGGTCTATTAGTCCATCTATACTAACCTAAACCAGGTTGCAAATCATAAATAATTTTTTTCTGCATCAAGCTCTAAAAAAATATTTAGGCTTCTAGCAGTGTGTGGGACTTGGTCTATTAGTCCATCTATACTGACATCCATCAGGTTGCAAATTCAATATAATTTTTTTCTGTATCTTGCTCTGAAAAAATATTTAGGCTTCAAGCAGTGTGTGGTACTTGTTCTATTAGTCTATCTATACTAACCTCCACCAGGTTGCAAATTATAAATAATTTTTTTCTGCATCGAGCTCTAAAAAAATATTTAGGCTTCCAGGAGCGTGTGGGACTTGGTCTATTAGTCCATTTATACTGACCTCCATCAGGTTGCAAATTCAATATAATTTTTTTCTGCATCTAGCTCTGAAAAAATATTTAGGCTTCTAGCAGTGCATGGGACTTGGTCTATTAGTCCATCTATACTGACCTCCATCAGGTTGCAAATTTAATATAATTTTTTTCTGCATCTAGCTCTGAAAAAATATTTAGGCTTCTAGCAATGTGTGGGACTTGGTCTATTAGTCCATCTATACTGACCTCCATCAGGATGCAAATTCAATATAATTTTTTTCTGCATCTAGCTCTGGAAAAATATTTCAGCTTCTAGCAGTGTGTGGGACTTGGTCTATTAGTCCATCTATACTGACCTCCATCAGGTTTCAATTTCAATATAATTTTTTTCTGTATCTAGCTCTGAAAAAATATTTAGGCTTCTAGCAGTGTGTAGGACTTGGTCTATTAGTCCATCTATACAGACCTCCATCAGGTTGCAAATTCAATATAATTTTTATCTGCATCTAACCCAGAAAATACTTTTGGCCTAATACCACAGTTTGGCCACTCAGCTCTGCTCGGTTCCCATCCATTGTTTTTTTGTGCAGACAACTCCAGAGTTGTGAATTAGTTAACCACCAAAATGAGTGGAAAAAGGCCTGCTGCTGGTGGAAAGGGGAATAGGTGTGTTGGGAAGGGGAAAAAAGGTTGTGTCCGTGGAGTATGTATTAAAGCACCAGTAACATCTGCAGAAGAAAGACCATCTTCCAGCCAAACTAAAATGTCTACTTCTTTTAGCGGACAATGTGATAAGATCCCTTTCTTGCGGCCGCGCCAATCGCTACAAATTCCAGATGAGGCACAAAAACAGCAGGTGCTTCAACGGATATCAAGTGCTCCTTTAAGTGGGCTCTCTTCCACCTCAACTTTAACATCACAAATACTCCAGTCCTCAGAGGTGTCACCCCAATCGCACTTGCTTCCTCACAGCTCCCAAGTCTCCAGCTGCCCGTCTGAGTATGGGGTAGAACAGATGGTTGAGTCTGCAGAGCTGTTTACTCATACTATAGCCTGGGAATCAGAGGTCGGCTCTGGAGCTTCTGTGAATCCAGACGAGGAAATGATCTGCACTGATGCCCAGAATCTTTATGAGTCGGATCCAGGACCAGACGCAGAAGGTTCTGACCATAATGTAGACCCTCGTTCCCAAACTGTAACTCCTGTTGGTGGAGACAATGAGGAAGACGATGATGAGACTCAAATACCTGATTGGAGCGACAACTTTAGTTTTTTGTCAGGGCAGGAACAGGTTGGCTCTGAGGACGAGTCTGATAACACACAGGGTGATGATGATGAGTTTGGAGATCCCACTTACTGTCAACCCACAGTCAACCAAGAGATGAGGTCAGCAGAGGAGGTGGAGGAGGATGCTAGTGATGATGAAGTCAGGTTGCGCCTTCCTGGACAGAGACGTAGTACTGGAAGCACTTCAACAACTGCATCCTCAAACACAACTCTGCCTCTGACCACAAGTCGTGGTGGCTCTTCAGGTCGCATGGGTGCTAAGCATTGCATAGCCTGGGCATTTTTTCAGATCGATAAAGATGACCCAACTCGTGTTATCTGTAACATTTGTCAGCAAAAGCTAAGTAGAGGCCAAAAATACATACATACATACATCAAAGCAAAAGATGGCTACTTTGAAGAACCTAGAATATAAGACATATTTTCAGCTGTTTCACACTTTTTTGTTAAGTATATAATTCCACACGTGTTAATTCATAGTTTTGATGCCTTCAGTGTGAATGTACAATTTTCATAGTCATGAAAATACAGAAAAATCTTTAAATGTGAAGGTGTGTCCAAACTTTTGGTCTGCACTGTACCTGTGTCCTGTTCCTGGTACCTCGCCCACTTCATCTGTTGCTGAGGATGGCGCAATGGAAGGAAACATGTAGTTACCAAGATGATGAGACCAGCTTTGTTCCCTCTAGTGGACAGAAGAGGAAATATTCTTGAGGAGAAGGATCGGTCTCCAAATTCTTTGCAGAAAATCCTTGCTGGCTGGAGGAAGAGGGGGCGTAAAGGGGGGGTATTGTAACATTCCTGGTGGCGTGCTTGCATGGTGCACCACCTCCCACCATGCAAGACCGCAATCTTACCTGTCAGTCCATGCTGCACTCTTTGTTTCAGTTCCTGCTGTGTCCATGTCTATTGTCTGATTGCTTAAAGGCGTCGGCGCGGCTTTCTGCTTGTTTCTTACAGCTACCGTGTGCACAGTCCTAATGCATCCCCAGCCTATTGCTGTGAGTCACTGGATGCTTAAACCCCTTCCACCCAGTAGGAGGTGCCTGAGCAACACCTTCACTCAGTTTGTCTTTGTAACTGAGTTGCCAGGTCCTGTCCTGTATCTAGTCTGTTTCTGCCACCCTGGGGGCTGTATACCCAGGCCTGTTACCTGTACTTGTGACTTTAGTCAGTTTCAGCCACCCTGGGGGCTGAGTTCCCAGGCTCGTTCCTGTGTCTTGTTCCTGATTCAGATTCTGCCTGAACAGTGTCCTAGTCCATTACCTGTTTGTTTCTATGTCTGTACCTTTCCCTTTTCCTGCAGTATCTGAACCTGCATTTAACTCCAACTCGTTCTCTCTGTACTTCTGTTTGTTCTGTTTGTGAGTTTTGTGTCCACTCGCTACTTCATTGCAAGTACTTTGTGTGTATCTGGTTCTGCTCGTTCTGTTTCCCTGCCTCTGTATCTAACTCCTGTGTTCCAGCTATCTTCTTGTGTTTTCCAGTCTGTTCCATGTGAACAGAGCCCTGTCCTGTCTACCGCGTCTGCGGGTTTTGCTCTGCTTTGCTTGTTCACCGCATCTGCGAGTTTTGCTCTGATTTGCTTGTCTACTGCATATGCAGGTTTTGCTCTGCTTTGCTTGTTCACCGCATCTGCGGGTTTTGCTCTGCCTTGCTTTTTCACCGCATCTGCGGGTTTTGCTCTGCTTTGCTTGTTCACCGCATCTGCAGGTTTTGCTCGGCTTTGCTTGTTCACCGTATCTGCAGGTTTTGCTCCGCTCTGCTTGTCTACCGTACCTGTGGCTCCGTTCCTGTATCCCAGTCTGTACAGGTCCCTATCCTGCCTGCATTTCTATCAGTACCCGCCTCTCTGCATGTTAACTGTGCCTGCCTGTGCCCACCTGTCTGCACGCCATCCATGCCTGCCAGTGCCCACCTGTCTGCATACCAGCTGTGCCTGTCAATATTCACATGTCTGCATACCAGCCGTGTTTGTTAGTACCCACCTGTCTACATGCCAGTCTAACCTGCCTGTTCCTGAATTCCCCGGTGTGGGTCAACAGCTGTGACTGGGGTCTGACCTGGAGTAGCACCTGGTCCCTCTGCTCGGTTCCTTCCTGGTTCACGGAGTCGACTGAGCCGCCATGCGACCTTGGTCGGATCGGGTTGATGCTTAGTTATGCCCCTCCAGGTACTCCTCGGTTCATGGTACAGTGGGATCACTAATCACGCTCACGCCAGTCAGTCCGGGCACGAGCATAACAATGGGCAGTCCAGAGAATTATTCCTCAGTCAATTTGGCCATCTAGGTCATTGCCAGTTGCATTAATTGACAGTGCTGGCTCAAGAAGATCCAGGACTGTCAATCAATAAAGCAGGGTGTAAGCTGGGCAATCAGATTGACTGAGGGTTGGTACTCTAAACAGCTTATCATGCAATAAGCACCTAATTTGCATAATACTTTTAAAATAATTTCCTTTAAAAGTAACCAATGGATTTTCAGCTATATGCTTTTTAATAAAAAACGGTGCTCTACATGTGTTTATATTGTAATTGAGCCCCAACAGACTCCCTTTGATTTGTTACCATGTACAAGGAGTTGACCACAGTCACAGAGGACACAGTATAGGACTTAGCTTGGGGTCAATAAATGGGGGAAAACTTGAAAGGGGCTTTAGTTACTAATTAGGATATAAATATTGCTGTTGTAACTTCTAATCTTTTCAGGCATCTGCTGTAACTAATTTAATGAAGGGATGTTGTAACTATTACTTTGGGAAGGTTTGCTATTGTTAAAACTACTGTAAGAAGTCCTGCTGTGTCCCTTGAGGAAAGGGTTGACCTGCTTTGTTCACTAGGTAAATAAAGTGGAGTGTGGGGAACACAATGTTTCATACAACAAGAGGAGAAGGTCCTTAATATATCTACCGTTAAGCGGAATTCTATTCCATTCTATCTTATAAAATGCACACACATAAAAAAAATCCTTCACAATAGTTTGACACTTTTTTTTAACGGTATAGCAATTGACAGCTGGTTGAAGAGTATCCAGTCGCCTAACAATTGGAATTGATTTGTAGATCGGTAGATTTAGGCTTGGACTGGCAAATCGGTGAACTGGTAAAAACCTTGGTGGGTTCCAAAGAGATGAGCAAGCCCCTATCTCTCAACTGAAGGCACAGATCATAATGAGGGCAATCTGGCCTACTACCTGGGTCTGAAGCCCTGGGAAGGGTGGGGCATATTGCACTCATTTTATTCTATTTTGCCACCTTTGCTGGGAGCATTTCTTCAGCTTTGGTGCCTGCAATATAAAATAATAGCAGTGCTGACCGGCACTCTCCCTATGACAGAGGTGTCACAAAGATATCATTGTGCAGTCTGTATCATCTAGCAGATAACCAGGTAGAACCACTGAAGAAAGCATCACTGTGCTATTGTTTGGAGAGGTAAGTTATTACAATTTTCTTAAACAGTTGGGAAAAGAACACAGGATAGAAACTGGTAACTCATTTGTTGTGATGGGGATGGAGGAGAGAGGACACAGGACATATTAATGGTGTGATGCATGTTTGTACTTAGGAAGCTACTCTATACATTACAGCGTGTCTGTCTTACATTCAAGGGAAAGATGATCTGTGCAATTAACTCTACAGAGACAATTCGTGGCTGGAAGATGTCGACATTAAGGTCTTACTGGATGGAGAAAGAATAAAAAAATATGATCCGCATTAGATAAGATGTCAGTAAGATACTGGGTACATGAAATAGTCTTGTTTGTAAAACAAACTCTCTTATTACCATATATATAATGCTGTCTCATAGTATGTAGTAGTTTATTTTGTTATGTATAGCACCCTCCCTCACTTCATAATGTCCTTTACATAATGTTATACACAGCACTATCTCTTATTATATATTGTCCTATCTTATGTATAGCGCTATTTTTCATACATAGTGTCCTCTCTTTGTAACGTATAGTGCCATCTATTATTATGTGGTGTCCTTTCTTTGTTATTTATAGCACCACAAATTAATACATAGCGTCCTCACTTTTTATGTATAGCCGCGTCCCTTATTTCATACTCGTCTGCAGCACATTACTGCTGCAGCCAATCAGAAGCCACAGCAGTGACCAAAGTGCCACCACTGCGCTTACAGATGCAAATCCTGTAACTGTCTTCCTCTTCAGCTTTGGGAACTACAGAATTAGAGATGTAGTTTCTTTCACTGTAAAAATATTGCATTGCAGTGATGGTGCGGTTACAGGAACTGTACCTGCACCATTACTTGCTGCTTGCTGTTTTATACAGCTAATATTTGGCGCTAATTGTTGGAATCAGCGATATCTACATTCATGGCTGTTTAACTTCTCAGATGCCACAGCCAATAGTGGCCTTGGCAACATGAGGTAATCTAGATAAAATATGGTATTAAAAATGCAACTAAAAATTATAGTGGATTCATTCTTTCCCATTCTCATGTTTTCAAGAAAAGTGCAGTGTACAGTACAGCTTTGTTTGGCACAATATTCTATAGCGTAACATTCTCATGTGCATATGCATGAGATCTTAATATGAACATGTGATATTTTCATGTACAATAATAGCAAGGTAGACCCAAGAGCCAATTCCATTTTTTGGCCCAAGGCACCACAACACTGACGAGATTTGTCTATATCAGGACAAGATATTACTGCACAGAAAGTTTTTGAATGATTCTAGCCCAAAGATCCAAACATTTTAAGCATACTATAACATTTTTACATAACAATCTAAATCTTGCTATTTAATCTGATAATTATGCAATTAAATTTTCCTTTCTGAACATCTTCCGCTTTCTATTTCTATACAACACAACCTTGCATTTAAAGAGAGATGTGTTGGTGGATTGAAACAGCAGCAGCAGGGTGAAGGGCAAGTCTATTGGGAAGTTTTTATTCTAGTATTTTATGCAGAGTGGTATTTTATCATCAGAACGCTTCTTTGAGGTATTTAAGTAAACATTCCAAAAGGCTTCAGTTTTTGTGACACTTGATAACATATAAAATAAATATAAATAAGTGTTATGTGTCTACAATTATTTGTACTGAAAATAAAATTCTATTTATTGGACTAACCTACAAAGCTAAGCAAAGTCGTTACCAAATTCTTTACTGAATTTTGAGCAGTAAAGAAAAACTACCCTGTGACAACTGTTTAAGCAGAACTGAAAAAAAAAACCTGCAAGCTATGGCACAATTGTTCAAATGACTTTATACAAAGCTTTAATATTAATATTTGTCCTATGAAAAAATAGAAAAAAATGTACCTTATTGTCACTTTGTCCTCAATAGAGATGAAAGGCTCAATTAAATTTCGAATTCGCTAGCTTTGTCGAATTTTCCCCACAAAATTTGATTTCTTGCTTATAAATTTGCTACAAATCGCAATACTGAAAAGTCTCTAATTGTAAGGAAAATACACTGCTCAAAAAAATAAAGGGAACACTCAGATAACACATCCTAGATCTGAATGAATGAAATATTCTCATTGAATACTATGTTCTGTACAAAGTTGAATGTGCTGACAACAAAATCACACAAAAATCAGCAATGGAAATCAAATTTATTAACCAATGGAGGCCTGGATTTGGAGTCACCCCCAAAATTAAAGTGGAAAAACACACTACAGGCTGATCCAACTTTGATGTAATGTCCTTAAAACAAGTCAAAATGAGGCACAGTATTGTGTGTGGCCTCCATGTGCCTGTATGACCTCCCTACAATTTCTGGGCATGCTCCTCATGAGCTTGCGGATGGTCTTCTGTGGGATCTCCTCCCAGACCTGGACTAAAGCATCCGCCAACTCCTGGATATTCTGTGGTGCAACGTGACGCTGATGGATGGAGCGAGACATGATATCCCAGATGTGCTCAATCGGATTCAAGTCTGGGGAATGGGCAGGCCAGTCCATAGCTTCAATGCCTTCATCTTGCATGTACTGCTGGCACACTCCAGCCACATGAGGTTAGGCATTGTCCTGCATTAGGAGGAACTCAGGGCCAACCGCACCAGCATATGGTCTCACAAGGGGTCTGAGGATCCCATCTCGGTACCTAATGGCAGTCAGGCTACCTCTGGCGAGCACATGGAGGGCTGTGTGGCCCTCCAAAGAAATGCCACCCCACACCATTACTGACCCACTGCCAAACCGGTCATGCTGAAGGATGTTACAGGAAGCAGATCGCTCTCCACGGCGTCTCCAGACTCTGTCACATCTGTCACATGTTCTCATCGTGAACCTGCTTTCATCTGTGAAGAGCACAGGGCACCAGTGGCGACTTTGCCAATCCTGGTGTTCTGTGGCAAATGCCAAGCGTCCTGCACGGTGTTGGGCTGTGAGCACAACCCCCATCTGTGGATGTCGGGCCCTAATACCACCCTCATGGAGTCAGTTTCTAACCGTTTGTGCAGACACATGCACATTTGTGGCCTCCTGGAGGTCATTTTGCAGGGCTCTGGCAGTGCTCCTCCTGTTCCTCCTTGCACAAAGGCGGAGGTAGAGGTCCTGCTGATGGGTTGTTGCCCTCCTATGGCCCCTTCCACGTCTCTTGGTGTACTGGCCTGTCTCCTGGTAGCACCTCCAGCCTCTGGACACTACGCTGACAGACACAGCAAACCTTCTTGCCATAGCTTGCATTGATGTGCCATCCTGGATGAGCTGCACTTCCTGAGCAATTTCTGTGCGTTGTAGAGTCCGTCTCATGCTACCACGAGTGTGAAAGCACAACCAACATTCAAAAGTGTTCAAAACATCAGCCAGAAAGCATTGGTACTGAAATGGGGTCTGTGGTCCCCACCTGCAGAACCACTCCTTTATTGAGGGTGTCTTGATAATTGCCAATAATTTCCATCTATTATCTATTCCATTTGCACAACAGCATGTGAAATTGATTGTCAATCAGTGTTGCTTTCTAAGTGGTCAGTTTGATTTCACAGAAGTTTGATTTATTTGGAGTTATATTCTGTTGTTTAAGTGTTCCCTTTATTTTTTTGAGCAATGTAGGTTTTTTAACACTCTGAGATCTCTTAGGTGAGAACTCAATTTGAGCTCTGTAATGCAAACACAGCCTCATTCATGGCCAAGTGACCTCAACCTATCTGGCTAGGGGTAAAGCGTTAACTAGCAGCGTTTTAAACACACATTTCAGTTTCAGACTATTACTTAAATAGTATAAACTGTCCAAAGTAATCCTGTTTTGGGATGCCTGTCTTGCTGTTTCTACAGGTGATGCAAATGGAAGACAGCATTTTCACATGTGCAGTACAAAAATTATTAGTGTTTGGGGAGTATCAAGAGCTTTGTTTTTTGCAAAATAAGAAAACGATTGTTTTTTCACTATCCATCCAAAAATTATCTTTATTTTTGCACACAAAAGAGGTGTATTGCTTTAATGTGAAGAAGTAATGACTAGTGTTGAGCGAGCACTAAAATGCTCAGGTGCTAGAAGCTCGACCCGAGCAACGAGCCAAATGTTAGTCTATGGGAGACCCGAGCATTTTTGCGGCGGCACCCCCAGCAGTCAGTAGAAAGCCTAAAAAGTGCCCAAAACGATAATGACAGTGCTCAAAAGACATGGGGACAGCATGTGCATCGCCCCTGGAAGCATTTCTGACCCCCAGGTCACTGCTGTCAACAATGTGGTCAGAGGTATTAAGCCACTTTTACGGGGTCACAAGAAAAAGTTCAAAAACGAAACTGAAAGTGCTTTCCTGTGAAATATGTTAAGAAACTTGCTTTCCAGGTTAAAGACTTGTGTATAAGGTAAAATAAATAACTAAAAACAAAAATACTCCTCCACACCTTGGCATTTTTTATTCATTTTTGCACTTCTGTATTGCTTTCAAACGTGACAAATGCATTCACCGGGAAATGTCATTTTAACATTTTACAACCTTATCTGGCCATGTGCTGTGTGACACATGCATCCAGTGCTGAAAAGACATGGGAACAGCATGGGGAAGACCCCTGGAAGCATCTCTGACACCCAGGTCAATGCCTAAAAGTGTGCCCATAAGAAATGATCCTTGCCTCATCAGAAGATGCAGACTTGCAACTATCCCTGTACAAGTTCTTCTCCCAGAGCAGTGTTCAATTGTACCTCCCCCATTCCTTGCAAAGCAAGAGCAAGTATGCAGCCTGCCACCCACCCACCCCCAGGCTGCAATAGCATACTGCTTGCTTCCTTAGGAATGTGGAGGCAGATGCCGGCCACCATGTCATGGCTGCGTCGGCTGCCTGGTATCCATACTCAGTCCCCAGCCGCCCAGCATCCGGGTGTCCACACACAGTCCCCAGCCACCTGGGGACGGCCGGGTGTCCATAAACGGTCCCCAGCCGCCCCTATTTCTCCGCTGAAATTCCCCCACACTTTTCTTAGCCTGGCCTGCTTTAGGGCAGCATTGGACGAGCCCACCAGAGAACCTGACTCCTCCGGTGGGCCCTGGCTTCTCCATCAGGGGAGTTGAGAGTGCCAAGGGGAGGAGCATGATGATGATAGAAGTTAGCATCTGCTTTGTTTTATTGGAATGCAAGCGTAGGTGTGCAACCTGCATCGCACCCACGCCCAGGCTGCAATACCATACTGCTTGCTTGCTTGCACTTGAAATTGGGCCTTTTAGGCCTGTGGAGGCGGAATCTGGCCATCACGTCACGGCTGCATCGACGGCCTGGTATCCATACTCTGTCCCCAGCCGCCCGACGACAGGGTGTCCACGCTCGGTCCCCAGCTGCCTGGGGTCATCTGGGTGTCCATAAAAGGTCCTCAGCCGACCCTATTTCTCCTGTCAACTTCCCCCCACACACTTTTCTTAGCCCGGCCTGCTTTAGGGCAGCATTGGATGAGCCCACCAGAGAACCAGACTCCTCCGGTGGGCCCTGGCTTCTCCATCCGGGGAGTTGAGAGTGCCAAGGTGATGAGCATGATGATGATAGAAGTTAGCATCTGCTTTGTTTTCTTGGAATGCAAGCGCATGTATGTAGTAGCGGCTAGGCCTGAGGTGGTCAGCGTTTTGGTGCATATCCTACCTTCTCCGAGGATTGCTGGATGCATTCCTGCTACTATTCCAGTTCTATGACTCCCGCTAAAACCAAGCTTCAGAGTGATAAATGATGGATGAGGTGGTGGAAAAGAAGAAAGAGTAGGAGTAACAGGGACCATTCACATCAATATCAGGCCAGTCAACCACACATGTCTTGTAGGATATGTTTCTGTACCAAAAATAGCGGTTTGACTACACAGTTATAGGGCATACAGTGAGTGCAATGCCTACGAAAAATTTCGAGGCACTCCAATGCCCCTTGGAAGTGACATGGAGGTCAGAGGGCCTTAAATAAACTGTTTTTTCCATTTATAGCAACTGGGTCTCCTGTACACTGTTGGCCTAAGAAGTGAGTGAAAGGCTTTCCAAAAATTATGAGGAACTGCAATTCCCCTTGAAACAGACATGGATTACAGTGTAATCCCATTATTGGGGAGTGGGTCTCCCTTAGTGTTCGCCTATGCACTGAAAAGCAAAAGCTGCCTAAAATTAGGAGTAAATGCAATGCCCATTGGAAGAATCGTGGAGGTTAGAGGTAATTAAAAACAGCATTTCAAGAGTTGTGGAGTTCAGAGTGATTTAGCAAGACAGATTTAATGCCCCTTGGAAGAGTGGTGGAGGTCTCAGTGGAATAAAAAGACAATATCAATGCCCCTTGAAAGAGACATGGAGGTCACAGTAGCTTAACAAGACTGTTTAATGCCCCTTGGAAGAGTGGTGGAGATCGCAGTGGAATAAAAAGACTATATCAATGCACCTTGAAAGAGACATGGAGGTCACAGTAGCTTAACAAGACGGTTTTTATGCCCCTTGGAAGAGACGTGGAGGTCACAGTAGCTTAACAAGATGGTTTTAATACCCCTTGTAAGAGTGGTGGAGGTCGCAGTGGAATAAAATGACAATATCAATGCCCCTTGAAAGAGACGTGGAGGTCAGAGTAGCTTAACAAGATGGTTTTAATGCCCCTTGGTAGAGACGTGGAGGTCACAGTAGCATAACAAGATGGTGTTAATGCCCCTCGGAAGAGTGGTGGATGTTGCAGTGGAATAAAAAGACAATATCAATGTCCCCTGGAAGAGACGTGGAGGTCACAGTAGCTTTACAAGACGGTTTTAATGCCCCTTGGAAGAGTGGTGGAGGTCGCAGTGGAATAAAAAGACAATATCAATGCCCCTTGAAAGAGACGTGGAGGTGACAGTAGCTTAACAAGACTGTTTTAATGCCCCTTGGAAGAGACATGGAGGTCACAGTAGCTTAACAAGACGGTTTTAATGCACCTTGGAAGAGTGGTGGAGGTACGCAGTGGAATAAAAAGACAATATCAATGCCCCTTGAAAGAGACTTGGAGGTCACAGTAGCTTAACAAGATGGTTTTAATGCCCCTTGGAATAGTGGTGGAGGTCGCAGTGGAATAAAAAGACAATATCAATGCCCCTTGGAAGAGACTTGGAGGTCACAGTAGCTTAACAAGATGGTTTTAATGCCCCTTGGAAGAGACATGGAGGTCACAGTAGCTTAACAAGACGGTTTTAATGCACCTTGGAAGAGTGGTGGAGGTCGCAGTGGAATAAAAAGACAATATCAATGCCCCTTGAAAGAGACGTGGAGGTCACAGTAGCTTAACAAGACGGTTTTAATGCCCCTTGGAAGAGTGGTGGTGGTCGCAGTGGAATAAAAAGACAATATCAATGCCCTTTGGAAGAGACGTGGAGGTCACAGTAGATTAACAAGATGGTTTTAA
This sequence comes from Phyllobates terribilis, assembly GCF_046119375.1. Classification (NCBI taxonomy): domain Eukaryota; kingdom Metazoa; phylum Chordata; class Amphibia; order Anura; family Dendrobatidae; genus Phyllobates; species Phyllobates terribilis. The sequence goes on from NW_027362764.1 coordinate 458,740,262, forward strand.
TGCCCCTTGCAAGAGACGTGGAGGTCACAGTAGCTTAGCAAGAAGGTTTTAATGCCCCTTAGAAGAGTGGTGGAGGTTGCAATGGAATAAAAAGACAATATCAATGTAACTTGGAAAAGACATGGAGGTCACAGTAGCTTAACAAGACGGTTTTAATGTACCTTGGAAGAATGGTGGAGGTCACAGTGGAATAAAAAGACAATATCAAGGCCCCTTGAAAGAGACGTGGAGGTCACAGTAGCTTAACAAGACAGTTTTAATGCCCCTTGGAAGAGTGGTGGAGGTCGCAGTGGAATAAAAAAACAATATGAATGCCCCTTGGAAGAGACGTGGAGGTCACAGTAGCTTAACAAGACGGTTTTAATGCCCCTTGGAAAAGTGGTGGAGGTCAATGTAGCATAAAAAGAGAATATCAATGCCACTTGAAAGAGATGTGGAGGTCACAGTAGCTTAACAATATGGTTTTAATGCCCCTTGGAAAAGTGGTGGAGGTCGCAGCAGCTTAACAAGATAGTTTTAATTCGCCTTGGAAGAGTGGTGTAGGTTGCAGTGGAATAATAAGACAATATCAATGCCCCTTGAAAGAGACGTAGAGGTAACAGTAGCTTAACAAGACGGTTTTAATGCCCCTTGGAAGAGTGGTGGAGGTCACAGTGGAATAAATAGACAATATCAATGCCCCTTGGAAGAGACGTGGAGGTCACAGTAGCTTAACAAGATGGTTTTAATGCCCCTCGGAAAAGTGGTGGAGGTCACAATAGTTTAAAGAGTCAATATCAATGCCCCTTGAAAGAGACGTGGAGGTCACAATAGCTTAACAAGACGCTTTTAATGCCCCTTGGAAAAGTGGTGGAGGTCGCAGTAGCTTAACAAGACGGGTTTAATGCGCCTTGGAAGAGTGGTGGAGGTCGCAGTGGAATAATAAGACAATATCAATGCCCCATGAAAGAGACGTGGAGGTCACAGTAGCTTAACAAGATGGTTTTAATGCCCCTTGGAATAGTGATGGAGGTCGCAGTGGAATAAAAAGACAATATCAATGCCCCTTGGAAGAGACGTGGAGGTCACAGTAGCTTAACAAGATGGTTTTAATGCCCCTTGGAAGAGACGTGGAGGTCACAGTAGCTTAACAAGATAGTTTTAATGCACCTTGGAAGAGTGGTGGAGGTCGCAGTGGAATGAAAAGACAATATCAATGCCCCATGAAAGAGACGTGGAGGTCACAGTAGCTTAACAAGACTGTTTTAATGCCCCTTGGAAGAGTGGTGGAGGTCGCAGTGGAATAAAAAGACAATATCAATGCCCCTTGGAAGAGACGTGGAGGTCACAGTAGCTTAACAAGATGGTTTTAATGCCCCTTGCAAGAGACGTGGAGGTCACAGTAGCTTAACAAGAAGGTTTTAATGCCCCTTAGAAGAGTGGTGGAGGTTGCAATGGAATAAAAAGACAATATCAATGTCCCCTGGAAAAGACATGGAGGTCACAGTAGTTTAACAAGACGGTTTTAATGCACCTTGGAAGAGTGGTGCAGGTCGCAGTGGAATAAAAAGACAATATCAAGGCCCCTTGAAAGAGACGTGGAGGTCACAGTAGCTTAACAAGACAGTTTTAATGCCCCTTGGAAGAGTGGAGGAGGTCGCAGTGGAATAAAAAGACAATATGAATGCCCCTTGGAAGAGACGTGGAGGTCACAGTAGCTTAACAAGACGGTTTTAATGCCCCTTGGAAAAGTGGTGGAGGTCACTGTAGCGTAAAAAGACAATATCAATGCCACTTGAAAAAGATGTGGAGGTCACAGTTGCTTAACAAGATGGTTTTAATGCCCCTTGGAAAAGTGGTGGAGGTCGCAGCAGCTTAACAAGACGGTTTTAATGCGCCTTGGAAGAGTGGTGGAGGTCGCAGTGGAATAATAAGACAAAATCAATGCCCCTTGAAAGAGACGTAGAGGTCACAGTAGCTTAACAAGACGGTTTTAATGTGCCTTGGAAGAGTGGTGGAGGTCACAGTGGAATAAAAAGACAATATCAATGCCCCTTGGAAGAGACGTGGAGGTCACAGTAGCTTAACAAGACGGTTTTAATGCCCCTCGGAAAAGTGGTGGAGGTCACAGTAGCTTAAAAAGACAATATCAATGCCCCTTGAAAGAGACGTGGAGGTCACATTAGCTTAACAAGACGCTTTTAATGCTCTTTGGAAAAGTGGTGGAGGTCGCAGTAGCTTAACAAGACGGGTTTAATGCGCCTTGGAAGAGTGGTGGAGGTCGCAGTGGAATAATAAGACGATATCAATGCCCCTTGAAAGAGACGTAGAGGTCGCAGTAGCTTAACAAGACGGTTTTAATGCCCCTTGGAGGAGTGGTGGAGGTCACAGTGGAATAAAACGACAATATCAATGCCCCTTGGAAGAGACGTGGAGGTCACAGTAGCTTAACAAGACGCTTTTAATGCCTCTTGGAAAAGTGGAAGAGGTTGCAGTAGCTTAACAAGACGGTTTTAATGCCCCTTACAAGAGCCATACAGTACAGCATCTTAAAAATATTATTCCCATTATTGGGGAGTGGGTCTCCCACAGTCTTTGCTTATGCCTTCCAAGCAAAAGCTGACAAAAATAAGGACGGAGGAACTTTCAATAATGCCAACACGGAACACAGTCACCCTGGTGGTATAGTGGTTGTGGAGGCTGAGGATAAGGAGAAGAACAAAAAACAGCCGAAATGAGGAAGCGTATACCCATGTGTGGGTGTGAAGTGGTGCATGTGAATACACCTCCCGAAATAACACAGTGGATTTGACTTTATGTTACTCTGCTGTCATTTGGGGGTGATGAGAAGTCTGGCCCAATCCAGCCCTTGTTCATTTTGATAAGGGTCAGCTTGTCAGCATTGTCAGTTGACAGACGAGTGCGCTTATCAGTTATAATTCCCCCAGCGGCACTAAAAACACGCTCCTATAACACGCTATCGGCAGGGCAGGCCAGGACCTCCAAGGCATACAGAGCGAGTTCATTCCAAGTGTCCAGCTTGGATACCCAATAATTAAAAGGCACAGAGGAATCACGGAGGACGCTGGTACGGTCGGCAAGGTACTCCCTCACCATCTTTTGAAACTTTCCACTCCTTGTGAGAGTACCCCGCGCCTCAGGGTTTTTTCCGAAGGAAGGGTCTGAGAAAACTGTCCCAAAATGTTGACAGTGTTCCCCTGCCTCGGCTGGATTGGAGTTGCATCTCTCTTGCATGTACGCCTTGGTTGGACAACGAACTGTGACCTCTGCAGCTAGCGTGTTCAGATGGGAATTTTTTAAACAGTTCTGCAGCAAGGTCCTTCTGGTACGGCCACATTTTTGTAGACCTCTCCACCTCAGGAATAAGAGAGTGAAAGTTCTCCTTATAGCGGGGGTCTAAAAGTGTCACCAACCAGTAATGACTGTCACCCAACATTTTGACAACGCGAGGGTCACGGTTAAGGCAGCGTAACATAAAGTCAGCCATGCGTGTCAGACTGGTAACGGGAAAGACTTCCGTGTCCTCACCAAGATGACGACTGACCATGCTCTCCTCCTCCTCTTCCTCCTCCTTCCCCCTGTCCTCAGGCCACCGACGCTGAACTGACGGTATGACAGTTGTACAGGTACTACAGTCTACAGCGCATGATACAAGCTCCTGTTCTTCCTCCTCCTCCTCCTCTCCCTCATTGTCCCCCAATGCACGTTGGGATGAGATGAGGCTGGGCTGTGTGTAATCGACCGCTACAGCTTCTTGATCCATCTCATCATACTCTGGCTGCAATGCCTCCTCTTTAATTCTCTGCAGAGAGCGTTGCAAAAGACAGACAAGTGGAATGCTGATGATAATGATGGCGTCATCGCCACTCACCATCTTGGTGGACTCCTCAAAGTTTGTCAAGATGGTACATATGTCAGACATCCAGGTCCACTCCTGAGGTCTTATGTGTGGAGTCTGACCTGAATATCGACAGCCTTGTTGCAGCTGGTACTCCACAACTGCTCTCTTCTGCTCACAAATCCTTTGCAACATGTGGAGGGTAGAGTTCCAATGTGTGGGGAGATCACAAACCAGTCGGTGAGACGGAAGCTGCAAACACTGCTGCAACACAGCGATGGCGGCGGAAGCTGTAGCCGACGTGCGAAAATGAGCTGAAAGGCAGAGTACTTTGACGAGCAGATCTGGCAACTCGGGGTACGATTTAAGAAACCGCTAAACCACGAGGTTAAGCACATGAGTCAGGCATGGTACGTGTGTGATCTCGCCTCGCCTCAGAGCTGCCACCAGGTTACGGCCATTGTCACACACGACCATGCCTGGATGTAAGTTCAGCGGTCTCAGTCACAGATCTGCCTGCTCTTTCACAGCTGTCCACAACTCACAAACAGTGTGAGGTTTCTCACCTAAGCTTATGAGTTTCAGCACAGCCTGTTGCCGCTTGGCGGAGGCAGTACTGCAGTTCTTCCAGACTGTAACTGATGTGGTGGTATAGATGGAGGCTGAACATGAGGAGGAGGAGGATGATGCGCAGGAGCTGTACACTGTGGGGGCAACTCTGAATGACATAGGGCCCGCAGTCCTCGGTGTGGGGAGGATGTGTTCCGTCACAAGGTCCGACTGGGTACTGGCTTCCACTATGTTTACCCAGTGTGCCATAAGGGAGATGTACCGTCCCTGGCCACAAGCACTTGTCCACGTGTCCGTTGTCAGGTGGACTCTCCCAGTAACTGCGTTGTTGAGGGCACGGCAGATGTTTTGGGACACGTGCTTGTGTAGTCCGGGGATGGCACATCGGGCACAATAGTGTCGGCTGGGGACCGAGTACCAAGGGACGGCCACCGCCATAAGGTTGCGGAAGGATTCTGTCTCCTCAAGCCTAAAAGGCAGCATTTCCAACGCAAGCAGTTGTGAAATGTGCGAATTTAGGACTGTGGCCTGTGGGGCGTTGGCTGTGAATTTCCGCTTTCGTTCAAAGGTCTGGGATATGGACAACTGAACGCTGCATTGGGACGTGGATGTGGACGTTGATGCTGTTTCTTGAGAAACTGCCATAACAAGTGAAGACTGAGAGGAGGGGGCATCTCTGCATGCAGTATGGACAAGGGATTGCCTTGCACACACAACAGGGGGTTCTATTGCACGCACAACAGAAGAAGCAGTGGTGACACTCGCTGACACTGGTCGTGGACCCTGAGTTTCACCCCACAAAGTTGGGTGCTTTGCTGCTTTTTGCCTGATCATGCTGGTGGTGGTCAGGCTGGTAGTTTTGTCACCCTTGCTGATGCTGGCATGGCAGGTGGTACAAATGGCCTTTTTGGGGTTATCAGCAGAGTCTTTAAAAAAATTCCAGATTCTGGAAGACCTACAGGTTGTACTGGCAACGTCCCTCGTGTTGGTGTTACGGGGAACTGGTGCCTGCCTTCTGTGTGCGGCCACCACACTGCTTCTTCCTGCCTGTTGGGGTACTCTGCCTCCCTCACTCTGTGTGCTATTGGCCTCGTTCTGCATGTCTTCCTGCCACGTTGGGTCAGTTACTAGATCATCCACCACCTCCTCCTCTTCCACTTGCGCACCACGATCCTCCTCCTCACTTCCTGGCAATTGTGTCTCGTCATCGTCCACCTCTTGTGACAAATTGCCAGTGTCGACTTCCTGTGGCCGTGGCTGTTCAAATATTTGGGCATCACTACATGGGATCTTCTCTTCCACCACTTCAAGCGGAGCAGGCGAGGGTCCCAAATCTGAAAATGGACCAGTGAACAGCTCTTCAGAGTGTCCAAGTGTGGGATCAGTTGCTGTCTGACGACACTCGGCATGGTGGAAGGAAGGATCATCAGGGTGAGGAGGAGTATGCGGTCGAGACTCATGGCTACTAAGATTTGACCGTGTGGAAGAAAGACCGGAGGTGGTGGTGCTTAGGTAACTGGAAGTATTATCTGCTATCCAATTAATAACCTGTTCACACTGATCAGTTCGCAATACTGGTGTTGTTCTGTGCTTCCCTAGTAAATCGGTCAAGAAGTGGAAGCGAGAATATGTGGCTGCTGGTTGTGGCACATTTTCACCTTGGCCACGGCCCCGTCCTCTGCTCGCACCATCACCAGAACATCCAGTTCTACGTCCCTTGCCACGCGCCTTGCCCATTGTAAAAGAAGTAAAATAGCTTACACTCGCACTATCAATAGAAAAAGGGTAATAAAAAGTAGATTAGAACCGTGGAAGAGGAAAACCACAGTTCTATTTCTCTGGCCTATACCCGACTCTTTTAAACAATCTGAACAATCAGGGAGAAACTATTACTGTTTTTCTTTACGGAAAAATTTCCAAAAGCTGAATAATAGAGATTGTTTACCGTGGAATGGCAAAACCACAGTTATTGTTTACTGGGGTATGCCAGACAATTTTAAATAGATATATTTGCGGCTGAACAGTGAGCGACACACTGAAACTGTTTTATTTTAGGTAAAAATGGCCCAAAAGTGGATAATACAGAGGTTTAAACCGTGGAACTGCAAAACCACACTTCTGTTTCTCTGGCCTACACCAGACTATTTTCAACAGATATATTTGTGTCTGAACAATCAGGGAGACACTATTCCAGTTTTTTATTTACGGCAAAAAAAGTCAAAAGCAGGATAATAGAGATTTTTTTACCGTGGAACAGCAAAACCACAGTTATAATTTACTGGTGTATACTAGACTTTTTTTAAATATATATATTTTCGGCTGAACAGTGAGCGACACACTCAAACTGTTTTTTTTTTTAGATACAAATGACCCAAAAGTGGTTAATACAGAGGTTTGAACCATGGAACTGCAAAAACACACTTATGTTTCTCTGGCCTACACCAGACTATTTTCAACAGATATATTTGTGTCTGAACAATCAGGGAGACACTATTAAATTTTTTTTTTACGGCAAAAAATGCCAAAAGCAGGATAATAGAGATTTTTTACCGTGGAACGGCAAAACCACAGTTATAATTTATTGGTGTATACCAGACTTTTTTAAATATATATATTTGCGGCTGAACAGTGAGCGACACACTCAAACTGTTTTTTTTAGATACAAATGGCCCAAAAGTGGATAATACAGAGGTTTGAACCGTGGAACTGCAAAACCACACTTCTGTTTCTCTGGCCTACACCAGACTATTTTAAACAGATATATTTGTGTCTGAACTGTCAAAGACACACTTTTTTTTTTTGGGGGGGGTGGGGGACACCAAAAGGTTAATAAGACGGGTATTTGTACAGTGTGAAGGAGGAAAAAAAAAAGAGAATTTAGATGTAAAAAAAGTTTTTTTCCTGGCCCTCGAGACCTGGAGCTGTCCAGCAATTTCAGCAACAGGAGCACACAGAACTGTAATGCAGCGTTTGCTGTTATAACCACTGCGTCTCCTATACAGCCTGCCTGCCTGCCTGATATCTGGGATGGATATTAGTCCTGAGAATGACTGTTTGTTTCATCTGGCAGCCTTTACAGACCCTACAGTAACTATTTCGCAGTATATATCTCTCCCTAAATCAGTAGCGCTGTCCCTACACTGTATGATCCCAGCCGTCTGTGTCCAAGATGCCGGCGCCCGGTTTTAACCCTCCGTCACATACAATATCGGTTCTAACGAGTTCACATACAATGTGACTGTCAGGCGCAGGCTAGAAAAATACCTATAATATCTAATGTTTGCAATTTCAGTGCTCTAAAAGTGATCAGTGACCTTCATAGGGATGTAATAAAAGAGACTACACATAATCAGGTGCAAAAAAACCCCATTTACTTAACATAAAACTAATAACTCTGAAATACAAACATTTCAAAACTCCCGCCAAATAGTCCCCAGTTCGACTCTGTCCAAAAACTCTACAAAGAAAATTTATGGAAACAAACTTAATTTTAAGGTACCTTAAGTTCTATTAAACACATATTCAATCAGAATTAGATCCTGAAGTTTCCCCAGAAAAATTACACTTTGCAGAGCAAAGAGCAAGAATTACACATCATTTTTGCATGTGTCAGGCAGATTGCATTATGACATTTGTGACATTCATAATTAGAAAGCCTTCTGATTCCGCTTTCCGTGGTGCAGGTGGTGCATTTCCTTCTTTTGGGAGGTGGTGCAGGTGGTGAATTTTCACTATCATCTTCTGGGCGGAATCTTTTGAGCTGAACTTGAAGGCGAGAGGGGATACCGATTGTTTTCATACTTCTCCTGCGTAGCTCTCCAAGCACTAGTTCATGGGCCAATTTTTTCAGATAGAATCGTCTACGGAGTGGTTCAAGCTTGTTTTAAGGTAAATGACTTGTGAATTTATACCACCCAAATTCAACATAGCAAAAAATATGACCATTGGCCAGCGTTTGGTGTTTCTGCTGACGTTGAAAGTTGAGCACATCTGATCAGCTGTATCAACACCCCCTTTGGTTGCATTATAAAATGTAATTATCTCCATTTTTTTTTGTGCCTCAGTCCCAGGATCGATGGCATCATCATCATGAAGTGTTGATAGAAGAAGTACAATTTTTTTTGCTTGTGGTACATGGGAAACCAAAACCTTTCCATTATGGAATGCAAACATACTGCTGTACTGTTGTCTCCCTTTCACACTTACAAACTGTGTAGGCAATTCTTTTTTATTTTTTCTTACAGTTCCGACATATGAAAGCTTCTGCATTTTCAGATAATCAATCAGATCACAATTTGAAAACCAATTGTCAGCTGTTATATTGCGACCCAATCCAAATAAGGGCTCAGCCAGTCTTTTTACAACATCACTGGGTTTGTTGCTGACACAGTAAGGACCATCTGGTTGTTTTCCTGCATAAACTTCCAGGTTGTAAGTGTAGGTCTTACTGGCATCAACAAGGGCATACATTCCATATTTGTTAGGCTTTGATGGAATATATTGACGAAAGGCACATCTACCACGAAAACCAGGGAGCATTTCGTCAATAGTGAGATTCTCCCCAGGGCAATAGCTTTTTTTACAGTTTTCAACAAATTTTTGGAATATATCACGAATTGGAGCAAGTCGGTCATGTGTTTTACGTTCGGTTTGGGTAGTTCTGTCGTCAAACCGAAGGCAACGAATTAGAAGCTTGAATCTGTTTATGGACATAACAAGGCCAAATTTTTCAACTCCATCCCCATCTTTACTCCAAAGTTCCTCCAAACTTTGTCTATTTGCCCTATAAGCTCCTGCAAGGTATAATAATCCAAAAAAAGCACGCAGTTCTATTTCATCTGTGGCCTTGATGGTTCTGTTGCAGATGAACTTGTCCTTTATAATGTCTATATATTGGTTGGTATATGTGACAACATAGTCCAGAATGCCATCTGTGAATAAACTATTCCAGCATTCAACTGCAGTTTTTGCATTACTTGCAGTTCCTATAACTGCAGGAAGGTGAGTAATAATGTTTTGAGGTTCCCTACATTTTTTCTGGAGTGGCTTCTTGTTCCATTGTTTTTTTTTTATCTTTTCCCATATAATAAGATTCTACATCTTCATCCTCATCACTGTCACCATCTTGCTCTGTTTCAGAATCCACTTCACATACTTCCACCTCATCATGAGAATCAATCTCACTTTCCTCTCCTAAATTCTCATTCAGTGTGGGGTCTGCATCATCTAACAGCATGTTTGTTACTTCCTCAACATCAAGGTTTTTTGATAAATTGTACATTTTCCTCTCCAATTCAGCAGATAATCTGAAGCAAGAAAAGGAATATGTGTTAGGGAACTACTATATATGCCTGAGCAGCACACTTTCTTTTTTAATCTGCCTTATTTCTATGAAATATCCTCACACTTTGTGCTATACTTTCATAAAACAAGCTAAATAAACAATTGTGATGAATAAAAACATAAAATACCAACCTTATTGAGTGTGACGTGTTCACATACAATGAGCCTGAGAGATTAGCGCAGTTATATCTGTCCTCCTGAGGCTCTGCAATCCAACTGTGGTAAGAGGTTTCACAGAGCTGCTAGAGACAGGAGACTACCTGGAGGGAGGGGATTTCCTCACAATCTGGTGAGGAAGGAGAAATGAAAGTAAAAGAGATGTGCCTGTCAGGCCTATTGTATGTGACGGAGGGTTAAATACTCGAGGTGACGCTGTGCGGCCAGCCAATCACTGTAATGCCTACAACCAACATGGCTGCGGCATTACAGTGACTGGCTGGCAATCCCTGCATGTTCATTGGCTCTGTAAAGAGTGCCAAACATGCAGGGCGGAGACCCGAGCTCCCGCCCGAGTAACCCGGAGATGCTCGGTGCTCGCCGAACATCCCGAGAAGCGTGATGTCGAGCAGTGTCGAGTATGTTCACTCAACACTAGTAATGACCTCTCATCTACAATGGGAAAAATAATTTCTTTTTTGAGATCCACAATAGGTATTGCTATTCACAACATGATTAAGCATATACAAAGGTTTTTTGTTAAGCCATCGAAAAATTATTCTTTTTTTTGAGACGCAGAAACAGACTATCTGTTTTCAAAGAGAAGAAGAAATGGCTTGTTAATAAGCCTTTTGTAACTTTAGCTGTTTCATGTTAGTGTATCTGCAAGACAGTACACTTCACATTTGCTGTACATTATAGCTATAAAACACAATAGCTAGCCAGGGGATATGTGGCTTTCATGGGTGTGCAGTGGCAGTGGAAGAAGTGGCATGGTAGAAAAATATGACTGGGTGGCAGACAATGAGATATCTGGCAGTGTAAGGATTAGCAACAGCAGCCCTGGCATCAGCAGTACTACTGAATAGATGACATTATGGACAGGGAGTAAATGCCTGGCAGAGCATAGGCCATCAACACTTGTGGCAGAAGAACTGTGTAGAAGACAAACAAAGAATAGTCAGGCAAGCAGATAGTATGATCGATTTAATCATTGGAAAGGGCTACAGGTGAATGAAAGTCAGCACTGATCTATGCTTAATTCATTTTGACAAGTGTGAGTTTTTTTCATACTTGTGGAAGATAACCTGTTTCACCCATAATTTCTGCTCCAGGTTTCTACAGTTCTACAATGCAGTGCACTTTTAAGTTCAAAGACAAGACAAGAGGATGGCCTACATGCTCCTGCACATAAGAGCACCAAGCAGACATCCTTTTCTGTGACAAATAATGGTGTCTGGTTATCTTCCATCAAGGTTGAGCGCACATCATCATTTTTCAAAAGGCTGTTGACTTCACACGGTGGTACATCAGTGACTCCACCACATGCATCTTGACCAGGTGAAAGTTTAGTTGGCACACGAGTTGATTGCATGGAGTGTATGCCTGTTTCCCCAACACTAAAGGATGGATATCTGCTGGTATGATGGAGAAGGAGGTGGAGCATGCTCAGAGTATGACAAGTAGCTGTGAGCTGTGATGGATGAAGGTAATTATGATTGTGATGATGATGATGATGATAAAACTGACCAATTACTATGGGAGGGTGCAACCTGGCTGACTGAAAGCCAAACGTGAGGAAAAGGGGGAGGGGAGATAGAAACTTGAGGCTTTGATTTCTGGCCTGCTTACTTTTCCCATATAAATAGGTGATATTGCTTCAAGTGCTGATGGAGATCTATAAATCCTAGGCTATATAAAAACCAGGATAGTGATGGCTTATTTTCCTCTTGTAGATCATGCAGATTGACAAAGGATTGTATAGCGCTAAAGAGCAAGAGGACTCCCACACAAGATGTGCGCTTGAGGTGTGCGTAGGGCGAGATACGTAGTTACATGCCTAAACACCAATGATAAAGTTAAATACGGATGTATGCAGGGTTTCAAGCTGTTATCACTGTGCTCAAGGTGACCAGTTGTTCAGGCATGGTGTACCCCTAGGTGACTGTTAGTCTTAAAGGAGTATGAGACACCATAGTTTTTAAAAACAGATTTTTCTTTATTGAAGTACTTTACTGAAACAGGCACAGTTGAGAACAGGCACAGATCGTTTTGTGTATATAACTTCTGTCACAGAGAGAGTCACAGGATTAATGTTTTCATGTGGCGGTACATGGCTTAATAGTTTCACTGCAATTACATAGATATACTAGGCACATACATCTTCATTTATCTATAGCACAAACAAAAATTTGTCTCAGCAGCCTGTTCCTGTGTCCCTGCTAGGCAGGCCCTAGTATTCTTTCACTAATCTTCCTCAGCCAGATTAACACTTCTCAAAAATCCTTCTGTGCTGCACATGGTTACTATTCTCCAACCCTGCTGGGCCTCTGGACTTCCCAGCTGCACGTTATCTCCCAATTTGCTCCGAGCACCACTCCACATATTAATCATTTCCTTCTTCTCTCTAGAGGGCTCTCAGATGTATCCTCCTTATGACATTTCCAACCACCAAATAACATAGTTTTAAGAGATCTCCTTTCCAGCTTATTGCAACTCCTCCCTGTCCAGTTGCCTATTCTCCCACTGCAGTCAAAGGAGGTATAGTATTGCATTTGATTGGTACTCCTACTGCCAGGACAAATGCTGTCAGCAATGCCATTGGTGCAGCTGCTTGCAGGTCCTACATTTTTTGCTATTTTATGTGTTCTATTTTCTCACACTACCATGTCCTTTACCTGATGCAATTTTATATTTAACATACAATCTGGACACAAGTATAATATTTACATACTGTAGTTTACAGAATATTTTACCACACTTAGCCAACCCTGGAAAAATATGGAATCAACCAGAAATGAGAAATTTATATGATGGCCAAAACAACTAACGCAACAAGAGCCTGCCCATGGAAAAATATGGAATCAACCAGAAATACTAAATTTACATGATGGCCAAGAAGATAATATCAGTGGCTTGTGGGTGTCTCCATTCTGACTATGTAACCAAATGTCAAATGAAGAGAGATATCCTACGCGTTTCAGAGGTAGATCAGTAATGAGTTCTCCCATGATATTGTCCTGTTGTAAAAAGGACTAATCTCTAATGTGCTGTTCTGTTGAACTATTTGCTTTTGTTAATTAGATTGATCAATACAAAATGCTAATTGCATTAGCCGCTCAATTATTGGTCAAAGATTGGTCCTGAACAGCCCTTACCTATGGATAAAAGACTGTTGAATCCGCTTGAGATGTAATTCACTGAGGAAGGAGGACACTACCTCTGAAACATGCAGGATACCTCTCTTCATTTGGAATTTGGAAGATCCCGCAAAGGAGTGATGTCACTCATGCCAAAGTGGAAGTTTTTCTTCTCAAGTCCAAAAGAGAGCTACAGACACTATCTTGGACAATATCTACACTGAAGACAAGAGACCTGATCTGACCATCTCCGAACACTGCAGGACATTAAAGTGTGAATCACTCAAAACTGCAACTTCTGATCATTACTCAGCTCTGGAACTTCAGGCAGGACAATAGTGTGCAAATTGGAATCACAGTGAAACCCATTTGATCCAGGTATTTATCATTGTGGATCGTTCACTATTCCTTCCCTCCCAGGAGCATTCTCAGATTAATAGACATTTTAAAAACATTCTATCCAATGTAGAAAGCAAGTAAAACATGTTTTGCACTCCAAACTGGTACCAAGAAAACTTGAAATCATCATGCAAAAAAATAAGTGCTCACTCAGCTGTGTAAGCGAAAAAATAAAAAAAGTGTAGCTTTGAAAATATGGTAATTAAGAAAAATGTACTTTTTGCAAAAGAAAACATTTTAGTGTATAATAGTAACGATATATAAAAAATCTACATAAATCTGGTACCACTTTAATAGTACAGACATTAGGAATATTTCTCATGACTTACATCACATGGTGAACAGCATAAAAAAAAAAAAAAAACCTATTCCTAAAATTTTATTTGAATATTCTGCCTCACAAAATCGGATTAAGGCTCCCTTGACATTTATCCTATGCTCTATGCTGAGCACTTGCTGTGATGTTTCTGTCTAAATCTTCAAAAAACAGGATTTAGTTTAACCTTCTGATAGAATCATTCACTATAATGAGGCACCATAGATTTCAAATGGAATTTGTTGACTCCAGACAATTTATGTTCCTGTAATTTTAGATATCCACAAAAGTACAGGCTACCCAACTTTTGTGCACCTCTAATAATACAGACACCATTGAAACAGAGGCCAGATGGAGTTCAGAGTAATTCGGCCAGCCTTATTGTAGTGAATGGATCTGTCAGCTGTCCTTTATGAATCCTGTCTTAAGCATATTTTTATGAAAACTCAACATAAGTGCTCAACATAGAGTAAAAGTTAAATGGGAACTTAGCCTAAAAGCAATAAAAAATGTTATGCAACCTAAAATTGTACTAATAAAAACTTCAACTCATCCCACAAAGAAAAGCTCACTCAAGATCATTATTTGCTAAAGAAGGATTCCCATCAAAGTTTTTATCCTGTTAATATATTGCAATCATCATATTATACAACACGGTGTCTTTACAATTGCTCATTATGCCTTTCTACCCAGTTAATTCTTCTGTTTTCCATTAGGTCTATGACATCATGTGATTAAAAACTGACTAGCTGAATCCTTCTAAGCTATATGTATAAACATGATCTATTTTCCCATGAATCATGATTCACTGCACAAGTCCCTAGCAGGGTGGAGGAGGGAGCAACCGATCCAGAGTTGAAGAGGGGAATGATAAATGCAGGAACAAGAGATTTCCTATTTATACATTGAGCAGACAAAAGAAAATAATTCTGGATAGAAAAGCAGCATGACCAATTGTAAGTACACAGAGCTATATAATATAATGTTTGCAATTTATTAAGAAGATAAAGACTTTGAAGGGAGTGTTTATTTAATGAATAGTAGGGGCTTCTGTTTCACAGCTTCTGGATACCCACAGTTGCAGTAGAAAACTTCACAGAGCAGATAACATGGGATAACAAGCTTTTACTTCTCAGAACATGAGGTAAAGAAAAAAACGCACAGTCACACAGTACTGCACCAGGAAGTAAGAACAAAACAGAAAATACAAGAGAGACTTTTTTCTTTTACAATAAAGTAAACAAGGAAACTTTACACAACATCGCTATCTACTGTCAGATCAGCATAAAGTCCTCCTTCACACAAACAAAAAAGTCCACAACTGTTGCATATACCAACACTCTTTCTCAACAGTAAGGACTTATTCAGTCAAACCTAATTTCTTCATTAGTCTCTGATGTTTTTCAGCATTCAATGCCTTTGTAAAAATATTTGCTGTCATATCTTCAGTTGGACAATATTCTAATTTCAGGGTTCTTTGTTCCTGATGGTCCCTCAAGAAATGATACTTCACATCAATGTGCTTGGTTCTTGGGTTAACTCTTTCCATCTGAGCAAGAACAAGACATCCCTGATTGTCCTCATTTATTTTTGTTGGTTCCAACTGTGCTTGTCTTAGATCTGTTAGCAATTGTCTTAGCCATAGAACTTCTTGACTACCATGTGCTGCTGCAACATATTCTGCTTCTGTTGACGACAGCGTTACTATTGATTGTTTTTTACTAGTCCAACTAATTGGTCCACCTGAGAGAAAGAAAAGATAGCCACTGGTAGATTTTCTGTCAGTTGGATCTCCAGCCCAATCTGCATCAACGTATCCAGTTAAAATGCATTAATCACTTGTAGGCAGTTTCAGTTTAACATTGCTGGTTCCTTTCAAATAACGTATTACTCTCTTCACAGCATTCCAATCCACTTTATTTGTCTTGGACACTTTTTTACTCAGAATTCCTACTGCTGCTGCAATGTCTGGCCTTGTAACAGTCGCTAGATACAGTAATTTTTCTATCGCCATTCTGTACTCTTCATTATTTGGTAACACATTTCTCTCACTACTCATCTCTTTAAGATAATTAGTTTCCTTTGGAGACTTTGCTGGTGTTGCATCCTTCAATCCAAATGTTTCGGTTATGTCTTGAATCATGTGATTTTGATTAAGTAGGAAACTTCCATCTTCTTCTCTTTCTATCTGTATTCCTAAGTACTGTTTCACATTTCCCAAATCTTTGATCTCAAAATGTTGATTCAGGATTTTTAGTATGTCCTCTTTATCCCTTTCTTTTTCAAAACAAACTAAAATGTCATCAACATATATGAGTACATAGATCCATCTGTCCATTAGTCCTTTTGTCTACAGGCAAGGATCAGCTTTGCTTCTTTTAAACTTTTCATTTGTGAGCACCTCCGTGATTTTATCATTCCACGCTTTAGCAGCTTGTTTTAAACCATATATACTTTTCTGTAGTTTGCAAACCATGTTTGGGTTAATTCATCTTTGAATCCTGGAGGTTGTTCTATGTAAATATATTCTGTTAAACTTCTATTCAAAAATGCTGTCTTTACATCCAGATGTTTCAGTTCCATTTGCTTCATTGCTGCAACTGCAAACAAAGTTCTTACTGTAGTATGTTTGACAACTGGAGCAAATGTTTCATCATAGTCTTCTCCATATTTTTGAGAATAACCTTTAGCTACGAGTCTTGCTCGGTATCGTTCAGCTGTGCCATCTGTTCGGTACTTTACTTTAAAAACCCATTAACATCCTATAGCTTTTCTTCCTTTTGGTAATTCTGTTAGTGTCCATGTTTTTGATTCATGCATGGATTTTATTTCTATTTCTGTTGCCTCTATCCATTTATTGGCTTCTTCTTCAGGAAGTCTAGATATGTCTTCCCAAGAGGTAGGCTCATAAATTTTACTTGTACTTGCCTTGTATGAAAGGCATATTGGTGGTTTTCCTTTGTTTTCTCTAATTGAACGTTTTGGTTATGTGTCTGTTTGCAGTTGTTTCTCTTGACTTTCAGGATTCAGTTTTTTTATTAATTTCAACTTCTTTTTCATCAGATATTCCTTCAGCTATATCATTGCTGTTTTTCTCATTTTTTATTCCAGTGAAATAATAATGTCTTCATTTAGATCCTCAATGAATGTCACACTGTTACTCACCATAACTCTGTCTGTTTTGGGATCTAGGATTCTATATCCTTTGCAATTTTCACGATATCCAACAAATATTCCTTCCATGGACGTATTTTGAAGCTTGAAATGTTTTTCTGTTGGAATGAATATAAAAACTTTACAACCAAAAACTCTTAAATGATTTACACTTGGTTTCATACCTTACCACAGTTCATATGTTTTTTTTTCAGTTTTCTAGAAAAAAAGTCGGTTCTGTAGATATGTAGCTGTCATTGCTGCTTCACCCCAATATTTCTCTGATAGTTTGGAATCTGTCAGCATACACCTTATCATTTCAGTCAGAGTTCTGTTTTTCCTTTCTGCTACTCCATTGTTCAGGTGTGTATGGAACAGTCTTTTGATGCTCTATACCATTTTTTCTTAAGTAGTTTTCTATTTGGTGTCATGTGAATTCACCTCCATTATCACTTCTAATGACAATTGGCTTACTCTGAAACTTGTTATTCGACTTTTTCACTTAGTCTACTAGTTTACTGTGTATCTTGAGTAGTCATGTATAAAAGTCACCATATATCTATTGCCTCCTGATGTAGTCACTTTTATGGGTCCACATACATCAGTATGCACCAAATCAAGTGGTCTGTGCTTTTCATTTCACTTTCTTTAGGAATAGATATCCCTGTGGCTTTTGATTTTATACAACATTCACATCTTATGGTGATTGAGCAATCAGATATCAATAGATCCTTTGTCAATTCTTTCCTTTGTTGCGCCATTATACTTTCAGGATGTCTGTGTCCTAGACGTCTATGCCACATGTGAATACAATTCTTGTGATCATGTGTACACAACTTCATCTGTTCCTTTAATGTGTCTAGATGATATAATTTTGGTTATTACCTTGTTTCCTGCTAGGATTGTACACTCATCATCTTTGAATTTTACAGTAAGTCCTTTAGCTGTTAGACGTTTTTCAGATAAGAATCCTCCTTCTAATCCTGGAACATATAACACATCCTGTACAAGTATTTTTGAATCATGCCCAAACTTGTTAGAACAGTTTAGCATTCCTTGTCCAACACCTTCTGCAGTTATTTTACTTCCATCTGCAAAATAAATGGCTTCCATCTTATTTAAATTAAGTTCAATAAAGAAATTGTTATTACTTGTCATGTGACTTGTTGCTCCTGAGTCAATAAACCAATCCAACGATGATTTCTTATTAGTCACTTTAAATGTGCCATTCCAATTATTTTCACATGAATCAGAAATTGTGTTTTTCACCTTCTATGCATTCTCTTTATGATGTAATTTCTGTTGTTCTGCTTTCCATATAGTAGTCTTTCTTTAACTGTCCTTTTTTCTTACATCTGAAACATTCTCTTGTCTCTTTATTATAGGGTCTTTTTGGTTCTGTATCTTTAAGAGCATTTCCATTATCTTTTTCAGTAGAAGAATCATGTGTTTGTTCTTTCCTTCTTTGATATTCATCTATGAGTCTGGTCTTCACAAACTCTAATGTAATGTCTGTTTCAGGTCTTGTCTCTAGTGCATTTATCAAAGCAGTATATGAATCCGGTAAACTGCACAATAATATTGCTGCTACATGGCTTTCCTTAATATCTTCACCAATTTATCTCAGCTGTGATATCACTTCCATAATAGAGAATATATGCTTCTGCATGTCATTGTCTGCACTTAGTCTCATACTGTAAAGCTTTCTTAGCAGAAATAACTTGTGATTTAAGCTGGGTCTTTCATGTAGCTTTCTTAGTGCTTCCCACATTCCCTTTGCTGTATCCTCATTCCTTATGTGGATTAATTGAGCATCATCCACTAATAGGCTGATGGTAGCTCTTGCTTGTCTATTTTTCTTATTCCATGTCTGATTATCCTCATCAGGTCTATCTGTAGTGATTACTTCCCATAAATCATCTTTAGACAATAACATTTCTACTTTGAACTTCCATAACTGATAATTCTCATTATTCAGCTTAGCTACTGTGAGTTTTAACTCTGTGCTACTTGTCATCTTTAACTTGTCTTACTTGTTTGGAGAGAATTGTACTGAAGAATTTTTCTGCATTCACCAGGGTCTTGCAGAAAGTTTCGGTGTCCTGGGTGTCTGGGGTCTTCGGTGCCTGGGGTCCTTTGGTGCCTGGGCTTATAACCTGTTGCACAGCTTCTGGATACCCACAGTTGCAGTAGAAAACTTCACAGAGCAGATGACATGGGATAACAAGCTTTTACTTCTCAGAACATGAGGTAAAGGAAAAAACGCACAGTCACACAGTACGGCACCAGGAAGTAAGAACAAAACAGAAAATACAAGAGAGTCTTTTTTTCTTTTACAATACAGTAAACAAGTAAACTTTACACAACATCGCCATCTACTGTCAGATCAGCATAAAGTCCTCCTTCACACAAACAAAGAAGTCCACAACTGTTGCATATACCAACAGATTCCAGATCACAGCTCAGTCGTTCTGGAAAAGCAACATAGCTCCCCTCCCAACAAAAAAATCCATCAAAATCTGAGTCTCCAAATCCAAATGTCCACCTTCCCACTAGGCCCTACAGTGTGCCTAAACCATATTTATGATCCATGACACTACTGCAGACTTCTAAATCCTTACAACTTGTGCAGTGCACATTGTTGGGATTCTCTGGTGTTGACAGTGAGAGCGTGCGGACATGTGACTGCAAGTGTGCCATCAATATGAAATCAGGCTGCATTCCAACTACCCATGCTCAACCTCGCTCAATAAAAGGGAATTGAGTGAGGACACAGATGTCTAGTAGAAATGTGGGCGGAAATATGCAATTTTTGTATTTGAGATCACATGACCACCTGCTTTTGTTGCTGACACCCATGACACCCAGTGGTTAGCACTGCAGCCTTGAAGCCCTGGGATCCTGGTTTCAAATCCCACCAAGAACAACATCTGTAAGGAGTTTGTATGTCCTCCCTGTCTTTGCGTGGGTGTCCTCCGGGTTCTCCGGTTTCCTCCAACACTCCAAAGACATACTGATGAATGTGTCTGTTTCATTTCAAAGTGTTTTATTCTCAGTGTGTGTGTGTTTGTTTAACTCTTTACTTACAAGTTTAGTAATGAGGGTGTCTGGCATTACTAAAACCAGGGCTATGTGTCAGCGACAACTAATTCCATTACTCCTAATCCCATTACTCCTAATCCCATTCAAATATGAAGTGCCATTTCTGGGGCAGCTGAGGGCTGCTATTTTTATCCTAGGAAGGATACATTAGGCCAACATGTTCCCTGGCTATTAATAACATTTCACAGCTGTTTGGTTAGCCTTTGAGTGTGTCCCCATGATCAGGAACCAGCAGCATTTTGGACGCAACTTATTTTTGCTGTGTCCAAAATGCTGTGTTCTAATGCCACACTTGATTTGTCAGTACATGTGGATCCACCGCATGTAATGACATTTCAATCGGTGAAAAATCTGTAGTGGAGATGCAGAAATTGACATGCTGTGGGTGAGTTTATACAGCGTCAAAAACAAGCACAGTGAGCATGGGATTTCTTATGAATAAAATAAAATGAAGAATTAAATAAAAAAAATGGAGTGGGCTCCCACGTTATTTTCATAACCAGCAGAGGGAAAGCCAACCACTGGGGGTTGATATTACTAGCCAGGGAAGGGGCCATTATTCAAAAATGTTCCCTGGCTATTAATAACAATCCACAGCTGTTTACGTAGCATTTACTGGCTAGATTACAGGGGGACCCATGAAAAAAATTGATGTAGGGTCTCCCTATAAAATATAACCAGCAAAGGCTAAACACGGATAATGGCCCCCTCCGAGACTAATAATATCTGCCCTCAGAGGCCCCAGAAATGGCGCATCCTTAAGATGCGCCAAATCTGGCTCTTAGCCTTGCTCTTCCCACGTGCCATGTGGCGGTGGCAAGTGGGGTAATAGTGTTTGGTTTCATGTCAGATTTGCATTGGCAGCTGACATGAAGCCCAGTTTAGTAATGGAAAGTCGTCTATAAGATGCCCCCATTACTAACCCCATAGTAAAGGTTTTCAAATAAACATACGGGCTGAAAAAATCTTTTATTTGAAATAAAACTCCGCACGATTTTAATCAATTATTTAAATATAAAAAACACAGTATACTCACCTAACGCCCAATCTGCTGAAGCCATTGTTCCCTGTAAAATAATAAAAAAAAACAACCATATCCCTTACCTGTCTGACATGTGTAACATCCCTGGCGGCGTGCTGGCATGGCTTACCACCTCCCACCATGCAAGACCGCCAACTTACCTATCAATCCAGGCTGCACACTTTGCTCCAGTACCTGCTGTGTCTCTTGTCCGATTGCTTAGGGCGGCGGCACGGCTACTGCCTGATTCTTATAGTTACTGTGTGCGCAGTCCTAATGCCTCCCCAGTCTATTGCTGTGAGTCACTGGATACTTAAACCCCCTCCACCCAGTAGGGGGTGCCTGAGCAACAGTGTGTTCTGTGCAACTGAGTTGCCAGGTCCTGTCCTGTATCTTGTCTGTTTCTGCCCCTGGGGGCTGTATACCCAGCCTGTTACCTGTATCTGTGACTTCTAGTGTGTCTCCGCCACCCTGGGGGCTGAGTTCCCAGGCTCGTTCCTGTATCTTGTTCCTGGTTCAGTTCCTGTCTGAACTGAGTCCTAGCCCGTTACCTGTTTCTCTCTATGTCCGAACCTTCCCTTTTCCTGCAGTGTCTGAACCTGCACCTAACTGCAACTCGTTGTCTCTGAACTTCTGTTTGTGAATTTTGTGTACACTCGCTACTTCATTGTAAGTACCTTGTGTGTATCTGGTTCTGCTTGTTCACCGCACCTGCGGTTTTGCTCTGCTCTGCTTGTTCACCGCACCTGCGGTTTTGCTCTGCTCTGCTTGTTCACCGCACCTGCAGGTTTAGCTCTGCTCTGCTTGTTCACCGCACCTGCAGATTTTGCTCAGCTCTGCTTGTTTACCGCATCTGCGGATTTTGCTCAGCTCTGCTTCTCTACCGCACCTGCGGGTTTTGCTCTTCTTGTCTACTGCATCTGCGGGTTTTGCTCTGCTTTTCTACCACATCTGCAGGTTTTGCTCTGCTCTGCTTGTCTACCACATCTGCGGGTTTTGCTCTGCTCTGCTTGTCTACAACACCTGCGGGTTTTGCTCTACTCTGCTTGTCTACCGCATCTGCGAGTTTTGCTCTGCTCTGCTTGTCTACAACACCTGCGGGCTTTGCTTTACTCTGCTTGTCTACCACACCTGCGGGTTTTGCTCTGCTCTGCTTGTCTACCGCACCTGCGGGTATTGCTCTGCTCTGCTTGTCTACCGCACCTGCAGATTTTGCTCTGCTCTGTTTGTCTACCGCACCTGTGGGTTTTTCTCTGCTCTGCTTGTCTACCGCACCTGCGGCTCCATTCCTGTATCCCAGTCTGCAGTGGTCCCTATCCTGCCTGCGTTCCTACCTGCCAGTACCCACCTGTCTGCATGCCAGCCGTGCCCGCCAGTGCCCACCTGTCTGCATACCAGCCGTGCCTGTCAGTACCCACCTGTCTATATGCCAGTCTAACCTGCCTGTTCCTGCATTCCCCAGTGTGGGTCAACAGCTGTGACCGGGGTCTGACCTGAAGTAGCACCTGGTCCCTCTACTCGGTTCCTCCCTGGTTCACGGAGTCGATTGAGCCGCCGTGTGACCTTGGTTGGACCGGGTTGATACTTAGTCACGCCCCTCCAGGCACTCCTCGGTTCATGGTCCAGTGGGATCACTAATCACGCTCATGCCAGACTGTCCGGGCGCAAGCGTAACAACATGATTACATAATCCAGAGTGTCCCATGAAGATCTGGGTAAGATCTAGAGCTGTCACATCAGCAGTCACTATTCTAGAGGACAATAGGCTACACACTGACACAGGAGTGAAATTGTTTCTGCATCAGTGTATAGCACTGAGCTGCCGAAAGAGAGGTCACCGGAGTTCAATCAGCTGATGAGCTCTGGAGACCTCATTTACAGCACCACCATTGCGTGAGAAAATTCTCACTCAGCGATAGTGCAGTAAGTGAGGTCACCGGGGCTCATCAGCTGATTGAACTCCGGTGACCTCTCTCCCGGAAGCTCAGTGCTATACACTGCCGGGAGCGATTGTGCTCCGGTCAGTGTATAGAGTGCTGCCGAGTGATCTGATCACTGCCTGACACTCGGAATTACAGCGGATAGGTATATGGTGGATTATTATTTTTTATTTTTTACAGGTGACATGGGCATCGGCGATTAGTTGAGTATCATGGTGTTTTTTATTTTTATTTTAATATTTATTTAAAACTTTTTCTTTCACACTGTGAGCACAGACGCCGGCTGATGACAGCTCCCATCATCGCCGCCTGCTCTCTCTGTTATTACAACCTATAAAAATTGGAAGTCAAAAAGCCAATATGATAGTAACATGTCAATCTCTATTACCAAATATCAAAAAAACAATTGAAAAGTGGGGAAATACTATCAGAAAAAAATCATAAACTGGTTATAATAAACTACTCCAGTAGAGGGAGCCTAAGCTCCATTCCATGGTAGAGAATGAATGGATTCTCGTATAGTATATAAACTTATATAATGAGCATGTGCCCAAACATTAATATAATTTCTACAGCCTCAATGGCTTAATATATCTAAGCACATGACTAATCACCTCATAACTATTGCATTGTCAAAAGTTCCAAATCATATAGTGGCCAATAGCCTAACATGGTACAAGTGCATATTAGGCAAAGTGAAGGATGTAGTGCAACAGTGCATGGAGTGCAGATCCAATAGGTAAGTATAAGCTTATTAAGGTAGTAGCAAGTACGATCTGATTATGAATTTCTGGCCCCGACGCACGTTTTGCGATGTGCTCCTTCCAGGGGGGTTCGTTTCTTTTACACTGTGAGCACAGATGCCGGCTGATAACAGCTCCCATCAGCGGCACCTGCTCTCACTGTTATCAGCGGCAGCAGCCATAGGCTTGTGGGAGGAGCAGTCTCTAATCAGCCGACGCCTGTGACTCGCTGTCAATTTTTTGTTTGTTTTTGTCGCATTTTTGACCCCTTGACTTCAATTGAGTCAGTCAAATCCACAGCAATAATTGGCAGCAAATCCAAAAATATTTTTATTCCTGTGTTTTTGATGCAGATTTGACTGACTCAATTGAAGTCATTATATGAAAAACGCAGCAAAATCACACAAAGAATTGACATGCTGCTGATTTAAATGCACTGCAAATCCTGACAGGAAAATTCAGGATTCTAATTGGCTATGCTGGCACAAGGATTCCCTTACGTTTTTGGCCCAATTCCAAGTTGAATACTCACTGCAAAAGTGCACGAAAAATGCACTGTGTGCACACAGCCTTATGCTTTTACAAATCTTTCTTTCTCGTAAAATAATCCCAGACAGACTCGATGATGTTAAGGGTATATTTCTATGGGGGCTGCATAATTACTTCCACAACTCATAATTCTTCCAGCAGCATGGTGACTCAGTGGTTAGCACTGCAGCCTTGCAGTGCTGTGATCCTGGGTTCAAATCCCACCAATGACAACATCTGCAAGGAGTTTGTATGTTCTCACCGTGTTTGCGTGGGTTTCCTCCGAGTTCTCCGGTTTCTTCCCACATTCCAAAAGACATACTGATAGGGAATCTAGATTGTGAGCCCCAATGAGGACAGTGCCCATAATGTCGGTAAATTGTCTGAATTCCCACCAGGAATTTCAGGGCCCCATACTGGCAAAATTTTTGCACCCCCTTGAGATTCCGCCCAGGCTCCACCCCAACTCCGCTTCAACCTCTCGAACCTTCAAGAGACCCACCACTCATTTTTGGAAAAGCTTCGCTTCTGCACAATGTCCTCATCAATCACACATTAACAGTTCCCATCAAACAACAAATCTCATACATAGCCATATTTATTTTCCTTTAACAGAATGTGTCACATACATTTTTTAAAATGACTAATAATACCAGATACAAGGACAAATACCATCACACCATGGCTGGACCACGTATTACCACGACATAGTGACCTAATAATACCACATACAAGGAACAATTACCGCCATAATATGTCCTGACCACATATTACCATCACATAGTGACTGAATAATACCACATGTAAGGAACAAAAACCGCCACACAATGACCAGACCACATATTACCACCACATAGTGACCAAAAAAACCACATACAAGGAACAAATACCACCACACCATGACCAAACCACTTATTACCACCACATAGTAACCGAATAATACCACATACAAGGAACAAATACAGTCACATCATGGTCAGACCACATATTACCACCACGTAGTGATGGAATACCACAATACTGATCATTGTTAAAAAAATACAATACTAATATTTACCATAAGTGTCATTATACACAGTAGCTCTGTACATAGTGTGTAGTGTACAGGTAATACAGGGATCACCGGTGACATTATACACAAGAGCTCTGTATATGGTGTATAGTGTACAGATAACACAACGATCACCAATGACATTATACAAAGGAGCTCTGTATGTAGTGCCAGTGGACAGGTAATACAGTGATTACCAGTGACAGTATACACAGGAGATCTGTATATACTGTCAGTGTACAGATAATACAGTGATAACCACTGACATTAAACTCTGGAGCTTTGTATATAGTTCCAGTGTAAGGGTAAAAATGTGTTGAATGGTGACATTGTACACCTGAGCTCTGTACATAGTATACTGTGTATAGTATAAGTGTACAGGTAATACACTGACTCACTGGTGATGACTCTAGTTGAAGTCCTTATTTTTGCTTTTCTTCTTCATCCAGCACAGACCACCATCACTTCTTTCAGCCAGAACTCGTCTCTGCAGGAAATAACAGTTATCTAGAGCACAGCTTCCAGAGCACATTCCCCATGTTTTCCACAACTTGTACACTATGCAGGTATATACAGACGTGCACCCACCATTAATATATAATTGGTTATTATGCAACCCACCATTCCAAATATAAATTGTAATCCCCCACTAATTAAAAATAGCCACTTTCCCCTCTCAATAAATATATAAAGTAATTAGAACCTGTACTCTTTCCCCAAATTGTTTTATCATTTACACTCCTGCATCCTCAACGCCCCTCAATCTGTACCTTCCGCTCCCCTGATTCGTTATAATTACATGCCAACTTCTGCTCCAATTTATTATATCATGTCCTCGCTCTCTTTCCCCTGCACCCTCACCCTCAATTCATTATCATTTACTGTCCCCCATCCCCTAGTCTCAATTCATTATCATTTGCTTTGCCCCCACCCTCAATTCATCATTATTTGCTCTTCCCACCTCTTCACCCTCAATTCATCATCATTTGCTCTCCTCCCCACCCTCAATTCATTATCATTTGCTATACCCCACTCTCAATTCATGATTATTTGTTCTCCTTAAACTCCCACCCTCAATTCATCATTATTTGCGTTCCCCAACCTTAATACATCATCATTTACTGTCCCCCCGGCCCACACCCTAAATTCATCATCAATTGCTCCCCCAATGCCCATTTAACTCATTTTATTAAAAAAAATATGTTTTTCATACTTACCTTTCAGACTATCCCCTACAGCTCCACTTCAGGATTGGTATCCTAGTGAGTGGTGTGCATACATGCCAGCACATGCTTGATGACGCCATCACGTACACGCCATCAATAGCGCAACACAGAAGAGGCAGAGGGACTCCCTTGGAGCTGCAAGACTGTTCCATCTGTGCCAAGATGTGCGCCACTAATGGCGGAGTGCCACGGCAAGCTGCATTATTATACCCTGGGGCCCAGTGAACAGAAGCACAAGGGGGGGCCATCCCCTCTTTACTTCTGCTCACCGGGCCCCATACAACAGTGAGGGCAGTAATGTCCTGCTGCTGAGTTTAATTAGGAGCTGAATTGATGCCTGTCCTCCTGTTGATGACATAAACACAAAACTGAGCACTGTTTGAAACCATAACTACACTTCAGTAAAACTACATAGTATTAAGCATATTTTTTCCCTGTAAAGTCACAATGAAAAAACATAACATATTTGAATGTTTGAATTTACCCCAAATAGTCAGTCATTTAAAAATATTCTCTCAAAAAGAAACTCATTCAAGGATCTATGTCTATGTATAGTTAGGCCATAACTCACATAAATGTCAAAACAGCAATACGCAAAGAGAGGAGAGAACAAGTCGCAATGGGTGACTCGGTATTGCAATTTGTAGAGGGGTGTGTGAATGGCTACTAACCTTATGAAGTTGTGCACCTCTGCACAACCCCAGTACAAAGCTCCACAAGCTCCGCTCTGTTGGTGGCTGTCATCTATTTCCAGCGGCGTTCACAGATCCTGGTCTCTCGGTGGTGGATCACGTGGTCAGGTTAGTAGCATGTAATGCCGAGATAGACGCCCAGCTTCACCAACTCCCCCGGCAGCGTTCCGGAGGGGTTAAGGCAGCGCAGCTTGGAAAACCAGGGTAGTAATTTTAATTAAATTGCTCCCACAGGTGAAAAAACAATAGATTAAAGGCAGCTCTACCGCACCCCAACAGGGGGAAAAGGACAATCAGTGAATATGAATAGCGGTACCAGAGCGCCAATAACAGGGCAAAAATATTAAAAGGACTGATTTATTAATACACACACAACGCGTTTCGGTGGACACAGCCACCTTCATCAGGTGTGACAAGCAGCAAACAATTGATCCTTATATACATTTGACTAGGTATACAATTACTTAAAAGGGGCGGGGCCAGATACAGAGTAATACCTCTATATTAACCCCTTGAGTTCATATATGCTCAATAGAGTAAAAAGGATTGTTATAAAATAATGCCTAATGAAGCATATAGGGTTCTTATAAAAAGGATTCGCTGTAAAAAAAAAAAAACTTGTGAATCCTATAATCTTAATACTTCATAGGATATATTGTCATCTACCACCCTATATTTTAGATTATGTAAAAAAATAATAATAATAATTTTTACATACAACATAAAACAATGCATAAATATAAAGAATAAAATTACAATCAGTTTCTATCATTGTAATTAGGAAAAGTAGACGAAGAAAGGAAAGAGAAAAAAAAAAAAAAAATCCCCCCAAAAAAATAATTTTTCTTTCAATTTTTTCTCCTTTCTCTCTCTCCTCCCTCCTCCCCTCCCTCTCTCCTATCCCCTCTTCCCTCCTTCTCTCTCTCCTCCCCCCTCCTCCTCCATATAAAAGATATATATAATAAATTTGCTAAAATATGAAAACAATTATTTAAAAAATTGTCTTCTCTATATTAAGGTTCAAACCTTCAGGAGACAAGGTTCCCATTTTGAAAATCCAATAATTTTCACGTGTAATGAGACGATTTAGTCTATCAGGGTGTTTATCAACTATATGATCAATGATAGTTAGTTTTAGGTTATTAGGATTTTTTTGATGTTCTTTTAAGAAATGATTAGAAACACTGTGTAGGGGAAAGCCGTTTCTAATGTTTTGGCGATGTTTATTTAATCTTGAGTGCATTTCCTGGATAGTGCGGCCAATGTATTGCAGGCCGCAGGTGCACTGGAGCAGATAGATCACATATGAGGACTGACATGTAAGTCTAAAGCGAATGGGATATATCTCTCCAGTGACCGCAGAGACGAATGTTTTGGCTCCGTTATCAATGGATTGACAGCATAAGCATTTAGGGACATTACATTTATAACATCCATTATTGCTAATAGGAGCTGAATGGTTCGGTCTTCTACCAATTGTTGTATTGCTAGGGGCTATATAGTTTCCTAGATTTTTACTCCTCCGATATATGACATGAGGAAATTCCGGTAAATGACCAGTTAATATTGGATCATTACTTAAAATGAACCAGTATTTTTTTAATAAACTGGATAACACTTGCGTAGGTTTACCATAAGTAGTAATCAGATTTAAACTGAAATCGTTGTTTGGCTCTTGGCTGGTATTCTTGGATTTGTTGATACACAGGTTCTGTGATAGGGATCTAGTTTTGGAGAAAGCATCCTCTAATAATTTCGGCTTTCCCCTACACAGTGTTTCTAATCATTTCTTAAAAGAACATCAAAAAAATCCTAATAACCTAAAACTAACTATCATTGATCATATAGTTGATACACACCCTGATAGACTAAATCGTCTCATTACACGTGAAAATTATTGGATTTTCAAAATGGGAACCTTGTCTCCTGAAGGTTTGAACCTTAATATAGAGAAGACAACTTTTTAAATAATTGTTTTCATATTTTAGCAAATTTATTATATATATCTTTTATATGGAGGAGGAGGGGGGAGGAGAGAGAGAAGGAGGGAAGAGGGGAAAGGAGAGAGGGAGGGGAGGAGGGAGGAGAGAGAGAAAGGAGAAAAAATTGAAAGAAAAAAATTTTTTTTTTTTTTTTTTGGGATTATTTTTTTTTATTTTTTTTTTTATTTTTTTTTTATTTATTTTTTTATTTTTTGGGATTATTATTATTTTTTTTTTTGGGATTTTTTTTTTTCTCTTTCCTTTCTTCGTCTACTTTTCCTAATTACAATGAGAGAAACTGATTGTAATTTTATACTTTATATTTATGCATTGTTTTATGTTGTATGTAAAAATTATTATTATTATTTTTTTATATAATCTAAAATATAGGGTGGTAGATGACAATATATCCTATGAAGTATTAAGATTATAGGATTCACAAGTTTTTTTTTTTTTTTACAGCGAATCCTTTTTATAAGAACCCTATATGCTTCATTAGGCATTATTTTATAACAATCCTTTTTACTCTATTGAGCATATATGAACTCAAGGGGTTAATATAGAGGTATTACTCTGTATCTGGCCCCCCCCCTTTTAAGTAATTGTATACCTAGTCAAATGTATATAAGGATCAATTGTTTGCTGCTTATCACACCTGATGAAGGTGGCTGTGTCCACCGAAACGAGTTGTGTGTGTATTAATAAATCAGTCCTTTTAATATTCTTGCCCTGTTATTGGCGCTCTGGTACCGCTATTCATATTCACTGATTGTCCTTTTCCCCCTGTTGGGGTGCGGTAGAGCTGCCTTTAATCTATTGTTTTTTCACCTGTGGGAGAAATTTAATTAAAATTACTACCCTGGTTTTCCAAGCTGCGCTGCCTTAACCCCTCCGGAATGCTGCCGGGGGAGTTGGTGAAGCTGGGCGTCTATCTCGGCATTACATGCTACTAACCTGACCACGTGATCCACCACCGAGAGACCAGGATCTGTGAACGCCGCTGGAAATAGATGACAGCCACCAACAGAGCGGAGCTTGTGGAGCTTTACACTGGGGTTGTGCAGAGGTGCACAACTTCATAAGGTTAGTAGCCATTCTACAAATTGCAATACTGAGTCACCCATTGCGCCTTGTTCTCTCCTCTCTTTACATATTGAGTCTGCTATTGCTGGGGGCTTAGCCTCAAGACCAGGAGCTGCAAATTGGGCGACCCAGATTGTTCTACACATCGAGAGACGGAAAAACCTTGCAGAATCATCAACAGATAAGAACTGTGTTTAAGACTTTAAAATCTAAATTGCTGGATCATTATGGACTTTTATGTGACCAATAGAGAGAAATTTAGATTATCTCTGATCAATAAAGCCCTTAGTAAAGACTCTAAAGATGGCGACAGATGCATATATAATAATCCAACTATGCTGAATGATATAGATCAAAAAAGGTTACGTGGACTGTTTTTGAACTTAGAAAATAATAGCAAAATAGAAATAACTAATCACATAGACACGATGTTTTTAGAACATTACATTAAGGATAACATAATACCCAAGGGATTGAGAATGAATCTCAATTCATCCTTTCCTCAGGATATTGTTTTTACTGAAAGATGGGACAGGTGTATTTCTGATTGCTCAACAACACTGATCAGATTGTTGATTGATAAAAGGAATACTCTGGCTATGCATGCTTTAGAAACAATAGCTAAAATTAAAGGGGATTTGGAGTTCTTTTCTTCATCTACGGAATATTTTGCCACAGATAATGAGGTAAAACTAAGACTGGCTAAGTTTGAAAATGATTTAATAAATAAAAAAGCAAAAAAATATGAAAGATATAAAAGACTCTAAAAAAGAAAAAATCCAATCACCACTTCAAATTTCACCCGTACCCATCATCTCTATGCAGAGAACAACTAGGGATAATCCATCATCCCCTATTCTAAGCAATGATACTGATAACCATACAAAACAAGTGAATAGTTTTCAAAAACAGTTTTTTATGAATAAAAAACAACAAGCAATATATGAGACTCATAAAAAGAAGTTATCCATTAACAATAATTACAAGACAAATACTGCATTTAATTCTAATTTGGAAAAAAATAATGACCTTATAATAGAGGGAATGTGTATGGAAATTACTCCTCCCTCCATACTGATTACTGATCCACCTATTTTATCCACACAAGCAGCAGATGTAGAATTTATTGCTAATCCGCCTACTATTTCCACACAAGTAGCAGATATTGATGAACTGAACTTCACATTACATATTAACACACAGGAGATATCCCATAGTGGATCTAATATCTCAGAGCTTTCTAGTGCAATACAGACTCCTATTGCTGGGGAGTCATCTGGACAGATCCCGTTAGCGGATACACTGAATATTTTTAATCAAGGGAGACCCTCTGATATAACAAGTGGTATAAACCACATAAAACCCCCTATAAACAGAATGACATCCTTGGAATTATCTCCGATTTTGAATGAAAATAGTATCTTGATAAATCCTCAAACACAGAATGCAGTTGCATCTCAAACTAATAAAACGAAAATTACACATTTTTTTCACGTGGTCCCCGGACGTTGTCCAAAACGAAAAAGAAATTTAGGGGATGTAGAGGGAGTGGAAAAACCCGAGGCCTCAACAACAAAAATAGTCCAAATGCCGAAATTGAGACACAATCCAAATATAAAGAAAATTAAATCTTGCCAATGAACCAGAATACAAATTACCTGCAGATAGAAACCCCTATCGGTTGTGGGGGTATTTTTAATATTTCTAGCTATGTGCTATCTGAAGCTGAACAATCCTTGTTAGGTCGAGGATTATCTTTCTGTCCAGCTGTCCCATTTAATAATTTCACTTTGTTCTGTGATTTAAATGAATTTATAAGGAAATTGACACTAAAAAGGCATTTTCTATTGGAAGATAAGAGAAAATCACATCCTATTAGTTCATGCTCAACTGTATCCCCCTCCATTCAAGAATCTAATATACCAGGCCCCCCATTACTGGACCCTTTCACTCATGTAAATGTGAAGGGGAAAAATAATTTCTATCCATTACATCACAAAGGTTCACACCTTGAAACTTTCCAACAATTCATTTTGAGGGACCTTAGGACATTCCCCCCAATTTCAAAAAAAGTGAACAACTTGAGCTACCAGGAGAAATGTGCATTAAAAACCCTTCAGGATAATAAAGAAATAATTATAAAGAGAGCAGATAAGGGAGGGGGGACTGTGATAATGAACAGGGGCTGGTACATCAAGGAGGGCCTCAGAATCTTAGACGACTCAAACTACTACATGAAATTAGAAGCAGACCCATCTGTAACCATTTTTTTGGAGTACAAAGGACTTGTAGCAGGGGCCTCTACAGCTAGCTTCCTCAATAAAAAAGAAAAATCCTTTTTAGACATTAAAAAATTCAAAGTCCCTTATTTTTATTTTTTACCCAAAATTCATAAAGATAAATTTAATCCCCCTGGACGTCCTATTATTTCTGGAATTAATTCTATCACATCCAACTTATCCCACTATATTGATCTTTTTTTACAGAAGTACGTTTTATCCCTAGATTCTCATTTAAAGGATTCTACACATTTAATTACAATATTGAGAGAATTACCCCCTCTTCCAGGCTGTCCTCTTATTACACTCGATATAAGCTCTCTTTATTCCAATATCACACATGTATTGGGTTTACAGGCAATTAAAATATTCCTAGATGAGGACCCTAACTTACAAGATCCTCAAAAAATTTTTTTATTGAGGGGTATAACTTTCATTCTTGAGAACAATGTATTTTCTTTTGAGGGGGTGATGTATCGGCAGCTGAGGGGCTGCGCGATGGGGACGAGGTTTGCCCCCAGTTATGCAAATCTATATATGGGGGCATTCGAGTCTATTCACATCGCGCAATCCCTCGACGCCGATAAACCCATCGTTATGTACCGCCGCTTTATAGATGATCTGTTTATCATATGGAGGGGAAATACTGTGGAGGCTGCCAAATTTATTGATGAATTAAACTCTAACGACTGGGGTCTTTCCTTTACCTCTACCATATCTGAGAGTAATATTCAATATCTTGACCTTCAGATAAATATAGACAATTCGGGTAAAATATCCACATCTACCCACTTTAAGGAAGTGGATGTAAATAGCTATCTTGAAATTGACAGTGGCCATCTACCCAGCTGGATTAGAAATATTCCATATGTCAATATTGGCGTGTCAGAAAAAATTGTACACATGATTCGGATTTTTTTCTGGAATCTAAGGTTTTACAAAAACGTTTTAGAGCTAAGGGATACCCCCGGAAATTAATAGAGGATGCTTTCTCCAAAACTAGATCCCTATCACAGAACCTGTGTATCAACAAATCCAAGAATACCAGCCAAGAGCCAAACAACGATTTCAGTTTAAATCTGATTACTACTTATGGTAAACCTACGCAAGTGTTATCCAGTTTATTAAAAAAATACTGGTTCATTTTAAGTAATGATCCAATATTAACTGGTCATTTACCGGAATTTCCTCATGTCATATATCGGAGGAGTAAAAATCTAGGAAACTATATAGCCCCTAGCAATACAACAATTGGTAGCAGACCGAACCATTCAGCTCCTATTAGCAATAATGGATGTTATAAATGTAATGTCCCTAAATGCTTATGCTGTCAATCCATTGATAACGGAGCCAAAACATTCGTCTCTGCGGTCACTGGAGAGATATATCCCATTCGCTTTAGACTTACATGTCAGTCCTCATATGTGATCTATCTGCTCCAGTGCACCTGCGGCCTGCAATACATTGGCCGCACTATCCAGGAAATGCACTCAAGATTAAATAAACATCGCCAAAACATTAGAAACGGCTTTCCCCTACACAGTGTTTCTAATCATTTCTTAAAAGAACATCAAAAAAATCCTAATAACCTAAAACTAACTATCATTGATCATATAGTTGATACACACCCTGATAGACTAAATCGTCTCATTACACGTGAAAATTATTGGATTTTCAAAATGGGAACCTTGTCTCCTGAAGGTTTGAACCTTAATATAGAGAAGACAATTTTTTAAATAATTGTTTTCATATTTTAGCAAATTTATTATATATATCTTTTATATGGAGGAGGAGGGGGGAGGAGAGAGAGAAGGAGGGAAGAGGGGAAAGAAGAGAGGGAGGGGAGGAGGGAGGAGAGAGAGAGAAGGGAGAAAAAATTGAAAGAAAAATTATTTTTTTGGGGGGATTTTTTTTTTTTTTTTCTCTTTCCTTTCTTCGTCTACTTTTCCTAATTACAATGATAGAAACTGATTGTAATTTTATACTTTATATTTATGCATTGTTTTATGTTGTATGTAAAAATTATTATTATTATTTTTTTATATAATCTAAAATATAGGGTGGTAGATGACAATATATCCTATGAAGTATTAAGATTATAGGATTCACAAGTTTTTTTTTTTTTTACAGCGAATCCTTTTTATAAGAACCCTATATGCTTCATTATGCATTATTTTATAACAATCCTTTTTACTCTATTGAGCATATATGAACTCAAGGGGTTAATATAGAGGTATTACTCTGTATCTGGCCCCGCCCCTTTTAAGTAATTGTATACCTAGTCAAATGTATATAAGGATCAATTGTTTGCTGCTTGTCACACCTGATGAAGGTGGCTGTGTCCACCGAAACGCGTTGTGTGTGTATTAATAAATCAGTCCTTTTAATATTTTTGCCCTGTTATTGGCGCTCTGGTACCGCTATTCATATTCACTGATTAAAACAGCAATACGGGCATTTCAAAAAGCCCAACACCCAAACAACCACAGTTTTTTAGATCAGAAATCTTTATTAAAGGGTTTGTCCGGTACTTTTAAAAAAATGCCAGTGTGTTTTAATGATAAATACAACCTTCTTTCTAATTACCTTGTGCTGCTGATACTGCCTGTGAGCGGTGCTATCAGTGGCCGCCCACAGGCAGCACGTGACCCCCGGCTGCAGCAGGTGCTGACATCCGCTGGCGTCACAACAAGTCCAGGCTGCAGCCGAGGGTCCCTCTTCCGCGTTCTACCGGTGACTGCTAGGTTGTGGGAGGGGTTATTCCCCTGTGCCACACTCGGCATCCACCGCGTGCTCTCCCTGTCCTCATTCACTGGGAAAGCGCGCGGTGGATGCTGGGTGTGATGCAGGGGAATAACCCCGCTCACATCTCAGCAGCCACCGCGGGGACCCCAGCACTTAGTCACTCCTCACTTGTCGTGATGTCAGCGTGGGGCCACATGCTTCCTGTGAGCAGCCACCGATAGCGCCACTCACAGGCAGTATCAGCAGCACAAGGTAATTAGAAAGGAGGTTGCATTTATCATTAAAACACACTGGCATTTTTTTAAAAGTACCGGACAACCCCTTTAATCATATAAAATCAGAACATTTAACACTAGAACACAGAACTGCTGAAAACTGGGGACATTCACTTACCTAAGTCATATACTCAATAAACATAAGTACATATATGATCAAATATTTATGGATAAAATATGAGGGAATTACTATACAGTTATACTATAATATAATACACCAATTAATTATATAGAGAATTAATTATAATTTATAAAGGACCCATGTCTGCAAGTCCAAATGAAAGGTATTTCGACCATCAAACAGCGGTCATCTTGGTATATTATTCTACACATGCATCTAACATATTCCTAATCACAATAGATTCTAGAGTGATAGATTGTGGATAAATAGAAGAAAGGTTAATACAAACTGCAATATGGGATAGCCAGTGTGTGTGTGAGTCACAGCACACTATTGGTATTAAATAAGAGATTCCTTAATAGGTAGATAGCTATTTACACTGCTCAAAAAATAAAGGGAACATTTAAACAACAGAATATAACTCCAAGTAAATCAAACTTCTGGTAAATCAAACTGTCCACTTAGGAAGCAAAACAGATTGACAATCAATTTCACATGCTGTTGTGCAAATGGAATAGACAACAGATGGAAATTATTGGCAATTATCAAGACACCCTCAATAAAGGAGTGGTTCTGCAGGTAGGGACCACAGACCACATCTCAGTACCAATGCTTTCTGGCTGATGTTTCGGTCACTTTTGAATGTTGGTTGTGCTTTCACACTCGTGGCAGCATGAGACGGACTCTACAACCCACAGAAATTGCTCAGATAGTGCAGCTCATCCAGGATGGCACATCAATGCAAGCTGTGGCAAGAAGGTTTGCAGTGTCTGCCAGCGTAGTGTCCAGACGCTGGAGGGGCTACCAGGAGACAGGCCAGTACACCAGTAGACGTGGAGGGGGCCATAGAAGGGCAACAACCCAGCAGCAGGACCGCTACCTTCGCCTTTGTGCAAGGAGGAACAGGAGGAGCACTGCCAGAGCCCTGCAAAATGACCTTCAGGAGGCCACAAATGTGCATGTGTCTGCACAAACGGTTAGAAACCGACTCCATGAGGGTGGTATGAGGGCCCGACGTCCACAGATGGGGGTTGTGCTCACAGCCCAACACCATGCAGAATGCTTGGCATTTGCCACAGAACACCAGGATTGGCAAAGTCGCCACTGGCGCCCTGTGCTCTTCACAGATGAAAACAGGTTCATACTGAGCAAATGTTACCGACTTGACAGAGTCTGGAGACGCCGTGGAGAGCGATCTGCTGCCTGCAACATCCTTCAGCATAACCGGTTTGGCAGTGGGTCAGTAATTGTGTGGGGTGGCATTTCTTTGGAGGGCCCTTCATGTGGTCGCCAGAGGTAGCCTCACTGCCATTAGGCACCGAGATGAGATCCTCAGACACCTTGTGAGACCATATGCTGGTGCAGTTGGCCCTGGGTTCCCCCTAATGCAGGACAATGCCAAACCTCATGTGGCTGGAGTGTGTCAGCAGTTCCTACAAGATGAAGGCATTGAAGCTATGGACTGGCCCCCCAGTTCCCCAGACCTGAATCCGATTGAGCACATCTGGGACATCATGTCTCACTCCATCCACCAACGTCACGTTGCACCACAGACTGTCCAGGAGTTGGCAGATGTTTTAGTCCAGGTCTGGGAGCAGATCCCAAAGGAGACCATCCGCAACCTCATCAGGAGCATGCCCAGGCATTGTAGGGAGGTAATACAGGCACGTGGAGGCCACACACAATACTGAGCCTCATTTTGACTTGTTTTAAGGACATTACATCAAAATTGGATCAGCCTGTAGTGTGTTTTTCCACTTTAATTTTGGGGGTGACTCCAAATCCAGGCCTCCATTGGTTAATAAATTTGATTTCCATTGATGATTTTTGTGTGATTTTGTTGTCAGCACATTCAACTTTGTACAGAACAAAGTATTTAATGAGAATATTTAATTCATTCAGATCTAGGATGTGTTATTTGAGCATTCCCTTTATTTTTTGAGCAGTGTACTAGAAGGGGATCTAGCCTCCCTAAGAAAGATATTAGCAATAATCATAGATGAAATAAGAACAGTAAGGGCTGCAAGTATCCACAGTATCCCAAGTTATAAACTTTGGAAATGAGTATTGACAATGTGGTAGAACAAGTGCAATTACATGAATGTATATCACATGGAGGGAGATCCCCAGCATCCTAACGCATGTTTCACCTTTTTCTATGTCACGGCTGCTGTTTATTTTCCTCCATGCTGTTGCTACTTCTGTTTGTGTGCTACACAGAGAAAGAACAGGAGGAATTCTCATGTCTCTGTGTGCTGAGTATGAAAGATATCATAGCATCTAATCTCTACCCACTAACTCAGTGTTAACTAAAAATTAAAGACAGAGCTTGCAGAGGGGAAAAGTGTTGAAAAAATGTTGGATACAAGTCACATAATGACTAGAGATGAGCGTTGTTCTACTCGAACTGTTCGCCAATCTCAAATTCGAGCTGTTTTGGGCGGTGTTCGAGCCGGTCGGCGAACACGAACAATTTGAGAAAAATTCGGCTGTTCGAGGTTATGTTCGATAACTGTTCGTGCACCAAAATCATAACTGGATTTTTTCTCGGTAATGATGAAAATTAATGTTAATACGCAGTTTGAGTGTACAGCGGGGCGGGGGGAGGGGCAGGGGATGGATCTCTGCAGGAACAATGAAGATCTCCATTTTTTTTTCTCTTTCCCGCATTTGCAGTGGGGAGGTGCAATCTGTCAGCCTATCAGCAGCGCACACACGGAGCGAAGTGCTTTTTTTCACACAAGCAAGGGCATGTGTGATTGGCAGTGTATGTCACATGTCCTTGCCCTATAAGACCAAGCCATTTTCCCCGTCGCCACCATTTTCTCACTGCTGCAGCTGCGTGTTAGACGGCACCGCTGTTGCTGTGTGCGCTATACCTTGTTAATTTCAAGCCAATTTTCGCACAAATATACAGATAGCTTGGGAGTAGGGAATAGTTGTGATTGCAGTCCTTTTAAGGACTAGGTTACAGCATTTCCTACGACTTTTATCAGGCAGGTCTGTGCTCTTAAATAGATAGATTGTGGGAGTAAAGACTAATTGTAATTGGAGTCCTTTTCAGGACTAGGTTACATCAGTTCCTATCAGTTTTTGCCAGGCAGGTCTGTGCCAGTGCTGTGCAAGTTTTTTTCACAGCATTTGGCTGAATCTAGCAAAGCTAATCCTTTTTGGCCTATTGCAGAGTGTGTTAGTCAGTGGAGTAGCCTATCTGTTGCAAGATATACCACCTGTGTATAGAATACCAATTTTTTTACTGCACCTAGTGAAGTAAAATCTTTTGGGCATAGCATCATTCTATTAGTCCATCTATACTGACCTCCATCAGGTTGCAAACTGAATATAATTTTTTTCTGCATCTAGCTCTGAAAAAATATTTGGGCTTCTAGCAGTGTGTGGGACTTGGTCTATTAGTCCATCTATACTGACCTCCATCAGGTTGCAAATTAAAAATAATTTTTTTCTTCATTTAGCTCTGAAAAAATATTTGGGCTTCTAGCAGTGTGTGGGACTTGTTCTATTAGTCCTTCTATACTGACCTCCAGCAGGTTGCAAATTGAATATAATTTTTTTCTGCATCTAGCTCTGAAAAAATATTTGGGCTTCTAGCGGTGTGTGGGACTTGGTCTATTAGTCCATCTATACTGACCTCCATCAGGTTGCAAATTAAAAATAATTTTTTTCTGCATCTAGCTCTGAAAAAATATTTTGGCTTCTAGCAGTGTGTGGGACTTGGTCTATTAGTCCATCTATACTGACCTCCATCAGGTTGCAAATTAAAAATAATTTTTTTCTTCATTTATCTCTGAAAAAATATTTGGGCTTCTAGCAGCGTGTGGGACTTGTTCTATTAGTCCATCTATACTGACCTCCATCAGGTTGCAAATTAAAAATAATTTTTTTCTGCATCTAGCTCTGAAAAAATATTTGGGCTTCTAGCACTGTGTGGGACTTGGTCTATTAGTCCATCTATACTGACCTCCATCAGGTTGCAAATTAAAAATAATTTTTTTCTGCATCTAGCTCTGAAAAAATATTTGGGCTTCTAGCAGTGTGTGGGACTTGGTCTATTAGTCCATCTATACTGACCTCCATCAGGTTGCAAATTGAATAAAAAAATTTTCTGCATCTAGCTCTGAAAAAATATTTGGGCTTCTAGGGGTGTGTGGGACTTGGTCTATTAGTCCATCTATACTAACCTCCATCAGGTTGCAAATTAAAAATAATTTTTTTCTGCATCTAACCCAGCCAATAGTTTTGGCCTAATACCACAGTTTGGCCACTCAGCTCTGCTCGGTTACCATCCATTGTTTTTTTGTGCAAACAACTCCAGAGTTGTGAATTAGTTAACCACCAAAATGAGTGGAAAAAGGCCTGCTGCTGGTGGAAAGGGGAATAGGCGTGTTGGGAAGGGGGAAAAAGGTTGTGTCCGTGGGGTAGGTGCAGAAGAAAGACCATCTTCCAGCCAAACTAAAATGTCTACTTCTTTTAGCGGACAATGTGATAAGATCCCTTTCTTACGGCCACGCCAATCGCTACAAATTCCAGATGAGGCACAAAAACAGCAGGTGCTTCAACGGATATCAAGTGCTCCTTTAAGTGGGCTCTCCTCCACATCAACTTCAACATCACAAATACTCCAGTCCTCAAAGGTGTCACCCAAATCGCACTTGCTTCCTCACAGCTCCCAAATCTCCAGCTGCCCGTCTGAGTATGAGGTAGAACAGATGGTTGAGTCTGCAGAGCTGTTTACTCATACTATAGCCTGGGAATCAGAGGTCGACTCCAGCGCTTCTGTGAATCCAGACGAGGAAATGATCTGCACTGATGCCCAGAATCTTTGAGTCGGATCCAGGACCAGACGCAGAAGGTTCTGACCATAATGTAGACCCTCATTCCCAAACTGTAACTCCTGTTGGTGGAGACAATGAGGAAGACGATGATAAGACTCAAATACCTGATTGGAGCGACAACTTTAGTTTTTTGTCACGGCAGGAACAGGTTGGCTCTGAGGACGACGGGTGTGATAACGCACAGGGTGATGATGATGAGGTCGGAGATCCCACTTACTGTCAACCCACAGTCAGCCAAGAGATGAGGTCAGCAGAGGAGGTGGAGGAAGATGCTAGTGACGACGAGGTCAGGTTGCGCCTTCCTGGACAGAGACGTAGTACTGGAAGCACGTCAACAACTGCATCCTCAAACACAACTCTGCCTCTCACCACAAGTCGTGGTGGCTCTTCAGGTCGCATGGGTGCTAAGCCTTGCATAGCCTGGGCATTTTTTCAGATCGATAAAGATGACCCAACTCGTGTTATCTGTAACATTTGTCAGCAAAAGCTAAGTAGAGGCCAAAAAATACATAGTTTGAGTACTTCATGCATGAACCGGCACATGGACATGAAGCATAAGTTGCAGTGGGAAGCTCAGTGTGCTACAATGCGGTCTAGCCGGCCGGGCCAACCACCGTCTGCCATATCTTGTGCATCCGCGGCCTCTTCATCCTCTGTGACTGGGGGGACAGCAGTCACACCTGTTTTGGGGCGCAGACCTGCCACCTCTTTACCCGCAACAGCCAGCGTGATTGGCAGGTCATCATTTTCTTTGGAGGTGGTAACACCAGCTGGTCTTGAGCGCTGTCCGACATCGATAGCACCACCTTTGGATCAAGGCAACCTAACATGTCCGCCTGCATCTTCCTCACAGACCGGCAGTTTGCCGGGGACACCCTTATCAACCCCGTCTAAGCACAATAGCCAGCCCTCGGTCCCTCAGATGTGGACAAGTAAAAGACCATTTCCTCCTAGCCATGAGAAAGCTAAGAGGTTGAATTTCACCATCTGCAAGCTCTTGGCTACAGAAATGCTGCCTTTCCGCCTGGTGGACACAGAGGATTTTCAAGACCTTATGTCCGTCGCAGTGCCCCAGTACCAGATGCCCAGTCGGCACTACTTCTCAAAGAAAGGTGTGCCTGCGCTCCACCAGCATGTCGCACACAACATCACCGCTTCTTTGAGAAACTCTGTGTGTGACAGGGTGCATTTCACCACAGACACTTGGACGAGTAGGCATGGACAGGGGCGTTACATGTCGCTGACTGGGCACTGGGTAACTATGGTGACAGCAGGACAAGGGGCTGCTGTCCAAGTCTTGCCGTCCCCACGAGTTGTGCGTCAATCCTCTTTATGTCATTTTTCCTCCACTGCTTCTGCCTCCTCAACCTCCTCTCGGTCTTCCACCTGCACCCAAAGCCTGTCTGGTCATGCCACAAGCTTTCTAACTGCGCAGAAGGGATCCTGCACACCTCCTTACTATGCTGGCAGTAGTGCTCAACGTCATCAGGCGGTTTTTACATTGAAATGTCTGGGAAATGTGAGTCACACAGCTGAGGAGTTGTGGTCAGCTCTGGAGAACCAATTTCATGAATGGTTGTCTCCACTGGACCTGAAACCAGGGAAGGCCGTGTGCGACAATGCTGCAAACCTGGGTGCGGCCCTTCGCCGGGGCAATGTCACACACGTGCCTTGTATGGCTCACGTGTTGAACCTGGTTGTCCAGCAATTTTTAGCCCACTATCCCAGACTAGATGGCCTTCTGCAGAGGGCACGGTCGCTGTGTGCTCACTTCCGCCGTTCGCATCCCGCAGCTCAGCGACTTACATCTCTACAGAAGTCGTTGGGCCTGCCACTTCACCGGCTAAAATGCGATGTGCCTACCCGGTGGAATTCAACTCTGCACATGTTGCAGCGACTGTGGCAGCACCGACAAGCCCTGGTGCAATACGTTCTGACGTATAGCCTGGGCCAACGAGATTCAGAGGTGGGGCAAATCACGCTGGAGGAGTGGTCTCAGATCAGGGACCTATGCACCCTTCTGCACAGTTTTGAAATGGCGACGAAGATGTTTAGTGCTGACGATGCCATTATCAGCATGACTATTCCGGTGATTTACATGCTGGAGCACATGTTAAACAGAATTCGGAGTCAGGTGGTGGCACAAAAGGAGGTGGAGGAAGTAGAGGAGGAGGAGTTGTATGCGGAAGGGCTAACATCTGCAAGGTCCAGACGGTCGGCAGCACCAAGGCGGCAGGCATGTGAGGGTGGGGGAGATGATTTTACCAGGGCGCATGGTAGCAGCCAAACTAGTGAGGAAGGTGCAGGAGCCCAGGAAGAAGTGGAGG
This sequence comes from Phyllobates terribilis, assembly GCF_046119375.1. NCBI lineage: Eukaryota > Metazoa > Chordata > Amphibia > Anura > Dendrobatidae > Phyllobates > Phyllobates terribilis. The sequence continues at coordinate 458,783,145 of NW_027362764.1, forward strand.
ACGAACTGATGGAAGACTCATCAGATGAGGGAGACCTTGATCACATTTCTGTTGTGCGAGGTTGTGGGGAGAGGACAGAGGAAGGAAGCATGATTGTTACCTCGCCACCAACACAACAGGGACTTGGTGCTCCTGGATGCGCAACACACATGAGTGCCTTCTTGCTGCACTACCTGCAACATGACCCTCGAATTGTGAGAATTAGAAATAATCCTGACTACTGGGATGCCACACTGTTAGATCCCCGGTACAAAAGTAAATTTGCAGAAATTATTCCTGCCATAGAAAGGGATGCACGCATGCAGGAGTATCAGCAGAGACTGTTGCAGAATCTTACATGTGCTTTTCCACAAAATACCAGTGGTGCACTTAGTGAATCTCACAGTTCCAACTTGCCAACCGTGGTCTGTATGGAATTGTTCAATAAAGGGCCCAAAATTAAGATAACATAGATGGGAGAGGTCTCTATGAATAGGAATTCCTAAGTATTTGATACCCTGTGAGGGCCAGGCAAAGGGAAAGTTGGACTGGATGGAATCCTATATGGATTTAGGGAGGGAGACATCGAGGGCCTCAGACTTCGCTGCATTGATTTTAAAATTTTACCATGTAACAAAGTGATCTATTTCAGCCATAACAGCAGGGATGGATATATGTGATTGAGTGATATATACTAGGACATCATCAGCAAATAGAGAGCACTTGTACTCGGTGCCTCCCACCTCAATCCACCTAATATTGGGGTTATGGCGAATTGATGAGAGCAGGTGCTCCGTCACTAGGATCTATAAGAGAGGGGACAGAGGACATCCCTGCCTTGTCCCATTGGTGATTGTGAAAGGTGATGAAAATGTTCTGACGCACCCCCTGGGCCTTGGGACACCCGGAGCCGGACCCTTTTTGGTGGATGCTGGTGGTTGTAGTCTTCGTGGCGGCGATCCGGTTCCGTGGCTCAGGGCGGTCAAACCAGTGGCGGAACTATTTATGTGGTTTTGATGTTTAAATGTCCGACTACGCCACCCGTGGATTGCGGTCAGAGTGAACCGCCGCTACAGGGCAGACCGCTAAGGCTGGTGTTGTGGGTGCAGCAGAGCGTAGCATAACTCCCCACGGGAGGAGTATAGCCTCAGGGCAGTGTATGCGGAGGATGGGGGTGATGGTGAAGGGCAGCAGCAGTAACGACACGGAGTCAGTGATGCAGTTCAGGGCCTTTACTCACAGTTCTTATTATCCAGACCACGTCTGCAGGTAACGGCTGCCCACGTCGTACTGTGCTCACCAGGTGAGGGGCTCAGACAACTCCCAGATAACTTTGGAGCGCTTCACAGGACCCCCTTTGTGTGTCCTTTGTCTGGCCTTTCTTACCAACACTTCTGTCCGGCTGCCTCGGGCCTCCTCTTGGTAAACTTGGCGCCAGTTTCCCTGACCCTATGTGGTGCCTTCCTAGCGGGTGGAGCAAGGGGCTGCGCCACATAAAATGTCAGAGCCTCCGGTTTCTAGCTGAGGGTCGTTTCCTGCCTCCACTAGTTCGGGGACCGGTCTCCCCCTTTGGCCTGACCACTCCACGCAGGTGGATTCGGGCGTGCGGTGGCGACTCGCCCGTCCGCACCCCTGGGATCCCTTCATTCCTCGTTCCTGGAGCCTTCTCCGCTCCTCTTCCTTCCTTCTCCCTCTTGCAGGCCTGGGCCTCTGTTACTAGGCCCGCCTCCGGAGCAGAGCTCATGCAGAGCCCCTGCTCCCTGCCACTTCTGCTCAGACTTCTCTGCACTGAACTAAGATGGTGCCCACCTTTTATACTCCCTTCTCAATGCACCAAGGAACTGCTTCCTCCCTGCTCCTGCACTGCAGGGTTCCCCTTCCTCAGTGTTCCCTCCCCCCACTCCAGCCAGGGACAGGGACTGTCATGCCCATCTCAGGGGCATATTGGTCGCCCTGCCCCACGGCAATGTGGTGTAATGCATGCAGGTGTCGGGTCCTGATCCACACTCCATCCTTATCTGAGAGTGAGATATCACACCTCTGGGTGAGGTGCAATACATCTGTAGCAACCGAGCCCTCGGTGCTATAGTTCCATTTATCTTCAGCCTAGGTGACGTATTGTGATACAGGGCTGTGATTTTGGCTATAAAAGGGTCCCCTAGACCCCTACTCCAAGCTTTTTAAGAGAATCATATATGGCGTGCCAGGAGACTCTATGGAATGCTTTCTCAGCATCCAACGAGAGTATCTACTTACAAATTTTTAACTGCATCTAGCCCAGGAAATACTTTGTGCCTAGTAGCAGTGTCTGCTAGTCAGCGGATTATCCCGGCTGTTAAGCAAGCTACACCACCTGTGGTTTGGACACTTAATTTTTTCAAAGGAAATGCTTCGGGACCACGGGATACTTAGTGAAGAGCATCAGGAGGCACCCCAAGGCATAGGGGCTGGGACTGGCACTAGGATGCCTTGCGGTGGACAGCCGAGCTCGATCCTTATAAAAGCTTTTTAACTGCAGCAGCTTTAGTGGACGCTACTGGAGCTGGAATTACGCGGCTGCTGGCATGAGACTTGCCCTCCAATAGATCCTTGTAAATGGATTTAAAGTGTATTCATTCAAATTAGAGGGACAATTTAAATTAAAAAGCTTAGAGCTGCCTCGACCACAGGGGGGCTCTCTCGACCCACCAGCGGACAGGCACCAGTATTGGGAGAGGGGGGCTGGCCGTCAGGGTTCACCGCGGCTCTGGCACAAACCCGGCGACACGGAGGTGGCACGGGCAGGAGCGGACTGGCCGTCTCGGCTTCTCACTTTTTGGATTTTAGAAGGGCATGACATGCCTATATCTGTGTCTCCCCCTCCTTTTACTCCTCCACCTCTTTTCTTTTCGCATGACTATATGTACTTGTCACTTTTCCATGTGTTAGTTGTGTCTTCTGAGCAGCTTGTCAGCTTTTGGACACCTTTGAAGGTGTTTTCTATGTGTTTCTATGTGTTTTTGTTTGCCTGCCATTGGTTTTAACGGTGTTCGAAGGTGTTCGACGAACAGTTCGACGAACAGTTCGGCGAACACACGGGTGTTCGACGAACCGAACCGAACTCGAACACTACGGGGGTGGCTCAACACTAATAATGACCAGAAACATGTTATTTCGTATGTAGAAACATGGCAGGTTAATCTGAAAAGTCATCTGAAATGAAAGATAAATTTAGGACACAGTCAGATTGTGGTGTAACATGGACGACGACCTCATCGCAATGCTCGGACTGGCCAGTGACTCTCCTGACCCGAGCTTGACAGGCTGTATTTCTATGCAATCATTGTTCGTGTTATACTGCCATCTGACTGCACCCTTAAAGTTACAACACAAACATAAGCTGTACTACATTAGAATATAGTTGTTGATAAATGTGATCAGTGGATGAAAGTGTGTTTTTTACATAAATATTAATAATTCATTTGCAAGACTTCTGTGGACTTTGATTACTAAAGTAAATTGTCCATAAAACAAATAAAAAAAAATCTATTTTCCATTCCATTTAAACTTTGAAATATTTATTCTAAAGGCTTACTTGTGAAAGCTATTCAAATGAGTGAAACTGAAGATTCTGATATCTATTGAACCTACGGTTCAAATTAGTACTGTAAAAAAGACTATGATTTATTTCTATTTATTCACACAGCCAATCTAGTAAACCGCTTGGGGAATTATTAGGCAGACAAATTAAAACAACAGATGGACATGCAGACGCATGCTCAAGGACTCCTTTTCAGCTACCCTCCTGACAATATCTGATATTCACTGGTGTTCTATTTACAGTACCTATTTAAAATGAAGAGTCTTTCATTTCTCTGACTTGCTGTCAATCTCAAAAACCCAGAAGATAAGCATTTGAAAGTGTGATTGCAGCTTTCTTCCATATAATTTGAGTTTCAATAGCAATCAACCTGTAAAGTAGCTTTCACATTTTGATAACAATGTAAAATAAAGGCAGAGACTTTTTTAATATTGGAAACATTATAAAGGTATGTTATGTCAGACTGAGTAATCTGTTTTGCACATAAATTGTCTTTTTGGATGATATATTTAATTTTGTTTTATTTCTACCTAAGAAAAATCAAAGAAGAAATGTGTTGAGAACAAGAGTCATTTTTCTTCATTGAAGCCTTTTTAAATGTTGGCCAGCTGTGGCACATACTATATTGGATTAACTGTGTAATCCTGCATTGAAAAGCAATGTAATGTTCAGTACATATTGTAGTAGGAAGTAAAATATTATGACACATTTAAGTTCATAGGATTATTTGTACAAACAAGCATCTGCTCAAGAATTAATTTACGCCTGTCATTGTAGGCTGAAAAAAAGTAACCACAATATGCTGTTGATTTTAGCATTAACACATTGAAACTGTGCTATATTGTTGAAAAACTATATTATACTTCAATATTTAACCCATTGCAATACTTTAGGCCTTCGTGAGGTAGGGTTTCCCAGAGTCCATTTAGGCAGCACAAGTTTGTTAATCTTGACTTTAAATTCTTATAGCAAGTAATGGGTACCTATAAAATGATTTGTGTTTTAGGATCAATGTGTGAATGGGTCTAACCTATTTAAGTAGCTAAACCAGCTTCCTGCTCAGTCTGTGTATAAGCTAAAGAGATGAGAGAATCAATTTGCTGCTAATCAAACGTGTCAATGTTTTAGGAATTCACTGAATCTGACAAATTTAAGCGGTATGTGATTTGATTAACACAAAACCCTCCCTCCATTTTACATTCTGCAGAAGATTGTATCAGCCAAAGAATAATCACATGACCACGGGTGCGACCAGGAGAGCTTCCAGATAAAGGCTTGTAGCTATCACTTAACATGGTGGGCACAGTCAATCAAGAGGGGCTATCACAGCCTGTCTAAGATGAACAAAACAACCCCTAGATAAAAAATATTTTTTATTGATAATATATAAAATACAACTACAAAAACGTCCCAGATCAAAAGTGATAAGAGCACAACTAGTGATGAGCGAGCAGTAAAATGCTGGGGTACTCTTTGCTCGGGTCGAGCAAATTGGAATACTCGGGTGTTCGGTCCGAGTAATGAGCCTAATGTAAGTCTATGGGAAACTCGAGCATTTTTCTGGCAACCCCCAGGTTGTCTGCAGAGGGCCTAAAAATTGCCCAAATTGATAAGAACAGTGCTCAAATGACATGGGAACAGCATGAGGAAGATCCCTGGAAGCATTTCTGACTCCCAGTAGTGATGAGCGAACGTGCTCGCCGCTGCTCAGTACTCGCCCGAGCATCACTGTAATCGACGAGCTCGGCGCTCGACGAGTATTTCGGGGATGCTCGGGCGAGAACTCGGGTCCCCTCTCTGCATGTTTGGCTCTCTTTAGAGAGCCAATGAACATGCAGGGATTGCCTGCCATGCACTGCAATGGCGTAGCCATGTTGGTTGTGGGCATTACAGTGATTGGCTGGCCACACAGCATCATCAGGTGTATATAAGACCGGGCGCCGCCATGCTCGTTACAGTCTACCCCGGAATCAGGCAGAGTAGGGAGAGCTGCTGCTGTGTCAGGGAGAGATTTGCTTGTTTATACATAGTATAGGTATTCCACAACATAAATCTATATCCATTGAACTAAGAGTTCTTCTGAGGACTAATCCAGCTGCATATAATCAGTGCTAGGCAGGCAGGCAGTGTATGTGGCAGACTGCAGTGTATGATACAGCACAAGAGGGTCCATTGAACATCCTGTCTGCTGCTGCTCTAATATACAGATATAAAATACAGATATTTCTAGACATAGAATGGCAATTTTTTTTATCTTAATACTGGTTATTTGCTTAAAAAGCAATCCAGTGTACACCATTTTTCTGCTCCATTTGCTTGTTCTCACTGCAGAATAAACCAGATCTGTTCCATATTTCAGCGATAAAAATCCAGAAATTTGAACTGAACGTGGAAAATATTGGCCTCCTTTTCCATTCTGTTGCAGTGTATCGGTGAAGCTATTCACACTAGGTCTCTGTGTAGAATAATATTAGAAAATTACAGGCCTACTATTTAAAACTGTGGTTCTCTGTCAGACATATCACCTCTAAGATTGTTCAAAAATCATACATTTCTTCATTTTTCATTCCATTGCAGTGTGTCGGTGAAGCTATTCACACTAGGTATCTGTGTAGAATAGCATTAACAAATTATAGGCTTGCTATTTAAAATTGTGGTTCTCTGTTAGACGTATCACATATAAGTACGTTTCAGAACTAGCCATGTCTTGTGAACGTGGAAAATATTGTCCTCCATGTAAAATGGGCAAGGTGTGGGGCAAGGGACGGGGAAGTGGAAGTGTTGGTGATGGTACATGCAGAGGCCAAGGATGTGGCCATGGGCAAGCTGAAATTGTGCCACAAGAAAAACCCACATCTTGTCAGCTGACCTTCTTGTGCCAATTACTAGGGGACCACAGAACACCATTATTGAACACAGAGGTGTGTCAAAAGGTTATTGGTTGGATAGCAGAAAATGCTTCCAGTCACTTAGCCACCACCATCACCACCCTGCCTTCCACATGGTGAAGTCTCAGTAGCCATGAGTTTGGACCGCATATTCCTCACCCAAATCCTCCTTCCTCCCACCCGGATACAACTGATCCCACACTTGGACACTCAGAAGAGCTGTTCACTTTTCCATTTGTAGATTTGGGCCTCTCACTCGGCCAGCTTCAAGCGAGTCAAGAGGAGAAGGCGAGTAGCGATGCCAAAGTATTGGAGCAGCCACGGTCAAATGAAGGTGACGGTGGCAAAGTGCAATTAGTGTCGCAAGAGGTGGATGATGATGATGATGATGATGAAACACAATTGCCAGAAAGTCAGGAGGAGGACCAGGGTGCAGAAGTGGAAGACGAGGTGGTGGATGATATAGTAACTGACCCAACCTGGCAGTGGGACATACAGAGCGAGGACAGCAGCACACAGGGGGAGGGAGGCGTAGCACCACAACAGGCAGGAAGAAGCAGCGTGGTGGCCGCAGACACAAGGCGGGAAAGCATTCCTTGTAATGCCAACACGACGGAAGTTGCCAGTACAACTGTTAGGTCTTTCCGAGTCTGGTTATTTTTTAAAGACTCTGCAGATAACCCCAAAAAGGCCCTTTTGCGCCACCTGCCCGGCCAGCATAAGCCCTGCACCTGTCGTTGTACACTCTCAACTAACACCATCAGCAAGCACGTCCACGTCCTTGTCCTTGTCCAAGCGCAGTGTTCAGTTCTCCCTACCACAGTCCTTGGAATGCAAGCTCAAATAAGCAGTCAACGCCCCACAGGCCACACTACTAAATTCACACATTTTGCAAATGCTTGCTCTTGAAATGTTGCACTTTAGGCTCGTGGAGACCGAAGCTTTCCGCAACTTGATGTCGGCGGCCATCCCTCGGAACTCGGTCCCCAACCACCACTATTTCTCCCGGTGTGCCGTTCCTACATTGCACGAGCATATGTCCAACAACATTAGAGGTTCCCTCAACGATGCAGCCACTGGGAAAGTCCACCTAACCACGGACACGTGGACAAGTGCTTGCGGGCAAGGAAGGTACATCTCGCTGATGGCACACTGGGTAATTATAGTGGAAGCCGAGACCCACTTGGATCCTGGGATGGTACACGTCCTCCCGACGCACCTCATCCTCCTCTTCAGCCTCCATCTCTGAAATGACCACATCATTCGCAATCTGGAAGCACTGCAGCACCGCCTCGGCCATGCGGCAACAGGCTATGCTGAAGCTAACTTGCTTAGGTAACAAACTGCACAATGCTGAAGAGTTGTGGACAGCTCTGAAAGAGCAGTCAGATCTGTGGCTGACACCACTGAACCTACAGCCAGGCATGGTCTGGTGTGAAACATTGGCCGGAACCTGATGGCGGCTCTGAGGCTAGGCGAGCTCACACACGTAAGATGCCTGGCCCATGTGCTTAACATTTCTCAAAACGTACCCGGATCTGTCGGATCTGCTTGTCAAAGTAGGTTGCCTGTGTACCCATTTTATAAAGTCAGCTTCAGCTTCCGCCGCCCTTGCCATGCTCCAGCAGCGTTTGCAGCTTCCAGCTCACCAACTGTTCTGCAATGTCCCCAGGTGTTGGAACTATACATTGCAGATGTTGGAAGTATTTGTGAGCAGAAGAGGGCAGTTCTTAACTTCCAGCATCAACAAGGCCGTCAGTATTCAGGTCAGACTCCACACATATGACCTCAGAAGTGGACATGGATGTCAGATATATGTACCATCCTTCAAAACTTTGAAGACTCCACCAAGATTGTGAGTGGCGACGACACCATAATTAGTGTCACCATCCCGCTTCTCTGTCTTCTCAAACGCTCTCTGCTCACAATTAAAGAGGATGCATTGCAGGTGGAGCACGATGAGATTGAGCAAGGAACCATGCAGGGTGATTACACAGAGCCCATCCTCATCTCATCCCAATGTGGATTCGGTGACAATGAGGAAGAGGAGGAGGAGGAGGAAGAACAGGAGCTAATTTCCTGTGCTATAGACGGTACCACCTGCACAACTGTCTGTTCTGCATGGATGGCCTGATGACAGGGAGGAAGAGGTAGAGGAGGAGGATGAGGAGGAGAGCACGGTGAGTCGTCCACTTGGTGAGTAGTGTTGAGCGAGCACTAAAATGCTCGGGTGCTCGAAGCTCGGGCCAAGCTCGCCGTGATACTCGGGTGCTCGACCCGAGCAACGAGCCCAATGTTAGTCTATGGGAGACTCGAGCATTTTTGCGGTGGCACCCCCGGCAGTCTTTTAAAAGCCTAACAAGTGCCCAAAACGATAGTGACAGTGCTCAAATGACATGGGGACAGCATGGGGATCGCCCCAGGAAGCATTTCTGCCCCCCAGGTCACTGCTGTCAACAACGTGGTCAGAGGTATTAAGCCACTTTTACAGGCTCACAATAAAACGAAAGTGAAACTTTTTTCCTGTGAAATATGTTAAGGAACATCCTTTCCAGGGAAAAGACTTGTGTATAAGTTAAAATAAATGACCAATAGCAAAAATACTCCTCCACACCTTCGGCTATGTTCACAAGTAGCATTTTTTATGCGTTTTTGCACTTTTGTATTGCTTTCAACTATGACAAATGCATTCACCGGGAAATGTCATTTTAACATTTTACAATCTTATCTGGCCATGTGCTGTGTGACACATGCATAAAGTGCTGAAAAGACATGGGAACAGCAGGTGGAAGACCCCTGGAAGCATCTCTGACTCCCAGGTCACTGTCTAAAAGTGTGCCCATCATAAGTGATCCTTGCCGCATCAGAAGATGCAGACTTGCAACTATCCCCATGCAAGTTCTAGTCCCAGGGCAGTGTTCAATTGTACCTCCCCCATTCCTTGCAATACAAGCGCAAGTATGCAGCCTGCCACCCACCCACCCCCAGGCTGCCATACCATACTGCTTGCTTGCTTGAACTTGAAATTGGGCCTTTTAGGCATGTGGAGGCGGAATCTGGCCACCACGTCATGGCTGTGTTGGCGGCCTGGAATCCATACTCAGTCCCCAGCCGCCCGGCGACCGGGTGTCCATACTCAGTCCCCAGCCGCCCTGTGGCCGAGTGTCCACATGGTCCCCAGCCGCCTGGGGGCAGTCGGGTGTCCATAAACGGTCCCCAGCCACCCCCATTTCTCCTTGGAACATCCCCCCACACACTTTTCTTAGCCAGGCCTGCTTTAGGCAGCATTGGACGAGCCCACCAGAGAACCAGACTCCTCCGGTGGGCCCTGACTTCTCCATCGGTGGAGTTGAGAGTGCCAAGGTGAGGAGCATGATGATGATGACAGAAGTTAGCATCTGCTATGTTTTCTTTTAATGCAAGTGTAAGTGTGCAGCCTGCCACCCACCCACCCCCAGACTGCAATTCATACTGCTAGCTTGCACTTGAAATGGGGCCTTTTAGTTTAGAGGAGGCCGAAGCTGGCCACTACCTCATGGCTGCTTCGGCAGCGAGGTATCCATACTCAGTCCCCAGCCGCCCCTATTTGTCCTGGTGTGCCTTATACATAAGATTAAGCGCGTATACCAAAACATTACTTGTGCCCTCCCCAGTGCATTTAGTGGGAAGGAGAGCCTATTCCACTGTAGTGTGTGCATGCCAAACCCCTGTTCATGGTACATGCGAAGATGCCTCCCACCTTGCACCTGTCGTTGCAGACTTGCAACTATCCCCATTCAAGTCCTTGTCCCAGGGCAGTGTTCAATTGTACCTCTCCCATTCCTTGCAATGCAAGCGCAAGTATGCAGCCTGCCACCCACCCACCCCCAGGCTGCAATACCATACTGCTTGCTTGCACTTTAAATTGGGCCTTTTAGGCATGTGGAGGCGGAATCTGGCCACCACGCCATGGCTGTGTCGGCGGCCTGGTATCCATACTCAGTCCCCAGCCGCCTGGTGGCCGGGTGTCCCCGCTTGTTCCCAGCCTCCAGGGGGTGGAAGGGAGTCCATATTCGGTCCCCAGCCACCCCTATTTGTACCGGTAACCTTTCCCACACTTTTCTTAGCCTGGCCTGCTTTAGGGTAGCATTGGCCGAGCCCACCGGACTATCAGCCTCCTCCGGTGGGCCCTGGCTTCTCCATCAGGGGAGCTGAGAGTGCCAAGGTTAGGAGCATGATGAGGATGATAGAAGTTAGCATCTGCTTTGTTTTGTTGTAATGCAAGCGCATGTATGTAGTATCGGCTAGGTCTGAGGAGGTCAGCGCTTTGGCGCATATCCTACCTCCTCCGAGGATTGCTGGATGTTTTCCTGCTACTATTCAAGTTCTATGACTCCCGTTAAAACAAAGCTTCAGGTGATAAATGATGGATGAGGTAGTGGCAAAGGAGAAAGAGCAGGAGGAACAAGGACCATTCACATCAATATCAGGCCAGTCAACCAGATAAGTCTTGTAGGATGTGTTTCTGTAACAAAAGGAGCGGTTCGGCTACACAGTTATAGGGCATACAGTGAGTGCAATGCCTACCAAAAATTTCGACGCACTCCAATGCCCCTTGTAAATGATATGGAGGTCAGAGGGCGTTAAATAAACCTTTTTTTCCATTTATAGCAACTGGGTCTCCTGTGCACTGTTGGCCTAAGCAGTGAATGGAATGCTTTCCAAAAATTATGAGGTACTGCAATGCCCCTTACAAGAGCCATGTGTGGCACCCCAGGGGTCTGGTCACCACAGTAATAGAGATTACGTCGGAGAGCAAGTGGGAGGTTTCCTGGTCAGGATCCCTTTAACATGCAACATCCTCCTGCCCCAGTCCAGGGAGGGGAGAATTCTGCCCTTATAAACTGGATCTGGGGTGGGGTTGAGTGAGTCAGAGAACAGAGAACAGTCAGAGTCAGAGTGAGAGCAAGGGAAAGTAACAGCAAGGAGCTCTGTAGGAGCAAGGAGCTAAAGACCAGGGGCTGGAAGCTGAGCAGAGCTCACCCTGGCAGAAGACAATAGGAACCGGACACAGGAGTCCGAAGCTGTGAGGACTTATATATCCAGCAGCAGAAACCAGCCGGCAGGGGATTTCAGGTCCTCTGGCCATAGAAGCCCAGAGGCTCAGTCACAAGCAAGGGACCAGCATCGCCGTCGTGGAGTGGAGGCTAACAGAAGGCCCCAAGTCACCAGCCATACGGGTGAGCACTACACGGTACACTCAGGGACGTTAGGTACTTCTACCCGCTTACAGCAAGGTAGCCAGGAAGAGTGCAAACAGACGGGGAGGCCTACAACTCCACCTGGCCAGGGGAACTCCTGCTTGCTCACAGACTGACCAGGCCTCTTATGCTAGCCAGTACTCCCGGGAGGGTCTACCTTATAATCATCAGTAAAGACCCTGAACTGCACTGCAAAGACTCTGAGTCATTCCTGCTGCGCTCGTGCACCATCACCCCCATCATCCACACTCACTGCCCTGAGGCTATACTCCTCCCGAGGGGAGTTATCCCATTTTCTGCTGCGCACACAACACCAGCCTCAGTGGTCTGCCTCGCATCGGTGGTACTCCCTGACCGCAATCCAAGGGTGGCACAGTCGGACAATTAACCTCAAAACCTAAGAAAGATTGCCACTGGTTTGACCAGCCTGAGCCACGGGACCGGGTCACCGCCACGGAGACTACAGACCCCAGAGACCCGGCACCGGGTATCCCACACACGCGTACACACGGCCCAGGGGGCGCGTCACATGCAGTACAGCATATTACAAACATAAGTCCCATTATTGGGGAGTGGGTGTCCCATAGTATTTGCTTATGCCTTGCAAGCAAAAGCTGCCAAAAATTAGGACGGAGCAACTTGCAATGCCCTTTACAAGAGCCATGCAGTACAGCATATTACAAACATAAGTCCCATTATTGGGGAGTGGGACTCCCATAGTATTTGCTTATGCTTTCCCAGCAAAAGCTGCCAAAAATTAGGACAGAGCAACTTGCAATGCCCCTTTCAAGAGCCATGCAGTACAGCATATTAAAAACATAAGTCCCATAATTGGGGAGTGGGTCTCCCATAGTATTTGCTTATGCTTTCCCAGCAAAAGCTGCCAAAAATTAGGACGGAGCAACTTGCAATGCCCCTTACAAGAGCCATGCAGTAAAGCATATTACAAACATATGTCCCATTATTGGGGAGTGGGTGTCCCATGGTATTTGCTTATGCTTTCCCAGCAAAAGCTGCCAAAAATTAGGACAGAGGAACATGCAATGCTGGCACCCTGGTGGTATAGTGGTGGTGGAGGCTGAGGATAAGGAGAAGAAGATTAAACAGCAGAAACGAGGAAGCGTATACCCATGTGTAGGTGTGAAGCGGTGCATGTGAATACACCTCCCGAAATAACACAGTGGATTTGACTTTATGTTACTTTGCTGTCATTAGGTGGTGATGAGAAGTCTGGCCCAATCCATCCCTTGTTCATTTTGATAAGGGTCAGCTTGTCAGCATTGTCAGTTGACAGGCGAGTGCGCTTATCAGCTATAATTCCCCCAGCGGCACTAAAAACACGCTCCGATAACACGCTAGCGGCAGGGCAGGCCAGGACCTCCAAGGCATACAGAGCGAGTTCATTCCAAGTGTCCAGCTTGGATACCCAATAATTAAAAGGCACAGAGGAATCACGGAGGACGCTGGTACGATCGGCAAGGTACTCCCTCACCATCTTTTGAAACTTTCCACTCCTTGTGAGAGTACCCTGCGCCTCAGGGCTTGTAAGCTGGGCGGGTGTCAGAAAACTGTCCCAGAACGTTGACAGTGTTCCCCTGCCTCTGCTGGATTGGAGTTGCATCTCTCTCGCCTGTATGCCTTGGTTGGGCAACGAACTGTGACCTCTGCCGCTAGCGTGTTCAGTTGGGAATTTTTTTAAGAGTTCTGCAGCAAGGGCCTTCTGGTATTGCCCCATTTTTGTAGACCTCTCCACCTCAGGAATAAGAGAGTGAAAGTTCTCCTTGTAGCGGGGGTCTACAAGTGTCACCAACCAGTAATGACTGTCACCCAACATTTTGACAACGCGAGGGTCACGGTTAAGGCAGTGTAACATAAAGTCAGCCATGCGTGCCAGAGTGGTAACGGGCAAGATTTCTGTGTCCTCACCAAGATGACGACTGACCATGCTCTTCTCCTCCTCCTCCTCTTCCTCCTCCCCCCTGTCCTCAGGCCACCCACGCTGAACCGACGGTATGACACTTGTACAGGTACTACCATCTACAAAGCATGCTAGCAGCTCCTGTTCTTCCTCCTCCTCCTCCTCCTCTCCCTCATTGTCCCCCAATGCACGTTGGGATGAGTTGAGGCTGGGCTGTGTGTAATCGCCCGCTACGGCTTCTTGATCCATCTCATCATACTCTGGCTGCAATGCCTCCTCTTTAATTCTCTGCAGAGAGCGTTGCAAAAGACAGACAAGTGGGATGCTAACACTAATGGTGGCGTCATCGCCACTCACCATCTTGGTGGCCTCCTCAAAGTTTGTCAGGATGGTACATATGTCAGACATCCAGGTCCACTCCTGAGGTCTTATGTGTGGAGTCTGACCTGAATATCGACGGCCTTGTTGCAGCTGCTACTCCACAACTGCTCTCTTCTGCTCACAAATCCTTTGCAACATATGGAGGGTAGAGTTCCAACGTGTGGGGACATCACACACCAGTCGGTGTGCCGGAAGCTGCAAACGCTGCTGCAACACAGCAAGGGCGGCGGAAGCTGTAGCCAACTTGCGAAAATGAGATGACAGGCGGCGTACTTTCACGAGCAGATCTGGCAACTCGGGGTACGATTTAAGAAACCACCGAACCACGAGGTTAAGCACATGAGCCAGGCATGGTACGTGTGTGATCTCACCTTGCCTCAGAGCCGCCACCAGGTTACGGCCATTGTCACACACGACCATGCCGGGATGTAGGTTCAGCCGTCTCAGCCACAGATCTGCCTGCTCTTTCACAGCTGTCCACAACTCACAAGCAGTGTGAGGTTTATCACCTAAGCTTATGAGTTTCAGCACAGCCTGTTGCCGCTTGGCGGAGGCAGTACTGCAATGCTTCCAGCTTGTAACTGATGTACTGATATCTGAGATGGAGGATGAAGATGAGGAGGAGGAGGAGGAGGATGCGCAGGAGCTGTACACTGAGGGGGCAACTCTGACTGACATAGGGCCCGCAATCCTCGGTGTGGGGAGGATGTGTTCCGTCCCAAGGTCCGACTGGGTCCCGGCTTCCACTATGTTTACCCAGTGTGCCGTCAGAGAGATGTACTGTCCCTGGCCACAAGCACTTGTCCACGTGTCCGTTGTCAGGTGGACTCTCCCAGTAACTGCGTTGTTGAGGGCACGGCAGATGCTTTGGGACACGTGCTTGTGTAGTGCGGGGATGGCACACCGGGCAAAAGAGTGTCGGCTGGGGACCGAGTACCGAGGGACGGCCACCGCCATAAGATTGCAGAAGGATTCCGTCTCCACCAGCCTAAAAGGCAGCATTTCCAATGCAAGCAGTCGTGAAATGTGCCAATTTATCACTGTGGCCTGTGGGGTGTTAGCTGTGAATTTCCGCTTTCGTTCAAAGGTCTGGGATATGGACAATTGAACGCTGCGGTGGGACGTGGACGTGGACGTTGATGCTGTTTCTTGAGAAACTGCCATAACAAGTGAAGACTGAGAGGAGGGGGCATCTTTACATGCAGTATGGACAGGGGATTGCCTTGCACACACAACAGGGGGTTCTATTGCACGCACAAGAGTGGAAGAAGCACTGGTGACACCCGCTGACACTGGTCGTGGACCCTGGGTTTCGCCCCACAAAGTCGGGTGCTTTGCTGCCATGTGCCTGATCATGCTGGTGGTGGTCAGGCTGGTAGTTTTGTCACCCCTGCTGATGCTGGCATGGCAGGTGGAACATATGGCCTTTTTGGGGTTATCAGCAGAGTCTTTAAAAAAATTCCAGACTCTGGAAGACCTACCACTTGTACTGGCAACGTCCCTCGTGTTGGTGTTACGGGGAACGGTTGCCTGCCTTCTGTCTGCGGCCACCACACTGCTTCTTCCTGCCTGTTGGGGTACTCTGCCTCCCTCCCCCTGTGTGCTGCTGGCCTCACTCTGCATGTCCTCCTTCCACGTTGGGTCAGTTACTAGATCATCCACCACCTCCTCCTCTTCCACTTGCGCACCACGATCCTCCTCCTCACTTCCTGGCAATTGTATCTCATCATCGTCCACCTCTTGTGACAGATTGCCAACGTCGACTTCCTGTGGCCGTGGCTTTTCAAATATTTGGGCATCGCAACATGGGATCTCCTCTTCCACCACTTCAAGTGTATCTGGCGAGGGGCCCAAATATGGAAATGGACCAGTGAACAGCTCTTCAGAGTGTCCAAGTGTTGGATCACTTGCTGTCTGACGACACTCGGCATGGTGGGAGGAAGGAGCATCAGGGTGAGGAGGAGTATGCGGTCGAGACTCACGGCTACTAAGAGTTGACCGTGTGGAAGACAGACCGGAGGTGGTGGTGCCCAGGTAACTGGAAGTATTGTCTGCTATCCAATTAATAACCTGTTCACACTGATCAGTTCTCAATACTGGTGTTGTTCTGTGCTTCCCTAGTAATTCGGTCAAGAAGTGGGAGCGAGAAGATGTGGCTGTTGGTTGTGGCACATTTTCACCTTGGCCACGGCCCCGTCCTCTACACGAACCATCACCAGAACGTCCACTTCCATGTCCCTTGCCACGCGCCTTGCCCATTGTAAATGAAGTAAAATAGCTTACACTTGCACTATCAATGGAAAAAGGGTAATAAAGAGTAGATTAGAACCGTGGAAGAGGAAAACCACAGTTATTGTTTACTGGGGTATACCACACTTTTTTAAATAAAGATATTTGCGGCTGAACAGTGAGCGACACACTCAAACTGCTTTTTTTTTAGATAACAAAGGCCCAAAACTAGAGAGTACAGCGATTTGACCCGTGGAACCGCGAAACCACACTGGGATGTCGGGCCTACACAAGACTATTTTCAACAGATATATTTTTGTGTCACAACAGTCAGGAGACACTACTGTTTTTCTTTACGGAAAAAACTACCAAAACCTGAATAATAGAGATTTTTTACCGTGGAACAGCAAAACCACAGTTATAATTTACTGGTGTATACCAGGCTTTTTAAAATATATATATATTTGCGGCTGAACAGTGAGCGACACACTCAAACTGTTTTTTTTAGATACAAATGGCCCAAAAGAGGATAATACAGAGGTTTGTACCGTGGAACTGCAAAACCACACTTGTATTTCTTGGGCCTACACCAGACTATTTTCAACAGATATATTTGTGTCTGAAAAATCAGGGAGACACTATTTTTTTTTTTTTACAGCAAAAAATGCAAAAAGCAGGATAATAGAGATTGTTTACCGTGGAACAGCAAAAGCACACTTCTGTCTCTCTGGCCTACACCAGACTATTTTCAACAGATATATTTGTGTCTGAAAAATTAGGGAGACACTATTATTATTTTTATACAGCAAAAAATGCCAAAAACAGGATAATAGAGATGTTTTACCGTGGAACATCAAAGCCACAGTAATAATTTACTGGTGTATACCAGGCTTTTTAAAATATATATATATTTGCGGCTGAACAGTGAGCGACACACTCAAACTGTTTTTTTTAGATACAAATGGCCCAAAAGTGGATAATACAGAGGTTTGTACCGTGGAACTGCAAAACCACACTTGTATTTCTCGGGCCTACACCAGACTATTTTCAACAGATAAATTTGTGTCTGAAAAAAGAGGGAGACACTATTTTTTTTTTTTTTACAGCAAAAAATGCAAAAAGCAAGATAATAGAGATTTTTTACCGTGGAACAGCAAAAGCACACTTCTGTCTCTCTGGCCTACACCAGACTATTTTCAACAGATATATTTGTGTCTGAAAAATCAGTGAGACACTTATTATTTTTATACAGCAAAAAATGCCAAAAACAGGATAATAGAGATGTTTTACCGTGGAACATCAAAACCACAGTAATAATTTACTGGTGTATACCAGGCTTTTTAAAATATATATATATTTGCGGCTGAACAGTGAGCGACACACTCAAACTGTTTTTTTAGATACAAATGGCCCATAGAACTGCAAAACCACACTTCTATTTCTCTGGCCTACACCAGACTATTTTCAACAGATATATTTGTGTCTGAAAAATCAGAGGCACACTCTTTTTTTTGGGGGGGGGGCACCAAAAGGTTAATAAGATGGGTATTTGTACATTGTGAAGGAGGAAAAAAAAAAGAGGATTTAGATAAAAAAAAAAGGATTTTTCCTGGCCCCCGGGACCAGGAGCTAAGTCCAGCAATTTCAGCAACAGGAGCAGCACACAGGAATGTAATGCAGCATTTGCTGGAATAACCACTGCGTCTCCTATACAGCCTGCCTGCCTGCCTGATATACCTGGGATGGATATTAGTCCTGAGAAGGACTGTTTGTTTGATCTGGCAGCCTTTACAGACCCTACACTAACTATTTTGCAGGATATATCTCTCCCTAAATCAGCAGCGCTGTACCTACACTGTCTGATCCGGAGCGACTGTGTCCAAGATGGCGGCGCCCGGTTTTAAATACTCGAGGTGACGCTGTGCGGCCAGCCAATCACTGTAATGCCCACAAACAACATGGCTGCGGCATTACAGTGATTGGCTGGCAATCCCTGCATGTTCATTGGCTCTGTAAAGAGCGCCAAACATGCAGGGCAGAGACCCGAGCTCCCACCCGAGTAACCCGGAAATGCTCGGTGCTCGCCGAACATCCCGAGTAGCATGATGCTCGGGCGAGTACCGAGCAGTGTCGAGCATGTTCGCTCAACACTATTGCTGAGCACACGGAAGTATTGCCTCTTTGCAGTCTGGCAAACATGGCTGAGTTTAAGTTACTCTGCCTTTCCCATGACCCTCGCATTGTCCAAATTTTGGGTGACAGTCATTATTGGTTAGTGACACTTCTAGACCCACGCTAGAAGGCAAACTTTCTGTCTCTTACTCCCGCACAGGACATGCCTAATAAAATGGTGCAGTACGAGAAGGCACTTGTTGCGGAATTATTAAAAAAATTTCCATCTGAAAACGCTCGCCGCAGAGGTCACAGTTCATTGGACAACCAAGGAGTACAGGTGAGAGAGACACAAATGCAATCGAGCAGAGGCAGAGGTACACTGTCAAAGTTCTGAGAAAGTTTTCTCAGACCCTCCCATCGCACAAGCCCTGATGCGCGGGGTACTCTCTCAAGGAATGAAAAGTTTCGGAGGGTGAAGGAGTACCTTGCTGACTGTACCAACGTCCTCCATGATTCCTCTGTGCCTTATAATTATTGGCATCCAAGCTAGACATGTGGCATGAACTGGCTCTTTACGCCTTAGTGCCGCTGGTGGCGCATCCGCCTGTCAACTGAAAATGCTGACAGGCTGACTCTTGTAAAAATGAATAAATGCTGGATTGGGCCAGACTTCTGAACACCACCAAATGATAGCAGTAACATAAACTCAAATACTCTGTCTTTTTTTGGGAGGTCTAACTCTATTCCCATGCACCTCTGTCTTCACACCTAGACATGGGTATACGCTTCCTGATTTTGTCTATTTGCTCTTGTCCTCCTCCTTCTCCGCATCCTCATCCTCCACCACCATATCACCACCATATGAACCATATCAGCATATCTACGTCTCTTGCAAGGGGACATTGCAGTTCCTCCAAATTTTTGGCAGCTGCTGCTTTACTGCATAGGCAAACAGTATGAAATACCCACTTCCTAATAATGGAGCATTTTTTGCAGGAGGCCTTCTGACCTCTACGTCTCTTGCAGCAGGCATTGGAGTTCCTCCAAATTTTTGTCAGCCGTTGCTTCACTGAATAGGCAAATAGTATGGGAGACACACTTCCTAATAATGGGACATTTTTTTTCAGGAGGCCCTCTGACCTCTTCGCCTCTTGCAAGGGGCATTGGAGTTCCTCCAAATTTTTGGCAGCCGTTGCAGTCACTGCATATGCAATAACAGTATAGGAGACCCACTCGTTAATAATGGGAACAACAAAGCATAGCCGGCAGATGGCTCTCTAGCGAGAACTGACTGCTAGCCCTTTAAGAATTGTAAGGGCCACCTGATGGCCCTATAAAAAAAGCTTTGTAGTTTTCAGAGTCTATCATAAATGAAACAGGATTTGTCTGATGATGTGTCACACACCACATGGCCAGATAAGCTTGTAAAATTACAAATACCTGTTGAATGCATTTGTCTTGGTTGAAAGCAATTCAAAAGTGCAAAAATGTGTGAACATAGCCCAAGGTGTAGAGAAGCATTTTTGTTTTTGTATATTTATTTTGCCTTATATACAGCTAGGTCCATATATATTTGGACAGAGACAACATTTTTCTAATTTTGGTTCTAGACATTACCACAATGAATTTTAAACAAAACAATTCAGATGAAGTTGAAGTTCAGACTTTCAGCTTTCATTTGAGGGTATCCATATTAAAATTGGATGAAGGGTTTAGGAGTTTCAGCTCCTTAACATGTGCCACCCTCTTTTTAAAGGGACCAAAAGTAATTGGACAGATTAAATAATTGTAAATGAAATGTTAATTTCTAGTACTTGGTTGAAAACCCTTTGTTGGCAATGACTGCCTGAAGTCTTGAACTCATGGACATCACCAGACACTGTGTTTCCTCCTTTTTGATGCTCTGCCAGGCCTTCACTGCGGTGGCTTTCAGTTGCTGTTTGTTTGTGAGCCTTTCTGTCTGAAGTTTAGTCTTTAACAAGTGAAATGCATGCTCAATTGGGTTGAGATCAGGTGACTGACTTGGCCATTCAAGAATATTCCACTTCTTTGCTTTAATAAACTCCTGGGTTGCTTTGGCTTTATGTTTTGGGTCATTGTCCATCTGTAGTATGAAACGACGACCAATCAGTTTGGCTGCATTTGGCTGGATCTGAGCACACAGTATGGCTCTGAATACATCAGAATTCATTCAGCTGCTTCTGTCCTGTGTCACATCATCAAAAAACACTAGTGACCCAGTGCCACTGGCAGCCATGCATGCCCAAGCCATCACACTGCCTCTGCCATGTTTTACAGATGATGTGGTATGCTTTGGATCATGAGCTGTACCACGCCTTCGCCATACTTTTCTCTTTCCATCATTCTGGTAGAGGTTGATCTTGGTTTCATCTGTCCAAAGAATGTTCTACCAGAACTCGGCTGGCTTTTTTAGATGTTTTTTAGCAAAGTCCAGTCTAGCCTTTTTATTCTTGATGCTTATGAGTGGCTTGCACCGTCCAGTGTACCCTCTGTATTTACTTTCATGCAGTATTCTCTTCATGGTAGATTTGGATATTGATACGCCTACCTCCTGGAGAGTGTTGTTCACTTGGTTGGCTGTTGTGAAGGG
This sequence comes from Phyllobates terribilis, assembly GCF_046119375.1. Taxonomy (NCBI): domain Eukaryota; kingdom Metazoa; phylum Chordata; class Amphibia; order Anura; family Dendrobatidae; genus Phyllobates; species Phyllobates terribilis. Next base: position 458,804,086 of record NW_027362764.1, read on the forward strand.
GTTTCTCTTCACCATGGAGATTATTCTGCGATCATCCACCACTGTTGTATTCTGTGGGCGCCCAGGTCTTTTTGCATTGATGAATTCACCAGTGCTTTCTCTCTTTCTCAGGATGTGCCAAACTGTAGATTTTGCCACTCCTAATATTGTAGCAATTTCTCGGATGTTTTTTTCTGTTTTTGCAGCTTAACCCTCCGTCACATACAATAGGCCTGACAGGCACATCTCTTTTACTTTCATTTCTCCTTCCTCACCAGATTGTGAGGAAATCCCCTCCCTCCAGGTAGTCTCCTGTCTCTAGCAGCTCTGTGAAACCTCATACCACAGTTGGATTGCAGAGCCTCAGGAGGACAGATATAACTGCGCTAATCTCTCAGGCTCATTGTATGTGAACACGTCACACTCAATAAGGTTGGTATTTTATGTTTTTATTCATCACAATTGTTTATTTAGCTTGTTTTATGAATGTATAGCACAAAGTGTGAGTATATTTCATAGAAATAAGGCAGATTAAAAAAGAAAGTGTGCTGCTCAGGCATATATAGTAGTTCCCTAACACATATTCCTTCTCTTGCTTCAGATTATCTGCTGAAATGGAGAGGAAAATGTACAATTTATCAAAAAACCTTGATGTTGAGGAAGTAACAAACATGCTGTTAGATGATGCAGACCCCACACTGAATGAGGATTTAGGAGAGGAAAGTGAGATTGATTCTCATGATGAGGTGGAAGTATGTGAAGTGGATTCTGAAACAGAGCAAGATGGTGACAGTGATGAGGATGAAGATGTGGAATCTTATTATATGGGAAAAGATAAAAAAAAACAATGGAACAAGAAGCCACTCCAGAAAAAATGTAGGGAACCTCAAAACATTATTACTCACCTTCCTGCAGTTATAGGAACTGCAAGTAATGCAAAAACTGCATTTGACTGCTGGAATAGTTTATTCACAGATGGCATTCTGGACTCTATTGTCACATATACCAACCAATATATAGACATTATAAAGGACAAGTTCATCTGCAACAGAACCATCAAGGCCACAGATGAAATAGAACTGCGTGCTTTTTTTGGATTATTATACCTTGCAGGAGCTTATAGGGCAAATAGACAAAGTTTGGAGGAACTTTGGAGTAAAGATGGGGATGGAGTTGAAAAATTTGGCCTTGTTATGTCCATAAACAGATTCAAGCTTCTAATTCGTTGCCTTCGGTTTGACGACAGAACTACCCGAACCGAACATAAAACATATGACCGACTTGCTCCAATTCGTGATATATTCCAAAAATTTGTTGAAAACTGTAAAAAAAGCTATTGCCCTGGGCAGAATCTCACTATTGACGAAATGCTCCCTGGTTTTCGTGGTAAATGTGTCTTTCGTCAATATATTCCATCAAAGCCTAATAAATATGGAATAAAAATGTATGCCCTTGTTGATGCCAGTAAGACCTACACTTACAACCTGGAAGTTTATGCAGGAAAACAACCAGAAGGTCCTTACTGTGTCAGCAACAAACCCAGTGATGTTGTAAAAAGACTGGCTGAGCCATTATTTGGATCGGGTCGCAATATAACAGCTGACAATTGGTTTTCAAATTGTGATCTGATTGATTATCTGAAAATGCAGAAGCTTTCATATGTCGGAACTGTAAGAAAAAATAAAAAAGAATTGCCTACACAGTTTGTAAGTCTGAAAGGGAGACAACAGTACAGCAGTATATTTGCATTCCATAATGGAAAGGTTTTGGTTTCCTATGTACCACAAGCAAAAAAAATTGTACTTCTTCTATCAACACTTCATGATGATGATGCTATCGATCCTGGGACTGAGGCACAAAAAAAACGGAGATAATTACATTTTATAATGCAACCAAAGGGGGTGTTGATACAACTGATCAGATGTGCTCAACTTTCAACGTCAGCAGAAACACCAAACACTGGCCAATGGTCATATTTTTTGCTATGTTGAATTTGGGTGGAATAAATTCACAAGTCATTTACCTTGAAAACAAGCTTGAACCACTCAGTAGACGATTCTATCTGAAAAAATTGGCCCATGAACTAGTGCTTGGAGAGCTACGCAGGAGAAGTATGAAAACAATCGGTATCCCCTCTCGCCTTCAAGTTCAGCTCAAAAGATTCCGCCCAGAAGATGATAGTGAAAATTCACCACCTGCACCACCTCCCAAAAGAAGGAAATGCACCACCTGCACCACGGAAAGCGGAATCAGAAGGCTTTCTAATTATGAATGTCACAAATGTCATAATTAGTGTTGAGCATTCCGATACTGAAATATCGGGTATCGGCCGATATTCGCGGTATCGGAATTCCGATACTTAATTCCGATACTTTTACAATATCGAATACCGGAATCGGAAGTTCCCATAATGCCTGCGTTCTGCAGTGTCTCTGAAGGATGACAAGCTGGATGGCAGCGCTCAGCTGCGATCCATCCTGTCATCAGAATGCCATGCCAGCGTGGGAGAATTCTCCTGATTGTTTAAAAGCCGGCGCGCGGTAAAAAGCCGCCGGCTTTTAAACAATCACACAGCCCCATACTGCTTCCCCGCAGCCTCCCACCCCGATCCTCCGCTCCCCTCGCCACCTCACATCCCGATCGTAAGTTAGGACCGGGCGGGGAGCGCAGCACCAAGGAGCGGGGAGCGAAGGACCCGGGCGGGGAAGCCGGCAGTGAAAAGACTTCACCGCCGGCTTTCCCGTTCTGTGCTGCACTTTCCCGCCGGTTATTTCAAATGAACAGCTGCGGTATCAGGTGATGCCGATCAGCTGTTCATTTGAAGTCGCTGCGGTGCCCTCAGAGGGTTCATGTGAGTTCATGCTTGACTGCATTGCATGAACTCACATGAACTTTCCCACGGTCGCACAGGTCAGCCTCACCTCCCAGACCCGTCATGATTGGTGTGTGTGGGTGTCTGTGTGATGTGTGCGGGTGTGCGCGGTGTCTGTGCGATGTCTGTGGGTGTGCGCGGTGTCTGTGCGATGTCCGCGGGTGTGTGCGGTGTCTGTGCGATGTCTGCGGGTGTGTGCGGTGTCTGTGTGATGTGTGCGGGTGTGTGCGTGCAGGCAGACATAGGCCGATGTGACACTACTACTCCCATCGGCCTATGTCTGTCCCCCTTCCACTCGTGCCAGCAGGATCAGCTCGATGGGAGCAGTAGTTCCCATCAGCCTGATCCTGCTATTTAAATTGCCCTACTGTGTCCCCAATAAATTTTAAATACATGTCATTGGTGGCCAGTGGTTGCCTACAATAAATTAGTTCATACATTACCTGTCCCTGCCGATCGCCACCTAAAATAAAGTAAAAAATAAAAAACTACACCTATACTCACCTAGACACCTAATTCCCCGAAGCCATCGATCTCCTGTAATAAAATATAAAATAATAAACCACAACCTTATCCTTACCCCTCCGTAGCAGTCCACGAGTGTCCCACGAAGATCTCCAGTTCAGAGCAGCCACATAGAATGTGACCGCTCTGAACCGCTGCCGCTGCTAGAATGACGGGGCCGTAAAGCAGCCCCGTCATTGCATAAGCGGGTTCACCGGAGTTCAGGCAGCGCTGCTCCGGTTAGCTCCTTTACGGCCCTGCTGTATCGTGAGAAATTCCCTCGGTACAGCAGTGCCGTAAAGGAGGTCTCCGGAGCTGCGCTGCCTGAATGCACTCCGGTGACCTCAGTCAGTGGCTCCCGCTGCCGGGAGCTAACGTGTTCCCGGCAGCGTGAGCTTACAGCAGCCATGCACAGCTGTCACCATCTCCAGATGTGACAGCGGTGCATGGGAGATCAGCGAAGGAACGTGGACAGGTAACTATTTTTTTTTAGTAAACTAAGAATTTAATAAAATTGTTATTTATTTTTTTCTGGGTGTAGTGTGTTTTTTCTTTTTAACACTTTGTAGGTTAGTAATGGGGGTGTCTTATAGACGCCCATCATTACTAACCTGGGCTTCATGGCAGCTGGCGCTGACATGAACCTCAGCCCTATTACCCCCTGCCACCGCACCAGGGCAGCGTGGAAGAGCGAGGCTAAGTGCCAGAATTGGCGCATCCTATGGATGCGCCATTTCTGGGGCGGCTGACGGCTGGTGTTTCTAGCCTGGGAGGGGGCCAATATTCATGGCACCCTTCCTGGGCTATTAATATCAGCCCCCAGCTGTCTGTCTAGCCTTTGCTAGCTATTAAAATAGGGGGGACCACACGTCATTTTTTTGGGGGGGTTCCCCGTTTTAATAGCTAGTAAAGGCTAGGTATTCAGCTGGGGGCTGATATTAGTAGTCTGGGAAGATCCTTGGGTATTACCCCCTTCCCAGGCTTCAAACATCTTCCCCAGCCGTCTGCTTAACCTCCGCTAGAGACTAAAATTAAGGGGAACCCCACGCCAATTTTTTTTTAAATAAATCCTTTATTTTAACACTAAATGACAAGTACAGTAATCAACACTATCACTGTACTTCATATATATGTGACTGACATGTTTCTATCTATCTAATCTATGTATGATTCTCTATTCCTTAAATAAATCCATTATTTTAACACTAAATGACATTTGAGGAGTTAATAAAGATGCAGTCCCTAAATTATTATTTATTTTTTAATTAATTTTTCCCAAAAATTTTGACGTGGGCTTTGCTATATTTTTGTATGCCAGCCAGGTACAGCATCCAGCTTCTATGAACGCGCCATTTTCCGGGGTGGCTGCGGACTGAAATTTGCAGCGGGGGGGGCCCAGAAAGCTTGGGTCTCCCTGCGCTGCAGATTCCAGCCCCCAGCTGCCTAGTTGTACCTGGCTGGACACAAAAATAGGGCGAAGCTCCACGTATTTTTTTTTTAAATTATTTCATGAAATTCATGAAATAATTAAAAAAAAATTGATGTGGGGCTGCGTCCTATATTTGTGTCCAGCCAGGTACAGCAGGCAGGAACGGGCTGCCCCCAACCACCAGCTGCCTATTTGTACCTGGCCGGACACAACAATATAGGGAAGCCCTTTTTTTCTTAATTATTTCATGAATTTCATGAAATAATTAAAAAAAAAATACGTGGTGCTTCGCCCTATTTTTGTGTCCAGCCAGGTACAGCAGGCAGGAACGGGCTGCCCCCAACCACCAGCTGCCTATTTGTACCTGGCCGGACACAACAATATAGGGAAGCCCTTTTTTTCTTAATTATTTCATGAATTTCATGAAATAATTAAAAAAAAAAATACGTGCGGCTTCGCCCTATTTTTGTGTCCAGCCAGGTACAACTAGGCAGCTGGGGGCTGGAATCTGCAGCGCAGGGAGGCCCAAGCTTTCTGGGCCCCACCCGCTGCAAATTGCAGTCCGCAGCCGCCCCGGAAAATGGCGCGTTCATAGAAGCGCCATCTTCTGGCGCTGTACCCAACTCATCCAGGGCCCTGGTGCGGTGGCTCACTGGGTAATAAAGGGGTTAAGGCCAGCTTGGCATTATCAGCTGGCCCTAAGCCCGAAATTCATGGGGTCACGCCAATATTAGACATGACCACCATGAATTTCTAGTAAAGTATTGAAAAAAAACACAACACCCAGAATAAAGTCCTTTAATTGAAATAAAGACACAATTCTTTATTGTTCTAAATTAAACTATACTTACCATCACGCCCATTCCAGCTGAAGCCAATGATCTCCTGCAATAAAAGAAAAATAATAAACCAACCTCATCCTTACCTTCCCATGGATCCCACGACAGCTTCAGCTCTGCTACATCGAGATGACAGGCTGGACCGCAGCAGAACGCTGCCATCCAGCCTGTCATCCCGCAGACACTGAGAAGCGCAGGCATGCTTGCGCTCCTCAGTGTCTCTCTGTGACGGCATAAAGATGAGCCGAGTTCATGTCCAATGAACTCGGCTCACCTCATGCACGTCACTGACAGCGTGGGAAAATTCTCCTGCACTCAGCGCTTCAGCGTGAGAATTCTCCCACGCTGTCAGTGACGTGCATGAGGTGAGCCGAGTTCATTGTCGGCTCATCTGGATGCCGTCACAGAGAGACACTGAGGAGCGCAAGCAAGCCTGCGCTTCTCAGTGTCTGCGGGATGACAGGCTGGATGACAGCGTTCTGCAGCGGTCCAGCCTGTCATCTCGATGTAGCAGAGCTGGAGCCATCGTGGGAACCATGGAAAGGTAAGGATGAGGTTGCTTTATTATTTTTCTTTTATTGCAGGAGATCGTTGGCTTCAGCTGGAATGGGCGTGACGGTAAGTATGGTTTAATTTAGAACAATAAAGAATTGTGTGTTTATTTCAATTAAAGGACTTTATTCTGGGTGTTTGTGTTTTTTTTTTAACATTCACTATGGGGTTAGTAATGGGGGTGTCTTATAGACGCCTCTCCATTACGAACCTGGGCTTGATGTCAGCTGGCATTATAAGCTGACATCAACCCCAGCCCTATTACCCCACTGCCACCGCTACAGGGCAGTGGGAAGAGCGAGGCTAAGTGCCAGAATTGGCGCATCCTATGGATGCGCCATTTCTGGGGCGGCTGACGGCTGGTGTTTCTAGCCTGGGAGGGGGCCAATATTCATGGCTCCCTTCCTGGGCTATTAATATCAGCCCCCAGCTGTCTGCCTAGCCTTTGCTAGCTATTAAAATAGGGGGGACCCCACGTCATTTTTTTGGGGGGGGTCCCCCATTTTAATAGCTAGTAAAGGCTAGGTATTCAGCTGGGGGCTGATATTAGTAGCCTGGGAAGCTCCGTGGGTATTACCCCCTTCCCAGGCTTCAAACATCTGCCCCAGCTGTCTGCTTAACCTCCGCTAGAGACTAAAATTAAGGGGAACCCCACGCCAATTTTTTTTTAAATAAATCCTTTATTTTAACACTAAATGACAAGTACAGTAATCAACACTATCACTGTACTTCATATATATGTGACTGACATGTTTCTATCTATCTAATCTATGTATGATTCTCTATTCCTTCTATTCTAAATTGTCGGGTACAGATGCTGAATTGCAGGCCGGCTTTCTTAAAGAGACGGTGCATGAAAACACTATTATTTTTTTATATAAATCCTTTACACTAAATGACAAGTACAGTAACCAACACTGTCACTGTACTTCATATATATGTGACTGACATGTTTCTATCTATCTAATCTATGTGTGAAGCTCTATTCTGTCTGTTATAAATTGTCGGGTACCGCTGCTGAATTGCCGGCCGGCTTTTTTAAAGAGACGGTGCATGAAAACACTATTATTTTTTTAAATAAATCCTTTACACTAAATGACAAGTACAGTAAGCAACACTGTCACTGTACTTCATATATATGTGACTGACATATTTCTATCTATCTAATCTATGTGTGAAGCTCTATTCTTTCTGTTGTAAATTGTCGGGTACCGGTGTATGCGCTGATGAATAGTCGGCTTTTCGCATACATTCTACATTATTCTTAGTTGTTTTTCTTCATGTAGAATTAACCTACAAGGAAAGAAAGGGTTTATTTTCATTCCGATATTAGTGTCCCATTGACTTGCATTGGTTTCCGGTATCGGAATCGGCTATATCCGATACTTTTTGAGTATCGGTCCGATCCAATCCGATACGATGTTTCCTGATATCGGAAGGTATCGCTCAACACTAGTCATAATGCAATCTGCCTGACACATGCAAAAATGATGTGTAATTCTTGCTCTTTGCTCTGCAAGTGAAATTTTTCTGGGGAAACTTCAGGATCTAATTCTGATTCAATATGTGTTTAATAGTACTTAAGGTACCTTAAAATTAAGTTTGTTTCCATAAATTTTCTTTTTCGAACTGGGGACTATTTGGCGGGAGTTTTGAAATGTTTGTATTTCAGAGTTATTAGTTTTATGTTAAGTAAATGGTTTTTTTTTGCACTTGATTATGTGTAGTCTCTTTTATTACATCCCTATGAAGGTCACTGATCACTTTTAGAGCACTGAAATTGCAAACATTAGATATTATAGGTATTTTTCTAGCCTGCGCCTGACAGTCACATTGTAGGTGAACTCGTTAGAACCGATATTGTATGTGACGGAGGGTTAAGGATGGCTTGTTTCTCCTGCACGGAGAGCTCCTTTGACCGCATGTTTACTTCACAGGAAAACCTTCCAAATGCAAGCACCACACCTCAAATCAACTCCAGGCTTTTTATCTGCTTAATTGAGAATGACATAACGAAGGGATTGCCCACACCTGTCCATGAAATAGCCTTGGAGTCAATTGTCCAATTACTTTTGGTCCCTTTAAAAACAGGGTGGCACATGTTAAGGAGCTGAAACTCCTAAACCCTTCATCCAATTTTAATGTAGATACCCTCAAATGAAAGTTGAAAGTCTGAACTTCAACTGAATCTGAATTGTTTTGTTTAAAATTCATTGTGGTAATGTCTAGAACCAAAATCAGAAAAATGTTGTCTCTGTCCAAATATATATGGACCTAACTGTACAAGTCATTATCCTGGAAAGGATGTTCCTTAACACATTTCCCAAGAAAATCCATTTTGGCTTTGTTTTTGTATGTTTTATTGTGAGTCCGTAAAAGTGGCAGAATATCTTTGACAAAGTTGTTGACAGCAGTGACCTGGGAAATGCTTCCAGGGGTCTTCCCGATGCTGTTTCCATGGCATTTGAGCACTGATCCCATCATCGATTTAGGCCCTCTGCAGACCGCCTGGGGGTGCCGCTGGAAAAATGCTCGCTTTTCCCATAGACTTATATTGGGCTCGTTATTCAGACAGGGCATTCCAATTTGCTTGACTGGAACAACGAGTACCCGAGAATTTTAGTGCTCACTCATCACTAACTCCCAGGTCACTGCTGTCAACAATGTTGTTAGAGGTATTACGCCACTTTTACCAACTCACAATAAAACATACAAAAACGAAACCAAAATGGATTTTCCTGGGAAATATGTTAAGGAGCATCCGTTCCAGGGTAATGACTTGTATATAGGCAAAATAAATATACAAAACCATAAATGCTCCTCCACACCTTGTGCTACGTTCACACGTAACGTTTTTGATGCGTTTTTGCATTGCTTTCAATGGTGAAAAATTCATTCACCGGGAAATATAATTTTAACATTTTACAACCATATCTGGTGTAAGGCAGCGCTAGTCATCATGCTGGGGAACACTCGCTGCATCGGGTCAATTAATGCACACCAACCACGTTTTCCAGTATTTCACAATCCAGCAATTTTTTATATTTCACTCAGTGGCTCGCCGACATACACATATAATGTCCAGGAGCCTTTCAAGTGGCAGACAGGCCCACTTGGCTCCAGTTACCGCCTCCAGCAAAGTCACTTAAATCAACGTCCATATAATGCAGTGTTTTACCTTTGCCGGGTTTTGGCTGCTTCAGTCAGTTTTGTTCAGCCACCACTGTGGCTTTACGGCTTCCCAGATGGGGGTCTCCAGCCCTCGTTCCTTCAAAGGCTACTGGTATGTTGTCTCACCTAATATTCAGGCTCTGCCTTCCAGGACTCTTGTCTTCCAAGCCTCTTGCCCTCCAAGACTACTGGTATCGCTTACACCTAAGGATCCAGCCTCTGCCTTTCAGGCTTCACCCGGCTTCACTAGGCCTCACTAGGCCTCTCCAGGCTAACGGTGTACCACACAGGGAACAGGCCTCGCACCTTACACATCTGTCTCAAATCTACCAGGGTTTATATATCCTCTAGCGCACAGACAGGACCTGTGCTGATGTCACAGTAATGTGATCAGACCTTCTGTGTGCACAGGACCTGTGCATGTCAGTCATGTGACCAGTCACCTGGGGGAGGTACATGGTCGGCCAAAACACACCCTGGACCAGAACAGTAATGCCTCAAGCCGCTGCATTACATATCCCCCCCCTCTGTTCAAACTTGTGGGGTTCAACACATAATATACACAATCACCTTATAACCCAGAGTTCGCACAGAGATCATGTACTTGACAATTGCACTGATCAGCCCCTGGAACATTAGTCATCGACATTAACCCATTCCTTAGGGACCTACCATCTGACATTGTCACTGACTTCGTCAAGTCACATTTCTGGGTCGTAACCTTGTCAGACCTCCCCCGCTCGCAGCGGTCAGTCATAACCTTGTCAGACCTCTCCCGCTCCCACCGGTCAGTCATAACCTTACCAGACCTCCCCCGCTCCTAGTGGTCCATACAGCAGTGTGACTCAAACACCCTGGTATCTAAGGTCCAGTTAGACTCCGTACTGTCCCGTACTCTATTGGGTCGATTGTATGGGCCTCTCAAACCTGAGTTACTGGAGGTCTCACTACCTCTAAACCCACGCAAATTACTCTCAGGACATCTTGAAAAGTCCCTAACTTCAGCTGTAGCTGTTCTGTTATTTAGGGGGCCCCTTCTTTGTCTGGTCTCACAATTTCTAGACGGCTGCCACCTTCTGCTGCTCAGGTGATTTTGTCTTTCCACTTGCAGTCTAGCGAGATTCAACTGTTCTACCTCTCGCAGGTAGGTCACTTGGTACTCCATCAGCATGCGTATATATGTAAGACTTTCTTCCGTTCCTACAGCGGAGAATGACACCATGCCGTCTTCATCTGGTATCCAGTACTGACGATCACGTGGACTGCTTACTTTCACCACACCAGACTTCTTTACCATCATCTGCATGGCTTGGCCATTTCTCCCAATGAGCTTTCTCACGAGAACATGAGGAATCCGGATGACGTCTTCCCGCAGACTGCGAGCTTTTCTCATAAGCTCCAGTTGTCTAACGGCTTGCTCTGTCTTCAACCAAAGAAACCACTTTGTGTGAATACATCGCCAGTGCATGTCACTTAGGATAGCCACCTTCTTCACTGTGACTTCGCTTGTGGACAGGACCACCAGCTGTTTAGCTTCTGAGGTCGAGTACACCTTACAGGCTCCCACGGCCTTCTTAAACTCTTCATGTACGGACTCACTGGTGCATTCTTCTCTCAAATCCTCGGGTACATCTATGAGGCACTTGTACTGAGAGGTTTCTGTCTCACCAGGGGTCTAGAAGTGATCATCTGGCTCAGGTTTCAGGGGCAACTGACTTTCAGCATCTTCACCCTATATGCTTCCCCTGAGCTGACTCACAGCTACAAATTCACGAATTTTCATCTTTACCACTTCCATTTCATATTTATCTTCTGTTAACACTCTCTTAGCTCTCCTCAGGTCCACCTTCTCATGGTATAAAGGAGTAAGTGCAACTTTTTTTCCCTTTTCCTTCTCCAAGGAGGCCTCGTTCACTGAGTGATACTTTGCCAGGCGACTTTTGAGCCTGAAAACTTCTTCCTCTAGCTCAGCTACTCTCCTCTCAGCAGCCCATCTCTGAAGCTCTTCCTGCTTCAACTGCACCTTTAACAGTAGAGTTCTCTCAGACCATTCTGTCTCCAATGCACCCACTCGGCTCTCAACAGCCAGTCTCTCAAGCTTCTCTTGCTTCAAATGGGCTTGTAGCAACTCCTTGAGCTCCTTGATATCGGCTCCTACATCCACCGAATCATCCGAGCTCGCATTATTTGAGTAGGTATTTGTTTCAAACCTCCCATCTCCAGTGGCCAACTCCTGGCCCTGGTCTGTGGCTTCTCCGATAGACTCCTCCATCTTTTTCCGCTCAGCTTCCATCTTGCTGATTCTTTCCTTAAGGCACGTCTCTGCCGTCTGGAGATTATCACAGAACGTCTGCAGCTCCTTCACCTGAGCTTCCAGACCTACGGTCTTTCTGCGGAGATCATCATTTTCATCACAGGTGTCCTGCAGAGTGTTCTCAACCACTTGGCGCATGTGCTCTGCATCCGCCTTATCATCCTCTAGTTTTTCTTTAACCCTGAGGAGATCCTCATAGTCTCACTTAATTTGTTGCAGTTCCCCACTGCGTTCACCATATTCCTTCTTGCATTCACACAGCTCCCGGTTGAACTGCTTGCATAGTCGTTCTAGGTTTTGTTCACGCCCAGAAACTTCATCCTGCAGAGCCTCCTTTTCAAGCTTCAAGTGCAGAACCTCCTCCTTGGTTTTGCGGCAGTCCTCCTTAATTTCCTGGAACATTTCCTTCCATTGGTTAATTTCCTCGTTGCTTCCCTCCAGGTCTCGCTGTAAGTTTCTCACAACCTGGTATATTTTCTGCCATTCAGACTCCAGGCTCCGCTGGTCTGAGGACACGTTCTCCAGGTTTTCCCATAGTTGCTGCATGTCACTCTGACACTGCTGCCTGATAGGCTCCAGCTCTTGGTCATGACTGGCCACCTCCTCTTTCAGGGCTGTCAGATCCTGATCCTTCTGTCTCAGTACTGTACCGGAGGTTGCTACTGGCAACATCACCTCCTCTTCTGCCTCTAAAGGAGGATCCACACTTGAAACAAAGGCACACAGTACTGCCTTTTCTTTATTTTCACTTTCAGCAAAGACTACAAGAGCAACCTTTTGGTGGCCCTTGCGTCGTCGACGACGAGAGCGGGACTTTCTCTCCTCGTCTAGCTCCTCCTGACTGAACTCTCCTTCTACTTTCGTAGTGTCACCATCAGCTACGGGGTCTGTGTCTCTCCCCATGGTTTTGTGGACTAACAGGTCACCTCCCACTTTGAAGTCAACCCCTTCTACTGGAGCTACCTCTTTATCAATGGTCAAATTGTCATTTTTAGGCGCTACCAACCCACAACCAGTAACAAATTTTGGTTTTCTATACTCCACGCTCTTGTGAAAACCCGCCCCCTTTTGAGACTCCGCCCCCTTTGGACACACACACCTGTAGGGGGATTTTTACAAAAAAAATCAGCAATTGTCTTTGGACTCAGTTCACAACATCTCTTACCACCTCCCCGGGCACTCTGGGACAATACTGGCGCCCCCAGAGAGTTCACAGAATGGTCCAATGCCGCCATTCTATACGGTGCCCACAGCTCCTGCCGTTCCTGCACCATGTCCTGTAGACGTTTCTCAAATACCTGCTGCAGTTTTAGCCGGCACTTTAATCGCTCAATAGCTTCATTTTCTTTTGCTGCTCCGTTCACAGCCATCGTGGTATACTATTCACATTAGACACTTCACCGCTTTCCCCGGAAAAATTTTTGTGGCCCCGCCGAGCCACAGCAAACCAGGTTTGAGTGCGAGGACAATTTTCGTAACCATGCCGAGTTACAGCCAGATGCTTTAATTTTCGTGACCCCGCCGAGCCACAGCAAGATGCTTGTATCCACACTAGTCGTCCTGTGCCATTGCCCCTAGCAACCGGGCTGCATTTGCCCCTAGCAACCAGGCTGCAGTTGCCCCTAGCAACCAGGGTGAAGATGCCCCTAGCAACCGGGCTGCAGCTGCCCATAGCAACCAGGCTGCAGTTGCATGCATTCTCCAACCACATGTAAGGAAGCACTAGTCATCATGCTGGGGGACACTCGCTGCACCGCGTCAATTAAAGCACACCAGCCACGTTTTCCATTATTTCCCAATTCAGCAGTTTATTATATTTCATTACTGCTTATCACCGAGTCCAACTCAGTGGCTCGCTGACATACCCATATAATGTCCAGGAGCCTTTCAAGTGGCAGACAGGCCCACTTGGCTCCAGTTACAGCCTACAGCAAAGTCACTTAAATCAACGTCCATATAATGCAGTGTTTTACCTTTGCCGGGTTTTAGCTGCATCAGTCAGTTTTGTTATGCCACCACTGTAGCTTTACGGCTTCTCAGATGGGGGTCTCCAGCCCTCGTTCCTTCAAAGGCTACTGGTATGTTGTCTCACCTAACATCCAGGCTCTGCCTTCCAGGACTCTTGTCTTCCAAGCCTCTTGCCCTCCAAAGCTACTTGGATCGCTTACACCTAAGGATCCAGCCTCTGCCTTTCAGGCTACAACCGGCTTCGCTAGGCCTCACTAGGCCTCACTAAGCCTCACCAGGCTAACGGTGTCCCACACAGGGAACAGGCCTCACACCTTACACACCTGTCTCAAATCTACCAGGGTTTATATATCCTCTAGTGCACAGACAGGACCTGTGCTGATGTCACAGTCATGTGATCAGACCATCTGTGTGCACAGGAACTTTGCAATGTCAGTCATGTGACCAGTCACCTGGGGGAGGTACATGGTCGGCCAAAACACACTCTGGACCATTACAGTAATGCCGCAAGCCGCTGCATTACACTGGCCATGTGGTGTGTGAAAAATCATCAGACACATCCTATTTTATTTATGAAGGAGGGAAACTGAAAATCACAAACACTATTTTTACTGCCTTACTATTCAGCAGTTGGCTATGCTTTATTGTTCCCATTATTACACTGTGTTCCAAATTATTATGCAAATAATATTTTCTCAGATTTTCCCAAATTACCTATATGAATTGCAGTCATTGTCATTTTCCAGTCAAATAACTATTAGAGTACAATTGAAAGGTTTTTGCACAAACTGCCTATGATAACAGTATATTTTTAAAAAAATAAAAAACTCAAACTGCACTCAAAATGCATGTTCCAAATTATTATGCACAGCAGAGTTTTCAACCTTTTCATTTTAATAAAGAACAAAAAAATGGTCATTTTTGAAATTATAAGCATTAGCAGGTTATTACAAACTGAAATCAAACAGTTTTCAACTCAAAAGTTTATTCTAGGTGATGTTACATTTGCACATAAGACCCCTTGTACGAAAGGAGCTTCTGAACTCTCTTGTCCATTGAATTTGTCAAGTTTTGGATGGTTTCTGCTTTAATTGTTTTGCATGAGGACAGAATACCCTCCCAGAGCTGTTGCTTAGATGTGAACTGCCTCCCGCCATCATAGACACTCCTTTTGATGATGCTCCAGAGGTTCTCAATGGGGTTGAGGTCAGGGGAGCATGGGTGCCACACCATAAGTTTGTCCCCTTTTATGCCTATATCAGCCAGAGATGGAGATGTGTGATGTGCAGCATGAGACGGGGCATTATCATGTATGAAAATGATCTTGCTGCGGAACACACTGTTCTTCTTCTTGAACCATGGAAGGAAGTGCTGTTTGAGAAACTCAACATACATTATGGAGTTCATCTTTACCCCTTCAGGGATCCTAAAAGGGCCGACAATCTCTCTCCCCATGATTCCAGCCCAAAACATTACTCCACCTCCTCCTTGTTAGCGCCGTAGCCGTGTTTGCATGGGGTGTCCATCAACCAGCCATCCTCCACTCCATCCATTTGACCATCGAGATTATTTCATGCATGATAATACCCCGTCTCATGCTGCACATAACACATCTGCATCTCTGGCTGCTATGGGTATAAAAGGGGACAAACTTATGGTGTGGCACCCAAGCTCCCCTGACCTCAACCCCATTGAGAACCTCTGGAGCATCATCAAAAAGAGTGTCTATGATGGCGGGAGGCAGTTCACATCTAAGCAACAGCTCTGGGAGGGTATTTTGTCCTCAGGCAAAACAATTAAAGCAGAAACCATCCAAAACATGACAAATTCAATGGACGAGGGAGTTCAGAAGCTCCTTTCGAACAAGGGGTCCTATGTGCCAATGTAACATCACCTAGAAAAAAGTTTTGAGTTGAAAACTGTTTGATTTCAGTTTGTAATAACCTGCTAATGCTTATAATTTCAAAAATGACCATTTTTTTGTTCTTTATTAAATTGAAAAGGTTGAAAACTCTGCTGTGCATAATAATTTGGAACATGCATTTTGAGTGCAGCTTGAGGTTTTTTATTTTTTAAAAAATATACTGTTATCATAGGCAGTTTGTACAAAAACCTTTCAATTGTACCCTAATAGTTATTTGACTGGAAAATGACAATGACTGCAATTCATATAGGTAATTTGGGAAAATCTGAGAAAATATGATTTCCATAATAATTTGGAACATAGTGTAAAGAGCTTGTCTCCTATACTGATTTTGCGTATGCAGAGACTGCAAGGGCTGCCAAAAATTTGGACGCACCCCAATACCCCATTGAAGACAAATAGAGGAGGGTCTCAGAAAAAAAATGTTCCAATTATAAAAAAGTGGGTCTCCTTGTAGCGTCGGCGTCCCTGCCCTCTGCTAGGCAGGGACGCTGTTCCCCTCACCTCTCCTCTCCGAGCACGGCGTCCTCCTCCCGCTCTGCTGGCAGCGCGCGCTCCTTCCCGGCCACGGTGCTTAGGGTGCGCGCGCTCCCCCCCTCTTAAAGGGGCCGCGCGCGCCGTCCTAAGGAGTCCCCGGCCAATGGCCGGAGGACTTCACCATATATAAGGCACCTCCTCCAAAATGGAGGTGCCCGAGCAATGTTGTTGCACTGTTCACTACTCTGCTTCAGCCCTCAGGTCCCGTTTCCAGTTACCTGCCAGTTACCTGCCAATTTCCTGCCAGTTTGCAGTCTGATTCCTGCCTGTTATCCGCCGTCACGTGCTGTGACCACCTGCCAGTCCAGAGACTCTTGCCCGCTCACCTGGGAGCGCTCATCTGCTACCTGCCTGTTAGCCTACCTGGAGGCTCCGCCGTCACGTGCTGTGACCACCTGCTAGTCCAGAGACTCTTGCCCGCTCACCTGGGAGCGCTCATCTGCTACCTGCCTGTTAGCCTACCTGGAGGCTCCGCCGTCACGTGCTGTGCCCACCTGCCAGTCCAGAGACTCTTGGCCGCTCACCTGGGAGCGCTGATCTGCTACCTGCCTGTTAGCCTACCTGGAGGCTCCGCCGTCACATGCTGTGACCGCCTGCTTATCCAGAGACTCTCGCCTGCTCACCTGGGAGCACACATCTGCCATCTGCCTGCTAGCCTACCTGGAGGCTCAGCCGTCACAGGTCGTACCTACCCTTTACCCAGAGACTGTCCCAGTCACTTGCCGTGACCTCCTGCCCGTTCACCCAGAGACTGCCCCGGTCACTTGCTGCGACCTCCTGACCGTTTACCCAGAGACTGTCCCGGTCACTTGCCGTGACCTCCTGCCCGTTTACCCAGAGACTGTCCCGGTCACCTGCTGTGACTACCTGCCTGTCTTCCCTGGTCGCCACCCGCTTCCTTACAAGGACCGCCCCCTTGTATAAGTTGCTCAGAGGTTCCGCCTCCCAGACCCATTACAGTTTGCTCGGGCAATGGAACCCGGTGGCACCCAAGCTCCCTCGCTCTCGGACCTTTGTCATGAACTGTCCCGTCAGAGGTCCCAACAAGGGTCCATCCTGAGTCACCTACGGAATGTCAATTCTCGCCTGGACACTCTGACTGCTCCACCAGCAACCACCGCTAGTGTCTTGACTCGCAACCCGGCAGCTCCGCTGCACACCAATACCATGGTATCCTGCTCCGGACCCCGGCTTTCTGCACCTCCTCGCTTCGGAGGCGACTCCGCTCTGGCTCGGGGCTTCATAAACCAGTGCACCCTGCACTTTGAACTCCTGTCCCACCAGTTTAACTCCGAACGGGCCAAAGTAGCCTTCATCATGTCCCATCTCACGGGGGAGGCACTGGCTTGGCTAAATCCTCTATGGGAGAGAGGAGACCCCCTGGTGTCCGACTTGCCTGCCTTTCTCACGGCTTTCCGGAAAGTCTTCGACGAACCCGGACGGAAGACCTCATCCGCATCGTCTCTGCTACGCCTCCGTCAGGGAAGTCTCACCGTGGGCCAATATGTCATACGGTTCCGTACCCTTGCCTCGGAGCTGGCCTGGGATAACGACGCTTTGGTGTCTGTCTTCTGGGAGGGTCTGTCCGGCCATATTAAAGATGAACTCGCCGGTCGGGACATTCCTACCACTCTCGATGACTTAATAACTCTTGCCACCCGGATTGACCTACGGTTCCAGGAGCGTGCCAAAGAGGTCACCCGTGAGAGGAGGTTTCCACGTCTAGCACCTACCTTCCAGAAACCCGTCACTCCCTCCGTTTCTCCCCAGGTACACTCTCCTGAGCCTATGCAGGTCGACCAGACCAAGATGGTCAAAACCCGTCAGGACTTACGCCGTGCCGAGGGGAGCTGCTTCTACTGTGGCAGCAAGGAGCACCGGATCCGTACCTGCCCGGAGAGGTCGGGAAACGCCTGTGTCTAGGTTCGCTCAGAGAGGTCGACCTAGACAAGAATAAATCCTCTCCATCTCTGCTGCTGTCAGTCTCAATTATCTGCGGGGAGAACCGTTTTTTCGAACTAGCCCAACTTGACTCTGGAGCAGCCGGGAATCTTATTTCACAGTCCCTGGTAGAAAAACACCGCATTCCCACCAAACCTCTGGCTGTACCCCTATCTGTCGCTGCCGTGGATGGGGGCCTCTTACCACGTCCCATCCAACTCATCACCGAATCCATTACTCTGCAGGTGGGAATGCTGCATTCTGAGAGCATCTCTTTTCATGTTCTGCCTCGACTCTCTCACGCCCTCTTTCTAGGCCTACCCTGGCTCCAGAAACATGCACCCGTGCTTGACTGGAAGACCGGAGAAGTCCTTCGTTGGGGACAGGACTGCCATAAGACTTGTTTGGTTCCCGTTCATCCCGTCCGTCCTTCTCCTACCCCAACTAATCTACCTGGACTTCCGATTCCTTATTGGTCATTTGCTGATGTCTTTAATAAAAAGGAGGCAGAGACATTACCCCCTCATAGACCATACGACTGTCCTATCGACCTGTTACCCGGTATTACGCCTCCCCGTGGGCGTATTTACCCATTGTCCGCTGCTGAGACCCGGTCGATGTCCGAATATATTGAGGAGAATCTGGCCCGGGGATTCATCCGGAAATCTACCTCCCCGGCGGGAGCAGGCTTCTTTTTCGTTAAAAAGAAGGACGGCTCTCTCCGTCCCTGTATAGACTATAGAGGCCTTAACCAGATCACGGTGAAGAATAAGTACCCCCTTCCGCTCATTCCGGAGTTATTTGATCGTCTGAGGGGGGCTAGAATTTTCACCAAACTGGACCTCCGTGGGGCGTACAACCTGGTCCGTATCCGTCAGGGGGATGAATGGAAGACTGCATTCAACACCCGGGACGGCCACTATGAATATCTGGTAATGCCCTTTGGTCTCTGTAATGCTCCTGCCGTCTTTCAAGAGTTGGTCAATGACATCTTCCGGGACCTTCTCTACTCCTGCGTAGTGGTGTACCTGGACGACATCTTGGTCTTCTCTCCGGATCTCCAGACTCAC
Organism: Phyllobates terribilis; assembly: GCF_046119375.1. Classification (NCBI taxonomy): domain Eukaryota; kingdom Metazoa; phylum Chordata; class Amphibia; order Anura; family Dendrobatidae; genus Phyllobates; species Phyllobates terribilis. The sequence continues at coordinate 458,823,186 of NW_027362764.1, forward strand.
CGGAGGGATGTTCGTCAGGTCCTGCTCAGGCTCAGGCAGAATCACCTCTTCGCTAAATATGAGAAGTGCCTCTTTGAGCAGACCTCGCTTCCGTTTTTGGGCTACATTATTTCTCAGACCGGCCTCCGAATGAATCCAGAGAAACTGTCTGCCATCGAGAAATGGCCTCGACCTGAGGGGTTGAAGGCTATTCAGCGGTTCCTGGGCTTCGCCAACTACTACCGCCTCTTCATACTGCACTTCTCTTCCCGGACTGCCCCAATTTCCGTGCTCACCCACAAGGGCACTAATCCCAGAGAGTGGCCGCCCGAAGCAGAGGAGGCCTTTCTTTCCTTAAAACAGGCCTTCTCTTACGCCCCGGTGCTGCATCGCCCGGACGGCAACAAGCAGTTCTTCCTGGAAGTTGACGCCTCCTCCTCTGGAGCCGGAGCGGTACTTACCCAAAAATCATCTTTCGGGAGAATGGTAACTTGTGGCTTCTTCTCCAAACTCTTCTCCTCCTCTGAGCGCAACTATTCCACAGGAGACCGAGAGTTATTGGCCATCAAGCTGGCATTGGAGGAGTGGCGTTACCTACTCGGAGGGGGATCTTCACCCGATAATAATTTACACTGACCACAAGAACTTGGCTTACCTCGAACATGCCCAAAGACTTAACCCGCGTCAAGCCCGGTGGTCCTTGTTTTTTGCTCGCTTTGATTTTGTTCTTCATTTTCACCCGGCTGACAAAAACATCAAAGCAGATGCCTTGTCCCGATCCTTTCTGGTGTCCGATCTCGAGGAAGAACCTAAACATATCATCGATCCCGCCAGAGTAATGCAGGTTTCTCCCGTGAGTCGAAATCGTCTCCCTCCCGGTAAGACGTTCGTTTCAGTACCTGATCGGGAGAAGATCCTACACTGGGGCCATTCATCTAAACTAGCTGGCCACGCTGGTCAGAAAAAGACCCTCCAGCTTATTACCCGGCACTACTGGTGGCCTACCCTGCACAAGGACGTAATAGACTTTGTTTCTGCCTGTGTGTCCTGCGCCCGCAACAAAGTCCCGAGACACCTGCCAGCCGGTCGCCTCCTTCCGCTTCCTGTGCCTTCTGCCCCCTGGCAGCATATTGCTATGGACTTCATAACTGATCTCCCCGTCTCTGCCGGTTGTACGGTCATTTGGGTGGTCGCTGACCGCTTTTCCAAGATGGCTCACTTTATTCCCCTGCCAGGCCTCCCGTCTGCACCCGAGCTGGCTAAAGACTTTATCCGCCACATCTTCCGTCTTCATGGCCTGCCCCTCCACATCGTGTCGGATCGTGGGGTACAGTTCACCTCACGTTTCTGGAGAGCCACTTGTAAATTGCTAGATGTCACCCTGGACTTCTCCTCCGCTTACCACCCACAGTCTAATGGTCAAGTGGAGCGGATCAATCAGATCCTGACCAGTTACCTCCGGCACTTCGTTAATGCCCACCATTCTGACTGGGTGGATCTCCTGCCATGGGCCGAATTCTCTTACAACAATCACGAGAGCGAATCTTCCTCCAAATCCCCGTTTTTTGTAGTCTTCGGTCAGCATCCTCGGATCCCATTTCCCATCTCCACCTCGGTGGATAATCCGGCTGCGGTATCTCTTGTTAACAAATTTTCCTCCATGTGGGAGAGTACCCGGTCCGCACTCCTTCAGTCGTCCGAGCGTATGAAAAGACATGCTGACAAAAAACGTCTGGATCCTTCTCAATTCCGTCCAGGGGATAAGGTCTGGCTCTCGTCCAAGTATGTCCGGCTCAAGATTCCTTCCTATAAGTTAGGGCCTCGGTTCATCGGTCCTCTGGAGGTCATCAGCCAGATCAACCCGGTGGCCTATAAATTGAAACTCCAGGCCAACTTGCGGATCCCTAACTCCTTCCATGTATCTCTCCTCAAACCCGTGGTACTTAACTCTTTTTCCAAGTCTACAGGTACGCCTCCTGCTCCGGTTTCCGCTGAGAACGAGTTTGAGGTAGAGAACATTCTGGCCACAAAAAGGGTAAGAGGAAAGACCTTTTTTCTAGTAGATTGGAAGGGGTTTGGTCCTGAAGAGAGAACGTGGCAGCCCCGGGAGAACATCCATGCCCCTCTCATCCTTGCTAAATTTCTGTCTGGCCTAAAAAAGGGGGGGCCTAATGGGGGGGGTACTGTAGCGTCGGCGTCCCTGCACTCTGCTAGGCAGGGACGCTGTTCCCCTCACCTCTCCGCTCCGAGCCCGGCGTCCTCCTCCCGTTCTGCTGGCAGCGCGCGCTCCTTCCCGGCCACGGTGCTTAGGGCGCGCGCGCGCTCCCCCCCTCTTAAAGGGGCCGCGCGCGCCGTCCTAAGGAGTCCCCGGCCAATGGCCGGAGGACTTCACCATATATAAGGCACCTCCTCCAAAATGGAGGTGCCCGAGCCATGTTGTTGCACTGTTCACTACTCTGCTTCAGCCCTCAGGTCCCGTTTCCAGTTACCTGCCAGTTACCTGCCAGTTTCCTGCCAGTTTGCTGTCTGATTCCTGCCTGTTATCCGCCGTCACGTGCTGTGACCACCTGCCAGTCCAGAGACTCTTGCCCGCTCACCTGGGAGCGCTCATCTGCTACCTGCCTGTTAGCCTACCTGGAGGCTCTGCCGTCACGTGCTGTGACCACCTGCCAGTCCAGAGACTCTTGCCCGTTCACCTGGGAGCGCTCATCTGCTACCTGCCTGTTAGCCTACCTGGAGGCTCCGCCGTCACATGCTGTGACCACCTGCTTATCCAGAGACTCTCGCCTGCTCACCTGGGAGCACACATCTGCCATCTGCCTGCTAGCCTACCCTTTACCCAGAGACTGTCCCGGTCACTTGCCGTGACCTCCTGCCCGTTCACCCAGAGACTGCCCCGGTCACTTGCTGTGACCTCTTGCCCGTTTACCCAGAGACTGTCCCGGTCACTTGCCATGACCTCCTGCCCGTTTACCCAGAGACTGTCCCGGTCACCTGCTGTGACTACCTGCCTGTCTTCCCTGGTCGCCACCCGCTTCCTTACAAGGACCGCCCCCTTGTATAAGTTGCTCAGAGGTTCCGCCTCCCAGACCCGTTACACTCCTATAGTGGTAATGCCTATACAGTAACTGCAAAGGCTACCAAAATGTAGGAAAAACCCCAATAACAATTTAAAGACACAGAGCTGGGCCACAGTAATGACATGTTCCCATTAGAAAGTAGAGGGGCTGCTATCCAGTTATAGGGTATGCAGTGAGTCCAACGTCTGCCCAATTATAGGAAAAACCCTACTAACAATTTAAAGACACATAGAGCTGGGCCACATTAATGACATGTTCCTATTAGAGAGGAGAGGGTCTGCAATCCAGTTATAGGGTATGCAGTGAGTCCAACGGTTGCCAAAATTTTAGGAATAACCCCACTAACAATTTAAAGACACATAGAGCTGGACCACAGTAACATCATGTTCCCTTTAGAAAGGAGAGGGCGTGCTATCCAGCTATAGGGTATGCAGTGAGTCTAACGGCTGCCAAAAATTAGCAAAAACCATATTAACAATTTAAAGACACATAGAGCTGGGCCACAGTAATGACATGTTCCTATTAGAAAGAAGAGGGTCTGCAGTCCAGTTATAGGGTATGCAGTGAGTCCAACATCTGCCAAAATTTAGGAAAAACCCCACTAACAATTTAAAGACAAATAGAGTTGGGTCATAGTAATGACATGTTCCAATTAGAAAGGAGTGGGTTTGCTATACAGTTATAGGGTATGCAGTGAGTCCAACGGTTGCCAAAATATAGGAAAAACCATATTCACAATTTAATAACACATGGAGCTGGGCCACAGTAACAACATATTCCTATTAGAATGGAGAGAATCTGCAATCCAGTTATAGAGTATGCATTGAGTCCAACGTCTGTCAAAATTTAATAAAATCCCTACTAACAATTTAAGGACACATAGAGCTGGACCACAGTAACAACATGTTCCCATTAGAAAGGAGAGGGTCTGCAATCCAGTCATAGGGTATGCAGTGAGTCCAATGTCTGCTAAACTTTAGAAAAAACCCCATTAACAATTTAAGGACACATAGAGCTGGGCCACAGTAATGATATGCTCCCATTAGAAAGGAGTGGGTCTGCTATCCAGTTATAGGGTATGCAGTGAGAGTGCGTCCAACGGCTGCCAAAATTTAGTAAAATCTCTACTAACAAATTAAAGACACATGGAACTGGGCCACAGTAACGACATGTTCCCATTAGAAAGGAGAGGGTCTGCGATACAGTTATAGAGTAAGCAGTGAGTCCAAAGTCTGTCAAAATGTAGGAAAAACCCTATTCACAATTTAATAACACATGGAGCTGGGCCACAGTAATGACATTTTCCTATTAGAGTGGAGAGAATCTGCAATCCAGTTATAGGGTATGCAGTGAGTCCAATGGCTGCCAAAATTAAGGAAAAACGCTACTAAGAATTTAAAGACACATAGAGCTGGGCCACAGTAATGACATGCTCCCATTAGAAAGGAGAGGGTCTGCTATCCAGTTATAGGGTATGCAGTGAGTCCAATGGTTGCCAAAATTTAGGAAAAACCCTATTAACAATTTAAAGACACATAGAGCTGGGCCACAGTAACGACATGTTCCTATTAGAAAGGAGAGGGTCTGCAATCACGTTATAATTATGCAGTGAGTCCAACGGCTGCCAAAATGTAGGAAAAACCCCACTAACAATTTAAAGACACATACAGCTGGGCCACAGTAACAACCTATTCCCAGTAAAATGGAGTGGGTCTGCTATACAATTATAGGGCATGCAGTGAGTCCAACAGTTGCCAAAATGTGGGAAAAACCCAGTAACAATTTAAAGACACATAGAGCTGGGCCACAGTAACAACATGTTCCCATTAGAAAGGAGTGGGTCTGCTATCCATTTATAGGGTATGTAGTGAGTCCAACGGCTGCCAAAATTTAGTAAAAACCCTACTAACAATTAGTGTTGAGCCACCCCCGTAGTGTTCGAGTTCGGTTCGGTTCGTCGAACACCCGTGTGTTCGCCGAACTGTTCGTCGAACTGTTCGTCGAACACCTTCGAACACCGTTAAAACCAATGGCAGGCAAACAAAAACACATAGAAACACATAGAAAACACCTTCAAAGGTGTCCAAAAGCTGACAAACTGCTCAGAAGACATAACTAACACATGGAAAAGTGACAAGTACATATAGTCATGCGAAAATAAAAGAGGTGGAGGAGTAAAAGGAGGGGGAGACACAGATATAGGCATGTCATGCCCTTCTAAAATCCAAAAAGTGAGAAGCCGACACGGCCAGTCCGCTCCTGCCCGTGCCACCTCCGTGTCGCCGGGTTTGTGCCAGAGCCGCGGTGCACCCTGACGGCCAGCCCCCCTCTCCCAATACTGGTGCCTGTCCGCTGGTGGGTCGAGCGAGCCCCCCTGTGGTGGAGGCAGCTCTAAGCTTTTTAATTTAAATTGTCTCTCTAATTTGAATGAATACACTTTAAATCCATTTACAAGGATCTATTGGAGGGCAAGTCTCATGCCAGCAGCCGTGGTAATTCCAGCTCCAGTAGCGTCCACTAAAGCTGCTGCAGTTAAAAAGCTTTTATAAGGATCGAGCTCGGCTGTCCACCGCAAGGCATCCTACTGCCAGTCCCAGCCCCTATGCCTTGGGGTGCCTCCTGATGCTCTTCACTAAGTATCCCATGGTCCCGAAGCATTTCCTTTGAAAAAATTAAGTGTCTAAACTACAGGTGGTGCAGCTTGCTTAACAGCCGGGATAATCCGCTGACTAGCAGACACTGCTACTAGGCACAAAGTATTTCCTGGGCTAGATGCAGTTAAAAATTTGTAATTAGATACTCTCGTTGGATGCTGAGAAAGCATTCCATAGAGTCTCCTGGCACGCCATATATGATTCTCTTAAAAAGCTTGGGGTAGGGGTCTAGGGGACCCTTTTATAGCCAAAATCACGGCCCTGTATCGCAATACGTCACCTAGGCTGAAGATAACTGGAACTGTAGCACCCTGAGGGCTCGGTTGCTACAGACGATTGCACCTCACCCAGAGGTGTGATATCTCACTCTCAGGTAAGGATGGAGTGTGGATCAGGACCCGACACCTGCATGCATTACACCACATTGCCGTGGGGCAGGGCGACCAATATGCCCCTGAGATGGGCACGACAGTCCCTGTCCCTGGCTGGAGTGGGGGGAGGGAACACTGAGGAAGGGGAACCCTGTAGTGCAGGAGCAGGGAGGAAGCAGTTCCTGGGTGCATTGAGAAGGGAGTATAAAAGGTGGGCACCATCTTAGTTCAGTGCAGAGAAGTCTGAGCAGAAGTGGCAGGGAGCAGGGGCTCTGCATGAGCTTTGCTCCGGAGGCGGGCCTAGTAACAGAGGCCCAGGCCTGGAAGAGGGAGAAGGAAGGAAGAGGAGCGGAGAAGGCTCCAGGAACGAGGAACGAAGGGGTCGCACGCCCGAATCCACCTGCGTGGAGGGGTCAGGCCAAAGGGGGAGACCGGTCCCCGAACTAGTGGAGGCAGGAAACGACCCTCAGCTAGAAACCGGAGGCTCTGACATTTTATGTGGCGCAGCCCCTCGCTACACCCGCTAGGAAGGCACCACATAGGGTCAGGGAAACTGGCGCCAAGTTTACCAAGAGGAGGCCCGAGGCAGCCGGACAGAAGTGTTGGTAAGAAAGGCCAGACAAAGGACACACAAAGGGGGTCCTGTGAAGTGCTCCAAAGTTATCTGGGAGTTGTATGAGCCCCTCACCTGGTGAGCACAGAACGACGTGGGCAGCCGTTACCTGCAGACGTGGTCTGGATACTAAGAACTGTGAGTAAAGGCCCTGAACTGCATCACTGACTCCGTGTCGTTACTGCTGCTGCCCTGCACCATCACCCCCATCCTCCGCATACACTGCCCTGAGGCTATACTCCTCCCGTGGGGAGTTATGCTACGCTCTGCTGCACCCACAACACCAGCCTCAGCGGTCTGCCCTGTAGCGGCGGTTCACTCTGACCGCAATCCACGGGTGGCGTATTCGGACATTTAAACATCAAAACCACATAAATAGTTCCGCCACTGGTTTGACCGCCCTGAGCCACGGAACCGGGTCGCCGCCACGAAGACTACAACCACCAGCATCCACCAAAAAGGGTCCGGCTCCGGGTGTCCCAAGGCCCAGGGGGTGCGTCAGAAAATTTTCATCACCTTTCACAATCACCAATGGGACAAGGCAGTGATGTCCTCAGTCCCCTCTCTTATACATCCTAGTGATGGAGCACCTGCTCTCATCAATTCGCCATAACCCCAATATTAGGTGGATTGAGGTGGGAGGCACCGAGTACAAGTGCTCTCTATTTGCTGATGATGTCCTAGTATATATCACTCAATCACATATATCCATCCATGCTGTTATGGCTGAAATAGATCACTTTGTTACATGGTAAAATTTTAAAATCAATGCAGCGAAGTCTGAGGCCCTCGATGTCTCCCTCCCCAAATCCATATAGGATTCCATCCAGTCCAACTTTCCCTTTGCCTGGCCCTCACAGGGTATCAAATACTTAGGAATTCCTATTCATAGAGACCTCTCCCATCTATGTTATCTTAATTTTGGGCCCTTTATTGAACAACTCCATACAGACCACGGTTGGCAAGTTAGAACTGTAAGATTCACTACGTGAACCACTGGTGTTTTGTGGAAAAGCACATGTACACTGCGTTCCAAATTATTATGCAAAAAGTGTTTAGGAGTGATAAGGGAAGAATTTGTTTGTTTGTCAGTTAAACTCATTGATGGTGATGTGTGTCAGGGCTCTTTATATCACTGTAAGCAATTGCAGACACCTGTGCTAATTAGTTTGGCAGGTGTGTCCAATGAAAGGCAAGACTACTTAAGAAGGCTCTCTCACATTATTAAGCAGCCTACATTTTCTGCCAAAATGGGAAAGAAAAAGGATGTGTCGGCTGCTGAGAAGCAACAAATTGTGGAGTGTTTAGGTCAAGGCATGACTACAATCAACATTGTGCGATGATCAGGATGAAGTGTCTTGGCAATCAAAAAGTATGTAGCTGATTCACAGTACACACGTGTGCGTGCTGATAAGGGCAAATTGAGGACTCTTTCCTACAGGCAATTACGTCAGGTTGAAAGAGCAGCGGCAAAAAAGCCTTGTCATAGCAGCAGACAAGTTTTTGAAGCTGCTTGTGCCTCCAACGTCCCCCGAACAACAAGATGCAGGGTCCTTCAGAGGCTTGCAGCTGTGCATATGCCATCCTGTCGACCTCCTCTATCCACTTCACACAAGCAGAAACGGCTCCAGTGGGCCAAACATTACATGAAGACTGATTTCAAAACTGTTTTGTTCACGGATGAGTGCCGTGCAGCGCTCGATGGTCCAGATGGATGGAGTGGAGGATGGCTGGTTGATGGACACCCCACGCAAACACGGCTACAGCGCCAACAAGGAGGAGGTGGAGTAATGTTTTGGGCTGGAATCATGGGGAGAGAGATTGTCGGCCCCTTTAGGATCCCTGAAGGCGCTAAAGATGAACTCCATAATGTATGTGGATTTTCTCAAACAGCACTTCCTGCCATGGTTCAAGAAGAAGAACCGTGTATTTCACAGCAAGATCATTTTTCTGCATGATAATGCACCATCTCATGCTGCACATAAAACATCTGCATCTCTGGCTGATATGGGCATAAAAGGGGACAAACTTTTGGTGTGACCCCCATGCTCCCCTGACCTCTACCCCATTCAGAACCTTTGGAGCATCATTAAAAGGAGTGTCTATGATGGCGGGAGGCAGTTCACATCTAAGCAACAGCTCTGGGAGGGTATTCTGTCCTCATGCAAAACAATTGAAGCAGAAACCATCCAAAACCTGACAAATTCAATGGACGAGAGAGTTCAGAAGCTCCTTTCGAACAAGGGGTCCTATGTGAAAATGTAACATCACCTAGAATAAAGTTTTGAGTTGAAAACTGTTTGATTTCAGTTTCTAACAACCTGCTAATGCTTATAATTTCAAAAATGACCATTTTTTTGGTCTTTATTAAAATGAAAAGGTTGATTGAAAAGTTTGGGGGATCTAAGAGTGTGGCAACCCAGTAGTCATGATTACTTCGAATTCTGACAATATGAGGGTCATGCTGCAGGTAGTGCAGCAAGAAGGCACTTATGTGTCTTGCGCATCTCGGAGCCCCAAAATTATTTTCCGGGCTAGATGCAGCTAAAAATTATTTTTAATTTTAAATCTGGTGGAGCTTATTATAGATGGCCTAATAGGATCAGTGCTGCACACTGCTACAAAGCCCAAATTATTTTCCAGTCAAGATACAGATAAACATGATTAGTAATTTGAAAGCTTAAAACGGTTGGTAGGGTGATTTTAACCAATCATCAAGCTTTTACTCTCCCCAGGATGACACAGAGGTAGAAAAGTCGTTTCGCATCCATGATTTGTTCATCTTTATGAACGTGAGTCTGTCTACATTATCAGTGGAGAGCCGCGTGCGCTTATCTGTCAGCACACCACCAGCAGCGCTGAACACACGTTCAGACAGAACGCTGGCTGCGGGGCATGACAAGATCTCCAAGGCGTAAGTGGCTAGCTCCGGCCATTTATCCAGATTGGAAGCCCAAAAAGAGCAAGGGTCCAGTGACACAGTCGTGGCTTCAATGTTTACTTGGAGATACTCCTGTACCATCGTCTCTAGGCGTTGACTATGTGTCAGACTTCTTGTCTCCTGTGGCCTTGCAAAGGATGGGCTAAAAAAGTGGTGAAATGATTCCGCAAAATTGATGTTACCAGCAGATACTGTGGTTCTGTTACGGTTTGAGTGCTGAACACTTGACGGTCCCACGGTTGGCAAGTTGGAACTGTGAGATTCATTACGTGCACCACTGGTATTTTGTGGAAAAGCACATGTAAGATTCTGCAACAGTCTCTGCTGATACTCCTGCATGCGTGCATCCCTTTCTATGGCAGAAATAATTTCTGCAAATTTACTTTTGTACCGGGGATCTAACAGTGTGGCAACCCAGTAGTCAGGATTATTTCTAATTCTCACAATTCGAGGGTCATGTTGCAGGTAGTGCAGCAAGAAGGCACTCATGTGTGTTGCGCATCCAGGAGCACCAAGTCCCTGTTGTGTTGGTGGCGAGGTAACAATCATGCTTCCTTCCTCTTTCCTCTCCCCCCAACCTCGCACAACAGAAATGTGATCAAGGTCTCCCTCATCTGATGAGTCTTCCATCAGTTCGTCCTCCACTTCTTCCTGGGCTCCTGCACCTTCCTCACTAGTTTGGCTGCTACCATGCGCCCTGGTAAAACCATCTCCCCCACCCTCACATGCCTGCCGCCTTGGTGCTGCCGACCGTCTGGACCTTGCAGATGTTAGCCCTTCCGCATACAACTCCTCCACCTCCTCTTGTGCCACCACCTGACTCCGAATTCTGTTTAACATGTGCTCCAGCATGTAAATCACCGGAATAGTCATGCTGATAATGGCATCGTCAGCACTAAACATCTTCGTCGCCATTTCAAAACTGTGCAGAAGGGTGCATAGGTCCCTGATCTGAGACCACTCCTCCAGCGTGATTTGCCCCACCTCTGAATCTTGTTGGCCCAGGCTATACGTCAGAACGTATTGCACCAGGGCTTGTCGGTGCTGCCACAGTCGCTGCAACATGTGCAGAGTTGAATTCCACCGGGTAGGCACATCGCATTTTAGCCGGTGAAGTGGCAGGCCCAACGACTTCTGTAGAGATGTAAGTCGCTGAGCTGCGGGATGCGAACGGCGGAAGTGAGCACACAGCGACCGTGCCCTCTGCAGAAGGCCATCTAGTCTGGGATAGTGGGCTAAAAATTGCTGGACAACCAGGTTCAACACGTGAGCCATACAAGGCACGTGTGTGACATTGCCCCGGCGAAGGGCCGCACCCAGGTTTGCAGCATTGTCGCACACGGCCTTCCCTGGTTTCAGGTCCAGTGGAGACAACCATTCATGAAATTGGTTCTCCAGAGCTGACCACAACTCCTCAGCTGTGTGACTCACATTTCCCAGACATTTCAATGTAAAAACCGCCTGATGACATTGAGCCCTACTGCCAGCATAGTAAGGAGGTGTGCAGGATCCCTTCTGTGCAGTTAGAAAGCTTGTGGCATGACCAGACAGGCTTTGGGTGCAGGTGGAAGACCGAGAGGAGGTAGAGGAGGCAGAAGCAGTGGAGGAACTTTGACATAAAGAGGATTGATGCACAACTCGTGGGGACGGCAAGACTTGGACAGCAGCCCCTTGTCCTGCTGTCACCATAGTTACCCAGTGCCCAGTCAGCGACATGTAACGCCCCTGTCCATGCCTACTCGTCCAAGTGTCTGTGGTGAAATGCACCCTGTCACACACAGAGTTTCTCAAAGAAGCGGTGATGTTATGTGCGACATGCTGGTGGAGCACAGGCACACCTTTCTTTGAGAAGTAGTGCCGACTGGGCATCTGGTACTGGGGCACTGCGACGGACATAAGGTCTCGAAAATCCTCTGTGTCCACCAGGCGGAAAGGCAGCATTTCTGTAGCCAAGAGCTTGCAGATGGTGAAATTCAACCTCTTAGCTTTCTCATGGCTAGGAGGAAATGGTCTTTTACTTGTCCACATCTGAGGGACCGAGGGCTGGCTATTGTGCTTAGACGGGGTTGATAAGGGTGTCCCCGGCAAACTGCCGGTCTGTGAGGAAGATGCAGGCGGACATGTTAGGTTGCCTTGATCCAAAGGTGGTGCTATCGATGTCGGACAGCGCTCAACACCAGCTGGTGTTACCACCTCCAAAGAAAATGATGACCTGCCAATCACGCTGGCTGTTGCGGGTAAAGAGGTGGCAGGTCTGCGCCCCAAAACAGGTGTGACTGCTGTCCCCCCAGTCACAGAGGATGAAGAGGCCGCGGATGCACAAGATATGGCAGACGGTGGTTGGCCCGGCCGGCTAGGCCGCATTGTAGCACACTGAGCTTCCCACTGCAACTTATGCTTCATGTCCATGTGCCGGTTCATGCATGAAGTACTCAAACTATGTATTTTTTGGCCTCTACTTAGCTTTTGCTGACAAATGTTACAGATAACACGAGTTGGGTCATCTTTATCGATCTGAAAAAATGCCCAGGCTATGCAAGGCATAGCACCCATGCGACCTGAAGAGCCACCACGACTTGTGGTGAGAGGCAGAGATGTGTTTGAGGATGCAGTTGTTGACGTGCTTCCAGTACTACGTCTCTGTCCTGGAAGGCGCAACCTGACCTCGTCGTCACTAGCATCTTCCTCCACCTCCTCTGCTGACCTCATCTCTTGGCTGACTGTGGGTTGACAGTAAGTGGGATCTCCGACCTCATCATCATCACCCTGTGCGTTATCACACCCGTCGTCCTCAGAGCCAACCTGTTCCTGCCCTGACAAAAAACTAAAGTTGTCGCTCCAATCAGGTATTTGAGTCTTATCATCGTCTTCCTCATTGTCTCCACCAACAGGATTTACAGTTTGGGAATGAGGGTCTACATTATGGTCAGAACCTTCTGCGTCTGGTCCTGGATCCGACTCATAAAGATTCTGGGCATCAGTGCAGATCATTTCCTCGTCTGGATTCATAGAAGCGCTGGAGTCGACCTCTGATTCCCAGGCTATAGTATGAGTAAACAGCTCTGCAGACTCAACCATCTGTTCTACCTCATACTCAGACGGGCAGCTGGAGATTTGGGAACTGTGAGGAAGCAAGTGCGATTTGGGTGACACCTTTGAGGACTGGAGTATTTGTGATGTTGAAGTTGATGTGGAGGAGAGCCCACTTAAAGGAGCACTTGATATCCGTTGAAGCACCTGCTGTTTTTGTGCGTCATCTGGAATTTGTAGCGATTGGCGTGGCCGTAAGAAAGGGATCTTATCACATTGTCCGCTAAAAGAAGTAGACATTTTAGTTTGGCTGGAAGATGGTCTTTCTTCTGCAGATGTTACTGTTGCTTTAACACCTACCCCACGGACACAACCTTTTTTCCCCTTCCCAACACGCCTATTCCCCTTTCCACCAGCAGCAGGCCTTTTTCCACTCATTTTGGTGGTTAACTAATTCACAACTCTGGAGTTGTTTGCACAAAAAAACAATGGATGGTAACCGAGCAGAGCTGAGTGGCCAAACTGTGGTATTAGGCCAAAACTATTGGCTGGGTTAGATGCAGAAAAAAATTATTTTGAATTTGCAACCTGATGGAGGTCAGTATAGATGGATTAATAGAACAAGACCCACATACAGCTAGAAGCCCAATATTTTTTCAGAGGTAGATGCAGGAAAAAAATAAATTCAGTTTGCAACCTGATGGAGGTCAGTATAGATGGACTAATACAACAAGTCCCACACACAGCTAGAAGCCCAAATATTTTTTCAGAGGTACTGTAGATGCAGATAAAAATTAGTTTTAATTTGCAACCTGATGGAGGTCAGTATAGATGGACTAATAGAGAAAGTCCGACACACTACTAGAAGGCCAAATATTTTTTCAGAGCTAGATGCAGAAAAAAATTATATTCAGTTTGCAATCTGATGGAGGTCAGTATAGATGGATTAATAGAACAAGACCCACACACAGCTAGAAGCCCAATATTTTTTCCGAGGTAGATGCAGAAAAAAATATATTCAGTTTGCAACCTGATGGAGGTCAGTATAGATGGACTAATACAACAAGTCCCACACACAGCTAGAAGCCCAATATTTTTTCAAAGGTAGATGCAGAAAAAAATATATTCAGTTTGCAACCTGATGGAGGTCAGTATAGATGGACTAATACAACAAGTCCCACACACAGCTAGAAGCCCAAATATTTTTTCAGAGGTACTGTAGATGCAGATAAAAATTAGTTTTAATTTGCAACCTGATGGAGGTCAGTATAGATGGACTAATAGAGAAAGTCCGACACACTACTAGAAGGCCAAATATTTTTTCAGAGCTAGATGCAGAAAAAAATTATATTCAATTTGCAACCTGATGGAGGTCAGTATAGATGGATTAATAGAACAAGACCCACACACAGCTAGAAGCCCAATATTTTTTCAGAGGGAGATGCAGAAAAAAATATATTCAGTTTGCAACCTGATGGAGGTCAGTATAGATGGACTAATACAACAAGTCCCACACACAGCTAGAAGCCCAATATTTTTTCAGAGGTAGATGCAGAAAAAAATATATTCAGTTTGCAACCTGATGGAGGTCAGTATAGATGGACTAATACAACAAGTCCCACACACAGCTAGAAGCCCAAATATTTTTTCAGAGGTACTGTAGATGCAGATAAAAATTAGTTTTAATTTGCAACCTGATGGAGGTCAGTATAGATGGACTAATAGAGAAAGTCCGACACACTACTAGAAGGCCAAATATTTTTTCAGAGCTAGATGCAGAAAAAAATTATATTCAGTTTGCAACCTGATGGAGGTCAGTATAGATGGACTAATAGAGAAAGTCCGACACACTACTAGAAGGCCAAATATTTTTTCAGAGCTAGATGCAGAAAAAAATTATATTCAGTTTGCAACCTGATGGAGGTCAGTATAGATGGATTAATAGAACAAGACCCACACACAGCTAGAAGCCCAATATTTTTTCAGAGGTAGATGCAGAAAAAAATATATTCAGTTTGCAACCTGATGGAGGTCAATATAGATGGACTAATACAACAAGTCCCACACACAGCTAGAAGCCCAATATTTTTTCAGAGGTAGATGTAGAAAAAAATATATTCAGTTTGCAACCTGATGGAGGTCAGTATAGATGGACTAATACAACAAGTCCCACACAGAGCTAGAAGCCCAAATATTTTTTCAGAGGTACTGTAGATGCAGATAAAAATTAGTTTTAATTTGCAACCTGATGGAGGTCAGTATAGATGGACTAATAGAGAAAGTCCGACACACTACTAGAAGGCCAAATATTTTTTCAGAGCTAGATGCAGAAAAAAATTATATTCAGTTTGCAACCTGATGGAGGTCAGTATAGATGGACTAATAGAGAAAGTCCGACACACTACTAGAAGGCCAAATATTTTTTCAGAGCTAGATGCAGAAAAAAATTATATTCAGTTTGCAACCTGATGGAGGTCAGTATAGATGGATTAATAGAACAAGACCCACACACAGCTAGAAGCCCAATATTTTTTCAGAGGTAGATGCAGGAAAAAAATATATTCAGTTTGCAACCTGATGGAGGTCAGTATAGATGGACTAATACAACAAGTCCCACACACAGGTAGAAGCCCAAATATTTTTTCAGAGGTAATGTAGATGCAGATAAAAATTAGTTTTAATTTGCAACCTGATGGAGGTCAGTATAGATGGACTAATAGAATGATGCTATGCCCAAAAGATTTTACATCACTAGGTGCAGTAAAAAAATTGGTATTCTATACACAGGTGGTATATCTTGCAACACAGATAGGCTTCTCCACTGACTAACACACTCTGCAATAGGCCAAAAAGGATTAGCTTTGCTAGATTCAGCCAAATGCTGTGAAAAAAACTTGCACAGCACTGGCACAGACCTGCCTGGCAAAAACTGATAGGAACTGATGTAACCTAGTCCTGAAAAGGACTCCAATTACAATTAGTCTTTACTCCCACAACCTATCTATTTAAGAGCACAGACCTCCCTGATAAAAGTCGTAGGAAATGCTGTAACCTAGTCCTTAAAAGGACTGCAATGACAACTATTCCCTACTCCCAAGCTATCTGTAGATTTTTGCGAAAATTGGCTTGAAATTAACAAGGTATAGCGCACACAGCAACAGCGGTGCCGTCTAACACGCAGCTGCAGCAGTGAGAAAATGGTGGCGACGGGGAAAATGGCTTGGTCTTATAGGGCAAGGACATGTGACATACACTGCCAATGACACATGCCCTTGCTTGTGTGAAAAAAAGCACTTCACTCCGTGTGTGCGCTGCTGATAGGCTGACAGATTGCACCTCCCCACTGCAAATGCGGGAAAGAGAAAAAAAAATGGAGATCTTCATTGTTCCTGCAGAGATCCATCCCCTGCCCCTCCCCCCACCCCGCTGTACACTCAAACTGCGTATTAACATTAATTTTCATCATTACTGAGAAAAAATCCAGTTATGATTTTGGTGCACGAACAGTTATCGATCATAACCTCGAACAGACGAATTTTTCTCAAATTGTTCGTGTTCGCCGAACGGCTCGAACACCGCCCAAAACAGCTCGAATTTGAGATTGGCGAACAGTTCGAGTAGAACAACGCTCATCTCTACTAACAATTTAAAGACACATAGAACTGGGCCAGAGTAATGACATGCTCCTATTAGAAGGGAGAGGGTCTGCAATCCAGTTATAGGGCATGCAGTAAGTCTAATGGCTGCCAAAATTTAGAAAAAACCCCATTAACAATTTAAAGATACATAGCGCAGGGCCTCAGTAACAACATGTTCCCATTAGAAAGGAGTGGGTCTGCTATACAGTTATAGGGTATGCAGTGAATCCAACGCTTTCCAAAATTTAGGAAAAACTCGATTCATAATTCAGTAACACATGGAGCTGGGCCACATTAACGACATATTCCTATTAGAAAAGAAAGAGTCTGCAATCCAGTTATAGGGTATGCAGTGAGTTTAATGTCTGCCAAAATGTAGGAAAAACCCTACTAACAATTTAAAGACACATAGAGCTGGGCCAAAGTAACGACATGTTCCCATTAGAAAGGAGAAGGTCTGCTATCCAGTTATAGGGTATGCAGTGAGTTCAACGGCTGCCAAAATTTAATAAAAACCCTACTAACAATTTAAAGACACATAGAGCTGGGCCACAGTAGCGACATGTTCCCATTAGAAAGGTGTGGGTCTGCTATACAATTATAGAGTCTGAAGTGAGTCCAATTGCTGCCAAAATTTAAGGAAAACCCTACTAACAATTTAAAGACACAAAGAGCTTTGCTACAGTAACGAGTACGACATGTTCCCATTAAAAGTAAATCGGTATCCCACATTATTTGCCTATGCAGTGAATGGAACAGCTGCCAAAAATGTGAAAGGAACTCCAATGTCCCTTGCAAAGAGACGTAGAGGTCGTTGGGCCTCCTGAAAACAATCTTCCCATTATTAGGAAGTTTGTCTCCCATACTTTTTGCCTATGCAGTGAAGCAACGGCTGCCAAAAATTTGGATGATCTCTAATGCCCCTTGCAAGAGACACAGAGGTCGGAAGGCCTCCTGAAAAAAATGCTCCCTTTATTAGGAAGTGGGTCTCCCATACTGTTTGCCTATTCAGTGAATGCAACAGCTGCCAAAATTTTGGAGGAACTCCAATGTTCCTTGCAAGAGACGTAGATATGGTGATATGGTAGATATGGTGGTGAACGATGAGGATGAGGAGAAGGATGAGGACAAGAGCAAATAGACAAAATCAGGAAGCGTATACCCATGTCTGGATGTGAAGACAGAGGTGCATGGGAATAGAGTTAGACCTCCCAAAAAAAACCACAGTATTTGAGTTTATGTTACGCTGCTATCATTCAGTGGTTTTGAGAAGTCTGGCCCAATCCAGCCCTTGTTCATTTTTATAAGAATCAGCCTGTCAGCATTTTCATTTGACAGGCGAATGCGCCTATCGGTTTTAAATCCACCAGCGGCACTAAAAACCCGCTCTGACAAAACGCTAGCAGCAGGGCATGCCTGGACCTCCAAGGCATAGAGAGCCAGTTCATGCCATGAGTCCAGCTTGGATACCCAATAATTATAAGGCACAGAGGAATCACGGAGGACGTTGGTACGGTTGGCAAGGTACTCCCTCATCATCTTCCAAAACTTTTCCCTCCTTCTGAGAGTACCCAACACCTCAGGGCTTATGCGATGGGAGGGTCTGAGAAAACTGTCCCAGAACTTTAACAGTGTTCCCCTGCCCCTGCTGGATTGCATTTGTGTCTCTCTCGCCTGTACTCCTTGGTTGTCCAATGAACTGTGACCTCTGCCGTCAGCGTTTTCAGATGGGATTTTTTTAAAATAATTCCAAAAAGGCCTTCTCATACTTCCCCATTTTATTAGGCCTGTCCTGCGCAGGAAAAAGAGACAGAAAGTTCTCCTCATAGCATGGGTCTAGAAGTGTCACCAAGCAGTAATGACTGTCACCCAAAATTTGGACAACGCGAGGCTCATGGGAAAGGCAGCATAACATAAACTCAGCCATGTGTGCCAGACTGTTAAGAGGCAAGACTTCCAAGTCCTCACCAAGAGGACGAATGACCATGCTGTCCTCCTTCTCCTCCTCCTCCTCACTGTCCTCAGGCCATCCATGCTGAACAGACGGTATAACAGTTGTGCAGGTAGTACCATGTATAGAGCAGGAAACTAGCTCCTGTTCTTCCTCCTCCTCCTCTTCCTCATTGTCACTCAATCCACGTTGGGATGAGATGTGGCTGGGCATTGTGTAATCACACT
This sequence comes from Phyllobates terribilis, assembly GCF_046119375.1. Taxonomy (NCBI): domain Eukaryota; kingdom Metazoa; phylum Chordata; class Amphibia; order Anura; family Dendrobatidae; genus Phyllobates; species Phyllobates terribilis. Next base: position 458,841,670 of record NW_027362764.1, read on the forward strand.
GTATGGTTCCTTGCTCCATCTCATCGTGATCTGCCTGCATTGCATCCTCTTTAATTGTGAGCAGAGAGCGTTTCAGAAGACCTGAATACCAATGGCCGAGTTGATGCAGGTAGTTAACAACTGCCCTCTTCTGCTCACAAATCCTTCCCAACATCTGGAATGTAGAGTTCCAACGCGTGGGGACATCACAGATCAGTCAGTGAGCTGGAAGCTGCAAACGCTGCTGAAGCATGGCAAGGGCGGTGGAAGCTGTAGCTGACTTTCAAAAATGGGCACACAGGCGGCGTACTTTGACAAGCAAATCCAACAGATCCGGGTAGGTTTTGAGAAACCGCTGAACCACGAGGTTAAGCACATGAGCCAGGCATGATACGTATGTGAGCTCGCCTCACCTCAGAGCCGCCACCAGGTTCCAGCCATTGTGACACATGACCATGCCTAGCTATAGGTTCAGTGGTGTGAGCCACAGATCTGCCTGCTCTTTCAGAGCTGTCCACAACTCTTCAGCATTGTGCGGTTTCTCATCTAAGCATATTAGCTTCAGGACAGCCTGGTGCCGCTTGGCCGAGGCAGTACTTCCATCTTGCGACTGATGTGGTCATTTAGGAGATGGAGGCTGAAGAGGAGAAGGAGGTGCAGGAGAGTTAGAATGTGTTAGCAACCCTGATTGAACCTGGGCCCGCAATCCTTGGTGTCGGGAGGACATGTTCCATGCCAAGGTCCCACTGGGTCCCGGCTTCCATTATATTAACCCAGTGTGCCTTCAGCGAGATGTACCATCCCTGCCCACAAGCACTTGTCCACATGTCCGTGGTTAGGTGGACTTTCCCATTAACAGCATTGTTGAGGGCACGGCCAATATTGTTAGACACGTGCTTGTGTAATGTGAGGACGGCACTTTGGGAGACCCAGTGGCAGCTGGGGACCGCGTAACAAGGGATGGCCGCCGCCATTAGGTAGCGGAAAGCTTCGGTCTCCATGAGCCTAAAAGGCAACATTTCGAGCGCAAGCATTTCCAAAATGTGTGAATTTAGTAGTGTGGCCTGTGGGGCATTGGATTCTTATTTATGCTTGCGTTCCAAGGACTGCAGTAGGGACAACTGAAAGCTGCGCTGGAAGAAGGACATGGACGTTCTTGCTGATGGTGGTAGAGTGTGCAATGACACGTGCAGGGCGGGAAGCATCTTCACATGCGCCATGGACAGAGGATTGGCGTGCACGCACAAAAGCGGAAGAAGCGGTGGTGTCACCCGCAGTCACTGTTTCTGGACCCTGTGGTTCGACCCACTTAGTCGGGTGCTTTGCTTCCATGTGCCGGAACATGCTGGTGGAGGTCAGGCTGTTAGTTTTGCTACCCATGCTGATGCTGGCTTGGCAGGTGGTGCAAATGGCTATTTTGGGGTTATCTGCAGAGTCTTTAAAAAACAACCAGACTCAGGAAGATCTAACAGTTTTACTGGCAACTTCCGTCGTGTTGGCATTACGGGGAACACTTTCTGGCCTTGTGTCTGTGGCCACCACACTGCTTCTTCCTGCCTGTTGTGGTGCTACACTTCCTTCCCGCCGTGTGCTGCTGTCCTCGCTCTGTATGTCCTCCTGCCAGATTGGGTCAGTTGCTATATCATCCACCACCTCGTCTTCCACGTCTGCACCTTGGTCCTCCTCCTGACTTTCTGGCAATTGTGTCTCATCATCATCATCCAGTTCTTGCGACAATAATTGCACTTTCCTACCATTGCCTTCATGTGACCGTGGCTCCAATATTGGGGCATCGCTACATGTGTTCTCCTCTTGACTCGCTTGAAGGTGGCTGGGCGAGAGGCCCGAATCTATAAATGGAAAAGTGAACAGCTCTTCTGTGTGTCCAAGTGTGGGACCAGTTGTCTCCGGGCACTCAGCATGGTGGGAGGAAGGAGGATCAGGGTGAGGAATATGTGGTCCAGACTCACGTATACTGAGGTATGACTGTGTGGAAGACAGGGTGGTGGTGGTGGTGGCAAAGTGACTGGAAGCATTATCTGCTAACCAACCAACAACCTTTTGACACTGCTCTGGGTTTAATAGGGGTGTGCTGTGGTCTCCTAGTAATTCTAGCAGGAAGGTCGAGCTACAAGATGTGGGTGTTTGTTGTGGCACAATGTCAGCTTGCCCACGGCCACATCCTCGGCCTCGGCCTCTGCATGCACCATCACCATCACGTCCACTTTCCCGTCCCTTGCCACGCACCTTTCCCATTTTAAATGGAGGCCAATATTTTCCACGTTCCCGAGAGATGGCTGATTCTTGAACACAGTTATATGTGATATGTCTGACAGAGAACCACGGTTTTAAATAGCAGGCCTGTAATTTACTAATATTATTCTTCACAGAGACCTAGTGTGAATCGCTTGACCGACACACTGCAAAGAAGTGGAAGGCAGAAATGGCTGACTTTAGAACACTGTTATATGTGATATGTCTGACAGAGAACCACGGTTTTAAATAGCAGGCCTGTAATTTACTAATCTTATTCTTCACAGAGACCTAGTGTTAATAGCTTGATCAACATATTGAAATGAAAGGGAAGGCAGAAATGGCTGATTTTGGAACGCTGGTATATGTGATATGTCTGACAGAGAACCACGGTTTAAAATAGCAGGCCTATAATTTACTAATATTATTCTTCACAGAGACCTAGTGTGAATAGCTTGACTGACACAGTACAACGAAATGGAAGGCAGAAATGGCTGATTTTGGAACCCACTTAAATGTGATATGTCTGACAGAGAACCACGGTTTTAAATAGCAGGCCTGTAATTTACTAATATTGTTCTACACAGAGACCTATTGTGAATAGCATGACGGACACACTGCAACAGAATGGAAAAGGAGGCTAATATTTTTCAGGTTCAGTTCAAATTTCTGGATTTTTATCGCTAAAATATGGAACAGATCTGGCTGTATTCTGCAGTGCTAACAAGCTAATGGAGCAGAAAAATGGTGTACTCTGGATTGCTTTTTAAACAAATAACCAGGATTAAGATAAAAAAAAATTAGCCCTGGCCCCTGATATCTGGGGCTATGTCTACAAATATCTGTAATTACAGCAGCAGCAGAAGACACGTTGTTCAATGGACCCTCTTACACTATATGCACTGCAGTCTGTCATATAACCTGCCTGCCTAACTCCTGCTATCACTACTGAATATATGCATTTGGATTAGTCCTCAGAAGGACTGTTAGTTCAGATGTATATATTGTAATGCAGCGGCTTGTGGCATTACTGTAATGGTCCAGGGTGTGTTTTGGCTAACCATGTACCTCCCCCAGGTGACTGGTCACATGACTGTGACATCGTACAGGTCCTGTGCATACAGAAGGTCTGATAACATGACTGTGACATCAGCACAGGTCCTGTCTGTGCACTAGACGATATATAAACCCTGGTAGATTTGAGACAGGGGTGTGAAAGGCGTGAGGCCTGTTTCCCGTGTGGGACACCATTAGAGCGTGAAGCCTGAAAGGCAGAGGCTGGATCCTTATGTGTAAGCGATACCAGTAGCTTTGAAGGGCCAGAGGCTTGGAAGGCAAGAGTCCTGGAAGGAAGAGCCTGGATGTTAGGTAAGAAAACATACCAGTAGCCTTTGAAGGAACGAGGGCTGGAGACCCCCATCTGGGAAGCCGTAAAGCCACAGTGGTGGCAGAACAAAACTGACTGAATCAGCTATAACCCGGCAAAGGTAAAACACTGCATTATATGGACGTTGATATAAGTGACTTTGCTGGAAGCTGTAACTGGAGCCAAGTGGGCCTGTCTGCCACTTGAAAGTCTCCTGGACATTATATGTGTATGTCGGTGAGCCACTGAGTTGGACTCGGTGATAAGCAGTAGTGAAATGTAATAAACTGCTGGATTGTGAAATACTGGAAAACGTGGCTGGTGTGCTTTAATTGACCCGATGCAGCGAGTGTCCCCCAGCATGATGACTCGCGCTGCCTTACATGTGGTTGGAGAATGAGGGCAAATGCAGCCCGGTTGCTAGGGGCAACTGCAGCCTGGTTGCTAGGGGCAACTACAACCTGGTTGCTATGGGCAACTGCAGCCTGGTTGCTAGGCGTAATGGCACAGGATGATGAGTGTGGATACAAGCATCTTGCTGTGGCTTGGCGGGGTCATGAAGATTAAAGCATCTTGCTGTAACTCGGCGGGGTTTACGAAAATTGTCTTCGCACTCAAACCTGGTTCGCTGTGGCTCGGCAGGGTCACAAAAATTAAAGCGTCTGGCTGTAACTCGGAGGGGTTATGAAAATTGTCCTCGCACTCAAACCTGGTTTGCTGTGGCTCGGCGGGGCCACGAAAATTTTCCGGGGAGAGCGGTGTAAAGGGTGTAGTGTAAATAGTGTACCGTGATGGCTGTGAACAGAGTAGCAAAAGAAAATGAAGCTATTGAGCGATTAAAGTGCCGGTTAAAACTGCAGCAGGTATTTGAGAAATGTCTATAGGACATGGTGCAGGAACGGCAGGAGCTGTTGGCACCGTATAGAATGGCGGCAGTCGACCATTCTGTGAACTCTCCAGGGGCACCAGTATTGTCCCAGAGTACCTGGGGAGGTGGTAAGAGATGTTGTGAACTGGGTCCTAAGACTATTTTTGATTTTTTTTTTTAAATTCCCCCTACAGGTGTGGGTGTCCAAAAGGGGGCAGAGTCTCAAAAGGGGGCGGATTTTCAAAAGAGCATGGAGTATAGAAAACCAAAATTTGGTACTGGTTGTGGGTTGGTACCGCCTAAAAACGACAATTTTACCGTTGATAATGGGGTAGCTCCAGTAGAAGGGTTTGACGTCAAAGTGGGAGGTGACCTGTTAGTCCACAAAACCATGGGGAGTGACACAGACACCGTAGCTGACGTTGACACTACAAAAATAGAAGGAGAGTTCAGTCAGGAGGAGCTAGACGGTGTGAGAAAGTCCCCCTCTTGTTGTCGACGGCGCAAGGGCCACAAAAAGGTTGCTCCTCTAGTCTTTGCTGTAAGTGAAAATAAAGAAAATGTAGTACTGTGTGCCTTTGTTCCAAGTGTGGATCCTCCTTTAGAGGCAGAAGAGGAGGTGACGTTGCCAGTAGCAACCTCTGGTATAGTACTGAGACAGAAAGATCAGGATCTGACAGCCCTGAAAGAGGAGGTGGCCAGTCATGACCAAGAGCTGGAGCCTATCAGGCAGCAGTGTCAGAGAGACGTGCAGCAACTATGGGAAAACCTGGAGAACGTGTCCTCAGACCAGCGGAGCCTGGAGTCTGAACGGCAGAAAATATACCAGGCTATGAGGAACTTACAGCGAGACCTGGAGGGAAGCAACAAGGAAATTAACCAATGGAAGGAAATGTTCCAGAAAATTAAGGAGGACCACCGCAAAACCAAGGAGGAGGTTTTACACTTGAAGCTTGAGAAGGAGGCGCTGCAGGATGAAGTTTCTGGGCGTGAACAAAAAACCTAGAATGACTGCGCGAACAGTTCAACCGGGAGCTGTGTGAATCCAAGAAGGAAAATGGTGAATGCAGTGGGGAACTGCAACAAATTGAGAGAGACTATGAGGATCTCCTCAGGGTTAAAGAAAAACTAGAGGATGATAAGGCAGATGCAGAGCTCATGCGCCAAGTGGTTGAGACCACTCTGCAGGACACCCGTGATGAGAATGGTGATCTCCGCAGAAAGACCGTAGGTCTGGAAGCTCAGGTGAAGGAGCTGCAGACGTTCTGTGATAATCTCCAGAGGGCAGAGACGTGCCTTAAGGAAAGAATCAGCAAGATGGACGCTGAGCAGAAAAAGATGGAGGAGTCTATCGGAGATGCCACAGACCAGGGCCAGGAGTTGGCCACTGGAGATGGGAGGTTTGAAACAAATACCTACTCTAATAATGCGAGCTCGGATGATTCGGAGGATGTAGGAGCTAAGATCAAGGAGCTCAAGGAGTCGCTACAAGCCCATTTGAAGCAAGAGAAGCTTGAGAGACTGGCTGTTGAGAGCCAAGTGGGTGCATTGGAGACAGAGAGGTCTGAGAGAACTCTACTGTTAAAGGAGTAGTTGAAGCAGGAAAAGCTTCAGAGATGGGATGCTGAGAGACGAGTAGCTGAGCTAGAGGAAGAAGTTTTCAAGCTCAAAGGTCGCCTAGCAAAGTATCACTCAGTGAACGAGGCCTCCTTGGAGAAGGAAAAGGGCAAACAAGTTGCACTCACTCCCTTAAACCATGAGATGGTGGACCTGAGGGGAGCTAAGAGAGTGTTAACAGAAGATAAATATGAAATGGAAGTGGTCAAGATGAAAATTCGTGAATTTGTAGCTGTGAGTCAGCTCAGGGGAAGCATACAGGGTGAAGAAGCTGAAAGTCAGTTGCCCCTGAAACCTGAGCTAGATGATATTTTGGAGACCACTGGTGAGACAGAAACCTCTCGGTACAAGTGCCTCATAGATGTACCCGAGGATTTGAGAGAAGAATGCACCAGTGAGTCCGTGCATGAAGAGTTTAAGAAGGCCGTGGGAGCCTGTAAGGTGTACTCGACCTCAGAAGCTAAACAGCTGGTTGTCCTGTCCACAAGCGTAATCACAGTGAAGAGGGTGGCTATCCTAAGTGACATGCACTGGCGATGTATTCGCACGAAGTGGTTTCTCTGGTTGAAGACGGAACAAGCCGTTAAACAATTGGAGCTTATGAGAAAAGCTCAAAGTCTGCATGAAGAAGTCATCCGGGTGCTTCAGGCTCTGGTAAGAAAGCTTATTGGGAGAAATGGCCGAGCCATGCAGATGATGGTAAAGAAGTCTGGTGTGATAAAAGTAAGCAGTCCACATGATCGTCAGGACTGGATACCAGATGAAGACGGCATGGTGTCATTCTCCGCTGTAGGAACGGAAGAAAGTCTTGCATATACAGTACTGACCAAAAGTTTGGACACACCTTCTCATTTAAAGATTTTTCTGTATTTTTATGACTATGAAAATTGTACATTCACACTGAAGGTATCAAAACTATGAATTAACACATGTGGAATTATATACTTATCAAAAAAGTGTGAAACAACTGAAAATATGTCTTATATTCTAGGTTCTCCAAAGTAGCCACCTTTTGCTTTGATGACTGCTTTTCACACTCTTGGCATTCTCTTGATGAGCTTCAAGAGGTAGTCACCGGAAATGGTTTTCACTTCACAGGTGTGCCCTGTCAGGTTTAAAAAGTGGGATTTTGAAAGTGTCCCCAAATGCAGTTGCAAAAGCCATAAAGTGCTACAAAGAAACTGGCTCACATGAGGACTGTCCCAGGAAAGGAAGACCAAGAGTTACCTCTGCTTCTGAGGATAAGTTTATCCGAGTCACCAGCCTCAGAAATCGCAGGTTAACAGCAGCTCAAATTAGAGACCAGGTCAATGCCACACAGAGTTCTAGCAGCAGACACATCTCTACGACAACTTTTAAGAGGAGACTTTGTGCAGCATGCCTTCGTGGTAAAATAGCTGCTAGGAAACCACTGCTAAGGACAGGCAACAAGCAGAAGAGACTTGTTTGGGCTAAAGAACACAAGGAATGGACATTAGACCAGTGGAAATCTGTGCTTTGGTCTGATGAGTCCAAATATGAGATCTTTGGTTCCAACCACCATGTCTTTGTGCGACGCAGAAAAGGTGAACGGATGGACTCTACATGCCTGGTTCCCACCGTGAAGCATGGAGGAGGAGGTGTGATGGTGTGGGGGTGCTTTGCTGGTGACACTGTTGGAGATTAGTTCAAAATTGAAGGCGTACTGAACCAGCATGGCTACCACAGCATCTTGCAGCATCATGCTATTCCCACAGTTTGGGTTTAGTTGGACCATCATTTATTTTTCAACAGGACAATGACCCCAAACACACCTCCAGGCTGTGTAAGGGCTATTTGGAGAGTGATGGGGTGCTACGCCAGTTGACCTGGCCTCCACAGTCACCAGACCTGAACCCAATCGAGATGGTTTGGGGTGAGCTGGACCGCAGAGTGAAGGCAAAAGGGCCAACAAGTGCTTAGCATCTCTGGGAACTCCTTCAAGATTGTTGGAAGACCATTTCTGGTGACTACCTCTTGAAGCTCATGAAGAGAATGCCAAGAGTGTGCAAAGCAGTCATCACAGCAAAATCTGGCTTCTTTGAAGAACCTAGAATATAAGACATATTTGCAGTTGTTTCACACTTTTTTGTTAAGTATATAATTCCACATGTGTTAATTCATAGTTTTGATGCCTTCAGTGTGAATGTACAATTTTCATAGTCATGAAAATACAGAAAAATCTTTAAATGAGAAGGTGTGTCCAAACTTTTGGTCAGTACTGTATACGCATGCTGATGGAGTACCGAGTGACCTACCTGCGAGAGGTAGAACAGTTGAATCTCGCTAGACTGCGAGTGGATAGACAGCATCATCTGAGCAGCAGAAGATTGCAGCCGTCTAGAAATTGTGAGACCAGACAGAGAAAGGGGCCCCTAAATCACAAAACAACTACAGCTGAAGTTAGGGACCTTTCAAGATATCCTGAGAGTAGTGGGCATGGGTTTAGAGGTAGTGAGACCTCCAGTAACTCAGGTTTGAGAGGCCCAAGCAAATGACCCAATAGAGTACGGGACAGTACTGAGTCTAACAGGACCTTAGATACCAGGGTGTGTGAGTCATCCTGCTGTATTGACCGCTGGGAGCGGGGGAGGTCTGACAAGGTTACTACTGACCGCTGGGAGCTGGGGGATGTCTGACAAGGTTACGACTGACCGCTGGGAGCGGGTGAGGTCTGACAAGGTTACGACCCGGAAATGAGACTTGATGAAGTCAGTGACAATGACAGATGGTAGGTCCCTAAGGAATGGGTAATGTGTATATTATGTGTTCAACCCCACAAGTTTGAACAGAGGGGGGGATATGTAATGCAGCGGCTTGCGGCATTACTGTAATGGTCCAAGGTGTGTTTTGGCTGACCATGTACCTCCCCCAGGTGACTGGTCACATGACTGTGACATCGCACAGGTCCTGTGCACACAGAAGATCTGATCACATGTCTGTGACATCAGCACAGGTCCTGTCTGTGTGCTAGAGGATATATAAACCCTGGTAGATTTGAGACAGGGGTGTGAAAGGCGTGAGGCCTGCTTCCCGTGTGGGACACCGTTAGAGTCTGAGGCCTAGTGAAGCCTAGTGAAGCCTGAAAGGCAGAGGCTGGATCCTTATATGTCAGCGATACCAGTAGCCTTGGAGGGCCAGAGGCTTGGAAGGCAAGAGTCCTGGATGGCAGAGGCTGGATGTTAGGTGAGAAAACATACCAGTAGCCTTTGAAGGAACGAGGGCTGGAGACCACCATCTGGGAAGCCGTAAAGCCACAGTGGTGGCAGAACAAAACTGACTGACGCAGCTAAAACCCTGCAAAGGTAAAACATTGCATTATATGGACGTTGATATAAGTGACTTTGCTGGAAGCTGTAACTGGAGCCAAGTGGGCCTGTCTGCCACTTGAAAGTCTCCTGGACATTATATGTGTATGTCGGCGATACACTGAGTTGGATTCGGTGATAAGCAGTAGTGAAGTGTAATAAACTGCTGGATTGTGAAATACTGGAAAACGTGGGTGGTGTGCTTTAGTTGACCCGGTGCAGCGAGTGTCCCCCGGCATGATGACTAGCGCTGCCTTACAATATATATACAGTATATGTTGTGGAATACCTATACTAACTATAAACAAGCAAATCTCTCCCTGACGCAGCTGCACCTCTCCCTACTCTGCCTGATTCTGGGGTAAACTGTGACGAGCATTGTAGCGCCAGGTCTAATATAGGCTTGATGACGCTGTGTGGCCAGCCAATCACTATAATGCCCACAAACAACATGGCTACGGCATTACAGTGCATGGCAAACAATCCCTGCATTTTCATTGGCTCTCTAAAGTGCGCCAAACATGCAGGGCGGGGACCCAAGTTGCCGCCCGAGCAACCTGGAAATACTCGCCGAGTGCCGAGCACCATGATGGACGGGCGAGTAACGAGCAGTGGCGAGCATGTTCGCTCATCACTAGTCACTATCACAACTAATGTCCACTACTCAGTATAGGGCAGAGATTAGGAGGAATAAGGAGAAAGGAGGATGCTATCCCTAATAAATATACACTATAGATAACCCTGCCTGACCGGGGAGGTTGGCACCCGATAGAAGCAGACAAGAATGACACCCTCACTCAATGTTGTCTTTCCCTAGGAATCTCTAAGGAGCCCTATACATAGAAAAATAAACCCCTAGTATAAAAAAGACCCTTATGTAAGGGACACAGAAGCAGTATCCATATATATATTCCAACAAATAAATCATATGTCCCAAAGGTAACACAGATAAAACACTATAAGCAACTTGTCAATGTATACTGACCAACTATAGACATAAAGTGCAATTTAGTGCTTGTGCAAAGCCCTATTCAGGTGTAGGACCAATGTTATATGGCCCATGGAAGGGAGGGAGCAAAAAGGCCCCTAGGGTTTTAATATTTTTTTTGCTGTGTCACATCAGATTACACGCCCCTGTGTATATGGTTTCACTCTTCCTCCTGGGTAATTAATACCATTTCTGTAGTTCCCAAGTTCCTTGTAGGTCCCATCTGTTTTGTCTCTGGCCACTAGATGGTAGCATCTGTTCACTCAAGTCTCTTTGTGTATTCCTAAAGTATGAGTCAGCCACTTCCTTACATTCCCCTATATTTACTTACCACTAACTTTTGTATTAGCTATGTTCCAATCTGAGTAAGATAGGATCCTTTTCCCCCTGTATGATATTATTTTGCTTTGTAATCATTTTCCATCTCTCTATTACCATTTGTCTCCTCTGCTATCATTAGCAATTCCTAACTTTTGTCCCATCAGTCTCTGCTTTTTGTCAATCTTTTCTCCATCTTCTCTCCATCCCCTCTTCCCCCTTCCCTGCAGTTCTGCTTATTATAGCTTTACTGCTCCAGCTTCTCTGTGCTTTCATTCACTGGTACATATGTCACTCTTTGACTACTGTTGACTGTGCTGGAAGCTTCTCATCGCCATAGCAACCCTCCTTGGTGCAGTCATAGTCTAGTTTTGTTTTGCTCCATTCCTTGCACTCACTGATCAGAACAAATATATCAGCAATTAGTACCCTCACTGCTTTCCTTCACTTACCACAGCACCATGAGATGATCAGATGTTTGTCAGCTTCTCCCCAGATGTTTTGTTACCACATATAAAATCATTTACGTACATAGGTTATATCATTCATTGTCTCCTGTCCATCCCCTTTGAAACCTATTTTAATTTTGGCATTGGTTTAAAATAAGAGATGCAAAACACCTGTCTTACTCCATTTTACCATCAGTGGTAATGATTGATATAATGATTACTGTACTGATGTACTGATTGATATACTGTGTTTGTCTATATGAATTTAAATATTTATTCTCTCTTTGCTTTAACTTATTTGTGATCTTTGAATTAGGATGTCATATCCCTCATGTTTTTATCTGTGTATATATAGGGTTGTCCAAAAGTAGGTGGACAGAATGTGTAATAAGGTTATGAAGGGGGATATTTATCAAACATGGTGTAAAGTGAAACTGGCTCAGTTGCCCTTAGCAGCCAATCAGATTCCACTTTTCATTCCTCACAGACTCTTTGGAAAATGAAAGATGGTATCTGACTGGTTGCTAAGGGCAACTGAGCCAGTTTCACAGATCTAGTTTTCACAGATAGATCTCCCCCAAATCGGTTTTCTTTTCAGATAATTCAGATAACACATAATGGCAAATAATTTAAATACAGATCAAAGAAAATGGATTTTAACAGAGTATTGGAAATCTCAAAATGCTGAAACCGTTAGAGCAAATTGGGTTGAAACATTTGATACTCAAGCCCCAAAGACACAGACCATTTACCACATTCGTGACAAATTCAATGCCACTGGCTCAATCCTTAATGCTCCAAAAACTGGTCGACCCAAAACAGTCTGTACAGAAGATAATAAACAACTTGTTGCTGAAACATTTGTTCAGAGTCCAAAAAAGTCCACCAGAAGAGCCTCTTTGGAATTGGGAATTTCACGAGCTTCTATCATGCGAATCCTGAAATCTATTGGGTGGAAAGCTTATCGTCCACGTCTAATTCATGGTTTATTGGAGGGTGATCCAGACAGACGGCTGCAATTTAGTGAGATTATGCCTAACGAAATTGAAGAAAATCCATTAATTTTAGATAACATTGTGTGGAGTGATGAAGCTTCTTTCAAATTATCCGGCCATATTAACAGACATAATTGTATTTACTGGTATAATGAGAACATGCATTTAACATAAGAGCAACAACTAAATGAGCCTGGTGTCAATGTTTGGGGTGGTATTTCAAGTTTTGGTGTTTTAGAACCAATATTTTTTGATGGAAGAGTCACAGGAGATAAGTATCTCAAAATTCTAATGAATCAAGTTGTTCCCCAGTTACAGCAACAGCATAATTCAAATGACCTTTATTTCCAACAAGATGGGGCCCCTCCACATTATTCAAGAGTAGTCCGCAAGTATCTTGATGAAACATTTCCTAATAAATGGATTGGCCGAAAAGGCCCACTTGACCACAGACTTGACCCCAATGGATTTTTTCTTTTGGGGAGTACTCAATGACAAAGTTTATAGTCGAAAACCAAAAAGTATCAGTGATTTGAAAAATTACAAAAGAGATGCATTTCAAGAAATTAATACCCAAAGAGACTTGTGCAAAACAGTTTGTCGAAGCGTAAGAGGCAGACTTCAAAGCTGTGCAAATTGTAATGGAAAACAGTTTGAGCACCTGCGTTGATAAAATTTAAGGGCTTTTGTATTATTGTTCAGAATAAAATTTAATTGTCAATGTTATGCTTGTGTTAGTAAATATAATTTTATATATAGATCAAAATAAATGTTATTATTTTCTGCCCCCTACTTTTGGACCACCCTGTATATATATATATATAAATATGTGTGTGTATGTATATCTGTAATGTGCTTCTACATATGACCGATGAAGGTGACTGTATGGTGCTAAGACCCATGGCTTCAATAAAGTGACAGTACCTCAACTCATGAAGGGTCTTTTTACCAGCAGCACCCAGTGGTTCCTTACTTTTCTTCTACACCCTGCGTCTGTATCTTGTCTGACCCACAGTCAGGTTCATTGTCCCCTATGTCACAGTCCAACAGATGCTAAGAAAGACATCTTACAGCATCTTCTACTAGTTGATGCTTTGGATGATAAAAAGCAGCATTTGGATTTAGATGAGATGTGTGCAGTGAAGGTGGAGAACATGACTCAAATACAGTATCTATCTGTGTTGGTGGTGGTAATATTAGCACTGACAGCAATGGCAGCCAACATCTTAGACTGCATTAGCATAGCACTTTCAATGGCCCCGTAAGGGCTTATGTCCGAACCACCCCAAAATAGGATTCGCACGTATGTGACGACAAGGCCAATGCTTATAATAATGCAGACTAAGTCACAGTGTGATCCATCGTGAATTATTTTTGGCTATATACACATGTCTTGGTGCACAGCTAAACTAGGCACATATGGCCGAAAATGACACACAACAGGGGTCACTGTGACTTAGTCTGCATCATTAAAATCAGTGGCCCCATTGTTGCATATGTCCGAAACTCGTTTTTGATTGGTTTTGGATGTTAGCCCCAAAGGAGCAACTGAATGTAGGAGAGTATGGTAGGAGAGTACCCAGCCTTAGTGGCACTCAAAGTTACGGAAAATCTGAAGGCGGGAATCAAGAGGGAGTGCAAAGAGCTCAGGACATCTCACACGGCTGCCCTCAGTGAGAGAGTAGCTGCGCTGTTCCTGTGTGCTGTTCCTGTGCGCTATTCCCATACTTTCGGCCCGGCAATGCTGGGCTCCACCCCCTCCAGCTTCTGCCTGTGACTGTGGTCTCTGAACACAGCGTGTGCTATCAGGACCGATGTTATGGGGGAGCAAACCCAGGGCCCCCACCCACAAAGGGGGCCCTCTGCTTCTGTAGACCCTTTATGAAGTGCACAGATGGTGCACAGTGAATAATGCTGTATATCCTCTGTAGTCCTGTAGCTCCTCTCTCTCCCTCTCCCTTACCAGTGTTGGGTCAGAAGTTGAGAGACAGGGGGAGGGGCCGTCTCACAGCAGAGCAGCAGAGTTCAGTTCAGATGTGGTGACAGGAAGCTGCCTGGCCCTGCAGTCCTGTGTCCCCCTCCACATCATGGTGCCCCGAAGCAGCAGGACCTGGTGGTAACCAGGGTCTGACTGGCCTGGCAGGGTGCCAGGGAAATCCCCGGTGGGCCCTTGCAAAAGATAGCAAAAGACAGGAGACAAAAAAGAAAAAAAAAGTAAAAAAAAATAGAGGCTGCGGGCCCTTTAAAAGCACAAGGGCGCGCACACACAGCTCAACCGCCGTGACTCACAAGATAGTAGCAGCAGGGCGGGGCCAGGGAGGGAGCAGGGATTACATGACCGTGTCACACTTAGCAGACATGGCCGCAGCTGCGTCTGCTAACAGTGATGTCATCAGCGCCCCCTGCACTGCCTCTTTCCGTCATAGAAGATCTTCAGTAAAGTCCATTCTCCCCAGTCCCTCAAACTCGCTGCTTTGGGGTAACTCTGGACTCTGACCTCTCCTTCAAACCACATATCCAAGCCCTTTCCACTTCCTACTGACTCTAACTTAAAAATGTCTTCCGGATCTGCACATTCCTCAACCATGAATCTTCAAAAAGACTAGTGCATGCTCTCATCGTCTCCCGCCTCGACTACTGCAGCCTCCTGCTCTGTGGCCTCCCTTCCAACACGCTCACACCCCTCCAATCTGTCCTAAACTCTGCTGCCCGACTAATCCATCTGTCCCCCCGCTATTCCCCGGCTTCTCCTCTCTGTCAATCTCTTCACTGGCTCCCCATTACCCAGAGACTCCAGTTCAAAACCCTAACCATGGCATACAAAGCCACTCACAAACTGTCTCCTCCATATATCTCTGATCTAGTCTCCTGGTTCATACCCGCACGCAACCTCCGATCCTCTCAAGATCTCCTTCTCTACTCCCCTCTTATCTCCTCTTCCCACAATCGCATACAATACTTTACCCATGCATCCCTCCTACTCTGGAACACTCTACCCCAACATATCAGACTCTCTCCTACCGTGGAAACCTTCAAAAGGAACCTGAAGACCTACCTCTTCCGACAAGCGTACAACCTGCAGTAACCACCGCTCCACCATACAGCTGCACGACCAGCCCTACCCTCACCTACTGTATCCTCACCCATCCCTTGTAGACTGTGACTGGGTCCTCGCTCCTCCTGTACCAGTCGCCGTCACATTTTGTTCAAGTTTATTGTAATTGTTTGCGCTATGTATACCACTTTCTCACATGTAAAGCGCCATGGAATAAATAGCGCTATAATAATAAATAATAATAATAATAATAAAAGTGTATGGGCCGCTTGGAGACAAGCCAAGGTAGAGTACCAACACCCCTAATATTTGTGTATACAAATTTTTATGTATATTCCTGCATTTGTGTGTATGTATGTTTGTGTATATGCCTACATGTGTGTGTGTATGTGTTTGTGTATTTATGCCTGCATGTGTATATATGTGTGTGTATATAGGCCTCCATGTATGTGTATATAGGCCTGCATGTGTGTGTATATAGGCTTGCATGTGTGTGTATATAGGCTTGCATGTGTGTGTATATGCCTTCATGTGTGTGTATATGCCTTCATGTGTGTACAGTGGGGACGGAAAGTATTCAGGCCTCTTTAAATTTTTCACTCTGTGTTTCATTACAGCCATTTGGAAAATTCTAAAAGGTTCATTTTTTTTTCTCATTAAAGTACACTCTGCACCCCATCTTGACTGAAAAAAAAAGAAATGCAGAAATTTTTTAAAATTTATTAAAAAAGAAAAACTGAAATATCACATAGTCATTATTACTCAGACCCTTTGCTCAGGCACTCATATTTAAGCCACATGCTGTCCATTTCCTTGTGATCCTCCTTGAGATGGTTCTACACGTTTATTGGAGTCCAGCTTTGTTTAATTAAACTGATAGGACTTGATTTGGAAAGGCATACCTGTGTATATAAGACCTCACAGCTCACAGTGCATGTCAGACCAAATGAGAATCATGAGCTCAAAGGAACTGCCCAAGGAGCTCAGAGACAGAATTGTGGCAAGGCACAGATCTGGCCAAGGTTACAAAAGAATTTCTGCATTACTCAAGGTTCCTAAGAGCACAGTGGCCTCCATAATCCTTAAATGGAAGATGTTTGGGACCACCAGAAGTCTTCCTAGACCTGGCCGTCCAGCCAAACTGAGCAATCGTGGGAGAAGAGCCTTGGTGAGAGGTGAAGAACCCCAAGACCACTGTGGCTGAGCTCCAGAGATGCAGTAGGGAGATGGGAGAAAGTTGCACAAAGTCAACAATTACTGCAGCCTTCCACCAGTCGGGCCTTTATGGCAGAGTGGCTCGATGGAAGCCTCTCCTCAGTGCAAGATATGAAAGCCCGCATAGAGTTTGTTCAAAAACACATGAAGGACTCCCAGACTATGAGAAATAAGATTCTCTGGTCTGATGAGATGAAAATATAACTTCTTGGTGACAATTCTAAGCGGTATGTGAGGAGAAAACCAGGCACTGCTCATCACCAGCCCAATACAATCTCAACATTGAAACATGGTGGTGGCAACATCATGCTATGGGGTGTTTTTCAGCTGCAGGGACAGGATGACTGGTTGCAATTGAAGGAAATATGAATGCGGTCAAGTAGAAAGATATCCTGGATGAAAACCTCTTCCAGAGTGCTCTGGACCTCAGACTTGGCCAAAGGTTCACTTTCCAACAAGACAATGACCCTAAGCACACAGCTAAAATAACAAAGGAATGGCTTCAGAACAACTCTGTGACCATTCTTGACTGGCCCAGCCAGAGCCCTGACCTAAACCCAATTGAGCATCTCTGGAGAGACCTGAAAATGGCTGTCCACCAATGTTCACCATCCAACCTGACGGAACTGGAGAGGATCTGCAAGGAAGAATGGCAGAGGATCCTCAAATCCAGGTGTGAAAAACTTGTTGCATCATTCCCAAGAAGACTCATGTCTGTACTAGCTCAAAAGGGAGCTTATACTTAATACTAAGCAAAGGGTCTGAATACTTATGACCATGTGATATTTCAGTTTTTCTTTTTTAATAAATTTGCAAAAATTTCTACATTTCTGGGTTTTTTTTCAGTCAAGATGGGGTGCAAAATGAACTTTTTAGAATTTACCAAATGGCTACAATGAAACAGAGTGAAAAATAATTTAAAGAGGTCTAAATAATTTCTGTACCCACTGTATATAGGCCTGCATGTGTGTATATAGGCCTGCATGTGTGTATATGTGTGTATATAGGCCTGCATGTGGGTATATGCCTGCATGTGTGTGTATATTTGTGTGTATATGCCTGCATGTGTGTGTATATGTGTGTGTGTATATGCCTGCATGTGTGTGTATACATACAGTGGTGGCCAAAAGTATTGGCACCCCTGCAATTCTGTCAGATAATACTCAGTTTCTTCCTGAAAATGATTGCAATCACAAATTCTTTGGTATTATTATCTTCATTTAATTTGTCTTCAATGAAAAAACACAAAAAGAATTGTCCTAAAGAAAATTGGATATAATTCCACACCAAATCTAAAAAAAGGGGTAGACAAAAGTATTGGCACTGTTTGAAAAATCATGTGATGCTTCTCAAATTCGTGTAATTAACAGCACCTGTAACTTACCTGTGGCACCTAACAGGTGTTGGCAATAACTAAATCACACTTGCAGCCAGTTAACATGGATTAAAGTTGACTCAACCTCTGTCCTGTGTCCTTGTGTGTACCACATTGAGCATGGAGAAAAGAAAGAAGACCAAAGAACTGTCTGAGGACTTGAGAAACCAAATTGTGAGGAAGCATGAGCAATCTCAAGGCTACAAGTCCATCTCCAAAGACCTGAATGTTCCTGTGTCTTCCGTGTGCAGTGTCATCAAGAAGTTTAAAGCCCATGGCACTGTGGCTAACCTCCCTAGATGTGGATGGAAAAGAAAAATTGACGAGAGATTTCAACGCAAGATTGTGCGGATGGTGGATAAAGAACCTAGACTAACATCCAAACAAGTTCAAGCTGCCCTGCAGTCCGAGGGTACAATAGTGTCAACCCGTACTATCCGTCGGCGTCTGAATGAAAAGGGACTGTATGGTAGGATACCCAGGAAGACCCCACTTCTTACCCCGAGGCATAAAAATGCCAGGCTGGAGCTTGCCAAAACTTACCTGAGAAAGCCTAAAACGTTTTGGAAGAATGTTCTCTGGTCAGATGAGACAAAAGTAGAGCTTTTTGGGAAAAAGCATCAATATAGAGTGTACTGGAAAAAAAAGAGGCATTCAAAGAAAAGAACACAGTCCCTACAGTCAAACATGGCGGAGGTTCCCTGATGTTTTGGGGTTGCTTTGCTGCCTCTGGCACTGGACTGCTTGACCGTGTGCATGGCATTATGAAGTCTGAAGACTACCAACAAATTTTGCAGCATAATGTAGGGCCCAGTGTGAGAAAGCTGGGTCTCCCTCAGAGGTAATGGGTCTTCCAGCAGGACAATGACCCAAAACACACTTCCTGTTAAAACTCTCCTGTTAGTTTTTTTCTAGTTTGCTGGTCACATGACCTTTTTTGCCTATTTAATCCTGCTCTGCCCTCCTGGCCTTGCTGGACTTCATTGTAATTTCTACTCTTGAGCTAGCTTGGTGCTCTGTTACCTTTCTCTGTCAGTTTTGCTAGGTGGTTTACGTCCTTGTCTGGACTTTCGTGAGATTAATAAAATTACTGTACGCAATCCTTACCCACTGCCATTGATTCCTGATTTGTTTAACCAGTTAGTGGGGGCCAAGTGGTTCTCTAAAATTGATCTCCGGGGGGCATACAATTTGTTGCGTATGAAGGAGGGTGATGAAAGGAAGATTAATCCGGTGTTTCATGTTTCTCTGTTGAAAAGAGCTGATGTGTCGGATGGTGACGCCTCTACCACTGTTCCTCCCGTGGTGGAGGACGGGGAATATGAAATTTCCTGCATCCTAAATTCTAGACGGTATAGAGGGAGTTTGCAGTATCTCGTCGCTTGGAAGGGTTTCGGACCCGAGGATAACTCATGTGTGAGGGCGGATGATGTTTCTGCTTCCAGACTTGTCAGAGCGTTTCACAGGAGGTTTCCTGATAAGCCGGGGCCTAGGGGATCCGGAGGATCCTCTTAGAAGAGGGGGTACTGTTAGAACTCTCCTGTTAGGTTTTTTCTAGTTTGCTGGTCACATGACCTTTTTTGCCTATTTAATCCTCCTCCGCCCTCCTGGCCTTGCTGGACTTCATTGTAATTTCTACTCTTGAGCTAGCTTGGTGCTCTGTTACCTTTCTCTGTCAGTTTTGCTAGGTCTTCGGACCTCTATGTTCTTTGTTGTTTGTTTGTCTTATTTCTGCTTCCATTTCTGCTAGGAGATGTCCATCTTTCTCCCAGTCCCTAGTTCTTGTAGGGATCCCTTCCTCACATCTATAGGTCTTCGTTCAGACTAGCCGAGGACTTTAGCGGGTCTGATCGCAGGATCAGGTTCCCCGTTACATCGTAGGGATCCAGCTTAGTTCTATTGTAGGGACAGATCTCCTGTCTTTCCTTAGTGCTTGTAGCAGATCATAACAGTAAATCCAGCCCAAAATATTTCTCTAAGGAAAGACCTCCAGTTTCCATCATGGTCTCGGTTCAGGATTTGGCTCAACGCTTGCAGGGACTCTCTCTGGAGGTGGCCGAGCTCCAACAACACGTGAGTAGCTGTTCTGGAGCGCATTTTGTGGAGCCAAAGGTACGTCTGCCTCATCTATTTTTGGTGAACAACAAGATTTTTTTTCCTTTAAAAATGCTTGTTTGCTGTATTTTCGTTTGAGGCCCAGATCCTCTGGTGATGAATCACAGCGCATAGGGTTCGTAATGTCACTTTTGCAAGAACCTTAGGGACGGGCCTTTTCTCTCCAACCTAGTGATCCGTGCTTTAGATCAGTGGATAGTTTTTTTTCTTCTTTGGGGTTGTTGTATGATGATCCTGATCGTGTCTCATCTGCTGAGTCTGAATTAAGACGTTTGAGGCAGGGATCAGGTAATGTGGAAAATTATTGTACTCACTTCCGTCGGTGGTCTGCTCAGGTCGGGTGGAACGATTCAGCTTTGAAAAGTTTGTTTCTTGCGAGGCTAGGTGAAAGGGTTAAGGATCTGCTGATTGCTTATCCTTCACCTGGAAACTTGCAGGAGGCAATGCAATTAGCTATACGGGTGGACAGGAGACTGCGTGCAAGGGTTAATGAGAGTAAATCCTCTGCCATGTCAGCTCCGAGTCTTGAGAGGGTCTGTACTGACATTGGAGAGCCGATGGAGAATGGGGCGATGTCACCCCGCTCTCAGGAAAAAGACCCCAGATTTTCTGAAGGTTTGTGCTTTTATTGCGGTGGATCTGACCATTTCATTAGGAACTGTGTGCTTCGTATGAACAAAGAAAAAAAAAAGGTCAGTTACGCCCGTATAGCCTGTTTAAATACTAAGGGTGTACTTCTTTCTGCTACTACCACTGCTCAGGAAGAATTAATTGAATTTCGGGTATTTGTGGATTGTGGTTCTACTCTGAATGTGATTGATGGGGGATTCTTGGAAAAACTTAAATTAAAACCCAAACCTTTGTCATCCCCTATTGCCGTGGTTTCTGTCAATGGCTTTCCCTTAAAGAGTGTTACTCACAAGGTCTGTGAATTTCCCCTCACTATTAATGGTATTCACCAAGAGAATTTGGATTTGGTAGTATTAAATAATTTGCCTTCTCCAGTAGTATTGGGGTTACCCTGGTTAACCACTTCGCACCAGAGCCTGTTTTTGCCTTCGTGACCGGGCCAATTTTTTCAATTCTGACCACTGTCATTTTATGAAGCAATTACTCTGGAACGCTTCAACGGATCCCCCTGATTCTGAGATTGTTTTTTCGTGACATATTGTTCTTCATGATAGTGGTAAAATTTCTTTGATATCACATGCGTTTATTTGTGAAAAAATCGGAAATTTGGCGAAAATGTTGAAAATTTTGCAATTTTCAAACTTTGAATTTTCATGCCCTTAAATCAGAGAGATATGTCACACAAAAATACTTAATAAATAACATTTCCCACATGTCTACTTTACATCAGCACAATTTTGGAACCAAAATTCTTTTTTGTTAGGGAGCTATAAGGGTTAAAAGTTGACCAGCGATTTCTCATTTTTCCAACAAAATTTACAAAAACATTTTTTTAGGGACCATGTCATATTTGAAGTCACTTTGAGGGGTCTTTATGACAGAAAATACCCAAAAGTGACACCGTTCTAAAAACTGCACCCCTCAAGGTGCTGAAAACCACATTGAAGAACTTTATTAACCCTTCAGGTGCTTCACAAGAATTTTTGGAATGTGGAAGAAAAAAATTAACATTTAACTTTTTTCACAAAAATGTTACTTTAGACCCAATTTTTTTTATTTTCACAGGGGTAACAGGAAAAAATGGACCCCAAAATTTTTTGTGCAATTTCTCTTGAGCGTGCTGATACCCCATATGTGAGGGAAAACCACTGTTTGGGCGCACGGCAGGGCTCGGAAAGGAAGGAGCGCCATTAGACTTTTTGAATGTAAAATTTGTCTGAATAATTAGCAGACACCATGTTGCGTTTGGAGAGCTCCTGATGTGACTAAACAGTGGAAACCCCCCACCAGTGACACCATTTTGGAAACTAGACCCCTTAGGGAACATATCTAGATGTGTGGTGAGCACCTTGAACCCCAAGGTGCTTCACAGAAGTTTATAATATTGAGCTGTAAAAATAAAATTTTCACATTTTTCCCACAAAAACGTTTTTCATCCCTTAATTTTCCATTATCATAATGGTAATAGGATAAATTGCACCATGAAATTTGTTGTGCAATTTCTCCTAAACACGCCGATATCCCATATGTGGGGGAAAACCACTGTTTGGGCGCACGGCAGGGTTTGGAAGAGAAGAAGCGCCATTTGACTTTTTGAATGTAAAATTTGTCTGAATAATTAGCAGACGCCATGTTGCGTTTGGAGAGCCCCTGATGTTCCTAAACAGTGGAAACCCCCCACAAGTGACACCATTTTGGAAACTAGACCCCTTAGGAAACTTATCTAGATGTGTGGTGAGCACCTTGAACCCCAACGTGCTTCACAGAAGTTTATAATAATCAGCTGTAAAAATAAAATTTTCACATTTTTCCCGCAAAAACGTTTTTCATCCCTTAATTTTGCATTATCATAAGGGTAATAGGATAAATTGCACCATGAAATTTGTTGTGCAATTTCTCCTGAACACGCCGATACCCCATATGTGGAGGCAAACCACTGTTTGGGTGCACGGCAGGGCTCGGAAGGGAAGTAGCGCCATTTGACTTTTTGAATGTAAAATTTGTTTGAATAATTAGCGGACGCCATGTTGCATTTGGGGAGCCCCTGATGTGCCTAAACAGTGGAAACCCCATACAAGTGACACCATTTTGGAAATTAGACCCCTTAGGGAACTTATCTAGATATGTGGTGAGCACCTTGAACCCCCAGCTGCTTCACAGAAGTTTATAATATTGAGCCATAAAAATAAAATTTTCACATTTTTCCCACAAGAAATGTTTTCCTTTCCCAAATTTTATACTATCATAAGGGTAACAGGATAAATTGCACCATGAAATATGTTGTACAATTTCTCCTGAACACGCCGATACCCCATATGTGGGGGAAAACCACTGCTTTGGTGTACGGCAGGGTTCGGAAGAGAAAGGAGCGCTATGTTGGCTGGGATAGGCAGCAGACACCGTGTCACATTTGAAGAGTCGCTGACATGCAGAAACAGCAGAAACCCCCACAAGTGACCCCATTTTGTAAACTACACCTCTCAAGGAATTCATCTAGGGAAGTAATGAGTATTTTTTAATTTTTAAATTTATACCATTGGGCAGTGAAAAAAGCATAATTATATTTTTACCACAAAAAAATGTTTTACCTTCAGATTTTACATTTTCACACAGGACAATATGTAAAAATGGTGCCGAAATGTGTCACACAATTTCTTCTAAAAGTGCCAATACCCCATATGTGGCTGTATCGTACCGCTCAGCCATATGGCGAGATCTGGGGGGGACGGAGTGCTATTTGACAATTGGAGAACATATTATTGTAGAATAGGCATTTGGATTTGGGAGCACAAAATTTTTTGAATTTCTTTTGGGGGGCAAGGGCCATTTCGCTTTTCCAGAGCCTTTCTGCTACCAGTAACTTGGAAGTCCCTTATATTTTTAACAGATGACGGACCTGAGTGGGGACTAGCTTTTTTTGAGGACTGAGTTGAAGCTTTTATTGGGAACATTTTACGTAACATTTTATCCGGCGCTCTAGGCTGAGCACTTACATCGGGGTTTTCAATCTAAATTTCCAAGTGATGTAATTCAGATGAAACCCCTGCGGGATCCATTCACTGTAATGAGGCAGCAGAGTTACTCTGGACTCCGTCTGGCCTCTGTTTAGCGGTGTCCTTTTTTTCAGAAGTGCACAAAACTGTGGCCAACCGCACTTTTACGCACGCCTAAAACAAATGACACCGTGTTATCACAGGCCAGACGACATCCACAGTGGCCTATATCTGCCTCATTACAGGGAATCTTCCGTCATGGGTTCCGGCTGAATCACATATTTCAGAGATTTACATGGAAACTCTGGCGTAAGTGCTCAGCGCAGAGCGCAGGATAAATGTGTGCCGAGCCATACTGCGATCTTTGGGAGACATAATAAACAAATCAGTAGCAGGTGAAGAATTGGTTTTATTTATTTTTTTACGCCGTTCCTAGTGTGATATAACTGATTAGATTACTTTATTCTTCGGGTCGGTGCGATTACAGAGATACCAGATTTATATTGGGTTTTTATAACTGACAGCTGTCACACACTAAGAGACGCTTTTTTTTTTGCAAAATCTAGTTTTTGCATCGCCATATTTTGAGAGCTATAATTTTTCCATATTTCATCCGACAGAGTCATATGATGGCTTGTTTTTTGCGGGACGAGTTGACATTTTTATTGGTACCATTTGTGGGTACGTGACATTTTTTGATCGCTTTCTATTCTGTTTTTTTGGGAGGTAAAATTAACAAAAACCAACAATTCAGGAATTGTTTTTTGAGGTTTTTTTTTATGCCATTCTGCGTGTGGTAAAAGTGATCAGGCAGCGTTATTCTTCGGGTCAGTACATTTACAGCGATACTACACTTACTGTATATTTTTTTGTGTTTTGGCGCTTTTACACAATAAAACAATTTTATAGAAAAAATATTTTTTTTGCATTGCTTTATTCTGAGAGGTATAACTTTTTTATTTTTTGGCTGATGGAGCTGTATAGCGGCTTGATTTTTGCGGAACAAGATGTCGTTTTCAGGGGTACCATTTCTATTTCCATTTTGCTTTTTGATCGCATTTTTTTCCACTTTTTGTTTGGCGATATGAGGAAAAAGCATAGTTTTTTGCTCCGTTTTTTATTTATTTTTATTACGGTGTACACATAAGGAGTTAATTAGTGTGACAGTTTTATAGCTCGGGTTGTTTCGGACACGGCAATACCAAATATGTGTACTTTTTTTATTTTTGCATAACTATATGGATTTATCGGTTTAATATTTTATTTATTTATTTTTATTTATTTTGTATTTTTTTTTTAACAGTTTCAAAACATTTTTTTTACTTTTTTTTACATTTTTACTTAGTCCCTGTATGGGACATTAATTTTTATTTTTCTGATCCCTGATCTCATGTAATGTAATAGACATATATTACATTATATGAGATCTTCACTGACTGTTTCACAGTCTCTTGTCTGGCATCAGCTACAGGCTGAAGCCAGACAGGAAGGACACCATATATGGCAGAGCTGGAGGCGGTCATGTGACCTCCAGCTGCCATAGCAACGCCAGGTCCTGAAAGCAATCAAGGGGTCGTCAGAGAGGTAAGTGGACGACCCCCTCTCCTCCTGCTGTCTCCTATATGCCGCGATCACTATAGATCGCAGCATATAGAAGACAGCAAAGGGTTAACATCACTGGGACCTGATCTAATCAGGTCCCGATGATGTTCCCTGTCAGAGGTAATGCTCTGCACCGCTCTCACAGCGCTTGCAGGACCCAGGGGGTCCTGAGCACTGCGAGACCACCCACCGTTTTTAAACGTCCACGCTGCACAGAGCCCAGGCAGCGCGGACGTTTATCTACAGTGGGCGGTCGGGAAGCGGTTAAAATTCCACAATCCTGTACTGGATTGGTCTACCAATGAAATTAAGTCCTGGAGCCCTAAGTGTTATGACAAGTGTTGTAACGGTCGCATTGCTGCTGTGGATAAAGGGGAGTTACCTGTACCTATTCAGGATTTTTGGAAAGTTTTTTCTGAGAAGGAATCGCAAATTTTTCCTCCCCATAGAGACTATGATTGTACCATTGAATTTATCCCTGGAGCGACTCTTCCTAAAAGTCGTTTATTTAATCTTACTATTCCTGAGAGAAAGTCTTTGGAGGAATACATACAGACAAGCTTGGCCGCCGGTCACATTAGGCCTTCCAAGTCTCCTATGGCTGTTGGATTTTTTTTTGTTTAAAAAAAGGACGGTGGTTTACGTCCTTGTCTGGACTTTCGTGAGATTAATAAAATTACTGTACGCAATCCTTACCCACTGCCATTGATTCCTGATTTGTTTAACCAGTTAGTGGGGGCCAAGTGGTTCTCTAAAATTGATCTCCGGGGGTCATACAATTTGTTGCGTATGAAGGAGGGTGATGAAAGGAAGATTAATCCGGTGTTTCATGTTTCTCTGTTGAAAAGAGCTGATGTGTCGGATGGTGACGCCTCTACCACTGTTCCTCCCGTGGTGGAGGACGGGGAATATGAAATTTCCTGCATCCTAAATTCTAGACGGTATAGAGGGAGTTTGCAGTATCTCGTCGCTTGGAAGGGTTTCGGACCCGAGGATAACTCATGGGTGAGGGCGGATGATGTTTCTGCTTCCAGACTTGTCAGAGCGTTTCACAGGAGGTTTCCTGATAAGCCGGGGTCTAGGGGATCCGGAGGATCCTCTTAGAAGAGGGGGTACTGTTAGAACTCTCCTGTTAGGTTTTTTCTAGTTTGCTGGTCACATGACCTTTTTTGCCTATTTAATCCTCCTCCGCCCTCCTGGCCTTGCTGGACTTCATTGTAATTTCTACTCTTGAGCTAGCTTGGTGCTCTGTTACCTTTCTCTGTCAGTTTTGCTAGGTCTTCGGACCTCTATTTTCTTTGTTGTTTGTTTGTCTTATTTCTGCTACAATTTCTGCTAGGAAGTGTCCATCTTTCTCCCAGTCCCTAGTTCTTGTAGGGATCCCTTCCTCACATCTATAGGTCTTCATTCAGACTAGCCGAGGACTTTAGCGGGTCTGATCGCAGGATCAGGTTCCCCGTTACATCGTAGGGATCCAGCTTAGGTCTATTGTAGGGACAGATCTCCTGTCTTTCCTTAGTGCTTGTAGCAGATCATAACACTTCCAAAAGCACTATAAAATGGTTTGAGAGAAAGCACTGGAGACTTCTAAGGTGGCCAGCAATGAGTCCAGACCTGAATCCCATAGAACACCTGTGGAGAGATCTCAAAATGTCAGTTTGGAGAAGGCATCCTTCAAATATCAGGGACCTGGAGCAGTTTTCCAAAGAAGAATGGTCTACAATTCCAGCAGAGCATTGTATGAAACTCATTGATGGTTACTGGAAGCGGTTGTTCGCAGTTATTTTGGTTAAAGGTTGTGCAACCAAGTATTAGGCTGAGGGTGCCAATACTTTTGTCTGGCCCATTTTTGGAGTTTTGTGTGAAATGATCAATGATTTGATTTTTGCTTCCTTCTCTTTTGTGTTTTTTCCTTGCAAGCAAATTAAATGAAGATAATAAGACCAAAGAATTTGCGATTGCATTCATTTTCAGAAAGAAACAGTATTATCTGACAGAATTGCAGGGGTGCCAATACTTTTGGCCACCACTGTAAGTGTGTGTATATGCCTGCATGTGTGTATACATATGTGTGTATATGCCTGCATGTGTGTGTATATATATGTGTGTGTATATGCCTGAATGTGTGTATATATATATGTGTGTGTATATGCCTGCATGTGTGTGTATATATATATATATATATATATATATGTTTGTGCATATGCCTGCATGTGTGTGTTTACACCTGCATGTGTGTATATATGTTTGTGTATATGCCTGCATGTGTATATGTATAGGTTTGTATGTGTGTGTGTCTGCGTTTGCATGTGTACGTGTCTGCCTCGGTAGCATGTCTGCATATGCGTGTCTGCATATGCATTGAAATGCTTATGTCTGCATGCGCGTCTGTCTTTGAGTGTCTGCATGTGTGTGTATATGTGCATGTCTGCCTGGGTGTGAATGTCTACATGTGCATATCTGCGTATGCTTTCCGTGCGTGTGTCTGCATGCGCGCGTTTTTGTTTAAATGAACATTTCTGTGGGTGTGTATGACTTTGAGTGTCTGCATGTGCATGTCTGTGTGTGTGTATGTGTCTTCACATGTACTTCCCTGCGTGTGTGTGCGCTTGTCTGAGTGTGCATTTCTGTGTACGTATCTTTGCTTGCCTGCGTCTGTATATGTGCGTGTCCCCATTTCTGCGTGTGTACATGCCTGCGAGTGTGTGTCTGCGTGTGCGTGCCTGCTTGCTTGTGTATAATAGTGCGTGTGTGTTTATGCTCCCTTCTGCATATGTGTGTGTCTCCATGTGTGTCTTTGTGCATGTCTGTGTGCTCTTCCAATGATTTATTATATTATAGATGGGGAGAAATTTTAGTAAACAGTATGGTGAATGAGGGGAAGGGTGGGAATGGGCGCAGGAAAAGAATGGGGAAGGGGGATGTATGATGAGACAGTATGGAGAGTGGGAGGATGTGTGAGGAGTAGTGATGAGCGAGCATGCTCGCTACTGCTCGGTGCTCGTCTGAGCATCTCACTGCTCGGGAAGCTCGGCGCTCGCCGAATATTTCCGGAGTTGTTCGGCAGGAGCTCGGGTCCCCTCCCTGCATGTTTGGCGGTCTTTAGAGCGCCAATCAACATGCAGGGATTGCCTGTCACTCATTGTAATGCCACAGCCATGGTGGTTGTGGCATTACAGTGATTGGATGGCCGCACAGAGTAATCAGGTCTATATCAGACCTGGCACCGCTGTGCTCATCACCGTCACTCCGGAATCAGGCAGAGTAGGGAGAGGTGCTGCTGCGTCTGGGAGAGATTTGCTAGTGTATTAGGTAGTGTAGGGAGGAAAACCGTACATTACACATATCCATCTTAACAAACAGTCCTTCTGAGGACTAATCCATCTGCAGAGATATCAGGCAGGCAGTGTATATAGGCAGGCAGTGTATATGGCAGACAGCAGTGCATATAGCACAGGAGACTCCATTCCAATTCTGCCTTCTTCTGCTGTTAGATATTTCTATACAAAGGCTCAGGTCTCAGGAGCCAGGAATACTTTTTTGGGATATTAATCCTCATTATTTGCTTAAAAAGCCATCCAAAGAACACCATTTTTCTGCGCCATTTGCTTGTTGGCACTGCAGAATACAGCCAAGTCCTTTCCATATTACAGCGCTAGAAATCCAGATATTTAAAACTGTGTTTTCGCTGTCACACGGATCACATATACGTTTTCAGAAAATACTGTCATTTTTGGCCTCCATTCTAATTTTTTTTCACTGTGTCAGCGAAGTTTTTGACACCGGTTTGCTGTTCAAACTAGTTACCTACAGGCCAGATATTTAAAACTCTGTTTTCTCCATCACACGGATCACATATACCTTGTCAGAAAATACTGACATTTCTGACCTCCATTAAAAATTTCCTTCAGTGTGTCAGTGAAGCAATTCACACCAGTTTGCTGTTCAAATTACTTACCTACAGGCTAGGTATTTAAAACAATGTTTTCTCCGTCACACAGATCACATATATGTTGTCAGAAAATACTGCCATTTCTGGCCTCCATTAAAAATTTCCTTCAGTGTGTCAGTGAAGCAATTCACACCAGTTTGCTGTTCAAACTAGTTTCCTACACACCAGGTATTTAAAACTCTGTTTTCTCCGTCAAACAGATCACATATACGTTGTCAGAAAATACTGCCATTTCTGGCCTCCATTAAAAATTTCCTTCAGTGTGTCAGTGAAGCAATTCACACCAGTTTGCTGTTCAAACTAGTTAACTACAGGCCAGGTATTTAAAACTCTGTTTTCTCCGTCACACGGATCACATATACGTTGTCAGAAAATATTGCCATTTTTGGCCTCCATTAAAATATTCCTTTAGTGTGTCAGTGAAGCAATTCACACCAGTTTGCTGTTCAAACTATTTACCTACAGGCCAGGTATTTAAAGCTCTGTTTTCTCCGTCACACGGATCACATGTATGTTGTCAGAAAATACTGCCATTTCTGGCCTCCATTAAAAATTTCCTTCAGTGTATTAGTGAAGCAATTCACACCAGTTTGCTGTTCAAACTAGTTACCTACAGGCCAGGTATTTAATACTTTGTTTTCTCCATAACACGGATCACATAAAAGTTCTCTCCAAACCCAGTCATTTGTAGGGAGCGTAGAAGATACTGTCCTCCATTTAAAATGGGCAAGGCACGTGGCAAGGGACGGGGAACTGGACATGATGGTGATGGTGCATGCAGAGGCCGAGGACAAGGCCGTGGGCAAGCTGAAATTGTGCCACAACAAACACCCACATCTTCTTGCCCGACCTCCCTGTCCCAATTCCTAGGGGACCACGGCACACCACTATTGTACCCAGAGCAGTGTCAAAAGGTTGTTGGTTGGATAGTGGATAATACTTCTAGTCAATTAGCCACCACCACCATCACCCTGTCTTCCACACGGTCAAGTTTCAGTAGTCTGGACCGCATATTCCTCACCCTGATCCTCCTTCCTCCCACCATGCCGAGTGCCCGGAGACAACTGATCCCACACTTGGACACTCTGAAGAGCTGTTCACTTTTCCATTTATAGATTCGGGCCTCTCGCCCGGTCCACTTGAAGCGGGGCAAGAAGAGATCGCGTGTAGCGATGCCCAAATATTTCAGCAGCCACGGTCACACGAAGGCGAGGGTGGGAATGTGTCACAAGAGGTGGGCGATGATGAGACACAATTGCCAGAAAGTCAAGAGGAGGACCAGGGTGCGGAAGTGGAAGACGAGGTGGTGGATGATTTAGTAACTGACCCAACCTGGCAGGAGGACATGTAGAGCGAGGACAGTAGCACACAGGGGGAGGGAGGTAGAGCACCCCAACAGGCAGGAAGAAGCAGTGTGGGGGCCGCAGACAGAAGGCAGGCAACAGTTCCCCATAACACCAACACGAAGGAAGTTGCCAGTACAACTGTTAGGTCTTCCAGAGTCTGGTTGTTTTTTAAAGACTCTGCCGATAACCCCCAAAAGTCCATTTGCACCACCGGCCAGGCCAGCATCAGCAGGGGTGGCAAAACTACGAGCCTGACCACCACCTGCATGTTCAGGCACATGGCAGCAAAGCACCCGACTTTGTGGCTTGAACCCCAGGGTCCAGGAACAGTGTCTGCAGGTGGCACCATTGCTTCTTCCGCTGTTGTGCATGCAAGCCAATCCCCTGTCCATGGAGCATGCGAAGATGCCTCCTGCCCTGCACCTGTCATTGCGCACTCTCAAGTAGCAGCATCAGCACAGCGTTCAGTTGTCCATACCACAGTCCTTGGAACGCAAGCGCAAATATGCAGCCAACGCCCCACAGGCCACACTACTAAATTCTCACATTTCACGACTGCTTGCGCTCGAAATGTTGATTTTAAGCTCATGTAGACAGAAGCATTCCGCCACTATTTCACCCGGTGTGCCTTCCCTGCATTGCACAAGCAAGTGTCCCAAAACAATAGCCGTGCCCTCAACAATGCAGTTACCGGGAAAGCCTACCTAACCACGGACATGTGGACAAGTGCTTGGGGGCAGGGACGGTACATCTCGCTGACGGCACACTGGGTTAACAGAGTGGAAGCCAGGACCCAGTCGGACCTTAGGACGGAACACGTCCTCCCGAAGCCAAAGATTGCGGGCCCTAGGTCAATCAGGGTTGCCCCCATGGTCTACAGCTCCTTCACCTCATTCTCCTCAGCCTCCTCGTCAGCCTCCATCTCTGAAATTACCACATCAGTCACAAGCTGGATGCACTTGAGCACTGCCTTGGCCAAGCGGCAACAGGCTGTGTTGAAGCTAATATGCTTAGGTGACAAACCGCACAATGCTGAAGAGTTGTGGACAGCTCTTAAAGAGCAGGCAGATCTGTGGCTCACACCGCTGAACCTAAAGCCAGGCATGGTTGTGTGTGACAATGGACGGAGCCTGGTGGCGGCTCTGAGGCGAGCTCACACACGTACCATGACTGGCCCGTGTGCTTAACTTCATCGTTAATCGGTTTCTCAAATCCTACCCGGAGCTGCTGGATCTGCTTGTTAAAGTATGCCGCCTGTGTACCCATTTTAGAAAGTCAGCTACAGCTTCCGCAGCCCTTGCAGTGTTTCATCAGCGTTTGCAGCTTCGGCTCAAAGACTGGTGTGTGATGTCCCCACGTGTTTGAACTCTACACTGCAGATGTTGGGAAGGATTTGTGAGCAGAAGAGGGCAGTTGTTGAGTACCAGCATCAATAAGGCCGTCGGTATTCAGTTCAGACTCCACACATAAGACCTCAGGAGTCGACATGGATGTCAGACATATGTACCATCCTCCAAAGCTTTGAGGATGCCACCAAGATGGTGAGCGGCGATGATGCCATAATTAGCGTCACCATCCCGATTCTCTGTCTTCTGAAATGCTCTCTGCTCACAATCAAAAAGGATGCATTGCAGGCGGAGCACGATGAGATGGAGCAAGGAACCATACAGGGTGATTACACACAGCCCAGCCTCATCTCATCCCAACATGGATTGGATGACAATGAGGAAGAGGAGGAGGAGGAAGGACAGGAGCTAGTTTCATGCGCTGTAGACGGTAGTACCTGTACAACTGTCATACAGTACTACCTGCAGAGCTGTCACACCGTCTGTTCAGCGTGGATGGCAAGAGGACAGAGTGGAGGAGGAGGAGGAGAGCATGGTCAGTCATCCTCTTGGTGAGGACACGGAAGTCTTGCCTGTTAATAGTCTGGCATGCATGGCTGAGTTTATGTTACGCTGCCTTTCCCATGATCCTCGCGTTTTCAAAATTTTGGTTGACAGTCATTACTGGTTGGTGACACTTCTAGACCCACGCTACAAGGAGAACTTTATATCTCTTATTACTGAGGCGGACAGGTCTACCAAAATGGGGCTGTACCAGAAGGCCCTTTTTGCGGAACTATTAAAAAAAATCCCATCTGAAAACGCTGGCAGCAGATGGTACACTTCGTTGGACAACCAAGGAGTACAGGCGAGAGAGACACAACTTCAATCCAGCAGGGGAACACTATCAAAGTTCTGGGAGGGTTTTCTCAGCCTCTCCCATCGCACAGGTCCTGAGGCGCGGGGTACTCTCAAAAGGAGTGCAAAGTTTGGGAAGAAGCTGAGGGAGTACCTTGCCGACCGTACAAACGTCCTCCGTGATTCCTCTGTGCCTTGTAATAATTGGGTATCCAAGCTGGATATGTGGAATGAACTGGCTCTCTATGCCTTGGAGGTCCAGGCCTGCCCTGCCGCCAGCGTTTTATCAGAGCGGATTTTTATTGCCACTGGTGGAATTATAACTGATAAGCGCATTCGCCTGTCAAATGAAAATGCTGACAGGCTGACTCTTATAAAAATGAACAAGGGCTGGATTGGGCCAGACTTCTCAACACCACTGAATGATAGCAGAGTAAAATAAACTCAAATCCAGTGTCTTTTCTTGGGAGGTGTATTCCCATGCACCTTTTCACACCCAGACATGGGTATACGCTTCCTGATTTTGGCTATTTGCTCTTGTCCTCCTCCTTCTCCTCATACTCCACAACCATATCACCAGGGTGACCGTGGTCCGTGATGCAACACCCACATAATTTTTTTAAAGGGTGTTTATGATGCCCATAAAAAAAAAATTTTATACAGTATGTTCATGTATACCCCCTAGGGGTATATGTTTGTCAGCCCATACACTTAGTGCATGGGCATTACAAGTATAGGAGTCCCGCTCCTTTCTAATGGGAACATTTTTTTAGCAAATTTGGCAACGCTTGCATTCACTGCATAGGCCAACACTATGGGAGACCCACTTCCTAATAATGGGAACATTGTTTTGAGGAGGCCCTCTGATCTCCATGTATCTTCCAAGGGGCATTGAAGTGACCCCAAATTTTTGGCAGCCCTTGCATTCACTGCATAGGCCAACACTATGGGAGACTCTCCTTTCTAATGGGAATTTGTTGTTACTGTGGCCCTGCTCTATGTCTCTTTAAATTGTTAGTGGGGTTTTTACTAAATTTGGTCAGCCGTTAGACTCACTGCATACCCTATAACTGTATAGCAGACACTCTCCTTTCTAATGGGAATTTGTCGTTACTTTGGCCCTGCTCTATGTGTCTTTAATTTCTTAGTGGGGTTTTTCCTA
The DNA here is from genome assembly GCF_046119375.1 of Phyllobates terribilis. Taxonomy (NCBI): domain Eukaryota; kingdom Metazoa; phylum Chordata; class Amphibia; order Anura; family Dendrobatidae; genus Phyllobates; species Phyllobates terribilis. Next base: position 458,875,457 of record NW_027362764.1, read on the forward strand.
AATTTGGTCAGCCGTTGGACTCACTGCATACCCTATAAGTGTATAGCAGACGCTCTCCTTTCTAATGGGAATTTGTCGTTACTTTGGCCCTGCTCTATGTGTCTTTAATTTCTTAGTGGGATTTTTCCTAAATTTGGTCAGCCGTTGGACTCATTGCATACCCTATGACTGTGTAGCAAACTCTCTCCTTTCTTATGGGAATTTGTCGTTACTCTGGCCCTGCTCTATGTTTCTTTAAATTCTTAGTGGGGTTTTTCCTAAATTTGGTCAGCCGTTGGACTCACTGCATACCCTATAAGTGTATAGCAGACTCTATCCTTTCTAATTGGAGTTTGTCGTTACTCTGGCCCTGCTCTATGTGTCTTTAATTTCTTAGTGGGGTTTTTGCTAAAGTTAGTCAGCCACTGAACTCACTGTATACCCTAAAACTGTATAGCAGACTCTCTCCTTTCTAATGGGAATTTGTCATTACTGTGGCCCTGATCTATGTGTCTTTAATTTCTTAGTGGGGTTTTTCCTAAATTTGGTCAGCCATTGGACTCACTGCATACCCTATAACTGTATAACAAACCCTATCCTTTATAGTGGAAACATGTCGTACTTGTTACTGTGGCGCTGTTCTATGTGTCTTAAATTTCGTAGTGGGGTTTTTCCTAAATTTGGTCAGCCATTGAACTCACTGCATATCCTATAACTGTAATGCAGACTTTCTCCTCTCTAATGGGAATTTGTCGTTACTGTGGCACTGATCTATGTATCTTTAATTTCTTAGTGGGGTTTTTCCTAAATTTGGTCAGCCGTTGGACTCACTGCATACCCTATAACTGTGTAGCAAACTCTCTCCTTTCTTATGGGAATTTGTCATTACTGTGGCCCTGCTCTATGTTTCTTTAATTTCTTAGTCCGGTTTTTCCTAAATTTGGTCAGCCGTTGGACTCACTGCAAACCATATAACGGTATAGCAGACTCTACCCTTTCTAATGAGAATTTGTCATTACTGTGGCCCTGCTCTATGTGTCTTTAAATTCTTAGTGGTGTTTTTCCTAAATTTGGTCAGCCACTGGATTCACTGCATACCCTATAACTGTATAGCAGACCGTCTCCTTACTAATGGGAACATGCCGTACATCTTACTGTGGCCCTGCTCTATGTGTCTTTAAATTATTAGTGGGGTTTTTCCTAAAATTTAGTCAGCTGTTGGACTCACTGCATACTCAATAACTGTATGGCAGACTATCTCCTTTCTAATGGGAACATGTCGTACTCGTTACTGTGGCCCTGCTCTATGTGTCTTTAGATTCTTAGTGGGTTTTTCCTAAATTTGGTCAGCCGTTGGACTGACTGCATACCCTATAACTGTACAGCAGAATCTCTCCTTTCTAATGGGAACATGTCGTTACTATGGCCCTGCTCTATGTGTCTTTAATTTCTTAGTAGTTTTTTTCCTAAATTTGGTCAGCCGTTGGACTCACTGCATACCCTATAACTGTATAGCGAACCCTCTCCTTTCTACTGGGAACATGTCATACTCGTTACTGTGACCCTGCTCTATGTGTCTTTAAATTATTAGTGGGGTTTTTCCTAAATTTGGTCAGCCGTTAGACTCACTGCATACCCTATAAATGTATAGCAGACGCTCTCCTTTCTAATGGGAATTTGTCGTTACTGAGGCCCTGCTCTATGTGTCTTTAATTTCTTAGTAAGGTTTTTCCTAAATTTGGTCAGCCGTTGGACACACTACATACCCTATGACTGTGTAGCAAACTCTCTCCTTTCTTATGGGAATTTGTCATTACTGTGGCCCTGCTCTATGTTTCTTTAATTTCTTAGTCGGTTTTTTCCTAAATTTGGTCAGCCGTTGGACTCACTGCATGCACTATAACTGTATAGCAGACCCTCTCTTTTCTATTGGGAATATGTTTTACTTGTTACTGTGGCTCTGCTCTATGTGTCTTTAAATTCTTAGTGGGGTTTTTCCTAAATTTGGTCAGCCATTGGACTCACTGCATACCCTATAACTGTATAGCAGGCTCTCTCATTTCTAATGGGAATTTGTCGTTACTGTGGCCCTGCTCTATGTGTCTCTAATTTCTTAGTGGGGTTTTTCCTAAATGTGGTCAGCCATTGAACTCACTGTATACCCTAAAACTGTAAAGCAGACTCTCTCAGATCTAATGGGAATTTGTCATTACTGTGGCCCTGATCTATGTGTCTTTAATTTTTTAATGGGGTTTTTCCTAAATTTGGTCAGCCATTGGAATCACTGCATACCCTATAACTGTATAACAAACCCTCTCCTTTATAGAGGAAAAATGTCGTACTTGTTACTGTGGCGCTGCTCTATGTGTCTTATATTTTGCAGTGGGGTTTTTCCTAAATTTGGTCAGCCATTGAACTCACTGCATACCCTATAAGTGTATAGCAGACTTTCTCCTTTCTAATGGGAACATGTCTTTACTGTGGCCCTGCTCTATGTGTCTTTAATTTCTTAGTTGGGTTTTTCCTAAATTTGGTCAGCCGTTGAACTCACTGCATACCCTATAACTGTATAGCGAACCCTCTCCTTTTTAATGGGAACATGTCATACTCGTTACTGTGACCCTGCTCTATGTGTTTTTACATTCTTAGTGGGGTTTTTCCTAAATTGGGTCAGCCGTTAGACTCACTGCATACCCTATAACTGTATAGCAGACGCTCTCCTTTCTAATGGGAATTTGTCGTTACTTTGGCTCTGCTCTATGTGTTTTTAATTTCTTAGTGGGGTTTTTCCTAAATTTGGTCAGCCGTTGGACTCATTGCATACCCTATGACTGTGTAGCAAACTCTCTGTTTTCTATTGGGAAAATGTTGTACTTGTTACTGTGGCCCTGCTCTATGTGTCTTTAAATTCTTAGTTTGGTTTTTCCTAAATTTGGTCAGCCGTTGGACTCACTGCATACCATATAAGTGTATAGCAGACTCTCTCCTTTCTAATGGGAGTTTGTCGTTACTGTGGCCCTGCTCTATGTGTCTTTAATTTCTTAGTGGGTTTTTTGCTAAAGTTAGTCAGCCACTGAACTCACTGTATACCCTAAAACTGTATAGCAGACTCTCTCCTTTCTAATAGGAATTTGTCGTTACTGTGGCCCTGATCTATGTGTCTTTAATTTCTTAGTGGGGTTTTTCCTAAATTTTCTCAGCCATTGGATTCACTGCATACCCTATAACTGTATAACAAACCCTCTCCTTTACAGTGGAAACATGTCGTACTTGTTACTGTGGCGTTGCTCTATGTGTCTTAAATTTCATAGTGGGGTTTTTCCTAAATTTGGTCAGCCATTGAACTCACTGCATATCCTATAACTGTAATGCAGACTTTCTCCTTTCTAATGGGAATTTGTCATTACTGTGGCACTGACCTATGTATCTTTAATTTCTTAGTGGGGTTTGTCCTAAATTTGGTCAACCGTTGGACTCATTGCATACCCTATAACTCTATAGCAGACCGTCTCTTTACTAATGGGAACATGTCGTACATGTTACTGTGGCCCTGCTCTATCTGTCATTAAATTCTTAGTGGGGTTTTTCCTAAATTTGGTCAGCCGTTGGACTCACTGTATACCCTATAACTGTATAGCAGACCCTCTCCTTTCTAAAGGGAACATGTCATACCCATTACTGTGGCCCTGCTCTATGTGTCTTTAAATTCTTAGTGGGGTTTTTCCTAAATTTGGTCAGCCATTGGACTCAATGCATACCCTATAAGTGTATAGCAGACCCTTTCCAATGGGAATTTGTCGTTACTGTGGCCCTGCTTTATGCCTCTTTAAATTATTAGTGGGTTTTTTCCTAAATTCTGTCAGCTATTGGTCTCACAGCATACCCTATAACTGTATAGCAGACTCTCTCCTTTCTAATGGGAACAAGTCGTACTCGTTACTATGGCCCTGCTCTATGTGTCTTTAAATGCTTATTGGGTTTTTTCCTAAATTTGGCCAGCCGTTGGACTCACTGCATACCCTATAACTGTACAGCAGACTCTCTCCTTTCTAATGGGAACTTGTCGTTACTGTGGCCCTGCTCTATGTGTCTTTAATTTCTTAGTTGGGTTTTTCCTAAATTTGGTCAGCCATTGGACTCACTGCATACCCTATAACTGTATAGCGAACCCTCTCCTTTCCACTGGGAAAATGTCATACTCGTTACTGTGACCCTGCTCTATGTGTCTTTAAATTCTTAGTGGGTCTTTCCTAAATTTGGTCAACCGTTGGACTCACTGCATACCCTATAACTCTATAGCAGACCGTCTCCTTACTAATGGGAACATTTCGTACATGTTACTGTGGCCCTGCTCTATGTGTCATTAAATTCTTAGTGGGGTTTTTCCTAAACTTGGTCAGCCGTTGGACTCACTGCATACCCTATAACTTTACAGCAGACTCTCTCCTTTCTAATGGGAACTTGTCGTTACTGTGGCCCTGCTCTATGTGTCTTTAATTTCCTAGTTGGGTTTTTCCTAAATTTGGTCAGCCGTTGTACTCACTGCATACCCTATAACTGTATAGCGAACCCTCTCCTTTCCACTGGGAAAATGTCATACTCGTTACTGTGATCCTGCTCTATGTGTCTTTAAATTCTTAGTGGGTCTTTCCTAAATTTGGTCAGCCGTTGGACTCACTGCATACCCTATAACTGTATAGCAGACTCTCTCCTTTCTAATGGGAATTTGTTGTTACTGTGGCCCTGCTCTATGTGTCTTTAATTTCTTAGTGGGGTTTTTCCTAAATTTGGTCAGCCGTTGGACTTACTGCATACCCTATAAATGTATAGCAGACTCTCTCCTTTCTAATGGGAATTTGTCGTTACTGTGGCCCTGCTCTATGTGTCTTTAATTTCTTAGTGGGGTTTTTCCTAAATTTGGTCAGCCATTGGACTCACTGCATACCCTATAACTGTATAACAAACCCTCTCCTTTATAGTGGAAACTTGTCGTACTTGTTACTGTGGCGCTGCTCTATGTGTCTTAAATTTCATAGTGGGGTTTTTCCTAAATTTGGTCAGCCATTGAACTCACTGCATACCCTATAACTGTATAGCAGACTTTCTCCTTTCTAATGGGAATTTGTCGTTACTATGGCACTGCGCTATGTATCTTTAATTTCTTAGTGGGGTTTTTCCTAAATTTGGTCAGCCGTTGGACTCACTGCATACCCTATAACTGTATAGCAGATCCTCTCCTTTCTAATGGGAACATGTCATACTCGTTACTGTGGCCCTGCTCTATGTGTCTTTTAATTCTTAGTGGGTTTTTTTCTTAAATTTGGTCAGCCGTTGGACTCACTGCATACCCTATAACTGTAAAGCAGACTCTCTCCTTTCTAAAGGGAACATGTGGTACTTGTTACTGTGGCCCTTCTCTATTTGTCTTTAAATTCTTAGTGGGGATTTTCCTAAATTTGGTCAGCCGTTGGACTGACTACATACCATAAAACTGTATAGCAGACCACTCTCAAATGGGAATTTGTCGTTACTGTGGCCCTGCTCTATGTCTCTTTAAATTTTTAGTGGGGTTTTTCCTAAATTTGGTCAGCTGTTGGACTCACTGCATGCCCTATAACTGTAAAGCAGACTCTCTCCTTTCTAATGGGAACATGTGGTACTTGTTACTGTGGCCCTTCTCTATTTGTCTTTAAATTCTTATTGGGGATTTTCCTAAGTTTGGTCAGCCGTTGGACTGACTACATACCCTAAAACTGTATAACAGACCACTCTCAAATGGGAATTTGTCGTTACTGTGGCCCTGCTCTATGTCTCTTTAAATTTTTAGTGGGGTTTTTCCTAAATTTGGTCAGCTGTTGGACTCACTGCATGCCCTATAACTGTAAAGCAGACTCTCTCCTTTCTAATGGGAACATGTGGTACTTGTTACTGTGGCCCTTCTCTATTTGTCTTTAAATTCTTATTGGGGATTTTCCTAAGTTTGGTCAGCCGTTGGACTGACTACATACCCTAAAACTGTATAGCAGACCACTCTCAAATGGGAATTTGTCGTTACTGTGGCCCTGCTCTATGTGTTTTTAATTTGTTAGTTGGTTATTTCCTAAATTTAGTCAACCGTCGCACTAACTGCACACCCTATAACTTTATAGCAGACCCTCTACTTTCTAACGGGAACATGTCGTACTTGTTACTGTGGCCCTGCTCCATGTGTCTCTAAATTCTTAGTGGGGTTTTTCCTAAATTTGGTCAGCCGTTGGACTCACTGCATACCCTATAAATGTATAGCAGACCCTCTCCTTTCTAATGGGAATTTGTCGTTACTGTGGCTCTGCTCTATGTGTCTTTAATTTCTTAGTGGGGGTTTTCCTAAATTTGGTCAGCCGTTGGACTGACTGCATACCCTATGACTGTGTAGCAAGCTCTCTCCTTTCTTATGGGAATTTGTCGTTACTATGGCCTTGCTCTGTGTGTGTTTAATTTCTTAGTGGGGTTTTTTCTAAATTTGGTCAGCCGTTGGACTCACTGCATATGTTTCACCCCAGGCCTGGATGCCACAAATATTAAATGCTGTGTCTGAGATCAGGAGGGAGGTTCCCTGGTCAGGGACAATTAGCTTACAGGACCTCCTGTCCGAGGCCAGTAGGGGGAGCTGGCTGCCCCTATAAAAGCTGGTACTGGGGGCAGGGTTAGAGAGAACTGGACGACCTAGCTCGGGACTGAGACTAGTCCCAGAGAAGGAGGGACAGTTGAGGCGACGAGAGCCGCAGGCCAGGGACAGAGGCGACGAGAGCCGTTCCTGGCAGAAAGAATCACCACCTGACATTGGGGTCCGAGGCTGTCAGGGTCGCAAGCCCTGCAGCAGATAACCAAACCGCAAGGGATTTCAGGTTCCTTGGCCTAAGAAGCCTGGAGGCTCCGCCACACAGAGGGACCAGTACAGCACGGAGAAGCAACAGGTACTTAAGGCCCGAGTCACAAGCCATACAGGCAAAGTACACGGCCAGCTCAGGGACGTGGGCTATTACACCACGAAAAGGGGGATAGTCAGCAAGGGCAGAGAGAGAACGGTTGGCCTTCACACTCACCCTGACCAGTGGGACTCGCCCGAATGCTCTCAGACACCCAGGCCCATTCCTACCCACTACTCCTGTTGGGTCATTAGTAATACCAACAATTAAGACCCTTGACTGTTTGAAACGGATTCAGAACTCCTATTATTGCGGCCTGCACTATCACCCCCAGCATTCACATACGCTGCCCTGAGGCTACACTCTTCCGGTGGGGAGTTATCCGACCCCTGTGCTGCACACCAACATCAGCCTCAGCGGTCTGCCTTGCAGCGGCGGTCATCCCTGACCACAATCCACGGGTGGCGTAGTCGGACATTCATAACTCTACAAATAGACTGCCACAGCATTTGGTCTGACCGCCCTAAGCCACGGGATCGGGTTGCCACTACTATCCCCATCATCACACTGAAGCCCGGTTCTGGGTGCCCCACGGCCCAGTGGGCTAGTCTGCTTTGGCGTAGTCGGCAGGATTGTGACCAACCCGCCACAAACGGGTATTGCGCGCCTGAAAAAGACTGTACACTACCTCAAAAGGAAGTTTCCCGCCATTCGGAGCCGTTTCCCGCCATCTTCAGTCGTTTCCCGCCATCTTCAGCCGTTTTCCCGCCATCGGACGCCATCTTCGGGATGCCGCGCGGGAAGAAGAGGGGTGTGGACGTCCAATCCGCGCGAGACCTGAAGCCCCGCCCTACGCACCGACGCTGCGTAAGGTCCTGGAAGGATAGAGAGCAACGCTGACGTCACCAGGACGCGACGCAAGGTCCTCGCCCGTCACAGCACCAGCGGAGCCGCGGCCTACGGAAGAGGATCAACAGAAGGTAGGCCACGATTAACTAGGGGAGAGGAAGATGAAGGACGTGGAGGGAACTTCTACCACCAGCGTGGCTGTAGCAGCGGTGATGCCTTTCCCCATGCCCTACATCCCCGGAGCAGCCTGGCTGCCCCAATACTCAGGGGGATCCCATACATTAACTGACTTTAAGGAAAGACTGCACAGTTTATTTAAAGTTTATCCCCTGACAGAAGAACAGAAAGTGAACATTCTAATGGGGCAGCTAACCGGTGCAGCCCAGCGGGAAGTGAAATCATGGTCAGATGAGGAGAAAAGGACTGTAAAGGACATTCTGACCCGGCTGCGGAGTACCTTTGATTCCCGTACCTCAGCAGAAATCAAAATGCGGTTCTATGGCTGTAAGCAGCAAGCCCAAGATAGTATCAGAGACCATGCCTTGAACCTGCAAAAAGCTCTGGGAGCAATTAAACAAGCTGACCCTGGCAGCGTGCAGGACACCGATAAACTGTTGACTGACCAGTTCATAGAAGGTCTGCTGTCCAGCGCCCACAGAACCCAGCTGCGCCTCATGGCCCAACAGAACCCCGATTTGACTTTTTCACAGTTCAAAGATAGGGCATCCGGGTGCTCCGAGAACCCGCACCAGGTGGCGCTGTAGTTTCCCGGCGCCCTGCCATCACTTACCACCAGGAGGCGGCGCCCTACCCCGCAGACCTTGTGGGGGCTGATGCACAGGCCCTAAATCCATCCCAGCCTGCAACCCTGCACCATCAGGTCCAAGAACTAACAAAGAGTGTGGTTGCACTGACCAGGACCGTACAGTCGTTGCAGGTGGAACCGTCAAGACCAATCAAGTTGGCTTCCAGTCCGGAGGATGTCCCATGACGTCGACAGAGGAGGATCCCGTCGCTCAGAGGGAGGCCCGCCGACCGTTACACCGAGGATGGACAGCCGATTTGCCACCGTTGCAGCCGGCCAGGACACATAGCCAGGTACTGTACTTTAAATGGGTCCGACCTGGGGCCGAGGGCCAACCCCCAGGCATAAGGTCATCAGGCCCGTCTAATTGGCGTCATAAGTATGTGGGGGGACGCCCGGTCTTACCCGTAGTGCTGGACGGTATCCCCATGAGTACACTGCTGGACACCAGGTCTCAAGTGACTACTATCCCCTACTTACTTTTCAAGCAGTACTGGAGTGACGCTGATATAACGCGTTATCCAGACGATGACTTAAGCATCATCGCCAGCAATGGCCAACCCGTGCCGCAGGTGGGGTTCAGAGAGATGACTATCAAGATTGGTAAGGTTGAACTGCCGGCACAGGGAGTGATTATTGTGGACATTGACCATCGTGAAAGTCACCCTAAAATAACCTTGGGTACTAATGTGATTGAAAACTGTCTTTCAGAAGTAATTGTAATTTTGCAGCAGGTGGCAATGAATGCGAGCTCCAGCCAACAGAGGGTCCTCCAGAAAGAGATAAGAGCCCTGATGAGACGGCAACAGGTAGAACTGTCTGGTGGTGAGATCGGTATCGTGAGGATGAGCGACCCGTTCCCCATTGCCATGCCTCCCAAAAGTGAAATGATGATCTGGTGTCGGACTGCAATCGGGTTAAGAAGGAGAGACTACCAAGCCATGGTAGAACCCGTGTACTCAGACCGCAGGCCCACCATTTTGACAGCCCGGGGGGTGATTGATGTCCGCCATGGGAGGGTGCCCGTCCGGATCTTAAACATCGGGGAAAGGGAAGTACACTTGCCCCGGTACGCTACATTAGCCAAATTGTTTGCTGTCGAACACAATGCTCTCAGGGTCGTGGAACCCTTGCCTCCATCTCCCCAAGCAGAGGGTAATGGCTCCCAGAACCCTAAGGAGGACTGGTGCCAGAAACTCCACGTGGGTGCTGACTCCACTCCCTCGCACCAAAAACAAGGAGTCTACCGGGTGGTTCAGGAGTACGAGAGAATCTTTAGTAAGCACCCGCTAGACTTCGGCAGGGTGAAAGGGGTAGACCACCACATCCCCATGGGGAGCCACCCACCAATAAAAGAGAATTACAGACCTGTACCCCCTGCACATTATCAGAACGCAAAGGGCATGCTGAGAGAAATGAAAGAAGCTGGGGTCATTAGAGACAGCTGTAGCCCCTGGGCAGCCCCCTTGGTTCTGGTAAAAAAGAAAGACGGTACCATGAGAATGTGCGTGGACTATAGACAAATCAATCGTATCACCCATAAAGACGCGTACCCGTTACCTAGGATAGAGGAGTCTTTAGCTACACTAAAATCAGCTAACTTCTTCTCTACTTTGGATCTTACTAGCGGGTACTGGCAGGTTCCTGTGGCAGAGGCTGACAAGGAGAAGACCGCCTTCACCAGCCCGATGTGATTGAGTGAATTCAACTGTATGCCATTCAGGCTCTGCAATGCACCCGGGACCTTCCAGAGGCTGATGGAATGCTGTCTAGGGTACTGAAACTTCGAGACGGTCCTACTTTACCAGGACGACGTGATCGTTTATTCGAAGACCTACGAGGACCATCTAAAACACCTGGCAGAGGTGTTCGAAGCCCTGGCAGGCTATGGCATGAAGGTGAAACCCTCCAAGTGCCATCTGTTGAAGCTGAAGGTACAGTACCTGGGGCACGTGGTGAGTGCAGAAGGAGTAGCCCCCGACCCCGACAAGGTCACAGTAATCAAGAGCTGGCCAAGCCCCTCAAACATCAAAGAAGTGAGGCAGTTCCTCGGGTTGGTAGGCTACTACCGAAGGTTCATCCCCGGGTTCACAAAGATGGCGGCTCCAATGCAGGACCTCCTGATAGGCCAGTCAAAATCCAGAAGTCACAAGACACCCTTCAGGTGGGACAAGCCAGAAGAGGAGTCCTTCCGCCAGTTGAAGATAGCCCTCACGGGGGATGAGATCCTGGCCTACTCCGATTATGGCCAGCCTTTTATCCTCCACACAGACACCAGTAATGTGGGGCTGGGAGCCGTACTGTCACAGAACCAACAGGGCAGGGAAAGGGTGATCGCGTACACCAGCCGGAAACTGAGGCCCACTGAAAGAAACCCAGAGAATTACAGCTCCTTCAAGCTAGAATTCTTGGCAGTGGTGTGGGCCGTCACAAAACGGTTTAAGCATTACCTGGCCTCCGCAAAGTTCACTGTGTACACGGACAACAACCCGCTAACACACCTGGACAATGCAAGACTAGGTGCCCTAGAACAGCGGTGGATGGCCCGGCTATCAAATTATGACTTCACAATCAAATACCGGGCAGGAAGAACCGACGTCAATGCAGACGCTCTATCAAGAATGCCCCACCTACCCGAAGGAGAAGAAGACTCAGAAGAGCTGGAGGAAGTAGAGCTCCCTGCGTTCCACCGGTATGGGGCCACTCAGTATTCTCACCGGGTAAGAGACAAAGACCTAACCACCATCATTTTCAACCCCTTACCTCACCACGGCTGGGCTGAAACGCTAGATAGTGACCTTGCAATTCGCCTGGTGAAAGACATGTTAACCCAGGCTGACGCTAGCACTGGCCCGGACGCTCCAGAGGAAGCCAAGCAGTTATGGAAGGAGAAAAGCAGGCTATTCCTCTACGAAGGTAAGCTGTGCAGAAGGCTTGTCAACCACCGGATGCACGAGCTGACCTGGCAGGTAGTGGTCCCGAGACAGGATGCAGCAGTAGTCCTGGAGGCCTACCATGACAGAGCGGGACACTTCGGGTGGAAGAAACTGGAGTTCCTACTGAGAGAGTGGTTCTACTGGATCGGTATGAGAGGGGCCATAGAGAAGTGGAGCAGGGACTGCAGCCCATGTCACCTCAGAAGGAAGGACCGTACCAGCCAGCAGACACCCTTGAGGCCCATCGTCACCAGGCAGCCTCTTGAGCTGGTAGCTCTGGACCATGTGAAGTTGGCTCCAAGCCGGCCCGGCTACATCTATGCCCTCACGATTGTGGACCATTACTCCTGGTTCCTGGTGGTGGTTCCTGTTAAAGACCTGACAGCCCAAACAGCGGCCAGAGCCTTCCAGCAACACTTCTGCCGTCCACACGGGTATCCGGAACAGGTCTTGACAGATCAAGGTCCAGCGTTTGAGGCTGAAGTATTCCAGGAGTTCTGCAACCTCTACGGCTGTAGGAAGATTCTGACAACACCTTACCACCCGCAAACCAACGGGCTGTGTGAGAAAATGAACAATATCATCATTGATCTCCTTAAGACGTTGCCCCGGGAAGAACGCAGCCTGTGGCCGAAGGAGCTGCCAGACCTGATAGACTTGTACAACCATATCCCGGTGAATGCTACCAACTTCACTCCGGCTTACCTGATGCGAGCAAGACCAGGTAAGTTGCCTATAGACCTGGAGATGGGAGTCCTGACACCCGAGGACACCTCCCCAGACGCGGACTGGGATACCGAACGGCGGCTACAGTACAAGAAGGTACAGGAGAGTGTGGAGAGGAGTCTGGCTCAAGCGAGAGAAAAGCAAGAGAGGCTCTTCAACCAACATGCCCCTGCTGGTCCCCTGGAACCTGGTGAGCAGGTCCTGAAGCGGAAGAGAAGGCTTCACAAGCTGGATGACCGGTGGGAGAGAGACCCGTACACAGTACTGCAGTCCGACCACAACAACCCAAAGGTATGTGTGATTACCAAGGATGGAGGAGAAACCACTAGCATCGTCTCCAGAGACCACCTAAAACGGTGCCCCGAGCAACTGCAGAGTCCAAGTGAAGATCAAGATGACCTTGACCCCTCAGTGGACAAGGAAGAAATGGTCAGCACCGTTCTCGGAGAGTTCCCCCGGTCCTGGACTCGGATAAACGATGCCATAGTGGTACCCGTCCTACACTTCATTCAACCTACCCAGCAGGAGCCTACAGGAGAGCAGGAAGAACAGGAGGAACAAGCAGCCCCGGATGCAGAAGAACCCACGCCAGCAGCCCAGGAGAGTCAACCCTCTGCTGACAGTGAGCCTGCCATACCTGCGGTAAGCCAAAGAACCCGCAGACAGCTGCCTAATGCTAGTGGGGAAAGCCAGGTTAGACCTCCACCAGACAGTGGGTTACGGAGGTCAACCCGGAGCACTAGGGGTCAAATGCCAGCTCACTGGAAAATCTAAATGCACAGTGTATATATTTAATGTTTTATGTTTGTACCCTGGTTATTAATACTGTTTTCCCAGTTTTTCTAGATATATGGACTAACAGGTTATGAACTTTGAGCAACCGGGACTTCCTTGTAAATATGTTCGGGGCCTAACCAAAGGAATGAATAAAGACTGTCAAGGACTCGGGGCAAGGACAGACCCCCACCTGGTTAAGGCTCCCGTTGTGTTGGTGAAATGGACACCCGGTCACGGATCATACTGTGACCCTCTCCTTTTGATGGTGATATGGACACCGGGTCACAGATCACACTGTGATCTAAAGAACTCAATATGTGGTGTTGTTCGTTATTTCCTTCCCTGTTGTGTTTATGGTCATGCATTTATACCCTGTATTTGTGTTTCCTGTTTAGTCCTGGAGTGCTAAATTTTACTAGGGGGGAATGATTCACTCCAGGCCTGGATGCCACAAATATTAAAGGCTGTGTTTGAGAGCAGGAGGGAGGTTACCTGGTCAGGGACAATTAGCATACAGCACCTCCTGTCCCAGGCCAGTAGGGGGAGCTGGCTGCCCCTATAAAAGCTGGCACTGGGGGCAGGGTTAGAGAGAACTGGACGACCTAGCTCAGGACTGAGACTAGTCCCAGAGAAGGAGGGACAGTTGAGCTGTAGTAAAGGAGTCTGTGAGGCAGAGGAGAAGCTGCAGGCCTGGGACAGAGGCGATGAGAGACGGTCCTGGCTGAGAGAATCACCACCGGACATTGGGGTCTGAGGCTGTCAGGGTTGCAAGCCCTGCAGCAGATAACCAACACGCAAGGGATTTCAGGTCCCTTGGCCTAAGAAGCCTGGAGGCTCCGCCACACAGAGGGACCAGTACAGCACGGAGAAGCAACAGGTACTTAAGGCCCGAGTCGCAAGCCAAACAGGCGAAGTACACGGCCAGCTCAGGGACGTGGGCTATTACACCACGAAAAGGGGGATAGTCAGCAAGGGCAGAGAGAGAACGGCAGGCCTTCACACTCACCCTGACCAGTGAGGCTCGCCCGAATGCTCTCAGACACCCAGGCCCATTCCTACCCACTACTCCTGTTGGGTCATTAGTAATACCAACAATAAAGACCCTGGACTGTTTGAAGCAGATTCAGAACTCTTATTTTTGCAGCCTGCACTATCACCCCCAGCATTCACATACGCTGCCCTGAGGCTACACTCTTCCCGTGGGAAGTTATCCGACCCCTGTGCTGCACACCAACATCAGCCTCAGCGGTCTGCCTTGCAGCGGAGGTCATCCCTGGCCGCAATCCACGGGTGGCTTAGTCGGACATTCATAACTCTACAAATAGACTGCCACAGCATTTGATTTGACCACCCTGAGTCACAGGATTGGGTTGCCACTACTACCACCATCATCGCACTGAAGCCCGGTTCCGGGTGCCCCACGGCCCAGGGGGTGAGTCACATACCCTATAACTGAATAGCAGACCCTCTCCTTTCTATTGGGAATATGTCATACTTGTTACTGTGGCCCTGCTCTATGTGTCTTTAAATTCTTAGTGGGGTTTTTCCTAAATTTGGTCAGCCGTTGGAATCACTACATACCCTATAACTGTAGAGCAGACTCTCTCCTTTCTAATGGGAATCTGTCGCTACTGTGGCCCTGCTCTATGTGTCTTTAATTTCTTAGTGGGTTATTTCCGAAATTTGGTCAGCCGTTGTACTAACTGTATACCCTATAACTGTATAGCAGACCCTCTACTTTCTAATGGGAACATGTCGTACTTGTTACTGTGGCCCTACTCTATGCGTCTTAAATTTCGCTGTGGAGTTTTTCCTAAATTTGTTCAGCCGTTGGACTCACTGCATACCCTATAACTGTATAGCAGACCCTATTCTTTCTAAAGGGAACATGTCGTCCTTGTTACTGTGGCCTTGCTCTATGTGTCTTTAATTTCTTAGTGTGGTTTTTCCAAAATTTGATCAGCCGTTGGCTCACTGCATACCCTATAACTGTATAGCAGACTCTCTCCTTTCCAATGGGAATTTGTCGTTACTGTGGCCATGCTCTATGTGTCTTTAATTTCTTAGTGGGGTTTTTCCTAAATTTGGTCAGCCATTGGACTCACTGTATACCCTATAACTGTATAACAGACCCTCTCCTTTATAGTGGAAACATGTTGTACTTGTTACTGTGGCGCTGCTCTATGTGTCTTATATTTCGTAGTGGGGTTTTTCCTAAATTTGGTCAGCCGTTGAACTCACTGCATACCCTATAACTGTATAGCAGACCCTCTCCATTCTAATGGGAACATGTCATACTCGTTACTGTGGCCCTGCTCTATGTGTCTTAAAATTCTTAGTGGGATTTTTCCTAAATTTGATCAGCCATTGGACTCACTGTATACACTATAACTGTATAACAGACCCTCTCCTTTATAGTGGAAACATGTCGTACTTGTTACTGTGGCGCTGCTCTATGTGTCTTATATTTCGTAGTGGAGTTTTTCCTAAATTTGGTCAGCCGTTGTACTCACTGCATACCCTATAACTGTATAGCAGACTCTCTCCTTTCTAATGGGAATCTGTCGCTACTGTGGCCCTGCTCTATGTGTCTTTAATTTCTTAGTGGGTTATTTCCGAAATTTGGTCAGCCGTTGTACTAACTGTATACCCTATAACTGTATAACAGACCCTCTACTTTCTAATGGGAACATGTCGTACTTGTTACTGTGGCCCTACTCTATGCGTCTTAAATTTCGCTGTGGGGTTTTTCCTAAATTTATTCAGCCGTTGGACTCACTGCATACCCTATAACTGTATAGCAGACCCTATTCTTTCTAAAGGGAACATGTCGTCCTTGTTACTGTGGCCCTGCTCTATGTGTCTTTAATTTCTTAGTGTGGTTTTTCCTAAATTTGGTCAGCCGTTGGCTCACTGCATACCCTATAACTGTATAGCAGACTCTCTCCTTTCTAATGGGAATTTGTCGTTACTGTGGCCATGCTCTATGTGTCTTTAATTTCTTAGTGGGGTTTTTCCTAAATTTGGTCAGCCATTGGACTCACTGTATACCCTATAACTGTATAACAGACCCTCTCCTTTATAGTGGAAACATGTCGTACTTGTTACTGTGGCGCTGCTCTATGTGTCTTATATTTCGTAGTGGGGTTTTTCCTAAATTTGGTCAGCCGTTGTATTCACTGCATACCCTATAACTGTATAGCAGACCCTCTCCGTTCTAATGGGAACATGTCATACTCGTTACTGTGGCCCTGCTCTATGTGTCTTTAAATTCTTAGTGGGGTTTTTTCTTAAATTGGTCAGCCGTTGGACTCACTGCATACCCTATAAGTGTATAGCAGACCCCTTTCAAATGGGAATTTGTCGTTACTGTGGCCCTGCTCTATGTCTCTTTAAATTGTTAGTGGAGTTTTTCCTAAATTTGCTCAGCTGTTGGACTCACTGCATGCCCTATAACTGTAAAGCAGACTCTATCCTTTCTAATGGGAACTTGTGGTACTCGTTACTGTGGCCCTGCTCTTTGTGTCTTTAATTTCTTAGTGGGGTTTTTCCTAAATTTGGTCAGCCGTTGGACTCACTGCATCCCCTATGACTGTGTAGCAAACTCTCTCCTTTCTAATGGGAATTTGTCGTTACCGTGGCCCTGCTCTATGTGTCTTTAATTTGTTAGTGTGTTATTTCCTAAATTTGGTCAGCCATTGGACTAACTGCCTACCCTATAACTTTATAGCAGACCCTCTACTTTCTAATGGGAACATGTCGTACTTGTTACTATGGCCCTGCTCTATGCGTCTTAAATTTCTTAGTGGGGTTTTTCCTAAATTTCTTCAGCCGTTGGACTCACTGTATACCCTTTAACTGCATAGCAGACCCTCTCCTTTCTAATGGGAACATGTCGTCTGTAACGGGTCTGGGAGGTGGAACCTCTGAGCAACTATACAAGGGGGCAGTCCTTGTAAGGAAGCGGGTGGCTCCCAGGGAAGACGGGCAGGTAGTCACGGCAAGTGACAGGGACAGTCTCTGGGTAGAGGGGCAGCGGGCTGGTGGCTGGTGAGCGCTCCCAGGTGAGCGGGCGAGAGTCTCTGGACAGGCAGGTGGTCACAGCAAGTGATGGCAGAACCTCCAGGTAGACTATCAGACAGGTAGCGGATGGACGCTCCCAGGTGAGCGGGCAAGAGTCTCTGGACAGGCAGGTGGTCACGGCAAGTGACGGCAGAGCCTCCAGGTAGGCTAGCAGGCAGGTAACAGGTGAGCGCTCGAAGGTGAGCGGGCAGGAGTCTCTGGACAGGCAGGTGGTCACGGCAAGTGACGGCAGAGCCTCCAGGTAGGCTAGCAGGCAGGTAACATGTGAGCGCTCCCAGGTGAGCGGGCGGGCTCGTCCATAGACAGACTGACAGGAGTCGGAGGGCAGACCGTCGGACCGCAGGCTTGCAAGCGGGTAGCGGATATCAGGCAGGTATCAAGCAGGAATCTGGCAGGTAACAGGCAGGAATCTGGCAGGTGACTGGCAGGTAACAAGCAGGAATCTGGCAGGTGACTGGCAGGTAACTGGTAACGGGACCTGAGGGCTGAAGCAGAGTGAAGGCTTTGCAACAACATTGCTCGGGCACCTCCATTTTGTAGGAGGTGCCTTATGTATGGGAGGTCCTCCGGCAATTGGCCGGGGATTCCTTAGGACGGCGCGCGCGGTCCCTTTAAGAGAGGGGGAGCGCGCGCGCGTGCCCTAAGCACACTGCCGGGGAAGGAGCGCATGCCGGAAGCAGCGGGGAGAGAAGCGCTGGAGGACGCCGCGCCAGGAGCGTGGAGGTGAGAGGGACGGCGTCTCTGCCTAGTATGGAGCAGAGACGCCGATGCTACAGTACCCCCCCTTTAGGCCCCCTCTTTTTTTGGCCAGAAAGAAATTTTTCAAGGAGAAGCGGGGCGTTGATGTTCTCCCTGGGTTCCCAAGTTCTCTCCTCAGGACCAAACCCCTTCCAATCTACCAGAAAAAATGTCTTTCCTCTTACCCTCTTGGAGGCCAGAATACTCGCTACCTCAAAGACGTCATCAGCGGAAACCGGAGCAGGAGGGGCACCTGGATTATTGGAAAAAGAGTTAAAGACAACGGGTTTGAGGAGAGATACGTGGAAGGAGTTGGGAATCCGTAGGGTGGCCGGGAGTTTTAATTTGTAGGCCACAGGGTTAATTTGCCTGAGGACTTCGAAGGGACCGATGAATCGAGGGCCCAACTTGAAGGAGGGTACTTTGAGCCGCACATGTTTGGACGAGAGCCAAACCTTGTCTCCCGGACGTAATTGAGGCGGATCCAGACGTCTCTTATCAGCATATCTCTTCATCCGCTCAGAGGACAGAAGAAGAGCGGACCTGGTACTCTCCCAAATAGTAGAAAATTCGCTGACAAGAGACACCGCAGCAGGGTTGTCCACAGAAACGGAGACAGGAAGTGGAATCCGGGGATGTTGGCCACCGACTATAAAGAACGGGGATTTGGAAGAGGATTCGCTCTCATGGTTATTGTAAGAGAACTCGGCCCATGGTAGGAGATCCACCCAGTCCGAATGGTGTGCATTAACGAAGTGCCGGTGGTAACTGGTCAGGATCTGATTGATCCGCTTCACTTGACCATTGGACTGTGGGTGGTAAGCGGAGGAGAAGTCCAGGGTGATGTCTAGCAGCTTACATGTGGCTCTCCAGAAGCGTGAGGTGAACTGAACCTCACGATCCGACACGATGTGGAGGGGCAGGCCATGGAGACGGAAGATTTGGCGGATAAAGTCTTTAGCCAGCTCGGGTGCAGATGGGAGACCAGGCAGGGGAATGAAGTGGGCCATCTTAGAAAAGCGGTCAGCGACAACCCAAATGACTGTACAACCGGCAGAAATAGGAAGATTGTTGATAAAGTCCATAGCAATGTGCTGCCAAGGAGCAGCAGGTACGGGAAGGGGCAGGAGATGGCCGGCTGGTAGATGTCTGGGAACTTTGTTACAGGCACAGGATGAGCAGGTCGCGACGAAGTCTACCATGTCCTTACGCAGGGTAGGCCACCAGTAATGCCGGGTAATGAGTTGGAAGGTCTTCTTTTGGCCAGCATGGCCAGCTAGCTTAGAAGAATGTCCCCAGCGAAGAACCCCCTCCCGATCTGGTTCGGCTACAAACGTCTTACCGGGTGGGAGACGAGTCAGATCCAAGGGGGCCACATTCATCACCTTGGAGGAGTCGATGATGTGCGTAGGCTCCTCCTCTTGATCGGAGGACAGGAAGGACCGGGACAAGGCATCAGCTTTGACATTCTTGTCCGCCGGACGGAAATGAAGAATGAAGTCGAAGCGGGCAAAAAACAACGACCACCGGGCCTGGGGAGGATTGAGTCTCTGGGCATTTTGGAGATATGCCAGGTTTTTGTGATCCGTGTAGATAATTACCGGGTAGAGAGCCCCTTCAAGCAGATAGCGCCACTCCCCCAGTGCCAATTTGATGGCTAGTAATTCACGGTCTCCTATGGAGTAGTTGCGCTCAGACGAGGAGAAGATTTTGGAGAAGAAGCCGCAGGTTACCATTCTCCCGGTAGAAGATTTTTGGGTGAGTACCGCTCCGGCTCCAGAGGAGGAGGCATCATCCTCCAGGTAGAATTGTTTATTACAGTCCGGACGGTGCAGGATGGGGGCAGAGGCGAAGGCTTTCTTTAAGGAAAGAAAGGCCTCCTCGGCTTCAGGCGAACATGTCCTGGGATTAGCCCCCTTACGGGTAAGTGCAGATATGGGAGCAGTCCGAGACGAGAAGTGTGGGATGAAAAGACGATAGTAATTAGCGAAGCCCAGGAATCGCTGTATCGCCTTCAAACCTTCAGGACGAGGCCATTTTAGAATGGAAGAGAGCTTCTCGGGATCCATTTGCAGACCTGTCTGAGAGCTGACATAGCCCAAGAACGGTAGGGAGGTCTGGTCGAAGAGGCACTTCTCGTATTTGGCATAGAGGTGGTTCTGCCGAAGCCTAAGCAGGACCTGACGAACATCCCTTCGGTGTGTGGGGAGATCCGGAGAGAAGACCAAGATATCGTCCAGGTATACCACTACGCAGGAGTACAGGAGGTCGCGGAAGATGTTGTTGACTAGTTCTTGAAAGACAGCGGGAGCATTACAGAGACCGAAGGGCATCACAAGGTACTCATAGTGACCGTCCCGGGTATTGAATGCCGTCTTCCACTCGTCTCCTTGACCGATACGGACCAGGATATATGCTCCTCGTAGATCCAGCTTGGAGAAGATCCTGGCGCCCTTGAGACGGTCAAACAATTCGGAGATGAGCGGCAGAGGGTATTTGTTTTTTACTGTGATGAGATTGAGTCCTCAGTAGTCAATACAGGGACGTATCGAGCCGTCTTTCTTTTTGACAAAGAAGAATCCGGCTCCAGCCGGGGAGGTAGATTTTCGGATAAATCCCCTAGCCAGATTCTCTTCAATGTACTCAGACATGGCCCGGGTCTCGGCTGCAGACAACGGGTAGATACGCCCAAGGGGAGGAGTGGTGCCAGGTACCAGGTCGATCGGGCAGTCATATGGCCTATGGGGTGGCAACGTCTCTGCTTCCTTCTTACCGAAGACGTCCGCATAGGGCCAGTAAGGAGCCGGGAGACCTGGTAAATTAGCTGGAGTAGGCGGAGGGCGAGCTGGGCGGACCGGAACCAGGCAGGTCCTATGGCAGTCTGGACCCCATCGGAGTACTTCACCGGATCGCCAGTTCAGTACGGGTTCGTGTGTCTGGAGCCAAGGTAGACCTAGCAACAGGGAGTGAGAAAGTCCGGACAGCACATGGAATGAGATTTCCTCAGAGTGCAGCATTCCCACCTGCAGGGTTATGGGTTCAGTGACGAGCAGGATTGTCTCCGAGAGAAGTCTTCCATCCACGGAGGCGACTGACAATGGTTCAGCCAGGGACTTGGTGGGAATACGGTATCTCTCTACCAAAGACTGGGAGATGAGGTTTCCAGCATCTCCAGAATCCAGGTGGACGAGTTCAAAGTGACGGTTTTCTCCCCAAGCAATAGAGACCGGTAAAGTCAGAGACGGAGAGGGCTTACTTTTGTCTAGGACGACCTCTCCGAGCGGTCCTAGACACTGGCGTTTCCCAGCTTTTCCTGGCAGGAACGGATGAAGTGCTCCATACTGCCACAATAGAAACAGCTTCCCTCGGCTCGGCGAGATTCTTGGCGAGATCTGACCATCTTGGTCTGGTCGATCTGCATAGGTTCAGGCGAGAGCGCCCGTGGAGTGACTGGTTGAGAGGCAGGTCTCAGGGAAGTAGGAGCAGAGCAAGAAAAGTCTTTCTCCCAGGCAGTCTCTTTGGCACGTTCTTGGAACCGGATGCCAATCCGGGTAGCTAGTGACACCAGGTCATCCAGAGTGGTAGGAATGTCCTGACCAGCTAACTCGTCCTTAATCCGACCGGAAAGACCTTCCCAGAAGACGGACACCAGAGCCTGATTTTCCCAGGCAAGCTAAGAAGCGAGGGTGCGAAACCGTATGGCATATTGGCCCACGGTGAGACTCCCTTGGCGGAGACATAGCAGAGAGGAGGCAGAAGAGGTTTTCCCTCCAGGTTCATCGAAGACTTTCCAGAAAGCAGCGAGGAAAGACGGCAGGTCAGGCACCAGGGGATCCCCTCTCTCCCACAGGGGATTTAGCCATGCCAGTGCCTCCCCAGTGAGATGGAACATGATGAAGGCCACCTTGGCCCGGTCGGAGATGAACTGGTATGCCAATAGATCAAAGTGCAGGGTGCACTGGTTTATGAAACCCCGAGCTAAAGTAGGTTCGCCGGCAAAGCGTGGAGGTGCCAGAAGCCGAGGTCCATAGTCGGGTACCATGAAGGGACTGGATTGCGGTACCGCAGGAATGGGCACGGCTGGACCACAGGTAGACATAGACGAGTCACACAATGCGCCTAGACGAGAGTTAACGGACCGTAGATAGGACAGTACCACCTCCTGCTGAGTTTTCTGACGTAAGACTTCCTGGTGCAGATCGGAGATCTGGGGGCCACCGGGTTCCATGGCCCGAGCAAACTGTAACGGGACTGGGAGGTGGAACCTCTGAGCAACTATACAAGGGGGCAGTCCTTGTAAGGAAGCGGGTGGCTTCCAGGGAAGACGGGCAGGTAGTCACGGCAAGTGACAGGGACAGTCTCTGGGTAGAGGGGCAGCGGGCTGGTGGCTGTTGAGCGCTCCCAGGTGAGCGGGCGAGAGTCTATGGACAGGCAGGTGGTCACGGCAAGTGACAGCAGAACCTTCAGGTAGACTAGCAGACAGGTAGCGGATGGACGCTCCCAGGTGAGCGGGCAAGAGTCTCTGGACAGGCAGGTGGTAACGCAATTGACGGCAGAGCCTCCAGGTAGGCTAGCAGGCAGGTAACAGGTGAGCGCTCCCAGGTGAGCGGGCAGGAGTCTCTGGACAGGCAGGTGGTCACGGCAAGTGACGGCAGAGCCTCCAGGTAGGCTAGCAGGCAGGTAACAGGTGAGCGCTCCCAGGTGAGCGGGCAGGCTGGTCTATAGACAGACTGACAGGAGTCGGAGGGCAGACCGTCGGACCGCAGGCTTGCAAGCGAGTAGCGGATATCAGGCAGGTATCAAGCAGGAATCTGGCAGGTAACAGGCAGGAATCTGGCAGGTGACTGGCAGGTAACAAGCAGGAATCTGGCAGGTGACTGGCAGGTGACTGGCAGGTAACTGGTAACGGGACCTGAGGGCTGAAGCAGAGTGAAGGCTTTGCAACAACATTGCTCGGGCACCTCCATTATGGAGGAGGTGCCTTATATATGGGAGGTCCTCCGGCAATTGGCCGGGGACTCCTTAGGACGGCGCGCGCGGTCCCTATAAGAGAGGGGGAGCGCGCACGCGCGCGCCCTAAGCACACTGCCGGGGAAGGAGCGCATGCCAGAAGCAGCGGGGAGAGAAGCGCTGGAGGACGCCGCGCCAGGAGCGGGGAGGTGAGAGGGACGGCGTCTCTGCCTAGTACGGAGCAGAGACGCCGATGCTACATCGTCCTTGTTACAGTGGCCCTGCTCCATGTGTCTTTAATTTCTTAGTGTGGTTTTTCCTAAATTTGGTCAGGGTTTGAACTCACTGCATACCCTAAAACTGTATAGCAGACTCTCTCCTTTCTAATGGGAATTTTTCATTACTGTGGCCCTGCTCCATGTGTTTCTAAATTCTTAGTGGGGTTTTTCCTAAATTTGGTCAGCCGTTGGACTCACTGCATACCCTATAACTGTATAGCAGACCCTCTCCTTTCTAATGGGAACATGTCATACTCGTTACTGTGGCCCTGCTCTATGTGTCTTTAAATTCTTAGTGTGGTTTTTCTTAAATTTGGTCAGCCGTTGGACTCACTGCATACCCTATAACTGTAAAGCAGACTCTCTCCTTTCTAATGGGAATCTGTCATTACTGTGGCCCTTCTCTATGTGTCTTTAATTTCTTAGAGGGTTATTTCCTAAATTTGGTCAGCCGTTGGACTCACTGCATACCCTATAACTGTATAGCAGACCGTCTCCTTACTAATGAGAACATGTCGTACATGTTACTGTGGCCCTGCTCTATGTGTCTTTATATTCTTAGTGGGGTTTTTCCTAAATTTGGTCAGCCATTGGACTCACTGCATAACCCTCTAACTGTATAGCAGACCCTCTCCTTTCTAATGGGAACATGACATACTCGTTACTGTGGCCATGCTCTATGCGTCTTTAAATTCTTAGTGGGGTTTTTCCTAAATTTGGTCAGCCTTTGGACTCACTACATACCCTATGACTGTATAGCAGACTCTCTCCTTTCTAATGGGAATCTGTTGTTACTGTGGCCCTGATCTATGTGTCTTTAATTTTTTAGTGGGTTATTTCCTAAATTTGGTCAGCCGCTGGACTAACTGCATACCCTATAACTGTATAGCAGACGCTCTACTTTCTAATGGGAACATGTCAAAATTGTTAATGTGGTCCTGCTCTATGCATCTTAAATTTCTTAGAGGGGTTTTTCCTAAATTTGGTCAAGCGTTGGACTCACTGCATACCCTATAACTGTATACCAGACCCTCTCCTTTCTAATGGGAATTTGTCATTACTGTGGCCCTGCTCCAAGTGTCTTTAATTTCTTAGTGGTGCTTTTCCTAAATTTGGTCAACCGTTGGACTCACTGCATACCCTATAACTGTATAGCAGACCCTCTCCCTTCTAATGGGAACATGTCGTCCTTGTTACTGTGGCCCTGCTCTCTGTGTCTTTAAATTTTCTGTGGGGTTTTTCCTAAATTTGGTCAGCCGTTGGACTCACTGCATACCCTATAACTGTATAGCAGACTCTCTCCTTTCTGATGGGAATTTGTCGTTACTGTGGCCCTGCTCTATGTGTCTTTAATTTCTTAGTGGGGTTTTTCCTAAATCTGGTCAGCCGTTGGACTCACTGCATACAATATAACTGTATAGCAGACCCTCTCCTTTCTAATGGAAACATGTCGTACTTGTTAGGGTATGTGCACACGATGTAGAAATGAAGCAGAAAATTTCTGCATCATTTCTGCATCTCCCTGGCAGAAAAACGCATGCGGATTGTACATGCGTTTTTCCTGCGGAATACATGCGGATTCACATGCGTTTCCGCATGCGGATAGACAAGAGCTTTCCAGGCGATTTTAGCATCACCTGGAAAGTGCTTGACAACTTGGTCACACTATATAAATCCATGCAAACAGCATGGATTTATATAGTGTGACCGGAGAGAATGGTAAAAATAAAAAATAACTGTATACTTTACCCTCCGATGGCCCGCGCTGTCCTGCTCACTCCCTTCTCCCTTGCCGGCAACATTGAATTGAAAGACCTGCCGACGTCAGCGTCATGTGACCCGTCACATGACTCTGACGTCAGCGCAGGTCCTTCAACTCACTGCAAAGTGCCGGGAACCAAACAGGAGCGGTGCGCGGGCCGACAGAAGGTAAGTATACATTTATTTTTTATTCTATTCTTTTCTTACAGATTTTTAAATGGTACCTGGGTGTGGATGAGACTCTCCTCTCCTCCACACCCGGGTACCATCCGCACATTAGAAAGCGCCAATTACGCAAGTACAAATGCAGTGTTGCGGAATTGGCGCATTCTAATGCAAGTCAATGGCGGCGAAAACGCCGCTTTTCCGCAAAATGAATGGACATGCTGCGGATTTTTGAGCGCAGCATAAACGCTGCGGAAAAATCCGCAGCATGGGCACAGCACATGTGGATTTCTATTGGGGAACATTGCTGCCCTTCTACCATGCTTTTTTAATGCGTTTCCACAGCTTTTCCGCAGCTGCAGAAACGCTGCGGAAACGCATAAAAAACGCATCGTGTGCACACAGCCTAACTGTGGCCCTGCTCTATGAGTCCTTAAATTCTCAGTGTGGTTTTTCCTAAATTTGGTCAGCCGTTGGCTCACTGCATACCCTATAACTGTATAGCAGACTCTCTCCTTTCTAATGGGAATTTGTCATTACTGTGGCCCTGCTCTATGTGTCTTTAATTTCTTAGTGGGGTTTTTCCTAAATCTGGTCAGCCGTTGGACTCACTGCATACAATATAACTGTATAGCAGACCCTCTCCTTTCTAATGGAAACATGTCGTACTTGTTAGGGTATGTGCACACGATGTAGAAATGAAGCAGAAAATTTCTGCATCATTTCTGCATCTCCCTGGCAGAAAAACGCATGCGGATTGTACATGCGTTTTTCCTGCGGAATACATGCGGATTCACATGCGTTTCCGCATGCGGATAGACAAGAGCTTTCCAGGCGATTTTAGCATCACCTGGAAAGTGCTTGACAACTTGGTCACACTATATAAATCCATGCAAACAGCATGGATTTATATAGTGTGACCGGAGAGAATGGTAAAAATAAAAAATAACTGTATACTTTACCCTCCGATGGCCCGCGCTGTCCTGCTCACTCCCTTCTCCCTTGCCGGCAACATTGAATTGAAAGACCTGCCGACGTCAGCGTCATGTGACCCGTCACATGACTCTGACGTCAGCGCAGGTCCTTCAACTCACTGCAAAGTGCCGGGAACCAAACAGGAGCGGTGCGCGGGCCGACAGAAGGTAAGTATACATTTATTTTTTATTCTATTCTTTTCTTACAGATTTTTAAATGGTACCTGGGTGTGGATGAGACTCTCCTCTCCTCCACACCCGGGTACCATCCGCACATTAGAAAGCGCCAATTACGCAAGTACAAATGCAGTCT
Source organism: Phyllobates terribilis (assembly GCF_046119375.1). Taxonomy (NCBI): domain Eukaryota; kingdom Metazoa; phylum Chordata; class Amphibia; order Anura; family Dendrobatidae; genus Phyllobates; species Phyllobates terribilis. Next base: position 458,901,699 of record NW_027362764.1, read on the forward strand.
TGCGGAATTGGCGCATTCTAATGCAAGTCAATGGCGGCGAAAACGCCGCTTTTCCGCAAAATGAATGGACATGCTGCGGATTTTTGAGCGCAGCATAAACGCTGCGGAAAAATCCGCAGCATGGGCACAGCACATGTGGATTTCTATTGGGGAACATTGCTGCCCTTCTACCATGCTTTTTTAATGCGTTTCCACAGCTTTTCCGCAGCTGCAGAAACGCTGCGGAAACGCATAAAAAACGCATCGTGTGCACACAGCCTAACTGTGGCCCTGCTCTATGAGTCCTTAAATTCTCAGTGTGGTTTTTCCTAAATTTGGTCAGCCGTTGGCTCACTGCATACCCTATAACTGTATAGCAGACTCTCTCCTTTCTAATGGGAATTTGTCATTACTGTGGCCCTGCTCTATGTGTCTTTAATTTCTTAGTGAGGTTTTTCCTAAATTTGTTCAGCCGTTGGACTCACTGCATACCTTATAACTGTAAAGCAGACTCTCTCCTTTCTAATGGGAATTTGTCGTTACTGTGGCCCTGCTCTATGTGTCTTTAATTTCTTAGTGGGGTTTTTCCTAAATTTGGTCAGCCTTTGGACTCACTGTATACGCTATAACTGTATAACAGACCCTCTCCTTTATAGTGGAAACATGTCGTACTTGTTACTGTAGCGCTGCTCAATGTGTCTTATATTTCGTAGTGGGTTTTTTCCTAAATTTGGTCAGCCGTTGGACTCACTGCATACCCTATAACTCTATAACAGACCGTCTCCTAACTAATGGGAACATGTCGTACATGTTACTGTGGCCCTGCTCTATGTGTCTTTAAATTATTAGTGGGGTTTTTCCCAAATTTGGTCAGCTGTTGGACTCACTGCATACCCTATAACCGTATAGCAGACCCTCTCCTTTCTAATGGGAACATGTCATACTCATTACTGTGGCCCTGCTCTATGTGTCTTTAAATTCATAGTGGGGTTTTTCCTAAATTTGTTCAGCCGTTGGACACACTGCATACCCTGTAAGTGTATAGCAGACCCATTTCAAATGGGAATTTGTCGTTACTGTGGCCCTGCTTTATGCCTCTTTAAATTGTTAGTGGGGTTTCTCCTAAATTTGGTCAGCTATTGGTCTCACTGCATACCATATAACTGTATAGCAGACTCTCTCCTTTCTAATGGGAACATGTCGTACTCGTTACTGTGGCACTGCACTATGTGTCTTTAAATGCTTAGTGGGTTTTTTCCTAAATTTGGCCAGCCGTTGGACTCACTGCATACCCTATAACTGTACAGCAGACTCTCACCTTTCTAACGAGAACTTGTCGTTACTGTGGCCCTGCTCTATGTGTCTTTAATTTCTTAGTTGGGTTTTTCCTAAATTTGTTCAGCCGTTGGACTCACTGCATACCCTATAACTGTATAGCGAACCTTCTCCTTTCTACTGGGAAAATGTCATACTCGTTACTGTGACCCTGCTCTATGTGTCTTTAAATTCTTAGTGGGGTCTTTCCTAAATTTGGTCAGCCGTTGGACTCACTGCATACCCTATAACTGTATAGCAGACCCTCTCCCTTCTAATGGGAACATGTCGTCCTTGTTACTGTGGCCCTGCTCTATGTGTCTTTAAATTTTCTGTGGGGTTTTTCCTAAATTTGGTCAGCCGTTGGACTCACTGCATACCCTATAACTGTATAGCAGACTCTCTCCTTTCTGATGGGAATTTGTCGTTACTGTGGCCCTGCTCTATGTGTCTTTAATTTCTTAGTGGGGTTTTTCCTAAATCTGGTCAGCCGTTGGACTCACTGCATACAATATAACTGTATAGCAGACCCTCTCCTTTCTAATGGAAACATGTCGTACTTGTTAGGGTATGTGCACACGATGCAGAAATGAAGCAGAAAATTTCTGCATCATTTCTGCATCTCCCTGGCAGAAAAACGCATGCGGATTGTACATGCGTTTTTCCTGCGGAATACATGTGGATTCACATGCGTTTCCGTATGCGGATAGACAAGAGCTTTCCAGGCGATTTTAGCATCACCTGGAAAGTGCTTGACAACTAGGTCACACTATATAAATCCATGCAAACCACATGGATTTATATAGTGTGACCGGAGAGAATGGTAAAAATAAAAAATAACTGTATACTTTACCCTCCGATGGCCCGCGCTGTCCTGCTCACTCCGTTCTCCCTTGCCGGCAACATTGAATTGAAAGACCTGCCGACGTCAGCGTCATGTGACCCGTCACATGACTCTGACGTCAGCGCAGGTCCTTCAACTCACTGCAAAGTGCCGGGAACCAAACAGGAGCGGTGCGCGGGCCGACAGAAGGTAAGTACACATTTATTTTTTATTCTATTCTTTTCTTACAGATTTTTAAATGGTACCTGGGTGTGGATGAGACTCTCCTCTCCTCCACACCCGGGTACCATCCGCTCATTAGAAAGCGCCAATTACGCAAGTACAAATGCAGTCTTGCGGAATTGGCGCGTTCTAATGCAAGTCAATGGCGGCGAAAACGCCGCTTTTCCGCAAAATGAATGGACATGCTGCGGATTTTTGAGCGCAGCATAAACGCTGCGGAAAAATCCGCAGCATGGGCACAGCACATGCGGATTTCTATTGGGAAACATTGCTGCCCTTCTACCATGCTTTTTTAATGCGTTTCCACAGCTTTTCCGCAGCTGCAGAAACGCTGCGGAAATGCATAAAAAACGCATCGTGTGCACACAGCCTAACAGTGGCCCTGCTCTATGAGTCCTTAAATTCTCAGTGTGGTTTTTCCTAAATTTGGTCAGCCGTTGGCTCACTGCATACCCTATAACTGTATAGCAGACTCTCTCCTTTCTAATGGGAATTTGTCATTACTGTGGCCCTGCTCTATGTGTCTTTAATTTCTTAGTGAGGTTTTTCCTAAATTTGTTCAGCCATTGGACTCACTGCATACCTTATAACTGTAAAGCAGACTCTCTTCTTTCTAATGGGAATTTGTCGTTACTGTGGCCCTGCTCTATGTGTCTTTAATATCTTAGTGGGGTTTTTCCTAAATTTGGTCAGCCATTGGACTCACTGTATACCCTATAACTATATAACAGACCCTCTCCTTTAGAGTGGAAACATGTCGTACTTGTTACTGTAGCACTGCTCAATGTGTCTTATATTTCGTAGTGGGTTTTTTCCTAAATTTGGTCAGCCGTTGGACTCACTGCATACCCTATAACTCTATAACAGACCGTCTCCTAACCAATGGGAACATGTCGTACATGTTACTGTGGCCCTGCTCTATGTGTCTTTAAATTATTAGTGGGGTTTTTCCTAAATTTGGTCAGCTGTTGGACTCACTGCATACCCTATAACCGTATAGCAGACCCTCTCCTTTCGAATGGGAACATGTCATACTCGTTACTGTGGCCCTGCTCTATGTGTCTTTAAATTCATAGTGGGGTTTTTCCTAAATTTGTTCAGCCGTTGGACTCACTGCATACCCTGTAAGTGTATAGCAGACCCATTTCAAATGGGAATTTGTCGTTACTGTGGCCCTGCTTTATGCCTCCTTAAATTGTTAGTGGGGTTTCTCCTAAATTTGGTCAGCTATTGGTCTCACTGCATACCATATAACTGTATAGCAGACTCTCTCCTTTCTAATGGGAACATGTCGTACTCGTTACTGTGGCCCTGCTCTATGTGTCTTTAAATGCTTAGTGGGTTTTTTCCTAAATTTGGCCAGCCGATGGACTCACTGCATACCCTATAACTGTAGAGCAGACTCTCACCTTTCTAACGGGAACTTGTCGTTACTGTGGCCCTGCTCTATGTGTCTTTAATTTCTTAGTTGGGTTTTTCCTCAATTTGTTCAGCCGTTGGACTCACTGCATACCCTATAACTGTATAGCGAACCTTCTCCTTTCTACTGGGAAAATGTCATACTCGTTACTGTGACCCTGCTCTATGTGTCTTTAAATTCTTAGTGGGGTCTTTCCTAAATTTGGTCAGCCGTTGGACTCACTGCATACCCTATGACTGTATAGCAAACTCTCTCCTTTCTTATGGGAATTTATAGTTACTGTGGCCTGCTCTATGTGTCTTTAATCACGTAGTGGGGTTTTTCCTAAATTTAGTCAGCCGTTGGACTCACTGCATACCCTCTAACTGTGTAGCAAACCCTCTCCTTTCTATTGGGAATATGTTGTACTTGTTACTGTGGCCCTGCTCTATGTGTCTTTAAATTCTTAGTCGGGTTTTTCCTAAGTTTGGTTAGCCATTGGACTCACAGCATACCCTATAACTGTTTATCAGACCTTCTCCTTTCTAATGGGAACATGTCGTCCTTGTTACTTTGGCCCTGCTCTATGTGTCTTTAAATTCTCAGAGGGGTTTTTCCTAAATTTAGTCAGCCGTTGGAATCACTGCATACCCTATAACTGTATAGAATACTCTCTCCTTTCTAATGGGAATTTGTCATTACTGTGGCCCTGCGCTATGTGTCTTTAATTTCTTAGTGGGGTTTTTCCTAAATCTGGTCAGCCGTTGAACTCACTCCATACCCTATAACTGTATAGCAGACCCTATCCTTTCTAATGGGAACATGTCGTACTCATTGCTGTGGCCCTGCTCTATGTGTCTTTAAATTCTTAGTGGCGTTTTTCATAAATTTCTTCAGCCGTTGGACTCACTGCATTCCCTATAACTGTATAGCAGACTCTCTCCTTTCTAATGGGAACATGTCGTACTCATTGCTGTGGCCCTGCTCTATGTGTCTTTAAATTCTTAGTGGGGTTTTTCCTAAATTTGATCAGCCGTTGGACTCACTGCCTACCCTATAACTGTATATCTGACTCTTTCCTTTCTAATGGGATTTTTTAGTTACTGTGGCCCTGCTCTTTGTGTCTTTAAATTCTCAGTAGGGTTTTTCCTAAATTTGTTCAGCCATTGGACTTACTGCATACCTATAACTGTATAGCAGACCCTCTCCTTTCTAATGGGAACATGTCGTACTTGTTACTGTGGCCCTTCTCTATGTCTCTTTAAATTCTTAGTGGGGTTTTACCTAAATTTGTTCAGCCGCTGGACTCACTGCATACCCTACAACTGTATACCAGACCCTCTCCTTTCTAATGGGAGCATGTCGTCCTTGTTACTGTGGCCCTGCTCTTTGTGTCCTTAATTTCTTAGTGGGGTGTTTCCTAAATTTGGTCAGCCGTTGGACTCACTGCATACCCTATAACTTTATAGCAGACTCTCTCCTTTCTAATGGGAATTTGTCATTACTGTGGCCCTGCTCCATGTGTCTTTAATTTCTTAGTGGTGTTTTTCCTAAATTTGGTCAGCCGTTGGACTCACTGCATACCCTATAACTGTATAGCAGTCCCTCTCCTTTCTAATGGGAACATGTCGTCCTGGTTACTGTGGCCCTGCTCTATGTGTTTTTAAATTCTCAGTGGGGTTTTTCTTAAATTTGGTCAGCCGTTGGACTCACTGCATACCCTATAACTGTATAGCAGACTCTCTCCTTTCTGATGGGAATTTGTCGTTACTGTGGCCCTTTGCTATGTGTCTTTTATTTCTTATTGGGGATTTTCCTAAATCTGGTCAGCCGTTGGACTCACTGCATACCCAATAACTGTATAGCAGACCCTGTCCTTTCAAATGGGAGCATGTTGTACTTCTTACTGTGGCCCTGCTCTATGTGTCTTTAAATTCTTAGTAGGGTTTATCCTAAATTTGGTCAGCCCTTGGCTCACTGCATACCCTATAACTGTATAGCAGACTCTCTCCTTTCTTATTGGAATTTGTCATTTCTGTGGCCCTGCTCTACTTGTCTTTAATTTCTTAGTGGGGTTTTTCCTTAATTTGTCCAGCTGTTGTACTCACTGCATACCCTATAACTGTATAGCAGACTCTCTCCTTTCTAATGGGAATTTGTCGTTACTGTGGCCCTGCTCTATGTGTCTTTAATTTCTTACTGGAGTTTTTCCTAAATTTGGTCAGCCATTGGACTCACTACATACCCTATAACTGTATAGCAGACTCTCTCCTTTCTGATGGGAATTTGTCGTTACTATGGCCCTTCGCTATGTGTCTTTCATTTCCTAGTGGAATTTTTTCCTAAACTTGGTCAGCCGTTGAACTCACTGCATACCCTAAAACTGTATAGCAGACCCTCTACTTTCTAATGGGAACATGTCGTACTTGTTACTGTGGCCCTGCTCTATTCGTCTTAAATTTCTTAGTGGGGTTTTTCCTAAATTTGTTCAGCTGTTGGACTCACTGCATACCCTATAACTGTAGTGCAGACTCTCTCCTTTCTAATAGGAACATGTGGTACTCGTTAATGTGGCCCTGCGCTATGTGTCTTTCCTAGTCCCTCCATCATCAATGAAACAGGATGTGTCTGATGATGTGTCACGCACCACATTGTCAGATAAGGTTGTAAAATGTTAAAATGACATTTACTGGTGAAGGCATTTGCCTTTAAAACGTTAAAAAAAACAAACAGTAGGATCTTTCTTTAGTATAAAAACAGAGTCGCCAGTGTGACCTCAATGTAATCACATTTTTCAGCTCCTGCATCTCCTCCTCCATCTCCAAAATGACCACATCAGTCACAATCTGAAAGCACTGCAGCACTGCCTTGGCCAAGCGGCAACAGGCTGTGCTGAAGATAAGATGCATAAAGCTTAGGTGACAAACCGCCCAGCGCTGCTGAGTTGTTGAAAGCTGTAACACAGCAGCTTGATCTGTGGCTCTCATCGCTGCACATGCAGTCAGGCATGTTCGTGTGTGACAATGGGTGGAACCTGGTGAAGGAGAAATGACAGCCGGAGTAGATACGGTTTCCCTCTATGCCTGTCCTTTCACCGAGCTAAAGAATATTGCTGTGGTGAAATACAACTCCCACTGAGAATCTGTTTCAGATTGAAAAACATTGTGTCCACCAGAGGATTTGATTCTGAGGGCTCTCCTTTCTGCCCCGCTCAAGAGCCCCATAGCAGCTGCAAAGTTAGCGCTATCATGAACTCTCCTGATGTAGAAGACAGGGCACACCAGAGAATTCACTGGTGGGACCGTCCAACCCTGCCGAGAAGCAGTCCTGGCTAAGAAAATTGTGTGGGAAGGTTCCCGGACACTCTATGGCTGCTTTTTTACTGAGGTGGAAACCCACGCAACATGGGGAGAACATACATAGTCCTTGCAGATGTTGTCCTTGCTGGGATTTGAACCCAGGATCCCAGCGCTGCAAGGCTTCAGTGCTAACCACTGATCCAATGTGCTGCCGTTCACCCTCTAATATATAAGAGGCTGGAGAAACTTGCACCTACTGCCAATCTATCTTCAGCTCCTTTGTGAGAAACTAATGTATTTGGGCAGCCACTCAGTCTACCAAATAAAATTCCTGAGAAAGAAATTGGGGATGGCTTTGCTACTGTTACTGGTGGCATTGCTAATACTATGGCATCATACCATAGTTTACTGGAAATATTCCAGACTTTTAGGAGGCAAGCAAATTCCCACAGAAAAGTACCAGCAGTAATGTTCAGGGACCCACGCTCGTAGAAGGTGGAGACAACACCGGGAGAAATAGTGACGGCTGGGGACCGAGTATGGACATGAGGCATGAGGTTGTGAAAAGCTTCTGCCTCCACTAGCCAAAAAGGCCACATTTCAAGTGCAAGCAGCTGCCCAGAAATCTGGCAGTTTAGTATTGCAGCCTGTGGGTGGGTGACTGGCTGCATGCTTGCACTTGTATTCCAAGTAACAGAAAACTAAGCAGATCGTGGCCTCTATCATCATCATGGCCTCACCTCGGCACTATGAACTCTCCTGAAGGAGAAGCCAGGGCCCACCGGAGGAGTCTCCGGTTTTCTGGTGGGTCCGTCCAACCCTTCCGAGAAGCAGCCCTGGCTAAGAAAAGTGTGGGGGAAGATTCCCGGACACTCTATGGCTTTTTTTTTAATGTGGATCGGACGTGGTTATGCATGTTATTTCTCAAACTGGATTTCAGATCAGGCTATTGCCCAACTCTGTAGTCATGAAATTAAATGCGCAAAGAAATATGTATGTGTGTCAAAGCACCACCGAGAAGTGCAAGTTGCTGTTGGACGGGCTGCCATTGCTTCTGCAAAAGCTGCTTTAGAGGACTTCCTGGGAGAAAAGACCCCCAGAGTAGATACGGTTTCCCTCTATGCCAGTCATTTCACCGAGCTAGAGAATATGGCTGTGGTGAAATACAACTCTCAGCAAAAGAAGCTGTGGACTTGCTCCGAACAGTCCCTGGCCACATTCACCTGTCCACGTGTTTGTGGTTAAGCGGTCCTTCCCTGTAAGGGCACTGGGAAGGGCACAGGTAATGTTGTGGGACCCGTGCTTGTGTAAGGCGGAGACGACACTGGGAGAAACAGTGGCGGCTGGGGACCGAGTATGGACACCAGGCCGCCGCCGGCATGAGGTTATGAAAAGCTTCCGCCTCCACGAGCCTAAAAGGCCACATTTCAAGTGAAAGCAGCTTTAGAGGACTTCCTGGGAGAAATGACAGCTGGGTAGATATGGTTTCCCAAGTCCTTTCACCGAGCTAAAGAATATGGTTGTGGTGAAACACAACTCTCAGCAAAGAAAGCAGTGGACTGGCTCCGTACCATCCCTGGCCACATTCACCTGTCCACGTGTTTGTGATTAAGCGGTCCTTCCCAGTAAGTGCACTGGGGAGGGCATGGGTAATGTTGTGGGACCCGTGCTTGTGGAAGGCGGAGACGACACCGGGAGAAACAGTGGCGGCTGGGGACCGAGTATGGACACCAGGCCGCCGCCGGCATGAGGTTATGAAAAGCTTCCGCCTCCACGAGCCTAAAAGGCAACATTTCAAGTGAAAGCAGCTTTAGAGGATTTCCTGGGAGAAATGACAGCTGGGTAGATATGGTTTCCCAAGTCCTTTCACCAAGCTAAAGAATATGGCTGTAGTGAAATGCAACTCAGCAAAAAAACTGTGGACTGGCTCCGTACCGTCCCTGGCCACATTCACCTGTCCAGGTGTTTGTGGTTAGGTGGTCCTTCCAAGTAAGTGCACTGGGGAGGTCACAGGTAATGCTGTGGGACCCGTGCTTGTGGAAGGCGGAGAAGACACCGGGACAAATAGTGGTGGCTGGGGACCGAGTATGGATACCCTGTCGCCGCCACCATAAGATTGTGGACAGCTTCCGCCTCCATGAGCCAAAAAGGCCACATTTCAAGTGCAAGCAGCTGTCAATAATTTGGCAGTATAATAATGCAGCCTGTGGGTTGGTGGGAGCCTGGCTGCATACTTGCGCTTGCATTCCAACGGGTGCATGGAGGGAGGCATCTACGCATGCGCCAAGGATCACTTATGATGGGCACACTTCTAGGCAGTGACCTGGGAGTCAGAGATGCTTCCAGAGGTCTTCCCCATGCTGTTCCCATGTCTTTTCAGCACTGTATGCATGTGTCTGATGATGTGTCACACACCACATGGCCAGATAAGGTTGTAAAATGTTAAAATGACTTTTCCTGGTGAATGCATTTGTCTTGGTTGAAAGCAATGCAAAAGTGCAAAAATGCATCAAAAACGCTACATGTGAATATAGCCCAAGGTGTGGAGGAATATTTTTGTTTTTGGTTATTTATTTTGCCTTATATACAAGTCATTACCCTGGAAAGGATGTTCCTTAACTTATTTCCTAGGAAATTCCATTTTGGTTTTGTTTTTGTATGTTATATTGTGAGTCCGTAAAAGTGGCGTAATACTCTAACAACATTGTTGACTGCAGTGATCTGGGAGTCAGAGATGCTTTTAGAGGTCTTCCCTATGCTGTTCCCATGTCATTTGAGCACTGTTCCCATCGATTTGGGCAATTTTTAGACCATCTGCAGACCGCCGGGGGGAGCCGCCTGAAAAATGCTCGAGTTTCCTATAGACTTACATTGAGCTCATTGCTGTCCCCTCACATTCCCCCCATGCTGTCTCCTCACAAGTGATGAGTGAGCACTAAAATGCTCGGGTACTCATTGCTCGGGTCGAGCACATAGGAATACTCGGGTGCTCGACCCGAGCAATGAGTACCCGAGCATTTTAGTGCTCGCTCATCACTAGTGAGGAGACAGCATGGGGGGAATGTGAGGGGACACAACGGAGACTAGGTAGCGTGAGGGGAGATATAGAGGTGCGGCAGTATGGGGAAAAAGTATGCTGAGAAGGGGTAGTGTGATGAAGGGGTCCATTATAGAGACTGGGCCCTATTGGGGGGAACACTGTGAGAGGATAGTGTGAAGAGGAGACCCAGTATAGAAAAGAGGACAGTGTGGAGGGCATGTAGAGGGGTAGAGTGTGGTGGTCATATTTTGTGCAGGGAGCACTGTGAGAGTTAATAGTCTGTGTAGGGGCTCACTGTATTTTTATTCAGGAGCATTTTAATGACACTTATCTTTAAGGGAATTGTGTGGGGATGTGGTGCAGAAGACCGGAGAAGATGGAAGTCGGCAGAGATGAGCTGTGGATGAGAAACACCAAGGTTACTTACTGGTAACTGTTTTTTCCAGAACCCATAACAGCACACCTTGAGAGAGGGATCCGCCCCACCAAGGACAGGAAACCGTCTGAAATAAAAGGGCGGTGCCTCTCTCCTACTTCAGTTGATTACAGAGCATTGAGAGGACCTCCAGAAAAGGTTAGACAATTAACCAACACCTACAATATACATAAGCACCCCAAAAAAGTGCACACCCAGGGCGTGAGAAAATAGGGGGGGGGGTAAGGGTTCTGTTAAGGGTTCCGGAAAAACCGGCTACTGGTAAGTAACCTTGGTGTTTTCCCTTCACCCATCACAGCACACCTTGAGAGAATTTTGGAGAATATGAGCACCCTACAGAGGGACCACCGCCTGAAGCACCCTTCTACCAAAAGTAAGGTCAACAGAAGAGGATAGATCCAACCTATTGTGCTTGTAGAAGGTGGATGGTGCAGACCAAGTAGCAGCTTTACATATCTGATCAATCGAGACGTCCACTCTCTCCACCCAGGAGGTTGCCATGGCTCTGGTGGAGTGAGCCTTGATACCGTCCGGGGCCGGAACTCCTGTAGATATGTAGGCTAAACTAATGGCCTCCCTATGTCACCTGGAAATAGGACTTTTTGATACCCCGTGATCTTTCCTATTCCCCTGAAAGGCCAGAAACAAGGAATGACCTGTCCTCCACTGACTAGTTATGTCTATGTACTGTAACAAGGACCTCCTGACATCCAGTTTGTGAAATCTAACCTCCCCGTGTTTTTTTGGATTACTGCAGAATGAAGGTAACACAATCTCCTGATTACAGTGGAATCAAGACACCACCTTAGGAAGGTATACTGGATCTGGACCCATGACCCTGTCATCATAAATTTGGGTATACGGAGGATTAACAGAAAGGGCCTGCAGGTCACTCACCCTATGGGCTGATGTTATGGCCACTAAGAGAATAGTTTTAAGGGTCAGGGTGTTTTGAGAGATAACCTGCAGGGGTTCAAATGGGTCGCTAGTGAGCGCGTTCAAAACCAAATTCAGGTCCCAGGGAGGAATTATGAGAGTCCGAACCGGTCTAGACCTAGCGCAGGATTTAATGAACCTAGAAACCCACCTGTTCCCTGCCAGGTTACAATATAATTCCCCCAGAGCAGATACCTGAACTTTGAGTGTTCCCGTGGCCAACCCAAGTCTTATCCTTTTTGCAGGAACTCCGGGATGTAACATCCCTGGCGGCATGCTTGCATAGTGCACCACCTCCCACTATGCAAGACCACAATCTTACCTGACAGTCCAGCCATCAAACCATGCTGTGTGCATGTCTCTTGACTGACTGCTTAAGGCGGCGGCCCGGTTACTTCCTGATTCTTACAGCTGCTGTGGGCGCACCCCTAATGCGTCTCCAGCCTATTGCTGTGAGTCACTGGATATTTAAACCCCCTCCACCCAGTAGGAGGTGCCTGAGCAACACTAGCATTCAGTGTGCTCCTTGACTTGAAGTTGCCAGGTCCAGTTCTGCTTCTTGTCTGTTTCCGCCATCTCTGGGGGCTGCATACCCAGACTTGTTATCTGTGACTTCTTGTCCGCTTCCGCCATCTCGGGGGGCTGTATACCCAGGCCTGTTATCTCTGACTTCTAGTCTTCCCGCCTCTCTGGGGCTTTATTACCAGGCTCGTTCTTGTATCTCTTTGCTGTAGCAGTTCCTGTCTGAACTGTATCTTAGCCTGTTACCTGTTTGTCTCTATGTCCGTACCTTCCCTTTTCCTGCTGTATCTGAACCTGCACCTAACTCTAACTCGTTGTCTCTGTACTTCTGTTTGTGAGTTTTGTGTCCACTCGCTACTTCATAGGAAGTACCTTGTGTGTATCTGGTTCTGCTTGTCCCTTTTCCCTTCTTCCATATCTTCCTGTATTTTCCAGTCTGTTCCATGTGAACAGAGCCCTGTCCTCTCTGCCTTGTCCTCCGCAACTGCTTTTTGGCTCCGCTCTGTCTTGCCCACCGCTCCGGCGGTTTCTCTCTGCTCTGACTTACCCACCGCTCCGGCGGCTTCTCTCTGCTCTGACTTGCCCACCGTTCTCACGGCTTCTCTCTGCTCTGCCTTGCCCACCGCACCTGCGGTTTCTCTCTGCTCTGCCTTGCCCACCGCTCCGGTGGCTTGTCTCTGCTCTGCCTTGCCCACCGCTCCGGCGGTTTCTCTCTGCTCTGCCTTGCCCACCGCTCCGGCGGTTTCTCTCTGCTCTGCCTTGCCCACTGCTCTGGCGGCTTCTCTCTGCTCTGCCTTGTCCACCACACCTGCGGTTTCTCTCTGCTCTGCCTTGTCCACAGCTCCGGCGGTTCCGCTCTGCGCTGTCTTGCCCACCGCACCTGCGGTTTTCGCTCCGCTCTGCTTGCTCACCGCACCAGCAGTTCCTCTCTGCTCTGCCTTGTCCTCCGTTCTGGCGGTTTCGCTTTACTCTGCTTGTCTACCGCATCTGCGGCTCTGTACCTGTCTCTCAGTCTGTACTGGACCCTATCCAGCCTGCGCTCCAACCTGCTAGTACCTCCCTGTCTGCACTCCAGCCATGCTTGCCAGTATCTCCCTGTCTGCATACCAGCCATGCTTGCCAGTGCCCACCTGTCTGCATACCAGCCGTGCTTGCCAGTGCCCACCTGTCTGCATACCAGCCGTACATGCCTGTACCCACCTGTCTGCATACCAGCCGCACTTGCCAATACCCACCTGCCTGTATGCCAGTCTAACCTGCCTGTTCCTGCATTCCCCGGTGTGGGTCAACAACTGTGACCGGAGTCTGACCTGGAGTCGCACCTGGTCCCTCTGCTCGGTTCCTCCTTGGTCCACGGAGTCGACGAAGCTGCCGTGCGACCTTGGTCGGATCGGGTTGATACTTAGTTACGCCCCTCCAGGCACTCCTCGGTTCATGGTACAGTGGGATCACTAATCACGCTCACGCCAGTCAGTCCAGGCACCAGTGTAACACGGCATATCCTTAATTGGAGGTTTATGAAATTCTGGAACTTCCCCCAAATTCTGCTGTAAATTTTTGTTGTTATGGGTTTTCTACTACCCATTAGTATAGAAACTAGGCCCGGTGAAAACCCTTTATTACTCAGTAATGACCTCTCAAATTCCACACCGCAAAATGGAATCCTTTGGCCTGCGCGTGGAATGCTGGCCCCTGATTGAGAAGGTCTGGCCTTTCTGGTAGGATCCAGGGAAATTAAATCGACATTAGTCGGAGCAGGGAGAATCAGGGTCTTTTTGACCAAAAAGGGGCTATCAGAATTATCCTCGCCCCATCCTCCCCAATTTTCCTCACGACTGCTGGAATCATTACTATTGGGGGAAATGCATAGGCTTTCTGAACTTCCACGGAACCTGGAGAGTGTTTACAGCATAAGGATTCTCTGTTGGGTCTAGTGAACAGAATTTCTCCACCTTTCTGTTTGCGGTGCTGGCGAACAAATCTATCTCTGGAGGACCCCACAGCAGGATAATGTGCTGGAAGACTACCCGGTTTAGGGCCCACTCCCCTTGTTTTAAAGTGTGGCGACTCAGAAAATCTGCCTTTGAGTGCTCCACCCCCCTTTTGTATAGAGCACTGAGGGATGGGAGATACTGCTCCGCTAGTTGCAGGATCATGTTCACCACTACCATCAGGGAGCGTGATCTTGTTCCTCCATGCTGATTGATGTAAGCCACTGTTGTCCGATTGTCTGACCTGACCTGAACATGGTGACCCTGAATGTGGGGAAGGAAGCCTATCAGGGATTTCTCCACTGCGCAAAGCTCCTTTAAGTTTGATAATGCCCCCTTATCGTGACATGTCCAGTGTCCCTGAACTGAGAGATCCAATAGATAACCCCCCCAGCCGGGACCGCTCGCATCGGTTGTAATTATATGATCGACTGGTCTGGCCCACTGCATGCCTTAGGTCAAATCCCCCTCTCTGTCCACCATGGGAAGGAGTCTATAGTTTTTAAGGAAAGAGTTAGTTTTCCTTCTAAACGTCTGTTGAAGGATCTCTGTGCTGACAAGACCTCCCACTGAAGAGGCCTCATATGACCTTGGGCCCATTTGACTGCTGGAAAACAGGATGTCTATGGACATTGCTTCTCTTAAAGACATTGCCAGAGACCTTATGGCTTTTGTGGCCAATTTGATTATTTTGCATACCCTGTCCTCTGGAAGGAAGCAGGCTTGGAGATGAGAATTTAGGGTTAGGCCCAGAAAGATTTGAGTCCTTGAGGGAGTTAGTCTCGATTTTTGAGAATTTATCAATCATCCCAATCATTGTAAAACCTCCGTGACCTCTAGAATTTGAGTGGAACAGTGGTCTTCTGATCTTCCTATCACAAGAAAATCATCTAGGTAGGGAATGATCACTACGTTTTTGATCCGTAGGAAGGCTGCCACCTCTGCTATAAGCTTTGTAAATACTCTTGGAGCTATCGAGAGACCGAATGGCAGGGCTGTGAATTGAAAATGTCTTTGTCTCCCATGTATGAACAAGGCTACCCTTAGGTACTTTTGGTAGGCTGGATGGATTGGGACATGGTAATAGGCATCCTTTAGGTTGACTATTGCCATAAAGCAATTGTGGTGGAGGAGTTTTACTGCCAAGTTCCATTTTGAACGTCTGGTTCTACACCAATTGATTTAGGCTCTTGAGGCTGATAATGGTCCTTAAGGACCCATTTGCTTTTTTTATCAAAAATAGGGAGTAATAAAATCCCCTTCCCCTTTGTGACTCAGGAAATTCATGAAGGACCTGCTTCCCTACTAGATCTAATATTTCTGACTCCAAGGCTATCTGTTCCTCCACGGACTTCCTCCTGGTTGTGATTACAAAGGTTCAGTGAGGAATTTGACTGAAGTGTATCTTCAGGCCATCCCTCACAATACCCAGCACCCAGGGGTTTGATGTAATGGACTCCCAAGCTGGAACAAAATGGGACTTCCACTGACTTCCAAGCTGGCGTCATTGGGAGGACTTCTTAGTCACGGAGGATGGTCCTCCAAACATATAACCTAACTCTTTTTTAGATCTGGAATCCCATCACTTCCTGTCTCCCGGAGGGCGACCCCGGTTAAATCTCTTCCTCTGAAAGTAAGACCTTTTTGTATCCCCCGTGAATCCTGGGAAACCTCTCTTCCTATCGACTGCTTTTTCCAAAAGCTCGTCCAGCTTTTGGCCAAATAGGAGTTTGCCATTGCATGGGAGAGAACAGAGTTTGTGTTTTGACTGCTGGTCTCCTGGGCAAGCCATAAGGCCCGTCTGCCAGCATTGGATAGGTTCGCTGAGGAAGGCTGATGCTGTCTGCATTAGAGGTAAATTGGACAGGATTTTATCTCTACGGATTTTTTTATCTTTAAGCTGGTCTTCTAATGCTGCAACCATACCATGAGTGACCTTGCCACACAGGTGCCTGCTACCACTGGCTTAAGGCCTCCTGCTGCCACCTCCCATGTGTGATGCAGGAAGGAGTCTGCCTTCTTATCCAGAGCATCTTTAAGGACACCCGAATTTTCCAGGGGTAGAGATGATTTTTTAGATGACCGAAGGTAACGCCTCCATTTTCTCAGGCTTTCTCCATTCCCGGTCGATAAGGGTCTGAATTCTAGGGTTTACAGGGAATGTGCGTCTCTTTTTTTCCTCCAGGCCAGCTAACATAATGTCCTCAAGAGATTTAACTGCTCTTTCTTCCCTTAACCCCAAAGTGGATCTAACAGCCCTGACCAGCTTGTCCATATCCTCAATAGGGAAGCAGGTACTACCACTGTTCGAAGAGGAATAGGATGATGAATCACTGAGACATTGATCCTCTGACTGGGAAGACGAATCATAATCAGGTGAGACATCCTTATGGGATCTTTTGTTCCTTTATGCAAACCCTTTAGGGAGCCTTGCACCTCTGCCCGGACTATGGACCTCATTTTAGCTGCAAAATCTGGCGTTCTCCCCGCAATACCAATATCAATACAGTCTGAGCAAAGCTGTTTCTGCCATTCTACGCAAAGGGGTATTTGGCATAAGGCACACATCCTGTGCTTCTGTTTGGCACTACTCTTCTTAGGCTCCTAGGGGTTGAAGCACATATTAACTTCCCATTAATACAAAGTGACATTCAGGAAGATCACTCACCCCTGAAGTCACTGAAGGGCACCGGATTTGGAGGCTGTGGCGGGATATGAGATGAATCCCTTTTGGATGGCACAGAATCGTCCGACACCTTGCTTCTCCGGCTGCTGCTGCGGTTGCTTGAGCGACTGTCTGTATGTGAGGCATCAGCCTTATTTTTCCACTGGTGCTTTTGCTGCTGAAGTGGAGGGGTCAGCTGCTGCTGCTTCTGACTGTCCTGGTCTGTCATGGCTACCCAGACTGTATGGCTGGAGCATGAGCAGGGCTGACTTGTCCTCTCCCCTTAAATAGGGGCCATCCATAACCTCCTCCAGTTCAAGTGCCCTCCCCCCTCCTTACACCTGCTGGATAAGGCTTCATAAACCGGCAGGAGAGCGCTTACAGAGCGCCGCCATATTGGATCCCGGAGCCACCCCCGACGTCATCTGGCTCACCTCTCCCAGTGTGCACCGCACCGTGATGTCAGGGGCCGTGTCACACCCGGAAGTATGCCGCTCCATGCATGGTGCCAGTGAGGAACCTGGACGGATGGTAGGGGGAGGGTGGCGCAGCTGTCTGCGGGGAGCCAGAGCCCTCCTCACCACTTGCACCCACTCGGACACAGCCCCAGAGAGCTGCAGACGGCGCTTTCTGAGAATGTAACCTGGTGCACAGGACGGAGCCTGCTCTTCCATAACCAGAACAGGCACTGGGTAAGCTTGAGACTTCTTTATTCCTGCAGACAGGTTCCCATCAAGGATAGGAAACCAACTGAAATGGGAGAGAGGCACCGCCGTTTTATTTCAAACAGTTTCCTGTCCCTCTCTCAATATGTGCTGTCATGGGTGAAGGGAAAAAGTCATCATGGAGTCTGGACAAGATAATGACGAAAAGAAAGAACAACTTTAATCAGAGAAGACATCTCAGTTAAGATACCTGGATGTAAATGTTTATTTGTGATACTGCCTGCATCTCATCAGTACTGTGGTTCCTGTATGCTCCGCAGTCTGATGATGACTGCTAACAACAACTCCTAGTACCTCTATTGTTAGGCCATGGCCCCACTATCGGTATTTGGTCAGTATTCGGTCAGTATTTTCTTCAGGAGTGGGAGCCAAAACCAGATGAGGAACAATCAGAGAAAAGGTATAATAGAAACAATTCTCCAATTCTGCATTTATCACCCACTCCTGGTTTTGGCTCCCACTCCTGAGAAAAAATACTGACCGAATACTAAACAGATACTGATAGTGATGCCATGGCCTTAAGGACATACTGGGAGTTGTAGGTTCATGATATACAAAGGTATATGGGGTTGACCTGACACTACAATTGATGTACTGTTAGAACCCTCCTGTTTGTTTTTTCTATCTTGTGGTTTGCGGTCACGTGACCATCTGCCTTTATATTCCAGCTCCGTCCTTCTGGCTGTGCTGGACTTCAGTGTTTTACTGTCTCTCTAGCCTGGTGCTTCTGTGCCTTTCTCTGTCAAGTTCGCTTGGTCCTCTGGGACCTCTAGTTCTTTTTGTCAGTTTGTCTTTTTGTGTTCTGCAACAACTTCTGTTTAGGAGGTGTCCCATTTTTGTTCCAGTCCTTAGTTCTTTTAGGGACCCCTCCCTTAAAGCTATAAGTCTTCGTTCAGACTAGCCGAGGACTAAGGCGGGTCTGTTCACTAGGAACAGGCAGCCTGCTACATCGTAGGGATTCAGCTTAGTCTTACTGTAGGGACAGCTTTCCCCTATCTTTCTTTAGAACATGTTGCAGATCATAACATGTACCATGTACTGATGGTGGTTCAGGTGATGTCTGAATGTGTGCGTATGTCTGTGCATCTGTAATTATATGTATTTTTGTAAGATGCGTGTATGTATAGTGCATTGTGGTGTGTAGCAACATTCATATGCTTGGGGCACATTTACTAAATGGACTTTTTCACATGTGTTAGAGAATTCCATTTGTCTTTCTGTTACGCACACGTCCGGACAGACTGGCGTGAGCGTGGTTAGTGATCCCACTGGACCATGAACCGAGGAGTGCCTGGAGGGGCGTGACTAAGTATCAACTCGGTCCGACCAAGGTGGCACGGCGGCTCAGTTGACTCCGTGAACCAGGGAGGAATCGAGCAGAGGGACCAGGTGCTACTCCAGGTCAGACCCTGGTCACAGCTGTTGACCCACACCGGGGAATGCAGGAACAGGCAGGTTAGGCTGGCATACAGACAGGTTTATACTGCCAGGCATGGCTGGTATGCAGACAGGTGAGTACTGGCAGGCACGGCTGGTATGAAGACAGGTGGGTACTGGCAGGCACAGCTGGTGTGCAGACAGGTGGTTACTGGCAGGCACGGCTGGTGTGCAGACAGGTAAGTACTGGCAGGTAGGAACGCAGGCAGGATAGGGACCAGTACAGACTGGGATACAGGAATAGAGCCGCAGGTGCGGTAGACAAGCAGAGCAGAGCAAAACCCGCAGGCGCGGTAGACCAGCAGAGCAGAGCAAAACCCACCAGTGCAGTAGACAAGCAGAGCAGAGCAAAACCCGCAGGTGCGGTAGGCAGGCAGAGCAGAGCAAAACCCGCAGGTGCGGTAGACAAGCAGAGCAGAGCAAAACCCGCAGGTGCGGTAGACAAGCAGAGCAGAGCAAAATCCGCAGGCGCGGTAGACAAGCAGAGCAGAGCAAAACCTGCAGGTGCGGTAGACAAGTAGAGCAGAGCAAAACCCGCAAGTGCGGTAGACAAGAAGAGCAGAGCAAATACACACAAGGTACTTACAATGAAGTAGCGAGTAGATACTAAACTCACAAACAGAAGTACAGAGACAATGAGTTGGTGTTAGGTGCATGTTCAGACACTGCAGGAAAAGGGAAGATACAGACATAAAGACAAACAAGTAACGGGCTAGAACACTGTTCAGATAGGAACTGAACCAGAAACAAGATACAGGAACGAGCCTGGGAACTCAGCCCCCAGGGTGGCGGAAACAGACTATAAGTCACAGATACAGGTAACAGGCCTGAGTATACAGCCCCCTGGGTGGCGGAACAGACTTGAAGTCACAGATACAGGTAACAGGCCTGGGTATACAGCCCCCAGGGTGGCGGAAACAGACAAGATACAGGACAGGACTTCAATTCAGTTGCACAGAACGCACTGAAAGAAAATGTTACTCAGGCACCTCCTACTGGGTGGAGGGAGTTTAAGTATCCAGTCACTCACAACAATAGGCTGGGGACGCATTAGGAGTATGCACACAGTAACTATGAGAATCAGGCAGTAACCGCGCCACCACCCTAAGCAATCAGACAAGAGACATGCACACAGCAGGTACTGGAGCAAAGTGTGTAGCCTGGACTGATAGGTACGATGGCGGTCTTGCATGGTGAGAGGTGGTAAGCCATGCCAGCTCGCCACCAGGGATGTTACACTTTCCACATTTAGGAACAGACAAGTGAAATTTGCTAACCCTGACTGTCACCATAGGAATGTGCTTTCATGGAGCAGGTTCAGGAACTGAGCCTTCTCCATACCAGGCAGATGTTGGCTGTGATACATAGCCGGCATCTGCCTGTAACAGCAGTGATCAGAGCTTGCCTTCATTGCAGCAGTTTTAAGTATTTAAATGCCCTGGTCAATCACTGACAGTGGCATTTAGATAGCACGATGGCTGGTGCATTCACTCACCAGCTCCCATCAGCCCTCTGTGACACAGTTGCGGGTTGCTGATGGGTTGCCAGGTGCTGCTGCTATGTTAATCATTCAATGAAGCTCAGTCTGAGGTTGGGCTCCTTGGACGATGTCACAATCTAGGTGCCGGGACCTTATTACAGCACGCTAACTTTGTAGTTAGCGATGACTGTAACGTCTCCCTATTGCACCGACCCTATGACAGAAAGCGAGTGGTGGCAGGGAGAATAAAACTTAATTTTTTGCCTGTAGCCAACACTTTTCCATTTCATATATCTCAGATAAATAGAGTTTCTCAAGGTTACAAGTTACCCCTAAAGGGACTCTGTCGGCACAGAATGATTGTTCAAACGAAGTTCTACCTCTCGGTGCTTCACACTGCGGCCAATCATGTAAATTCACCTTGCTACCTGCTTGTTTTCCATCATTCTCCACAATCTCCCTCTAATTTGATTGACAGGTCTGGCTTCATAGAGCCAGAGAAGGGTGGAGATAGATGAAAACCGGCAGGTGGGAAGGTGTATATAAAGGATTGGCCGCCATGAAGCACAGAGTGCTTATGCTTGGTATGAACAATCATTCTGTGCTGACAGTCCCTTTAAAGAGGTGTCCAATACACTTGAAGGATTGCACTCTGAGTCATAACATTGTACATAATGCACCCAGCATTATATATGAGTTTTATACCGGCGCGATCCTCCTCCAGAGTAGATCCACTGCGGGATACAAGCAGTTTGCATCCCACAGTGGACTCGCTTGTGTAAAACTACCCTAAGGCCACGTCCCCACTATCAGTATTTGGTCAGTATTTTTTCTCAGGAGTGGGAGCCAAAACCAGGAGTGGGTGATAAATGCAGAATTGGTGCACTTGTTTCTATTATACATTTTCTCTGATTGTTCCTCACCTGGTTTTGTCTCCCACTCCTGAGAAAAAATACTGACTGAATACTGACCAAATACTGATAGTGGGGCCGTGGCGTAAAGGTGTTATCCAGGGATTTTTTTAAAGGGAATTTGTCACTGATTTTATGGTGTCCTAACTAAGAGTGATAATCTAGAGATAAATCCTCATAGCAAAATGCTGGATCACTCAGTTGTACTAAAATATTGTATTGGACAGCTCCAGCACATAATGAGAAGTCCTGAATATTCACAAGTTCCTGACTTTCTCCGTCCCCCGCTGCTAAATCAGTTTAAAAAAAAAAACTGTAAGTCAGGAGCTGGGTGTAGAGAAAGCCGGGAGCTCATGGACATCAGCTAAGAAAGTATATTACAAATATGTTTAACATCCCTGTCCTTACATTATATAAAAATAACAAGTAATAAAACAGTTTATGGTAACTATAGTGTGGGCCCCTAGAGTTAACACACCTGGTGGGCCCTAGGCACCCCAGACCAACCCTGGTGGTAACCATATATATGTATGTGTGTGTGTCCAACACATCTGCCTGGCAATGCAGTATTATATTCCCTATAGCCATATTGTCACATGATTTGCCATTAAGTAGTGAGGAAAAGCTGTGTGACAATGTTATTGGAAATTACAGCCATATAGATCATCCAGCTTTCCCCAGAAACAGCCAGAAACAGATATAACCATAACCATACATACTCTTCTAGGAGTCGGCAAATCTCCTGGGAATGGAGGGAAGTGTAGAAAGTATAGAGGTATGTCTGGGGTCTGTAAACAGGGCTGAGGGTGGATGTGTGGTCTTGGGTCTGTAAACAGGGCAGAGGGTGGATGTGTGGTCTGCAGTCTGTAAACTGGGCAGAGGGTGGATGTGTGGTCTGGGGTCTGTAAACGGGGCAGGAGTGGATGTGTAGTCTCGGGTCTGTAAACCGGGAGAAGGTGGATGTGTGGTGTGGGGTCTGTAAATGGGGCAGCAGTGGTATGTGGTCTGGAGTCTGTAGATGGGGCAGAGGGTGGATGTGTGGTCTAGGGTCTGTAAATGGGGCAGAGGGTGGATGTGTGGTCTGGGATCGGTAAACCGGGAGAAGATGTATGTGTGGTCTGGGGTCTGCAAATGGGGCAGAGGGTGGATGTGTGATCTGAGGTCTGGAAATGGGGCAGAGTGTGGATATGTGGTCTGGGGTCTGTAAATGGGGCAGCAGTGGTATGTGGTCTGGGGTCTGTAAATGGGGCAGAGGGTGGATGTGTTGTCTAGGGTCTGTAAATGGGGCAGAGGGTGGATGTGTGGTCTGGGATCGGTAAACTGGGAGAAGATGTATGTGTGGTCTGGGGTCTGTAAATGGGGCAGAGGGTGGATGTGTGATCTGAGGTCTGTAAATGGGGCAGCAGTGGTATGTGGTCTGGGGTCTGTAAATGGGGCAGAGTGTGGATGTGTGGTCTGGGGTATGTAAACGGGGCAGAGGGTGGATGTGTGGTCTGGGGTCTGTAAATAGGGCAGAGGGTGGATATGTGGTCTGGGGTCTGTAAATAGGGCAGAGGGTGGATGTGTGGTCTGGCGTCTGTAAATGGGGCACAGGCTGGATGTGTGGTCTGGGGTCTGTAAAAGGGGCAGAAGGTGGATGTGTGGTCTGGGTTTTGTAAACAGGGAGGGAGAAGGTGGATATGTGGTCTGTAAACGGGAAGAAAAGAAGGTGAATGTATGGTCTGGGGTCTATAAATGGGACAGCAGTGGATATGTGGTCTGTATATGCGGCAGAGGGTGAATGTGTGGTCTGTAAATGGGGCAGAGAGTGGATGTGTGATCTGGCATCTCTTAATGGGTCAGAGGGTCGATGTGTGGTCTGGGGTCTGAAAACGATTGTATGTCTAATCTGGGGTTTGTAAAAAGGGAAGGGTGTCTGATCTGGCCTTTATTATTAATGAGGTCTTTTAGTTTTGGATCTGGGGGAATCTGTATTTTTAGGGGGGTAGGTTGTGTAGGAGGTCTGTATATGTATTAATTTTGGGGTTTTGCAGACGAGGTAATATGTTCTTTTTCACTGTACAGCAGGCTGCATGTGTCCGAAGTTTCACTCATCAAGATGCCCAATGGCTGCAATATTTTAAGACTATATTGGGCATAACGGTGGGCAGAGGTTCTGACACCAGCATGTTATTTTTACGCTAAATACTTTAAATTGGGACACATTCTATATACATGGGTTGGGCATAAATCCACAGGCGTAATGACCGCAAGGGCAGCTGTCGACACTGCGACCGGGCCCGGCGGGTGAGGGGCCCACTGATGCCAGCCCCTACTTCAGCTGGATGTGCGTCCTCGGATGCACATACAGCTGGAGTGTACTGCAATGCAAAGACCCATCAGGTCCTTGTGCTGCAATACACACTGCCGACCAATCAGAGGCCAGCAACTGACATTGGCGTGCACGTGACTGGGGGCCCATTGAAGTAAATTCATGCGCTGCCGTCGCTTGCACACTGAAGTCAACTGTTGGTTTCAGAAGAGGATACTGTGTGCCGGTGGAGCAGATGGAAGGGGAGTATAATTGTTTATTTTTTTTTTTAAATCAGTGAGTAAACGGTGCCCATGGCTGTGGAACTACAGGTATGACTATGGGCTGTGCATTATACTACATATATGACTATGGGCTCCGCTGTGCATTATACTACATGCATGACTATGGGCTCTGCTGTGCATTACTATGGGCTGTGCATTATACTACATGTATGACTATGGGCTGTGCATTATACTACATGGATGACTATGGGCTGTGCATTATACTACATGTATGACTATGGACTGTGCATTATACTACATGTATGACTATGGGCTGTGCATTATACTACATGTATGACTATGGGCTGTGCATTATACTACATGTATGACTATGGCTGTGTATTATATTATATATATGACTATGGGCTGTGTATTATATTATATGTATGACTATGGGCTGTGTATTATACTATATGTATGACTATGGGCTGTGCATTATACTACATGTATGACTATGAGCTGTGCATTATACTACATGTATGACTGTGAGCTCCTCTGTGCATTATGCTACATGTATGACTAGGGGCTGCGTATTATATTATATGGATGACTATGGGCTGTGCATTACACTACATGTATGACTATGGGCTGTGCATTATGCTACATGTATGACTACGGGCTCCTCATTGCATTATACTAAATGTATGATTATGGACTGTGTACTATGTGGATGACTATGGGCTTTGCATTATACTACATGTATGACTATGGGCTCAGCTGTGCATTATACTAAATGTATGACTATGGACTCTTCTTTGCATTATAATACATGTATACAGTGCTGGCCAAAAGTATTGGCACCCCTGCAATTCTGTCAGATAATACCCAGTTTCTTCCGGAAAATGATTGCAATCACAAATTCTTTGGTATTATTCTCTTCATTTAATTTGCTTGCAAGGAAAAAGCACAAAAGAGAATGAAGCAAAAATCAAATCATTGATCATTTCACACAAAACTCCAAAAAAGGGCCGGACAAAAGTATTGGCACCCTCTGCATAATACTTGGTTGCACAACCTTTAGCCAAAATAACTGCGAACAACCGCTTCCGGTAACCATCAATGAGTTTCTTACAATGTTCTGCTGGAATTTTAGACCATTCTTCTTTGGCAAACTGCTCCAGGTCCCTGATATTTGAAGGGAGCCTTCTCCAAACTGCCATTTTGAGATCTCTACACAGGTGTTCTATGGGATTCAAGTCTGGACTCATTGCTGGCCACCTTAGAGGTCTCCAGTGCTTTCTCTAAAACCTTTTTATAGTGCTTTTAGAAGTGTGTTTTGGGGCATTGTCCTGCTGGAAGACCCATGACCTCTGAGGGAGACCCAGCTTTCTCACACTGGGCCCTACATTATGCTGCAAAATTTGTTGGTAGTGTTAAGACTTCATAATGCAATGCACACGGTCAAGCAGTCCAGTGCCAGAGGCAGCAAAGCAACCCCAAAACATCAGGGAACCTCCGCCATGTTTGACTGTAGGGACCGTGTTCTTTTCTTTGAATGCCTCTTTTTTTTCCTGTACACTCTATGTTGATGCTTTTTTCCCAAAAAGCTCTACTTTTGTCTCATCTGACCAGAGAACATTCTTCCAAAACGTTTTAGGCTTTCTCAGGTAAGTTTTGGCAAACTCCAGCCTGGCTTTTTTATGTCTCGGGGTAAGAAGTGGGGTCTTCCTGGGTATCCTACCATACAGTCCCTTTACATTCAGACGCCGACGGATAGTACGGGTTGACACTGTTGTACCCTCGGACTGCAGGGCAGCTTGAACTTGTTTGGATGTTAGTCGAGGTTCTTTATCCACCATCCGCACAATCTTGCGTTGAAATCTCTCGTCAATTTTTCTTTTCCGTCCACATCTAGGGAGATTAGCCACAGTGCCATGGGCTTTAAACTTCTTGATGACACTGCGCACGGAAGACACAGGAACATTCAGGTCTTTGGAGATGGACTTGTAGCCTTGAGATTGCTCATGCTTCCTCACAATTTGGTTTCTCAAGTCCTCAGACAGTTCTTTGGTCTTCTTTCTTTTCTCCATGCTCAATGTGGTACACACAAAGACACAGGACAGAGGTTGAGTCAACTTTAATCCATGTTAACTGGCTGCAAGTGTGATTTAGTTATTGCCAACACCTGTTAGGTGCCACAGGTAAGTTACAGGTGCTGTTAATTACACGAATTAGAGAAGCATCACATGATTTTTCAAAGGGTGCCAATACTTTTGTCCACCCCCTTTTTTAGGTTTCGTGTGGAATTATATCCAATTTGGCTTTAGGACAATTATTTTTGTGTTTTTTTCATTGAAGACAAATTAAATGAAGAGAATAATACCAAAGAATTTGTGATTGCAATCATTTTCAGGAATAAACTGAGTATTATCTGACAGAATTGCAGGGGTGCCAATACTTTTGGCCAGCACTGTATATGACTATGGGCTGTGTACTTACGTATGACTATGGCCTGTGCATTATACTACATGTATGACTATAACTTCAAACCAAAATCCAGCGAGTGAGGAGACTCCACTTATATGGTGTAATTAAAATTTCCATTTATTTGAAGGATGATATTTCCATAAAAAATGCACTTACAAAGAGAGCCAATTTGTTACGGATCCGGGTGGTGGAACCTCTGTGCTGCGGTGCAAGGAGTGACCAGAGGGGCGTAACTAGGTATCAACTCGGACCGACCAAGGCCGTATGGCGGCTCAATCGACTCCGTGACCAGGGAAGGACCGAGCAGAGGGACCAGGTGCTACTCTGGGGACCGACCTTGTATGAGAGCAGGTGACTCCCACGGGTCAGAAGGCAGAGACTGACCGGTACAGCAGATGAGCATGGTAGGCAGGCTGACAGGAGATCCAGGCAGATGGGCTGGCAGGCACGGCAGGTAACTAGCAGGAGCCCCTAGGTAGGCTGTCTGGTGGTCATGGCAAGTGACAGGCAGGAGCCTCTAGGTAGGCTGTCAGGTGGTCATGGCAAGTGACAGGCAGGAGCCACTGGGTAGGCTGTCAGGTGGTCACGGCAAGTGACAGGCAGGAGCCTCTAGGTAGGCTGTCAGGTGGTCACGGCAAGTGACGGGCAGGAGCCTCTAGGTAGGCTGTCAGGTATATATGGAAGGTGCAGGCAGGAGCCTCTAGGTAGGCTGTCAGGTATACACGGCAGGTGCAGGCAGGAGCCTCCAGGTAACAGGCAAGTTCTCAAAGTAGGCAGGCTAGCCTAGCCCATAGACTGACTGGCGGGTTTGACAGTAGGCAGACCGTCGGGCTGGAGAGTGTCCTTGGCAGGCGGAGACAGGTAGCAGGTGAAGGCTCCGGATAAGCGGACTGGCCAGCCCATAGACAGACTAGCGGACTGGGTTGTAAGCAGACTGTCGGGCTGGACTGGTAATCAGGCTGGCAGACAGGACTGATAGTCAGACGGACTAGACTGGTAGTCAGACAGGCAGCAGGACCTGTGGGCTGAAGCAGAGTTTAGCATACAGAGCAACAACCTTGCACGGGCACCTCCATATTGGAGGAGGTGCCTTTTACAGGGGAAGTCCTCCGGCCATTGGCGGGGAATTTTTAGGACTGCACGCGCGGCCCCTTTAAGAGGGAGGGAGCGCGCCCCCTAAGCACAGTGCCCGGGGAGCTGCGCGTGCCGGCAGCAAGAGAGGCCGGAGTGCCGGAGGACGCCGGGCAGGGAGCACGACGGTGAGTGGGACGGCGTCTCTGCCTGTCAGGGGGCAGAGACGCCGATACTACACAATTCACACCATATGGACAAACAGAGTAAAAAAAACATTATGCGTTTTGGCTTAGAAAAGCCTTAGTCATGGTACATACATTGGAATACAAGCAGGGTATAAATACAAAAGAGCAGCAAACTGACAAAGGAAGTCCAATCAGTTAATTAATTAGTTCTTATGATGTTCAGGTGTTACATCTTCGTTTCCAAGTTGGAGACAGGCTTTTTTCTTTTTGTGGTTATTTAATGCTACAGACAATAAATATATACTAATTATTCTAATAATAATATCATTCTAATAATGATAATTCGAATTATTATCATCTACAGTCCAGACCACAGGTACTACATCATTTTCAAGATGTGGTGGAAGATGAACTTACCAAGATGGATAATCAAAGAGAAACATTGGCTTATAGTAATCTTACAAGAAAAGAAAAAGTAGCATTGAAGGATATAAAAAACAATACTATCATCATAGTCCGTAAGGCGGATAAGTGGGGTGCCATCATTATCCTGGACTCTGATCTGTACCTTCAATGTAATTTGTTGATGTTGCAAAACAGAGATATTTATGAGATTTTAGGAAGTGATCCTACAATTATATTTCAAAAGGAATTATTAAATTTATTAAAGGGGGGTCTGGAGGATGGTGTGTTGTCACAGAAAATATTTGATTATTTATATGTTGACACCCCGGTGACACCCATTTTCCATTCTCTCCCAAAAATACATAAACCTTGATTCCCCCCGAAATTCCCACTGATTTTTTCTGGGATAGGGTCGATCAATGAGAAATTAGGGGCATGGGTGGACTGCATGCTCCAACCACTGATGAGAGAGTTACCTGGTTATACTAAGGACACAAAGACGATACTACGAGTATTTGATACATTTGTATGGGAAAGGAATTACAGCTGGTTGATAGCTGATGTGGTAGCCTTGTACTCCTCAATAGAGTTTGAAGTAGCTGTCCCAGCACTGAAATATTTTCTTGATAGGTACAGCAATTATGATTGTCCAACTAAATTATTTTTGGTAAATTCATAGAAGTTCCTTTTAAAACGTAACTTTTTTAGTTTTTGTGGAGTTTAAATCTCCAAAAACGAGGAGTGATCATGGGTGGGAAATGTTCCCCTTCTTTAGCAAACAACACAATGGGATATTGGGAGGAAACAGTTCTCTTTGCAGATACCAATCCATTTTTGGAGAGGATTGTATGGATAGGTAGATATATTGATGACCTCCTTTTGGTGTGGAATGGCGATGATAATGATGCAAAAGAATTTCTTATCTTTTTGAATAATAATCATTTCAATTTTAAATTTACTTATAGTTATCAGGAAACCAAAATTAATTTTTTGGACGTCACGCTCCGCACCAACAGGGGGTCATCACAAGTTGTGGTTCTTCACTACAATAAAGAAAATGATGTTAACAGCATTTTAAAACCCAATGCATACCACCCTCGACAAGTGGTGAATAATATCCCATACGGAGAACTATTAAGAGTAAAAAGGAACTGCTCTGACCCTAAATTAGTCAGTGGTGAAATAAAAAAGATGTGTGAAAAACTTGAACTTAGAGGCTATTCTTATAAAACATTAAAACAAGCTGAAAAAAAAGTGAGCAAAATTACACGGATTTTCTCATAAAAGATAATGTGAAAAAATTACCTATGGAAAATTTCATTTATTTCACCACTCAATAAAGCAGGGACTATAATAAAATGACTAATGTTATTAATTTTTTTTACCAATGCTGTTCCATGGTAGGGAAGTAAAAAAAGCGCTAGAAAACAACCAAATCCGTTTCTCAGCTAAAAAAGCCCCTACAATCGGATCTCTGGTGTCACCCAGCTTATTCATTGGAAATAAATCAAATACTGACGGGAACATGGTAAAAATCACAGTTTTTTTTGGGTTGCGGCAAAAATATATGCATCAGCTGCAAACATATTGTTAAATACAAGGATTTTTCCTCTGTTAGTACAAGTATAACATACCCTATCCAGGATTTTATAAATTGTGATACCAAAGTGGTGGGGCTTACTTGGTGGAGTGCACTGAGTGTAAACTCCAATATGTAGGGTGTACAATTGGCCCTTTAAAAAGACACATTAGAAGACATATGTCTGATGCAGTTGGAGACTTAAAAGTGGGAATTTCAGCAGTAGCCAGGCATTTTTCCACCTGTCATGGGGGTGATAAAGCCAAGCTGAAGTTCTGTGGCATAGAAAGAGTGAGACGATCTGCACGGGGCGGTGATTTCAGGAGAAAAATTTTGAACAGGGAAAGCTACTGGATGTTCAAGCTGGATACAAGAACACCTGTCGGCTTGAATGTTAGAAGGGATCTTGTTTTACAATATAATTAAGATCATGTTACCATCCATGGATATCTCTGTTAAATAAATAAAGGATACATGGGAGAGGAAAGAAATCCGAAAAAATGAAATGAGTCTCCGATGTGCATTTCTTTCTCTTTTTCTTATACATTAACGTGTAATAAATATTCAGACTGTGAAACATATTGTCAATTTTACAATTTCTAGACGTTAAAGTGGGAAGTGGATGTGAAACCAAACGAGTGTGAACAAGGGACCAATAATAATGCAAAAAATTTTTTCACAGTGACATATATTTTTCTTTTTCTGTTATAGAGAAACTAGATATTGAACCCGTTCTACACCCGGGAGGCGAGTATTTTTATTGGTATATGGTCTCCCATGCTAGTGTGTGCTGCCCACCTCCTGGTATTTGTGCTTTCCCCATCCTGGTATTTGTGCTGCCCCCATCCTGTCCCCACCACTCTATCCTGGTATGCATTATATACCTCATCCCTATCCTGGTAGGCATGGCACCCCTCATCCCCATCCTGTATTGCATGGCACCCCTCATCCCCATCTTGGTATGCATGGCACCTCTCATC
The DNA here is from genome assembly GCF_046119375.1 of Phyllobates terribilis. Lineage (NCBI taxonomy): Eukaryota > Metazoa > Chordata > Amphibia > Anura > Dendrobatidae > Phyllobates > Phyllobates terribilis. The sequence continues at coordinate 458,932,123 of NW_027362764.1, forward strand.
CCTATCCTGGTATGCATGGCACCCCTCATCCCAATCCTGGTATGCTTGGCACCCCTCATCCCAATCCTGGTATGCATGGCACCCCTCATCCCCAATCCTGGTATGCATGACTCCCCTCAACCCCAATCCTGGTGGGCATGGCACCCCTCACCCCAATCCTGGTATGCATGGCACCCCTCATCCCTCATACTGGTATGCATGGCTCCCTCATACCCAATGCTAGTATGCATGGCCCCATCACCCCCATCCTGGTATGCATGGCACTCCTCATCCCTATCCTGGTATGCATGGTACCCCATCCTTTATCCCTATCCTGGTATGTATGGTACCCCTCATCCTGGTATGGATAGTACCCCTCATCCTGGTATGGATGGTAGTCCTCATCTCTATCCTGGTATGCATGGCCCCTCATCCGAATCCTGGTATGCATGGCCCCCTACATCCCTATCCTGGTATGTATGGTACCCCTCATCCCCAATCCTGGTATGCATGGCACCCCTCATCCCCAATCCTGGTATGCATGACACCCCTCATCCCCAATCCTGGTATGCATGGCACCCCTCATCCCCAATCCTGGTATGCATGGCACCCCTCATCCCAAATCTGGTATACATTGCACCCCTCATCCCAATCCTGGTATGCATAGCACCCCATCTGTCATCCTGGTATGCATGGCCCCCTCATCCCAAATTTGGTATACATGGCACCCCTCATCCCAATCCTGGTATGCATGATACCGCACATCCCCCATTCCTGGTATGTATGGTACCCAATCCCTCATCCTGTTATGCTTGGCACCACTCATCCCCCAATCCTGGTATGTATGTTACCCCTCATCCCTATCCTGGTATGTATGGTACTCCTCATTCTGGTATGCATGTCACCCCTCATTACTATTCTGGTATGTATGGCACCCCTCATCCCCCAATCCTGGTATGTATGGCTTTCTCATCCCCCAATCCTGGTATGCATGGCACTCCATCCCCCAATCCTGGTATGCATGGTACCCCGCATTCCTATCCTGGTATGCATGGTACCCCTCATCCCTATTCTGGTATGTATGGTACCCCTCATCCTGGTATACATGGCACCCCTCATCCCAATTCTGGTATGTATGGCCTCCTCATCCCAGAAACCTTGTATGCATGGCACCCAATCCCTCCTCCTGGTATGCATGGTTCCCTCATCCCCAATCCTGGTATGCATGGTACCCCCTCATCCCTATCCTGGTATGCATGGTCCCCTCACCCCCCAATCCTGGTATGCATGGTACTCCCTGATCCCTATCCTGGTATGCATGGTCCCCTCACCCCCCAATCCTGGTATGCATGGTCACCCCCTCACCCCCCAATTCTGGTATGCATGTTCCCCTCACCCCACAATCCTGGTATGCATGGTACCCCTCATCCCACAATCCTGGTATGCTTGGTACCCATCATCCCCCAATCCTGGTATGCGTGGTACCGCTCATCCTGGTATGCATGGTCCCCTCACCCCACAATCCTGGTATGCTTGGTACCCCTCATCCCCCAATCCTTGTATGTTTGCCCCGTTTATCCCCCAATCCTGGTATGTATATCACCCCATCATCCCTTTCAAAAAAATGAACATTTATACTCACCTTTCTTCCCTGTGCTCTAGCGCTGCTGTGTCCTGTTCTGCCAGAGGCCGGGGGAGGAGTGCGGCGCGTGCCCATACCACGCTGTAGGCGCCATTTTGCTGATGACACACTGCAAATGTGTCTTCAGTAAAAGGGTGCCGGATAGCGCTATGCGCATGCGCAATTCCAATGCCTCACTCCTGCTCCGGTCTCCAGCGAAGAAAGGCGCCGCAACACTGCTCCTCCCGGTCAGGTAAGTATGTAAGTATGGCACCGGAGACTGCTTGCTCAGTCTATAAAGGCTTCAGACAGAGACACGCTTCTCCGGTTATATTATATATAAGTGGAGAAGAGATTATTATTAATAATAATAATAATAATAATAACACATTAATAACAGGTCATTGTGAACAAAAAGTTATCAATTTCTTTTTTGACAGCAAACTGTAAGTAATTTTTCGCTCCATATATATTAATAAATAATGCCAACATATCTTTTGTATACAGCAATGGATAAATTATAATAATACAGTTTTATTATACACGGTAGTACGATATATATGAATATCTAGATGAAAGCTGGAGTAAACTGGACAAATTAAGCTGGTTACCTCCCATTGTGGGACATTTTTTATTCAGCTATTCATACATATATTTCGTTGGTATATATTGTGTTTCGTATACTTATTACTGTTTTTAACATACAGAATCTATACTGTTTAGCTAATTTGTTTCAATTCTATTGCAAGAAACTTCAATGTCAGGACTTTATTATAATGTCTGTAGCTTTAAATAACCACAAAAATAAAAAAGCCTGTCTCCAACTTGGAAACAAAGATGTAACACCTGACCGTCACAAGAACTTATTAATTAACTGATTGGACTTCCTTTGTCAGTTTGCTGTGCTTTTGTATTTATACCCTGCTTGTATTCCAATGTACGTACTGCTGATAAGTCTTTGGCTTTACCCAGAAAGAAACGAGATAGGAAGATGAAACTTTACATTTATTTACATACTCTCCACTGATGTCAACACACTTCTTACATCAGTATTCCAAGTTCTGTAAGCCTTGCAAAAAGAAGGATTTCGGTTGTGCCTCAAACCAGTCATCTGTAGCAGCCATGGCATCAGAAAAGATTGTGAAATTTGGTACCGTTGAGGTGTTTCTTCAGGTTTGGAAACAGATGATAGTCGGAGGGAGCTAGATCGGGTGAATAAGGTGGGTGGTCTACCAGCTGGAAGCCTAGCCCAATCAGTCTGTGCTGTGATTGCTTGTGCAGTGTGAGCATAGGCGTTGTCTTGCAGGAACAAAATTCCTTTGGAAAGCTTGCCGCACCTTTTGGCCTTCAGAGCTGCCTTTAATTGGTCTAAAAGTTCAATGTAATACCTTGCATTGATGGTGAAACCATTTTGAAGGTAGTCCACTAGCAGCACGCCTTCCTTATCCCAGAACACAGACGCCATCACCTTAGTAGCTGATTTTTGCACCCTGAACTTCTTTGGACCAGGAGAACCACTGTGCCTCCACTCTTTTGACTGCTCCTTGGTTTCAGGGTCATACAAATAAATCCAGGTCTCATCCATAGTGACCAGTCGATCCAGGAAGTTCTTATCAGTCCAGAAAAGCTAACAAATGGACCGGGAAGTTTTCACTCGCATGCTTTTCTGATCTGTTGTCAAACATTTGGGGACCCACTTTGCAGATAGCTAGGGTTTTTTTTTACTCTGTTTGCCCATATGTTGTGAATTGGCTCTCTTTCTAAGTGCATTTTATATGGAAATATCATCCTTCAAATTAATGGAAATTTTAATTATACCATATCGCTGGAGTCTTCTCACTCGCTGGATTTTGGTCTGAAGTTGTGTTCAATGCAGCAGCCTGCTGCTATTCAAGCAGAAAGGAGGAAACACCGGGAAGGAGTTTATAGGTGAGTGGAGTTTATCATTTTCTTTGCATACATGTATGACTATGGGCTGTGCATTATACTACATGTATGACTATGGGCTCCTCTATGCATTATGCTACATGTATGACTATGGGCTGTGTATTATATTATATGGATGACTATGGGCTGTGCATTGCACTGCATGTATGACTATGGGCTCCTCTTTGCATTATACTACATGTATGACTATGGGTTGTGCATTATACTACATGTTTGACTGCGGGCTCCTCTTTGCATTAAACTACATGTATGACTATGGACTCTTCTTTGCATTATACTACATGGATAACTATGGGCTGTGCATTATACTACATGGGTGACTATGGCCTATGCATTATGCTATATGGATGACTATGGGATGTGCATTATATTGCATGGAGAACTATGAGGGGAGCATTATACTATATGGAGGTCTATGAGGGGAGCATTATACTATATGGAGGACTATGGGCTGTGCATTATACTATATGGAGGATTATGAGGGGTGCATTATACTATACGGAGGACTATGTGGAGTGAATTATACTATATGGAGAACTATGGGTGCTGCAGTATACTACATGGACGACTATGAAGGGACACATTATACTGTCTGGAGGACTATGATGGGTGCATTATACTATATGCAGGATTATGAGAGGTGCATTATACTATATGCTTGACTAGGCTGTGCATTCTACTATATGGGGGACTACGAGGGGCCATTATACTGTATAGAGGACTATAAGGGGTGCGTTATACTATAGGGAGGACTATGGGGAGTGCAATATATTTCTGCTTTGGGGCCCCATGACTTCTATGTATGCCCTTGGTCAGTATAATGGTTTATTGGTTAATTTTTTTCTTTACATTAAAGAACAGCAGCAGAACAGGAAACCTATATAACAGGATGGGGGAGATATATATACCAGGGTGGGGCCCAGAATAAGGGACATATATATATAACAGGATGGGGCCCAAGATAAGGAACATATACTAGGATAATGGACATAAATACCAGGATGGAGGGCATATATAATCAGGATGGGGGGGCCCGGTCCAAATCTTGCACCAGGGCCCATCAGACTCTAGTTACGCCACTGGCCACAGATTCCTATCGGGTCCGTCTTGGTTTTGATATTTCTCTGTTTTTTAAAATGGAAGAAAAAGAGCAGAGTGCAAAACTTTTTTTTTTGTTCCAAATTCGGACACAAAATAGAACTCAGACGTATCCCCTAGTAATCAATAGTGTTGTGTTATTCCCTTCCTGTGCCGACTGAAACAGAAGACCAAGGAGACATTCATGTCTGGGGTTCATAGGACCCGAGGGTTATAGAGGCAGAACCTGTACTATATATGGATGCCGGGGTAAGTTCTGGGTGGAACATACTTCCCTGATACCCTCAATTATGTGGTGGGGATACGAGCGCACACCGTGGTTCATCTGCTCAGCATAGCAATACTCACAGTGACTCCTTCCTTCCATATAGCGAAGTTCCAACCCCTGACGCTAAGTGTAGAGTTCTTTAGAAATGGAAATCTTTGCACAGTGTGGACCAGTCCATTATGGAAGCTGTGTCTCTGCAAGGGTTTATCACCTGCAAATGCCAAAATTTAATCCACAGTCAGTGGATATACAGGAGATAATGTTATGGGAGACATTACATGCTCTTCCAATATTTGTGCCGCTTGTAAACTGTTGCTGCCGTGTCCACATGGTGAGTTTACCTATAAAAAGACTATAATCCTGAAACTGCACTAAAATTATGTAATAACCGCACAAAGGTTTTAGACCCAAGAAAATGGAGGCGGGTCCAGGATGAGTCTATAGACCACTCGTGTGTGTATATAGTGTATATACAGACAACTCATTGATGAGTCTTCCACTGTCTCCATCTTCCAGTCAGTGTACAGCAGCTCCCCGTCCTTAAATAAGATGAAGAAAGTGGACACTGGCTTGTTATATGGCACTAATTTATACATAAGACATATGGCAGCCCTTATCGTTCCCACAGAGCAGATCCAATGAATGTCAGATAAGATGGCCATACATGTTAGATAGCTGCCACCAATCAGCCATTCCTCTGACACCTCAATACACGGCTGGGTTTGGCCAAATGTGAATGTCTTCTCAATGTGGAGAAAAGAGTAGCGCCCTCATACACCTTAGGTGGCTGTAGGTCAGACAATGGGCCGGCCAATTTTCCGGCCGGCAGTTGCCTCAGCCGTCTCCTGTATACATAGGAACACTGACTCTGCCGAGTGCTCCCGTGTTATGTATGAGAGGCCACTCTTGGCTTATGTCCCATGAGAGCAAAGGTTTGGCCATGCTGTAATCCATTGTACTTGATCCCTTTTTCACCTAACATCTGCCATTAGGAAAGAGTTCAAACACCCTCAAGATGGTCAGCCGGTGACTTCAGCCAACTTTCATCTTATGTGTCTACTGCACCTTTATAAATTATCTGAAAGGGGATTAATCAGTTTTACATTTCCTGAAATGCTAGTTATCTAGACCACTGTTCCCCAACCAGTGGCTCAGGGACCATGTGTGCCTCTTGGGTCCTCGGCATGTGGCTCTTTTGTTGTTGGCAGTTTTAGAACCAATCATACCAGTGTCAAAGTCATCTCACGTGTAGTATGCACTGTGAATTCTATCTCTTTATGAAGGAGGGCCTTCCAGCAGCCAATATTAATTATTAGTTTTCAAATGTACGCAGGCTGAAAGCTTTAGTAATTTCCAAAATGCCATTTGATAACATGTCTTATCGTAAGAAGGAAAAGGTCCAATAATAATAAATTAAATAGGATGAATATGTCATGGCTGCCAGTAGCACAATGCCTGAATTCCAAGACGTTTCATGTTGGGGTAGACATGGATCAGATATCAGATATTACATTCTTTAACCCCTTCATGACATCCACATACGGCGCAAGTTGGAAGTGGGTGCATGGGGTGGGCTCATGCAGCGAGCCCGCCCAATACCCGGCATGTGATGCCTATGTGCTGCAACCTGGACCTGCCGCAAACAATCATAGGTGGAGCAGTGCTCTGCCCGTGATTTTTAACCTGTTAAATACTGCTGTCAATCTCTGACAGCGGCCTTTAACATGCGCCAACATGTGTGCGTGTTATTGCTCTATGTTCGTACCGTGACAGTGTTTCGCCGATGGATTGTCATGGCAGCCTATCATTATGGAGTCTCCAAAGGAGACCATGATTTCTACTATATGCAGCAATGCTGTTGCATCACTGTATATAGCACAAGCGATCGGACAATCGCATCTTCAAGTCCCCTAAGAGGATTAACAATAACAGTGAAAAGTTAAAATCGTGACATTCAAAAGTGTAAATCATCCTGCAAAACAACAAGCCCTCATATGTCTACAGTATGTGGACAAAAAAATAAGAGTTATGGCTCTGGAAGAAGGAAAGGAAAAAACTGAAACACAAAACGGAAATTAGCCCCGGCATGAAAGGGTTAATGTATAACTGTTGTTTCAGTAGAACTTGCAGCTTAATGTCTGTATCGGCCTTAAGCTCCTCCCCCTCCATAGAATTTTGTGAGCACCAACTGCCATCTCCTATCTCAGTAATGGAAAATTGAGAGTGAAAGATCAGTCCAGGAGGAGAAAGGAAATCTATTAAAAGTTTCTTTTTTTTTTCCCTTTTACCAATAATTGAAAAAAAAAAAAGGTTTTACATCTAAAAAAAAAAATGTCTTTGTTCCTCAAAGCAAACCAGTTGTGCCTGTTTGCAATGGCCCCATAGCAGCCCATGGGCCATATCTATGGTAGATGGTATATGTAAAAAGGCATCACATTGGCAGCCTGTAATGGTTAGAGGTCATTATTCAGACATAGAACTATCGGCAGCGGTTACACAGTCATCATTTTTAATTATTTTCATTATTGGACCATTTCCTTTTTACGATAGGTCAACTTGTCAAATGGCTGTTATGAAAATAACTAAAGTACGCAGATTGTTTACATTTAAAAACTAATACCTGATTCCTATTGCTTCTGAAAGTCCCTTCCATTTAGAATCTTCTATTAGAGTGCTCACAATCGTCGCCGTGGAAGGAAACTGATGCGGTGACGACGGTTGGACAGACAGCATCTCTTTTTGTGATTTCCCATTTTTTGGAAAATGTTTAGTGCTTTATTTGAATTGTGTTCGAACGTCTTGAGATTTTCAGAAAGACAGTATGTCATCATGTCAGGTCAGATCTTTAGCTGCTTATGTACATTAAATTTAGAAATAATTGGAGAAGAAAAGTCGCCGATAAGTATTACCGCATTTTTCGGACTATAAGACGCGCCGGACCATAAGACACACCTAGGTTTTAGAAAATAGAAAAAAAAAAAGAAAGCAAAAAATGTGGTCATGATGCACTGTTATGGGGGAGGGGGACTGCTGCTGACACTGTGATAGTGGTAATGTCCCCCAATTCTGTATCTATAGCCCCCATCCTGGTATATATGGCCCCCCTTCCTGTTATACATGGCCCCCATTCCCATCCTGGTATACATTGTCCCCCATTCTCGTATATATTGCACCCTCATCCCCATCCTGGTATGCATGGCACCCCCAGCCTGGTATGCATGGCACCCGCATCCTGATATGCATGGCACCCGCATCCTGATATGCATGGCACCCGCATCCTGGTATGCATGACCCCTTATTCTGGAATGCTTGGCAGCCCATTCTGGTATGCATGGCAGCCCCATTCTGGTATGCATGGCATCCCTATCACCATGCATGGCATCCCCATACTCATCACCGTGCACACAAAAAAATAAAAGGATTCTACTTAGCTTCCTTCCCTCTGCTCCAGCACTATGTCCTGTTCTTCTGCCACCAGCTGATCTCAGCGTGTGAGCCGCGCGTGACGTCACTGCCATGCGCCCTCAGACACCGAGATCAGCTGCCGGAATAGTCACTGCTCCCCACACCGAGACTATGGACGTGGGGAACAGTGACTATTCACTCTCCTTAATAGTGTGCACAGTGTCAGCCCAGCCACGGCTCCTGCAGCGGCTGGGCAATCACGTGTGCCCGCTGTTAAAGAGCATGAATATTCACTTCTCCCCACGCCCATGGGAGTGGAGAAGAGTGAATACTTATGCGCTTTAATAGCAGGCACACGTCGAGCCACTGCAGGAAGCCGGTGGCTGGGCCGACACTGTGTGCGCTATTAAGGAAAATGAATATTCAATGCTCCACACATCCATGGGCGTGGGGAGCAGTGAATATTTAAATATAAAAGTAGAACTACCAACCATATAATTGTGTATCTAGCATGGTAGAAGATGTAATACAATGTAACCTTTAATGAAAATATATTAAAATGACCATATGGCTCAAGTAGAAAATGGACAAGAAAAAAACAAAAGACACACATCAAAAAAGGTCACAGACACAACGGGAGAGGGTAAGTGTACCCTAATATTATAGCTCCAAACAACCACCACTGCCGTACAGTTCTGCTCCAGTGCTTCCTAAATTTCAGGAGGTTCATCCCTCTTCATTAATTGAATGCATATAGGACAACCCCTCTCCATAGGCCCCACAAAATGAGGGGAAGGTAAAGGCCCATTGGACATTCTGCGGCCCACTTATCTTTCCCCATGGGATGTAGCCAACAAACACCTGGCGTAAGCAGAGTGATACCCCTTATTCCTGGTGTATGTTCCTCCATAGATAATAACTGTAATATTAATTTCCGACAGGTTTGAATATAAACCTGCAAGCCTTTATGCCCATAGCAGCCAGAGATGCAGATGTGTTATGTGCAGCATGAGACGGGGCATTATCATGCATGAAAATGATCTTGCTGCGGAATGCACGGTTCTTCTTCTTGAACCATGGAAGGAAGTGCTGTTTGAGAAACTCAACATACATTATGGAGTTCATCTTTACCCCTTCAGGGATCCTAAAAGGGCCGACAATCTCTCTCCCCATGATTCCAGCCCAAAACATTACCCCACCTCCTCCTTGTTGGCGCCGTAGCCGTGTTTGCATGGGGTGTCCATCAACCAGCCATCCTCCACTCCATCCATCTGGACCATCGAGATCATTTCATGCATGATAATGCCCCGTCTCATGCTGCACATAACACATCTGCATCTCTGGCTGCTATGGGCATAAAAGGAGACAAACTTATGGTGTGGCACCCATGCTCCCCTGACCTCATCCCCATTGAGAACCTCTGGAGCATCATCAAAAGGAGTGTCTATGATGGCGGGAGGCAGTTCACATCTAAGCAACAGCTCTGGGAGGGTATTCTGTCCTCATGCAAAACAATTAAAGCAGAAACCATCCAAAACCTGACAAATTCAATGAACGAGAGAGTTCAGAAGCTCCTTTCGAACAAGGGGTCCTATGTGCAAATGTAACATCACCTAGAATAAAGTTTTGAGTTGAAAACTGTTTGATTTCAGTTTCTAATAACCAGCTAATGCTTTTAATTTAAAAAATGACCATTTTTTTGCTCTTTATTAAAATGAAAAGGTTGAAAACTCTGCTGTGCATAATAATTTGGAACATGCATTTTGAGTGTAGTTTGAGTTTTTTATTTTTTTTTAAATATGCTGTTATCATAGGCAGTTCGTGCAAAAACCTTTCAATTGTACTCTAATAGTTATTTGACTGGAAAATTACAATGACTGCAATTCATATAGGTAATTTGGGAAAATCTGAGAAAATATTATTTGCATAATAATTTGGAACAGAGTGTAATGAGGTGTGGTATCTCTCCTTCGAGGTAAGGATGGTGTAACTGTCAGGACCCCACCTCTGCATCCAACACTACACCTCTCCCACCTGAGGGGGGCTCATATGCACCAGGGTGCTGCCCTATCCGGGATAAGTGGAGATGGGGGAACCAAAGATAGGGGGAACCTGGTAGTATGTGAGGGTGGAGGACGCACTTTTAAGTTACACTTAATAATTCATATTTAATAAACAGCCATCTTGGGCTTATGGTCTTTTTATTGTGATCTTCATCACTGAACATGGCTTTCTGTGTGAACCTGCAGTTGATGGGGACACGGTCCTCGTGCTCTGGCCTTGAGACGAGGAGCGGGCAAGAGTTAACGTCTGTCTCTACCCGGTCAAGGTCCCTACCCAAGAAGGCCTGGAGGGGAGCTTAGGAGACAAGCTCCGCAGGCAAAAGGATCCCAGGGGGATGCAGACGGAGCGGTATACGCCACCTTTCCTCACTATTCTGGCCTAGTCAGAGGGATTCCTGCTGCATAAGGGGTACCGGCCCCCGATATCTGACTCTGTCATTTTAAGTCTTAGTCGGAGAAGCCCGGAGGCTCAGTGGATCTCGCCGGGTAACGGACGGAGCGGAGTTTCCACCCGTACCCTTGTTCTGTGCATAGTCCAGAGGGAGACCCGGCCTTAGTACACGTACCACATACGGACAGGAGAGGACCTAGTGGGAAAAGTCTAGGAACACTCTGGTGCGGGGTCCTGACCAAAGCACCTGAACTACTCGGAGGCTGTCGACCCCCGGTCCTGGTGGCCGCAGTGCGCCGTGAGGAGCAGGGAGAAGCCGTGCAGCTGTGCATTCTACCGTGAGTAAAGCTTGGAAGACTACCCCTATGGCCTCCGGTTTCTTATTGCAACGCGGCACCGCACGGCACCACACCACAGCTCCCACTATATTTCCCATCCTCCTGGCCCCTCTGCCCTGAGGCCCTGCTCCGCCTATGGGGAGTAGTACCATCTGCTTTTGCCACTACATCCCGCCTCAGAGGACTGAATGCAGCGCTGGTGGAGGATCACCAGAAACCACAGGTGGCGTAGTTGTTAACACCACTCGAATCGCTGTCACCGTCCCTCCTAGCCCTTAACCTTTTTAATGTGTGACAACCCTGGGCACGGACCGGGTCTAGGCTGCGACTACATCCACCCTGCACAGTGGCCCGGCTTCCGAGTACCCCAACTCTCAGGGTGGGCTAGCGAGCGGGGAGGGGAAGGAGAGGCGTCCCCTAGTCCAACCGACTCGGACATATTACTATCATCAATATCTCCCTCTCCTCCACCCGGGCGTCAGATGTACAATTCTTTGCTTTCACGGCTCATACGGCAATTTTCTAATGCACGTTGATCCACGGCAGCAATGTCTGAACTAGGCAGGTCTTAAAGGGGTTGTGCCATATACATTACTGTAATATCAATGGGAATTGGAGAGCAGGGGCCTTCACCGATCACGAGAATTGGAGTCTCATAGTCCCCTGATTGTGGGGTAATTCCACTGCTCCACTCACTGTCCATGGAAGTGGTGGTCACACACATGCAGTAATGCTCTCATAGAAATTAATGGAGTGCACCATACATGTCTGATGAATCAGAATTCCACCTAAAACGGACAGTCATGGAAACCCAGTGGCCTTGTTGGTAGTCCTTGACTGCTGGACCAGAGCCCTGAAATTTCTTCCTACCTTCTGATATTCTCGGCACCTCTTCTGATTTGTGCCACAACATCATGGCATTGCAGCTCCTACTAATCAGAAGAGGCACCAACGATGTCAGCAGACAGGAGGAGGTTCACAGGGCTCTGATCCAGTGACCATGGCTACTAATGCGTCCACTAGACTAGAATTATTCTAATCGTTTAGCTCAACTCTAATTTTAATAAATTAATTGAGACAAAAATGTCCCTACTTGGACATGGAAAGATGCCACCAGCACCTTGGATGGTAGAGATCTGGGTAGGAAGTGAGAGTTTCACCTTAAATAGTGTCAGTATACTCCAAATTCTTAAAAACACAACTTTATTTATACTGTCCGGAACAACACATTTTAAATGATCATTAATCAAAAGAATTTCAGCACCATTAGTGTGAGAATAAGTTATGGAGAGGACTCCAAAATACATATATCTCTTATCAGGAAAGAAGTTAAAGTCCCCCAAAAAATGGAAGAGGATTACAAAGTGAGATTTATCTCTACTTACAACTCAGTGGGAAAAATTTGCCAGATTCTTAACAGACATTGGGGTATCCTCAAGACGGACTCCACGTTGGCCGTAACTCTACCTGATAGACCGCTGGTTACAGCCAGATGGAATAAAAATATCAAGGACATTCTGGTTAGGAGCCATTATGTGGTTAAACCTACTACTGCGTTTGGCACAAAGGGACCAAGATGGGGATGCTTCCCTTGTGGGGACTATATTGCGTGTAGAAATATTGTAAAAGCTTTCACTTTTGAGTCCACAGAAAGACAGAAACAATTTTGGATCACTAATTATATTTCACATAGTTCAACACATGTTATATACCATGCAACTTGTTTGTGCAATTTGGTATATGTGGGTCTCACTACCCGTGAACTATGTATACACACAAGAGAGCATGTGAGGGATATTCAGGCAACGAGGGAAATGGATGATCCTTCAATGCTTAAGACAATTTCCAAGCACTTTATATCTTTTCATGGCTATGATCCCTCTTCCTTCAAGGTGAAGAGTATTGATAAGTTGCGCTGTGGACCTATTGGAATGCTGTTGTTGGATTGTGACTCTTGGCACCATGGCACCTAACGGTCTAAAAGAAAAACTTAGCTTTGCGTTCTTCATCTAGAAGTCCTTTGTTGTTCTCTGTTTTTTCTGAGTCTTTTTATTAATTTTCTATGTTGTTTGTTCTTTTTACAGTTTTTATCTTCAGTACAAAATGATCCTCAATGCTATATCTTCGCCAATCAAGATCTTCATGCCATGCAGTAGCCGTGATCATTGGGCTCTCTTATATAGTTTTCTTTATTTTATTGATAACCTTATTATATGTATTTTTGTCACTACTTTATTCCATATTGTTTTAGAATATATATATATACACTATATATATATATTGTCTATGCTAATTTTCAGTGTCACTCCATCACCCTACATTAACCCTTTACCCCGAACGCTGTTTGCACCTTAATGACCAGGCCAAATTTTGCAATTCTTACCACTGTCACTTTATGTGGTAATAATAACTCTGGCAAGCTTCAACGGATCCCATTAATTCTGAGACTCTTTTTTTTTGTGACATATTTCATGATAGTTGTAAAATTTCTTTGATATGACTTGCGTTTATTTGTGAAAAAAATGGAAATTTGGCGAAAATGTTGAAAATTTTGCAATTTTCAAACTTTTAATTCTTATGCCCTTAAATCGGAGAGATATGTCACACAAAATAGTCAATAAATTGTTAGTCTAAAAATTTCTTAGTGAACTCCATTGATAGTGAGGGGAAATACAGCAACCTTATGAGTAATACATTTCAAGGGAGTGTTATCAATTGCAATCACAGAAATAGGTGACTGATGACAAAGGTTTGGATTTCAAATTAAGGTTTTCCAAAAACCCTTTATGAATCACATTAAGTGTTGAACCACAATCCACAAATACCTGAAATTCAATCAAATCTCCCTGCAAAGTAGTACTCCCAGAAATAAATATTCTTGTAGAGCGTAAACAAGCTATACGGGTGTAACTGACCTTTTTTTTTTCTTTACTTAAACGATGCTCACAATACTTAATCAAATGGTCAGCTTTACCACAATAAAGACACAATCCCTCGGCGAACCTCCGGTCTCTTTCCTGAGAGCGGAGTGACATCGCCCCAACCTCCATCGGTTCTCCACCATCTGAGAAGATTTTCTGGGGACTAGGAACTGACATTACAGGAGTCTTTACCTCATTCAGCCTGCACCTCAGCCTCCTGTCCACACGAACAGCTAATTGCATGGCATCCTGCAGAGTCTCAGGTGCAGGGAATGCAATTAGCAGATCCTTAACCCTTTCAATCAGACCAGCAAGAAAAAAACATTTCAGCGCAGGATCATTCCATTTAACTTCTGAGGCCCATCTCCTGAAGTGTGTGCAATAATTTTCAACATCACCTGACCCCTGATTCAAACGCCTGAGTTCTGCCTCCGCAGATGAGATTCGATCAAGATCGTCATATAATGGCCCCATAGCAGAAAAAAATTGTTCAACAGACCTTAAACACGGATCATTAGGTTGGAGAGAAAAGGCCCACCCCTGTGGTTCATTAAGCAAAAGTGACATAATAAAACCAATGCGCTGTGATTCATTCCCAGAAGACCTTGGTCTCAAGCGAAAATATAACAAACAAGCATTTTTAAAGGAAAAAAATCTTGCTGTTACAATAAAAAACATCAGGGAGTTCTACCTTGGGTTCGAAAAAATGCGCTCCAGAACAGCTACTCACGTGTTGCTGAAGCTCGGACACCTCCAGAGACAATCCCTGCAGGCGTTGAGCCAAATCCTGGACGGAAACCATACTGATCCCCGAATTTCTTTCCTTTAAATTTTTTGGGCTGGGCTTACTGTTATGATCTGCAACAAGTACTAAGGAAAGATTGGGAAAGCTGTCCCTACAGTAAGACTAAGCTGAATCCCTACGATGTAGCGGGCTGCCTGTTCCTAGCGAACAGACCCGCCTTAGTCCTCGGCTAGTCTGAACGAAGACCTATAGCTTTAAGAGAGGGGTCCCTAAAAGAACTAAGGACTGGGGCAAAAATGGGACACCTCCTAAGCAGAGAAGCTGTTGTAGAACACAAAAAGACAAACTGACAAAAGGTACTAGAGGTCTCAGAAGTACCAAGCGAACTGACAGAGAAAGGCACCGAAGCACCAGGCTAGAGAAACAGTCTAACACTGAAGTTCAGCACAGCCAGAAGAGCGGAGCTGGAATTTAAAAGCAGATGGTTACGTGACCGCAAAACACAAGATGGAAGAAACAAACAGGAGGGTTCTAACATAAATAACATTTCCCATATGTCTACTTTACATCAGCACAATTTTTAAACAAAATTTCTTTTTGTTAGAAAGTTATAAGGGTAAAAAGTTGACCAGTGATTTCTCATTTTTCCAACATAATTTACAAAACCATTTTTTTAGGGACCACATCACATCTGAAGTGACTTTGAGGAGTCTATATGACAGAAAATACTCAAAAGTGAACCATTCTAAAAGCTGCTCCCCACAACGTGCTCAAAACCACATTCAAGAAGTTTATTAACCCTACAGGTGCTGCACGGGAATTTTTGGAATGTGGAAGAAAACAATGAACATTCAACTTTCTTTCACAAAAATTTTACTTTAGACCCAATTTTTTTTTTTCACAAGGGTACCAGGAAAAAATGGACCCAAAAATGTGTTGTGCAATTTCTACTGAGCATGCCAATACCCCATGTGTGGGTGAAAACCACTATTTAGGCGCACTGCAGGGCTCGGAAGGGAAGGAGTGCCATATGACTTTTTGAATGCAAAATTTTCTGGAATAATTAGAGGGTGCAATGTTATGTTTGGAGATCCTCTGATGTGCCTAAACAGTGGAGACCCCCACAAGTGACACCATTTTGGAAACTAGACCCTTAAAGGAACTTATCTAGATGTGTGGTGAGCACCTTGGACCCCCAGGTGCTTGACAGAAGTTTATAACATTGAGTCGTGAAAATAAAAAATTCACATTATTCCCACAAACATGTTTTTGAGCTCTAAATTTTGCATTTTCACAAGGGTAATAGGAGAAATTGCACCATACAATTTGTTGTGCAATATCTCCTGAGTACGCTGATACCCAATATATGGAGAAAAATGACTTTTTGGGTGCACAGCAGGGCTTGAAAGGGAAGGAGCGCCATTTGATTTTTTTTAATTCAAAATTTGCTGGAATATTTAGTGGACGCCATGTTGCATTTGGAGAGCCCCTGATGTACCTAAACAGTGGAGACCCCTACAAGTGACACCATTTTGGAAACTAGACCCCTCAGGGAACTTATCTAGACGTATGGTGAGTACCTTGAACCCCAAGGTGCTTGATCAGAAGTTCATAGCATTGAGCTGTGAAAATAAACATGTTATATTGTTTCCCTTCATCCAAAAATGTTTGTTTAGCAAAATTTTTTTTATCTTCACAAGGGTAACAGGAGAAAGTGGAAAACAAATTTTGTTGTGCAATTTCTCCTGAATACGCCAATACCCCATATGTGGGGGTGAACTACAGTTTGGGCTCCCGGCAGAGCTCAGAAAAGGAGTGGCGGTTTGCAATGCAGACTTTCATGGCATAGTCTGTGAGTGTCATGTCACGCTTGGAGAGCCCCTGATGTGTCTAAACAATGGAAACCCCCCCACAAGTGACATCATTTTGAAAACTAGACAACTCAGGGAACTTATCTAGATGTGTGGTCAGCACCTTGAACCCACAGATGTTTCACAGAATTTTACAACGTTGAACTGTTCACAAGGATAGCAGGTGAAAATGGACCCCAAAATTTGTTGTGCATATTCTCCTGAGTACGCCAAAACCCCTTATGTGGTCAAAAACTACTTTTGAGGCACATGGGAAGTTCAGAAGGGAAAGAGCACCATATTGGAGTTCATATTTTGCTGGACTGGTTTGACGGTGCCATGTCACATTGGCAGAGCCCCTAGAGTGCCAGAACAGCATAAATCCCCCATAAAAGACCCCATTTTACAAACTACACACCTCAATGAATTCATCTAAGGGAGCAGTGAGCATGTTGACACCACCTGTACCTCAAAGAATTTTACACCACTGGGCGGTGAAGAAAGAATAACTATATTTATACTACCAAAGTTTTGTTTTAGCATGAGATTTTACATTTTCAAACTGGGAAATGGGTAAAAATGGCACCAAAATTTGTCACACAAATTCTTCTGATTGTAAAAATACCTCATATGTGGCTGTGCAGTACTGCTTAGCCACACGGTGAGAATCTGGAGAGAATGAGCGCTATTTACCTCCTGGAGCACAGTTTTTCCTAGAATTGTTTGCGGACTCCACATACAGAGACCCTAAGTACTAGAAGAGCAGAATCCCCCCCCCCCTCAAGTGACCCTATTTTGGAAATTATACCCCTTTGGGAATTTATCTATAGGTGTGGTGATGATTTTTAACTACATATACTGTACAGACCAAAAGTTTGGACACACCTTCTCATTTAAAGATTTTTCTGTATTTTCATGACTTTGAAAATTGTACATTCACACTGAAGGCATCAAAACTATGAATCAACACATGTGGAATTATATACTTAACAAAAAAGTGTGAAACAACTGAAAATATGTCTTATATTCTAGGTTCTTCAAAGTAGCCACCTTTTGCTTTGATGACTGCTTTGCACACTCTTGGCATTCTCTTGATGAGCTTCAAGAGGTAGTCACCAGAAATGGTTTTCACTTCACAGGTGTGCCCTGTCAGGTTTAATAAGTGGGATTTCTTGCCCTATAAATGGGGTTGGGACCATCAGTTGTGTTGTGCAGAAGTCTGGTGGAAACACAGCTGATAATCCTACTGAATAGACTGTTAGAATTTGTATAATGGCAAGAAAAAAACAGCTAAGTAAAGAAAAACGAATGGCCATCATTATTTTAAGAAATGAAGGTCAGTCAGTCCGAAAAATTGGGCAAACTTTGAAAGTGTCCCCAAGTGCAGTTGCAAAAACCATCAAGCGCTACAAAGAAACTGGCTCACATGAGGACCGCCCCAGGAAAGGAAAACCAAGAGTCACCTCTGCTTCTGAGGATAAGTTTATCCGAGTCACCAGCCTCAGAAAATCGCAGGTTAACAGCAGCTCAGATTAGAGATCATGTCAATGCCATACAGAGTTCTAGCAGCAGACACATCTCTACAGCAACTGTTAAGAGGAGACTTTGTGCAGCAGGACTTCATGGTAAAATAGCTGCTAGGAAACCACTGCTAAGGACAGGTAACAAGCAGAAGAGACTTGTTTGGGCTAAAGAACACAAGGAATGGACATTAGACCAGTGGAAATCTGTGCTTTGGTCTGACGAGTCCAAATTTGAGATCTTTGGTTCCAACCATGTGTCTTTGTGCGACGTAGAAAAGGTGAACGGATGGACTCTATATGCCTGGTTCCCACCGTGAAGCATGGAGGAGGTATGATGGTGTGGGGGTGCTTTGCTGGTGACACTGTTGGGGATTTATTCAAAACTCAAGGCATACTTAACCAGCATGGCTACCACAGCATCTTGCAGCGGCATGCTATTCCATCCGGTTTGCATTTAGTTGGACCATCATTTATTTTTCAACAGGACAATGACCCCAAACACACCTCCAGGCTGTGTAAGGGCTATTTGACCAAAAAGGAGAGTGATGGGGTGCTACGCCAGATGACCTGGCCTCCACAGTCATCAGACCTGAACCCAATCGAGATGGTTTGGGGTGAGCTGGACTGCAGAGTGAAGGCAAAAGGGCCAACAAGTGCTAAGCATCTCTGGGAACTCCTTCAAGATTGTTGGAAGACCATTTCCGGTGACTACCTCTTGAAGCTCATCAAGAGAATGCCAAGAGTGTGCAAAGCAGTCATCAAAGCAAAAGGTGGCTACTTTGAAGAACCTAGAATATAAGACATATTTTCAGTTGTTTCACACTTTTTTGTTAAGTATATAATTCCACATGTGTTAATTCATAGTTTTGATACCTTCAGTGTGAATGTACAATTTTCATAGTCATGAAAATACAGAAAAATCTTTAAATGAGAAGGTGTGTCCAAACTTTTGGTCTGTACTGTATGTGTTTTCCAGAAACAAGCAGCTGCTGAGTGAAAATTGCAAACTGTCGTTGTAGTGACCAGTATGTTGTAGTGATCAGTACGTTATGACCAGTTCATGCTTCTGAAGACATGCACTTGTAAATTAGGGAGGCTCTCATCGCTACAGAAATGCCAAACATGTGGATGCTAACTGCAGTTTAGGCACACTGTGGGGCTCAGAAGGGAGGGGAGATTTTGGATTTGGGAGCACAGAATTTGCTGAATTTCTTTTTAGGGGAAAGGGCTATTTCACTTTTTCAGAACATTTGTGCTACCAGTAACCCCCTATATTTCTGTTAATATATGATGGACTTTAGCGGGGACTTGTTTTTTTTGTGGATTGAGTTGAAGCTTTTATTGTGATCCAAAATGTTATATAAAATGTTCCCATTTATCCTGCGATCTACGCTGAGCACTGATATCGGGGTTTTCTGAGTGACGTAATTCAGATGAAAACCCCAGGGGATTCATTTACTATAATGAGGCAGCAGAGTTACTCTGGACTCCGTCAGGCCTCTGTTCAGCGGTGTCCTTTTTTTCAGAGATGCACAAAACTGTGGCCGATGGCACTTTTATGCATGCCTAAAACTACGGACACCACTGGAGCATACGCTAGACGGCATCCACGGTGCCTCCATCTGCCTCGTTAAAAGGAATCTTCTGCCTGGGGTTTCGTCTGAATCACGTATTCCAGAGATTTACACAGAAACCCCGACGGAAGAGCTCAGCGCAGAGCGCAGGATAAAAGTGGGCCGAGCCTTACTGCGAGTTTTGGGAGGCAGAATTAACAAATCAAGAGCAGGTGAAGAATTGGTTTTATTTATTTTTTACGCTGTTCCTCGTGCAGCACAAGTGATTAGACGACTTTATTCTTTGGGTCGGCGTGATTACAGCAATACCAGATTTATATCTGGTTTTTATGTTTGGCTGCTGTCACACACTAAAAGATGCTTTTTTTTGGAAAAACAGTTTTTTGCATCGCCATAATTTGAGAGCTGTAATTTTTCCATATTTCTGCTGACAGTCTTACGAGGTCTTACTTTTTGTGGGACGAGTTGATGTTTTTATTGTTACCATTTTCGGGCACATGACATTTTTTGATCACTTTCTTTTCCGATTTTTGGGAGGCAGAATAAACAAAAACCAACAAATCAGAAATTGTTTTTTGTTTTTATGCCGTTCTGCGTGTGGTAAAATTGATCAGGCAGTTTTATTCTTCTGGTCGGTACAATTACAGCGATATCACATTCATATAATTCTTTTATGTTTTGGCGCTTTTACACAATAAAAATGGTTTTGTAGAAAAAATAATTATTTTTGCATCGCTTTATTCTGAGAGCTTATAAGTTTTTTATTTTTTGGCTGATGGAGCTGTATGACAGCTTGTGCTTATGGAGCTGTATGACAGCTTATGCGGGACAAGATAACGTTTTCAGCAATGCCATTTTTATTTGCATTCGTCTTTTTGATCAGGTTGTATTCCACTTTTTGTTCAGGGGTATAATGATAAAGCATCACTTTTTCTTCTTTTTTTTTTTTTACAGTGTTCACTAAAGGGGTTAACTAGCGGGACAGTTTTATTGGTTGGGCCGTTCCGGAAGTGGCGATACCAAATATGTGTACTTTTATTGTGTTTTTTTTCTTTTCATAATAATAATTATTTATGGGTACAATATGACGCGCCCCTGGGCCTTCGTCGCGCGGCATCGCGCGCACGGGAGCTTACCCGGAGCCGGATCTGTTGAGGGTTGTAGTCTCGTGGCGGTGACCCGGTCCGTGCCCAGGGAGTCAAACTGAGCGGCGATGTATTAGCGGTAGATGTTGTACAACTATGCCACCCGTTGAATGCAGCGAAGGAGCTGCCGCTGCAGGGCAGACCGCTGAGGCCGGTGGTATAATTGTGCAGCGTAGATGGTATAACCCCCAACGGGAGGGGTATGGCCTCAGGGCAGCAGATGTGGATGATGGAGGTAGTGATGGTGCAGCAAGGAGAGTCAGAAACGTATAATGCAGTTTCAGGGTTTTTACTCACAGGTGTTACTTCAGTCACTTCGGCCGGGAGTGACCACCCGAGCCGTGCTGCGTCCACCAGGTGCGGGACTCGGCTAACCCCCAGGCAATTCCGGAGCGTGGTCTTGAGCTCCCCTCTCTCTCTCTCTCTCTGGCCGTCCCCACCAGGGATCCACCTTTGTCCGGTTCCCTCGGGCCTCTCAATGGTAAAACCTTTTATGGCTTTCCTGACCCTACTCGTGGTGTACCTTCCTGGTGAATGTGGTGAGGGTCGTGGCAAAACTTGACCACGACCTCCGGTTCCTGACTAAGGATGTTTTGCCTCCGTCAGTTTGGGATCCGGTGCCCTCTTCTGCCAACCCTTCACCCTTTTGGTTCACTCGTGGGATCTCGGGGTTCCCTCTTGGTCTTATGTCTCCGGGCCTTTCTTCCTCCTTCTCTCTGCTTCAGGCCTGGCCCTGGAGCTGGGCCCAGCCGGAGCCACAGCTCCCTGTCAGCCCTCTCTCTGGCTGAACTCTCCCTCAGAACTCGCCCTGTCTCTAGATGGTGCCCACCATATATACTCCCTCTATGTGTGAGCCCAGGTGACTAGCACCCAATGGGCTCCTACTTCTATGCCCAGAGCCCCTCCCCTATCTGCCCCTACACTACTGGAATGTTCCTCCCCCCCTCTCACTCCAGCCAGGGACAGACGCTGTCGTACCTGCACATCTAACTGGTGGGAGTACCGTAGTTCTGTCCCCCGGAAATGGGATGAGTGTAGTGCATGCAGCTAGCTGAGCTCATTCCCACACTCCATCCTTACCCGGGAGTGGAATACCACACCTCTGGTTGAGGTGCAATACCCCTGTAGCAACCGAGTCCTCAGGGTGCTACATTCCCCCCTGGTAAACCACAGCACGTCCTCGGGCTGTAAAAGAGTAAAACAATATAAAACATACAAAAATATTAAAGTGCACTTACATATAAAACATTAACGATAACTCATCCCTTTATGGGAGGTACTTTTCTCTTTAAACGTTACAGCTATAAAACATTTTCCTTAGTCCTAATAAAACATCTGGCTAATGCCACCGGAACTCTTTTGGCACATAACACATAACTTCCTCATTATTACTCTAGCAGCATATAACTTTCAATATAATCTTGACTTCTGGCCACTGTGCAATTTGTGACCAGGTAAAAGTGCAACAGTCACAAAAACAGTTCCTTATAAAACCGGTAGGGGGCGCCTTAGGAAGCGCAACTATTTACAGGGTGGCCGCTCTCAGTCCTCGGCCAGTGGGAAAAAGGGATGGCTGCTCACAGTCCTCAGCCTGGTTAGGGATAGGGACACACGGGAACAATTCACTAGTCCCAACGGGGACCATATTCTATTTAGCAGCAGTTCTTGTACCCTTACGGGTAACTATGTACAGTTCCACTTTACCGTACTTCAGTAACGGCGTCCTCCTGCTCCTTCCCGCGGGTAGTCTTCAAACCCGTCCGGGTCCTCTTGTTCCTCCTCACACTGTAGCTCTTCCTCGGTCAGTCGGTGCACATGAAGAGCATATGGTCCCTTAGCACACTGATGCCGGGTGAAGGTGACCTCGTCACCCGGGTAAAGGTCACGTCCTCTGTGTCCCTCCGGCAGATGACTCTCGACATCTCTGCGGGTGACAAAGACGTCGCCGGGGGTTCTGTGATCCCGGATAAAGCCCCAACCGTGCTCCAGTTGGAACTTGATTATGGTCCCGGTGGCGCGGGGACCGTGGGCTGCACGGGGGTTTCGCCGGGTCCGACGTTTCTGCTCCGCACTCTGGACTTGCAGCCGCTCCTTGCGGACCCGCCTCTCCCGCCGTTCCCGGTCAAAGACCTCCAGCTGTTGCCGGCAGCACTCCGCTCGCTGGGCTGCGGCCGCCCGGGTCTCGTGGGTAAACCCAATGAGGTTTTCTCCGGTGGGGTCCCATTCGAATTGGGCCTCCTCCAACGGGAGCGGGACGATCTTGACAGGCGCCGGAGCTGGGATTAGGGGTTCACATAAGGGGAGTCGTGGGTTGGTATACTCCGGTGGCCATTCGAACGGCAGCCCGTCCGGGCTAGTGTGCTGCGCGTACAGGTCCTCGCCCAGTGGTGGCACTGTGGAGGTAGAGGGCGCTGTGGGGGCAGCGGCGCCCGGGGGCTCTTGGCAATGCGTCCAGGCCGGAGGCATCCGGAAAGTGAAGGGCGCTCTAGAGGCAGCGGCGCCCGGGTCCACCAGGTCTTGCGACCAGGCCGGTGGCATGATAGAGGTAGAGGGCACTTTGGAGACAGCGGCGCCTGGGGGTACTCGGCCCTGTGACCAAGCCGGTGGCGTTTCCTGCTTGGCCACGCTCTGGATTGAGGCGCGTGACGTCACAGGGGGCGTGGCCGCGGCTCCTGCCGCTTGAGGCCTAGTTTGGAGCGGTGGCGGTGCAGCAACGGGCACGGTAGGTGGGATTTCGGGCTCTGCGACGGGGAGCTGGGGCAGGCTCACGGCTACTTGGCTTGGGGTGGTGACGTCCCCTTTACCTGCTTCCATCTCTTCAGCTCCTTCCACGGCGTCGTCTCCGGCCTTCGTCCCTCCTGCACCATCCTCAGAGGCTGTCAGACTCCTCGTCTCGGGTGGCGTCCTTTGCTGGCGGGTTCCAGCCTGCAGGGCCATTTCTCTACTCCACTCGGCCAACACCTCTCGCTGCACTCGGGCCATCCTCCGAGCCAAGCCCTCCAGTGCGGTCTGTGCATGCTCCCGATCTCGGGGGAGCTGTGCCAGGATCTCTACCAGGCCTTCTGGGGTGGCGGCCTGCAACAGGCTTCTGACCACAGGGTCGGTGCTGCCTGACTCTCCCTCCATCTCCAGGTGCGATCTCTCTAGACTCCTCCAGGCTGCACCCATCCTCTCTCTTTTGTTCTTGATCCGCCCATCCTGAGGGTGGTCCCGGGGCCACTTGGTGATTGTCAGTTCCAGGGGCAGACCCCTCACCCTGATGGACATCTCTATCATTGCAGTCTCTGCGGGCGGGGGCGGTCTCCGCTTTTGGCGCTCTTCTGGGACCAGGCCCACGATGGGAGGTGGTCTCTTGCCACCCTCTGGCACGCCCATAATGGCGTCCGCTCTGCCAGGGCGGGAAATCGTCTCAGATGGCGGGAATCTTCTCCTAATGGCGGGAAACTCCGTGGATGGTGGGAAAAGGCTGCAGATGGCGGGCAACCGGCGGGAAATGATCCGAGATGGCGTCCGATGGCGGGGACCCTCCGGAACTGGCGGGAGACTTCTTCTGACGGTACATATAAACTTTTCTTCAGGCACGCAGTACCCGGTAGTTGTGGGCACGTAATCCTGCCAACTACGCCAAAGTTGACGCGCCCCTGGGCCTTCGTCGCACGGCATCGCGCGCACGGAACTTACCCGGAGCCGGATCTGTTGAGGGTTGTAGTCTCGTGGCGGTGACCCGGTCCGTGCCCAGGGAGTCAAACTGAGCGGCGATGTATTAGCGGTAGATGTTGTACAACTACGCCACCCGTTGAATGCAGCGAAGGAGCTGCCGCTGCAGGGCAGACCGCTGAGGCCGGTGGTATAATTGTGCAGCGTAGATGGTATTACCCCCAACGGGAGGGGTATGGCCTCAGGGCAGCAGATGTGGATGATGGAGGTAGTGATGGTGCAGCAAGGAGAGTCAGAAACGTATAATGCAGTTTCAGGGTTTTTACTCACAGGTGTTACTTCAGTCACTTCGGCCGGGAGTGACCACCCGAGCCGTGCTGCGTCCACCAGGTGCGGGACTCGGCTAACCCCCAGGCAATTCCAGAGCGTGGTCTTGAGCTCCCCTCTCTCTCTCTCTCTCTGGCCGTCCCCACCAGGGATCCACCTTTGTCCGGTTCCCTCGGGCCTCTCAATGGTAAAACCTTTTATGGCTTTCCTGACCCTACTCGTGGTGTACCTTCCTGGTGAATGTGGTGAGGGTCGTGGCAAAACTTGACCACGACCTCCGGTTCCTGACTAAGGATGTTTTGCCTCCGTCAGTTTGGGATCCGGTGCCCTCTTCTGCCAACCCTTCACCCTTTTGGTTCACTCGTGGGATCTCGGGGTTCCCTCTTGGTCTTATGTCTCCGGGCCTTTCTTCCTCCTTCTCTCTGCTTCAGGCCTGGCCCTGGAGCTGGGCCCAGCCGGAGCCACAGCTCCCTGTCAGCCCTCTCTCTGGCTGAACTCTCCCTCAGAACTCGCCCTGTCTCTAGATGGTGCCCACTATATATACTCCCTCTATGTGTGAGCCCAGGTGACTAGCACCCAATGGGCTCCTACTTCTATGCCCAGAGCCCCTCCCCTATCTGCCCCTACACTACTGGGATGTTCCTCCCCCCCTCCCACTCCAGCCAGGGACAGACGCTGTCGTACCTGCACATCTAACTGGTGGGAGTACCGTAGTTCTGTCCCCCGGAAATGGGATGAGTGTAGTGCATGCAGCTAACTGAGCTCAGTCCCACACTCCATCCTTACCCGGGAGTGGAATACCACACCTCTGGTTGAGGTGCAATACCCCTGTAGCAACCGAGTCCTCAGGGTGCTACAAATATACAGTATTTGTACAACTTTCTTTACTTTTTATTCACTTTTTTACTTAGTTCCACTATGGTACTTTCATTTTCTGCAGGCTGATCGCAGTTATAATGTATTGCAGTGCAGGATGACTGCTATACATTATAAACTGTCAGTGCTGCAGACACAAGTTACTGCACAACTCTCACAAGTAACTGCACAAGGTACTGCAGTTACTGCGCATGATCAAACTAACTTGCTGGTGCCTGGTGAACAAGATATTGTCCTGGCGACATCCGGTCACCATGGCAACGATCAGGACCCCGCGCTTACAGCGTGTGGTCTCTGATACAAGAGCAGAGGGGCTTATGTCCCTCTGCTCGCTAAATGATGCAGCATTTAGGGGGTTAAAGTGCCTGGAGCGGTGCGGACACCACTGCTGGCACTGAGTGCCGGGTGTCAGCTGTCAGAATCAGCTGACACCCGGCACCGATCGCGCCCATGCAGCCTGTCTTATCCTTATAAAATATATAACCTATTTTGATAAATTACACATAATAGCAAGATAAGGAACTTTTTAATGAAATAAAATATTATACAATATTTAGCACTTATGATAATTACTAGTGATGAGCAAGCACTAAAATGCTCGGGTGCTTGAAACTCGGGTCGAGCTCACCGTGATACTCGGGTGCTCGACCCGAGCAACGAGCCCAATGTTAGTCTATGGGAGACCCGAGCATTTTTGCAACGGCACCCCCGGCAGTCTTTTAAAAGCCTAACAAGTGCCCAAAACGATAGGGACAGCGCTCAAATGACATGGGGACAGCATGGGGATTGCCCCAGGAAGCATTTCTGACCCCCAGGTCACTGCTGTCAACAACGTGGTCAGAGGTATTAAGCCACTTTTCAGGGCTCACAATAAAACGTTCAAAAACAAAACTAACAGGGTTTTCCTGTGAAATATGTTAAGGAAGTTCCTTTCCAGGGTAAAGACTTGTGTATAAGGTAAAATAAATAACCAAAAAAAAAAAAATACTCCTCCACACCTTGGGCTATGTTCACAAGTAGCATTTTTTATGCGTTTTTGCACTTTTGTATTGCTTTCAACCGTGACAAATGCATTCACTGGGAAATGTCATTTTAACATTTTACAATCTTATCTGGCCAAGTGCTGTGTGACACGCATACTGTGCTGAAAAGACATGGGAAAAGCATAAGGAAGACCCCTGGAAGCATATCTGACTCCCAGGTCACTGGCTAAAAGTGTGCCCATCAGAAGTGATCCTTGCCGCATCAGAAGATGCAGACATGCAACTATCCCCGTCCAAGTCCTTGTCCCAGGGCAGTGTTCAATTCTACCTCCCCCATTCCTTGCAATGCAAGCGCAAATATGCAGCCAAACAACCATCCACCCACCCGCAGGCTGCAATACCATACTGCTAGCTTTCACTTGAAATAGGGCCTTTTAGTTTGGAGGAGGCCGAAGCTGGCTACTACCTCATGGCTGCTTCGGCAGCGAGGTTTTCATACTCAGTCCCCAGCCGCCCGGCGGCCGGGTGCCCACGCTCGGTCCCCAGCCGCAAGGGGGTGGCCGGGTGTCCATAAACGGTCTCCAGCCACCCCTATTTCTCCTGTTACCTTCCCACTCACTTTTCTAAGACTGGTCTGCTTTAGGGCAGCATTGGACGAGCCCACCAGAGAACCAGACTCCTCCGGTGGGCCCTGGCTTCTCCATCAGGGGAGTTGAGAGTGCCAAGGTGAGGAGCATGATGATGATAGAAGTTAGCATCTGCTTTGTTTTCTTGGAATGCAAGCGCATGTATGTAGTAGCGGCTAGGCCTGAGGTGGTCAGCGATTTGGCACATATCCTACCTCCTCCGAGGATTGCTGGATGTTTTACTGCTACTATCCCAGTTCTATGACTCCCGTTAAAACAAAGCTTCAGGTGATAAATGATGGATGAGGTGGTGGCAAAGGAGAAAGAGAAGGAGGAACAGGGACCATTCACATCAATATCAGGCCAGTCAACCACACATGTCTTGTAGGATATGTTTCTGTACCAAAAGGAGCGGTTCGGCTACACAGTTATAGGGCATACAGTGAGTGCAATGCCTACCAAAAATTTAGAGGCACTCAAATGCCCCTTGGAAGTGACATGGAGGTCAGAGGGCCTTAACTAAACCATTTTTTCCATTTATAGCAACTGGGTCTCCTGTGCACTCTTGGCCTAAGCAGTGAATGGAAGGCTTTCCAAAAATTATGAGAAACTGCAATGCCCCTTGAAACAGACGTGGATTACAGCATACTAAAAACCTTCTACCCATTATTGGGGAGTGGGTCTCCCTTAGTGTTCGCCTATGCATTGAAAAGCAAAAGCTGACTAAAATTAGGAGGAAATGCAATGCCCATTGGAAGAGTCGTGGAGGTCGCAGTAGCTTAACAAGCCAGTTTTAATGCCCCTTGGAAAAGTGGTGGAGGTCACAGTAGCTGAACAAGACGGTTTGAATGCCCCTTGGAAAAGTGGTGAAGGTCGCAGTAGCTTAACAAGATGGTTTTAATGCCCCTTACAAGAGCCATACAGTACAGCATCTTAAAACATTATTCCTGTTATGGGTCCAGTGGTGGAACCTCTGTGCCGCGGGGCAAGGAGGGACCCAGAGGGGCATAACTAAGTATAAACCCGAACCGACCCTGTTCGGACGGCGGCTAACGACTCCGTGACCAGGGAGGATCCGGGCAGAGGGACCAGGTGCTACTCTGGGGACGACCTTGTAAGAGAGCAGGTGGCTTCCATGGGTCAGATGGCTGGGACTGACCGGTATGGTGGATGGACACAGCAAGCAGGCAGAGGTCTCTGGTTAGCTGACAAGTGGTCACGGTACGTGACAGCAGAGCAAGTGGTAGTCTCCAGGTTTACCAGGCATGTGGTCACAGCAAGTGACAGCAGGAGCCTCCAGGTAGGCTAACAGGTGGTCATGGCAAGTGACAGCCAAGCAGGCTTAAGTCTCTAGGCTAGCAGGCAGGTGGTCACGGCAAGTGACGGCAGAGCCTCCAGGTAGGCTAGCAGGTAACAGACGGGTAGAAGGCGAGCGCTCCCAGGTGAGCGGGTTAGCAGGCACGGCAGGTAGCAGGCAGGTAACTGGCAGGTGCTTCCTGGTAAGCAGGTGGACTTGTCCTTAGACAGACTGGCGGATGACCGGAGACAGACTGGCGGGCTGGAGAGAAGACAAGCTGGCTGACAGGACTGGTAGTCAGGCTGACAACGGGACCCGAGGGCTGAATCAGAGGTAAGTATACTTGTGCAACAACTTTTGCCCGGGCACCTCCATTTTGAAGGAGGTGCCTTAAATATGGAAGGTCTTCTGGCTATTGGCCGGGGACTCCTTAGGACGGCGCGCGTGGCCTCTTTTAAGAGAGAGGGAGCGCGCGTGCGCCCTAAGCACAGTTCCCCTGGAAAGAGCGCGCGCCGGCCGCTGCAGGAAGAGGAGCACTGGAGGACACCACGCGGGGAGCAAGGAGGTGAGAGGGACGGTGTCTCTGCCTGGCAGGAGGCAGAGACGCCGATGCTACAGTACCCCCCCCCCTTTACGCCCCCTCTTTTTTAGGCTGGCAAGAAATTTTTCAAGAAGATGCGGGGCGTGGATGTTCTCCCTGGGTTACCAAGTTCTCTCCTCTGGGCCAAACCCCTTCCAATCCACCAGAAAAAAGGTTCTCCCTCTTACCCTCTTGGTGGCCAGAATATTCTCTACCTCAAAAACATCCTCAGCAGCAACCGGAGCAGGAGGAGTACCTGAATTATTGGAGAAAGAGTTAAAGACAGAAGGTTTGAGGAGAGATACGTGGAAGGAGTTGGGAATGCGTAGGGTGGGTGGAAGCTTCAACTTGTAGGCCACTGGACTGATCTGTTTAAGGACCTCAAATGGACCAATGAACCGAGGACCCAGCTTGTAGGATGGTATTTTGAGCCGCACATGTTTGTAGGAGAGCCAAACCTTGTCTCCCGGACGGAATTGAGGCGGATCCAGACGTCTTTTGTCAGCAAATCTCTTCATCCGCTTGGAAGACTGAAGAAGTGCGAACCTAGTATTCTCCCAGATAGTGGAAAAATCACTGACCAGCGACTCCGCAGCAGGGTTGTCCACAGAAGCGGAGACGGGAAACGGAATCCGGGGGTGTTGGCCATAGACAATAAAGAACGGGGACTTGGAAGTGGATTCGCTCTCATGATTGTTATAAGAGAATTTGGCCCATGGTAGGAGGTCCACCCAATCAGTATGGTGGGCATTGACAAAGTGCCGGAGGTAGCTGGTAAGGATCTGGTTGATCCGCTCTACTTGACCATAGGACTGAGGGTGGTAAGCAGAGGAGAAATCCAGGGTGACATCCAGCAGCTTACAGGTAGCTCTCCAAAAGCATGAGGTGAACTGAATCCCTCGATCCGACATGATGTGGAGGGGTAGGCCATGGAGACTAAAGATATGGTGAAAGAAGTCCTTAGCTAGCTCAGATGCAGACGAGAGACCAGGCAGAGGAATGAAGTGGGCCATTTTAGAAAAGCGGTCCGCAACCACCCAAATGACAGTACAACCGGCAGAAACAGGGAGATCGGTAATAAAGTCCATAGCAATGTGTTGCCATGGGGCAGTAGGTACGGGAAGAGGCAGGAGATGACCGGCTGGTAAATATCTGGGAACTTTGTTCCGGGCACAAGATGAACAGGCAGAGACGAAGTCTGCCACATCCTTACGCAGGGTAGGCCACCAGTAATGCTGGGTAATGAGCTGGAAGGTCTTCTTTTGGCCAGCATGGCCAGCTAGTTTAGAAGAATGACCATAGCGAAGAACCTTCTCACGGTCTGGAACCGCTACAAACGTCTTACGGGGTGGAAGACGAGTTACATCCAAGGGGGCTACATTCATCACCTTGGAGGGATCGATGATGTGCATAGGCTCCTCCTCTAGATCGGAGGACAGGAAGGATAGGGACATGGCATCGGCTTTGACATTCTTTTCCGCCGGGCGGAAATGTAGGATGAAGTCGAAGCGGGCAAAGAACAAAGACCACCGGGCCTGATGCGTATTGAGTCTTTGGGCATTCTGGAGATATGCCAGATTTTTGTGATCCGTATAGATGATCACCGGGTATAGAGCCCCCTCAAGCAGGTAGCGCCACTCCTCCTGCGCCAATTTGACGGCTAGCAATTCTCGGTCTCCTATGGAGTAGTTGCGCTCACATGAGGAGAAGATTTTGGAGAAGAAGCCGCAGATTACCATTCTCCTGGAAGAAGATTTTTGGGTGAGCACCGCTCCAGCTCCAGAGGAGGCAGCATCAACCTCCAGGTAGAATTGTTTATTGCAGTCCGGACGGCAGTACTGGGGCAGAGGAGAAGGCTTGCTTTAAGGAAAGGAAGGCTTCCTCGGCTTCGGGCGACCATACCTTGGGATTTGCCCCCTTATGGGTGAGCACAGATATGGGAGCCGTCCGGGACGAGAAGTGTGGGATGAAGAGACGATAGTAATTGGCGAAGCCCAGGAATCGCTGAATCGCCATCAACCCCTCCAGACGGGGCCAATTTAGGACAGCAGAGTTTCTCGGGATCCATTCGCAAGCCTGTCTGGGAGATGACATAGCCCAGGAATGGAAGAGAGGTCTGCATGAAGAGGCACTTCTCGTATTTAGCATAGAGGTGGTTCTGCCTGAGCCTAAGCAGGACCTGACGAACATCCCTCCGGTGTGTGGGAAGATCCGGAGAGAAGACCAAGATGTCGTCCAGGTATACCACCACGCAGGAGTAAAGAAGATCACGGAAGATGTCGTTGACCAGTTCTTGGAAGACGGCGGGAGCATTGCAGAGACCGAAGGGCATCACACGGTACTCATAGTGACCGTCCCGGGTATTGAATGCCGTCTTCGACTCGTCTCCTTGCCGGATACGGACTAGGTTATATGCTCCACGTAGATCCAGCTTGGAAAAGATCATGGCGCCTTTAAGGCGGTCAAACAACTCGGAGATGAGTGGCAGGGGGTATTTATTCTTTACCGTGATCTGATTGAGTCCTCTATAGTCAATACAGGGGCGTAGCGAGCCATCCTTTTATTTGACAAAGAAGAATTCGGCTCCAGCCGGGGAGGTAGACTTCTGGATGAATCCCCTAGCCAGATTCTCTTCAATGTACTCAGACATGGCCTGGGTTTCGGCCGCAGACAACGGGTAAATACAGCCATGGGGTGGAGTGGCGCCAGGTACCAAGTCGATCGGGCAATCATATGGCCTATGAGGTGGCAATGTCTCTGCTTCCTTTTTACCGAAGACGTCAGCATTGGGCCAGTAAGGAGTCGGAAGACCGGGTAAATTAGCTGGGGTAGGTGGTGGACGAACCGGATGAACTGGAACCATTCAGGTCTAATGGCAGTCCGGCCCCCACCGAAGTACTTCACCGGATTGCCAGTTCAACACAGGTTCATGTGTCTGGAGCCAAGGTAGGCCTAGCAATAGGGAGTGAGAGAGTCCGGGTAGCACATGGAAGGAGATTTTCTCAGAGTGCAGCATTCCCACCTGCAGGGTTATGGGTTCCGTGAAGAGCAGGATGGTCACCGGAAGGAGTCTTCCATCCACGGAGGCGACTGACAATGGTTCAGCCAGAGACTTGGTGGGAATATGATGTTTCTCAACCAGGGACTGGGAAATGAGGTTTCCAGCAGCTCCAGAATCCAGGTGGGTGAGTTCAAAGTGATGGTTCTCTCCCCAGGAGATAGAGACAGACAAAGCCAGGGATGGAGAGGGCTTACTTTTGTCTAGGGCGACCTCTCCGAGTGGTCCTAGACACTGGAGTTTCCCGGCCTCTCCGGGCAGGAACGGATCAGTTGCTCCTTACTGCCACAATAGAAACAGCTCCCTTCGGCTCGGCATGACTCTTGGCGAGATTTGACCATCTTGGCTCGGGTGAGTGCGCCCGGGGAGTGACAGATGAGGAGACAGGTCTCTGGAAGGTAGGAGCAAGGCGGGGAAACATTCTCTCACGGGTGGTCTCTTTGGTGCGCTCTTGAAACTGGATGTCAATTTGGGTAGCCAGCGACACCAGGTTATCCAGGGTGGTAGGAATGTCCCGACCAGCGAGCTCGTCTTTAATCTGACCGGAAAGGCCCTCCCAGAAGATGGACACCAGGGCCTCATTATCCCAGGCAAGATCAGAAGCGAGGGTGCGGAACCGTATGGCATATTGGCCCACGGTGAGACTCCCTTGGCGGAGACGTAGCAGAGAGGAGGCAGATAAGGTCTTACGTCCCGGTTCATCGAAGACTTTCCGGAAAGCAGTGAGGAAAGACGACAGGTCGGACACCAAGGGATCCCCTCTCTCCCACAGGGGATTTAGCCAAGCCAGTGCCTCCCCAGTGAGATGGGACATGATGAATGCCACTTTGGCCTTGTCGGAGATAAACTGATGTGCCAAGAGTTCAAAGTGCAGGGTGCACTGGTTTATGAAACCTCGAGCCAAGGCGGGGTCTCCATCAAAACAAGGCGGTGCAGATAGCCGGGGACCGGGGCCGGATATCATGGTATTGATGGGCAGCGGTGCTGCCGGGGTGCGAGTCGTGCAACTAGAGGCGGGTACTGGTGGAGCAGTCAGTGTGTCCAGGCGGGAGTTGACATTCCGCAGGTGGTTCTGGATGGATTCCTGTTGGGATCTCTGATGGGAGACTTTGTGGTATAGGTCAGAGAGCAAGGTAGCTTGGGTGCCACCGGGGTCCATGGCCCGAGCAAGCTGTTATGGGTCCGGGTGGTGGAACCTCTGTGCCGCGGTGCAAGGAGGGACCCAGAGGGGCGTAACTAAGTATCAACCCGAACCGACCCTGGTCGGACGGCGGCTAACGACTCCATGACCAGGGAGGATCCGGGCAGAGGGACCAGGTGCTACTCTGGGGACGACCTTGTCAGAGAGCAAGTGGCTCCCACGGGTCAGATTGCTGGGACTGGCGGATGGACACAGCAAGCAGGCAGAGGTCTCTGGTTAGCTGACAAGTGGTCACGGTACGTGACAGCAGAGCAAGTGGTAGTCTCTAGGTTTACCAGGCAGGTGGTCACAGCAAGTGACAGCAGGAGTCTCCAGGTAGGCTAACAGGTGGTCACAGCAAGTGACGGCCAAGCAGGCTGAAGTCTCTAGGCTAGCAGGCAGGTGGTCACGGCAAGTGACGGCAGAGCCCCCAGGTAGGCTAGCAGGTAACAGATGGGTAGCAGGCGAGCGCTCCCAGGTGAGCGGGTTAGCAGGCACGGCAGGTAGCAGGCAGGTAACTGGCAGGTGCTTCCTGGAAAGCAGGTGGACTTGTCCTTAGACAGACTGGTGGATGACCGGAGACAGACTGTCGGGCTGCAGAGAAGACAAGCTGGCAGACAGGACTGGTAGTCAGGCTGGCAATGGAACCTGAGGGCTGAAGCAGAGGTAAGTATACTTGTGCAACAACTTTTGCTCGGGCACCTTCATTTTGGAGGAGGTGCCTTAAATATGGGAGGTCCTCCGTCTATTGGTCAGGGACTCCTTAGGACGGCACGCGAGGCTCCTTTAAGAGAGAAGGAGCACGCGCCCTAAGCACAGTGCCTGGTCGCTGCAGGAAGAGGAGCACTGGAGGACGCCGCGCGGGGAGCAGGGAGGTGAGAGGGACGGCGTCTCTGCCTGGCAGGAGGCGTAGACGCCGATGC
The DNA here is from genome assembly GCF_046119375.1 of Phyllobates terribilis. NCBI lineage: Eukaryota > Metazoa > Chordata > Amphibia > Anura > Dendrobatidae > Phyllobates > Phyllobates terribilis. Next base: position 458,966,498 of record NW_027362764.1, read on the forward strand.
TGCAATTCCCATTATTGGGGAGTGGGTCTCCCATAGTCTTTGCTTATGCCTTCCAAGCAAAAGCTGCAAAAAATTAGGACGGAGGAACTTGCAATGCCCCTTACAAGAGCCATGCAGTACAGCATATTAAAAACATTATTCCCATTATTGGGGAGTGGGTCTCCCATAGTCTTTGCCTATGCATTCCAATCAAAAGCTACCAAAAATTAGGATGGAGGAACTTGCAATGCCCCTTACAAGAGCCATGCAGTACAGCATATTACAAACATTATTCCCATTATTGGGGAGTGGGTCTCCCATAGTCCTTGCCTATGCCTTCCAAGCAAAAGCTGCCAAAAATTAGGAGGAAATACACTGCCCGTTGGAAGAGTCGTAGAGGTTAGAGTTAATTAAAAACAACGTTTCAATGCCCCTTTTAAGAGCTGTGGAGTTCAGAGTGGTTTAGCAAGACGCTTTTAATGCCCCTCGGAAGAGACGTGGAGGTCCCAGAAGCTTAACAAGATGGTTATAATGCCCCTCGGAAGAGACGTGGAGGTCGCAGTAGCTTAACAAGACGGTTTTAATGCCCCTTAGAAAAGTGGTGGAGCTCACAGTAGCTTAACAAGACGGTTTTAATGCCCCTCAGAAGAGATGTGGAGGTCGCAGTAGCTTAACAAGATGGTTTTAATGCCCCTCGGAAGAGACGTGGAGGTCGCAGTAGCTTAACAAGATGGTTTTAATGTCCCTTGGAAAAGTGGTGGAAGTCGCCGTAGCTTTACAAGATGGTTTTAATGCCCCTGGGGAAAGTGGTGGAGGTCGCCGTAGCTTAACAAGATGGTTTTAATTCCCCTTACAAGAGCCATACAGTACAGCATCTTAAAAATATTATTCCCATTATTGGGTAGTGGGTCTCCCACAGTCTTTGCTTATGCCTTCCAAGCAAAAGCTAACAAAAATAAGGACGGAGGAACTTTCAATAATGGCAACACGGACCACGGTCACCCTGGTGGTATAGTGGTGGTGGAGGCTGAGGATAAGGAGAAGAACAAAAAACAGCTGAAATGAGGAAGCATATACCCATGTGTGGGTGTGAAGCGGTGAATGTGAATACACCTCCCGAAATAACACAGTGGATTTGACTTTATGTTACTCTGCTGTCATTTTGTGGTGATGAGAAGTCTGGCCCAATCCAGCCCTTGTTCATTTTGATAAGGGTCAGCTTGTCAGCATTGTCAGTTGACAGGCGAGTGCGCTTATAAGTTATAATTCCCCCAGTGGCACTAAAAACACGCTCCGATAACACGCCAGTGGCAGGGGAGGCCAGGACCTCCAAGTCATATGGAGCGAGTTCATTCCAAGTGTCCAGCTTGGATACCCAATAATTAAAAGGCACAGAGGAATCACGGAGGACGCTGGTACGGTCGACAAGGTACTCCATCACCATCTTTTGAAACTTTCCACTCCTTGTGAGAGTACCCCACGCCTCAGGGTCTGTCCGAAGGGAAGGTCTGAGAAAACTGTCCCAGAACGTTGACAGTGTTCCCCTGCCTCTGCTGGATTGGAGTTGCGTCTCTCTCGCATGTACGCCTTTGTTGGGCAACGAACTGTGACCTCTGCCGCTAGCGTGTTCAGATGGGAATTTTTTTAACAGTTCTGCAGCAAGGGCATTCTGTTACTGTCCCATTTTTGTAGACCTCTCCACCTCAGGAATAAGAGAGTGAAAGTTCTCCTTGTAGCGGGGGTTTAAAAGTGTCACCAACCTGTAATGACTGTCACTCAACATTTTGACAATACGAGGGTCACGGTAAAGGCAGCGTAACATAAAGTCAGCCATGCGTGCCAGACTGGTAATGGGCAAGACTTCCGTGTCCTCACCAAGATGACGACTGACCATGCTCTCCTCCTCCTCCTCCTCCCCCCTGTCCTCAGGCCACCCACGCTGAACCGACGGTATGACAGTTGTTCAGGTACTGCCGTCTACAGAACATGATACAAGCTCCTGTTCTTCCTCCTCCTCCTCCTCCTCCTCCTCCTCCTCCTCCTCTCCCTCATTGTCCCCCAATGCACGTTGGGATAAGATCAGGCTGGGCTGTGTGAAATCGACCGCTACGGCTTCTTGATCCATCTCATCATACTCTGGCTGCAATGCCTCATCTTTAATTCTCAGCAGAAGCGTTGAAAAAACACAGAAAAGTGAAATGCTGACGCTAATGATAGCCTCATCGCCATTCACCATCTTGGTGGATTCCTCAAAGTTTGTCAAGATGGTACATATGTCAGACATCCAGGTCCACTCCTGAGGTCTTATGTGTGGAGTCTGACCTGAATATCGACGGCCTTGTTGCAGCTGGTACTCCACAACTGCTCTCTTCTGCTCACAAATCCTTTGCAGCATGTGGAGGGTAGAGTTCCAATGTGTGGGGACATCACACACCAGTCGGTGTGCCAGAAGCTGCAAACGCTGCTGCAACACAGCAAGGGCGGCGGAAGCTGTAGCTGACTTGCAAAAATGAGCTGACATGCGGCGTACTTTGAATAGCAGATCTGGCAACTCGGGGTACGATTTAAGAAACTGCTGAACCACGAGGTTAAGCACTTGAGCCAGGCATGGTACGTGTGTGATCTCGCCTCGTCTCAGAGCCGCCACCAGGTTATGTCCAATGTCACACACTGCCATGCCTGGATGTAGGTTCAGCGGTGTCAGCCACAGATCTGCCTGCTCTTTCACAGCTGTCCACAACTCACAAGCAGTGTGAGGTTTCTCACCTAAGCTTATGAGTTTCAGCACAGCCTGTTGCCGCTTGGCGGAGGCAGTACTGCAGTGCTTCCAGCTTGTAACTGATGTGGTGATATCTGAGATGGAGGCTGAACATGAGGAGGAGGATGATGCACAGGAGCTGTACACTGTGGGGGCAACTCTGACTGACATAGGGCCCGCAATCCTCGGTGTGGGGAGGATGTGTTCCGTCCCAAGGTCCAACTGGGTCCCAGCTTCCACTATGTTTACCCAGTGTGCGTCAGAGAAATGTACTGTCCCTGGCCACAGGCACTTGTCCACGTGTCCGTTGTCAGCTGAACTCTCCCAGTAACTGCGTTGTTGAGGGCACGGCAGATGTTTTGGGACACGTGCTTGTATGGTGCGGGGATGGCACACCAGGCAAAATAGTGTCGGCTGGGGACCGAGTACCGAGGGACGGCCACCGCCATAAGGTTGCGGAAGGATTCCGTCTTCACCAGCCTAAAAGGCAGAATTTCCAACGCAAGCAGTCGTGAAATGTGCGAATTTAGGACTGTGGCCTGAGGTGCATTAAATGCGAATTTCTACTTTCGTTCAAAGGTCTGGGATATGGACAATTGAACGCTGCGGTTGGACGTGGACGTGGACGTTAATGCTGTTTCTTGAGAAACTGCCATAATAATTGAAGACTGAGAGGAGGGGGCATCTTTGCATGCAGTATGGACAGGGGATTGCCTTGCACACACAACAGGGGGTTCTATTGCACGCACAACAGCGGAAGAAGCAGTGGTGACACCCGCTGACACTGGTCGTGGACCCAGGGGTTCACCCCACAAAGTCGGGTGCTTTGCTGCCTTGTGACTGATCATGCTGGTGGTGGTCAGGCTGGTAGTTTTGTCACCCCTGCTGATACTGGCATGGCAGGTGGTACAAATGGCCTTTTTAGGGTTATCAGCAGAGTCTTTAAAAAAATTCCAGACTCTGGAAGACCTACAGGTTGTACTGGCAACGTCCCTCGTGTTGGTGTTATGGGGAACTGTTGCCTGCCTTCTGTGTGCGGCCACCACACTGCTTCTTCCTGCCTGTTGGGGTACCCTGCCTCCCTCACCCTGTGTGCTGCTGGCCTCGCTCTGCTAGTCCTCCTGCCATGTTGGGTCAGTTACTAGATCATCCACCATCTCCTCCTCTTCCACTTGCGCACCACGATGCTCCTCCTCACTTCCTGGCAATTGTCGTCATTGTCCACCTCTTGTGACAAATTGCCAGCGTCGACTTCTTTGGCCGTGGCTGTTCAAATATTTGGGCATCACAACATGGAATCTCCTCTTCCACCACTTCAAGCGGAGCAGGCGAGGGGCACAAATCTGGAAATGAACCAGAGAACAGCTCTTCAGAGTGTCCAAGTGTGGGATCAGTTGCTGTCTGATGACACTCGGCATGGTGGGAGGAAGGAGCATCAGGGTCAGGAGGAGTATGCGGTCGAGACTCAAGGCTACTAAGATTTGACCATGTGGTAGACAGAATGGAAGTGGTGGTGCCCAGGTAACTGGAAGTATTATTTGCTATCCAATTAATAACCTGTTCACACTGATGAGTTCGCAATACTGGTGTTGTTCTGTGCTTCCCTAGTAATTCGGTCAAGAAGTGGGAGCGAGAAGATGTGGCTGTTGCTTGCGGCACATTTTCACCTTGGCCACGGCCCCGTCCTCTGCACGCACCATCACCAGAACGTCCAGTTCCACGTCCCTTGCCACGCGCTTTGCCCATTGTAAAGGAAGTAAAATAGCTTACACTCGCACTATCAATGGAAAAATGGTAATAAAAAATAGATTAGAACCGTGGAAGAGGAAAACCACAGTTCTATTTCTCTGGCCTACACCCGACTCTTTTAAACAATCTGAACAATGAGGGAGAAACTATTCCTGTTTTTCTTTACGGAAAAAATACCAAAAGCTGAATAATAGAGATTGTGTTATGATCTGCTATAAGCACTAAGGAAAGACAGGAGATCTGTCCCTACAATAGAACTAAACTGGATCCCTACGATGTAACGGGGAACCTGATCCTGCTATCAGACCCGCTAAAGTCCTCGGCTAGTCTGTACGAAGACCTATAGATGCAAGGGAGGGATCCCTACAAGATCTAGGGACTGGGATAAAGTTGAACACCTCCTAGCAGAAATTGTAGCAGTCAAAGACAAACACACAACAAAAAGCATAGAGGTCCGAAGACCTAACAATACTAACAGAGAACGGTAACAGAGCACCAAGCTAGCTCAAGAGTAGTAAATACAATGAAGTCCAACAAGGCCAGGAGGGCGGAGCCGGATTAAATAGGCAAAAATGGTCATGTGACCAGTAAACTAGAAAAAAACTAACAGGAGAGTTCTAACAGTAACCCCTCTTCTAAGAGGATCCTCCGGATCCCCTAGGACCGGGCTTGTCAGGAAACCTCCTGTGAAACGCTCTGACAAGTCTGGAAGCAGAAACATCATCCGCCCTAACCCATGAGTTATCCTCGGGTCCGAAACCCTTCCAAGCAACGAGATACTGCAAACTCCCTCTTTACCGTCTAGAATTTAGGATGCGGGAAATTTCATATTCCCCGTCCTCCACCACCGGAGGAACAGTGGCAGAGGCGTCACCAACCGACACATCAGCTTTTTTCAACAGAGAAACATGAAACACCGGATTAATCTTCCAGGAGGTAGGAACCTCCAACCTAACAGCAGATTAGTTAACTATCTGAAGCACCTTAAAGGGCCCTACAAACTTGGGACCCAATTTTTTCGAAGGAATCCTCAATCGCAGATTCTTAGATGACAGCCAAACCATGTCACCAATAGCAAACGAAACCTCTTGCCATTTCCTATCAAAATACCTCTTAGATTTTTTGTTAGCCTCCTGAAGATTATCACGCACATCCTTCCAAACTCTCTCCAAATCACCGGAAAAACTCTCCTCCTCCGGCACAGCCGATACCAATTTGGAGAATGACCCAAAAGACGGATGTCTCCCAGTACAACAAAAAAAAGGCGAACACCCAGCAGAAGAGGATGTATGGTTGTTAAGAGCAAATTCAGCAAGTGGCAGAAACTCAGACCACCCCTCTTGATTGTCTGCCACAAAGCAACGCAAGAACTGCTCAACATCCTGGTTCTTTCTTTCTGTCTGGCCATTAGACTCAGGATGATATCCGGATGAAAACGACAAATGAACTCCCAACCAGTCACAAAAGGCACACCAAAAACGAGCCACGAACTGAGGTCCCCTATTAGAAACAATGTCAGTAGGAATGCCATGTAGTCTGACAATTTCCTTGACAAAGGCCTTAGCGAGTGTCTTAGCCAAGGCAGTTTGATGAAGGGAACCAAGTGACACATCTTGCTAAAACGGTCCACGACCCCCCAGATGACCGTGAAACCTTCAGAGGGGGGAAGGTCAGTAATAAAGTCCATAGCCAGATGTGTCCAAGGTGCACTAGGAACCTCCAGAGGGCAAAGCAACCCCGCAGCAGTAGCATGCGAAGACTTAGATCTAGCACACACAGTACATTGACGCACTCACTTAATGACTTCCTTCTGCCATCCAGGCCACCAAAAACTGCGACCCACAAGTCTCTTGGTCTCAGAAATTCCTGGATGACCTGCCAACCGAGACTCATGACACTCAACAAACAAATCTCTCCTAAAGGTCCTAGGCACAAACAACCTCCCATGGGGAGTGTTAGATGGGGAATTCTCCTGTGCTTTAAGAATCTCATCCTCCAAAACGGAGTCCAAGGCAGCAATCACAACACCTTCTTGTAAAATGCTCTCCTCCTCCTCCTCAGCACTGACCATGGGAGAAAAGTTGCGAGACAAAGCATCCGCTTTAACATTCTTGGTACCCGGGATGTAAGTAACGGAAAAATTAAACCGCGAGAAAAAAAGTGCCCACCTAGCCTGACGGGCATTCAAGCGCTTGGCAGCATCAAGATAGATCAAAGTTTTATGATCAGTGAAAACCTGAATGGGAAATTCAGCACCTTCCAAGAGATGACACCAGTGTTCAAATGCGAGTTTAATAGCCAGCAATCCCCGATTACCAATATCGTAATTAAGTTCAGTCTCAGAAAATTTTTTTGAAAAAAAGGCACAGGGATGTACTCCATCCTTGCTTTCCTGAGACAACACCGCACCAACCCCCACAGAAGAAGCATCAACCTCAACCAAAAACGGCTTAGTCACATCAGGCTGCATAAGGATGGGAGCAGAGGTGAACCTCTCCTTTAGAAACACAAAAGCTTCAATGGCCTCAGAAGTCCACTGAACCGCATTAGCACCTTTCCTAGTGAGATCGGTCAGCGGTGTGACAATAATAGAAATTTTTTTTATGAATTTTCTGTAATAATTGGCGAAACCCAAAAACCTCTGTATTGATTTCTAACCAATAGGCCTGCACAGCTTGAACTTTAACCGGGTCCATCTCAAAACCTTCACCGGAGATAATGTAACCCAAAAAACTAATTCTCTGTACAGCGAACTCACATTTCTCTAGCTTAGCAAAAAGCGAATTGTCCGTTAATAACTGTAAAACCTCACGTACGCTCCGCCAATGAGACTCCAGATCAGGCGAATAAATCAGAATGTCAACCAAATACACAACCACATTTTTGCCGATTAAAGGTCTAAGGATGTCATTAATAAGATTCTGAAAAAATGCTGGAGCATTGGTAAGACCAAAAGGCATAACCAGATTCTCAAAATGACCCACAGGAGTGTTAAAAGCAGTCTTCCATTCATCACCCTCCTTCATGCGCAACAAATTGTATGCCCCCCGGAGATCAATTTTAGAGAACCACTTGGCCCCCACTGGTTAAACAAATCAGGAATCAATGGCAGTGGGTAAGGATTGCGTACAGTAATTTTATTAATCTCACGAAAGTCCAGACAAGGACGTAAACCGCCATCTTTTTTTTTAACAAAAAAAAATACAACAGCCACAGGAGACTTGGAAGGCCTAATGTGACCGGCGGCCAAGCTTGTCTGTATGTATTCCTCCAAAGCCTTTCTCTCAGGAATAGTAAGATTAAATAAACGACTTTTAGGAAGAGTCGCTCCAGGGACAAATTCAATGGTACAATCATAGTCTCTATGGGGAGGCAAAATTTGTGACTCCTCCTCAGAAAAAACTCTCCAAAAATCCTGAATAGGTACAGGTAATTCCCCTTTTTCCACCGCAGCAATGCGTCCGTTACAACACTTGTCATAACATTTAGAGCTCCAGGACTTAATTTCATTGGTAGACCAATCCAGTACAGGATTATGCAATTTTAACCAGGGCAACCCCAATATTACTGGAGAAGACAAATTATTCAATACTACCAAATGGAAATTCTCTTGATGAACACCATTAATAGTGAGGGGAAACTCACAGACCTTGTGAGTAACACTCTTCAAGGGAGAGCCATCAACAGAAACCACAGCAATAGGGGATGACAAAGGTTTAGGTTTTAATGTAATTTTTTCCAAGAATCCCCCATCAATCACATTCAGAGTAGAACCACAATCCACAAATACCCGAAATTCAATTAATTCTTCCTGAGCAGCGGTAGTAGCAGATAGGAATACTCCCTTTGTATTTAAACAGGCTATACATGCATAACTGACCATTTTTTTTCTTTGTTCATACGAAGCACACAGTTCTTAATAAAATGACCAGAATTTCTGCAATAGAAGCACAAACCTTCAGAAAGCCTGCAGTCTTTTTCCTGAGAGCGGGGTGTCATCGCCCCAATCTCCATCGACTCTCCTTTGTCACCACAGACCCTCTCAAGACTCGGAGCTGACATAGCAGAGGATTTGCTCTCATTAACCATTGCACGCAGTCTCCTGTCCACCCGTATAGCTAATTGCATAGCCTCCTGCAAGTTTCCAGGTGTGGGATAAGCAATCAGCAAATCTTTAACCCTTTCACCTATCCCCGCAAGAAACAAACTTTTCAAAGCTGAATCGTTCCACCCCACCTGGGCAGACCACCGACGGAAGTGAGAAAAATACTTTTCCACATTACCTGATCCCTGCCTCAAACGTCTCAATTCAGACTCAGCAGATGAGACACAATCAGGATCATCATACAACAAACCCAAAGCAGAAAAAAAACTATCCACTGATCTAAAGCACGGATCACTAGGTTGGAGAGAAAAAGCCCATCTCTGAGGATCCTTGCGCAAAAGTGACATTATGAACCCTATGCGCTGTGATTCATCACCAGAGGAACCGGGTCTTAAACGAAAATATAATAAACAAGCATTTTTAAAAGAAAAAAAATCTTGTTGTTCACCAAAAAATAGATCAGGCAGACGTAGCTTTGGCTCTACCAAATGTGCTCCAGAACAGCTACTCACGTGTTGTTGGAGCTCGGCCACCTCCAGAGAGAGTCCCTGCAAGCGTTGAGCCAAATCTTGAACCGAGACCATGATGGAAACTGGAGGTTTCCATCATGGTCAGACCCGCTAAAGTCCTCGGCTAGTCTGTACGAAGACCTATAGATGCAAGGGAGGGATCCCTACAAGAACTAGGGACTGGGATAAAGTTGGACACTTCCTAGCAGAAATTGTAGCAGTCAAAGACAAACACACAACAAAGAACATAGAGGTCCGAAGACCTAGCAAAACTAACAGAGAACGGTAACAGAGCACCAAGCTAGCTCAAGAGTAGTAAATACAATGAAGTCCAGCAAGGCCAGGAGGGCGGAGCCAGATTAAATAGGCAAAAATGGTCATGTGACCAGTAAACTAGAAAAAAACTAACAGGAGAGTTCTAACAGATTGTTTACCGTGGAATGGCAAAACCACAGTTATTGTTTACTGGGGTATACCAGACAATTTTAAATAGATATATTTACGGCTGAACAGTGAGCGACACACTGAAACTGTTTTATTTTAGGTAAAAATGGCCCAAAAGTGGATAATACAGAGGTTTGAACTGTGAAACTGCAACACCACACTTCTATTTCTCTGGCCTTCACGAGACTATTTTTAACAGATATATTTGTGTCTGAACAATCAGGAGACACTATTACTGTTTTTCTTTATGGAAAAAATGCCAAAAGCAGGATAATACAGAGATTTGACCCGTGGAACTGCAAAACCACAGCTCTATTTCTCGGGCCTACACCAGACTATTTTAAACAGATATATTGGTGTCTGAACAATCAGGAGACACTATTACTGTTTTTCTTTACGGAAAAAATACCAAAAGCTGGATAATAGAGATTTTTTACTGTGGGGCGGCAAAACGACAGTTATAATATACTGGTGTATACCCGACTCTTTTAAACAGATATATTGGTGTCTGAACTATCAGGAGACACTATTACTGTTTTTCTTTACGGCAAAAAAACAAAAGCAGGATAATATAGATATTTGACCCGTGTAACTGTAAAACCACAGTTCTATTTCTCTGGCCCATACCAGACTATTTTCAACTGATATATTTGTGTCTGAACAATCAGGAGACACTATTACTGTTTTTCTTTACGGCAAAAAATTGCAAAAGCAGGATAATACAGAGATTTGACCCGTGGAACTGCAAAACCACACTTCTATTTCTCGGGCCTACACCAGACTATTTTGAACAGATATATTTGTGTCTGAACAATCAGGAGACACTATTACTGTTTTTCTTTACGGAAAAAATACCAAAAGCTGAATAATAGAGATTTTTTTACTGTGGGACGGCAAAACCACAGTTATAATTTACTGGTGTATACCAGACTCTTTTTAAACAGATATAAAGGTGTCTGAACAATCAAGAGACACTATTACTGTTTTTATTTACTGCAAAAAATGCCAAAAGCAGGATGATACAGATATTTAACCCGTGGAACTGCAAAACCACAGTTCTATTTCTCGGGCCTACAGCAGACTATTTTCAATGGATATATTTGTGTCTGAACAATCAGGAGACACTATTACTGTTTTTCTTTATGGCAAAAAATGGCAAAAGCAGGATAATACAGAGATTTGACCTGTGGAGCTGCAAAACCACAGTTCTATTTCTTGGGCCTACACCAGACTATTTTCAACAGATATATTTGTGTGTGAATGTAGCGTTGGCGTCCCTGCCTCCTGCTAGGCAGGGACGCTGTTCCCCTCACCTCTCCGCTCCGTGCCCGGCGTCTTCCTCCCGCTCTGCTGGCAGCGCGCGCTGCTTCCCGGCCACTGTGCTTAGGGCGCGCGCGCGGTCCCCCTCTCTTAAAGGGGCCGCGCGCGCCGTCCTAAGGAGTCCCCGGCCAATGGCCGGAGGACCTCACCATATATAAGGCACCTCCTCCAAGATGGAGGTGCCCGAGCAATGTTGTTGCATAGCCTATCACTCTGCTTCAGCCCTCAGGTCCCGTTACCAGATACCTGCCAGTTACCTGCCAGATTCCTGCTTGATACCTGCCTTATACTTGTCTATCTACTTGCATTCCTGCGGTCCGACAGTCTGCCTACCAGCCCTGCCAGTCTGTCTATGGAGCAGGCAGGTAGCTCATCTACTACCTGCCTGCTAGCCTACCTGGAGGCTCTGCCGTCATGTGCTGTGACCACCTGCCTGTCCAGAGACTCTTACCCGCTCACCTGGGAGCATCCGCCTGCTACCTGCCTGCTAGCCTACCTGGAGGCTCTGCTGTCACGTGCTGTGACCACCTGCCTGTCCAGAGGCTCTTACCTGCTCACCTTGGAGCCTGCTACCTGCCTGCTTGCCTACCTGGAGGCTCTGACATCACGTGCTGTGACCACCTGCCTGTCCATAGACTCTTACCCGCTCACCTGGGAGCGTCCGCCTGCTGCCTGCCTGCTTGCCTACCTGGAGGCTCTGCCGTCATGTGCTGTGACCACCTGCCTGTCCAGAGACTCTTACCCGCTCACCTGGGAGCGTCCGCCTGCTACCTGCCTGCTAGCCTACCTGGAGGCTCTGCTGTCACGTGCTGTGACCACCTGCCTGTCCAGAGACTCTTACCCGCTCACCTGGGAGCCTGCTACCTGCCTGCTTGCCTACCTGGAGGCTCTGCCATCACGTGCTGTGACCACCTGTCTGTCCAGAGACTCTTACCCGCTCACCTGGGAGCGTCCGCCTGCTACCTGCCTGCTAGCCTACCTGGAGGCTTAGCCCTCACTTGCTGTGACCACCTGCCTGTCCAGAGACTCTTGCCCGCTCACCTGGGAGCGTCCACCTGCTACCCGCCTGCTAGCCTATCTGGAGGCTTAGCCGTCACTTGCCGTGACCACCCGCCTGTCAAGAGACTGTCCCTGTCACTTGCCGTGACCTCCTGCCCTTCTACCCAGAGACTGTCCCCGTCACTTGCCGTGACCTCCTGCCCTTCTACCCAGAGACTGTCCCAGTCACTTGCCGTGACCTCCTGCCCTTCTACCCAGAGACTGTCCCCGTCACTTGCCGTGACTACCTGCCCGCCTACCCTGGGGACCACCCACTTCCTTACAAGGACTGCCCCTTTGCATCATTGCTCAGAGGTTCCACCTCCCAGACCCGTTACAGTGAATAATCAGGGAGACACTGTTACAGTTTTTTTTTAAGGCAAAAAATGCCAAAAGCAGGATAATGGAGATTTTTTACAGTGGAACGGCAAAACCACAGTTATAATTTCCCGGTGTATACCAGACTCTTTTAAACAGATATATTGGTGTCTGAACAATCAAGAGACACTATTACTGTTTTTCATTACGGCAAAAAATACCAAAAGCTGGATAATAGAGATTCTTTACTGTGGGACGGCAAAACCACAGTTATAATTTACTGGTGTATACCAGACACTTTTAAACAGATATATTGGTGTCTGAACCATCAGGAGACACTATTACTGTCTTTCTTTACAGCAAAAAATGGCAAAAGCAGGATAGTACAGAGATTTGACCTGTGGAACTGCAAAACCACACTTCTATTTCTCGGGCCTACACCAGACTATTTTCAACAGATATATTTGTGTCTGAACAATCAGGAGACACTATTACTGTTTTTCTTTATGGAAAAAATACCAAAAGCTGGATAATAGAGATATTTTTTCGTGGGACTGCAAAATCACAGTTATAATTCACTGGTGTATACCAGACTCTTTTAAACAGATATATTGGTGTCTGAACAATCAGGAGACACTATTACTGTTTTTCTTTATGGAAAAAATACCAAAAGCTGGATAATAGAGATTTTTTACTGTGGGACGGCAAAACCACATTTATCATTTCCTGGTGTATACCAGACTCTTTTAAACAGATATATTGGTGTCTGAACAATTAGGATACACTATTACTGTTTTTCTTTACGGAAAAAATACCAATAGCTGGATAATAGAGATTTTTTTAAAGGGGAACGGCAAAACCACAGTTATAATTTACTGGTGTATAAGAGACTCTTTTAAAGAGATATATTGTTGTCTGAACAATCAGGAGACACTATTACTGTTTTTCTTTACGGCAAAAATTGCCAAAAGCAGGATAATACAGATATTTGACCCATGGAACTGCAAAACCACATTTCTATTTCTCTGGCCTACAGCAGACTATTTTCAATGGATATATTTGTGTCTGAACAATCATGAGACACAATTACTGTTTTTCTTTATGGCAAAAATGGCAAAAGCAAGATAATACAGAAATTTAACCCGTGGAACTGCAAAACCACAGTTCTATTTCTCGGGCCTACACGAGACTATTTTCAACAGATATATTTGTGTCTGAACAATCAGGAGACACTATTACTGTTTTTCTTTACGGCAAAAAATGGCAAAAGCAGGATAGTACAGAGATTTGACCTGTGGAACTGCAAAACCACACTTCTATTTCTTGGGCCTACACCAGACTATTTTCAACAGATATATTTGTGTGTGAATAATCAGGGAGACACTGTTACAGTTTTTTTTTTACAGCAAAAAATGCCAAAAGCAGGATAATAGAGATTTTTTACCGTGGAACGGCAAAACCACAGTTATAATTTACTGGTGAATACTAGACTCTTTTTAAAAGATATATTGGTGTCTGAACAATCAGGAGACACTATTACTGTTTTTCTTTACTGCAAAATATACCAAAAGCTGGATAATAGAGATTGTTTACAGTGGAACGGCAAAACCACAGTTATAATTTACTGGTGTATAACAGACTCTTTTAAACAGATATATTGTTGTCTGAACAATCAGGAGACACTATTACTGTCTTTCTTTATGGCAAAAAATGGCAAAAGCAGGATAGTACAGAGAATTGACCTGTGGAACTGCAAAACCACCCTTCTATTTCTCGGGCCTACACAAGACTGTTTTCAACAGATATATTTGTGTGTGAATAATCAGGGAGACACTGCTACAGTTTTTTTTTTAAGGCAAAAAATGCCAAAAGCAGGATAATAGAGATTTTTTACAGTCGCACGGCAAAACCACAGTTATAATTCGCTGGTGTATACCAGACTCTTTTAAACAGATATATTGGTGCCTGAACAATCAGGAGACACTATTACTGTTTTTCTTTACGGAAAAAATACCAAAAGCTAGATAAGATAAGATAAGATATACTTTATTTATCTCGGAGGAAATTGCGGTAAATCCCGGAGGAAATTGCGGTACAGATAATAGAGATTTTTTTACTGTGGGACGGCAAGACAACATTTATAATTTACTGGTGTATACCAGACTCTTTTAAACAGATATATTGGTGTCTGAACAATCAGGAGACACTCTTACTGTTTTTCTTTGCAGAAAAATACCAAAAGCTGGATAATAGAGATTTTTACCGTGGAACTGCAAAACCACAGTTATAATTTACTGGTGTTTACCAGACTCTTTTAAACAGATATATTGGTGTCTGAACAATTAGGATGCACTTTTACTGTTTTTCTTTACGGAAAAAATACCACGAGCTGGATAATAGAGATTTTTTAATGTGGAACAGCAAAACCACAGTTATATTTTACTGGTGTATAACAGACTCTTTTAAACAGATATATTGTTGTCTCAACAATCAGGAGACACTATTACTGTCTTTCTTTACGGAAAAAATACCAAAAGCTGGATAATAGAGATTTTTACCGTGGAACGGCAAAACCACATTTATAATTTACTTGTGTATACCAGACTCTTTTAATCAGATATATTGGTGTCTGAACAATCAGGAGACACTATTACTGTTTTTCTTTACGGCAAAAAAATGGCAAAAGCAGGATAGTACAGAGATTTGACCTGTGGAACTGCAAAACCACAGTACTATTTCTCGGGCCTACACCAGACTATTTTCAACAGATATATTTGTGTCTGAACAATCAGGAGACACTATAACTGTTTCTCTTTATGGCAAAAAATGGCAAAAGCAGGATAATACAGAGATTTTTTACCGTGGAACATCAAAACCACAGTTATAATTTACTGGTGTATACCAGACTTTTTTAAATATATATATTTGCGGCGGAACATTGAGCGACACACTCAAACTGTTTTTTTTAAGGTACAAATGGCCCAAAAGTGGATAATGCAGAGGTTTGAACCATGGAACTGCAAAACCACACTTCTGTTTCTCTGGCCTACACCAGACTATTTTAAACAGATATATTTGTGTCTGAACAATCAGGGAGACTCTATTATAGTTTTTTTTTACGGCAAAAAATGCCAAAAGTAGGATAATAGAGATTTTTTACCGTGGAACAGCAAAACCACAGTTATAATTCACTGGTGTATACCAGACTTTTCTCAATATATATATTTGCGGCTGAACAGTGAACGACACACTGAAACTGTTTTTTTTATGTAAAAATGGCCCAAAAGTGGATAATACAGAGGTTTGAACCGTGGAACTGCAAAACCACTCTTCTGTTTCTCTGTCTTATGACAGACTATTTTAAACAGATATATTTGTGTCTGAACTGTCACAGACACACTTTTTTTTTTTTCTTTTTGGAGGGTGTGGAGGACACCAAAAGTTTAATAAGACGGGTATTTGTACAGTGTGAAGGAGGAAAAAAAAAAGAGGATTTAGATGAAAAAAATGGATTTTTCCTGGCCCCCCAGGACCTGGAACTAAGTCCAGAAATTTCAGCTACAGGAGCACACGACTGTAAGGCAGCGTTTGCTGGTATAACCACTGCGTCTCCTATACAGCCTGCCTGCCTGCCTGATGTTTGGGATGGATATTAGTCCTGAGAAGGACTGTTTGTTTGATTTGGCAGCCTTTACAGACCCTACACTAACTATTTCGCAGTATAAATCTCTCCCTAGCTCTGCAGCGCTTTGCCCTACACTAGCTGATCTGGAGCGACTGTGTCCAAGATGGCGGCGCCCGGTTTTAAATACTCGAGGTGACGCTGTGTGGCCAGCCAATCAATGTAATGCCCACAACCAACATGGCTGCGGCATTACAGTGACTAGCTGGCAATCCCTGCATGTTCATTGGCTCTGTAAAGAGGGCCAAACATGCAGGGCGGAGACCCGAGCTCCTGCCCGAGTAACCCGGAAATGCTCGGTGCTCGCCGAACATCCCGAGTAGCAGTGTTGAGCATGTTCGCTCAACACTAATAATTACACAAAACACAGAGATAAAAGATGATATTGTGCAATATCTGCACAGTGTTTTTTGTTTTATCTACTCAAAGGTTGTACAGAGCCATAATCTGACCATGTACATGAGGCCTGTTCTTAAAATTTACCTAATCTGGAATCTGAAACGCTTTCGTTAAAACTTGCCAAGATCTTTTATTGTCTTTGAGACACATTATTGTGTAGAAAGTCCCTGGGAAACCATGCCTTTCTTCAATAATTTATTTTCCATCTAAAGAAAACTATTTGCTATAACTAATCAATAAGCTCATGCCTAGCTAACACCAGATCTTTATGTCCCCTGTCTTTGATTAATTGTGTTTCTCTGCTTTAACAACATATTTTCCACCATTTATTAAAAGCTGCATAAAATGCAAACTAAAATAAAATCATAGCATGCTTAAGCTCCGATAGTATTGTTATATTATTTTACTTTTATGGACTTTATGCTTATTTACTATTTTAGGCTAAGTATCTATGGTGGAAAAACACAGCTGATTTTCAGCTGTTTCTTTCTTGCTGAAAATCTGCTGCACCAGCACCAGCAAAGCAAGCATAAAATTTTGGAAAATACCATGCACATGATGTCAAATATTTCCAGTGTAACTTGACGGGAGCTGCAGGTTTGGAATGCTGTGAATGAAGGTGCAAATTTCACTGTTTGCAATGCAGTGAGTGAAATGTGCAGCTCCCCTGCACCTTCTTCACAAAATTATATGCAGCACTAAATGCCACTGCGAATATCACTACAGCATCTCTGTTGCGAGTGGTCCGCACTGGAGATGCTACATGGAAATGTACCCTTAAATAATGTTTAGTATTATATGAAAAAGTATATTGAATATTTAAGGGTATGTTCACATGGAGCTTTTTGCGTAGATTGTTCTAGCTGAAAAATCCATATCTAAAAAACATCTCTAAATGACATGTTTTTTGGTGTGATTTTGTAAGATGTATTTTTCATGCAAATTTTGACAAAGTTTTTTCAATGTGTTTTTTGTGCTGTTTTAATTGTTATGAGTTTGCAAATGGTATGTTTATTTTGGCATGTTTTCACTTCCAAAATCTTGACAAAAACCACAATAAAGACATGCTAAAAACTGCATCATAAATGTGCATTGTGCTCGAATTCATGTGCAGATAGCGGGCAAGGAATTGACATGATAATTTTATAACATGATGAGTTAAAAACACTCGGAAACAAACATGATATGCACTATAGCAAAATATACTCATTCAAATAAATGGAAGGATTATTACAAGCAAATTTAAGTATTTTTTTCAACCTGGCTTTTGACAGCAAATGCATTTAAAAACAGCGTCAATTAATGTATGTTCACACAAAGTTCTTTGAGCTGGATGTTTCTATCTGAAAAATCCACATAAAAAAACAAATGAAGTTATTAAGTGGTTTTTTAAGAGCTGTCAGTTTTTTATGCTGTATTGATGCAGTTTTTACCACAGTTTTTGCCACAGTTTCATTCAGTGGCTTCAATGACAAGCAGGATATTATCATGAATTAAAACATGCCTGGATTTGCAGGATAGGGGGTAATACTTCCAGTTTACAAAATGTTAGTACTATCTCCTCTGCAGTATGGAGTTAGAAAAAGTACGAAGAAAAGCCACAAAAGGATAAGGAGCACTTTTCTCTGCAATCAAACCTATACTATGAGCCATACAGGTATGTATAGATTTACTTTTCTATACTCTGTATGGCCATAGTAGAGGTCTGATAACTTCAAAGTGGTGACAGATTCCCTTTAATTCAACATGATGGACCAGCTGTTTTGTCTGCCATTGGGACAACTGGAAGCATTTCAGCAAACAGAAATGCACCAACTGAACAGACTGGTTCAGTCATACCTAGATCGAGTCTTTTCTCAGGCAAATACTCTAAGCCCTAGTCCCATGGACTTCTTAGTTAACAGATTTGACCAATGGCAAGGACTTGCTGAATTTGCTATGAACATATGGTTATGTCCAGTCTATAATGTATTATCAAAGATGGTAATTAACACAACTGGCTGCTTTGTATTACCCAAGCAGACCAGGTTATCTGCTGCAAGCATGGAAATCCTAACATTTGTCAACTGAATTAAGCAAGGATCAGTACCAACTTTCATTCACCTACAGTACAGACCAAAAGTTTGGACACACCTTCTCATTTAAAGATTTTTCTGTATTTTCATGACTATGAAAATTGTACATTCACACTGAAGGCATTAAAACTATGAATTAACACATGTGGAATTATATACTTAACAAAAAAGTGTGAAGCAACTGAAAATATGTCTTATATTCTAGGTTCTTCAAAGTAGCCACCTTTTGCTTTGATGACTGCTTTGCACACTCTTGGCATTCTCTTGATGAGTTTCAAGAGGTAGTCACCGGAAATGGTTTTCACTTCACAGGTGTGCCCTGTCAGGTTTAATAAATGAGATTTCTTGCCTTATAAATGGGGTTGGGACCATCAGTTGTGTTGTTCAGAAGTCTGCAAATGGCACTTTTTATGTCTTGCTTTAAAAAGTGGCTTTCTTCCTGCCACTCTTCCATAAAGGCCAGATTTGTGGAGTATATGTCTAAAAGTTGTCCTGTGGATAGATTCTCCCACCTGAGCTGTGGATCCCTGCAGCTCCTCCAGAATGACAATTGGCCTCTTAGCTTCTTCTCTAATTAGTCCTCTACTTGCTTGGGATATTAGTTTAAGTGGATGGTCATGTCTGGTAATTATGCCATACTGTTGGCAGTGGATTAATCTTTGTACTGTCCAGTCGTTCAACAGTGAATATATATTCATTCAGAAACAAAGATAACACAGTAAACAACTGGTATTTCATATAGCTTAATATTTTAGCATCTTTTCTGTCAACTTGCAAAATGCAAGTAAAATTGTGCTTCAGCTACACACACACAGTGAGCAGGAACTTCCTGTATTTTTTTAACAATGTGTTATTGGCAATATGAACACAGGACCAGTTGAAGCGTCGGAGCGAGAAACGACCGTCGTCCTAACAGTGTATCACATGCTCCCCTGCCCGTCTGTTTTTACCATGGATCAAGATTAAAGGAGTGTTTTTTACATTTACCGGTGAGTGCTACTTTTTTTTCTCTTGCAAGGATGTTCTTGGCAATATAACACTATTGCTGGAGACAGAAAACCATGCAAAAACAGTAGTAAATAGTAGTTGTTGCAATATATACAATAATAAGCATTATTCCAACACTCCAACTCAACAACTATGTAACGGGTCTGGTAGGCGGAACCTCTGAGCTACTATACAAGGGGGCGGTCCTTGTAAGGGAGCGGGTGGCGACCAGGGAAGACGGGCAGGCAGTCACAGCAGGTGACCGGGACAGTCTCTGGGTGAACGGGCAGGAGGTCACGGCAAGTGACCGGGGCAGTCTCTGGGTAAAGGGTAAGTACGACCTGTGATGGCTGAACCTCCAGGTAGGCTAGCAGGCAGATGGAAGATGTGTGCTCCCAGGTGAGCAAGAGAGAGTCTCTGGAATAGCAGGTGGTCACAGCACGTGACGGCAGAGCCTCCAGGTAGGCAAGCAGGCAGGTAGCGGAGGAGCGCTCCCAGGTGAGCGGGCAAGAGTCTCTGGAATAGCAGGTGGTCACAGCACGTGACGGCGGAGCCTCCAGGTAGGCAAGCAGGCAGGTAGCGGAGGAGCGCTCCCAGGTGAGCGGGCAAGAGTCTCTGGAATAGCAGGTGGTCACAGCACGTGACGGCAGAGCCTCCAGGTAGGCAAGCAGGCAGGTAGCGGAGGAGCGCTCCCAGGTGAGCGGGCAAGAGTCTCTGGAATAGCAGGTGGTCACAGCACGTGACGGCGGAGCCTCCAGGTAGGCAAGCAGGCAGGTAGCGGAGGAGCGCTCCCAGGTGAGCGGGCAAGAGTCTCTGGAATAGCAGGTGGTCACAGCACGTGACGGCGGAGCCTCCAGGTAGGCAAGCAGGCAGGTAGCGGAGGAGCGCTCCCAGGTGAGCGGGCAAGAGTCTCTGGAATAGCAGGTGGTCACAGCACGTGACGGCGGAGCCTCCAGGTAGGCTAGCAGGCAGGTAGCAGAGGAGCGCTCCCAGGTGAGCGGGCAAGCTGGTCCATAGACAGACTGACAGGAGTAGGAAGGCAGACCGTCAGACCACAGGCTAGCAAGCAGGTAGCAGGAATATCAGGCAGGAAACAGACAGCAAACTGGCAGGACTCTGGCAGGAATCAGGCAGGTAACTGGCAAGTAACTGGCAACGGGACCTGAGGGCTGAAGCAGAGTAGTGAACAGTGCAACAACATTGCTCGGGCACCTCCATTTTGGAGGAGGTGCCTTATATATGGTGAAGTCCTCCGGCCATTGGCCGGGGACTCCTTAGGACGGCGCGCGCGGCCCCTTTAAGAGGGAGGGAGCGCGCGCGCGCGCGCCCTAAGCACAATGGCCGGGAAGGAGCGCGCGCTGCCAGCAGAGCGGGAGGAGGACGCCAGGCTCGGAGCAGAGAGGTGAGGGGAACAGCATCCCTGCCTAGCAGAGGGCAGGGACGCCGACGCTACAGTACCCCCCCCTTTAGGCCCCCCCTTTTTTAGGCCAGACAGAAATTTAGCAAGGATGAGAGGGGCATGGATGTTCTCCCGGGGCTCCCATGTTCTCTCTTCAGGACCAAACCCCTTCCAATCTACTAGAAAAAAGGTCTTCCCTCTTACCCTTTTGGTGGCCAGAATGTTCTCTACCTCAAATTCGTTTTCAGCGGAAACCGGAGCAGGAGGCGTACCTGTAGACTTGGAAAAAGAGTTAAGTACCACGGGTTTGAGGAGAGATACATGGAAGGAGTTAGGGATCCGCAAGTTGGCCGGGAGTTTCAATTTATAGGCCACCGGGTTGATCTGACTGATGACCTCCAGAGGACCGATGAACCGAGGCCCTAACTTATAGGAAGGAATCTTGAGCCGGACATACTTGGACGAGAGCCAGACCTTATCCCCTGGACGGAATTGAGGAGGATCCAGATGTTTTTTGTCAGCATGTCTTTTCATACGCTCGGATGACAGAAGGAGTGCGGACCGGGTACTCTCCCATATGGAGGAAAATTTGTTAACAAGAGATTCCGCAGCCGGATTGTCCACCGAGGTGGAGACGGGAAATAGGATCCGAGGATGCTGACCGAAGACTACAAAAAACGGGGATTTGGAGGAGGATTCGCTCTCGTGATTGTTGTACGAGAATTCGGCCCATGGCAGGAGATCCACCCAGTCAGAATGGTGGGCATTAACGAAGTGCCGGAGGTAACTGGTCAGGATCTGATTGATCCGCTCCACTTGACCATTAGACTGTGGGTGGTAAGCGGAGGAGAAGTCCAGGGTGACGTCTAGCAATTTACAAGTGGCTCTCCAGAAACGAGAAGTGAACTGTACCCCACGATCCGACACGATGTGACGGGGCAGGCCATGAAGACGGAAGATGTGGCGGATAAAGTCTTTAGCCAGCTCGGGTGCAGACGGGAGGCCTGGCAGGGGAATGAAGTGAGCCATCTTGGAAAAGCGGTCAGCTACCACCCAAATGACCGTACAACCGGCAGAGACGGGAAGATCAGTTATGAAGTCCATCGCTATATGCTGCCAGGGGGCAGCAGGTACTGGCAGAGGAAGGAGGCGACCGGCTGGCAGGTGTCTCGGAACTTTGTTGCGGGCGCAGGACACACAGGCAGAAACAAAGTCTATTACATCCTTGTGCAGGTTAGGCCACCAGTAGTGCCGGGTAATAAGCTGGAGGGTCTTTTTCTGACCGGCGTGGCCAGCTAGTTTAGATGAATGACCGCAGTGTAGGATCTTCTCCCGATCAGGTACCGATACGAACGTCTTACCGGAAGGGAGACGATTTAGACTCACGGGAGCCACCTGCATTACTCTGGCGGGATCGATGATATGTTTAGGTTCCTCCTCGAGGTCGGATACCAGAAAGGATAGGGACAAGGCGTCCGCTTTGATGTTCTTGTCAGCCGGGCGAAAATGTAGAACAAAATCAAAGCGAGCAAAAAACAAGGACCACCGGGCTTGGCGCGGGTTAAGTCTCTGGGCATGCTGGAGATAAGCCAAGTTCTTGTGGTCAGTGTAAATTATTACCGGATGAAGAGTCCCCTCGAGTAGGTAACGCCACTCCTCCAATGCCAGCTTGATGGCCAATAACTCTCGGTCTCCTATGGAATAATTGCGCTCAGAAGAGGAGTAGAGTTTGGAGAAAAAGCCGCAAGTTACCATCCTCCCGGAAGATGATTTTTGAGTAAGTACAGCTCCGGCTCCAGAGGAGGAGGCGTCAACCTCCAGGAAGAACTGCTTGTTGCCGTCCGGACGATGCAGCACCGGGGCGGAAGAGAAGGCCTGTTTTAAGGAAAGAAAGGCCTCCTCTGCTTCGGACGGCCACTCCTTGGGATTAGTACCCTTACGGGTGAGCGCGGAAATTGGGGCAGTCCAGGAAGAGAAGTGTGGTATGAAGAGGCGGTAGTAGTTGGCGAAGCCCAGGAACCGCTGAATGGCCTTCAACCCCTCCGGTCGGGGCCATTTCTCGATGGCAGACAGTTTCTCTGGATCCATTCGTAGGCCGGTCTGAGAAATAATGTAGCCCAAAAACGGAAGCGAGGTCTGCTCAAAGAGGCACTTCTCATATTTAGCGAAGAGGTGATTCTGCCTGAGCCTGAGCAGGACCTGACGAACGTCCCTCCGGTGAGTCTGGAGATCCGGAGAGAAGACCAAGATGTCGTCCAGGTACACCACAACGCAGGAGTAGAGAAGGTCCCGGAAGATGTCATTGACCAACTCTTGAAAGACGGCAGGAGCGTTACAGAGACCAAAGGGCATTACCAGATATTCATAGTGGCCGTCCCGGGTGTTGAATGCAGTCTTCCATTCATCCCCTTGATGGATACGGACCAGGTTGTACGCCCCACGGAGGTCCAGTTTGGTGAAGACTCTAGCCCCCCTCAGGCGATCAAATAATTCTGGAATGAGCGGAAGGGGGTACTTATTCTTCACCGTGATCTGGTTAAGGCCTCTATAGTCTATACAGGGACGGAGAGAGCCGTCCTTCTTTTTTACGAAGAAGAAGCCTGCTCCCGCCGGGGAGGTAGATTTCCGGATGAATCCCCTGGCCAAATTCTCCTCAATATATTCGGACATCGACCGGGTCTCAGCAGCGGACAATGGGTAAATACGCCCACGGGGAGGAGTAGTACCGGGTAACAGGTCGATAGGACAGTCGTATGGTCTATGAGGGGGTAATGTCTCTGCCTCCTTTTTATTAAAGACATCAGCAAATGACCAATAGGGAATCGGAAGTCCAGGTAGATTAGTTGGGGTAGGAGAAGGACGGACGGGATGAACAGGAACCAAACAAGTCTTATGACAGTCCTGTCCCCAGCGAAGGACTTCTCCGGTCTGCCAGTCAAGCACGGGTGCATGTCTCTGGAGCCAAGGTAGACCTAGTAAGAGGGCGTGAGAGAGTCCAGGTAGAACATGAAAAGAGATGCTCTCAGAATGCAGCATTCCCACCTGCAGAGTTATGGATTCGGTGATGAGTTGGATGGGACGTGGTAAGAGGCCCCCATCCACAGCAGCGACAGATAATGGTACAGCCAGAGGTTTGGTGGGAATGCGGTATTTTTCTACCAGGGACTGTGATATAAGATTCCCGGCTGCTCCAGAGTCAAGTTGGGCTAGTTCGAAATAACGATTCTCCCCGCAGATAATAGAGACTGACAGTAGCAGAGATGGAGAGGATTTATTCTTGTCTAGGTGGACCTCTCTGAGCGAACCTAGACACAGGCGTTTCCCGACCTCTCCAGGCAGGTACGGATCCGGTGCTCCTTACTGCCACAGTAGAAGCAGCTCCCTTCGGCACGGCGTAAGTCCTGACGGGTTTTGACCATCTTGGTCTGGTCGACCTGCATAGGCTCAGGAGAGTGTACCAGGGGAGAAACGGAGGGAGTGACGGGTTTCTGAAAAGTAGGAGCTAGACGTGGAAACCTCCTCTCACGGGTGACCTCTTTGGCACGCTCCTGGAACCGTAGGTCAATCCGGGTGGCAAGGGTTATTAAGTCATCGAGAGTGGTTGGAATGTCCCGACCGGCGAGTTCATCTTTAATACGGCCGGACAGACCCTCCCAGAAGACAGATACCAGAGCGTCGTTATCCCAAGCCAGCTCCGAGGCAAGGGTACGGAACCGTATGGCATATTGGCCCACGGTGAGATTTCCCTGGTGGAGGCGTAGCAGAGATGATGCGGATGAGGTCTTCCGTCCGGGTTCGTCGAAGACCTTCCGGAAAGCCGTGAGAAAGGCAGGCAAATCGGAAACCAGGGGGTCTCCTCTCTCCCATAGAGGATTTAGCCAGGCCAGGGCCTCCCCGGTGAGATGGGACATGATGAAGGCAATTTTGGCCCGTTCGGAGTTAAACTGGTGGGACAGGAGTTCAAAGTGCAGGGTGCACTGATTTATGAAGCCCTGAGCCTGAGCGGAGTCGCCTCCGAAGCGAGGAGGTGCAGAAAGCCGGGGTCCTGGGTAGGATACCATGGTATTGGTGGGCAGCGGAGCTGCCGGGTTGCGAGTCATGGCACTGGCGGTGGTTGCTGGTGGAGCAGTCAGAGTGTCCAGGCGAGAATTGACATTCCGCAGGTGACCCAGGATGGACTCCTGTTGGGACCTCTGACGGGACAGTTCATGACAGAGGTCCGAGAGCGAGGGAGCTTGGGTGCCACCGGGTTCCATGGCCCGAGCAAACTGTAACGGGTCTGGTAGGCGGAACCTCTGAGCTACTATACAAGGGGGCGGTCCTTGTAAGGGAGCGGGTGGCGACCAGGGAAGACGGGCAGGCAGTCGCAGCAGGTGACCGGGACAGTCTCTGGGTGAACGGGCAGGAGGTCACGGCAAGTGACCGGGGCAGTCTCTGGGTAAAGGGTAAGTACGACCTGTGATGGCTGAACCTCCAGGTAGGCAAGCAGGCAGATGGAAGATGTGTGCTCCCAGGTGAGCAAGCGAGAGTCTCTGGAATAGCAGGTGGTCACAGCACGTGACGGCAGAGCCTCCAGGTAGGCAAGCAGGCAGGTAGCGGAGGAGCGCTCCCAGGTGAGCGGGCAAGAGTCTCTGGAATAGCAGGTGGTCACAGCACGTGACGGCGGAGCCTCCAGGTAGGCTAGCAGGCAGGTAGCAGAGGAGCGCTCCCAGGTGAGCGGGCAAGCTGGTCCATAGACAGACTGACAGGAGTAGGAAGGCAGACCGTCAGACCACAGGCTAGCAAGCAGGTAGCAGGAATATCAGGCAGGAAACAGACAGCAAACTGGCAGGACTCTGGCAGGAATCAGGCAGGTAACTGGCAAGTAACTGGCAACGGGACCTGAGGGCTGAAGCAGAGTAGTGAACAGTGCAACAACATTGCTCGGGCACCTCCATTTTGGAGGAGGTGCCTTATATATGGTGAAGTCCTCCGGCCATTGGCCGGGGACTCCTTAGGACGGCGCGCGCGGCCCCTTTAAGAGGGGGGGAGCGCGCGCACCCTAAGCACCGTGGCCGGGAAGGAGCGCGCGCTGCCAGAGCGGGAGGAGGACGCCGGGCTCGGAGCAGAGAGGTGAGGGGAACAGCGTCCCTGCCTAGCAGAGGGCAGGGACGCCGACGCCGACGCTACAAACTACTTATTCTATAGTGGTTCTGAATTCTTCAAATTTGGCTCTTGGAAGTGTCTTTGTAATAACATCAGCTATCATCTGGTCAGTCTCTCAATAAACAAACTCAATTATGCCACATTCTATCAAATCATGCAAGTGATGATATTTAACGTCAATTTGTTTGGTTCTTGCATTGATCGTCTCACTGCATGCAAGTTTAATGCATCATTGGATGTCTTCATAAATCACAGTCAGTTGAGTTGATGGCTTACCAAGATGGCCTAGCAATTGATTTAACCAAAGAACCTCTTGACTTGCATGGGCTGCAGACACATACTCTGCTTCTGTAGATGACAAGACTACATACACCTGTTTTCTGTTAGAGACAGTTCAATTTCTTGGTCTAAGTATGAACAAATAGTCGCTTATCGATTTATGACCAATTAAGTCACTGGCTCAGTCTGTATCCACACTGCCCTTGAGTTTTAGATCTCCTGTTGCAGATATCCTTAAATTTATGTCTTGAGTCTCTTTCAAATATCGAAGAACTCTTTTAATGGGATTTCAGTCTTTTTGACACATATCTGCAGATAATTTCAATTGTTGCTGTGATCGGTGATAGCTGTGAATAGTTGCTATGTATATAAATGCCCCCACTGCCTGTCTGTATTTCTTATTGTTAGGTAACAGATCATCTTCTCCTTCTAACTTTAAATAGGATGGTTCCATGGAGGTTGATATTCCTTTGGCTTCTGACATTCCAAACTGATTCAGAATTGAGTTGATATTTGCACTTTGGTTTAGAAGAAAGCTTCCATCTTCTCTTCTTTTGACCTGGATTTCTAGATAATATGTCACATTTCAAAGGTTTTTTGTTTCAAAATGCTGATTCAGAATTTTCATCATCTTTGCAATTTTGTGTTTCCTCTTGATAAAACATAATCACATCGTCCACATATAAGAGAATATACATATACTTTCCGTCTGCATATTTTGTGTATGAACACGAATCTGCTTGACCTCTTTTAAATCCTTCTTCCAATAAGACTTTGTTCATTTTGCCTTTCCATGCTCTTGCCGATTGCTTAAGACCATAGAGATATTTTTGTAATTTGCAAACGAGATTCTCTTCACCCTTTTGATATAACCCTCAGGTTGAGTCATGTACAAGTCCTCTTTATTGTCACAATTTAAAAAGGCAGTTTTGATGTTCAAATGTCTGAGAAACATCTTTTGTACAGCAGCTATAGCCATTAGAGTCCTGAATGTGGTCTGCTTAGCAACTGGAGAAGATATGGCATCATAATCTTCATATTTCTGAAAATATCCTTTCGCAACTAATCTTCTTTAATTCTGTGAACTTTGCTTTAAGAGTCATGCTTGGTCTTAAAACCCCATTTGCATTTGATTGCTTACTTACCTTGTGGTAGTTTGGTGAGTTTCCAAATTTGAAGTTGATGAAGAGACTTGATTTCCTCATTAGCAGCGTTAAGCCACTTTAATTTTTCATGGACAGGTAGTTGTTGCATCTCATCCCATGACTGTGGATCTGACTCAGCCAGTGATTTCACAAAGTAGTATAGACGCTTAGCTGGTATACCCTTTTGGGGAGCTTGATAGCCTGAGTTCTTCTCTCCATATAGGGAAGATGTGTCCTCTCCAATCATGCACTATTCATGTCCACTTGGTCTGAGAAAACTTTTAATATATGCCTGTTTTGGATTACACTTACCTATAAGCACATTTTTTCAATATTCTACTTGATTACCTGTTGCTTTCACAACACATGGCTGTTATTTGTTTGTCTTTCATACACTTTTTATAAATTGTTTATAAGATTTTGTGAACTAAAAATTACCATTTAACCCATTTATACTCTGCATGCTCCTGTTTGTACATGTTTGTTTGGAGTGTTTTTTTTCGTTTGTGATTTATTGCACCAAATCTTGGTGTAGTGCCTCACAATTAACATGCAACTGGGATGCTTTTTTATATAGTATTTAGACAAAGTAGCATAGACGCTTAGCTGGTATACCCTTGTTTGATTTTGATGATGCCCTGACTTCAGGTTAACTTGTTTTTTCTGTTATTTTTTCAGTGGTTGAAGAACCTAACCAAACTTTTACATACTTTTTGTTGTTATAATGAAATTATGACTGTGATTGTTGTTGCTTCAGCTGGATTACTGGTACGATGTCATAAAAATTGAGCAATGCAAAATTCTCATCAATCATTACATCTCTGATTATTGTGACCTTGTTCATTTCTAGGTGTAGGATTTTATATCCTTTCTGGGTTTCACTGTAGTCCACCAGGATACCTTCTTCTGCATGAGATTCCCACTTGGTACATTTTTTCTTTTGGAATATGTACAAATACTTTACTTCTGAATATTCTTATCTGTTGTAATTCAGGCTTTTTGCTGTTCCCTTGCTCAAAAGGAGTTTTTTTTCCAGTGGCTTTACCTGGTAGTCTGTTTTGAAGATAGCAAGCTTTCATGATTGGTTCACCCCAATATGTTGTTGGCAAATAGCATACTTCTACCACTTTCACAAAGTTTCCAGTTCCTTCTTTCTGCTAAACCATTTTGTTCAAGGTTGTATGGTACAGTGGTTTGAAAAATGATTCAATTTTTCCTTAAAAAGCTTTGTGTCTCATTACTTTTATATTTCGTTCCATTATCTGCACACAGAATGTTTGACATTCTCCTAAATTTGTTATAAACTTCAGGGAGATATAGTTCAAGTTTCTTTGGAACTTCATCTTTGCTGTGATGCAGATAGACAATGGTATATCTTGAATAATCATCGATAAATGTGAGAAAATATTTCTTCTTTCCAGGAATTTGAGGTATACATTGGACCACAAAAATCAGAAACTGTTCTGATTTTGTAGTACTATTGTTAGGAAAGGATTTTCTTGACATTTTCTCTTTAAGACAGCTTGTACATTTCATTGACTCATTACACAGATCGATTGTAATACCATCAGCAAGTTGTTTTTTAACTAACTTTCTTATTGCTTCTAGTTCTTTATGTGCAAGATTCCTGTGCCACACATGGATACAATTCTTGTGCTGTTTAGCAGTGCATACACTTTCCTTGCATTTTAGCTGGTACAACTCATCTTTGATTTTTCTTATGCTAGTGTGTGGCCTTCTTTTGAGATGATACAGCCATCATCTTTAAATGTAACTTAATTTCCTTGCCTTGGGAGCTTCTTCACATATAGCAGATTGCTTTCAAGACTAGGGACATAGAGCATTTCCTTTACTGGGATCTATCGGCTTTGTGTTGGGGAGATTTGACATCTATTGTAACTATCTCCTATTCCTTCTGAATTCATATACTGACTATTGGCCAAAATCACTTTCTCTGACTTACTGTACTTTTGTCAAGGTTAGAGAAGAAGCTTCTGTCATTAGTCATATGACTAGTTGCCCCAGAGTCTATACACCATGCATGCTTTGATGTACTTGTATTAACTATAAATGCAGATTCAGTGTTTGAAGTGTCATATTCTTCAGTATTGTCACTTTTAACCCTTTGACGATTATTTTGATTTTTCAGCTGATTCATTCTAGCTTTCCATACTCTGCAGTCAACCTTCTGGTGCCCTGATTTCTTGCAAACAGGAAATCTTTCCCAATGCCCCTCTTATGGTCAACAATTTCTAGAGTATTTTTTGTATAATCCTTTTTATATATTGACCCTTATTTAGACTGATACATCTTTTTAAGTTAAATAGAGCTAATTGCTGAGATTTATCCTTTCGTTCACTTTCTGCAGCTGTTCCCACATTTCTTTTGGAGTTTCATATTTATATACATGCAAAATCTGTTCATCATCTATACTGAGGGAGATAGTGCTTTGTGCTATTTTATCCTTCTTTACCCAGTCTTCTGGTAGTGGGTCAGGTCTAGATTCCTGTGTCTATTTCCACATACCCTCTCTTTTCAACATTATCTTTACCTTAAATTTCCAGGATTGGTAGTTGTCGCTAGTCAGATTTGCCACTGTGAACTTCATAGAGTTGCTGCGGGTGGCCATCTTTGCTTTTTTTCTTAGTTCATTGTTGTTCTCTCTCTCATTGGCTGTTCTCTGTGTCTTTAAATTTCTTGGTCTTTGTGTCTCTAGCACCAGATTGATCTCTGTTCTGTCCAGTTATTCAACAGGGAATATATATTTATTCAGGAACAAAGATGATACAGCTTATAACTGGTATTTCTTATAGCTTGGCATCTTGTCTGTCAGCTTGCAAACTGAAAGTAAAAATGTGCTTCAGCTACACACACAGTGAGCAGGAACTTCCTGTTTGTCTTTTTTAAACAATGTATTATTATCAAAATAACACGTTTGCTGGAGACAGAAAACCATGCACTATTAAATAGAAGTAAATAGTAGTTATTGCAATATATACAATATTAAGCACATAAACACATACCTTTTCCATTTTTGAACCATATATTGAAGTGCTTTCTGAGATGTTCAGAACTTGAGCAATTTTTTTCATAACCTAACCTGGCTTTACTCTTGTCTACAAATTTATCCCTGATCTGTCTGATGTGTTCCTTGGTTTTTATGATGCTGTTTTATCACTAATGTTCTCAAATAAAACTCTGAGTCTTTCACTGAAAAGCTGTGGTTATACTTGGAATAAATTACACACAGGTGGACTCAATTTACGAATTGTGACTTCTGGAGGCAATTGGTTACTCATGATTTTATTTATGGATATGAGACAACAGGGGCTGAATATAAATGCTCATCTCAATTTTCAGATTTATATATTTCTAATTAGGAAACCATGTATTATTTCCTTTTCACTTTACAAATACTTGCTAGTTTGTATTGGTATATCACATAAATCCCAATAAAATATATTTAGATTTGTGGGTGTAACGTGGAAAAATGAGGGAAAGTTCTTGGGGTATAAATACTTTTTCAAGGCACTGTATATACAGAGCCAAAAATTCTAACCGAGGGAGCCCAGGACTCGGCCACAAAATCAAAAACCAACACTACAACATATGCAGGGATCAAAAGTAATTAAACATGAATAAAGTATAAATTTTGTAAAATAACAGTTAGGGTATGTGCCCACGATGCAGAAATGAAGCGGAAAATTTCCGCTTCATTTTTGCATGTCCTTGCCCGGAAAAACACATGCGGAATTTGACATGCGTTTTTCGCGCGTATTTCGCGCGTTTTGCACATGCGGAATTGCCTTGCGTTTTCTACTGCATTGTAGATGGCAAATCCGCATGCGTAAACGCACAAATAATGGACATGCTGCGGAATATTCCGCACATCAAAAACGCTGCGGAAAATTCCGCAACGTGGGCATTACATTTGCGGAATTACATAGGGGACCATGGCAGAAGGCTTAACATGCGTTTCCCAAGCATTTATGCTGCGGAAAATTCCGCAGCAAAAATGCTTGAAATACGCATCGTGGGCACATACCCTTAAAAATCTAATATTTCCAACGCAATAGACACAAAGATGTATTGGTTGCTGAACTAATAGGGAAACCCCCTAATGTTAAATGGCACTAATCATAGAAATGAACAAAAAAATACCAGAAAGTGTATAAAAATGCGCACAGTCAACAGAAGTAATAAAGTAATATGTACAGGCTCAAGTACACATAGTATATAGTTTCAATTAAATTGTTAATAGGATAGTATTACCCTGTGAAAAATTTAGATTGGAGTACACACTGTAATTGCAGCAAAATACAATGGCTAACCCACCAAACATACCCGACAAGTGTTTCACAAATACTTCATTAAGGGTGCTTGATGGGAGCAAAGGCCTGAGATTCAATGCACAAATAACCAATCACAAGCTGGCTCTTGTTTCTATGATATCAAACATGATTCCTTTTACTGCTAAATATAATTAATGCAAACAAATTTCAGTAATTTGAAACATTATTATTTTTGCAAATATAAAGGTGCAGAATATTTTGTTATGCCAATTGTCTGATATTTCTTTACAGGAAACTTAGCAACAATTAAAATAAACAAACATGTCTTAATACTATTGCAAATTATAAACAGTTACAGAAATTGCACTACAAAATTTGGTCCTCAGTCCGTGACAACTCTTGTACTCCTGCATCAGATCATCTCTTACAATTGTCCAACAATAATCTGTAAGCATTGATGGATTACATTTTCCTTGATATATTTTTCTTTTGGCATTTTTTGCCGTAAAAAAAAAACTGTAATAGTGTCTCCCTGACTGGTCAGACACCAAAATATCTGTTTAAAAGAGTCTGGTGTAGGACAGAGAAATAGAACTGTGGTTTTGCAGTTTTTTAGAAAAAAAACTGTAATAGTGTCTCCCTGACTGGTCAGACACCAATAAATCTGTTTAAAAGATTCTGGTGTACGCCACATAACTATAACTGTGGTTTTGCAGTTCCACGGGTCAAATCTCTGTATTATCCTGCTTTTGGCATTTTTTGCCGTAAAAAAAAACTGTAATAGTGTCTCCTTGACTGGTCAGAAACCTATATATCTGTTTAAAAGAGTGTGGTGTAGGCCTGAGGAATATGACTGTGGTTTTCATCTTCCACGGTTCTAATCTCCTTTCTATTACCCTTTTTCCATTGATAGTGTGAGTGTAAGCTATTTTGCTTCATTTACAATGGGCAAGGCGCGTGGCAAGGGACGTGGAACTGGACGTTCTGATGATGGTGCGAGTAGAGGATGGGGCCGTGGCCAAGGTGAAAATGTGCCACAACCAACAGCCACATCTTCTCGCTCCCACTTCTTGACTGAATTACTAGGGAAGCACACTACAACACCAGTATTGCGAACTGATCAGTGTGAACAGGTTAATAATTGGATAGCAGATAATACTTCCAGTTACCTGGGCACCACCACCTCCTGTCTGTCTTCCACACGGTCAAGTTTTAGTAGCCGTGAGTCTCGACCGCATACTCCTACTCACCCTCATGCTCCTGCCTCCCACCATGCCGAATGTCGTCAGACAGCAACTGATCCCACACTTGGACACTCTGAAGAGCTGTTTACTGGTCCATTTCCATATTTGTGCCCCTCACCTGCTCCGCTTGAAGTGGTGGAACAGGAGATCCCATGTAGCGATGCCCAAATATTTGAACAGCCACGGGCACAGGAAGTTGACGCTGACAATTTGTCACAAGTCGTGGACGATGACGAGACACAATTGTCAGGAAGTGAGGAGGAGGATCGTGGAGCGCAAGTGGAAGAGGAGGAGGTAGTGGATGATCTAGTAACTGACCCAAAGTGGCAGGAGGACAAGCAGAGCGAGGACAGCAGCACACAGGGGAGGGAGGCAGAGTACCCCAACAGGCAGGAAGAAGCAGTGCGGTGGCCGCACACAGAAGGCGGGCTACAGTTCCCCGTAACACCAACACGAGAGACGGTGCCAGTATAACCGGTATGTCTTCTAGAGTCTGGAATTTTTTTAAACACTCTGCTGATAACCCCAAAAAGGCCATTTGTACCACTTGCCATGCCAGCATCAGCAGGGGTGACAAAACTACCAGCCTGACCACTATCAGCATGATCAGGCACAAGGCAGCAAAGCACCCGACTTTATGGGGCGAACCCCAGGGTCCACGATCAGTGTCAGCGGATATCACCACAGCTTCTTTCGCTGTTGTGCATGTAATAGAACCCCCTGTTGTGCGTACAAGGCAATCCCCTGTCCATACTGCATGCAAAGATGCCCCATCCTCTCAGTCTTCACTTGTTATGGCAGTTTCTCAAGAAACAGCATCAACGTCCACGTCCACGTCCCACCGCGGCGTTCAATTGTCCATATCCCAGAGCTTTGAACAAAAGCGCAAATTCACAGCCAACGCCCCACAGGCCATAGTCCTAAATTCGCACATTTCACGACTGCTTGCATTGGAAATGCTGCCTCTTAGGCTGGTGGAGACGGAATCCTTCCGCAACCTTATGGCGGTGGCCGTCCCTCGGCACTCGGTCCCCAGCCAAAACTATTTTGCCCAGTGTGCCATCCCCGCACTACACAAGCACCTGTCTCAAAACATGTGCCGTGCCCTCAACAATGCAGTTACTGGGAGAGTCCACCTGACAACGGACACGTGTACAAGTGCTTGTGGCCAAGGAAGGTACATCTCCCTGACGGCACACTAGGTAAACGTAGTGGAAACCGGGACCCAGTCGGACCTTGGGATGGAACACATCCTCCCCACACCGAGGATTGCGGGCCCTATGTCAGTCAGAGTTGCCCCCACAGTGTACAGCTCCTGTGCATCATCCTCCTCCTCCTCATGTTCAGCCTCCATCTCAGATATCTCCACAGCAGTTACAAGCTGGAAGTACTGCAGTACTGCCTCAGCCAAGCGGCAACAGGCTGTGCTGAAACTCATAAGCTTAGGTGATAAACCTCACACTAATTGTGAGTTGTGGACAGCTGTGAAAGAGCAGGCAGATCTGTGGCTGAGACCGCTGAACCTACATCCAGGCATGGTCATGTGTGACAATGGCCGGAACCTGGTGGCGGCTCTGAGGCGAGGCGAGATCACACACGTACCATGCCTGGCTCATGTGCTTAACCTCGTGGTTCAGCGGTTTCTTAAATCATACCCCGAGTTGCCAGATCTGCTCTTCAAAGTACACTGCCTGTCAGCTCATTTTCACAAGTCGGCTACAGCTTCCGCCACCCTTGCTGTGTTGCAGCAGCGTTTGCAGCTTCCGGCACACCGACTGGTGTGTGATGTCCCCACATGTTGGAACTCTACCCTCCACATGTTGCAAAGGATTTGTGAGCAGAAGAGAGCAGTTGTGGAGTACCAGCGGCAACAAGGCCATCGATATTCAGGTCAGACTCCACACAGAAGACCTCAGGAGTGGACCTGGATGTACCATATGTACCATCCTGACAAACTTTGAGGAGTCCACCAAGATGGTGAGTGGCGATGACGCCATCATTAGCGTCAGCATCCCACTTGTCTGTCTTTTGCAATGCTCTCTGCAGAGAATTAAAGAGGAGGCATTGCAGCCAGAGTATGATGAGATGGATCAAGAACCTGTAATGGGCGATTACACACAGCCCAGCCTCAACTCATCCCAAAGTGCATTGGGGGACAATGAGGGAGAGGAGGAAGAAGAACAGGAGCTGGTACCATGCCATGTAGACTGTATTACCTGTACAACTGTCATACAGTCGGTTCAGCGTGGGTGGCCTGAGGACAGGGGGGGAGGAGGTTGAGGTGGAGAGCATGGTCAGTCATCATCTTGGTAAGGACACGGAACTCTTGCCCGTAACCAGTCTGGCACGCATGGCTGACTTTATGTTATGCTGCCTTAACCATGACCCTCACATTGTCAAAATGTTGGGTGACAGTCATTACTGGTTGGTGACACTTTTAGACCCCCGCTACAAGGAGAACTTTCACTCTCTTATTCCTGAGGTGGAGAGGTCTACAAAAATGGGGCAGTACCAGAAGGCCCTTGCTGCAGAACTGTTAAAAAAATTCCCATCTGAACACGCTAGCGGCAGAGGTCACAGTTCGTTGACCAACCAAAGCGTACAGGCGAGAGAGACGCAACTCCAATCCA
The DNA here is from genome assembly GCF_046119375.1 of Phyllobates terribilis. Lineage (NCBI taxonomy): Eukaryota > Metazoa > Chordata > Amphibia > Anura > Dendrobatidae > Phyllobates > Phyllobates terribilis. Next base: position 459,001,995 of record NW_027362764.1, read on the forward strand.
GCAGAGGCAGGGGAACACTGTCAACATTCTGGGACAGTTTTCTGAGATCCGCCCAGCATACAGGCCCTGAGGCGAGGGGTGCTCTCACAAAGAGTGGACAGTTTCAAAAGATGGTAAGGGAGTACCTTGCTGACCGTACCAGCATCCTCCGTGATTATTCTGTGCCTTTTAATTATTGGGTATCCAAGCTGGACACTTGGAATGAAATCGCTCTGTACGCCTTGGAGGTCCTGACCTGCCCTGCCGCTAGCGTGTTATCGGAGCGTGTTTTTAGTGCCGCTGGGGGAATTATAACTGATAAGCGAATTCGCCTGTCAACTGACAATGCTGACAAGCTGACCCTTATCAAAATGAACAAGGGCTGGATTTGGCCAGACTTCTCATCACCACCAAATGACAGCAGAGTAACATAAAGTCAAATCCACTGTGTTATTTCGGGAGGTGTATTCCCATGCACCGCTTCACACCCACACATGGGTATACGCTTCCTCATTTCGGCTGTATTTTGCTCTTCTCCTTATCGTCAGCCTCCACCACCACTATACCACCAGGGTGACTGTGGTCCGTGTTGCCAGTATTGCAAGTTACTTCGTCCTAATTTTTGGCAGCTTTTGCTTGGAAGGCATAGGCAAAGACTATGGGAGACCCACTCCCCAATAATGGGAATAATGTTGTTAATATGCTGTACTGCATGGCTCTTGTAAGGGGCATGAAAATCGTCTTATTAAGCTACTGCGACCTCCACCACTTTTCCCAGGGGTATTGTTATTGTCTTTTTATTCCACTGCGACCTCCACCACTTTTCCCAGGGGCATTAAAACCGTCTTGTTAAGCTACTGCGACCTCCACCACTTTTCCCAGGGGCATTGTTATTGTCTTTTTATTCCTCTGCGACCTCCACGTCTCTTCTAAGGGGCATTAAAACCGTCTTGTTAAGCAACTGCGACCTCCACCACTTTTCCCAGGGGCATTAAAACCGTCTTGTTAAGCTACTGCGACCACCACCACTTTTCACAGGGGCATTGAAATTGTCTTTTTATTCCACTGCGACCTCCACGTCTCTTCCAAGGGGCATTAAAACAGTCTTGTTAAGTACTGCGACCTCCACCACTTTTTCAAGGGGCATTGATATTGTCTTTTTATTCCACTGAGAACTCCACGATTTTTCCAAGGGGCATGAAAACAGTCTTGTTAAGCTACTGCGACCTCCGCCACTTTTCCCAGGGGCATTGATAATGTCTTTTGATTCCATTGTGACCTCCACGTCTCTTCCAAGGGGCATTAAAACCGTCTTGTTTAGCTACTGCGACCTCCACCACTTTTTCAAGGAGCATTGATATTGTCTTTTTAATCCACTGCAAACTCCACCATTCTTCCAAGGGGCATTAAAACCGTCTTGTTAAGCTACTGCAGCCTCCACGTCTCTTCCAAGGGGCATTAGAACCGTCTTGTTAAGCTACTGCGACCTCCACGTCTCTTCCAAGGGGCATTAAAACCATCTTGTTAAGCTACTGTGACCAACACGTCTCTTCCAAGGGGCATTAAAACCATCTTGTTAAGCTACTGCGACCTCCACCACTTTTCCCAGGGGCATTGATATTGTCTTTTTATTCCACTCCGACCTCCACGTCTCTTCCAAGGGGCATTAAAACTTTCTTGTTAAGCTACTGCGACCTCCACCACTTTTCCCAGTGGCATTGATATTGTCTTTTTATTCCACTGCGGCCTCCACCACTTTTTCCAGGGGCATTAAAACCGTCTTGTTAAGCTACTGCGACCTCCACCATTCTTCCAAGGGGCATTAAAACCAGCTTGTTAAGCTACTGCGACCTCCACGTCTCTTCCAAGGGGCATTAAAACAGTCTTCTTAAGCTACTGCGACCTCCATGTCTCTTCCAAGGGAAATTAAAACCATCTTGTTAAGCTGCTGCGACCTCCACCACTTTTCCCAGGGGCATTGATATTGTCTTTTTATTCCACTGTGAACTCCACCATTCTTCCAAGGTGCATGAAAACCGTCTTGTTAAGCTACTGCGACCTCCACCACTTTTCCAGGGGCATTAAAACCGTCTTGTTAAGCTATTGCGACCTCCACCATTCTTCCAAGGGGCATTAAAACCGTCTTGTTAAGCTACTGCGACCTCCAAGTCTCTTCCAAGGGCCACTAAAACCGTCTTGTTAAGCTGCTGCGACCTCCATGTCTCTTCCAAGGGGCATTTATACCATCTTGTTTAACTACTGCAACCTCCACCACTTTTCCCAGGATCATTGATATTGTCTTTTTATTCCACTGCGACTTCCACGTCTCTTCCAAGGAGCATTAAAACCGTCTTGTTAAGCTACTGCAACCTCCATCACTTTTCCCAGGGGCATGAAAACCGTCTTGTTAAGCTACTGCGACCTCCACCACTTTTCCCTGGGGCATTGATATTGTCATTTCATTCCACTGCGACCTCCACCACTTTTCCCAGGGGCATTAAAACCGTCTTGTTAAGCTACTGCGACCTCCAGGTCTCCTCCAAGGGGCATTATAACCGCCTTGTTAAGTGTTAAGCTACTGCGACCTCCACCACTTTTCCCGGGGGCATTGATATTGTCTTTTTATTCTACTGCGAACTCCACAATTCTTCCAAGGGGCATGAAAAACGTCTTGTAATGCAACTGCTACCTCCACCACTTTTCCCAGGGGCATTGATATTGTCTTTTTATTCCACTGCGACCTCCATGTCTCATCCAAGGGACATTAAAACCGTCTTGTTAAGCTACTGCGACCTCCACCACTTTTTCAAGGAGCATTGATATTGTCTTTTTATTTCACTGCGAACTCCACCATTCGTCCAAGGGGCATTAAAACCGTCTTGTTAAGCTACTGCAACCTCCACATCTCTTCCAAGGGGCATTAAAACCGTCTTTTTAAGCTACTGCGACCTCCACGTCTCTTCCAAGGGGCATTAAAACCGTCTTTTTAAGCTATTGCCACCTCCACATCTCTTCCAAGGGGCATTAAAACCATCTTGTTAATCTACTGCGATCTCCACAACTTTTCCCAGGGGCATTGATATTGTCTTTTTATTCCACTGCGACCTCCACGTCTCTTAAAAAGGGCATTAAAATCGTCTTTTTAACCTACTGCGACCTCCACCACTCTTTCAAGGAGCATTAATATTGTCTTTATTCCACTGCGAACTCCACCATTCTTCCAACGGGCATTGCATTTCCTCCTAATTTTAGTCAGCTTTTCCTTTTCAATGCATAGGCGAACACTAAGGGAGACCCAATCCCCAATAATGGGTAGAAGGTTTTTAGTATACTGTAATCCACGTCTGTTTCAAGGGGCATTGCATTTCCTTATAATTTTTGGAAAGCCTTCCATTCACTGCTTAGGCCAGCAGTGCACATGAGACCCTGTTGCTATAAATGGAAAAAACGGTTTGGTTAAGGCCCTCTGACCTCCATGTCACTTCCAAGGGGCATTGGAGTGCCTCGAAATTTTTGGTAGGCTTTGCTATCACTGCATGCCCTATAACTGTGTAGCCGAACCGCTCCTTTTGGTACAGAAACATATCCTACAAGACATGTGTGGTTGACTGGCCTGATATTGATGTGAATGGTCCCTGTTCTTCCTGCTCTTTCTCTTTTGCCACCACCTCATCCATCATTCATCACCTGAAGCTTTGTTTTAACGGGAGTCATAGAACTGGGATAGTACCAGGAAAATATCCAGCAATCCTCGGAGGAGGTAGGATGTGCACCAAAACGCTAACCACCTCAGGCCTAGCCGCTACTACATACATGCGCTTGCATTCCAAGAAAACAAAGCAGATGCTAACTTCTATCATCATCATCATGCTCCTCACCTTGGCACTCTCAACTCCCCTGATGGAGAAGCCAGGGCCCACCGGAGGAGTCTGGTTCTCTGGTGGGCTCGTCCAATGCTGCCCTAAAGCAGGCTGGGCTAATAAAAGTGTTGAGGGAAGTTCCAGGGAGAAATAGGGGCAGCTGGGGACCGTTTAAGGACACCCGGCCGCCCCCAGGCGACTGGGGTCCGTGTGTGGACACCCGGCCGCGGGGTGGCTGGGGACCGAGTATAGACAGCCGGCCGCCCCCTGGTGGCTGGGGACCGAGAGTGGACACCCTGCCGCCGGGTGGTTGGGGACTGAGTATGGATACCTCGTTGCCAAAGCAGCCATGAGGTAGTAGCCAGCTTCAGCCTCCTCCAAACTAAAAGGCCCCATTTCAAGGGCAAGCTAGCAGTGTGGTATTTAGTGTTGAGCAAGCACTAAAATGCTCGGGTGCTCGAAGCTCGGGCCGAGCTCGCCGTGATACTCGGGTGCTCGACCCGAGCAACGAGCCCAATGTTAGTCTATGGGAGACTCGAGCATTTTTGCGGTGGCACCCCCGGCAGTCTTTTAAAAGTCTAACAAGTGCCCAAAACGATAGTGACAGTGCTCAAATGACATGGGGACAGCATGGGGATTGCCCCAGGAAGCATTTCTGACCCCCAGGTCACTGCTGTCAACAACGTGGTCAGAGGTATTAAGCCACTATTACAGGCTCACAATAAAACGTTCAAAAACGAAAGTGAAACTTTTTTCCTGTGAAATATGTTAAGGAACATCCTTTCCAGGGTAAAAACTTGTGTATAAGTTAAAATAAATGACGAAAAACAAAAATACTCCTCCACACCTTCGGCTATGTTCACAAGTAGCATTTTTTATGCATTTTTGCACTTTTTTATTGCTGTCACCTATGACAAATGCATTCACCGTGAAATGTCATTTTAACATTTTACAACCTTATCTGGCCATGTGCTGTGTGACACAAGCATAAAGTGCTGAAAAGACATGGGAACAGCAGGTGGAAGACCCCTGGAAGCATCTCTGACTCCCAGGTCACTGTCTAAAAGTGTGCCCATCATAAGTGATCCTTATCGCATCAGAAGATGCAGACTTGCAACTATCCCCATGCAAGTTCTAGTCCCAGGGCAGTGTTCAATTGTACCTCCCCCATTCCTTACAATACAAGCTCAAGTATGCAGCCTGCCACTCACCCACCCCCAGGCTGCAATACCATACTGCTTGCTTGCTTTAACTTAAAATTGGGCCTTTTAGGCATGTGGAGGCGGAATCTGGCCACCACGTCATGGCTGTGGAGGCGGCCTGGAATCCATACTCAGTCCCCAGCCGCCCGGTGGCCGGGTGTCCATACTCGGTCCCCAGCCGCCCCGCGGCCGGGTGTCCACACACAGTCCCCAGCCGCCTGGGGGCAGCCGGGTGTCCATAAACGGTCCCCAGCCGCCCCTATTTCTCCTTGGAACATCCCCCCACACACTTTTCTTACCCCGGCCTGCTTTAGGCAGCATTGGACGAGCCCAACAGAGAACCAGACTCCTCCGGTGAGCCCTGACTTCTCCATCGGTGGATTTGAGAGTGCCAAGGTGAGGAGCATGATGATGATGACAGAAGGTAGCATCTGCTATGTTTTCTTTTAATGCAAGTGTAAGTGTGCAGCCTGCCACCCACCCACCCCCAGACTGCAATTCATACTGCTAGCTTGCACTTGAAATGGGGCCTTTTAGTTTAGAGGAGGCCGAAGCTGGCCACTACCTCATGGCTGCTTCGGCAGCGAGGTATCCATACTCAGTCCCCAGCCGCCCCTATTTGTCCTGGTGTGCCTTATTAAGCTCGTATACCAAAACATTACCTGTGCCCTCCCCAGTGCATTTAGTGGGAAGGAGAGCCTATTCCACTGTAGTGTGTGCATGCCAAACCCCTGTTCATGGTACATGCGAAGATGCCTCCCACCTTGCACCTGTCGTTGCAGACTTGCAACTATCCCCATTCAAGTCCTTGTCCCAGGGCAGTGTTCAATTGTACCTCTCCCATTCCTTGCAATGCAAGCGCAAGTATGCAGCCTGCCACCCACCCACCCGCAGGCTGCAATACCATACTGCTTGCTTGCACTTTAAATTGGGCCTTTTAGGCATGTGGAGGCGGAATCTGGCCACCACGCTATGCCTGTGTCGGCGGCCTGGTATTCATACTCAGTCCCCAGCCGCCTGGTGGCCGGGAGTCCCCGCTTGCTCCCCAGCCTCCAGGGGGTGGCTGGGTGTCCATACTCGGTCCTCGGTCCCCAGCCACCCCTATTTTTCCCGGTAACCTTTCCCACACTTTCCTTAGCCTGGCCTGCTTTAGGGCAGCATTGGCCGAGCCCACCGGACTATCAGACTCCTCTTCAAAGCTTCAGGTGATAAATGATGGATGAGGTAGTGGCAAAGGAGAAAGAGCAGGAGGAACAGGGACCATTCACATCAATATCAGGCCAGTCAACCAGATATGTCTTGTAGGATATGTTTCTGTAACAAAAGGAGCGGTTCGGCTACACAGTTATAGGGCATACAGTGAGTGCAATGCCTACCAAAAATTTCGAGCCACTCCAATGCCCCTTGGAAAAGACATGGAGGTCAGAGGGCATTAACTAAACCTTTTTTTCCATTTATAGCAACAGGGTCTCCCGTGCACTGTTGGCCTAAGCAGTGAATGGAAGGCTTTCCAAAAATTATGAGGAACTGCAATGCCCCTTACAAGAGTCATGTGTGGCACACCAGGGGTCTGGTCACCACAGTAATAGAGACATTACGTCGGAGAGCAAGTGGGAGGTTTCCTGGTCAGGATCCCTTAAACATGCAATATCCTCCTGCCCCAATCCTGGGAGGGGAGAATTCTGCCCTTATAAACTGGATCTGGGGCGGGGTTGAGTGAGTCATAGAACAGTCAGAGTGAGAGCAAGGGAAAGTAACAGCAAGGAGCTCTGTAGGAGCTAGGATCTAAAGACCAGGGGCTGGAAGCTGAGCAGAGCTCGCCCTGGCAGAAGACAATAGGAACCGGACACAGGAGTCCAAAGCTGTGAGGACTTATATATCCAGCAGCAGAAACCAGCCGGCAGGGAATTTCAGGTCCTCTGGCCATAGAAGCCCGGAGTCTCAGTCCCAAGCAAGGGAACAGCACCGCCGTCGTGGAGCGGAGGCTAACAGAAGGCCCCAAGTCACCAGCCATATGGGTGAGCACTACACTGTACACTCAGGGACGTGGGCTACTTCTTCCCGCTTACAGCAAGGTAGCCAGGAAGAGTTCAGACAGACGGGGAGGCCTACAACTCCACCTGGCCAGGGGAACTCCTGCTTGCTCACAGACTGACCAGGTCTCTTATGCTAGCCGGTACTCCCGGGAGGGTGTACCTTATAATCATCAGTAAAGACCCTGAACTGCACTGCAAAGACTCTGAGTCATTCCTGCTGCGCTCGTGCACCATCACCCCCATCATCCACACTCACTGCCCTGAGGCTATACTCCTCCCGAGAGGAGTTATCCCATTCTATGCTGCGCACACAACACCAGCCTCAGCGGTCTGCCTCGCAGCGGTGGTACTCCCTGACCGCAATCCACGGGTGGCGCAATCGGACAATTAACCTCAAAACCTAAGAAAGACTGCCACTGGTTTGACCAGCCTGAGCCACGGGACCGGGTCACCGCCACGGAGACTACAGACCCCAGAGACCCGGCACCGGGTATCCCACACACGTGTACACACGGCCCAGGGGGCGCGTCACATGCAGTACAGCATATTACAAACATAAGTCCCATTATTGGGGAGTGGGTGTCCCATAGTATTTGCTTATGCTTTCCCAGCAAAAGCTGCCAAAAATTAGGACGGAGCAACTTGCAATGCCCCTTACAAGAGCCATGCAGTACAGCATATTACAAACATAAGTCCCATTATTGGTGAGTGGGTGTCCCATGGTATTTGCTTATGCTTTCCCAGCAAAAGCTGCCAAAAATTAGGACGGAGCAACTTGCAATGCCCCTTACAAGAGCCATGCAGTGCAGCATATTACAAACATAAGTCCCATTATTTGGGAGTGGGTGTCCCATAGTATTTGCTTATGCTTTCCCAGCAAAAGCTGCCAAAAATTAGGACGGAGCAACTTGCAATGCCCCTTACAAGAGCCATGCAGTACAGCATATTACAAACATAAGTCCCATTATTGGGGAGTGGGTGTCCCATAGTATTTGCTTATGCTTTCCCAGCAAAAGCTGCCAAAAATTAGGACGGAGCAACTTGCAATGCCCCTTACAAGAGCCATGCAGTAAATCATATTACAAACATAAGTCCCATTATTGGGGAGTGGGTGTCCCATAGTATTTGCTTATGCTTTCCCAGCAAAAGCTGCCAAAATTTAAGACGGAGCAACTTGCAATGCCCCTTACAAGAGCCATGCAGTACAGCATATTACAAACATAAGTCCCATTATTGGGGAGTGGGTGTCCCATAGTATTTGCTTATGCTTTCCCAGCAAAAGCTGCCAAAAATTAGGACGGAGCAACTTGCAATGCCCCTTACAAGAGCCATGCAGTACAGCATATTACAAACATCAGTCCCATTATTGGGGAGTGGGTGTCCCATAATATTTGCTTATGCTTTCCCAGCAAAAGCTGCCAAAACTTAGGACGGAGCAACTTGCAATGCCCCTTACAAGAGCCATGCAGTACAGCATATTACAAACAACAGTCCCATTATTGGGGAGTGGGTGTCCCATAATATTTGCTTATGCTTTCCCAGCAAAAGCTGCCAAAAATTAGGACGGAGCAACTTGCAATGCCCCTTACAAGAGCCATGCAGTACAGCATATTACAAACATAAGTCCCATTATTGGGGAGTGGGTGTCCCATAGTATTTGCTTATGCTTTCCCAGCAAAAGCTGCCAAAAATTAGGACGGAGCAACTTGCAATGCCCCTTACAAGAGCCATGCAGTACAGCATATTACAAACATAAGTCCCATTATTGGGGAGTGGGTGTCCCATAGTATTTGCTTATGCTTTCCCAGCAAAAGCTGCCAAAAATTAGGACGGAGCAACTTGCAATGCCCCTTACAAGAGCCATGCAGTACAGCATATTACAAACATAAGTCCCATTATTGAGGAGTGGGTGTCCCATAGTATTTGCTTATGCTTTCCCAGCAAAACCTGCCAAAAATTACGACGGAGCAGCTTGCAATGCCCCTTACAAGAGCCATGCAGTACAGCATATTACAAACATAAGTCCCATTATTGGGGAGTGGGTGTCCCATAGTATTTGCTTATGCCTTGCAAGCAAAAGCTGCCAAAAATTAGGACGGAGGAACTTGTAATGCTGGCACCCTGGTGGTATAGTGGTGGTGGAGGCTGAGGATAAGGAGAAGAAGATTAAACAGCCGAAACGAGGAAGCGTATACCCATGTGTGGGTGTGAAGCGGTGCATGTGAATACACCTCCCGAAATAACACAGTGGATTTGACTTTATGTTACTCTGCTGTCATTTGGTGGTGATGAGAAGTCTGGCCCAATCCAGCCCTTGTTCATTTTGATAAGGGTCAGCTTGTCAGCATTGTCAGTTGACAGGCGAGTGCGCTTATCAGTTATAATTCCCCCAGCGGCACTAAAAACACGCTCCGATAACACGCTAGCGGCAGGGCAGGCCAGGACCTCCAAGGCGTACAGAGCGAGTTCATTTCAAGTGATACCCAATAATTAAAAGGCACAGAGGAATCATGGAGGATGCTGGTACGATCGGCAAGGTACTCCCTCACCATCTTTTGAAACTTTCCACTCCTTGTGAGAGTACCCCGCGCCTCAGGGCCTGTAAGCTGGGCGGGTGTCAGAAACTGTCTCAGAACGTTGACAGTATTCCCCTGCCTCTGCTGGATTGGAGTTGCATCTCTCTCGCCTGTACGCCTTGGTTGGGCAACGAACTGTGACCTCTGCCGCTAGCGTGTTCAGATGGGAATTTTTTTAAGAGTTCTGCAGCAAGGGCCTTCTGGTATTGCCCCATTTTTGTAGACCTCTCCACCTCAGGAATAAGAGAGTGAAAATTCTCCTTGTAGCGGGGGTCTACAAGTGTCACCAACCAGTAATGACTGTCACCCAACATTTTGACAACGCGAGGGTCACGGTTAAGGCAGCGTAACATAAAGTCAGCCATGCGTACCAGACTGGTAACGGGCAAGATTTCCGTGTCCTCACCAAGATGACGACTGACCATGCTCTCCTCCTCCTCTTCCTCCTCCCCCCTGTCCTTAGGCCACCCACGTTGAACCGACGGTATGACACTTGTACAAGTACTACCGTCTACAACGCATGTAGCAGCTCCTGTTCTTCCTCCTCCTCCTCCTCCTCCTCTCCCTCATTGTCCCCCAATGCATGTTGGGATGAGATGAGGCTGGGCTGTGTGTAATCGCCCGCTACGGCTTCTTGATCCATCTCATCATACTCTGGCTGCAATGCCTCTTCTTTAATTCTCTGCAGAGAGCGTTGCAAAAGACAGACAAGTGGGATGCTGACACTAATGATGGCGTCATCGCCACTCACCATCTTGGTGGCCTCCTCAAAGTTTGTCAGGATGGTACACATGTTAGACATCCAAGTCCACTCCTGAGGTCTTATGTGTGGAGTCTGACCTGAATATCGACGGCCTTGTTGCAGCTGGTACTCCACAACTGCTCTCTTCTGCTCACAAACACTTTGCAACATGTGGAGGGTAGAGTTCCAACGTGTGGGGACATCACACACCAGTCGGTGTGCCGGAAGCTGCAAACGCTGCTGCAACACAGCAAGGGCGGCGGAAGCTGTAGCCGACTTGCGAAAATGAGCTGACAGGCGGCGTACTTTCACAAGCAGATCTGGCAACTCGGGGTACGATTTGAGAAACCGCTGAACCACGAGGTTAAGCACATGAGCCAGGCATGGTACGTGTGTGATCTCACCTCGCCTCAGAGCCGCCACCAGGTTACGGCCATTGTCACACACGACCATGCCGGGATGTAGGTTCAGCGGTCTCAGCCACAGATCTGCCTGCTCTTTCACAGCTATCCACAACTCACAAGCAGTGTGAGGTTTATCACCTAAGCTTATGAGTTTCAGCACAGCCTGTTGCCGCTTGGCGGAGGCAGTGCTGCAATGCTTCCAGCTTGTAACTGATGTGGTGATATCTGAGATGGAGGCTGAACATGAGGAGGAGGAGGAGCATGTGCAGGAGCTGTACACTGTGGGGGCAACTCTGACTGACATAGGGTCCGCAATCCTCGGTGTGGGGAGGATGTGTTCCGTCCCAAGGTCCGACTGGGTCCCGGCTTCCACTATGTTTACCCAGTGTGCCGTCAGAGAGATGTACCATCCCTGGCCACAAGCACTTGTCCATGTGTCCGTTGTCAGGTGGACTCTCCCAGTAACTGCGTTGTTGAGGGCACGGCAGATGCTTTGGGACACGTGCTTGTGTAGTGCGGGGATGGCACACCGGGCAAAATAGTGTCGGCTGGGGACCGAGTAGCGAGGGACGGCCACCGCCATAAGATTGCGGAAGGATTCCGTCTCCACCAGCCTAAAAGGCAGCATTTCCAATGCAAGCAGTCGTGAAATGTGCGAATTTAGGACTGTGGCCTGTGGGGCGTTAGCTGCGAATTTCCGCTTTCGTTCAAAGGTCTGGGATATGGACAATTGAACGCTGCGGTGGGACGTGGACGTGGACGTTGATGCTGTTTCTTGAGAAACTGCCATAACAAGTGAAGACTGAGAGGAGGGGGCATCTTTACATGCAGTATGGACAGGGGATTGCCTTGCACACACAACATGGGTTTCTATTTCACGCACAACAGTGTAAGAAGCAGTGGTGACACCCGCTGACACTGGTCGTGGACCCTGGGTTTCACCCCACAAAGTCGGGTGCTTTGCTGCCATGTGCCTGATCATGCTGGTGGTGGTCAGGCTGGTAGTTTTGTCACCCCTGCTGATGCTGGCATGGCAGGTGGAACATATGGCCTTTTTGGGGTTATCAGAAGAGTGTCTTTAAAAAAATTCCAGACTCTGGAAGACCTACCGCTTGTACAGGCAACGTCCCTCGTGTTGGTGTTACAGGGAACGGTTGCCTGCCTTCTGTCTGCGGCCACCACACTGCTTCTTCCTGCCTGTTGGGGTACTCTGCCTCCCTCACCCTGTGTGCTGCTGGCCTCACTCTGCATGTCCTCCTTCCACGTTGGGTCAGTTACTAGATCATCCACCACCTCCTCCTCTTCCACTTGCGCACCACGATCCTCCTCCTCACTTCCTGGCAATTGTGTCTCGTCATCGTCCACCTCTTGTGACAGATTGCCAACGTCGACTTCCTGTGGCCGTGGCTGTTCAAATATTTGGACATCGCAACATGGGATCTCCTCTTCCACCACTTCAAGCGTATCAGGCGAGGGGCCCAAATATGGAAATGGACCAGTGAACAGCTCTTCAGAGTGTCCAAGTGTGGGATCACTTGCTGTCTGACGACACTCGGCATGGTGGGAGGAAGGAGCATCAGGTTGAGGAGGAGTATGCGGTCGAGACTCACGGCTACTAAGAGTTGACCGTGTGGAAGACAGACCGGAGGTGGTGGTGCCCAGGTAACTGTAAGTATTATCTGCTATCCAATTAATAACCTGTTCACACTGATCAGTTCTCAATACTGGTGTTGTTCTGTGCTTCCCTAGTAATTCGGTCAAGAAGTGGGAGTGAGAAGATGTGGCTGTTGGTTGTGGCACATTTTCACCTTGGCCACGGCCCTGTCCTCTGCACTAGCCATCACCAGAACGAACACTTCCACGTCCCTTGCCACGCGCCTTGCCCATTGTAAATGAAGTAAAATAGCTTACACTTGCACTATCAATGGAAAAAGGGTAATAAAGAGTAGATTAGAACCGTGGAAGAGGAAAACCACAGTTATTGATTACTGGGGTATACCACACTTTTTTAAATAGAGATATTTGCGGCTGAACAGTGTGCGACACACTCAAACTGCTTTTTTTTTAGATACCAAAGGCCCAAAACTGGATAGTACAGCGATTTGACCTGTGGAACTGCGAAACCACACTGGGATGTCGGGCCTACACAAGACTATTTTCAACAGATATATTTTTGTGTCACAACAGTCAGGAGACACTACTGTTTTTCTTTACAGAAAAAACTAACAAAAGTTGAATAATAGAGATTTTTTACCATGGGATGGCAAAACCACAGTTATTGTTTACTGGGGTATACCACACTTTTTTAAATAGAGATATTTGCGGCTGAACAGTGAGCGACACACTCAAACTGCTTTTTTTTTAGATACCAAAGGCCCAAAACTGGATAGTACAGCGATTTGACCCGTGAAACTGCAAAACCACACTGGGATGTCGGGCCTACACAAGACTATTTTCAACAGATATATTTTTGTGTCACAACAGTCAGGAGGCACTACTGTTTTTCTTTACGGAAAAAACTACCCAAACCTGAGTAATAGAGATTTTTTACCGTGGGATGGCAAAACCACAGTTATTGTTTACTGGGGTATACCACACTTTTTTAAATAGAGATATTTGCGGCTGAACAGTGAGCGACACACTCAAACTGTTTTTTTTTTTAGATACAAATGGCCCAAAATGGATAATACAGAGGTTTGAACCGTGGAAGTGCAAAACAACACTTCTGTTTCTCTAGCCTACACCAGACTATTTTCAACAGTTATATTTGTGTCTGAAAAATCAGAGACACGCTTTTTTTTGGGGGGGGGGGGGACGACACACCAAAAGGATAATAAGACGGGTATTTGTACAGTGTGAAGGAGGAAAAAAAAAAGGAGGATTTAGATGAAAAAAAAAAGGATTTTTCCTGGCCCCCGACACCTGGTGCTAAGTCCAGCAATGTCAGCAACAGGAGCACACAAGACTGTAATGCAGCGTTTGCTGGTATAACCACTGTGTCTCCTATACAGCCTGCTTGCCTGGTATCTGGGATGGATATTAGTCCTGAAAAGTTTATATCTCTCCCTAAATCAGCAGCGCTGTCCATACACTGTCTAATCCGGAGCGACTGTGTCCAAGATGGCGGCGCCCCGTTTAAAAGACTCGGGGTGACGCTGTGCGGCCAGCCAATCACTGTAATGCCCACGACCAACATGGCTGCAGCATTACAGTGACTGGCTGGCAATCCCTGCATGTTCATTGGCTCTGTAAAGGGCGCCAAACATGCAGGGCGGAGACCCGAGCTCCCGCCCGAGTAACCCGGAAACGCTCGGTGCTCACCGAACATCCCAAGTAGCGTGATGCTCGGGCGAGTACCGAGCAGTGTCGAGCATGTTCGCTCAACACTAGTGGTATTGCAGCCTGGGGGTGGGTGGGTGGCAGACTGCATACTTGCGCTTGCATTGCAAGGAATGGGGGAGGTACAATTGAACACTGCCCTGAGACAGGGACTTGCACGGGGATAGTTGCAAGTCTGCATCATCTGATGCGGCAAGAATCATTTCTGATGGGCACACTTTTAGGCAGTGACATGGGTGTCAGAGATGCTTCCAGGGATCTTCCCCATGCTGTTCCCATGTCTTTTCAGCACTGTATGCATGTGTCACACAGCACATGGCCAGATAAGTTTGTAAAATATTAAAATGACATTTCCCAGTGGATGCATTTGTCACGGTTGAAAGCAATACAAAAGTGAAAAAACGCATAAAAAATGCTACTTGTGAACATAGCCCAAGGTGTGCAGGAGTATTTTTGTTTTTGGTTATTTATTTTACCTTATACACAAGTCTTTACCTTGGAAAGGAAGTTCCTTAACATATTTCACAGGAAAACCGTTTCAGTTTCGTTTTTGAACATTTTATTGTGAGCCTGTAAAAGTGGCTTAATACCTCTGACCACGTTGTTGACAGCAGTGACCTGGGGGTCAGAAATGCTTCCTGGGGCGATGCCCATGCTGTCCCCATGTCTTTTGAGCATTGTCACTATCGTTTTGGGCACTATTTAGGCTTTCTACAGACTGCCAGCGCTGCCGCCGCAAAAATGCTCGGGTCTCCCATATAGACTAACATTGGGCTCGTTGCTCGGGTCGAGCACCCGAGTATCACAGTGAGCTCGTCCCGAGCTACGAGCACCCGAGCATTTTAGTGCTCGCTCATCACTAATTTTTATCCATTGCCTTTGCAAAGTTCTTCATTAGGCTCAACTTGATATGCAATGGTGATAACAAAATTTTATGTCGGTCAACAAGTTCTGGATGCAGGACATTTTTACTCCCTGGACCAAGTGAATGTCGGAGAGGTCAGTCTCTTTTATTGTAGTGATATTCTCTTGCACGACTATCCCACTCATGGGGAAAGCAGCAGTACTTTGTGTATCCACCCTAGAGACATAGTAAGAGGGCAACCACCTTTAGTCACCACAGAGGGGCCACAAATGTTGCTCATAGTTCAGGTACCTCCCTCAACAGCTGTTTCATGTTGTCATAGGTTTCTTTCATGTGAACTACATAAACCACTGACATTGAAGGTATTGCATTGCCATTATGCAGCAAGACGACTATTAGGTTTGTTTTGGATGAATCAATGAAGAACCTCCATTCCTCTGGATTATGACTTATCTTCAGAGCTTCCATTAAAATGTTGATGTTGTTGCATGCCTTAACATTGCCCTCAATGTAGATGTATTGGACAAGATCTTTATCACGGTTGCAGAACAAAGAAATCAGAACATTGCCCGCTAGGATATTTCACTACTGTAACCTGAAACTTAAGAGCTCAGCCTTGCTCTTGAAAAGCTCTGGAGAGGGACAGAAGCGCACACAAAAGTGTGGAGCAGTACCGCCTTTCATTTGGTTTTTATACCTTGAGAAAGGCGCCAGTCTCCTATTCTGCAGACAAAATACAGGTTGTAGGCTTTCCTTATAATGGTGGGAAACGTTTGCCTTTTTGACGCATAAGTGACTTCTCCACATATGTAATAAAAGCTATTTGCTTTGTTAATGCAAGAATGAGGCATATCTAAAAAAACATAGAAACATCTCAATATGCTAAGAAACTAAGCTAAGAAATCCTAAAACTATATCTTAGACAGAAAGCATTTATGAAATAAGTGGATGCAACTGTAATTAGGATTAGATAATCAGAGCAGAGTTGGTGTTTTTTGATTGGTCATCCTAAGATAATTGAATACTGAAAGCTCAATAGACTCATATAGACTCAATAGATGATGTAATAGATTAGCTACCAACAATGCAATAATGATGATGAAATAATAAATATGCAATTTTTATTTCTATAAGCCTGCATGAAAGGTGTCATAAATAGTGATGAGCGAGCATACTCGCAAGTACTCGGTACTCACCCCAGCATCTCAGTACTCGATATGCCTGGAGCTCGCCGAGTACTTGTGAGATGCTCGGGCGAATGCACGAGTCCCCTCCCTGCATGTTTGGTGCTCTTTACAGAGCCAATGAACATGCAGGGATTGCCTGTCACTCATTGTAATGCCGCAGCCATGGTGGTTGTGGCATTACAGTGATTGGCTGGCCGCACAGCGTCATCAGGTCTATATCAGACCTGGCGCCGCTGTGCTCGTCACAGTAACTTCGGAATCAGGCTTCGTCACAGTAACTTCGGAATCAGGCAGAGTAGGGAGAGGTGCTGCTGCGTCAGGGAGAGATTTGCTTGTGTATTAGGTAGTGCAGGGAGAAAAACCATACATTACACATATCCATCTTAACAAACAGTCCTTCAGAGGACTAATCCATCTGCAGAGATATCAGGCAGGCAGTGTATATAGGCAGGCAGTGTATATAGCAAACTGAAGTGCATATAGCACAAGAGGCTTCATTTCAATTCTGCCTTCTGCAGCTGTTAGATATTTCTATACAAAGGCCCAGGTCTCAGGGGCCTGGAATACTTTTTTTTGGATCTTAATCCTCATCATTTGCTTAAAAAGCAATCCAGAGAACACCGTTTTTATGCGCCATTTGCTTGTTGGCACTGCAAAATACAGCCAGGTCCTTTCCATTTTACAGCTTTAGAAATCCAGCTATTTAAAACTGTGTTTTCTCCATCACACGGATCACATATACGTTTAAAGAAAATACTGCCATTTTTGGCCTCCATTCCAATTTTTATCAGTGTGTCAGCGAAGTTTTTGACAGTGGTTTGCTGTTCAAACTAGTTACCTACAGGTCAGGTATTTAAAACTCTGTTTTCTCCGTCACACGGATCACACATAAGTTCGCTTCAAGCTCAGTCATTTGTAGTGAGCGTGGAAGAAACTGTCCTCCATTTAAAATGGGCAAGGCACGGGACAAGGGACGGGGAACAGGACATGATGGTGATGGTGCATACAGAGGCTGACGACAAGGCCATGGGCAAGCTGAAATTGGGCCACAACAAAAACTCACATCTTCTCGCCCGACCTTCGTGTCCCAATTCCTAGGGGATCACAGCACACCACTATTGAACCCAGAGCAGTGTCAAAAGGTTGTTCATTGGATAGCGGATAATGCTTCCAGTCACTTAGCCACCACCACCACCCTGTCTTTCACACGGTCAAGTCTCAGTAGCCGTGAGTCTGGACTTCACTCTGATCCTCCTTCCTCCCACCATGCCGAGTCCCCGGAGACAACTGATCCCACACTTGGACACTCTGAAGCGCTGTTCACTTTTCCATTTATAGATTAGGGCCTCTCGCCTGGTCTACTTGAAGCGGGGCAAGAGGAGATCGCATGTACCGATGCCCAAATATTTGAGCAGCCACAGTCACACGAAGGCGACGGTGGGAAAGTGTCACAAGAGGTGGATGATGATGAGACACAATTGCCAGAAAGCCAGGAAGAGAACCAGCGTGTGGAAGTGGAAGACGAGGTGGTGGATGATATAGTGACTGACCCAACCTGGCCGGAGGACATGCAGAGTGAGGACAGCAGCACACAGGGGGAGGGAGGCAGAGCACCCAACCAGCAGGAAGAAGCAGTGTGGTGGCCACAGACAGAAGGAAGGCAACTGTTCCCCGTAGTACCAGCACGAAGGTAGTTGCCAGTACAACTTTTAGGTCTTCCCGAGTCTGGTTGTTTTTTAAAGACTCGCTGATAACCCCAAAAAGGCCATTTTCACCACCTGCCAGGCCAGCATCAGCAGGCGTGGCAAAACGACTAGCCTGACCACCACCAGCATGATCAGGCACATGGCAGCAAAGCACCCAACTTTGTGGGCCGAACCCCAGTGTCCCGGAACAGTGTCTGCAGGTGGCACCATTGCTTCTTCCGCTGTCGTGCATGCAAGCCAATCCCCTGTCCATAGTGCATGCGAAGATGCCTCCTGCCCTGCTCCTGTCGTTGCACACTCTCAAGTAGCAGTATTAGGAAGCATGTCCACGTCCTTGTCCCAGCGCAGCGTTCAGTTGGCCATACCCCAGTCCTTGGAACGCAAGGGCAAATATGCAGCCAACTCCCCAAAGGCCACACTACTAAATTCTCACATTTCACGACTGCTTGGGCTCTAAATGTTGCCTTTTAGTCTTGTGGAGACAGAAGCATTCCGCAACCTGATGGCAGTTGCCGTCCCTCTGTGCTCACTCCCCAGCCGCCACTATTTCCCCCGGTGTGCCGTCCCCGCATTACACAAGCAAGTTTCCCAAAACATTACCCGTGCTCTCAACAACGCAGTTACCGGGAAAGTATCTAACCACGGACATGTGGACTAGTGCTTGTGAGCAGGGACTGTACATCTCGCTGACAGTACATAGTGGAAGCCGAGACCCAGTCGGACCTTGGGATGAAACGCAGCCTCCCGATGCCAAGGATTGCAGGCCCTAGGTCAATCAGGGTTGCCCCCACGGTCTACAGCTCCTGCACCTCATCTTCCTCAGCCTCCTCCTCCTCTTCAGCCTCCATCTCCGAAATGACCACATCAGTTACAAGCTGGAAGCACTGCAGCACTGCCTAGGACAAGCAGCAACAGGCTGTGCTGAAGCTAATATGCTTAGGTGACAAACTGCACAATACTGAAGAGTTGTGGACAGCTCTGAAAGAGCAGGCAGATCTGTGGCTCACACCGCTAAACCTACAGCCAGGCATGGTCGTGTGTGACAATGGCCGGAACCTGGTGGTGGATCTGAGGCGAGGCGAGATCACATACGTATCATACCTGGCCCATGTGCTTAACCTCGTTGTTCAGCGGTTTTTCAAATCCTACCCAGAGCTGTCGGATTTGCTTGATAAAGTACGCTGCCTGTGTGCCCATTTTAGAATGTCACCTACAGCTTCCGCCGCCCTTGCCGTGTTTCAGCAGCGTTTGCAGCTTCCGGCTCACAGATTGGTGTGTGATGTCCCTACGCATTGGAACTCTACACTGCAGATGTTGGGAAGGATTTCTGAGCAGAAGAGGGCAGTTGTTGAGTACCAGCATCAACAAGGCCATTGGTATTCAGTTCAGACTCCACACATAAGACCTCAGGAGTGGACATGGATGTCAGACATATGTACCATCCTCCAAAACTTTGAGGAGTCCAGCAAGATGGTGAGCGGTGATGATGCCATAATTAGCGTCACCATCCCGCTTCTCTGTCTTCTGAAACACTCTCTGCTCACAATCAAAGAGGATGCATTGTAGGCGGAGCACGATGAGATGGAGCAAGGAACCATACATGGTGATTACACACAGCCAAGCCTCATCTCATCCCATTGTGGATTGCGTGTCAATAAAGAGGAGGAGGTAGAAGGACAGGAGCTAGTTTCATGCACTATAGACAGTACTACCTGCACAGCTGTCATACCGTTTGTTCAGCGTGGATGGCCAGAGGACAGAGAGGAGGAGGAGGAGAGCATGCTCAGTTATCCTCTTGGTGAGGACATGGAAGTCTTGCCTGTTAGTAGGCTGGCACGCATGGCTGAGTTTATGTTACGCTGCCTTTCCCATGAACCTCGCATTCTCAAAATTTTGTGTGACAGTCATTACTGGTTGGTGACACTTCTAGACCCATGCTACAAGGAGAACTTTATATCTCTTATTCCTGAGGCGGACAGGTCTACAAAAATGGGGCTGTACCAGAAGGCCCTTGTGGAACTGTTAAAAAAATTCCCATCTGAAAATGCTGGCGTCAGAGGGCACACTTCGTTGGACAACCAAGGAGTACAGGCGAGAGAGACACAACTTCAATCCAGCAGAGGCAGGGGAACACTGTCAAAGTTCTGGGAGAGTTTTCTCTGCCCCTCCCATTTCACAAGCCCTAAGGCGCGGGGTACTATCACAAGGAGTGCAAAGTTTGTGAAGATGCTGAGGGAGTACCTTGTCGACTGTACCAACGTCCTCCGTGATTCCTCCTTATAATTATTGAGTATCCAAGCTGGATACGTTGAATGAACTGCCTCTCTATGCCTTGGAGGTCCTGGCCTGCCCTGTCGCCAGCATTTTAACAGAGCGGGTTTTTACTGCCGCTTGTGGAATTATAACTGATAAGCGCATCCGCCTGTCAACTGAAAATGCTGACAGGCTGACTCTTATAAAAATTAACAAGGGCTGGATTGGGCCAGACTTCTCAACACCACCGAATGATAGCAGAGTAACATATACTCAAATCCAGTGTATTTTCTTGGGAGGTGTATTGCCATGCACCTTTTCACACCCACACATGGGTATACACTTCCTGATTTTATCTATTTGCTCTTGTCCTCATTCTTCTCCTCATCCTCCACCACCATATCACCAGGGTGACTGTGGTCCGTGATGCAACTGTGGCGCCCATGAGGGTTCAGTTGCCACAGAGATACTGCACCTCACCCCGAGGTGTGGTGTCTCCCTTCTCTCAGGTATGATGGGAATGCTGCACGGAACTCCAACCACCTACATCCAACACAACACTGCTCCAGGCCAGCAGGAGGGGCAAGACGCAATGTAGTTTTCTGCTGAGCCCTGGCCATGGCTGGAGTAGGGGGGGGGACCCAAAGGTAGGGGGAACCAATAGTGGGTGTGGGAGGAGGAAACAGATACACGAAGCACATATACAGTAAGTATATAATAGGAAGCCATATTAGTTCTACAGTCAGTAGAGAGAGGACAGTGAGGAACATTCCGGGAGCAGAGGCTCAGTCAGAGCTCTGCTCCACAAGTTAGGGTCCAGGATAGAGACCCCGGAGGGGAGCAGGGAGCAGGCTCCATAGTTAGGGCCCAGGATAGAGGCCCTGGAGGGGAGCAGGGAGCAGGCTCCATCCTACGTAAAGGATCCCAGGGGGTACGGCGCATGCAGGATGGCACCCGTATGCCCCGCTCCTGCCAGGTGTCAGGAAGGATCGATCGCTACACTCAAAACCCCATGTGGTCAGACTGGTCCCGGATCCAAAGTACAGGAAGGACTGCAGCATACCCGAGCGGGAAAGAGAGTGGGCAGCGTAGGGCAACGGTGAGAAGGACCAAGTGTGAAGAGGGTCAACATAGGTACATATGAAACTGGAGTTCCGCCAGGCTTTCCTGGATTGCTTGAGAAAGGACTGAACCCCTGCCCGGTGAATGCAGCGCGATGAGGGAGGCCTTCACCTGCAAGGCGCATTTGTGAATTGCCTAACTGTGAGTAAAGCCTTGGATGACTGCATCGAACTGCCTCAGCCTGCTTCTTCACCATCCCCGGTAATCCTCACCGCACTGCAACGCCCAGCACACCATACATCTATCTATCTACACTGCCCTGAGGCCCGCTCCACCTGTGGGGAGCTGTACCATCTTTAGCTGCCTTGTCACCGGCCTCAGAGGACTGCTGCAGCGCTGGTGACATTCACCAGATACACAGGTGGGGTCACGAATTTCTCCAAACTTTACTAGTAATCGCTACCCCTTTTGTGCACTGTCCGCCCTGGGCCAGCCACTCTGATATATATATACATTCCCCAACAGTAAGGGGTGCGACACAACACCCACATAATTTTTTTAAAGGGTGTTTAAGATGCCCGTAAAAAAATGTTTTATACAGTATGTTCATGCATACCCCCCAGGGGTAAATTTTTTTCAGCCCATACACTTAGTGCATGGGAATTACAAGTATAGGAGGCCCACTCCTTTCTAATGGGAAAATTTTTTTTATGAGGCCCTTCTCCACGTCTCATCCAAAGGACATTGGAGTGCCTCCCAATTTTTGGCAACCGTTGAATTCACTGCATATGCAAACACAATGGGAGACCCACTTCCTGATAATGGGAACATTGTTTTCAGGAGGCCCTCTGACCTCCACGTCACTTCCAAGGGGCATTGGAGTGCCTCCAAATTTTTGGCAACCCTTGCATTCACTGCATAGGCAAACACAATGGGAGACCTACTTCCTAATAATGGGAATATTGTTTTCAGGAAGCCCTCCTCTAAGTCTCTTCAAAGGAGTATTGGGGTGCATCCAAATTTTGGCACCCTGGCACTCACTGCATACGCAATAACAGCATAGGAGACCCACTCTTTAGTAATGGGAACAATAAAACATAGCCGGCTGATGGCTCTCTAAGAATAGTGAGGGCCGACTGCTGGCTCTTTAAGAATAGGGTTTGTGACTCTCAGAGTACCTCCTTCATAAATGAAACACGATGTGTCTGATGATATCTCACACACCACATGGCCAGATAAGGTTTAAAATGTTAAAATGACATTTCCTGGTGAATGCATTTGTCACGGTTGAAAGCAATGCAAAAGTGAAAAAACCCATCAAAAACGCTATGTGTGAACATAGCCCAAGGTGTGGAGGAGTATTTTTGTTTTTGTATATTTATTTTACCTTATATACAAGTCATTACCCTGGAAAGGATGTTCCTTAACATATTTCCCAGGAAATTCCATTTTGGTTTCGTTTTGGTATGTTATATTGTGAGTCCGTAAAAGTGGCGTAATACCTCTGACAACGTTGTTGACAGCAATGACCTGGGAGGCAGAAATGCTTCTAGGGGTCATCCCCATGCTGTTCCCATGTCATTTGAGCACTGTTCCTATTGATTTGGGCAATTTTTTGGCCCTCTGCCGGGGGGAGCCGTCTGAAAAATGCTCGAGTTTCCCATAGACTTACATTGGGCTCGTTGCTCGGGTCGAGCACCCGAGTATTCCAATGTGCTTGACCCGAGCTTCGAGCACCCGAGCATTTTAGTTTAGCATTATAGTTAACACTTTTTTGTTAACTATATAATTCCACATGTGTTAATTCATAGTTTTGATGCCTTCAGTGTGAATGTACAATTTTCATAGTCTTGAAAATACAGATAAATCTTTAAATGATAAGGTGTGTCCAAAGTTTTGGTATGTACTGTATGTATATATATATATATATATATATATATATTTATACACTGCTCAAAAAAATAAAGGGAACACTTAAACAACACAATGAATGTGAAATCTACCTGTCCAGTTATGAAGCAACACGGATTGTTAATCAATTTCTCCTGCTGTTGTGCAAATGGAACAGACAACTGGTAGAAATGATATGCAATTAGCAAGATACCCCCTATTGGCCTATTTTGCCATTGCTCTCACCCCTAGAGGTACAGTACATGAGGCGGTATCTACAGTACAACCCACAGAAGTTGCATTTCATCCAGGGTGGCACATCAGTGCGAGCTGTGGCAAGAAGGGTAGCTGTGTGTGTCAGCACAGTTTCCAGAGCATGGAGCAGATACCAGGAGATGTGGAGGGAGCCATAGGAGGGCAACAACCCAGCAGCAGGACCATTACCTCCTCCTTTGTGCAAGGAAGAACAGGAGGAGCACTGCCAGAGCCCTGCAAAATGACCTCCAGCAGGCCACAAATGTGTATGTGTCTACACAAATGATTAGAAACCGACTCCATGAGGGTGGTATGAGGGCCCAACGTCTACAGATGGGGGTTGTGCTCACAGCCCAACACCATGCAGGATGCTTGGAATTTGCCACAGAACACCAGGATTGGCAAAGTCGCCACTAGCGCCCTGTGCTCTTCACAGATGAAAGCAGGTTCACACTGAGCACATGTGACAGACCTGACAGAGTCTGGAGACGCAGTGGAGAGCGATCTGCTGCCTGCAACATCCTTCAACATGACCGATTTTGGTAGTGGGTCAGTAATGGTGTGGGGTGGCAATTCTTTGGAGGGCCGCACAGCCCTCCATGTTTACCGAGATGAGATGATCAGACCCCTTGTGAGACCATATGCTGGTGTGGTTGGCCCTGGGTTCCTCCTAATGCAGGACAATGCCAAACCTCATTTTGCTGGAGTGTGTCAACAGTTCCTGCAAGATGAAGGCATTGAAGCTATGGACTGGCCCGCCCGTTCACCAGACATGAATCCGATTGAGCCCATCTGGGAGATCATGTCTCGCTCCATCCACCAGAAGATCTGTATGGAGGAGTTGGCCAAAATCCCTGCTGCAGTGTGTGCTAACTTGGTCAAGAACTACAGGAAACATCTGACCTCTGTAGTTGCAAACAAAGATTTCTGTAGCAAATATGAAATTCTGTTTTTCTATTGTATCAAATACTTATTTCATGCAATAATATGCAAAATTAATTATGTAAAAATCATGCAATGTGATTTTCTGGATTTTTTTAAGATTTTATCTCTCACAGTTGAAGTGTACCTACGATAAAAATTACAGACCTCTCCATTCTTTGTATGTGGGAAAACTTGCAAATTCGGCAGTGTATCAAATACTTATTTTCTCCACTGTTATATATATATATATATATATATATATATATATATATATATATATATATATGTGTATATATATATATATATATATATGTATATATATATATGACATTAACCTAACCCACTCTTCCCTTGAGCATTGACCTCACACTGCACAGCCAATGATGTCCCATCCTGAGTCTGAAGTTGAATAGTGCACTACAGTCAGGGCCGGTTTTACCAAATTTGTGACCCTTGGGAAATTAAATGTAGTGCCCCAATAAGGTATTGCATCATAACATCCAAACATTTATGATGATATTATGAAATCTCTTCTACATGCTAAAAAAAATTAACAATCATATTTTTTCAATTTATTTACTCCTGATTTAGTGAGAAAAGGATAAGTTGTACAGTTTTAAAGGAACTTGTTCATGTAGTAGACCCTCTTTCTCCTGCAAGGTTTACCACAGTACCTAGCTTTTTTGCTACAATTTCGAAGATTCATAAAAGGAAGAGTAAATAATTATTAACATCTGCAAGACTGTTCTCTGTTAAATACCTTGACACAAAGCACTTAACTGTCTCGGATTTTCAATTCTATACAGTATGCTGTCCCATTTATTATTTTCAAAAGCAAAAAATATATATTTCAGTAAGAGCAGGATTTTAGTAATAATTTGCTTTACTCACAGTACACCTAATCATCTAAGGTCATATTGTAGCTTCAACAAGAATTTTAATGGAACTTGGAGTATGATAAAGCCTTTTGATTCGAACAGCTCAAATGAGGTCTCAAAAATTGGATGTTGAATCAAACTAGACATTAGTTATAATAGCACTTAATTTATAAATTTATATGCACTTTTAATCTAATGATTGAGTGCATTCACACTTTTATTCATGTGGATTTGTAAGGCTTTGCCTGTCATATAGCTAATTGATCTTATAGAACTAATGTGCTGACCTATTCAGGAGCTTCTTCTATGAGATTTATGGCTGTTCGCATAAACCAAATCTTGTGTGTTTTTTTTCTCTCTTGGTCAAAGAACACATTAATATAATAATTCATATTAAATGTTCAGGTCATACCTTTTGTGTTATGCTACATATGTTCTTTTATACAATTCATTCAGATTGTTTTAATATTTGATATCTCATACATTTTCGATAATCCTTTTTTATATAGGTTATCCAATGCGTCACTTGCTTTTCTGGATTCCAGCAACATTTCTCTGCTTGTAGTTGCAGCTCCATCCAAAAGTCTTCCTCACTGTTTCATCAATATCCTTTTCTTTCTGCTATGACTTTGCTGCATCTGACCACAGCTGTTTTCTGCTACGTAATCATATGCATAGGGGTACCAGGGCAATTACTCCTAGACGATACAGAAAATCTAAAGATGTTGGTGCCATTAAAAGGGAACTCTGGTTCACTCAGATGTGGTTTAAGGTACTTTCCTTGTATGGCCATTCCCTTGTTCGGCTAATTCTGACCCTGACCTTGAACTGTACTTCAATCTTAAAGTTTTCCTCATCTTTCAACAGTATTCATCAGACCATGTAGAGTTTAAGAACTGTAAGATTCATTAGAAATCACAGCTAATTTTTACTTACACAGGCAGATCAGTTCACTGTTACAGGTATTTCAAATTTTCCCTTTTAGTTAATTATCCCCCTCGTCATACATCTCACCCTTTTCTTTTCATAGTGACATTCAGAGAGTTGTCAGACATTAGACGGCCAATGATCAATCATTGATAGCCTATAGATAGTCTCGGGAATGTATTTTTAAATACATTAATATCCTTATTTAACATATAGGAGTCTGGCTGACAACTACCAGTAAGACAACTGACATAATAAATAGATGGGTTGCTTATTTCAACATTAAAAGGCACTGATTGTCAAGAGCAAGAATGGGTTAGGTATAGTAAATCTAACAATACAAACTGATCATACAAAAGTGTGTAGAATATTGGAGATATAATTCCATGTCAATCATTGTATCCTTTTTGGCAGAGGATCATAAAGACCCTTCAGTGTGCAGTTGTAACAGGACCTCAAAGCTGCAGGAGGGGGTCAAGAGACTGTGAGTGACAAATATCACACCTGAAGCCAGTACCACACAGAACAAAGGGCCTGCTGCCATGTGATTTTCCTTTAGTTAGACAGGCATACCTAGGCATACCTCAAATAGATTGTTGAAATCCCAAGAATATGGGGAATGTCCACGTAGGTCTCAACCTAGTCTAGCACATTGGGATAGGGAGATACACGACATAGCCATTCGGAAACCCCTAGGGCCATGGTGTTTAGTCTCCACGCATAGAAGGGGCCTGGCTGTATCCGTTGACATCACAACCGTATTCCTAGGACCGTACATTCAGGATTTATGACCTATCATAGCTTCTGGAGTTTTTAGCTGCTATAAGCCAGGGCTGGATATTTGGGTCCAGCCCAGGGGGTAGAAGGAGGGTGACCCAGAGGGGTTTAAAAGCTCCTTCAGCTCTTGGCCTATGGCTGTTTTTCTGGGAGGTCACGATGACACATTGTGTGAGAGAAGTCACCCAACAGAGGGAACCACAAGCCTCCCATGTGACAGCCCCTCCCCCGCAAGCTAGGCCTTTCATCTGACTGGTAACTTACTCTTAATATCTGCTTGTATCTTTTGGACCACTACTATTGTGTTTATATCTCTGACCATTATGTATGCATAACGCTTATGTATATATTGTATTGTCTAGTGTGCCCTTAAGGCAATTAAATATATAATTTAACCTTGGGCTGTTTTTTTATCTCGATCCCGGAATCCACACATCCATTGTTTATTTCAACTCACATGCTACCGGGGCTGGCTTCTGGCCCGATATAATTCCCGTTACGTACCGGGGCTTATGTCTCATAGCAACTGGTGGCAGCTCTACCAAGCTAATAACGTTATGTTTCACTGAGGTCAGTGAGAGGAGCCTTTCAGCCTGTCAGGGGTGTGAGCGAGATAAGTGCTACGTCAGTGACTGAGTGGGCCAAC
The DNA here is from genome assembly GCF_046119375.1 of Phyllobates terribilis. Lineage (NCBI taxonomy): Eukaryota > Metazoa > Chordata > Amphibia > Anura > Dendrobatidae > Phyllobates > Phyllobates terribilis. The sequence goes on from NW_027362764.1 coordinate 459,029,503, forward strand.
TCTACTCTCCCCCGATACCTTCCTGAACCCGTGAGGACAGGGGGTGTCTGTATAGATCTGTACCAATCTGACCTTACGTGTCCCCGAGGCAGTGAGGAATGTCACGTTAATGCAAAGTACGCATCTGTATCACATGATTCATCTGACGTAATAGCAACATCAGGCGGGGCGCGGTGGGGATCTTCACAAGTGGTGGCAGTGGTGGGATTCTGGGGGATCTCTCTTGTGCCATTCATCCCATGTGGAAATTAGACCATGTAGAGTTTTAGAACTGTAAGATTCATTAGAAATCACAGTGCATTTTTACTTACACAGGCAGATCAGTTCACTTTTCCAGGGATTTCAGGTTCTCATATAGCCAATTATCCCCCTTGTCCTGCCTCTCATTTTTTTATTTTCATAGTGACAATCAGAGAGTTGTCAGAGGTTAGACAGCCAATGATCAATCATTGATAGCCTATACATAGTCTCAGAAAGTCATTTTAAATACATTAATATCCTTCTTTAACATATAGGAATCTGGATGACAACAACCAGTAAGACAATTGACATAAGAAATTGAAGGGATGCTTATTTCAACATTAATAGGCATTGATTGTCAAGTATAGTATAGTATAGTATATTATATATGTAGCTTACCACGGGCTTGGGTGGTCTGATATAGGGACACGGTTCTATTTGTCTACCCTTTTATATGCATCACTTCAACTTTAATATACAGTAAGGTTTTTAATATAGACAGTGTAGGACCGTCCCAATTTAGGGTCACCTTGTCGCTGGTGGGACGGCTTGTATACTTTTTTTGATCAAAAATAGTTCACTAAGTACCCTATATTTCATATGCAACTTTGCTTTACATTTATATGTAATGATGGTAGGGTATGAGAAATTTTTTGTCTTTTGTAGGTTTTGCATCTTTTTGCTAGTGTGAACATTCTCCTATTTCTTGCATGTGTACCATCTTAGACCTCAGTTCACATTGCTTGGTTTTTTGTCTTGTTTGCATTCTGTGCAAATTAGGGGTGTGGCATCCCCCTTGTTGAGCTGGTTAGTATATATGTAGCTTAGCACGGGCTTGGGTGGTCTGATATTGGGACCAGGTTCTACTTGTCTACCCTTTTATATACATCACTTCAACTTTGATATACAGTAAGGTTTTTAATATAGACCGTGTAGGACCGTCCCAATTTAGGGTCACCTTGTCGCTGGTGGGACGGCTTGTATACTTTTTTGATCAAAAATAGTTCACTAAGAACCCTATATTTCATATGCAACTTTGTTTTACATTTATATATAATGATGGTAGGGTATGAGAAATTTTTTGTCTTTTGTAGGTTTTGCATCTTTTTGCTAGTGTGAACATTCTCCTATTTCTTGCATGTGTACCATCTTAGACCTCAGTTCACATTGCTTGGTTTTTTGTCTTGTTTGCATTCTGTGCAAATTAGGGGTGTGGCATCCCCCTTGTTGAGCTGGTTAGTATATATGTAGCTTAGCACGGGCTTGGGTGGTCTGATATTGGGACCAGGTTCTACTTGTCTACCCTTTTATATACATCACTTCAACTTTGATATACAGTAAGGTTTTTAATATAGACCGTGTAGGACCGTCCCAATTTAGGGTCACCTTGTCGCTGGTGGGACGGCTTGTATACTTTTTTGATCAAAAATAGTTCACTAAGAACCCTATATTTCATATGCAACTTTGTTTTACATTTATATATAATGATGGTAGGGTATGAGAAATTTTTTGTCTTTTGTAGGTTTTGCATCTTTTTGCTAGTGTGAACATTCTCCTATTTCTTGCATGTGTACCATCTTAGACCTCAGTTCACATTGCTTGTTTTTTTGTCTTGTTTGCATTCTGTGCAAATTAGGGGTGTGGCATCCCCCTTGTTGAGCTGGTTAGTATATATGTAGCTTACCACGGGCTTGGGTGGTCTGATATTGGGACCCGGTTCTATTTGTCTACCCTTTTATATGCATCACTTCAACTTTGATATACAGTAAGGTTTTTAATGTAGACAGTGTAGGATCGTCCCAATTTAGGGTCACCTTGTCGCTGGTGGGACGGCTTGTATACTTTTTTGATCAAAAATAGTTCACTAAGTACCCTATATTTCATATGCAACTTTGCTTTACATTTATATATAATGATGGTAGGGTATGAGATATTTTTTGTCTTTTGTAGGTTTTGCATCTTTTTGCTAGTGTGAACATGCTCCTATTTCTTGCATGTGTACCATTGATTGTCAAGAGCAAGAATGGGTTAGGTATAGTGATGAGTGAGCATGCTCGTTACTGCTCGGTGCTTGCCCGAGCATCTCATTGCTCGACATGGTTGGCGCTCACCGAGTATTTCCGGGGTTGCTCGGTGAGAGCTCGGGTCCCCTCCCTGCATGTTTGCCGCTCTTTAGAGTGCCAATCAACATGCATGGATTGTCTGCAAAAACACTGTATTGCCGCAGCCATGTTGGTTGTGGCACTACATTGATTGGCTGGCCGCACAGCGACATCAGGTCTATATCAGACCTGGCACCGCCATGATCGTCACAGTCACTCCGGAATCAGACAGTGTAGGGAGAGCTGCTGCTGAGCTAGGGAGAGATTTGCTTGTTTCTATAGTAGGTATACCAGACTATATTAGAAACACATATCCATCTGAACTAACAGTCCTTCTGAGGACTAATCCAGCTGCAGAGATATCAGTGCTATGCGGGCAGGCATGGTATATAGCAGACTGCAGTGCACATAGCAAGAGGGTCCATTCCAGTTCTGTCTGCTGGTCCTTATACAGATATTTGTAGAACTACACCAAGGGATCAGGGGCCAGGAATATATTTTTTTTATCTTAATCTTGATTATTTGCTTAAAAAAGCAAACTAGAGAACACTGTTTATCTGCGCCATTTGCTTGTTGGCACTGCAGAATACAGCAAGGTCCTTTCCATATTGCAGCGCAAAAAATCCAGCTATTTAAAACTGTGATTTGTCCGTCACATGAATCACATATACAGTACAGACCAAAAGTTTGGACACACCTTCTTATTTAAAGATTTTTCTGTATTTTCATGACTATGAAAATTGTACATTCACACTGAAGGCATCAAAACTATGAATTAACACATGTGGAATTATATAGTTAACAAAAAAGTGTGAAACAACTGAAAATATGTCTTATATTCTAGGTTCTTCAAAGTTGCCACCTTTTGCTTTGATGACTTCTTTGCACACTCTTGGCATTCTCTTGATGAGCTTCAAGAGGTAGTCACCGGAAATGGTCTTCCAACAATCTTGAAGGAGTTCCCAGAGATGCTTAGCACTTGTTGGCCCTTTTGCCTTCACTCTGCAGTCCAGCTCACCCAAAACCATCTCGATTGGGTTCAGGTCTGGTGACTGTGGAGGCCAGGTCATCTGGCGTAGCACCCCATCACTCTCCTTCTTGGTCAAATAGCCCTTACACAGCCTGGAGGTGTGTTTGGGATCATTGTCCTGTTGAAAAATAAATGATAGTCCAGGTGGTTGGAACCAAAGATCTCAAATTTGGACTCATCTGACCAAAGCACAGATTTCCACTGGTCTAATGTCCATTCCTTGTGTTCTTTAGCCCAAACAAGTCTCTTCTGCTTGTTACCTGTCCTTAGCAGTGGTTTCCTAGCAGCTATTTTACCATGAAGGCCTGCTGCACAAAGTCTCCTCTTAACAGTTGTTGTAGAGATGCGTCTGCTGCTAGAACTCTGTGTGGCATTAACCTGGTCTCTAATCTGAGCTGCTGTTAACCTGCGATTTCTGAGGCTGGTGACTCGGATAAACTTATCCTCAGAAGCAGAGGTGACTCTTGGTCTTCCTTTCCTGGGGCGGTCCTCATGTGAGCCAGCTTATTTGTAGCGCTTGATGGTTTTTGCAACTGCACTTGGGGACACTTTCAAAGTTTGCCCAATTTTTCGGACTGACTGACCTTCATTTCTTAAAGTAATAATGGTCACTCGTTTTTCTTTACTTAGCTGCTTTTTTCTTGCCATAATGCAAATTCTAACAGTCTATTCAGTAGGACTATCAGCTGTGTATCCACCTGACTTCTGCACAACACAACTGATGGTCGCAACCCCATTTATAAGGCAAGAAATCCCACTTATTAAACCTGACAGGGCACACCTGTGAAGTGAAAACCATTTCCGGTGACTACCTCTTGAAACTCATCAAGAGAATGCCAAGAGTGTGCAAAGCAGTCATCAAAGCAAAAGGTTGTTACTTTGAAGAATCTAGAATATAAGACATATTTTCAGTTGTTTCACACTTTTTTGTTAAGTATATAATTCCACATGTGTTAATTCATAGTTTTGATGCATTCAGTGTGAATGTGCAATTTTCAAAGTCATAAAAATACTGAAAAATCTTTAAATGAGAAGGTGTGTCCAAACTTTTGGTCTGTACTGTAAGTTCGCTCCAAATTCAGTCATTTGTAGTGAGCATGGAAGACATTGTCCTTCATTTAAAATGAGCAAGGCACGTGGCAAGGGACGGGGAACTGGACGTGATGGTGATGGTGAATTCAGAGGCCGTGGGCAAGCTGAAATTGTGCTACAACAAACACCAACATCTTCTCATTCGACCTTCCTGTCCCAATTAATAGGGGACCGCTTAAAACCACTATTGAACACAGAGCAGTGTGAAAAGGTTATTGGTTGGATAGCAGATAATGCTTCCAGTCACTTAGCCACCACCACCCTGTCTACCACACGTCAAGTCTCAGTAGCCGTGAGTCTGGACCGCATATTCCTCACCCTGATCTTCCTTCCTCCCACCATGCCGAGTGCCCAGAGACAACTAATCCCACACTTGGACACTCCAAAGAGCTGTTCACTTTTCCATTTGTAGATTTGGGCCTCTCGCCCGGTCCACTTGAAGCAGGGAAAGAGGAATTCGCATGTAGCGATGCCCAAATATTTGAGCAGCCACGATCATATAAAGGCGATGGTGGGAATTGTGAAACACAAAAGGTGGACGATGATGAGACAAAATTGCCAGAAAGTCAGGAAGAGGACCAAAGTGCGGAAGTGGAAGATGAGGTGGTGGATGATATAGTAACTGACCCAACCAGGCAGGAGGACATGCAGAGCGAGGACAGCGCACACAGGAGAAGGGAGGCAGGGCACCCCAACAGGCAGGAAGAAGCAGTGTGGTGCCCGCAGACAGATAGTGGGCAACCATTTCCTGTAACACCAAAATGACGGATGTTGCTAGTAGTGTTGAGCCACCCCCGTAGTGTTCGAGTTCGGTTCGGTTCGTCGAACACCCGTGTGTGATCCATTTACAAGGATCTATTGTAGGGCAAGTCTCATTCCAGCAGCCGCGTAATTCCAGCTCCAGTACCGTCCACTAAAGCTGCTGCAGTTAAAAAGCTTTTATAAGGATCGAGCTCGGCTGTCCACCGCAAGGCATCCTACCGCCAGTCCCAGCCCCTATGCCTTGGGGTGCCTCCTGATGCTCTTCACTGAGTATCCCGTGGTCCCGAAGCATTTCCTTTGAAAAAATGAAGTGTCCAAACTACAGGTAGTGTAGCTTGCTTAACAGCTGGGATAATCCGCTGACTAGCAGACACTGCTACTAGGCACAAAGTATTTCCTGGGCTAGATGCAGTTAAAAATTTGTAATTAGATACTCTCATTGGATGCTGAGAAAGCATTCCATAGAGTCTCCTGGCACGCCATATATTATTCTCTTAAAAAGCTTGGGGTAGGGGTCTAGGGGACCCTTTTATAGCCAAAATCACGGCTCTGTATCGCAATACGTCACCTAGGCTGAAGATAAATGGAACTGTAGCACCCTGAGGGCTCGGTTGCTACAGAGGTATTGCACCTCACCCAGTGGTGTGATACCTCACTCTCAGGTAAGGATGGAGTGTGGATCAGGACCCGACACCTGCATGCATTACACCACATTCCCGTGGGGCAGGGCGACCAATATGCCCCTGAGATGGGCAAGACAGTCCCTGTCCCTGGCTGGAGTGGGGGGAGGGAACACTGAGGAAGGGGAACCCTGTGTAACGGGTCTGGGAGGTGGAACCACAGAGCAACTATACAAAGGGGCAGTCCTTGTAAGGAAGCGGGTGACACCCAGGGAAGGCGGGCAGGCAGTCACGGCTAGTGACGGGGACAGTCTCTGGGTAAGAGGGCAGGAGATCACGGCAAGTGATAGGGACAGTCTCTGGGTAGGCTAGCAGGCAGGTAGCGGGTGGACGCTCCCAGGTGAGCGGGCGAGAGTCTCTGGACAAGCGGGTGGTCACAGCAAGTGACGGCTGAGCCTCCAGGTAGGCAACCAGGCAGGTAGCGGGTGGATGCTCCCAGGTGAGCGGGCGAGAGTCTCTGGACAAGCAGGTGGTCACAGCAATTGACGGCTGAGCCTCCAGGTAGGCAAGCAGGCAGGTAGTGGGTGGACGCTCCCAGGTGAGCGGGCGAGAGTCTCTGGACAAGCGGGTGGTCACAGCAAGTGACGGCAGAGCCTCCAGTTAGGCAAACAGGCAGGTAACAGGTGGACGCTCCCAGGTGAGCGGGCAAGAGTCTCTGGATGGGCAGGTTGTCACAGCACGTGACGGCAGAGCCTCCCGGTAGGCTAGCGGGCAGGTAGCAGGTGAGCACTCCCAGGTGAGTGGGTAAGATTCTCTGGACAGGCAGGTGGTCACAGCACGTGACGGCAGAGCCTCCAGGTAGGCTAGCAGGCAGGTAGCAGGTGAGCGCTCCCAGGTGAGCGAGCAGCCGGATCCATAGACAGACTGGCAGGGCTGGTAGGCAGACTGTCGGACCGCAGGAATAACAGCAGATAGACACGAGTCAGGCAGGTATCAGACAGGAAACTGGCAGGTAACTGGAAACGGGACCTGAGAGCTGAAGCAGAGTGATGAACTATGCTACAACATTGCTCGGGCACCTCCATTTTGGAGGAGGTGCCTTATATATGGTGAGGTCCTCCGGCCATTGGCCGGGTACTCTTTAGGACGGCGCGCGCGGCCCCTTTAAGAGAGGGGGAGCACGCGCGTGCGTGCCCTAAGCACAGTGGCCGGGAAGCAGCTCGCGCTGCCAGCAGAGCGGGAGGTGGACGCCGGGCACGGAGCGGAGAGGTGAGGGGAACAGCGTCCCTGCCTAGCAGGAGGCAGGGACGCCGACGCTACACCCTGTAGTGCAGGAGCAGGGAGGAAGCAGTTCCTGGGTGCATTGAGAAGGGGATATAAAAGGTGGGCACCATCTTAGTTCAGTGCAGAGAAGTCTGAGCAGAAGTGACAGGGAGCAGGGGCTCTGCATGAGCTCTGCTCCGGAGGCGGGCCTAGTAACAGAGGCCCAGACCTGGAAGAGGGAGAAGGAAGGAAGAGGAGCGGAGAAGGCTCCAGGAACGAGGAACGAAGGGATCCCAGGGGTGCGGACGGGCGAGTCGCCACCGCACGCCCGAATCCACCTGCGTGGAGGGGTCAGACCAAAGGGGGAGACCAGTCCCCGAAACTAGTGGAGGCGGGAAACGACCCTCAGCTAGAAACCGGAGGCTGTGACATTTTATGTGGCGCATCCCCTCGCTACACCCGCTAGGAAGGCACCACATAGGGTCAGGGAAACTGGCGCCAAGTTTACCAAGAGGAGGCCCGAGGCAGCCGGACAGAAGCGTTGGTAAGAAAGGCCAGACAAAGGACACACAAAGGGGGTCCTGTGAAGCGCTCCAAAGTTATCTGGGAGTTGTCTGAGCCCCTCACCTGGTGAGCACAGTACGACGTGGGCAGCCGTTACCTGCAGAAGAGTTCTGGATAGTAAGAACTGTGAGTAAAGGCCCTGGACTGCATCACTGACTCCGAGTCGGTACTGCTGCTGCCCTGCACCATCACCCCCATCCTCCTCATACACTGCCCTGAGGCTATAATCCTCCCGTGGGGAGTTATGCTATGCTCTGCTGCACCCACAACACCAGACTCAGCGGTCTGCCCTGCAGCGGCAGTTCACTCTGACCGCAATCCACGGGTGGCGTAGTCGGACATTTAAACATCAAAACCACATAAATAGTTCCGCCACTGGTTTGACCGCCCTGAGCCACGGAACCGGGTCGCCGCCACGGAGACTACAACCACCAGCATCCACCAAAAAGGGTCCATCTCCGGGTGTCCCAAGGCCCAGGGGGCGCGTCAGAACATCTTCATCACCTTTCATAATCACCAATGGAAAAATGAGAGAAAAAGAAAAGCGACAACAAAGCCCCAAATAAGCATAGAAAAAATATAATTTTTATTAAATACACAAGTCAAAAAATAATACATTAAAGAGCTTAAAGGCACAGAGTGCCACAGATGTAGTTAAAAAACCAAGGACACCAAAAGGCCTCCACAATAACCCAATGTAGACGACAATTAGGGGTGTATATTAATAGCACCACACATGCTTACATCGGTAGTAACACTAAAAAAGGGACAATTCCCAGATATCAAAAAGTATGCAAGAGAGGGGTAAGTAGAGCCTATAAAGGGTGAAAGGCAAAATATCAAGATAAATAGCCAATAGTTACCCAAATTGCAAATAACGGTGGTGCGTCAAATGAAGGAAGAAAAGGGGAGGGGGGCCTTATGGTGTCACCCCTACGCGCGTTTCGGCAGGCCTTCGTCAGGGGGCATGGAGGTAAAGAACACTGGGGCCATTTAAATAGCCAGTCCAATGATTAGTAAATGGTGCACAGCCGCTGGGAACATGTATAGGTGTGTCCAAGGACCTTAATGACGCTTCTCGCGTCATAGTGGGCGGGGCGAGCCGCGGCGTCCGCATCATGTGACACCGACGTGACAGTCAGCTGACTGGCCCGCAGGTCCTCACATAGAGATGCAGAGGGCCGCGGCGCGCGCCGCCAGCATGACACGGAAGCGTTCACGGTCGCTAGGCAACCCAGCAAGGAATAGATAAGTGTGTGGGATGGCGAGGCCTGCCCATAATAGGCAGCATGTGAAACCAAGCCAACAGACACACTAATGGAGTGAGGAACAAGGCAGTGAGCCAAGAGCAAAGGAAATAGAGATGCACACAGTAGCAGGTTCGCACCCACCAAACAAGCATGGCAAAGAAACTTCATTTATATTTTACAATCAAATATAATGACAGTATATAATTATTATATCAAGCACCAATGTAAATACCATTATCCAGACAGAATTGTCATAGTTGGAGCGAAGTGGCCAACAATATTATCAAAGATAAATTTGCATAACAGCCATACATTTAATAGGATGATGGAATCAACATATCCATAATGCACAAAAACACAAAAGAAAATTATATAACAAATAACATAGTTGACCAGAAAAATGGATCCGCCTAGGAAACGTGAATTGAGGAGCAGCAGGTGTAGAGTTTTACATCAAATAAGGAGGCTAGAATGGAGACCACAGTGTGTTGACCACGTAAATAGATGGGATAAAAATATCTAGAAAATGAATAAAAATGTGGAACAAATTAGTAACACATAGCACATAAATGGCGACACAGGTGAGATTATGAGAGGTTGGACACAACCAGGAGACAATCACAAAAAGGGAACAAAGCTAAGGGACTCGTTCAAGCCCTTGGGATGTACAGTATCTAATTGCCATATCCAGCGGGCCTCCAATTGGGCCAGCCGTTGGCTTATTTTACCACCACGTCTCTCAACCCAGAACTATCACAATTGTGATGAAGTTTAAAGTGACGGGGAATGGTCCTGAGCGTGGAAGCATCCGCGTGACCTGCCGCAGACTGAATGCCCAGAACATGCTCACGAACTCGAATTTTAAGTTGGCGGGAGGTGAGTCCCACATATATAAGACCACAAGGACAGGTGGCAAAGTAGATCACGTATCTTGACATACAATTGATTGACTTGCGTGTGTCATATGTCCTTGTATGAGATGAATTAAAAAATTGAGTAGCATGTTCAATGTTAGGGCAAGCAATGCAGCGGCCACACGGATTGCATCCAGGCGCAGGACCAGACCCGTCAATAAAACCCTTACCCCGAGTGGGTTGATAGTGGCTACGGACCAAAAGGTCTCGAAGATTTCTAGATCTCCTAATGGTAATGTTGGGAGCAGAGGGTATAAATTTGGAAATAATAGGATCCGTTTGTAAAATTGGCCAAGCCTTGGCAAGGCAGGAACGCATACGGGCAAATTGGGAGTGATATTGTGTGATGAATCTCACATGATTCTTCTGATTAGCCTTAGCTGTATTTTTGTAAAGTAGATCATGTCGTTTAGACCATAGTGCCCGGTTGAACGCCTTTTTAACAGAGCGTCTACTATAGCCTCTCTCTAGAAATCGTATCTTGAGATCATTAGCTTGCTTGATAAATTCCCGATCGTCGGAACAAATTCGACGTAATCTGAGAAACTGACCAATAGGCACTGAACGAATCATGTACCTTGGGTGTGCTGAAGAGGCATGTAGTAGGCAGTTGGTGGCCGTAGTTTTCCTGAAGATGCTAGTCTGCAGGAATTCACGCTCATCTTTTTGAATGGTAACATCCAAGAACGTAATTTTATTTTTGTCGCATTGAAATGTAATAAAAATATTGAGATCATTTAAGTTGAGAGACTGCATAAAAGATTGTAATTGTTCCTCAGGTCCCTGCCAAACGAACAGTATGTCATCAATGTACCGCATCCAGAAGGGGATGCGGTCCATTGATGACAGCTGCCCGTGCAGGGTAAGGTCCCTCTCCCACAGCCCCAGGAATAAATTAGCGTAAGCCGGTGCAAAAGAGGCCCCCATGGCCGTTCCCTGGAGCTGGAGGTAGAAGGAACCTTTGAAAATAAAAAAATTATGAGTGAGCGAGAACTCGAGGAGCTCAAGAATAAATAGTACAATATCGGCCGGCAAATTAGAATTAGTGAGGAAAAAGTGAGTGGCCTTGATGCCATCTGTATGTTTAATACTCGTATATAGTGACTCGACGTCACCTGTCACCAACAGCATATCCTCACTAAGACTAAGACCGTCCACCTTTTTAAGCAGATCCCCAGTATCCAACAGGAACGAGGGCAAAGTCTCCACTAACGGTTGAAGTTTGGATTCGATCCATGAGTTGACATTTTCAAGGAAACCACCCGTGCCAGATATGATAGGGCGCCCAGGTGGTGTCTCCATATTCTTATGTATCTTGGGGAGAAGTTAAAAGGTTGCTATCGAGGGCTCCACGACCGGTAGCGCCGAAACCAGCTCTTTTGTTATGACTCCATTCTCCATCGCCATATTAATAATTTTAGATAATTTAGCAACGAATGACTGTAGCGGATTAAATGTCAGACGTTTGTAACATAGTTCGTTAGAAAGTTGACGGTAGGCCTCGTTCTCATAGAGAGTGGTAGGCCATATAACAACATTACCGCCTTTATCGGCTGGCTTGAGCACCACATCGGGGAGCCCACGAAGCAACCTCAACCTCTCCCTTTCAAGATTAGATAAATTATCATGTTCCACAAAATGGGGAATCTTATTAAATTCCTTAGACACCACCTGGACAAACATATCAACACTGGCACAGGTGGAAAGTGGAGGGAATTTTTTAGAGCGAGGCCTGATGGAACTGGGGATCTTACCTCCTTCGGTGTCCGTACTCTCCCGGGCCAAATCCTCCAAAGTATCTAACGCTTCTTGTTCCTCCTCTGTAGGGAAAAGAGAGTAGAGATGTGCATCAAAAAAATGTTTTTTGTAGATCAACTTGCGTGCAAAGAGATGGAGATCTTTAATGGCCGTGAAGCAATCAAATTTGGCCTTCGGAGCATAAGTGAGGCCTTTATTCAAGATGTCAAGATCAGTAGAACTGAGTTGATGATTACTAAGATTGATTACCTTGTTATCCATCTTTGTTCCCTCGGGGGAGTTGAAATTACGTCTTTTATAGGGATGGAATTCAAAGTCACGAGACTTATGAGGCTCGCGCCCAGATCGTGTTCTCATGGAGGAAATGGAGGTTGCAGAGGATACACTAATGGAGGAGAGCGAAGCATCCGAAGGAAGACGCGTCTCCCTAGGAGTATGGCCGCCACTTCTTTTCCATAAATAGACTGAATTATTACTGAAGTCATTTTGATCTCTTACTAATTTTTTAGTTTGTGTGTCTTTAATTTTTTGTACACACTCATCTATATTTTTCTCAATGCGAACGTTCAATGCTTCAAGGCGTTCAACCGGCCAGGACGTCTTAAAAATGAGTTGTAATTCATCTATAGATTTGTCAAGATCAGCAATTAGTTTGGTATTATGATCAATAAGGAGTTGCATAAGTGTGGTGGAACACTTACTACAGGCCGCCTCCCATCCCGATAAAAAGTCACCATCATCAACTATGAAGGTGGGGATAGTGCGGACACGAAGTCCTCTAGGTATCAGGTTGCACAGGATGTATTTTTGGAGAAATGCCCTATTCCACCATAATTTAGTGCGCTTAATCAAAAATTGTTGAAGTGTATTGGATTGTTTGTCCCAGTTGTGGTCATCCTCCCGCAAGTCACCAGTGCCTTCAGCTCTGAATGTATGGTCAATATGAGAGAGCCAACCCTGTTCTTTGGTAGAGATGAGCGGTGTTCGACTAGAACTGTTCGCCAATCTCAAATTCGAGCTGTTTTGGGCGGTGTTCGAGTTGTTCGACGAACCCGAACGATTTGCAAAAAATTCGGCTGTTCGAGGTTATGTTCGATAACTGTTCGTGCACCAAAAGCGTGTCCTGCATGTCTGGCGCTATTTAGAGCACCAATCATGCAGGGATTGTCTGCCACTCACTGTAATGCCTCAGGCATGGTGGTTGTGGCATTACAGTGATTGCCCAAATCGATGGGAACAGTGCCAACAGTGAAACATGAAAAGCCGGCAATTCAGCAGCGGCATACACCGGTACCCGACAATTTAGAACCGAAAGAATAGAGCTTCACACATAGATTAGATAGATATAAACATGCCAATCACATATATAATAAGTACAGTGATAGTGTTGGTTACTGTACTTGTCATTTAGTGTAAAGGATTTATCAAAAAAAATAATAGTGTTTTCATGCACCGTCTCTTTAAAAAAGCCGGCCGGCAATTCAGCAGCGGTACCCGACAATTTAGAATAGAAGGAATAGAGAATCACACATAGATTAGATAGATAGAAACATGTCAGTCACATATATATGAAGTACAGTGACAGTGTTGCTTACTGTACTTGTCATTTAGTGTAAAGGATTTATTAAAAAAAATAATAGTGTTTTCATGCACCGTCTCTTTAAGAAAGCCGGCTGGCAATTCAGCATCTGTACCCGACAATTTATAACAGACAGAATAGAGCTTCACACATAGATTAGATAGATAGAATCATGTCAGTCACATATATAAGAAGTACAGTGACAGTGTTGGTTACTGTACTTGTCATTTAGTATTAAAATAAAGGATTTATTATTAAAAAAATTGGCGTGGGGTTCCCCTTAATATTAGGCTCTAGCGGAGGTTAAGCAGACAGCTGGGGCAGATGTTTGAAGCCTGGGAAGGGGGTAATACCCACGGAGCTTCCCAGGCTACTAATATAAGCCCCCAGCTGAATACCTAGCCTTTACTAGCTATTAAAATGGGGGACCCCCCAAAAAAATGACGTGGGGTCCCCCCTAATTTAATAGCTAGCAAAGGCTAGGCAGACAGCTGGGGGCTGATATTAATAGCCCAGGAAGGGAGCCATGAATATTGGCCCCCTCCCAGGCTAGAAACACCAGCCGTCAGCCGCCTCAGAAATGGCGCATTCATAGGATGCGCCAACTCTGGCACTTAGCCTCGCTCTTCCACGCTGCCCTGGTGCGGTGGCAGGGGGTAATAGGGTTGGGGTTGATGTCAGCTTATAATGCCAGCTGACATCAAGCCCAGGTTAGTAATGGAGAGGCGTCTATAAGACACCCCCATTACTAACCCCATAGTCAAAGTTAAAAAAAACACAAACACCCAGAATAAAGTCCTTTAATTGAAATAAAGACACAATTCTTTATTGTTCTAAATTAAACCATACTTACCGTCACGCCCATTCCAGCTGAAGCCAACGATCTCCTGCAATAAAAGAAAAATAATAAAGCAACCTCATCCTTACCTTTCCATAGTTCCCACGACAGCTTCAGCTCTGCTACATCGAGATGACAGGCTGGACCGCAGCAGAACGCTGCCATCCAGCCTGTCATCCTGCAGACACTGAGAAGCGCAGGCTTGCTTGCGCTCTGCAGTGTCTGGCTGTGACGGCATAAAGATGAGCCGAGGTCATGTCCAATGAACTCGGCTCACCTCATGCACGTCACTGACAGCGTGGGAGAATTCTCCTGCACTCAGCACTTCAGCGTGAGAATTCTCCCACGCTGTCAGTGACGTACATGAGGTCAGCTGAGTTCATTGGACATGAATGAGCTCACCTCATGCACGTCACTGACAGCGTGGGGGAATTCTCACGCTGTAGCGCTGAGTGCAGGAGAATTTTCCCACGCTGTCAGGGACGTGCATGAGGTGAGCTGAGATCATTGGACATGAATGAGCTCACCTCATGCACGTCACTGACAGCGTGGGAAAATTCTCCTGCACTCAGCGCTTCAGCGTGAGAATTTTCCCACGCTGTCAGTGACGTGCATGAGGTGAGCTCATTCATGTCCAATGAACTCAGCTGACCTCATGTACGTCACTGACAGCGTGGGAGAATTTTCACGCTGAAGTGCTGAGTGCAGGAGAATTCTCCCACGCTGTCAGTGACGTGCATGAGGTGCGCCGAGTTCATTGGACATGAACTTGTCTCATCTTTATGCCGTCACAGCGAGACACTGAGGAGCGCAAGCATGCCTGCGCTTCTCAGTGTCCGCGGGATGACAGGCTGGATGGCAACTTTCTGCTGCGGTCCAACCTGTCATCTCGATGTAGCAGAGCTGAAGCTGTCTGGGAACCATGGAAAGGTAAGGATGAGGTTGCTTTATTATTTTACTTTTATTGCAGGAGATCGTTGGCTTCAGCTGGAATGGGTGTGATGGTAAGTATGGTTTAATTTAGAACAATAAAGAATTGTGTCTTTATTTCAATTAAAGGACTTTATTCTGGGTGTTGTGTTTTTTTAAATACTTTACTAGAAATTCATGGTGGTCATGTCTAATATTGGCGTGACCCCATGAATTTCGGGCTTAGGGCCAGCTGATAATGCCAAGCTGGCCTTAACCCCTTTATTACCCAGTGAGCCACCGCACCAGGGCCCTGGATGAGTTGGGTACAGCGCCAGAAGATGGCGCTTCTATGAACGCGCCATTTTCTGGGGCGGCTGCGGACTGCAATTTGCAGCGGGTGGGGCCCAAAAAGCTTGGGCCTCCCTGCGCTGCGGATTCCAGCTCCCAGCTGCCTAGTTGTACCTGGCTGGGCACAAAAATAGGGCGAAGCCCCACGCATTTTTTTTTTAAATTATTTCATGAAATTCATGGAATAATTAAGAAAAAAAGGGCTTCCCTATATTGTTGTGTCCAACCAGGTACAAATAGGCAGCTGGTGGTTGGGGGCAGCGCGTCCCTGCCTGCTGTACCTGGCTGGACACAAATATAGTGCGAAACCCCACGTCAATTTTTTTTTAATTATTTCATGAAATAATTTTTTTAAAAAAGGGCTTCCCTATATTGTTGTGTCTGGCCAGGTACAAATAGGCAGCTGGTGGTTGGGGGCAGCCCGTTCCTGCCTGCTGTACCTGACTGGACACAAATATAGGGCGAAGCCCCACGTCAATTTTTTTTCAATTATTTCAGGAAATTCATGAAATAATGAAAAAAAAATTGATGTGGGGCTTCGCACTATATTTGTGTCCAGTCAGGTACAGCAGGCAGGAACGGGCTGCTCCCAACCACCAGCTGCCTATTTGTACCTAGCCGGACACAACAATATAGGGAAGCCCTTTTTTTCTTAATTATTCCATGAATTTCATGAATTTAAAAAAAAATACGTGGAGCTTCGCCCTATTTTTGTGTCCAGCCAGGTACAACTAGGCAGCTGGGGGCTGGAATCTGCAGCGCAGGGAGGCCCAAGCTTTCTGGGCCCCACCCGCTGCAAATTGCAGTCCGCAGCCGCCCCGGAAAATGGCGCGTTCATAGAAGCGCCATCTTCTGGCGCTGTACCCAACTCATCCAGGGCCCTGGTGCGGTGGCTCACTGGGTAATAAAGGGGTTAAGGCCAGCTTGGCATTATCAGCTGGCCCTAAGCCCGAAATTCATGGGGTCACGCCAATATTAGACATGACCACCATGAATTTCTAGTAAAGTATTTAAAAAAAACACAAACACCCAGAAAAAAGTCTTTTAATTGAAATAAACACACAATTCTTTATTGTTCTAAATTAAACCATACTTACTGCCACGCACATTCCAGCTGAAGCCAATGATCTCCTGCAATAAAAGTAAAATAATAAAGCAACATCATCCTTACCTTTCCATGGTTCCCAGGACAGCTTCAGCTCTGCTACATCGAGATGACAGGCAGGACCGCTGCAGAACGCTGCCATCCAGCCTGTCATCCCGCAGACACTGAGAAGCGCAGGCATGCTTGCGCTACTCAGTGTCTGGCTGTGACGGCATCCAGATGAGCCGAGGTGATGTCCAATGAACTCGGCTCACCTCATGCACGTCATTGACAGCGTGGGAAAATTCTCACGCTGAAGCGCTGAGTGCAGGAGAATTTTCCCACGCTGTCAGTGACGTACATGAGGTGAGCCGAGTTCATTGTCGGCTCATCTGGATGCCGTCACAGTCAGACACTGAGGAGCGCAAGCATGCCTGCGCTTCTCAGTGTCTGCGGGATGACAGGCTGGATGGCAGCGTTCTGCTGCGGTCCAGCCTGTCATCTCGATGTAGCAGAGCTGGAGCCGTCCTGGGAACCATGGAAAGGTAAGGATGAGGTTGCTTTATTATTTTTCTTTTATTGCAGGAGATCGTTGGCTTCAGTTGGAATGGGCGTGACGGTAAGTATGGTTTAATTTAGAACAATAAAGAATTGTGTCTTTATTTCAATTAAAGGACTTTATTCTGGGTGTTTGTGTTTTTTTTTTAACTTTGACTATGGGGTTAGTAATGGGGGTGTCTTATAGACGCCTCTCCATTACTAACCTGGGCTTGATGTCAGCTGGCATTATAAGCTGACATCAACCCCAACCCTATTACCCCCTGCCACCGCACCAGGGCAGCGTGGAAGAGCGAGGCTAAGTGCCAGAATTGGCGCATCCTATGGATGCGCCATTTCTGGGGCGGCTGACGGCTGGTGTTTCTAGCCTGGGAGGGGGCCAATATTCATGGCTCCCTTCCTGGGCTATTAATATCAGCCCCCAGCTGTCTGCCTAGCCTTTGCTAGCTATTAAATTAGGGGGGACCCCACGTCATTTTTTTGGGGGGGGTCCTCCATTTTAATAGCTAGTAAAGGCTAGGTATTCAGCTGGGGGCTTATATTAGTAGCCTGGGAAGCTCCGTGGGTATTACCCCCTTCCCAGGCTTCAAACATCTGCCCCAGCTGTCTGCTTAACCTCCGCTAGAGACTAAAATTACGGGGAACCCCACGCCAATTTTTTTTAATAATAAATCCTTTATTTTAATACTAAATGACAAGTACAGTAACCAACACTATTACTGCACTTATTATATATGTGACTGACATGTTTCTATCTATCTAATCTATGTGTGAAGCTCTATTCTGTCTGTTATAAATTGTCGGGTACAGATGCTGAATTGCCGGCCGGCTTTTTTAAAGAGACGGTGCATGAAAACACTATTATTTTTTTTGATAAATCCTTTACACTAAATGACAATTACAGTAAGCAACACTGTCACTGTACTTCGTATATATGTGGCTGACATGTTTCTATCTATCTAATCTATGTGTGATTCTCTATTCCTTCTATTCTAAATTGTCGGGTACAGATGCTGAATTGCCAGCCGGCTTTTTTAAAGAGACGGTGCATGAAAACACTATTATTTTTTTTAATAAATCCTTTGCAGTAAATGACAAGTACAGTAAGCAACACTGTCACAGTACTTCATATATATGTGACTGACATGTTTCTATCTATCTAATCTATGTGTGAAGCTCTATTCTGTCTGTTATAAATTGTCGGGTACCGCTGCTGAATTGCCGGCCGGCTTTTTTAAAGAGACGGTGCACGAAAACACTATTATATTTTTTAATAAATCCTTTACACTAAATGACAAGTACAGTAAGCAACACTGTCACTGTACTTCATATATATGTGACTGACATGTTTCTATCTATCTAATCTATATGTGATGCTCTATTCCTTCATGTCTAAATTGTCGGGTACCGGTGTATGCCGCTGCTGAATTGCCGCCGGCTTTTTTAAAGAAAGCGTCTTCTGAGCAGTTTGTGAGCTTTTGGACACCTTTGAAGGTGTTTTCTATGTGTTCCTATGTGTTTTTGTTTGCCTGCCATTGGTTTTAATGGTGTTCGACGGTGTTCTAAGGTGTTCGACGAACAGTTTGACGAACAGTTCCTCGAACATCCCGGTGTTCGACGAACCGAACCGAACCCGAACACTACGGGGTGGCTCAACACTATTCTTTGGCTCTGTAATCCATATCTGTGGATAGAAAAGGATCAGTGAAAACCACAGTAAGTTTTATATAGAGGATATACCACAGAGACGCCCGCATAATAATGTCAATCATAGAATGCTAATATGCAGACATGGGGATATAGTAACATGAGTACAGGGGGCATCGCAAAGAAACATGAAAAAATGAGAGAAAAAGAAAAGCGACAACAAAGCCCCAAATAAGCATAGAAAAAATATAATTTTTATTAAATACACAAGTCAAAAAATAATACATTAAAGAGCTTAAAGGCACAGAGTGCCACATATGTAGTTAAAAAACCAAGGACACCAAAAGGCCCCCACAATAACCCAATGTAGACGACAATTAGGGGTGTATATTAATAGCACCACACATGCATACATCGGTAGTAACACTAAAAAAGGGACAATTCCCAGATATCAAAAAGTATGCAAGAGAGGGGTAAGTAGAGCCTATAAAGGGTGAAAGGCAAAATATCAAGATAAATAGCCAATAGTTACCCAAATTGCAAATAACGGTGGTGCGTCAAATGAAGGAAGAAAAGGGGAGGGGGGCCTTATGGTGTCACCCCTACGCGCGTTTCGGCAGGCCTTCGTCAGGGGGCATGGAGGTAAAGAACACTGGGGCCTCTTAAATAGCCAGTCCAATGATTAGTAAATGGTGCACAGCCGCTGGGAACATGTATAGGTGTGTCCAAGGATCTTAATGACGCTTCTCGCGTCATAGTGGGCGGGGCGAGCCGCGGCATCCGCATCATGTGACACCGACGTGACAGTCAGCTGACTGGCCCGCAGGTCCTCACATAGAGATGCAGAGAGCCGCGGCGCGCGCCGCCAGCATGACACGGAAGTGTTCACGGTCGCTAGGCAACCCAGCAAGGAATAGATAAGTGTGTGGGATGGCGAGGCCTGCCCATAATAGGCAGCATGTGAAACCAAGCCAACAGACACACTAATGGAGTGAGGAACAAGGCAGTGAGCCAAGAGCAAAGGAAACAGAGATGCACACAGTAGCAGGTTCGCACCCACCAAACAAGCATGGCAAAGAAACTTCATTTATATTTTACAATCAAATATAATGACAGCATATAATTATTATATCAAACACCAATGTAAATACCATTATCCAGACAGAATTGTCATAGTTGGAGCGAAGTGGCCAACAATATTATCAAAGATAAATTTGCATAACAGCCATACATTAAATAGGATGATGGAATCAACATATCCATAATGTACAAAAACACAAAAGAAAATTATATAACAAATAACATAGTTGACCAGAAAAATGGATGCGCCTAGGAAACATGAATTGAGGAGCAGCAGGTATAGAGTTTTACATCAAATAAGGAGGCTAGAATGGAGACCACAGTGTGTTGACCACATAAATAGATGGGATAAAAATATCTAGAAAATGAATAAAAATGTGGAACAAATTAGTAACACATAGCACATAAATGGCGACACAGGTGAGGTTATGAGAGGATGGACACAACCAGGAGACAATCACAAAAAGGGAACAAAGCTAAGGGACTCGTTCAGGCCCTTGGGATGTACAGTATCTAATTGCCATATCCAGCGGGCCTCCAATTGGGCCAGCCGTTGGCTCATTTTACCACCACGTATGGTGGAAGGAAGAAAATCTATACCCCGAACTCTCAACCCAGAACTATCACAATTGTGATGAAGTTTAAAGTGACGGGGAATGGTCCTGAGCGTGGAAGCATCCGCGTGACCTGCCGCAGACTGAATGCCCAGAACATGCTCAAGAACTCGAATTTGAAATTGGCGGGAGGTGAGTCCCACATATATAAGACCACAAGGACAGGTGGCAAAGTAGATCACGTATCTTGACATACAATTGATTGACTTGCGTATGTCATATGTCCTTGTATGAGATGAATTAAAAAATTGAGTAGCATGTTCAATGTTAGGGCAAGCAATGCAGCAGCCACACGGATTGCATCCAGGCGCAGGACCAGACCCGTCAATAAAACCCTTACCCCGAGTGGGTTGATAGTGGCTACGGACCAAAAGGTCTCGAAGATTTCTAGATCTCCTAATGGTAATGTTGGGAGCAGAGGGTATAAATTTGGAAATAATAGGATCCGTTTGTAAAATGGGCCATGCCTTGGCAAGGCAGGAACGAATACGGGCAAATTGGGAGTGATATTGTGTGATGAATCTCACATGATTCTTCTGATTAGCCTTAGCTGTATTTTTGTAAAGTAGATCATGTCGTTTAGACCATAGTGCCCGGTTGAACGCCTTTTTAACAGAGCGTCTACTATAGCCTCTCTCTAGAAATCGTATCTTGAGATCATTAGCTTGCTTGATAAATTCCCGATCGTCGGAACAAATTCGACGTAATCTGAGAAACTGACCAATAGGCACTGAACGAATCATGTACCTTGGGTGTGCTGAAGAGGCATGTAGTAGGCAGTTGGTGGCCGTAGTTTTCCTGAAGATGCTAGTCTGCAGGAATTCACGCTCCTCTTTTTGAATGGTAACATCCAAGAACGTAATTTTATTTTTGTCGCATTGAAATGTAATAAAAATATTGAGATCATTTAAGTTGAGAGACTGCATAAAAGATTGTAATTGTTCCTCAGGTCCCTGCCAAATGAACAGTATGTCATCAATGTACCGCATCCAGAAGGGGATGCGGTCCATTGATGACAGCTGCCCGTGCAGGGTAAGGTCCCTCTCCCACAGCCCCAGGAATAAATTAGCGTAAGCCGGTGCAAAAGAGGCCCCCATGGCCGTTCCCTGGAGCTGGAGGTAGAAGGAACCTTTGAAAATAAAAAAATTATGAGTGAGTGAGAACTCGAGGAGCTCAAGAATAAATAGTACAATATCGGCCGGCAAATTAGAATTAGTGAGGAAAAAGTGAGTGGCCTTGATGCCATCTGTATGTTTAATACTCGTATATAGTGACTCGACGTCACCTGTCACCAACAGCATATCCTCACTAAGGCTAAGACCGTCCACCTTTTTAAGCAGATCCCCAGTATCCAACAGGAACGAGGACAAAGTCTCCACTAACGGTTGAAGTTTGGATTCGATCCATGAGTTGACATTTTCAAGGAAACCACCCGTGCCAGATATGATAGGGCGCCCAGGTGGTGTCTCCATATTCTTATGTATCTTGGGGAGAAGGTAAAAGGTTGCTATCTAGGGCTCCACGACCGGTAGCTCCGAAGCCAGCTCTTTTGTTATGACTCCATTCTCCATCGCATATTAATAATTTTTAGAAAATTTAGCAACGAATGACTGTAGCGGATTAAATGTCAGACGTTTGTAACATAGTTCGTTAGAAAGTTGACGGTAGGCCTCGTTCTCATAGAGAGTGGTAGGCCATATAACAACATTACCGCCTTTATCGGTTGGCTTGAGCACCACATCGGGGAGCCCACGAAGCAACCTCAACCTCTCCCTTTCAAGATTAGATAAATTATCATGTTCCACAAAATGGGGAATCTTATTAAATTCCTTAGACACCACCTGGACAAACATATCAACACTGGCACAGGTGGAAAGTGGAGGGACAAGGCAGGGATGTCCTCTGTCCCCTCTCTTATACATCCTAGTGACGGAGCACCTGCTCTCTTCAATTCGCCATATCCCCAATATTAGGTAGATAGAGGTGGGAGGCACCGAGTACAAGTGCTCTCTATTTGCTGATGATGTCCTAGTATATATCACTCAATCACATATATCCATCCCTGCTGTTATGGCTGAAATAGATCACTTTGTTACATGGTCAAATTTTAAAATCAATGCAGCGAAGTCTGAGGCCCTTGATGTCTCCCTCCCCAAATCCATACAGGATTCCATCCAGTCCAACTTTCCTTTTGCCTGGCCCTCACAGGGTATCAAATACTTAGGAATTCCTATTCATAGAGACCTCTCCCATCTATGTTATCTTAATTTTGGGCCCTTTATTGAACAACTCCATACAGACCACGGTTGGCAAGTTAGAACTGTAAGATTCACTACGTGAACCACTGGTGTTTTGTGGAAAAGCACATGTACACTGTGTTCCAAATTATTATGCAAAAAGTGTTTAGGAGTGATAAGGGAAGAATTTGTTTGTTTGTCAGTTAAACTCATTGATGGTGATGTGTGTCAGGGCTCTTTATATCACTGTAAGCAATTGCAGACACCTGTGCTAATTAGTTTGGCAGGTGTGTCCAATGAAAGGCAAGACTACTTAAGAAGGCTGTCCCACATTATTAAGCAGCCTACATTTTCTGCCAAAATGGGAAAGAAAAAGGATGTGTCGGCTGCTGAGAAGCAACAAATTGTGGAGTGTTTAGGTCAAGGCATGATTACAATCAACATTGTGCGATGATCAGGATGAAGTGTCTTGGCAATCAAGAAGTATGTAGCTGATTCACAGTACACACGTGTGCGTGCTGATAAGGGCAAATTGAGGACTCTTTCCTACAGGCAATTACGTCAGGTTAATAGAGCAGCGTCAAAAAAGCCTTGTCATAGCAGCAGACAAGTTTTTGAAGCTGCTGGTGCCTCCAACGTCCCCCCGAACAACAAGATGCAGGGTCCTTCAGAGGTTTGCAGCTGTGCGTACGCCATCCTGTCGACCTCCTCTATCCACTGCACACAAGCAGAAACGGCTCCAGTGGGCCAAACATTACATGAAGACTGATTTCAAAACTGTTTTGTTCACGGATGAGTGCCGTGCAACGCTCGATGGTCCAGATGGATGGAGTGGAGGATGGCTGGTTGATGGACACCCAACGCAAACACGGCTACAGCGCCAACAAGGAGGAGGTGGAGTAATGTTTTGGGCTGGAATCATGGGGAGAGAGATTGTTGGCCCCTTTAGGATCCATGAAGGGGTAAAGATGAACTCCATAATGTATGTGGAGTTTCTCAAACAGCACTTCCTGCCATGGTTCAAGAAGAAGAACCGTGTATTCCACAGCAAGATCATTTTCATGCATGATAATGCACCGTCTCATGCTGCACATAACACATCTGCATCTCTGGCTGATATGGGCATAAAAGGGGACAAACTTATGGTGTGACCCACATGCTCCCCTGACCTCTACCCCATTCAGAACTAGAGATGAGCGTTGCTCTACTCGAACTGTTCGCCAATCTCAAATTCGAGCTGTTTTGGGCGGTGTTCGAGCCGTTCGGCGAACACGAACAATTTGAGAAAAATTCGGCTGTTCGAGGTTACGTTCGATAACTGTTCGTGCACCAAAATCATAACTGGATTTTTTCTCAGTAATGATGAAAATTAATGTTAATACGCAGTTTGAGTGTACAGCGGGGTGGGGGGAGGGGCAGGGGATGGATCTCTGCAGGAACAATGAAGATCTCCATTTTTTTTTCTCTTTCCCGCATTTGCAGTGGGGAGGTGCAATCTGTCAGCCTATCAGCAGTGCACACACGGAGCGAAGTGCTTTTTTTCACACAAGCAAGGGCATGTGTCATTGGCAGTGTATGTCACATGTCCTTGCCCTATAAGACAAAGCCATTTTCCCCGTCGCCACCATTTTCTCACTGCTGCAGCTGCGTGTTAGACGGCACCGCTGTTGCTGTGTGCGCTATACCTTGTTAATTTCAAGCCAATTTTCGCACAAATCTACAGATAGCTTGGGAGTAGGGAATAGTTGTGATTGCAGTCCTTTTAAGGACTAGGTTACAGCATTTCCTACGACTTTTATCAGGCAGGTCTGTGCTCTTAAATAGATAGATTGTGGGAGTAAAGACTAATTGTAATTGGAGTCCTTTTCAGGACTAGGTTACATCAGTTCCTATCAGTTTTTGCCAGGCAGGTCTGTGCCAGTGCTGTGCAAGTTTTTTTCACAGCATTTGGTTGAATCTAGCAAAGCTAATCCTTTTTGGCCTATTGCAGAGTGTGTTAGTCAGTGGAGTAGCCTATCTGTGTTGCAAGATATACCACCTGTGTATAGAATACCTAGTGAAGTAAAATCTTTTGGGCATAGCATCATTCTATTAATCCATCTATACAGACCTCCATCAGGTTGCAAATTGAATATATTTTTTTCTGCATCTACCTCTGAAAAAGTATTGGGCTTCTAGCTGTGTGTGGGACTTGTTCTATTAATCCATCTATACAGACCTCCATCAGGTTGCAAACTGAATATAATTTTTTTCTGCATCTACCTCTGAAAAAATATTTGGGCTTCTAGCTGTGTGTGGGACTTGTTCTATTAGTCCATCTATACTGACCTCCATAAGGTTGCAAACTGAATATATTTATTTTCTGCATCTACCTCTGAAAAAATATTGGGCTTCTAGCTGTGTGTGGGACTTGTTCTATTAGTCCATCTATACTGACCTCCATAAGGTTGCAAACTGAATATAATTTTTTTCTGCATCTACCTCTGAAAAAATATTTTTCCTTCTAGCTGTGTGTGGGACTTGTTCTATTAGTCCATCTATACTGACCTCCATCAGGTTGCAAATTGAATATAATATTTTTCTGCATCTAGCTCTGAAAAAATGTTTGGCCTTCTAGCAGTGTGTGGGACTTGTTCTATTAGTCCATCTATACTGACCTCCATCAGGTTGCAAACTGAATAAATTTTTTTCTGCATCTACCTCTGAAAAAATATTGGGCTTCTAGCTGTGTGTGGGATTTGCTCTATTAATCCATCTATACAGACCTCCATCAGGTTGCAAACTGAATATATTTTTTTCTGCATCTACCTCTGAAAAAATATTGGGCTTCTAGCTGTGTGTGGGACTTGTTCTATTAATCCATCTATACAGACCTCCATCAGGTTGCAAACTGAATATCATTTTTTTCTGCATCTACCTCTGAAAAAATATTTGGCCTTCTAGCAGTGTGTGGGACTTGTTCTATTAGTCATCTATACTGACCTCCATCAGGTTGCAAATTCAAAATAATTTTTTGTCTGCATCTACCTCTGAAAAAATATTTGGCCTTCTAGCAGTGTGTGGGTCTCATTGTATTAGGCCATCTATACCAAGCTTCACCAGCTGTTCAATTAATAATAATTTTTCGCTGCATCTAGCCCTGAAAATAATTTTTCTTCCCAATAGTGGTAGCAATAGAAATATGGGGCGCGCTCCTGGCTTACAAAAATATACTCTTCATAACAAAAAACACCAGCTTAGCGCACTGCATTAATAAGATGGCATCATCGTCTCTCCCAGTGCTAGGCCTACTACCCAGGCTAGCATTCCTGTGCCTAAAACACAATGTATGGGTCCGCGCTAGCCACTATGCTGAGGGGTCTAAAGCTGCTGCTAACGCTTTATAACAATTCAATTGGCAGATTTTCACAGAGCTCTTCCACAATGCCCACCCATCGGGACAACAGTTGCCCACCTTCCCTATGGGATCTAGTGGCGAAAAGTTGATGCCATTAATCAGAGCGTCAGTTGCCCCGTCGACGTGGCAAGCATACGGTAAGGCATGGGAAGAGTGGACACGACTAGTAGCAGGCAGACGGGTTGACCAATGTGAACAAGCCAGATGACAAGTCACCATAGAATTTCTCCACCAGCTAATGATGAGGGGCATATCAGGGGCGTCAGCGCAGCGGTGTCTGACCGGAGTAGCATTTCACTTCCAACTACTGAATTGGGGAGATGTGACAAAGATTCATCATCAGACAATCCATAAAAGGGTGGAAAAGGGGTCAGCCAAGTCAGGAGTGTAGACGTCCCGTCCCGTGTCACTAAAACTGATTTCTCACATCATATCCCTAACACCATTAACATGACACTCACAATTTGAAGCAACACTACTGTCTACTGCATTTGTGATCGCCTTCTTCGGGGCGCTATGCATAAGCGAATTAGTCCCTCAATCCAAAATTAGCACCAGTGGAGGCTTATTACACCAGGACGTAGTCATAGGCAATAATGCAATACGTCTACGCATACACAAATCGAAAATGGTTCCAGCGGGCAGGGGCACTTGGGTACTTCTACAACCCACAAAAGGTACACTGAGTCGGGTAACAATAGTAAAACCATATCTAACCATCAGATCACAAAGTAATTTGTTCCTATCACTCATTGATGGGACGCCATTATCAAGATACCAGTTCCAAGCTATATTTAATAAATGCATAACATCGGCAGGGAACCACCCCAAAGATTACAGGACACACTCATTCCGCATAGGCGCGGCCACAGAAGCAGCAAGAGCAGGACTGTCAGAAACGGAAGTTCAGAGGATAGAGAGATGGTGATCCACGTGTTTGACAAGATACATAAGACCGGACTTGTTATCCTAACGTGGTTTGTTTCTTTTACAGGTGACGCTAAGCCAACAGTGTGGGTGATAGGCCACTCGTATATATATTGGGCAGATTAAAGGGCGAAAGTCCGCCCAGGCGGGAGGAAATTAGAGTTTCATAACACATATTTCAACTGGAGAGGTATTAGAGGCCTGCTATGGCCACAGGTACTAATGGAGGTAATCAAGGTAGGGAGAGAGGCAAGATGTCTGGTCATCTTAGTTATACAGGCCGGGGGAAACAACCTAGGTCATCACAAGAGCGCATAACTAATGGCAATAATGAAACTAGACACTGAGCGCTTCAGAGAATTTTTCACAAAACTAGCTATAGTATGGTCAGAGATTGTGCCGATAGCGGTATGGCAAGGTGCGCGAGACATCACGGCCATCGAACGGACAAGGCGGGTAATAAATATTCGGATGGCAAAATTTAGAAGAGACAGAGGCGGTGTAGTGGTACGACACCGACAACTGGAAGGAGATAAAGCAGGCCTCATATGGCCCGACGGTGTTCACTTAATGGATATTGGACTGGACATATTCCTGTCAGGACTCCAGGACGGAGTGGAACAAGCGTTAAGAGTGATGGGTGGGGGTCAGAGTCCTGCATACGAGTACGCAGGATCCTCCGTGGCCTGGAAATAGAAAGGACATGTTGGAGAGTTACACTTGTTGGCCAAGTTGCCGGAGTGGAGACCCAGGGCATGCTGCAACAAGCTGAATTATTTTAGAAATAAAATGTCTTTCTAATGGAATGAGTATAAAGAGTTAATAAAGCTGTGACCGATCCTCACCCATCCAGTTGTAAGAGTTACATTATTGTATTGTCAAGGAAAGGGGGGCGGTAGGGGGGCTGAGCGTCTGGGTTTGGTTGGGGGTCCCCACAGTCTGCCTAGGCTAGATGCATTTAAAAATTCTTATTAGATACACAGGCGGTGCAGCTTGCTTCGCAGCTGGGCTACTACGCCCAAAGTATTGCCTAGGCTAGATGCAGTTAAAAATTCTACGCTGACTAGCAGACGCTGAAGATTTGGAGCAGACCTCTGAGTAAACAGCTCTTCAGACTCAATCATCTGTGTTACCCCAAGCCATAGTGTATGTAGTTTCTTACAGTTAAAAGGGAGGGGGGAGCGACCCAACCCACCTGGAATTGACGATGCCAACGTCACGTAAGACACAGCAAGGGGACTCCAAAAAGAGGCTCCATTTTTTCCCAAAATTGTGGCACAGACACCACTTAACCCTAGAACGCATACCTGGTGCCTCGCAGTCCCGCCCTGTTAATTGTTTGCTATTTTCTGCAAGATTACTTTAATTAGAATTTTGAAACTCTAGGTATTCTTCATGTATATAGTTGTTTGTCATTTGAGTTTGAGTTATTCAATGTTATTTGCACACGGGCCTAAAAGGCCCCAGGTATATGAAAGTGTAGATTTTTATGGTCATGCGTTCTAGGGTTAAGTGGCATCAATTGCCCCACAGTTGCTTAAAACGGTTGGTGAGGTGATATTACCAAATCCTCAAGCTTTTAGCCTCCCAAGGATAACACAGGATTAGAAAAGTCCTTGCGAATCCATGATTTGTTCATCTTTATGAACGTGAGTCTGTCTACATTCTCAGTGGACAGCCGCGTGCGCTTATCTGTCAGCACACCATCAGCAGCGCTGAACACACGTTCAGAGAGAACACTGGCTGCAGGGCATGACAAGATCTACAAGGCGTGAGTGGCGAGCTCCGGCCATTTTTCCAGATTGGAATACCAAAATGAGCAAGGGTCCAGTGACACAGTCATGGCTTCGATGTTCACTTGGAGATACTCCTGCACCATCCTCTCTAGGCATTGACTATGTGTCAGACTTCTTGTCTCCTGTGGCCTTGCAAAGGATGGTCTAAAAAAGTGGTGAAACGATTTCACAAAATTGCTGTTACCAGCAGATACTGTGTTACTGTTACGGTTTGAGTGATGAAGACTCGACAGTCCCGCGGTTGGCAAGTTAGAACTGTGAGATTCACTTCGTGCACCACTGGTGTTTTGTGGAAAAGCACATGTAAGATTCTGCAACAGCGTCTGCAGATACTCCTGCATGCGTCAATCCCTTTTTATGGCAGGAATTATTTTGGCAAATTTACTTTTGTACTGGGGATCTAAGAGTGTGGCAACCCTGTAGTTGAGATTACTTCGAATTCTGCAATCTGAGGGTCATGTTGCAGGTAGTGCAGCAAGAAGGCACTCATGTGTCTTGCGCATCCAGGAGGACCAAGTCCTTGTTGTGTTGGTAGCGAGGTAAGAATCATGCTTCTTTCCTCTGCCCTCTCCCCCCAACCTCGCACAACAGAAATGTGATCAAGGTCTCCCTCATCTGATGAGTCTTCCATGCCCATCGCCAGTTCATCCTCCACTTCTTCCTCGGCTCCTGCACCTTCCTCAACAGTTTGGCTGCTACCATGCGCCCTGTTTAATTCCTCTCCCCCACCCTCCCATGCCTGCCTCCTTGGTGCTGCCAACCGTCTGGACCTTGGAGATGTTATCCCTTCCGCATACGACTCCTCCTCTACTTCCTCCACCTCCTCTTGTCCGACCACCTGACTCTGAATTCTGTTTAATGTGTGCTCCAGCATGTAAATCACCGGAATAGTTATGCTGATAATGGCATCGTCGTCAGCACTAAACATCTTCGTCGCCATTTCAAAACTGTGCAGAAAGGTGTGTGGCGCCCCTGAGGGTGCAGTCACCACAGAGTTACTGCATCTCACCCAGAGGTGTGGTATCTCACCCTCAGGTAAGGAAGGCGTATGGCTCGGGACCCTAACACCTGCATCCAACACATACCCGCAGTGGGGTTAGGGCGAGATTGCTCCTAAGGGAGAGCACAGTCCCAGGTCCCTAGCTGGTGGGAGGATCCTATGTAGTGGGTGCTTAGGGGAGCAGCTTAGGGGAGCACATGACAGGGAGAGTATAAATAAAAAGCCATCATAGAAAGAGCAAGCCAGTCAGAGGAGGAAAAGTGACAGGAGCAGAGGCTCGGCATGAGCTCTGCTCCGGAGGCGAGCCTAGCCTGGGAGGCCCAGGACTGAAGGAGAGAAGAGAGGAGTGGGAGCAGGAAGGCTCCAGGAACCGAAGGGACCCTAGGGCTACGGGCCGTGCAGAAGGCCACCTGTACTCCCGCTGCTACCAGGAGGTAGAGGGGTCAGGCCAGATAAGGGGAACCGGTCCCTCATCTAGAGGAGAAACAGCAAGGCTCAACTAGAAACTGGAGGCTGCAGCATTTCATGTACTGCAGGCAAAAGTCCACACCAGTCTCACTAAGAAGGTAGCCACATAGGACCCAGGGGACGGAACACAAGTCGCCCGCCAAGGCCCGAGGATACCGGATAGAAGTGTCACTGGGTGTGAGGTGCAGGGAGAAGGCCAGAGAAAGGACACACAGAAGGGGGTCCTGCTAAGTACTCCGGAGCTATCTGGGGGTGGACTGAGCCCCTCACTGAGTACGCACAGCACGACGGGTGAGATAGCTCTGGTACCTGTAATCTGGACTGCAACAACTGTGAGTAAAGATCTTGGGACTGCATCACACGGACTCTGTGTTCATTACTGACTCCCTGCACTACAACCACCATCATCCACCCACACTGCCCTGAAGCTACACTCTTCCTGTGTTGAGTAATAATACCATTGCAGCAAAACCACCAGCTTCAGAGGACTGTTCCGCAGCGGCGGCCCCTTTGGCCGCACTCCTCAGGTGGCGTAGTCGGACATTATAAAATCCATATATACAAATTACCGTTCGATTGACCGCTCTGGGTCACGGACCGGGTCACCGCCACAGTGACTACAACCCCCAGCGTCTACCGGTCCGGCTCCGGGTACCCCACGGCCCAGGGGGCGCGTCAACTTCATAGGTCCCTGATCTGAGACCACTCCTGCTGTGTGATTTGCCCCACCTCTGGATCTCGTTGGCCCAGGCTATACGTCAGAAACTATTGCACCAGGGCTTGTCGGTGCTGCCACAGTCGCTGCAACATGTGCAGAGTTGAATTCCACCGTGTCGGCACATCGCATTTCAGCCGGTGAACTGGCAGGCCAAACGACTTCTGTAGAGATGTAAGTCGTTGAGCTGCGGGATGCGAACGGCAGAAGTGAGCACACAGCGACCGTGCCCTCTGCAGAAGGCCATCTAGTCCGGGATAGTGGGCTAAAAATTTATGGACAACCAGGTTCAACACGTGAGCCATACAAGGCACGTGTGTAACATTGCCCCGGCGAAGGGCCGCACCCAGGTTTGCAGCATTGTCGCACACGGCCTTCCCTGGTTGCAGGTCCAGTGGAGACAACCATTCATGAAACTGGGTCTCCAGAGCTGACCACAAGTCCTCAGCTGTGTGACTCACATTTCCCAGACATTTCAAAGTAAACACTGATGCCGTTGAGCCCTGCTGCCAGCATAGTAAGGAGGTGCGCAGTTAGAAAGCAGGTGGCATTACCAGACAGGCTTTGGGTGCAGGTGGAGGACCGAGAGGAGGTTGAGGAAGCAGAAGCAGTGGAGGAACTTCTAGATAAAGAGGATTGACGTACAACTCGCGGGGACGGCAAGACTTGGACAGCAGCCCCTTGTCCTGCTGTCACCATAGTTACCCAGTGCCCTGTCAGCGACATGTAACGCCCCTGTCCATGCCTACTCGTCCAAGTGTCTGTGGTGAAATGCACCCTGTCACACACAGAGTTTCTCAAAGAAGCGGTGATGTTGTGTGCGACATGCTGGTGGAGCGCAGGCACACCTTTCTTTGAGAAGTAGTGCCGACTGGGCATCTGGTACTGGGGCACTGCGACGGACATAAGGTCTCAAAAATCCACTGTGTCCTCCAGGCGGAAAGGCAGCATTTCTGTAGCCAACAGCTTGCAGATGGTGAAATTCAACCTCTTAGCTTTCTCATGGCTAGGAGGAAATGGTCTTTTACTTGTCCACATCTGAGGGACCGAGGGCTGGCTGTTGTGCTTTGACGGGGTTGAGTAGGGTGTCCCTGGCAAACTGCCGGTCTGTGAGGAAGATGCAGGCGGACATGTTAGGTTGCCTTGATCCAAAGGTGGTGCCCTCGATGTCAGAGAGCTCTCAACACCAGCAGGTGTTTCCACTTCCCAATGAACTGACGACCTGCCAATCACACTGGCTGTTGCAGGTAAAGAGGTGGCAGGTCTGCGTCCAAAAACATGTGTGACTGCTGTCCCCCCAGTCACAGAGGATGAAGAGGCCGCGGATGCACAAGATGGGGCAGACGGTGGTTGGCCCAGCCTGCTAGGCCGCATTGTAGCACAGTGAGCTTCCCACTGCAACTTATGCTTCATATCCATGTGACGGTACATGCATGAAGTACTCAAACTATGGATTTTTTGGCCTCTACTTAGCTTTTGGTGACAAATATTACAGATAACACGAGTTGGGTCATCCTTATCGATCTGAATAAATGCCCAGGCTATGCAAGGCTTAGAGCCCATGCGACCTGAAGAGCCACTACGACTTGTGGTCAGAGGCGGATTTGTGGTTGAGGATGCAGTTGTTGACGTGCTTCCAGTACTCCGTCTCTGTCCAGGAAGGCGCAACCTAACCTTGTCATCAATAGCATCTGTGACGCCCCGCTGTGCTTGGTATCACAGATCCTAGAAGAGTGTATTGATGGAATCCTCCACAAGAGGCCCCCATAAACATTCACACATCTCCACCTTCCACCTCAGACCAGCAGAGGGAGCCCGTTAGGATATAAATAGGGAAGGTGGAGCTAGGCAGTTCAGTTCCTCTGAAGAGTTCCTGCAGTAGAGAAGCCTAAGAGAGGTCAGTCTGCAGTGGAGCTCAGTCTAGTCTAGAGAACTCAGTTAATAGTTCAGCAGTGGAGCACGAGGCTCCTGCTAGCTAGATTCAGGGAGCCCAGATAGAGCTTAAGGTGTGCCGGCGTCATAAGATCGGTGAAGCGCGGCAAGCTGCCGTTAGTGTGTATAGCCTATTGAGGGCCCGAGTAGGCCGAAGGCGAGTGGCGAGTTACTACATAAGGGGCAGAGGAGCTTAACCAGCTCACCCCGAAGCATTTACCGGACACCGGATCCGAGCTTACCGGGATCTCTCTGACCCAGTAAGGCATAACCGGAATCCCTGGAGAACTACAAGTCCCAGGATCGCTAAGGTGCTGATACGTAACAGAGCCAGGAGACGCTTAGGCCCCGCATACTGGGAGCGTGAACTCCAAGAGAAGGCCCTACCACAAGGTCAGCCAGCGCAGGACAGAGACAAAGTTAGGCCTAGCTCCAGGCAGGTCAGAAACTTACTGCGCAGAGGCAAGAAACAGGAGGCCCTACACCCGCTCATTGGGGAGGATCCTGATATGCACCCTTCACCCTACAGTGCTCCAGGATGTGCCTGAATTTCCTCCAGTAAAAGGTACTGAAGTGACTACCGTGTCCGTTTCCGTTCTTGCTCTGACCCAGCTGGGTCTCGCCTGTCCTGCATTCCCCCTGCATACGCTGCCCTGAGACCTAGCTCCACCTGTGGGGAGCTATACCATCGAGCTGCCTTATCACGGGCCTCAGTGGACTGCTGCAGCGCTGATGCTTCTCACCAGATACCACAGGTGGTGTCACAAACTCTTATAAAATTAACAATCATCCACCCTTTTAAAGAGTGACCCCAGGGTACGGGCCAGGGAGCAGATCACCGCGACATCCCAAAGGCCAGGCAAAGGCCTGGGTGACCCCATCGACTGGCTGAATGTGGGTTGACAGTAAGTGGGATCTCCAACCTTGTCATCATCACCCTGTGTGTTATCACACCCGTCGTCCTCAAAGCCAACCTCTTCCTGCCCTGACCGAAAAGTCAAGTTGTCGCTCCAATCAGGTATTTGAGTCTCATCATCGTCTTCATCATTGTCTCCACCAACAGGAGTTACAGTTTGGGAACGAGGGTCTACATTATGCTCAGAACCTTCTTCATCTGGTCCTGGATCCGACTTATAAAGATTCTGGGCATCAGTGCAGATCATTTCCTCGTCTGGATTAACAGAAGCTCTGGAGCAGACCTCCGTTTCCCAGGCTATAGTATGAGTAAACAGCTGTGCAGACTCAACCATCTGTAATACCCCATACTCAGACGGGCAGCTGGAGACTTGGGAGCTGTGAGGAAGCAAGTGCGATTGGGGTGACACCTCTGAGGACTGGAGTATTTGTGATGTTGAAGTTGAGGTGGAGGAGAGCCCACTTGAAGGAGCACTTGATATCCGCTGAAGCACCTGCTGTTTTTGTGCCTCATCTGGAATTTGTAGCGATGGGCGTGTCCGTAACAAAGGGATCGCATCACATTGTCCACGAAAAGAAGTCGACATGTTAGTTTGGCTGGAAGATGGTCTTTCTTCTGCAGATGTTACTCCCCCCCCACCGCGGGGGGCTCGACCCACCAGCGGACAGGCACCAGTATTAGGAGAGGGGGGCTGGCCGTCAGGGTCCACCGCGGCTCTGGCACAAACCCGGCGACACGGAGGTGGCACGGGCAGGAACGGACTGGCCATGTCGGCTTCTCACTTTTTGGATTTTAGAAGGGCATGACATGCCTATATCTGTGTCTCCCCCTCCTTTTACTCCTCCACCTCTTTTATTTTCGCATGACTATATGTACTTGTCACTTTTCCATGTGTTAGTTATGTCTTCTGAGCAGTTTGTCAGCTTTTGGACACCTTTGAAGGTGTTTTCTATGTGTTTCTATGTGTTTTTGTTTGCCTGCCATTGGTTTTAACGGTGTTCGAAGGTGTTCGACGAACAGTTCGACGAACAGTTCGGCGAACACACGAACCGAACCGAACTCGAACACTACGGGGGTGGCTCAACACTATTCAGAACCTCTGGAGCATCATCAAAAGGAGTGTCTATGATGGCGGGAGGCAGTTCACATCTAAGCAACAGCTCTGGGAGGGTATTCTGTCCTCATGCAAAACAATTGAAGCAGAAAACATCCAAAACCTGACAAATTCAATGGACGAGAGAGTTCAGAAGCTCCTTTCGAACAAAGGGTCCTATGTGCAAATGTAACATCACCTAGAATAAAGTTTTGAGTTGAAAACTGTTTGATTTCAGTTTCTAATAACCTGCTAATGCTTATAATTTCAAAAATGACCATTTTTTGGTCTTTATTAAAATGAAAAGGTTGATCAAAGAGTGTGGGGGATCTAAGAGTGTGGCAACCCAGTAGTCAGGATTACTTCGAATTCTGACAATCTGAGGGTCATGTTGCAGGTAGTGCAGCAAGAAGGCACTTATGTGTCTTGCGCATCTCGGAGCCCCAAAATTATTTTCCGGGCTAGATGCAGCTAAAAATTATTATTAATTTTAAATCTGGTGGAGCTTAGTATAGATGGCCTAATAGAATCAGTGCTGCACACTGCTACAAAGCCCAAATTATTTTCCAGCCAAGATACAGATAAACATGATTAGTAATTTTAAATCTGGTGGAGCTTAGTATAGATGGCCTAATAGAATCAGTACTGCACACTGCTACAAAGCTCAAATTATTTTCCAGCCAAGATACAGATAAACATGATTAGTAATTTCAAAGCTTAAACGGTTGGTGAGGTGATTTTAACCAATCATCAAGCTTTTACTCTCCCCAGGATGACACAGGGGTAGAAAAGTCGTTTCGGATCCTTGATTTGTTCATCTTTATGAAGGTGAGTCTGTCTACATTATCAGTGGAGAGTAGAGATGAGCGTTGTTCGACTCGAACTGTTCGCCAATCTCAAATTCGAGCTGTTTTGGGCAGTGTTCGAGCCGTTCGGCGAACACGAACGATTTGAGAAAAATTCGGCTGTTCGAGGTTATGTTCGATAACTGGTCGTGCACCAAAATCATAACTGGATTTTATCTCAGTAATGATGAAAATTAATGATAATACGCAGTTTGAGTGTACAGCGGGGCGGGGGGAGGGGCAGGGGATGGATCTTTGCAGGAATAATGAAGATCTCCATTTTTATTTCTCTTTCCCACATTTACAGTGGGGAGGTGCAATCTGTCAGCCTATCAGCAGCGCACACACGGAGCGAAGTGCTTTTTTTCACACAAGCAAGGGCATGTGTCATTGGCAGTGTATGTCACATGTCCTTGCCCTATAAGACCAAGCCATTTTCCCCGTCGCCACCATTTTCTCACTGCTGCAGCTGCGTGTTAGACGGCACCGCTGTTGCTGTGTGCGCTATACCTTGTTAATTTCAAGCCAATTTTCGCACAAATCTACAGATAGCTTGGGTGTAGGGAATAGTTGTGATTGCAGTCCTTTTAAGGACTAGGTTACAGCATTTCCTACGACTTTTATCAGGCAGGTCTGTGCTCTTAAATAGATAGGTTGGGAGTAAAGACTAATTGTAATTGGAGTCCTTTTCAGGACTAGGTTATATCAGTTCCTATCAGTTTTTGCCAGGCAGGTCTGTGCCAGTGCTGTGCAAGTTTTTTTCACAGCATTTGGCTAAATCTAGCAAAGCTAATCCTTTTTGGCCTATTGCAGAGTGTGTTAGTCAGTGGAGTAGCCTATCTGTGTTGCAAGATATACCACCTGTGTATAGAATACCATTTTTTTTAATGCACCTAGTGAAGTAAAATCTTTTGGGCATAGCATCATTCTATTAGTCCATCTATACTGACCTCCATCAGGTTGCAAACTGAATATAATTTTTTTCTTCATCTAGCTCTGAAAAAATATTTGGCCTTCTAGCAGTGTGTGGGACTTGTTCTATTAGTCCATCTATACTGACATCCATCACGCTGCAAATTCAAAATAATTTTTTGTCTGCATCTAGCTCTGAAAAAATATTTGGCCTTCTAGCAGTGTGTGGGACTTTCTCTATTAGTCCATATATACTGACCTCCATCAGGCTGCAAACTGAATATAATTTTTTTCTGCATCTACCTATGAAAAAATATTTGGGCTTCTAGGTGTGTGTGGGACTTGTTCTATTAGTCCATCTATACTGACCTCCATCAGGTTGCAAACTGAATATAATTTTTTTCTGCATCTAGCTCTGAAAAAATATTTGGCCTTCTAGCAGTGTGTGAGACTTTCTCTATTAGTCCATCTATACTGACCTCCATCAGGTTGCAAATTGAAAATAATTTTTTTCTGCAAGTAGCTCTGAAAAAATATTTGGGCTTCTAGCAGTGTGTGGGATTTGTTCTATTAGTCCATCTATACTGACCTCCATCAGGTTGCAAACTGAATATAATTTTTTTCTGCATCTAGCTCTGAAAAAATATTTGGCCTTCTAGCAGTGTGTGGGACTTGTTCTATTAGTCCATCTATAATGACCTCCATCACGTTGCAAATTCAAAATATTTTTTTTTCTGCATCTAGCTCTGATAAATTATTTGGCCTTCTAGCAGTGTGTGGGACTTTCTCTATTAGTCCATCTATACTGACCTCCATCAGGTTGCAAATTAAAAATAATTTTTATCTGCATCTACCTCTGAAAAAATATTTGGGCTTCTAGCTGTGTGTGGGACTTGTTCTATTAGTACATCTATACTGACCTCCATCAGGTTGCAAACTGAATATAATTTTTTTCTGCATCTAGCTCTGAAAAAATATTTGGCCTTCTAGCAGTGTGTGGGACTTTCTCTATTAGTCCATCTATACTGACCTCCATCAGGTTGCAAATTAAAAATAATTTTTATCTGCATCTAGCTCTGAAAAAATATTTGGCCTTCTAGCAGTGTGTGGGACTTTCTCTATTAGTCCATCTATACTGACCTCCATCAGGTTGCAAATTAAAAATATTTTTTTGTCTGCATCTAGCTCTGAAAAAATATTTGGCCTTCTAGCAGTGTGTGGGACTTTCGCTATTAGTCCATCTATACTGACCTCCATCAGGTTGCAAACTGAATATATTTTTTTTCTGCATCTACCTCTGAAAAAATATTTGGGCTTCTAGCTGTGTGTGGGACTTGTTCTATTAGTCCATCTATACTGACCTCCATCAAGTTGCAAATTAAAAATAATTTTTATCTGCATCTAGCTCTGAAAAAATATTTGGCCTTCTAGCAGTGTGTGGGACTTTCTCTATTAGTCCATCTATACTGACCTCCATCAGGTTGCAAATTAAAAATATTTTTTTGTCTGCATCTAGCTCTGAAAAAATATTTGGCCTTCTAGCAGTGTGTGGGACTTTCTCTATTAGTCCATCTATACTGACCTCCATCAGGTTGCAAACTGAATATATTTTTTTTCTGCATCTACCTCTGAAAAATATTTGGGCTTCTAGCTGTGTGTGGGACTTGTTCTATTAGTCCATCTATACTGACCTCCATCAGGTTGCAAACTGAATATAATTTTTTTCTGCATCTACCTCTGAAAAAATATTTGGGCTTCTAGCTGTGTGTGGGACTTGTTCTATTAGTCCATCTATACTGACCTCCATCAGGTTGTAAACTGAATATAATTTTTTTCTGCATCTAGCTCTGAAAAAATATTTGGCCTTCTAGCAGTGTATGGGACTTGATCTATTAGTCAACCTATACTGACCTCCATCAGGTTGCAAATTCAAAATAATTTTTATCTGCATCTAGCTCTGAAAAAATATTTGGCCTTCTAGCAGTGTGTGGGACTTTCTCTATTAGTCCATCTATACTGACCTCCATCAGGTTGCAAACTGAATACAATTTTTTTCTGCATCTAACCCAGCCAATAGTTTTGGCCTAATACCACAGTTTGGCCACTCAGCTCTGCTCGGTTCCCATCCATTGTTTTTTTGTGCAAACAACTCCAGAGTTGTGAATTAGTTAACCACCAAAATGAGTGGAAAAAGGCCTGCTGCTGGTGGAAAGGGGAATAGGCGTGTTGGGAAGGGGAAAAAAGGTTGTGTCCGTGGGGTAGGTGTTAAAGCAACAGTAACATCTGCAGAAGAAAGACCATCTTCCAGCCAAACTAAAATGTCTACTTCTTTTAGCGAACAATGTGATAAGATCCCGTTCTTACGGCCACGCCAATCGCTACAAATTCCAGATGAGGCACAAAAACAGCAGGTGCTTCAATGGATATCAAGTGTTCCTTTAAGTAGGCTCTCCTCCACATCAACTTCAACATCACAAATACTCCAGTACTCAAAGGTGTCACCCCAATCGCACTTGCTTCCTCACAGCTCCCAAATCTCCAGCTGCCCGTCTGAGTATGAGGTAGAACAGATGGTTGAGTCTGCAGAGCTGTTTACTCATACTATAGCCTGAGAATCAGAGGTCGACTCCAGCGCTTCTGTGAATCCAGACGAGGAAATGATCTGCACTGATGCCCAGAATCTTTATGAGTCGGATCCAGGACCAGACGCAGAAGGTTCTGACCATAATGTAGACCCTCATTCCCAAACTGTAACTCCTGTTGGTGGAGACAATGAGGAAGACGATGATGAGACTCAAATACCTGATTGGAGCGACAACTTTAGTTTTTTGTCAGGGCAGGAACAGGTTGGCTCTGAGGACAATGGGTGTGATAACACACAGGGTGATGATGATGAGGTTGGAGATCCCACTTACTGTCAACCCACAGTCAGCCAAGAGATGAGGTCAGCAGAGGAGGTGGAGGAGGATGCTAGTGACGATGAGGTCAGGTTGCGCCTTCCTGGACAGAGACATAGTACTGGAAGCACGTCAACAACTGCATCCTCAAACACAACTCTGCCTCTCACCACAAGTCGTGGTGGCTCTTCAGGTCGCAAGGGTGCTAAGCCTTGCATAGCCTGGGCATTTTT
Organism: Phyllobates terribilis; assembly: GCF_046119375.1. NCBI lineage: Eukaryota > Metazoa > Chordata > Amphibia > Anura > Dendrobatidae > Phyllobates > Phyllobates terribilis. Next base: position 459,069,126 of record NW_027362764.1, read on the forward strand.
CCAGATCGATAAAGATGACCCAACTCGTGTTATCTGTAACATTTGTCAGCAAAAGCTAAGTAGAGGCCAAAAAATACATAGTTTGAGTACTTCATGCATGAACCGGCACATGGACATGAAGCATAAGTTGCAGTGGGAAGCTCACTGTGCTACAATGCGGCCTAGCCGGCCGGGCCAACCACCGTCTGCCATATCTTTTGCATCCGCAGCCTCTTCATCCTCTGTGACTGGGGGAACAGCAGTCACACCTGTTTTGGGGCGCAGACCTGCCACCTCTTTACCCGCAACAGCCAGCGTGATTGGCAGGTCATCATTTTCTTTGGAGGTGGTACCACCAGCTGGTATTGAGCGCTGTCCGACATCGATAGCACCACCTTTGGATCAAGGCAACCTAACATGTCCGCCTGCATCCTCCTCACAGACCGGCAGTTTGCCGGAGACACCCTTATCAACCCCGTCTAAGCACAATAGCCAGCCCTCGGTACCTCAGATGTGGACAAGTAAAAGACCATTTCCTCCTAGCCATGAGAAAGCTAAGAGGTTGAATTTCACCATCTGCAAGCTGTTGGCTACAGAAATGCTGCCTTTCCGCCTGGTGGACACAGAGGATTTTCGAGACCTTATGTCCGTCGCAGTGCCCCGGTACAGATGCCCAGTCGGCACTACTTCTCAAAGAAAGGTGTGCCTGCGCTCCACCAGCATGTCGCACACAACATCACCGCTTATTTGAGAAACTCTGTGTGTGACAGGGTGCATTTCACCACAGACACTTGGACGAGTAGGCATGGACAGGATCGTTACATGTCGCTGACTGGGCACTGGGTAACTATGGTGACAGCAGGACAAGGGGCTGCTGTCCAAGTCTTGCCGTCCCCACGAGTTGTGCATCAATCCTCTTTATCTCAAAATTCCTCCACTGCTTCTGCCTCTTCAACCTCCTCTCGGTCCTCCACCTGCACCCAAAGCCTGTCTGGTCAGGCCACAAGCTTTCTATCTGCGCAGAAGGGATCCTGCACACCTCCTTACTATGCTGGCAGTAGGGCTCAACGTCATCTGGCGGTTTCTACTTTGAAATGTCTGGGAAATGTGAGTCACACAGCTGAGGAGTTGTGGTCAGCTCTGGAGAAAAAATTTCATGAATGGTTGTCTCCACTGGACCTGAAACCAGGGAAGGCCGTGTGCGACAATGCTGCAAACCTGGGTGCTGCCCTTCGCTGGGGCAATGTCACACACGTGCCTTGTATGGCTCACGTGTTGAACCTGGTTGTCCAGCAATTTTTAGCCCACTATCCCGGACTAGATGGCCTTCTGCAGAGGGCACCGTCGCTGTGTGCTCACTTCCGCCGTTTGCATCCCGCAGCTCAGCGACTTACATCTCTACAGAAGTCGTTGGGCCTGCCACTTCACCGGCTAAAATGCGATGTGCCTACCCGGTGGAATTCAACTCTGCACATGTTGCAGCGACTGTGGCAGCACCGACAAGCCCTGGTGCAATACGTTCTGACGTATAGCCTGGGCCAACGAGATCCAGAGGTGGGGCAAATCACGCTGGAGGAGTGGTCTCAGATCAGGGACCTATGCACCCTTCTGCACAGTTTTGAAATGGCGACGAAGTTGTTTAGTGCTGACGATGCCATTATCAGCATGACTATTCCGGTGATTTACGTGCTGGAGCACATGTTAAACAGAATTCGGAGTCAGGTGGTGGCACAAGAGGAGGTGGAGGAAGTAGAGGAGGAGGAGTTGTATGCAGAAGGGCTAACATCTGCAAGGTCCAGACGGTCGGCAGCACCAAGGCGGCAGGCATGTGAGGGTGGGGGAGATGGTTTTACCAGGGTGCATGGTAGCAGCCAAACTAGTGAGGAAGGTGCAGGAGCCCAGGAAGAAGTGGAGGACGAACTGATGGAAGACTCATCAGATGAGGGAGACCTTGATCACATTTCTGTTGTGTGAGGTTGAGGGGAGAGGACAGAGGAAGGAAGCATGATTGTTACCTCGCCACCAACACAACAGGGACTTGGTGCTCCTGGATGCGCAAGACACATGAGTACCTTCTTGCTGCACTACCTGCAACATGACCCTCGAATTGTGAGAATTAGAAATAATCCTGACTACTGGGTTGCCACACTGTTAGATCCCCGGTACAAAAGTAAATTTGCAGAAATTATTCCTGCCATAGAAAAGGATGCACGCATGCAGGAGTATCAGCAGAGACTGTTGCAGAATCTTACATGTGCTTTTCCACAAAACACCAGTGGTGCACGTAGTGAATCTCACAGTTCCAACTTGCCAACCGTGGGACCGTCGAGTGTTCAGCACTCAAACCGTAACAGAACCACAGTATCTGCTGGTAACATCAATTTTGCGGAATCATTTCACCACTTTTTTAGCCCATCCTTTGCAAGGCCACAGGAGACAAGAAGTCTGACACATAGTCAACGCCTAGAGACGATGGTACAGGAGTATCTCCAAGTAAACATTGAAGCCATGACTGTGTCACTGGACCCTTGCTCTTTTTGGGCTTCCAATCTGGATAAATGGCCGGAGCTAGCCACTTACGCCTTGGAGATCTTGTCATGCCCCGCAGCCAGCGTTCTGTCTGAACGTGTGTTCAGCGCTGCTGGTGGTGTGCTGACAGATAAGCACACGCGGCTCTCCACTGATAATGTAGACAGACTCACGTTCATAAAGATGAACAAATCATGGATCCGAAATGACTTTTCTACCCCTGTGTCATCCTGGTGAGAGTAAAAGCTTGATGATTGGTTAAAATCACCTCACCAACCGTTTTAAGCTTTCAAATTACTAATCATGTTTATCTGTATCTTGGCTGGAAAACAATTTGGGCATTGTAGCAGTGTGTAGCACTGATTCTATTAGGCCATCTATAATAAGCTCCACCAGATTTAAAATTACTAATCATGTTTATCTGTATCTTGGCTGGAAAATAATTTAGGCTTTGTAGCAGTGTGCAGTACTGATTCTATAAGGCCATCTATACTAAGCTCCACCAGATTTAAAATTACTAATCATGCTAATCTGTACCTTGGCTGGAAAATAATTTGGGCTTTGTAGCAGTGTGCAGCACTGATTCTATTAGGCCATCTATACTAAGCTCCACCAGATTTAAAATTAATAATAATTTTTAGCTGCATCTAGCCCGGAAAATAATTTTGGAGCTCCAAGATGCGCAAGACACATAAGTGCCTTCTTGCTGCACTACCTGCAACATGACCCTCATATTGTCAGAATTCGAAGTAATCCTGACTACTGGGTTGTAACCTCTTAGATCCCCCAAACTTTTCGATCAACCTTTTCATTTTAATAAAGACCAAAAAAATGGTCATTTTTGAAATTATAAGCATTAGCAGGTTATTAGAAACTGAAATCAAACCGTTTTCAACTCAAAACTTTATTCTAGGTGATGTTAAATTTTCACATAGGACCCCTTGTTCGAAAGGAGATTTTGAACTCTCTCATCCATTGAATTTGTCAGGTTTTGGATGGTTTCTGCTTCAATTGTTTTTCATGAGGACAGAATACCCTCCCAGAGCTGTTGCTTAGATGTGAACTGCCTCCCGCCATCATAGACACTCCTTTTGATGATGCTCCAGAGGTTCTGAATGGGGTAGAGGACAGGGGAGCATGGGGGTCACACCATAAGTTTGTCCCCTTTTATGCCCATATCAGCCAGAGATGCAGATGTTTTATGTGCAGCATGAGATGGTGCATTATCATGCATAAAAATGATCTTGCTGTGGAATACACGGTTCTTCTTCTTGAACCATGGCAGGAAGTGCTGTTTGAGAAACTCCACATACATTATGGAGTTCATCTTTACCCCTTCAGAGATCCTAAAGGGGCCAACAATCTCTCTCCCCATGATTCCCGCCCAAAACATTACTCCACCTCCTCCTTGTTGGCGCTGTAGCCGTGTTTGCGTGGGGTGTCCATCAACCAGCCATCCTCCACTCCATCCATCTGGACCATCGAGCGTTGCACGGCACTCATCCGTGAACAAAACAGTTTTGAAATCAATCTTCATGTAATGTTTGGCCCACTGGAGCCGTTTCTGCTTGTGTGAAGTGGATAGAGGAGGTCGACAGGATGGCGTATGCACAGCTGCAAACCTCTGAAGGACCCTGCATCTTGTTGCTCGGGGGACGTTGGAGGCACCAGCAGCTTCAAAAACTTGTCTGCTGCTATGACGAGGCTTTTTTGCCGCTGCTCTTTTAACCTGACGTAATTGCCTGTAGGAAAGAGTCCTCAATTTGCCCTTATCAGCACGCACACGTGTGTACTGTGAATCAGCTACATACTTCTTGATTGCCAAGACACTTCATCCTGATCATCGCACAATGTTGATTGTAGTCATGCCTTGACCTAAACTCTCCACAATTTGTTGCTTCTCAGCAGCCGATGCATCCTTTTTCTTTCCCATTTTGGCAGAAAATGTAGGCTGCTTAATAATGTGGGACAGCCTTCTTAAGTAGTCTTGCCTTTCATTGGACACACCTGCCAAACTAATTAGCACAGGTGTCTGCAATTGCTTACAGTGATATAAAGAGCCCTGATACACATCACCATCAATGAGTTTAACTGACAAGCAAACAAATTCTTCCCTTATCACTCCTAAACACTTTTTGCATAATAATTTGGAACACAGTGTACATGTGCTTTTCCACAAAACACCAGTGGTTCACGTAGTGAATCTTACAGTTCTAACTTGCCAACCGTGGTCTGTAAGGAGTTGTTCATTAAAGGGCCCAAAATTAAAATAACATAGATGGGAAAGGTCTCTATGAATAGGAATTCCTAAGTATTTGATACCCTGTGAGGGCCAGGCAAAGGGAAAGTTGGACTGGATGGAATCCTGTATGGATTTGGGGAGGGAGACATCGAGGGCCTCAGACTTCACTGCATTGATTTTAAAATTTGACCATGTAACAAAGTGATCTATTTCAGCCATAACAGCATGGATGGATATATGTGATTGAGTGATATATACTAGGACATCATCAGCAAATAGAGAGCACTTGTACTCGGTGCCTCCCACCTCAATCCACCTAATATTGGGGTTATGGCGAATTGATGAGAGCAGGTGCTCCGTCACTAGGATGTATAAGAGAGGGGACAGAGGACATCCCTGCCTTGTCCCATTGGTGATTGCGAAAGGTGATGAAAATGTTCTGATGCACCCCCTGGGCCTTGGGACACCCGGAGCCGGACCCTTTTTGGTGGATGCTGGTGGTTTTAGTCTCCGTGGCTGCGACCCGGTTCCGTGGCTCAGGGCGGTCAAACCAGTGGCGGAACTATTTATGTGGTTTTGATGTTTAAATGTCCGACTACGCCACCCGTGGATTGCAGTCAGAGTGAACCGCCGCTGCAGTGCAGACCGCTGAGGCTGGTGTTGTGGGTGCAGCAGAGCATAGCATAACTCCCCACGGGAGGAGTATAGCCTCAGGGCAGTGTATGCGGAGGATGGGGGTGATGGTGCAGGGCAGCAGCAGTACCGACTCGGAGTCAGTGATGCAGGCCAGGGCCTTTACTCACATTTCTTATTATCCAGACCACTTCTGCAGGTAACGGCTGCCCACGTCGTACTGTGCTCACCAGGTGAGGGGCTCAGACAACTCCCAGATAACTTTGGAGCGCTTCACAGGACCCCCTTTGTATGTCCTTTGTCTGGCCTTTCTTACCAACCCTTCTGTCCGGCTGCCTCGGGCCTCCTCTTGGTAAACTTGGTGCCAGTTTCCCTGACCCTATGTGGTGCCTTCCTAGCGGGTGTAGCGAGGGGATGCGCCACATAAAATGTCACAGCCTCCGGTTTCTAGCTGAGGGTCGTTTCCTGCCTCCACTAGTTTCGGGGACCGGTCTCCCCGTTTGGCCTGACCCCTCCACGCAGGTGGATTCGGGCGTGCGGTGGCGACTCACCCGTCCGCACCCCTGGGATCCCTTTGTTCCTCATTCCTGGAGCCTTCTCCGCTCCTCTTCCTTCCTTCTCCCTCTTAAAGGCCTGGGCCTCTGTTACTAGGCCCACCTCCGGAGCAGAGCTCATGCAGAGCCCCTGCTCCCTGACACTTCTGCTCAGACTTCTCTGCACTGAACTAAGATCGTGCCCACCTTTTATACTCCCTTCTCAATGCACCCAGGAACTGCTTCCTCCCTGCTCCTGCACTACAGGGTTCCCCTTCCTCAGTGTTCCCTCCCCCCACTCCAGCCAGGGACAGGTACTGTCGTGCCCATCTCAGGGGCATATTGGTCGCCCTGCCCCACGGCAATGTGGTGTAATGCATGCAGGTGTCGGGTCCTGATCCACACTCCATCATTACCTGAGAGTGAGATATCACACCTCTGGGTGAGGTGCAATAACTCTGTAGCAACCGAGCCCTCAGGGTGCTACAGTTCCATTTATCCTCAGCCTAGGTGACGTATTGCGATACAGTGCCGTGATTTTGGCTATAAAAGGGTCCCCTAGACCCCTACCCCAAGCTTTTTAAGAGAATCATATATGGCGTGCCAGGAGACTCTATGGAATGCTTTCTCAGCATCCAACGAGAGTATCTAATTACAAATTTTTAACTGCATCTAGCCCAGGAAATACTTTGTGCCTAGTAGCAGTGTCTGCTAGTCAGCGGATTATCCCGGCTGTTAAGCAAGCTACACCAACTGTAGTTTGGACACTTAATTTTTTCAAAGGAAATGCTTCGGGAACACGGGATACTCAGTAAAGAGCATTAGGAGGCACCCCAAAGGGGCTGGGACTGGCAGTAGGATGCCTTGCGGTGGACAGCCGAGCTCGATCCTTATAAAAGCTTTTTAACTGCAGCAGCTTTAGTGGACGCTAGTGGAGCTGGAATTACGCGGCTGCTGGCATGAGACTTGCCCTCCAATAGATCCTTGTAAATGGATTTAAAGTGTATTCATTCAAATTAGAGAGACAATTTAAATTAAAATGCATAGAGCTGCCTCCACCACAGGGGGGCTCGCTCGACCCACCAGCGGACAGGCACCAGTATTGGGAGAGGGGGGCTGGCCGTCAGGGTTCACCGCGGCTCTGGCACAAACCCGGCGACACGGAGGTGGCATGGGCAGGAGCGGACTGGTCGTGTCGGCTTCTCACTTTTTGGATTTTAGAAGGGCATGACATGCCTATATCTGTGTCTCCCCCTCCTTTTACTCCTCCACCTCTTTTCTTTTCTCATGACTATATGTACTTGTCACTTTTCCATGTGTTAGTTGTGTCTTCTGAGCAGTTTGTCAGCTTTTGGACACCTTTGAAGGTGTTTTCTATGTGTTTCTACGTGATTTTGTTTGCCTGCCATTGCTTTTAACGGTGTTCGAAGGTGTTCGACGAACAGTTCGACGAACAGTTCGGCGAACACACGGGTGTTCGACGAACCGAACCGAACTCGAACACTACGGGAGTGGCTCAACACTAGTGGAGAGCCGCGTGCGCTTATCTGTCAGCACACCACCAGCAGCACTGAACACACGTTCAGACAGAACGCTGGCTGCGGGGCATGACAAGATCTCCAAGGCGTAAGTGGCTAACTCCGGCCATTTATCCAGATTGGAAGCCTAAAAAGAGCAAGGGTCCAGTGACACAGTCATGGCTTCAATGTTTACTTGGAGATACTCCTGTACCATCGTCTCTAGGCGTTGACTATGTGTCAGACTTCTTGTCTCCTGTGGCCTTGCAAAGGATGGGCTAAAAAAGTGGTGAAATGATTCCGCAAAATTGATGTTACCAGCAGATACTGTGGTTCTGTTACGGTTTGAGTGCTGAACACTTGACGGTCCCACGGTTGGCAAGTTGGAACTGTGAGATTCACTACGTGCACCACTGGTGTTTTGTGGAAAAGCACATGTAAGATTCTGCAACAGTCTCTGCTGATACTCCTGCATGCGTGTATCCCTTTCTATGGCAGGAATAATTTCTGCAAATTTACTTTTGTACCGGGGATCTAACAGTGTGGCAACCCAGTAGTCAGGATTATTTCTAATTCTCACAATTTGAGGGTCATGCTGCAGGTAGTGCAGCAAGAAGGCACTCATGTGTCTTGTGCATCCAGGAGCACCAAGTCCCTGTTGTGTTGGTGGCGAGGTAACAATCATGCTTCCTTCCTCTGTCCTCTCCCCCCAACCTCGCACAACAGAAATGTGATCAAGGTCTCCCTCATCTGGTGAGTCTTCCATCAGTTCGTCCTCCACTTCTTCCTGGGCTCCTGCACCATCCTCACTAGTTTGGCTGCTACCATGCGCCCAAGTAAAACCATCTCCTCCACCCTCACATGTCTGCCGCCTTGGTGCTGCCGACTGTCTGGACCTTGCAGATGTTAGCCCTTCCGCATACATCTCCTCCTCCTTTACTTCCTCCACCTCCTCTTGTGCCACCACCTGACTCCGAATTCTGTTTAACATGTGCTCCAGCATGTAAATCACCGGAATAGTTATGCTGATAATGGCATCGTCAGCACTAAACATCTTCGTCGCCATTTCAAAACTGTGCAGAAGGGTTCATAGGTCCCTGATCTGAGACCACTCCTCCATCGTGATTTGCCCCACCTCTGGATCTCGTTGGCCCAGGCAATACGTCAGAACGTATTGCACCAGGGCTTGTCGGCGCTGCCACAGTCGCTGCAACATGTGCAGAGTTGAATTACATCAGGTAGGCACATCGCATTTTAGCCGGTGAAGTGGCAGGCCCAATGACTTCTGTAGAGATGTAAGTCGCTGAGCTGCGGGATGCGAACGGCGGAAGTGAGCACACAGCGACCGTGCCCTCTGTGGAAGGCCATCTAGTCCGGGATAGTGGGCTAAAAATTGCTGGACAACCAGGTTCAACACCTGAGCCATACAAGGCACGTGTGTGACATTGCCCCGGCTAAGGGCCGCACCCAGGTTTGCAGCATTGTCGCACACAGCCTTCCCTGGTTTCAGGTCCAGTGGAGACAACCATTCATGAAATTGGTTCTCCAGAGCTGACCACAACTCCTCAGCTGTGTGACTCACATTTCCCTGACATTTCAAAGTAAAAACCGCCTGATGACGTTGAGCCCCACTGCCAGCATAGTAAAGAGGTGTGCAGGATCCCTTCTGCGCAGTTAGAAAGCTTGTGGCATGACCAGACAGGCTTTGGGTGCAGGTGGAGGACCAAGAGGAGGTTGAGGTGGCAGAAGCAGTGGAGGAACTTTGAGATAAAGAGGATTGACGCACAACTCGTGGGGACGGCAAGACTTGGACAGCAGCCCCTTGTCCTGCTGTCACCATACTTACCCAGTGCCCAGTCAGTGACATGTAATGCCCCTGTCCATGCCTACTCATCCAAGTGTCTATGGTGAAATGCACCCTGTCACACACAGAGTTTCTCAAAGAAGCGGTGATGTTGTGTGCGACATGCTGGTGGAGCGCAGGCACACCTTTCTTTGAGAAGTAGTGCCGACTGGGCATCTGGTACTGGGGCATTGCGACGGACATAACGTCTCGAAAATCCTCTGTGTCCACCAGGCGGAAAGGCAGCATTTCTGTAGCCCAGAGCTTGCAGATGGTGAAATTCAACCTCTTAGCTTTCTCATGGCTAGGAGGAAATGGTCTTTTACTTGTCCACATCTGAGGGACAGAGGGCTGGCTGTTGTGCTTAGACAGGGTTGATAAGGGTGTCCCCGGCAAACTGCCAGTCTGTGAGGAAGATGCAGGTGGACATGTTAGGTTGCCTTGATCCAAAGGTGGTGCTATTGATGTCGGACAGCGCTCAACACCAGCTGGTGTTGCCACCTCCAAAGAAAATGATGACCTGCCAATCACGCTGGCTGTTGCGGGTAAAGAGGTGGCAGGTCTGCGTCCCAAAACATGTGTGACTGCTGTCCCTCCAGTCACAGAGGATGAAGAGGCCGCAGATGCACAAGATGGGGCAGACGGTGGTTGGCCCGGCCGGCTAGGCCGCATTGTAGCACAGTGAGCTTTCCACTGCAACTTATGCTTCATGTCCATGTGCCGGTTCATGCATGAAGTACTCAAACTATGTATTTTTTGGCCTCTACTTAGCTTTTGTTGACAAATGTTACAGATAACACGAGTTGGGTCATCTTTATCGATCTGAAAAAATGCCCAGTCTATGCAAGGCTTAGCACGCATGCGACCTGAAGAGCCACCACGACTTGTGGTGAGAGGCAGAGTTGTGTTTGTGGATGCAGTTGTTGAAGTGCTTCCAGTACTCCGTCTCTGTCCAGGAAGGCGCAACCTGACCTCGTCGTCACTAGAGATGAGCGTTGTTCTACTCGAACTGTTCGCCAATCTCAAATTCGAGCTGTTTTGGGCGGTGTTCGAGCCGTTCGGCGAACACGAACAATTTGAGAAAAATTCGGCTGTTCGAGGTTATGTTCGATAACTGTTCGTGCACCAAAATCATAACTGGATTTTTTCTCAGTAATGATGAAAATTAATGTTAATATGCAGTTTGAGTGTACAGCGGGGTGGGGGGAGGGGCAGGGAATGGATCTCTGCAGGAACAATGAAGATCTCCATTTTTTTTTCTCTTTCCCGCATTTGCAGTGGGGAGGTGCAATCTGTCAGCCTATCAGCAGCGCACACACGGAGCGAAGTCCTTTTTTTCACACAAGCAAGGGCATGTGTCATTGGCAGTGTATGTCACATGTCCTTGCCCTATAAGACCAAGCCATTTTCCCCGTCGCCACCATTTTCTCACTGCTGCAGCTGCGTGTTAGACGGCACCGCTGTTGCTGTGTGTGCTATACCTTGTTAATTTCAAGCCAATTTTCGCACAAATCTACAGATAGCTTGGGAGTAGAGAATAGTTGTGATTGTAGTCCTTTTAAGGACTAGGTTACAGCATTTCCTACGACTTTTATCAGGCAGGTCTGTGCTCTTAAATAGATAGATTGTGGGAGTAAAGACTAATTGTAATTGGAGTCCTTTTCAGGACTAGGTTACATCAGTTCTTATCAGTTTTTGCCAGGCAGGTCTGTGCCAGTGCTGTGCAAGTTTTTTTCACAGCATTTGGCTGAATCTAGCAAAGCTAATCCTTTTTGGCCTATTGCAGAGTGTGTTAGTCAGTGGAGTAGCCTATCTGTGTTGCAAGATATACCACCTGTGTATAGAATACCAATTTTTTTACTGCACCTAGTGAAGTAAAATCTTTTGGGCATAGCATCATTCTATTAGTCCATCTATACTGACCTCCATCAGGTTGCAAATTGAATATAATTTTTTTCTGCATCTAGCTCTGAAAAAATATTGGGCTTCTAGCTGTGTGTGGGACTTGTTGTACTAGTCCATCTATACTGACCTCCATCAGGTTGCAAACTGCATATATTTTTTTCTGCATCTACCTCTGAAAAAATATTGGGCTTCTAGCTGTGTGTGGGACTTGTTCTATTAATCCATCTATACAGACCTCCATCAGGTTGCAAACTGAATATATTTTTTTCTGCATCTACCGCTGAAAAAATATTGGGCTTCTAGCTGTGTGTGGGACTTGTTCTATTAATCCATCTATACAGACCTCCATCAGGTTGCAAACTGAATATATTTTTTTCTGCATCTACCTCTGAAAAAATATTGGGCTTCTAGCTGTGTGTGGGACTTGTTGTATTAGTCCATCTATACTGACCTCCATAAGGTTGCAAACTGAATATAATTTTTTTCTGCATCTACCTCTGACAAAATATTTGGCCTTCTAGCTGTGTGTGGGACTTGTTATATTAGTCCATCTATACTGACCTCCATAAGGTTGCAAACTGAATATAATTTTTTTCTGCATCTACGTCTGAAAAAATATTTGGCCTTCTAGCTGTGTGTGGGACTTGTTGTATTAGTCCATCTATACTGATCTCCATAAGGTTGCAAACTGAATATAATTTTTTTCTGCATCTACCTCTGACAAAATATTTGGCCTTCTACCTGTGTGTGGGACTTGTTATATTAGTCCATCTATACTGACCTCCATAAGGTTGCAAACTGAATATAATTTTTTTCTGCATCTACGTCTGAAAAAATATTTGGCCTTCTAGCTGTGTGTGGGACTTGTTCTATTAGTCCATCTATACTGACCTCCATAAGGTTGCAAACTGAATATAATTTTTTTCTGCATCTACCTCTGAAAAAATATTTGGCCTTCTAGCTGTGTGTGGGACTTGTTCTATTAGTCCATCTATACTGACCTCCATAAGGTTGCAAACTGAATATAATTTTTTTCTGCATCTACCTCTGAAAAAATATTTGGCCTTCTAGCTGTGTGTGGGACTTGTTCTATTAGTCCATCTATACTGACCTCCATAAGGTTGCAAACTGAATATAATTTTTTTCTGCATCTACCTCTGAAAAAATATTTGGCCTTCTAGCTTTGTGTGGGACTTGTTCTATTAGTCCATCTATACTGACCTCCATAAGGTTGCAAACTGAATATAATTTTTTTCTGCATCTACCTCTGAAAAAATATTTGGCCTTCTAGCTGTGTGTGGGACTTGCTCTATTAGTCCATCTAAACTGACTTCCATAAGGTTGTAAACTGAATATAATTTTTTTCTGCATCTACCTCTGAAAAAATATTTGGCCTTCTAGCTGTGTGTGGGACTTGTTCTATTAGTCCATCTATACTGACCTCCATAAGGTTGCAAACTGAATATAATTTTTTTCTGCATCTACCTCTGAAAAAATATTTGGCCTTCTAGCTGTGTGTGGGACTTGTTCTATTAGTCCATCTATACTGACCTCCATAAGGTTGCAAACTGAATATAATTTTTTTCTGCATCTACCTCTGAAAAAATATTTGGCCTTCTAGCTGTGTGTGGGACTTGTTCTATTAGTCCATCTATACTGACCTCCATAAGGTTGCAAACTGAATATTATTTTTTTCTGCATCTACCTCTGAAAAAATATTGGGCTTCTAGCTGTGTGTGGGACTTGTTCTATTAATCCATCTATACAGACCTCCATCAGGTTGCAAACTGAATATATTTTTTTCTGCATCTACCTCTGAAAAAATATTGGGCTTCTAGCTGTGTGTGGGACTTGTTGTATGAGACCATCTATACAGACCTCCATCAGGTTGCATATTGAATATAATTTTTTTCTGCATCTAACCCAGCCAATAGTTTTGGCCTAATACCACAGTTTGGCCACTCAGCTCTGCTCGGTTCCCATCCATTGTTTTTTTGTGCAAACAACTCCAGAGTTGTGAATTAGTTAACCACCAAAATGAGTGGAAAAAGGCCTGCTGCTGGTGGAAAGGGGAATAGGCGTGTTGGGAAGGGGAAAAAAGGTTGTGTCCGTGGGGTAGGTGTTAAAGCAACAGTAACATCTGCAGAAGAAAGACCATCTTCCAGCCAAACTAAAATGTCTACTTCTTTTAGCGGACAATGTGATAAGATCCCTTTCTTACGGCCACGCCAATCGCTACAAATTCCAGATGAGGCACAAAAACAGCAGGTGCTTCAACGGATATCAAGTGCTCCTTTAAGTGGGCTCTCCTCCACATCAACTTCAACATCACAAATACTCCAGTCCTCAAAGGTGTCACCCCAATTGCACTTGCTTCCTCACAGCTCCCAAATCTCCAGCTGCCCATCTGAGTATGAGGTAGAACAGATGGTTGAGTCTGCAGAGCTGTTTACTCATACTATAGCCTGGGAATCAGAGGTCGACTCCAGCGCTTCTGTGAATCCAGACGAGGAAATGATCTGCACTGATGCCCAGAATCTTTATGAGTCGGATCCAGGACCAGACGCAGAAGGTTCTGACCATAATGTAGACCCTCATTCCCAAACTGTAACTCCTGTTGGTGGAGACAATGAGGAAGATGATGATAAGACTCAAATACCTGATTGGAGCGACAACTTTAGTTTTTTGTCAGGGCAGGAGCAGGTTGGCTCTGAGGACGACGGGTGTGATAACGCACAGGGTGATGATGATGAGGTTGGAGATCCCACTTACTGTCAACCCACAGTCAGCCAAGAGATGAGGTCAGCAGAGGAGGTGGAGGAAGATGCTAGTGACGACGAGGTCAGGTTGCGCCTTCCTGGACAGAGACGTAGTACTGGAAGGACGTCAACAACTGCATCCTCAAACACAACTCTGCCTCTCACCACAAGTTGTGGTGGCTCTTCAGGTCGCATGGGTGCTAAGCCTTGCATAGCCTGGGCATTTTTTCAGATCGATAAAGATGACCCAACTCGTGTTATCTGTAACATTTGTCAGCAAAAGCTAAGTAGAGGCCAAAAAATACATAGTTTGAGTACTTCATGCATGAACCGGCACATGGACATGAAGCATAAGTTGCAGTGGGAAGCTCAGTGTGCTACAATGCGGCCTAGCCGGCCGGGCCAACCACCGTCTGCCATATCTTGTGCATCCGCGGCCTCTTCATCCTCTGTGACTGGGGGGACAGCAGTCACACCTGTTTTGGGGCGCAGACCTACCACCTCTTTACCCGCAACAGCCAGCGTGATTGGCAGGTCATCATTTTCTTTGGAGGTGGTAACACCAGCTGGTGTTGAGCGCTGTCCGACATCGATAGCACCACCTTTGGATCAAGGCAACCTAACATGTCCGCCTGCATCTTCCTCACAGACCGGCAGTTTGCCGGGGACACCCTTATCAACCCCGTCTAAGCACAATAGCCAGCCCTCGGTCCCTCAGATGTGGACAAGTAAAAGACCATTTCCTCCTAGCCATGAGAAAGCTAAGAGGTTGAATTTCACCATCTGCAAGCTCTTGGCTACAGAAATGCTGCCTTTCCGCCTGGTGGACACAGAGGATTTTCGAGACCTTATGTCCGTCGCAGTGCCCCAGTACCAGATGCCCAGTCGGCACTACTTCTCAAAGAAAGGTGTGCCTGCGCTCCACCAGCATGTCGCACACAACATCACCGCATCTTTGAGAAACTCTGTGTGTGACAGGGTGCATTTCACCACAGACACTTGGACGAGTAGGCATGGACAGGGGCGTTACATGTCGCTGACTGGGCACTGGGTAACTATGGTGACAGCAGGACAAGGGGCTGCTGTCCAAGTCTTGCCGTCCCCACGAGTTGTGCGTCAATCCTCTTTATGTCAAAGTTCCTCCACTGCTTCTGCCTCCTCAACCTCCTCTCGGTCTTCCACCTGCACCCAAAGCCTGTCTGGTCATGCCACAAGCTTTCTAACTGCGCAGAAGGGATCCTGCACACCTCCTTACTATGCTGGCAGTAGGGCTCAACGTCATCAGGCGGTTTTTACATTGAAATGTCTGGGAAATGTGAGTCACACAGCTGAGGAGTTGTGGTCACCTCTGGAGAACCAATTTCATGAATGGTTGTCTCCACTGGACCTGAAACCAGGGAAGGCCGTGTGCGACAATGCTGCCGGGGCAATGTCACACACGTGCCTTGTATGGCTCACGTGTTGAACCTGGTTGTCCAGCAATTTTTAGCCCACTATCCCAGACTAGATGGCCTTCTGCAGAGGGCACGGTCGCTGTGTGCTCACTTCCGCCGTTCGCATCCCACAGCTCAGCGACTTACATCTCTACAGAAGTCGTTGGGCCTGCCACTTCACCAGCTAAAATGCGATGTGCCTACCCGGTGGAATTCAACTCTGCACATGTTGCAGCGACTGTTGCAGCACCGACAAGCCCTGGTGCAATACGTTCTGACGTATAGCCTGGGCCAACGAGATTCAGAGGTGGGGCAAATCACGCTGGAGGAGTGGTCTCAGAACAGGAACCTATGCACCCTTCTGCACAGTTTTGAAATGGCGACGAAGATGTTTAGTGCTGACGATGCCATTATCAGCATGACTATTCCGGTGATTTACATGCTGGAGCACATGTTAAACAGAATTCGGAGTCAGGTGGTGGCACAAGAGGAGGTGGAGGAAGTAGAGGAGGAGGAGTTGTATGCGGAAGGGCTAACATCTGCAAGGTCCAGACGGTCGGCAGCACCAAGGCGGCAGGCATGTGAGGGTGGGGGAGATGGTTTTACCAGGGCGCATGGTAGAAGCCAAACTAGTGAGGAAGGTGCAGGAGCCCAGGAAGAAGTGGAGGACGAACTGATGGAAGACTCATCAGATGAGGGAGACATTGATCACATTTCTGTTGTGCGAGGTTGGGGGGAGAGGACAGAGGAAGGAAGCATGATTGTTACCTCGCCACCAACACAACAGGGACTTGGTGCTCCTGGATGCGCAACACACATGAGTGCCTTCTTGCTGCACTACCTGCAACATGACCCTCGAATTGTGAGAATTAGAAATAATCCTGACTACTGGGTTGCCACACTGTTAGATCCCCGGTACAAAAGTAAATTTGCAGAAATTTTTCCTGCCATAGAAAGGGATGCACGCATGCAGGAGTATCAGCAGAGACTGTTGCAGAATCTTACATGTGCTTTTCCACAAAATACCAGTGGTGCACGTAGTGAATCTCACAGTTCCAACTTGCCAACCGTGGGACCGTCAAGTGTTCAGCACTCAAACCGTAACAGAACCACAGTATCTGCTGGTAACATCAATTTTGCGGAATCATTTCACCACTTTTTTAGCCCATCCTTTGCAAGGCCACAGGAGACAAGATGTCTGACACATAGTCAACGCCTAGAGACGATGGTACAGGAGTATCTCCAAGTAAACATTGAAGCCACGACTGTGTCACTGGACCCTTGCTCTTTTTGGGCTTCCAATCTGGATAAATGGCCGGAGCTAGCCACTTACGCCTTGGAGATCTTGTCATGCCCCGCAGCCAGCGTTCTGTCTGAACGTGTGTTCAGCGCTGCTGGTGGTGTGCTGACAGATAAGTGCACGCGGCTCTCCACTGATAATGTAGACAGACTCACGTTCATAAAGATGAACAAATCATGGATCCGAAACGACTTTTCTACCCCTGTGTCATCCTGGGGAGAGTAAAAGCTTGATGATTGGTTAAAATCACCCTACCAACCGTTTTAAGCTTTCAAATTACTAATCATGTTTATCTGTATCTTGGTTGGAAAATAATTTGGGCTTTGTAGCAGTGTGCAGCACTGATTCTATTAGGCCATCTATAATAAGCTCCACCAGATTTAAAATTACTAATCATGTTTATCTGTATCTTGACTGGAAAATAATTTGGGCTTTGTAGCAGTGTGCAGCACTGATCCTATTAGGCCATCTATACTAAAGCTTCACCAGATTTAAAATTAATAATAATTTTTAGCTGCATCTAGCCCGGAAAATAATTTTGGGGCTCCGAGATGCGCAAGACACATAAGTGCCTTCTTGCTGCACTACCTGCAGCATGACCCTCATATTGTCAGAATTCGAAGTAATCATGACTACTGGGTTGCCACACTCTTAGATCCCCCAAACTTTTCGATCAACCTTTTCATTTTTTTAAAGACCAAAAAAATGCTCATTTTTGAAATTATAAGCATTAGTAGGTTGTTAGAAACTGAAATCAAACAGTTTTCAACTCAAAACTTTATTCTAGGTGATGTTACATTTTCACATAGGACCCCTTGTTCGAAAGGAGCTTCTGAACTCTCTCGTCCATTGAATTTGTCAGGTTTTGGATGGTTTCTGCTTCAATTCTTTTGCATGAGGACAGGATACCCTCCCAGAGCTGTTGCTTAGATGTGAACTGCCTCCCGCCATCATAGACACTCCTTTTAATGATGCTCCAAAGGTTCTGAATGGGGTAGAGGTCAGGGGAGCATGGGGGTCACACCATAAGTTTGTCCCCTTTTATGCCCATATCAGCCAGAGATGCAGATGTTTTATGTGCAGCATGAGATGGTGCATTATCATGCAGAAAAATGATCTTGCTGTGAAATACACGGTTCTTCTTCTTGAACCAAGGCAGGAAGTGCTGTTTGAGAAAATCCACATACATTATGGAGTTCATCTTTAGCGCCTTCAGGGATCCTAAAGGGGCCGACAATCTCTCTCCCCATGATTCCAGCCCAAAACATTACTCCACCTCCTCCTTGTTGGCGCTGTAGCCGTGTTTGCGTGGGGTGTCCATCAACCAGCCATCCTCCACTCCATCCATCTGGACTATCGAGCGCTGCACGGCACTCATCCGTGAACAAAACAGTTTTGAAATCAGTCTTCATGTAATGTTTGGCCCACTGGAGCCGTTTCTGCTTGTGTGAAGTGGATAGAGGAGGTCGACAGGATGGCGTATGCACAGCTGCAAACCTCTGAAGGACCCTGCATCTTGTTGTTCGGGGGACGTTGGAGGCACAAGCAGCTTCAAAAACTTGTCTGCTGCTATGACAAGGCTTTTTTGCCGCTGCTCTTTCAACCTGACGTAATTGCCTGTAGGAAAGTTTCCTCAATTTGCCCTTATCAGCACACACACGTGTGTACTGTGAATCAGCTACATACTTCTTGATTGCCAAGACACTTCATCCTGATCATCGCACAATGTTGATTGTAGTCATGCCTTGACCTAAACACTCCACAATTTGTTGCTTCTCAGCAGCCGACACATCCTTTTTCTTTCCCATTTTGGCAGAAAATGTAGGCTGCTTAATAATGTGAGACAGCCTTCTTAAGTAGTCTTGCCTTTCATTGGACACAGCTGCCAAACTAATTAGCACAGGTGTCTGCAATTGCTTACAGTGATATAAAGAGCCCTGACACACATCACCATCAATGAGTTTAACTGACAAACAAACAAATTCTTCCCTTATCACTCCTAAACACTTTTTGCATAATAATTTGGAACGCAGTGTACATGTGCTTTTCCACAAAACACCAGTGGTTCACGTAGTGAATCTTACAGTTCTAACTTGCCAACCGTGGTCTGTATGGAGTTGTTCAATAAAGGGCCCAAAATTAAGATAACATAGATGGGAGAGGTCTCTATGAATAGGAATTCCTAAGTATTTGATACCCTGTGAGGGCCAGGCAAAGGGAAAGTTGGACTGGGTGGAATCCTATATGGATTTGGGGAGGGAGACATCGAGGGCCTCAGACTTCGCTGCATTGATTTTAAAATTTGACCATGTAACAAAGTGATCTATTTCAGCCATAACAGCATGGATGGATATATGTGATTGAGTGATATATACTAGGACATCATCAGCAAATAGAGAGCACTTGTACTCGGTGCCTCCCACCTCAATCCACCTAATATTGGGGTTATGGCGAATTGATGAGAGCAGGTGCTCCGTCACTAGGATGTATAAGAGAGGGGACAGAGGACATCCCTGCCTTGTCCCATTGGTGATTGTGAAAGGTGATGAAAATGTTCTGACGCACCCCCTGGGCCTTGGGACACCCGGAGCCGGACCCATTTTGGTGGATGCTGGTGGTTGTAGTCTTCGTGGCGGCGACCCGGTTCCGTGGCTCAGGGTGGTCAAACCAGTGGCGGAACTATTTATGTGGTTTTGATGTTTAAATGTCCGACTACGCCACCCGTGGATTGCGGTCAGAGTGAACCGCCGCTACAAGGCAGACCGCTGAGGCTGGTGTTGTGGGTGCAGCAGAGCGTAGCATAACTCCCCACGGGAGGAGTATAGCCTCAGGGCAGTGTATGCGGAGGATGGGGGTGATGGTGCAGGGCAGCAGCAGTAACGACACGGAGTCAGTGATGCAGTTCAGGGCCTTTACTCACAGTTCTTATTATCCAGACCACGTCTGCAGGTAACGGCTGCCCACGTCGTACTGTGCTCACCAGGTGAGGGGCTCAGAAAACTCCCAGATAACTTTGGAGCGCTTCACAGGACCCCCTTTGTGTGTCCTTTGTCTGGCCTTTCTTCCCAACACTTCTGTCCGGCTGCCTCGGGCCTCCTCTTGGTAAACTTGGCGCCAGTTTCCCTGACCCTATGTGGTGCCTTCCTAGCGGGTGTAGCGAGGGACTGCACCACATAATATGTCAGAGCCTCCGGTTTCTAGCTGAGGGTCGTTTCCTGCCTCCACTAGTTCGGGGACCGGTCTCCCCCTTTGGCCTGACCCCTCCACGCAGGTGGATTCGGGCGTGCGGTGGTGACTCGCCCGTCCGCACCCCTGGGATCCCTTTATTCCTCGTTCCTGGAGCCTTCTCCGCTCCTCTTCCTTCCTTCTCCCTCTTGCAGGCCTGGGCCTCTGTTACTAGGCCCGCCTCCGGAACAGAGCTCATGCAGAGCCCCTGCTCCCTGCCACTTCTGCTCAGACTTCTCTGCACTGAACTAAGATGGTGCCCACCTTTTATACTCCCTTCTCAATGCACCCAGGAACTGCTTCCTCCCTGCTCCTGCACTACAGGGTTCCCCTTCCTCAGTGTTCCCTCCCCCCACTCCAGCCAGGGACAGGGACTGTCGTGCCCATCTCAGGGGCATATTGGTCGCCCTGCCCCATGGCAATGTGGTGTAATGCATGCAGGTGTCGGGTCCTGATCCACACTCCATCCTTACCTGAGAGTGAGATATCACACCTCTGGGTGAGGTGCAATACGTCTGTAGCAACCGAGCCCTCAGGGTGCTGCAGTTCCATTTATCTTCAGCCTAGGTGACGTATTGTGATACAGGGCCGTGATTTTGGCTATAAAAGGGTCCCCTAGACCCCTACCCCAAGCTTTTTAAGAGAATCATATATGGCGTGCCAGGAGACTCTATGGAATGCTTTCTCAGCATCCAACGAGAGTATCTACTTACAAATTTTTAACTGCATCTAGCCCAGGAAATACTTTGTGCCTAGTAGCAGTGTCTGCTAGTTAGCGGATTATCCCGGCTGTTAAGCAAGCTACACCACCTGTAGTTTGGACACTTAATTTTTTCAAAGGAAATGCTTCGGGACCACGGGATACTCAGTGAAGAGCATCAGGAGGCACCCCAAGGCATAGGGGCTGGGACTGGCAGTAGGATGCCTTGCGGTGGACAGCCGAGCTCGATCCGTATAAAAGCTTTTAAACTGCAGCAGCTTTAGTGGACGCTAGTGGAGCTGGAATTACGCGGCTGCTGGCATGAGACTTGCCCTCCAATAGATCCTTGTAAATGGATTTAAAGTGTATTCATTCAAATTAGAGAGACAATTTAAATTAAAAAACTTAGAGCTGCCTCCACCACAGGGGGGCTCGCTCGACCCACCAGCGGACAGGCACCAGTATTGGGAGAGGGGGCTGGCCGTCAGGGTTCACCGCGGCTCTGGCACAAACCCGGCGACACGGAGGTGGCACGGGCAGGAGCGGACTGAACGTGTCGGCTTCTCACTTTTTGGATTTTAGAAGGGCATGACATGCCTATATCTGTGTCTCCCCCTCCTTTTACTCCTCCACCTCTTTTCTTTTCTCATGACTATATGTACTTGTCACTTTTCCATGTGTTAGTTGTGTCTTCTGAGCAGTTTGTCAGCTTTTGGACACCTTTGAAGGTGTTTTCTATGTGTTTCTATGTGTTTTTGTTTGCCTGCCATTGGTTTTAACGGTGTTCGAAGGTGTTCGACGAACAGTTCGACGAACAGTTCGGCGAACACACGGGTGTTCGACGAACCGAACCGAACTCGAACACTACGGGGGTGGCTCAACACTAGTCGTCACTAGCATTCTCCTCCACCTCCTCTTCTGACCTCATCTCTTGGCTGACTGTGGGTTGACAGTAAGTGGTATCTCCAACCTCATCATCATCACCCTGTGTGTTATCACACCCGTCGTCCTCAGAGCCAACCTGTTCCTGCCCTGACAAAAAACTAAAGTTGTCGCTCCAATCAGGTATTTGAGTCTCATCTTCGTCTTCCTCATTGTCTCCACCAACAGGAGTTACAGTTTGGGAATGAGGGTCTACATTATGGTCAGAACCTCCTGCATCTGGTCCTGGATCCGACTCAAAGATTCTGGGCATCAGTGCAGATCATTTCCTCGTCTGGATTCACAGAAGCGCTGGAGCCGACCTCTGATTCCCAGGCTATAGTATGAGTAAACAGCTCTGCAGACTAAACCATCTGTTCTACCTCATATTCAGACGGGCAGCTGGAGATTTGGGAGCTGTGAGGAAGCAAGTGCGATTGGGGTGACTCCTATGAGGACTGGAGTATTTGTGATGTTGAAGTTGATGTGGAGGAGAGCCCACTTAAAGGAGCACTTGATATCCGTTGAAGCACCTGCTGTTTTTGTGCCTCATCTGGAATTTGTAGCGATTGGTGTGGCCGCAAGAAAGGGATCTTATCACATTGTCCGCTAAAAGAAGTAGACATTTTAGTTTGGCTGGAAGATGGTCTTTCTTCTGCAGATGTTACTGTTGCTTTAACACCTACCCCACGGACACAACCTTTTTTCCCCTTCCCAACACGCCTATTCCCCTTTCTACCAGCAGCAGGCCTTTTTCCACTCATTTTGGTGGTTAACTAATTCACAACTCTGGAGTTGTCTGCACAAAAAAACAATGAATGGGAACAGAGCAGAGCTGAGTGGCCAAACTGTGGTATTAGGCCAAAACTATTGGCTGGGTTAGATGCAGAAAAAAATTATATTCAATTTGCAACCTGATGGAGGTCAGTATAGATGGACTAATAGACCAAGTCCCACACACTGCTAGAAGACCAAATATTTTTTTAGAGCTAGATGCAGAAAAAAATTATATTCAATTTGCAACCTGATGGAGGTCAGTATAGATGGACTAACAGACCAAGTCCCACACACTGCGAGAAGCCCAAATATTTTTTCAGAGCTAGATACAGAAAAAAATTATATTCAATTTGCAACCTTATGGAGGTCAGTAAAGATGGACTATTAGACAAAGTCCCACACACTGCTAGAAGCTCAAATATTTTTTCAGAGCTAGATGCAGAAAAAAATTATATTCAATTTGCAACCTGATAGAGGTCAGTATAGATGGACTAATAGACCAAGTCCCACACACTGCTAGAAGCCCAAATATTTTTTCAGAGCTAGATGCAGAAAAAAATTATTTTTAATTTGCAACCTGATGGAGGTCAGTATAGATGGACTAATAGACCAAGTCCCACACATTGCTAGAAGCCCAAATATTTTTTCAGAGCTAGATGCAGAAAAAAATTATATTCAATGTGCAACCTGATGGAGGTCAGTATAGATGGACGAATAGAACAATTCCCACCCACTGCTAGAAGCCCAAATATTTTTTCAGAGCTAGATGCAGAAAAAAAATATTTTTAATTTGCAACCTGATGGAGGTCAGTATAGATGGACTAATAGACCAAGTCCCACATACTGCTAGAAGCCCAAATATTTTTTCAGAGCTAGGTGCAGAAAAAAATTATATTCAATTTGCAACCTGATGGAGGTCAGTATAGATGGACTAATAGACCAAGTCCCACACACTGCTAGAAGCCCAAATATTTTTTCAGAGCTAGATGCAGAAAAAAATTATATTCAATTTGCAACCTGATAGAGGTCAGTATAGATGGACTAATAGACCAAGTCCCACACACTGCTAGAAGCCCAAATATTTTTTCAGAGCTAGATGCAGAAAAAAATTATTTTTAATTTGCAACCTGATGGAGGTCAGTATAGATGGACTAACAGACCAAGTCCCACACATTGCTAGAAGCCCAAATATTTTTTCAGAGCTAGATGCAGAAAAAATTATATTCAATGTGCAACCTGATGGAGGTCAGTATAGATGGACGAATAGAACAAGTCCCACCCACTGCTAGAAGCCCAAATATTTTTTCAGAGCTAGATGCAGAAAAAAAATATTTTTAATTTGCAACCTGATGGAGGTCAGTATAGATGGACTAATAGACCAAGTCCCACACACTGCTAGAAGCCCAAATATTTTTTCAGAGCTAGATGCAGAAAAAAATTATATTCAATTTGCAACCTGATGGAGGTCAGTATAGATGGACTAATAGACCAAGTCCCACACACTGCTAGAAGCCCAAATATTTTTTCAGAGCTAGATGCAGAAAAAAATTATATTCAATTTGCAACCCGATGGAGGTCAGTGTAGATGGACTAATAGACCAAGTCCCACACATTGCTAGAAGCCCAAATATTTTTTCAGAGCTAGATGCAGAAAAAAATTATATTCAATGTGCAACCTGATGGAGGTCAGTATAGATGGACGAATAGAACAATTCCCACCCACTGCTAGAAGCCCAAATATTTTTTCAGAGCTAGATGCAGAAAAAAAATATTTTTAATTTGCAACCTGATGGAGGTCAGTATAGATGGACTAATAGACCAAGTCCCACATACTGCTAGAAGCCCAAATATTTTTTCAGAGCTAGGTGCAGAAAAAAATTATATTCAATTTGCAACCTGATGGAGGTCAGTATAGATGGACTAATAGACCAAGTCCCACACACTGCTAGAAGCCCAAATATTTTTTCAGAGCTACATGCAGAAAAAAATTATATTCAATTTGCAACCTGATAGAGGTCAGTATAGATGGACTAATAGACCAAGTCCCACACACTGCTAGAAGCCCAAATATTTTTTCAGAGCTAGATGCAGAAAAAAATTATTTTTAATTTGCAACCTGATGGAGGTCAGTATAGATGGACTAACAGACCAAGTCCCACACATTGCTAGAAGCCCAAATATTTTTTCAGAGCTAGATGCAGAAAAAATTATATTCAATGTGCAACCTGATGGAGGTCAGTATAGATGGACGAATAGAACAAGTCCCACCCACTGCTAGAAGCCCAAATATTTTTTCAGAGCTAGATGCAGAAAAAAAATATTTTTAATTTGCAACCTGATGGAGGTCAGTATAGATGGACTAATAGACCAAGTCCCACACACTGCTAGAAGCCCAAATATTTTTTCAGAGCTAGATGCAGAAAAAAATTATATTCAATTTGCAACCTGATGGAGGTCAGTATAGATGGACTAATAGACCAAGTCCCACACACTGCTAGAAGCCCAAATATTTTTTCAGAGCTAGATGCAGAAAAAAATTATATTCAATTTGCAACCCGATGGAGGTCAGTGTAGATGGACTAATAGAACAAGTCCCACACACTGCTAGAAGCCCAAATATTTTTTCAGAGCTAGATGCAGAAAAAAATTATATTCAATTTGCAACCTGATGGAGGTCAGTATAGATGGACTAATAGACCAAGTCCCACACACTGCTTGAAGCCCAAATATTTTTTCAGAGCTAGATGCAGATAAAAATTATTTTTAGTTTGCAACCTGATGGAGGTCAGTATAGATGGACTAATTGAACAAGTCCCACACACTGCTAGAAGCTCAAATATTTTTTCAGATCTAGATGAAGAAAAAAATTATATTCAGTTTGCAACCTGGTGGAGGTCAGTATAGATGGACTAATAGAACAAGTCCCACACACTGCTAGAAGCCCAAATATTTTTTCAGAGCTAGATGCAGAAAAAAATTATATTCAATTTGCAACCTGATGGAGGTCAGTATAGATGGACTAATAGAATGATGCTATGCCCAAAAGGTTTTACTTCACTAGGTGCAGTAAAAAAATTGGTATTCTATACACAGGTGGTGTATCTTGCAACACAGATAGGCTACTCCACTGACTAACACACTCTGCAATAGGCCAAAACGAATTAGCTTTGCTAGATTTAGCCAAATGCTGTGAAAAAAACTTGCACAGCGCTGGCACAGACCTGCCTGGCAAAAACTGATAGGAACTGATGTAGCTTTGTCCTGAAAAGGACTGCAATTACAATTAGTCTTTACTCCCAACCTATCTATTTAAGAGCACAGACCTGCCTGATAAAAGTCGTAGGAAATGCTGTAACCTAGTCCTTAAAAGGACTGCAATCACAGCTATTCCCTACTCCCAAGCTATCTGTAGATTTGTGCGAAAATTGGCTTGAAATTAACAAGGTATAGCGCACACAGCAACAGCGGTGCCGTCTAACACGCAGCTGCAGCAATGAGAAAATGGTGGTGACGGGGAAAATGTCTGGGTCTTATAGGGCAAGGACATGTGACATACACTGCCAATGACACATGCCCTTGCTTGTGTGAAAAAAAGCACTTCGCTCCGTGCGTGCGCTGCTGATAGGCTGACAGATTGCACCTCCCCACTGTACATGTGGGAAAGAGAAAAAAAATGGAGATCTTCATTATTCCTGCAGAGATCCATCCCCTGCCCCTCCCCCCGCCCCGCTGTACACTCAAACTGCGTATTAACATTAATTTTCATCATTACTGAGAAAAAATCCAGTTATGATTTTGGTGCACGAACAGTTATCGAACATAACCTCGAACAGCCGAATTTTTTTCAAATCGTTCGTGTTCGCCGAACGGCTCGAACACCGCCCAAAACAGCTCGAATTTGAGATTGGTGAACAGTTCGAGTCGAACAACGCTCATCTCTAGTTGCTAGTACAACTATTAGGTCTTCCCGAGTCTGTTGTTTTTTAAAGACTCTGCCGATAACCCCAAAAAGGCCATTTGCACCACCTGCCAGGCCAGCATCAGCAGAGGTAGCAAAACTACCAGCTTGATCACCACCAGCATGTTCAGTCACATGGCACAAAAGCACCAGACTTTGTGGGCCGAACCCCAGGGTCCAGGAACAGTGTCTGCAGGCGACACCACTGCTTCTTCTGCCGTTATGCGTGCAAGCCAATCCCCTGTCCATAGTGCATGTGAAGATGCCTCCTGCCCTGCCCCTGTTGTTGCACACACTCAAATAGCACCATCATCAAGCACATCCTTGTCCCAGCGCAGTGTTCATTTTTCCATACTCCAGTTCTTGGAACTCAAGCGCAAATATGCAGCCAATGCCCCACAGGCCACACTACTAAATTCTCACATTTCGTGACTGCTTGCACTGGAAATGTTGCCTTTTTGGCTGGCCGTCCCTCGTTACTCGGTCCCCAGCCACCATTATTTCTACCGGTGTGCCATCCCCGCATTACACAAGCACGTGTCCCACAACATTAGCCGTGCCCTCAACAATGCAATTACAGGGAAAGTCTACCTAACTACGGACACGTGGACAAGTGCTTGTGGGCAGGGACGGTACATCTCACTGACGGCACACTGGGTTAACATAGTGGAAGCCAGGACCCAGTCGAACCTTGGGACGGAACACATCCTCCCGATGCCAAGGATTGAGGGTCCTAGGTCAATCAGGGTTGCCCCCACTGCCTACAGCTCCTGCACCTCATTCTCCTCAGCCTCCTCCTCGTCTTCAGCCTACATCTCCGAAATGACCACATCAGTCACAAGCTGGAAGCACTGCAGCACTGCCTCAGCCAAATGGCAACAGGCTGTGCTGAAGCTAATACGCTTAGGTGACTAACCACACAATGCTGAAGAGTTGCGGACAGCTCTGAAAGAGCAGGCAGATCTGTAGCTCACACCGCTGAACCTACAGCCAGGCATAGTCATGTGTGACAATGGGTGGAACCTGGTGGTGGCTCTGAGGCGAGGCGAGCTCAAACATCTACCATGCCTGGCCCATGTGCTTAACCTCGTGGTTCAGCGGTTTCTCAAAAGCTACCCGGAGCTGCCGGATCTGTTTGTCAAAGTATGCCGCCTGTGTGCCCATTTTAGAGAGTCTACTACAGCTTCCTCCACCATTGCCGTGCTTCAGCAGCGTTTGCAGCTTCCGGCTGACCGACTGGTGTGTGATGTCCACATGCATTGGACTGCTACACTGCACATGTTGGGAAGGATTTGTGAGCAGAAGAGGGCAGTTGTTGAGTACCAGCATCAACAAGGCAGTCAGTATTCAATTCAGACTCCACACATAAGACCTCAGGAGTGGACATGGATGTCAGACATTTGTACCATCCTCCAAAACTGTGAGGACTCCACCAAGATGGTGAGCGGCGATGGTGCCATAATTAGCGTCACCATCCCGCTTCTCTGTCTTCTGAAACGCTCTCTGCTCACAGTCAAAGAGGATGCATTGCAGGCGGAGCACAATGAGATGGAGAAAGGAACCATTTAGGGTCTATTACACACAGCCCAGCCTCATCTCATACCACATGGTTTGGGTGACAATGAGGAAGAGGAGGAGGAGGAAGAACTGGCTCTCTACGGCTTGGAGGTCTTGGCCTGCCCTGCCGCTAGCGTTTTATCAGAGCAGGTTTTTAGTGCTGCTGGTGGAATTATAACTGATAAGCGAAACCGCCTCTCAACTGAAAATGCTGACAGGCTGACTCTTATAAAAATGAACAAGGGCTGGATTGTGCCAGACTTCTCAACACTACCGAATAATAGCAGCGTAACAAACTCAATTCCAGTGTCTTTTTTTGGGAGGTGTATTCCCATGCACCTTTTCACACCTACAAATGGGTATACGCTTCCTGATTTTGGCTATTTGCTCTTGTTCTCCTCCTTCTCTTCATCCACATCTTCCACCATCATATCACCAGGGTGACCTTGGTCCGTGATGCAACACCCACATAATTTTTTTAAAGGGTGTTTATGATGCCCGTAAAAAAACAATTTTATACAGTATGTTCATGTTTACCTCCCAGGGGTAAATGCTTGTCAGTCCATACACTTAGTGCATGGGCATTACAAGTATAGGAGACCCGCTCTTTTCTAATGGGAACATTTTTTTATGAGGCCCTTCTCCACGTCTCTTCCAAGGTGCATTGGAGTGCCTCCCAATTTTTGGCAGCCATTGCATTCACTGCAGAGGCCAACACTATGGGAGACCCATTTCCTAATAATGGGAACATTGTTTTCAGGAGGCCAAATGCGTCCAAATTTTCAAAGGGGTAATGGGGTGCATCCAAATTTTGGCCAGCCCTGCCAATCACTACATACGCAATAACAGTATAGGAGACACACTTTTTAGTAATGGGAAGAACAAAGCATAGCTGGCTGATGGTTCTCTAACAATAGTGAGGGCCCACTGCTGGCCCTTTAAGAATAGTAAAGGCCGCCTGATAGCCTATAAAAATAGGCTTTGTGACTTTCAGAGCCCCTCCTTCATAAATATAACAGGATGTGTCTGTTCATGTCTCACACACCACATGGCCATATAAGGTTGTAAAATGTTAAAATGACATCTCCCTGTGAATGCATTTGTCAAGGTTGAAAGCAATACAAAAGTGCAAAAACGCATCAAAAATGCTACGTGTGAACATAGCCCAAGGTGTGGAGGAGTATTTTTGTTTTTGTTTATTTATTTTGCCTTATATAGACGTCATTATCCTGGAAAGGATGTTCCTTAACATATTTTCCAGGAAAATCTCTATTGGTTTAGTTTTTGTTTTATTGTGAGTCCGTAAAAGTGTCGTAATACCTCTGACAACGTTGTTGACAGCAGTGACCTGGGAGGCAGAAATGCTTCCTGGGGTCTTCCCCATGCTGTTCCCATGTCATTTGAGCACTGTTCCCATCGATTTGGGCAATTTTTAGACCCTCTGCAGAACGCCGGGGGGAGCCCCCTGAAAAATGCTCGAGTTTCCAATAGACTTACATTGGGCTCATTGCTCGGGTCGAGCACCCGATCATTCCAATTTGCTCGACCCGAGCATCGTGCACCCAAGAATTTTAGTGTTCGCCCATCACTAGTTAGGTATAGTAAATCTTGCTGTACAAACTCAGCATACAAAGATAATTACTATTGGGAAATTTGGGTCAGCAAGAGAAAGCACAAGGTAGAAGCACAACTGAGCGGGAACAAACTTTCTTTGTGATAAGCAAGGTAGTACAGTAAATGAATGCCAGACATAATGAAGATTACTATCAACAAAAAATGGTGAAATTTGGTTATAAAGAACGGGTAATCTAATAATGTTCATGCTATAATAAATTGTGACCGCAGTTATAAGCTAATGTTAAAGACTCAACTTATCTTTGACTTTTCCAGATGTTTTCTGGTTGACAAACCATTTTACAATATTGTTTTAAAGAATTTTTAACTAACATCCTTATAAATAATGAGAGACAGTGGCATAACTAGAGTCTTATGGATCCCCGTGCAAGATTTGGACTGGGACCCCCATCCTGAATAATTATATATATATTCCCTCCATCCTGGTATATATGTCCATCATGCTGGCCCCATTCTGGTATATATCGCCCATTCTGCTATATGTCCTTTATTCTGGGCCCCATCCTGTTTTATATATCCCCCATCTTTGTATATGCCCCCATTCTGCCACTATTCTTTAGTGTATAGAAGAAAATAAACCATTATGCTCACCAGGGAGATACATGGACGTCATGGGGCTCCATAGAAGAAGTATAATGCACCAATATAGTCCTTCATATAGTATAATGTGTAACAGGTCTGGGAGGCGGAACCTCTGAGCAACTATACAAGGGGGCGGTCCTTGTAAGGAAGGGGGTGGCTCCCAGGAAAGACGGGCACGTAGTCACGGCAAGTGGCAGGGACAGTCTCTGGGTGGAAGGGCAGGTAGTCACGTCAAGTGACAGGGACAGTCTCTGGGTAGAAGGGCAGGTAGTCACAGCAAGTGACAGGGACAGTCTCAGGGTAGACTAGCAGACAGGTAGCAGGTGGACGCTCCCAGGTGAGCGGGCAAGAGTCTCTGGACGGGCAGTTGGTCACAGCAAGTGACGGCAGAGCTTCCAGGTAGGCTAGCAGGCAGGAAGCAGGTGAGCGCTCCCAGGTGAGCGGGCAAGAGTCTCTGGACAGGCAGGTGGTCACGGCAAGTGACGGCAGAGCCTCCAGGTAGGCTAGCAGGCAGGTAGCAGGTGAGCGCTCCCAGGTGAGCGGGCAAGAGTCTCTGGACTGGCAGGTGGTCACGGCAAGTGACGGCAGAGCCTCCAGGTAGGCTAGCAGGCAGGTAGCAGGTGAGCACTCCCAGGTGTGCGGGCAGGCTGGTCCATAGACAGACTGACAGGTGTCGGAAGGCAGACCGTCGGACCACAGGCTTGCAAGCAGGTAAGCGGATATCAGGCAGGTATCAAGCAGGAATCTGGCAGGTGACTGGCAGGTAACTGGTAACGGGACCTGAGGGCTGAAGCAGAGTGAAGGCTTTGCAACAACATTGCTCGGGCACCTCCATTTTGGAGGAGGTGCCTTATATATGGTAAGGTCCTCCGGCCATTGGCCGGGGACTCCTTAGGATGGCGCGCGCGGCCCATTTAAGAGAGTGGGAGCGCGCGCCCTAAGCACAGTGGCCGGGAAGCAGCGCACGCTGCCAGCAGAGCGGGAGGAGGACGCCGGGCACGGAGCGGAGAGGTGAGCGGAACAGCGTCCCTGCCTAGCAGGCGGCAGGGACGCCGACGCTACAGTACCCCCCCTTTAGGCCCCCCCCTTTTTAGGCCAGACAGAAATTTATCAAGGATGAGAGGGGCATGGATGTTCTCCCGGGGCTCCCACGTTCTCTCCTCAGGACCAAACCCCTTCCAATCTACCAGAAAAAAGGTTTTTCCTCTTACCCTTTTGGTGGCCAGAATGTTCTCTACCTCAAACTCGTTTTCAGCGGAAACCGGAGCAGGAGGCGTACCTGTAGACTTGGAAAAAGAGTTAAGTACCACGGGTTTGAGGAGAGATACATGGAAGGAGTTAGGGATCCGCAAGTTGGCCGGGAGTTTCAATTTATAGGCCACTGGGTTGATTTGTTTGACAACTTCTAGTGGGCCGATGAACCGAGGCCCTAACTTGTAGGAAGGAATCTTGAGCCGGACATACTTGGACGAGAGCCTGACTTTATCTCCAGGACGGAATTGTGGAGGATCCAGGCGTTTTTTGTCAGCATGTTTTTTCATCCGCTCGGACGACTGAAGGAGTGCGGATCGGGTACTCTCCCAAATGGAGGAAAATTTGCTAACGAGAGATTCCGCAGCCGGATTGTCCACCGAGGTGGAGACGGGAAAAGGGATCCGAGGATGCTGACCGAAGACTGCAAAAAACGGGGATTTGGAGGAAGATTCGCTCTCGTGATTATTGTAAGAGAATTCGGCCCATGGCAGGAGATCCACCCAGTCTGAATGGTGGGCATTAACGAAGTGCCGGAGGTAACTGGTCAGGATCTGATTGATCCGCTCCACTTGACCATTGGACTGTGGGTGGTATGCGGAGGAGAAGTCCAGGGTGACGTCTAGCAGCTTACATGTGGCTCTCCAGAAGCGTGAGGTGAACTGAACCCCACGATCCGACACGATGTGGGGGGGCAGGCCATGGAGACGGAAGATGTGGCGGATAAAGTCTTTAGCCAGCTCGGGTGCAGACAGGAGGCCTGGCAGGGGAATGAAATGAGCCATTTTGGAAAAGCGGTCAGCGACCTCCCAAATGACTGTACAACCGGCAGAGACAGGGAGATCTGTTATGAAGTCCATAGCTATATGCTGCCAGGGAGCAGCAGGTACTGGAAGAGGAAGGAGGCGACCGGCTGGCAGGTGTCTCAGAACCTTGTTGCGGGCGCAGGACACACAGGCAGAAACAAAGTCTATTACGTCCTTGTGCAGGGTAGGCCACCAGTAGTGCCGGGTGATAAGCTGGAGGGTCTTTTTCTGACTGGCATGGCCAGCAAGCTTAGACAAGTGAACCCAGTGTAGGATCTTCTCCCGATCAGTTACCGTTACGAACGTCTTTCCGGGAGGGAGACGATTTAGACTCACGGGGGCCACCTGCATTACTCTGGCGGGATTGATGATGTGTTTAGGTTCCTCCTCAAGATCAGACACCAGGAAGGATCGGGACAAGGCGTCAGCTTTGATGTTTTTGTCAGCCGGGCGAAAATGAAGAACAAAATCAAAGCGAGCAAAAAACAAGGACCACCGGGCTTGGCGCGGGTTAAGTCTCTGGGCACTCTGGAGGTAAGCCAAGTTCTTGTGGTCCATGTAAATTAATATCTGGTGAAGAGCCCCTCGAGCAGGTAACGCCACTCCTCCAATTCCAGCTTAATGGCCAATAACTCTCGGTCTCCTATAGAATAGTTGAGCTCGGAAGAGGAGAAGAGTTTAGAGAAGAAGCCGCAAGTTACCATTTTCCCGGAAGACGATTTTTGGGTAAGTACCGCTCCGGCTCCAGAGGAGGAGGCGTCAACTTCCAGGAAGAATTGTTTGTTGCCGACCGGGCGATGCAGCACCGGGGCGGAAGAGAAAGCCTGTTTTAAGGAAAGAAAGGCTTCCTCAGCTTCGGGCGGCCATTCTCTGGGATTAGTGCCCTTACAGGTGAGTGCAGAGATTGGGGCAGTCCGGGAAGAGAAGTGCGGTATGAAGAGGCGGTAGTAGTTGGCGAAGCCCAGGAACCGCTGAATAGCCTTCAACCCCTCTGGTCAAGGCCACTTCTCGATGGCAGACAGTTTCTCAGGAACCATTCGTAGGCCGGTCTGAGAAATTATGTAGCCCAAAAACGGAAGCGAGGTCTGCTCAAAGAGGCACTTCTCATATTTAGCGTAGAGGTGGTTCTGCCTGAGCCTGAGCAGAACCTGACGAACATCCCTCCGGTGTGTGGGGAGATCCGGAGAGAAGACCAAGATGTCGTCCAGGTACACCACTACGCAGGAGTAGAGAAGGTCCCGGAAGATTTCATTGACCAACTCTTGAAAGACGGCGGGAGCATTACAGAGACCAAAGGGCATTACCAGGTATTCATAGTGGCCGTCCCGGGTGTTGAATGCCATCTTCCATTCATCCCCCTGACGGATACGGACCAGGTTATACGCCCCACGGAGGTCCAGCTTGGTGAAGATTCTAGCCCCCCTCAGACGGTCAAATAATTCCGGAATGAGCGGAAGGGGGTATTTATTCTTCACCATGATCTGGTTAAGGCCTCTATAGTCTATACAGGGACGGAGTGAGCCGTCCTTCTTTTTGACGAAGAAGAAACCTGCTCCCGCCGGGGAAGTAGATTTCCGGATGAATCCCGGGCCAGATTCTGCTCAATATATTCTGATATGGATCGGGTCTCAGCAGCGGACAAAGAGTAAATGCGCCCACGGGGAGGAGGTAGCGCCGGGCATCAGGTCGATTGGGCAGTCATATGGTCTATGAGGGGGTAATGTCTCTACCTCCTTTTTATTAAAGACGTCCGCATACGACCAATAAGGAGCCGGAAGACCAGGTAGATTGGCTGGAGTAGGAGAAGAACGGACAGGATGGACGGGAACTAAACAAGTCTTATGGCAGTCCTGTCCCCAGCGAAGGACTTCTCCGGTCTGCCAATCAAGCACAGGTGCATGTCTCTGAAGCCAAGGTAAGCCTAGTAAGAGGGCGTGAGAGAGTCCAGGCAGAACATGAAAGAAGATGCTCTCAGAGTGCAGCATTCCCACCTGCAGGGTTATGGATTCGGTGATGAGTTGGATGGGATGTGGTAAGAGGCCCCCATCCACAGCAGCAACAGATAAGGGTACAGCTAGAGGTTTGGTGGGAATGCGGTATTTCTCTACCAGAGACTGAGAAATGAGATTTCCGGCAGCACCAGAGTCAAGTTGGGCTAGTTCAAAATAACGTTTCTCCCCGCAGATGATAGAGACCGACAGCAACAGAGATGGAGAGGGTTTACTCTTGTCTAGGACGACCTCTCTGAGCGATCCTAGACACAGGCATTTCCCGAACTCTCCGCGCAGGAACGGATCCGGTGCTCCTTACTGCCACAGTAGAAGCAGCTCCCCTCGGCACGACATAACTATTGACGGGTTTTGACCATCTTGGTCTGGTCGCCCTGCAGAGGCTCGGGTGAGTGCGCCTGGGGAGTAGCGGGAGAATTGACAGGTTTCTGAAAGGTAGAGGCTATACGTGGAAACCTCCTCTCACGGGTGACCTCTTTGGCGCGTTCCTGGAACCGGATGTCAATCCGGGTGGCAAGAGTTATTAAGTCGTCGAGAGTGGTAGGTATGTCCCGACCGGCGAGTTCATCTTTAATACGGCCGGACAGACCCTCCCAAAAGGCAGATACCAGGGCGTTGTTATCCCAGGCCAACTCTGAAGCAAGGGTACGGAACCGTATGGCATATTGGCCCACGGTGAGATTTCCTTGAAGGAGGCGTAGCAGAGATGATGCGGAAGAGGTCTTCCGTCCGGGTTCGTCAAAGACTTTCCGGAAAGCCGTGAGAAAGGCTGGCAGGTTGGACACCAGGGGGTCTCCTCTCTCCCATAGAGGATTTAGCCAAGCCAGTGCCTCCCCCGTGAGATGGGACGTGATGAAGGCTACTTTGGCCCGGTCGGAGATAAACTGGTGGGACAGGAGTTCAAAGTGCAGGGTGCACTGGTTTATGAAGCCCCAAGCTTGAGCGGGGTCGCCTCCGAAGCGTGGAGGTGCAAAAAGCCAGGGTCCGGGTCAGGATGCCATGGTATTGGTGGGCAGCGGCGCTGCCGGGCTGCGAGTCATGACACTAGCGGTGATTGCTGATGGAGCAGTCAGAGTGTCCAGGCGAGAGTTGACATTCCGCAGATGACTCAGGATGGACTCCTGTTGGGACCTCTGACGGGACAGTTCATGACATAGGTCCGAGAGCGAGGGAGCTTGGCTGCCACCGGGTTCCATGGCCCGAGCAAACTGTAACGGGTCAGGGAGGCGGAACCTCTGAGCAACTCTACAAGGGGGCGGTCCTTGTAAGGAAGTGGGTGGCTCCCAGGGAAGACGGGCAGGTAGTCACGGCAAGTGGCAGGGACAGTCTCTGGGTAGAAGGGCAGGTAGTCACGGCAAGTGACAGGGACAGTCTCTGGGTAGAAGGGCAGGTAGTCACAGCAAGTGACAGGGACAGTCTCAGGGTAGACTAGCAGACAGGTAGCAGGTGGACGCTCCCAGGTGAGCGGGCAAGAGTCTCTGGACGGGCAGGTGGTCACAGCAAGTGACGGCAGAGCCTCCAGGTAGGCTAGCAGGCAGGTAGCAGGTGAGTGCTCCCAGGTGAGCGGGCAAGAGTCTCTGGACTGGCAGGTGGTCACGGCAAGTGACGGCAGAGCCTCCAGGTAGGCTAGCAGGCAGGTAGCAGGTGAGCGCTCCCAGGTGAGCGGGCAAGAGTCACTGGACTGGCAGGTGGTCACGGCAAGTGACGGCAGAGCCTCCAGGTAGGCTAGCAGGCAGGTAGCAGGTGAGCGCTCCCAGGTGAGCGGGCAGGCTGGTCCATAGACAGACTGACAGGTGTCGGAAGGCAGACCGTCGGACCGCAGGCTTGCAAGCAGGTAAGCAGATATCAAGCAGGTATCAAGCAGGAATCTGGCAGGTGACTGGCAGGTAACTGGTAACGGGACCTGAGGGCTGAAGCAGAGTGAAGGCTTTGCAACAACATTGCTCGGGCACCTCCATTTTGGAGGAGGTGCCTTATATATGGTGAGGTCCTCCAGCCATTGGCCGGGGACTCCTTAGGACGGCGCGCGCGGCCCCTTTAAGAGAGGGGGAGCGCGCGTGCGCCCTGAGCACAGTGGCCGGGAAGCAGCGCGCGCTGCCAGCAGAGCGGGAGGAGGACGCCGGGCACGGAGCGGAGAGGTGAGGGGAACAGCGTCCCTGCCTAGCAGGCGGCAGGGACGCCGACGCTACATAATGCATCCCATAGGCCTCCATGTAATATACTGCACAGCTTATAGTCTCCCATGTAGTATAATGTACAGCCCATAGTCATCCATAAAGTGTAATGCAAAGCTCATAGTCATCCTATGAAGTATAATGCATTACCATAGTCATCCATAAAGTATAATGCACCCCTATAGTCATCCTATAAAGTATAATGCACTACCATAGTCATCCATAGTAGTATACTGCACCCAATAATAATCCATAAAGTATAATGCTCCCCCATAGTCATCCACAAAGTATAATGCACCCCTATAGTCATCCTATAAAGTATAATGCACTACCATAGTCATCCATAGTAGTATAATGCACACCAGTAGTTATCCTATAAAGTATAATGCACCCCATAGTCATTCTATAAAGTGTAATATACCACCATAGTTATTCATAGTAGTATAATGCATCCCCATAGTCATACATGCTAGTATGGCCACTGACTTTTTAAAAAAAATAAATACTCACCATTCCTTCTCTCCTGTGCTATCCACGTCCTCTTGTAAAGCCAGCAGCTGATTTCGGCATGCGATGGGAGCGTGTGACACCACTGCCATGAGCATCATCACATGCATGCCGACGTCAACTGCTGGCCTCTAATTGGCCAGCAGCATTTATCGTGCGGCACGAACACATGTGCCACAATTCACTTCAACTGCATGTGCATTATCCAGTTGAAGATTTTGCTGGCGTCGGCGGGCCCCTCAACCACTGCGCCCCTGACCTTCCAGGCACCTAATCGCCGCGATCGACGGTGCAGTGGATACGCCGCTGGTGTGAGAGCACCTAAAAAAAGAGCATCCAACTGGTCCATTAATTACACATATCATTGATTTCAAAGGAAGCTGAATATGCTTAAAGAAACACTTCAAATCAATTCTGTATTCTCTAAACCTGTCTAAATGTGTATTTAATATAGTGTAAGTGCAGTAAAATACTTACCAATGGCCATCTTCCCCAGTTTCAACACCTTTTTTGAAATACACCTATTTAAACCTGGCCTTAAAAGACTGGAAAGATCTGCTACTTATACCTTGATGCCATATACAACAAGACACCTATAAAGGTCTTGTGGAGTTCATCCCTTGACAAGTCAGAGCTGTTTTAGCAGAATGAAAAGGTACCTAAAAATATTTTCTTTAATGTTACGGCCAATCTGTGTACAGCAAAAGAGTCACTACATGTGATCACATTGTTCAGTGTACAACATCTCATGTAGGGATTGACTGGCATAGCTTAGTCACTTCACTCAATTTTTGCTTTTCTTTATTATTGATACCAGAAATAATCAAGTCGATGAACTGCTAAAGTTAAATTTCCAGAATTACAAGTTCTGGTGATTTCAAACAATTTGGGATTTGATTATCATGAATCGTAAAAAAGAAAAAAAAATGGCCAGTGCTATTTCAATTATTGGTGAAGATTGCATCAACTATGGGTTCACTTGACATCAAGCATGGCCTCACAGGCTTCCTCATAATGTCTTGCAGCATCACTTCACATGGTCTGGAGCAGCCAATCAGGGGGGACTATGACTGGCACTATAAAAGATGTGGACAGGAAATGCAATGGGCCATTTCAGGGTTGTGAATTGGTTAATCCTTAATATAATCCTTAATATAATGGAGTACAGCCTCTTAGTAACATGTTTATTTTTTATACTTGACATGCTACAAAAAATTAGGGCAGTTTAAGTCTTCTCACTAGTGATGAGCGAACGTGCTCGCCACTACTCGGTACTCGCCCGAGCATCACGGTGCTCGCCAAGCTCGGCGCTTGGCGAGTATTTCCGGGTTGCTTGTCGGGAGCTTGGGTCCCCACCCTGCATGTTTGGCGCTCCTTAGAGAGCCAATGAACATACAGGGATTGCTTGCCACGCACTGTAATGCCGTAGCCATGTTGGTTGTGGGCATTACAGTGATTGGCTGGCCACACAGCGTCATCAGATCTATATACATAAGACCTGGTGCCACGATGCTCGTCACAGTCTACCCCGGAAACAGGCAGAGTAGGGAGAGCTGCTGCTGAGTCAAGGAGAGATTAGCTTGTTTATAGTTAGTATAGGTATTCCATAACATATACAGCTCTGGCAGAAATTAAGAGACCACTGAAAAATTTTCAGTTTCTCTGATTTTTCTCTTTATAGGTATATTTGAGTAAAATGTACATTGTTGTTTTAGTTTATAAACTACTGACAACATGTCTCCGAAATTCAAAGCTAAAAATGTTGTATTTATTTGCAGCAAATGATAAAGTGTCAAAATGCTAAAAAAGAAACAGTGCTTTCAGACCTCAAATTACTCATGTTTTAACTCAGGAACAGTTCAGAAATTAATATTTGGTGGACTAACCATGATTTTTAATCACAGCTTTCATGCATCTTGGCATACTTTCCACCAGTCTATCCATGCTTTCCAATAGAAAACGGTTCAGTGGTCTCGTAATTTTTGCCAGAGCTGTATATATATCTCTATCTGAAATAACAGTCCTTCTGAGGACTAATCCAGCTGCATATATTCAGTGGTGATATCAGGAGGTAGGCAGGCAGGCCGTGTATGTAGCAGACTGCAGTGCATATAGTGCAAGAGGGTCCATTGCACATTCAACTTCTGACTGATCCTGCTGTGACAAATATTTGTAGACATATCCCCAGATATAAGGGGCCAAGGCTAATTTTTTTTTATCTTAATTCTGGTTATTTGCTTAAAAAGCAAGGCAGGCAGGTTATGTGACAGACTGCAGTGCATGATACAGCACAAGAGGGTCCATTGCACGTTCTGACTACTGCTATTACAGATATTTATATATCTAACACAGAACTCACTGCTATAGTAATGGGTATAATGGAGTCTCAGATAAGAATGCATAAAAACACAATATTTTATTCAATCATATTAAAAATTATTACAAAAAATTTAAATGTAAGCAGGACAATATACTGTCAGCTACACAGGGCCGTAGAAATAGTGATAACTCCAATTGCTGGTTATTAAATTTAAAAATGGTATACTTATCCACATTCAGCAAATTGGCAAAATTAACTCACAGTGCCATTCCTCAATGTGTCTCCATTTTGGTGACCAAGGCAAGTACTAATAATGGTCCCATCAGACCATATAGACTGCTATTTCATAGGAAAAGACCATCCACAATGGATATACAGTATATAAAGTGCAAATGCTCAGCGGCAACAAACTCAAAGTCACGGGCAGTTGCCTGAATGTCCCTATCAGGCATTGCCAAAGAGGCTCAAATTCTACCATTTCTGGACTCCATTTCCATTTTGTTGCAGTGTGTCAGCGAAGCTATTCACCCGAGGTCACTGTGAAGAATAGTATTAGTAAACTACAGGCCTGCAATTTAAAACCATGGTTCTCCATAAGACGTATCACATATAACTGCGGTTCAAATCCAGCCATTTGTAGTGAACGTGGAAAATATTGTCCTCCATTGTAGCAGTGTGTCAGTGTACATCATTTTACAGCTCCATTTGCTTGTTCGCAGAATACAGCCAGATTTTTTTAGTTTTATACATTTTACTGTATTGTGGAAGCAGAGGAACTTTTTTCAATGATCAGACGCAGGTGATCCATATGACTGCTGTAATACAGAAATTTTGTGGCGCGTGCCAAATATTCCACTCCATTTAAAGTCAGTCACCTGTGTTTTGTTGAACCAATTGACACTTGTTCAATTACAAATACAATACTACTAGGTGACTGCCTGAAACCGTGGCCATCAGACGTTATCTCTTACGACTGCCCTATTAATCCAGCAATTTTTATGAGCATGTCAAATATTACACTCCATTTAAAGTATTGCAGTTGTAGGTTCAAACCTATTCACAGTTGGCTGCTGACAAATAGGATATCTTTGAACAATGTTGTCAGAGTATTATTATCCCACTTTTACGGACTGACAAAGAAAACATACAAAAAACAAGCTAAAATAGAAAAAATGTTAAGAAACATTCTTTCCAGGGTAATGAAAGAAACATTCTTTCCAAGGTAATGACTTGTATATAAGGCCAAAAATAAATAAATAAATAAAGTTATGGACTGTGGAAGACATTTATGCAACCAGAATGAACACTCATCTGTAGCTGGTGATGATACCACCTAGCAGCTCATGTCCCTATTGTAAATGCATCTAACAGTATTATCGATAGGGAATAAAATAGATTTTAAATTTGGGCAGCACCAGCAGCATGCAGTATAAGGCAATAATACCTGGTTGGATCGATGTAATACGCTATCCATACTGCGATACCTCACCCGTAAAAGAATTTCAGATAAGACAGTTAATATTCTAGAATATAGAATCTATTTGAATTGTCCTTCCCATTATTAAAGAATGTGTCTCTTATACTGTTTTTGCATATGTAGCAGTTTCAAGGGCTGCCAAAAATTAGGACAAACTCTAATACACATTTGAAGAGACTTAAAAAATAAAAATAAAAAAAAAAATATTAAAAACACAGTAAGATCTTTTAGTATAAAAACCAGACTCACCAATGTAACCTCAATGTAATCACATTGTTCAGCTCCTGGACCTCCTCCTCCTCCTCTTGTTCGGCCTTCATCTCTGAAATAACCAAATAAGTCACAAGCTGGAAGCACTGAGGTACTGCCTTGGCCAAGAGGTAACAGGCTGTGCTGAAGATAATATGCTTAATGCTTAGGTGACAAACCACC
Organism: Phyllobates terribilis; assembly: GCF_046119375.1. Classification (NCBI taxonomy): domain Eukaryota; kingdom Metazoa; phylum Chordata; class Amphibia; order Anura; family Dendrobatidae; genus Phyllobates; species Phyllobates terribilis. The sequence continues at coordinate 459,110,130 of NW_027362764.1, forward strand.
CACCGCTGCAGAGTTGTTGAAAGCTGTAACACAGCAGCCTGATCTGTGATTCTCACCACTGAACATACAGCCAGGCATGGTCATTTGTGACAATGGGCAGATCCTGGTAGCAGAAAAATGACACCCGGAGTAGATACGGTTTCCCTCTATGCCAGTCCTTTCACCGAGCTAAAGAATATGACTGTGGTGAATTAACTCAGACTGAAAAACATTGGGCCCAACAGAGGATTTGATTCTGAGGGCCCACCTTTCTCCCCCGTTCAAGAGCCTGATAGCAGCTGCAAAGTTTGTGATATCATGAACTCTCCTGATGGAGAAGCCAGGGCCCACCCTAGGATTCTCTGATGGGCCCGTCCAACCATGCCCAGAAGCAGCCCTGACTAAGAAAAGTCTGTGTGAAGTTTCCTGGACAATCTATGGCTGCTTTTTTACTAAAGAAGAAACCCACGCAAACACGGGGAGAACATACAAAATCCTTGCAGATGTTGTGCTTGGTGGGATTTGAACCCAGGATCCCAGCGCTGCAAGGCTTCAGTGCTAACCACTGAGCCACTGTGCTGCCCTCTCTGTTCTCCCTCTGATATCTAACATGCTGAGAAACTTGCACCTACTGCCACAGTGTCTTCAGCTCCTTTGTGATAAACTAATGTATTTGGGCAGCCACTCAGTCTACCAAATAAAATTCCTGAGAACGAAATTGTGGATGGCTTTGCTCTGGTACTGGGTGCCAATACCAAACCACTGGAAATATTCCAGGCTGGTTGGAGGCAAGCTGATTCCCACACAAAAAAGTACCAGCAGAAAGCTAAGGAGATGGTGGCCTCTCTCATCATCACTAGAGATGAGCGTTGTTCGACTCGAATTGTTCGCCAATCTCAAATTCGAGCTGTTTTGGACGGTGTTCGAGCCGTTCGGCAAACACGAACAATTTGAAAAAAATTTGGCTGTTCGAGTTTATGTTCGATAACTGTTCGTGCACCAAAATCATAACTGGAGTTTTTCTCAGTAATGATGAAAATTAATGTTAATACGCAGTTTGAGTGTACAGTGGGGCGGGGGGAGGGGCAGGGGATGGATCTCTGCAGGAATAATGAAGATCTCCATTTTTTTTTCTCTTTCCCGCATTGACAGTGGGGAGGTGCAATCTGTCAGCCTATCAGCAGCGCACACACGGAGCGAAGTGCTTTTTCTCACACAAGCAAGGGCATGTGTCATTGGCAGTGTATGTCACATGTCCTTGCCCTATAAGACCCAGCCATTTTCCCCGTCGCCACCATTTTCTCACAGCTGCGTGTTAGACGGCACCGCTGTTGCTGTGTGCGCTATACCTTGTTAATTTCAAGCCAATTTTCGCACAAATCTACAGATAGTTTGGGAGTAGGGAAGAGTTGTGATTGCAGTCCTTTTAAGGACTAGGTTACAGCATTTACTATGACTTTTATCAGGCAGGTCTGTGCTCTTAAATAGATAGGCTGTGGGAGTAAAGACTAATTGTAATTGCAGTCCTTTTCAGGACTAAGTTACATCAGTTCCTATCAGTTTTTGCCAGGCAGGTCTGTGCAAGTTTTTTTCACAGCATTTTGCTAAATCTAGCAAAGCTAATCCTTTTTGGCCTATTGCAGAGTGTGTTAGTCAGTGGAGTAGCCTATCTGTGTTGCAAGCTACACAACCTGTGTTTAGAATAACAATTTTTTACTGCACCTAGTGAAGTAAAACCTTTTGGGCATAACATCATTCTATTAATCCATCTATACAGACCTCCATAAGGTTGCAAATTGAATATAATTTTTTTCTGCATCTAGCTCTGAAAAAATATTTTGCCTTCTAGCTGTGTGTGGGACTTGTTCTATTAGTCCATCTATACTGACCTCCATCAGGTTGCAAACTGAATATAATTTTTTTCTGCATCTACCTCTGAAAAAATATTTGGGCTTCTAGCTGTGTGTGGGACTTGTTCTATTAGTCCATCTATACTGACCTCCATCAGGTTGCAAATTCAAAATAATTTTTATCTGCATCTAGCTCTGAAAAAATATTTGACCTTCATGCAGGGTGTGGGACTTGTTCTATTGCTCCATCTATACTGACCTCCATCAGGTTGCAAATTGAATATAATTTTTTTCTGCATCTACCTCTGAAAAAATATTTGGCCTTCTAGCAGTGTGTGGGACTTGTTCTATTAGTCCATCTATACTGACCTCCATCAGGTTGCAAACTGAATATAATTTTTTTCTGCATCTACCTCTGAAAAAATATTTGGGCTTCTAGCTGTGTGTGGGACTTGTTCTATTAGTCCATCTATACTGACCTCCATCGGGTTGCAAATTGAATATAATATTTTTCTGCATCTAGCTCTGAAAAAATATTTGGGCTTCTAGCAGTGTGTGGGACTTGTTCTATTAGTCCATCTATACTGACCTCCATCAGGTTGCAAATTGAATATAATTTTTTTCTGCATCTAGCTCTGAAAAAATATTTGGCCTTCTAGCAGTGTGTGGGACTTGTTCTTTTAGTCCATCTATACTGACCTCCATCTGGTTGCAAATTGAATATAATTTTTTTCTGCATCTAGCTCTGAAAAAATATTTGGCCTTCTAGCTGTGTGTGGGACTTGTTCTATTAGTCCATCTATACTGACCTCAATCAGGTTGCAAACTGAATATAATTTTTTTCTGCATCCAACCCAGACAATAGTTTTGGCCTAATACCACAGTTTGTCCACTCAGCTCTGCTCGGTTCCCATCCATTGTTTTTTTGTGCAAACAACTCCAGAGTTGTGAATTAGTTAACCACCAAAATAGGTGGAAAAAGGCCTGCTGCTGGTTGAAAGGGGAATAGGCGTGTTGGGAAGGGGAAAAAAGGTTGTGTCCGTGGAGTAGTTGTTAAAGCTACAGTAACATCTGCAGAAGAAAGACCATCTTCCAGCAAAACTAAAATGTCTACTTCTTTTAGCGGACAATGTGATAAGATCCCTTTCTTACGGCCACGCCAATCGCTACAAATTCCAGATGAGGCACAAAAACAGCAGGTGCTTCAATGCATATCAAGTGCTCCTTTAAGTGGGCTCTCCTCCACATCAACTTCAACATCACAAATACTCCAGTCCTCAGAGGTGTCACCCCAAACGCACTTGCTTCCTCACAGCTCCCAAATCTCTAGCTGCCCGTCTGAGTATGAGGTAGAACAGATGGTTGAGTCTGCAGAGCTGTTTACTCATACTATAGCCTGGGAATCAGAGGTCAGCTCCAGCGCTTCTGTGAATCCAGACGAGGAAATGATCTGCACTGATGCCCAGAATCTTTATGAGTCGGATCCAGGACAAGACGCAGAAGGTTCTGACCATAATGTAGACCCTCATTCCCAAACTGTAACTCCTGTTGGTGGAGACAATGAGGAAGACGATGATGAGACTCAAATACCTGATTGGAGCGACAACTTTAGTTTTTTGTCAGGGCAGGAACAGGTTGGCTCTGAGGACGACGGGTGTGATAACACACAGGGTGATGATGATGAGGTTAGAGATCCCACTTACTGTCAACCCACAGTTAGCCAAGAGATGAGGTCAGCAGAGGAGGTGGAGGAGGATGCTAGTGACGACGAGGTCAGGTTGCGCCTTCCTGGACAGAGACATAGTACTTTAAGCACGTCAACAACTGCATCCTCAAACACAACTCTGCCTCTGACCACAAGTCATGGTGGCTCTTCAGGTCGCATGGGTGCTAAGCCTTGCATAGCCTGGGCATTTTTTCAGATCGATAAAGATGACCCAACTCGTGTTATCTGTAACATTTGTCAACAAAAGCTAAGTAGAGGCCAAAAAATACATAGTTTGAGTACTTCATGCATGAACCGGCACATGGACATGAAGCATAATTTGCAGTGGGAAGCTCACTGTGCTACAATGCGGCCTAGCCGGCCGGGCCAACCACAGTCTGCCCCATCTTGTGCACCTGCGGCCTCTTCATCCTCTGTGACTGGGGGGACAGCAGTCACACATGTTTTGGGACCCAGACCTGCCACCTCTTTACCCGCAACAGCCAGCGTGATTGGCAGATCATCATTTTCTTTGGAGGTGGTAACACCAGCTGGTGTTGAGCGCTGTCCGACATCGATAGCACCACCTTTTGATCAAGGCAACCTAACATGTCCGCCTGCATCTTCCTCACAGACCGGCAGTTTGCCGGGGACACCCTTATCAACCCCATCTAAGCACAACAACCAGCCCTCAGTCCCTCAGATGTGGACAAGCAATTTCCTCCTAGCCATGAGAAAGCTAAGAGGTTGAATTTCACCATCTGCAAGCTCTTGGCTACAGAAATGCTGCCTTTCCGCCTGGTGGACACAGAGGATTTTCGAGACCTTATGTCCGTCGCAGTGCCCCAGTACCAAATGCCCAGTCGGCACTACTTCTCAAAGAAAGGTGTGCCTGCGCTCCACCAGCATGTCGCACACAACATCGCCGCTTCTTTGAGAAACTCTGTGTGTGACAGGGTGCATTTCACCACAGACACTTGGACGAGTAGGCATGGACAGGGGCATTACATGTCGCTGACTGGGCACTGGGTAACTATGGTGACAGCAGGACAAGGGGCTGCTGTCCAAGTCTTGCCGTCCCCACGAGTTGTGCGTTAATCCTCTTTATGTCAAAGTTCCTCCACTGCTTCTGCCTCCTCAACCTCCTCTCGGTCCTCCACCTGCACCCAAAGCCTATCTGGTCATGCCACAAGCTTTCTAACTGCGCAGAAGGGATCCTGCACACCTCCTTACCATGCTGGCAGTAGAGCTCAACGTCATCAGGGGGTGTTTACTTTGAAATGTCTGGGAAATGTGAGTCACACAGCTGAGGAGCTGTGGTCAGCTCTGGAGAACCAATTTCATGAATGGTTGTCTCCACTGGACCTGAAACCAGGGAAGGCCGTGTGCGACAATGCTGTAAACCTGGGTGCGGCCCTTCGCCGGGCAATGTCACACACGTGCCTTGTATGGCTCACGTGTTGAACCTGGTTGTCCAGCAATTTTTAGCCCACTATCCCGGACGAGATGGCCTTCTGCAGAGGGCACGGTCGCTGTGTGCTCACTTCCGCCGTTCGCATCCCGCAGCTCAGCGACTTACATCTCTACAGAAGTCGTTGGGCCTGCCACTTCACCGGCTAAAATGCGATGTGCCTACCCGGTGGAATTCAACTCTGCACATGTTGCAGCGACTGTGGCAGCACCGACAAGCCCTGGTGCAATACGTTCTGACGTATAGCCTGGGCCAACGGGATTCAGAGGTGGGGAAAATCACGCTGGAGGAGTGGTCTCAGATCAGGGACCTATGCACCCTTCTGCACAGTTTTGAAATGGCGACGAAGATGTTTAGTGCTGACGATGCCATTATCAGCATGACTATTCCGGTGATTTACATGCTGGAGCACATGTTAAACAGAATTCAGAGTCAGGTGGTGGCACAAGAGGAGGTGGAGGAAGTAGAGGAGGAGGAGTTGTATGCGGAAGGGCTAACATCTGCAAGGTCCAGACGGTCGGCAGCACCAAGGCGGCAGGCATGTGAGGGTGGGGGAGATGGTTTTACCAGGGCGCATGGTAGCAGCCAAACTAGTGAGGAAGGTGCAGGAGCCCAGGAAGAAGTGGAGGACGAACTGATGGAAGACTCATCAGATGAGGGAGACCTTGATCACATTTCTGTTGTGCGAGGTTGGGGGGAGAGGACAGAGGAAGGAAGCATGATTGTTACCTCGCCACCAACACAACAGGGACTTGGTGCTCCTGGATGCGCAGGACACATGAGTGCCTTCTTGCTGCACTACCTGCAACATGACCCTCGAATTGTGAGAATTAGAAATAATCCTGACTACTGGGTTGCCACACTGTTAGATCCCCGGTACAAAAGTAAATTTACAGAAATAATTCCTGCCATAGAAAGGGATGCACGCATGCAGGAGTATCAGCAGAGACTGTTGCAGAATCTTACATGTGCTTTTCCACAAAACACCAGTGGTGCACGTAGTGAATCTCACAGTTCCAACTTGCCAACCGTGGGACCGTCGAGTGTTCAGCACTCAAACCGTAACAGAAACACAGTATCTGCTGGTAACATCAATTTTGCGGAATCATTTCACCACTTTTTTAGCTCATCCTTTGCAAGGCCACAGGAGACAAGAAATCTGACACATAGCCAACGCCTAGAGATGATGGTACAGGAGTATCTCCAAGTAAACATTGAAGCCATGACTGTGTCACTGGACCCTTGCTCTTTTTGGGCTTCCAATCTGGATAAATGGCCGGAGCTCGCCACTTACGCCTTGGAGATCTTGTCATGCCCCGCAGCCAGCGTTCTGTCTGAACGTGTGTTCAGCGCTGCTGGTGGTGTGCTGACAGATAAGCGCACGCGGCTCTCCACTGATAATGTAGACAGACTCACGTTCATAAATATGAACAAATCATGGATCCAAAACGACTTTTCTACCGCTGTGTCATCCTGGGGAGAGTAAAAGCTTGATGATTGGTTAAAATCACCTCACCAACCGTTTTAAGCTTTCAAATTACTAATCATGTTTATCTGTATCTTGGCTGGAAAATTATTTGGGCTTTGTAGCAGTGTGCAGTAATGATTCTATTAGGCCATCTATACTAAGCTCCACCAGATTTAAAATTACTAATCATGTTTATCTGTATCTTGGCTGGAAAATAATTTGGGCTTTGTAGCAGTGTGCAGTACTGATTCTATTAGGACATCTATACTAAGCTCCACCAGATTTAAAATTAATAATAATTTTTAGCTGCATCTAGCCCGGAAAATAATTTTGGGGCTCCGAGATACGCAAGACACATAAGTGCCTTCTTGCTGCACTACCTGCAACATGACCCTCAGATTGTCAGAATTCGAAGTAATCCTGACTACTGGTTTGCCCCACTCTTAGATCCCCCACACTCTTCGATCAACCTTTTCATTTTAATAAAGACCAGCAAAAATGGTCATTTTTGAAATTATAAGCATTAGCAGGTTATTAGAAACTGAAATCAAACAGTTTTCAACTCAAAACTTTATTCTAGGTGATGTTACATTTGCACATAGGACCCCTTGTTCGAAAGGAGCTTCTGAACTCTCTCGTCCATTGAATTTGTCAGGTTTTGGATGTTTTCTGCTTCAATTGTATTGCATGAGGACAGAATACCCTCCCAGAGCTGTTGCTTAGATGTGAACTGCCTCCCGCCATCATAGACACTCCTTTTGATGATGCTCCAGAGGTTCTGAATGGGGTAGAGGTCAGGGGAGCATGGCAGTCACACCATAAGTTTGTCCCCTTTTATGCCCATATCAGCCAGAGATGCAGATGTGTTATGTGCAGCATGAGACGGTGCATTATCATGCATGAAAATGATCTTGCTGTGGAATACACGGTTCTTCTTCTTGAACCATGGCAGGAAGTGCTGTTTGAGAAACTCCACATACATTATGGAGTTTATCTTTACCCCTTCAGTAGTGTTGAGCGATACCTTCCGATATCAGGAAATATCGTATCGGATTGGATCGGGCCGATACCCAAAAAGTATCGGATATCGCCGATTCCGATACCGGAAACCAATGCAAGTCAATGGGACACAAATATCGGAATGAAAATAAACCCTTTCTTTCCTTGTAGGTTAATTCTACATGAAGTAAAACAACTAAGAATAATGTAGAATGACATGAAAAGCCGGCAATTCATCAGCGGCATTCACCGGTACCCGACAATTTACAACAGAAAGAATAGAGCTTCACACATAGATTAGATAGATAGAAACATGTCAGTCACATATATATGAAGTACAGTGACAGTGTTGCTTACTGTACTTGTCATTTAGTGTAAAGGATTTATTAAAAAAAATATTAGTGTTTTCGTGCACCGTCTCTTTAAAAAAGCCGGCCGGCAATTCAGCATCTGTACCCGACAATTTATAACAGACAGAATAGAGCTTCACACATAGATTAGATAGATAGAAACATAGATTAGATAGATAGAAACATGTCAGTCACATATATAAGAAGTACAGTGACAGTGTTGCTTACAGAACTTGTCATTTAGTGTAAATAGTGTAAATTATAGGGCGAAGCCCCACATAATTTTTTTTTAATTATTTCATGAATTTCCTGAAATAATTAAAAAAAAATTGACGTGGGGCTTCACACTATATTTGTGTCCAGCCAGGTACAGCAGGCAGGAACGGGCTGCCCCCAACCACCAGCTGCCTATTTGTACCTAGCCGGACACAACAATATAGGGAAGCCCTTTTTTTCTTAATTATTCCATGAATTTCATGAAATAATTAAAAAAAAAAAAACGTGGAGCTTCTCCCTATTTTTGTGTCCAGCCAGGTACAACTAGGCAGCTGGGGGATGGAATCTGCAGCGCAGGGAGGCCCAAGCTTTTTGCCCTCCCCCCCCCCGCTGAAAATTGCAGTCCGCGGCCGCCCCGGAAAATGGCGCGTTCATAGAAGCTGGATGCTGTACCTGGCTGGCATACAAAAATATGGCGAAGCCCACGTCAAAAGTTTTGGGAAAAATTTATTAAAAAATAAATAATAATTTAGGGACTGCATCTTTATTAAGTCCTCAAATGTCATTTAGTGTTAAAATAAAGGATTTATTTAAAAAAAAAATGGCGTGGGATCCCCCATAATTTTAGTCTCTAGCGGAGGTTAAGCAGACGGCTGGGGCAGATGTTTGAAGCCTGGGAAGGGGGTAAAACCCACGGAGCTTCCCAGGCTACTAATATCAGCCCCCAGCTGAATACCTAGCCTTTACTAGCTATTAAAATGGGGGACCCCCCAAAAAAAAATGACGTGGGGTCCCCTCTATTTTAATAGCTAGCAAAGGCTAGGCAGACAGCTGGGGGCTGATATTAATAGCTCAGGAAGGGTGCCATGAATATTGGCCCCCTCCCAGGCTAGAAACACCAGCCGTCAGCCGCCCCAGAAATGGCGCATCCATAGGATGCGCCAATTCTGGCACTTAGCCTCGCTCTTCCACGCTGCCCTGGTGCGGTGGCAGGGGGTAATAGTGGTGGGGTTCATGTCAGCGCCAGCTGCCATGAAGCCCAGGTTAGTAATGATGGCCGTCTATATGACACCCCCATTACTAACCTACAAAGTGTTAAAAAGAAAAAACACACTACACCCAGAAAAAAATAATTTATTTGAAATAAAACACCATTTTATTTAATTCTTAGTTTACTAAAAAAAAAATAGTTACCTGTCCACGTTCCTGCGCTGATCTCCCATGCACAGCTGTCACATCTGGAGATGGTGACAGCTGTGCATGGCTGCTGTAAGCTCACGCTGCCGGGAACACGTCCGCTCCCGGCAGCGGGAGCCACTGACTGAGGTCACCGGAGTGCATTCAGGCAGCGCAGCTCCGGAGACCTCCTTTACGGCAGTGCTGTACCGTGGGAATTTCTCACGATACAGCAGTGCCGTAAAGGAGCTAACCGGAGCAGCGCTGCCTGAACTCCGGTGAACCCTTACGGCCCCGTCATTCTAGCGGCGGCAGCGGTTCAGAGCGGTCACATTCTATGTGGCTGCTCTGAACTGGAGATCTTCGTGGGACACTCGTGGACTACTACGGAGGGGTAAGGATAAGGTTGTGGTTTATTATTTTATATTTTATTACAGGAGATCGATGGCTTCGGGGAATTAGGTGTCTTGGTGAGTATAGGTGTAGTTTTTTATTTTTTACTTTATTTTAGGTGGCGATCGGCGGGGACAGGTAATGTATGAACTAATTTCTTTTAGGTAACCACTGGCCACCAATGACATGTATTTAAAATTTATTGGGGACACAGTAGGGCAATTTAAATAGCAGGATCAGGCTGATGGGAACTACTGCTCCCATCGAGCTGATCCTGCTGGCAGGAGTGGACGGGGGACAGACATAGGCCGATGGGAGTAGTAGTGTCACATCGGCCTATGTCTGCCCGCACACACACCCGCACACACACACCCGCACACACACACCCGCACACACACACCCGCACACACACACCCCGCACACACACCCGCACACACACCCCGCACACACACACACCCCGCACACACTAATCATGACGGGTCTGGGAGGTGAGGCTGACCTGTGCGGCCGTGGGAAAGTTCATGTGAGTTCATGCAGTCAAGCATGAACTCACATGAACCCTCTGAGGGCACCGCGGCTACTTCAAATGAACAGCTGATCGGCATCACCTGATACCTCAGCTGTTCATTTGAAATAACCGGCGGGAAAGCGCAGCACAGAACGGGAAAGCCGGCGGTGAAGTCTTTTCACTGCCGGCTTCCCCGCCCGGGTCCTTCGCTCCTTGGTGCTGCGCTCCCCGCCCGGTCCTAATTTACGATTGGGATTGGAGGTGGCGAGGGGAGCGGAGGATCGGGGTGGGAGGCTGCGGGGAAGCAGTATGGGGCTGCGTGATTGTTTAAAAGCCGGCGGCTTTTTACCGCCCGCCGGCTTTTAAACAATCAGGAGAATTCTCCCACGCTGGGATGGCATTCTGATGACAAGCTGGATCGCAGCTGAGCGCTGCCATCCAGCTTGTCATCCTTCAGAGACACTGCAGAGCGCAGGCATTATGGGAACTTCCGATTCCGGTATTCGATATTATAAAAGTATCGGAATTAAGTATCGGAATTCCGATACAGTGAATATCGGCCGATACCCGATATTTCAGTATCGGAATGCTCAACACTACCCTTCAGGGATCCTAAAGGGGCCCACAATCTCTCTCCCCATGATTCCAGCCCAAAACATTACTCCACCTCCTCCTTGTTGGCGCTGTAGCCTTGTTTGCGTGGGGTGTCCATCAACCAGCCATCCTCCACTCCATCCATCTGGACCATCGAGCGTTGCACGGCACTCATCCGTGAACAAAACAGTTTTGAAATCAGTCTTCATGTAATGTTTGGCCCACTGGAGCCGTTTCTGCTTGTGTGCAGTGGATAGAAGAGGTAGACAGGATGGCGTACGCACAGCTGCAAACCTCTGAAGGACCCTGCATCTTGTTGTTCGGGGGACGTTGGAGGCACCAGCAGCTTCAAAAACTTGTCTGCTGCTATGACAAGGCTTTTTTGCCGCTGCTCTTTTAACCTGACATAATTGCCTGTAGGAAAGAGTCCTCAATTTGCCCTTATCAGCAAGCACACGTGTGTACTGTGAATCAGCTACATACTTCTTGATTGCCAAGACACTTCATCCTGATCATCGCACAATGTTGATTGTAGTCATGCCTTGACCTAAACACTCCACAATTTGCTGCTTCTCAGCAGCCGACACATCCTTTTTCTTTCCCATTTTGGCAGAAAATGTAGGCTGCTTAATAATGTGGGACAGCCTTCTTAAGTAGTCTTGCCTTTCATTGGACACACCTGCCAAACTAATTAGCACAGGTGTCTGCAATTGCTTACAGTGATATAAAGAGCCCTGACACACATCACCATCAATGAGTTTAACTGACAAACAAACAAATTCTTCCCTTATCACTCCTAAACACTTTTTGCATAATAATTTGGAACACAGTGTACATGTGCTTTTCCACAAAACACCAGTGGTTCACGTAGTGAATCTTACAGTTCTAACTTGCCAACCGTGGTCTGTATGGAGTTGTTCAATAAAGGGCCCAAAATTAAGACAACATAGATGGGAGAGGTCTCTATGAATAGGAATTCCTAAGAATTTGATACCCTGTGAGGGCCAGGCAAAGGGAATGTTGGACTGGATGGAATCCTGTATGGATTTGGGGAGGGAGACATCGAAGGCCTCAGACTTCGCTGTATTGATTTTAAAATTTGACCATGTAACAAAGTGATCTATTTCAGCCATGACAGCCTGCTGATGGATATATGTGATTGACATCATCAGCAAATGTAGAGCACTTGAACTTGGTGCCTCCCACCTCAATCCACCTAATATTGGGGTTATGGCGAATTGATGAGAGCAGGTGCTCCGTCACTAGGATGTATAAGAGAGGGGACAGAGGACATCCCTGCCTTGTCCCATTGGTGATTGTGAAAGGTGATGAAAATGTTCTGACGCACCCCCTGGGCCTTGGGACATCCGGAGCCGGACCCTTTTTGGTGGATGCTGGTGGTTGTAGTCTCCGTGGCGGCGACCCGGTTCCGTGGCTCAGGGCGGTCAAACCAGTGGCGGAACTATTTATGTGGTTTTGATGCTTAAATGTCCGACTACGCCACCCGTGGATTGCGGTCAGAGTGAACCGCCGCTGCAGGGCAGACCGCTGAGGCTGGTGTTGTGGGTGCAGCAGAGCGTAGCATAACTCCCCACGGGAGGAGTATAGCCTCAGGGCAGTGTATGCGGAGGATGGGGGTGATGGTGCAGTGCAGCAGCAGTAACGACACGGAGTCAGTGATGCAGTCCAGGGCCTTTACTCACAGTTCTTATTATCCAGACCACTTCTGCAGGTAACGGCTGCCCACGTCGTACTGTGCTCACCAGGTGAGGGGCTCAGACAACTCCCAGATAACTTTGGAGCACTTCACAGGACCCCCTTTGTGCATCCTTTGTCTGGCCTTTCTTACCAACCCTTCTGTCCGGCTGCCTCGGGCCTCCTCTTGGTAAACTTGGCACCAGTTTCCCTGACCCTATGTGCTGCCCTCCTAGCGGGTGTAGCGAGGGCCTGCGCCACATAAAATGTCACAGCCTCCGCTTTCTAGCTGAGGGTCATTTCCCGCCTCCACAAGTTTCGGGGACCGGTCTCCCCCTTTGGCCTGACCCCTCCACGCAGGTGGATTCGGGCTTGCGGTGGCGACTCGCCCGTCCACACCCCTGGGATCCCTTCGTTCCTCATTCCTGGAGCCTTCTCCGCTCCTCTTCCTTCCTTCCCCCTCTTCCAGGCCTGGGCCTCTGTTACTGGGCCCGTCTCTGGAGCAGAGCTCATGCAGAGCCCCTGCTCCCTGACACTTCTGCTCAGACTTGTCTGCACTGAACTAAGATGGTTCCCACCTTTTATACTTCCTTCTCAATGCACCCAGGAACTGCTTCCTCCCTGCTCCTGCACTACAGGGTTCCCCTTCCTCAGTGTTCCCTCCCCCCACTTCAGCCAGGGACAGGGACTGTCGTGCCCATCTCAGGGGCATATTGGTAGCCCTGCCCCACGGCAAAGTAATGTAATGCATGCAGGTGTCGGGGTCCTGATCCACACTCCATCCTTACCTGAGAGTGAGATATCACACCTCTATGTGAGGTGCAATACCTCTGCAGCAACCGAGCCCTCGGGGTGCTACAGTTCCATTTTTCTTCAGCCTAGGTGATGCATTGCGATACAGGGCCGTGATTTTGTATAAAAGGGTCCTCTAGACCCCTACCCCAAGCTTTTTAAGAGAATAATATATGGCGTGCCAGGAGACTCTATGGAATGCTTTCTCAGCATCCAACGAGAGTATCTAATTACAAATTTTTAACTGCATCTAGCCTAGGAAATACTTTGTGCCTAGTAGCAGTGTCTGCTAGTCAGCGGATTATCCCGGCTGTTAAGCAAGCTACACCACCTGTAGTTTGGACACTTAATTTTTTCAAAGGAAATGCTTCGGGACCACAGGATACTCAGTGAAGAGCATCAGGAGGCACCCCAAGGCATAGGGGCTGGGACTGGTGGTAGGACGCCTTGCGGTGGACAGCCGAGCTCGATCCTTATAAAAGCTTTTTAACTGCAGCAGCTTTAGTGGACGCTACTGGAGCTGGAATTACGCGGCTGCTGGCATGAGACTTGCCCTTCAATAGATCCTTGTAAAAGGATTTAAAGTGTATTCATTCAAATTAGAGAGACATTTTATATTAAAAAGCTTAGAGCTGCCTCCACCACAGGGGGGCTCACTCGACCCATCAGCAGACAGGCACCAGTATTGGGAGAAGGGGGCTGGCCGTCAGGTCCACCGCGGCTCTGGCACAAACGGAGGTGGCATGGGTAGGAACGGACTGGCAATGTCGGCTTCTCACTTTTTGGATTTTAGAAGGGCATGACATGCCTATATCTGTGTCTCCCCCTCCTTTTACTCCTCCACCTCTTTTCTTTTCGCATGACTATATGTACTTGTCACTTTTCCATGTGTTAGTTATGTCTTCTGAGCAGTTTGTCAGCTTTTGGACACCTTTGAAGGTGTTTTCTATGTGTTTCTGTGTGTTTTTGTTTGCCTGCCATTGGTTTTAACGGTGTTCGAAGGTGTTCGACGAACAGTTTGACGAACAGTTCGGCGAACACACGGGTGTTCGACGAACCGAACCGAACTCGAACACTACGGGGGTGGCTTAACACTAATCATCACCAACTGCAAAGTTTGTGCTATGAACTCTCCTGAAGGAGAATCCCGGGCCCACCGGAAGAGTCTCTGGTTCTCTAGTGGGCCAGTCCAACCCTGTCGAGAAGCAGCCCTGGCTAAGTAAAGTCTGTGGCAAGGTTCCTGAACACTCTATGGCTGCTTTTATACTGTTGACTGGCTCTATAAGATTGCCATCTTTGATCCCTTCACTGGCTCCCCATTGGCCAGAGACTTCAGTTCAAAACCGCAACCATGATATGAAAAGCTATACACAACCTGTCTCTTCCATATATCTGTGACCTAGTCTCCCTGTACATACCTGCACGCAACCTCCGATCCTCAAAAGATCTCCTTCTCTACTCCCGTCTTATCGCCTCTTCCCACAATGGCATAAAAGATTTTTCCAATGTATCCCTTCTACTCTTGAACTCTGTACCCCAGCATATCAGACTCTCACCTACTGTTGAAACCTTTAAAAGGAAGCTGACGACCCACCTCTTCCGAAAAGCCTACAACCTGCAGTAACCCTCGCTCCACCATACCACTGCACAACCAGCTGTACCCTCACCTACTGTATCCTCACCCATGCCTTATATACTGTTTGTGCGCCCTCATGGGCAGAGTCCTCTCTGCTCTTGTACCAGTCAGTGACCTCTTTTCACATGTAAAGCACAATTTAATAAATGTCGCTATAATAATAAATAATAATGATTATACTACTTGTAGTGATGAGCGAGCACTAAAATGCTTCGTTGCTCGATGCTCGGGTAGAGCACATTGGAATACTCGGGTGCTCGACCCGAGCAATGAGCTGAATGTAAGTCTATGGGAAACTCGAGCATTTTTCAGGCGGCTCCCCACGGCGGTCTGCAGAGGGCCTAAAAATTGCCCAAATCGATGGGAACAGTGCTCAAATGACATGGGAACAGCATGGGGAAGACCCCTGGAAGCATTTCTGACTCCCAGGTCACTTCTGTCAACAACGTTGTCAGAGGTATTACGCTACTTTTACAGACTCACAATAAAACATACCAAAACGAAACCAAAATGGAATTTCCTGGGAAATATGTTAAGGAACATCCTTTCCAGAATAATGACTTGTATATAAAGCAAAATAAAAAAACAAAAACAAAAATGCTCCTCCACACCTTGGGCTATTTTAACACGTAGCGTTTTTGATGCGCTTTTTCACTTTTGCATTGCTTTCAACCGTGACAAACGTATTCACCAGGAAATGTCATTTTAACATTTTACAACCTTATCAGGCCATGTGGTGTGTGAGATATCATCAGACACATAGTGTTTAATTTATGAAGGAGGGACTCAGAGTAGAGATGAGCGGTGTTCGACTCAAACTGTTCGCCAATTTCAAATTCGAGCTGTTTTGTGCGGTGTTTGAGTCGTTCGACGAACTCGAACGATTTGCAAAAAATTCGGATGTTCGAGGTTATGTTCGATAACTGTTCGCTGTTCGTGCACCAAAAGCATAACTGGATTTTTTTACAGTAATACTGTTAATCAATAGTGATGAGCGAGCATGCTCGCCACTGCTCGGTACTCGCCCGAGCATCTCAGTACTCGAGATGCTCGGGCGGGAGCTCGAGTCCCCGTCCTGCATGTCTGAAGCTATTTAGAGCAACAATCATGCAGGGATTGTCTTCCACTCACTGAAATGCCACAGCCATGGTGGTTGTGGCATTACAGTGGTTGCCCAAATCGATGGGAACAGTGCTCACAGTGAAACATGAAAAGCCGGCAATTCAGCACCGGCATACACCGGTACCGACAATTTAGAACAGAAATAATAGAGCATCACACATAGATTAGATAGATAGAAACATGTCAGTCACATATATAATAAGCACAGTGAGAGTGTTGGTTACTGTACTTGTCATTTAGTGTTAAAATAAAGGATTTATTAAAAAAAAATAATAGTGTTTTCATGCACACGTCTCTTTAAAAAAGCCGTCCGGCAATTCATCATCAGTACCCGACAATTTAGAACAGAAAAAATAGAGCATCACACATAGATTAGATAGATAGAAACAGGTCAGTCACATATATAATAAGTACAGTGACAGTGTTGGTTACTGTACTTGTCATTTAGTGTTAAAATAAAGGATTTATTGAAAAAAAAATTGGCGTGGGGTTCCCCGTAAGTTTAGTCTCTAGCGGAGGTTAAGCAGACAGCTTGGGCAGATGTTTGAAGCCTGGGACGGGGGTAATACCCACGGAGCTTCCCAGGCTACTAATATAAGCCCCCAGCTGAATACCTAGCCTTTACTAGCTATTAAAATGGGGGACCCCCAAAAAAAAAAAATTACGTGGGATCCCCCCTATTTTATTAGCTAGCAAAGGCTAGGCAGACAGCTGGGGGCTGATATTAATAGCCCAGGAAGGGTGCCATGAATATTGGCCCCTCCCAGGCTAGAAACACCAGCCGTCAGCTGTCCCAGAAATGGCGCATCCATAGGTTGCGCCAGTTCTGGCACTTAGCCTCGCACTTCCCACTGCCCTGTAGCGGTGGCAGTGGGGTAATACGGTTGGGGTTGATGTCAGTTTATAATGCCAGCTGACATCAAGCCCAGGTTAGTAATGGAGAGGCGTCTATAAGACACCCCCATTACTAACCCCATAGTCAATGTAAAAAAAAACACAAACACCCAGAATAAAGTCCTTTAATTGAAATAAAGACACATTCCTTTAATGTTCTAAATTAAACCCTACTTACCGTATCACCCATTCCAGCTGAAGCCAATGTCTTCAGCAATAAAAGTAAAATAATAAACCAACCTCATCCTTACCTTTCCATGGTTCCAAGGACGGCTTCAGCTCTGCTACATTGACATGATGACCGGCTGGATCGTAGCAGAACGCTGCCATCCAGCTTGCCATGCCGCAGACACTGAGAAGCTCTTCAGTCAAGCTCCTCAGTGTCTGGCTGTGTCGGCATCCAGATGAGCCGAGTTCATGTCCAATGAACTCAGCTCACCTCATGCACGTCATTGACAGCGTGGGAGAATTCTCTTGCGCATGCGGTGCCAGCAAATGACGTCACCGCTTGAGCAGGAGAATTTTCCCACGCTGGGACGGCATTGAGATGGCAGGCTGGATGGTAGCTGAACGTTGCCATCCAGCATGCCATGCTTCAGAGAGACTTTCAGGCATTCTTGCGCTCTGCAGTGTCTCTGAAGGATGACAAGCTGGATGGTAGCACTCTGCTGCGATCCAGCCTGCCATCTCAATGCCATCCCAGCGTGGGAGAATTCTCCTGCTCAAGCGGTGATGTCATTTGCTGGCACCGCATGCGCAAGAGAATTCTCCCACGCTGTCAATGACGTGCATGAGGTGAGCTGAGTTCATTGGACATGAACTCGGCTCATCTGGATGCCGTCACAGCCAGACACTGAGGAGCTTGACTGAGGAGCTTCTCAGTGTCTGCGGCATGGCAAGCTGGATGGCAGCATTCTGCTACAATCCAGCCTGTCATGTCAATGTAGCAGAGCTGAAGCCGTCCTGGGAACTATGGAAAGGTAAGGATGAGGTTGGTTTATTATTTTACTTTTATTGCAGAAGACATTGGATTCAGCTGGAATGGGCGATACGGTAAGTAGGGTTTAATTTAGAACATTAATGGAATGTGTCTTTATTTCAATCAAAGGACTTTATTCTGGGTGTTTATGTTTTTTTTTAACTTTGACTATGGGGTTAGTAATGGGGGAGTCTTATAGACGCCTGTCCATTACTAACCTGGGCTTGATGTCAGCTGGCATTATAAGCTGACATCAACCCCAACCCTATTACCCCACTGCCACCCCTACAGGGCAGTGGGAAGAGCGAGGCTAAGGGCCAGAACTGGCACATCCTGTGGATGCGCCATTTCTGGGGCGGCTGACGGCTGGTGTTTCTAGTCTGGGAGGGGGCTAATATTCATGGCACCCTTCCAAGTCTATTAATATCAGCCCCCAGCTGTCTGCCTAGCCTTTGCTAGCTATTAAAATAGGGGGGACCCCACGTCATTTTTTTTGGGTCCCCCATTTTAATAGCTAGTAAAGGCTAGGTATT
Organism: Phyllobates terribilis; assembly: GCF_046119375.1. Taxonomy (NCBI): domain Eukaryota; kingdom Metazoa; phylum Chordata; class Amphibia; order Anura; family Dendrobatidae; genus Phyllobates; species Phyllobates terribilis. The sequence continues at coordinate 459,128,490 of NW_027362764.1, forward strand.
CAGCTGGGGGCTGATATTAGTAGCCTGGGAAGCTCCGTGGGTATTACCCCCTTCCCAGGCTTCAAACATCTGCCCCAGCCGTCTGCTTAACCTCTGCTAGAGACTAAAATTACGGGGAACCCCATGTGTGATGCTCTATTCTTTCTGTTCTAAATTGTCGGGTACCGATGATGAATTGCCGGCCGGCTTTTTTAAAGAGACGGGTGCATGAAAACACTATCATTTTTTTTTAATAAATCCTTTATTTTAACACTAAATGACAAGAACAGTAACCAACAATGTCACTATACTTATTATATATGTGACTGACATGTTTCTATCTATCTAATCTATGTATGATGCTTCATTCTTTCTGTTCTATATTGTCGGGTACCGGTGTATGCCGCTGCTGAATTGTGAATTGTGAATTGAACTGTGTCTCCTCCTCCTTTTACTCCTCCACCTTTGAAGGTGTTTTCTATGTGTTTCTATGTGTTTTTGTTTGCCTGCCATTGATTTTAATGGTGTTCGATGAACCGTTCGACGAACATGCCGGTGTTCGACGAACCGAACCTGAACACTATGGGGGTGGCTCAACACTATCTGAGAGTCACAAAGCCTATTTTTAAAGTGCCATCAGGCGGCCTTTACTATTCTTAAAGGGCCAGCAGTCGGCCCTCACTATTCTTAGAGAGCCATCAGCCGGCTATGTTTTATTGTTCCCATTACCAAAGAGTGGGTCTCCTATACTGTTATTGTGTATGCAGTGAGTGTCAGGGCTGCCCAAAATTTGGAAGCACCCCAATACCCCTTTGAAGAGACTTAGAGGAGGGCCTCCTGAAAAAAATATTCCCATTATTAGGAAGTAGGTCTCCCATTGTGTTTGCCTATGCAGTGAATGCAAGGGTTACCAAAGATTTGGTGGCACTCCAATGCCCCTTGGAAGAGACGTGGAGATCAGTGGGCCTCCTGAAAACAATGTTCCCATTATTAGGAAGTGGGTCTCCCTTTGTGTTTGCCTTTGCAGTGAATGCAAGGGTTGCCAAAAATTTGGAGGCACTCCAATGCCCCTTGGTAGAGACGTAGAGGGCCTCATAAAAAAAGTTCCCATTTTTAGGAACTGGGTCTCCCATGGTGTTGGCCTATGCAGTGAATGCAAGGGCTGCCAAAAATTGGGAGGCACTCCAATGCCCCTTGGAAGAGACGTGGAGGAGGGCCTCATAAAAAAATGTTCCCATTAGAAAGGAGCGGGCCTCCTATACTTGTAATTCCCATGCACTAAGTGTATATGCTGACAAACATTTAACCCTTGGGGGTATACATATGCATACTGTATAAAAAAAATTTTTTTACGGGTATCATAAACACCCTTTAAAAAAATTATGTGGGTATTGCATCATTGACCATGGTCACCCTGGTGATATGGTGGTAGAGGATGTGGAGAAGGAGGAGGGCAAAAGCAAATAGCCAAAATGAGGAAGTGTATACCCATGTCTGGGTGTGAAAAGGTGGATGGGAATACACCTCCCAAGAAAAGACACTGGATTTGAGTTTATGTTACGCAGCTATCATTCGGTGGTGTTGAGAAGTCTGGCCCAAATCAGCCCTTGTTCATTTTTATAAGAGTCACCCTGTCAGCATTTTCAGTTGACAGGTGTATGCGCTTATCAGTTATAATTCCACCAGCGGCACTAAGAACCCGCTCTGATAAAACACTGGCGGCAGGGCAGGCCAGGACCTCCATGGCATAGAGAGACAGTTCATTCCACGTATCCAGCTTGGATACCCATCTTCCCAAACTTTGCACTCCTTGTGATAGTACCCCACGCCTCAGGGCTTGTGCAATGGGAGGGGCTGAGAAAACTCTCCCAGAACTTTGACAGTGTTCCCCTGCCTCTGCTGGATTGAAGTTGTGTCTCTCTCGCCTATATTCCTTGGTTGTCCAACGAAGCGTGCCCTCTGCCGCCAGTGTTTTCAGAAGGGAATTTTTTTTTAATAGTTCCGCAACAAGGGCCTTCTGGTACAGCCCCATTTTTGTAGACCTGTCTGCCTCAGAAATAAGAGATATAAAGTTCTCCTTGTAGCGTGGGTCTAGAAGTGTCACAAACCAGTAATGACTGTCACCCAAAATTTTGAGAACGCGAGGGTCATGGGAAAGGCAGTGTAACATAAACTCAGCCATGCGTGCCAGACTACTAACAGGCTAGACTTCCATGTCCTCGCCAAGAGGATGACTGATCATGCTCTCCTCCTCCTCCTCCTCTTCCTCCTCTCTGTCCTCTGGCCATCCACGCTGAACAGACGTTATGACAGCTGTGCACATAGTGCCATCTATAGCGCATGAAACTAGCTCCTGTCCTTCCTCCTCCTCTTCCCCATTGTCACCCAATCCACATTGGGATGAGATGAGGCTGGGCTGTGTGTAATCACCCTGTATGGTTTCTTGCTCCATCTCATCGTACTCCGCCTGCAATGCATCCTCTTTGATTGTGAGCAGAGAGCGTTTCAGAGGACAGAGAAGCGGGATGATGACACTAATTATGGCATCATCGCAGCTCACCATCTTGGTGGAGTCCTCAAAGTTTTGGAGGATGGTACATATGTCTGACATCCTTGTCCACTCCTGAGGTCTTATGTGTGGAGTCTGAACTGCCCTCTTCTGCTCACAAATCCTTCCCAACATCTGCAGTGTAGAGTTCCAACGCATGGGGACATCACACAGCAGTCTGTGAGCTGAAAGCTGCAAACGCTGCTGAAACACGGCAAGGGCGGCGGAAGCTGTAGGTGACTTTCTAAAATTTATAGTAAAAGGAGGTGAAGCAGCTCCCCAGCCTGTAGTATAAATCTGTCCCGTTAGATACTCACTCACACGGACACCATCCTGTGACCAGCAATTAACATAGAAGAAAAAGTTTTCCAGCGAAGTGGTATCCAATTTCCAAAATTTATTATGCAAAAAATAACTATGACTAAGACCATCTGTCGAAACATGTTGGCTTAAGCACTGTGTAACTCCCTGTTTGGATTTATTTTTTTGCATAATAAATTTTGGAAATTGGATACCACTTCGCTGGAAAACTTTTTCTTCTATGTTACTTTCTAAAATTGGCACACAGGCGGTGTACTTTAACAAGCTGATCCGGCAGCTCCGGGTAGGATTTGAGAAACCGCTGAACCACGAGGTTAAGCACATGGGCCAGGCATGGTACGTGTGTGAGCTCGCCTCACCTCAGAGCTGCCACGAAGTTCCGGCCATTGTCACACATGACCATGCCTGGCTGTAGGTTCAGCAGTGTGAGCCACAGATCTACCTGCTCTTTCAGAGCTGTCCCCAACTCTTCAGCATCGTGCAGTTTGTCACCTAAGCATATTAGCTTCAGCACAGCCTGTTAACGCTTGGCCGAGGCAGTGCTGCAGTGCTTCCAGCTTATGACTGATGTGGTCATTTCGGAGATGGAGGCTAAAGAGGAGGAGGCTGAGGAGGATGAGGTGCAGGAGTTGTAGACCGTGGGGGCAACCCTGATTGACCTAGGGCCCGCAATCCTTGGCGTCGGGAGGACGTGTTCCATCCCAAGGTCTGACTGGGTCCCGGCTACTATGTTAACCCAGTGTGCTGTCTGCGAGATGTACCGTTCCTGCCTACAAGCACTTGTCCACGTATCCGTGGTTAGGTGGACTTTCGCGGTAACTGCATTGTTGAGGGCACGACTAATGTTTGGGGACACGTGCTTGTGTAATGCGGGGACTGCACACCAGGAGAAACAGTGGCGGCTGGGGACCGAGTACCGGGGGATGGCCGCCGCCATTAGGTTGCGGAATGCTTCCGTCTCCACCAGCCTAAAAGGCAAAATTTTGAGCGCAAGCAGTCGTGAAATGTGAGAATTTAGTAGTGCGGCCTGTGGGGCATTGGCTGCGTACTTGCGCTTTTGTTCCAAGGACTGGGGTATGGACAACTAAACGCCACGCTGGGAAAAGGACGTGTACATCCTTCCTGATGCTGCTACTTGAGAGTGTGCAACGACAGGTGCAGGGCAGGAGGAATCTTTGCATGCAACATGGACAGGGGATTGGCTTGCATGCACGACAGCGGAAGAAGCAATGGTGCCACCTGCAGACACTGTTTCTGGACCCTGGGGTTCGGCCCACAAAGTCGGGTGCTTTGCTGCCATGTGCCTGATCATGCTGGTGGAGGTCAGGCTGGTCGTTTTGCCACCCCTGATGATGTGGGCCTGGCAGGTGGTGCAAATGGCCTTTTTGGGGTTATCGGCAGAGTCTTTAAAAAACAATCAAAATCGGGAAGACCTAATAGTTGTACTGGCAACTTCCTTCATGTTGGTGCTACGGGGAACGGTTGCCTGCCTTCTGTCTGCGGCCACCACACTGCTTCTTCCTGCCTGTTGGGGTGCTCTGCCTCCCTCCCCCTGTGTGCTGCTCTCCTCTCTCTGCATGTGCTCCTGCCAGGTTGGGTCAGTCACTATATCATCCACCACCTCATCTTCCACTTCCGCACCCTGGTCCTCCTCCTGATTTTCTGGCAATTGTGTCCCATCATCGTGCACCTCTTGTGACACTTTCCCACCGTCACCTTCATGTGACCGTGGCTGCTCAAATATTTGAGCATTGCTACATGCGATCTCCTCTTGCCCCACTTCAAGTGGACCAGGCGAGAGGCCTGAATCTAGAAATGGAAAAGTGAACAGCTCTTCAGAGTGTCCAAGTGTTGGATAAGCTGTCTCCGGGAACTCAGCATGGTGGGAGGAAGGAGGATAAGTGTGAGGAATATGCGGTCCAGACTCAAGGCTACAGAGATTTGACCATGTGAAAGACAGGGTGGTGGTGGTGGCTAACTGACTGGAAGCATTGTCTGCTATCCAACCAACAACCTTTTGACACTGCTCTGGGTTCAATAGTGGTGTGCTGTGATCCCCTAGGAATTGGGACAGGAAGGTCAGGCGAGAAGATTTGGGTGTTTGTTGTGGCACAATTTCAGCTTGCCCACAGCCTGGTCCTCGGCCTCTGCATTCACCATCCCCATCACGTCCAGTTCCCCGTCCCTTGCCACATGCCTTGCCCATTTCAAATGGAGGACAGTATCTTCAACGCTCACTACAAATGACTGAGGTTTGGAGCGAAATTATATGTGATCCGTGTGACGGAGAAAACAGAGTTTTAAATACCTCGTCTGTAGGTAACTAGTTTGAGCAGCAAACTGGTGTGAATTGCTTCACTGACACACTGAAAGAAATTTTTAATGGAGGCCAGAAATGGCAGTATTTTCTGACAACATATATGTGATCCGTGTGACGAAGAAAACCGAGTTTTAAATACCTGGCCTGTAGGTAGCCAGTTCGAGCAGCAAACTGGTGTGAATTGCTTCACTGACACACTGAAAGAAATTTTTAATGGAGGGCAGAAATGGCAATATTTTCTGACAACGTATATGTGATCCGTGTGACAGAGAAAACACAGTTTTAAATACCTGGCCTGTAGGTAAATAGTTTGAACAGCAAACTGGTGTGAATTGCTTCACTGACACACTGAAAGAAATTTTTAATGGAGGCCAGAAATGGCAGTATTTTCTGACAACATATATGTGATCCGTGTGACGAAGAAAACCGAGTTTTAAATACCTGGCCTGTAGGTAGCCAGTTCGAGCAGCAAACTGGTGTGAATTGCTTCACTGACACACTGAAAGAAATTTTTAATGGAGGGCAGAAATGGCAATATTTTCTGACAACGTATATGTGATCCGTGTGACAGAGAAAACACAGTTTTAAATACCTGGCCTGTAGGTAAATAGTTTGAACAGCAAACTGGTGTGAATTGCTTCACTGACACACTGAAAGAAATTTTTAATGGAGGCCAGAAATGGCAATATTTTCTGAAAACTTATATGTGATCGGTGTGACAGAGAAAACATAGTTTTATATAGCTGGATTTCTAGCTCTGTAATATGGAAAGGACCTGGCTGTATTCTGCAGGGCCAAGAAGCAAATGGCGCATAAAAACGGTGTTCTCTGGATTGATTTTTAAGCAAATAATGAGGATTAAGGCCCCAAAAAAATAGTCCTGGCCCCTGAGACCTGGGCCTTTATATAGAAATATTTAACAGCAGCAGAAAGCAGAATTGGAATGGTGCCTCTTGTGCTATATGCACTGCAGTCTGCTATATACACTGCCTGCCTATATACCCTGCCTGCCTGATATCTCTGCAAATGGATTAGTCCTTTGAAGGACCGTTTGTTAAGATTAGAGATGAGCGTTGTTCTACTCGAACTGTTCGCCAATCTCAAATTCGAGCTGTTTTGGGCGGTGTTCGAGCCGTTCGGCGAACACGAACAATTTGATAAAAATTCGGCTGTTCGAGGTTATGTTCGATAACTGTTCGTGCACCAAAATCATAACTGGATTTTTTCTCAGTAATGATGAAAATTAATGTTAATACGCAGTTTGAGTGTACAGCGGGGTGGGGGGAGGGGCAGGGGATGGATCTCTGCAGGAACAATGAAGATCTCCATTTTTTTTTCTCTTTCACGCATTTGCAGTGGGGAGGTGCAATCTGTCAGCCTATCAGCAGCGCACACACGGAGCGAAGTGCTTTTTTTCACACAAGCAAGGGCATGTGTCATTGGCAGTGTATGTCACATGTCCTTGCCCTATAAGACCAAGCCATTTTCCCCGTCGCCACCATTTTCTCACTGCTGCAGCTGCGTGTTAGACGGCACCGCTGTTGCTGTGTGCGCTATACCTTGTTAATTTCAAGCCAATTTTCGCACAAATATACAGATAGCTTGGGAGTAGGGAATAGTTGTGATTGCAGTCCTTTTAAGGACTAGGTTACAGCATTTCCTACGACTTTTATCAGAGAGGTCTGTGCTCTTAAATAGATAGGTTGTGGGAGTAAAGACTAATTGTAATTGGAGTCCTTTTCAGGACTAGGTTACATCAGTTCCTATCAGTTTTTGCCAGGCAGGTCTGTGCCAGTGCTGTGCAAGTTTTTTTCACAGCATTTGGCTGAATCTAGCAAAGCTAATCCTTTTTGGCCTATTACAGAGTGTGTTAGTCAGTGGAGTAGCCTATCTGTGTTGCAAGATATACCACCTGTGTATAGAATACCAATTTTTTTACTGCACCTAGTGAAGTAAAATCTTTTGGGCATAGCATCATTCTATTAGTCCATCTATACTGACCTCCATCAGGTTGCAAATTAAAACTAATTTTTATCTGCATCTACAGTACCTCTGAAAAAATATTTGGGCTTCTAGCTGTGTGTGGGACTTGTTGTATTAGTCCATCTATACTGACCTCCATCAGGTTGCAAACTGAATATATTTTTTTCTGCATCTACCTCTGAAAAAATATTGGGCTTCTAGCTGTGTGTGGGTCTTGTTCTATTAATCCATCTATACTGACCTCCATCAGGTTGCAAACTGAATATAATTTTTTTCTGCATCTAGCTCTGAAAAAATATTTGGCCTTCTAGCAGTGTGTCGGACTTTCTCTATTAGTCCATCTATACTGACCTCCATCAGGTTGCAAATTAAAAATAATTTTTATCTGCATCTACAGTACCTCTGAAAAAATATTTGGGCTTCTAGCTGTGTGTGGGACTTGTTGTATTAGTCCATCTATACTGACCTCCATCAGGTTGCAAATTAAAACTAATTTTTATCTGCATCTACAGTACCTCTGAAAAAATATTTGGGCTTCTAGCTGTGTGTGGGACTTGTTGTATTAGTCCATCTATACTGACCTCCATCAGGTTGCAAACTGAATATATTTTTTTCTGCATCTACCTCTGAAAAAATATTTGGGCTTCTAGCTGTGTGTGGGACTTGTTGTATTAGTCCATCTATACTGACCTCCATCAGGTTGCAAACTGAATATATTTTTTTCTGCATCTACCTCTGAAAAAATATTGGGCTTCTAGCTGTGTGTGGGACTTGTTGTATTAGTCCATCTATACTGACCTCCATCAGGTTGCAAACTGAATATATTTTTTTCTGCATCTACCTCTGAAAAAATATTGGGCTTCTAGCTGTGTGTGGGTCTTGTTCTATTAATCCATTTATACTGACCTCCATCAGGTTGCAAACTGAATATAATTTTTTTCTGCATCTAGCTCTGAAAAAATATTTGGCCTTCTAGCAGTGTGTCGGACTTTCTCTATTAGTCCATCTATACTGACCTCCATCAGGTTGCAAATTAAAACTAATTTTTATCAGCATCTATAGTACCTCTGAAAAAATATTTGGGCTTCTAGCTGTGTGTGGGACTTGTTGTATTAGTCCATCTATACTGACCTCCATCAGGTTGCAAACTGAATATATTTTTTTCTGTATCTACCTCTGAAAAAATATTTGGGCTTCTAGCTGTGTGTGGGACTTGTTGTATTAGTCCATCTATACTGACCTCCATCAGGTTGCAAACTGAATATATTTTTTTCTGCATCTACCTCTGAAAAAATATTGGGCTTCTAGCTGTGTGTGGGACTTGTTGTATTAGTCCATCTATACTGACCTCCATCAGGTTGCAAACTGAATATATTTTTTTCTGCATCTACCTCTGAAAAAATATTGGTCTTCTAGCTGTGTGTGGGTCTTGTTCTATTAATCCATCTATACTGACCTCCATCAGGTTGCAAACTGAATATAATTTTTTTCTGCATCTAGCTCTGAAAAAATATTTGGCCTTCTAGCAGTGTGTCGGACTTTCTCTATTAGTCCATCTATACTGACCTCCATCAGGTTGCAAATTAAAAATAATTTTTATCTGCATCTACAGTACCTCTGAAAAAATATTTGGGCTTCTAGCTGTGTGTGGGACTTGTTGTATTAGTCCATCTATACTGACCTCCATCAGGTTGCAAATTAAAACTAATTTTTATCTGCATCTACAGTACCTCTGAAAAAATATTTGGGCTTCTAGCTGTGTGTGGGACTTGTTGTATTAGTCCATCTATACTGACCTCCATCAGGTTGCAAACTGAATATATTTTTTTCTGCATCTGCCTCTGAAAAAATATTTGGGCTTCTAGCTGTGTGTGGGACTTGTTGTATTAGTCCATCTATACTGACCTCCATCAGGTTGCAAACTGAATATATTTTTTTCTGCATCTACCTCTGAAAAAATATTGGGCTTCTAGCTGTGTGTGGGACTTGTTGTATTAGTCCATCTATACTGACCTCCATCAGGTTGCAAACTGAATATATTTTTTTCTGCATCTACCTCTGAAAAAATATTGGGCTTCTAGCTGTGTGTGGGTCTTGTTCTATTAATCCATCTATACTGACCTCCATCAGGTTGCAAACTGAATATAATTTTTTTCTGCATCTAGCTCTGAAAAAATATTTGGCCTTCTAGCAGTGTGTCGGACTTTCTCTATTAGTCCATCTATACTGACCTCCATCAGGTTGCAAATTAAAAATAATTTTTATCTGCATCTACAGTACCTCTGAAAAAATATTTGGGCTTCTAGCTGTGTGTGGGAATTGTTGTATTAGTCCATCTATACTGACCTCCATCAGGTTGCAAATTAAAAATAATTTTTATCTGCATCTACAGTACCTTTGAAAAAATATTTGGGCTTCTAGCTGTGTGTGGGACTTGTTGTATTAGTCCATCTATACTGACCTCCATCAGGTTGCAAACTGAATATATTTTTTTCTGCATCTACCTCTGAAAAAATATTTGGGCTTCTAGCTGTGTGTGGGACTTGTTGTATTAGTCCATCTATACTGACCTTCATCAGGTTGCAAACTGAATATATTTTTTTCTGCATCTACCTCTGAAAAAATATTGGGCTTCTAGCTGTGTGTGGGACTTGTTGTATTAGTCCATCTATACTGACCTCCATCAGGTTGCAAACTGAATATATTTTTTTCTGCATCTACCTCTGAAAAAATATTGGGCTTCTAGCTGTGTGTGGATCTTGTTCTATTAATCCATCTATACTGACCTCCATCAGGTTGCAAACTGAATATAATTTTTTTCTGCATCTAGCTCTGAAAAAATATTTGGCCTTCTAGCAGTGTGTCGGACTTTCTCTATTAGTCCATCTATACTGACCTCCATCAGGTTGCAAATTAAAAATAATTTTTATCTGCATCTACAGTACCTCTGAAAAAATATTTGGGCTTCTAGCTGTGTGTGGGACTTGTTGTATTAGTCCATCTATACTGACCTCCATCAGGTTGCAAATTAAAACTAATTTTTATCTGCATCTACAGAACCTCTGAAAAAATATTTGGGCTTCTAGCTGTGTGTGGGACTTGTTGTATTAGTCCATCTATACTGACCTCCATCAGGTTGCAAACTGAATATATTTTTTTCTGCATCTACCTCTGAAAAAATATTTGGGCTTCTAGCTGTGTGTGGGACTTGTTGTATTAGTCCATCTATACTGACCTCCATCAGGTTGCAAACTGAATATATTTTTTTCTGCATCTACCTCTGAAAAAATATTGGGCTTCTAGCTGTGTGTGGGACTTGTTGTATTAGTACATCTATACTGACCTCCATCAGGTTGCAAACTGAATATATTTTTTTCTGCATCTACCTCTGAAAAAATATTGGGCTTCTAGCTGTGTGTGGGTCTTGTTCTATTAATCCATCTATACTGACCTCCATCAGGTTGCAAACTGAATATAATTTTTTTTCTGCATCTAGCTCTGAAAAAATATTTGGCCTTCTAGCAGTGTGTCGGACTTTCTCTATTAGTCCATCTATACTGACCTCCATCAGGTTGCAAATTAAAAATAATTTTTATCTGCATCTACAGTACCTCTGAAAAAATATTTGGGCTTCTAGCTGTGTGTGGGACTTGTTGTATTAGTCCATCTATACTGACCTCCATCAGGTTGCAAATTAAAAATAATTTTTATCTGCATCTACAGTACCTCTGAGAAAATATTTGGGCTTCTAGCTGTGTGTGGGACTTGTTGTATTAGTCCATCTATACTGACCTCCATCAGGTTGCAAACTGAATATATTTTTTTCTGCATCTACCTCTGAAAAAATATTTGGGCTTCTAGCTGTGTGTGGGACTTGTTGTATTAGTCCATCTATACTGACCTCCATCAGGTTGCAAACTGAATATATTTTTTTCTGCATCTACCTCTGAAAAAATATTGGGCTTCTAGCTGTGTGTGGGACTTGTTGTATTAGTCCATCTATACTGACCTCCATCAGGTTGCAAACTGAATATATTTTTTTCTGCATCTACCTCTGAAAAAATATTGGGCTTCTAGCTGTGTGTGGATCTTGTTCTATTAATCCATCTATACTGACCTCCATCAGGTTGCAAACTGAATATAATTTTTTTCTGCATCTAGCTCTGAAAAAATATTTGGCCTTCTAGCAGTGTGTCGGACTTTCTCTTTTAGTCCATCTATACTGACCTCCATCAGGTTGCAAATTAAAAATAATTTTTATCTGCATCTACAGTACCTCTGAAAAAATATTTGGGCTTCTAGCTGTGTGTGGGACTTGTTGTATTAGTCCATCTATACTGACCTCCATCAGGTTGCAAATTAAAACTAATTTTTATCTGCATCTACAGTACCTCTGAAAAAATATTTGGGCTTCTAGCTGTGTGTGGGACTTGTTGTATTAGTCCATCTATACTGACCTCCATCAGGTTGCAAACTGAATATATTTTTTTCTGCATCTACCTCTGAAAAAATATTTGGGCTTCTAGCTGTGTGTGGGACTTGTTCTATTAGTCCATCTATACTGACCTCCATCAGGTTGCAAACTGAATATATTTTTTTCTGCATCTAACCCAGCCAATAGTTTTGGCCTAATACCACAGTTTGGCCACTCAGCTCTGCTCGGTTACCATCCATTGTTTTTTTGTGCAAACAACTCCAGAGTTGTGAATTAGTTAACCACCAAAATGAGTGGAAAAAGGCCTGCTGCTGGTGGAAAGGGGAATAGGCGTGTTGGGAAGGGGAAAAAAGGTTTTGTCCGTGGGGTAGGTGTTAAAGCAACAGTAACATCTGCAGAAGAAAGACCATCTTCCAGCCAAACTAAAATGTCTACTTCTTTTAGCGGACAATGTGATAAGATCCCTTTCTTACGGCCACGCCAATCGCTACAAATTCCAGATGAGGCACAAAAACAGCAGGTGCTTCAACGGATATCAAGTGCTCCTTTAAGTGGGCTCTCCTCCACATCAACTTCAACATCACAAATACTCCAGTCCTCAAAGGTGTCACCCAAATCGCACTTGCTTCCTCACAGCTCCCAAATCTCCAGCTGCCCGTCTGAGTATGAGGTAGAACAGATGGTTGAGTCTGCAGAGCTGTTTACTCATACTATAGCCTGGGAATCAGAGGTCGACTCCAGCGCTTCTGTGAATCCAGACGAGGAAATCATCTGCACTGATGCCCAGAATCTTTATGAGTCGGATCCAGGACCAGACGCAGAAGGTTCTGACCATAATGTAGACCCTCATTCCCAAACTGTAACTCCTGTTGGTGGAGACAATGAGGAAGACGATGATAAGACTCAAATACCTGATTGGAGCGACAACTTTAGTTTTTTGTCAGGGCAGGAACAGGTTGGCTCTGAGGACGACGGGTGTGATAACACACAGGGTGATGATGATGAGGTTGGAGATCCCACTTACTGTCAACCCACAGTCAGCCAAGAGATGAGGTCAGCAGAGGAGGTGGAGGAAGATGCTAGTGACGAAGAGGTCAGGTTGCGCCTTCCTGGACAGAGACGTAGTACTGGAAGCACGTCAACAACTGCATCCTCAAACACAACTCTGCCTCTCACCACAAGTCGTGGTGGCTCTTCAGGTCGCATGGGTGCTAAGCCTTGCATAGCCTGGGCATTTTTTCAGATCGATAAAGATGACCCAACTCGTGTTATCTGTAACATTTGTCAGCAAAAGCTAAGTAGAGGCCAAAAAATACATAGTTTGAGTACTTCATGCATGAACCGGCACATGGACATGAAGCATAAGTTGCAGTGGGAAGCTCAGTGTGCTACAATGCGGCCTAGCCGGCCGGGCCAACCACCGTCTGCCATATCTTGTGCATCCGCGGCCTCTTCATCCTCTGTGACTGGGGGGACAGCAGTCACACCTGTTTTGGGGCGCAGACCTGCCACCTCTTTACCCGCAACAGCCAGCGTGATTGGCAGGTCATCATTTTCTTTGGAGGTGGTAACACCAGCTGGTGTTGAGCGCTGTCCGACATCGATAGCACCACCTTTGGATCAAGGCAACCTAACATGTCCGCCTGCATCTTCCTCACAGACTGGCAGTTTGCCGGGGACACCCTTATCAACCCCGTCTAAGCACAATAGCCAGCCCTCGGTCCCTCAGATGTGGACAAGTAAAAGACCATTTCCTCCTAGCCATGAGAAAGCTAAGAGGTTGAATTTCACCATCTGCAAGCTCTTGGCTACAGAAATGCTGCCTTTCCGCCTGGTGGACACAGAGGATTTTCGAGACCTTATGTCCGTCGCAGTGCCCCAGTACCAGATGCCCAGTCGGCACTACTTCTCAAAGAAAGGTGTGCCTGCGCTCCACCAGCATGTCGCACACAACATCACCGCTTCTTTGAGAAACTCTGTGTGTGACAGGGTGCATTTCACCACAGACACTTGGACGAGTAGGCATGGACAGGGGCGTTACATGTCGCTGACTGGGCACTGGGTAACTATGGTGACAGCAGGACAAGGGGCTGCTGTCCAAGTCTTGCCCTCCCCACGAGTTGTGCGTCAATCCTCTTTATGTCAAAGTTCCTCCACTGCTTCTGCCTCCTCAACCTCCTCTCGGTCTTCCACCTGCACCCAAAGCCTGTCTGGTCATGCCACAAGCTTTCTAACTGCGCAGAAGGGATCCTGCACACCTCCTTACTATGCTGGCAGTAGGGCTCAATGTCATCAGGCGGTTTTTACATTGAAATGTCTGGGAAATGTGAGTCACACAGCTGAGGAGTTGTGGTCAGCTCTGGAGAACCAATTTCATGAATGGTTGTCTCCACTGGACCTGAAACCAGGGAAGGCCGTGTGCGACAATGCTGCAAACCTGGGTGCGGCCCTTCGCCGGGGCAATGTCACACACGTGCCTTGTATGGCTCACGTGTTGAACCTGGTTGTCCAGCAATTTTTAGCCCACTATCCCAGACTAGATGGCCTTCTGCAGAGGGCACGGTTGCTGTGTGCTCACTTCCGCCGTTCGCATCCCGCAGCTCAGCGACTTACATCTCTACAGAAGTCGTTGGGCCTGCCACTTCACCGGCTAAAATGCGATGTGCCTACCCGGTGGAATTCAACTCTGCACATGTTGCAGCGACTGTGGCAGCACCGACAAGCCCTGGTGCAATACGTTCTGACGTATAGCCTGGGCCAACGAGATTCAGAGGTGGGGCAAATCACGCTGGAGGAGTGGTCTCAGATCAGGGACCTATGCACCCTTCTGCACAGTTTTGAAATGGCGACGAAGATGTTTAGTGCTGACGATGCCATTATCAGCATGACTATTCCGGTGATTTACATGCTGGAGCACATGTTAAACAGAATTCGGAGTCAGGTGGTGGCACAAGAGGAGGTGGAGGAAGTAGAGGAGGAGGAGTTGTATGCGGAAGGGCTAACATCTGCAAGGTCCAGACGGTCGGCAGAACCAAGGCGGCAGGCATGTGAGGGTGGGGGAGATGGTTTTACCAGGGCGCATGGTAGCAGCCAAACTAGTGAGGAAGGTGCAGGAGCCCAGGAAGAAGTGGAGGACGAACTGATGGAAGACTCATCAGATGAGGGAGACCTTGATCACATTTCTGTTGTGCAAGGTTGGGGGGAGAGGACAGAGGAAGGAAGCATGATTGTTACCTCGCCACCAACACAACAGGGACTTGGTGCTCCTGGATGCGCAACACACATGAGTGCCTTCTTGCTGCACTACCTGCAACATGACCCTCGAATTGTGAGAATTAGAAATAATCCTGACTACTGGGTTGCCACACTGTTAGATCCCCGGTACAAAAGTAAATTTGCAGAAATTATTCCTGCCATAGAAAGGGATGCACGCATGCAGGAGTATCAGCAGAGACTGTTGCAGAATCTTACATGTGCTTTTCCACAAAATACCAGTGGTGCACGTAGTGAATCTCACAGTTCCAACTTGCCAACCGTGGGACCGTCAAGTGTTCAGCACTCAAACCGTAACAGAACCACAGTATCTGCTGGTAACATCAATTTTGCGGAATCATTTCACCACTTTTTTAGCCCATCCTTTGCAAGGCCACAGGAGACAAGAAGTCTGACACATAGTCAACGCCTAGAGACGATGGTACAGGAGTATCTCCAAGTAAACATTGAAGCCACGACTGTGTCACTGGACCCTTGCTCTTTTTGGGCTTCCAATCTGGATAAATGGCCGGAGCTAGCCACTTACGCCTTGGAGATCTTGTCATGCCCTGCAGCCAGCGTTCTGTCTGAACGTGTGTTCAGCGCTGCTGGTGGTGTGCTGACAGATAAGCGCACGCGGCTCTCCACTGATAATGTAGACAGACTCACGTTCATAAAGATGAACAAATCATGGATCCGAAACGACTTTTCTACCCCTGTGTCATCCTGGGGAGAGTAAAAGCTTGATGATTGGTTAAAATCACCCTACCAACCGTTTTAAGCTTTCAAATTACTAATCATGTTTATCTGTATCTTGACTGGAAAATAATTTGGGCTTTGTAGCAGTGTGCAGCACTGATCCTATTAGGCCATCTATAATAAGCTCCACCAGATTAAAAATTAAAAATAATTTTTAGCTGCATCTAGCCCGGAAAATAATTTTGGGGCTCCGAGATGCGCAAGACACATAAGTGCCTTCTTGCTGCACTACCTGCAGCATGACCCTCATATTGTCAGAATTCGAAGTAATCATGACTACTGGGTTGCCACACTCTTAGATCCCCCAAACTTTTCGATCAACCTTTTCATTTTAATAAAGACCAAAAAAATGGTCATTTTTGAAATTATAAGCATTAGCAGGTTGTTAGAAACTGAAATCAAACAGTTTTCAACTCAAAACTTTATTCTAGGTGATGTTACATTTTCACATAGGACCCCTTGTTCGAAAGGAGCTTCTGAACTCTCTCGTCCATTGAATTTGTCAGGTTTTGGATGGTTTCTGCTTCAATTGTTTTGCATGAGGACAGAATACCCTCCCAGAGCTGTTGCTTAGATGTGAACTGCCTCCCGCCATCATAGACACTCCTTTTAATGATGCTCCAAAGGTTCTGAATGGGGTAGAGGTCAGGGGAGCATGGGGGTCACACCATAAGTTTGTCCCCTTTTATGCCCATATCAGCCAGAGATGCAGATGTTTTATGTGCAGCATGAGATGGTGCATTATCATGCAGAAAAATGATCTTGCTGTGAAATACATGGTTCTTCTTCTTGAACCATGGCAGGAAGTGCTGTTTGAGAAAATCCACATACATTATGGAGTTCATCTTTAGCGCCTTCAGGGATCCTAAAGGGGCCGACAATCTCTCTCCCCTTGATTCCAGCCCAAAACATTACTCCACCTCCTCCTTGTTGGCGCTGTAGCCGTGTTTGCGTGGGGTGTCCATCAACCAGCCATCCTCCACTCCATCCATCTGGACCATCGAGCGCTGCACGGCACTCATCCGTGAACAAAACAGTTTTGAAATCAGTCTTCATGTAATGTTTGGCCCACTGGAGCCGTTTCTGCTTGTGTGAAGTGGATAGAGGAGGTCGACAGGATGGCGAATGCACAGCTGCAAACCTCTGAAGGACCCTGCATCTTGTTGTTCGGGGGATGTTGGAGGCACAAGCAGCTTCAAAAACTTGTCTGCTGCTATGACAAGGCTTTCTTGCCGCTGCTCTTTTAACCTGACGTAATTGCCTGTAGGAAAGAGTCCTCAATTTGCCCTTATCAGCACGCACACGTGTGTACTGTGAATCAGCTACATACTTCTTTATTGCCAAGACACTTCATCCTGATCATCGCACAATGTTGATTGTAGTCATGCCTTGACCTAAACACTCCACAATTTGTTGCTTCTCAGCAGCCGACACATCCTTTTTCTTTCCCATTTTGGCAGAAAATGTAGGCTGCTTATTAATGTGAGAGAGCCTTCTTAAGTAGTCTTGCCTTTCATTGGACACACCTGCCAAACTAATTAGCACAGGTGTCTGCAATTGCTTACAGTGATATAAAGAGCCCTGACACACATCACCATCAATGAGTTTAACTGACAAACAAACAAATTCTTCCCTTATCACTCCTAAACACTTTTTGCATAATAATTTGGAACGCAGTGTACATGTGCTTTTCCATAAAACACCAGTGGTTCACGTAGTGAATCTTACAGTTCTAACTTGCCAACCGTGGTCTGTATGGAATTGTTCAATAAAGGGCCCAAAATTAAGACAACATAGATGGGAGAGGTCTCTATGAATAGGAATTCCTAAGTATTTGATACCCTGTGAGGGCCAGGCAAAGGGAAAGTTGGACTGGATGGAATCCTATATGGATTTGGGGAGGGAGACATCGAGGGCCTCAGACTTCGCTGCATTGATTTTAAAATTTTACCATGTAACAAAGTGATCTATTTCAGCCATAACAGCAGGGATGGATATATGTGATTGAGTGATATATACTATGACATCATCAGCAAATAGAGAGCACTTGTACTCGGTGCCTCCCACCTCAATCCACCTAATATTGGGGTTATGGCGAATTGATGAGAGCAGGTGCTCCGTCACTAGGATGTATAAGAGAGGGGACAGAGGACATCCCTGCCTTGTCCCATTGGTGATTGTGAAAGTTGATGAAAATGTTCTGACGCACCCCCTGGGCCTTGGGACACCCGGAGCCGGACCCTTTTTGGTGGATGCTGGTGGTTGTAGTCTTCGTGGCGGCGACCCGGTTCCGTGGCTCAGGGCGGTCAAACCAGTGGCGGAACTATTTATGTGGTTTTGATGTTTAAATGTCCGACTACGCCACCCGTGGATTGCGGTCAGAGTGAACCGCCGCTCCAGGGCAGACCGCTGAGGCTGGTGTTGTGGGTGCAGCAGAGCGTAGCATAACTCCCCACGGGAGGAGTATAGCCTCAGGGCAGTGTATGCGGAGGATGGGGGTGATGGTGCAGGGCAGCAGCAGTAATGACACAGAGTCAGTGATGCAATCCAGGGCCTTTACTCACAGTTCTTATTATCCAGACCACGTCTGCAGGTAACGGCTGCCCACGTCGTACTGTGCTCACCAGGTGAGGGGCTCAGACAACTCCCAGATAACTTTGGAGTGCTTCACAGGACCCCCTTTGTGTGTCCTTTGTCTGGCCTTTCTTACCAACCCTTCTGTCCGGCTGCCTCGGGCCTCCTCTTGGTAAACTTGGCGCCAGTTTCCCTGACCCTATGTGGTGCCTTCCTAGCGGGTGTAGCGAGGGGCTGCGCCACATAAAATGTCACAGCCTCCTGTTTCTAGCTGAGGGTCGTTTCCTGCCTCCACTAGTTTCGGGGACCGGTCTCCCCCTTTGGCCTGACCCCTCCACGCAGGTGGATTCTGGCGTGCGGTGGCGACTCGCCCGTCCGCACCCTTGAGATCCCTTCGTTCCTCGTTCCTGGAGCCTTCTCCGCTCCTCTTCCTTCCTTCTCCCTCTTCCAGGCCTGGGCCTCTGTTACTAGGCCCGCCTCCGGAGCAGACCTCATGCAGAGCCCCTGCTCCCTGCCACTTCTACTCAGACTTCTCTGCACTGAACTAAGATGGTGCCCACCTTTTATACTCCCTTCTCAATGCACCCAGGAACTGCTTCCTCCCTGCTCCTGCACTACAGGGTTCCCCTTCCTCAGTGTTCCCTCCCCCCACTCCAGCCAGGGACAGGGACTGTCGTGCCCATCTCAGGGGCATATTGGTCGCCCTGCCCCACGGCAATGTGGTGTAATGCATGCAGGTGTCGGGTCCTGATCCACACTACATCCTTACCTGAGAGTGAGATATCACACCTCTGGGTGAGGTGCAATACCTCTGTAGCAACCGAGCCCTCAGGGTGCTACAGTTCCATTTATCTTCAGCCTAGGTGACGTATTGCGATACAGGGCCGTGATTTTGGCTATAAAAGGGTCCCCTAGACCCCTACCCCAAGCTTTTTAAGAGAATCATATATGGCGTGCCAGGAGACTCTATGGAATGCTTTCTCAGCATCCAACAAGAGTATCTGATTACAAATTTTTAACTGCATCTAGCCCAGGAAATACTTTGTGCCTAGTAGCAGGGTCTGCTAGTCAGCGGATTATCCCGGCTGTTAAGCAAGCTACACCACCTGTAGTTTGGACACTTCATTTTTTCAAAGGAACTGCTTCGGGACCACGGGATACTCAGTGAAGAGCATCAGGAGGCACCCCAAGGCATAGGGGCTGGGACTGGCAGTAGGATGCCTTGCGGTGGACAGCCGAGCTCGATCCTTATAAAAGCTTTTTAACTGCAGCAGCTTTAGTGGACGCTACTGGAGCTGGAATTACGCGGCTGCTGGCATGAGACTTGCCCTCCAATAGATCCTTGTAAATGGATTTAAAGCGTATTCATTCAAATTAGAGAGACAATTTAAATTAAAAAGCTTAGAGCTGCCTCCACCACAGGGGGGCTCGCTCGACCCACCAGCGGACAGGCACCTGTATTGGGAGAGGGGGGCTGGCCATCAGGGTTCACCGCGGCTCTGGCACAAACCCGGCGACACGGAGGTGGCACGGGCAGGAGCGGACTGGCCGTGTCGGCTTCTCACTTTTTGGATTTTAGAAGGGCATGACATGCCTATATCTGTGTCTCCCCCTCCTTTTACTCCTCCACCTCTTTTATTTTCGCATGACTATATGTACTTGTCACTTTTCCATGTGTTAGTTATGTCTTCTGAGCAGTTTGTCAGCTTTTGGACACCTTTGAAGGTGTTTTCTATGTGTTTCTATGTGTTTTTGTTTGCCTGCCATTGGTTTTAACGGTGTTCGAAGGTGTTCGACGAACAGTTCGACGAACAGTTCGGCGAACACACGGGTGTTCGACGAACCGAACCGAACTCGAACACTACGGGGGTGTCTCAACACTAGTTAAGATGGATATGTGTAATGTACGGTTTTTCTCCCTACACTACCTAATACACAAGCAAATCTCTCCCTGACGCAGCAGCACCTCTCCCTACTCTGCCTGATTCCGAAGTTACTGTGACGAGCACAGCGGCGCCAGGTCTGATATAGACCTGATGACGCTGTGCGGCCAGCCAATCACTGTGATGCCACAACCACCATGGCTGCGGCATTACAATGAGTTCCAGGCAATCTAAAGAGCGCCAAACAAACATGCAGGGAGGGGACCCGAGCATCCGCCCGAGCATCTCACAAGTACTCGGCGAGCTCTGAGCATCTCGAGTACTGAGATGCTCGGGCGAGTACTGAGTACTTGCGAGTATGCTCGCTCATCACTAAATACTTATACTCTGGGTCAATTGATGCCACTTTCCCGGTGACTGCCCCTAAATTGATGTGTTTTGGCAGCTTTTGGTCCTGTTTGAAGGTGTTGTGTATGCGTTTGGTTTTTGCACCCATTGAATTCAATGGCGTTCAGCAATATTCGGCGAATATTCGACAATTACATTGGCGAATATTGCAAAAACGGCGATTATAATCCGAAACGAATATTGAAATATTCGCTCGTCTCTAATCAGAAACACCCTTAAAAAAATTATGTGAGTGTTGCATCATGGTCACCCTGGTGATATGGTGGTGGAGGATGAGGAGAAAAAGGAGGGTGACATAAAATAGAACAATTCCTGAAGTGTATACCCATGTCTGGATGTGAAGGGGTGCATGGGAATAGACCCCCCAAAAAATAACCACTGGATTTGAGTTTATGTTTGATGCTATCATCTGATGGTGTTGAGAAGTATGACCCAATTCAGCTCTTGCTGATTTTTATAAGAGTCAGCCTGTCAGCTTTTTTAGTTGACAGGCTGATGCCTATCAGTTTAATCAGTTATAATGCCCCCGGCGGCACTAAAAACCATCTCTGACAAAACGCTAGCAGCCAGGACCTCCAAGATGTAGAAAGACAGTTCATGCCATGTGTCCAGCTTGGATACCCAACAGTTGTAAGTCACAGAGACAGAGAGGAATCATGGAGGACACTGGTATGGCTGCCAAGGTAGTCCTTCAGCATCTTCCAAAACGTTTCCCTCTTTGTCAGAGTACCCCGTGTATAAGGACCTGGGCGCTTTGAGGGTCTGAAAAAACTGTCCCAGACCTTTGAAAGCATTATGCTGCCTCTGCCCTGTCTGGCTTGTGTCTCCCTCGGTTGTAATCCTTGGTTGTCCAATGAACTGTCTGACTGGGACCTCTGCCGCCAGTGTTGTCAGATGGGAATTTTTTGTTTGTTACAATTCTTCAAGAACCTGAACTTAATACAGTATCTCCAAAAATGAACTCCTTCGGTTTCCTCCCTCTACTCACCTAACTTTACCTGACTTTTCAATTTCCTTTAGGTGGTGCCATCATAACTCCCACTCGGCATGCCTGCTGTCTTGGAGTCATATTTGACACATTACTTTCCTTTATTCAATATGGAAAATCACTCACTCGCTCATGTCATCTGCACCTTGAAAACATCTCCACAATTCGACCTTTTCTCACCTTTGATACTGCAAAACTCTTACAGTCGCTCTTATTCACTACTTCAACTCTCTTCTAATCGGTCTCCCGCTAAACAAATTGTCTCCTCTCCAATCCCTTCTGAATGCAGCAGCCAGGGTCGTATATCTATCAAGCCACTTCACCGATGCCTCTACCCTGTGCCAGACATTGCACTGGTTAGGTTAAACAATCACTACAGAATACATTACAAACTCATCTCTCTCTCCCATCAAGCTGTTCACAGTTCTGCACCGGCCTACATCTCATCCTTTATTTCTGTGTATCACCACCCCTCCCGTGCCCTCCATTCTGCAACTGATCTAAGACTGACGTCCTCCTTAATCAGAATCTTACACCTTCATCTCCAAGAATTCTCTTGTGCCGTGCCAGTTTTCTCTAATGCCCAAAATGCGTACAACGTGATGGTCAAGGTAAAGGCAGCGAAACATAAGGTCGGTCTTGTGTGCCAGACTGCCAGCAGCCAATATTTTCCTGTTCTCACCAAGAGTATGACTGTCTATGTTCTCTTCCCCCTCCACCTCTTCATTGTCACCCAATCTGCGCTGAGATGAGATGAGGCTGGTCTGAGTAGCATCACCCTATACAGATCCTTGCTCCGCCTGCAATGCATCCTCTTTAATTGTGAGCAGCGACCATTTCAGTAGACAGAGAAGTGGGATGGTGACACTAATTATGGCGTTAGCGCCGCTCACCATCATGGTGGAGTCCTCAAAGTTTTGGAGGACGGCACAGATGTCAGACATCCATGCCCACTTATCAGATGTTATGTGCGGAGGCTGACCTGAATGCTGATGGACGTGTTGAAGCCGGTACCTAACAACTGCTCTCTGCTGCTCAAAATCATTCCAAACATCAGCAATGTTGATTTCCAATGCGTAATCACATCTCACACCAGTCGGTGAGCTGGAAGCTGCAAACGCTGCTGAAACACTGCCAGGGCGGCGGAAGCTGTAGCTGACTTTCTGAAATGGACACACACACAGCATACTTTCTCAAGCCGCTCTGGCAGATCCGTGTAGATTTTGAGAAACTGCAGAACCACTAAGTTGAGCACATGGGTCAGGCATGGTACGTGTGCGAGTTTGCCTAGTTTTAGAACCGCCACTAGGTACTCTGATACAGCTTTCAATAACTCTGCAACAGTGTGCGGTTTGTCGCCTAAGCATACAGTCCTGCTTATTGTTATTGGCACACTTGAAGTTTAAGTAAATAATTTGGAATATGTCCTGAAAAATCAATCAAGTGATGGAGATGAAGGATGAAAAGGAGGAGGTGGTGGAGCAGGAGCTGTAGAATGTATGGGCAACCCTGACTGACCCAGGGCCCTCAATCATCTGCGTCGGGAGGACGTGTTCAGTCCCGGGGTCCCACTGGGTCCCGGCTTCCACAATATTAACCCAGTGGAATGCGTCAGTGAGATGAACCATCCCTGGCCACAGTCACTTGTCCACGTGTTTGTGGTTAGGTGGTTCTTCCCACTTAAGGGCACTGGGGAGGGCATGGGTTATTTTCTGGGACACGTGCTTGTGGAAGGTGGAGACGACACAGGGAGAAATAGTGGCGGCTGGGGACCAAGTATGGACACCCGGCCGCTGCCGCCATGTGGTTGTGGAAAGCTTCCGCCTCCACCAGCCTAAAAGGCAACATTTCTAGTGCAAGCAGTCTACAAATGTGACAGTTTAATATTGCAGCCTTTGGGTGGGTGATGGGTGGCTGGCTGCATTCTTGCGCTTGCATTCCAAGTAACAAAATGCTTAGGAGATGG
This sequence comes from Phyllobates terribilis, assembly GCF_046119375.1. NCBI lineage: Eukaryota > Metazoa > Chordata > Amphibia > Anura > Dendrobatidae > Phyllobates > Phyllobates terribilis. Next base: position 459,151,906 of record NW_027362764.1, read on the forward strand.
ATGGCCTCATCATGAATAATTTTCTCGTTGTCTAGGAGACCGATCACTGCTGCTGTCTACCTTCTTTAGATTGTTGTTGAAGCTTGATTGACCCCGCAATACTCTGCGTTGGGAGGATGTGCTCTGTCCCAGGGTCCCACTTGGTCCCGGCTTCCACAATATTAACACAGTGGAATGCGTCAGTGAGATGTACCGTCCCTGTCTACATTCACTTGTCCACGTGTTTCCCACTTCCCACTTAAGTGCACTGGGGAGGGCAAGGGTAATGTTCTGGGACCCGCGCTTGTGGAAGCTGGAGACAATACGGAGAGAAATAGTGGTGGTTGGGAACCGAGTATGGACACCCAGCCCCCCCCAAGCAAGCAGTCCAGAAAAGTGACAGTTTAGTATTGCAGCCTGTGGGCCGGGCCGGTGGTTGGCTGCATACTTGCGCTTGCCTTCCAAGGACTGTGGTAGGGACAACTGAATGCTGCGAAGGGACAAGGACATGGACGGTGATGGTTGCAAGTCTGCAACGAAAGGTGCAGGGCTGGAGGCATCTTTGAATGCGCCATGGACAGGGAATTGGCGTGCACGCACAACAGCAGAAGAGGCAGTGGTGTCACCCGCAAACACTGTTTCTGGACCCTGGTGGTCGGCCAAGCTAGTTGGGTGCTTTACTGTCATAGGCCTGAGCATGCTGGTGGTGATCAGGCTGGTTGTTTTGGTGCTCTTGCTGATGCTGGCCTGGCAGATGTTGCAAATTGCCTTTTTGGGGTTATCTGAACAGTCTTTAAAAAAACAGACTAGGGAAGACCTAACAGTTGTACTGGCAACTTCCGTCTTGTTAGTGTTCCGGGAGCAGTTGCCCGCCTTGTGTCTGTGGCCACCACACTGCCTGTTCCTGCCTGTTGTGGTGCTACGCCTCCCTCTCCCTGTGTGCTGCTGTCCTTGCTCTGCACGTCCACTTGCCAGGTTGGGTCAGTGACTTCATCGTCCACTGTTTCATCTTCCACTTCCGCACCCTGGTCATCCTCCTGACTTTCTGTCCATTGTGTCTCATCCTTATCCACCTCTTGCGACAGTAATTGCACTTTTCCACCGTCACCTTCGGGTGACCATGGCTGCTCAAATTGCTACATGCGATCTTGTGTTGCCCTGCTTGAAGCTGGCCAGTCGAGAGGCCCGAATCTATCGATGGAAAAGTGAACAGCTCTTGGGGTAACCCTGGACTCTAATCTCTCCTTCAAACTTCATATTCAAGCTCTTTCCACTTCTGAGCGGACCGAGCGAGAGGCCAGAATCTATAAATGGAAAGATGAACAAAACAGCTCTTCGGAGTGTCCAAGTGTAGGATCAGTTGTCTCAGGGCACTCGGAATGGTGGGAGGAAGGAGGATCAGAGTAAGGAAGATGCCAACTCCAAGAAAAAAATCTCCTGGATCCGCACATTCCTCAACCACAAATCTACAAAAACACTAGTGCACGTACTCATCATCTCCCTTCTCGACGACTTCAACTTCCTGCTCTGTGGCCTCCCTTCTAACACTCTCGCATTCTTCCAATCTATCCTAAACTCTGTTTCCCGACTAATCCACCTGTCCCCTTGCTATTCCATGACCACTCCTCTCTGTCAATTACTTCACTGGTTCTCCATTGCCCAGAGACTCCAGTTCAAAACCCTAACCTTGGCATGCAAAGCCATCCACAACCTGTCTCCTCCATACATTTGTGATCTAGTCTCCCTGTACTTACCTGCACGCAACCTCCGATCCTCACAAGATCTCCTTCTCTACTCCCCTCTTTTCTCCTCTACCCACAATCACATACAAGATTTCTCCTGTGCATCCCCCTTCTCTGGAACTCTCTACCCCACCATTTCTGACTCTCTCCTACCTTTGAAACCTTCAGAAAGAACCTGAAGACCCATCTCTTCCCACATGTGTACAACCTGCAGTAACCCTCGCTCCACCATACCGCTGCATGACCAGCTCTATCCTCACCTACTGTATCCTCACCCATTCCTTGTAAACTTTGAGCCCTCGAAGGCAGGGTCCTCTCCTTTCCTCTCTTGTTCCAGTCTCTGTCACATTTTTGTTTAAGATTATTGTAATTGTTTTTGCGATGTATACCCCTTTTTCATGTGGAACACAGGGTGGTGGTGGTGGCAAACTGACTGGAAGCTTTGTCTGCTATCCAACCAACAACCTTTTCAAACTGCTCTGGCTTTAATAGTGGTGTTCCGTGGCCCCCTAGAAATTGGGACAAGCAGGTAGTCCGACATGACTTGGGTGTTTGTTGTGCTCCCTCAGCAGGTACAGTTTCATCTTGCCCACCCACGGCCTCTGCATGCAATATCACCATCACCATAATGTCCACTTCCCCGTCCCTTGATACACAACTTGCCCATTTTAAATGGAGTTTAATATTTGTCACGTTGCCAAAATTGTCTGTATTACTACTACAGTAATATAGGATCACTAGTGATGAGTGAGTACCGTAATATTCGTAATCGCTATACTTGTAACGAGAACTTTGTAATAATCGCGTATTCGTTCCGAATAGCGAGTACAATGTAAGTCGATGGGAAATGCGAGTCATTTTCTGCTGGACCCTAAAAAGGGATCTGGGGGCCTGAGGAAAAGGCTGAAATGGATGGGAAAGTGATGAAACAGAATGGGAAGAGCCTGGAGAATATGCCTGAATGCATTTCTGACTCACATATGGTTTATGCGAATAAGTTTGCCCCAGTATTACGGCACTTTTACAGACACACAAGAAAAACTACCAAACCTAACCTAAATTGCATTTAATAGGCCAAAAAGGTTAAGAAACAGTTTTTCCAGCATCATCTCTTGTAAATAAGGCTAAATAAACCAGAGAAACCAAAAAAATATCCCTTTTAGTATTTGTTCACACATACTGTTGTGGCTTTTTTTTGCCTGTTACAATTGTGAGGGCCATGACTTATCCATTTTGAACGTCAGTCTGTCATACATCATTTTTAGTTCACTATTCCCCAACACTTTACAAGCACAGCTAGAATGTACCAGTAGGTATGTTGATCTTTGACCTGAGAAGCCTCAGGTGGTTCTGTAACATGCGTTTTGGAGGGACTGCTGTTACTTAGACATTTGGGCGGTCCCTCCATCATTGACACTCAGATAGTGGAATACATACAGTATTTCATAGCAGTTTACAATGTGCCATTGTAGCATTGGGCTTGACCCTCCTCCTCCTCCACCACCATGTGATACTGCAGCCCTAAATTCAAATGTTCAGAGGGCCTGCCGTAGGCAGGAAAGCAGAGTTTTGTGAGAGTCCTTGTGTGGCCCTGTAACATACATTTTGAAGTGCCCTCCTCTAGAAATTTTGGGGGTGCCTCTTGTGTACATTTGAGAGTGCCCTCACTTCTTCATATTGTAGGGCCCTCACTCTATTATTTAATTCATTTAAGGGCAGAGAAAAAGGCCAAGAGACATGGAGTACTAGAAGGTAGCAGTGAGTGCGGCCTCAGGCTTGGCTTAACTCTGTGAACCGGAAAAATAAAGCTGCACTAGTCAATTGGATGATGAGCTCAAATATATCACTTGTGCAAGTCAATGGACAAAGGATATATGGTGCCCCCCACTCCGTGATGGGTTGGAGAAGCTTCTCCAAATGGCTCAGAGATTTTGATTGTCAATATTCCCCCTTTTTTTGATCAAAAATAGTTCACTAAGTACCCTATATTTAATATGCAACTTTGCTTTACATTTATATATAATGATGGTAGGGTATGAGATATATTTTTTGTCTTTTGTAGGTTTTGCTTCTTTTTGCTAGTGTGAACATGCTCATATTTCTTGCATGTGTACCATCTTAGACCTCCGTTCACATTGATTGGTTTTTTGTCTTGTTTGCATTCTGTGCAAATTAAGGGTGTGGCATCCCCTTTGTTGAGCTGATTAGTATATATGTAGCTTACCACAGGCCTAGGTGGTCTGAAGTTGGGACCCGGTCCTATTTGTCTACCGTTTTATATGCATTACTTCAACTTTGATATACAGTAAGGTTTTTAATATAGACAGTGTAGGTACCGTCCCAATTTAGGGTCACCTTGCCGCTGGTGGGACGGCTTGTACCCTTTTTTTGATCAAAAATAGTTCACTAAGTACTCTATATTTAATATGCAACTTTGCTTTACATTTATATATAATGATGTTAGGGTATGAGATATATTTTTTGTCTTTTGTAGGTTTTGATTCCCCAGATTATGTAGGAAGAGAAGACTTCTTTATACTGTACTACTTGGTCCAGTGCAGAATGTGCATCGTATTTCCAAAAATTACTCCTGGGGGCTGTGTTATAAGTGCAGGAAGATTCCATGACAAGGGCCTCCCTTGACAAACATTGTCTACGATGGAGTACTGTAGTAATTTGTGGCCTTCAATCGGTCATCAACAGTCAGTGTAAATTTCTATTGAATATGTATCCCCTATCTCAGTCACAATGTGCCACAACTTGTAACTAGGGCATCCATTATCAAATATTAGTTTGGTAGGACCACTGTACATTCCTGATTTGTCCACTGCATAATGTGCATATGTGGCACCCCGGGGGTCTGGTTTCCACAGTAATAGCAATATTACGTCTGTGAGCAGGTGTGAGGTCTCCTGGGCAGGAATCCTAAGCATGCCACACCTCCTGCTCAGTCCTGGGAGGGGAAGAACTTCCCCTATATAAACTGGGGCTGAAGCAGGGTTAGAGAGAGGAGTTCCAGACAGAGACGGAGTCTGGTCTGGACACGCAGAAACAGGGACAGATAGACCTCAGGAGCTCTGCAGGAGCCAAGGAGAAGCGCCAGGGGCTGGAGCTGTGCAGAGCTCGCCCTGGGAGAAGGTACTAAAACCGGACACAGGAGTCCGAGGCTGTGGGGACTAAGATATACCCAGCAGCAGAATCCATCCGGCAGGGGATTCCAGGTCCTCTGGCCATAAAAGCCCGGAGGCTCAGTCACAACGAAGGGACCAGCACCGCCATCCCAGAGCGGAGGCTAACAGGAGGCCCCAGGTCACCAGCCATACGGGTGAGCACCACACGGTATACCCAGGGACGTGGGCTACTTGTAACCGCCGAAAGCAGGGTAGCCAGGAAGGGTACAGACTAACGGGAAGGCCTACAACTCCACCTGGCCAGGGGAACTCCGGCTTACTCGCAGACTAACCAGGCCCCAACTACTAGCCAGTACTCCCGGGGGAATTTGCCTTGTACCATCAGTAAAGACCCTGAACTGTACCCTCGCGTCTCCGTGCTTCCTTGTCGCACCATTAGTGCTGGGACATCCACACCATCACTCCCAACATCAACCTCATCCTCTGCCCTGAGGCCATACCCCTCCCATTGGGGGTTATACCATCCACGCTGCACATCCGTACCACCGGCCTCAGCGGACTGCCCTGCAGCGGCGGCTTCATAGCCGCATTCAACGGGTGGCGTAGTCGGACACTAATACCATCATACCAATAACTGCCACTTAGTTTGACCACCCTGGGCACGGACCGGGTCACCGCCACACAAAGACAACTACCCCCATCGGATCCGGCTCCGGGTATTCCCCGCGCGCACGCGCGCCGCACTGCAGCACTGGCCCAGGGGGCGCGTCAACTTTGGCGTAGTCGGCAGGATTTCGTGCCCGCAACCACCGGGTACTGCGTGCCTGAAAAAGAGACTTTTATACTTACCTGTGGTGAAGTTTCCCGCCGTCCGGAGTCGTTTCCCGCCATCCGGAGCCGATTCCCGCAATCAGACGCCATCTTGGACCGTTTCCCGCCGTCTTCTGCCTTCTTCCCGCCATCCGCAGCTGCTTCCCGCCTTCGGACGCCATCTTCGGGACGCCGCACAGGAAGAAGAGGGGCGTGGACGCCGAAAGCGCGCGAGAGCCGAAGCTCCGCCCCACGCTCCGCCCCACGCTCTGATGCCGCGCAAGGTCCTGGAAGGGAGGAAGAGCGACGCTGACGTCATCGGAGCGAGACGCCAGGTCCTCAACCCCGACGATCGACTGCGGAGCCGCGGCCTACGGAAGAAGAGCATCGCAAGGTAGGCCACGGTCCACTAGGGGGGAGGAGGATGCCGGACACCGAGGGGAGCTCCACTGCCACAGCCACCGCCAGCGCAACCGCTGCAGCAGTCATGCCATTCACCATGCCCTATATCCCGGGGGCAGCCTGGCTACCCCAGTACTCAGGGGAGTCACATACCCTAAATGACTTCAGAGAAAGGCTGGATAGCCTCTTCCAGGTGTATCCCCTCACGGAGGCGCAAAAAGTGAGCATCCTGGTGGCCCAATTAATCGGGGCAGCCCAAAGGGAGGTAAAGTCCTGGCCACCTGGGAGGAAGAGGACTGTCAGAGACATACTAACCCGGCTGAAAGACACATTTGACACCCGCACCTCAGCCGAAATAAAACTAAGATTTTATGGGTGCAAACAACGGGCACATGAGAGTATAAGAGACTATGCTCTAAACCTACAAGAGGCCCTGAGAGCCATTAAGCAGGCAGACCCTGACAGCGTGGGAAATGAAGATAAGCTGTTGACTGAACAATTCATTGAGGGTCTACTGTGCAATGCCCACCGAACCCAGTTGCGGGCAATGGCCTTAAAGGACCCTGACCTGGACTTTGCACAGTTCAAGGACAGAGCCATCCGGGTGCTCCGAGAACCGGCACCAGGTGGCGCTGTGACCCACAGGCGCCCTGCTATCACTTATCACCAGGAGACGGCGCCCTTGTCTGCAGGGCCTGTGGGAGCTGATGCGCAGGCTTTAAACAATGACCCAGCTACAGACCTGCACCATCAGGTCCAAGAGCTAACTAAAAGCGTTGCCGCGCTAACCCGAACTGTGCAGTCTTTACAGGTTTCTACTGCATGGAAGATCGAGCTGGCATCCGGACCGGAGGACATCCCGTGGCGCCGACCAAGGAGGACCCCACCGGCCAGAGGAAGACCCAGCGATCGATACAACGAGGACGGACGACCTATTTGCCGCCGCTGCAATCAACCCGGACATGTGGCAAGGTACTGTCATTTAAACGGGCACAACCTGGGGTAGAGGGCCAACCCCCAGGCATAAGACCATCAGGCCCATCAAACTGGCGTGATAAATACGTAGGGGGACGTCCAATCTTGCCTGTGGTACTGGATGGCATTCCTATGAGTGCCCTACTAGACACTGGGTCACAGGTCACCACCATCCCGTACGTGCTCTTCAAGCAGTACTGGAATGATTCGGACATAACCCGCTACCCAGACGACGACCTGAGTATCATCGCCAGCAATGGTCAGCCCGTGCCGCAGGTGGGATTCAAGGAGGTGACCATTAAAATCAGTAAAGTCGAACTGGCGGCAAAAGGACTGATTATAGTGGACATAGACCGTCATGAGAGTCACCCTAGAATCACCCTGGGAACCAATGTAATTGAAAATTGTCTTGCAGAGGTGATTCTCATTTTACAGCAGGTTGCCAAGAACGCCAGTTCCGGCCAGCAGCGTGTGCTCCAAAAAGAGATCCGGGCACTGATGAAGCGGCAACAGGTGGAACTATCTGGTGGTGAGATAGGTAGCGTGAGAATGTGTGACCCGTTCCCTATTGCCATGCCCCCAAAAAGTGAGATGATGATTTGGTGCCGGGCAGCTATTGGTCTAAGAGGTAGAGACTACCAAGCAATGGTAGAACCCGTCTACTCAGACAGTAGGCCCACCATTTTGACAGCACGGGGGGTGGTCGATGTATGCCATGGGAGGGTGCCCGTTTGCATCATAAATATCGGTGAGAGAGAAGTACACCTGCCCCGGTATGCCACGCTAGCTAAATTGTTCACCATAAACCAGAATTCTGTACAGGCCGTGGAACCCTTGCCTCCATCTCAACCAGAGGAAGGTAACGGCTCTAAGAAACCAATGGAGGACTGGTGTCAGCAACTACATCTGGGTACTGACTCCACTCCCTCACACCAGAAACAAGGAGTCTATCGGGTGGTTCAAGAGTACGAGAGAGTGTTTAGTAAACACCCGTTAGACTTCGGGCGAGTAAAGGGGGTAGAACACCACATCCCCACGGGAGACCATCCTCCCATAAAGGAGAGATACCGACCCGTACCCCCTGCACACTACCCCAGCCTCCTTCATGTCTCTAAGCATCCCCTTGGCGTGTTGGTAATCAGAGACAGCTGTAGCCCCTGGGCAGCTCCACTAGTCTTAGTGAAAAAGAAGGACAACACTATGAGAATGTGTGTAGACTACAGGAAGGTCAACCGTATCACACACAAAGATGCGTACCCGTTACCAAGGATAGAAGAGTCCTTAGCTGCATTAAAATCTGCTAACTTCTTCTCTACTTTGGATCTCACTAGCGGGTACTGGCAGGTTCCTGTAGCAGAGGCAGACCGGGAGAAGACCGCATTCACCACCCCGATGGGTCTCAGCGAATTTAACTGAATGCCGTTCGGGCTCTGCAATGCACCAGGAACCTTCCAACGGTTGATGGAATGCTGTCTAGGACACCGGAACTTCGAGACGGTCCTGTTATACCTGGACGATGTCATCGTCTATTCCAAGACCTACGAGGATCACCTGAAACACCTGGCGGAAGTGTTTGAAGCTCTGGCAAACTACGGCCTAAAGGTGAAACCCTCCAAGTGTCACCTCCTGAAACCAAAGGTGCAATACCTGGGACACGTGGTGAGTGCTGACGGAGTGGCTCCCGACCCTGATAAGATCACCGTAATTAAGGACTGGCCAAGACCCTCCAGCATAAAGGAAGTGCGGCAGTTCCTCGGGTTGGTAGGCTACTACCGAAGATTCATTCCCGGTTTCACCAAAATGGCAGCCCCTATGCAGGACCTCCTGATAGGTCAATCTCGGAAAGCCAAAAACCAGAAGCCGCCCTTCAGGTGGGAAAAGCTGGAAGAGGAGTCCTTCTGCCAGCTGAAGATGGCCCTCACGGGGGATGAAATCCTGGCATATCCAGACTACAGCCAGCCCTTTATCCTCCACACGGACGCAAGCAACATCGGGCTAGGAGCCGTACTGTCCCAGATCCAGCAGGGGAAAGAACGGGTAATCGCTTATGCCAGCCGAAAGCTACGGCCCTACGGAGAGGAACCCTGAGAATTATAGCTCATTTAAGCTGGAGTTCCTGGCAGTAGTGTGGGCAGTGACCGAACGTTTCAAGCATTACCTTGCCTCCTCCAAATTCATCGTGTACACGGATAACAACCCGTTGACACACCTGGACACTGCAAGGCTCGGTGCTCTGGAACAGAGATGGATGGCTCGCCTGTCCAACTTTGAATTCACCATCAAATACCGGGCAGGACGCCCAAATGCCAACGCGGATGCCCTGTCTAGAATGCCGAACTTACCGGACGTAGGGGAAGATCCAGAAGATCTGGAAGAAGTTGAGCTCCCTGCGTTCCACCGTCATGGGATTACCCTGTATTCCAGCCGTGTGAAGGACAGGCGCTCCGCGACGTTCAATCCCTTGCCCCACTACAACTGGGCGGAGACGCAAGACAGTGATCCTGCAGTCCGCCTGGTGAAGGAAATGCTGACCCAAGCCGATGCCAGTCTGGACCCAGACGCCCCAGAGGAGACTAAGCAACTGTGGAAGGAGAAAAGTAGGCTGTTCCTCTACAGGGAGAAGTTATGCCGGAGAATGGTTAACTCTCGAACGCATGAGTTGACCTGGCAGGTAGTGGTCCCCAGACGAGATGCGGCTATGATTCTGGAGGCGTACCACAACGGAGCAGGACATTTCGGGTGGAAGAAGCTGGAGTTCTTATTGCGTGAACGGTTCTACTGGGTAGGCATGAGGGGAGCCATCGAGAGGTGGTGCAGAGACTGTGGACCGTGCCACCTAAGAAGGAAGGACCGTGCCAGCCAGAAGACTCCCTTGCAGCCCATCATCACCCGACAGCCACTGGAACTGGTAGCCCTGGACCATGTGAAACTGGCTCCAAGCAGATCTGGGTATGTCTACGCCCTCACAATCGTAGATCATTACTCCCGGTTCCTGGTGGTGGTCCCGGTCAAGGACTTAACGGCTCAAACAGCAGCTAGAGCCTTCCAGCAGCACTTCTGCCGTCCACACGGGTACCCGGACCAAGTGCTGACAGACCAAGGGCCAGCCTTCGAAGCGGAAGTCTTCCAGGAGTTCTGCAACCTGTATGGCTGCACGAAGATAAGAACAATGCCCTATCACCCACAAACTAATGGACTCTGCGAGAAGATGAACCAGGTGGTGATAGACCTCCTGAAAACATTGCCCCTGTAAGAACGCAGTATGTGGCCTGAGAAGCTGCCTGATCTAGTGGACCTATACAACCACATCCTTGTAGGTTCTACCAACTGTACCCCGGCTTACCTAATGAGAGCGAGACCTGGTAAGCTGCCTATCGACCTGGATATGGGAGTCCTGACGCCCGAGGACACCTCGCCAGAGGCAGACTGGGATACAGAACGGCAGCAGCAGTATCGGAAAGTACAGGAGAGCGTCGAGCGAAGTCTGTCTCAAGCTAGAGAAAGGCAAGAGAGGGCTTATAATCAGTATGCTCCCGCTGTTCCCCTGGTACCTGGAGAGCAGGTCTTGAAGAGGAAAAGACGGCTCCACAAGTTGGACGACCAGTGGGAGAAGGACCCGTACACCGTACTGCCATCAAGCCATGAGAGCCCAAAGATTTGCGTGATCAGTAAGGATGGAGGAGAAACCACAGCCGTTGTCTCCAGAGACCACCTGAAGAAGTGTCCCGAGCAGCTGCAAAACCCTGAAGAAGAAGATCAAGAAAACCCTCGACCCGCAGAGGAAAGGGAAGAAATGATCAGGACTGTACTCGGAGACTTCCCCCGGTCTTGGACACAAGTAAACGGTGCTGTCGTGGTACCCGTCCTCACCTTTCTCCAGCCAGCCCCGCAAGTGCCTACAGAAGAACCAGTAGAGCTGGAAGAGCAGCCGGCCCAAGAGGCAGAAGAGTCCACACCAGCAGTACAGGAGGATCAACCCTCTGCTAGTAGTGAGCCTGCCGTGCCCCTAGTGAGCCGAAGAGTGCGCAGAAAGCTGCCCAGCTTGCCCATAACACCTCCTACACCCTGTAGTGCAGGACCAGTGAGTGAGCTCCGTAGGTCCACTAGGGTTACCAGAGGCCAGATGCCCATACGTTGGAGAATCTAAGTTGGCTAGTTGCTTTAACTATTTTATGTTTACCTGTTTTGTTGTAGCCGTTGCTAATTATGTTTTTCAGTTACAGATTTCTTTATATGGACTGACAGGTTATGGACAGTGAGTAACCGGAACTCTGTTGTAAATATGTTTGGAGCGTAACCCAGGAATGGACTACAGACTGTTAAAGACTCGGGGCAGGACAGACCCCTACCTGGTTACGGCTCCCTGTTCTTTGGTGAAATGGACACCCTTATTGCTTCCCGGTTACGGACACGCCGTGACCATCTCATGTATTTAATTGTTATTGTTTATACCCTGTTATGTTTTTGAAAAAAAAAAAAATATATATGTTTAGTCCGGGAGTACTAAATTTCACTAGGGGGGAATGTGGCACCCCAGGGGTCTGGTTTCCACAGTAATAGCAATATTACGTCTGTGAGCAGGTGGGAGGTCTCCTGGGCAGGAATCCTAAGCATGCCACACCTCCTGCTCAGTCCTGGGAGGGGAAGAACTTCCCCTATATAATCTGGGGCTGAAGCAGGGTTAGAGAGAGGAGTTCCAGACAGAGACGGAGTCTGGTCTGGACACGCAGAAACAGGGACAGATAGACCTCAGGAGCTCTGTAGGAGCCAAGGAGAAGCGCCAGGGGCTGGAGCTGTGCAGAGCTCGCCCTGGGAGAAGGTACTAAAACCGGACACAGGAGTCCGAGGCTGTGGGGACTAAGATATACCCAGCAGCAGAATCCATCCGGCAGGGGATTCCAGGTCCTCTGGCCATAAAAGCCCGGAGGCTCAGTCACAACGAAGGGACCAGCACCGCCATCCCAGAGCGGAGGCTAACAGGAGGCCCCAGGTCACCAGCCATACGGGTGAGCACCACACGGTATACCCAGGGACGTGGGCTACTTGTAACCGCCGAAAGCAGGGTAGCCAGGAAGGGTACAGACTAACGGGAAGGCCTACAACTCCACCTGGCCAGGGGAACTCCGGCTTACTCGCAGACTAACCAGGCCCCAACTACTAGCCAGTACTCCCGGGGGAATTTGCCTTGTACCATCAGTAAAGACCCTGAACTGTACCCTCGCGTCTCCGTGCTTCCTTGTCGCACCATTAGTGCTGGGACATCCACACCATCACTCCCAACATCAACCTCATCCTCTGCCCTGAGGCCATACCCCTCCCGTTGGGGGTTATACCATCCACGCTGCACATCCGTACCACCGGCCTCAGCGGACTGCCCTGCAGCGGCGGCTTCATAGCCGCATTCAACGGGTGGCGTAGTCGGACACTAATACCATCATACCAATAACTGCCACTTAGTTTGACCACCCTGGGCACGGACCGGGTCACCGCCACACGAAGACTACTACCCCCATCGGATCCGGCTCCGGGTATTCCCTGGGCGCACGCGCGCCGCACTACAGCACTGGCCCAGGGGGCGCGTCACATAGGGTTTGTAAAAATTAGCCCTATGGGCTGAGTCATGGTTGACGCAGGAAGCCACCATCCCAAGGGCCTCCAATCAAAAATAGTTAGGCTGGAGTAGGAATACTGTCCTGGTTTGTCCACTGCACAATGTGCATAGGGTTTGTAAAAATTTGCAATCTGGGCTGAGTCATGGTTGACGAAGGAAGGAAACAAGTTTTTATGGGAAGGGGGTGACGTTAACAGCAGTAGCATGAATCTGCATTTTTGGTGATTTTAGGATGACTTGCTGTCATCTGGAGGGATTACAAACTGTGGAGATATCCAGTCCTTGTTAAATTTAATCAGAGTATGTCTGTCTGCATTTTCTGCGGAGAGGAGTGTGCGCCTATTAGTGATGATTGCCCCAGCGGAACTGAAAACACGCTCTGACACCAGACTAGCAGCCGGGCAGGCCAGCACCTCCAAGGCATATAAGGAAAGGTCGGGCCAAGTGTTCAGCTTAGACACCCAATAATTAAAGGTAACTGAAGCGTAAGAAAGGAAGCACATATGGTCACTTAAGTAGGGGAGAGCCACTGATCGGTCTGTTGTTTTAAAGCTTGCCACAGCTCTGCTGCAGTGTGTGCTTTCTGACCTAAACAGATCAGCTTCAGCAGAGTGTGTTGCCGCTTTGCCGATGCGCTGCTGCACAGGTCCCAACTTGGCAATGATGGGGAGGTTAATTCAGCAGAGGATGAGGAGCAGGAGGAGGGGAGAGAAGAGGGAGGAAGTGGAATATGAAGAGGTGGAAGTTGGGCCCGCTATTATTGGTGTGGGTAGGATGTGTGATGTTCCAGTTTGCGTCTTTGTCCCACCCTCCACCAGGTTTACCCAGTGTGCCATGACAGAAATGTATCGTCCCTGTCCACAGCAACTTGTCCAGGTGTCTGTTGCTAGGTGGACCTTCCCGGTTACGGCGATGGTGAGAGCACGGTTCAGATTGTTTAACACGTGCTTGTGTAATGCAGGAATGGCACACCGGGCAAAATTGTGGCGGCTGGAAACACTGTATCGTGGGGCAGCCACAGCCAAGAAATCACGGAAAGACTGTTTCCAAAAGCCTAAACGGCAACATCTCCACAGCTAGCAATTTGGCAATGTGCGAGTTTCGTATTTGTGCCTGTGGGTATGTGACTGGATATTTATGCTTTCTTTCCAAGCTCTCAGGCACGGGCAATTGGACACTTCGCTGGGATAAGGAAGTGGATGTGGTTGATATTTGTTATCTGTCTGCAACCGCAACATGTGATCAGGAGGTATGAGCGCCTGCTTCCTGAACAGCAGATACTGAAGGACATAGCCCAGGCGACATGGCATTGGTTGACCCACAGATGCAGATTTGGTACCCTGGTGTTCCGCCCACCTACTAGGATGCTTGACTGCCATGTGGTTTTGTATACTGGTGGTGCTCAGGTTGCCTTTGCCTTGGCCTCTGCTCAACTTGGTATGGCAGATGCTACAGACTACAATGTTTTTCTCTGAAGGACTTTCAGAAAAAAAATTCCACACAGCAGCTGAACGCCCCCCTTGCCCTGACTTGGTGCACAGTGGGGGTGCTCTTGGGAACAGTTGACCCAGTTCTCACTCTGGGCAAACCATGACCCCTTGTTGCCTGTTTGGTGCTACATATCCAGCTTCCTCTGTGTTGCTGTCATGGCTATGCATGCCAACGGTCCTGGTCGGATCAGTGGACTTATCATCGACCACCTCGTCTTCCATCTCATCCTCCTTCCCAGTTGACATTGTAGGCTGACCTGATGGCAACTATGTCTCATCATCATCAGCCTCCATCTCTGGAGACAATAAATTACATTCCTTCAAGTGGCTTTTTCTGGACGCAAGTCCTCAAATACTTGAGCATCAACGCACGCCACCTCCTCTTGACCCTCTTCAGTGCTGCACGGTGATAGGTCAGAGCTGACCAAAGGATACAAACCAAACAGATCCTCCGAGTGGCCAAGCTTGAGGTCATATATCTCCTGTGACTGATAGTGGCGGGAGGAAGGAGAACCAGCTTCAGGATTGGATGGGCAAGCCTTCTGTGTATCGACAGTAGACTGTGTGGTCGTGGAAGATTTGTTGCTGCTTGGCGAATGCGTAGAGGCCTTGTCTGCTATCGAAGACACAATCTGCTCTCACTCTTCTGGCTTCCACACACGTTTATGTTCCAGACCAGGAAATTTTTCCAGGAACATAGTGGATGCATCAAGCTTCTTCTGACCTGACACAGACTGAGTGCCTTCTTGCGCACCACTGATAACACCATGTCCACGTCCATGTCCCTTAACAACAGGCTTTTTTGCCATTTTGAGTTTTGTTGACAGATTTTCACATGTTGATGGCACAAGCCAAGCTAGCTGTCACAGCCAAAATAGTGGGTAAAATGGCATAGTGCAAGCTTGGTAGCAGGCAGTAGGAAATGTTTGGACTACTGCTATGCGTAGCGCACTAAACGCCATTTTAAGTGGACTAATGTGGAGAGAAGGCAGGCTGTCACCCAAAAAACAGCGGGGGAAATGGCTGGTGTGTGCTTTATATCAGGCAGTAGGAAATGTTTGGAATACTGCTTTGCGTAGGGCACTAAACACCTTTTTAAGGGGACTAATGTGGACAGAAGGCAGGCTGTCACCCCAAAAACAGAGGGGAAAATGGGCTGGTGCGTGTTTTTTAGCAGGCAGTAGGAAATGTTTGGACTACTGCTTTGCATAGCGCAAGGGCACTAAACTCCTTTTTGAGTGGACTAATGTTGACAGAAGGCAGACTGTCACCCCAAAACCAGCGGGGAAAATGGGCTTGTGCGTGCTTTGTAGCAGGCTGTAGGAAATGTTTGGACAACTGCTTTGCGTTGGGTATTAACCCCCTTTTTAATTGGACTAATGTGGACAGCAGAAGCCAGGCTCTGACCCCTAAAACAGTGGGGAAAATAGACCAGTGCTTTAAAAAAAAGGCAGCATAAACTGATACTACTCTGTGTGTGCAGGAAAAATATTGCTTTCCCTCTGATAAGAGCTGTTTTAAGATGGACACTGGAAGAACACTTTAACCTCTCCCTACCTAATACACAATCTCTCCCTCCCTGTACTCTAACTTTGTTGTGTGTCTTCAGCTCTGAAAAGAGCTATTTTTTTATTTTTTGGTGGTATTATGGAGCTAGTGAGCGGCTCTTTTAAACTGTCCCTGCTCGAGTATCTTTCCCTCCCTACTGTACACTGAACTAATATATACTGCAAGTAGCCCTTAAAAAAGATTTTGTTTTATCAAGAGGCCTAAACATTCTCCCTAGCAGCTCAGCGATCTCTCCCTATGCTTGTATAATGCAGGCTCCGGACTCAATGTGCACAAAATAGCGGCGGCAGGGCATAAACAGACCCTATGACGCTGGGCGGTCAGCCAATCACAGTAATGCCACAACCAAGATGTTTGCGGCATTACTGTGACTGATTAAGAAGCTCAGCATGTTTAGTGACTGCAAAGGAGATGCCAAAACTGCAGGGCGGGACATCCGAATATAGCAAGTTGAGTACACAAATACTCGCAATATAAGGAGTAACTCGAATACCGTACTATCTGTGCGAATAGCGAATTGTAACTAAGACACTCGCTTATCACTAAGGATCACATCTGATGAGATGACCACAGTTTTAGGCAGTTACCTGGGAGTCAGAGATGCTTCCAGGGGTCTTCCACATGCTGTTCCCATGTCTTTTCAGCACTGTATGAATGTGTCTGATCATGCTTCACACACCACATGGCCAGATAAGGTAGTATAATGTTAAAATTTCCCAGTGATGCATTTTTCACCTTTGAAAGCAATGCAAAAGTACAAAAACGTATCAAAAAAGCTCCATGTGAACAAAGCCCAAGGTGTAGAGGAGCATTTTGTCTTTGTATATTTACTTTGCCTTATATACAAGTCATTACCTTGGAAAGGATGTTCCTTAACATTTTTTCCAGGAAATCCATTTTGGTTTCGTTTTTGTATGTTTTATTGTGAGTCCGTAAAAGTGTCATAATACCTCTGACAACATTGTTGACAACAGTGACCTGGAAGTCAGAGATGCTTCCAGGGGTCTTCCCCATGCCGCTTCCATGTCATTTGAGCACTGTTCCCATCGATTTGGGCAATTTTTAGGCCCTCTGCAGAATGCCGGGGAGACCACCGGAAAAATGCTCGCATTTACCATAGACTTACATTGGGCTCGTTACTTGGACCGAGCACTCAAGCATTCCAATTTGCTCGACCCGAGCAGCGAGTACCCGAGCATTTTAGTGCTCGCTTGTCACTACCTCTCACTGCTAATTTTCCTACAGAAGAAAACATGGAAACCAAGACATGTCTATCTTAGAAAGCATACTTTCTGGCATATGAAATAGAAAAGCCATAAGCAATTTTTTTGCTTTTTTTTTTTTCAAAATAAAAGTGCTTGTGTTTTTCATCAAAAATTTCTTTGTACACTTGTTGTAATAGTCCAATTTTCCAATTTTACACAAGACAACTGAATCTCTTAGCTTAAGGCCATTTCTTGCTTTTGAGAAATGAACCTACCTAGCTGCTCTTGTCACATCATTTTTGTCCATCTTTAAAAAATGGACAAAACTAGTCCAATTAAATTACCATACACCCTATGAAAATACTTGATAGTGTTGCCATGAACTTAGGTGTACCAACTTAGCATCATTGCATTTCTTGATAAGGGCAGATTTTAATTAGAAAAAGAAAAAACACAAAAAACTTACTATTTTAAATAACTGTTTTGCTTGTTCAAGTTAACAAATATATTTTATGATCTGCAACATGTACTAAGGAAAGATTGGGGAAAGCTGTCCCTACAGTAAGACTAAGCTGAATCCCTACGATGTAGCGGGCTGCCTGTTCCTAGCGAACAGACCCGCTTTAGTCCTCGGCTAGTCTGAACGAAGACCTATAGCATAAAGGGAGGGGTCCCTAAAAGAACTAAGGACTGGGACAAAAATGGGACACCTCCTAAACAGAGAAGTTGTTGCAGAACACAAAAAGACAAACTGACAAAAAGGTACTAGAGGTCCCAGAAGGACCAAGCGAACTGACAGAGAAAGGCACCGAAGCACCTGGCTAGAAAGACAATCAAACACTGAAGACCAGCACAGCCAAAAGGGCGGAGCTGGAATATAAAGGTAGATGGTCACGTGACAGCAAAACACAAGATGGAAAAAAAGCAAACAGGAGGGTTCTAACATTATACATGCCACAATAGTACTGTTTTCTGTATGCTGAACTGTATAAAAAAGGCATGGACCACATATCCAAATACTGCTGGTTGTTGTCACTTGTTTCTCTCTTGACATGTATCTAATAAGATATTAACTTTTTAGAGTTATGGAAGTTATATGGCAAGCAGGAGAATTTACACGAAAAATATTCTAAATAATAAAAAAATAGTTATTGTTTTGCATAACTGTCATACTAGTCCAGTTTAACAACCACACGTCCCACAACAATACTGCTGCCTGTTGCTGCATATTCTTTTATTTGAGTGTAACTACCTAGCAATGTAGCTTTCTAGGGTTATGAAATTATTGTCAAGAGGGAGGGTGGAAATAAAATAAAAACTGTGCAAATCTATTTGGGCATATCTGTTTACATTGTTAAATTGGAGACATGTGTACATCACACCAATATTACATTGTTACTTTAGTCTTTCTTGGTGTTCACATATTCTCAACTAGCATTTGGTTGTTTCCATTTCCAGAGTTGCCTAAGTGTAGTTAAACTTTTTTTGTCATCAGAGGAGGCCGGTGTTTGTCTTGGTGATGCAAAATGGAGGCAAATTGTGGCTGAAATATCTTCTAGAGAAAAATATGCTTCCTCTATGTTTGGCTATGGAACAAGTGATGTTGCATTTGCTGTTGATGCGGAAGGCTCAATAGCACATAAAAGTTCTGGATGTGGTGGTGGCGAATCATATTTGTAGTCAACTCATGTTTAGGAGCTCATTTCCACATTGCTACAAGGCAATTCTTTGTCATTCTGCATGCCTTGCAAGAGGAAAATAAGTCATGGATGTCCCATCTACATAGATTAGGAACTATGTCTTTCCATCAGTACATGAAGCGACACCACCTGCCCATATGGGAAAAGCAAGCCGAAAAGCAATCAGAATAAGCCTTAAGTTATCCTCCTATGCCTACTGCTTACACTCATGTTAATGTCAGCCAAGCTGCATCCTCGTGTAGTATCAGATCAGAGCCAACAACAGTCAACACCATCTTTGACAATTACTACTTGTTGTACTCCAACTATGCCTCCTCCTGTTTTTCCATTGTACCACTAGATATCCATTACTGATTGCGTAACGAGGAAACAGGCCTACACTCCCAGTCATCTGCTTTTGTGACATCTAAACTCTTATCTGGTCAAGTTCCTGGTGGTACAGTCACTTACAAATGACCTAGTGAAGTTTTCTGCCTTTCAAAGTAATCATATTGTGCGTTCAGCCTTGCTGGGAATGACCGAGTCACCATTATTTCTCACAGAATGTGATGTCTTCTCTGTGCTCTTGCATGCAGGAGGAATTGTCTTTGAACTCCAAAGTGCATTGCACCATAAATAGTGGAAGCAGCAACTATGGACAGGGACAATATTTGTGTTCCATGGAACATTTAAGCATGGTAATTGGTTTTAATGCCTCCACGACAGAGAGGTCTGTCTGTCTCCGCCACCAAATGGCAGTTATCTGACTCCTTCTACACCCCCTTTTTCATCCTACTCAACAGACATAACGTTATCTGCAACACGCCTCAGTGTTAATTTTACATAGATCATAATTTTAATCATTTTTACAAAATAAAACACTGGCAAGTGGTTTCATAGCTTGAAAGCATAGGGGACAGAAGCCATACAGCGAATGTGATGCGAGTCACTACAGAAATAAGTCCCAGAAGAAGAGAGAAGAGACTAATATTACTGAAAGAAATATACGTAAGTACTACTTACCAGATAAATAGAGGGAGGTCAAACGATCCAAAGTCAAGTCCAGAAAAATGGCACAGTACAGCAAGGAGAAGTCAGAGACGTAATCCACAACACAAGCCGCGGTCAGGAAAACCAGAAAGATAAGGCAGTACACAGGGAGCAGACAAAAGAATACTCAGATAACAGGCAAATGGTCAAAATCCTGGTAAGGGGAAATAGTCAGGCTGGGTCAGGCACAGAGCACAGAGAGATCAGTCCTACACAGGCAACAGCAAGTGTACAATTGACACTGGGTGAGGGAGCTAGCAAGCTTAAGTAGAAGACTAATCAAGGGAAGTGAACACAGATGATTGCAGAACCGACCCAGAAAAACCAAAGCAGACTGACAGCCTCCACAAAATAGTAACATAGTAGACAAGGAAAGTGTGGAGACCGTGACAGTACCCCCTCTTCAAGGGTGGGCCACAAGAGAGGTCCCCGTGGACTGATCAACCCGACTGTTAAAGGCAAACTCAGCCAGAGGAAGAAAGCATGACCAATTCTCCTGCTGATCGGCGACAAAACATCTTAAAATTTGTTCCAAAGACTGATTTGTCCTTTCGTTCTGACCGTTAGTTTCAGGATGATAAGCAGAGGAAAAGTACAAATCAATCCCCAACCTTCTGCAGAAAGCCCTACAAAATCTAGAGATGAATTGTACTCACCTATCAGATACAATATTAAGAGGAATCCCATGCAATCATACCACATGAGTAATAAACAGTATGGAGAGAGTCTCAGAATTGGGTAACCCAGATAATGGAACAAAGTGAGCCTGTTTGCTGAATCGATCGACTACCACCCAAATAGCCATCATCCCCCCAGACAGAGGTAAATCAGAAATGAAATCCATGGACAAATGAGTCCATGGTCTTTTTGGAATGGGCAAAGGAGCCAATTCCCCGGCTGGCCGGCAATGTTGCACTTTGGCGCGTGCACAAGTTTCACAAGCAGACACAAAATCTTTAATATCCCTATGCATAGCAGACCACCAAAAGAGTCTAGCAACCACCTTCTGGCTGGCAGTAACTCCAGGATGACCACTCAACACAGAATCATGGAATTCTTGCAAAAGGCGTAATCTGAGATACACAGGGACAAACAACTTGCATTCAGGAGTATTGGAAGGAGCCAAGGACTAAACAGTACAGATTTCAGATTCCAGCTCAGAGGAAACCATGGCCACAACTATACCATGAGGAAGAATGGAGGAAGGAGGTTCCGGAGGAGACATAGAATCAAGACTAAAAGACAGGGCATCTGCCCTCACATTCTTAGACCCAGGTCTGAACTAATAGAAAAATTAAATCTTGAAAAAAATAAAGACCATCTGGCCTGTCTAGGTGTCAACCGCTTAGCAGAATAAATATACGCTAGATTCTTGTGATCCGTCACCATGGTGACCAGATGAACGGCTCCTTTCAAAAAATGCCTCCATTCTTTAAAAGCCAATTTGACAGCAAGTAACTCTCGATTACCCACATCATAGTTTTTCAGCAGGAGAACATTTTTTAGAGAAAAAGGCACATGGTCGCAGATTAGTTAAAGTCTTAGGACCCTGAGACAATACAGCCCCCACCCCAACCTCGGAAGCATCCACTTCCACAATGAATGGCCTCTGGAGGTCTGGTTGAACAA
The DNA here is from genome assembly GCF_046119375.1 of Phyllobates terribilis. NCBI lineage: Eukaryota > Metazoa > Chordata > Amphibia > Anura > Dendrobatidae > Phyllobates > Phyllobates terribilis. The sequence goes on from NW_027362764.1 coordinate 459,173,178, forward strand.
GAACAGGAGCATTTCTTCATGTTTTCAAAAGCCCCGACCGCTTCTGATGACCAAACCTTTAGCTCCGCCCCTTTGCGAGTGAGGTCCATAAGAGGCTTGACGATCTGAGAAAAACCATTAATACATTTTCTGTAGTAATTTGTGAACCCTAAAAAGTGCTGCAGAGCCTTAAGGTCGCTGGGTTGAACCCAATCAATGATGGCCTGAACCTTCCTAGGATCCATCCTAAACCCGGAGGCTGACACAATGAAGCCCAAGAATGATATTTCTTGAACATAAAAGGTACATTTTTCAATCTTGGTGAACAAACAATTATCTCTTAACCTTTGAAAAGCCAAACAGACATGTTTATAATGAATATCCAGATTAGATGAGAAAATTAGAATATCATCAAAATAAACCACAATAAATCTCCGAATATAATCAGAGAGAATATCATTCATAAAATTCTGAAAGACCGCGGGTGTATTTGTTAGCCCAAAAGGCATGACAAGGTTTTCAAAAAGACCTTCAGAGGTTAAAAACGCTATCTTCCACTCATCACCCTCACGAATACATATCAGAATATATGCCCCCCTGAGATCCAGTTTGGAAAACCATTTGGCCCCCGAAAGCTGATTATATAGATCCGGGGACAAGTGGAAGCAGATAAGTATTTTTAACCGTTATCTTGTTTAATTTTCGGAAATCGAGGCATGGACGGATACCTCCAACTTTTTTTTTAGCAAAAAATAATCCGACGGCAACCGGCGATGAGGAAAGACGAATATGACCTTTCCGTAAACTTTCATTAATATAAGCCTTCATGGCTGCCTGCTCAGGGCCAGACAAGTTATATAAGCGAGCCTTGGGTAATTTGGCATTAGGAATGAGATTAATAGCACAGTCATAGGGACGGTGAGGAGGTAAGATCTCAGACTCTATTTCCGAAAAAACATCTCCGAAGTCCTTCAGGTATTCCGGAAGACCCTCCAGACTAACGGAGCAAACATGCACAGATTTAAAACATCTTTCGATACAATAAGGGCCCCATTTAACAATATCTTTCTGATACCAGTCAATGATCGGATTATGCATACGCAGCCAAGGAAGACCCAACACAATCCCAGCAGGTAAATTGTCCAAGACATAACAGGAGATTAATTCTGTATGAAGCGACCCCACCTTGAGTTTGAACTCCACCGTAACTAACTGAACCAGATTTTTTAGCAATGGTCTTCTATCAATAGCCACAATTTGAATAGGGTCTTCTAGCTTAACTGTCCCTAATCCTAACTTCAGAACAAGTCCCAAATCAATGAAATTAGATTTCCACAGTCAATAAAGGCAAATGTTGACAGACACTATTTTTGAAAGAAGTTTAGTATTCAACAACACTTTATCGGAGGAGTAAAAGGGTACTGGAAAGTCTGGATGACCTCCTCGACAATCACCCAGACCTAGGCGTTTCCCGATGACTTATTTGTTGCAGGTCGTGCCAGGCAATTCTTAAAGAGATGTCCAGCTCGGCCACAATACAGACAAAGTCCAAGTTCCAGACGGAGTCTCCTCTCTTTAACCCTTGAGCTGGCAGCTCCAACCTCCATAGGTTCTACCACAGGTAAACGACCCGGGCCCGGTGGACAAAATGGAACCTCTTGTTGAACCTTGCATCTCTCCCGCATCCTCCGATCCATGCGGATAGCCTGAGTCATAGCCTCCACCAATCAACCTGGTGGAGCATGGGGAGCCAGAGCATCCTTTAGAGACTCTGAAAGACCCCTGAGGAATTGGCACTTGAGAGCCGCATCATTTCACAGGACCTCAGTAGACCACTGATGAAACTCAGAACAATAGTCTTCCTCTGTGTGGTTCCCCTTTGTCAGGTTCATGATCCTTGTCTCTGCCACCTTGACCCTGTCAGGTTCATCATAGATCTGTCCTATAGTGTCAAAGAAAGCGTCCACAGAAAGACGTTCAGGAGCAAAAGGGGGTAGAGAAAATGTTCAAGTCTGGGGACCCCCCCCACCACAGAAGTGACATTATAATTCCTACCCGCTGTGACTCATTCCCTGATGACCGAGGGCGAAAGAATAGTCAGATAACAGGCATATGGTCAAAATCCTGGTAAGGGGAAATAGTCAGGCTGGGTCAGGCACAGAGCACAGAGAGATCAGTCCTACACAGGCAACAGCAAGTATACAAATGACACTGGGTGAAGGAGCTAGCATGCTTAAGTAGAATACTAATCAAGGGAAGTGAACACAGATGATTGCAGAACTGACCCAGCAAAACCAAAACAGACTGACAGCCTCCACACAACAGTAACATAGCAGACAAGGAAAGTTTGGAGACTGTGACAGCTATGCATCATGTGGCAAATCTCATGCTGAATGGCTCATCATCAACTGCAGCTGGAAATGTTCATGAGCAACAAAGCCTGGAACATTTTGGGCATCTTACGGCTAGGTAAAGTATCTCATGCTTTATGCATTGCACACATCCTGAATTTAATTGTGTTTTTTTTCTTATTTTTTATTGGACAGCCATGTAGCTATGCTTTAAACACTTGTTATAAAAGTAAAATGGAAGATTTTTTTTTCAAAAGGGAGTCCAAATTGGCCTATTGCCAGATTGAGCGTTGTACCTTCCTTGGTGAGATTTATGGAGCAGATGCCTGCTGATTGCACAACTGACCAGGAATCTTCTCTCTGCTCCCTGCAGAGCCAAAACTTCCCTGCTCGTGTCAGTGTTATCACTCCAACAAGTAACCAAGGAAGCAGTAATATCAACTACAGTGTCATTGACATGATGGACTGATGATGAACTGGATGATTTATCTGTGTCTGCCCAACCTGATACACTTCAGCAAAGAGATGCATTATATGATCCACCAGGTTTAGTCATACCTAGAATGTGTCTTTTCTCTGGAAAATACCATGAGCCTTGGTTTCATCGACTTTTGGCTAAACAGATTTTGCCAATGTCAAGAACTGGCCCAGTTTCTACTCTTATGTCAATTTTCCAGTGTGTTTTGATGACTTTCTCACACACAGGTGCATCAGACTATCCTCCACAAGTGTGAACCAATCATGGATCAATTTAGATGTTCATTCAACTTACAGCTGATGCCAATGTTTAGCTCGGCTATATATGCCTGCCTGTCCATTGTCTTCTCCACTATTTTGCTGCCACCAGAACTGATGGCCCACATCCAGCCATGCATCTTTATCCTGTCCATCAAGTCATCTATACTGTACTACTACAGCCTGGGCTGTGGCTGTTGGCTTTGTCCTGGCTTTATGGTGCCAGAAATATTTTCTGCCTTAGTCTATGTAACGGGTCTGGGAGGCGGAACCTCTGGGCTACTATACAAGGGAGCGGTCCTTGTAAGGGAGCGGGTGGCGACCAGGCAGGCAGTCACAGCAGGTGACCGGGACAGTCTCTGGGTGTACGGGCAGGAGGTCATGGCAAGTGATCAGGGCAGTCTCTGGAAGAACGGGCTGGAGGTCACGGCAAGTGACCGGGGCAGTCTCTGGAAGAACGGGCTGGAGGTCACGGCAAGTGACCGGGGCAGTCTCTAGGTAAGGGGTAGGTACGACCTGTGATGGCTGAACCTCCAGGTAGGCTAGCAAGGCAGATGGAGGATGTGTGCTCCCAGGTGAGCAAGCGAGAGTCTCTGGAATAGCAGGTGGTCACAGCACGTGACGGCGGAGCCTCCAGGTAGGCAAGCAGGCAGGTAGCGGAGAAGCGCTCCCAGGTGAGCGGGCAAGAGTCTGGAATAGCTGGTGGTCACAGCACGTGACAGCGGAGCCTCCGGGCAGGCAAGCAGGCAGGTAGCGGAGAAGCGCTCCCAGGTGAGCGGGCAAGCTGGTCCATAGACAGACTGACCGGAGTTGTAAGGCAGACCGTCGGACCTCAGGCAAGCAGGCAAGTAGCTCATGTGCGCTCCCAGGTGAGCGGGCAAGTTGGTCCTTAGACAGACTGACCGGAGTTGTAAGGCAGACCGTCGGACCTCAGGCAGGCAGGCAGGTAACAGGAAATCAGGCAGGATTAGGACAGCAAGCTGGCAGGAATCTGGCAGGTAACTGGCAGGTAACTGGCAACGGGACCTGAGGGCTGAAGCAGAGTAGAACGGTGCAACAACATTGCTCGGGCACCTCCATTTTGGAGGAGGTGCCTTATATATGGTAAAGTCCTCCGGCCATTGGCCGGGGACTCCTTAGGACGGCGCGCGCGGCCCCTTTAAGAGGGAGGGAGGGCGCGCGCCCTAAGCACAGTGGCCGGGAAGGAGCGCGCGCTGCCAGCAGAGCGGGAGAGGGACGCCGGGCACGGAGCAGAGCGGTGAGGGGAACAGCGTCCCTGCCTAGCAGAGTGCAGGGACGCCGGCACTACAGTACCCCCCCCTTTAGGCCCCCCCTTTTTTAGGCCAGATAGAAATTTAGCTAGGATGAGAGGGGCATGGATGTTCTCCCGGGGCTCCCACGTTCTCTCCTCAGGACCAAACCCCTTCCAATCTACCAGAAAAAAGGTCTTTCCACTTACCCTTTTGGTGGCAAGAATGTTCTCTACCTCAAACTCGTCCTCAGCAGAAACCGGAGCAGGAGGCGTACCTGTAGACTTGGAAAAAGAGTTAAGCACCACGGGTTTGAGGAGAGATACATGGAAGGAGTTAGGGATCCGTAAGTTGGCCGGGAGTTTCAATTTATAGGCCACCGGGTTGATCTGACTGATGACCTCCAGAGGACCGATGAACCGAGGCCCTAACTTGTAAGAAGGTATCTTGAGTCGAACATATTTAGATGAGAGCCAGACTTTATCTCCTGGACGAAATTGTGGAGGATCCAGGCGTTTTTTGTCAGCGTGTCTTTTCATACGCTCGGATGACAGAAGGAGTGCGGACCGGGTACTCTCCCATATGGAGGAAAATTTGCTAACGAGAGATTCCGCAGCCGGGTTGTCCACAGAGGTGGAGACAGGAAAAGGAATCCGAGGATGCTGACCAAAGACTACAAAAAACGGGGATTTGGAGGAGGATTCGCTCTCGTGATTATTATAAGAGAACTCGGCCCATGGTAGGAGATCCACCAAGTCAGAATGGTGGGCATTAACGAAGTGCCGGAGGTAACTGGTCAGGTTCTGATTGATCCGCTCCACTTGACCATTGGACTGTGGGTGGTAAGCGGAAGAGAAGTCCAGGGTGACGTCTAGTAGTTTACAAGTGGCTCTCCAGAAACGTGAGGTGAACTGTACCCCACGATCCGACACGATGTGGAGGGGCAGGCCATGAAGACGGAAGATGTGGCGGATAAAGTCTTTAGCCAGCTCGGGTGCAGACGGAAGGCCTGGCAGGGGAATAAAGTGAGCCATCTTGGAAAAGCGGTCAGCGACCACCCAAATGACCGTACAACCGGCAGAGACGGGGAGATCAGTTATAAAGTCCATTGCTATATGCTGCCAGGGGGCAGCAGGTACAGGAAGCGGAAGGAGGCGTCCGGCTGGCAGATGTCTCGGGACTTTGTTGCGGGCGCAGGACACACAGGCAGAAACAAAGTCTATTATGTCCTTGTGCAGGGTAGGCCACCAATAGTGCCGGGCAATAAGCTGGAGGGTCTTTTTCTGACCGGCGTGGCCAGCTAGTTTAGACGAATGGCCCCAGTGTAGGATCTTTTCCCGATCAGGTACTGAAACAAACGTCTTACCGGGAGGGAGACGATTTAGACTCACGGGAGCCACCTGCTTTACTCTGGCGGGATCGATGATATGTTTAGGTTCTTCCTCGAGATCGGACACCAGAAAGGATCGGGACAAGGCGTCTGCTTTGACGTTTTTGTCAGCCGGGCGAAAATGAAGAACAAAATCAAAGCGAGCAAAAAACAAGGACCACCGGGCTTGGCGCGGGTTAAGTCTCTGGGCATGCTGGAGGTAAGCCAAGTTCTTGTGGTCAGTGTAAATTATTACCGGATGAAGAGCCCCCTCGAGTAGGTAACGCCACTCCTCCAACGCCAGCTTGATGGCCAATAACTCTCGGTCTCCTATGGAATAGTTGCGCTCAGAAGAGGAGAAGAGTTTGGAGAAGAAGCCACAAGTTACCATTCTCCCGGAAGATGATTTTTGAGTAAGTACCGCTCCGGCTCCAGAGGAGGAGGCGTCAACTTCCAGGAAGAACTGCTTGTTGCCGTCCGGGCGATGCAGCACCGGGGCGGAAGAGAAGGCCTGTTTTAGGGAAAGAAAGGCCTCCTCAGCTTCGGGCGGCCACTCTTTGGGATTAGTACCCTTACGGGTGAGCGCAGAAATTGGGGCAGTCCGGGAAGAGAAGTGTGGGATGAAGAGGCGGTAATAGTTGGCGAAGCCCAGGAACCGTTGAATAGCCTTCAACCCCTCTGGTCGGGGCCATTTCTCGATGGCAGACAGTTTCTCAGGATCCATTTGTAGGCCGGTCTGAGAGATAATGTAGCCCAGAAACGGAAGCGAGGTCTGCTCAAAGAGGCACTTCTCATATTTAGCGTAGAGATGGTTCTGCCTGAGCCTGAGCAGGACCTGACGAACATCCCTCCGGTGAGTCTGGAGATCCGGAGAGAAGACCAAGATGTCGTCCAGGTACACCACTACGCAGGAGTAGAGAAGGTCCCGGAAGATGTCATTGACCAACTCTTGAAAGACGGCAGGAGCGTTACAGAGGCCAAAGGGCATTACCAGATATTCATAGTGGCCGTCCCGGGTGTTGAATGCCGTCTTCCATTCATCCCCCTGACGGATACGAACCAGGTTGTACTCCCCACGGAGGTCCAGTTTGGTGAAGATTCTAGCCCCCCTCAGACGATCAAATAACCCCGGAATGAGCGGAAGGGGGTACTTATTCTTCACCGTGATCTGGTTAAGGCCTCTATAGTCTATACAGGGACGGAGAGAGCCGTCCTTCTTTTTGACGAAAAAGAAGCCTGCTCCCGCCGGGGAGGTAGATTTCTGGATGAATCCCCTGGCCAGATTCTCCTCAATATATTCGGACATCGACCGGGTCTCAGCAGCGGATAATGGATAAATACGCCCACGGGGAGGAGAAGTACCAGGTAACAGGTCGATAGGGCAGTCGTATGGTCTATGAGGGGGTAGTGTCTCTGCCTCCTTTTTATTAAAGACATCAGCATAAGACCAATAAGGAATCGGAAGTCCAGGTAGATTAGCTGGGGTAGGAGAAGGACGGACGGGATGAACGGGAACCAGACAGGTCTTATGGCAGCCCTGTCCCCAGCGAAGGACTTCTCCCGTCTGCCAGTCAAGAATGGGTGCATGTTTCTGGAGCCAAGGTAGGCCTAGCAAGAGGGCGTGAGAGAGTCCAGGCAGAACATGGAAGGAGATACTTTCAGAATGCAGCATTCCCACCTGCAGAGTAATGGATTCGGTGATGAGTTGGATGGGGCGTGGTAAGAGCCCCCCATCCACGGCAGCAACAGACAAGGGTACAGCCAGAGGTTTGGTGGGGATGCGGTATTTCTCTACCAGGGACTGTGAAATAAGATTCCCGGCTGCTCCAGAGTCCAGTTGGGCTAGTTCGAAATAACGGTTCTCCCCGTAGACGATTGAAGCTGACAACAGCAAGGATGGAGAGGATTTATTCTTGTCTAGGTGGACCTCTCTGAGCGAACCTAGACACAGGCGTTTCCCGACCTCTCCGGGCAGGCACGGATCCGGTGCTCCTTACTGCCACAGTAGAAGCAGGTCCCCTCGGCACGGCGTAAGTCCTGACGGGTCTTGACCATCTTGGTCTGGTCGACCTGCATAGGCTCAGGAGGGTGTACCTGGTTAGAGACAGAAGGAGTGACGGGTTTCTGAAAAGTAGGAGCTAGACGTGGTAACCTCCTCTCACGGGTGACCTCTCTGGCACGCTCCTGGAACCGTAGGTCAATCCGGGTGGCAAGAGTTATTAAGTCATCGAGAGTGGTAGGAATGTCCCGACCGGCAAGTTCATCTTTAATACGGCCGGACAGACCCTCCCAGAAGACGGAAACCAGAGCGTCGTTATCCCAGGCCAGCTCCGAGGCAAGGGTACGGAACCGTATGGCATATTGGCCCACGGTGAGACTTTCCTGACGGAGGCGTAGCAACGATGATGCGGATGAGGTCTTCCGTCCGGGTTCGTCGAAGACTTTCCGGAAAGCCGTGAGAAAAGCAGGCAAGTTGGACACCAGGGGGTCTCCTCTCTCCCATAGAGGATTTAGCCAGGCCAGGGCCTCCCCGGTGAGATGGGACATGATGAATGCAATTTTGGCTCGGTCGGAGTTAAACTGGTGGGACAATAGTTCAAAGTGCAGGGTGCACTGATTTATGAAGCCCCGAGCCTGGGCTGAGTCGCCTCCGAAGCGAGGAGGTGCAGAAAGCCGAGGTCCGGGGTAGGATATCATGGTGTTAGTGGACAGCGGAGCTGCCGGATTGCGAGACATGGCACTGGCGGAGGTTGTTGGTGGAACAGTCAGAGTGTCCAGGCGAGTATTGACATTCCGCAGGTGACCCAGGATGGACTCCTGTTGGGACCTTTGACGGGACAGTTCATGACACAGGTCCGAGAGCGAGGGAGCTTGGGTGCCACCGGGTTCCATGGCCCGAGCAAACTGTAACGGGTCTGGGAGGCGGAACCTCTGGGCTACTATACAAGGGAGCGGTCCTTGTAAGGGAGCGGGTGGCGACCAGGCAGGCAGTCACAGCAGGTGACCGGGACAGTCTCTGGGTGTACGGGCAGGAGGTCACGGCAAGTGATCAGGGCAGTCTCTGGAAGAACGGGCTGGAGGTCACGGCAAGTGACCGGGGCAGTCTCTGGAAGAACGGGCTGGAGGTCACGGCAAGTGACCGGGGCAGTCTCTAGGTAAGGGGTAGGTACGACCTGTGATGGCTGAACCTCCAGGTAGGCTAGCAAGGCAGATGGAGGATGTGTGCTCCCAGGTGAGCAAGCGAGAGTCTCTGGAATAGCAGGTGGTCACAGCACGTGACGGCGGAGCCTCCAGGTAGGAAAGCAGGCAGGTAGCGGAGATGCGCTCCCAGGTGAGCGGGCAAGAGTCTGGAATAGCTGGTGGTCACAGCACGTGACAGCGGAGCCTCCGGGCAGGCAAGCAGGCAGGTAGCGGAGAAGCGCTCCCAGGTGAGCGGGCAAGCTGGTCCATAGACAGACTGACCGGAGTTGTAAGGCAGACCGTCGGACCTCAGGCAAGCAGACAGGTAGCTGATGTGTGCTCCCAGGTGAGCGGGCAAGTTGGTCCTTAGACAGACTGACCGGAGTTGTAAGGCAGACCGTCGGACCTCAGGCAGGCAGGCAGGTAACAAGAAATCAGGCAGGATTAGGACAGCAAGCTGGCAGGAATCTGGCAGGTAACTGGCAGGTAACTGGCAACGGGACCTGAGGGCTGAAGCAGAGTAGAACGGTGCAACAACATTGCTCGGGCACCTCCATTTTGGAGGAGGTGCCTTATATATGGTAAAGTCCTCCGGCCATTGGCCGGGGACTCCTTAGGACGGCGCGCGCGGCCCCTTTAAGAGGGAGGGAGGGCGCGCGCACGCGCCCTAAGCACAGTGGCCGGGAAGGAGCGCGCGCTGCCAGCAGAGCGGGAGAGGGACGCCGGGCACGGAGCAGAGCGGTGAGGGGAACAGCGTCCCTGCCTAGCAGAGGGCAGGGACGCCGGCACTACAGTCTATACTGTGCAGTTGCTACCACTGCCACTACACAGCCACACCAACCACATATCTCTTTGCTGTGGATTGTGTTTTACAGTTTTATAACATTCTGTTGACGCCAGAGTTGGTCCCACACTGTCAGACATCTCAGTGCCATATTTTTCCTCCATGTAGCTTCTGCCGTTGCCACAGCACAACCACGCCAGCCACACATCTTGCTGCCAGTAATCTCCTTAGATGCCCACTTTTATTTTTTACTGCTGTCACTGTGCACACAAGTCATTCATCTCCTGACTGCACACTGTGTTTTATAGTACTATACTGCACTTCTGCTGCTTGGGCTGCCACTGCTGGCTCAACATTTTGATATATTTCAAATCCTGCTTTGTATTATTGTATATTGTGCAGTTTGTGCAACTTCTGCCGCTGCCACTAGATGACGAAACACATATCCTGTGCTTTTCTAGTGTCTTGTAGACACACTGTACTGCTACTTGGAAGCATACTCTTTTTGTGGTACACAAACATGAAACTGCTACCAAAATAGGGATCATTTTTTCCAGGCTTATTGGCAATCCCTTTCTTTTTTACTTAGAAAACTGCTAACCTATTCCTGTTCCTTACGTAAAGGGATAATTTTTGGGCGGCTTGATAAAATGCCAATGTAAGTTATTAGTCATTTTGAGAATAGCAAACTTGTTGCTGATTTCAAAAAGAGATTTTCTATTTTCTATTGCTTCAACACATCTGTTTCTATTCTTAAATAAAAAAACAGTTTTCCACAATCATTCATTCATTTAGCAAAGAAAAAAGATTGCAGTTCTCCCCAAACTGAAATTACTTTTACACCACACCTTGTGAAAATCCGCAGCTTCTTCGGTTTGTACCACCTATGTATATAAAAGATCAAGGAAGACTTCTGTTTACAAATAAGGTTAATTTTTGGACCAATTATACCATCTAGTTAGCCTACATAGTTTGTCAGTGCATTGCGTTATTAAACAGGCAGCTGGTTATTACTTATTTCCATCCATTTTCCTATAGCCATCTGTATTTGCATTAAAAAGTTGAGGTTCAGAACAGTCCTAGGAGACCTCAGAGTGTTACACACTTCTGTTTTGCACATTTACATGCTGCACAGTTTTGAGATTCATGGCAAATTGATTAGCTGCAAATAAAATTTCTTAGAAATATTCATAAAACCTAGCAAATTAGAATTTCCAAAGATTCGGTCATCTCTTATTGATATCACATCACTATTGCAGAAGAAAAAATAAATGCACAGCTTATTATTTCAATATGACAGAAATTATAGAAAAAACACCTTTATCCATAAGCAAAATATGTTAATCTGTGTCAACAAAGCCCCTTAGAGATTAGCAAATTGAACAGATTATCATATTCTTGAGAATATGTTTTATTGCAAATCCACTCAGAGTTAATTAGGCAAAATGGTGACCAGCGGTGGTCGCCATTTTGCTGAACTGTAGAGGGCCAGACAAATGGTTAGATTAAAAAAAATAATGCTTATCTCTCCACTCACCTGTTCTACTGAACCCATAACCCTCCATCTGCGCCTCTTTTCTTCTTCGCCCGTGCATGCATCCACTTTTGGCTTCTTCATTCAAGGTACCCAGCTTCTAGCTCGACTAGTCCACAGTTGTCACTGCGCACCGTGCCATTGCAGTGTACCATGTGATGTCACAACTATTGAGGAAGAGAACAGTGGTTCTCGAAACGCGTTGGTCTTTTGGTCCCTGTAAGCCACCGTACCGGTATGGGTCACGTGCGCGCCATCCCGTGCACTGACGTCACGCAGGTCCTACTGCGTTGCCACGAGGCGCCTGCCCAAGGTCCTTCCCGCCCTCCACAGACCGCCGACGGAGGACACAGAGCTCAAGGGAGAACAGCTGGTCACCGGCCGGGACCCTGTCACACTCCCTGCGCGACTTATCTCTCCACCCTACCGCCCTCTCTCCCCCGCTGCCAGCAAAGACGCTGAGAGTACCTACAGTAAGACGCTAACGAGCCCCTGTCAGTGGGATCAGTCCTGACAGACTACCAACTGTAAGTTACGGAGCTCTGCTCCCACAGTGACATCCAGAATCTAAGAATGCACCATAGTGTGCATACTCTGCATATACACCAGACTGCACATCCTCCTTGATCGCAACCACTATTACTAAAGAGTTTAAGAGGAATAAGCAGATCCTCAGCACCTCAACCTAGAGCACAGACACTGCTTCCCCACTGCTACCAATACTACCAGTGAGTAAAAGGAATAAGCAGACTGTCAGTGCTCAAATCTAACAGGTAATATTTACTCATTCTACCTGCACTGTGCTTGCCCCCTCCCTACAAGTGTGGATCCATAGATTCATTTAATAGCTATTAACATTTATTCCAATAGCACCCTTCAGGCATTGTTATATATAAATAGCTGTCCATCGACCAGTATTGGACAACATCAATCAAGACTGCAGTTACTATCACGTGCAGCCTTGGAACCTATACAGAACTTCTTACAGATAGAAACAAACTTTCTCACCTGTGCCACCTAGATCCCCCGCACTGCATCACAGGTATAAATAACACTACTTTATTATGCACTAACAGCAGCCAGTAGCCTCAGGCACTGCGATATACAAATAGCTGTCCATCACCGGGAACCGGACAACATCAATCAAGACCGCAGATACCATCACGTGCAGCCCTGAAACCTACACAGAACCTTTTACGGGTATAAATTGCATTTCTTCATCTGTGCCACTTAGACCCTCCGTACTATATTACAGGTATAACTAATACTACTCTATATTCATTATCAGTACTCTCTTACCCCGCTGCCTAAACATCAAGGAACGATCATCACCCACCCAGACAAGCACCAGCCATCCATACTAGTAAATCTACTCAGATCGACAACAGGTAAACCACATCTCCCACCAGTGAGATCAGCCACTCCAACCCTGCGGGTAACAATTTGTCCATTAACCCCTCCTTTTCCCCTCTCTTTTACACCCAGGAACCATCCAGAATACAACCCTTCTAAAACTGGCCTAGAAACTCTTGAGGCTACAACTACAAGGAATCCACACAGAGCCTCCACCCCAAAAGACCCACCATCTACCCCTATTTTAACATTTTAATATTTTAACCTTTACTGTGGATTAACGTCATTTTTATGTGAGATCTACTATCCTAAATAAAAACCTTTTTTAAAAAACTTTCTCCTATTGTTCACATCTTGTCCTAAAAACCCTCCCCCTTCTCTGATATGGCCTAAACCTTACCAGCGCAGGATTCTTTAATCATTTTCATTTTTTGAACATTGGACCTTTCCAATATTGTCAACCTGTGGTTGGTTGTCTATCCCTTGCAGCAGGTAAAATCCAGGCCTACCCACCAGCGCCTACACACAATTTTATTTGTTTATTATTTATTTTACTTTTTTACATCCCACATTTATTATTTATTATGCTTTAGAGTTTGGAAATAATTCACATTAAATAACCCCTCTGCAAATCAAATTTCCCTGTAAAATCCACACGATTTAGCAAACTTGAATCTTGACAGGAATGATCATATCTAAAGCCCATTAATAAGGAAGATATAATTTTTCCTATTATGAGAAGTTGAAAAGACTGACATATATAAATCACCATCCAATCGGTATTTTATCTGTGCTCATTCCCTTATTTTTCTCTTTTTTTTACTTTTTTTTTCCTTTAATGCTTTGGGAGACAACTGTAGTTTAGCTGGCAGGCCTAAACGGCAGGGGTGGAATTGACAGTAGTAAAACCAAAAAGATTCTGCAAATAAAGGATAATATAGATTGTCTCCTGTTGAGACTGTTTTCAAATTACTGTGTTTAAATGAACTTATCTTTCTGCTGACTATCTTTAGTTTTTCTTTTTTCAGCCTGCAGTGACCTTTTCTTGATATATGTTTCCTATTGTGTCTTGTAGGATTTTACATTTCATTATTTTATGTAGTTCTACATACAAATAAGTGTTGGACAAGGATATATGGATATATTATTGCAGCAGTCTTAGCTGACTTTGTGATCCTTATCTAACATAATGATCTGTTTTGTAAAGTGTGTTGCAAAAGAATGCAATTAAATGGATGCACAAAATGGGCTTCTCAGAATTGCTCCCAGCTTCAACGCTGATGCTTCCTTTTACCCTTTAACATAAATAGGACTTCAGCACGTCAAACTGTGAAACCATTGGTTTAAAACAGCAGTGCCACTGACTGCACAATAAAGTCAATAAAAGGTATAATGTAATTAAATTACAAAAATGTCACAAACTGAATAAAATTCTAACCTTAACTTAGCCCTAGCTTAAGAATCTAAAATAGGAAACTTATGCACTAATTTTACAGTTAATTAAAAAATGTAAACAAATCAAAATATAAAAACCTTAAACTACTAGAAATGTTCAAAAGCTAGATTAATTAAAGTAGTTTAAAAAAAAATACAACTTTTCTTTAAAAAAATTAAAGGGTGAAAACGATAAATATATTATTACCCAGTTATTTTAGTATATTTTTTAAATCAATTACTCAAAGATTTTTTTAAATCTCTGCTCCCAGTTTCTATAGTAGAAACATCTTTTTACACACAAATCTGTTCTGCTCAAATGATGCATGGTTATTTACGAAAGTGATATCTGATTCCTGAGTGGTACCTTTAACCTGCCATTCACCAACATGTTCATCATATAACCAGGCTTTTTTGTATATCCTTGAAGGTTTTTGTGTTTTTGGCTTTTTCTATGTCACTGATCTGCAAAATTAAGGTAAAAGTGCCTACACACCTTAGATAAATGTAGGCCTAATGCTTATTTAACCGATAGCTGTTTTTACTGACTAACCCACATACTAGAACACTTGGCTGAATGTTCATGTTTTTTCAATGAGAACGTGTCCTGATTCTTATCTTCCTTGGGGTGATCTGTTGGCGTTAAGTTGTAATAGGAAAATCAGAGGAATTTGGTTAACTTTAATTTAATATGTATGTGAGACTTAAAGAGAATCTGTCACCAGGTTTTTGCTATGTAATCTGAAGACAGCAGGAGATAGAGGATGAAAGAATTCAGTGACGTGTCACCTATCAAAGTGCTGCTATTGTTAATAGTGATGAGCGAATGTGCTCACCACAGCTCGGTACTCGCCCAAGCAGCACGGTGATTGACAAGCTTCGGTTACTCGGGAGGGAACTCAGGTCCCCGCCCTACATGTTTGGCGCTATTTAGAAAGCCAATGAACATGCAGGGATTGCTTGCCACGCACTGTAATGCCGTAGCCATGTTGGTTGTGGGCATTACAGTGATTGGCTGGTTGCACAGCATATTCAGGTCTATATAAGACCCAGCACCGCTATGCTCGTCACAGTCTACCCTGGAATCAGGCAGAGTAGGGAGAGCTCCTGCTGTGTCAGGGAGAGATTTGCTTGTTTATAGTTAGTATAGGTATGCCATAACATATATATATATATATATATATTTATATATATATATATATATATATATATATATATATGTGTACAGTATATATAGATATATCCATCTGAACTAGCAGTCCTTCTGAGGACTAATCCAGCTGCATATATTCAGTGGTGATAGCAGGAGTTAGGTAAGAAGGCAGTGTATGTGGCAGACTGCAGTGCATATAGTGCAAGAGGCTCCATTGAATGTCCTGTCTGCTGCTGCTGTTCTTTCAGATATTTGTAGACATAACCCCAGATATTAGGGGCCAGGGCAAATTTTTTTTTATTTTAATCTTGATTATTTGCTTAAAAATAAAGATGGGCGAGCAATAAAATGCTCGAGTGCTCGGGTCGAACACATTGGAATACTCAGGTGCTCAACCCGAGCAACGAGCTCAATATAAGTCTACGGGGAACTCGAGCATTTTTCACACGGCTCCTCCCAGCGGTCTGCAGAGGGCCTTAAAATTGCCCAAATCGATGGAAACAGTGCTCCAATGACATGGTGACAGCAAGGGAAAGACCCCTGAAAGCATTTCTGACTCCCAGGTCACTTCTGTCAACAACGTTGTCAGAGGCATTACGTCACTTTTACAGACTCACAATAAAACAAACAAATACGAAACAAAAATGGATTTTCCAGGGAAATATGTTAAGGAACATCCTTTCTAGGGTAAAGACTTGTATATAAAGCAAAATAAATAATCAAAAACAAAAATGCTCCTCCACGCACTGGGCTATGTTCACACGTATCGTTATTGTTTTTTCACTTTTGCATTGCTTTCAACCGTGGCAAATGCATTCACCGGAAATGTCATTTTAACATTTTACAACCTTATCTGGCCATGTGGTGGGAGATATCATCAGACACATCGTGTTTCTTTTATGAAGGAGGGACTCTGAAGTCACCACGCCTATTTTTATAGGGCCATCAGGCGGTCTTTGCTATTTTTAAAGGGCTAGCAGTCGGCCATCACTATTCTTATAGAGCCATCAGCAGGCTATGTTTTATTGTTCCCATTACTAAAATGTGGGTTTCCTTTACTGTTATTGCGTATGAAGTGAGTGGCAGGGCTTCCCAAAATTTGGACGCAACCCAATACCTATTTGAAGAGACTAAGAGGAGGGCCTCCTGAAAACAATGTTCCCATTATTATTAAGTGGGTCTCCAATAGTGTTGGCCTATGCAGTGAATGCAATGGCTGCCAAAAATTGGGAGGCACTCCAATGCACCTTGGAAGAGACGTGGAGGAGGGCCTCATAAAAAAAATGCTCCCATTGGAAAGTAGCGGGTCTCCTTTACTTGTAATGCCCAAGATCTAAGTGTATGGGCTGACAAACATTTAATCCTTGGGGGTATACATGAACAAACTGTATAAAAAAAAAATTTGCGGCATCATAAACACCCTGTAAAAAAATTATGTGAATGTTGCATCACTGACCACGGTCACATTGGTGATATGGTGGTGGAGGATGAGGAGAAGGAGGAGAACAAAAGCAAATAGCCAAAATCAGGAATCGTATACCCATGTGTGGGTGTGAAGAGTAGTGTTGAGCCACCCCCGTAGTGTTCGGGTTCGGTTCGGTTCGTCGAACACCGGGATGTTCGAGGAACTGTTCGTCGAACTGTTCGTCGAACACCTTAGAACACCGTCGAACACCGTTAAAACCAATGGCAGGCAAACAAAAACACATAGAAATACATAGAAAACACCTGCAAAGGTGTCCAAAAGCTGACAAACTGCTCAGAAGACACTCTCTTTAAAAAAGCCGGCCGGCAAATTCAGCAGCGGCATACACCGGTACCCGACAATTTAGACAAGAAGGAATAGAGCATCACACATAGATTAGATAGATAGAAACATGTCAGTCACACATATAAGAAGCACAGTGACAGTGTTGGTTACTGCACTTGTCATTTAGTGTAAAGGATTTATTAAAAAAAATATTAGTGTTTTCATGCACCGTCTCTTTAAAAAAGCCGGCCGGCAATTCAGCATCTGTACCCGACAATTTATAACAGACAGAATAGAGCTTCACACATAGATTAGATAGATAGAAACATGTCAGTCACATATATATGAAGTACAGTGATAGTGTTGCTTACTGTACTTGTCATTTAGTGTAAAGGATTTATTTAAAAAAATAATAGTGTTTTCATGCACTGTCTCTTTAAAAAAGCCGGCCGGCAATTCAGCAGCGGTACCCGACAATTTATAACAGAAAGATAGAGCATCACACATAGATTAGATAGATAGAAACATGTCAGTCACATATATATGAAGTACAGTGATAGTGTTGGTTACTGTACTTGTCATTTAGTATTAAAATAAAGGATTTATTATTAAAAAAATTGGCGTGGGGTTCCCCTTAATTTTAGGCTCTAGCGGAGGTTAAGCAGACGGCTGGGGCAGATGTTTGAAGCCTGGGAAGGGGGTAATACCCACGGAGCTTCCCAGGCTACTAATATCAGCCCCCAGCTGAATACATAGCCTTTACTAGCTATTAAAATGGGGGACCCCCCCAAAAAAATGACGTGGGATCCCCCCTAATTTAATAGCTAGCAAAGGCTAGGCAGACAGCTGGGGGCTGATATTAATAGCCCAGGAAGGGAGCCATGAATATTGGCCCCCTCCCAGGCTAGAAACACCAGCCGTCAGCCGCCCCAGAAATGGCGCATTCATAGGATGCGCCAATTCTGGCACTTAGCCTCGCTCTTCCACGCTGCCCTGGTGCGGTGGCAGGGGGTAATAGGGTTGGGGTTGATGTCAGCTTATAATGCCAGCTGACATCAAGCCCAGGTTAGTAATGGAGAGGCGTCTATAAGACACCCCCATTACTAACCCCATAGTCAAAGTTAAAAAAAACACA